>NC_137289.1:2400000-4800000 GCF_054371585.1 Giraffa tippelskirchi
ATGTTGTACTCCTTGAATACCTGGATCTCAGAACCTCTCCTCCAACTAAAAGACAAATGCAGTATTAGGAAGCGAACCCTCTAAAAATAAAGTCAGAGGCAGCACAGTAGCTCAGTTTTACTTTCTGCAGTTAACAATCACCAAACAAACGATGTGGACCCTGAGCCCCCAAGCAGCAGCACAGGCACAAGATGAAGCCCCATCAAAGTAATTCAGAAAGCAATGCCCTGGGGAAGGACACTTGAGGCTAGGGCACATAGGCTAGGTTTAAGCCCCTCTTCTCTGCTGAGGCTTAGCAGGAGGACGGGGCACAAAGCGCTGCAAGGACTGCATCACCATGGAAAGCTGCCCCACACAGAAGTCGATGGACCTGCGGAGCAGGCCAGGGTCTTCAGCAGTCAATCGGCTAAAAGGGAGGGAAAATGAAATTCAAGCTCCTGCCAAGGAGGAGGAAGAGAAGGATGTCCTCCCTCTGTCCCCGCACACCGACAGAGCCCGGAGCACCACACTTCTCCTCTAGGCTTAACCCTCCATTATGGCTCCTCCTGGGCCGAGACTGGCCACCGTCCTCCACTCCCTCCCCAGCCCCGGCCCCCTTTAGAACTTACAGAACCAACATGCAGCCGTTAACATTGAGCTCCCTCCGAATCGGCCCCGGCAGTTGAGTACGTGGAGTCAGGAGGTGGCGGGCGATGTCCGCCTGTGCGTGCGATGCGAAAAGCACATTGAGGCTGCTGGTGGAGATATGGTTAAGGCACCATCCACATGACTCACGTGGCTTGCACGTCAGGCTCCCTGCTCGTGGAGACTCGCCTTCTCCCACAAGGCCGCCGCCAGATACCCTGGCTATCACTGCCCGACCCTCTGGATCCCTTCAGGTTTCTTTCCGTCACCACCATCCCCTGGCAGCCAGACCACCCCTGACCCATACCCTCCAGCCCCGCAGAGTACCCTCCTCCCACGCTTTAGGCCCCACCACCTGCAACCCCCCAAACTACCCCTAGCGCACACCCCGACCCCTGCGGCCGCCCAGCCCACCGGGGCTCCCAGCATAGGATACCACTGGAGGGCTCGGTTAATCGGAACTCTGGCTCCGGGTGCAGCGTCTCCACCCGGCCCTGGCGCCTGCGGTGCCCCCGGGATCTGTGGCATGGCACCGGCTGCACCACCCGACTCTCCTGCAGCGCTGGGGCCTCTGGGATTAGCCTGGTCACCAGAGCCGCCAGGGACTCCTCGACTGACGGCGTCACCAGGGACAGCTGGGTCGCCAGGGCAATCGTGGCCACCAGCACCACCCTGCACGCCTTGGCCACCACCTGCCGTGCCCGCTGCAGAGGCCACGGCGACTGCGTCTTCATCGGCTGCCCTTGTGGCTCCTCCACCGTGTGCCTCGGACTCCATCTTGAACCCTCTCCCCCACCTCCGCGGCGGGAAAGACTGAACAGTCCCTACAAATACCAGTCCCGGAGTGAGACCTGCAACTCAGCAGAGCGCCCGCGCAAACCCACCCTGGTCCTGCCTCACGATTGGTTCCCACCGACAACGGGTGCCCTGCTGAAGCTTCGCGCATTCACGCACCACGTAGCCCCAACGCGCATGCGCAGAGCCATACCCACGAGGTCTGGGCTCTCTTAAGTCAGCCCTGCCTTCGGCCGGGAAACCTGGTAAACGGTTCAGCCGTGAGGCCTCTAGGCGGCGCTCCACCCTTCGGTGTGGGGGCAGCGCCTCAGTGCACGGTGCTCAAACAGACGCTGCCGCCCTCCTCAAGGCGCGTGACTGTTTTCTGGCCCAAGCCCGCAAACTGCGCGCGAGCGCCGGTCCCTGTGCATCTCCCAAGTCTTCGCTGTTGCCGGCCTGGCCACGTTCACAGGTGACCATCCTGCTGAGCGCAGGTCCTTGTTATTGACTTCCGGAAGGGAGTCGGGCACCCCTGGGTCAGGGCCGGTCTATCCCTCTGGTGTCCCACACGTAGGTCACGTCAGTGCAAATGTATCTGTGTGCATGAGTGCATGGGCAGGTGCATGCCCATGGGCGTGTGCATGGGTGTGTTTCTGAGAGAGAGCACGTGCACAGGTTCACACGCATAGGCGTGTGCGTGTGTCTGTTTTTGCAGGTGTCTGCACGTGGGCATGTATGTGGGCAGGAGAGCATGTGGTCAGGTGCATGCACATGGGCATCTGATGTGCATGTCTGTGTATGTGTGCCCAAGAGAGAGAGAGAGCGCTTGTGCTCAGGTGCTAGCCCATGTGTGTGTATGTGTATGTGAAAGAGTGCGTGTGCAGGGGTGCATGCACATAGGCGTGTGCATGTGTGTTTGTGGAGGTGCTTGCAAATTGGCGTTCGCAAATGCGTGTGTGTGAGAGAGCATGTGGTCAGGTGTATGCACATGGGCATGTGTGTGTGTGTGAAAGAGAGCACGGGTCAGAGGCATGCACATTGGCATCTGTGTGTGCTTGTGTTCATGTGCAGGTGCCTTTGTGTGGCAGTGCATGGGACCCAATCCTGGAGTCCTGAGACTAGGAATGCAGAGCGGGCTGTGCCTGCCCGCCTGGGGACAGAAGTGGGGACTGCTGTTGAATTCACTGGGGATGGCATGGGGCAGGGCCACCTAGGCTCCAGGCATACAGACTGCAGGGACTCCAGGCTGGGAACTTAGACTCCCCCAGAAGCACCAGTTGGACCAGCTGCACTCAAGGGCTGCCAGAAGGGCAAAGCCCCCCAGGACACCCCCAGTCTCTTGGCCTCTGCTGGCACAAAAGTCATGGGCTTTCCCTCTACAGGAACAAAGTCTTGCGGCTCTCTGGAGGGCTGGAGGTGCCAGGGGCCCTCAACTGGGAGGTGACCCTGTGTCTGCTGGCCTGCTGGGTGCTGGTCTACTTCTGGTCTGGAAATGGGTCAAATCAACCCACACAGTACAGCCAGGGTTGATGATGGGGCTGGGGCACTACTGCCTGGGAAGTGGAACCGCTGGTGCCACGGGAGGTGACTGGATCAGGGCCACTGCCCGAGGAGGGGGCAGATACTTCGATCAGGCCCCGTGATCCCCACCCCCTGGCTGGATAGGCCTCTCCGAGGCCCTCCAAATCCAAGGCCAGGAGCCTTCCCCCACCCCCAGTGGAGGGATTATATTTTCCTCCATTATCATGTTAGCTGTGGGAGTTTTGTAGTTTACCTTGATCAGAATAAGAAAGTCTGTTTGTAGTCCTAGTTTTCTGACAGTTTTTATCATAGTGGTTGTTGAATATTGTCAAATGCTTTCATGGCATCTATTGAACTGATCATGTGGTTTTTCTCCTGTGTTTTCTTAATATGATGAACAACACTGGTTGATGATTTTTTAATGCGTAACCAATCTTTCATTCGTGGGGTAGGTCTCATTTGGTCATAATGCTTTATATATTGCTGGATTAAATTTGCTAACATTTCATTTTTTGTGCTTAACTTAATGAAGAATATTGGTCTATGGTTTTCTTTTCTTGCAATGTCTTCACCTGGGTTTGGTATTTTGTAAGGCTGGCCTCATAAAATGATTTGAGAAGTGTTTCCCGTCCTCTACTTTCTGAAAGAATTTGTATGGGATTGGTGATATTTCTCCTTTAAGTATTTCATAGCATTCACTAGTTAAGTCACATGGGCCTGGAGTTTTCTGTTCTGTATCTTTGATAGATTTGGGGAATTTAGGGTTTTCACTTTCTTCTTGAGTTAGTTTTGGGAATTTGTGTCATTCTAGGAATCTCTTAATTTCATCTAAATTGGCACATTAAAGACTCTGCCTGCCAACATGAGAGACACAACAGACACAGGTTCGATGCCTGGGTGAGGGAGAGTCCCTGGAGAAGGAAATGGGAAACCACTCCAGTATTCTTGCCTGGAAAATTCCGTGGAGAGAAGAGCCTTGTGGGCTACAGTCCATGGGTCGCAAAGAGTCAGACACGATTCTCCCCCCCACACACATACACATGTAATTTTAATCCAGGAGAAAGCAGAGGTTAGAGAAGTGGTTACAGTTCAGGATGGAGCAAGATAAAACATGAGGAGGACTTCCCTGGGGGTTCAGTGGATGGGGATCCACCTGCCAATGCAAGGAACACTGCTTCAATGCCCGGTCCTGGAAGATCCAACATGCCACAGAGCAACTGAGTCTGTGCTCTAGAGCCCATGTTCTGCAATAAGAAAAGTGACGGCGACGAGAAGCCTGTGCTCAGCAACTAGAGTGTAGACACCACTCGCCACAACTAGAGAAAGCCCGTGTTCATCAATGAAGACAAGCACCGGCAAAAGTATACGAATAAAGTCAACATGATGAGAGCACAGCCCCCACTCCCTACAACTGGAGAAAGCCTGTTTGCAGCAAGGAAGGCCCAGCATAGGCAAAAATAAATAAATAAAATCAACAGGAGGAGAGGGGAGCAGGCCAGCTTCTCCAAGTAAAGGGCAGTGCGGTGCTGGACTAGGGATCCTGTATGAAAGCCAAGTGGGAAGTAAAGCATTGCAGTTACTTACAGATGACTAAATGAGCTCTCTGTCCAAGCTCCCTGTGGGTGCTAAAAAGGGGGAGCCCTGAGCAGACGTTGTTATAGTTTTAGTTGTAGGTTTAGCAGATATTAATAGGTTTTCACCATCATCCCTGGAGAAAAACTGTGTCAGGCCAGTTTGCATGAAAGTAAACCGGATTCTCATGGATATGTAGAGAGTAGGTGTGGACACTCTGGTCAGACATGTGGGAGGAAAGCCCAAAGATCGTACAGAGCAAGGGTCTAGCGTGTTGACTTCTGTCATCCATACACAAGTGGAAATTCATGAATTAAGCAGACCCACCTGAGGGTCTGCCATTAGAGCAGAAGGACAGTCGGTGGGACATCTAGGTGGCTCTGACTCCCGCCTCCACAGGCGACACCAAGAGGACACCCTCATACACCCCCACTGAGGGGACTGGTCACAGTTTCCCAGGAGCAGAAATGCTGGAGTTCAGGGACGTGCAGGCTTCACTGGATTCAGTCATGCCAGACTGCTCCCTGCTATGGCTGCCCCCATCTCCACTCCTACCGTATCCTGCGACCTTTGGGGGTTTCCTCCGCTGTAACTAGCCTATTTGTATCCTTTCCCCATTTCCACAAATCGGAATTGCAGTTATCTTCTTGATTATCAGCAGAATATTTAAAATATCGGTGTATTCTTGATATTAATCTGTTATGGGCTTAAAACAATATTTAGGAAGTAGTTCCCCATTCCTGGCTCAGAAGACTATTTTATTACATTTTCTACAGTAGCTTTATTTATTCGGTAACTCAAGGAACATTTTTTGCGGGACACTGTTCCAGGCCTCCATGGAGGTTCCAGTCTAGCCGGGACAGACTGTCAAGAAATGAAATAAAAACTACACTAGGTAGCCTTTGGGAATGTGGTGAGATCTCTGGCTGGAGTGGTTTTCCATTTTCAACCGGGCGGTCAGGGTCGGCTTTGTTGTGAAGCAGAGACGGAGTGAAGACTTGAGAGAGGTTTGGGAGCGTGGGGAGACCTGTGTGGCTGGAGCAGAGTGGGCGAAGAGGAGAGCAGCAGGACAGGGGGCCGAGAGCTGACGGGGACTGGATGTGGAGGCCTCAGGGCACATGCTGAGGGCTTGTGCTCCGAGTGAAGTGGGAGGAGGTGGAGGGTGGCTGTGGGTTGGATTGCGTCCCCCGGAAAAAGATGTTGAAGTCCCAACCCCTGGAGCCTGTGGATGTGACAAAATCATGCCATTTTGAAAAATTCACTGTTTTTACTATTTCATTTCTGGGATTATTAAAGGTGATAAAGAAGAATCATGACCTAAGTGTCCTCTTATTTGTTTTAAGTAATGACCTCTGATAAAATCTCGGAACACGTTTTGAAGGCTGAGTGAGGAAAAGAGACTTCCCTGCTGTTTTCAAGTACAACGGGCCTAACCTGACTCACAAGGAATGCCCCACATCCATGTTACTTCGCTGCAAGCCGTTCAGCAGGTGGCCGTAACAAGCACTGCTTCTGGTCAGCCGAACCACGTCTTTTTTCTGGGTCAGAAACTAGCCTCAGTAGTTGACAGTAAAATCAACGGCCCTGCCAGATACCACAGATAAGGTGACCTTCAGTACTGACATGAAAAGGCAGCAGCACCCAGCCTGCCTCCCACAGCAGGGGCCTCTTGTGCCCTCACCTCTCTTCTCCCCACGGCTGATGCTCCCAGCTGCCCTGGGTGCCGGGTCAGCAGCGTCTCTAGGCCATGATGGAAGGCAGAGACAACCGGAGTAGCTGGGGCTCGGGTTTGGGGGAACCAGGCCAAAGACACAGATCCTACAGCCAAGGGGAATCCTGGTGCTGAGACAAAGGAGGAGAAGCCACGAGAACTTCCTCACCATGGTCAAGGACCAGGCCGATTACCACGAACGGTTTTTCCTGACACTCCAGACCAAGTCCCCGATCCAAAGAAGGGTATGTTGGCCCACAAGGCTAACCTGAGAAGCAAGGGCCAGGAAACCTAACCTGAGCCCCAGGCCCTTTGAGCTCCGGCTCCTTTACTCCACCAGGCACCTCCCCAAGTTTCCCGCTTTCTACCTTATTTTCTTTGATCTTAAATTGCATTTATTATAATTTCTTTATTTTAACTGTGCCGTTTCTTTTTATAAATTTAGTTTTTATTTTCTGAGACAGAGTGCACACGGGCACCACACTGACGGCAGATGGGGCCCTGGAGAGCCTAAGGGACAGGGTGGCCTTTCCAATCAAGGCTGCTGGTTACTGGAACTCCACGAGGCTGATCGTGAACCTGACCCCACTCTGGCACCACACACGGACATCGCTTCCTGGGAGACCTCCATGGGGAAGGCAGGGCAATCCATGGGATGTGTCCCTTCTGTCTGATCAAAGCCGTTTGGCTTCTGTCCAACACTGTGTTCTCATGGTCTTTGTGTCATGGTCAAAACCTCTTATTTGAATGAGTTTTAGCCTCTGTTTACTTTTATGCAAAAGAACACAACCTAATTGTTTTATATCTGTCTCGAAATTTTAAATATTTCCATTTCTTTGGTCTTCAATAGGCCTTTTAATTCATTTTCATACTCTATGGTGATAGAAGTCAGAATAGTGATTATCTCTATTGGGAAGAAGCAGGAAGTAAAACAAATTTGTAAATTATACTGTATTATAGAGGGGGATGAGTGGTGTGGGAAAGAACAGCATGAAGAGGATTGACTGCCCACCAGGCTGTGGGGAGGGTGGCCACAGGAGGAAGTTGGGTGAGAATAGGAGACTTGGGTAGACTTGGAGATGATGGAGGTGGCCAGGAGATATATTTGAGAGCATAGTCAAGGCAGGGAGAACAGACTATGGAAAAGCACTAATTCCATAATGCTGTTCTATTTATCTGTGTCTCTTTTGATGTCTCACATACAGGGTTATGTCAGTGTACGGCAAAACAAATACAATATTGTAAAGTTAAAAAATAGATAAATAAACTAATTTAAAATTAAAAAAAAGAAACACTCACAAATATGCCAAGAGCCGTGTATTAAGATGTTTCCTGTGCTATTCCTTGCAATAGTGAAAAAAGGAGACATAATTTATAGCGAAATGGTATATATATTAAAAAAAAAGCACTAATTCCTCAGAAAACCTGGAATGTTGAGGGTGCAGCCAAGAGGCCAGTGTGGTCAGCATGGAGTGAGCAAGAGTGAGCACAGCAGAGGAGGTGCAGAGGCAATGGGGGTTCGCAGATGAGAATGTGGGGCCTTTCTGGGCATGATAAGGACGTCTGGCTTATATTCCGAGTAAGAGTAAAGCCAGTGAAGGGAACTGAACCGGGGAGACATATCTGGCTTACATTTTGAAAGGAAGGATCACTGTAACCACTAGAGCTGCTGGGTGCTGGTGGGTGAGATACTCCATCACCATCACTCCCAGGACCATGGCCACCATCCCCGGCAGCAGCAGCTGCCTCCCTCCACCACACGGGGGCAGAGCTCTCCGGGTTCTGTCACAGCAGACTCTGTTCACGCATATAGAGGAACAGGACTGGATCCGCCCTGCCACTGGCTTCAAAGATCCCCTTAAAACAGGCCAAAATATATGAAGCTCAGGCTGTGAAAAACCTGGGCATCAGGCCAAGGAGGATCAGCAGTGATCTCTGTGAGGTGAGACATGGAAGAGACGAGCTGTGCAGCTGCCCCAGCTTGCTGTCTACACAGACTGCCCGGGCCATTTCCAGCCGGCCTCTTGGGTGTCGTGGGGGGATTGCAGAGCTGAGGCTATTGGAGCTGGCAGGCGGCAGACCAGACAGGAGAGGGCGGCAGAGGGAGGAGAGAACCCTGCACGTGGGCAGAGAGTCTGCTGGAGCCATAGCAGAAACTCTTCATTCAGGTGACATCATATAGAGTACTCAGAGGGATCTTGTCTCAGACTCCCACTGATCAATCCACAAGGCAAGACACAACAGGATCAAAGTGTTTCTAAGTAAGTAAACATTACACTTTGAAAAGTTGTGGAATATACCTAGGGAAAAATATACCTAGCACCCAAGGAAAAGAGTATGCCAAGAATGAGAAATATCCAAACCATTATGAGGAGAGAAATCAATTGATAAAAGGCATCTCGATTGGAAAGGAAAAATTAAAACTATCTGCAGACATGATGGTCTATGCAGAAAATCAAATGGAATCCACAAAATAGTGACAAGAACTAATCAGTGAATTTAGCAAGTTTGCAGAATAAAAGATGTATTAGGAGACTGCTAACTCCCCATGCCCAATCACTCAACTAACTGTCCCAGCACTTTTCTTCACTGACTTAAGTACAGTCAGCCACAAAATTCTTATTTTAGTGTGCCTAGGTGTTTTCTCTCTTTATGCAAACTAAGTTTTGTGGGTTTTTTTGTTTTATTTTTAGTAGGAAACCAAGCCAATTGTGACAAGGATGTTGGGAAAAAAAGAAATCTGGTAGCAGGTATATTTTCTGAATAGAAATTGTGATCAAGAATCTTTTTTTTTTTATTTAAAGAGAGTCTGTTTCTCTCTGTCTTTTGTTCTGTTTTGCTGCATCTCGTGGCTTGTGGGATCTTAGTTCCCTGCCATGCCTCCTGGAGTGGAAGCCTGGAGTCCTGACCACTGGACCGCCAGGGAATTCCCTATGATCAAGAGTCTTAAAAAAGAAATAAACATTTAAGTCAATATTTCTAACTGCTAGACTATATTAATACTTTAAGGAAAGAACCATTAATGAAAAGAATTATATACATGAATTCCACTGAATCATTAACCACAGTAATGAAAAAATTGTAAACGTAAATGTTCAATAATTACATTATTATTGCTGTTTTTATGTTTATTTAAAGACCCAATTTTAATTTTTTCGCCATGCCACATGGCATGTGGGATCTTAGTTCCACTACCAGGAATTAAACCTACAGCCCTTGCACTGGAAGTGCAAAGTCTTAACCACTGGACTGCTTTTGGAAGTCCCCAACAATTAATTATGATGCGTCTTACATCGATTCAATAACACATTTTTGAAGATCTTTTAGAAAGTGGAAAAGCTAGTACATTAAATGAAAAAAATTCAGGAAAATCTTTAATGCTAAACTTGATAGACGATAAGAAGGGACGACAGAGGATCAAATGGTTGGATGGCATCACCAACTCAATGGACATGAGTTTGAGCAGGCTCAGGGAGGTCGTGATAGACAGGGAGGCCTAGTGTGCTGCAGTCCATTGGGTTCCAAAGAGTCGGACATGACTGAGTGACTGAACTGAACGTTACATGCTGTTATAAATTTACTGTGCAAGTACAACTAGAAAATATTCTTAATGTTGACAGTATTTAATGCTGAACATAGGGCTCGATTTTTATTTTCCGAAATTGTTTTCAATGACCCCTACTGGAATATCTGAATTTCAGAACATTCCCTCTAACATGAGAATAAAGATAAAGTTTTTTCAAATCCAGAAGCACATTAGCTAAAAAGAAACTGAGGCACAAAAAGTGACTTAGTTTTATTTTCTGCTGTAATAAACACTGAAGTATCCCACTCCTCAAGCAGCACAGAATCAAAACAAGTGAACCAAGAGAGACCAAAGACCAGGACAGGCAAAAACTTAGACTCAAATAACAGAGTGGCGATTACTCTTAGTTTGAATTCCCTATGCCTTGCCGGGTAGGGGACACAAGGTTGGGCCTCAGCCCCTTTCCTCAGCCTAGGAAAGGTGGGATCCCAAGGCTCCGAATGTTCTGAATCACCAGGGAAAGCTCATGGAGGAACGAGTTGATGGCAATTTGGATGGAAGCAAGGTCTTCAGCAATCCATCTACTAAAAGCAGGGGAAAAGGAAAATCAGCTTTAAGGGGAGTTCACTCCTGTAGGTCCAGGGTACCAACCCCCCTCTTTACACCAAGCCCCTCAGTTTTTCTCCATCATAACACTCTTAAGAGGGAGCTCAGACCACAGCAACCGCTGCTTCCCCACCCCCAAGGGAAACTCTTCTAGAACTGACACAATCAGGTCACTGCCATACACTGCAAAGTCCTTCCGAATGATTCCTTGGAGGCGTTGGGCATCTGGGACCATACCCCTGAGAGACAAGGATGCTTCCAGCGGTGATTCAAAAGGCACTCTGAGTGTGCTGGGAGAGACACAGTTAAGGCACCATCCATTACTGAATTTTCTGCTATCTCGGGCTTCCTCGCACCTCAGAGGCCTGTTTTTACCCCAGGATGCCCATCCTCCGGACCACAACCTGAGACCACCCTGAGCTGCCTCCCTAACCCTTCTGTCCATCTTCCCCACCCTCCAGGCTCCTCAGGCCTTGACAACCTCCTTTCCTGCCAGGCTGCCCAGTCCTGCTGCCCCGGATCGCCCCCGTACTCCCTTCTATCCCTTCCTCAGGCTGCCGGCATGTTTCCCTCCACCACACCACTGACCCCGCCCAGAAAGGCTCCCTGAAAAGGATACAGCACCACCTCTCTATGTGTAGGCCTTATAGCCACGGGTGCTACATCTCCACCAGGTCCTGGGGCGCGTGGTGCCCATTCACCCCCGGGATGAGCTCTAGCAGCTTCTATCATCACTCTTCTCCTGCCAGGCCCACTCCGGAATTCTGAGGCTCGGTGACCATCCTCACCGTCAGCGCTGCCTGAACTTCTGTGGAAAGGACGCGTTCTGGAGCTGTGCTGGTCATCTCGGCCCTCTATACCCCTGGCGCCAAAACCTGAGGTTCGCATGGCTGCCGCACGTCTCCCTCTGACGTCAACACGAAGGGCGGAAAGACTGAGCCCCTCAGGAAGTCCCTCCTCTTCTGCGCAAGGACGCCAAAATTGCCTCTGCGCAGACAGGCCTCAGGGCGCTCCTCGCATCGGATTGGTTACTGCCTGGCCTGCCCGGCCACCCATGGGCCGCTATGGAGACCCCGTGGGGCTGGAAGGATTCGGCTACTTCACAAAGCCGCACTCCTTTCAGGTGCCCCCGATGAGCCTGTGCACACGGGCCCCTCGAGTGCTGGCCCAGACCATGTGGAATGGACCCCGCCAAGTGTCCGCAGATACGCTGCTAAGCTGCTAAGTCGCTTCAGTCGTGTCCGACTCTGTGCGACCCCACAGACGGCAGCCCACCAGGCTCCCCCGTCCCTGGGATTCTCCAGGCAAGAACACTGGAGTGGGTTGCCATTTCCTTCTCCAATGCATGAAAGGGAAAAGTGAAAGTGAAGTCGCTCAGTCCTGTCCGACCCTTAGCGAACCCATGGACTGCAGCCTACCAGGCTCCTCTGTCCATAGGATTTTCCAGGCAAGAGTACTGGAGTGGGTTGCCATTTCCTTCTCCGCACAGATAGGCTACCAAGATACAAATAACAGCTTTCCGTCTCAAGGCCTAAAGCTAGTTCCACAATGCAACTTTGATTTCTCCAACGTATGCCGCAGAAGGGTCTTCCTAGACTAAGGTGGGAGTCGAGGGCAAGGGGCCAAGCCACACGACTCACCAGCGTCCCCTCTCTGCCCACTCCACATCTATACCTGTGCTCTTTGACCATAGTGATGGCGAGCACTTTCTATGGTCCATTTGCTGGTTCAACTGCTTTCCATGTGTTCATCCATCATGTCAGTTTTCAGACAGTCTAGCCATGTCGGTATCCTGTCTCCCATGAGGCAGGTCTCCTCCAAACAAATCACACACACCCACTCATTCACCAACACCAGCGGCTCAAAGTCTTGTGCATTTTGGTTTCTGCATTTCTCAAAACTATGATGACCGCAGTGCTCCATAAGGCACTGGACTTAAGCTGGGTCTGAATGGTGAGATCTGCAAAGGATAATGATAATGACAATGATGAATAATGTGTGTGACACAGACAGTGACAGAACTATGAAGGGAAGAGAGTGTATGATAGAATGAGTTTCACAGAGAGTTTACCACTGTGACAGGTGAATGCTTTTGAGTGAGTGTGACAGGGCGAATGTGTGATTGGGACAGGAATTTAAAAGGACAGCGTGTGATGGGAAGAGACTTGGATGAAGAAACAATGGCAGAGGGAGTGTGTGGCAGAGTGTCGGTGATACATTCTAAGAGACAGAAGGTGTGAGAGAGAATATGTGTGATGGAAAAAGCATTATAGAGTGACGCAGGATTTTATAGAAAGAGTGCATGTGACAGATAACCCGACTCAGTATGAGAAAGTAAACGTGAGAGACTGTGTGAAAGAAAATGAGTCTGTCACACATATCAGAGTGTGACAGGGAACGAACCTGACAGTGGGAGGCAGCAGCCTGGGCAAGTGGGTCAGTCCTCAGAGCCCATATTTTCCCCAGGGCAGCCATGCACAGGTCTCCATCTCGAGGAAGTCAGCAAATTTGACTTTTCTCTGCTGCCCGAGAAGCACTGCTGTTAAAAAAGCTAGTGGACATGATGAAATTCCAGCAGAACTTTGCAAATCCCTAAAGGAGGATGCCATCAAGGATTTGCATTCATTATGTCAGCAAATCTGGAAGACCACAGGACTGGAAAAGGTCAGTCCTCATCCCAATTGCAAAGAAGGGTAGTACCAAAGAATGTGCTAACCATCAGACAATTGCACTCATCTCCTATGCTAGTAAGGTCATGCTTAAAATCTTGCATGCTAGGCTTCAGCATTGTGCAAACCAAGAACTTCCAGATGTCCAAGCTGGGTTTAGAAAAGGAAGAGGAACTAGACCTCAAATTGCCAACCAACATTCACTGTGTTTTATAGAAATCAAGAGAGTTTCAGAAAATCATTTCACACTGTTTCTTCGACTAGGCTAAAGCCTTTGACTGTGTGGATCATGACAAACTGTGGAAAGCTCTTAGAGAGATGGGAATAGCAGACCATCCTACCTATCTCCTGAGAATCCTGTGTGTGGGTCAAAAAGAGAACCCTGTATGGAAAAACTGATTGGTCAAGATCAAGAAAGGAGTATGACAGGGCTGTCTCCTGTCACCCTATTTGTTTAATCTATATGCTGAGCACATCATGAGAAATGCCAGGCTGAATGAGTTACAAGCCAGGATCAAGATAGGTGGCTCACCATAACTAGAATAACCTGACGTGTGCAGCAGCAAAGACCCAGCCTAGCCAAAATTACGTAAACAAGCAAACAAATGAATCTTTTAAAAAAGAACCTGCCTCACAATGCAGGGGACATCGCTTCAATCTCTGGTCAGGGAACTAAGATCCTATATGCAGTGGAGCAACTACTGAGCCTGGGCATCGTGACTGGAGTGTCGGTGCACTGCAACAAAAGAGCCTGCGTGACACAATGAAGTTTCCACATTCCCCAAATGGAGCAAAAGAAAGAAAGAAAGGATTTGTTTAAGAAATCAGCTCATCAATTTCTGCAAAAATCTTTGCTGGCATTTTGAAGGACTCTATCGAGGAGTTTGGGTGAAATTGATCCTTGAACAGTATCAATTCTTCTCATCAGACATGATTGAAGAACATGCATGTGATACATCTCTGCATTTTTAGGACTTCTTCAATTTCTCCCATGGTGGTGTGTGATAAATTTTCTTAAATGTTCCCTAATGTTTCATAAAGGGCAAGGAGCCCTGTGTGTCTGGATCTAACTAGGCAAAGGTGAAGGAAAGTTGCATGGCTCAAGGTAGCCTGGAGTTAAAACTCCCCTCCAGGTCCTCCTCACCATTCTAGGCAAAACAAAGAACTCTCTCACTCGAAGAAAAAATAGACATTAGGTTGATTACGCCCAGCTCCAAGGTGGCCCAGCCTCTGGCCGATCTCCAGAACTCCTTGCCCCAGCCATTTAAGAGATAACTACTCCCAGCAAGCTTGGAGAAGAACAGGCCCCCTTAAGACAGTAGCTTTCTACATACATGCCTATATATACTTACTCTTTTCTTCGATAAGTGCAGCAGCTCGCTAATCTCACTGCTGCCCCTTCTCACCTCATTGAAGGTGATCTGTTCCTGTAGAGTGCCAGTCTCATTCTTTTTCTGAACCTCGCCTACTCGAACTCCGTACCTTACAAAAGGGGTACTGGAAAGGGAAGTTACGAAGCCAGAGAAGGTGCAGGCTGGACCATGTAGGACTTTTCAGGCCACTGGAAGGCTGAGGCTTCAACTCTGACTGAGAGGGAGCCCGTTGGAGGGTTTGGAACTGAGTAATTACAGGACCTGACAGGTTTTAAAGCAACCCAGCAGCTTCAGCAGTCCATGTATGGGGTCAAAGCAGCTGAATGACTCCCAAGTTTGCTGGCTGAGGAAGGGAGAATCAGACGAGAGTCCCATCCCCCGGGTGGACTGACTTCACCGTTCTGGGCCAGTTTGGGGAGCACTGTCTAGAAAGGGCTGTCCACAGTGCCCCTTCTCCAGCTTTTGCCCTTTCCTCCAGCTGCCCGTTGTAAACACTCCCCTCCCTCTTTGGCGATTTGCCCACAAAAACTCTGATTGGTCTCCTTTTCTACCATATGGCTTGGCAGTTTCTTACCTAAGAGCCAATCCCTTAGCAAGAAAATTAAGTAATAAAACTGTGGTACCTCAATTCAATAATAGTGAAGACTTTGCTATTGCAAGTGAAGAAAGGAACAAATCAATACAAAATAACCGCCTTGGTTTAAGCCAAAGGGAGAACTTCTGGGTCTGTGTAACTACAAGGTACAGAGGTAGTTTCTGTCTTCAGGCAAGGCTGGATCCAGCATTTGGTTCCCTGAGATCTGCCTTCTCGCTCCAGCTCCCCCTCTGTCCCTTGCCAGCCTGCCTCCCCTACAGCTCCCAAAGTGTCACTGGTTGGATGATATCACCACGGCCGGAGGAAAGCAGTGCTCTGATTGGCCAGGTTGAGCCACATGCCCACTCCTGGAATCGGAGGTGAAGTCAACTCTATCATAATCGTAATGGGTGAGAGAAAAGGAAAGGGGCGATTTCCCAGGGCGACAGGAGGATACCAGAACCAAGAGAAGGAAATGGACACCAGGTGACAAAACTCATAGACGTCCTCGATGCTGGTATAGCCTTTTCCTCAAATTCAAAGTCAATTTCTATTTTTTTTTTTTTTAAAGCAAGCTAGGAAAGATTCTTCATTAATGTGAGCATCGGCCCTGCTACTGACCGTCCCATTAGCTTCCGTCCCCTGACGCTGGGGGTCCACATCCACTTCATGGGGGTGTCCTCTTCCCAACGCTCCCTCACAGACCTTTGCTGAATTAAAATTTCTAAGTAAGTGCTTTTTTCCAATGGGGAAATGGAACAGACCTTTATGTTCCAAAGCAACATCATTTCAAAAGTCATGATTCTTTATGAAGACAGTTAAACAACGTGGGAAATCTAAATACTGAAATGATTTTCCCTAGTGTCCAGTGATAACACTGACAGTTGAGGGGGTGGCGCTTATTCTGCGTGGTTATACTCGGCACTGCCCTGCATGTTCATAGGGTCAGAAAGTCCTGAAAGACAGGGATATGCCAGACCCAGAATTCTGCAATTTGCTTTGATCTCTTTCCATATTAGTTCCCAGCTATCTGGTTTGCTCTCTGATTGCCATATGTTATTCTAGCAGGATGGAATTACCATGATTTACTCAATGTTTCCCCCTGGATTTACATTCTACTAGTTTTTCACAATGAGAAACAATGCAGTAATTAATACTGTGGCCAATTCTGCCTTGCTCACATATACAAGAATTCTTCTATGATAGATTCCCAAAACTGGGTCAAAGGATATGAACATCTTAAAATGTATTAAAAAGTGCCAATCAAATGTCCAGATATTCATGTTAATGTATGGCAAAACCAATACAATATTGTAAAGTAAAAAAAAAAAAAAAGAAAGAAATTTTACTATCACTCTGATACTGTATAGGACTCCTTGTTTTGGCTTTCTGGTGGTCCAGTGGTTAAGAATCTGCCTGCACATGGGTTCGATCCCTGGGCCAGGAAGATCCCACATGGCCGGTGCACCTAAGCCCGTGTGCCACATCTACTGAGCTCACTCCAATCTAGAGTCTATGCTCCTCGACAAGCGAAGCCTCTGCAATGAGAAGCCTGAGCACAGCAATTTGAGGGTAGCCCCCGCTGGCTGCAAGCACAGACAACCTGCACACAGTTAACAAGAGGTGGCACAGGCAAAAATAAACAAATAAAGTTCATGAATAAAATTTTTAAAAAGAGTCCTTGTTTCCAGCTATAGCCTTCTCGGACACTGACGATTTCAGTTAATTAAATTCATCCTACGCTAAGATCTGCTCTGGTCCTACAGAGCCAATCTTAAAAAGTAAGACCCAAAAGGATCAAACTGTGTCCAAGCATCTTAACAAGATTTCAGAATAAAGCTCAAGAATAAGGTTAGGAATAGAAAAAAGTCAAGCATGCAAGGGACATTTGATAATGCTTGGCATCCAATCTAAAATTACCAGGAGGCAAAGAAGCAGGAAACTCCAATCCATTGTAGCAGAAATCAGTGTGTTGTTGTTCAGCCGCTCAGTTGAGTCTAATTTTTTGCGACCCCACGGACTGCTTCTCGCTAGGCTTCCCTGTCTTTCACCATCTCCCAGAACTTGCTCAAACTCATGTCCGTGGAGTCGTGATGCCATGCAACCACCTCGTCTTCTGTCATTCCCTTCTCCCCCTGCCTTCAATCTCTCCCAGCATCAGGGTTTTTGGCAATGAGTCGGCTCTTCGCATCAGGTGGCCAAAGTGTTGGAGATTTCATTTTAACAGAAATCAGTTAAAACGCATCAATGGGAAAGGAAAGAGATAAATGTGTATTTATTTACAGACAAAATGATGGTCTATTTAGGAAGGTCAATGGGATCTACAAAAGAGCTATTACAATTAATTAGTGAGTTTAGCGTGGTTTCAGGATACAAGGATACTCTTGAGAATGCCTTGGACTGCAAGATCAAACCAGTCAAACCTAAAGGAAATCAGTCCTGAATTTTCATTGGAAGGACTGATGCTGAAGCTGAAGCTCCAGCACTTTGGCGAGCAGATGCGAAAAGCTGACTCACTGGAAGAGACCCTGATGTTGGGAGAGACTGAAGGCCAAAGGAGAATGGGAGGAGAGAGGAATACATGGTTTGACAGCATTACCCCCTCAATGGACATGAACTTGAGCAAACTCCAGGAGACAGTGGGGACACAGAGCCTGGTTTGCTACAGTCCATGCGGTTGCAAAGAGTTGGACACTAGTTAGAGACTGAACAACAACAACAATGTTCTGGTATTATATCTTAATATATAAATGTTAACTATAAAACTGAGAAAATATTCCAAAATCAATACCGAATGGCAGTACACAACTTTCTTATTCTTCCACTTCTTACATCGTCTTCTCTTATGTTGTACTCCTTGAATATCTGGATGTCAGAACCTCCCCTTCAACCGGAGGATGATCCCAGTATTAGGAAGTGAACAAGCTAAAATTAACGTCAGACACAGCACAGTGTCTGACGTTTATTTTAGCATGATGCTTTTGAACTGTGGTGTTGCAGAAGACTCTTGAGAGTCCCTTGGACTGCAGGAAGATCCAACCAGTCCATGCTAAAGCGGATCGGTCCTGGGTGTGCATTGGAAGGACTGATGTTGAAGCTGAAACTCCAATACTTTGGCCACCTCATGCGAAGAGTTGACTCATTGGAAAAGACTCTAATGCTGAGAAGGATTGGGGGCAGGAGGAGAAGGGGACGACAGAGGATGAGATGGTTGGATGGCATCACCGACTCGGTGGACATGGGTTTGGGTAAACTCCCGGAGTTGGTGATGGACAGGGAGGCCTGGCGTGCTGCGATTCGTGGGGTTGCAAAGAGTCGGACACGACTGAGTGACTGAACTGAACTGAACTGAACAGCACAGTAGCTCAGTTTTACTTTCTGCAGTTAACAATCACCAAACAAACAATGTGGACCCTGAGCCCCCAGAGAGCACCACAGGCACAAGATGAAGCCCCATCAAACTACTGCAGAAAGCAATGCCCTTGGGAAGGACACTTGAGGCTAGGGCACATAGGCTAGGTTTAAGGCCCTCTTCTGTGCTGAGACTGAGCAAAAAGAGAGGGGGGCACAATGTTCTGCAAGGTCCACATCAGCAGGGAAAGCTGCTCCAGACAGAAGTCGAAGGCCAACTGGAGCAGGTCATGGTTTTCAGCAGTCGATCGGCTAAAAGGGAGGGAAAATGAAATTCAAGTTCCCGCCGAGAAGGAGGAGAGGAGCATGTCCTCCCTCTGTCCCCGCACACCGACAGAGCCCAGAGCACCACACTTCTCCTCTAGGCTTAACCCTCCATTATGGCTCCTCCTGGGCCGAGACTGGCCACCACCCACCACCCCTCCACCACCCCGGGCCCCTTTAGAACTGACAGAACCAACATGCGCCCATTAACGTAGAGCGCCCTCCGAACCAACCATCGTAATTGAGTACGTCGAGTCAGGAGGTGGCGGGCGTTGTCCACCTGTGCGTGCGATGAGAAAGGCACGCAGACCCATACCCACGAGGTCTGGGCTCTCTTAAGTCAGCCCTGCCTCAGGCCTGGAAACCTGGTAAACGGCTGAGCCAGGAAGCCGCTGGGTAGCACTCCACCCTTTATTGTGTCGGCAGCTCCTCAGTGCGCATGCTCAAACAGACCCCACCCCACTCCTCAGGGCACGTGCCTGTTTCCCGTCCAAGCCTGCAAACCCCAGTGAGTCCTGGTCCCTGTGCACCTCCAAGACTGCAGTGCTACCAACCTGGCCACGCTCACAGGTGACCATCCTGCTGAGCGCAGGTCCTTGTTATTGACTTCCGGAAGGGAGTCGGGCACCCCTGGGTCAGGGCCGGTCTATCCCTCTGGTGTCCCACACGTAGGTCACGTCAGTGCAAATGTATCTGTGTGCGTGAGTGCGTGGGCAGGTGCATGCCCATGGGCGTGTGCATGGGTGTGTTTCTGAGAGAGAGCACGTGCACAGGTTCACACGCATAGGCGTGTGCGTGTGTCTGTTTTTGCAGGTGTCTGCACGTGGGCATGTATGTGGGCAGGAGAGCATGTGGTCAGGTGCATGCACGCGGGCGTGTGAGTGTGCATGTGTGTGTGAAAGAGCACGGGTCAGATTAATGCACATGGGTGTCTCCGTGTGTGTGTGCTTGCACAGGTGCCTTCACATGGGAGTGGGGCGACCCGGCTCTGGAGTCCTGAGACTAGGGGTGTAGAGGGGGCTGTGCCTGCCCGCCTGGGGAGGGAAGCGGGGACTTCTGTGGGACTCACTGGGGACGGCGTGGGGCTGGGCCGCCTGGGGGTCCGGGCACACAGACTGCAGGGACTCCAGGCTGGGGACTTACACCTGGCATCCCAGAAGCACCGGTGGTACTGGCTGGATTAAAGGGCTGCAGGAAGGGCAGTGTTCCCCAAGACACCCCCAGTCTCTTGGCCCTCTGCTGACACAACTCTCATGGGCTTTCCCTCCCCAGGAACCAAGTCTTGGGGCTCGAGGTGCCAGGGGCCCTCAACCGGGAGGTGACCCTGTGTCTGCTGACCTTCTGGGCGCTGGTCTACTTCTGTGTCTGGGAGGGGGTATAGTCAACAAGCAAGGTACAGCCGGGGGTGATGGCAGGGCTGGGGCAGCACTGCCTGGGCGTGGGGTGCATATGCCAGGGAACCGCTGGTGCCACAGGAGGTGACTGGATCCGGGCCACTGCCCGAGGAGGAGGCAGATACTTCAATCCGGGCCCCTTGATCTCCACCCCCTGGCCGGATAGGCCTCTGGGCAGCCCGCCAAATCCCAGGCCAGCAGCCTTCCCCCACCCCCAGTGGAAGGATTCGATTTTCCTGCATTATCATGTTAGCTGTAGGAGTTTTGTAGATGACCTTGATCGGATTAAGAAAGTCTGTTTGTAGTCCTAGTTTTCCGACAGTTTTTATCATAGCGGTGGTTGAACGCTGTCAAATGCTTTTTCGGCATCTTGAGAAATGATCGTATGGCTTTTCTCCTGTTTTGTACTTAATATGATGGATAACACTGGTTGATGGGTTTTTTAATGCATAACCAATCTTTCATTCTTGGGATAGATCTCGTTTGGTCATAAGGCTGTATATGTCGCCGGATTAAATTTGATAACATTTCATATTTTGTGCTTAGCTTAATGAAGGATATTAGCCTGCGGTTCTCTTTTCTTGCAATATCATCATATGGCTTTGGTGTTCTGTTAAGACTGGCCTCGGAAAATGATTTGAGAAGTGTTTCCCCTCCTCTGCTTTCTGAAAGAATTTGTATAGGATTGGTGATATTTCTCCTTTAAATATTTCATAGCGTTCCCTAGTTAAGTCACGTGGGCCTGGAGTTTTCTGTTCCGTATCTTTGATCGATTTAGGGATATTTAGGTTTCCCACTTCCTTCTTGAGTTAGTTTTGGGAATTTGTGTCATTCAAGGAATTTGTTATTTTCATCTACATTGGCAAACGTATTCGCAGACATTGTTCCTAATGTGCTGTGGTTGCTTGCACAATCCTGTCCGTCGCTGCGCGACCCCGTGGACCGTGGCCTGCCGGGTTCCTCTGTCCACAGGTATTGTCCAGGCCAGAATACTGGAGGGGGGTTCCCATGCCCTCCTTCAGGGGATCTCTCCAACCCAGGGATCGAACCCCGGTCTCCTGCATTGCAGGCGGATTCTTGACCTTCTGAGCCACTAGGGAAGCCCAAGAATACTGGAGTGGCTAGCCTATCCCTTCTCCAGGGGATCTTCCCAACCCAGGAGTGTAACTGGGGTCTCCTGCATTGCCAGTGGATTCTTTGCCAGCTGAGCTACCAGGGAAGCCCTTAAACCACCTGGTCTGTGGTATTTTATTATTATTCTGTTATGCCATGCTACGCGGACAAATGGGCTTCCAAGGTGGCTCAGTGGTAAAATAATCTGCCTGCCAAGCAGTAGATGTGAGTTCAGTCCTTGGTTCGGGAAGATCCCCTGAAGAAGGAAATGGCAACCCACTCCATTATGCTTGCCTGGAAAACCCCACGGACACAGACAGAGGAGCCTGGTGGGCTACAGTTCATTGGGTTGCAAAAGAGTTGGGCACAGTTTAGCGACTAAACAACAAGCTGACAAATTCAGGGTAGGCAGGACAAAAGTGGACACTTTCATACCCAACTGGTTCGAGTCAAATCGATGCAACCGTTTTGGAGGGCATGGGGATATGTATAAAACATATTTGGGAATATGTGTAAAACATTTCAAAAAGAGATTACTTTTTCACCCAACAACCTTCCGTTTTAGCTCAGAATTATTGTACATAGTGAGCTGGTGGTAGTGGTCTGGTCACTCAGTCATGTCCGACTCTTGCAACTCCACAGACCGTAGCCCAGCAGGCTCCTCTGCCCATGGGATTTCTCAGGCAAGAATACTGGCGTGGTTTGCCATTTCCTTGTCCACATAATATGTTACACAAAAGCAAATGTACCAGGATGTCCATTTCAGCATTGTTTGTAATACTGAAAAACTGCAAACAGCCTAAAGGCCTAGTTACAAGAGACTGGTGAAAATAACTATGGACTACACATTCTGAGGGATATTAGACAGCTCTTACAAGTACTGCGGATGGCACAGGCTTTGCTGTATCCACCATATGGCCCACTTCTGGGTCAATTCTGGGTGCCCTGTCTGGAAAGGGATGGTCCTTCTCCTTATGCCCTTCCACCAGCTGCCCCTTGCAGTGTCCCTCTCCTCCTTTGACTTGTCTCTTTTTCAACCATGATATGAGTTGATGAGCAAGCAGCTAATCGCTTAACAAGAAAAGAGGCCTGTTTCTACCTTGAAGTAATAAATAAGGGCCAAGTCTTCAGACCGCATTAGTTACGTAAGAAAGAAAAGTATGATCCTTCAATTCACGAAGGGTCCAGCCTTGCTATTGCAAGTGAAAAATGAGTGGAACGAAAACGACCAAAATTGCCACTTTAGTTTTTAAGCCAAAGGGAGAGCTTCTGGGTCTGGGTAACTACCAGATACAGAGGTAGTTTCTGTCTTCAGGCATGGCTGGGCCCAGCATTTTGTCCCGGAGATTTGCCTTCTTGCTCCAACTTCCCCTCTGTCCTTTGCCAGCCTGCCTCCCCTAGAGAATCAAAGTGTCACTGGTTGGATGATATCACCACAGCAGGAGGAATGTGGTCCTCCAATGGCCAGGCCTGAGCCACATGCCCACCCGTGGAATCAAATGTGAAGTCAGCTCTATCACAGTCACAATGGCCTAGAGAAAAGGAAAGGGGCAGTTTTCCAGAGTGACAGCGTACCGGTGCCAAGAGAAGGAAAAGGGACACTGAATTACAAAACCCATCCATGTCCTCGACAGCGGTATAGACTTTGCATCAAATTCATAATCAATTTCCAGTGTTTAAAGGAACGAGACTGGGAACGAATATTTCTTAATCTAACAGTGTGTCCACGCTCAGTCACTCAGTCGTGTCCGACTCTTTGCGACCCCATGGACTGTAGCCCAGCAGGCTCCTCTGTCCATGGGATTTTCCAGGCACGAAGACTGGAGTGGGTTGCCGTTTTCTTCTCCAATTTTATACAGCTCTTAAATATACAATAATATACAATTATAACATACAATATTATACAGCTCTTAAAAAGTACTGCGGATGGCACAGGCTTTGCTGTATCCACCATATGGCCCACTTCTGGGTCAATTCTGGGTGCCCTGTCTGGAAAGGGATGGTCCTTCTCCTTGTAATATAAAGTGCCAATCAACTGTCCAGGTGGATTTTACTACCACTTAAGGGTTCTTGTTTGGCTTCCCAGGTGGTCCAGTGGTCAAGATTCTGCCTGCCAATCCAGGGCACATGAGTTCAGTCCCTGGGCCAGGAATAGCCCACATGCCTGGGGCAGCTAAGCTCGTGTGCCGCAACAACTGAGCGCACCACTGTCTAAAGTCTGTGCTCCTCGACAAGGGAAACCTCTGCAATGAGAAGCCTGAGCACAGCAGTTAGAGAGTAGCCTCTGCTGGCTGCAAGTACAGAAAACCTACACACAGTTAACAAGACGCAGCACAGCCAAAAAAAAAAAGAAAAAAAAATTCATAAATAAAATTTTTAAAAAGAGTCCCTGTTTCCAGCTATAGCCTTCTCGGCCATTGAAGATTTCAGTTAATTAAGTTCCTCCTACACCGAGATCTGCTCTGGTCCTACAGAGTCAATCTTAATAAGTAAGATCCAAAAAGGATCAAACTGTTTCCAAGCAACTTAACAGGATTCCAGAATACAGCTCAAGAAAAGTTTAGGCATAGAAAAATATTAAGCATGCAAGGGAAATTTGATACTGCTTGGCATCCAATCTAAAATTACCAGGAGGCAAAGAAGCAGGAAAATCAAATCCGTTATAACAGAGATCAGCGTGGTGGTGTTCAGTTGCTCAGTCGTGTCTATTTTCAACTCCATGAACTGCGGCAGGCCAGGCTTCCCTGTCCTTCACCATCTCCCAGAACTTGCTCAAACTCACGTCTGGTGTCGTGATGCCATCCAACCATCTCATCTTCTGTCATTCCCTTCTCCTCCTGCCTTCAATATTTCCCAGCATCAGAGTCTTTGCCAGTGAGTTGGATCTTCATATCAGGTGGCCAAAGTGATGAGAGATCTCATTTTAACAGAAATCAGTTAAAATCCATTAATTGGAAAGGAAGAAATAAATGTGCATGTATGTGCCTACAAAACGCTTGTCTAAGAGGGAGTTCCATGGGATCTACAAAAGAGCTATTACAAGTAATCCGTGACTTTAGCAAGGTTTCACGATACAAGGTTACTCTTGAGAGTGCCTTGAACTGCAAGGAGATCAAACTAATCAATCCTAAAGGAAATCAGTCCTGAATATTCATTGGAAGGACGGGTGCTGAAGCCGGAGTGACAACACTTCGGTCAGCAGAAGCCAAAAGCTGACTCACTGGAAAAGACTGTGATGCTGGGAAAGATTTAAGGCAAAAAGAGAAGGGGAGCACAGAAGGTGAGATGGTTAGATAGCACCACCGACTCAAAGGACATGAATTTGAGCCAATTCCAGGAGACAGCGGGGACACAGAGCCTGGTGTGCTACAGTCCATGGGATCGCAAAGACTCACCTGGACACAAAAGACTCAACAACAACAACAACAACAACATTCTGGTGTTTTATATATAAATGCAACTGTAAAACTGACAAAATATTCCAAAATCAATACCGAATGGCAGTACACAACTTTCTTATTCTCCCACTTCTTACATTGTCTTCTATTATGTTGTACTCCTTGAATACCTGGATCTCAGAACCTCTCCTCCAACTAAAAGACAAATGCAGTATTAGGAAGCGAACCCTCTAAAAATAAAGTCAGAGGCAGCACAGTAGCTCAGTTTTACTTTCTGCAGTTAACAATCACCAAACAAACGATGTGGACCCTGAGCCCCCAAGCAGCAGCACAGGCACAAGATGAAGCCCCATCAAAGTAATTCAGAAAGCAATGCCCTGGGGAAGGACACTTGAGGCTAGGGCACATAGGCTAGGTTTAAGCCCCTCTTCTCTGCTGAGGCTTAGCAGGAGGACGGGGCACAAAGCGCTGCAAGGACTGCATCACCATGGAAAGCTGCCCCACACAGAAGTCGATGGACCTGCGGAGCAGGCCAGGGTCTTCAGCAGTCAATCGGCTAAAAGGGAGGGAAAATGAAATTCAAGCTCCTGCCAAGGAGGAGGAAGAGAAGGATGTCCTCCCTCTGTCCCCGCACACCGACAGAGCCCGGAGCACCACACTTCTCCTCTAGGCTTAACCCTCCATTATGGCTCCTCCTGGGCCGAGACTGGCCACCGTCCTCCACTCCCTCCCCAGCCCCGGCCCCCTTTAGAACTTACAGAACCAACATGCAGCCGTTAACATCGAGCTCCCTCCGAATCGGCCCCGGCAGTTGAGTACGTGGAGTCAGGAGGTGGCGGGCGATGTCCGCCTGTGCGTGCGATGCGAAAAGCACATTGAGGCTGCTGGTGGAGATATGGTTAAGGCACCATCCACATGACTCACGTGGCTTGCACGTCAGGCTCCCTGCTCGTGGAGACTCGCCTTCTCCCACAAGGCCGCCGCCAGATACCCTGGCTATCACTGCCCGACCCTCTGGATCCCTTCAGGTTTCTTTCCGTCACCACCATCCCCTGGCAGCCAGACCACCCCTGACCCATACCCTCCAGCCCCGCAGAGTACCCTCCTCCCACGCTTTAGGCCCCACCACCTGCAACCCCCCAAACTACCCCTAGCGCACACCCCGACCCCTGCGGCCGCCCAGCCCACCGGGGCTCCCAGCATAGGATACCACTGGAGGGCTCGGTTAATCGGAACTCTGGCTCCGGGTGCAGCGTCTCCACCCGGCCCTGGCGCCTGCGGTGCCCCCGGGATCTGTGGCATGGCACCGGCTGCACCACCCGACTCTCCTGCAGCGCTGGGGCCTCTGGGATTAGCCTGGTCACCAGAGCCGCCAGGGACTCCTCGACTGACGGCGTCACCAGGGACAGCTGGGTCGCCAGGGCAATCGTGGCCACCAGCACCACCCTGCACGCCTTGGCCACCACCTGCCGTGCCCGCTGCAGAGGCCACGGCGACTGCGTCTTCATCGGCTGCCCTTGTGGCTCCTCCACCGTGTGCCTCGGACTCCATCTTGAACCCTCTCCCCCACCTCCGCGGCGGGAAAGACTGAACAGTCCCTACAAATACCAGTCCCGGAGTGAGACCTGCAACTCAGCAGAGCGCCCGCGCAAACCCACCCTGGTCCTGCCTCACGATTGGTTCCCACCGACAACGGGTGCCCTGCTGAAGCTTCGCGCATTCACGCACCACGTAGCCCCAACGCGCATGCGCAGAGCCATACCCACGAGGTCTGGGCTCTCTTAAGTCAGCCCTGCCTTCGGCCGGGAAACCTGGTAAACGGTTCAGCCGTGAGGCCTCTAGGCGGCGCTCCACCCTTCGGTGTGGGGGCAGCGCCTCAGTGCACGATGCTCAAACAGACGCTGCCGCCCTCCTCAAGGCGCGTGACTGTTTTCTGGCCCAAGCCCGCAAACTGCGCGCGAGCGCCGGTCCCTGTGCATCTCCCAAGTCTTCGCTGTTGCCGGCCTGGCCACGTTCACAGGTGACCATCCTGCTGAGCGCAGGTCCTTGTTATTGACTTCCGGAAGGGAGTCGGGCACCCCTGGGTCAGGGCCGGTCTATCCCTCTGGTGTCCCACACGTAGGTCACGTCAGTGCAAATGTATCTGTGTGCATGAGTGCATGGGCAGGTGCATGCCCATGGGCGTGTGCATGGGTGTGTTTCTGAGAGAGAGCACGTGCACAGGTTCACACGCATAGGCGTGTGCGTGTGTCTGTTTTTGCAGGTGTCTGCACGTGGGCATGTATGTGGGCAGGAGAGCATGTGGTCAGGTGCATGCACATGGGCATCTGATGTGCATGTCTGTGTATGTGTGCCCAAGAGAGAGAGAGAGCGCTTGTGCTCAGGTGCTAGCCCATGTGTGTGTATGTGTATGTGAAAGAGTGCGTGTGCAGGGGTGCATGCACATAGGCGTGTGCATGTGTGTTTGTGGAGGTGCTTGCAAATTGGCGTTCGCAAATGCGTGTGTGTGAGAGAGCATGTGGTCAGGTGTATGCACATGGGCATGTGTGTGTGTGTGAAAGAGAGCACGGGTCAGAGGCATGCACATTGGCATCTGTGTGTGCTTGTGTTCATGTGCAGGTGCCTTTGTGTGGCAGTGCATGGGACCCAATCCTGGAGTCCTGAGACTAGGAATGCAGAGCGGGCTGTGCCTGCCCGCCTGGGGACAGAAGTGGGGACTGCTGTTGAATTCACTGGGGATGGCATGGGGCAGGGCCACCTAGGCTCCAGGCATACAGACTGCAGGGACTCCAGGCTGGGAACTTAGACTCCCCCAGAAGCACCAGTTGGACCAGCTGCACTCAAGGGCTGCCAGAAGGGCAAAGCCCCCCAGGACACCCCCAGTCTCTTGGCCTCTGCTGGCACAAAAGTCATGGGCTTTCCCTCTACAGGAACAAAGTCTTGCGGCTCTCTGGAGGGCTGGAGGTGCCAGGGGCCCTCAACTGGGAGGTGACCCTGTGTCTGCTGGCCTGCTGGGTGCTGGTCTACTTCTGGTCTGGAAATGGGTCAAATCAACCCACACAGTACAGCCAGGGTTGATGATGGGGCTGGGGCACTACTGCCTGGGAAGTGGAACCGCTGGTGCCACGGGAGGTGACTGGATCAGGGCCACTGCCCGAGGAGGGGGCAGATACTTCGATCAGGCCCCGTGATCCCCACCCCCTGGCTGGATAGGCCTCTCCGAGGCCCTCCAAATCCAAGGCCAGGAGCCTTCCCCCACCCCCAGTGGAGGGATTATATTTTCCTCCATTATCATGTTAGCTGTGGGAGTTTTGTAGTTTACCTTGATCAGAATAAGAAAGTCTGTTTGTAGTCCTAGTTTTCTGACAGTTTTTATCATAGTGGTTGTTGAATATTGTCAAATGCTTTCATGGCATCTATTGAACTGATCATGTGGTTTTTCTCCTGTGTTTTCTTAATATGATGAACAACACTGGTTGATGATTTTTTAATGCGTAACCAATCTTTCATTCGTGGGGTAGGTCTCATTTGGTCATAATGCTTTATATATTGCTGGATTAAATTTGCTAACATTTCATTTTTTGTGCTTAACTTAATGAAGAATATTGGTCTATGGTTTTCTTTTCTTGCAATGTCTTCACCTGGGTTTGGTATTTTGTAAGGCTGGCCTCATAAAATGATTTGAGAAGTGTTTCCCGTCCTCTACTTTCTGAAAGAATTTGTATGGGATTGGTGATATTTCTCCTTTAAGTATTTCATAGCATTCACTAGTTAAGTCACATGGGCCTGGAGTTTTCTGTTCTGTATCTTTGATAGATTTGGGGAATTTAGGGTTTTCACTTTCTTCTTGAGTTAGTTTTGGGAATTTGTGTCATTCTAGGAATCTCTTAATTTCATCTAAATTGGCACATTAAAGACTCTGCCTGCCAACATGAGAGACACAACAGACACAGGTTCGATGCCTGGGTGAGGGAGAGTCCCTGGAGAAGGAAATGGGAAACCACTCCAGTATTCTTGCCTGGAAAATTCCGTGGAGAGAAGAGCCTTGTGGGCTACAGTCCATGGGTCGCAAAGAGTCAGACACGATTCTCCCCCCCACACACATACACATGTAATTTTAATCCAGGAGAAAGCAGAGGTTAGAGAAGTGGTTACAGTTCAGGATGGAGCAAGATAAAACATGAGGAGGACTTCCCTGGGGGTTCAGTGGATGGGGATCCACCTGCCAATGCAAGGAACACTGCTTCAATGCCCGGTCCTGGAAGATCCAACATGCCACAGAGCAACTGAGTCTGTGCTCTAGAGCCCATGTTCTGCAATAAGAAAAGTGACGGCGACGAGAAGCCTGTGCTCAGCAACTAGAGTGTAGACACCGCTCGCCACAACTAGAGAAAGCCCGTGTTCATCAATGAAGACAAGCACCGGCAAAAGTATACGAATAAAGTCAACATGATGAGAGCACAGCCCCCACTCCCTACAACTGGAGAAAGCCTGTTTGCAGCAAGGAAGGCCCAGCATAGGCAAAAATAAATAAATAAAATCAACAGGAGGAGAGGGGAGCAGGCCAGCTTCTCCAAGTAAAGGGCAGTGCGGTGCTGGACTAGGGATCCTGTATGAAAGCCAAGTGGGAAGTAAAGCATTGCAGTTACTTACAGATGACTAAATGAGCTCTCTGTCCAAGCTCCCTGTGGGTGCTAAAAAGGGGGAGCCCTGAGCAGACGTTGTTATAGTTTTAGTTGTAGGTTTAGCAGATATTAATAGGTTTTCACCATCATCCCTGGAGAAAAACTGTGTCAGGCCAGTTTGCATGAAAGTAAACCGGATTCTCATGGATATGTAGAGAGTAGGTGTGGACACTCTGGTCAGACATGTGGGAGGAAAGCCCAAAGATCGTACAGAGCAAGGGTCTAGCGTGTTGACTTCTGTCATCCATACACAAGTGGAAATTCATGAATTAAGCAGACCCACCTGAGGGTCTGCCATTAGAGCAGAAGGACAGTCGGTGGGACATCTAGGTGGCTCTGACTCCCGCCTCCACAGGCGACACCAAGAGGACACCCTCATACACCCCCACTGAGGGGACTGGTCACAGTTTCCCAGGAGCAGAAATGCTGGAGTTCAGGGACGTGCAGGCTTCACTGGATTCAGTCATGCCAGACTGCTCCCTGCTATGGCTGCCCCCATCTCCACTCCTACCGTATCCTGCGACCTTTGGGGGTTTCCTCCGCTGTAACTAGCCTATTTGTATCCTTTCCCCATTTCCACAAATCGGAATTGCAGTTATCTTCTTGATTATCAGCAGAATATTTAAAATATCGGTGTATTCTTGATATTAATCTGTTATGGGCTTAAAACAATATTTAGGAAGTAGTTCCCCATTCCTGGCTCAGAAGACTATTTTATTACATTTTCTACAGTAGCTTTATTTATTCGGTAACTCAAGGAACATTTTTTGCGGGACACTGTTCCAGGCCTCCATGGAGGTTCCAGTCTAGCCGGGACAGACTGTCAAGAAATGAAATAAAAACTACACTAGGTAGCCTTTGGGAATGTGGTGAGATCTCTGGCTGGAGTGGTTTTCCATTTTCAACCGGGCGGTCAGGGTCGGCTTTGTTGTGAAGCAGAGACGGAGTGAAGACTTGAGAGAGGTTTGGGAGCGTGGGGAGACCTGTGTGGCTGGAGCAGAGTGGGCGAAGAGGAGAGCAGCAGGACAGGGGGCCGAGAGCTGACGGGGACTGGATGTGGAGGCCTCAGGGCACATGCTGAGGGCTTGTGCTCCGAGTGAAGTGGGAGGAGGTGGAGGGTGGCTGTGGGTTGGATTGCGTCCCCCGGAAAAAGATGTTGAAGTCCCAACCCCTGGAGCCTGTGGATGTGACAAAATCATGCCATTTTGAAAAATTCACTGTTTTTACTATTTCATTTCTGGGATTATTAAAGGTGATAAAGAAGAATCATGACCTAAGTGTCCTCTTATTTGTTTTAAGTAATGACCTCTGATAAAATCTCGGAACACGTTTTGAAGGCTGAGTGAGGAAAAGAGACTTCCCTGCTGTTTTCAAGTACAACGGGCCTAACCTGACTCACAAGGAATGCCCCACATCCATGTTACTTCGCTGCAAGCCGCTCAGCAGGTGGCCGTAACAAGCACTGCTTCTGGTCAGCCGAACCACGTCTTTTTTCTGGGTCAGAAACTAGCCTCAGTAGTTGACAGTAAAATCAACGGCCCTGCCAGATACCACAGATAAGGTGACCTTCAGTACTGACATGAAAAGGCAGCAGCACCCAGCCTGCCTCCCACAGCAGGGGCCTCTTGTGCCCTCACCTCTCTTCTCCCCACGGCTGATGCTCCCAGCTGCCCTGGGTGCCGGGTCAGCAGCGTCTCTAGGCCATGATGGAAGGCAGAGACAACCGGAGTAGCTGGGGCTCGGGTTTGGGGGAACCAGGCCAAAGACACAGATCCTACAGCCAAGGGGAATCCTGGTGCTGAGACAAAGGAGGAGAAGCCACGAGAACTTCCTCACCATGGTCAAGGACCAGGCCGATTACCACGAACGGTTTTTCCTGACACTCCAGACCAAGTCCCCGATCCAAAGAAGGGTATGTTGGCCCACAAGGCTAACCTGAGAAGCAAGGGCCAGGAAACCTAACCTGAGCCCCAGGCCCTTTGAGCTCCGGCTCCTTTACTCCACCAGGCACCTCCCCAAGTTTCCCGCTTTCTACCTTATTTTCTTTGATCTTAAATTGCATTTATTATAATTTCTTTATTTTAACTGTGCCGTTTCTTTTTATAAATTTAGTTTTTATTTTCTGAGACAGAGTGCACACGGGCACCACACTGACGGCAGATGGGGCCCTGGAGAGCCTAAGGGACAGGGTGGCCTTTCCAATCAAGGCTGCTGGTTACTGGAACTCCACGAGGCTGATCGTGAACCTGACCCCACTCTGGCACCACACACGGACATCGCTTCCTGGGAGACCTCCATGGGGAAGGCAGGGCAATCCATGGGATGTGTCCCTTCTGTCTGATCAAAGCCGTTTGGCTTCTGTCCAACACTGTGTTCTCATGGTCTTTGTGTCATGGTCAAAACCTCTTATTTGAATGAGTTTTAGCCTCTGTTTACTTTTATGCAAAAGAACACAACCTAATTGTTTTATATCTGTCTCGAAATTTTAAATATTTCCATTTCTTTGGTCTTCAATAGGCCTTTTAATTCATTTTCATACTCTATGGTGATAGAAGTCAGAATAGTGATTATCTCTATTGGGAAGAAGCAGGAAGTAAAACAAATTTGTAAATTATACTGTATTATAGAGGGGGATGAGTGGTGTGGGAAAGAACAGCATGAAGAGGATTGACTGCCCACCAGGCTGTGGGGAGGGTGGCCACAGGAGGAAGTTGGGTGAGAATAGGAGACTTGGGTAGACTTGGAGATGATGGAGGTGGCCAGGAGATATATTTGAGAGCATAGTCAAGGCAGGGAGAACAGACTATGGAAAAGCACTAATTCCATAATGCTGTTCTATTTATCTGTGTCTCTTTTGATGTCTCACATACAGGGTTATGTCAGTGTACGGCAAAACAAATACAATATTGTAAAGTTAAAAAATAGATAAATAAACTAATTTAAAATTAAAAAAAAGAAACACTCACAAATATGCCAAGAGCCGTGTATTAAGATGTTTCCTGTGCTATTCCTTGCAATAGTGAAAAAAGGAGACATAATTTATAGCGAAATGGTATATATATTAAAAAAAAAGCACTAATTCCTCAGAAAACCTGGAATGTTGAGGGTGCAGCCAAGAGGCCAGTGTGGTCAGCATGGAGTGAGCAAGAGTGAGCACAGCAGAGGAGGTGCAGAGGCAATGGGGGTTCGCAGATGAGAATGTGGGGCCTTTCTGGGCATGATAAGGACGTCTGGCTTATATTCCGAGTAAGAGTAAAGCCAGTGAAGGGAACTGAACCGGGGAGACATATCTGGCTTACATTTTGAAAGGAAGGATCACTGTAACCACTAGAGCTGCTGGGTGCTGGTGGGTGAGATACTCCATCACCATCACTCCCAGGACCATGGCCACCATCCCCGGCAGCAGCAGCTGCCTCCCTCCACCACACGGGGGCAGAGCTCTCCGGGTTCTGTCACAGCAGACTCTGTTCACGCATATAGAGGAACAGGACTGGATCCGCCCTGCCACTGGCTTCAAAGATCCCCTTAAAACAGGCCAAAATATATGAAGCTCAGGCTGTGAAAAACCTGGGCATCAGGCCAAGGAGGATCAGCAGTGATCTCTGTGAGGTGAGACATGGAAGAGACGAGCTGTGCAGCTGCCCCAGCTTGCTGTCTACACAGACTGCCCGGGCCATTTCCAGCCGGCCTCTTGGGTGTCGTGGGGGGATTGCAGAGCTGAGGCTATTGGAGCTGGCAGGCGGCAGACCAGACAGGAGAGGGCGGCAGAGGGAGGAGAGAACCCTGCACGTGGGCAGAGAGTCTGCTGGAGCCATAGCAGAAACTCTTCATTCAGGTGACATCATATAGAGTACTCAGAGGGATCTTGTCTCAGACTCCCACTGATCAATCCACAAGGCAAGACACAACAGGATCAAAGTGTTTCTAAGTAAGTAAACATTACACTTTGAAAAGTTGTGGAATATACCTAGGGAAAAATATACCTAGCACCCAAGGAAAAGAGTATGCCAAGAATGAGAAATATCCAAACCATTATGAGGAGAGAAATCAATTGATAAAAGGCATCTCGATTGGAAAGGAAAAATTAAAACTATCTGCAGACATGATGGTCTATGCAGAAAATCAAATGGAATCCACAAAATAGTGACAAGAACTAATCAGTGAATTTAGCAAGTTTGCAGAATAAAAGATGTATTAGGAGACTGCTAACTCCCCATGCCCAATCACTCAACTAACTGTCCCAGCACTTTTCTTCACTGACTTAAGTACAGTCAGCCACAAAATTCTTATTTTAGTGTGCCTAGGTGTTTTCTCTCTTTATGCAAACTAAGTTTTGTGGGTTTTTTTGTTTTATTTTTAGTAGGAAACCAAGCCAATTGTGACAAGGATGTTGGGAAAAAAAGAAATCTGGTAGCAGGTATATTTTCTGAATAGAAATTGTGATCAAGAATCTTTTTTTTTTTATTTAAAGAGAGTCTGTTTCTCTCTGTCTTTTGTTCTGTTTTGCTGCATCTCGTGGCTTGTGGGATCTTAGTTCCCTGCCATGCCTCCTGGAGTGGAAGCCTGGAGTCCTGACCACTGGACCGCCAGGGAATTCCCTATGATCAAGAGTCTTAAAAAAGAAATAAACATTTAAGTCAATATTTCTAACTGCTAGACTATATTAATACTTTAAGGAAAGAACCATTAATGAAAAGAATTATATACATGAATTCCACTGAATCATTAACCACAGTAATGAAAAAATTGTAAACGTAAATGTTCAATAATTACATTATTATTGCTGTTTTTATGTTTATTTAAAGACCCAATTTTAATTTTTTCGCCATGCCACATGGCATGTGGGATCTTAGTTCCACTACCAGGAATTAAACCTACAGCCCTTGCACTGGAAGTGCAAAGTCTTAACCACTGGACTGCTTTTGGAAGTCCCCAACAATTAATTATGATGCGTCTTACATCGATTCAATAACACATTTTTGAAGATCTTTTAGAAAGTGGAAAAGCTAGTACATTAAATGAAAAAAATTCAGGAAAATCTTTAATGCTAAACTTGATAGACGATAAGAAGGGACGACAGAGGATCAAATGGTTGGATGGCATCACCAACTCAATGGACATGAGTTTGAGCAGGCTCAGGGAGGTCGTGATAGACAGGGAGGCCTAGTGTGCTGCAGTCCATTGGGTTCCAAAGAGTCGGACATGACTGAGTGACTGAACTGAACGTTACATGCTGTTATAAATTTACTGTGCAAGTACAACTAGAAAATATTCTTAATGTTGACAGTATTTAATGCTGAACATAGGCCTCGATTTTTATTTTCCGAAATTGTTTTCAATGACCCCTACTGGAATATCTGAATTTCAGAACATTCCCTCTAACATGAGAATAAAGATAAAGTTTTTTCAAATCCAGAAGCACATTAGCTAAAAAGAAACTGAGGCACAAAAAGTGACTTAGTTTTATTTTCTGCTGTAATAAACACTGAAGTATCCCACTCCTCAAGCAGCACAGAATCAAAACAAGTGAACCAAGAGAGACCAAAGACCAGGACAGGCAAAAACTTAGACTCAAATAACAGAGTGGCGATTACTCTTAGTTTGAATTCCCTATGCCTTGCCGGGTAGGGGACACAAGGTTGGGCCTCAGCCCCTTTCCTCAGCCTAGGAAAGGTGGGATCCCAAGGCTCCGAATGTTCTGAATCACCAGGGAAAGCTCATGGAGGAACGAGTTGATGGCAATTTGGATGGAAGCAAGGTCTTCAGCAATCCATCTACTAAAAGCAGGGGAAAAGGAAAATCAGCTTTAAGGGGAGTTCACTCCTGTAGGTCCAGGGTACCAACCCCCCTCTTTACACCAAGCCCCTCAGTTTTTCTCCATCATAACACTCTTAAGAGGGAGCTCAGACCACAGCAACCGCTGCTTCCCCACCCCCAAGGGAAACTCTTCTAGAACTGACACAATCAGGTCACTGCCATACACTGCAAAGTCCTTCCGAATGATTCCTTGGAGGCGTTGGGCATCTGGGACCATACCCCTGAGAGACAAGGATGCTTCCAGCGGTGATTCAAAAGGCACTCTGAGTGTGCTGGGAGAGACACAGTTAAGGCACCATCCATTACTGAATTTTCTGCTATCTCGGGCTTCCTCGCACCTCAGAGGCCTGTTTTTACCCCAGGATGCCCATCCTCCGGACCACAACCTGAGACCACCCTGAGCTGCCTCCCTAACCCTTCTGTCCATCTTCCCCACCCTCCAGGCTCCTCAGGCCTTGACAACCTCCTTTCCTGCCAGGCTGCCCAGTCCTGCTGCCCCGGATCGCCCCCGTACTCCCTTCTATCCCTTCCTCAGGCTGCCGGCATGTTTCCCTCCACCACACCACTGACCCCGCCCAGAAAGGCTCCCTGAAAAGGATACAGCACCACCTCTCTATGTGTAGGCCTTATAGCCACGGGTGCTACATCTCCACCAGGTCCTGGGGCGCGTGGTGCCCATTCACCCCCGGGATGAGCTCTAGCAGCTTCTATCATCACTCTTCTCCTGCCAGGCCCACTCCGGAATTCTGAGGCTCGGTGACCATCCTCACCGTCAGCGCTGCCTGAACTTCTGTGGAAAGGACGCGTTCTGGAGCTGTGCTGGTCATCTCGGCCCTCTATACCCCTGGCGCCAAAACCTGAGGTTCGCATGGCTGCCGCACGTCTCCCTCTGACGTCAACACGAAGGGCGGAAAGACTGAGCCCCTCAGGAAGTCCCTCCTCTTCTGCGCAAGGACGCCAAAATTGCCTCTGCGCAGACAGGCCTCAGGGCGCTCCTCGCATCGGATTGGTTACTGCCTGGCCTGCCCGGCCACCCATGGGCCGCTATGGAGACCCCGTGGGGCTGGAAGGATTCGGCTACTTCACAAAGCCGCACTCCTTTCAGGTGCCCCCGATGAGCCTGTGCACACGGGCCCCTCGAGTGCTGGCCCAGACCATGTGGAATGGACCCCGCCAAGTGTCCGCAGATACGCTGCTAAGCTGCTAAGTCGCTTCAGTCGTGTCCGACTCTGTGCGACCCCACAGACGGCAGCCCACCAGGCTCCCCCGTCCCTGGGATTCTCCAGGCAAGAACACTGGAGTGGGTTGCCATTTCCTTCTCCAATGCATGAAAGGGAAAAGTGAAAGTGAAGTCGCTCAGTCCTGTCCGACCCTTAGCGAACCCATGGACTGCAGCCTACCAGGCTCCTCTGTCCATAGGATTTTCCAGGCAAGAGTACTGGAGTGGGTTGCCATTTCCTTCTCCGCACAGATAGGCTACCAAGATACAAATAACAGCTTTCCGTCTCAAGGCCTAAAGCTAGTTCCACAATGCAACTTTGATTTCTCCAACGTATGCCGCAGAAGGGTCTTCCTAGACTAAGGTGGGAGTCGAGGGCAAGGGGCCAAGCCACACGACTCACCAGCGTCCCCTCTCTGCCCACTCCACATCTATACCTGTGCTCTTTGACCATAGTGATGGCGAGCACTTTCTATGGTCCATTTGCTGGTTCAACTGCTTTCCATGTGTTCATCCATCATGTCAGTTTTCAGACAGTCTAGCCATGTCGGTATCCTGTCTCCCATGAGGCAGGTCTCCTCCAAACAAATCACACACACCCACTCATTCACCAACACCAGCGGCTCAAAGTCTTGTGCATTTTGGTTTCTGCATTTCTCAAAACTATGATGACCGCAGTGCTCCATAAGGCACTGGACTTAAGCTGGGTCTGAATGGTGAGATCTGCAAAGGATAATGATAATGACAATGATGAATAATGTGTGTGACACAGACAGTGACAGAACTATGAAGGGAAGAGAGTGTATGATAGAATGAGTTTCACAGAGAGTTTACCACTGTGACAGGTGAATGCTTTTGAGTGAGTGTGACAGGGCGAATGTGTGATTGGGACAGGAATTTAAAAGGACAGCGTGTGATGGGAAGAGACTTGGATGAAGAAACAATGGCAGAGGGAGTGTGTGGCAGAGTGTCGGTGATACATTCTAAGAGACAGAAGGTGTGAGAGAGAATATGTGTGATGGAAAAAGCATTATAGAGTGACGCAGGATTTTATAGAAAGAGTGCATGTGACAGATAACCCGACTCAGTATGAGAAAGTAAACGTGAGAGACTGTGTGAAAGAAAATGAGTCTGTCACACATATCAGAGTGTGACAGGGAACGAACCTGACAGTGGGAGGCAGCAGCCTGGGCAAGTGGGTCAGTCCTCAGAGCCCATATTTTCCCCAGGGCAGCCATGCACAGGTCTCCATCTCGAGGAAGTCAGCAAATTTGACTTTTCTCTGCTGCCCGAGAAGCACTGCTGTTAAAAAAGCTAGTGGACATGATGAAATTCCAGCAGAACTTTGCAAATCCCTAAAGGAGGATGCCATCAAGGATTTGCATTCATTATGTCAGCAAATCTGGAAGACCACAGGACTGGAAAAGGTCAGTCCTCATCCCAATTGCAAAGAAGGGTAGTACCAAAGAATGTGCTAACCATCAGACAATTGCACTCATCTCCTATGCTAGTAAGGTCATGCTTAAAATCTTGCATGCTAGGCTTCAGCATTGTGCAAACCAAGAACTTCCAGATGTCCAAGCTGGGTTTAGAAAAGGAAGAGGAACTAGACCTCAAATTGCCAACCAACATTCACTGTGTTTTATAGAAATCAAGAGAGTTTCAGAAAATCATTTCACACTGTTTCTTCGACTAGGCTAAAGCCTTTGACTGTGTGGATCATGACAAACTGTGGAAAGCTCTTAGAGAGATGGGAATAGCAGACCATCCTACCTATCTCCTGAGAATCCTGTGTGTGGGTCAAAAAGAGAACCCTGTATGGAAAAACTGATTGGTCAAGATCAAGAAAGGAGTATGACAGGGCTGTCTCCTGTCACCCTATTTGTTTAATCTATATGCTGAGCACATCATGAGAAATGCCAGGCTGAATGAGTTACAAGCCAGGATCAAGATAGGTGGCTCACCATAACTAGAATAACCTGACGTGTGCAGCAGCAAAGACCCAGCCTAGCCAAAATTACGTAAACAAGCAAACAAATGAATCTTTTAAAAAAGAACCTGCCTCACAATGCAGGGGACATCGCTTCAATCTCTGGTCAGGGAACTAAGATCCTATATGCAGTGGAGCAACTACTGAGCCTGGGCATCGTGACTGGAGTGTCGGTGCACTGCAACAAAAGAGCCTGCGTGACACAATGAAGTTTCCACATTCCCCAAATGGAGCAAAAGAAAGAAAGAAAGGATTTGTTTAAGAAATCAGCTCATCAATTTCTGCAAAAATCTTTGCTGGCATTTTGAAGGACTCTATCGAGGAGTTTGGGTGAAATTGATCCTTGAACAGTATCAATTCTTCTCATCAGACATGATTGAAGAACATGCATGTGATACATCTCTGCATTTTTAGGACTTCTTCAATTTCTCCCATGGTGGTGTGTGATAAATTTTCTTAAATGTTCCCTAATGTTTCATAAAGGGCAAGGAGCCCTGTGTGTCTGGATCTAACTAGGCAAAGGTGAAGGAAAGTTGCATGGCTCAAGGTAGCCTGGAGTTAAAACTCCCCTCCAGGTCCTCCTCACCATTCTAGGCAAAACAAAGAACTCTCTCACTCGAAGAAAAAATAGACATTAGGTTGATTACGCCCAGCTCCAAGGTGGCCCAGCCTCTGGCCGATCTCCAGAACTCCTTGCCCCAGCCATTTAAGAGATAACTACTCCCAGCAAGCTTGGAGAAGAACAGGCCCCCTTAAGACAGTAGCTTTCTACATACATGCCTATATATACTTACTCTTTTCTTCGATAAGTGCAGCAGCTCGCTAATCTCACTGCTGCCCCTTCTCACCTCATTGAAGGTGATCTGTTCCTGTAGAGTGCCAGTCTCATTCTTTTTCTGAACCTCGCCTACTCGAACTCCGTACCTTACAAAAGGGGTACTGGAAAGGGAAGTTACGAAGCCAGAGAAGATGCAGGCTGGACCATGTAGGACTTTTCAGGCCACTGGAAGGCTGAGGCTTCAACTCTGACTGAGAGGGAGCCCGTTGGAGGGTTTGGAACTGAGTAATTACAGGACCTGACAGGTTTTAAAGCAACCCAGCAGCTTCAGCAGTCCATGTATGGGGTCAAAGCAGCTGAATGACTCCCAAGTTTGCTGGCTGAGGAAGGGAGAATCAGACGAGAGTCCCATCCCCCGGGTGGACTGACTTCACCGTTCTGGGCCAGTTTGGGGAGCACTGTCTAGAAAGGGCTGTCCACAGTGCCCCTTCTCCAGCTTTTGCCCTTTCCTCCAGCTGCCCGTTGTAAACACTCCCCTCCCTCTTTGGCGATTTGCCCACAAAAACTCTGATTGGTCTCCTTTTCTACCATATGGCTTGGCAGTTTCTTACCTAAGAGCCAATCCCTTAGCAAGAAAATTAAGTAATAAAACTGTGGTACCTCAATTCAATAATAGTGAAGACTTTGCTATTGCAAGTGAAGAAAGGAACAAATCAATACAAAATAACCGCCTTGGTTTAAGCCAAAGGGAGAACTTCTGGGTCTGTGTAACTACAAGGTACAGAGGTAGTTTCTGTCTTCAGGCAAGGCTGGATCCAGCATTTGGTTCCCTGAGATCTGCCTTCTCGCTCCAGCTCCCCCTCTGTCCCTTGCCAGCCTGCCTCCCCTACAGCTCCCAAAGTGTCACTGGTTGGATGATATCACCACGGCCGGAGGAAAGCAGTGCTCTGATTGGCCAGGTTGAGCCACATGCCCACTCCTGGAATCGGAGGTGAAGTCAACTCTATCATAATCGTAATGGGTGAGAGAAAAGGAAAGGGGCGATTTCCCAGGGCGACAGGAGGATACCAGAACCAAGAGAAGGAAATGGACACCAGGTGACAAAACTCATAGACGTCCTCGATGCTGGTATAGCCTTTTCCTCAAATTCAAAGTCAATTTCTATTTTTTTTTTTTTTAAAGCAAGCTAGGAAAGATTCTTCATTAATGTGAGCATCGGCCCTGCTACTGACCGTCCCATTAGCTCCCGTCCCCTGACGCTGGGGGTCCACATCCACTTCATGGGGGTGTCCTCTTCCCAACGCTCCCTCACAGACCTTTGCTGAATTAAAATTTCTAAGTAAGTGCTTTTTTCCAATGGGGAAATGGAACAGACCTTTATGTTCCAAAGCAACATCATTTCAAAAGTCATGATTCTTTATGAAGACAGTTAAACAACGTGGGAAATCTAAATACTGAAATGATTTTCCCTAGTGTCCAGTGATAACACTGACAGTTGAGGGGGTGGCGCTTATTCTGCGTGGTTATACTCGGCACTGCCCTGCATGTTCATAGGGTCAGAAAGTCCTGAAAGACAGGGATATGCCAGACCCAGAATTCTGCAATTTGCTTTGATCTCTTTCCATATTAGTTCCCAGCTATCTGGTTTGCTCTCTGATTGCCATATGTTATTCTAGCAGGATGGAATTACCATGATTTACTCAATGTTTCCCCCTGGATTTACATTCTACTAGTTTTTCACAATGAGAAACAATGCAGTAATTAATACTGTGGCCAATTCTGCCTTGCTCACATATACAAGAATTCTTCTATGATAGATTCCCAAAACTGGGTCAAAGGATATGAACATCTTAAAATGTATTAAAAAGTGCCAATCAAATGTCCAGATATTCATGTTAATGTATGGCAAAACCAATACAATATTGTAAAGTAAAAAAAAAAAAAAAGAAAGAAATTTTACTATCACTCTGATACTGTATAGGACTCCTTGTTTTGGCTTTCTGGTGGTCCAGTGGTTAAGAATCTGCCTGCACATGGGTTCGATCCCTGGGCCAGGAAGATCCCACATGGCCGGTGCACCTAAGCCCGTGTGCCACATCTACTGAGCTCACTCCAATCTAGAGTCTATGCTCCTCGACAAGCGAAGCCTCTGCAATGAGAAGCCTGAGCACAGCAATTTGAGGGTAGCCCCCGCTGGCTGCAAGCACAGACAACCTGCACACAGTTAACAAGAGGTGGCACAGGCAAAAATAAACAAATAAAGTTCATGAATAAAATTTTTAAAAAGAGTCCTTGTTTCCAGCTATAGCCTTCTCGGACACTGACGATTTCAGTTAATTAAATTCATCCTACGCTAAGATCTGCTCTGGTCCTACAGAGCCAATCTTAAAAAGTAAGACCCAAAAGGATCAAACTGTGTCCAAGCATCTTAACAAGATTTCAGAATAAAGCTCAAGAATAAGGTTAGGAATAGAAAAAAGTCAAGCATGCAAGGGACATTTGATAATGCTTGGCATCCAATCTAAAATTACCAGGAGGCAAAGAAGCAGGAAACTCCAATCCATTGTAGCAGAAATCAGTGTGTTGTTGTTCAGCCGCTCAGTTGAGTCTAATTTTTTGCGACCCCACGGACTGCTTCTCGCTAGGCTTCCCTGTCTTTCACCATCTCCCAGAACTTGCTCAAACTCATGTCCGTGGAGTCGTGATGCCATGCAACCACCTCGTCTTCTGTCATTCCCTTCTCCCCCTGCCTTCAATCTCTCCCAGCATCAGGGTTTTTGGCAATGAGTCGGCTCTTCGCATCAGGTGGCCAAAGTGTTGGAGATTTCATTTTAACAGAAATCAGTTAAAACGCATCAATGGGAAAGGAAAGAGATAAATGTGTATTTATTTACAGACAAAATGATGGTCTATTTAGGAAGGTCAATGGGATCTACAAAAGAGCTATTACAATTAATTAGTGAGTTTAGCGTGGTTTCAGGATACAAGGATACTCTTGAGAATGCCTTGGACTGCAAGATCAAACCAGTCAAACCTAAAGGAAATCAGTCCTGAATTTTCATTGGAAGGACTGATGCTGAAGCTGAAGCTCCAGCACTTTGGCGAGCAGATGCGAAAAGCTGACTCACTGGAAGAGACCCTGATGTTGGGAGAGACTGAAGGCCAAAGGAGAATGGGAGGAGAGAGGAATACATGGTTTGACAGCATTACCCCCTCAATGGACATGAACTTGAGCAAACTCCAGGAGACAGTGGGGACACAGAGCCTGGTTTGCTACAGTCCATGCGGTTGCAAAGAGTTGGACACTAGTTAGAGACTGAACAACAACAACAATGTTCTGGTATTATATCTTAATATATAAATGTTAACTATAAAACTGAGAAAATATTCCAAAATCAATACCGAATGGCAGTACACAACTTTCTTATTCTTCCACTTCTTACATCGTCTTCTCTTATGTTGTACTCCTTGAATATCTGGATGTCAGAACCTCCCCTTCAACCGGAGGATGATCCCAGTATTAGGAAGTGAACAAGCTAAAATTAACGTCAGACACAGCACAGTGTCTGACGTTTATTTTAGCATGATGCTTTTGAACTGTGGTGTTGCAGAAGACTCTTGAGAGTCCCTTGGACTGCAGGAAGATCCAACCAGTCCATGCTAAAGCGGATCGGTCCTGGGTGTGCATTGGAAGGACTGATGTTGAAGCTGAAACTCCAATACTTTGGCCACCTCATGCGAAGAGTTGACTCATTGGAAAAGACTCTAATGCTGAGAAGGATTGGGGGCAGGAGGAGAAGGGGACGACAGAGGATGAGATGGTTGGATGGCATCACCAACTCGGTGGACATGGGTTTGGGTAAACTCCCGGAGTTGGTGATGGACAGGGAGGCCTGGCGTGCTGCGATTCGTGGGGTTGCAAAGAGTCGGACACGACTGAGTGACTGAACTGAACTGAACTGAACAGCACAGTAGCTCAGTTTTACTTTCTGCAGTTAACAATCACCAAACAAACAATGTGGACCCTGAGCCCCCAGAGAGCATCACAGGCACAAGATGAAGCCCCATCAAACTACTGCAGAAAGCAATGCCCTTGGGAAGGACACTTGAGGCTAGGGCACATAGGCTAGGTTTAAGGCCCTCTTCTGTGCTGAGACTGAGCAAAAAGAGAGGGGGGCACAATGTTCTGCAAGGTCCACATCAGCAGGGAAAGCTGCTCCAGACAGAAGTCGAAGGCCAACTGGAGCAGGTCATGGTTTTCAGCAGTTGATCGGCTAAAAGGGAGGGAAAATGAAATTCAAGTTCCCGCCGAGAAGGAGGAGAGGAGCATGTCCTCCCTCTGTCCCCGCACACCGACAGAGCCCAGAGCACCACACTTCTCCTCTAGGCTTAACCCTCCATTATGGCTCCTCCTGGGCCGAGACTGGCCACCACCCACCACCCCTCCACCACCCCGGGCCCCTTTAGAACTGACAGAACCAACATGCGCCCATTAACGTAGAGCGCCCTCCGAACCAACCATCGTAATTGAGTACGTCGAGTCAGGAGGTGGCGGGCGTTGTCCACCTGTGCGTGCGATGAGAAAGGCACGCAGACCCATACCCACGAGGTCTGGGCTCTCTTAAGTCAGCCCTGCCTCAGGCCTGGAAACCTGGTAAACGGCTGAGCCAGGAAGCCGCTGGGTAGCACTCCACCCTTTATTGTGTCGGCAGCTCCTCAGTGCGCATGCTCAAACAGACCCCACCCCACTCCTCAGGGCACGTGCCTGTTTCCCGTCCAAGCCTGCAAACCCCAGTGAGTCCTGGTCCCTGTGCACCTCCAAGACTGCAGTGCTACCAACCTGGCCACGCTCACAGGTGACCATCCTGCTGAGCGCAGGTCCTTGTTATTGACTTCCGGAAGGGAGTCGGGCACCCCTGGGTCAGGGCCGGTCTATCCCTCTGGTGTCCCACACGTAGGTCACGTCAGTGCAAATGTATCTGTGTGCGTGAGTGCGTGGGCAGGTGCATGCCCATGGGCGTGTGCATGGGTGTGTTTCTGAGAGAGAGCACGTGCACAGGTTCACACGCATAGGCGTGTGCGTGTGTCTGTTTTTGCAGGTGTCTGCACGTGGGCATGTATGTGGGCAGGAGAGCATGTGGTCAGGTGCATGCACGCGGGCGTGTGAGTGTGCATGTGTGTGTGAAAGAGCACGGGTCAGATTAATGCACATGGGTGTCTCCGTGTGTGTGTGCTTGCACAGGTGCCTTCACATGGGAGTGGGGCGACCCGGCTCTGGAGTCCTGAGACTAGGGGTGTAGAGGGGGCTGTGCCTGCCCGCCTGGGGAGGGAAGCGGGGACTTCTGTGGGACTCACTGGGGACGGCGTGGGGCTGGGCCGCCTGGGGGTCCGGGCACACAGACTGCAGGGACTCCAGGCTGGGGACTTACACCTGGCATCCCAGAAGCACCGGTGGTACTGGCTGGATTAAAGGGCTGCAGGAAGGGCAGTGTTCCCCAAGACACCCCCAGTCTCTTGGCCCTCTGCTGACACAACTCTCATGGGCTTTCCCTCCCCAGGAACCAAGTCTTGGGGCTCGAGGTGCCAGGGGCCCTCAACCGGGAGGTGACCCTGTGTCTGCTGACCTTCTGGGCGCTGGTCTACTTCTGTGTCTGGGAGGGGGTATAGTCAACAAGCAAGGTACAGCCGGGGGTGATGGCAGGGCTGGGGCAGCACTGCCTGGGCGTGGGGTGCATATGCCAGGGAACCGCTGGTGCCACAGGAGGTGACTGGATCCGGGCCACTGCCCGAGGAGGAGGCAGATACTTCAATCCGGGCCCCTTGATCTCCACCCCCTGGCCGGATAGGCCTCTGGGCAGCCCGCCAAATCCCAGGCCAGCAGCCTTCCCCCACCCCCAGTGGAAGGATTCGATTTTCCTGCATTATCATGTTAGCTGTAGGAGTTTTGTAGATGACCTTGATCGGATTAAGAAAGTCTGTTTGTAGTCCTAGTTTTCCGACAGTTTTTATCATAGCGGTGGTTGAATGCTGTCAAATGCTTTTTCGGCATCTTGAGAAATGATCGTATGGCTTTTCTCCTGTTTTGTACTTAATATGATGGATAACACTGGTTGATGGGTTTTTTAATGCATAACCAATCTTTCATTCTTGGGATAGATCTCGTTTGGTCATAAGGCTGTATATGTTGCCGGATTAAATTTGATAACATTTCATATTTTGTGCTTAACTTAATGAAGGATATTAGCCTGCGGTTCTCTTTTCTTGCAATATCATCATATGGCTTTGGTGTTCTGTTAAGACTGGCCTCGGAAAATGATTTGAGAAGTGTTTCCCCTCCTCTGCTTTCTGAAAGAATTTGTATAGGATTGGTGATATTTCTCCTTTAAATATTTCATAGCGTTCCCTAGTTAAGTCACGTGGGCCTGGAGTTTTCTGTTCCGTATCTTTGATCGATTTAGGGATATTTAGGTTTCCCACTTCCTTCTTGAGTTAGTTTTGGGAATTTGTGTCATTCAAGGAATTTGTTATTTTCATCTACATTGGCAAACGTATTCGCAGACATTGTTCCTAATGTGCTGTGGTTGCTTGCACAATCCTGTCCGTCGCTGCGCGACCCCGTGGACCGTGGCCTGCCGGGTTCCTCTGTCCACAGGTATTGTCCAGGCCAGAATACTGGAGGGGGGTTCCCATGCCCTCCTTCAGGGGATCTCTCCAACCCAGGGATCGAACCCAGGTCTCCTGCATTGCAGGCGGATTCTTGACCTTCTGAGCCACTAGGGAAGCCCAAGAATACTGGAGTGGCTAGCCTATCCCTTCTCCAGGGGATCTTCCCAACCCAGGAGTGTAACTGGGGTCTCCTGCATTGCCAGTGGATTCTTTGCCAGCTGAGCTACCAGGGAAGCCCTTAAACCACCTGGTCTGTGGTATTTTATTATTATTCTGTTATGCCATGCTACGCGGACAAATGGGCTTCCAAGGTGGCTCAGTGGTAAAATAATCTGCCTGCCAAGCAGTAGATGTGAGTTCAGTCCTTGGTTCGGGAAGATCCCCTGAAGAAGGAAATGGCAACCCACTCCAGTATGCTTGCCTGGAAAACCCCACGGACACAGACAGAGGAGCCTGGTGGGCTACAGTTCATTGGGTTGCAAAAGAGTTGGGCACAGTTTAGCGACTAAACAACAAGCTGACAAATTCAGGGTAGGCAGGACAAAAGTGGACACTTTCATACCCAACTGGTTCGAGTCAAATCGATGCAACCGTTTTGGAGGGCATGGGGATATGTATAAAACATATTTGGGAATATGTGTAAAACATTTCAAAAAGAGATTACTTTTTCACCCAACAACCTTCCGTTTTAGCTCAGAATTATTGTACATAGTGAGCTGGTGGTAGTGGTCTGGTCACTCAGTCATGTCCGACTCTTGCAACTCCACAGACCGTAGCCCAGCAGGCTCCTCTGCCCATGGGATTTCTCAGGCAAGAATACTGGCGTGGTTTGCCATTTCCTTGTCCACATAATATGTTACACAAAAGCAAATGTACCAGGATGTCCATTTCAGCATTGTTTGTAATACTGAAAAACTGCAAACAGCCTAAAGGCCTAGTTACAAGAGACTGGTGAAAATAACTATGGACTACACATTCTGAGGGATATTAGACAGCTCTTACAAGTACTGCGGATGGCACAGGCTTTGCTGTATCCACCATATGGCCCACTTCTGGGTCAATTCTGGGTGCCCTGTCTGGAAAGGGATGGTCCTTCTCCTTATGCCCTTCCACCAGCTGCCCCTTGCAGTGTCCCTCTCCTCCTTTGACTTGTCTCTTTTTCAACCATGATATGAGTTGATGAGCAAGCAGCTAATCGCTTAACAAGAAAAGAGGCCTGTTTCTACCTTGAAGTAATAAATAAGGGCCAAGTCTTCAGACCGCATTAGTTACGTAAGAAAGAAAAGTATGATCCTTCAATTCACGAAGGGTCCAGCCTTGCTATTGCAAGTGAAAAATGAGTGGAACGAAAACGACCAAAATTGCCACTTTAGTTTTTAAGCCAAAGGGAGAGCTTCTGGGTCTGGGTAACTACCAGATACAGAGGTAGTTTCTGTCTTCAGGCATGGCTGGGCCCAGCATTTTGTCCCGGAGATTTGCCTTCTTGCTCCAACTCCCCCTCTGTCCTTTGCCAGCCTGCCTCCCCTAGAGAATCAAAGTGTCACTGGTTGGATGATATCACCACAGCAGGAGGAATGTGGTCCTCCAATGGCCAGGCCTGAGCCACATGCCCACCCGTGGAATCAAATGTGAAGTCAGCTCTATCACAGTCACAATGGCCTAGAGAAAAGGAAAGGGGCAGTTTTCCAGAGTGACAGCGTACCGGTGCCAAGAGAAGGAAAAGGGACACTGAATTACAAAACCCATCCATGTCCTCGACAGCGGTATAGACTTTGCATCAAATTCATAATCAATTTCCAGTGTTTAAAGGAACGAGACTGGGAACGAATATTTCTTAATCTAACAGTGTGTCCACGCTCAGTCACTCAGTCGTGTCCGACTCTTTGCGACCCCATGGACTGTAGCCCAGCAGGCTCCTCTGTCCATGGGATTTTCCAGGCACGAAGACTGGAGTGGGTTGCCGTTTTCTTCTCCAATTTTATACAGCTCTTAAATATACAATAATATACAATTATAACATACAATATTATACAGCTCTTAAAAAGTACTGCGGATGGCACAGGCTTTGCTGTATCCACCATATGGCCCACTTCTGGGTCAATTCTGGGTGCCCTGTCTGGAAAGGGATGGTCCTTCTCCTTGTAATATAAAGTGCCAATCAACTGTCCAGGTGGATTTTACTACCACTTAAGGGTTCTTGTTTGGCTTCCCAGGTGGTCCAGTGGTCAAGATTCTGCCTGCCAATCCAGGGCACATGGGTTCAGTCCCTGGGCCAGGAATAGCCCACATGCCTGGGGCAGCTAAGCTCGTGTGCCGCAACAACTGAGCGCACCACTGTCTAAAGTCTGTGCTCCTCGACAAGGGAAACCTCTGCAATGAGAAGCCTGAGCACAGCAGTTAGAGAGTAGCCTCTGCTGGCTGCAAGTACAGAAAACCTACACACAGTTAACAAGACGCAGCACAGCCAAAAAAAAAAAGAAAAAAAAATTCATAAATAAAATTTTTAAAAAGAGTCCCTGTTTCCAGCTATAGCCTTCTCGGCCATTGAAGATTTCAGTTAATTAAGTTCCTCCTACACCGAGATCCGCTCTGGTCCTACAGAGTCAATCTTAATAAGTAAGATCCAAAAAGGATCAAACTGTTTCCAAGCAACTTAACAGGATTCCAGAATACAGCTCAAGAAAAGTTTAGGCATAGAAAAATATTAAGCATGCAAGGGAAATTTGATACTGCTTGGCATCCAATCTAAAATTACCAGGAGGCAAAGAAGCAGGAAAATCAAATCCGTTATAACAGAGATCAGCGTGGTGGTGTTCAGTTGCTCAGTCGTGTCTATTTTCAACTCCATGAACTGCGGCAGGCCAGGCTTCCCTGTCCTTCACCATCTCCCAGAACTTGCTCAAACTCACGTCTGGTGTCGTGATGCCATCCAACCATCTCATCTTCTGTCATTCCCTTCTCCTCCTGCCTTCAATATTTCCCAGCATCAGAGTCTTTGCCAGTGAGTTGGCTCTTCATATCAGGTGGCCAAAGTGATGGGAGATCTCATTTTAACAGAAATCAGTTAAAATCCATTAATTGGAAAGGAAGAAATAAATGTGCATGTATGTGCCTACAAAACGCTTGTCTAAGAGGGAGTTCCATGGGATCTACAAAAGAGCTATTACAAGTAATCCGTGACTTTAGCAAGGTTTCACGATACAAGGTTACTCTTGAGAGTGCCTTGAACTGCAAGGAGATCAAACTAATCAATCCTAAAGGAAATCAGTCCCGAATATTCATTGGAAGGACGGGTGCTGAAGCCGGAGCGACAACACTTCGGTCAGCAGAAGCCAAAAGCTGACTCACTGGAAAAGACTGTGATGCTGGGAAAGATTTAAGGCAAAAAGAGAAGGGGAGCACAGAAGGTGAGATGGTTAGATAGCACCACCGACTCAAAGGACATGAATTTGAGCCAATTCCAGGAGACAGCGGGGACACAGAGCCTGGTGTGCTACAGTCCATGGGATCGCAAAGACTCACCTGGACACAAAAGACTCAACAACAACAACAACAACATTCTGGTGTTTTATATATAAATGTAACTGTAAAACTGACAAAATATTCCAAAATCAATACCGAATGGCAGTACACAACTTTCTTATTCTCCCACTTCTTACATTGGCTTCCATTATGTTGTACTCCTTGAATACCTGGATCTCAGAACCTCTCCTCCAACTAAAAGACAAATGCAGTATTAGGAAGCGAACCCTCTAAAAATAAAGTCAGAGGCAGCACAGTAGCTCAGTTTTACTTTCTGCAGTTAACAATCACCAAACAAACGATGTGGACCCTGAGCCCCCAAGCAGCAGCACAGGCACAAGATGAAGCCCCATCAAAGTAATTCAGAAAGCAATGCCCTGGGGAAGGACACTTGAGGCTAGGGCACATAGGCTAGGTTTAAGCCCCTCTTCTCTGCTGAGGCTTAGCAGGAGGACGGGGCACAAAGCGCTGCAAGGACTGCATCACCATGGAAAGCTGCCCCACACAGAAGTCGATGGACCTGCGGAGCAGGCCAGGGTCTTCAGCAGTCAATCGGCTAAAAGGGAGGGAAAATGAAATTCAAGCTCCTGCCAAGGAGGAGGAAGAGAAGGATGTCCTCCCTCTGTCCCCGCACACCGACAGAGCCCGGAGCACCACACTTCTCCTCTAGGCTTAACCCTCCATTATGGCTCCTCCTGGGCCGAGACTGGCCACCGTCCTCCACTCCCTCCCCAGCCCCGGCCCCCTTTAGAACTTACAGAACCAACATGCAGCCGTTAACATTGAGCTCCCTCCGAATCGGCCCCGGCAGTTGAGTACGTGGAGTCAGGAGGTGGCGGGCGATGTCCGCCTGTGCGTGCGATGCGAAAAGCACATTGAGGCTGCTGGTGGAGATATGGTTAAGGCACCATCCACATGACTCACGTGGCTTGCACGTCAGGCTCCCTGCTCGTGGAGACTCGCCTTCTCCCACAAGGCCGCCGCCAGATACCCTGGCTATCACTGCCCGACCCTCTGGATCCCTTCAGGTTTCTTTCCGTCACCACCATCCCCTGGCAGCCAGACCACCCCTGACCCATACCCTCCAGCCCCGCAGAGTACCCTCCTCCCACGCTTTAGGCCCCACCACCTGCAACCCCCCAAACTACCCCTAGCGCACACCCCGACCCCTGCGGCCGCCCAGCCCACCGGGGCTCCCAGCATAGGATACCACTGGAGGGCTCGGTTAATCGGAACTCTGGCTCCGGGTGCAGCGTCTCCACCCGGCCCTGGCGCCTGCGGTGCCCCCGGGATCTGTGGCATGGCACCGGCTGCACCACCCGACTCTCCTGCAGCGCTGGGGCCTCTGGGATTAGCCTGGTCACCAGAGCCGCCAGGGACTCCTCGACTGACGGCGTCACCAGGGACAGCTGGGTCGCCAGGGCAATCGTGGCCACCAGCACCACCCTGCACGCCTTGGCCACCACCTGCCGTGCCCGCTGCAGAGGCCACGGCGACTGCGTCTTCATCGGCTGCCCTTGTGGCTCCTCCACCGTGTGCCTCGGACTCCATCTTGAACCCTCTCCCCCACCTCCGCGGCGGGAAAGACTGAACAGTCCCTACAAATACCAGTCCCGGAGTGAGACCTGCAACTCAGCAGAGCGCCCGCGCAAACCCACCCTGGTCCTGCCTCACGATTGGTTCCCACCGACAACGGGTGCCCTGCTGAAGCTTCGCGCATTCACGCACCACGTAGCCCCAACGCGCATGCGCAGAGCCATACCCACGAGGTCTGGGCTCTCTTAAGTCAGCCCTGCCTTCGGCCGGGAAACCTGGTAAACGGTTCAGCCGTGAGGCCTCTAGGCGGCGCTCCACCCTTCGGTGTGGGGGCAGCGCCTCAGTGCACGATGCTCAAACAGACGCTGCCGCCCTCCTCAAGGCGCGTGACTGTTTTCTGGCCCAAGCCCGCAAACTGCGCGCGAGCGCCGGTCCCTGTGCATCTCCCAAGTCTTCGCTGTTGCCGGCCTGGCCACGTTCACAGGTGACCATCCTGCTGAGCGCAGGTCCTTGTTATTGACTTCCGGAAGGGAGTCGGGCACCCCTGGGTCAGGGCCGGTCTATCCCTCTGGTGTCCCACACGTAGGTCACGTCAGTGCAAATGTATCTGTGTGCATGAGTGCATGGGCAGGTGCATGCCCATGGGCGTGTGCATGGGTGTGTTTCTGAGAGAGAGCACGTGCACAGGTTCACACGCATAGGCGTGTGCGTGTGTCTGTTTTTGCAGGTGTCTGCACGTGGGCATGTATGTGGGCAGGAGAGCATGTGGTCAGGTGCATGCACATGGGCATCTGATGTGCATGTCTGTGTATGTGTGCCCAAGAGAGAGAGAGAGCGCTTGTGCTCAGGTGCTAGCCCATGTGTGTGTATGTGTATGTGAAAGAGTGCGTGTGCAGGGGTGCATGCACATAGGCGTGTGCATGTGTGTTTGTGGAGGTGCTTGCAAATTGGCGTTCGCAAATGCGTGTGTGTGAGAGAGCATGTGGTCAGGTGTATGCACATGGGCATGTGTGTGTGTGTGAAAGAGAGCACGGGTCAGAGGCATGCACATTGGCATCTGTGTGTGCTTGTGTTCATGTGCAGGTGCCTTTGTGTGGCAGTGCATGGGACCCAATCCTGGAGTCCTGAGACTAGGAATGCAGAGCGGGCTGTGCCTGCCCGCCTGGGGACAGAAGTGGGGACTGCTGTTGAATTCACTGGGGATGGCATGGGGCAGGGCCACCTAGGCTCCAGGCATACAGACTGCAGGGACTCCAGGCTGGGAACTTAGACTCCCCCAGAAGCACCAGTTGGACCAGCTGCACTCAAGGGCTGCCAGAAGGGCAAAGCCCCCCAGGACACCCCCAGTCTCTTGGCCTCTGCTGGCACAAAAGTCATGGGCTTTCCCTCTACAGGAACAAAGTCTTGCGGCTCTCTGGAGGGCTGGAGGTGCCAGGGGCCCTCAACTGGGAGGTGACCCTGTGTCTGCTGGCCTGCTGGGTGCTGGTCTACTTCTGGTCTGGAAATGGGTCAAATCAACCCACACAGTACAGCCAGGGTTGATGATGGGGCTGGGGCACTACTGCCTGGGAAGTGGAACCGCTGGTGCCACGGGAGGTGACTGGATCAGGGCCACTGCCCGAGGAGGGGGCAGATACTTCGATCAGGCCCCGTGATCCCCACCCCCTGGCTGGATAGGCCTCTCCGAGGCCCTCCAAATCCAAGGCCAGGAGCCTTCCCCCACCCCCAGTGGAGGGATTATATTTTCCTCCATTATCATGTTAGCTGTGGGAGTTTTGTAGTTTACCTTGATCAGAATAAGAAAGTCTGTTTGTAGTCCTAGTTTTCTGACAGTTTTTATCATAGTGGTTGTTGAATATTGTCAAATGCTTTCATGGCATCTATTGAACTGATCATGTGGTTTTTCTCCTGTGTTTTCTTAATATGATGAACAACACTGGTTGATGATTTTTTAATGCGTAACCAATCTTTCATTCGTGGGGTAGGTCTCATTTGGTCATAATGCTTTATATATTGCTGGATTAAATTTGCTAACATTTCATTTTTTGTGCTTAACTTAATGAAGAATATTGGTCTATGGTTTTCTTTTCTTGCAATGTCTTCACCTGGGTTTGGTATTTTGTAAGGCTGGCCTCATAAAATGATTTGAGAAGTGTTTCCCGTCCTCTACTTTCTGAAAGAATTTGTATGGGATTGGTGATATTTCTCCTTTAAGTATTTCATAGCATTCACTAGTTAAGTCACATGGGCCTGGAGTTTTCTGTTCTGTATCTTTGATAGATTTGGGGAATTTAGGGTTTTCACTTTCTTCTTGAGTTAGTTTTGGGAATTTGTGTCATTCTAGGAATCTCTTAATTTCATCTAAATTGGCACATTAAAGACTCTGCCTGCCAACATGAGAGACACAACAGACACAGGTTCGATGCCTGGGTGAGGGAGAGTCCCTGGAGAAGGAAATGGGAAACCACTCCAGTATTCTTGCCTGGAAAATTCCGTGGAGAGAAGAGCCTTGTGGGCTACAGTCCATGGGTCGCAAAGAGTCAGACACGATTCTCCCCCCCACACACATACACATGTAATTTTAATCCAGGAGAAAGCAGAGGTTAGAGAAGTGGTTACAGTTCAGGATGGAGCAAGATAAAACATGAGGAGGACTTCCCTGGGGGTTCAGTGGATGGGGATCCACCTGCCAATGCAAGGAACACTGCTTCAATGCCCGGTCCTGGAAGATCCAACATGCCACAGAGCAACTGAGTCTGTGCTCTAGAGCCCATGTTCTGCAATAAGAAAAGTGACGGCGACGAGAAGCCTGTGCTCAGCAACTAGAGTGTAGACACCACTCGCCACAACTAGAGAAAGCCCGTGTTCATCAATGAAGACAAGCACCGGCAAAAGTATACGAATAAAGTCAACATGATGAGAGCACAGCCCCCACTCCCTACAACTGGAGAAAGCCTGTTTGCAGCAAGGAAGGCCCAGCATAGGCAAAAATAAATAAATAAAATCAACAGGAGGAGAGGGGAGCAGGCCAGCTTCTCCAAGTAAAGGGCAGTGCGGTGCTGGACTAGGGATCCTGTATGAAAGCCAAGTGGGAAGTAAAGCATTGCAGTTACTTACAGATGACTAAATGAGCTCTCTGTCCAAGCTCCCTGTGGGTGCTAAAAAGGGGGAGCCCTGAGCAGACGTTGTTATAGTTTTAGTTGTAGGTTTAGCAGATATTAATAGGTTTTCACCATCATCCCTGGAGAAAAACTGTGTCAGGCCAGTTTGCATGAAAGTAAACCGGATTCTCATGGATATGTAGAGAGTAGGTGTGGACACTCTGGTCAGACATGTGGGAGGAAAGCCCAAAGATCGTACAGAGCAAGGGTCTAGCGTGTTGACTTCTGTCATCCATACACAAGTGGAAATTCATGAATTAAGCAGACCCACCTGAGGGTCTGCCATTAGAGCAGAAGGACAGTCGGTGGGACATCTAGGTGGCTCTGACTCCCGCCTCCACAGGCGACACCAAGAGGACACCCTCATACACCCCCACTGAGGGGACTGGTCACAGTTTCCCAGGAGCAGAAATGCTGGAGTTCAGGGACGTGCAGGCTTCACTGGATTCAGTCATGCCAGACTGCTCCCTGCTATGGCTGCCCCCATCTCCACTCCTACCGTATCCTGCGACCTTTGGGGGTTTCCTCCGCTGTAACTAGCCTATTTGTATCCTTTCCCCATTTCCACAAATCGGAATTGCAGTTATCTTCTTGATTATCAGCAGAATATTTAAAATATCGGTGTATTCTTGATATTAATCTGTTATGGGCTTAAAACAATATTTAGGAAGTAGTTCCCCATTCCTGGCTCAGAAGACTATTTTATTACATTTTCTACAGTAGCTTTATTTATTCGGTAACTCAAGGAACATTTTTTGCGGGACACTGTTCCAGGCCTCCATGGAGGTTCCAGTCTAGCCGGGACAGACTGTCAAGAAATGAAATAAAAACTACACTAGGTAGCCTTTGGGAATGTGGTGAGATCTCTGGCTGGAGTGGTTTTCCATTTTCAACCGGGCGGTCAGGGTCGGCTTTGTTGTGAAGCAGAGACGGAGTGAAGACTTGAGAGAGGTTTGGGAGCGTGGGGAGACCTGTGTGGCTGGAGCAGAGTGGGCGAAGAGGAGAGCAGCAGGACAGGGGGCCGAGAGCTGACGGGGACTGGATGTGGAGGCCTCAGGGCACATGCTGAGGGCTTGTGCTCCGAGTGAAGTGGGAGGAGGTGGAGGGTGGCTGTGGGTTGGATTGCGTCCCCCGGAAAAAGATGTTGAAGTCCCAACCCCTGGAGCCTGTGGATGTGACAAAATCATGCCATTTTGAAAAATTCACTGTTTTTACTATTTCATTTCTGGGATTATTAAAGGTGATAAAGAAGAATCATGACCTAAGTGTCCTCTTATTTGTTTTAAGTAATGACCTCTGATAAAATCTCGGAACACGTTTTGAAGGCTGAGTGAGGAAAAGAGACTTCCCTGCTGTTTTCAAGTACAACGGGCCTAACCTGACTCACAAGGAATGCCCCACATCCATGTTACTTCGCTGCAAGCCGCTCAGCAGGTGGCCGTAACAAGCACTGCTTCTGGTCAGCCGAACCACGTCTTTTTTCTGGGTCAGAAACTAGCCTCAGTAGTTGACAGTAAAATCAACGGCCCTGCCAGATACCACAGATAAGGTGACCTTCAGTACTGACATGAAAAGGCAGCAGCACCCAGCCTGCCTCCCACAGCAGGGGCCTCTTGTGCCCTCACCTCTCTTCTCCCCACGGCTGATGCTCCCAGCTGCCCTGGGTGCCGGGTCAGCAGCGTCTCTAGGCCATGATGGAAGGCAGAGACAACCGGAGTAGCTGGGGCTCGGGTTTGGGGGAACCAGGCCAAAGACACAGATCCTACAGCCAAGGGGAATCCTGGTGCTGAGACAAAGGAGGAGAAGCCACGAGAACTTCCTCACCATGGTCAAGGACCAGGCCGATTACCACGAACGGTTTTTCCTGACACTCCAGACCAAGTCCCCGATCCAAAGAAGGGTATGTTGGCCCACAAGGCTAACCTGAGAAGCAAGGGCCAGGAAACCTAACCTGAGCCCCAGGCCCTTTGAGCTCCGGCTCCTTTACTCCACCAGGCACCTCCCCAAGTTTCCCGCTTTCTACCTTATTTTCTTTGATCTTAAATTGCATTTATTATAATTTCTTTATTTTAACTGTGCCGTTTCTTTTTATAAATTTAGTTTTTATTTTCTGAGACAGAGTGCACACGGGCACCACACTGACGGCAGATGGGGCCCTGGAGAGCCTAAGGGACAGGGTGGCCTTTCCAATCAAGGCTGCTGGTTACTGGAACTCCACGAGGCTGATCGTGAACCTGACCCCACTCTGGCACCACACACGGACATCGCTTCCTGGGAGACCTCCATGGGGAAGGCAGGGCAATCCATGGGATGTGTCCCTTCTGTCTGATCAAAGCCGTTTGGCTTCTGTCCAACACTGTGTTCTCATGGTCTTTGTGTCATGGTCAAAACCTCTTATTTGAATGAGTTTTAGCCTCTGTTTACTTTTATGCAAAAGAACACAACCTAATTGTTTTATATCTGTCTCGAAATTTTAAATATTTCCATTTCTTTGGTCTTCAATAGGCCTTTTAATTCATTTTCATACTCTATGGTGATAGAAGTCAGAATAGTGATTATCTCTATTGGGAAGAAGCAGGAAGTAAAACAAATTTGTAAATTATACTGTATTATAGAGGGGGATGAGTGGTGTGGGAAAGAACAGCATGAAGAGGATTGACTGCCCACCAGGCTGTGGGGAGGGTGGCCACAGGAGGAAGTTGGGTGAGAATAGGAGACTTGGGTAGACTTGGAGATGATGGAGGTGGCCAGGAGATATATTTGAGAGCATAGTCAAGGCAGGGAGAACAGACTATGGAAAAGCACTAATTCCATAATGCTGTTCTATTTATCTGTGTCTCTTTTGATGTCTCACATACAGGGTTATGTCAGTGTACGGCAAAACAAATACAATATTGTAAAGTTAAAAAATAGATAAATAAACTAATTTAAAATTAAAAAAAAGAAACACTCACAAATATGCCAAGAGCCGTGTATTAAGATGTTTCCTGTGCTATTCCTTGCAATAGTGAAAAAAGGAGACATAATTTATAGCGAAATGGTATATATATTAAAAAAAAAGCACTAATTCCTCAGAAAACCTGGAATGTTGAGGGTGCAGCCAAGAGGCCAGTGTGGTCAGCATGGAGTGAGCAAGAGTGAGCACAGCAGAGGAGGTGCAGAGGCAATGGGGGTTCGCAGATGAGAATGTGGGGCCTTTCTGGGCATGATAAGGACGTCTGGCTTATATTCCGAGTAAGAGTAAAGCCAGTGAAGGGAACTGAACCGGGGAGACATATCTGGCTTACATTTTGAAAGGAAGGATCACTGTAACCACTAGAGCTGCTGGGTGCTGGTGGGTGAGATACTCCATCACCATCACTCCCAGGACCATGGCCACCATCCCCGGCAGCAGCAGCTGCCTCCCTCCACCACACGGGGGCAGAGCTCTCCGGGTTCTGTCACAGCAGACTCTGTTCACGCATATAGAGGAACAGGACTGGATCCGCCCTGCCACTGGCTTCAAAGATCCCCTTAAAACAGGCCAAAATATATGAAGCTCAGGCTGTGAAAAACCTGGGCATCAGGCCAAGGAGGATCAGCAGTGATCTCTGTGAGGTGAGACATGGAAGAGACGAGCTGTGCAGCTGCCCCAGCTTGCTGTCTACACAGACTGCCCGGGCCATTTCCAGCCGGCCTCTTGGGTGTCGTGGGGGGATTGCAGAGCTGAGGCTATTGGAGCTGGCAGGCGGCAGACCAGACAGGAGAGGGCGGCAGAGGGAGGAGAGAACCCTGCACGTGGGCAGAGAGTCTGCTGGAGCCATAGCAGAAACTCTTCATTCAGGTGACATCATATAGAGTACTCAGAGGGATCTTGTCTCAGACTCCCACTGATCAATCCACAAGGCAAGACACAACAGGATCAAAGTGTTTCTAAGTAAGTAAACATTACACTTTGAAAAGTTGTGGAATATACCTAGGGAAAAATATACCTAGCACCCAAGGAAAAGAGTATGCCAAGAATGAGAAATATCCAAACCATTATGAGGAGAGAAATCAATTGATAAAAGGCATCTCGATTGGAAAGGAAAAATTAAAACTATCTGCAGACATGATGGTCTATGCAGAAAATCAAATGGAATCCACAAAATAGTGACAAGAACTAATCAGTGAATTTAGCAAGTTTGCAGAATAAAAGATGTATTAGGAGACTGCTAACTCCCCATGCCCAATCACTCAACTAACTGTCCCAGCACTTTTCTTCACTGACTTAAGTACAGTCAGCCACAAAATTCTTATTTTAGTGTGCCTAGGTGTTTTCTCTCTTTATGCAAACTAAGTTTTGTGGGTTTTTTTGTTTTATTTTTAGTAGGAAACCAAGCCAATTGTGACAAGGATGTTGGGAAAAAAAGAAATCTGGTAGCAGGTATATTTTCTGAATAGAAATTGTGATCAAGAATCTTTTTTTTTTTTATTTAAAGAGAGTCTGTTTCTCTCTGTCTTTTGTTCTGTTTTGCTGCATCTCGTGGCTTGTGGGATCTTAGTTCCCTGCCATGCCTCCTGGAGTGGAAGCCTGGAGTCCTGACCACTGGACCGCCAGGGAATTCCCTATGATCAAGAGTCTTAAAAAAGAAATAAACATTTAAGTCAATATTTCTAACTGCTAGACTATATTAATACTTTAAGGAAAGAACCATTAATGAAAAGAATTATATACATGAATTCCACTGAATCATTAACCACAGTAATGAAAAAATTGTAAACGTAAATGTTCAATAATTACATTATTATTGCTGTTTTTATGTTTATTTAAAGACCCAATTTTAATTTTTTCGCCATGCCACATGGCATGTGGGATCTTAGTTCCACTACCAGGAATTAAACCTACAGCCCTTGCACTGGAAGTGCAAAGTCTTAACCACTGGACTGCTTTTGGAAGTCCCCAACAATTAATTATGATGCGTCTTACATCGATTCAATAACACATTTTTGAAGATCTTTTAGAAAGTGGAAAAGCTAGTACATTAAATGAAAAAAATTCAGGAAAATCTTTAATGCTAAACTTGATAGACGATAAGAAGGGACGACAGAGGATCAAATGGTTGGATGGCATCACCAACTCAATGGACATGAGTTTGAGCAGGCTCAGGGAGGTCGTGATAGACAGGGAGGCCTAGTGTGCTGCAGTCCATTGGGTTCCAAAGAGTCGGACATGACTGAGTGACTGAACTGAACGTTACATGCTGTTATAAATTTACTGTGCAAGTACAACTAGAAAATATTCTTAATGTTGACAGTATTTAATGCTGAACATAGGCCTCGATTTTTATTTTCCGAAATTGTTTTCAATGACCCCTACTGGAATATCTGAATTTCAGAACATTCCCTCTAACATGAGAATAAAGATAAAGTTTTTTCAAATCCAGAAGCACATTAGCTAAAAAGAAACTGAGGCACAAAAAGTGACTTAGTTTTATTTTCTGCTGTAATAAACACTGAAGTATCCCACTCCTCAAGCAGCACAGAATCAAAACAAGTGAACCAAGAGAGACCAAAGACCAGGACAGGCAAAAACTTAGACTCAAATAACAGAGTGGCGATTACTCTTAGTTTGAATTCCCTATGCCTTGCCGGGTAGGGGACACAAGGTTGGGCCTCAGCCCCTTTCCTCAGCCTAGGAAAGGTGGGATCCCAAGGCTCCGAATGTTCTGAATCACCAGGGAAAGCTCATGGAGGAACGAGTTGATGGCAATTTGGATGGAAGCAAGGTCTTCAGCAATCCATCTACTAAAAGCAGGGGAAAAGGAAAATCAGCTTTAAGGGGAGTTCACTCCTGTAGGTCCAGGGTACCAACCCCCCTCTTTACACCAAGCCCCTCAGTTTTTCTCCATCATAACACTCTTAAGAGGGAGCTCAGACCACAGCAACCGCTGCTTCCCCACCCCCAAGGGAAACTCTTCTAGAACTGACACAATCAGGTCACTGCCATACACTGCAAAGTCCTTCCGAATGATTCCTTGGAGGCGTTGGGCATCTGGGACCATACCCCTGAGAGACAAGGATGCTTCCAGCGGTGATTCAAAAGGCACTCTGAGTGTGCTGGGAGAGACACAGTTAAGGCACCATCCATTACTGAATTTTCTGCTATCTCGGGCTTCCTCGCACCTCAGAGGCCTGTTTTTACCCCAGGATGCCCATCCTCCGGACCACAACCTGAGACCACCCTGAGCTGCCTCCCTAACCCTTCTGTCCATCTTCCCCACCCTCCAGGCTCCTCAGGCCTTGACAACCTCCTTTCCTGCCAGGCTGCCCAGTCCTGCTGCCCCGGATCGCCCCCGTACTCCCTTCTATCCCTTCCTCAGGCTGCCGGCATGTTTCCCTCCACCACACCACTGACCCCGCCCAGAAAGGCTCCCTGAAAAGGATACAGCACCACCTCTCTATGTGTAGGCCTTATAGCCACGGGTGCTACATCTCCACCAGGTCCTGGGGCGCGTGGTGCCCATTCACCCCCGGGATGAGCTCTAGCAGCTTCTATCATCACTCTTCTCCTGCCAGGCCCACTCCGGAATTCTGAGGCTCGGTGACCATCCTCACCGTCAGCGCTGCCTGAACTTCTGTGGAAAGGACGCGTTCTGGAGCTGTGCTGGTCATCTCGGCCCTCTATACCCCTGGCGCCAAAACCTGAGGTTCGCATGGCTGCCGCACGTCTCCCTCTGACGTCAACACGAAGGGCGGAAAGACTGAGCCCCTCAGGAAGTCCCTCCTCTTCTGCGCAAGGACGCCAAAATTGCCTCTGCGCAGACAGGCCTCAGGGCGCTCCTCGCATCGGATTGGTTACTGCCTGGCCTGCCCGGCCACCCATGGGCCGCTATGGAGACCCCGTGGGGCTGGAAGGATTCGGCTACTTCACAAAGCCGCACTCCTTTCAGGTGCCCCCGATGAGCCTGTGCACACGGGCCCCTCGAGTGCTGGCCCAGACCATGTGGAATGGACCCCGCCAAGTGTCCGCAGATACGCTGCTAAGCTGCTAAGTCGCTTCAGTCGTGTCCGACTCTGTGCGACCCCACAGACGGCAGCCCACCAGGCTCCCCCGTCCCTGGGATTCTCCAGGCAAGAACACTGGAGTGGGTTGCCATTTCCTTCTCCAATGCATGAAAGGGAAAAGTGAAAGTGAAGTCGCTCAGTCCTGTCCGACCCTTAGCGAACCCATGGACTGCAGCCTACCAGGCTCCTCTGTCCATAGGATTTTCCAGGCAAGAGTACTGGAGTGGGTTGCCATTTCCTTCTCCGCACAGATAGGCTACCAAGATACAAATAACAGCTTTCCGTCTCAAGGCCTAAAGCTAGTTCCACAATGCAACTTTGATTTCTCCAACGTATGCCGCAGAAGGGTCTTCCTAGACTAAGGTGGGAGTCGAGGGCAAGGGGCCAAGCCACACGACTCACCAGCGTCCCCTCTCTGCCCACTCCACATCTATACCTGTGCTCTTTGACCATAGTGATGGCGAGCACTTTCTATGGTCCATTTGCTGGTTCAACTGCTTTCCATGTGTTCATCCATCATGTCAGTTTTCAGACAGTCTAGCCATGTCGGTATCCTGTCTCCCATGAGGCAGGTCTCCTCCAAACAAATCACACACACCCACTCATTCACCAACACCAGCGGCTCAAAGTCTTGTGCATTTTGGTTTCTGCATTTCTCAAAACTATGATGACCGCAGTGCTCCATAAGGCACTGGACTTAAGCTGGGTCTGAATGGTGAGATCTGCAAAGGATAATGATAATGACAATGATGAATAATGTGTGTGACACAGACAGTGACAGAACTATGAAGGGAAGAGAGTGTATGATAGAATGAGTTTCACAGAGAGTTTACCACTGTGACAGGTGAATGCTTTTGAGTGAGTGTGACAGGGCGAATGTGTGATTGGGACAGGAATTTAAAAGGACAGCGTGTGATGGGAAGAGACTTGGATGAAGAAACAATGGCAGAGGGAGTGTGTGGCAGAGTGTCGGTGATACATTCTAAGAGACAGAAGGTGTGAGAGAGAATATGTGTGATGGAAAAAGCATTATAGAGTGACGCAGGATTTTATAGAAAGAGTGCATGTGACAGATAACCCGACTCAGTATGAGAAAGTAAACGTGAGAGACTGTGTGAAAGAAAATGAGTCTGTCACACATATCAGAGTGTGACAGGGAACGAACCTGACAGTGGGAGGCAGCAGCCTGGGCAAGTGGGTCAGTCCTCAGAGCCCATATTTTCCCCAGGGCAGCCATGCACAGGTCTCCATCTCGAGGAAGTCAGCAAATTTGACTTTTCTCTGCTGCCCGAGAAGCACTGCTGTTAAAAAAGCTAGTGGACATGATGAAATTCCAGCAGAACTTTGCAAATCCCTAAAGGAGGATGCCATCAAGGATTTGCATTCATTATGTCAGCAAATCTGGAAGACCACAGGACTGGAAAAGGTCAGTCCTCATCCCAATTGCAAAGAAGGGTAGTACCAAAGAATGTGCTAACCATCAGACAATTGCACTCATCTCCTATGCTAGTAAGGTCATGCTTAAAATCTTGCATGCTAGGCTTCAGCATTGTGCAAACCAAGAACTTCCAGATGTCCAAGCTGGGTTTAGAAAAGGAAGAGGAACTAGACCTCAAATTGCCAACCAACATTCACTGTGTTTTATAGAAATCAAGGGAGTTTCAGAAAATCATTTCACACTGTTTCTTCGACTAGGCTAAAGCCTTTGACTGTGTGGATCATGACAAACTGTGGAAAGCTCTTAGAGAGATGGGAATAGCAGACCATCCTACCTATCTCCTGAGAATCCTGTGTGTGGGTCAAAAAGAGAACCCTGTATGGAAAAACTGATTGGTCAAGATCAAGAAAGGAGTATGACAGGGCTGTCTCCTGTCACCCTATTTGTTTAATCTATATGCTGAGCACATCATGAGAAATGCCAGGCTGAATGAGTTACAAGCCAGGATCAAGATAGGTGGCTCACCATAACTAGAATAACCTGACGTGTGCAGCAGCAAAGACCCAGCCTAGCCAAAATTACGTAAACAAGCAAACAAATGAATCTTTTAAAAAAGAACCTGCCTCACAATGCAGGGGACATCGCTTCAATCTCTGGTCAGGGAACTAAGATCCTATATGCAGTGGAGCAACTACTGAGCCTGGGCATCGTGACTGGAGTGTCGGTGCACTGCAACAAAAGAGCCTGCGTGACACAATGAAGTTTCCACATTCCCCAAATGGAGCAAAAGAAAGAAAGAAAGGATTTGTTTAAGAAATCAGCTCATCAATTTCTGCAAAAATCTTTGCTGGCATTTTGAAGGACTCTATCGAGGAGTTTGGGTGAAATTGATCCTTGAACAGTATCAATTCTTCTCATCAGACATGATTGAAGAACATGCATGTGATACATCTCTGCATTTTTAGGACTTCTTCAATTTCTCCCATGGTGGTGTGTGATAAATTTTCTTAAATGTTCCCTAATGTTTCATAAAGGGCAAGGAGCCCTGTGTGTCTGGATCTAACTAGGCAAAGGTGAAGGAAAGTTGCATGGCTCAAGGTAGCCTGGAGTTAAAACTCCCCTCCAGGTCCTCCTCACCATTCTAGGCAAAACAAAGAACTCTCTCACTCGAAGAAAAAATAGACATTAGGTTGATTACGCCCAGCTCCAAGGTGGCCCAGCCTCTGGCCGATCTCCAGAACTCCTTGCCCCAGCCATTTAAGAGATAACTACTCCCAGCAAGCTTGGAGAAGAACAGGCCCCCTTAAGACAGTAGCTTTCTACATACATGCCTATATATACTTACTCTTTTCTTCGATAAGTGCAGCAGCTCGCTAATCTCACTGCTGCCCCTTCTCACCTCATTGAAGGTGATCTGTTCCTGTAGAGTGCCAGTCTCATTCTTTTTCTGAACCTCGCCTACTCGAACTCCGTACCTTACAAAAGGGGTACTGGAAAGGGAAGTTACGAAGCCAGAGAAGGTGCAGGCTGGACCATGTAGGACTTTTCAGGCCACTGGAAGGCTGAGGCTTCAACTCTGACTGAGAGGGAGCCCGTTGGAGGGTTTGGAACTGAGTAATTACAGGACCTGACAGGTTTTAAAGCAACCCAGCAGCTTCAGCAGTCCATGTATGGGGTCAAAGCAGCTGAATGACTCCCAAGTTTGCTGGCTGAGGAAGGGAGAATCAGACGAGAGTCCCATCCCCCGGGTGGACTGACTTCACCGTTCTGGGCCAGTTTGGGGAGCACTGTCTAGAAAGGGCTGTCCACAGTGCCCCTTCTCCAGCTTTTGCCCTTTCCTCCAGCTGCCCGTTGTAAACACTCCCCTCCCTCTTTGGCGATTTGCCCACAAAAACTCTGATTGGTCTCCTTTTCTACCATATGGCTTGGCAGTTTCTTACCTAAGAGCCAATCCCTTAGCAAGAAAATTAAGTAATAAAACTGTGGTACCTCAATTCAATAATAGTGAAGACTTTGCTATTGCAAGTGAAGAAAGGAACAAATCAATACAAAATAACCGCCTTGGTTTAAGCCAAAGGGAGAACTTCTGGGTCTGTGTAACTACAAGGTACAGAGGTAGTTTCTGTCTTCAGGCAAGGCTGGATCCAGCATTTGGTTCCCTGAGATCTGCCTTCTCGCTCCAGCTCCCCCTCTGTCCCTTGCCAGCCTGCCTCCCCTACAGCTCCCAAAGTGTCACTGGTTGGATGATATCACCACGGCCGGAGGAAAGCAGTGCTCTGATTGGCCAGGTTGAGCCACATGCCCACTCCTGGAATCGGAGGTGAAGTCAACTCTATCATAATCGTAATGGGTGAGAGAAAAGGAAAGGGGCGATTTCCCAGGGCGACAGGAGGATACCAGAACCAAGAGAAGGAAATGGACACCAGGTGACAAAACTCATAGACGTCCTCGATGCTGGTATAGCCTTTTCCTCAAATTCAAAGTCAATTTCTATTTTTTTTTTTTTTAAAGCAAGCTAGGAAAGATTCTTCATTAATGTGAGCATCGGCCCTGCTACTGACCGTCCCATTAGCTCCCGTCCCCTGACGCTGGGGGTCCACATCCACTTCATGGGGGTGTCCTCTTCCCAACGCTCCCTCACAGACCTTTGCTGAATTAAAATTTCTAAGTAAGTGCTTTTTTCCAATGGGGAAATGGAACAGACCTTTATGTTCCAAAGCAACATCATTTCAAAAGTCATGATTCTTTATGAAGACAGTTAAACAACGTGGGAAATCTAAATACTGAAATGATTTTCCCTAGTGTCCAGTGATAACACTGACAGTTGAGGGGGTGGCGCTTATTCTGCGTGGTTATACTCGGCACTGCCCTGCATGTTCATAGGGTCAGAAAGTCCTGAAAGACAGGGATATGCCAGACCCAGAATTCTGCAATTTGCTTTGATCTCTTTCCATATTAGTTCCCAGCTATCTGGTTTGCTCTCTGATTGCCATATGTTATTCTAGCAGGATGGAATTACCATGATTTACTCAATGTTTCCCCCTGGATTTACATTCTACTAGTTTTTCACAATGAGAAACAATGCAGTAATTAATACTGTGGCCAATTCTGCCTTGCTCACATATACAAGAATTCTTCTATGATAGATTCCCAAAACTGGGTCAAAGGATATGAACATCTTAAAATGTATTAAAAAGTGCCAATCAAATGTCCAGATATTCATGTTAATGTATGGCAAAACCAATACAATATTGTAAAGTAAAAAAAAAAAAAAAGAAAGAAATTTTACTATCACTCTGATACTGTATAGGACTCCTTGTTTTGGCTTTCTGGTGGTCCAGTGGTTAAGAATCTGCCTGCACATGGGTTCGATCCCTGGGCCAGGAAGATCCCACATGGCCGGTGCACCTAAGCCCGTGTGCCACATCTACTGAGCTCACTCCAATCTAGAGTCTATGCTCCTCGACAAGCGAAGCCTCTGCAATGAGAAGCCTGAGCACAGCAATTTGAGGGTAGCCCCCGCTGGCTGCAAGCACAGACAACCTGCACACAGTTAACAAGAGGTGGCACAGGCAAAAATAAACAAATAAAGTTCATGAATAAAATTTTTAAAAAGAGTCCTTGTTTCCAGCTATAGCCTTCTCGGACACTGACGATTTCAGTTAATTAAATTCATCCTACGCTAAGATCTGCTCTGGTCCTACAGAGCCAATCTTAAAAAGTAAGACCCAAAAGGATCAAACTGTGTCCAAGCATCTTAACAAGATTTCAGAATAAAGCTCAAGAATAAGGTTAGGAATAGAAAAAAGTCAAGCATGCAAGGGACATTTGATAATGCTTGGCATCCAATCTAAAATTACCAGGAGGCAAAGAAGCAGGAAACTCCAATCCATTGTAGCAGAAATCAGTGTGTTGTTGTTCAGCCGCTCAGTTGAGTCTAATTTTTTGCGACCCCACGGACTGCTTCTCGCTAGGCTTCCCTGTCTTTCACCATCTCCCAGAACTTGCTCAAACTCATGTCCGTGGAGTCGTGATGCCATGCAACCACCTCGTCTTCTGTCATTCCCTTCTCCCCCTGCCTTCAATCTCTCCCAGCATCAGGGTTTTTGGCAATGAGTCGGCTCTTCGCATCAGGTGGCCAAAGTGTTGGAGATTTCATTTTAACAGAAATCAGTTAAAACGCATCAATGGGAAAGGAAAGAGATAAATGTGTATTTATTTACAGACAAAATGATGGTCTATTTAGGAAGGTCAATGGGATCTACAAAAGAGCTATTACAATTAATTAGTGAGTTTAGCGTGGTTTCAGGATACAAGGATACTCTTGAGAATGCCTTGGACTGCAAGATCAAACCAGTCAAACCTAAAGGAAATCAGTCCTGAATTTTCATTGGAAGGACTGATGCTGAAGCTGAAGCTCCAGCACTTTGGCCAGCAGATGCGAAAAGCTGACTCACTGGAAGAGACCCTGATGTTGGGAGAGACTGAAGGCCAAAGGAGAATGGGAGGAGAGAGGAATACATGGTTTGACAGCATTACCCCCTCAATGGACATGAACTTGAGCAAACTCCAGGAGACAGTGGGGACACAGAGCCTGGTTTGCTACAGTCCATGCGGTTGCAAAGAGTTGGACACTAGTTAGAGACTGAACAACAACAACAATGTTCTGGTATTATATCTTAATATATAAATGTTAACTATAAAACTGAGAAAATATTCCAAAATCAATACCGAATGGCAGTACACAACTTTCTTATTCTTCCACTTCTTACATCGTCTTCTCTTATGTTGTACTCCTTGAATATCTGGATGTCAGAACCTCCCCTTCAACCGGAGGATGATCCCAGTATTAGGAAGTGAACAAGCTAAAATTAACGTCAGACACAGCACAGTGTCTGACGTTTATTTTAGCATGATGCTTTTGAACTGTGGTGTTGCAGAAGACTCTTGAGAGTCCCTTGGACTGCAGGAAGATCCAACCAGTCCATGCTAAAGCGGATCGGTCCTGGGTGTGCATTGGAAGGACTGATGTTGAAGCTGAAACTCCAATACTTTGGCCACCTCATGCGAAGAGTTGACTCATTGGAAAAGACTCTAATGCTGAGAAGGATTGGGGGCAGGAGGAGAAGGGGACGACAGAGGATGAGATGGTTGGATGGCATCACCGACTCGGTGGACATGGGTTTGGGTAAACTCCCGGAGTTGGTGATGGACAGGGAGGCCTGGCGTGCTGCGATTCGTGGGGTTGCAAAGAGTCGGACACGACTGAGTGACTGAACTGAACTGAACTGAACAGCACAGTAGCTCAGTTTTACTTTCTGCAGTTAACAATCACCAAACAAACAATGTGGACCCTGAGCCCCCAGAGAGCATCACAGGCACAAGATGAAGCCCCATCAAACTACTGCAGAAAGCAATGCCCTTGGGAAGGACACTTGAGGCTAGGGCACATAGGCTAGGTTTAAGGCCCTCTTCTGTGCTGAGACTGAGCAAAAAGAGAGGGGGGCACAATGTTCTGCAAGGTCCACATCAGCAGGGAAAGCTGCTCCAGACAGAAGTCGAAGGCCAACTGGAGCAGGTCATGGTTTTCAGCAGTTGATCGGCTAAAAGGGAGGGAAAATGAAATTCAAGTTCCCGCCGAGAAGGAGGAGAGGAGCATGTCCTCCCTCTGTCCCCGCACACCGACAGAGCCCAGAGCACCACACTTCTCCTCTAGGCTTAACCCTCCATTATGGCTCCTCCTGGGCCGAGACTGGCCACCACCCACCACCCCTCCACCACCCCGGGCCCCTTTAGAACTGACAGAACCAACATGCGCCCATTAACGTAGAGCGCCCTCCGAACCAACCATCGTAATTGAGTACGTCGAGTCAGGAGGTGGCGGGCGTTGTCCACCTGTGCGTGCGATGAGAAAGGCACGCAGACCCATACCCACGAGGTCTGGGCTCTCTTAAGTCAGCCCTGCCTCAGGCCTGGAAACCTGGTAAACGGCTGAGCCAGGAAGCCGCTGGGTAGCACTCCACCCTTTATTGTGTCGGCAGCTCCTCAGTGCGCATGCTCAAACAGACCCCACCCCACTCCTCAGGGCACGTGCCTGTTTCCCGTCCAAGCCTGCAAACCCCAGTGAGTCCTGGTCCCTGTGCACCTCCAAGACTGCAGTGCTACCAACCTGGCCACGCTCACAGGTGACCATCCTGCTGAGCGCAGGTCCTTGTTATTGACTTCCGGAAGGGAGTCGGGCACCCCTGGGTCAGGGCCGGTCTATCCCTCTGGTGTCCCACACGTAGGTCACGTCAGTGCAAATGTATCTGTGTGCGTGAGTGCGTGGGCAGGTGCATGCCCATGGGCGTGTGCATGGGTGTGTTTCTGAGAGAGAGCACGTGCACAGGTTCACACGCATAGGCGTGTGCGTGTGTCTGTTTTTGCAGGTGTCTGCACGTGGGCATGTATGTGGGCAGGAGAGCATGTGGTCAGGTGCATGCACGCGGGCGTGTGAGTGTGCATGTGTGTGTGAAAGAGCACGGGTCAGATTAATGCACATGGGTGTCTCCGTGTGTGTGTGCTTGCACAGGTGCCTTCACATGGGAGTGGGGCGACCCGGCTCTGGAGTCCTGAGACTAGGGGTGTAGAGGGGGCTGTGCCTGCCCGCCTGGGGAGGGAAGCGGGGACTTCTGTGGGACTCACTGGGGACGGCGTGGGGCTGGGCCGCCTGGGGGTCCGGGCACACAGACTGCAGGGACTCCAGGCTGGGGACTTACACCTGGCATCCCAGAAGCACCGGTGGTACTGGCTGGATTAAAGGGCTGCAGGAAGGGCAGTGTTCCCCAAGACACCCCCAGTCTCTTGGCCCTCTGCTGACACAACTCTCATGGGCTTTCCCTCCCCAGGAACCAAGTCTTGGGGCTCGAGGTGCCAGGGGCCCTCAACCGGGAGGTGACCCTGTGTCTGCTGACCTTCTGGGCGCTGGTCTACTTCTGTGTCTGGGAGGGGGTATAGTCAACAAGCAAGGTACAGCCGGGGGTGATGGCAGGGCTGGGGCAGCACTGCCTGGGCGTGGGGTGCATATGCCAGGGAACCGCTGGTGCCACAGGAGGTGACTGGATCCGGGCCACTGCCCGAGGAGGAGGCAGATACTTCAATCCGGGCCCCTTGATCTCCACCCCCTGGCCGGATAGGCCTCTGGGCAGCCCGCCAAATCCCAGGCCAGCAGCCTTCCCCCACCCCCAGTGGAAGGATTCGATTTTCCTGCATTATCATGTTAGCTGTAGGAGTTTTGTAGATGACCTTGATCGGATTAAGAAAGTCTGTTTGTAGTCCTAGTTTTCCGACAGTTTTTATCATAGCGGTGGTTGAATGCTGTCAAATGCTTTTTCGGCATCTTGAGAAATGATCGTATGGCTTTTCTCCTGTTTTGTACTTAATATGATGGATAACACTGGTTGATGGGTTTTTTAATGCATAACCAATCTTTCATTCTTGGGATAGATCTCGTTTGGTCATAAGGCTGTATATGTTGCCGGATTAAATTTGATAACATTTCATATTTTGTGCTTAACTTAATGAAGGATATTAGCCTGCGGTTCTCTTTTCTTGCAATATCATCATATGGCTTTGGTGTTCTGTTAAGACTGGCCTCGGAAAATGATTTGAGAAGTGTTTCCCCTCCTCTGCTTTCTGAAAGAATTTGTATAGGATTGGTGATATTTCTCCTTTAAATATTTCATAGCGTTCCCTAGTTAAGTCACGTGGGCCTGGAGTTTTCTGTTCCGTATCTTTGATCGATTTAGGGATATTTAGGTTTCCCACTTCCTTCTTGAGTTAGTTTTGGGAATTTGTGTCATTCAAGGAATTTGTTATTTTCATCTACATTGGCAAACGTATTCGCAGACATTGTTCCTAATGTGCTGTGGTTGCTTGCACAATCCTGTCCGTCGCTGCGCGACCCCGTGGACCGTGGCCTGCCGGGTTCCTCTGTCCACAGGTATTGTCCAGGCCAGAATACTGGAGGGGGGTTCCCATGCCCTCCTTCAGGGGATCTCTCCAACCCAGGGATCGAACCCAGGTCTCCTGCATTGCAGGCGGATTCTTGACCTTCTGAGCCACTAGGGAAGCCCAAGAATACTGGAGTGGCTAGCCTATCCCTTCTCCAGGGGATCTTCCCAACCCAGGAGTGTAACTGGGGTCTCCTGCATTGCCAGTGGATTCTTTGCCAGCTGAGCTACCAGGGAAGCCCTTAAACCACCTGGTCTGTGGTATTTTATTATTATTCTGTTATGCCATGCTACGCGGACAAATGGGCTTCCAAGGTGGCTCAGTGGTAAAATAATCTGCCTGCCAAGCAGTAGATGTGAGTTCAGTCCTTGGTTCGGGAAGATCCCCTGAAGAAGGAAATGGCAACCCACTCCATTATGCTTGCCTGGAAAACCCCACGGACACAGACAGAGGAGCCTGGTGGGCTACAGTTCATTGGGTTGCAAAAGAGTTGGGCACAGTTTAGCGACTAAACAACAAGCTGACAAATTCAGGGTAGGCAGGACAAAAGTGGACACTTTCATACCCACCTGGTTCGAGTCAAATCGATGCAACCGTTTTGGAGGGCATGGGGATATGTATAAAACATATTTGGGAATATGTGTAAAACATTTCAAAAAGAGATTACTTTTTCACCCAACAACCTTCCGTTTTAGCTCAGAATTATTGTACATAGTGTGCTGGTGGTAGTGGTCTGGTCACTCAGTCATGTCCGACTCTTGCAACTCCACAGACCGTAGCCCAGCAGGCTCCTCTGCCCATGGGATTTCTCAGGCAAGAATACTGGCGTGGTTTGCCATTTCCTTGTCCACATAATATGTTACACAAAAGCAAATGTACCAGGATGTCCTTTTCAGCATTGTTTGTAATACTGAAAAACTGCAAACAGCCTAAAGGCCTAGTTACAAGAGACTGGTGAAAATAACTATGGATTACACATTCTGAGGGATATTAGACAGCTCTTACAAGTACTGCGGATGGCACAGGCTTTGCTGTATCCACCATATGGCCCACTTCTGGGTCAATTCTGGGTGCCCTGTCTGGAAAGGGATGGTCCTTCTCCTTATGCCCTTCCACCAGCTGCCCCTTGCAGTGTCCCTCTCCTCCTTTGACTTGTCTCTTTTTCAACCATGATATGAGTTGATGAGCAAGCAGCTAATCGCTTAACAAGAAAAGAGGCCTGTTTCTACCTTGAAGTAATAAATAAGGGCCAAGTCTTCAGACCGCATTAGTTACGTAAGAAAGAAAAGTATGATCCTTCAATTCACGAAGGGTCCAGCCTTGCTATTGCAAGTGAAAAATGAGTGGAACGAAAACGACCAAAATTGCCACTTTAGTTTTTAAGCCAAAGGGAGAGCTTCTGGGTCTGGGTAACTACCAGATACAGAGGTAGTTTCTGTCTTCAGGCATGGCTGGGCCCAGCATTTTGTCCCGGAGATTTGCCTTCTTGCTCCAACTCCCCCTCTGTCCTTTGCCAGCCTGCCTCCCCTAGAGAATCAAAGTGTCACTGGTTGGATGATATCACCACAGCAGGAGGAATGTGGTCCTCCAATGGCCAGGCCTGAGCCACATGCCCACCCGTGGAATCAAATGTGAAGTCAGCTCTATCACAGTCACAATGGCCTAGAGAAAAGGAAAGGGGCAGTTTTCCAGAGTGACAGCGTACCGGTGCCAAGAGAAGGAAAAGGGACACTGAATTACAAAACCCATCCATGTCCTCGACAGCGGTATAGACTTTGCATCAAATTCATAATCAATTTCCAGTGTTTAAAGGAACGAGACTGGGAACGAATATTTCTTAATCTAACAGTGTGTCCACGCTCAGTCACTCAGTCGTGTCCGACTCTTTGCGACCCCATGGACTGTAGCCCAGCAGGCTCCTCTGTCCATGGGATTTTCCAGGCACGAAGACTGGAGTGGGTTGCCGTTTTCTTCTCCAATTTTATACAGCTCTTAAATATACAATAATATACAATTATAACATACAATATTATACAGCTCTTAAAAAGTACTGCGGATGGCACAGGCTTTGCTGTATCCACCATATGGGCCACTTCTGGGTCAATTCTGGGTGCCCTGTCTGGAAAGGGATGGTCCTTCTCCTTGTAATATAAAGTGCCAATCAACTGTCCAGGTGGATTTTACTACCACTTAAGGGTTCTTGTTTGGCTTCCCAGGTGGTCCAGTGGTCAAGATTCTGCCTGCCAATCCAGGGCACATGAGTTCAGTCCCTGGGCCAGGAATAGCCCACATGCCTGGGGCAGCTAAGCTCGTGTGCCGCAACAACTGAGCGCACCACTGTCTAAAGTCTGTGCTCCTCGACAAGGGAAACCTCTGCAATGAGAAGCCTGAGCACAGCAGTTAGAGAGTAGCCTCTGCTGGCTGCAAGTACAGAAAACCTACACACAGTTAACAAGACGCAGCACAGCCAAAAAAAAAAAACTCATAAATAAAATTTTTCAAAAGAGTCCCTGTTTCCAGCTATAGCCTTCTCGGCCATTGAAGATTTCAGTTAATTAAGTTCCTCCTACACCGAGATCTGCTCTGGTCCTACAGAGTCAATCTTAATAAGTAAGATCCAAAAAGGATCAAACTGTTTCCAAGCAACTTAACAGGATTCCAGAATACAGCTCAAGAAAAGTTTAGGCATAGAAAAATATTAAGCATGCAAGGGAAATTTGATATTGCTTGGCATCCAATCTAAAATTACCAGGAGGCAAAGAAGCAGGAAAATCAAATCCATTATAACAGAGATCAGCGTGGTGGTGTTCAGTTGCTCAGTCGTGTCTATTTTCAACTCCATGAACTGCGGCAGGCCAGGCTTCCCTGTCCTTCACCATCTCCCAGAACTTGCTCAAACTCACGTCTGGTGTCGTGATGCCATCCAACCATCTCATCTTCTGTCATTCCCTTCTCCTCCTGCCTTCAATATTTCCCAGCATCAGAGTCTTTGCCAGTGAGTTGGCTCTTCATATCAGGTGGCCAAAGTGATGGGAGATCTCATTTTAACAGAAATCAGTTAAAATCCATTAATTGGAAAGGAAGAAATAAATGTGCATGTATGTGCCTACAAAACGCTTGTCTAAGAGGGAGTTCCATGGGATCTACAAAAGAGCTATTACAAGTAATCCGTGACTTTAGCAAGGTTTCACGATACAAGGTTACTCTTGAGAGTGCCTTGAACTGCAAGGAGATCAAACTAATCAATCCTAAAGGAAATCAGTCCCGAATATTCATTGGAAGGACGGGTGCTGAAGCCGGAGCGACAACACTTCGGTCAGCAGAAGCCAAAAGCTGACTCACTGGAAAAGACTGTGATGCTGGGAAAGATTTAAGGCAAAAAGAGAAGGGGAGCACAGAAGGTGAGATGGTTAGATAGCACCACCGACTCAAAGGACATGAATTTGAGCCAATTCCAGGAGACAGCGGGGACACAGAGCCTGGTGTGCTACAGTCCATGGGATCGCAAAGACTCACCTGGACACAAAAGACTCAACAACAACAACAACATTCTGGTGTTTTATATATAAATGTAACTGTAAAACTGACAAAATATTCCAAAATCAATACCGAATGGCAGTACACAACTTTCTTATTCTCCCACTTCTTACATTGTCTTCCATTATGTTGTACTCCTTGAATACCTGGATCTCAGAACCTCTCCTCCAACTAAAAGACAAATGCAGTATTAGGAAGCGAACCCTCTAAAAATAAAGTCAGAGGCAGCACAGTAGCTCAGTTTTACTTTCTGCAGTTAACAATCACCAAACAAACGATGTGGACCCTGAGCCCCCAAGCAGCAGCACAGGCACAAGATGAAGCCCCATCAAAGTAATTCAGAAAGCAATGCCCTGGGGAAGGACACTTGAGGCTAGGGCACATAGGCTAGGTTTAAGCCCCTCTTCTCTGCTGAGGCTTAGCAGGAGGAGGGGGCACAAAGTGCTGCAAGGACTGCATCACCACGGAAAGCTGCCCCACACAGAAGTCGATGGACCTGCGGAGCAGGCCAGGGTCTTCAGCAGTCAATCGGCTAAAAGGGAGGGAAAATGAAATTCAAGCTCCTGCCAAGGAGGAGGAAGAGAAGCATGTCCTCCCTCTGTCCCCGCACACCGACAGAGCCCGGAGCACCACACTTCTCCTCTAGGCTTAACCCTCCATTATGGCTCCTCCTGGGCCGAGACTGGCCACCGTCCTCCACTCCCTCCCCAGCCCCGGCCCCCTTTAGAACTTACAGAACCAACATGCAGCCGTTAACATTGAGCTCCCTCCGAATCGGCCCTGGCAGTTGAGTACGTGGAGTCAGGAGGTGGCGGGCGATGTCCGCCTGTGCGTGCGATGCGAAAAGCACATTGAGGCTGCTGGTGGAGATATGGTTAAGGCACCATCCACATGACTCACGTGGCTTGCACGTCAGGCTCCCTGCTCGTGGAGACTCGCCTTCTCCCACAAGGCCGCCGCCAGATACCCTGGCTATCACTGCCCGACCCTCTGGATCCCTTCAGGTTTCTTTCCGTCACCACCATCCCCTGGCAGCCAGACCACCCCTGACCCATACCCTCCAGCCCCGCAGAGTACCCTCCTCCCACGCTTTAGGCCCCGCCACCTGCAACCCCCCAAACTACCCCTAGCGCACACCCCGACCCCTGCGGCCGCCCAGCCCACCGGGGCTCCCAGCATAGGATACCACTGGAGGGCTCAGTTAATCGGAACTCTGGCTCCGGGTGCAGCGTCTCCACCCGGCCCTGGCGCCTGCGGTGCCCCCGCGATCTGTGGCATGGCACCGGCTGCACCACCCGACTCTCCTGCAGCGCTGGGGCCTCTGGGATTAGCCTGGTCACCAGAGCCGCCAGGGACTCCTCGACTGACGGCGTCACCAGGGACAGCTGGGTCGCCAGGGCAATCGTGGCCACCAGCACCACCCTGCACGCCTTGGCCACCACCTGCCGTGCCCGCTGCAGAGGCCACGGCGACTGCGTCTTCATCGGCTGCCCTTGTGGCTCCTCCACCGTGTGCCTCGGACTCCATCTTGAACCCTCTCCCCCACCTCCGCGGCGGGAAAGACTGAACAGTCCCTACAAATACCAGTCCCGGAGTGAGACCTGCAACTCAGCAGAGCGCCCGCGCAAACCCACCCTGGTCCTGCCTCACGATTGGTTCCCACCGACAACGGGTGCCCTGCTGAAGCTTCGCGCATTCACGCACCACGTAGCCCCAACGCGCATGCGCAGACCCATACCCACGAGGTCTGGGCTCTCTTAAGTCAGCCCTGCCTCCGGCCGGGAAACCTGGTAAACGGTTCAGCCGTGAGGCCTCTAGGCGGCGCTCCACCCTTCGGTGTGGGGGCAGCGCCTCAGTGCGCGATGCTCAAACAGACGCTGCCGCCCTCCTCAAGGCGCGTGACTGTTTCCACGCCAAGCCTGCAAACCCCAAGTGAGCCCTGGTCCCTGTGCACCTTCAAGTCTGTGCTGCTGACAGCTTGGCGTCGCTCACAGGTGACCATCCTGCTGAGCGCAGGTCCTTTTCCTTGACTCCCAGAAGGGAGTTGGGCACCCCTGGGTCAGCGCTCGTCTGTCTCTCTGGTGTCTCGCACATAGCTCACATGTCTGTATGTGTGTCTGTGTGCATGATCGCATGAGCGGGTGCATGCCCATGGGCGTGTGTATGGGTGTGCTTGTAAGAGAGAGCGTGTGCACAGATTTATGCACATAGGCATGTGAATGTGCTTATCTGTGTGTGTGCCCGAGAGAGTGCCCTTACACAGGTGCGTGCCCATCAGGTGTGTGCGTGGGTGTGTTTCAGAGAGAGAGCATATGCACAGATTCATGACATAAGCATGTGAGTGTGTCTGTGTGTGGAGGTGCTTGTGCGTGGGCATGTATGTGTGGTCACGAGAGAGCGTGTGGTCAGGGGCGTGCACATGGGTGTGTGTGTGTGTGTGTGTGTGCTTCAAAGAGGCCACGGTTGGGATGCATTCACGTGGGCATATGTCTCTGTGTGCATGCTTTCAAGGTGCCTTCACATGGGAGTGGGGTGACCCGGCCCTGGAGGCATGATACGAGGGATGCGGAGCATACTGTGCCCGCCCACCTGGGGAGGGAAGCGGGGTGGGGGGGGGACTGCTGTCAGACTCACTGGGGATGGCGTGGGGCTGGGCCGCCTGGGGCTCCAGGCACACAGACTGCAGGGACTCCAGGCTGGGGACTTACATCAGGACCCCCAGAAGCACCGGTGGGACCGGCTGGACTCAAGGGCCGAGGGAAGGGCAATACCCCCTAGGACACCCCCAGTCTCTTGCCCTCTCCTGCTGGCACAACTCTCATGGCTTTCCCTTCCCCAAGAACAATGTCTTGAGGCTATCCAGAGGGCCGGAGGTACCGGGGGACCTCAACTGGAATGTGACCCTGTGTCTACTGGCCTGCTGGTCCACTTCTGTGTCTAGAAGGGGGTCAAGTCAACAGGCAAGGTACAGCCGGGGGAGACCACGGGGCTGGGGCAGCACTGCCTGGGCGTGGGGTTCATCTGCCAGGGACCACTGGTGCCACGGGAGGTGACTGCATCAGGGGTTGTACTTCAATCCGGTCCCTGAGCCCCACCCCCTGGCCGGAGAGTCCTCGGCCCCCCCAGCAGACTTCCCTCACCCCCACTGGAAGGGAAGAGCCACCAGCAGTGGCTGACCCTTTCCTGTGTGGGGGGCATCCCTGTCCCACCTTTCCACCCTCCCAGTTTCTGTTGATTCTGGCTCCCAGTCAGTTTTAGGGTGTGCAAAGACCTGGTCTACTGCCTATGTCTGTCCCCTGCTCTGTGGCCAAGAGGACACCAGCGGGGAGCCTGGACATGTCAATGTATGGCAGTAACCGCTGTAATATTGTAAAGTAATTAGCCTCCAATTAAAAAGATAAATTAATTTTTTAAAAAAGCAAGAGAGAAGTAAACAGTTAGGTCAGCATTTCTAATTGTTGGAATATAGTAATACTTTAAGGAAATAACCGTTAATGGAAAGATTTATAAATTCCACTAATTCATTAACCATAGTAATGAAAAACGTGGAAACAACTTACATGTTCCATAATGAGATTATTATTGTTGCTGTTGTTTTTATTTAAAGACCCAATTTTACTTTTTTGGCCACGCCACACGACATGTGGGATCGTAGTTCTGCTGCCAGGGACTGAACCTGCAGCCCTTACACTGGAAGTGCATAGTCTTATCCACCGGACTGCCTGGGAAGTCCCAATAATTACATTATCATGCATCTTATATCTATTCAATAACACATTTCTGAAGAGATTTTAGAAAGTGGAAAAGCTAGTATACTAAATGAAAAAAAATTCAGGAAAAAAATTAAAGCTAAACTTGATAACTTCTACATCACATGCTGTTATGTATTTAATGTGCAAGTACACCTAGAAAATATTCTTAAACGTTGACAGTATTTAGTGCTGAACATAGGGCTCGATTTTCATTTTCTGAAATTGTTTTCAATTCCCTTGTAATTGGAATTCAAACATCTGAATTTCAGTACCTTCCCTCTAACACGAGAACAAAGATAAAAAATGTTTTTAAAATCCAGAAGCGCATTAGCTGAAAAGAAACTGGGGCACAAAAAGTGACTCAGCTTTATTTTCTGCTGTAACAAACACTGAAGCACCCCACTCCTCAAGCAGCAGGGCAACAAAGCAAGTGAACCAACAGAGACCAAAGGCCAGTAAAGGCAAAAACTTAGACTCAAATAACAAAGTGGCGATGCCTCTTAGTTTGAATTCCCTATGCCCCGCCGAGCAGGGGACACAAGGTTAGGCCTCAGCCCCTTTCCTCAGCGAGGTGGGAGCCCAAGGCTCCGAATGTTCCGAATCACCAGGGAAAGCTGATCGAGGAATGGGTTCATGGAAAGTCGGATGAAAGCCAGGTCATCACAGGTCTTCAGCAGTCCATGTACTAAAAGCAGGGAAAAGAAAATCAGGTTAAAGGGAAGATTGCTCCTGTAGGTCCAGGGTACCAACCCCCCTGCTTATACCAAGCCCCTCAGTGTCTCCATCATAGCACGCTTAAGAGGGAGCTCAGACCACAGCACCTGCCACCCCCCACTTCCCAAGGCAAACTCGTCTGGAACTGACACAAGCAGGTCACTGCCATTCACTGCAAATTCCCTCAGAACCAATCCTTGGTGGCGCTGGGCATCTGGGAGCAGAGATCTGCGAGCCATGTCTGCCTCCAGGGGTGACTGGAAAGGCACTCTGAGTGTGCTGGGAGAGACACGGTTAAGGCACCACCCATTACAGAATTTGCTGATTATCTCGGGCTTCCTCGCACCTCAGAGGCCTGCTTTTACCCCAGGATGCCCATCCTCCTGACCACAACCTGAGACCACCCTGAGCTGCCTCCCTAACCCTTCTGTCCATCTTCCCCACCCTCCAGGCTCCTCAGGCCTTGACAACCTCCTTTGCTGCCAGGCTGCCCAGTCCTGCTGCCCCAGATCGCCCCCGTACTCCCTTCTATCCCTTCCTCAGGCTGCCGGCATGTTTCCCTCCACCACACCACTGACCCCGCCCAGAAAGGCTCCCTGAAAAGGATACAGCACCGCCTCTCCACGTCTAGGCCTTACAGCCAAGGGTGCTACATCTCCAGCGGGTCCTAGGCCACCTGGTGCCCGCTCACCCCGGGGACGAGCTCCAGCGTCTTCCATCACCGCTCTTCCTCTGCCAGGCCCACCCCCGCCTTCTGGGGCCCGGGGACGATCCTCACCTTCAGCGCTGCCTGAACCACTCTGGCAAGGAGGTGCTCTGGAGCTATGCTGGTCATCTCGGCCCTCTGCGCCACCGGCACCACCACCCGACGCCTGCATGGCTGCTGTGCGTCTCCCTCAGACGCCAAATAAGGGGCGGAGAGACTGGGCCGCTCACGAAGTCCCTCCCCTTCTGCGCAAGGACGCCAAAAGTGCGCCTGCGCACACAGCCCAGCCACCCACGGGCTGCTATGGAGACCCTGTGAGGCTGGAGGGACTCGGCTCTGTCACAACGCCACGCTCCTTTCAGGTGCCCCCGATGCGCCTGCGCACACGGGCCCCTCCAGTGCCGGCTCAGATGGCGTGGAATGGAGCCCGCCAAGTGTCCACAGAGACGCCACTGAGACACAAATGCCGACTTTCCCGTCTCATGGCCTAAAGCTAGTTCCACAATGCGACTTTCGTTTCTCCAACGTATGCCACAGAAGGGTCTCACTGGACTAAGGTGGGAGTCGAGGGCAAGGGGCCAAGCCACACCACCCACCCTGGTCCCCTTTTTGCCCAGTCCACATCATAGCTGTGTTCTTTGACCGTAGTGATAGCTAGCACTTCCTATGGTCCAAGCGTTTTTTCAAGTGCTTTCATGTGTTCGTCCATCACGTCCGTTTTCAGACAGTATTGCCATGGCACAGGCCTCCCTTGTGGTTCAGCTGCTAAAGAATCTGCCTGCAGTGTGGGAGACCTGGGTTTGATCTCTGGGTTGGGAAGATCCCCTGGAGAAGGGAAAGGCTACCCACTCCAGTATTCAGGCCTGGAAAATTCCGTGGACTGTATAGTCCATGGGGTCGCAAAGAGTCAGACATGACTGAGCGACTTTCACTTCACTTCACTTCATAAAATGAGAAAATACTCCAAAATTAATACTGAATGGCAGTAAACTACTGTCTTATTCTCCGGCTTCTTACATTGTCTTCACTTATGTTGTACTCCTTGAATATCTGCATCTCAGAACTTCCCCTCCAACCAGAAGACAAATAGAGTATTAAGAAGTGCAGAAGCTAAAACTAGTCAGAGAGGGCACAGTAGCTCAGTTTCATTTTCTGCAGTTAACAATCACCAAACAAAGTATGGTGGACCCCGAACCCCCCAGCAGCAGCACAGGCACAAGATGAAGCAGAAATCAATGCCCTCGGGAAGGACACTTGAGGCTAGGGCACATGCGCTAGATTTAACCCTGACTTTCGTGCAGAGGCTTAGTAGAAAGGGCGGGGGGGGGCGCATAGTGCCGCATGGTCCGCATCACCAGGGAAATCTGCAGACAGAGGGTGATGGACGTCTGGAGCAGGGCATGGTCTTCAGCACTCAATTGGCTAAAATAAGGAGGGAAGATGAAATTCAAGCTCCCGACAAGAAGGAGGAAGTGGAGCATGTCCTTCCTCTGTCCCCGCACACTGACAAGCCCAGAGCACCACATTTCTCCTTTAGGCTTAACCCTCCATTATGGCTCCTCCCGGGCCAAGACGGGCCCTGGCCACTGCCCACCACCCCCTCCCCAGCCTGGGCCCCTGCCCCCTTTAGAACTGACAGAACCAACAAGCAGCCATTAACATTGAGCTCCTTCTGAACTGGCGCTCACAGCGGAGTACTTTGAGACAGGAAGTTGCGGGCGATTTTTGCCTGAGCGAGCGATGCAAAAGGTACGGTGAGAATGCTGGTGGAGATGTGGTTAAGGCACCATCCACATTTCTCATTTTGCCTGTACGTCAAGCTCCCTGCTCACGGAGACCCGCCTTCTCCCACAAGGTCGCCGCTGGACACTTTGGATATCACTGCCCCGACCCTCTGGATCCCTTCAGGTTGCTTTTCCTCACCACCGTGCCCTGGCAGCCAGACCACCCCTGACCCATACCCTTCAGCCCCCCAGAGTATCCTCCTCCTACACTTTAGGCCCCGCCGCCTGCAACCACCCAAACCACCCCTAGCCCACACCCGGAACCCCATGGCCGCCCGGCCCACTGGGGCTCCTGGAATAGGATACAACTGAACTGGTCAGTTACTCAGAACTCTGGCTCTGGGTGCAGTGTCTCTTCCCAACTGTGGTGTCTGAGGTAACCCCAGGATCTGCAGAATGTCACCAACTGCACCACCTGACTCTCCTGCAGCGCTGGGGCCTCTGGGATCACTCAGGTCGCCGGGGTCGCCAGGGACTGTAGGACTGACAGCGTCACCAGGGCCAGCTGGGTCACCAGGGCCATCGCGGCCACCAGCATCACCCAGCACACCTCGGCTGACACGTGCCGTGCCCGCTACAAAGGCCATGGCACCTGCATCTTCATCGGCTGCCCTCGTGGCTCCTCCACCATGTGCCTCGGACTCCATCTTGAACCCCTCTCCCCCTCACTCCGCGTTGGGAAAGACTGAACCCTCCCTATAGAACTGATCCCCGTAGTGCGACATGCAACTCAGCATCGGCAGAGCGCCTGCACAAACACACCCTGGTCCTGCCTCCCGATAGGTTCCCACCAACAGTTGGCTCCCACAGTGGCTGCAGGCTCTCCGGCAATAGGCGCTCCCTGCAGAAGCTTCAAGCGTTCACCCGATGTGTCACCCCAATGAGCCTGCACAGACACACCCACGTGGTCTGGGCCGTCTAAGTCAGCCCTGCCTCAGGCCTGGAAACCTGGTAAACGGCTTAGCCAGGAAGCCGCTGGGTAGCACTCCACCCTTTATTGTGTCCGCAGCTCCTCAGTGCGCATGCTCAAACAGACCCCACCCCACTCCTCAGGGCACGTGCCTGTTTCCCGTCCAAGCCTGCAAACCCCAGTGAGTCCTGGTCCCTGTGCACCTCCAAGACTGCAGTGCTACCAACCTGGCCACGCTCACAGGTGACCATCCTGCTGAGCGCAGGTCCTTGTTATTGACTTCCGGAAGGGAGTCGGGCACCCCTGGGTCAGGGCCGGTCTATCCCTCTGGTGTCCCACACGTAGGTCACGTCAGTGCAAATGTATCTGTGTGCGTGAGTGCGTGGGCAGGTGCATGCCCATGGGCGTGTGCATGGGTGTGTTTCTGAGAGAGAGCACGTGCACAGGTTCACACGCATAGGCGTGTGCGTGTGTCTGTTTTTGCAGGTGTCTGCACGTGGGCATGTATGTGGGCAGGAGAGCATGTGGTCAGGTGCATGCACGCGGGCGTGTGAGTGTGCATGTGTGTGTGAAAGAGCACGGGTCAGATTAATGCACATGGGTGTCTCCGTGTGTGTGTGCTTGCACAGGTGCCTTCACATGGGAGTGGGGCGACCCGGCTCTGGAGTCCTGAGACTAGGGGTGTAGAGGGGGCTGTGCCTGCCCGCCTGGGGAGGGAAGCGGGGACTTCTGTGGGACTCACTGGGGACGGCGTGGGGCTGGGCCGCCTGGGGGTCCGGGCACACAGACTGCAGGGACTCCAGGCTGGGGACTTACACCTGGCATCCCAGAAGCACCGGTGGTACTGGCTGGATTAAAGGGCTGCAGGAAGGGCAGTGTTCCCCAAGACACCCCCAGTCTCTTGGCCCTCTGCTGACACAACTCTCATGGGCTTTCCCTCCCCAGGAACCAAGTCTTGGGGCTCGAGGTGCCAGGGGCCCTCAACCGGGAGGTGACCCTGTGTCTGCTGACCTTCTGGGCGCTGGTCTACTTCTGTGTCTGGGAGGGGGTATAGTCAACAAGCAAGGTACAGCCGGGGGTGATGGCGGGGCTGGGGCAGCACTGCCTGGGCGTGGGGTGCATATGCCAGGGAACCGCTGGTGCCACAGGAGGTGACTGGATCCGGGCCACTGCCCGAGGAGGAGGCAGATACTTCAATCCGGGCCCCTTGATCTCCACCCCCTGGCCGGATAGGCCTCTGGGCAGCCCGCCAAATCCCAGGCCAGCAGCCTTCCCCCACCCCCAGTGGAAGGATTCGATTTTCCTGCATTATCATGTTAGCTGTAGGAGTTTTGTAGATGACCTTGATCGGATTAAGAAAGTCTGTTTGTAGTCCTAGTTTTCCGACAGTTTTTATCATAGCGGTGGTTGAACGCTGTCAAATGCTTTTTCGGCATCTTGAGAAATGATCGTATGGCTTTTCTCCTGTTTTGTACTTAATATGATGGATAACACTGGTTGATGGGTTTTTTAATGCATAACCAATCTTTCATTCTTGGGATAGATCTCGTTTGGTCATAAGGCTGTATATGTCGCCGGATTAAATTTGATAACATTTCATATTTTGTGCTTAGCTTAATGAAGGATATTAGCCTGCGGTTCTCTTTTCTTGCAATATCATCATATGGCTTTGGTGTTTTGTAAGACTGGCCTCGGAAAATGATTTGAGAAGTGTTTCCCCTCCTCTGCTTTCTGAAAGAATTTGTATAGGATTGGTGATATTTCTCCTTTAAATATTTCATAGCGTTCCCTAGTTAAGTCACGTGGGCCTGGAGTTTTCTGTTCCGTATCTTTGATCGATTTAGGGATATTTAGGTTTCCCACTTCCTTCTTGAGTTAGTTTTGGGAATTTGTGTCATTCAAGGAATTTGTTATTTTCATCTACATTGGCAAACGTATTCGCAGACATTGTTCCTAATGTGCTGTGGTTGCTTGCACAATCCTGTCCGTCGCTGCGCGACCCCGTGGACCGTGGCCTGCCGGGTTCCTCTGTCCACAGGTATTGTCCAGGCCAGAATACTGGAGGGGGGTTCCCATGCCCTCCTTCAGGGGATCTCTCCAACCCAGGGATGGAACCCCGGTCTCCTGCATTGCAGGCGGATTCTTGACCTTCTGAGCCACTAGGGAAGCCCAAGAATACTGGAGTGGCTAGCCTATCCCTTCTCCAGGGGATCTTCCCAACCCAGGAGTGTAACTGGGGTCTCCTGCATTGCCAGTGGATTCTTTGCCAGCTGAGCTACCAGGGAAGCCCTTAAACCACCTGGTCTGTGGTATTTTATTATTATTCTGTTATGCCATGCTACGCGGACAAATGGGCTTCCAAGGTGGCTCGGTGGTAAAATAATCTGCCTGCCAAGCAGTAGATGTGAGTTCAGTCCTTGGTTCGGGAAGATCCCCTGAAGAAGGAAATGGCAACCCACTCCAGTATGCTTGCCTGGAAAACCCCACGGACACAGACAGAGGAGCCTGGTGGGCTACAGTTCATTGGGTTGCAAAAGAGTTGGGCACAGTTTAGCGACTAAACAACAAGCTGACAAATTCAGGGTAGGCAGGACAAAAGTGGACACTTTCATACCCAACTGGTTCGAGTCAAATCGATGCAACCGTTTTGGAGGGCATGGGGATATGTATAAAACATATTTGGGAATATGTGTAAAACATTTCAAAAAGAGATTACTTTTTCACCCAACAACCCTCCGTTTTAGCTCAGAATTATTGTACATAGTGTGCTGGTGGTAGTGGTCTGGTCACTCAGTCATGTCCGACTCTTGCAACTCCACAGACCGTAGCCCAGCAGGCTCCTCTGCCCATGGGATTTCTCAGGCAAGAATACTGGCGTGGTTTGCCATTTCCTTGTCCACATAATATGTTACACAAAAGCAAATGTACCAGGATGTCCATTTCAGCATTGTTTGTAATACTGAAAAACTGCAAACAGCCTAAAGGCCTAGTTACAAGAGACTGGTGAAAATAACTATGGATTACACATTCTGAGGGATATTAGACAGCTCTTGCAAGTACTGCGGATGGCCCAGGCTTTGCTGTATCCACCATATGGCCCACTTCTGGGTCAATTCTGGGTGCCCTGTCTGGAAAGGGATGGTCCTTCTCCTTATGCCCTTCCACCAGCTGCCCCTTGCAGTGTCCCTCTCCTCCTTTGACTTGTCTCTTTTTCAACCATGATATGAGTTGATGAGCAAGCAGCTAATCGCTTAACAAGAAAAGAGGCCTGTTTCTACCTTGAAGTAATAAATAAGGGCCAAGTCTTCAGACCGCATTAGTTACGTAAGAAAGAAAAGTATGATCCTTCAATTCACGAAGGGTCCAGCCTTGCTATTGCAAGTGAAAAATGAGTGGAACGAAAACGACCAAAATTGCCACTTTAGTTTTTAAGCCAAAGGGAGAGCTTCTGGGTCTGGGTAACTACCAGATACAGAGGTAGTTTCTGTCTTCAGGCATGGCTGGGCCCAGCATTTTGTCCCGGAGATTTGCCTTCTTGCTCCAACTCCCCCTCTGTCCTTTGCCAGCCTGCCTCCCCTAGAGAATCAAAGTGTCACTGGTTGGATGATATCACCACAGCAGGAGGAATGTGGTCCTCCAATGGCCAGGCCTGAGCCACATGCCCACCCGTGGAATCAAATGTGAAGTCAGCTCTATCACAGTCACAATGGCCTAGAGAAAAGGAAAGGGGCAGTTTTCCAGAGTGACAGCGTACCGGTGCCAAGAGAAGGAAAAGGGACACTGAATTACAAAACCCATCCATGTCCTCGACAGCGGTATAGACTTTGCATCAAATTCATAATCAATTTCCAGTGTTTAAAGGAACGAGACTGGGAACGAATATTTCTTAATCTAACAGTGTGTCCACGCTCAGTCACTCAGTCGTGTCCGACTCTTTGCGACCCCATGGACTGTAGCCCAGCAGGCTCCTCTGTCCATGGGATTTTCCAGGCACGAAGACTGGAGTGGGTTGCCGTTTTCTTCTCCAATTTTATACAGCTCTTAAATATACAATAATATACAATTATAACATACAATATTATACAGCTCTTAAAAAGTACTGCGGATGGCACAGGCTTTGCTGTATCCACCATATGGGCCACTTCTGGGTCAATTCTGGGTGCCCTGTCTGGAAAGGGATGGTCCTTCTCCTTGTAATATAAAGTGCCAATCAACTGTCCAGGTGGATTTTACTACCACTTAAGGGTTCTTGTTTGGCTTCCCAGGTGGTCCAGTGGTCAAGATTCTGCCTGCCAATCCAGGGCACATGGGTTCAGTCCCTGGGCCAGGAATAGCCCACATGCCTGGGGCAGCTAAGCTCGTGTGCCGCAACAACTGAGCGCACCACTGTCTAAAGTCTGTGCTCCTCGACAAGGGAAACCTCTGCAATGAGAAGCCTGAGCACAGCAGTTAGAGAGTAGCCTCTGCTGGCTGCAAGTACAGAAAACCTACACACAGTTAACAAGACGCAGCACAGCCAAAAAAAAAAAGAAAAAAAAATTCATAAATAAAATTTTTAAAAAGAGTCCCTGTTTCCAGCTATAGCCTTCTCGGCCATTGAAGATTTCAGTTAATTAAGTTCCTCCTACACCGAGATCCGCTCTGGTCCTACAGAGTCAATCTTAATAAGTAAGATCCAAAAAGGATCAAACTGTTTCCAAGCAACTTAACAGGATTCCAGAATACAGCTCAAGAAAAGTTTAGGCATAGAAAAATATTAAGCATGCAAGGGAAATTTGATACTGCTTGGCATCCAATCTAAAATTACCAGGAGGCAAAGAAGCAGGAAAATCAAATCCGTTATAACAGAGATCAGCGTGGTGGTGTTCAGTTGCTCAGTCGTGTCTATTTTCAACTCCATGAACTGCGGCAGGCCAGGCTTCCCTGTCCTTCACCATCTCCCAGAACTTGCTCAAACTCACGTCTGGTGTCGTGATGCCATCCAACCATCTCATCTTCTGTCATTCCCTTCTCCTCCTGCCTTCAATATTTCCCAGCATCAGAGTCTTTGCCAGTGAGTTGGATCTTCATATCAGGTGGCCAAAGTGATGGCAGATCTCATTTTAACAGAAATCAGTTAAAATCCATTAATTGGAAAGGAAGAAATAAATGTGCATGTATGTGCCTACAAAACGCTTGTCTAAGAGGGAGTTCCATGGGATCTACAAAAGAGCTATTACAAGTAATCCGTGACTTTAGCAAGGTTTCACGATACAAGGTTACTCTTGAGAGTGCCTTGAACTGCAAGGAGATCAAACTAATCAATCCTAAAGGAAATCAGTCCCGAATATTCATTGGAAGGACGGGTGCTGAAGCCGGAGCGACAACACTTCGGTCAGCAGAAGCCAAAAGCTGACTCACTGGAAAAGACTGTGATGCTGGGAAAGATTTAAGGCAAAAAGAGAAGGGGAGCACAGAAGGTGAGATGGTTAGATAGCACCACCGACTCAAAGGACATGAATTTGAGCCAATTCCAGGAGACAGCGGGGACACAGAGCCTGGTGTGCTACAGTCCATGGGATCGCAAAGACTCACCTGGACACAAAAGACTCAACAACAACAACAACATTCTGGTGTTTTATATATAAATGTAACTGTAAAACTGACAAAATATTCCAAAATCAATACCGAATGGCAGTACACAACTTTCTTATTCTCCCACTTCTTACATTGTCTTCCATTATGTTGTACTCCTTGAATACCTGGATCTCAGAACCTCTCCTCCAACTAAAAGACAAATGCAGTATTAGGAAGCGAACCCTCTAAAAATAAAGTCAGAGGCAGCACAGTAGCTCAGTTTTACTTTCTGCAGTTAACAATCACCAAACAAACGATGTGGACCCTGAGCCCCCAAGCAGCAGCACAGGCACAAGATGAAGCCCCATCAAAGTAATTCAGAAAGCAATGCCCTGGGGAAGGACACTTGAGGCTAGGGCACATAGGCTAGGTTTAAGCCCCTCTTCTCTGCTGAGGCTTAGCAGGAGGAGGGGGCACAAAGTGCTGCAAGGACTGCATCACCACGGAAAGCTGCCCCACACAGAAGTCGATGGACCTGCGGAGCAGGCCAGGGTCTTCAGCAGTCAATCGGCTAAAAGGGAGGGAAAATGAAATTCAAGCTCCTGCCAAGGAGGAGGAAGAGAAGCATGTCCTCCCTCTGTCCCCGCACACCGACAGAGCCCGGAGCACCACACTTCTCCTCTAGGCTTAACCCTCCATTATGGCTCCTCCTGGGCCGAGACTGGCCACCGTCCTCCACTCCCTCCCCAGCCCCGGCCCCCTTTAGAACTTACAGAACCAACATGCAGCCGTTAACATTGAGCTCCCTCCGAATCGGCCCTGGCAGTTGAGTACGTGGAGTCAGGAGGTGGCGGGCGATGTCCGCCTGTGCGTGCGATGCGAAAAGCACATTGAGGCTGCTGGTGGAGATATGGTTAAGGCACCATCCACATGACTCACGTGGCTTGCACGTCAGGCTCCCTGCTCGTGGAGACTCGCCTTCTCCCACAAGGCCGCCGCCAGATACCCTGGCTATCACTGCCCGACCCTCTGGATCCCTTCAGGTTTCTTTCCGTCACCACCATCCCCTGGCAGCCAGACCACCCCTGACCCATACCCTCCAGCCCCGCAGAGTACCCTCCTCCCACGCTTTAGGCCCCGCCACCTGCAACCCCCCAAACTACCCCTAGCGCACACCCCGACCCCTGCGGCCGCCCAGCCCACCGGGGCTCCCAGCATAGGATACCACTGGAGGGCTCGGTTAATCGGAACTCTGGCTCCGGGTGCAGCGTCTCCACCCGGCCCTGGCGCCTGCGGTGCCCCCGCGATCTGTGGCATGGCACCGGCTGCACCACCCGACTCTCCTGCAGCGCTGGGGCCTCTGGGATTAGCCTGGTCACCAGAGCCGCCAGGGACTCCTCGACTGACGGCGTCACCAGGGACAGCTGGGTCGCCAGGGCAATCGTGGCCACCAGCACCACCCTGCACGCCTTGGCCACCACCTGCCGTGCCCGCTGCAGAGGCCACGGCGACTGCGTCTTCATCGGCTGCCCTTGTGGCTCCTCCACCGTGTGCCTCGGACTCCATCTTGAACCCTCTCCCCCACCTCCGCGGCGGGAAAGACTGAACAGTCCCTACAAATACCAGTCCCGGAGTGAGACCTGCAACTCAGCAGAGCGCCCGCGCAAACCCACCCTGGTCCTGCCTCACGATTGGTTCCCACCGACAACGGGTGCCCTGCTGAAGCTTCGCGCATTCACGCACCACGTAGCCCCAACGCGCATGCGCAGACCCATACCCACGAGGTCTGGGCTCTCTTAAGTCAGCCCTGCCTCCGGCCGGGAAACCTGGTAAACGGTTCAGCCGTGAGGCCTCTAGGCGGCGCTCCACCCTTCGGTGTGGGGGCAGCGCCTCAGTGCGCGATGCTCAAACAGACGCTGCCGCCCTCCTCAAGGCGCGTGACTGTTTCCACGCCAAGCCTGCAAACCCCAAGTGAGCCCTGGTCCCTGTGCACCTTCAAGTCTGTGCTGCTGACAGCTTGGCGTCGCTCACAGGTGACCATCCTGCTGAGCGCAGGTCCTTTTCCTTGACTCCCAGAAGGGAGTTGGGCACCCCTGGGTCAGCGCTCGTCTGTCTCTCTGGTGTCTCGCACATAGCTCACATGTCTGTATGTGTGTCTGTGTGCATGATCGCATGAGCGGGTGCATGCCCATGGGCGTGTGTATGGGTGTGCTTGTAAGAGAGAGCGTGTGCACAGATTTATGCACATAGGCGTGTGAATGTGCTTATCTGTGTGTGTGCCCGAGAGAGTGCCCTTACACAGGTGCGTGCCCATCAGGTGTGTGCGTGGGTGTGTTTCAGAGAGAGAGCATATGCACAGATTCATGACATAAGCATGTGAGTGTGTCTGTGTGTGGAGGTGCTTGTGCGTGGGCATGTATGTGTGGTCACGAGAGAGCGTGTGGTCAGGGGCGTGCACATGGGTGTGTGTGTGTGTGTGTGTGTGCTTCAAAGAGGCCACGGTTGGGATGCATTCACGTGGGCATATGTCTCTGTGTGCGTGCTTTCAAGGTGCCTTCACATGGGAGTGGGGTGACCCGGCCCTGGAGGCATGATACGAGGGATGCGGAGCATACTGTGCCCGCCCACCTGGGGAGGGAAGCGGGGTGGGGGGGGGACTGCTGTCAGACTCACTGGGGATGGCGTGGGGCTGGGCCGCCTGGGGCTCCAGGCACACAGACTGCAGGGACTCCAGGCTGGGGACTTACATCAGGACCCCCAGAAGCACCGGTGGGACCGGCTGGACTCAAGGGCCGAGGGAAGGGCAATACCCCCTAGGACACCCCCAGTCTCTTGCCCTCTCCTGCTGGCACAACTCTCATGGCTTTCCCTTCCCCAAGAACAATGTCTTGAGGCTATCCAGAGGGCCGGAGGTACCGGGGGACCTCAACTGGAATGTGACCCTGTGTCTACTGGCCTGCTGGTCCACTTCTGTGTCTAGAAGGGGGTCAAGTCAACAGGCAAGGTACAGCCGGGGGAGACCACGGGGCTGGGGCAGCACTGCCTGGGCGTGGGGTTCATCTGCCAGGGACCACTGGTGCCACGGGAGGTGACTGCATCAGGGGTTGTACTTCAATCCGGTCCCTGAGCCCCACCCCCTGGCCGGAGAGTCCTCGGCCCCCCCAGCAGACTTCCCTCACCCCCACTGGAAGGGAAGAGCCACCAGCAGTGGCTGACCCTTTCCTGTGTGGGGGGCATCCCTGTCCCACCTTTCCACCCTCCCAGTTTCTGTTGATTCTGGCTCCCAGTCAGTTTTAGGGTGTGCAAAGACCTGGTCTACTGCCTATGTCTGTCCCCTGCTCTGTGGCCAAGAGGACACCAGCGGGGAGCCTGGACATGTCAATGTATGGCAGTAACCGCTGTAATATTGTAAAGTAATTAGCCTCCAATTAAAAAGATAAATTAATTTTTTAAAAAAGCAAGAGAGAAGTAAACAGTTAGGTCAGCATTTCTAATTGTTGGAATATAGTAATACTTTAAGGAAATAACCGTTAATGGAAAGATTTATAAATTCCACTAATTCATTAACCATAGTAATGAAAAACGTGGAAACAACTTACATGTTCCATAATGAGATTATTATTGTTGCTGTTGTTTTTATTTAAAGACCCAATTTTACTTTTTTGGCCACGCCACACGACATGTGGGATCGTAGTTCTGCTGCCAGGGACTGAACCTGCAGCCCTTACACTGGAAGTGCATAGTCTTATCCACCGGACTGCCTGGGAAGTCCCAATAATTACATTATCATGCATCTTATATCTATTCAATAACACATTTCTGAAGAGATTTTAGAAAGTGGAAAAGCTAGTATACTAAATGAAAAAAAATTCAGGAAAAAAATTAAAGCTAAACTTGATAACTTCTACATCACATGCTGTTATGTATTTAATGTGCAAGTACACCTAGAAAATATTCTTAAACGTTGACAGTATTTAGTGCTGAACATAGGGCTCGATTTTCATTTTCTGAAATTGTTTTCAATTCCCTTGTAATTGGAATTCAAACATCTGAATTTCAGTACCTTCCCTCTAACACGAGAACAAAGATAAAAAATGTTTTTAAAATCCAGAAGCGCATTAGCTGAAAAGAAACTGGGGCACAAAAAGTGACTCAGCTTTATTTTCTGCTGTAACAAACACTGAAGCACCCCACTCCTCAAGCAGCAGGGCAACAAAGCAAGTGAACCAACAGAGACCAAAGGCCAGTAAAGGCAAAAACTTAGACTCAAATAACAAAGTGGCGATGCCTCTTAGTTTGAATTCCCTATGCCCCGCCGAGCAGGGGACACAAGGTTAGGCCTCAGCCCCTTTCCTCAGCGAGGTGGGAGCCCAAGGCTCCGAATGTTCCGAATCACCAGGGAAAGCTGATCGAGGAATGGGTTCATGGAAAGTCGGATGAAAGCCAGGTCTTCACAGGTCTTCAGCAGTCCATGTACTAAAAGCAGGGAAAAGAAAATCAGGTTAAAGGGAAGATTGCTCCTGTAGGTCCAGGGTACCAACCCCCCTGCTTATACCAAGCCCCTCAGTGTCTCCATCATAGCACGCTTAAGAGGGAGCTCAGACCACAGCACCTGCCACCCCCCACTTCCCAAGGCAAACTCGTCTGGAACTGACACAAGCAGGTCACTGCCATTCACTGCAAATTCCCTCAGAACCAATCCTTGGTGGCGCTGGGCATCTGGGAGCAGAGATCTGCGAGCCATGTCTGCCTCCAGGGGTGACTGGAAAGGCACTCTGAGTGTGCTGGGAGAGACACGGTTAAGGCACCACCCATTACAGAATTTGCTGATTATCTCGGGCTTCCTCGCACCTCAGAGGCCTGCTTTTACCCCAGGATGCCCATCCTCCTGACCACAACCTGAGACCACCCTGAGCTGCCTCCCTAACCCTTCTGTCCATCTTCCCCACCCTCCAGGCTCCTCAGGCCTTGACAACCTCCTTTGCTGCCAGGCTGCCCAGTCCTGCTGCCCCGGATCGCCCCCGTACTCCCTTCTATCCCTTCCTCAGGCTGCCGGCATGTTTCCCTCCACCACACCACTGACCCCGCCCAGAAAGGCTCCCTGAAAAGGATACAGCACCGCCTCTCCACGTCTAGGCCTTACAGCCAAGGGTGCTACATCTCCAGCGGGTCCTAGGCCACCTGGTGCCCGCTCACCCCGGGGACGAGCTCCAGCGTCTTCCATCACCGCTCTTCCTCTGCCAGGCCCACCCCCGCCTTCTGGGGCCCGGGGACGATCCTCACCTTCAGCGCTGCCTGAACCACTCTGGCAAGGAGGTGCTCTGGAGCTATGCTGGTCATCTCGGCCCTCTGCGCCACCGGCACCACCACCCGACGCCTGCATGGCTGCTGTGCGTCTCCCTCAGACGCCAAATAAGGGGCGGAGAGACTGGGCCGCTCACGAAGTCCCTCCCCTTCTGCGCAAGGACGCCAAAAGTGCGCCTGCGCACACAGCCCAGCCACCCACGGGCTGCTATGGAGACCCTGTGAGGCTGGAGGGACTCGGCTCTGTCACAACGCCACGCTCCTTTCAGGTGCCCCCGATGCGCCTGCGCACACGGGCCCCTCCAGTGCCGGCTCAGATGGCGTGGAATGGAGCCCGCCAAGTGTCCACAGAGACGCCACTGAGACACAAATGCCGACTTTCCCGTCTCATGGCCTAAAGCTAGTTCCACAATGCGACTTTCGTTTCTCCAACGTATGCCACAGAAGGGTCTCACTGGACTAAGGTGGGAGTCGAGGGCAAGGGGCCAAGCCACACCACCCACCCTGGTCCCCTTTTTGCCCAGTCCACATCATAGCTGTGTTCTTTGACCGTAGTGATAGCTAGCACTTCCTATGGTCCAAGCGTTTTTTCAAGTGCTTTCATGTGTTCGTCCATCACGTCCGTTTTCAGACAGTATTGCCATGGCACAGGCCTCCCTTGTGGTTCAGCTGCTAAAGAATCTGCCTGCAGTGTGGGAGACCTGGGTTTGATCTCTGGGTTGGGAAGATCCCCTGGAGAAGGGAAAGGCTACCCACTCCAGTATTCAGGCCTGGAAAATTCCGTGGACTGTATAGTCCATGGGGTCGCAAAGAGTCAGACATGACTGAGCGACTTTCACTTCACTTCACTTCATAAAATGAGAAAATACTCCAAAATTAATACTGAATGGCAGTAAACTACTGTCTTATTCTCCGGCTTCTTACATTGTCTTCACTTATGTTGTACTCCTTGAATATCTGCATCTCAGAACTTCCCCTCCAACCAGAAGACAAATAGAGTATTAAGAAGTGCAGAAGCTAAAACTAGTCAGAGAGGGCACAGTAGCTCAGTTTCATTTTCTGCAGTTAACAATCACCAAACAAAGTATGGTGGACCCCGAACCCCCCAGCAGCAGCACAGGCACAAGATGAAGCAGAAATCAATGCCCTCGGGAAGGACACTTGAGGCTAGGGCACATGCGCTAGATTTAACCCTGACTTTCGTGCAGAGGCTTAGTAGAAAGGGCGGGGGGGGGCGCATAGTGCCGCATGGTCCGCATCACCAGGGAAATCTGCAGACAGAGGGTGATGGACGTCTGGAGCAGGGCATGGTCTTCAGCACTCAATTGGCTAAAATAAGGAGGGAAGATGAAATTCAAGCTCCCGACAAGAAGGAGGAAGTGGAGCATGTCCTTCCTCTGTCCCCGCACACTGACAAGCCCAGAGCACCACATTTCTCCTTTAGGCTTAACCCTCCATTATGGCTCCTCCCGGGCCAAGACGGGCCCTGGCCACTGCCCACCACCCCCTCCCCAGCCTGGGCCCCTGCCCCCTTTAGAACTGACAGAACCAACAAGCAGCCATTAACATTGAGCTCCTTCTGAACTGGCGCTCACAGCGGAGTACTTTGAGACAGGAAGTTGCGGGCGATTTTTGCCTGAGCGAGCGATGCAAAAGGTACGGTGAGAATGCTGGTGGAGATGTGGTTAAGGCACCATCCACATTTCTCATTTTGCCTGTACGTCAAGCTCCCTGCTCACGGAGACCCGCCTTCTCCCACAAGGTCGCCGCTGGACACTTTGGATATCACTGCCCCGACCCTCTGGATCCCTTCAGGTTGCTTTTCCTCACCACCGTGCCCTGGCAGCCAGACCACCCCTGACCCATACCCTTCAGCCCCCCAGAGTATCCTCCTCCTACACTTTAGGCCCCGCCGCCTGCAACCACCCAAACCACCCCTAGCCCACACCCGGAACCCCATGGCCGCCCGGCCCACTGGGGCTCCTGGAATAGGATACAACTGAACTGGTCAGTTACTCAGAACTCTGGCTCTGGGTGCAGTGTCTCTTCCCAACTGTGGTGTCTGAGGTAACCCCAGGATCTGCAGAATGTCACCAACTGCACCACCTGACTCTCCTGCAGCGCTGGGGCCTCTGGGATCACTCAGGTCGCCGGGGTCGCCAGGGACTGTAGGACTGACAGCGTCACCAGGGCCAGCTGGGTCACCAGGGCCATCGCGGCCACCAGCATCACCCAGCACACCTCGGCTGACACGTGCCGTGCCCGCTACAAAGGCCATGGCACCTGCATCTTCATCGGCTGCCCTCGTGGCTCCTCCACCATGTGCCTCGGACTCCATCTTGAACCCCTCTCCCCCTCACTCCGCGTTGGGAAAGACTGAACCCTCCCTATAGAACTGATCCCCGTAGTGCGACATGCAACTCAGCATCGGCAGAGCGCCTGCACAAACACACCCTGGTCCTGCCTCCCGATAGGTTCCCACCAACAGTTGGCTCCCACAGTGGCTGCAGGCTCTCCGGCAATAGGCGCTCCCTGCAGAAGCTTCAAGCGTTCACCCGATGTGTCACCCCAATGAGCCTGCACAGACACACCCACGTGGTCTGGGCCGTCTAAGTCAGCCCTGCCTCAGGCCTGGAAACCTGGTAAACGGCTTAGCCAGGAAGCCGCTGGGTAGCACTCCACCCTTTATTGTGTCCGCAGCTCCTCAGTGCGCATGCTCAAACAGACCCCACCCCACTCCTCAGGGCACGTGCCTGTTTCCCGTCCAAGCCTGCAAACCCCAGTGAGTCCTGGTCCCTGTGCACCTCCAAGACTGCAGTGCTACCAACCTGGCCACGCTCACAGGTGACCATCCTGCTGAGCGCAGGTCCTTGTTATTGACTTCCGGAAGGGAGTCGGGCACCCCTGGGTCAGGGCCGGTCTATCCCTCTGGTGTCCCACACGTAGGTCACGTCAGTGCAAATGTATCTGTGTGCGTGAGTGCATGGGCAGGTGCATGCCCATGGGCGTGTGCATGGGTGTGTTTCTGAGAGAGAGCACGTGCACAGGTTCACACGCATAGGCGTGTGCGTGTGTCTGTTTTTGCAGGTGTCTGCACGTGGGCATGTATGTGGGCAGGAGAGCATGTGGTCAGGTGCATGCACGCGGGCGTGTGAGTGTGCATGTGTGTGTGAAAGAGCACGGGTCAGATTAATGCACATGGGTGTCTCCGTGTGTGTGTGCTTGCACAGGTGCCTTCACATGGGAGTGGGGCGACCCGGCTCTGGAGTCCTGAGACTAGGGGTGTAGAGGGGGCTGTGCCTGCCCGCCTGGGGAGGGAAGCGGGGACTTCTGTGGGACTCACTGGGGACGGCGTGGGGCTGGGCCGCCTGGGGGTCCGGGCACACAGACTGCAGGGACTCCAGGCTGGGGACTTACACCTGGCATCCCAGAAGCACCGGTGGTACTGGCTGGATTAAAGGGCTGCAGGAAGGGCAGTGTTCCCCAAGACACCCCCAGTCTCTTGGCCCTCTGCTGACACAACTCTCATGGGCTTTCCCTCCCCAGGAACCAAGTCTTGGGGCTCGAGGTGCCAGGGGCCCTCAACCGGGAGGTGACCCTGTGTCTGCTGACCTTCTGGGCGCTGGTCTACTTCTGTGTCTGGGAGGGGGTATAGTCAACAAGCAAGGTACAGCCGGGGGTGATGGCGGGGCTGGGGCAGCACTGCCTGGGCGTGGGGTGCATATGCCAGGGAACCGCTGGTGCCACAGGAGGTGACTGGATCCGGGCCACTGCCCGAGGAGGAGGCAGATACTTCAATCCGGGCCCCTTGATCTCCACCCCCTGGCCGGATAGGCCTCTGGGCAGCCCGCCAAATCCCAGGCCAGCAGCCTTCCCCCACCCCCAGTGGAAGGATTCGATTTTCCTGCATTATCATGTTAGCTGTAGGAGTTTTGTAGATGACCTTGATCGGATTAAGAAAGTCTGTTTGTAGTCCTAGTTTTCCGACAGTTTTTATCATAGCGGTGGTTGAACGCTGTCAAATGCTTTTTCGGCATCTTGAGAAATGATCGTATGGCTTTTCTCCTGTTTTGTACTTAATATGATGGATAACACTGGTTGATGGGTTTTTTAATGCATAACCAATCTTTCATTCTTGGGATAGATCTCGTTTGGTCATAAGGCTGTATATGTCGCCGGATTAAATTTGATAACATTTCATATTTTGTGCTTAGCTTAATGAAGGATATTAGCCTGCGGTTCTCTTTTCTTGCAATATCATCATATGGCTTTGGTGTTTTGTAAGACTGGCCTCGGAAAATGATTTGAGAAGTGTTTCCCCTCCTCTGCTTTCTGAAAGAATTTGTATAGGATTGGTGATATTTCTCCTTTAAATATTTCATAGCGTTCCCTAGTTAAGTCACGTGGGCCTGGAGTTTTCTGTTCCGTATCTTTGATCGATTTAGGGATATTTAGGTTTCCCACTTCCTTCTTGAGTTAGTTTTGGGAATTTGTGTCATTCAAGGAATTTGTTATTTTCATCTACATTGGCAAACGTATTCGCAGACATTGTTCCTAATGTGCTGTGGTTGCTTGCACAATCCTGTCCGTCGCTGCGCGACCCCGTGGACCGTGGCCTGCCGGGTTCCTCTGTCCACAGGTATTGTCCAGGCCAGAATACTGGAGGGGGGTTCCCATGCCCTCCTTCAGGGGATCTCTCCAACCCAGGGATGGAACCCCGGTCTCCTGCATTGCAGGCGGATTCTTGACCTTCTGAGCCACTAGGGAAGCCCAAGAATACTGGAGTGGCTAGCCTATCCCTTCTCCAGGGGATCTTCCCAACCCAGGAGTGTAACTGGGGTCTCCTGCATTGCCAGTGGATTCTTTGCCAGCTGAGCTACCAGGGAAGCCCTTAAACCACCTGGTCTGTGGTATTTTATTATTATTCTGTTATGCCATGCTACGCGGACAAATGGGCTTCCAAGGTGGCTCGGTGGTAAAATAATCTGCCTGCCAAGCAGTAGATGTGAGTTCAGTCCTTGGTTCGGGAAGATCCCCTGAAGAAGGAAATGGCAACCCACTCCAGTATGCTTGCCTGGAAAACCCCACGGACACAGACAGAGGAGCCTGGTGGGCTACAGTTCATTGGGTTGCAAAAGAGTTGGGCACAGTTTAGCGACTAAACAACAAGCTGACAAATTCAGGGTAGGCAGGACAAAAGTGGACACTTTCATACCCAACTGGTTCGAGTCAAATCGATGCAACCGTTTTGGAGGGCATGGGGATATGTATAAAACATATTTGGGAATATGTGTAAAACATTTCAAAAAGAGATTACTTTTTCACCCAACAACCCTCCGTTTTAGCTCAGAATTATTGTACATAGTGTGCTGGTGGTAGTGGTCTGGTCACTCAGTCATGTCCGACTCTTGCAACTCCACAGACCGTAGCCCAGCAGGCTCCTCTGCCCATGGGATTTCTCAGGCAAGAATACTGGCGTGGTTTGCCATTTCCTTGTCCACATAATATGTTACACAAAAGCAAATGTACCAGGATGTCCATTTCAGCATTGTTTGTAATACTGAAAAACTGCAAACAGCCTAAAGGCCTAGTTACAAGAGACTGGTGAAAATAACTATGGATTACACATTCTGAGGGATATTAGACAGCTCTTGCAAGTACTGCGGATGGCCCAGGCTTTGCTGTATCCACCATATGGCCCACTTCTGGGTCAATTCTGGGTGCCCTGTCTGGAAAGGGATGGTCCTTCTCCTTATGCCCTTCCACCAGCTGCCCCTTGCAGTGTCCCTCTCCTCCTTTGACTTGTCTCTTTTTCAACCATGATATGAGTTGATGAGCAAGCAGCTAATCGCTTAACAAGAAAAGAGGCCTGTTTCTACCTTGAAGTAATAAATAAGGGCCAAGTCTTCAGACCGCATTAGTTACGTAAGAAAGAAAAGTATGATCCTTCAATTCACGAAGGGTCCAGCCTTGCTATTGCAAGTGAAAAATGAGTGGAACGAAAACGACCAAAATTGCCACTTTAGTTTTTAAGCCAAAGGGAGAGCTTCTGGGTCTGGGTAACTACCAGATACAGAGGTAGTTTCTGTCTTCAGGCATGGCTGGGCCCAGCATTTTGTCCCGGAGATTTGCCTTCTTGCTCCAACTCCCCCTCTGTCCTTTGCCAGCCTGCCTCCCCTAGAGAATCAAAGTGTCACTGGTTGGATGATATCACCACAGCAGGAGGAATGTGGTCCTCCAATGGCCAGGCCTGAGCCACATGCCCACCCGTGGAATCAAATGTGAAGTCAGCTCTATCACAGTCACAATGGCCTAGAGAAAAGGAAAGGGGCAGTTTTCCAGAGTGACAGCGTACCGGTGCCAAGAGAAGGAAAAGGGACACTGAATTACAAAACCCATCCATGTCCTCGACAGCGGTATAGACTTTGCATCAAATTCATAATCAATTTCCAGTGTTTAAAGGAACGAGACTGGGAACGAATATTTCTTAATCTAACAGTGTGTCCACGCTCAGTCACTCAGTCGTGTCCGACTCTTTGCGACCCCATGGACTGTAGCCCAGCAGGCTCCTCTGTCCATGGGATTTTCCAGGCACGAAGACTGGAGTGGGTTGCCGTTTTCTTCTCCAATTTTATACAGCTCTTAAATATACAATAATATACAATTATAACATACAATATTATACAGCTCTTAAAAAGTACTGCGGATGGCACAGGCTTTGCTGTATCCACCATATGGGCCACTTCTGGGTCAATTCTGGGTGCCCTGTCTGGAAAGGGATGGTCCTTCTCCTTGTAATATAAAGTGCCAATCAACTGTCCAGGTGGATTTTACTACCACTTAAGGGTTCTTGTTTGGCTTCCCAGGTGGTCCAGTGGTCAAGATTCTGCCTGCCAATCCAGGGCACATGGGTTCAGTCCCTGGGCCAGGAATAGCCCACATGCCTGGGGCAGCTAAGCTCGTGTGCCGCAACAACTGAGCGCACCACTGTCTAAAGTCTGTGCTCCTCGACAAGGGAAACCTCTGCAATGAGAAGCCTGAGCACAGCAGTTAGAGAGTAGCCTCTGCTGGCTGCAAGTACAGAAAACCTACACACAGTTAACAAGACGCAGCACAGCCAAAAAAAAAAAGAAAAAAAAATTCATAAATAAAATTTTTAAAAAGAGTCCCTGTTTCCAGCTATAGCCTTCTCGGCCATTGAAGATTTCAGTTAATTAAGTTCCTCCTACACCGAGATCCGCTCTGGTCCTACAGAGTCAATCTTAATAAGTAAGATCCAAAAAGGATCAAACTGTTTCCAAGCAACTTAACAGGATTCCAGAATACAGCTCAAGAAAAGTTTAGGCATAGAAAAATATTAAGCATGCAAGGGAAATTTGATACTGCTTGGCATCCAATCTAAAATTACCAGGAGGCAAAGAAGCAGGAAAATCAAATCCGTTATAACAGAGATCAGCGTGGTGGTGTTCAGTTGCTCAGTCGTGTCTATTTTCAACTCCATGAACTGCGGCAGGCCAGGCTTCCCTGTCCTTCACCATCTCCCAGAACTTGCTCAAACTCACGTCTGGTGTCGTGATGCCATCCAACCATCTCATCTTCTGTCATTCCCTTCTCCTCCTGCCTTCAATATTTCCCAGCATCAGAGTCTTTGCCAGTGAGTTGGATCTTCATATCAGGTGGCCAAAGTGATGGCAGATCTCATTTTAACAGAAATCAGTTAAAATCCATTAATTGGAAAGGAAGAAATAAATGTGCATGTATGTGCCTACAAAACGCTTGTCTAAGAGGGAGTTCCATGGGATCTACAAAAGAGCTATTACAAGTAATCCGTGACTTTAGCAAGGTTTCACGATACAAGGTTACTCTTGAGAGTGCCTTGAACTGCAAGGAGATCAAACTAATCAATCCTAAAGGAAATCAGTCCCGAATATTCATTGGAAGGACGGGTGCTGAAGCCGGAGCGACAACACTTCGGTCAGCAGAAGCCAAAAGCTGACTCACTGGAAAAGACTGTGATGCTGGGAAAGATTTAAGGCAAAAAGAGAAGGGGAGCACAGAAGGTGAGATGGTTAGATAGCACCACCGACTCAAAGGACATGAATTTGAGCCAATTCCAGGAGACAGCGGGGACACAGAGCCTGGTGTGCTACAGTCCATGGGATCGCAAAGACTCACCTGGACACAAAAGACTCAACAACAACAACAACATTCTGGTGTTTTATATATAAATGTAACTGTAAAACTGACAAAATATTCCAAAATCAATACCGAATGGCAGTACACAACTTTCTTATTCTCCCACTTCTTACATTGTCTTCCATTATGTTGTACTCCTTGAATACCTGGATCTCAGAACCTCTCCTCCAACTAAAAGACAAATGCAGTATTAGGAAGCGAACCCTCTAAAAATAAAGTCAGAGGCAGCACAGTAGCTCAGTTTTACTTTCTGCAGTTAACAATCACCAAACAAACGATGTGGACCCTGAGCCCCCAAGCAGCAGCACAGGCACAAGATGAAGCCCCATCAAAGTAATTCAGAAAGCAATGCCCTGGGGAAGGACACTTGAGGCTAGGGCACATAGGCTAGGTTTAAGCCCCTCTTCTCTGCTGAGGCTTAGCAGGAGGAGGGGGCACAAAGTGCTGCAAGGACTGCATCACCACGGAAAGCTGCCCCACACAGAAGTCGATGGACCTGCGGAGCAGGCCAGGGTCTTCAGCAGTCAATCGGCTAAAAGGGAGGGAAAATGAAATTCAAGCTCCTGCCAAGGAGGAGGAAGAGAAGCATGTCCTCCCTCTGTCCCCGCACACCGACAGAGCCCGGAGCACCACACTTCTCCTCTAGGCTTAACCCTCCATTATGGCTCCTCCTGGGCCGAGACTGGCCACCGTCCTCCACTCCCTCCCCAGCCCCGGCCCCCTTTAGAACTTACAGAACCAACATGCAGCCGTTAACATTGAGCTCCCTCCGAATCGGCCCTGGCAGTTGAGTACGTGGAGTCAGGAGGTGGCGGGCGATGTCCGCCTGTGCGTGCGATGCGAAAAGCACATTGAGGCTGCTGGTGGAGATATGGTTAAGGCACCATCCACATGACTCACGTGGCTTGCACGTCAGGCTCCCTGCTCGTGGAGACTCGCCTTCTCCCACAAGGCCGCCGCCAGATACCCTGGCTATCACTGCCCGACCCTCTGGATCCCTTCAGGTTTCTTTCCGTCACCACCATCCCCTGGCAGCCAGACCACCCCTGACCCATACCCTCCAGCCCCGCAGAGTACCCTCCTCCCACGCTTTAGGCCCCGCCACCTGCAACCCCCCAAACTACCCCTAGCGCACACCCCGACCCCTGCGGCCGCCCAGCCCACCGGGGCTCCCAGCATAGGATACCACTGGAGGGCTCGGTTAATCGGAACTCTGGCTCCGGGTGCAGCGTCTCCACCCGGCCCTGGCGCCTGCGGTGCCCCCGCGATCTGTGGCATGGCACCGGCTGCACCACCCGACTCTCCTGCAGCGCTGGGGCCTCTGGGATTAGCCTGGTCACCAGAGCCGCCAGGGACTCCTCGACTGACGGCGTCACCAGGGACAGCTGGGTCGCCAGGGCAATCGTGGCCACCAGCACCACCCTGCACGCCTTGGCCACCACCTGCCGTGCCCGCTGCAGAGGCCACGGCGACTGCGTCTTCATCGGCTGCCCTTGTGGCTCCTCCACCGTGTGCCTCGGACTCCATCTTGAACCCTCTCCCCCACCTCCGCGGCGGGAAAGACTGAACAGTCCCTACAAATACCAGTCCCGGAGTGAGACCTGCAACTCAGCAGAGCGCCCGCGCAAACCCACCCTGGTCCTGCCTCACGATTGGTTCCCACCGACAACGGGTGCCCTGCTGAAGCTTCGCGCATTCACGCACCACGTAGCCCCAACGCGCATGCGCAGACCCATACCCACGAGGTCTGGGCTCTCTTAAGTCAGCCCTGCCTCCGGCCGGGAAACCTGGTAAACGGTTCAGCCGTGAGGCCTCTAGGCGGCGCTCCACCCTTCGGTGTGGGGGCAGCGCCTCAGTGCGCGATGCTCAAACAGACGCTGCCGCCCTCCTCAAGGCGCGTGACTGTTTCCACGCCAAGCCTGCAAACCCCAAGTGAGCCCTGGTCCCTGTGCACCTTCAAGTCTGTGCTGCTGACAGCTTGGCGTCGCTCACAGGTGACCATCCTGCTGAGCGCAGGTCCTTTTCCTTGACTCCCAGAAGGGAGTTGGGCACCCCTGGGTCAGCGCTCGTCTGTCTCTCTGGTGTCTCGCACATAGCTCACATGTCTGTATGTGTGTCTGTGTGCATGATCGCATGAGCGGGTGCATGCCCATGGGCGTGTGTATGGGTGTGCTTGTAAGAGAGAGCGTGTGCACAGATTTATGCACATAGGCGTGTGAATGTGCTTATCTGTGTGTGTGCCCGAGAGAGTGCCCTTACACAGGTGCGTGCCCATCAGGTGTGTGCGTGGGTGTGTTTCAGAGAGAGAGCATATGCACAGATTCATGACATAAGCATGTGAGTGTGTCTGTGTGTGGAGGTGCTTGTGCGTGGGCATGTATGTGTGGTCACGAGAGAGCGTGTGGTCAGGGGCGTGCACATGGGTGTGTGTGTGTGTGTGTGTGTGCTTCAAAGAGGCCACGGTTGGGATGCATTCACGTGGGCATATGTCTCTGTGTGCGTGCTTTCAAGGTGCCTTCACATGGGAGTGGGGTGACCCGGCCCTGGAGGCATGATACGAGGGATGCGGAGCATACTGTGCCCGCCCACCTGGGGAGGGAAGCGGGGTGGGGGGGGGACTGCTGTCAGACTCACTGGGGATGGCGTGGGGCTGGGCCGCCTGGGGCTCCAGGCACACAGACTGCAGGGACTCCAGGCTGGGGACTTACATCAGGACCCCCAGAAGCACCGGTGGGACCGGCTGGACTCAAGGGCCGAGGGAAGGGCAATACCCCCTAGGACACCCCCAGTCTCTTGCCCTCTCCTGCTGGCACAACTCTCATGGCTTTCCCTTCCCCAAGAACAATGTCTTGAGGCTATCCAGAGGGCCGGAGGTACCGGGGGACCTCAACTGGAATGTGACCCTGTGTCTACTGGCCTGCTGGTCCACTTCTGTGTCTAGAAGGGGGTCAAGTCAACAGGCAAGGTACAGCCGGGGGAGACCACGGGGCTGGGGCAGCACTGCCTGGGCGTGGGGTTCATCTGCCAGGGACCACTGGTGCCACGGGAGGTGACTGCATCAGGGGTTGTACTTCAATCCGGTCCCTGAGCCCCACCCCCTGGCCGGAGAGTCCTCGGCCCCCCCAGCAGACTTCCCTCACCCCCACTGGAAGGGAAGAGCCACCAGCAGTGGCTGACCCTTTCCTGTGTGGGGGGCATCCCTGTCCCACCTTTCCACCCTCCCAGTTTCTGTTGATTCTGGCTCCCAGTCAGTTTTAGGGTGTGCAAAGACCTGGTCTACTGCCTATGTCTGTCCCCTGCTCTGTGGCCAAGAGGACACCAGCGGGGAGCCTGGACATGTCAATGTATGGCAGTAACCGCTGTAATATTGTAAAGTAATTAGCCTCCAATTAAAAAGATAAATTAATTTTTTAAAAAAGCAAGAGAGAAGTAAACAGTTAGGTCAGCATTTCTAATTGTTGGAATATAGTAATACTTTAAGGAAATAACCGTTAATGGAAAGATTTATAAATTCCACTAATTCATTAACCATAGTAATGAAAAACGTGGAAACAACTTACATGTTCCATAATGAGATTATTATTGTTGCTGTTGTTTTTATTTAAAGACCCAATTTTACTTTTTTGGCCACGCCACACGACATGTGGGATCGTAGTTCTGCTGCCAGGGACTGAACCTGCAGCCCTTACACTGGAAGTGCATAGTCTTATCCACCGGACTGCCTGGGAAGTCCCAATAATTACATTATCATGCATCTTATATCTATTCAATAACACATTTCTGAAGAGATTTTAGAAAGTGGAAAAGCTAGTATACTAAATGAAAAAAAATTCAGGAAAAAAATTAAAGCTAAACTTGATAACTTCTACATCACATGCTGTTATGTATTTAATGTGCAAGTACACCTAGAAAATATTCTTAAACGTTGACAGTATTTAGTGCTGAACATAGGGCTCGATTTTCATTTTCTGAAATTGTTTTCAATTCCCTTGTAATTGGAATTCAAACATCTGAATTTCAGTACCTTCCCTCTAACACGAGAACAAAGATAAAAAATGTTTTTAAAATCCAGAAGCGCATTAGCTGAAAAGAAACTGGGGCACAAAAAGTGACTCAGCTTTATTTTCTGCTGTAACAAACACTGAAGCACCCCACTCCTCAAGCAGCAGGGCAACAAAGCAAGTGAACCAACAGAGACCAAAGGCCAGTAAAGGCAAAAACTTAGACTCAAATAACAAAGTGGCGATGCCTCTTAGTTTGAATTCCCTATGCCCCGCCGAGCAGGGGACACAAGGTTAGGCCTCAGCCCCTTTCCTCAGCGAGGTGGGAGCCCAAGGCTCCGAATGTTCCGAATCACCAGGGAAAGCTGATCGAGGAATGGGTTCATGGAAAGTCGGATGAAAGCCAGGTCTTCACAGGTCTTCAGCAGTCCATGTACTAAAAGCAGGGAAAAGAAAATCAGGTTAAAGGGAAGATTGCTCCTGTAGGTCCAGGGTACCAACCCCCCTGCTTATACCAAGCCCCTCAGTGTCTCCATCATAGCACGCTTAAGAGGGAGCTCAGACCACAGCACCTGCCACCCCCCACTTCCCAAGGCAAACTCGTCTGGAACTGACACAAGCAGGTCACTGCCATTCACTGCAAATTCCCTCAGAACCAATCCTTGGTGGCGCTGGGCATCTGGGAGCAGAGATCTGCGAGCCATGTCTGCCTCCAGGGGTGACTGGAAAGGCACTCTGAGTGTGCTGGGAGAGACACGGTTAAGGCACCACCCATTACAGAATTTGCTGATTATCTCGGGCTTCCTCGCACCTCAGAGGCCTGCTTTTACCCCAGGATGCCCATCCTCCTGACCACAACCTGAGACCACCCTGAGCTGCCTCCCTAACCCTTCTGTCCATCTTCCCCACCCTCCAGGCTCCTCAGGCCTTGACAACCTCCTTTGCTGCCAGGCTGCCCAGTCCTGCTGCCCCGGATCGCCCCCGTACTCCCTTCTATCCCTTCCTCAGGCTGCCGGCATGTTTCCCTCCACCACACCACTGACCCCGCCCAGAAAGGCTCCCTGAAAAGGATACAGCACCGCCTCTCCACGTCTAGGCCTTACAGCCAAGGGTGCTACATCTCCAGCGGGTCCTAGGCCACCTGGTGCCCGCTCACCCCGGGGACGAGCTCCAGCGTCTTCCATCACCGCTCTTCCTCTGCCAGGCCCACCCCCGCCTTCTGGGGCCCGGGGACGATCCTCACCTTCAGCGCTGCCTGAACCACTCTGGCAAGGAGGTGCTCTGGAGCTATGCTGGTCATCTCGGCCCTCTGCGCCACCGGCACCACCACCCGACGCCTGCATGGCTGCTGTGCGTCTCCCTCAGACGCCAAATAAGGGGCGGAGAGACTGGGCCGCTCACGAAGTCCCTCCCCTTCTGCGCAAGGACGCCAAAAGTGCGCCTGCGCACACAGCCCAGCCACCCACGGGCTGCTATGGAGACCCTGTGAGGCTGGAGGGACTCGGCTCTGTCACAACGCCACGCTCCTTTCAGGTGCCCCCGATGCGCCTGCGCACACGGGCCCCTCCAGTGCCGGCTCAGATGGCGTGGAATGGAGCCCGCCAAGTGTCCACAGAGACGCCACTGAGACACAAATGCCGACTTTCCCGTCTCATGGCCTAAAGCTAGTTCCACAATGCGACTTTCGTTTCTCCAACGTATGCCACAGAAGGGTCTCACTGGACTAAGGTGGGAGTCGAGGGCAAGGGGCCAAGCCACACCACCCACCCTGGTCCCCTTTTTGCCCAGTCCACATCATAGCTGTGTTCTTTGACCGTAGTGATAGCTAGCACTTCCTATGGTCCAAGCGTTTTTTCAAGTGCTTTCATGTGTTCGTCCATCACGTCCGTTTTCAGACAGTATTGCCATGGCACAGGCCTCCCTTGTGGTTCAGCTGCTAAAGAATCTGCCTGCAGTGTGGGAGACCTGGGTTTGATCTCTGGGTTGGGAAGATCCCCTGGAGAAGGGAAAGGCTACCCACTCCAGTATTCAGGCCTGGAAAATTCCGTGGACTGTATAGTCCATGGGGTCGCAAAGAGTCAGACATGACTGAGCGACTTTCACTTCACTTCACTTCATAAAATGAGAAAATACTCCAAAATTAATACTGAATGGCAGTAAACTACTGTCTTATTCTCCGGCTTCTTACATTGTCTTCACTTATGTTGTACTCCTTGAATATCTGCATCTCAGAACTTCCCCTCCAACCAGAAGACAAATAGAGTATTAAGAAGTGCAGAAGCTAAAACTAGTCAGAGAGGGCACAGTAGCTCAGTTTCATTTTCTGCAGTTAACAATCACCAAACAAAGTATGGTGGACCCCGAACCCCCCAGCAGCAGCACAGGCACAAGATGAAGCAGAAATCAATGCCCTCGGGAAGGACACTTGAGGCTAGGGCACATGCGCTAGATTTAACCCTGACTTTCGTGCAGAGGCTTAGTAGAAAGGGCGGGGGGGGGCGCATAGTGCCGCATGGTCCGCATCACCAGGGAAATCTGCAGACAGAGGGTGATGGACGTCTGGAGCAGGGCATGGTCTTCAGCACTCAATTGGCTAAAATAAGGAGGGAAGATGAAATTCAAGCTCCCGACAAGAAGGAGGAAGTGGAGCATGTCCTTCCTCTGTCCCCGCACACTGACAAGCCCAGAGCACCACATTTCTCCTTTAGGCTTAACCCTCCATTATGGCTCCTCCCGGGCCAAGACGGGCCCTGGCCACTGCCCACCACCCCCTCCCCAGCCTGGGCCCCTGCCCCCTTTAGAACTGACAGAACCAACAAGCAGCCATTAACATTGAGCTCCTTCTGAACTGGCGCTCACAGCGGAGTACTTTGAGACAGGAAGTTGCGGGCGATTTTTGCCTGAGCGAGCGATGCAAAAGGTACGGTGAGAATGCTGGTGGAGATGTGGTTAAGGCACCATCCACATTTCTCATTTTGCCTGTACGTCAAGCTCCCTGCTCACGGAGACCCGCCTTCTCCCACAAGGTCGCCGCTGGACACTTTGGATATCACTGCCCCGACCCTCTGGATCCCTTCAGGTTGCTTTTCCTCACCACCGTGCCCTGGCAGCCAGACCACCCCTGACCCATACCCTTCAGCCCCCCAGAGTATCCTCCTCCTACACTTTAGGCCCCGCCGCCTGCAACCACCCAAACCACCCCTAGCCCACACCCGGAACCCCATGGCCGCCCGGCCCACTGGGGCTCCTGGAATAGGATACAACTGAACTGGTCAGTTACTCAGAACTCTGGCTCTGGGTGCAGTGTCTCTTCCCAACTGTGGTGTCTGAGGTAACCCCAGGATCTGCAGAATGTCACCAACTGCACCACCTGACTCTCCTGCAGCGCTGGGGCCTCTGGGATCACTCAGGTCGCCGGGGTCGCCAGGGACTGTAGGACTGACAGCGTCACCAGGGCCAGCTGGGTCACCAGGGCCATCGCGGCCACCAGCATCACCCAGCACACCTCGGCTGACACGTGCCGTGCCCGCTACAAAGGCCATGGCACCTGCATCTTCATCGGCTGCCCTCGTGGCTCCTCCACCATGTGCCTCGGACTCCATCTTGAACCCCTCTCCCCCTCACTCCGCGTTGGGAAAGACTGAACCCTCCCTATAGAACTGATCCCCGTAGTGCGACATGCAACTCAGCATCGGCAGAGCGCCTGCACAAACACACCCTGGTCCTGCCTCCCGATAGGTTCCCACCAACAGTTGGCTCCCACAGTGGCTGCAGGCTCTCCGGCAATAGGCGCTCCCTGCAGAAGCTTCAAGCGTTCACCCGATGTGTCACCCCAATGAGCCTGCACAGACACACCCACGTGGTCTGGGCCGTCTAAGTCAGCCCTGCCTCAGGCCTGGAAACCTGGTAAACGGCTTAGCCAGGAAGCCGCTGGGTAGCACTCCACCCTTTATTGTGTCCGCAGCTCCTCAGTGCGCATGCTCAAACAGACCCCACCCCACTCCTCAGGGCACGTGCCTGTTTCCCGTCCAAGCCTGCAAACCCCAGTGAGTCCTGGTCCCTGTGCACCTCCAAGACTGCAGTGCTACCAACCTGGCCACGCTCACAGGTGACCATCCTGCTGAGCGCAGGTCCTTGTTATTGACTTCCGGAAGGGAGTCGGGCACCCCTGGGTCAGGGCCGGTCTATCCCTCTGGTGTCCCACACGTAGGTCACGTCAGTGCAAATGTATCTGTGTGCGTGAGTGCATGGGCAGGTGCATGCCCATGGGCGTGTGCATGGGTGTGTTTCTGAGAGAGAGCACGTGCACAGGTTCACACGCATAGGCGTGTGCGTGTGTCTGTTTTTGCAGGTGTCTGCACGTGGGCATGTATGTGGGCAGGAGAGCATGTGGTCAGGTGCATGCACGCGGGCGTGTGAGTGTGCATGTGTGTGTGAAAGAGCACGGGTCAGATTAATGCACATGGGTGTCTCCGTGTGTGTGTGCTTGCACAGGTGCCTTCACATGGGAGTGGGGCGACCCGGCTCTGGAGTCCTGAGACTAGGGGTGTAGAGGGGGCTGTGCCTGCCCGCCTGGGGAGGGAAGCGGGGACTTCTGTGGGACTCACTGGGGACGGCGTGGGGCTGGGCCGCCTGGGGGTCCGGGCACACAGACTGCAGGGACTCCAGGCTGGGGACTTACACCTGGCATCCCAGAAGCACCGGTGGTACTGGCTGGATTAAAGGGCTGCAGGAAGGGCAGTGTTCCCCAAGACACCCCCAGTCTCTTGGCCCTCTGCTGACACAACTCTCATGGGCTTTCCCTCCCCAGGAACCAAGTCTTGGGGCTCGAGGTGCCAGGGGCCCTCAACCGGGAGGTGACCCTGTGTCTGCTGACCTTCTGGGCGCTGGTCTACTTCTGTGTCTGGGAGGGGGTATAGTCAACAAGCAAGGTACAGCCGGGGGTGATGGCGGGGCTGGGGCAGCACTGCCTGGGCGTGGGGTGCATATGCCAGGGAACCGCTGGTGCCACAGGAGGTGACTGGATCCGGGCCACTGCCCGAGGAGGAGGCAGATACTTCAATCCGGGCCCCTTGATCTCCACCCCCTGGCCGGATAGGCCTCTGGGCAGCCCGCCAAATCCCAGGCCAGCAGCCTTCCCCCACCCCCAGTGGAAGGATTCGATTTTCCTGCATTATCATGTTAGCTGTAGGAGTTTTGTAGATGACCTTGATCGGATTAAGAAAGTCTGTTTGTAGTCCTAGTTTTCCGACAGTTTTTATCATAGCGGTGGTTGAACGCTGTCAAATGCTTTTTCGGCATCTTGAGAAATGATCGTATGGCTTTTCTCCTGTTTTGTACTTAATATGATGGATAACACTGGTTGATGGGTTTTTTAATGCATAACCAATCTTTCATTCTTGGGATAGATCTCGTTTGGTCATAAGGCTGTATATGTCGCCGGATTAAATTTGATAACATTTCATATTTTGTGCTTAGCTTAATGAAGGATATTAGCCTGCGGTTCTCTTTTCTTGCAATATCATCATATGGCTTTGGTGTTTTGTAAGACTGGCCTCGGAAAATGATTTGAGAAGTGTTTCCCCTCCTCTGCTTTCTGAAAGAATTTGTATAGGATTGGTGATATTTCTCCTTTAAATATTTCATAGCGTTCCCTAGTTAAGTCACGTGGGCCTGGAGTTTTCTGTTCCGTATCTTTGATCGATTTAGGGATATTTAGGTTTCCCACTTCCTTCTTGAGTTAGTTTTGGGAATTTGTGTCATTCAAGGAATTTGTTATTTTCATCTACATTGGCAAACGTATTCGCAGACATTGTTCCTAATGTGCTGTGGTTGCTTGCACAATCCTGTCCGTCGCTGCGCGACCCCGTGGACCGTGGCCTGCCGGGTTCCTCTGTCCACAGGTATTGTCCAGGCCAGAATACTGGAGGGGGGTTCCCATGCCCTCCTTCAGGGGATCTCTCCAACCCAGGGATGGAACCCCGGTCTCCTGCATTGCAGGCGGATTCTTGACCTTCTGAGCCACTAGGGAAGCCCAAGAATACTGGAGTGGCTAGCCTATCCCTTCTCCAGGGGATCTTCCCAACCCAGGAGTGTAACTGGGGTCTCCTGCATTGCCAGTGGATTCTTTGCCAGCTGAGCTACCAGGGAAGCCCTTAAACCACCTGGTCTGTGGTATTTTATTATTATTCTGTTATGCCATGCTACGCGGACAAATGGGCTTCCAAGGTGGCTCGGTGGTAAAATAATCTGCCTGCCAAGCAGTAGATGTGAGTTCAGTCCTTGGTTCGGGAAGATCCCCTGAAGAAGGAAATGGCAACCCACTCCAGTATGCTTGCCTGGAAAACCCCACGGACACAGACAGAGGAGCCTGGTGGGCTACAGTTCATTGGGTTGCAGAAGAGTTGGGCACAGTTTAGCGACTAAACAACAAGCTGACAAATTCAGGGTAGGCAGGACAAAAGTGGACACTTTCATACCCAACTGGTTCGAGTCAAATCGATGCAACCGTTTTGGAGGGCATGGGGATATGTATAAAACATATTTGGGAATATGTGTAAAACATTTCAAAAAGAGATTACTTTTTCACCCAACAACCCTCCGTTTTAGCTCAGAATTATTGTACATAGTGTGCTGGTGGTAGTGGTCTGGTCACTCAGTCATGTCCGACTCTTGCAACTCCACAGACCGTAGCCCAGCAGGCTCCTCTGCCCATGGGATTTCTCAGGCAAGAATACTGGCGTGGTTTGCCATTTCCTTGTCCACATAATATGTTACACAAAAGCAAATGTACCAGGATGTCCATTTCAGCATTGTTTGTAATACTGAAAAACTGCAAACAGCCTAAAGGCCTAGTTACAAGAGACTGGTGAAAATAACTATGGATTACACATTCTGAGGGATATTAGACAGCTCTTGCAAGTACTGCGGATGGCCCAGGCTTTGCTGTATCCACCATATGGCCCACTTCTGGGTCAATTCTGGGTGCCCTGTCTGGAAAGGGATGGTCCTTCTCCTTATGCCCTTCCACCAGCTGCCCCTTGCAGTGTCCCTCTCCTCCTTTGACTTGTCTCTTTTTCAACCATGATATGAGTTGATGAGCAAGCAGCTAATCGCTTAACAAGAAAAGAGGCCTGTTTCTACCTTGAAGTAATAAATAAGGGCCAAGTCTTCAGACCGCATTAGTTACGTAAGAAAGAAAAGTATGATCCTTCAATTCACGAAGGGTCCAGCCTTGCTATTGCAAGTGAAAAATGAGTGGAACGAAAACGACCAAAATTGCCACTTTAGTTTTTAAGCCAAAGGGAGAGCTTCTGGGTCTGGGTAACTACCAGATACAGAGGTAGTTTCTGTCTTCAGGCATGGCTGGGCCCAGCATTTTGTCCCGGAGATTTGCCTTCTTGCTCCAACTCCCCCTCTGTCCTTTGCCAGCCTGCCTCCCCTAGAGAATCAAAGTGTCACTGGTTGGATGATATCACCACAGCAGGAGGAATGTGGTCCTCCAATGGCCAGGCCTGAGCCACATGCCCACCCGTGGAATCAAATGTGAAGTCAGCTCTATCACAGTCACAATGGCCTAGAGAAAAGGAAAGGGGCAGTTTTCCAGAGTGACAGCGTACCGGTGCCAAGAGAAGGAAAAGGGACACTGAATTACAAAACCCATCCATGTCCTCGACAGCGGTATAGACTTTGCATCAAATTCATAATCAATTTCCAGTGTTTAAAGGAACGAGACTGGGAACGAATATTTCTTAATCTAACAGTGTGTCCACGCTCAGTCACTCAGTCGTGTCCGACTCTTTGCGACCCCATGGACTGTAGCCCAGCAGGCTCCTCTGTCCATGGGATTTTCCAGGCACGAAGACTGGAGTGGGTTGCCGTTTTCTTCTCCAATTTTATACAGCTCTTAAATATACAATAATATACAATTATAACATACAATATTATACAGCTCTTAAAAAGTACTGCGGATGGCACAGGCTTTGCTGTATCCACCATATGGGCCACTTCTGGGTCAATTCTGGGTGCCCTGTCTGGAAAGGGATGGTCCTTCTCCTTGTAATATAAAGTGCCAATCAACTGTCCAGGTGGATTTTACTACCACTTAAGGGTTCTTGTTTGGCTTCCCAGGTGGTCCAGTGGTCAAGATTCTGCCTGCCAATCCAGGGCACATGGGTTCAGTCCCTGGGCCAGGAATAGCCCACATGCCTGGGGCAGCTAAGCTCGTGTGCCGCAACAACTGAGCGCACCACTGTCTAAAGTCTGTGCTCCTCGACAAGGGAAACCTCTGCAATGAGAAGCCTGAGCACAGCAGTTAGAGAGTAGCCTCTGCTGGCTGCAAGTACAGAAAACCTACACACAGTTAACAAGACGCAGCACAGCCAAAAAAAAAAAGAAAAAAAAATTCATAAATAAAATTTTTAAAAAGAGTCCCTGTTTCCAGCTATAGCCTTCTCGGCCATTGAAGATTTCAGTTAATTAAGTTCCTCCTACACCGAGATCCGCTCTGGTCCTACAGAGTCAATCTTAATAAGTAAGATCCAAAAAGGATCAAACTGTTTCCAAGCAACTTAACAGGATTCCAGAATACAGCTCAAGAAAAGTTTAGGCATAGAAAAATATTAAGCATGCAAGGGAAATTTGATACTGCTTGGCATCCAATCTAAAATTACCAGGAGGCAAAGAAGCAGGAAAATCAAATCCGTTATAACAGAGATCAGCGTGGTGGTGTTCAGTTGCTCAGTCGTGTCTATTTTCAACTCCATGAACTGCGGCAGGCCAGGCTTCCCTGTCCTTCACCATCTCCCAGAACTTGCTCAAACTCACGTCTGGTGTCGTGATGCCATCCAACCATCTCATCTTCTGTCATTCCCTTCTCCTCCTGCCTTCAATATTTCCCAGCATCAGAGTCTTTGCCAGTGAGTTGGATCTTCATATCAGGTGGCCAAAGTGATGGCAGATCTCATTTTAACAGAAATCAGTTAAAATCCATTAATTGGAAAGGAAGAAATAAATGTGCATGTATGTGCCTACAAAACGCTTGTCTAAGAGGGAGTTCCATGGGATCTACAAAAGAGCTATTACAAGTAATCCGTGACTTTAGCAAGGTTTCACGATACAAGGTTACTCTTGAGAGTGCCTTGAACTGCAAGGAGATCAAACTAATCAATCCTAAAGGAAATCAGTCCTGAATATTCATTGGAAGGACGGGTGCTGAAGCCGGAGCGACAACACTTCGGTCAGCAGAAGCCAAAAGCTGACTCACTGGAAAAGACTGTGATGCTGGGAAAGATTTAAGGCAAAAAGAGAAGGGGAGCACAGAAGGTGAGATGGTTAGATAGCACCACCGACTCAAAGGACATGAATTTGAGCCAATTCCAGGAGACAGCGGGGACACAGAGCCTGGTGTGCTACAGTCCATGGGATCGCAAAGACTCACCTGGACACAAAAGACTCAACAACAACAACAACATTCTGGTGTTTTATATATAAATGTAACTGTAAAACTGACAAAATATTCCAAAATCAATACCGAATGGCAGTACACAACTTTCTTATTCTCCCACTTCTTACATTGTCTTCCATTATGTTGTACTCCTTGAATACCTGGATCTCAGAACCTCTCCTCCAACTAAAAGACAAATGCAGTATTAGGAAGCGAACCCTCTAAAAATAAAGTCAGAGGCAGCACAGTAGCTCAGTTTTACTTTCTGCAGTTAACAATCACCAAACAAACGATGTGGACCCTGAGCCCCCAAGCAGCAGCACAGGCACAAGATGAAGCCCCATCAAAGTAATTCAGAAAGCAATGCCCTGGGGAAGGACACTTGAGGCTAGGGCACATAGGCTAGGTTTAAGCCCCTCTTCTCTGCTGAGGCTTAGCAGGAGGAGGGGGCACAAAGTGCTGCAAGGACTGCATCACCACGGAAAGCTGCCCCACACAGAAGTCGATGGACCTGCGGAGCAGGCCAGGGTCTTCAGCAGTCAATCGGCTAAAAGGGAGGGAAAATGAAATTCAAGCTCCTGCCAAGGAGGAGGAAGAGAAGCATGTCCTCCCTCTGTCCCCGCACACCGACAGAGCCCGGAGCACCACACTTCTCCTCTAGGCTTAACCCTCCATTATGGCTCCTCCTGGGCCGAGACTGGCCACCGTCCTCCACTCCCTCCCCAGCCCCGGCCCCCTTTAGAACTTACAGAACCAACATGCAGCCGTTAACATTGAGCTCCCTCCGAATCGGCCCTGGCAGTTGAGTACGTGGAGTCAGGAGGTGGCGGGCGATGTCCGCCTGTGCGTGCGATGCGAAAAGCACATTGAGGCTGCTGGTGGAGATATGGTTAAGGCACCATCCACATGACTCACGTGGCTTGCACGTCAGGCTCCCTGCTCGTGGAGACTCGCCTTCTCCCACAAGGCCGCCGCCAGATACCCTGGCTATCACTGCCCGACCCTCTGGATCCCTTCAGGTTTCTTTCCGTCACCACCATCCCCTGGCAGCCAGACCACCCCTGACCCATACCCTCCAGCCCCGCAGAGTACCCTCCTCCCACGCTTTAGGCCCCGCCACCTGCAACCCCCCAAACTACCCCTAGCGCACACCCCGACCCCTGCGGCCGCCCAGCCCACCGGGGCTCCCAGCATAGGATACCACTGGAGGGCTCGGTTAATCGGAACTCTGGCTCCGGGTGCAGCGTCTCCACCCGGCCCTGGCGCCTGCGGTGCCCCCGCGATCTGTGGCATGGCACCGGCTGCACCACCCGACTCTCCTGCAGCGCTGGGGCCTCTGGGATTAGCCTGGTCACCAGAGCCGCCAGGGACTCCTCGACTGACGGCGTCACCAGGGACAGCTGGGTCGCCAGGGCAATCGTGGCCACCAGCACCACCCTGCACGCCTTGGCCACCACCTGCCGTGCCCGCTGCAGAGGCCACGGCGACTGCGTCTTCATCGGCTGCCCTTGTGGCTCCTCCACCGTGTGCCTCGGACTCCATCTTGAACCCTCTCCCCCACCTCCGCGGCGGGAAAGACTGAACAGTCCCTACAAATACCAGTCCCGGAGTGAGACCTGCAACTCAGCAGAGCGCCCGCGCAAACCCACCCTGGTCCTGCCTCACGATTGGTTCCCACCGACAACGGGTGCCCTGCTGAAGCTTCGCGCATTCACGCACCACGTAGCCCCAACGCGCATGCGCAGACCCATACCCACGAGGTCTGGGCTCTCTTAAGTCAGCCCTGCCTCCGGCCGGGAAACCTGGTAAACGGTTCAGCCGTGAGGCCTCTAGGCGGCGCTCCACCCTTCGGTGTGGGGGCAGCGCCTCAGTGCGCGATGCTCAAACAGACGCTGCCGCCCTCCTCAAGGCGCGTGACTGTTTCCACGCCAAGCCTGCAAACCCCAAGTGAGCCCTGGTCCCTGTGCACCTTCAAGTCTGTGCTGCTGACAGCTTGGCGTCGCTCACAGGTGACCATCCTGCTGAGCGCAGGTCCTTTTCCTTGACTCCCAGAAGGGAGTTGGGCACCCCTGGGTCAGCGCTCGTCTGTCTCTCTGGTGTCTCGCACATAGCTCACATGTCTGTATGTGTGTCTGTGTGCATGATCGCATGAGCGGGTGCATGCCCATGGGCGTGTGTATGGGTGTGCTTGTAAGAGAGAGCGTGTGCACAGATTTATGCACATAGGCGTGTGAATGTGCTTATCTGTGTGTGTGCCCGAGAGAGTGCCCTTACACAGGTGCGTGCCCATCAGGTGTGTGCGTGGGTGTGTTTCAGAGAGAGAGCATATGCACAGATTCATGACATAAGCATGTGAGTGTGTCTGTGTGTGGAGGTGCTTGTGCGTGGGCATGTATGTGTGGTCACGAGAGAGCGTGTGGTCAGGGGCGTGCACATGGGTGTGTGTGTGTGTGTGTGTGTGCTTCAAAGAGGCCACGGTTGGGATGCATTCACGTGGGCATATGTCTCTGTGTGCGTGCTTTCAAGGTGCCTTCACATGGGAGTGGGGTGACCCGGCCCTGGAGGCATGATACGAGGGATGCGGAGCATACTGTGCCCGCCCACCTGGGGAGGGAAGCGGGGTGGGGGGGGGACTGCTGTCAGACTCACTGGGGATGGCGTGGGGCTGGGCCGCCTGGGGCTCCAGGCACACAGACTGCAGGGACTCCAGGCTGGGGACTTACATCAGGACCCCCAGAAGCACCGGTGGGACCGGCTGGACTCAAGGGCCGAGGGAAGGGCAATACCCCCTAGGACACCCCCAGTCTCTTGCCCTCTCCTGCTGGCACAACTCTCATGGCTTTCCCTTCCCCAAGAACAATGTCTTGAGGCTATCCAGAGGGCCGGAGGTACCGGGGGACCTCAACTGGAATGTGACCCTGTGTCTACTGGCCTGCTGGTCCACTTCTGTGTCTAGAAGGGGGTCAAGTCAACAGGCAAGGTACAGCCGGGGGAGACCACGGGGCTGGGGCAGCACTGCCTGGGCGTGGGGTTCATCTGCCAGGGACCACTGGTGCCACGGGAGGTGACTGCATCAGGGGTTGTACTTCAATCCGGTCCCTGAGCCCCACCCCCTGGCCGGAGAGTCCTCGGCCCCCCCAGCAGACTTCCCTCACCCCCACTGGAAGGGAAGAGCCACCAGCAGTGGCTGACCCTTTCCTGTGTGGGGGGCATCCCTGTCCCACCTTTCCACCCTCCCAGTTTCTGTTGATTCTGGCTCCCAGTCAGTTTTAGGGTGTGCAAAGACCTGGTCTACTGCCTATGTGTGTCCCCTGCTCTGTGGCCAAGAGGACACCAGCGGGGAGCCTGGACATGTCAATGTATGGCAGTAACCGCTGTAATATTGTAAAGTAATTAGCCTCCAATTAAAAAGATAAATTAATTTTTTAAAAAAGCAAGAGAGAAGTAAACAGTTAGGTCAGCATTTCTAATTGTTGGAATATAGTAATACTTTAAGGAAATAACCGTTAATGGAAAGATTTATAAATTCCACTAATTCATTAACCATAGTAATGAAAAACGTGGAAACAACTTACATGTTCCATAATGAGATTATTATTGTTGCTGTTGTTTTTATTTAAAGACCCAATTTTACTTTTTTGGCCACGCCACACGACATGTGGGATCGTAGTTCTGCTGCCAGGGACTGAACCTGCAGCCCTTACACTGGAAGTGCATAGTCTTATCCACCGGACTGCCTGGGAAGTCCCAATAATTACATTATCATGCATCTTATATCTATTCAATAACACATTTCTGAAGAGATTTTAGAAAGTGGAAAAGCTAGTATACTAAATGAAAAAAAATTCAGGAAAAAAATTAAAGCTAAACTTGATAACTTCTACATCACATGCTGTTATGTATTTAATGTGCAAGTACACCTAGAAAATATTCTTAAACGTTGACAGTATTTAGTGCTGAACATAGGGCTCGATTTTCATTTTCTGAAATTGTTTTCAATTCCCTTGTAATTGGAATTCAAACATCTGAATTTCAGTACCTTCCCTCTAACACGAGAACAAAGATAAAAAATGTTTTTAAAATCCAGAAGCGCATTAGCTGAAAAGAAACTGGGGCACAAAAAGTGACTCAGCTTTATTTTCTGCTGTAACAAACACTGAAGCACCCCACTCCTCAAGCAGCAGGGCAACAAAGCAAGTGAACCAACAGAGACCAAAGGCCAGTAAAGGCAAAAACTTAGACTCAAATAACAAAGTGGCGATGCCTCTTAGTTTGAATTCCCTATGCCCCGCCGAGCAGGGGACACAAGGTTAGGCCTCAGCCCCTTTCCTCAGCGAGGTGGGAGCCCAAGGCTCCGAATGTTCCGAATCACCAGGGAAAGCTGATCGAGGAATGGGTTCATGGAAAGTCGGATGAAAGCCAGGTCTTCACAGGTCTTCAGCAGTCCATGTACTAAAAGCAGGGAAAAGAAAATCAGGTTAAAGGGAAGATTGCTCCTGTAGGTCCAGGGTACCAACCCCCCTGCTTATACCAAGCCCCTCAGTGTCTCCATCATAGCACGCTTAAGAGGGAGCTCAGACCACAGCACCTGCCACCCCCCACTTCCCAAGGCAAACTCGTCTGGAACTGACACAAGCAGGTCACTGCCATTCACTGCAAATTCCCTCAGAACCAATCCTTGGTGGCGCTGGGCATCTGGGAGCAGAGATCTGCGAGCCATGTCTGCCTCCAGGGGTGACTGGAAAGGCACTCTGAGTGTGCTGGGAGAGACACGGTTAAGGCACCACCCATTACAGAATTTGCTGATTATCTCGGGCTTCCTCGCACCTCAGAGGCCTGCTTTTACCCCAGGATGCCCATCCTCCTGACCACAACCTGAGACCACCCTGAGCTGCCTCCCTAACCCTTCTGTCCATCTTCCCCACCCTCCAGGCTCCTCAGGCCTTGACAACCTCCTTTGCTGCCAGGCTGCCCAGTCCTGCTGCCCCGGATCGCCCCCGTACTCCCTTCTATCCCTTCCTCAGGCTGCCGGCATGTTTCCCTCCACCACACCACTGACCCCGCCCAGAAAGGCTCCCTGAAAAGGATACAGCACCGCCTCTCCACGTCTAGGCCTTACAGCCAAGGGTGCTACATCTCCAGCGGGTCCTAGGCCACCTGGTGCCCGCTCACCCCGGGGACGAGCTCCAGCGTCTTCCATCACCGCTCTTCCTCTGCCAGGCCCACCCCCGCCTTCTGGGGCCCGGGGACGATCCTCACCTTCAGCGCTGCCTGAACCACTCTGGCAAGGAGGTGCTCTGGAGCTATGCTGGTCATCTCGGCCCTCTGCGCCACCGGCACCACCACCCGACGCCTGCATGGCTGCTGTGCGTCTCCCTCAGACGCCAAATAAGGGGCGGAGAGACTGGGCCGCTCACGAAGTCCCTCCCCTTCTGCGCAAGGACGCCAAAAGTGCGCCTGCGCACACAGCCCAGCCACCCACGGGCTGCTATGGAGACCGTGTGAGGCTGGAGGGACTCGGCTCTGTCACAACGCCACGCTCCTTTCAGGTGCCCCCGATGCGCCTGCGCACACGGGCCCCTCCAGTGCCGGCTCAGATGGCGTGGAATGGAGCCCGCCAAGTGTGCACAGAGATGCCACTGAGACACAAATGCCGACTTTCCCGTCTCATGGCCTAAAGCTAGTTCCACAATGCGACTTTCGTTTCTCCAACGTATGCCACAGAAGGGTCTCACTGGACTAAGGTGGGAGTCGAGGGCAAGGGGCCAAGCCACACCACCCACCCTGGTCCCCTTTTTGCCCAGTCCACATCATAGCTGTGTTCTTTGACCGTAGTGATAGCTAGCACTTCCTATGGTCCAAGCGTTTTTTCAAGTGCTTTCATGTGTTCGTCCATCACGTCCGTTTTCAGACAGTATTGCCATGGCACAGGCCTCCCTTGTGGTTCAGCTGCTAAAGAATCTGCCTGCAGTGTGGGAGACCTGGGTTTGATCTCTGGGTTGGGAAGATCCCCTGGAGAAGGGAAAGGCTACCCACTCCAGTATTCAGGCCTGGAAAATTCCGTGGACTGTATAGTCCATGGGGTCGCAAAGAGTCAGACATGACTGAGCGACTTTCACTTCACTTCACTTCATAAAATGAGAAAATACTCCAAAATTAATACTGAATGGCAGTAAACTACTGTCTTATTCTCCGGCTTCTTACATTGTCTTCACTTATGTTGTACTCCTTGAATATCTGCATCTCAGAACTTCCCCTCCAACCAGAAGACAAATAGAGTATTAAGAAGTGCAGAAGCTAAAACTAGTCAGAGAGGGCACAGTAGCTCAGTTTCATTTTCTGCAGTTAACAATCACCAAACAAAGTATGGTGGACCCCGAACCCCCCAGCAGCAGCACAGGCACAAGATGAAGCAGAAATCAATGCCCTCGGGAAGGACACTTGAGGCTAGGGCACATGCGCTAGATTTAACCCTGACTTTCGTGCAGAGGCTTAGTAGAAAGGGCGGGGGGGGGCGCATAGTGCCGCATGGTCCGCATCACCAGGGAAATCTGCAGACAGAGGGTGATGGACGTCTGGAGCAGGGCATGGTCTTCAGCACTCAATTGGCTAAAATAAGGAGGGAAGATGAAATTCAAGCTCCCGACAAGAAGGAGGAAGTGGAGCATGTCCTTCCTCTGTCCCCGCACACTGACAAGCCCAGAGCACCACATTTCTCCTTTAGGCTTAACCCTCCATTATGGCTCCTCCCGGGCCAAGACGGGCCCTGGCCACTGCCCACCACCCCCTCCCCAGCCTGGGCCCCTGCCCCCTTTAGAACTGACAGAACCAACAAGCAGCCATTAACATTGAGCTCCTTCTGAACTGGCGCTCACAGCGGAGTACTTTGAGACAGGAAGTTGCGGGCGATTTTTGCCTGAGCGAGCGATGCAAAAGGTACGGTGAGAATGCTGGTGGAGATGTGGTTAAGGCACCATCCACATTTCTCATTTTGCCTGTACGTCAAGCTCCCTGCTCACGGAGACCCGCCTTCTCCCACAAGGTCGCCGCTGGACACTTTGGATATCACTGCCCCGACCCTCTGGATCCCTTCAGGTTGCTTTTCCTCACCACCGTGCCCTGGCAGCCAGACCACCCCTGACCCATACCCTTCAGCCCCCCAGAGTATCCTCCTCCTACACTTTAGGCCCCGCCGCCTGCAACCACCCAAACCACCCCTAGCCCACACCCGGAACCCCATGGCCGCCCGGCCCACTGGGGCTCCTGGAATAGGATACAACTGAACTGGTCAGTTACTCAGAACTCTGGCTCTGGGTGCAGTGTCTCTTCCCAACTGTGGTGTCTGAGGTAACCCCAGGATCTGCAGAATGTCACCAACTGCACCACCTGACTCTCCTGCAGCGCTGGGGCCTCTGGGATCACTCAGGTCGCCGGGGTCGCCAGGGACTGTAGGACTGACAGTGTCACCAGGGCCAGCTGGGTCACCAGGGCCATCGCGGCCACCAGCATCACCCAGCACACCTCGGCTGACACGTGCCGTGCCCGCTACAAAGGCCATGGCACCTGCATCTTCATCGGCTGCCCTCGTGGCTCCTCCACCATGTGCCTCGGACTCCATCTTGAACCCCTCTCCCCCTCACTCCGCGTTGGGAAAGACTGAACCCTCCCTATAGAACTGATCCCCGTAGTGCGACATGCAACTCAGCATCGGCAGAGCGCCTGCACAAACACACCCTGGTCCTGCCTCCCGATAGGTTCCCACCAACAGTTGGCTCCCACAGTGGCTGCAGGCTCTCCGGCAATAGGCGCTCCCTGCAGAAGCTTCAAGCGTTCACCCGATGTGTCACCCCAATGAGCCTGCACAGACACACCCACGTGGTCTGGGCCGTCTAAGTCAGCCCTGCCTCAGGCCTGGAAACCTGGTAAACGGCTTAGCCAGGAAGCCGCTGGGTAGCACTCCACCCTTTATTGTGTCCGCAGCTCCTCAGTGCGCATGCTCAAACAGACCCCACCCCACTCCTCAGGGCACGTGCCTGTTTCCCGTCCAAGCCTGCAAACCCCAGTGAGTCCTGGTCCCTGTGCACCTCCAAGACTGCAGTGCTACCAACCTGGCCACGCTCACAGGTGACCATCCTGCTGAGCGCAGGTCCTTGTTATTGACTTCCGGAAGGGAGTCGGGCACCCCTGGGTCAGGGCCGGTCTATCCCTCTGGTGTCCCACACGTAGGTCACGTCAGTGCAAATGTATCTGTGTGCGTGAGTGCATGGGCAGGTGCATGCCCATGGGCGTGTGCATGGGTGTGTTTCTGAGAGAGAGCACGTGCACAGGTTCACACGCATAGGCGTGTGCGTGTGTCTGTTTTTGCAGGTGTCTGCACGTGGGCATGTATGTGGGCAGGAGAGCATGTGGTCAGGTGCATGCACGCGGGCGTGTGAGTGTGCATGTGTGTGTGAAAGAGCACGGGTCAGATTAATGCACATGGGTGTCTCCGTGTGTGTGTGCTTGCACAGGTGCCTTCACATGGGAGTGGGGCGACCCGGCTCTGGAGTCCTGAGACTAGGGGTGTAGAGGGGGCTGTGCCTGCCCGCCTGGGGAGGGAAGCGGGGACTTCTGTGGGACTCACTGGGGACGGCGTGGGGCTGGGCCGCCTGGGGGTCCGGGCACACAGACTGCAGGGACTCCAGGCTGGGGACTTACACCTGGCATCCCAGAAGCACCGGTGGTACTGGCTGGATTAAAGGGCTGCAGGAAGGGCAGTGTTCCCCAAGACACCCCCAGTCTCTTGGCCCTCTGCTGACACAACTCTCATGGGCTTTCCCTCCCCAGGAACCAAGTCTTGGGGCTCGAGGTGCCAGGGGCCCTCAACCGGGAGGTGACCCTGTGTCTGCTGACCTTCTGGGCGCTGGTCTACTTCTGTGTCTGGGAGGGGGTATAGTCAACAAGCAAGGTACAGCCGGGGGTGATGGCGGGGCTGGGGCAGCACTGCCTGGGCGTGGGGTGCATATGCCAGGGAACCGCTGGTGCCACAGGAGGTGACTGGATCCGGGCCACTGCCCGAGGAGGAGGCAGATACTTCAATCCGGGCCCCTTGATCTCCACCCCCTGGCCGGATAGGCCTCTGGGCAGCCCGCCAAATCCCAGGCCAGCAGCCTTCCCCCACCCCCAGTGGAAGGATTCGATTTTCCTGCATTATCATGTTAGCTGTAGGAGTTTTGTAGATGACCTTGATCGGATTAAGAAAGTCTGTTTGTAGTCCTAGTTTTCCGACAGTTTTTATCATAGCGGTGGTTGAACGCTGTCAAATGCTTTTTCGGCATCTTGAGAAATGATCGTATGGCTTTTCTCCTGTTTTGTACTTAATATGATGGATAACACTGGTTGATGGGTTTTTTAATGCATAACCAATCTTTCATTCTTGGGATAGATCTCGTTTGGTCATAAGGCTGTATATGTCGCCGGATTAAATTTGATAACATTTCATATTTTGTGCTTAGCTTAATGAAGGATATTAGCCTGCGGTTCTCTTTTCTTGCAATATCATCATATGGCTTTGGTGTTTTGTAAGACTGGCCTCGGAAAATGATTTGAGAAGTGTTTCCCCTCCTCTGCTTTCTGAAAGAATTTGTATAGGATTGGTGATATTTCTCCTTTAAATATTTCATAGCGTTCCCTAGTTAAGTCACGTGGGCCTGGAGTTTTCTGTTCCGTATCTTTGATCGATTTAGGGATATTTAGGTTTCCCACTTCCTTCTTGAGTTAGTTTTGGGAATTTGTGTCATTCAAGGAATTTGTTATTTTCATCTACATTGGCAAACGTATTCGCAGACATTGTTCCTAATGTGCTGTGGTTGCTTGCACAATCCTGTCCGTCGCTGCGCGACCCCGTGGACCGTGGCCTGCCGGGTTCCTCTGTCCACAGGTATTGTCCAGGCCAGAATACTGGAGGGGGGTTCCCATGCCCTCCTTCAGGGGATCTCTCCAACCCAGGGATCGAACCCCGGTCTCCTGCATTGCAGGCGGATTCTTGACCTTCTGAGCCACTAGGGAAGCCCAAGAATACTGGAGTGGCTAGCCTATCCCTTCTCCAGGGGATCTTCCCAACCCAGGAGTGTAACTGGGGTCTCCTGCATTGCCAGTGGATTCTTTGCCAGCTGAGCTACCAGGGAAGCCCTTAAACCACCTGGTCTGTGGTATTTTATTATTATTCTGTTATGCCATGCTACGCGGACAAATGGGCTTCCAAGGTGGCTCAGTGGTAAAATAATCTGCCTGCCAAGCAGTAGATGTGAGTTCAGTCCTTGGTTCGGGAAGATCCCCTGAAGAAGGAAATGGCAACCCACTCCAGTATGCTTGCCTGGAAAACCCCACGGACACAGACAGAGGAGCCTGGTGGGCTACAGTTCATTGGGTTGCAAAAGAGTTGGGCACAGTTTAGCGACTAAACAACAAGCTGACAAATTCAGGGTAGGCAGGACAAAAGTGGACACTTTCATACCCAACTGGTTCGAGTCAAATCGATGCAACCGTTTTGGAGGGCATGGGGATATGTATAAAACATATTTGGGAATATGTGTAAAACATTTCAAAAAGAGATTACTTTTTCACCCAACAACCCTCCGTTTTAGCTCAGAATTATTGTACATAGTGAGCTGGTGGTAGTGGTCTGGTCACTCAGTCATGTCCGACTCTTGCAACTCCACAGACCGTAGCCCAGCAGGCTCCTCTGCCCATGGGATTTCTCAGGCAAGAATACTGGCGTGGTTTGCCATTTCCTTGTCCACATAATATGTTACACAAAAGCAAATGTACCAGGATGTCCATTTCAGCATTGTTTGTAATACTGAAAAACTGCAAACAGCCTAAAGGCCTAGTTACAAGAGACTGGTGAAAATAACTATGGATTACACATTCTGAGGGATATTAGACAGCTCTTACAAGTACTGCGGATGGCACAGGCTTTGCTGTATCCACCATATGGCCCACTTCTGGGTCAATTCTGGGTGCCCTGTCTGGAAAGGGATGGTCCTTCTCCTTATGCCCTTCCACCAGCTGCCCCTTGCAGTGTCCCTCTCCTCCTTTGACTTGTCTCTTTTTCAACCATGATATGAGTTGATGAGCAAGCAGCTAATCGCTTAACAAGAAAAGAGGCCTGTTTCTACCTTGAAGTAATAAATAAGGGCCAAGTCTTCAGACCGCATTAGTTACGTAAGAAAGAAAAGTATGATCCTTCAATTCACGAAGGGTCCAGCCTTGCTATTGCAAGTGAAAAATGAGTGGAACGAAAACGACCAAAATTGCCACTTTAGTTTTTAAGCCAAAGGGAGAGCTTCTGGGTCTGGGTAACTACCAGATACAGAGGTAGTTTCTGTCTTCAGGCATGGCTGGGCCCAGCATTTTGTCCCGGAGATTTGCCTTCTTGCTCCAACTCCCCCTCTGTCCTTTGCCAGCCTGCCTCCCCTAGAGAATCAAAGTGTCACTGGTTGGATGATATCACCACAGCAGGAGGAATGTGGTCCTCCAATGGCCAGGCCTGAGCCACATGCCCACCCGTGGAATCAAATGTGAAGTCAGCTCTATCACAGTCACAATGGCCTAGAGAAAAGGAAAGGGGCAGTTTTCCAGAGTGACAGCGTACCGGTGCCAAGAGAAGGAAAAGGGACACTGAATTACAAAACCCATCCATGTCCTCGACAGCGGTATAGACTTTGCATCAAATTCATAATCAATTTCCAGTGTTTAAAGGAACGAGACTGGGAACGAATATTTCTTAATCTAACAGTGTGTCCACGCTCAGTCACTCAGTCGTGTCCGACTCTTTGCGACCCCATGGACTGTAGCCCAGCAGGCTCCTCTGTCCATGGGATTTTCCAGGCACGAAGACTGGAGTGGGTTGCCGTTTTCTTCTCCAATTTTATACAGCTCTTAAATATACAATAATATACAATTATAACATACAATATTATACAGCTCTTAAAAAGTACTGCGGATGGCACAGGCTTTGCTGTATCCACCATATGGCCCACTTCTGGGTCAATTCTGGGTGCCCTGTCTGGAAAGGGATGGTCCTTCTCCTTGTAATATAAAGTGCCAATCAACTGTCCAGGTGGATTTTACTACCACTTAAGGGTTCTTGTTTGGCTTCCCAGGTGGTCCAGTGGTCAAGATTCTGCCTGCCAATCCAGGGCACATGGGTTCAGTCCCTGGGCCAGGAATAGCCCACATGCCTGGGGCAGCTAAGCTCGTGTGCCGCAACAACTGAGCGCACCACTGTCTAAAGTCTGTGCTCCTCGACAAGGGAAACCTCTGCAATGAGAAGCCTGAGCACAGCAGTTAGAGAGTAGCCTCTGCTGGCTGCAAGTACAGAAAACCTACACACAGTTAACAAGACGCAGCACAGCCAAAAAAAAAAAGAAAAAAAAATTCATAAATAAAATTTTTAAAAAGAGTCCCTGTTTCCAGCTATAGCCTTCTCGGCCATTGAAGATTTCAGTTAATTAAGTTCCTCCTACACCGAGATCCGCTCTGGTCCTACAGAGTCAATCTTAATAAGTAAGATCCAAAAAGGATCAAACTGTTTCCAAGCAACTTAACAGGATTCCAGAATACAGCTCAAGAAAAGTTTAGGCATAGAAAAATATTAAGCATGCAAGGGAAATTTGATACTGCTTGGCATCCAATCTAAAATTACCAGGAGGCAAAGAAGCAGGAAAATCAAATCCGTTATAACAGAGATCAGCGTGGTGGTGTTCAGTTGCTCAGTCGTGTCTATTTTCAACTCCATGAACTGCGGCAGGCCAGGCTTCCCTGTCCTTCACCATCTCCCAGAACTTGCTCAAACTCACGTCTGGTGTCGTGATGCCATCCAACCATCTCATCTTCTGTCATTCCCTTCTCCTCCTGCCTTCAATATTTCCCAGCATCAGAGTCTTTGCCAGTGAGTTGGATCTTCATATCAGGTGGCCAAAGTGATGGCAGATCTCATTTTAACAGAAATCAGTTAAAATCCATTAATTGGAAAGGAAGAAATAAATGTGCATGTATGTGCCTACAAAACGCTTGTCTAAGAGGGAGTTCCATGGGATCTACAAAAGAGCTATTACAAGTAATCCGTGACTTTAGCAAGGTTTCACGATACAAGGTTACTCTTGAGAGTGCCTTGAACTGCAAGGAGATCAAACTAATCAATCCTAAAGGAAATCAGTCCCGAATATTCATTGGAAGGACGGGTGCTGAAGCCGGAGCGACAACACTTCGGTCAGCAGAAGCCAAAAGCTGACTCACTGGAAAAGACTGTGATGCTGGGAAAGATTTAAGGCAAAAAGAGAAGGGGAGCACAGAAGGTGAGATGGTTAGATAGCACCACCGACTCAAAGGACATGAATTTGAGCCAATTCCAGGAGACAGCGGGGACACAGAGCCTGGTGTGCTACAGTCCATGGGATCGCAAAGACTCACCTGGACACAAAAGACTCAACAACAACAACAACAACATTCTGGTGTTTTATATATAAATGTAACTGTAAAACTGACAAAATATTCCAAAATCAATACCGAATGGCAGTACACAACTTTCTTATTCTCCCACTTCTTACATTGGCTTCCATTATGTTGTACTCCTTGAATACCTGGATCTCAGAACCTCTCCTCCAACTAAAAGACAAATGCAGTATTAGGAAGCGAACCCTCTAAAAATAAAGTCAGAGGCAGCACAGTAGCTCAGTTTTACTTTCTGCAGTTAACAATCACCAAACAAACGATGTGGACCCTGAGCCCCCAAGCAGCAGCACAGGCACAAGATGAAGCCCCATCAAAGTAATTCAGAAAGCAATGCCCTGGGGAAGGACACTTGAGGCTAGGGCACATAGGCTAGGTTTAAGCCCGTCTTCTCTGCTGAGGCTTAGCACGAGGACGGGGCACAAAGCGCTGCAAGGACTGCATCACCATGGAAAGCTGCCCCGCACAGAAGTCGATGGACCTGTGGAGCAGGACAGGGTCTTCAGCAGTCAATCGGCTAAAAGGGAGGGAAAATGAAATTCAAGCTCCTGCCAAGGAGGAGGAAGAGAAGCATGTCCTCCCTCTGTCCCCGCACACCGACAGAGCCCAGAGCACCACACTTCTCCTCTAGGCTTAACCCTCCATTATGGCTCCTCCTGGGCCGAGACTGGCCACCGTCCTCCACTCCCTCCCCAGCCCCGGCCCCCTTTAGAACTTACAGAACCAACATGCAGCCGTTAACATCGAGCTCCCTCCGAAGCGGCCCTGGCAGTTGAGTACGTGGAGTGAGGAAGTGGCGGGCGATGTCCGCCTGTGCGTGCGATGCGAAAAGCACACTGAGGCTGCTGGTGGAGATATGGTTAAGGCACCATCCACATGACTCACGTGGCTTGCACGTCAGGCTCCCTGCTCGTGGAGACTCGCCTTCTCCCACAAGGCCGCCGCCAGATACCCTGGCTATCACTGCCCGACCCTCTGGATCCCTTCAGGTTTCTTTCCGTCACCACCATCCCCTGGCAGCCAGACCACCCCTGACCCATACCCTCCAGCCCCGCAGAGTACCCTCCTCCCACGCTTTAGGCCCCACCACCTGCAACCCCCCAAACTACCCCTAGCGCACACCCCGACCCCTGCGGCCGCCCAGCCCACCGGGGCTCCCAGCATAGGATACCACTGGAGGGCTCGGTTAATCGGAACTCTGGCTCCGGGTGCAGCGTCTCCACCCGGCCCTGGCGCCTGCGGTGCCCCCGCGATCTGTGGCATGGCACCGGCTGCACCACCCGACTCTCCTGCAGCGCTGGGGCCTCTGGGATTAGCCTGGTCACCAGAGCCGCCAGGGACTCCTCGACTGACGGCGTCACCAGGGACAGCTGGGTCGCCAGGGCAATCGTGGCCACCAGCACCACCCTGCACGCCTTGGCCACCACCTGCCGTGCCCGCTGCAGAGGCCACGGCGACTGCGTCTTCATCGGCTGCCCTTGTGGCTCCTCCACCGTGTGCCTCGGACTCCATCTTGAACCCTCTCCCCCACCTCCGCGGCGGGAAAGACTGAACAGTCCCTACAAATACCAGTCCCGGAGTGAGACCTGCAACTCAGCAGAGCGCCCGCGCAAACCCACCCTGGTCCTGCCTCACGATTGGTTCCCACCGACAACGGGTGCCCTGCTGAAGCTTCGCGCATTCACGCACCACGTAGCCCCAACGCGCATGCGCAGACCCATACCCACGAGGTCTGGGCTCTCTTAAGTCAGCCCTGCCTCCGGCCGGGAAACCTGGTAAACGGTTCAGCCGTGAGGCCTCTAGGCGGCGCTCCACCCTTCGGTGTGGGGGCAGCGCCTCAGTGCGCGATGCTCAAACAGACGCTGCCGCCCTCCTCAAGGCGCGTGACTGTTTCCACGCCAAGCCTGCAAACCCCAAGTGAGCCCTGGTCCCTGTGCACCTTCAAGTCTGTGCTGCTGACAGCTTGGCGTCGCTCACAGGTGACCATCCTGCTGAGCGCAGGTCCTTTTCCTTGACTCCCAGAAGGGAGTTGGGCACCCCTGGGTCAGCGCTCGTCTGTCTCTCTGGTGTCTCGCACATAGCTCACATGTCTGTATGTGTGTCTGTGTGCATGATCGCATGAGCGGGTGCATGCCCATGGGCGTGTGTATGGGTGTGCTTGTAAGAGAGAGCGTGTGCACAGATTTATGCACATAGGCGTGTGAATGTGCTTATCTGTGTGTGTGCCCGAGAGAGTGCCCTTACACAGGTGCGTGCCCATCAGGTGTGTGCGTGGGTGTGTTTCAGAGAGAGAGCATATGCACAGATTCATGACATAAGCATGTGAGTGTGTCTGTGTGTGGAGGTGCTTGTGCGTGGGCATGTATGTGTGGTCACGAGAGAGCGTGTGGTCAGGGGCGTGCACATGGGTGTGTGTGTGTGTGTGTGTGTGTGCTTCAAAGAGGCCACGGTTGGGATGCATTCACGTGGGCATATGTCTCTGTGTGCGTGCTTTCAAGGTGCCTTCACATGGGAGTGGGGTGACCCGGCCCTGGAGGCATGATACGAGGGATGCGGAGCATACTGTGCCCGCCCACCTGGGGAGGGAAGCGGGGGGGGGGGGACTGCTGTCAGACTCACTGGGGATGGCGTGGGGCTGGGCCGCCTGGGGCTCCAGGCACACAGACTGCAGGGACTCCAGGCTGGGGACTTACATCAGGACCCCCAGAAGCACCGGTGGGACCGGCTGGACTCAAGGGCCGAGGGAAGGGCAATACCCCCTAGGACACCCCCAGTCTCTTGCCCTCTCCTGCTGGCACAACTCTCATGGCTTTCCCTTCCCCAAGAACAATGTCTTGAGGCTATCCAGAGGGCCGGAGGTACCGGGGGACCTCAACTGGAATGTGACCCTGTGTCTACTGGCCTGCTGGTCCACTTCTGTGTCTAGAAGGGGGTCAAGTCAACAGGCAAGGTACAGCCGGGGGAGACCACGGGGCTGGGGCAGCACTGCCTGGGCGTGGGGTTCATCTGCCAGGGACCACTGGTGCCACGGGAGGTGACTGCATCAGGGGTTGTACTTCAATCCGGTCCCTGAGCCCCACCCCCTGGCCGGAGAGTCCTCGGCCCCCCCAGCAGACTTCCCTCACCCCCACTGGAAGGGAAGAGCCACCAGCAGTGGCTGACCCTTTCCTGTGTGGGGGGCATCCCTGTCCCACCTTTCCACCCTCCCAGTTTCTGTTGATTCTGGCTCCCAGTCAGTTTTAGGGTGTGCAAAGACCTGGTCTACTGCCTATGTGTGTCCCCTGCTCTGTGGCCAAGAGGACACCAGCGGGGAGCCTGGACATGTCAATGTATGGCAGTAACCGCTGTAATATTGTAAAGTAATTAGCCTCCAATTAAAAAGATAAATTAATTTTTTAAAAAAGCAAGAGAGAAGTAAACAGTTAGGTCAGCATTTCTAATTGTTGGAATATAGTAATACTTTAAGGAAATAACCGTTAATGGAAAGATTTATAAATTCCACTAATTCATTAACCATAGTAATGAAAAACGTGGAAACAACTTACATGTTCCATAATGAGATTATTATTGTTGCTGTTGTTTTTATTTAAAGACCCAATTTTACTTTTTTGGCCACGCCACACGACATGTGGGATCGTAGTTCTGCTGCCAGGGACTGAACCTGCAGCCCTTACACTGGAAGTGCATAGTCTTATCCACCGGACTGCCTGGGAAGTCCCAATAATTACATTATCATGCATCTTATATCTATTCAATAACACATTTCTGAAGAGATTTTAGAAAGTGGAAAAGCTAGTATACTAAATGAAAAAAAATTCAGGAAAAAAATTAAAGCTAAACTTGATAACTTCTACATCACATGCTGTTATGTATTTAATGTGCAAGTACACCTAGAAAATATTCTTAAACGTTGACAGTATTTAGTGCTGAACATAGGGCTCGATTTTCATTTTCTGAAATTGTTTTCAATTCCCTTGTAATTGGAATTCAAACATCTGAATTTCAGTACCTTCCCTCTAACACGAGAACAAAGATAAAAAATGTTTTTAAAATCCAGAAGCGCATTAGCTGAAAAGAAACTGGGGCACAAAAAGTGACTCAGCTTTATTTTCTGCTGTAACAAACACTGAAGCACCCCACTCCTCAAGCAGCAGGGCAACAAAGCAAGTGAACCAACAGAGACCAAAGGCCAGTAAAGGCAAAAACTTAGACTCAAATAACAAAGTGGCGATGCCTCTTAGTTTGAATTCCCTATGCCCCGCCGAGCAGGGGACACAAGGTTAGGCCTCAGCCCCTTTCCTCAGCGAGGTGGGAGCCCAAGGCTCCGAATGTTCCGAATCACCAGGGAAAGCTGATCGAGGAATGGGTTCATGGAAAGTCGGATGAAAGCCAGGTCTTCACAGGTCTTCAGCAGTCCATGTACTAAAAGCAGGGAAAAGAAAATCAGGTTAAAGGGAAGATTGCTCCTGTAGGTCCAGGGTACCAACCCCCCTGCTTATACCAAGCCCCTCAGTGTCTCCATCATAGCACGCTTAAGAGGGAGCTCAGACCACAGCACCTGCCACCCCCCACTTCCCAAGGCAAACTCGTCTGGAACTGACACAAGCAGGTCACTGCCATTCACTGCAAATTCCCTCAGAACCAATCCTTGGTGGCGCTGGGCATCTGGGAGCAGAGATCTGCGAGCCATGTCTGCCTCCAGGGGTGACTGGAAAGGCACTCTGAGTGTGCTGGGAGAGACACGGTTAAGGCACCACCCATTACAGAATTTGCTGATTATCTCGGGCTTCCTCGCACCTCAGAGGCCTGCTTTTACCCCAGGATGCCCATCCTCCTGACCACAACCTGAGACCACCCTGAGCTGCCTCCCTAACCCTTCTGTCCATCTTCCCCACCCTCCAGGCTCCTCAGGCCTTGACAACCTCCTTTGCTGCCAGGCTGCCCAGTCCTGCTGCCCCGGATCGCCCCCGTACTCCCTTCTATCCCTTCCTCAGGCTGCCGGCATGTTTCCCTCCACCACACCACTGACCCCGCCCAGAAAGGCTCCCTGAAAGGGATACAGCACCGCCTCTCCACGTCTAGGCCTTACAGCCAAGGGTGCTACATCTCCAGCGGGTCCTAGGCCACCTGGTGCCCGCTCACCCCGGGGACGAGCTCCAGCGTCTTCCATCACCGCTCTTCCTCTGCCAGGCCCACCCCCGCCTTCTGGGGCCCGGGGACGATCCTCACCTTCAGCGCTGCCTGAACCACTCTGGCAAGGAGGTGCTCTGGAGCTATGCTGGTCATCTCGGCCCTCTGCGCCACCGGCACCACCACCCGACGCCTGCATGGCTGCTGTGCGTCTCCCTCAGACGCCAAATAAGGGGCGGAGAGACTGGGCCGCTCACGAAGTCCCTCCCCTTCTGCGCAAGGACGCCAAAAGTGCGCCTGCGCACACAGCCCAGCCACCCACGGGCTGCTATGGAGACCGTGTGAGGCTGGAGGGACTCGGCTCTGTCACAACGCCACGCTCCTTTCAGGTGCCCCCGATGCGCCTGCGCACACGGGCCCCTCCAGTGCCGGCTCAGATGGCGTGGAATGGAGCCCGCCAAGTGTCCACAGAGACGCCACTGAGACACAAATGCCGACTTTCCCGTCTCATGGCCTAAAGCTAGTTCCACAATGCGACTTTCGTTTCTCCAACGTATGCCACAGAAGGGTCTCACTGGACTAAGGTGGGAGTCGAGGGCAAGGGGCCAAGCCACACCACCCACCCTGGTCCCCTTTTTGCCCAGTCCACATCATAGCTGTGTTCTTTGACCGTAGTGATAGCTAGCACTTCCTATGGTCCAAGCGTTTTTTCAAGTGCTTTCATGTGTTCGTCCATCACGTCCGTTTTCAGACAGTATTGCCATGGCACAGGCCTCCCTTGTGGTTCAGCTGCTAAAGAATCTGCCTGCAGTGTGGGAGACCTGGGTTTGATCTCTGGGTTGGGAAGATCCCCTGGAGAAGGGAAAGGCTACCCACTCCAGTATTCAGGCCTGGAAAATTCCGTGGACTGTATAGTCCATGGGGTCGCAAAGAGTCAGACATGACTGAGCGACTTTCACTTCACTTCACTTCATAAAATGAGAAAATACTCCAAAATTAATACTGAATGGCAGTAAACTACTGTCTTATTCTCCGGCTTCTTACATTGTCTTCACTTATGTTGTACTCCTTGAATATCTGCATCTCAGAACTTCCCCTCCAACCAGAAGACAAATAGAGTATTAAGAAGTGCAGAAGCTAAAACTAGTCAGAGAGGGCACAGTAGCTCAGTTTCATTTTCTGCAGTTAACAATCACCAAACAAAGTATGGTGGACCCCGAACCCCCCAGCAGCAGCACAGGCACAAGATGAAGCAGAAATCAATGCCCTCGGGAAGGACACTTGAGGCTAGGGCACATGCGCTAGATTTAACCCTGACTTTCGTGCAGAGGCTTAGTAGAAAGGGCGGGGGGGGGCGCATAGTGCCGCATGGTCCGCATCACCAGGGAAATCTGCAGACAGAGGGTGATGGACGTCTGGAGCAGGGCATGGTCTTCAGCACTCAATTGGCTAAAATAAGGAGGGAAGATGAAATTCAAGCTCCCGACAAGAAGGAGGAAGTGGAGCATGTCCTTCCTCTGTCCCCGCACACTGACAAGCCCAGAGCACCACATTTCTCCTTTAGGCTTAACCCTCCATTATGGCTCCTCCCGGGCCAAGACGGGCCCTGGCCACTGCCCACCACCCCCTCCCCAGCCTGGGCCCCTGCCCCCTTTAGAACTGACAGAACCAACAAGCAGCCATTAACATTGAGCTCCTTCTGAACTGGCGCTCACAGCGGAGTACTTTGAGACAGGAAGTTGCGGGCGATTTTTGCCTGAGCGAGCGATGCAAAAGGTACGGTGAGAATGCTGGTGGAGATGTGGTTAAGGCACCATCCACATTTCTCATTTTGCCTGTACGTCAAGCTCCCTGCTCACGGAGACCCGCCTTCTCCCACAAGGTCGCCGCTGGACACTTTGGATATCACTGCCCCGACCCTCTGGATCCCTTCAGGTTGCTTTTCCTCACCACCGTGCCCTGGCAGCCAGACCACCCCTGACCCATACCCTTCAGCCCCCCAGAGTATCCTCCTCCTACACTTTAGGCCCCGCCGCCTGCAACCACCCAAACCACCCCTAGCCCACACCCGGAACCCCATGGCCGCCCGGCCCACTGGGGCTCCTGGAATAGGATACAACTGAACTGGTCAGTTACTCAGAACTCTGGCTCTGGGTGCAGTGTCTCTTCCCAACTGTGGTGTCTGAGGTAACCCCAGGATCTGCAGAATGTCACCAACTGCACCACCTGACTCTCCTGCAGCGCTGGGGCCTCTGGGATCACTCAGGTCGCCGGGGTCGCCAGGGACTGTAGGACTGACAGCGTCACCAGGGCCAGCTGGGTCACCAGGGCCATCGCGGCCACCAGCATCACCCAGCACACCTCGGCTGACACGTGCCGTGCCCGCTACAAAGGCCATGGCACCTGCATCTTCATCGGCTGCCCTCGTGGCTCCTCCACCATGTGCCTCGGACTCCATCTTGAACCCCTCTCCCCCTCACTCCGCGTTGGGAAAGACTGAACCCTCCCTATAGAACTGATCCCCGTAGTGCGACATGCAACTCAGCATCGGCAGAGCGCCTGCACAAACACACCCTGGTCCTGCCTCCCGATAGGTTCCCACCAACAGTTGGCTCCCACAGTGGCTGCAGGCTCTCCGGCAATAGGCGCTCCCTGCAGAAGCTTCAAGCGTTCACCCGATGTGTCACCCCAATGAGCCTGCAGAGACACACCCACGTGGTCTGGGCCGTCTAAGTCAGCCCTGCCTCAGGCCTGGAAACCTGGTAAACGGCTTAGCCAGGAAGCCGCTGGGTAGCACTCCACCCTTTATTGTGTCCGCAGCTCCTCAGTGCGCATGCTCAAACAGACCCCACCCCACTCCTCAGGGCACGTGCCTGTTTCCCGTCCAAGCCTGCAAACCCCAGTGAGTCCTGGTCCCTGTGCACCTCCAAGACTGCAGTGCTACCAACCTGGCCACGCTCACAGGTGACCATCCTGCTGAGCGCAGGTCCTTGTTATTGACTTCCGGAAGGGAGTCGGGCACCCCTGGGTCAGGGCCGGTCTATCCCTCTGGTGTCCCACACGTAGGTCACGTCAGTGCAAATGTATCTGTGTGCGTGAGTGCATGGGCAGGTGCATGCCCATGGGCGTGTGCATGGGTGTGTTTCTGAGAGAGAGCACGTGCACAGGTTCACACGCATAGGCGTGTGCGTGTGTCTGTTTTTGCAGGTGTCTGCACGTGGGCATGTATGTGGGCAGGAGAGCATGTGGTCAGGTGCATGCACGCGGGCGTGTGAGTGTGCATGTGTGTGTGAAAGAGCACGGGTCAGATTAATGCACATGGGTGTCTCCGTGTGTGTGTGCTTGCACAGGTGCCTTCACATGGGAGTGGGGCGACCCGGCTCTGGAGTCCTGAGACTAGGGGTGTAGAGGGGGCTGTGCCTGCCCGCCTGGGGAGGGAAGCGGGGACTTCTGTGGGACTCACTGGGGACGGCGTGGGGCTGGGCCGCCTGGGGGTCCGGGCACACAGACTGCAGGGACTCCAGGCTGGGGACTTACACCTGGCATCCCAGAAGCACCGGTGGTACTGGCTGGATTAAAGGGCTGCAGGAAGGGCAGTGTTCCCCAAGACACCCCCAGTCTCTTGGCCCTCTGCTGACACAACTCTCATGGGCTTTCCCTCCCCAGGAACCAAGTCTTGGGGCTCGAGGTGCCAGGGGCCCTCAACCGGGAGGTGACCCTGTGTCTGCTGACCTTCTGGGCGCTGGTCTACTTCTGTGTCTGGGAGGGGGTATAGTCAACAAGCAAGGTACAGCCGGGGGTGATGGCGGGGCTGGGGCAGCACTGCCTGGGCGTGGGGTGCATATGCCAGGGAACCGCTGGTGCCACAGGAGGTGACTGGATCCGGGCCACTGCCCGAGGAGGAGGCAGATACTTCAATCCGGGCCCCTTGATCTCCACCCCCTGGCCGGATAGGCCTCTGGGCAGCCCGCCAAATCCCAGGCCAGCAGCCTTCCCCCACCCCCAGTGGAAGGATTCGATTTTCCTGCATTATCATGTTAGCTGTAGGAGTTTTGTAGATGACCTTGATCGGATTAAGAAAGTCTGTTTGTAGTCCTAGTTTTCCGACAGTTTTTATCATAGCGGTGGTTGAACGCTGTCAAATGCTTTTTCGGCATCTTGAGAAATGATCGTATGGCTTTTCTCCTGTTTTGTACTTAATATGATGGATAACACTGGTTGATGGGTTTTTTAATGCATAACCAATCTTTCATTCTTGGGATAGATCTCGTTTGGTCATAAGGCTGTATATGTCGCCGGATTAAATTTGATAACATTTCATATTTTGTGCTTAGCTTAATGAAGGATATTAGCCTGCGGTTCTCTTTTCTTGCAATATCATCATATGGCTTTGGTGTTTTGTAAGACTGGCCTCGGAAAATGATTTGAGAAGTGTTTCCCCTCCTCTGCTTTCTGAAAGAATTTGTATAGGATTGGTGATATTTCTCCTTTAAATATTTCATAGCGTTCCCTAGTTAAGTCACGTGGGCCTGGAGTTTTCTGTTCCGTATCTTTGATCGATTTAGGGATATTTAGGTTTCCCACTTCCTTCTTGAGTTAGTTTTGGGAATTTGTGTCATTCAAGGAATTTGTTATTTTCATCTACATTGGCAAACGTATTCGCAGACATTGTTCCTAATGTGCTGTGGTTGCTTGCACAATCCTGTCCGTCGCTGCGCGACCCCGTGGACCGTGGCCTGCCGGGTTCCTCTGTCCACAGGTATTGTCCAGGCCAGAATACTGGAGGGGGGTTCCCATGCCCTCCTTCAGGGGATCTCTCCAACCCAGGGATCGAACCCCGGTCTCCTGCATTGCAGGCGGATTCTTGACCTTCTGAGCCACTAGGGAAGCCCAAGAATACTGGAGTGGCTAGCCTATCCCTTCTCCAGGGGATCTTCCCAACCCAGGAGTGTAACTGGGGTCTCCTGCATTGCCAGTGGATTCTTTGCCAGCTGAGCTACCAGGGAAGCCCTTAAACCACCTGGTCTGTGGTATTTTATTATTATTCTGTTATGCCATGCTACGCGGACAAATGGGCTTCCAAGGTGGCTCAGTGGTAAAATAATCTGCCTGCCAAGCAGTAGATGTGAGTTCAGTCCTTGGTTCGGGAAGATCCCCTGAAGAAGGAAATGGCAACCCACTCCAGTATGCTTGCCTGGAAAACCCCACGGACACAGACAGAGGAGCCTGGTGGGCTACAGTTCATTGGGTTGCAAAAGAGTTGGGCACAGTTTAGCGACTAAACAACAAGCTGACAAATTCAGGGTAGGCAGGACAAAAGTGGACACTTTCATACCCAACTGGTTCGAGTCAAATCGATGCAACCGTTTTGGAGGGCATGGGGATATGTATAAAACATATTTGGGAATATGTGTAAAACATTTCAAAAAGAGATTACTTTTTCACCCAACAACCCTCCGTTTTAGCTCAGAATTATTGTACATAGTGTGCTGGTGGTAGTGGTCTGGTCACTCAGTCATGTCCGACTCTTGCAACTCCACAGACCGTAGCCCAGCAGGCTCCTCTGCCCATGGGATTTCTCAGGCAAGAATACTGGCGTGGTTTGCCATTTCCTTGTCCACATAATATGTTACACAAAAGCAAATGTACCAGGATGTCCATTTCAGCATTGTTTGTAATACTGAAAAACTGCAAACAGCCTAAAGGCCTAGTTACAAGAGACTGGTGAAAATAACTATGGATTACACATTCTGAGGGATATTAGACAGCTCTTACAAGTACTGCGGATGGCACAGGCTTTGCTGTATCCACCATATGGCCCACTTCTGGGTCAATTCTGGGTGCCCTGTCTGGAAAGGGATGGTCCTTCTCCTTATGCCCTTCCACCAGCTGCCCCTTGCAGTGTCCCTCTCCTCCTTTGACTTGTCTCTTTTTCAACCATGATATGAGTTGATGAGCAAGCAGCTAATCGCTTAACAAGAAAAGAGGCCTGTTTCTACCTTGAAGTAATAAATAAGGGCCAAGTCTTCAGACCGCATTAGTTACGTAAGAAAGAAAAGTATGATCCTTCAATTCACGAAGGGTCCAGCCTTGCTATTGCAAGTGAAAAATGAGTGGAACGAAAACGACCAAAATTGCCACTTTAGTTTTTAAGCCAAAGGGAGAGCTTCTGGGTCTGGGTAACTACCAGATACAGAGGTAGTTTCTGTCTTCAGGCATGGCTGGGCCCAGCATTTTGTCCCGGAGATTTGCCTTCTTGCTCCAACTCCCCCTCTGTCCTTTGCCAGCCTGCCTCCCCTAGAGAATCAAAGTGTCACTGGTTGGATGATATCACCACAGCAGGAGGAATGTGGTCCTCCAATGGCCAGGCCTGAGCCACATGCCCACCCGTGGAATCAAATGTGAAGTCAGCTCTATCACAGTCACAATGGCCTAGAGAAAAGGAAAGGGGCAGTTTTCCAGAGTGACAGCGTACCGGTGCCAAGAGAAGGAAAAGGGACACTGAATTACAAAACCCATCCATGTCCTCGACAGCGGTATAGACTTTGCATCAAATTCATAATCAATTTCCAGTGTTTAAAGGAACGAGACTGGGAACGAATATTTCTTAATCTAACAGTGTGTCCACGCTCAGTCACTCAGTCGTGTCCGACTCTTTGCGACCCCATGGACTGTAGCCCAGCAGGCTCCTCTGTCCATGGGATTTTCCAGGCACGAAGACTGGAGTGGGTTGCCGTTTTCTTCTCCAATTTTATACAGCTCTTAAATATACAATAATATACAATTATAACATACAATATTATACAGCTCTTAAAAAGTACTGCGGATGGCACAGGCTTTGCTGTATCCACCATATGGGCCACTTCTGGGTCAATTCTGGGTGCCCTGTCTGGAAAGGGATGGTCCTTCTCCTTGTAATATAAAGTGCCAATCAACTGTCCAGGTGGATTTTACTACCACTTAAGGGTTCTTGTTTGGCTTCCCAGGTGGTCCAGTGGTCAAGATTCTGCCTGCCAATCCAGGGCACATGGGTTCAGTCCCTGGGCCAGGAATAGCCCACATGCCTGGGGCAGCTAAGCTCGTGTGCCGCAACAACTGAGCGCACCACTGTCTAAAGTCTGTGCTCCTCGACAAGGGAAACCTCTGCAATGAGAAGCCTGAGCACAGCAGTTAGAGAGTAGCCTCTGCTGGCTGCAAGTACAGAAAACCTACACACAGTTAACAAGACGCAGCACAGCCAAAAAAAAAAAAGAAAAAAAAATTCATAAATAAAATTTTTAAAAAGAGTCCCTGTTTCCAGCTATAGCCTTCTCGGCCATTGAAGATTTCAGTTAATTAAGTTCCTCCTACACCGAGATCCGCTCTGGTCCTACAGAGTCAATCTTAATAAGTAAGATCCAAAAAGGATCAAACTGTTTCCAAGCAACTTAACAGGATTCCAGAATACAGCTCAAGAAAAGTTTAGGCATAGAAAAATATTAAGCATGCAAGGGAAATTTGATACTGCTTGGCATCCAATCTAAAATTACCAGGAGGCAAAGAAGCAGGAAAATCAAATCCGTTATAACAGAGATCAGCGTGGTGGTGTTCAGTTGCTCAGTCGTGTCTATTTTCAACTCCATGAACTGCGGCAGGCCAGGCTTCCCTGTCCTTCACCATCTCCCAGAACTTGCTCAAACTCACGTCTGGTGTCGTGATGCCATCCAACCATCTCATCTTCTGTCATTCCCTTCTCCTCCTGCCTTCAATATTTCCCAGCATCAGAGTCTTTGCCAGTGAGTTGGATCTTCATATCAGGTGGCCAAAGTGATGGCAGATCTCATTTTAACAGAAATCAGTTAAAATCCATTAATTGGAAAGGAAGAAATAAATGTGCATGCATGTGCCTACAAAACGCTTGTCTAAGAGGGAGTTCCATGGGATCTACAAAAGAGCTATTACAAGTAATCCGTGACTTTAGCAAGGTTTCACGATACAAGGTTACTCTTGAGAGTGCCTTGAACTGCAAGGAGATCAAACTAATCAATCCTAAAGGAAATCAGTCCTGAATATTCATTGGAAGGACGGGTGCTGAAGCCGGAGCGACAACACTTCGGTCAGCAGAAGCCAAAAGCTGACTCACTGGAAAAGACTGTGATGCTGGGAAAGATTTAAGGCAAAAAGAGAAGGGGAGCACAGAAGGTGAGATGGTTAGATAGCACCACCGACTCAAAGGACATGAATTTGAGCCAATTCCAGGAGACAGCGGGGACACAGAGCCTGGTGTGCTACAGTCCATGGGATCGCAAAGACTCACCTGGACACAAAAGACTCAACAACAACAACAACATTCTGGTGTTTTATATATAAATGTAACTGTAAAACTGACAAAATATTCCAAAATCAATACCGAATGGCAGTACACAACTTTCTTATTCTCCCACTTCTTACATTGTCTTCCATTATGTTGTACTCCTTGAATACCTGGATCTCAGAACCTCTCCTCCAACTAAAAGACAAATGCAGTATTAGGAAGCGAACCCTCTAAAAATAAAGTCAGAGGCAGCACAGTAGCTCAGTTTTACTTTCTGCAGTTAACAATCACCAAACAAACGATGTGGACCCTGAGCCCCCAAGCAGCAGCACAGGCACAAGATGAAGCCCCATCAAAGTAATTCAGAAAGCAATGCCCTGGGGAAGGACACTTGAGGCTAGGGCACATAGGCTAGGTTTAAGCCCCTCTTCTCTGCTGAGGCTTAGCAGGAGGAGGGGGCACAAAGTGCTGCAAGGACTGCATCACCACGGAAAGCTGCCCCACACAGAAGTCGATGGACCTGCGGAGCAGGCCAGGGTCTTCAGCAGTCAATCGGCTAAAAGGGAGGGAAAATGAAATTCAAGCTCCTGCCAAGGAGGAGGAAGAGAAGCATGTCCTCCCTCTGTCCCCGCACACCGACAGAGCCCGGAGCACCACACTTCTCCTCTAGGCTTAACCCTCCATTATGGCTCCTCCTGGGCCGAGACTGGCCACCGTCCTCCACTCCCTCCCCAGCCCCGGCCCCCTTTAGAACTTACAGAACCAACATGCAGCCGTTAACATTGAGCTCCCTCCGAATCGGCCCTGGCAGTTGAGTACGTGGAGTCAGGAGGTGGCGGGCGATGTCCGCCTGTGCGTGCGATGCGAAAAGCACATTGAGGCTGCTGGTGGAGATATGGTTAAGGCACCATCCACATGACTCACGTGGCTTGCACGTCAGGCTCCCTGCTCGTGGAGACTCGCCTTCTCCCACAAGGCCGCCGCCAGATACCCTGGCTATCACTGCCCGACCCTCTGGATCCCTTCAGGTTTCTTTCCGTCACCACCATCCCCTGGCAGCCAGACCACCCCTGACCCATACCCTCCAGCCCCGCAGAGTACCCTCCTCCCACGCTTTAGGCCCCGCCACCTGCAACCCCCCAAACTACCCCTAGCGCACACCCCGACCCCTGCGGCCGCCCAGCCCACCGGGGCTCCCAGCATAGGATACCACTGGAGGGCTCGGTTAATCGGAACTCTGGCTCCGGGTGCAGCGTCTCCACCCGGCCCTGGCGCCTGCGGTGCCCCCGCGATCTGTGGCATGGCACCGGCTGCACCACCCGACTCTCCTGCAGCGCTGGGGCCTCTGGGATTAGCCTGGTCACCAGAGCCGCCAGGGACTCCTCGACTGACGGCGTCACCAGGGACAGCTGGGTCGCCAGGGCAATCGTGGCCACCAGCACCACCCTGCACGCCTTGGCCACCACCTGCCGTGCCCGCTGCAGAGGCCACGGCGACTGCGTCTTCATCGGCTGCCCTTGTGGCTCCTCCACCGTGTGCCTCGGACTCCATCTTGAACCCTCTCCCCCACCTCCGCGGCGGGAAAGACTGAACAGTCCCTACAAATACCAGTCCCGGAGTGAGACCTGCAACTCAGCAGAGCGCCCGCGCAAACCCACCCTGGTCCTGCCTCACGATTGGTTCCCACCGACAACGGGTGCCCTGCTGAAGCTTCGCGCATTCACGCACCACGTAGCCCCAACGCGCATGCGCAGACCCATACCCACGAGGTCTGGGCTCTCTTAAGTCAGCCCTGCCTCCGGCCGGGAAACCTGGTAAACGGTTCAGCCGTGAGGCCTCTAGGCGGCGCTCCACCCTTCGGTGTGAGGGCAGCGCCTCAGTGCGCGATGCTCAAACAGACGCTGCCGCCCTCCTCAAGGCGCGTGACTGTTTCCACGCCAAGCCTGCAAACCCCAAGTGAGCCCTGGTCCCTGTGCACCTTCAAGTCTGTGCTGCTGACAGCTTGGCGTCGCTCACAGGTGACCATCCTGCTGAGCGCAGGTCCTTTTCCTTGACTCCCAGAAGGGAGTTGGGCACCCCTGGGTCAGCGCTCGTCTGTCTCTCTGGTGTCTCGCACATAGCTCACATGTCTGTATGTGTGTCTGTGTGCATGATCGCATGAGCGGGTGCATGCCCATGGGCGTGTGTATGGGTGTGCTTGTAAGAGAGAGCGTGTGCACAGATTTATGCACATAGGCGTGTGAATGTGCTTATCTGTGTGTGTGCCCGAGAGAGTGCCCTTACACAGGTGCGTGCCCATCAGGTGTGTGCGTGGGTGTGTTTCAGAGAGAGAGCATATGCACAGATTCATGACATAAGCATGTGAGTGTGTCTGTGTGTGGAGGTGCTTGTGCGTGGGCATGTATGTGTGGTCACGAGAGAGCGTGTGGTCAGGGGCGTGCACATGGGTGTGTGTGTGTGTGTGTGTGTGCTTCAAAGAGGCCACGGTTGGGATGCACTCACGTGGGCATATGTCTCTGTGTGCGTGCTTTCAAGGTGCCTTCACATGGGAGTGGGGTGACCCGGCCCTGGAGGCATGATACGAGGGATGCGGAGCATACTGTGCCCGCCCACCTGGGGAGGGAAGCGGGGGGGGGGGGGACTGCTGTCAGACTCACTGGGGATGGCGTGGGGCTGGGCCGCCTGGGGCTCCAGGCACACAGACTGCAGGGACTCCAGGCTGGGGACTTACATCAGGCCCCCCAGAAGCACCGGTGGGACCGGCTGGACTCAAGGGCCGAGGGAAGGGCAATACCCCCTAGGACACCCCCAGTCTCTTGCCCTCTCCTGCTGGCACAACTCTCATGGCTTTCCCTTCCCCAAGAACAATGTCTTGAGGCTATCCAGAGGGCCGGAGGTACCGGGGGACCTCAACTGGAATGTGACCCTGTGTCTACTGGCCTGCTGGTCCACTTCTGTGTCTAGAAGGGGGTCAAGTCAACAGGCAAGGTACAGCCGGGGGAGACCACGGGGCTGGGGCAGCACTGCCTGGGCGTGGGGTTCATCTGCCAGGGACCACTGGTGCCACGGGAGGTGACTGCATCAGGGGTTGTACTTCAATCCGGTCCCTGAGCCCCACCCCCTGGCCGGAGAGTCCTCGGCCCCCCCAGCAGACTTCCCTCACCCCCACTGGAAGGGAAGAGCCACCAGCAGTGGCTGACCCTTTCCTGTGTGGGGGGCATCCCTGTCCCACCTTTCCACCCTCCCAGTTTCTGTTGATTCTGGCTCCCAGTCAGTTTTAGGGTGTGCAAAGACCTGGTCTACTGCCTATGTGTGTCCCCTGCTCTGTGGCCAAGAGGACACCAGCGGGGAGCCTGGACATGTCAATGTATGGCAGTAACCGCTGTAATATTGTAAAGTAATTAGCCTCCAATTAAAAAGATAAATTAATTTTTTAAAAAAGCAAGAGAGAAGTAAACAGTTAGGTCAGCATTTCTAATTGTTGGAATATAGTAATACTTTAAGGAAATAACCGTTAATGGAAAGATTTATAAATTCCACTAATTCATTAACCATAGTAATGAAAAACGTGGAAACAACTTACATGTTCCATAATGAGATTATTATTGTTGCTGTTGTTTTTATTTAAAGACCCAATTTTACTTTTTTGGCCACGCCACACGACATGTGGGATCGTAGTTCTGCTGCCAGGGACTGAACCTGCAGCCCTTACACTGGAAGTGCATAGTCTTATCCACCGGACTGCCTGGGAAGTCCCAATAATTACATTATCATGCATCTTATATCTATTCAATAACACATTTCTGAAGAGATTTTAGAAAGTGGAAAAGCTAGTATACTAAATGAAAAAAAATTCAGGAAAAAAATTAAAGCTAAACTTGATAACTTCTACATCACATGCTGTTATGTATTTAATGTGCAAGTACACCTAGAAAATATTCTTAAACGTTGACAGTATTTAGTGCTGAACATAGGGCTCGATTTTCATTTTCTGAAATTGTTTTCAATTCCCTTGTAATTGGAATTCAAACATCTGAATTTCAGTACCTTCCCTCTAACACGAGAACAAAGATAAAAAATGTTTTTAAAATCCAGAAGCGCATTAGCTGAAAAGAAACTGGGGCACAAAAAGTGACTCAGCTTTATTTTCTGCTGTAACAAACACTGAAGCACCCCACTCCTCAAGCAGCAGGGCAACAAAGCAAGTGAACCAACAGAGACCAAAGGCCAGTAAAGGCAAAAACTTAGACTCAAATAACAAAGTGGCGATGCCTCTTAGTTTGAATTCCCTATGCCCCGCCGAGCAGGGGACACAAGGTTAGGCCTCAGCCCCTTTCCTCAGCGAGGTGGGAGCCCAAGGCTCCGAATGTTCCGAATCACCAGGGAAAGCTGATCGAGGAATGGGTTCATGGAAAGTCGGATGAAAGCCAGGTCTTCACAGGTCTTCAGCAGTCCATGTACTAAAAGCAGGGAAAAGAAAATCAGGTTAAAGGGAAGATTGCTCCTGTAGGTCCAGGGTACCAACCCCCCTGCTTATACCAAGCCCCTCAGTGTCTCCATCATAGCACGCTTAAGAGGGAGCTCAGACCACAGCACCTGCCACCCCCCACTTCCCAAGGCAAACTCGTCTGGAACTGACACAAGCAGGTCACTGCCATTCACTGCAAATTCCCTCAGAACCAATCCTTGGTGGCGCTGGGCATCTGGGAGCAGAGATCTGCGAGCCATGTCTGCCTCCAGGGGTGACTGGAAAGGCACTCTGAGTGTGCTGGGAGAGACACGGTTAAGGCACCACCCATTACAGAATTTGCTGATTATCTCGGGCTTCCTCGCACCTCAGAGGCCTGCTTTTACCCCAGGATGCCCATCCTCCTGACCACAACCTGAGACCACCCTGAGCTGCCTCCCTAACCCTTCTGTCCATCTTCCCCACCCTCCAGGCTCCTCAGGCCTTGACAACCTCCTTTGCTGCCAGGCTGCCCAGTCCTGCTGCCCCGGATCGCCCCCGTACTCCCTTCTATCCCTTCCTCAGGCTGCCGGCATGTTTCCCTCCACCACACCACTGACCCCGCCCAGAAAGGCTCCCTGAAAAGGATACAGCACCGCCTCTCCACGTCTAGGCCTTACAGCCAAGGGTGCTACATCTCCAGCGGGTCCTAGGCCACCTGGTGCCCGCTCACCCCGGGGACGAGCTCCAGCGTCTTCCATCACCGCTCTTCCTCTGCCAGGCCCACCCCCGCCTTCTGGGGCCCGGGGACGATCCTCACCTTCAGCGCTGCCTGAACCACTCTGGCAAGGAGGTGCTCTGGAGCTATGCTGGTCATCTCGGCCCTCTGCGCCACCGGCACCACCACCCGACGCCTGCATGGCTGCTGTGCGTCTCCCTCAGACGCCAAATAAGGGGCGGAGAGACTGGGCCGCTCACGAAGTCCCTCCCCTTCTGCGCAAGGACGCCAAAAGTGCGCCTGCGCACACAGCCCAGCCACCCACGGGCTGCTATGGAGACCGTGTGAGGCTGGAGGGACTCGGCTCTGTCACAACGCCACGCTCCTTTCAGGTGCCCCCGATGCGCCTGCGCACACGGGCCCCTCCAGTGCCGGCTCAGATGGCGTGGAATGGAGCCCGCCAAGTGTGCACAGAGATGCCACTGAGACACAAATGCCGACTTTCCCGTCTCATGGCCTAAAGCTAGTTCCACAATGCGACTTTCGTTTCTCCAACGTATGCCACAGAAGGGTCTCACTGGACTAAGGTGGGAGTCGAGGGCAAGGGGCCAAGCCACACCACCCACCCTGGTCCCCTTTTTGCCCAGTCCACATCATAGCTGTGTTCTTTGACCGTAGTGATAGCTAGCACTTCCTATGGTCCAAGCGTTTTTTCAAGTGCTTTCATGTGTTCGTCCATCACGTCCGTTTTCAGACAGTATTGCCATGGCACAGGCCTCCCTTGTGGTTCAGCTGCTAAAGAATCTGCCTGCAGTGTGGGAGACCTGGGTTTGATCTCTGGGTTGGGAAGATCCCCTGGAGAAGGGAAAGGCTACCCACTCCAGTATTCAGGCCTGGAAAATTCCGTGGACTGTATAGTCCATGGGGTCGCAAAGAGTCAGACATGACTGAGCGACTTTCACTTCACTTCACTTCATAAAATGAGAAAATACTCCAAAATTAATACTGAATGGCAGTAAACTACTGTCTTATTCTCCGGCTTCTTACATTGTCTTCACTTATGTTGTACTCCTTGAATATCTGCATCTCAGAACTTCCCCTCCAACCAGAAGACAAATAGAGTATTAAGAAGTGCAGAAGCTAAAACTAGTCAGAGAGGGCACAGTAGCTCAGTTTCATTTTCTGCAGTTAACAATCACCAAACAAAGTATGGTGGACCCCGAACCCCCCAGCAGCAGCACAGGCACAAGATGAAGCAGAAATCAATGCCCTCGGGAAGGACACTTGAGGCTAGGGCACATGCGCTAGATTTAACCCTGACTTTCGTGCAGAGGCTTAGTAGAAAGGGCGGGGGGGGGCGCATAGTGCCGCATGGTCCGCATCACCAGGGAAATCTGCAGACAGAGGGTGATGGACGTCTGGAGCAGGGCATGGTCTTCAGCACTCAATTGGCTAAAATAAGGAGGGAAGATGAAATTCAAGCTCCCGACAAGAAGGAGGAAGTGGAGCATGTCCTTCCTCTGTCCCCGCACACTGACAAGCCCAGAGCACCACATTTCTCCTTTAGGCTTAACCCTCCATTATGGCTCCTCCCGGGCCAAGACGGGCCCTGGCCACTGCCCACCACCCCCTCCCCAGCCTGGGCCCCTGCCCCCTTTAGAACTGACAGAACCAACAAGCAGCCATTAACATTGAGCTCCTTCTGAACTGGCGCTCACAGCGGAGTACTTTGAGACAGGAAGTTGCGGGCGATTTTTGCCTGAGCGAGCGATGCAAAAGGTACGGTGAGAATGCTGGTGGAGATGTGGTTAAGGCACCATCCACATTTCTCATTTTGCCTGTACGTCAAGCTCCCTGCTCACGGAGACCCGCCTTCTCCCACAAGGTCGCCGCTGGACACTTTGGATATCACTGCCCCGACCCTCTGGATCCCTTCAGGTTGCTTTTCCTCACCACCGTGCCCTGGCAGCCAGACCACCCCTGACCCATACCCTTCAGCCCCCCAGAGTATCCTCCTCCTACACTTTAGGCCCCGCCGCCTGCAACCACCCAAACCACCCCTAGCCCACACCCGGAACCCCATGGCCGCCCGGCCCACTGGGGCTCCTGGAATAGGATACAACTGAACTGGTCAGTTACTCAGAACTCTGGCTCTGGGTGCAGTGTCTCTTCCCAACTGTGGTGTCTGAGGTAACCCCAGGATCTGCAGAATGTCACCAACTGCACCACCTGACTCTCCTGCAGCGCTGGGGCCTCTGGGATCACTCAGGTCGCCGGGGTCGCCAGGGACTGTAGGACTGACAGCGTCACCAGGGCCAGCTGGGTCACCAGGGCCATCGCGGCCACCAGCATCACCCAGCACACCTCGGCTGACACGTGCCGTGCCCGCTACAAAGGCCATGGCACCTGCATCTTCATCGGCTGCCCTCGTGGCTCCTCCACCATGTGCCTCGGACTCCATCTTGAACCCCTCTCCCCCTCACTCCGCGTTGGGAAAGACTGAACCCTCCCTATAGAACTGATCCCCGTAGTGCGACATGCAACTCAGCATCGGCAGAGCGCCTGCACAAACACACCCTGGTCCTGCCTCCCGATAGGTTCCCACCAACAGTTGGCTCCCACAGTGGCTGCAGGCTCTCCGGCAATAGGCGCTCCCTGCAGAAGCTTCAAGCGTTCACCCGATGTGTCACCCCAATGAGCCTGCACAGACACACCCACGTGGTCTGGGCCGTCTAAGTCAGCCCTGCCTCAGGCCTGGAAACCTGGTAAACGGCTTAGCCAGGAAGCCGCTGGGTAGCACTCCACCCTTTATTGTGTCCGCAGCTCCTCAGTGCGCATGCTCAAACAGACCCCACCCCACTCCTCAGGGCACGTGCCTGTTTCCCGTCCAAGCCTGCAAACCCCAGTGAGTCCTGGTCCCTGTGCACCTCCAAGACTGCAGTGCTACCAACCTGGCCACGCTCACAGGTGACCATCCTGCTGAGCGCAGGTCCTTGTTATTGACTTCCGGAAGGGAGTCGGGCACCCCTGGGTCAGGGCCGGTCTATCCCTCTGGTGTCCCACACGTAGGTCACGTCAGTGCAAATGTATCTGTGTGCGTGAGTGCATGGGCAGGTGCATGCCCATGGGCGTGTGCATGGGTGTGTTTCTGAGAGAGAGCACGTGCACAGGTTCACACGCATAGGCGTGTGCGTGTGTCTGTTTTTGCAGGTGTCTGCACGTGGGCATGTATGTGGGCAGGAGAGCATGTGGTCAGGTGCATGCACGCGGGCGTGTGAGTGTGCATGTGTGTGTGAAAGAGCACGGGTCAGATTAATGCACATGGGTGTCTCCGTGTGTGTGTGCTTGCACAGGTGCCTTCACATGGGAGTGGGGCGACCCGGCTCTGGAGTCCTGAGACTAGGGGTGTAGAGGGGGCTGTGCCTGCCCGCCTGGGGAGGGAAGCGGGGACTTCTGTGGGACTCACTGGGGACGGCGTGGGGCTGGGCCGCCTGGGGGTCCGGGCACACAGACTGCAGGGACTCCAGGCTGGGGACTTACACCTGGCATCCCAGAAGCACCGGTGGTACTGGCTGGATTAAAGGGCTGCAGGAAGGGCAGTGTTCCCCAAGACACCCCCAGTCTCTTGGCCCTCTGCTGACACAACTCTCATGGGCTTTCCCTCCCCAGGAACCAAGTCTTGGGGCTCGAGGTGCCAGGGGCCCTCAACCGGGAGGTGACCCTGTGTCTGCTGACCTTCTGGGCGCTGGTCTACTTCTGTGTCTGGGAGGGGGTATAGTCAACAAGCAAGGTACAGCCGGGGGTGATGGCGGGGCTGGGGCAGCACTGCCTGGGCGTGGGGTGCATATGCCAGGGAACCGCTGGTGCCACAGGAGGTGACTGGATCCGGGCCACTGCCCGAGGAGGAGGCAGATACTTCAATCCGGGCCCCTTGATCTCCACCCCCTGGCCGGATAGGCCTCTGGGCAGCCCGCCAAATCCCAGGCCAGCAGCCTTCCCCCACCCCCAGTGGAAGGATTCGATTTTCCTGCATTATCATGTTAGCTGTAGGAGTTTTGTAGATGACCTTGATCGGATTAAGAAAGTCTGTTTGTAGTCCTAGTTTTCCGACAGTTTTTATCATAGCGGTGGTTGAACGCTGTCAAATGCTTTTTCGGCATCTTGAGAAATGATCGTATGGCTTTTCTCCTGTTTTGTACTTAATATGATGGATAACACTGGTTGATGGGTTTTTTAATGCATAACCAATCTTTCATTCTTGGGATAGATCTCGTTTGGTCATAAGGCTGTATATGTCGCCGGATTAAATTTGATAACATTTCATATTTTGTGCTTAGCTTAATGAAGGATATTAGCCTGCGGTTCTCTTTTCTTGCAATATCATCATATGGCTTTGGTGTTTTGTAAGACTGGCCTCGGAAAATGATTTGAGAAGTGTTTCCCCTCCTCTGCTTTCTGAAAGAATTTGTATAGGATTGGTGATATTTCTCCTTTAAATATTTCATAGCGTTCCCTAGTTAAGTCACGTGGGCCTGGAGTTTTCTGTTCCGTATCTTTGATCGATTTAGGGATATTTAGGTTTCCCACTTCCTTCTTGAGTTAGTTTTGGGAATTTGTGTCATTCAAGGAATTTGTTATTTTCATCTACATTGGCAAACGTATTCGCAGACATTGTTCCTAATGTGCTGTGGTTGCTTGCACAATCCTGTCCGTCGCTGCGCGACCCCGTGGACCGTGGCCTGCCGGGTTCCTCTGTCCACAGGTATTGTCCAGGCCAGAATACTGGAGGGGGGTTCCCATGCCCTCCTTCAGGGGATCTCTCCAACCCAGGGATCGAACCCCGGTCTCCTGCATTGCAGGCGGATTCTTGACCTTCTGAGCCACTAGGGAAGCCCAAGAATACTGGAGTGGCTAGCCTATCCCTTCTCCAGGGGATCTTCCCAACCCAGGAGTGTAACTGGGGTCTCCTGCATTGCCAGTGGATTCTTTGCCAGCTGAGCTACCAGGGAAGCCCTTAAACCACCTGGTCTGTGGTATTTTATTATTATTCTGTTATGCCATGCTACGCGGACAAATGGGCTTCCAAGGTGGCTCAGTGGTAAAATAATCTGCCTGCCAAGCAGTAGATGTGAGTTCAGTCCTTGGTTCGGGAAGATCCCCTGAAGAAGGAAATGGCAACCCACTCCAGTATGCTTGCCTGGAAAACCCCACGGACACAGACAGAGGAGCCTGGTGGGCTACAGTTCATTGGGTTGCAAAAGAGTTGGGCACAGTTTAGCGACTAAACAACAAGCTGACAAATTCAGGGTAGGCAGGACAAAAGTGGACACTTTCATACCCAACTGGTTCGAGTCAAATCGATGCAACCGTTTTGGAGGGCATGGGGATATGTATAAAACATATTTGGGAATATGTGTAAAACATTTCAAAAAGAGATTACTTTTTCACCCAACAACCCTCCGTTTTAGCTCAGAATTATTGTACATAGTGAGCTGGTGGTAGTGGTCTGGTCACTCAGTCATGTCCGACTCTTGCAACTCCACAGACCGTAGCCCAGCAGGCTCCTCTGCCCATGGGATTTCTCAGGCAAGAATACTGGCGTGGTTTGCCATTTCCTTGTCCACATAATATGTTACACAAAAGCAAATGTACCAGGATGTCCATTTCAGCATTGTTTGTAATACTGAAAAACTGCAAACAGCCTAAAGGCCTAGTTACAAGAGACTGGTGAAAATAACTATGGATTACACATTCTGAGGGATATTAGACAGCTCTTACAAGTACTGCGGATGGCACAGGCTTTGCTGTATCCACCATATGGCCCACTTCTGGGTCAATTCTGGGTGCCCTGTCTGGAAAGGGATGGTCCTTCTCCTTATGCCCTTCCACCAGCTGCCCCTTGCAGTGTCCCTCTCCTCCTTTGACTTGTCTCTTTTTCAACCATGATATGAGTTGATGAGCAAGCAGCTAATCGCTTAACAAGAAAAGAGGCCTGTTTCTACCTTGAAGTAATAAATAAGGGCCAAGTCTTCAGACCGCATTAGTTACGTAAGAAAGAAAAGTATGATCCTTCAATTCACGAAGGGTCCAGCCTTGCTATTGCAAGTGAAAAATGAGTGGAACGAAAACGACCAAAATTGCCACTTTAGTTTTTAAGCCAAAGGGAGAGCTTCTGGGTCTGGGTAACTACCAGATACAGAGGTAGTTTCTGTCTTCAGGCATGGCTGGGCCCAGCATTTTGTCCCGGAGATTTGCCTTCTTGCTCCAACTCCCCCTCTGTCCTTTGCCAGCCTGCCTCCCCTAGAGAATCAAAGTGTCACTGGTTGGATGATATCACCACAGCAGGAGGAATGTGGTCCTCCAATGGCCAGGCCTGAGCCACATGCCCACCCGTGGAATCAAATGTGAAGTCAGCTCTATCACAGTCACAATGGCCTAGAGAAAAGGAAAGGGGCAGTTTTCCAGAGTGACAGCGTACCGGTGCCAAGAGAAGGAAAAGGGACACTGAATTACAAAACCCATCCATGTCCTCGACAGCGGTATAGACTTTGCATCAAATTCATAATCAATTTCCAGTGTTTAAAGGAACGAGACTGGGAACGAATATTTCTTAATCTAACAGTGTGTCCACGCTCAGTCACTCAGTCGTGTCCGACTCTTTGCGACCCCATGGACTGTAGCCCAGCAGGCTCCTCTGTCCATGGGATTTTCCAGGCACGAAGACTGGAGTGGGTTGCCGTTTTCTTCTCCAATTTTATACAGCTCTTAAATATACAATAATATACAATTATAACATACAATATTATACAGCTCTTAAAAAGTACTGCGGATGGCACAGGCTTTGCTGTATCCACCATATGGCCCACTTCTGGGTCAATTCTGGGTGCCCTGTCTGGAAAGGGATGGTCCTTCTCCTTGTAATATAAAGTGCCAATCAACTGTCCAGGTGGATTTTACTACCACTTAAGGGTTCTTGTTTGGCTTCCCAGGTGGTCCAGTGGTCAAGATTCTGCCTGCCAATCCAGGGCACATGGGTTCAGTCCCTGGGCCAGGAATAGCCCACATGCCTGGGGCAGCTAAGCTCGTGTGCCGCAACAACTGAGCGCACCACTGTCTAAAGTCTGTGCTCCTCGACAAGGGAAACCTCTGCAATGAGAAGCCTGAGCACAGCAGTTAGAGAGTAGCCTCTGCTGGCTGCAAGTACAGAAAACCTACACACAGTTAACAAGACGCAGCACAGCCAAAAAAAAAAAGAAAAAAAAATTCATAAATAAAATTTTTAAAAAGAGTCCCTGTTTCCAGCTATAGCCTTCTCGGCCATTGAAGATTTCAGTTAATTAAGTTCCTCCTACACCGAGATCCGCTCTGGTCCTACAGAGTCAATCTTAATAAGTAAGATCCAAAAAGGATCAAACTGTTTCCAAGCAACTTAACAGGATTCCAGAATACAGCTCAAGAAAAGTTTAGGCATAGAAAAATATTAAGCATGCAAGGGAAATTTGATACTGCTTGGCATCCAATCTAAAATTACCAGGAGGCAAAGAAGCAGGAAAATCAAATCCGTTATAACAGAGATCAGCGTGGTGGTGTTCAGTTGCTCAGTCGTGTCTATTTTCAACTCCATGAACTGCGGCAGGCCAGGCTTCCCTGTCCTTCACCATCTCCCAGAACTTGCTCAAACTCACGTCTGGTGTCGTGATGCCATCCAACCATCTCATCTTCTGTCATTCCCTTCTCCTCCTGCCTTCAATATTTCCCAGCATCAGAGTCTTTGCCAGTGAGTTGGATCTTCATATCAGGTGGCCAAAGTGATGGCAGATCTCATTTTAACAGAAATCAGTTAAAATCCATTAATTGGAAAGGAAGAAATAAATGTGCATGTATGTGCCTACAAAACGCTTGTCTAAGAGGGAGTTCCATGGGATCTACAAAAGAGCTATTACAAGTAATCCGTGACTTTAGCAAGGTTTCACGATACAAGGTTACTCTTGAGAGTGCCTTGAACTGCAAGGAGATCAAACTAATCAATCCTAAAGGAAATCAGTCCCGAATATTCATTGGAAGGACGGGTGCTGAAGCCGGAGCGACAACACTTCGGTCAGCAGAAGCCAAAAGCTGACTCACTGGAAAAGACTGTGATGCTGGGAAAGATTTAAGGCAAAAAGAGAAGGGGAGCACAGAAGGTGAGATGGTTAGATAGCACCACCGACTCAAAGGACATGAATTTGAGCCAATTCCAGGAGACAGCGGGGACACAGAGCCTGGTGTGCTACAGTCCATGGGATCGCAAAGACTCACCTGGACACAAAAGACTCAACAACAACAACAACAACATTCTGGTGTTTTATATATAAATGTAACTGTAAAACTGACAAAATATTCCAAAATCAATACCGAATGGCAGTACACAACTTTCTTATTCTCCCACTTCTTACATTGGCTTCCATTATGTTGTACTCCTTGAATACCTGGATCTCAGAACCTCTCCTCCAACTAAAAGACAAATGCAGTATTAGGAAGCGAACCCTCTAAAAATAAAGTCAGAGGCAGCACAGTAGCTCAGTTTTACTTTCTGCAGTTAACAATCACCAAACAAACGATGTGGACCCTGAGCCCCCAAGCAGCAGCACAGGCACAAGATGAAGCCCCATCAAAGTAATTCAGAAAGCAATGCCCTGGGGAAGGACACTTGAGGCTAGGGCACATAGGCTAGGTTTAAGCCCGTCTTCTCTGCTGAGGCTTAGCACGAGGACGGGGCACAAAGCGCTGCAAGGACTGCATCACCATGGAAAGCTGCCCCGCACAGAAGTCGATGGACCTGTGGAGCAGGACAGGGTCTTCAGCAGTCAATCGGCTAAAAGGGAGGGAAAATGAAATTCAAGCTCCTGCCAAGGAGGAGGAAGAGAAGCATGTCCTCCCTCTGTCCCCGCACACCGACAGAGCCCAGAGCACCACACTTCTCCTCTAGGCTTAACCCTCCATTATGGCTCCTCCTGGGCCGAGACTGGCCACCGTCCTCCACTCCCTCCCCAGCCCCGGCCCCCTTTAGAACTTACAGAACCAACATGCAGCCGTTAACATCGAGCTCCCTCCGAAGCGGCCCTGGCAGTTGAGTACGTGGAGTGAGGAAGTGGCGGGCGATGTCCGCCTGTGCGTGCGATGCGAAAAGCACACTGAGGCTGCTGGTGGAGATATGGTTAAGGCACCATCCACATGACTCACGTGGCTTGCACGTCAGGCTCCCTGCTCGTGGAGACTCGCCTTCTCCCACAAGGCCGCCGCCAGATACCCTGGCTATCACTGCCCGACCCTCTGGATCCCTTCAGGTTTCTTTCCGTCACCACCATCCCCTGGCAGCCAGACCACCCCTGACCCATACCCTCCAGCCCCGCAGAGTACCCTCCTCCCACGCTTTAGGCTCCACCACCTGCAACCCCCCAAACTACCCCTAGCGCACACCCCGACCCCTGCGGCCGCCCAGCCCACCGGGGCTCCCAGCATAGGATACCACTGGAGGGCTCGGTTAATCGGAACTCTGGCTCCGGGTGCAGCGTCTCCACCCGGCCCTGGCGCCTGCGGTGCCCCCGCGATCTGTGGCATGGCACCGGCTGCACCACCCGACTCTCCTGCAGCGCTGGGGCCTCTGGGATTAGCCTGGTCACCAGAGCCGCCAGGGACTCCTCGACTGACGGCGTCACCAGGGACAGCTGGGTCGCCAGGGCAATCGTGGCCACCAGCACCACCCTGCACGCCTTGGCCACCACCTGCCGTGCCCGCTGCAGAGGCCACGGCGACTGCGTCTTCATCGGCTGCCCTTGTGGCTCCTCCACCGTGTGCCTCGGACTCCATCTTGAACCCTCTCCCCCACCTCCGCGGCGGGAAAGACTGAACAGTCCCTACAAATACCAGTCCCGGAGTGAGACCTGCAACTCAGCAGAGCGCCCGCGCAAACCCACCCTGGTCCTGCCTCACGATTGGTTCCCACCGACAACGGGTGCCCTGCTGAAGCTTCGCGCATTCACGCACCACGTAGCCCCAACGCGCATGCGCAGACCCATACCCACGAGGTCTGGGCTCTCTTAAGTCAGCCCTGCCTCCGGCCGGGAAACCTGGTAAACGGTTCAGCCGTGAGGCCTCTAGGCGGCGCTCCACCCTTCGGTGTGGGGGCAGCGCCTCAGTGCGCGATGCTCAAACAGACGCTGCCGCCCTCCTCAAGGCGCGTGACTGTTTCCACGCCAAGCCTGCAAACCCCAAGTGAGCCCTGGTCCCTGTGCACCTTCAAGTCTGTGCTGCTGACAGCTTGGCGTCGCTCACAGGTGACCATCCTGCTGAGCGCAGGTCCTTTTCCTTGACTCCCAGAAGGGAGTTGGGCACCCCTGGGTCAGCGCTCGTCTGTCTCTCTGGTGTCTCGCACATAGCTCACATGTCTGTATGTGTGTCTGTGTGCATGATCGCATGAGCGGGTGCATGCCCATGGGCGTGTGTATGGGTGTGCTTGTAAGAGAGAGCGTGTGCACAGATTTATGCACATAGGCGTGTGAATGTGCTTATCTGTGTGTGTGCCCGAGAGAGTGCCCTTACACAGGTGCGTGCCCATCAGGTGTGTGCGTGGGTGTGTTTCAGAGAGAGAGCATATGCACAGATTCATGACATAAGCATGTGAGTGTGTCTGTGTGTGGAGGTGCTTGTGCGTGGGCATGTATGTGTGGTCACGAGAGAGCGTGTGGTCAGGGGCGTGCACATGGGTGTGTGTGTGTGTGTGTGTGTGTGCTTCAAAGAGGCCACGGTTGGGATGCATTCACGTGGGCATATGTCTCTGTGTGCGTGCTTTCAAGGTGCCTTCACATGGGAGTGGGGTGACCCGGCCCTGGAGGCATGATACGAGGGATGCGGAGCATACTGTGCCCGCCCACCTGGGGAGGGAAGCGGGGGGGGGGGGACTGCTGTCAGACTCACTGGGGATGGCGTGGGGCTGGGCCGCCTGGGGCTCCAGGCACACAGACTGCAGGGACTCCAGGCTGGGGACTTACATCAGGACCCCCAGAAGCACCGGTGGGACCGGCTGGACTCAAGGGCCGAGGGAAGGGCAATACCCCCTAGGACACCCCCAGTCTCTTGCCCTCTCCTGCTGGCACAACTCTCATGGCTTTCCCTTCCCCAAGAACAATGTCTTGAGGCTATCCAGAGGGCCGGAGGTACCGGGGGACCTCAACTGGAATGTGACCCTGTGTCTACTGGCCTGCTGGTCCACTTCTGTGTCTAGAAGGGGGTCAAGTCAACAGGCAAGGTACAGCCGGGGGAGACCACGGGGCTGGGGCAGCACTGCCTGGGCGTGGGGTTCATCTGCCAGGGACCACTGGTGCCACGGGAGGTGACTGCATCAGGGGTTGTACTTCAATCCGGTCCCTGAGCCCCACCCCCTGGCCGGAGAGTCCTCGGCCCCCCCAGCAGACTTCCCTCACCCCCACTGGAAGGGAAGAGCCACCAGCAGTGGCTGACCCTTTCCTGTGTGGGGGGCATCCCTGTCCCACCTTTCCACCCTCCCAGTTTCTGTTGATTCTGGCTCCCAGTCAGTTTTAGGGTGTGCAAAGACCTGGTCTACTGCCTATGTGTGTCCCCTGCTCTGTGGCCAAGAGGACACCAGCGGGGAGCCTGGACATGTCAATGTATGGCAGTAACCGCTGTAATATTGTAAAGTAATTAGCCTCCAATTAAAAAGATAAATTAATTTTTTAAAAAAGCAAGAGAGAAGTAAACAGTTAGGTCAGCATTTCTAATTGTTGGAATATAGTAATACTTTAAGGAAATAACCGTTAATGGAAAGATTTATAAATTCCACTAATTCATTAACCATAGTAATGAAAAACGTGGAAACAACTTACATGTTCCATAATGAGATTATTATTGTTGCTGTTGTTTTTATTTAAAGACCCAATTTTACTTTTTTGGCCACGCCACACGACATGTGGGATCGTAGTTCTGCTGCCAGGGACTGAACCTGCAGCCCTTACACTGGAAGTGCATAGTCTTATCCACCGGACTGCCTGGGAAGTCCCAATAATTACATTATCATGCATCTTATATCTATTCAATAACACATTTCTGAAGAGATTTTAGAAAGTGGAAAAGCTAGTATACTAAATGAAAAAAAATTCAGGAAAAAAATTAAAGCTAAACTTGATAACTTCTACATCACATGCTGTTATGTATTTAATGTGCAAGTACACCTAGAAAATATTCTTAAACGTTGACAGTATTTAGTGCTGAACATAGGGCTCGATTTTCATTTTCTGAAATTGTTTTCAATTCCCTTGTAATTGGAATTCAAACATCTGAATTTCAGTACCTTCCCTCTAACACGAGAACAAAGATAAAAAATGTTTTTAAAATCCAGAAGCGCATTAGCTGAAAAGAAACTGGGGCACAAAAAGTGACTCAGCTTTATTTTCTGCTGTAACAAACACTGAAGCACCCCACTCCTCAAGCAGCAGGGCAACAAAGCAAGTGAACCAACAGAGACCAAAGGCCAGTAAAGGCAAAAACTTAGACTCAAATAACAAAGTGGCGATGCCTCTTAGTTTGAATTCCCTATGCCCCGCCGAGCAGGGGACACAAGGTTAGGCCTCAGCCCCTTTCCTCAGCGAGGTGGGAGCCCAAGGCTCCGAATGTTCCGAATCACCAGGGAAAGCTGATCGAGGAATGGGTTCATGGAAAGTCGGATGAAAGCCAGGTCTTCACAGGTCTTCAGCAGTCCATGTACTAAAAGCAGGGAAAAGAAAATCAGGTTAAAGGGAAGATTGCTCCTGTAGGTCCAGGGTACCAACCCCCCTGCTTATACCAAGCCCCTCAGTGTCTCCATCATAGCACGCTTAAGAGGGAGCTCAGACCACAGCACCTGCCACCCCCCACTTCCCAAGGCAAACTCGTCTGGAACTGACACAAGCAGGTCACTGCCATTCACTGCAAATTCCCTCAGAACCAATCCTTGGTGGCGCTGGGCATCTGGGAGCAGAGATCTGCGAGCCATGTCTGCCTCCAGGGGTGACTGGAAAGGCACTCTGAGTGTGCTGGGAGAGACACGGTTAAGGCACCACCCATTACAGAATTTGCTGATTATCTCGGGCTTCCTCGCACCTCAGAGGCCTGCTTTTACCCCAGGATGCCCATCCTCCTGACCACAACCTGAGACCACCCTGAGCTGCCTCCCTAACCCTTCTGTCCATCTTCCCCACCCTCCAGGCTCCTCAGGCCTTGACAACCTCCTTTGCTGCCAGGCTGCCCAGTCCTGCTGCCCCGGATCGCCCCCGTACTCCCTTCTATCCCTTCCTCAGGCTGCCGGCATGTTTCCCTCCACCACACCACTGACCCCGCCCAGAAAGGCTCCCTGAAAGGGATACAGCACCGCCTCTCCACGTCTAGGCCTTACAGCCAAGGGTGCTACATCTCCAGCGGGTCCTAGGCCACCTGGTGCCCGCTCACCCCGGGGACGAGCTCCAGCGTCTTCCATCACCGCTCTTCCTCTGCCAGGCCCACCCCCGCCTTCTGGGGCCCGGGGACGATCCTCACCTTCAGCGCTGCCTGAACCACTCTGGCAAGGAGGTGCTCTGGAGCTATGCTGGTCATCTCGGCCCTCTGCGCCACCGGCACCACCACCCGACGCCTGCATGGCTGCTGTGCGTCTCCCTCAGACGCCAAATAAGGGGCGGAGAGACTGGGCCGCTCACGAAGTCCCTCCCCTTCTGCGCAAGGACGCCAAAAGTGCGCCTGCGCACACAGCCCAGCCACCCACGGGCTGCTATGGAGACCGTGTGAGGCTGGAGGGACTCGGCTCTGTCACAACGCCACGCTCCTTTCAGGTGCCCCCGATGCGCCTGCGCACACGGGCCCCTCCAGTGCCGGCTCAGATGGCGTGGAATGGAGCCCGCCAAGTGTCCACAGAGACGCCACTGAGACACAAATGCCGACTTTCCCGTCTCATGGCCTAAAGCTAGTTCCACAATGCGACTTTCGTTTCTCCAACGTATGCCACAGAAGGGTCTCACTGGACTAAGGTGGGAGTCGAGGGCAAGGGGCCAAGCCACACCACCCACCCTGGTCCCCTTTTTGCCCAGTCCACATCATAGCTGTGTTCTTTGACCGTAGTGATAGCTAGCACTTCCTATGGTCCAAGCGTTTTTTCAAGTGCTTTCATGTGTTCGTCCATCACGTCCGTTTTCAGACAGTATTGCCATGGCACAGGCCTCCCTTGTGGTTCAGCTGCTAAAGAATCTGCCTGCAGTGTGGGAGACCTGGGTTTGATCTCTGGGTTGGGAAGATCCCCTGGAGAAGGGAAAGGCTACCCACTCCAGTATTCAGGCCTGGAAAATTCCGTGGACTGTATAGTCCATGGGGTCGCAAAGAGTCAGACATGACTGAGCGACTTTCACTTCACTTCACTTCATAAAATGAGAAAATACTCCAAAATTAATACTGAATGGCAGTAAACTACTGTCTTATTCTCCGGCTTCTTACATTGTCTTCACTTATGTTGTACTCCTTGAATATCTGCATCTCAGAACTTCCCCTCCAACCAGAAGACAAATAGAGTATTAAGAAGTGCAGAAGCTAAAACTAGTCAGAGAGGGCACAGTAGCTCAGTTTCATTTTCTGCAGTTAACAATCACCAAACAAAGTATGGTGGACCCCGAACCCCCCAGCAGCAGCACAGGCACAAGATGAAGCAGAAATCAATGCCCTCGGGAAGGACACTTGAGGCTAGGGCACATGCGCTAGATTTAACCCTGACTTTCGTGCAGAGGCTTAGTAGAAAGGGCGGGGGGGGGGCGCATAGTGCCGCATGGTCCGCATCACCAGGGAAATCTGCAGACAGAGGGTGATGGACGTCTGGAGCAGGGCATGGTCTTCAGCACTCAATTGGCTAAAATAAGGAGGGAAGATGAAATTCAAGCTCCCGACAAGAAGGAGGAAGTGGAGCATGTCCTTCCTCTGTCCCCGCACACTGACAAGCCCAGAGCACCACATTTCTCCTTTAGGCTTAACCCTCCATTATGGCTCCTCCCGGGCCAAGACGGGCCCTGGCCACTGCCCACCACCCCCTCCCCAGCCTGGGCCCCTGCCCCCTTTAGAACTGACAGAACCAACAAGCAGCCATTAACATTGAGCTCCTTCTGAACTGGCGCTCACAGCGGAGTACTTTGAGACAGGAAGTTGCGGGCGATTTTTGCCTGAGCGAGCGATGCAAAAGGTACGGTGAGAATGCTGGTGGAGATGTGGTTAAGGCACCATCCACATTTCTCATTTTGCCTGTACGTCAAGCTCCCTGCTCACGGAGACCCGCCTTCTCCCACAAGGTCGCCGCTGGACACTTTGGATATCACTGCCCCGACCCTCTGGATCCCTTCAGGTTGCTTTTCCTCACCACCGTGCCCTGGCAGCCAGACCACCCCTGACCCATACCCTTCAGCCCCCCAGAGTATCCTCCTCCTACACTTTAGGCCCCGCCGCCTGCAACCACCCAAACCACCCCTAGCCCACACCCGGAACCCCATGGCCGCCCGGCCCACTGGGGCTCCTGGAATAGGATACAACTGAACTGGTCAGTTACTCAGAACTCTGGCTCTGGGTGCAGTGTCTCTTCCCAACTGTGGTGTCTGAGGTAACCCCAGGATCTGCAGAATGTCACCAACTGCACCACCTGACTCTCCTGCAGCGCTGGGGCCTCTGGGATCACTCAGGTCGCCGGGGTCGCCAGGGACTGTAGGACTGACAGCGTCACCAGGGCCAGCTGGGTCACCAGGGCCATCGCGGCCACCAGCATCACCCAGCACACCTCGGCTGACACGTGCCGTGCCCGCTACAAAGGCCATGGCACCTGCATCTTCATCGGCTGCCCTCGTGGCTCCTCCACCATGTGCCTCGGACTCCATCTTGAACCCCTCTCCCCCTCACTCCGCGTTGGGAAAGACTGAACCCTCCCTATAGAACTGATCCCCGTAGTGCGACATGCAACTCAGCATCGGCAGAGCGCCTGCACAAACACACCCTGGTCCTGCCTCCCGATAGGTTCCCACCAACAGTTGGCTCCCACAGTGGCTGCAGGCTCTCCGGCAATAGGCGCTCCCTGCAGAAGCTTCAAGCGTTCACCCGATGTGTCACCCCAATGAGCCTGCACAGACACACCCACGTGGTCTGGGCCGTCTAAGTCAGCCCTGCCTCAGGCCTGGAAACCTGGTAAACGGCTTAGCCAGGAAGCCGCTGGGTAGCACTCCACCCTTTATTGTGTCCGCAGCTCCTCAGTGCGCATGCTCAAACAGACCCCACCCCACTCCTCAGGGCACGTGCCTGTTTCCCGTCCAAGCCTGCAAACCCCAGTGAGTCCTGGTCCCTGTGCACCTCCAAGACTGCAGTGCTACCAACCTGGCCACGCTCACAGGTGACCATCCTGCTGAGCGCAGGTCCTTGTTATTGACTTCCGGAAGGGAGTCGGGCACCCCTGGGTCAGGGCCGGTCTATCCCTCTGGTGTCCCACACGTAGGTCACGTCAGTGCAAATGTATCTGTGTGCGTGAGTGCATGGGCAGGTGCATGCCCATGGGCGTGTGCATGGGTGTGTTTCTGAGAGAGAGCACGTGCACAGGTTCACACGCATAGGCGTGTGCGTGTGTCTGTTTTTGCAGGTGTCTGCACGTGGGCATGTATGTGGGCAGGAGAGCATGTGGTCAGGTGCATGCACGCGGGCGTGTGAGTGTGCATGTGTGTGTGAAAGAGCACGGGTCAGATTAATGCACATGGGTGTCTCCGTGTGTGTGTGCTTGCACAGGTGCCTTCACATGGGAGTGGGGCGACCCGGCTCTGGAGTCCTGAGACTAGGGGTGTAGAGGGGGCTGTGCCTGCCCGCCTGGGGAGGGAAGCGGGGACTTCTGTGGGACTCACTGGGGACGGCGTGGGGCTGGGCCGCCTGGGGGTCCGGGCACACAGACTGCAGGGACTCCAGGCTGGGGACTTACACCTGGCATCCCAGAAGCACCGGTGGTACTGGCTGGATTAAAGGGCTGCAGGAAGGGCAGTGTTCCCCAAGACACCCCCAGTCTCTTGGCCCTCTGCTGACACAACTCTCATGGGCTTTCCCTCCCCAGGAACCAAGTCTTGGGGCTCGAGGTGCCAGGGGCCCTCAACCGGGAGGTGACCCTGTGTCTGCTGACCTTCTGGGCGCTGGTCTACTTCTGTGTCTGGGAGGGGGTATAGTCAACAAGCAAGGTACAGCCGGGGGTGATGGCGGGGCTGGGGCAGCACTGCCTGGGCGTGGGGTGCATATGCCAGGGAACCGCTGGTGCCACAGGAGGTGACTGGATCCGGGCCACTGCCCGAGGAGGAGGCAGATACTTCAATCCGGGCCCCTTGATCTCCACCCCCTGGCCGGATAGGCCTCTGGGCAGCCCGCCAAATCCCAGGCCAGCAGCCTTCCCCCACCCCCAGTGGAAGGATTCGATTTTCCTGCATTATCATGTTAGCTGTAGGAGTTTTGTAGATGACCTTGATCGGATTAAGAAAGTCTGTTTGTAGTCCTAGTTTTCCGACAGTTTTTATCATAGCGGTGGTTGAACGCTGTCAAATGCTTTTTCGGCATCTTGAGAAATGATCGTATGGCTTTTCTCCTGTTTTGTACTTAATATGATGGATAACACTGGTTGATGGGTTTTTTAATGCATAACCAATCTTTCATTCTTGGGATAGATCTCGTTTGGTCATAAGGCTGTATATGTCGCCGGATTAAATTTGATAACATTTCATATTTTGTGCTTAGCTTAATGAAGGATATTAGCCTGCGGTTCTCTTTTCTTGCAATATCATCATATGGCTTTGGTGTTTTGTAAGACTGGCCTCGGAAAATGATTTGAGAAGTGTTTCCCCTCCTCTGCTTTCTGAAAGAATTTGTATAGGATTGGTGATATTTCTCCTTTAAATATTTCATAGCGTTCCCTAGTTAAGTCACGTGGGCCTGGAGTTTTCTGTTCCGTATCTTTGATCGATTTAGGGATATTTAGGTTTCCCACTTCCTTCTTGAGTTAGTTTTGGGAATTTGTGTCATTCAAGGAATTTGTTATTTTCATCTACATTGGCAAACGTATTCGCAGACATTGTTCCTAATGTGCTGTGGTTGCTTGCACAATCCTGTCCGTCGCTGCGCGACCCCGTGGACCGTGGCCTGCCGGGTTCCTCTGTCCACAGGTATTGTCCAGGCCAGAATACTGGAGGGGGGTTCCCATGCCCTCCTTCAGGGGATCTCTCCAACCCAGGGATCGAACCCCGGTCTCCTGCATTGCAGGCGGATTCTTGACCTTCTGAGCCACTAGGGAAGCCCAAGAATACTGGAGTGGCTAGCCTATCCCTTCTCCAGGGGATCTTCCCAACCCAGGAGTGTAACTGGGGTCTCCTGCATTGCCAGTGGATTCTTTGCCAGCTGAGCTACCAGGGAAGCCCTTAAACCACCTGGTCTGTGGTATTTTATTATTATTCTGTTATGCCATGCTACGCGGACAAATGGGCTTCCAAGGTGGCTCAGTGGTAAAATAATCTGCCTGCCAAGCAGTAGATGTGAGTTCAGTCCTTGGTTCGGGAAGATCCCCTGAAGAAGGAAATGGCAACCCACTCCAGTATGCTTGCCTGGAAAACCCCACGGACACAGACAGAGGAGCCTGGTGGGCTACAGTTCATTGGGTTGCAAAAGAGTTGGGCACAGTTTAGCGACTAAACAACAAGCTGACAAATTCAGGGTAGGCAGGACAAAAGTGGACACTTTCATACCCAACTGGTTCGAGTCAAATCGATGCAACCGTTTTGGAGGGCATGGGGATATGTATAAAACATATTTGGGAATATGTGTAAAACATTTCAAAAAGAGATTACTTTTTCACCCAACAACCCTCCGTTTTAGCTCAGAATTATTGTACATAGTGTGCTGGTGGTAGTGGTCTGGTCACTCAGTCATGTCCGACTCTTGCAACTCCACAGACCGTAGCCCAGCAGGCTCCTCTGCCCATGGGATTTCTCAGGCAAGAATACTGGCGTGGTTTGCCATTTCCTTGTCCACATAATATGTTACACAAAAGCAAATGTACCAGGATGTCCATTTCAGCATTGTTTGTAATACTGAAAAACTGCAAACAGCCTAAAGGCCTAGTTACAAGAGACTGGTGAAAATAACTATGGATTACACATTCTGAGGGATATTAGACAGCTCTTACAAGTACTGCGGATGGCACAGGCTTTGCTGTATCCACCATATGGCCCACTTCTGGGTCAATTCTGGGTGCCCTGTCTGGAAAGGGATGGTCCTTCTCCTTATGCCCTTCCACCAGCTGCCCCTTGCAGTGTCCCTCTCCTCCTTTGACTTGTCTCTTTTTCAACCATGATATGAGTTGATGAGCAAGCAGCTAATCGCTTAACAAGAAAAGAGGCCTGTTTCTACCTTGAAGTAATAAATAAGGGCCAAGTCTTCAGACCGCATTAGTTACGTAAGAAAGAAAAGTATGATCCTTCAATTCACGAAGGGTCCAGCCTTGCTATTGCAAGTGAAAAATGAGTGGAACGAAAACGACCAAAATTGCCACTTTAGTTTTTAAGCCAAAGGGAGAGCTTCTGGGTCTGGGTAACTACCAGATACAGAGGTAGTTTCTGTCTTCAGGCATGGCTGGGCCCAGCATTTTGTCCCGGAGATTTGCCTTCTTGCTCCAACTCCCCCTCTGTCCTTTGCCAGCCTGCCTCCCCTAGAGAATCAAAGTGTCACTGGTTGGATGATATCACCACAGCAGGAGGAATGTGGTCCTCCAATGGCCAGGCCTGAGCCACATGCCCACCCGTGGAATCAAATGTGAAGTCAGCTCTATCACAGTCACAATGGCCTAGAGAAAAGGAAAGGGGCAGTTTTCCAGAGTGACAGCGTACCGGTGCCAAGAGAAGGAAAAGGGACACTGAATTACAAAACCCATCCATGTCCTCGACAGCGGTATAGACTTTGCATCAAATTCATAATCAATTTCCAGTGTTTAAAGGAACGAGACTGGGAACGAATATTTCTTAATCTAACAGTGTGTCCACGCTCAGTCACTCAGTCGTGTCCGACTCTTTGCGACCCCATGGACTGTAGCCCAGCAGGCTCCTCTGTCCATGGGATTTTCCAGGCACGAAGACTGGAGTGGGTTGCCGTTTTCTTCTCCAATTTTATACAGCTCTTAAATATACAATAATATACAATTATAACATACAATATTATACAGCTCTTAAAAAGTACTGCGGATGGCACAGGCTTTGCTGTATCCACCATATGGGCCACTTCTGGGTCAATTCTGGGTGCCCTGTCTGGAAAGGGATGGTCCTTCTCCTTGTAATATAAAGTGCCAATCAACTGTCCAGGTGGATTTTACTACCACTTAAGGGTTCTTGTTTGGCTTCCCAGGTGGTCCAGTGGTCAAGATTCTGCCTGCCAATCCAGGGCACATGGGTTCAGTCCCTGGGCCAGGAATAGCCCACATGCCTGGGGCAGCTAAGCTCGTGTGCCGCAACAACTGAGCGCACCACTGTCTAAAGTCTGTGCTCCTCGACAAGGGAAACCTCTGCAATGAGAAGCCTGAGCACAGCAGTTAGAGAGTAGCCTCTGCTGGCTGCAAGTACAGAAAACCTACACACAGTTAACAAGACGCAGCACAGCCAAAAAAAAAAAAGAAAAAAAAATTCATAAATAAAATTTTTAAAAAGAGTCCCTGTTTCCAGCTATAGCCTTCTCGGCCATTGAAGATTTCAGTTAATTAAGTTCCTCCTACACCGAGATCCGCTCTGGTCCTACAGAGTCAATCTTAATAAGTAAGATCCAAAAAGGATCAAACTGTTTCCAAGCAACTTAACAGGATTCCAGAATACAGCTCAAGAAAAGTTTAGGCATAGAAAAATATTAAGCATGCAAGGGAAATTTGATACTGCTTGGCATCCAATCTAAAATTACCAGGAGGCAAAGAAGCAGGAAAATCAAATCCGTTATAACAGAGATCAGCGTGGTGGTGTTCAGTTGCTCAGTCGTGTCTATTTTCAACTCCATGAACTGCGGCAGGCCAGGCTTCCCTGTCCTTCACCATCTCCCAGAACTTGCTCAAACTCACGTCTGGTGTCGTGATGCCATCCAACCATCTCATCTTCTGTCATTCCCTTCTCCTCCTGCCTTCAATATTTCCCAGCATCAGAGTCTTTGCCAGTGAGTTGGATCTTCATATCAGGTGGCCAAAGTGATGGCAGATCTCATTTTAACAGAAATCAGTTAAAATCCATTAATTGGAAAGGAAGAAATAAATGTGCATGCATGTGCCTACAAAACGCTTGTCTAAGAGGGAGTTCCATGGGATCTACAAAAGAGCTATTACAAGTAATCCGTGACTTTAGCAAGGTTTCACGATACAAGGTTACTCTTGAGAGTGCCTTGAACTGCAAGGAGATCAAACTAATCAATCCTAAAGGAAATCAGTCCTGAATATTCATTGGAAGGACGGGTGCTGAAGCCGGAGCGACAACACTTCGGTCAGCAGAAGCCAAAAGCTGACTCACTGGAAAAGACTGTGATGCTGGGAAAGATTTAAGGCAAAAAGAGAAGGGGAGCACAGAAGGTGAGATGGTTAGATAGCACCACCGACTCAAAGGACATGAATTTGAGCCAATTCCAGGAGACAGCGGGGACACAGAGCCTGGTGTGCTACAGTCCATGGGATCGCAAAGACTCACCTGGACACAAAAGACTCAACAACAACAACAACATTCTGGTGTTTTATATATAAATGTAACTGTAAAACTGACAAAATATTCCAAAATCAATACCGAATGGCAGTACACAACTTTCTTATTCTCCCACTTCTTACATTGTCTTCCATTATGTTGTACTCCTTGAATACCTGGATCTCAGAACCTCTCCTCCAACTAAAAGACAAATGCAGTATTAGGAAGCGAACCCTCTAAAAATAAAGTCAGAGGCAGCACAGTAGCTCAGTTTTACTTTCTGCAGTTAACAATCACCAAACAAACGATGTGGACCCTGAGCCCCCAAGCAGCAGCACAGGCACAAGATGAAGCCCCATCAAAGTAATTCAGAAAGCAATGCCCTGGGGAAGGACACTTGAGGCTAGGGCACATAGGCTAGGTTTAAGCCCCTCTTCTCTGCTGAGGCTTAGCAGGAGGAGGGGGCACAAAGTGCTGCAAGGACTGCATCACCACGGAAAGCTGCCCCACACAGAAGTCGATGGACCTGCGGAGCAGGCCAGGGTCTTCAGCAGTCAATCGGCTAAAAGGGAGGGAAAATGAAATTCAAGCTCCTGCCAAGGAGGAGGAAGAGAAGCATGTCCTCCCTCTGTCCCCGCACACCGACAGAGCCCGGAGCACCACACTTCTCCTCTAGGCTTAACCCTCCATTATGGCTCCTCCTGGGCCGAGACTGGCCACCGTCCTCCACTCCCTCCCCAGCCCCGGCCCCCTTTAGAACTTACAGAACCAACATGCAGCCGTTAACATTGAGCTCCCTCCGAATCGGCCCTGGCAGTTGAGTACGTGGAGTCAGGAGGTGGCGGGCGATGTCCGCCTGTGCGTGCGATGCGAAAAGCACATTGAGGCTGCTGGTGGAGATATGGTTAAGGCACCATCCACATGACTCACGTGGCTTGCACGTCAGGCTCCCTGCTCGTGGAGACTCGCCTTCTCCCACAAGGCCGCCGCCAGATACCCTGGCTATCACTGCCCGACCCTCTGGATCCCTTCAGGTTTCTTTCCGTCACCACCATCCCCTGGCAGCCAGACCACCCCTGACCCATACCCTCCAGCCCCGCAGAGTACCCTCCTCCCACGCTTTAGGCCCCGCCACCTGCAACCCCCCAAACTACCCCTAGCGCACACCCCGACCCCTGCGGCCGCCCAGCCCACCGGGGCTCCCAGCATAGGATACCACTGGAGGGCTCGGTTAATCGGAACTCTGGCTCCGGGTGCAGCGTCTCCACCCGGCCCTGGCGCCTGCGGTGCCCCCGCGATCTGTGGCATGGCACCGGCTGCACCACCCGACTCTCCTGCAGCGCTGGGGCCTCTGGGATTAGCCTGGTCACCAGAGCCGCCAGGGACTCCTCGACTGACGGCGTCACCAGGGACAGCTGGGTCGCCAGGGCAATCGTGGCCACCAGCACCACCCTGCACGCCTTGGCCACCACCTGCCGTGCCCGCTGCAGAGGCCACGGCGACTGCGTCTTCATCGGCTGCCCTTGTGGCTCCTCCACCGTGTGCCTCGGACTCCATCTTGAACCCTCTCCCCCACCTCCGCGGCGGGAAAGACTGAACAGTCCCTACAAATACCAGTCCCGGAGTGAGACCTGCAACTCAGCAGAGCGCCCGCGCAAACCCACCCTGGTCCTGCCTCACGATTGGTTCCCACCGACAACGGGTGCCCTGCTGAAGCTTCGCGCATTCACGCACCACGTAGCCCCAACGCGCATGCGCAGACCCATACCCACGAGGTCTGGGCTCTCTTAAGTCAGCCCTGCCTCCGGCCGGGAAACCTGGTAAACGGTTCAGCCGTGAGGCCTCTAGGCGGCGCTCCACCCTTCGGTGTGAGGGCAGCGCCTCAGTGCGCGATGCTCAAACAGACGCTGCCGCCCTCCTCAAGGCGCGTGACTGTTTCCACGCCAAGCCTGCAAACCCCAAGTGAGCCCTGGTCCCTGTGCACCTTCAAGTCTGTGCTGCTGACAGCTTGGCGTCGCTCACAGGTGACCATCCTGCTGAGCGCAGGTCCTTTTCCTTGACTCCCAGAAGGGAGTTGGGCACCCCTGGGTCAGCGCTCGTCTGTCTCTCTGGTGTCTCGCACATAGCTCACATGTCTGTATGTGTGTCTGTGTGCATGATCGCATGAGCGGGTGCATGCCCATGGGCGTGTGTATGGGTGTGCTTGTAAGAGAGAGCGTGTGCACAGATTTATGCACATAGGCGTGTGAATGTGCTTATCTGTGTGTGTGCCCGAGAGAGTGCCCTTACACAGGTGCGTGCCCATCAGGTGTGTGCGTGGGTGTGTTTCAGAGAGAGAGCATATGCACAGATTCATGACATAAGCATGTGAGTGTGTCTGTGTGTGGAGGTGCTTGTGCGTGGGCATGTATGTGTGGTCACGAGAGAGCGTGTGGTCAGGGGCGTGCACATGGGTGTGTGTGTGTGTGTGTGTGTGCTTCAAAGAGGCCACGGTTGGGATGCATTCACGTGGGCATATGTCTCTGTGTGCATGCTTTCAAGGTGCCTTCACATGGGAGTGGGGTGACCCGGCCCTGGAGGCATGATACGAGGGATGCGGAGCATACTGTGCCCGCCCACCTGGGGAGGGAAGCGGGGGGGGGGGGACTGCTGTCAGACTCACTGGGGATGGCGTGGGGCTGGGCCGCCTGGGGCTCCAGGCACACAGACTGCAGGGACTCCAGGCTGGGGACTTACATCAGGACCCCCAGAAGCACCGGTGGGACCGGCTGGACTCAAGGGCCGAGGGAAGGGCAATACCCCCTAGGACACCCCCAGTCTCTTGCCCTCTCCTGCTGGCACAACTCTCATGGCTTTCCCTTCCCCAAGAACAATGTCTTGAGGCTATCCAGAGGGCCGGAGGTACCGGGGGACCTCAACTGGAATGTGACCCTGTGTCTACTGGCCTGCTGGTCCACTTCTGTGTCTAGAAGGGGGTCAAGTCAACAGGCAAGGTACAGCCGGGGGAGACCACGGGGCTGGGGCAGCACTGCCTGGGCGTGGGGTTCATCTGCCAGGGACCACTGGTGCCACGGGAGGTGACTGCATCAGGGGTTGTACTTCAATCCGGTCCCTGAGCCCCACCCCCTGGCCGGAGAGTCCTCGGCCCCCCCAGCAGACTTCCCTCACCCCCACTGGAAGGGAAGAGCCACCAGCAGTGGCTGACCCTTTCCTGTGTGGGGGGCATCCCTGTCCCACCTTTCCACCCTCCCAGTTTCTGTTGATTCTGGCTCCCAGTCAGTTTTAGGGTGTGCAAAGACCTGGTCTACTGCCTATGTGTGTCCCCTGCTCTGTGGCCAAGAGGACACCAGCGGGGAGCCTGGACATGTCAATGTATGGCAGTAACCGCTGTAATATTGTAAAGTAATTAGCCTCCAATTAAAAAGATAAATTAATTTTTTAAAAAAGCAAGAGAGAAGTAAACAGTTAGGTCAGCATTTCTAATTGTTGGAATATAGTAATACTTTAAGGAAATAACCGTTAATGGAAAGATTTATAAATTCCACTAATTCATTAACCATAGTAATGAAAAACGTGGAAACAACTTACATGTTCCATAATGAGATTATTATTGTTGCTGTTGTTTTTATTTAAAGACCCAATTTTACTTTTTTGGCCACGCCACACGACATGTGGGATCGTAGTTCTGCTGCCAGGGACTGAACCTGCAGCCCTTACACTGGAAGTGCATAGTCTTATCCACCGGACTGCCTGGGAAGTCCCAATAATTACATTATCATGCATCTTATATCTATTCAATAACACATTTCTGAAGAGATTTTAGAAAGTGGAAAAGCTAGTATACTAAATGAAAAAAAATTCAGGAAAAAAATTAAAGCTAAACTTGATAACTTCTACATCACATGCTGTTATGTATTTAATGTGCAAGTACACCTAGAAAATATTCTTAAACGTTGACAGTATTTAGTGCTGAACATAGGGCTCGATTTTCATTTTCTGAAATTGTTTTCAATTCCCTTGTAATTGGAATTCAAACATCTGAATTTCAGTACCTTCCCTCTAACACGAGAACAAAGATAAAAAATGTTTTTAAAATCCAGAAGCGCATTAGCTGAAAAGAAACTGGGGCACAAAAAGTGACTCAGCTTTATTTTCTGCTGTAACAAACACTGAAGCACCCCACTCCTCAAGCAGCAGGGCAACAAAGCAAGTGAACCAACAGAGACCAAAGGCCAGTAAAGGCAAAAACTTAGACTCAAATAACAAAGTGGCGATGCCTCTTAGTTTGAATTCCCTATGCCCCGCCGAGCAGGGGACACAAGGTTAGGCCTCAGCCCCTTTCCTCAGCGAGGTGGGAGCCCAAGGCTCCGAATGTTCCGAATCACCAGGGAAAGCTGATCGAGGAATGGGTTCATGGAAAGTCGGATGAAAGCCAGGTCTTCACAGGTCTTCAGCAGTCCATGTACTAAAAGCAGGGAAAAGAAAATCAGGTTAAAGGGAAGATTGCTCCTGTAGGTCCAGGGTACCAACCCCCCTGCTTATACCAAGCCCCTCAGTGTCTCCATCATAGCACGCTTAAGAGGGAGCTCAGACCACAGCACCTGCCACCCCCCACTTCCCAAGGCAAACTCGTCTGGAACTGACACAAGCAGGTCACTGCCATTCACTGCAAATTCCCTCAGAACCAATCCTTGGTGGCGCTGGGCATCTGGGAGCAGAGATCTGCGAGCCATGTCTGCCTCCAGGGGTGACTGGAAAGGCACTCTGAGTGTGCTGGGAGAGACACGGTTAAGGCACCACCCATTACAGAATTTGCTGATTATCTCGGGCTTCCTCGCACCTCAGAGGCCTGCTTTTACCCCAGGATGCCCATCCTCCTGACCACAACCTGAGACCACCCTGAGCTGCCTCCCTAACCCTTCTGTCCATCTTCCCCACCCTCCAGGCTCCTCAGGCCTTGACAACCTCCTTTGCTGCCAGGCTGCCCAGTCCTGCTGCCCCGGATCGCCCCCGTACTCCCTTCTATCCCTTCCTCAGGCTGCCGGCATGTTTCCCTCCACCACACCACTGACCCCGCCCAGAAAGGCTCCCTGAAAAGGATACAGCACCGCCTCTCCACGTCTAGGCCTTACAGCCAAGGGTGCTACATCTCCAGCGGGTCCTAGGCCACCTGGTGCCCGCTCACCCCGGGGACGAGCTCCAGCGTCTTCCATCACCGCTCTTCCTCTGCCAGGCCCACCCCCGCCTTCTGGGGCCCGGGGACGATCCTCACCTTCAGCGCTGCCTGAACCACTCTGGCAAGGAGGTGCTCTGGAGCTATGCTGGTCATCTCGGCCCTCTGCGCCACCGGCACCACCACCCGACGCCTGCATGGCTGCTGTGCGTCTCCCTCAGACGCCAAATAAGGGGCGGAGAGACTGGGCCGCTCACGAAGTCCCTCCCCTTCTGCGCAAGGACGCCAAAAGTGCGCCTGCGCACACAGCCCAGCCACCCACGGGCTGCTATGGAGACCGTGTGAGGCTGGAGGGACTCGGCTCTGTCACAACGCCACGCTCCTTTCAGGTGCCCCCGATGCGCCTGCGCACACGGGCCCCTCCAGTGCCGGCTCAGATGGCGTGGAATGGAGCCCGCCAAGTGTGCACAGAGATGCCACTGAGACACAAATGCCGACTTTCCCGTCTCATGGCCTAAAGCTAGTTCCACAATGCGACTTTCGTTTCTCCAACGTATGCCACAGAAGGGTCTCACTGGACTAAGGTGGGAGTCGAGGGCAAGGGGCCAAGCCACACCACCCACCCTGGTCCCCTTTTTGCCCAGTCCACATCATAGCTGTGTTCTTTGACCGTAGTGATAGCTAGCACTTCCTATGGTCCAAGCGTTTTTTCAAGTGCTTTCATGTGTTCGTCCATCACGTCCGTTTTCAGACAGTATTGCCATGGCACAGGCCTCCCTTGTGGTTCAGCTGCTAAAGAATCTGCCTGCAGTGTGGGAGACCTGGGTTTGATCTCTGGGTTGGGAAGATCCCCTGGAGAAGGGAAAGGCTACCCACTCCAGTATTCAGGCCTGGAAAATTCCGTGGACTGTATAGTCCATGGGGTCGCAAAGAGTCAGACATGACTGAGCGACTTTCACTTCACTTCACTTCATAAAATGAGAAAATACTCCAAAATTAATACTGAATGGCAGTAAACTACTGTCTTATTCTCCGGCTTCTTACATTGTCTTCACTTATGTTGTACTCCTTGAATATCTGCATCTCAGAACTTCCCCTCCAACCAGAAGACAAATAGAGTATTAAGAAGTGCAGAAGCTAAAACTAGTCAGAGAGGGCACAGTAGCTCAGTTTCATTTTCTGCAGTTAACAATCACCAAACAAAGTATGGTGGACCCCGAACCCCCCAGCAGCAGCACAGGCACAAGATGAAGCAGAAATCAATGCCCTCGGGAAGGACACTTGAGGCTAGGGCACATGCGCTAGATTTAACCCTGACTTTCGTGCAGAGGCTTAGTAGAAAGGGCGGGGGGGGGCGCATAGTGCCGCATGGTCCGCATCACCAGGGAAATCTGCAGACAGAGGGTGATGGACGTCTGGAGCAGGGCATGGTCTTCAGCACTCAATTGGCTAAAATAAGGAGGGAAGATGAAATTCAAGCTCCCGACAAGAAGGAGGAAGTGGAGCATGTCCTTCCTCTGTCCCCGCACACTGACAAGCCCAGAGCACCACATTTCTCCTTTAGGCTTAACCCTCCATTATGGCTCCTCCCGGGCCAAGACGGGCCCTGGCCACTGCCCACCACCCCCTCCCCAGCCTGGGCCCCTGCCCCCTTTAGAACTGACAGAACCAACAAGCAGCCATTAACATTGAGCTCCTTCTGAACTGGCGCTCACAGCGGAGTACTTTGAGACAGGAAGTTGCGGGCGATTTTTGCCTGAGCGAGCGATGCAAAAGGTACGGTGAGAATGCTGGTGGAGATGTGGTTAAGGCACCATCCACATTTCTCATTTTGCCTGTACGTCAAGCTCCCTGCTCACGGAGACCCGCCTTCTCCCACAAGGTCGCCGCTGGACACTTTGGATATCACTGCCCCGACCCTCTGGATCCCTTCAGGTTGCTTTTCCTCACCACCGTGCCCTGGCAGCCAGACCACCCCTGACCCATACCCTTCAGCCCCCCAGAGTATCCTCCTCCTACACTTTAGGCCCCGCCGCCTGCAACCACCCAAACCACCCCTAGCCCACACCCGGAACCCCATGGCCGCCCGGCCCACTGGGGCTCCTGGAATAGGATACAACTGAACTGGTCAGTTACTCAGAACTCTGGCTCTGGGTGCAGTGTCTCTTCCCAACTGTGGTGTCTGAGGTAACCCCAGGATCTGCAGAATGTCACCAACTGCACCACCTGACTCTCCTGCAGCGCTGGGGCCTCTGGGATCACTCAGGTCGCCGGGGTCGCCAGGGACTGTAGGACTGACAGCGTCACCAGGGCCAGCTGGGTCACCAGGGCCATCGCGGCCACCAGCATCACCCAGCACACCTCGGCTGACACGTGCCGTGCCCGCTACAAAGGCCATGGCACCTGCATCTTCATCGGCTGCCCTCGTGGCTCCTCCACCATGTGCCTCGGACTCCATCTTGAACCCCTCTCCCCCTCACTCCGCGTTGGGAAAGACTGAACCCTCCCTATAGAACTGATCCCCGTAGTGCGACATGCAACTCAGCATCGGCAGAGCGCCTGCACAAACACACCCTGGTCCTGCCTCCCGATAGGTTCCCACCAACAGTTGGCTCCCACAGTGGCTGCAGGCTCTCCGGCAATAGGCGCTCCCTGCAGAAGCTTCAAGCGTTCACCCGATGTGTCACCCCAATGAGCCTGCACAGACACACCCACGTGGTCTGGGCCGTCTAAGTCAGCCCTGCCTCAGGCCTGGAAACCTGGTAAACGGCTTAGCCAGGAAGCCGCTGGGTAGCACTCCACCCTTTATTGTGTCCGCAGCTCCTCAGTGCGCATGCTCAAACAGACCCCACCCCACTCCTCAGGGCACGTGCCTGTTTCCCGTCCAAGCCTGCAAACCCCAGTGAGTCCTGGTCCCTGTGCACCTCCAAGACTGCAGTGCTACCAACCTGGCCACGCTCACAGGTGACCATCCTGCTGAGCGCAGGTCCTTGTTATTGACTTCCGGAAGGGAGTCGGGCACCCCTGGGTCAGGGCCGGTCTATCCCTCTGGTGTCCCACACGTAGGTCACGTCAGTGCAAATGTATCTGTGTGCGTGAGTGCATGGGCAGGTGCATGCCCATGGGCGTGTGCATGGGTGTGTTTCTGAGAGAGAGCACGTGCACAGGTTCACACGCATAGGCGTGTGCGTGTGTCTGTTTTTGCAGGTGTCTGCACGTGGGCATGTATGTGGGCAGGAGAGCATGTGGTCAGGTGCATGCACGCGGGCGTGTGAGTGTGCATGTGTGTGTGAAAGAGCACGGGTCAGATTAATGCACATGGGTGTCTCCGTGTGTGTGTGCTTGCACAGGTGCCTTCACATGGGAGTGGGGCGACCCGGCTCTGGAGTCCTGAGACTAGGGGTGTAGAGGGGGCTGTGCCTGCCCGCCTGGGGAGGGAAGCGGGGACTTCTGTGGGACTCACTGGGGACGGCGTGGGGCTGGGCCGCCTGGGGGTCCGGGCACACAGACTGCAGGGACTCCAGGCTGGGGACTTACACCTGGCATCCCAGAAGCACCGGTGGTACTGGCTGGATTAAAGGGCTGCAGGAAGGGCAGTGTTCCCCAAGACACCCCCAGTCTCTTGGCCCTCTGCTGACACAACTCTCATGGGCTTTCCCTCCCCAGGAACCAAGTCTTGGGGCTCGAGGTGCCAGGGGCCCTCAACCGGGAGGTGACCCTGTGTCTGCTGACCTTCTGGGCGCTGGTCTACTTCTGTGTCTGGGAGGGGGTATAGTCAACAAGCAAGGTACAGCCGGGGGTGATGGCGGGGCTGGGGCAGCACTGCCTGGGCGTGGGGTGCATATGCCAGGGAACCGCTGGTGCCACAGGAGGTGACTGGATCCGGGCCACTGCCCGAGGAGGAGGCAGATACTTCAATCCGGGCCCCTTGATCTCCACCCCCTGGCCGGATAGGCCTCTGGGCAGCCCGCCAAATCCCAGGCCAGCAGCCTTCCCCCACCCCCAGTGGAAGGATTCGATTTTCCTGCATTATCATGTTAGCTGTAGGAGTTTTGTAGATGACCTTGATCGGATTAAGAAAGTCTGTTTGTAGTCCTAGTTTTCCGACAGTTTTTATCATAGCGGTGGTTGAACGCTGTCAAATGCTTTTTCGGCATCTTGAGAAATGATCGTATGGCTTTTCTCCTGTTTTGTACTTAATATGATGGATAACACTGGTTGATGGGTTTTTTAATGCATAACCAATCTTTCATTCTTGGGATAGATCTCGTTTGGTCATAAGGCTGTATATGTCGCCGGATTAAATTTGATAACATTTCATATTTTGTGCTTAGCTTAATGAAGGATATTAGCCTGCGGTTCTCTTTTCTTGCAATATCATCATATGGCTTTGGTGTTTTGTAAGACTGGCCTCGGAAAATGATTTGAGAAGTGTTTCCCCTCCTCTGCTTTCTGAAAGAATTTGTATAGGATTGGTGATATTTCTCCTTTAAATATTTCATAGCGTTCCCTAGTTAAGTCACGTGGGCCTGGAGTTTTCTGTTCCGTATCTTTGATCGATTTAGGGATATTTAGGTTTCCCACTTCCTTCTTGAGTTAGTTTTGGGAATTTGTGTCATTCAAGGAATTTGTTATTTTCATCTACATTGGCAAACGTATTCGCAGACATTGTTCCTAATGTGCTGTGGTTGCTTGCACAATCCTGTCCGTCGCTGCGCGACCCCGTGGACCGTGGCCTGCCGGGTTCCTCTGTCCACAGGTATTGTCCAGGCCAGAATACTGGAGGGGGGTTCCCATGCCCTCCTTCAGGGGATCTCTCCAACCCAGGGATCGAACCCCGGTCTCCTGCATTGCAGGCGGATTCTTGACCTTCTGAGCCACTAGGGAAGCCCAAGAATACTGGAGTGGCTAGCCTATCCCTTCTCCAGGGGATCTTCCCAACCCAGGAGTGTAACTGGGGTCTCCTGCATTGCCAGTGGATTCTTTGCCAGCTGAGCTACCAGGGAAGCCCTTAAACCACCTGGTCTGTGGTATTTTATTATTATTCTGTTATGCCATGCTACGCGGACAAATGGGCTTCCAAGGTGGCTCAGTGGTAAAATAATCTGCCTGCCAAGCAGTAGATGTGAGTTCAGTCCTTGGTTCGGGAAGATCCCCTGAAGAAGGAAATGGCAACCCACTCCAGTATGCTTGCCTGGAAAACCCCACGGACACAGACAGAGGAGCCTGGTGGGCTACAGTTCATTGGGTTGCAAAAGAGTTGGGCACAGTTTAGCGACTAAACAACAAGCTGACAAATTCAGGGTAGGCAGGACAAAAGTGGACACTTTCATACCCAACTGGTTCGAGTCAAATCGATGCAACCGTTTTGGAGGGCATGGGGATATGTATAAAACATATTTGGGAATATGTGTAAAACATTTCAAAAAGAGATTACTTTTTCACCCAACAACCCTCCGTTTTAGCTCAGAATTATTGTACATAGTGTGCTGGTGGTAGTGGTCTGGTCACTCAGTCATGTCCGACTCTTGCAACTCCACAGACCGTAGCCCAGCAGGCTCCTCTGCCCATGGGATTTCTCAGGCAAGAATACTGGCGTGGTTTGCCATTTCCTTGTCCACATAATATGTTACACAAAAGCAAATGTACCAGGATGTCCATTTCAGCATTGTTTGTAATACTGAAAAACTGCAAACAGCCTAAAGGCCTAGTTACAAGAGACTGGTGAAAATAACTATGGATTACACATTCTGAGGGATATTAGACAGCTCTTACAAGTACTGCGGATGGCACAGGCTTTGCTGTATCCACCATATGGCCCACTTCTGGGTCAATTCTGGGTGCCCTGTCTGGAAAGGGATGGTCCTTCTCCTTATGCCCTTCCACCAGCTGCCCCTTGCAGTGTCCCTCTCCTCCTTTGACTTGTCTCTTTTTCAACCATGATATGAGTTGATGAGCAAGCAGCTAATCGCTTAACAAGAAAAGAGGCCTGTTTCTACCTTGAAGTAATAAATAAGGGCCAAGTCTTCAGACCGCATTAGTTACGTAAGAAAGAAAAGTATGATCCTTCAATTCACGAAGGGTCCAGCCTTGCTATTGCAAGTGAAAAATGAGTGGAACGAAAACGACCAAAATTGCCACTTTAGTTTTTAAGCCAAAGGGAGAGCTTCTGGGTCTGGGTAACTACCAGATACAGAGGTAGTTTCTGTCTTCAGGCATGGCTGGGCCCAGCATTTTGTCCCGGAGATTTGCCTTCTTGCTCCAACTCCCCCTCTGTCCTTTGCCAGCCTGCCTCCCCTAGAGAATCAAAGTGTCACTGGTTGGATGATATCACCACAGCAGGAGGAATGTGGTCCTCCAATGGCCAGGCCTGAGCCACATGCCCACCCGTGGAATCAAATGTGAAGTCAGCTCTATCACAGTCACAATGGCCTAGAGAAAAGGAAAGGGGCAGTTTTCCAGAGTGACAGCGTACCGGTGCCAAGAGAAGGAAAAGGGACACTGAATTACAAAACCCATCCATGTCCTCGACAGCGGTATAGACTTTGCATCAAATTCATAATCAATTTCCAGTGTTTAAAGGAACGAGACTGGGAACGAATATTTCTTAATCTAACAGTGTGTCCACGCTCAGTCACTCAGTCGTGTCCGACTCTTTGCGACCCCATGGACTGTAGCCCAGCAGGCTCCTCTGTCCATGGGATTTTCCAGGCACGAAGACTGGAGTGGGTTGCCGTTTTCTTCTCCAATTTTATACAGCTCTTAAATATACAATAATATACAATTATAACATACAATATTATACAGCTCTTAAAAAGTACTGCGGATGGCACAGGCTTTGCTGTATCCACCATATGGCCCACTTCTGGGTCAATTCTGGGTGCCCTGTCTGGAAAGGGATGGTCCTTCTCCTTGTAATATAAAGTGCCAATCAACTGTCCAGGTGGATTTTACTACCACTTAAGGGTTCTTGTTTGGCTTCCCAGGTGGTCCAGTGGTCAAGATTCTGCCTGCCAATCCAGGGCACATGGGTTCAGTCCCTGGGCCAGGAATAGCCCACATGCCTGGGGCAGCTAAGCTCGTGTGCCGCAACAACTGAGCGCACCACTGTCTAAAGTCTGTGCTCCTCGACAAGGGAAACCTCTGCAATGAGAAGCCTGAGCACAGCAGTTAGAGAGTAGCCTCTGCTGGCTGCAAGTACAGAAAACCTACACACAGTTAACAAGACGCAGCACAGCCAAAAAAAAAAAGAAAAAAAAATTCATAAATAAAATTTTTAAAAAGAGTCCCTGTTTCCAGCTATAGCCTTCTCGGCCATTGAAGATTTCAGTTAATTAAGTTCCTCCTACACCGAGATCCGCTCTGGTCCTACAGAGTCAATCTTAATAAGTAAGATCCAAAAAGGATCAAACTGTTTCCAAGCAACTTAACAGGATTCCAGAATACAGCTCAAGAAAAGTTTAGGCATAGAAAAATATTAAGCATGCAAGGGAAATTTGATACTGCTTGGCATCCAATCTAAAATTACCAGGAGGCAAAGAAGCAGGAAAATCAAATCCGTTATAACAGAGATCAGCGTGGTGGTGTTCAGTTGCTCAGTCGTGTCTATTTTCAACTCCATGAACTGCGGCAGGCCAGGCTTCCCTGTCCTTCACCATCTCCCAGAACTTGCTCAAACTCACGTCTGGTGTCGTGATGCCATCCAACCATCTCATCTTCTGTCATTCCCTTCTCCTCCTGCCTTCAATATTTCCCAGCATCAGAGTCTTTGCCAGTGAGTTGGATCTTCATATCAGGTGGCCAAAGTGATGGCAGATCTCATTTTAACAGAAATCAGTTAAAATCCATTAATTGGAAAGGAAGAAATAAATGTGCATGTATGTGCCTACAAAACGCTTGTCTAAGAGGGAGTTCCATGGGATCTACAAAAGAGCTATTACAAGTAATCCGTGACTTTAGCAAGGTTTCACGATACAAGGTTACTCTTGAGAGTGCCTTGAACTGCAAGGAGATCAAACTAATCAATCCTAAAGGAAATCAGTCCCGAATATTCATTGGAAGGACGGGTGCTGAAGCCGGAGCGACAACACTTCGGTCAGCAGAAGCCAAAAGCTGACTCACTGGAAAAGACTGTGATGCTGGGAAAGATTTAAGGCAAAAAGAGAAGGGGAGCACAGAAGGTGAGATGGTTAGATAGCACCACCGACTCAAAGGACATGAATTTGAGCCAATTCCAGGAGACAGCGGGGACACAGAGCCTGGTGTGCTACAGTCCATGGGATCGCAAAGACTCACCTGGACACAAAAGACTCAACAACAACAACAACAACATTCTGGTGTTTTATATATAAATGTAACTGTAAAACTGACAAAATATTCCAAAATCAATACCGAATGGCAGTACACAACTTTCTTATTCTCCCACTTCTTACATTGGCTTCCATTATGTTGTACTCCTTGAATACCTGGATCTCAGAACCTCTCCTCCAACTAAAAGACAAATGCAGTATTAGGAAGCGAACCCTCTAAAAATAAAGTCAGAGGCAGCACAGTAGCTCAGTTTTACTTTCTGCAGTTAACAATCACCAAACAAACGATGTGGACCCTGAGCCCCCAAGCAGCAGCACAGGCACAAGATGAAGCCCCATCAAAGTAATTCAGAAAGCAATGCCCTGGGGAAGGACACTTGAGGCTAGGGCACATAGGCTAGGTTTAAGCCCGTCTTCTCTGCTGAGGCTTAGCACGAGGACGGGGCACAAAGCGCTGCAAGGACTGCATCACCATGGAAAGCTGCCCCGCACAGAAGTCGATGGACCTGTGGAGCAGGACAGGGTCTTCAGCAGTCAATCGGCTAAAAGGGAGGGAAAATGAAATTCAAGCTCCTGCCAAGGAGGAGGAAGAGAAGCATGTCCTCCCTCTGTCCCCGCACACCGACAGAGCCCAGAGCACCACACTTCTCCTCTAGGCTTAACCCTCCATTATGGCTCCTCCTGGGCCGAGACTGGCCACCGTCCTCCACTCCCTCCCCAGCCCCGGCCCCCTTTAGAACTTACAGAACCAACATGCAGCCGTTAACATCGAGCTCCCTCCGAAGCGGCCCTGGCAGTTGAGTACGTGGAGTGAGGAAGTGGCGGGCGATGTCCGCCTGTGCGTGCGATGCGAAAAGCACACTGAGGCTGCTGGTGGAGATATGGTTAAGGCACCATCCACATGACTCACGTGGCTTGCACGTCAGGCTCCCTGCTCGTGGAGACTCGCCTTCTCCCACAAGGCCGCCGCCAGATACCCTGGCTATCACTGCCCGACCCTCTGGATCCCTTCAGGTTTCTTTCCGTCACCACCATCCCCTGGCAGCCAGACCACCCCTGACCCATACCCTCCAGCCCCGCAGAGTACCCTCCTCCCACACTTTAGGCCCCGCCACCTGCAACCCCCCAAACTACCCCTAGCGCACACCCCGACCCCTGCGGCCGCCCAGCCCACCGGGGCTCCCAGCATAGGATACCACTGGAGGGCTCGGTTAATCGGAACTCTGGCTCCGGGTGCAGCGTCTCCACCCGGCCCTGGCGCCTGCGGTGCCCCCGGGATCTGTGGCATGGCACCGGCTGCACCACCCGACTCTCCTGCAGCGCTGGGGCCTCTGGGATTAGCCTGGTCACCAGAGCCGCCAGGGACTCCTCGACTGACGGCGTCACCAGGGACAGCTGGGTCGCCAGGGCAATCGTGGCCACCAGCACCACCCTGCACGCCTTGGCCACCACCTGCCGTGCCCGCTGCAGAGGCCACGGCGACTGCGTCTTCATCGGCTGCCCTTGTGGCTCCTCCACCGTGTGCCTCGGACTCCATCTTGAACCCTCTCCCCCACCTCCGCGGCGGGAAAGACTGAACAGTCCCTACAAATACCAGTCCCGGAGTGAGACCTGCAACTCAGCAGAGCGCCCGCGCAAACCCACCCTGGTCCTGCCTCACGATTGGTTCCCACCGACAACGGGTGCCCTGCTGAAGCTTCGCGCATTCACGCACCACGTAGCCCCAACGCGCATGCGCAGACCCATACCCACGAGGTCTGGGCTCTCTTAAGTCAGCCCTGCCTCCGGCCGGGAAACCTGGTAAACGGTTCAGCCGTGAGGCCTCTAGGCGGCGCTCCACCCTTCGGTGTGGGGGCAGCGCCTCAGTGCGCGATGCTCAAACAGACGCTGCCGCCCTCCTCAAGGCGCGTGACTGTTTCCACGCCAAGCCTGCAAACCCCAAGTGAGCCCTGGTCCCTGTGCACCTTCAAGTCTGTGCTGCTGACAGCTTGGCGTCGCTCACAGGTGACCATCCTGCTGAGCGCAGGTCCTTTTCCTTGACTCCCAGAAGGGAGTTGGGCACCCCTGGGTCAGCGCTCGTCTGTCTCTCTGGTGTCTCGCACATAGCTCACATGTCTGTATGTGTGTCTGTGTGCATGATCGCATGAGCGGGTGCATGCCCATGGGCGTGTGTATGGGTGTGCTTGTAAGAGAGAGCGTGTGCACAGATTTATGCACATAGGCGTGTGAATGTGCTTATCTGTGTGTGTGCCCGAGAGAGTGCCCTTACACAGGTGCGTGCCCATCAGGTGTGTGCGTGGGTGTGTTTCAGAGAGAGAGCATATGCACAGATTCATGACATAAGCATGTGAGTGTGTCTGTGTGTGGAGGTGCTTGTGCGTGGGCATGTATGTGTGGTCACGAGAGAGCGTGTGGTCAGGGGCGTGCACATGGGTGTGTGTGTGTGTGTGTGTGTGCTTCAAAGAGGCCACGGTTGGGATGCATTCACGTGGGCATATGTCTCTGTGTGCATGCTTTCAAGGTGCCTTCACATGGGAGTGGGGTGACCCGGCCCTGGAGGCATGATACGAGGGATGCGGAGCATACTGTGCTCGCCCACCTGGGGAGGGAAGCGGGGGGGGGGGGACTGCTGTCAGACTCACTGGGGATGGCGTGGGGCTGGGCCGCCTGGGGCTCCAGGCACACAGACTGCAGGGACTCCAGGCTGGGGACTTACATCAGGACCCCCAGAAGCACCGGTGGGACCGGCTGGACTCAAGGGCCGAGGGAAGGGCAATACCCCCTAGGACACCCCCAGTCTCTTGCCCTCTCCTGCTGGCACAACTCTCATGGCTTTCCCTTCCCCAAGAACAATGTCTTGAGGCTATCCAGAGGGCCGGAGGTACCGGGGGACCTCAACTGGAATGTGACCCTGTGTCTACTGGCCTGCTGGTCCACTTCTGTGTCTAGAAGGGGGTCAAGTCAACAGGCAAGGTACAGCCGGGGGAGACCACGGGGCTGGGGCAGCACTGCCTGGGCGTGGGGTTCATCTGCCAGGGACCACTGGTGCCACGGGAGGTGACTGCATCAGGGGTTGTACTTCAATCCGGTCCCTGAGCCCCACCCCCTGGCCGGAGAGTCCTCGGCCCCCCCAGCAGACTTCCCTCACCCCCACTGGAAGGGAAGAGCCACCAGCAGTGGCTGACCCTTTCCTGTGTGGGGGGCATCCCTGTCCCACCTTTCCACCCTCCCAGTTTCTGTTGATTCTGGCTCCCAGTCAGTTTTAGGGTGTGCAAAGACCTGGTCTACTGCCTATGTGTGTCCCCTGCTCTGTGGCCAAGAGGACACCAGCGGGGAGCCTGGACATGTCAATGTATGGCAGTAACCACTGTAATATTGTAAAGTAATTAGCCTCCAATTAAAAAGATAAATTAATTTTTTAAAAAAGCAAGAGAGAAGTAAACAGTTAGGTCAGCATTTCTAATTGTTGGAATATAGTAATACTTTAAGGAAATAACCGTTAATGGAAAGATTTATAAATTCCACTAATTCATTAACCATAGTAATGAAAAACGTGGAAACAACTTACATGTTCCATAATGAGATTATTATTGTTGCTGTTGTTTTTATTTAAAGACCCAATTTTACTTTTTTGGCCACGCCACACGACATGTGGGATCGTAGTTCTGCTGCCAGGGACTGAACCTGCAGCCCTTACACTGGAAGTGCATAGTCTTATCCACCGGACTGCCTGGGAAGTCCCAATAATTACATTATCATGCATCTTATATCTATTCAATAACACATTTCTGAAGAGATTTTAGAAAGTGGAAAAGCTAGTATACTAAATGAAAAAAAATTCAGGAAAAAAATTAAAGCTAAACTTGATAACTTCTACATCACATGCTGTTATGTATTTAATGTGCAAGTACACCTAGAAAATATTCTTAAACGTTGACAGTATTTAGTGCTGAACATAGGGCTCGATTTTCATTTTCTGAAATTGTTTTCAATTCCCTTGTAATTGGAATTCAAACATCTGAATTTCAGTACCTTCCCTCTAACACGAGAACAAAGATAAAAAATGTTTTTAAAATCCAGAAGCGCATTAGCTGAAAAGAAACTGGGGCACAAAAAGTGACTCAGCTTTATTTTCTGCTGTAACAAACACTGAAGCACCCCACTCCTCAAGCAGCAGGGCAACAAAGCAAGTGAACCAACAGAGACCAAAGGCCAGTAAAGGCAAAAACTTAGACTCAAATAACAAAGTGGCGATGCCTCTTAGTTTGAATTCCCTATGCCCCGCCGAGCAGGGGACACAAGGTTAGGCCTCAGCCCCTTTCCTCAGCGAGGTGGGAGCCCAAGGCTCCGAATGTTCCGAATCACCAGGGAAAGCTGATCGAGGAATGGGTTCATGGAAAGTCGGATGAAAGCCAGGTCTTCACAGGTCTTCAGCAGTCCATGTACTAAAAGCAGGGAAAAGAAAATCAGGTTAAAGGGAAGATTGCTCCTGTAGGTCCAGGGTACCAACCCCCCTGCTTATACCAAGCCCCTCAGTGTCTCCATCATAGCACGCTTAAGAGGGAGCTCAGACCACAGCACCTGCCACCCCCCACTTCCCAAGGCAAACTCGTCTGGAACTGACACAAGCAGGTCACTGCCATTCACTGCAAATTCCCTCAGAACCAATCCTTGGTGGCGCTGGGCATCTGGGAGCAGAGATCTGCGAGCCATGTCTGCCTCCAGGGGTGACTGGAAAGGCACTCTGAGTGTGCTGGGAGAGACACGGTTAAGGCACCACCCATTACAGAATTTGCTGATTATCTCGGGCTTCCTCGCACCTCAGAGGCCTGCTTTTACCCCAGGATGCCCATCCTCCTGACCACAACCTGAGACCACCCTGAGCTGCCTCCCTAACCCTTCTGTCCATCTTCCCCACCCTCCAGGCTCCTCAGGCCTTGACAACCTCCTTTGCTGCCAGGCTGCCCAGTCCTGCTGCCCCGGATCGCCCCCGTACTCCCTTCTATCCCTTCCTCAGGCTGCCGGCATGTTTCCCTCCACCACACCACTGACCCCGCCCAGAAAGGCTCCCTGAAAAGGATACAGCACCGCCTCTCCACGTCTAGGCCTTACAGCCAAGGGTGCTACATCTCCAGCGGGTCCTAGGCCACCTGGTGCCCGCTCACCCCGGGGACGAGCTCCAGCGTCTTCCATCACCGCTCTTCCTCTGCCAGGCCCACCCCCGCCTTCTGGGGCCCGGGGACGATCCTCACCTTCAGCGCTGCCTGAACCACTCTGGCAAGGAGGTGCTCTGGAGCTATGCTGGTCATCTCGGCCCTCTGCGCCACCGGCACCACCACCCGACGCCTGCATGGCTGCTGTGCGTCTCCCTCAGACGCCAAATAAGGGGCGGAGAGACTGGGCCGCTCACGAAGTCCCTCCCCTTCTGCGCAAGGACGCCAAAAGTGCGCCTGCGCACACAGCCCAGCCACCCACGGGCTGCTATGGAGACCGTGTGAGGCTGGAGGGACTCGGCTCTGTCACAACGCCACGCTCCTTTCAGGTGCCCCCGATGCGCCTGCGCACACGGGCCCCTCCAGTGCCGGCTCAGATGGCGTGGAATGGAGCCCGCCAAGTGTGCACAGAGATGCCACTGAGACACAAATGCCGACTTTCCCGTCTCATGGCCTAAAGCTAGTTCCACAATGCGACTTTCGTTTCTCCAACGTATGCCACAGAAGGGTCTCACTGGACTAAGGTGGGAGTCGAGGGCAAGGGGCCAAGCCACACCACCCACCCTGGTCCCCTTTTTGCCCAGTCCACATCATAGCTGTGTTCTTTGACCGTAGTGATAGCTAGCACTTCCTATGGTCCAAGCGTTTTTTCAAGTGCTTTCATGTGTTCGTCCATCACGTCCGTTTTCAGACAGTATTGCCATGGCACAGGCCTCCCTTGTGGTTCAGCTGCTAAAGAATCTGCCTGCAGTGTGGGAGACCTGGGTTTGATCTCTGGGTTGGGAAGATCCCCTGGAGAAGGGAAAGGCTACCCACTCCAGTATTCAGGCCTGGAAAATTCCGTGGACTGTATAGTCCATGGGGTCGCAAAGAGTCAGACATGACTGAGCGACTTTCACTTCACTTCACTTCATAAAATGAGAAAATACTCCAAAATTAATACTGAATGGCAGTAAACTACTGTCTTATTCTCCGGCTTCTTACATTGTCTTCACTTATGTTGTACTCCTTGAATATCTGCATCTCAGAACTTCCCCTCCAACCAGAAGACAAATAGAGTATTAAGAAGTGCAGAAGCTAAAACTAGTCAGAGAGGGCACAGTAGCTCAGTTTCATTTTCTGCAGTTAACAATCACCAAACAAAGTATGGTGGACCCCGAACCCCCCAGCAGCAGCACAGGCACAAGATGAAGCAGAAATCAATGCCCTCGGGAAGGACACTTGAGGCTAGGGCACATGCGCTAGATTTAACCCTGACTTTCGTGCAGAGGCTTAGTAGAAAGGGCGGGGGGGGGCGCATAGTGCCGCATGGTCCGCATCACCAGGGAAATCTGCAGACAGAGGGTGATGGACGTCTGGAGCAGGGCATGGTCTTCAGCACTCAATTGGCTAAAATAAGGAGGGAAGATGAAATTCAAGCTCCCGACAAGAAGGAGGAAGTGGAGCATGTCCTTCCTCTGTCCCCGCACACTGACAAGCCCAGAGCACCACATTTCTCCTTTAGGCTTAACCCTCCATTATGGCTCCTCCCGGGCCAAGACGGGCCCTGGCCACTGCCCACCACCCCCTCCCCAGCCTGGGCCCCTGCCCCCTTTAGAACTGACAGAACCAACAAGCAGCCATTAACATTGAGCTCCTTCTGAACTGGCGCTCACAGCGGAGTACTTTGAGACAGGAAGTTGCGGGCGATTTTTGCCTGAGCGAGCGATGCAAAAGGTACGGTGAGAATGCTGGTGGAGATGTGGTTAAGGCACCATCCACATTTCTCATTTTGCCTGTACGTCAAGCTCCCTGCTCACGGAGACCCGCCTTCTCCCACAAGGTCGCCGCTGGACACTTTGGATATCACTGCCCCGACCCTCTGGATCCCTTCAGGTTGCTTTTCCTCACCACCGTGCCCTGGCAGCCAGACCACCCCTGACCCATACCCTTCAGCCCCCCAGAGTATCCTCCTCCTACACTTTAGGCCCCGCCGCCTGCAACCACCCAAACCACCCCTAGCCCACACCCGGAACCCCATGGCCGCCCGGCCCACTGGGGCTCCTGGAATAGGATACAACTGAACTGGTCAGTTACTCAGAACTCTGGCTCTGGGTGCAGTGTCTCTTCCCAACTGTGGTGTCTGAGGTAACCCCAGGATCTGCAGAATGTCACCAACTGCACCACCTGACTCTCCTGCAGCGCTGGGGCCTCTGGGATCACTCAGGTCGCCGGGGTCGCCAGGGACTGTAGGACTGACAGCGTCACCAGGGCCAGCTGGGTCACCAGGGCCATCGCGGCCACCAGCATCACCCAGCACACCTCGGCTGACACGTGCCGTGCCCGCTACAAAGGCCATGGCACCTGCATCTTCATCGGCTGCCCTCGTGGCTCCTCCACCATGTGCCTCGGACTCCATCTTGAACCCCTCTCCCCCTCACTCCGCGTTGGGAAAGACTGAACCCTCCCTATAGAACTGATCCCCGTAGTGCGACATGCAACTCAGCATCGGCAGAGCGCCTGCACAAACACACCCTGGTCCTGCCTCCCGATAGGTTCCCACCAACAGTTGGCTCCCACAGTGGCTGCAGGCTCTCCGGCAATAGGCGCTCCCTGCAGAAGCTTCAAGCGTTCACCCGATGTGTCACCCCAATGAGCCTGCACAGACACACCCACGTGGTCTGGGCCGTCTAAGTCAGCCCTGCCTCAGGCCTGGAAACCTGGTAAACGGCTTAGCCAGGAAGCCGCTGGGTAGCACTCCACCCTTTATTGTGTCCGCAGCTCCTCAGTGCGCATGCTCAAACAGACCCCACCCCACTCCTCAGGGCACGTGCCTGTTTCCCGTCCAAGCCTGCAAACCCCAGTGAGTCCTGGTCCCTGTGCACCTCCGAGACTGCAGTGCTACCAACCTGGCCACGCTCACAGGTGACCATCCTGCTGAGCGCAGGTCCTTGTTATTGACTTCCGGAAGGGAGTCGGGCACCCCTGGGTCAGGGCCGGTCTATCCCTCTGGTGTCCCACACGTAGGTCACGTCAGTGCAAATGTATCTGTGTGCGTGAGTGCATGGGCAGGTGCATGCCCATGGGCGTGTGCATGGGTGTGTTTCTGAGAGAGAGCACGTGCACAGGTTCACACGCATAGGCGTGTGCGTGTGTCTGTTTTTGCAGGTGTCTGCACGTGGGCATGTATGTGGGCAGGAGAGCATGTGGTCAGGTGCATGCACGCGGGCGTGTGAGTGTGCATGTGTGTGTGAAAGAGCACGGGTCAGATTAATGCACATGGGTGTCTCCGTGTGTGTGTGCTTGCACAGGTGCCTTCACATGGGAGTGGGGCGACCCGGCTCTGGAGTCCTGAGACTAGGGGTGTAGAGGGGGCTGTGCCTGCCCGCCTGGGGAGGGAAGCGGGGACTTCTGTGGGACTCACTGGGGACGGCGTGGGGCTGGGCCGCCTGGGGGTCCGGGCACACAGACTGCAGGGACTCCAGGCTGGGGACTTACACCTGGCATCCCAGAAGCACCGGTGGTACTGGCTGGATTAAAGGGCTGCAGGAAGGGCAGTGTTCCCCAAGACACCCCCAGTCTCTTGGCCCTCTGCTGACACAACTCTCATGGGCTTTCCCTCCCCAGGAACCAAGTCTTGGGGCTCGAGGTGCCAGGGGCCCTCAACCGGGAGGTGACCCTGTGTCTGCTGACCTTCTGGGCGCTGGTCTACTTCTGTGTCTGGGAGGGGGTATAGTCAACAAGCAAGGTACAGCCGGGGGTGATGGCGGGGCTGGGGCAGCACTGCCTGGGCGTGGGGTGCATATGCCAGGGAACCGCTGGTGCCACAGGAGGTGACTGGATCCGGGCCACTGCCCGAGGAGGAGGCAGATACTTCAATCCGGGCCCCTTGATCTCCACCCCCTGGCCGGATAGGCCTCTGGGCAGCCCGCCAAATCCCAGGCCAGCAGCCTTCCCCCACCCCCAGTGGAAGGATTCGATTTTCCTGCATTATCATGTTAGCTGTAGGAGTTTTGTAGATGACCTTGATCGGATTAAGAAAGTCTGTTTGTAGTCCTAGTTTTCCGACAGTTTTTATCATAGCGGTGGTTGAACGCTGTCAAATGCTTTTTCGGCATCTTGAGAAATGATCGTATGGCTTTTCTCCTGTTTTGTACTTAATATGATGGATAACACTGGTTGATGGGTTTTTTAATGCATAACCAATCTTTCATTCTTGGGATAGATCTCGTTTGGTCATAAGGCTGTATATGTCGCCGGATTAAATTTGATAACATTTCATATTTTGTGCTTAGCTTAATGAAGGATATTAGCCTGCGGTTCTCTTTTCTTGCAATATCATCATATGGCTTTGGTGTTTTGTAAGACTGGCCTCGGAAAATGATTTGAGAAGTGTTTCCCCTCCTCTGCTTTCTGAAAGAATTTGTATAGGATTGGTGATATTTCTCCTTTAAATATTTCATAGCGTTCCCTAGTTAAGTCACGTGGGCCTGGAGTTTTCTGTTCCGTATCTTTGATCGATTTAGGGATATTTAGGTTTCCCACTTCCTTCTTGAGTTAGTTTTGGGAATTTGTGTCATTCAAGGAATTTGTTATTTTCATCTACATTGGCAAACGTATTCGCAGACATTGTTCCTAATGTGCTGTGGTTGCTTGCACAATCCTGTCCGTCGCTGCGCGACCCCGTGGACCGTGGCCTGCCGGGTTCCTCTGTCCACAGGTATTGTCCAGGCCAGAATACTGGAGGGGGGTTCCCATGCCCTCCTTCAGGGGATCTCTCCAACCCAGGGATCGAACCCCGGTCTCCTGCATTGCAGGCGGATTCTTGACCTTCTGAGCCACTAGGGAAGCCCAAGAATACTGGAGTGGCTAGCCTATCCCTTCTCCAGGGGATCTTCCCAACCCAGGAGTGTAACTGGGGTCTCCTGCATTGCCAGTGGATTCTTTGCCAGCTGAGCTACCAGGGAAGCCCTTAAACCACCTGGTCTGTGGTATTTTATTATTATTCTGTTATGCCATGCTACGCGGACAAATGGGCTTCCAAGGTGGCTCAGTGGTAAAATAATCTGCCTGCCAAGCAGTAGATGTGAGTTCAGTCCTTGGTTCGGGAAGATCCCCTGAAGAAGGAAATGGCAACCCACTCCAGTATGCTTGCCTGGAAAACCCCACGGACACAGACAGAGGAGCCTGGTGGGCTACAGTTCATTGGGTTGCAAAAGAGTTGGGCACAGTTTAGCGACTAAACAACAAGCTGACAAATTCAGGGTAGGCAGGACAAAAGTGGACACTTTCATACCCAACTGGTTCGAGTCAAATCGATGCAACCGTTTTGGAGGGCATGGGGATATGTATAAAACATATTTGGGAATATGTGTAAAACATTTCAAAAAGAGATTACTTTTTCACCCAACAACCCTCCGTTTTAGCTCAGAATTATTGTACATAGTGTGCTGGTGGTAGTGGTCTGGTCACTCAGTCATGTCCGACTCTTGCAACTCCACAGACCGTAGCCCAGCAGGCTCCTCTGCCCATGGGATTTCTCAGGCAAGAATACTGGCGTGGTTTGCCATTTCCTTGTCCACATAATATGTTACACAAAAGCAAATGTACCAGGATGTCCATTTCAGCATTGTTTGTAATACTGAAAAACTGCAAACAGCCTAAAGGCCTAGTTACAAGAGACTGGTGAAAATAACTATGGATTACACATTCTGAGGGATATTAGACAGCTCTTACAAGTACTGCGGATGGCACAGGCTTTGCTGTATCCACCATATGGCCCACTTCTGGGTCAATTCTGGGTGCCCTGTCTGGAAAGGGATGGTCCTTCTCCTTATGCCCTTCCACCAGCTGCCCCTTGCAGTGTCCCTCTCCTCCTTTGACTTGTCTCTTTTTCAACCATGATATGAGTTGATGAGCAAGCAGCTAATCGCTTAACAAGAAAAGAGGCCTGTTTCTACCTTGAAGTAATAAATAAGGGCCAAGTCTTCAGACCGCATTAGTTACGTAAGAAAGAAAAGTATGATCCTTCAATTCACGAAGGGTCCAGCCTTGCTATTGCAAGTGAAAAATGAGTGGAACGAAAACGACCAAAATTGCCACTTTAGTTTTTAAGCCAAAGGGAGAGCTTCTGGGTCTGGGTAACTACCAGATACAGAGGTAGTTTCTGTCTTCAGGCATGGCTGGGCCCAGCATTTTGTCCCGGAGATTTGCCTTCTTGCTCCAACTCCCCCTCTGTCCTTTGCCAGCCTGCCTCCCCTAGAGAATCAAAGTGTCACTGGTTGGATGATATCACCACAGCAGGAGGAATGTGGTCCTCCAATGGCCAGGCCTGAGCCACATGCCCACCCGTGGAATCAAATGTGAAGTCAGCTCTATCACAGTCACAATGGCCTAGAGAAAAGGAAAGGGGCAGTTTTCCAGAGTGACAGCGTACCGGTGCCAAGAGAAGGAAAAGGGACACTGAATTACAAAACCCATCCATGTCCTCGACAGCGGTATAGACTTTGCATCAAATTCATAATCAATTTCCAGTGTTTAAAGGAACGAGACTGGGAACGAATATTTCTTAATCTAACAGTGTGTCCACGCTCAGTCACTCAGTCGTGTCCGACTCTTTGCGACCCCATGGACTGTAGCCCAGCAGGCTCCTCTGTCCATGGGATTTTCCAGGCACGAAGACTGGAGTGGGTTGCCGTTTTCTTCTCCAATTTTATACAGCTCTTAAATATACAATAATATACAATTATAACATACAATATTATACAGCTCTTAAAAAGTACTGCGGATGGCACAGGCTTTGCTGTATCCACCATATGGGCCACTTCTGGGTCAATTCTGGGTGCCCTGTCTGGAAAGGGATGGTCCTTCTCCTTGTAATATAAAGTGCCAATCAACTGTCCAGGTGGATTTTACTACCACTTAAGGGTTCTTGTTTGGCTTCCCAGGTGGTCCAGTGGTCAAGATTCTGCCTGCCAATCCAGGGCACATGGGTTCAGTCCCTGGGCCAGGAATAGCCCACATGCCTGGGGCAGCTAAGCTCGTGTGCCGCAACAACTGAGCGCACCACTGTCTAAAGTCTGTGCTCCTCGACAAGGGAAACCTCTGCAATGAGAAGCCTGAGCACAGCAGTTAGAGAGTAGCCTCTGCTGGCTGCAAGTACAGAAAACCTACACACAGTTAACAAGACGCAGCACAGCCAAAAAAAAAAAAGAAAAAAAAATTCATAAATAAAATTTTTAAAAAGAGTCCCTGTTTCCAGCTATAGCCTTCTCGGCCATTGAAGATTTCAGTTAATTAAGTTCCTCCTACACCGAGATCCGCTCTGGTCCTACAGAGTCAATCTTAATAAGTAAGATCCAAAAAGGATCAAACTGTTTCCAAGCAACTTAACAGGATTCCAGAATACAGCTCAAGAAAAGTTTAGGCATAGAAAAATATTAAGCATGCAAGGGAAATTTGATACTGCTTGGCATCCAATCTAAAATTACCAGGAGGCAAAGAAGCAGGAAAATCAAATCCGTTATAACAGAGATCAGCGTGGTGGTGTTCAGTTGCTCAGTCGTGTCTATTTTCAACTCCATGAACTGCGGCAGGCCAGGCTTCCCTGTCCTTCACCATCTCCCAGAACTTGCTCAAACTCACGTCTGGTGTCGTGATGCCATCCAACCATCTCATCTTCTGTCATTCCCTTCTCCTCCTGCCTTCAATATTTCCCAGCATCAGAGTCTTTGCCAGTGAGTTGGATCTTCATATCAGGTGGCCAAAGTGATGGCAGATCTCATTTTAACAGAAATCAGTTAAAATCCATTAATTGGAAAGGAAGAAATAAATGTGCATGCATGTGCCTACAAAACGCTTGTCTAAGAGGGAGTTCCATGGGATCTACAAAAGAGCTATTACAAGTAATCCGTGACTTTAGCAAGGTTTCACGATACAAGGTTACTCTTGAGAGTGCCTTGAACTGCAAGGAGATCAAACTAATCAATCCTAAAGGAAATCAGTCCTGAATATTCATTGGAAGGACGGGTGCTGAAGCCGGAGCGACAACACTTCGGTCAGCAGAAGCCAAAAGCTGACTCACTGGAAAAGACTGTGATGCTGGGAAAGATTTAAGGCAAAAAGAGAAGGGGAGCACAGAAGGTGAGATGGTTAGATAGCACCACCGACTCAAAGGACATGAATTTGAGCCAATTCCAGGAGACAGCGGGGACACAGAGCCTGGTGTGCTACAGTCCATGGGATCGCAAAGACTCACCTGGACACAAAAGACTCAACAACAACAACAACATTCTGGTGTTTTATATATAAATGTAACTGTAAAACTGACAAAATATTCCAAAATCAATACCGAATGGCAGTACACAACTTTCTTATTCTCCCACTTCTTACATTGTCTTCCATTATGTTGTACTCCTTGAATACCTGGATCTCAGAACCTCTCCTCCAACTAAAAGACAAATGCAGTATTAGGAAGCGAACCCTCTAAAAATAAAGTCAGAGGCAGCACAGTAGCTCAGTTTTACTTTCTGCAGTTAACAATCACCAAACAAACGATGTGGACCCTGAGCCCCCAAGCAGCAGCACAGGCACAAGATGAAGCCCCATCAAAGTAATTCAGAAAGCAATGCCCTGGGGAAGGACACTTGAGGCTAGGGCACATAGGCTAGGTTTAAGCCCCTCTTCTCTGCTGAGGCTTAGCAGGAGGAGGGGGCACAAAGTGCTGCAAGGACTGCATCACCACGGAAAGCTGCCCCACACAGAAGTCGATGGACCTGCGGAGCAGGCCAGGGTCTTCAGCAGTCAATCGGCTAAAAGGGAGGGAAAATGAAATTCAAGCTCCTGCCAAGGAGGAGGAAGAGATGCATGTCCTCCCTCTGTCCCCGCACACCGACAGAGCCCGGAGCACCACACTTCTCCTCTAGGCTTAACCCTCCATTATGGCTCCTCCTGGGCCGAGACTGGCCACCGTCCTCCACTCCCTCCCCAGCCCCGGCCCCCTTTAGAACTTACAGAACCAACATGCAGCCGTTAACATCGAGCTCCCTCCGAATCGGCCCTGGCAGTTGAGTACGTGGAGTCAGGAGGTGGCGGGCGATGTCCGCCTGTGCGTGCGATGCGAAAAGCACATTGAGGCTGCTGGTGGAGATATGGTTAAGGCACCATCCACATGACTCACGTGGCTTGCACGTCAGGCTCCCTGCTCGTGGAGACTCGCCTTCTCCCACAAGGCCGCCGCCAGATACCCTGGCTATCACTGCCCGACCCTCTGGATCCCTTCAGGTTTCTTTCCGTCACCACCATCCCCTGGCAGCCAGACCACCCCTGACCCATACCCTCCAGCCCCGCAGAGTACCCTCCTCCCACGCTTTAGGCCCCGCCACCTGCAACCCCCCAAACTACCCCTAGCGCACACCCCGACCCCTGCGGCCGCCCAGCCCACCGGGGCTCCCAGCATAGGATACCACTGGAGGGCTCGGTTAATCGGAACTCTGGCTCCGGGTGCAGCGTCTCCACCCGGCCCTGGCGCCTGCGGTGCCCCCGCGATCTGTGGCATGGCACCGGCTGCACCACCCGACTCTCCTGCAGCGCTGGGGCCTCTGGGATTAGCCTGGTCACCAGAGCCGCCAGGGACTCCTCGACTGACGGCGTCACCAGGGACAGCTGGGTCGCCAGGGCAATCGTGGCCACCAGCACCACCCTGCACGCCTTGGCCACCACCTGCCGTGCCCGCTGCAGAGGCCACGGCGACTGCGTCTTCATCGGCTGCCCTTGTGGCTCCTCCACCGTGTGCCTCGGACTCCATCTTGAACCCTCTCCCCCACCTCCGCGGCGGGAAAGACTGAACAGTCCCTACAAATACCAGTCCCGGAGTGAGACCTGCAACTCAGCAGAGCGCCCGCGCAAACCCACCCTGGTCCTGCCTCACGATTGGTTCCCACCGACAACGGGTGCCCTGCTGAAGCTTCGCGCATTCACGCACCACGTAGCCCCAACGCGCATGCGCAGACCCATACCCACGAGGTCTGGGCTCTCTTAAGTCAGCCCTGCCTCCGGCCGGGAAACCTGGTAAACGGTTCAGCCGTGAGGCCTCTAGGCGGCGCTCCACCCTTCGGTGTGAGGGCAGCGCCTCAGTGCGCGATGCTCAAACAGACGCTGCCGCCCTCCTCAAGGCGCGTGACTGTTTCCACGCCAAGCCTGCAAACCCCAAGTGAGCCCTGGTCCCTGTGCACCTTCAAGTCTGTGCTGCTGACAGCTTGGCGTCGCTCACAGGTGACCATCCTGCTGAGCGCAGGTCCTTTTCCTTGACTCCCAGAAGGGAGTTGGGCACCCCTGGGTCAGCGCTCGTCTGTCTCTCTGGTGTCTCGCACATAGCTCACATGTCTGTATGTGTGTCTGTGTGCATGATCGCATGAGCGGGTGCATGCCCATGGGCGTGTGTATGGGTGTGCTTGTAAGAGAGAGCGTGTGCACAGATTTATGCACATAGGCGTGTGAATGTGCTTATCTGTGTGTGTGCCCGAGAGAGTGCCCTTACACAGGTGCGTGCCCATCAGGTGTGTGCGTGGGTGTGTTTCAGAGAGAGAGCATATGCACAGATTCATGACATAAGCATGTGAGTGTGTCTGTGTGTGGAGGTGCTTGTGCGTGGGCATGTATGTGTGGTCACGAGAGAGCGTGTGGTCAGGGGCGTGCACATGGGTGTGTGTGTGTGTGTGTGTGTGTGCTTCAAAGAGGCCACGGTTGGGATGCATTCACGTGGGCATATGTCTCTGTGTGCGTGCTTTCAAGGTGCCTTCACATGGGAGTGGGGTGACCCGGCCCTGGAGGCATGATACGAGGGATGCGGAGCATACTGTGCCCGCCCACCTGGGGAGGGAAGCGGGGGGGGGGGGACTGCTGTCAGACTCACTGGGGATGGCGTGGGGCTGGGCCGCCTGGGGCTCCAGGCACACAGACTGCAGGGACTCCAGGCTGGGGACTTACATCAGGACCCCCAGAAGCACCGGTGGGACCGGCTGGACTCAAGGGCCGAGGGAAGGGCAATACCCCCTAGGACACCCCCAGTCTCTTGCCCTCTCCTGCTGGCACAACTCTCATGGCTTTCCCTTCCCCAAGAACAATGTCTTGAGGCTATCCAGAGGGCCGGAGGTACCGGGGGACCTCAACTGGAATGTGACCCTGTGTCTACTGGCCTGCTGGTCCACTTCTGTGTCTAGAAGGGGGTCAAGTCAACAGGCAAGGTACAGCCGGGGGAGACCACGGGGCTGGGGCAGCACTGCCTGGGCGTGGGGTTCATCTGCCAGGGACCACTGGTGCCACGGGAGGTGACTGCATCAGGGGTTGTACTTCAATCCGGTCCCTGAGCCCCACCCCCTGGCCGGAGAGTCCTCGGCCCCCCCAGCAGACTTCCCTCACCCCCACTGGAAGGGAAGAGCCACCAGCAGTGGCTGACCCTTTCCTGTGTGGGGGGCATCCCTGTCCCACCTTTCCACCCTCCCAGTTTCTGTTGATTCTGGCTCCCAGTCAGTTTTAGGGTGTGCAAAGACCTGGTCTACTGCCTATGTCTGTCCCCTGCTCTGTGGCCAAGAGGACACCAGCGGGGAGCCTGGACATGTCAATGTATGGCAGTAACCGCTGTAATATTGTAAAGTAATTAGCCTCCAATTAAAAAGATAAATTAATTTTTAAAAAAAGCAAGAGAGAAGTAAACAGTTAGGTCAGCATTTCTAATTGTTGGAATATAGTAATACTTTAAGGAAATAACCGTTAATGGAAAGATTTATAAATTCCACTAATTCATTAACCATAGTAATGAAAAACGTGGAAACAACTTACATGTTCCATAATGAGATTATTATTGTTGCTGTTGTTTTTATTTAAAGACCCAATTTTACTTTTTTGGCCACGCCACACGACATGTGGGATCGTAGTTCTGCTGCCAGGGACTGAACCTGCAGCCCTTACACTGGAAGTGCATAGTCTTATCCACCGGACTGCCTGGGAAGTCCCAATAATTACATTATCATGCATCTTATATCTATTCAATAACACATTTCTGAAGAGATTTTAGAAAGTGGAAAAGCTAGTATACTAAATGAAAAAAAATTCAGGAAAAAAATTAAAGCTAAACTTGATAACTTCTACATCACATGCTGTTATGTATTTAATGTGCAAGTACACCTAGAAAATATTCTTAAACGTTGACAGTATTTAGTGCTGAACATAGGGCTCGATTTTCATTTTCTGAAATTGTTTTCAATTCCCTTGTAATTGGAATTCAAACATCTGAATTTCAGTACCTTCCCTCTAACACGAGAACAAAGATAAAAAATGTTTTTAAAATCCAGAAGCGCATTAGCTGAAAAGAAACTGGGGCACAAAAAGTGACTCAGCTTTATTTTCTGCTGTAACAAACACTGAAGCACCCCACTCCTCAAGCAGCAGGGCAACAAAGCAAGTGAACCAACAGAGACCAAAGGCCAGTAAAGGCAAAAACTTAGACTCAAATAACAAAGTGGCGATGCCTCTTAGTTTGAATTCCCTATGCCCCGCCGAGCAGGGGACACAAGGTTAGGCCTCAGCCCCTTTCCTCAGCGAGGTGGGAGCCCAAGGCTCCGAATGTTCCGAATCACCAGGGAAAGCTGATCGAGGAATGGGTTCATGGAAAGTCGGATGAAAGCCAGGTCTTCACAGGTCTTCAGCAGTCCATGTACTAAAAGCAGGGAAAAGAAAATCAGGTTAAAGGGAAGATTGCTCCTGTAGGTCCAGGGTACCAACCCCCCTGCTTATACCAAGCCCCTCAGTGTCTCCATCATAGCACGCTTAAGAGGGAGCTCAGACCACAGCACCTGCCACCCCCCACTTCCCAAGGCAAACTCGTCTGGAACTGACACAAGCAGGTCACTGCCATTCACTGCAAATTCCCTCAGAACCAATCCTTGGTGGCGCTGGGCATCTGGGAGCAGAGATCTGCGAGCCATGTCTGCCTCCAGGGGTGACTGGAAAGGCACTCTGAGTGTGCTGGGAGAGACACGGTTAAGGCACCACCCATTACAGAATTTGCTGATTATCTCGGGCTTCCTCGCACCTCAGAGGCCTGCTTTTACCCCAGGATGCCCATCCTCCTGACCACAACCTGAGACCACCCTGAGCTGCCTCCCTAACCCTTCTGTCCATCTTCCCCACCCTCCAGGCTCCTCAGGCCTTGACAACCTCCTTTGCTGCCAGGCTGCCCAGTCCTGCTGCCCCGGATCGCCCCCGTACTCCCTTCTATCCCTTCCTCAGGCTGCCGGCATGTTTCCCTCCACCACACCACTGACCCCGCCCAGAAAGGCTCCCTGAAAGGGATACAGCACCGCCTCTCCACGTCTAGGCCTTACAGCCAAGGGTGCTACATCTCCAGCGGGTCCTAGGCCACCTGGTGCCCGCTCACCCCGGGGACGAGCTCCAGCGTCTTCCATCACCGCTCTTCCTCTGCCAGGCCCACCCCCGCCTTCTGGGGCCCGGGGACGATCCTCACCTTCAGCGCTGCCTGAACCACTCTGGCAAGGAGGTGCTCTGGAGCTATGCTGGTCATCTCGGCCCTCTGCGCCACCGGCACCACCACCCGACGCCTGCATGGCTGCTGTGCGTCTCCCTCAGACGCCAAATAAGGGGCGGAGAGACTGGGCCGCTCACGAAGTCCCTCCCCTTCTGCGCAAGGACGCCAAAAGTGCGCCTGCGCACACAGCCCAGCCACCCACGGGCTGCTATGGAGACCCTGTGAGGCTGGAGGGACTCGGCTCTGTCACAACGCCACGCTCCTTTCAGGTGCCCCCGATGCGCCTGCGCACACGGGCCCCTCCAGTGCCGGCTCAGATGGCGTGGAATGGAGCCCGCCAAGTGTGCACAGAGATGCCACTGAGACACAAATGCCGACTTTCCCGTCTCATGGCCTAAAGCTAGTTCCACAATGCGACTTTCGTTTCTCCAACGTATGCCACAGAAGGGTCTCACTGGACTAAGGTGGGAGTCGAGGGCAAGGGGCCAAGCCACACCACCCACCCTGGTCCCCTTTTTGCCCAGTCCACATCATAGCTGTGTTCTTTGACCGTAGTGATAGCTAGCACTTCCTATGGTCCAAGCGTTTTTTCAAGTGCTTTCATGTGTTCGTCCATCACGTCCGTTTTCAGACAGTATTGCCATGGCACAGGCCTCCCTTGTGGTTCAGCTGCTAAAGAATCTGCCTGCAGTGTGGGAGACCTGGGTTTGATCTCTGGGTTGGGAAGATCCCCTGGAGAAGGGAAAGGCTACCCACTCCAGTATTCAGGCCTGGAAAATTCCGTGGACTGTATAGTCCATGGGGTCGCAAAGAGTCAGACATGACTGAGCGACTTTCACTTCACTTCACTTCATAAAATGAGAAAATACTCCAAAATTAATACTGAATGGCAGTAAACTACTGTCTTATTCTCCGGCTTCTTACATTGTCTTCACTTATGTTGTACTCCTTGAATATCTGCATCTCAGAACTTCCCCTCCAACCAGAAGACAAATAGAGTATTAAGAAGTGCAGAAGCTAAAACTAGTCAGAGAGGGCACAGTAGCTCAGTTTCATTTTCTGCAGTTAACAATCACCAAACAAAGTATGGTGGACCCCGAACCCCCCAGCAGCAGCACAGGCACAAGATGAAGCAGAAATCAATGCCCTCGGGAAGGACACTTGAGGCTAGGGCACATGCGCTAGATTTAACCCTGACTTTCGTGCAGAGGCTTAGTAGAAAGGGCGGGGGGGGGCGCATAGTGCCGCATGGTCCGCATCACCAGGGAAATCTGCAGACAGAGGGTGATGGACGTCTGGAGCAGGGCATGGTCTTCAGCACTCAATTGGCTAAAATAAGGAGGGAAGATGAAATTCAAGCTCCCGACAAGAAGGAGGAAGTGGAGCATGTCCTTCCTCTGTCCCCGCACACTGACAAGCCCAGAGCACCACATTTCTCCTTTAGGCTTAACCCTCCATTATGGCTCCTCCCGGGCCAAGACGGGCCCTGGCCACTGCCCACCACCCCCTCCCCAGCCTGGGCCCCTGCCCCCTTTAGAACTGACAGAACCAACAAGCAGCCATTAACATTGAGCTCCTTCTGAACTGGCGCTCACAGCGGAGTACTTTGAGACAGGAAGTTGCGGGCGATTTTTGCCTGAGCGAGCGATGCAAAAGGTACGGTGAGAATGCTGGTGGAGATGTGGTTAAGGCACCATCCACATTTCTCATTTTGCCTGTACGTCAAGCTCCCTGCTCACGGAGACCCGCCTTCTCCCACAAGGTCGCCGCTGGACACTTTGGATATCACTGCCCCGACCCTCTGGATCCCTTCAGGTTGCTTTTCCTCACCACCGTGCCCTGGCAGCCAGACCACCCCTGACCCATACCCTTCAGCCCCCCAGAGTATCCTCCTCCTACACTTTAGGCCCCGCCGCCTGCAACCACCCAAACCACCCCTAGCCCACACCCGGAACCCCATGGCCGCCCGGCCCACTGGGGCTCCTGGAATAGGATACAACTGAACTGGTCAGTTACTCAGAACTCTGGCTCTGGGTGCAGTGTCTCTTCCCAACTGTGGTGTCTGAGGTAACCCCAGGATCTGCAGAATGTCACCAACTGCACCACCTGACTCTCCTGCAGCGCTGAGGCCTCTGGGATCACTCAGGTCGCCGGGGTCGCCAGGGACTGTAGGACTGACAGTGTCACCAGGGCCAGCTGGGTCACCAGGGCCATCGCGGCCACCAGCATCACCCAGCACACCTCGGCTGACACGTGCCGTGCCCGCTACAAAGGCCATGGCACCTGCATCTTCATCGGCTGCCCTCGTGGCTCCTCCACCATGTGCCTCGGACTCCATCTTGAACCCCTCTCCCCCTCACTCCGCGTTGGGAAAGACTGAACCCTCCCTATAGAACTGATCCCCGTAGTGCGACATGCAACTCAGCATCGGCAGAGCGCCTGCACAAACACACCCTGGTCCTGCCTCCCGATAGGTTCCCACCAACAGTTGGCTCCCACAGTGGCTGCAGGCTCTCCGGCAATAGGCGCTCCCTGCAGAAGCTTCAAGCGTTCACCCGATGTGTCACCCCAATGAGCCTGCACAGACACACCCACGTGGTCTGGGCCGTCTAAGTCAGCCCTGCCTCAGGCCTGGAAACCTGGTAAACGGCTTAGCCAGGAAGCCGCTGGGTAGCACTCCACCCTTTATTGTGTCCGCAGCTCCTCAGTGCGCATGCTCAAACAGACCCCACCCCACTCCTCAGGGCACGTGCCTGTTTCCCGTCCAAGCCTGCAAACCCCAGTGAGTCCTGGTCCCTGTGCACCTCCAAGACTGCAGTGCTACCAACCTGGCCACGCTCACAGGTGACCATCCTGCTGAGCGCAGGTCCTTGTTATTGACTTCCGGAAGGGAGTCGGGCACCCCTGGGTCAGGGCCGGTCTATCCCTCTGGTGTCCCACACGTAGGTCACGTCAGTGCAAATGTATCTGTGTGCGTGAGTGCATGGGCAGGTGCATGCCCATGGGCGTGTGCATGGGTGTGTTTCTGAGAGAGAGCACGTGCACAGGTTCACACGCATAGGCGTGTGCGTGTGTCTGTTTTTGCAGGTGTCTGCACGTGGGCATGTATGTGGGCAGGAGAGCATGTGGTCAGGTGCATGCACGCGGGCGTGTGAGTGTGCATGTGTGTGTGAAAGAGCACGGGTCAGATTAATGCACATGGGTGTCTCCGTGTGTGTGTGCTTGCACAGGTGCCTTCACATGGGAGTGGGGCGACCCGGCTCTGGAGTCCTGAGACTAGGGGTGTAGAGGGGGCTGTGCCTGCCCGCCTGGGGAGGGAAGCGGGGACTTCTGTGGGACTCACTGGGGACGGCGTGGGGCTGGGCCGCCTGGGGGTCCGGGCACACAGACTGCAGGGACTCCAGGCTGGGGACTTACACCTGGCATCCCAGAAGCACCGGTGGTACTGGCTGGATTAAAGGGCTGCAGGAAGGGCAGTGTTCCCCAAGACACCCCCAGTCTCTTGGCCCTCTGCTGACACAACTCTCATGGGCTTTCCCTCCCCAGGAACCAAGTCTTGGGGCTCGAGGTGCCAGGGGCCCTCAACCGGGAGGTGACCCTGTGTCTGCTGACCTTCTGGGCGCTGGTCTACTTCTGTGTCTGGGAGGGGGTATAGTCAACAAGCAAGGTACAGCCCCGGGTGATGGCAGGGCTGGGGCAGCACTGCCTGGGCGTGGGGTGCATATGCCAGGGAACCGCTGGTGCCACAGGAGGTGACTGGATCCGGGCCACTGCCCGAGGAGGAGGCAGATACTTCAATCCGGGCCCCTTGATCTCCACCCCCTGGCCGGATAGGCCTCTGGGCAGCCCGCCAAATCCCAGGCCAGCAGCCTTCCCCCACCCCCAGTGGAAGGATTCGATTTTCCTGCATTATCATGTTAGCTGTAGGAGTTTTGTAGATGACCTTGATCGGATTAAGAAAGTCTGTTTGTAGTCCTAGTTTTCCGACAGTTTTTATCATAGCGGTGGTTGAACGCTGTCAAATGCTTTTTCGGCATCTTGAGAAATGATCGTATGGCTTTTCTCCTGTTTTGTACTTAATATGATGGATAACACTGGTTGATGGGTTTTTTAATGCATAACCAATCTTTCATTCTTGGGATAGATCTCGTTTGGTCATAAGGCTGTATATGTCGCCGGATTAAATTTGATAACATTTCATATTTTGTGCTTAGCTTAATGAAGGATATTAGCCTGCGGTTCTCTTTTCTTGCAATATCATCATATGGCTTTGGTGTTTTGTAAGACTGGCCTCGGAAAATGATTTGAGAAGTGTTTCCCCTCCTCTGCTTTCTGAAAGAATTTGTATAGGATTGGTGATATTTCTCCTTTAAATATTTCATAGCGTTCCCTAGTTAAGTCACGTGGGCCTGGAGTTTTCTGTTCCGTATCTTTGATCGATTTAGGGATATTTAGGTTTCCCACTTCCTTCTTGAGTTAGTTTTGGGAATTTGTGTCATTCAAGGAATTTGTTATTTTCATCTACATTGGCAAACGTATTCGCAGACATTGTTCCTAATGTGCTGTGGTTGCTTGCACAATCCTGTCCGTCGCTGCGCGACCCCGTGGACCGTGGCCTGCCGGGTTCCTCTGTCCACAGGTATTGTCCAGGCCAGAATACTGGAGGGGGGTTCCCATGCCCTCCTTCAGGGGATCTCTCCAACCCAGGGATCGAACCCCGGTCTCCTGCATTGCAGGCGGATTCTTGACCTTCTGAGCCACTAGGGAAGCCCAAGAATACTGGAGTGGCTAGCCTATCCCTTCTCCAGGGGATCTTCCCAACCCAGGAGTGTAACTGGGGTCTCCTGCATTGCCAGTGGATTCTTTGCCAGCTGAGCTACCAGGGAAGCCCTTAAACCACCTGGTCTGTGGTATTTTATTATTATTCTGTTATGCCATGCTACGCGGACAAATGGGCTTCCAAGGTGGCTCAGTGGTAAAATAATCTGCCTGCCAAGCAGTAGATGTGAGTTCAGTCCTTGGTTCGGGAAGATCCCCTGAAGAAGGAAATGGCAACCCACTCCAGTATGCTTGCCTGGAAAACCCCACGGACACAGACAGAGGAGCCTGGTGGGCTACAGTTCATTGGGTTGCAAAAGAGTTGGGCACAGTTTAGCGACTAAACAACAAGCTGACAAATTCAGGGTAGGCAGGACAAAAGTGGACACTTTCATACCCAACTGGTTCGAGTCAAATCGATGCAACCGTTTTGGAGGGCATGGGGATATGTATAAAACATATTTGGGAATATGTGTAAAACATTTCAAAAAGAGATTACTTTTTCACCCAACAACCCTCCGTTTTAGCTCAGAATTATTGTACATAGTGTGCTGGTGGTAGTGGTCTGGTCACTCAGTCATGTCCGACTCTTGCAACTCCACAGACCGTAGCCCAGCAGGCTCCTCTGCCCATGGGATTTCTCAGGCAAGAATACTGGCGTGGTTTGCCATTTCCTTGTCCACATAATATGTTACACAAAAGCAAATGTACCAGGATGTCCATTTCAGCATTGTTTGTAATACTGAAAAACTGCAAACAGCCTAAAGGCCTAGTTACAAGAGACTGGTGAAAATAACTATGGATTACACATTCTGAGGGATATTAGACAGCTCTTACAAGTACTGCGGATGGCACAGGCTTTGCTGTATCCACCATATGGCCCACTTCTGGGTCAATTCTGGGTGCCCTGTCTGGAAAGGGATGGTCCTTCTCCTTATGCCCTTCCACCAGCTGCCCCTTGCAGTGTCCCTCTCCTCCTTTGACTTGTCTCTTTTTCAACCATGATATGAGTTGATGAGCAAGCAGCTAATCGCTTAACAAGAAAAGAGGCCTGTTTCTACCTTGAAGTAATAAATAAGGGCCAAGTCTTCAGACCGCATTAGTTACGTAAGAAAGAAAAGTATGATCCTTCAATTCACGAAGGGTCCAGCCTTGCTATTGCAAGTGAAAAATGAGTGGAACGAAAACGACCAAAATTGCCACTTTAGTTTTTAAGCCAAAGGGAGAGCTTCTGGGTCTGGGTAACTACCAGATACAGAGGTAGTTTCTGTCTTCAGGCATGGCTGGGCCCAGCATTTTGTCCCGGAGATTTGCCTTCTTGCTCCAACTCCCCCTCTGTCCTTTGCCAGCCTGCCTCCCCTAGAGAATCAAAGTGTCACTGGTTGGATGATATCACCACAGCAGGAGGAATGTGGTCCTCCAATGGCCAGGCCTGAGCCACATGCCCACCCGTGGAATCAAATGTGAAGTCAGCTCTATCACAGTCACAATGGCCTAGAGAAAAGGAAAGGGGCAGTTTTCCAGAGTGACAGCGTACCGGTGCCAAGAGAAGGAAAAGGGACACTGAATTACAAAACCCATCCATGTCCTCGACAGCGGTATAGACTTTGCATCAAATTCATAATCAATTTCCAGTGTTTAAAGGAACGAGACTGGGAACGAATATTTCTTAATCTAACAGTGTGTCCACGCTCAGTCACTCAGTCGTGTCCGACTCTTTGCGACCCCATGGACTGTAGCCCAGCAGGCTCCTCTGTCCATGGGATTTTCCAGGCACGAAGACTGGAGTGGGTTGCCGTTTTCTTCTCCAATTTTATACAGCTCTTAAATATACAATAATATACAATTATAACATACAATATTATACAGCTCTTAAAAAGTACTGCGGATGGCACAGGCTTTGCTGTATCCACCATATGGGCCACTTCTGGGTCAATTCTGGGTGCCCTGTCTGGAAAGGGATGGTCCTTCTCCTTGTAATATAAAGTGCCAATCAACTGTCCAGGTGGATTTTACTACCACTTAAGGGTTCTTGTTTGGCTTCCCAGGTGGTCCAGTGGTCAAGATTCTGCCTGCCAATCCAGGGCACATGGGTTCAGTCCCTGGGCCAGGAATAGCCCACATGCCTGGGGCAGCTAAGCTCGTGTGCCGCAACAACTGAGCGCACCACTGTCTAAAGTCTGTGCTCCTCGACAAGGGAAACCTCTGCAATGAGAAGCCTGAGCACAGCAGTTAGAGAGTAGCCTCTGCTGGCTGCAAGTACAGAAAACCTACACACAGTTAACAAGACGCAGCACAGCCAAAAAAAAAAAATTCATAAATAAAATTTTTCAAAGGAGTCCCTGTTTCCAGCTATAGCCTTCTCGGCCATTGAAGATTTCAGTTAATTAAGTTCCTCCTACACCGAGATCTGCTCTGGTCCTACAGAGTCAATCTTAATAAGTAAGATCCAAAAAGGATCAAACTGTTTCCAAGCAACTTAACAGGATTCCAGAATACAGCTCAAGAAAAGTTTAGGCATAGAAAAATATTAAGCATGCAAGGGAAATTTGATATTGCTTGGCATCCAATCTAAAATTACCAGGAGGCAAAGAAGCAGGAAAATCAAATCCATTATAACAGAGATCAGCGTGGTGGTGTTCAGTTGCTCAGTCGTGTCTATTTTCAACTCCATGAACTGCGGCAGGCCAGGCTTCCCTGTCCTTCACCATCTCCCAGAACTTGCTCAAACTCACGTCTGGTGTCGTGATGCCATCCAACCATCTCATCTTCTGTCATTCCCTTCTCCTCCTGCCTTCAATATTTCCCAGCATCAGAGTCTTTGCCAGTGAGCTGGCTCTTCATATCAGGTGGCCAAAGTGATGGGAGATCACATTTTAACAGAAATCAGTTAAAATCCATTAATTGGAAAGGAAGAAATAAATGTGCATGTATGTGCCTACAAAACGCTTGTCTAAGAGGGAGTTCCATGGGATCTACAAAAGAGCTATTACAAGTAATCCGTGACTTTAGCAAGGTTTCACGATACAAGGTTACTCTTGAGAGTGCCTTGAACTGCAAGGAGATCAAACTAATCAATCCTAAAGGAAATCAGTCCCGAATATTCATTGGAAGGACGGGTGCTGAAGCCGGAGCGACAACACTTCGGTCAGCAGAAGCCAAAAGCTGACTCACTGGAAAAGACTGTGATGCTGGGAAAGATTTAAGGCAAAAAGAGAAGGGGAGCACAGAAGGTGAGATGGTTAGATAGCACCACCGACTCAAAGGACATGAATTTGAGCCAATTCCAGGAGACAGCGGGGACACAGAGCCTGGTGTGCTACAGTCCATGGGATCGCAAAGACTCACCTGGACACAAAAGACTCAACAACAACAACAACAACATTCTGGTGTTTTATATATAAATGTAACTGTAAAACTGACAAAATATTCCAAAATCAATACCGAATGGCAGTACACAACTTTCTTATTCTCCCACTTCTTACATTGGCTTCCATTATGTTGTACTCCTTGAATACCTGGATCTCAGAACCTCTCCTCCAACTAAAAGACAAATGCAGTATTAGGAAGCGAACCCTCTAAAAATAAAGTCAGAGGCAGCACAGTAGCTCAGTTTTACTTTCTGCAGTTAACAATCACCAAACAAACGATGTGGACCCTGAGCCCCCAAGCAGCAGCACAGGCACAAGATGAAGCCCCATCAAAGTAATTCAGAAAGCAATGCCCTGGGGAAGGACACTTGAGGCTAGGGCACATAGGCTAGGTTTAAGCCCGTCTTCTCTGCTGAGGCTTAGCACGAGGACGGGGCACAAAGCGCTGCAAGGACTGCATCACCATGGAAAGCTGCCCCGCACAGAAGTCGATGGACCTGTGGAGCAGGACAGGGTCTTCAGCAGTCAATCGGCTAAAAGGGAGGGAAAATGAAATTCAAGCTCCTGCCAAGGAGGAGGAAGAGAAGCATGTCCTCCCTCTGTCCCCGCACACCGACAGAGCCCAGAGCACCACACTTCTCCTCTAGGCTTAACCCTCCATTATGGCTCCTCCTGGGCCGAGACTGGCCACCGTCCTCCACTCCCTCCCCAGCCCCGGCCCCCTTTAGAACTTACAGAACCAACATGCAGCCGTTAACATCGAGCTCCCTCCGAAGCGGCCCTGGCAGTTGAGTACGTGGAGTGAGGAAGTGGCGGGCGATGTCCGCCTGTGCGTGCGATGCGAAAAGCACATTGAGGCTGCTGGTGGAGATATGGTTAAGGCACCATCCACATGACTCACGTGGCTTGCACGTCAGGCTCCCTGCTCGTGGAGACTCGCCTTCTCCCACAAGGCCGCCGCCAGATACCCTGGCTATCACTGCCCGACCCTCTGGATCCCTTCAGGTTTCTTTCCGTCACCACCATCCCCTGGCAGCCAGACCACCCCTGACCCATACCCTCCAGCCCCGCAGAGTACCCTCCTCCCACGCTTTAGGCCCCGCCACCTGCAACCCCCCAAACTACCCCTAGCGCACACCCCGACCCCTGCGGCCGCCCAGCCCACCGGGGCACCCAGCATAGGATACCACTGGAGGGCTCGGTTAATCGGAACTCTGGCTCCGGGTGCAGCGTCTCCACCCGGCCCTGGCGCCTGCGGTGCCCCCGGGATCTGTGGCATGGCACCGGCTGCACCACCCGACTCTCCTGCAGCGCTGGGGCCTCTGGGATTAGCCTGGTCACCAGAGCCGCCAGGGACTCCTCGACTGACGGCGTCACCAGGGACAGCTGGGTCGCCAGGGCAATCGTGGCCACCAGCACCACCCTGCACGCCTTGGCCACCACCTGCCGTGCCCGCTGCAGAGGCCACGGCGACTGCGTCTTCATCGGCTGCCCTTGTGGCTCCTCCACCGTGTGCCTCGGACTCCATCTTGAACCCTCTCCCCCACCTCCGCGGCGGGAAAGACTGAACAGTCCCTACAAATACCAGTCCCGGAGTGAGACCTGCAACTCAGCAGAGCGCCCGCGCAAACCCACCCTGGTCCTGCCTCACGATTGGTTCCCACCGACAACGGGTGCCCTGCTGAAGCTTCGCGCATTCACGCACCCCGTAGCCCCAACGCGCATGCGCAGAGCCATACCCACGAGGTCTGGGCTCTCTTAAGTCAGCCCTGCCTTCGGCCGGGAAACCTGGTAAACGGTTCAGCCGTGAGGCCTCTAGGCGGCGCTCCACCCTTCGGTGTGGGGGCAGCGCCTCAGTACGCGATGCTCAAACAGACGCTGCCGCCCTCCTCAAGGCGCGTGACTGTTTCCACGCCAAGCCTGCAAACCCCAAGTGAGCCCTGGTCCCTGTGCACCTTCAAGTCTGTGCTGCTGACAGCTTGGCGTCGCTCACAGGTGACCATCCTGCTGAGCGCAGGTCCTTTTCCTTGACTCCCAGAAGGGAGTTGGGCACCCCTGGGTCAGCGCTCGTCTGTCTCTCTGGTGTCTCGCACATAGCTCACATGTGTGTATGTGTGTCTGTGTGCATGATCGCATGAGCGGGTGCATGCCCATGGGCGTGTGTATGGGTGTGCTTGTAAGAGAGAGCATGTGCACAGATTTGTGCACATAGGCGTGTGAATGGGCTTATCTGTGTGTGTGCCCGAGAGAGTGCCCTTACACAGGTGCGTGCCCATCAAGTGTGTGCGTGGGTGTGTTTCAGAGAGAGAGCATATGCACAGATTCATGACATAAGCATGTGCGTGTGTCTGTGTGTGGAGGTGCTTGTGCGTGGGCATGTATGTGTGGTCACGAGAGAGCGTGTGGTCAGGGGCGTGCACATGGGTGTCTGTGTGTGTGTCTGTGTGTGTTTGTGTGTGCTTCAAAGAGGCCACGGTTGGGATGCATTCACGTGGGCATATGTCTCTGTGTGCGTGCTTTCAAGGTGCCTTCACATGGGAGTGGGGTGACCCGGCCCTGGAGGCATGATACGAGGGATGCGGAGCATACTGTGCCCGCCCACCTGGGGAGGGAAGCGGGGGGGGGTGGGACTGCTGTTAGACTCACTGGGGATTGCGTGGGGCTGGGCCGCCTGGGGCTCCAGGCACACAGACTGCAGGGTCTCCAGGCTGGGGACTTACATCATGCCCCCAAGAAGCACCGGTGGGACCGCCTGGACTCAAGGGCTGAGGGAAGGGCAATACCCCCTAGGACACCCCCAGTCTCTTGCCCTCTCCTGCTGGCACAACTCTCATGGCTTTCCCTTCCCCAAGAACAATGTCTTGAGGCTATCCAGAGGGCCGGAGGTACCGGGGGACCTCAACTGGAATGTGACCCTGTGTCTACTGGCCTGCTGGTCCACTTCTGTGTCTAGAAGGGGGTCAAGTCAACAGGCAAGGTACAGCCGGGGGAGACCACGGGGCTGGGGCAGCACTGCCTGGGCGTGGGGTTCATCTGCCAGGGACCACTGGTGCCACGGGAGGTGACTGCATCAGGGGTTGTACTTCAATCCGGTCCCTGAGCCCCACCCCCTGGCCGGAGAGTCCTCGGCCCCCCCAGCAGACTTCCCTCACCCCCACTGGAAGGGAAGAGCCACCAGCAGTGGCTGACCCTTTCCTGTGTGGGGGGCATCCCTGTCCCACCTTTCCACCCTCCCAGTTTCTGTTGATTCTGGCTCCCAGTCAGTTTTAGGGCGTGCAAAGACCTGGTCTACTGCCTATGTCTGTCCCCTGCTCTGTGGCCAAGAGGACACGAGCGGGGAGCCTGGACATGTCAATGTATGGCAGTAACCACTGTAATATTGTAAAGTAATTAGCCTCCAATTAAAAAGATAAATTAAGTTTTAAAAAAAGCAAGAGAGAAGTAAACAGTTAGGTCAGCATTTCTAATTGTTGGAATATAGTAATACTTTAAGGAAATAACCGTTAAAGGAAAGATTTATAAATTCCACTAATTCATTAACCATCGTAATGAAAAACGTGGAAACAACTTACATGTTCCATAATGAGATTATTATTGTTGTTGTTGTTTTTATTTAAAGACCCAATTTTACTTTTTTGGCCACGCCACACGACATGTGGGATCGTAGTTCTGCTGCCAGGGACTGAACCTGCAGCCCTTACACTGGAAGTGCATAGTCTTATCCACCGGACTGCCTGGGAAGTCCCAATAATTACATTATCATGCATCTTATATCTATTCAATAACACATTTCTGAAGAGATTTTAGAAAGTGGAAAAGCTTGTATACTAAATGAAAAAAAATTCAGGAAAAAAATTAAAGCTAAACTTGATAACTTCTACATCACATGCTGTTATGTATTTAATGTGCAAGTACACCTAGAAAATATTCTTAAATGTTGACAGTATTTAGTGCTGAACATAGGGCTCGATTTTCATTTTCTGAAATTGTTTTCAATTCCCTTGTAATTGGAATTCAAACATCTGAATTTCAGTACCTTCCCTCTAACACGAGAACAAAGATAAAAAATGTTTTTAAAATCCAGAAGCGCATTAGCTGAAAAGAAACTGGGGCACAAAAAGTGACTCAGCTTTATTTTCTGCTGTAACAAACACTGAAGCACCCCACTCCTCAAGCAGCAGGGCAACAAAGCAAGTGAACCAACAGAGACCAAAGGCCAGTAAAGGCAAAAACTTAGACTCAAATAACAAAGTGGCGATGCCTCTTAGTTTGAATTCCCTATGCCCCGCCGAGCAGGGGACACAAGGTTAGGCCTCAGCCCCTTTCCTCAGCGAGGTGGGAGCCCAAGGCTCCGAATGTTCCGAATCACCAGGGAAAGCTGATCGAGGAATGGGTTCATGGAAAGTCGGATGAAAGCCAGGTCTTCACAGGTCTTCAGCAGTGCATGTACTAAAAGCAGGGAAAAGAAAATCAGGTTAAAGGGAAGATTGCTCCTGTAGGTCCAGGGTACCAACCCCCCTCCTTATACCAAGCCCCTCAGTGTCTCCATCATAGCACGCTTAAGAGGGAGCTCAGACCACAGCACCTGCCACCCCCCACTTCCCAAGGCAAACTCGTCTGGAACTGACACAAGCAGGTCACTGCCATTCACTGCGAATTCCTTCCGAACCAATCCTTGGTGGCGTTGGGCATCTTGGAGCAGATTTCTGCGAGCCATGTCTGCCTCCAGGGGTGACTGGAAAGGCACTCTGAGTGTGCTGGGAGAGACACGGTTAAGGCACCACCCATTACAGAATTTGCTGATTATCTCGGGCTTCCTCGCACCTCAGAGGCCTGCTTTTACCCCAGGATGCCCATCCTCCTGACCACAACCTGAGACCACCCTGAGCTGCCTCCCTAACCCTTCTGTCCATCTTCCCCACCCTCCAGGCTCCTCAGGCCTTGACAACCTCCTTTCCTGCCAGGCTGCCCAGTCCTGCTGCCCCGGATCGCCCCCGTACTCCCTTCTATCCCTTCCTCAGGCTGCCGGCATGTTTCCCTCCACCACACCACTGACCCCGCCCAGAAAGGCTCCCTGAAAAGGATACAGCACCACCTCTCCACGTCTAGGCCTTACAGCCAAGGGTGCTACATCTCCAGCGGGTCCTAGGCCACCTGGTGCCCGCTCACCCCGGGGACGAGCTCCAGCGTCTTCCATCACCGCTCTTCCTCTGCCAGGCCCACCCCCGCCTTCTGGGGCCCGGGGACGATCCTCACCTTCAGCGCTGCCTGAACCACTCTGGCAAGGAGGTGCTCTGGAGCTATGCTGGTCATCTCGGCCCTCTGCGCCACCGGCACCACCACCCGACGCCTGCATGGCTGCTGTGCGTCTCCCTCAGACGCCAAATAAGGGGCGGAGAGACTGGGCCGCTCACGAAGTCCCTCCCCTTCTGCGCAAGGACGCCAAAAGTGCGCCTGCGCACACAGCCCAGCCACCCACGGGCTGCTATGGAGACCGTGTGAGGCTGGAGGGACTCGGCTCTGTCACAACGCCACGCTCCTTTCAGGTGCCCCCGATGCGCCTGCGCACACGGGCCCCTCCAGTGCCGGCTCAGATGGCGTGGAATGGAGCCCGCCAAGTGTCCACAGAGACGCCACTGAGACACAAATGCCGACTTTCCCGTCTCATGGCCTAAAGCTAGTTCCACAATGCGACTTTCGTTTCTCCAACGTATGCCACAGAAGGGTCTCACTGGACTAAGGTGGGAGTCGAGGGCAAGGGGCCAAGCCACACCACCCACCCTGGTCCCCTTTTTGCCCAGTCCACATCATAGCTGTGTTCTTTGACCGTAGTGATAGCTAGCACTTCCTATGGTCCAAGCGTTATTTCAAGTGCTTTCATGTGTTCGTCCATCACGTCCGTTTTCAGACAGTATTGCCATGGCACAGGCCTCCCTTGTGGTTCAGCTGCTAAAGAATCTGCCTGCAGTGTGGGAGACCTGGGTTTGATCTCTGGGTTGGCAAGATCCCCTGGAGAAGGGAAAGGCTACCCACTCCAGTATTCAGGCCTGGAAAATTCCGTGGACTGTATAGTCCATGGGGTCGCAAAGAGTCAGACATGACTGAGCGACTTTCACTTCACTTCACTTCATAAAATGAGAAAATACTCCAAAATTAATACTGAATGGCAGTAAACTACTGTCTTATTCTCCGGCTTCTTACATTGTCTTCACTTATGTTGTACTCCTTGAATATCTGCATCTCAGAACTTCCCCTCCAACCAGAAGACAAATAGAGTATTAAGAAGTGCAGAAGCTAAAACTAGTCAGAGAGGGCACAGTAGCTCAGTTTCATTTTCTGCAGTCAACAATCACCAAACAAAGTATGTGGACCCCGAACCCCCCAGCAGCAGCACAGGCACAAGATGAAGCAGAAATCAATGCCCTCGGGAAGGACACTTGAGGCTAGGGCACATGCGCTAGATTTAACCCTGACTTTCGTGCAGAGGCTTAGTAGAAAGGGCGGGGGGGGGCGCATAGTGCCGCATGGTCCGCATCACCAGGGAAATCTGCAGACAGAGGGTGATGGACGTCTGGAGCAGGGCATGGTCTTCAGCACTCAATTGGCTAAAATAAGGAGGGAAGATGAAATTCAAGCTCCCGACAAGAAGGAGGAAGTGGAGCATGTCCTTCCTCTGTCCCCGCACACTGACAAGCCCAGAGCACCACATTTCTCCTTTAGGCTTAACCCTCCATTATGGCTCCTCCCGGGCCAAGACGGGCCCTGGCCACTGCCCACCACCCCCTCCCCAGCCTGGGCCCCTGCCCCCTTTAGAACTGACAGAACCAACAAGCAGCCATTAACATTGAGCTCCTTCTGAACTGGCGCTCACAGCGGAGTACTTTGAGACAGGAAGTTGCGGGCGATTTTTGCCTGAGCGAGCGATGCAAAAGGTACGGTGAGAATGCTGGTGGAGATATGGTTAAGGCACCATCCACATTTCTCATTTTGCCTGTATGTCAAGCTCCCTGCTCACGGAGACCCGCCTTCTCCCACAAGGTCGCCGCTGGACACTTTGGATATCACTGCCCCGACCCTCTGGATCCCTTCAGGTTGCTTTTCCTCACCACCGTGCCCTGGCAGCCAGACCACCCCTGACCCATACCCTTCAGCCCCCCAGAGTATCCTCCTCCTACACTTTAGGCCCCGCTGCCTGCAACCACCCAAACCACCCCTAGCCCACACCCGGAACCCCATGGCCGCTCGGCCCACTGGGGCTCCTGGAATAGGATACAACTGAACTGGTCAGTTACTCAGAACTCTGGCTCTGGGTGCAGTGTCTCTTCCCAACTGTGGTGTCTGAGGTAACCCCAGGATCTGCAGAATGTCACCAACTGCACCACCTGACTCTCCTGCAGCGCTAGGGCCTCTGGGATCACTCAGGTCGCCGGGGTCGCCAGGGACTGTAGGACTGACAGCGTCACCAGGGCCAGCTGGGTCACCGGGCCATCGCGGCCACCAGCATCACCCAGCACACCTCGGCTGACACGTGCCGTGCCCGCTACAAAGGCCATGGCACCTGCATCTTCATCGGCTGTCCTCGTGGCTCCTCCACCATGTGCCTCGGACTCCATCTTGAACCCCTCTCCCCCTCACTCCGCGTTGGGAAAGACTGAACCCTCCCTATAGAACTGATCCCCGTAGTGCGACATGCAACTCAGCATCGGCAGAGCGCCTGCACAAACACACCCTGGTCCTGCCTCCCGATAGGTTCCCACCAACAGTTGGCTCCCACAGTGGCTGCAGGCTCTCCGGCAATAGGCGCTCCCTGCAGAAGCTTCAAGCGATCACCCGATGTGTCACCCCAATGAGCCTGCACAGACACACCCACGTGGTCTGGGCCGTCTAAGTCAGCCCTGCCTCAGGCCTGGAAACCTGGTAAACGGCTTAGCCAGGAAGCCGCTGGGTAGCACTCCACCCTTTATTGTGTCGGCAGCTCCTCAGTGCGCATGCTCAAACAGACCCCACCCCACTCCTCAGGGCACGTGCCTGTTTCCCGTCCAAGCCTGCAAACCCCAGTGAGTCCTGGTCCCTGTGCACCTCCGAGACTGCAGTGCTACCAACCTGGCCACGCTCACAGGTGACCATCCTGCTGAGCGCAGGTCCTTGTTATTGACTTCCGGAAGGGAGTCGGGCACCCCTGGGTCAGGGCCGGTCTATCCCTCTGGTGTCCCACACGTAGGTCACGTCAGTGCAAATGTATCTGTGTGCGTGAGTGCATGGGCAGGTGCATGCCCATGGGCGTGTGCATGGGTGTGTTTCTGAGAGAGAGCACGTGCACAGGTTCACACGCATAGGCGTGTGCGTGTGTCTGTTTTTGCAGGTGTCTGCACGTGGGCATGTATGTGGGCAGGAGAGCATGTGGTCAGGTGCATGCACGCGGGCGTGTGAGTGTGCATGTGTGTGTGAAAGAGCACGGGTCAGATTAATGCACATGGGTGTCTCCGTGTGTGTGTGCTTGCACAGGTGCCTTCACATGGGAGTGGGGCGACCCGGCTCTGGAGTCCTGAGACTAGGGGTGTAGAGGGGGCTGTGCCTGCCCGCCTGGGGAGGGAAGCGGGGACTTCTGTGGGACTCACTGGGGACGGCGTGGGGCTGGGCCGCCTGGGGGTCCGGGCACACAGACTGCAGGGACTCCAGGCTGGGGACTTACACCTGGCATCCCAGAAGCACCGGTGGTACTGGCTGGATTAAAGGGCTGCAGGAAGGGCAGTGTTCCCCAAGACACCCCCAGTCTCTTGGCCCTCTGCTGACACAACTCTCATGGGCTTTCCCTCCCCAGGAACCAAGTCTTGGGGCTCGAGGTGCCAGGGGCCCTCAACCGGGAGGTGACCCTGTGTCTGCTGACCTTCTGGGCGCTGGTCTACTTCTGTGTCTGGGAGGGGGTATAGTCAACAAGCAAGGTACAGCCGGGGGTGATGGCGGGGCTGGGGCAGCACTGCCTGGGCGTGGGGTGCATATGCCAGGGAACCGCTGGTGCCACAGGAGGTGACTGGATCCGGGCCACTGCCCGAGGAGGAGGCAGATACTTCAATCCGGGCCCCTTGATCTCCACCCCCTGGCCGGATAGGCCTCTGGGCAGCCCGCCAAATCCCAGGCCAGCAGCCTTCCCCCACCCCCAGTGGAAGGATTCGATTTTCCTGCATTATCATGTTAGCTGTAGGAGTTTTGTAGATGACCTTGATCGGATTAAGAAAGTCTGTTTGTAGTCCTAGTTTTCCGACAGTTTTTATCATAGCGGTGGTTGAACGCTGTCAAATGCTTTTTCGGCATCTTGAGAAATGATCGTATGGCTTTTCTCCTGTTTTGTACTTAATATGATGGATAACACTGGTTGATGGGTTTTTTAATGCATAACCAATCTTTCATTCTTGGGATAGATCTCGTTTGGTCATAAGGCTGTATATGTCGCCGGATTAAATTTGATAACATTTCATATTTTGTGCTTAGCTTAATGAAGGATATTAGCCTGCGGTTCTCTTTTCTTGCAATATCATCATATGGCTTTGGTGTTTTGTAAGACTGGCCTCGGAAAATGATTTGAGAAGTGTTTCCCCTCCTCTGCTTTCTGAAAGAATTTGTATAGGATTGGTGATATTTCTCCTTTAAATATTTCATAGCGTTCCCTAGTTAAGTCACGTGGGCCTGGAGTTTTCTGTTCCGTATCTTTGATCGATTTAGGGATATTTAGGTTTCCCACTTCCTTCTTGAGTTAGTTTTGGGAATTTGTGTCATTCAAGGAATTTGTTATTTTCATCTACATTGGCAAACGTATTCGCAGACATTGTTCCTAATGTGCTGTGGTTGCTTGCACAATCCTGTCCGTCGCTGCGCGACCCCGTGGACCGTGGCCTGCCGGGTTCCTCTGTCCACAGGTATTGTCCAGGCCAGAATACTGGAGGGGGGTTCCCATGCCCTCCTTCAGGGGATCTCTCCAACCCAGGGATCGAACCCCGGTCTCCTGCATTGCAGGCGGATTCTTGACCTTCTGAGCCACTAGGGAAGCCCAAGAATACTGGAGTGGCTAGCCTATCCCTTCTCCAGGGGATCTTCCCAACCCAGGAGTGTAACTGGGGTCTCCTGCATTGCCAGTGGATTCTTTGCCAGCTGAGCTACCAGGGAAGCCCTTAAACCACCTGGTCTGTGGTATTTTATTATTATTCTGTTATGCCATGCTACGCGGACAAATGGGCTTCCAAGGTGGCTCAGTGGTAAAATAATCTGCCTGCCAAGCAGTAGATGTGAGTTCAGTCCTTGGTTCGGGAAGATCCCCTGAAGAAGGAAATGGCAACCCACTCCAGTATGCTTGCCTGGAAAACCCCACGGACACAGACAGAGGAGCCTGGTGGGCTACAGTTCATTGGGTTGCAAAAGAGTTGGGCACAGTTTAGCGACTAAACAACAAGCTGACAAATTCAGGGTAGGCAGGACAAAAGTGGACACTTTCATACCCAACTGGTTCGAGTCAAATCGATGCAACCGTTTTGGAGGGCATGGGGATATGTATAAAACATATTTGGGAATATGTGTAAAACATTTCAAAAAGAGATTACTTTTTCACCCAACAACCCTCCGTTTTAGCTCAGAATTATTGTACATAGTGTGCTGGTGGTAGTGGTCTGGTCACTCAGTCATGTCCGACTCTTGCAACTCCACAGACCGTAGCCCAGCAGGCTCCTCTGCCCATGGGATTTCTCAGGCAAGAATACTGGCGTGGTTTGCCATTTCCTTGTCCACATAATATGTTACACAAAAGCAAATGTACCAGGATGTCCATTTCAGCATTGTTTGTAATACTGAAAAACTGCAAACAGCCTAAAGGCCTAGTTACAAGAGACTGGTGAAAATAACTATGGATTACACATTCTGAGGGATATTAGACAGCTCTTACAAGTACTGCGGATGGCACAGGCTTTGCTGTATCCACCATATGGCCCACTTCTGGGTCAATTCTGGGTGCCCTGTCTGGAAAGGGATGGTCCTTCTCCTTATGCCCTTCCACCAGCTGCCCCTTGCAGTGTCCCTCTCCTCCTTTGACTTGTCTCTTTTTCAACCATGATATGAGTTGATGAGCAAGCAGCTAATCGCTTAACAAGAAAAGAGGCCTGTTTCTACCTTGAAGTAATAAATAAGGGCCAAGTCTTCAGACCGCATTAGTTACGTAAGAAAGAAAAGTATGATCCTTCAATTCACGAAGGGTCCAGCCTTGCTATTGCAAGTGAAAAATGAGTGGAACGAAAACGACCAAAATTGCCACTTTAGTTTTTAAGCCAAAGGGAGAGCTTCTGGGTCTGGGTAACTACCAGATACAGAGGTAGTTTCTGTCTTCAGGCATGGCTGGGCCCAGCATTTTGTCCCGGAGATTTGCCTTCTTGCTCCAACTCCCCCTCTGTCCTTTGCCAGCCTGCCTCCCCTAGAGAATCAAAGTGTCACTGGTTGGATGATATCACCACAGCAGGAGGAATGTGGTCCTCCAATGGCCAGGCCTGAGCCACATGCCCACCCGTGGAATCAAATGTGAAGTCAGCTCTATCACAGTCACAATGGCCTAGAGAAAAGGAAAGGGGCAGTTTTCCAGAGTGACAGCGTACCGGTGCCAAGAGAAGGAAAAGGGACACTGAATTACAAAACCCATCCATGTCCTCGACAGCGGTATAGACTTTGCATCAAATTCATAATCAATTTCCAGTGTTTAAAGGAACGAGACTGGGAACGAATATTTCTTAATCTAACAGTGTGTCCACGCTCAGTCACTCAGTCGTGTCCGACTCTTTGCGACCCCATGGACTGTAGCCCAGCAGGCTCCTCTGTCCATGGGATTTTCCAGGCACGAAGACTGGAGTGGGTTGCCGTTTTCTTCTCCAATTTTATACAGCTCTTAAATATACAATAATATACAATTATAACATACAATATTATACAGCTCTTAAAAAGTACTGCGGATGGCACAGGCTTTGCTGTATCCACCATATGGGCCACTTCTGGGTCAATTCTGGGTGCCCTGTCTGGAAAGGGATGGTCCTTCTCCTTGTAATATAAAGTGCCAATCAACTGTCCAGGTGGATTTTACTACCACTTAAGGGTTCTTGTTTGGCTTCCCAGGTGGTCCAGTGGTCAAGATTCTGCCTGCCAATCCAGGGCACATGGGTTCAGTCCCTGGGCCAGGAATAGCCCACATGCCTGGGGCAGCTAAGCTCGTGTGCCGCAACAACTGAGCGCACCACTGTCTAAAGTCTGTGCTCCTCGACAAGGGAAACCTCTGCAATGAGAAGCCTGAGCACAGCAGTTAGAGAGTAGCCTCTGCTGGCTGCAAGTACAGAAAACCTACACACAGTTAACAAGACGCAGCACAGCCAAAAAAAAAAAGAAAAAAAAATTCATAAATAAAATTTTTAAAAAGAGTCCCTGTTTCCAGCTATAGCCTTCTCGGCCATTGAAGATTTCAGTTAATTAAGTTCCTCCTACACCGAGATCCGCTCTGGTCCTACAGAGTCAATCTTAATAAGTAAGATCCAAAAAGGATCAAACTGTTTCCAAGCAACTTAACAGGATTCCAGAATACAGCTCAAGAAAAGTTTAGGCATAGAAAAATATTAAGCATGCAAGGGAAATTTGATACTGCTTGGCATCCAATCTAAAATTACCAGGAGGCAAAGAAGCAGGAAAATCAAATCCGTTATAACAGAGATCAGCGTGGTGGTGTTCAGTTGCTCAGTCGTGTCTATTTTCAACTCCATGAACTGCGGCAGGCCAGGCTTCCCTGTCCTTCACCATCTCCCAGAACTTGCTCAAACTCACGTCTGGTGTCGTGATGCCATCCAACCATCTCATCTTCTGTCATTCCCTTCTCCTCCTGCCTTCAATATTTCCCAGCATCAGAGTCTTTGCCAGTGAGTTGGATCTTCATATCAGGTGGCCAAAGTGATGGCAGATCTCATTTTAACAGAAATCAGTTAAAATCCATTAATTGGAAAGGAAGAAATAAATGTGCATGCATGTGCCTACAAAACGCTTGTCTAAGAGGGAGTTCCATGGGATCTACAAAAGAGCTATTACAAGTAATCCGTGACTTTAGCAAGGTTTCACGATACAAGGTTACTCTTGAGAGTGCCTTGAACTGCAAGGAGATCAAACTAATCAATCCTAAAGGAAATCAGTCCTGAATATTCATTGGAAGGACGGGTGCTGAAGCCGGAGCGACAACACTTCGGTCAGCAGAAGCCAAAAGCTGACTCACTGGAAAAGACTGTGATGCTGGGAAAGATTTAAGGCAAAAAGAGAAGGGGAGCACAGAAGGTGAGATGGTTAGATAGCACCACCGACTCAAAGGACATGAATTTGAGCCAATTCCAGGAGACAGCGGGGACACAGAGCCTGGTGTGCTACAGTCCATGGGATCGCAAAGACTCACCTGGACACAAAAGACTCAACAACAACAACAACATTCTGGTGTTTTATATATAAATGTAACTGTAAAACTGACAAAATATTCCAAAATCAATACCGAATGGCAGTACACAACTTTCTTATTCTCCCACTTCTTACATTGTCTTCCATTATGTTGTACTCCTTGAATACCTGGATCTCAGAACCTCTCCTCCAACTAAAAGACAAATGCAGTATTAGGAAGCGAACCCTCTAAAAATAAAGTCAGAGGCAGCACAGTAGCTCAGTTTTACTTTCTGCAGTTAACAATCACCAAACAAACGATGTGGACCCTGAGCCCCCAAGCAGCAGCACAGGCACAAGATGAAGCCCCATCAAAGTAATTCAGAAAGCAATGCCCTGGGGAAGGACACTTGAGGCTAGGGCACATAGGCTAGGTTTAAGCCCCTCTTCTCTGCTGAGGCTTAGCAGGAGGAGGGGGCACAAAGTGCTGCAAGGACTGCATCACCACGGAAAGCTGCCCCACACAGAAGTCGATGGACCTGCGGAGCAGGCCAGGGTCTTCAGCAGTCAATCGGCTAAAAGGGAGGGAAAATGAAATTCAAGCTCCTGCCAAGGAGGAGGAAGAGAAGCATGTCCTCCCTCTGTCCCCGCACACCGACAGAGCCCGGAGCACCACACTTCTCCTCTAGGCTTAACCCTCCATTATGGCTCCTCCTGGGCCGAGACTGGCCACCGTCCTCCACTCCCTCCCCAGCCCCGGCCCCCTTTAGAACTTACAGAACCAACATGCAGCCGTTAACATTGAGCTCCCTCCGAATCGGCCCTGGCAGTTGAGTACGTGGAGTCAGGAGGTGGCGGGCGATGTCCGCCTGTGCGTGCGATGCGAAAAGCACATTGAGGCTGCTGGTGGAGATATGGTTAAGGCACCATCCACATGACTCACGTGGCTTGCACGTCAGGCTCCCTGCTCGTGGAGACTCGCCTTCTCCCACAAGGCCGCCGCCAGATACCCTGGCTATCACTGCCCGACCCTCTGGATCCCTTCAGGTTTCTTTCCGTCACCACCATCCCCTGGCAGCCAGACCACCCCTGACCCATACCCTCCAGCCCCGCAGAGTACCCTCCTCCCACGCTTTAGGCCCCGCCACCTGCAACCCCCCAAACTACCCCTAGCGCACACCCCGACCCCTGCGGCCGCCCAGCCCACCGGGGCTCCCAGCATAGGATACCACTGGAGGGCTCGGTTAATCGGAACTCTGGCTCCGGGTGCAGCGTCTCCACCCGGCCCTGGCGCCTGCGGTGCCCCCGCGATCTGTGGCATGGCACCGGCTGCACCACCCGACTCTCCTGCAGCGCTGGGGCCTCTGGGATTAGCCTGGTCACCAGAGCCGCCAGGGACTCCTCGACTGACGGCGTCACCAGGGACAGCTGGGTCGCCAGGGCAATCGTGGCCACCAGCACCACCCTGCACGCCTTGGCCACCACCTGCCGTGCCCGCTGCAGAGGCCACGGCGACTGCGTCTTCATCGGCTGCCCTTGTGGCTCCTCCACCGTGTGCCTCGGACTCCATCTTGAACCCTCTCCCCCACCTCCGCGGCGGGAAAGACTGAACAGTCCCTACAAATACCAGTCCCGGAGTGAGACCTGCAACTCAGCAGAGCGCCCGCGCAAACCCACCCTGGTCCTGCCTCACGATTGGTTCCCACCGACAACGGGTGCCCTGCTGAAGCTTCGCGCATTCACGCACCACGTAGCCCCAACGCGCATGCGCAGACCCATACCCACGAGGTCTGGGCTCTCTTAAGTCAGCCCTGCCTCCGGCCGGGAAACCTGGTAAACGGTTCAGCCGTGAGGCCTCTAGGCGGCGCTCCACCCTTCGGTGTGAGGGCAGCGCCTCAGTGCGCGATGCTCAAACAGACGCTGCCGCCCTCCTCAAGGCGCGTGACTGTTTCCACGCCAAGCCTGCAAACCCCAAGTGAGCCCTGGTCCCTGTGCACCTTCAAGTCTGTGCTGCTGACAGCTTGGCGTCGCTCACAGGTGACCATCCTGCTGAGCGCAGGTCCTTTTCCTTGACTCCCAGAAGGGAGTTGGGCACCCCTGGGTCAGCGCTCGTCTGTCTCTCTGGTGTCTCGCACATAGCTCACATGTCTGTATGTGTGTCTGTGTGCATGATCGCATGAGCGGGTGCATGCCCATGGGCGTGTGTATGGGTGTGCTTGTAAGAGAGAGCGTGTGCACAGATTTATGCACATAGGCGTGTGAATGTGCTTATCTGTGTGTGTGCCCGAGAGAGTGCCCTTACACAGGTGCGTGCCCATCAGGTGTGTGCGTGGGTGTGTTTCAGAGAGAGAGCATATGCACAGATTCATGACATAAGCATGTGAGTGTGTCTGTGTGTGGAGGTGCTTGTGCGTGGGCATGTATGTGTGGTCACGAGAGAGCGTGTGGTCAGGGGCGTGCACATGGGTGTGTGTGTGTGTGTGTGTGTGTGCTTCAAAGAGGCCACGGTTGGGATGCATTCACGTGGGCATATGTCTCTGTGTGCGTGCTTTCAAGGTGCCTTCACATGGGAGTGGGGTGACCCGGCCCTGGAGGCATGATACGAGGGATGCGGAGCATACTGTGCCCGCCCACCTGGGGAGGGAAGCGGGGGGGGGGGGACTGCTGTCAGACTCACTGGGGATGGCGTGGGGCTGGGCCGCCTGGGGCTCCAGGCACACAGACTGCAGGGACTCCAGGCTGGGGACTTACATCAGGACCCCCAGAAGCACCGGTGGGACCGGCTGGACTCAAGGGCCGAGGGAAGGGCAATACCCCCTAGGACACCCCCAGTCTCTTGCCCTCTCCTGCTGGCACAACTCTCATGGCTTTCCCTTCCCCAAGAACAATGTCTTGAGGCTATCCAGAGGGCCGGAGGTACCGGGGGACCTCAACTGGAATGTGACCCTGTGTCTACTGGCCTGCTGGTCCACTTCTGTGTCTAGAAGGGGGTCAAGTCAACAGGCAAGGTACAGCCGGGGGAGACCACGGGGCTGGGGCAGCACTGCCTGGGCGTGGGGTTCATCTGCCAGGGACCACTGGTGCCACGGGAGGTGACTGCATCAGGGGTTGTACTTCAATCCGGTCCCTGAGCCCCACCCCCTGGCCGGAGAGTCCTCGGCCCCCCCAGCAGACTTCCCTCACCCCCACTGGAAGGGAAGAGCCACCAGCAGTGGCTGACCCTTTCCTGTGTGGGGGGCATCCCTGTCCCACCTTTCCACCCTCCCAGTTTCTGTTGATTCTGGCTCCCAGTCAGTTTTAGGGTGTGCAAAGACCTGGTCTACTGCCTATGTCTGTCCCCTGCTCTGTGGCCAAGAGGACACCAGCGGGGAGCCTGGACATGTCAATGTATGGCAGTAACCGCTGTAATATTGTAAAGTAATTAGCCTCCAATTAAAAAGATAAATTAATTTTTAAAAAAAGCAAGAGAGAAGTAAACAGTTAGGTCAGCATTTCTAATTGTTGGAATATAGTAATACTTTAAGGAAATAACCGTTAATGGAAAGATTTATAAATTCCACTAATTCATTAACCATAGTAATGAAAAACGTGGAAACAACTTACATGTTCCATAATGAGATTATTATTGTTGCTGTTGTTTTTATTTAAAGACCCAATTTTACTTTTTTGGCCACGCCACACGACATGTGGGATCGTAGTTCTGCTGCCAGGGACTGAACCTGCAGCCCTTACACTGGAAGTGCATAGTCTTATCCACCGGACTGCCTGGGAAGTCCCAATAATTACATTATCATGCATCTTATATCTATTCAATAACACATTTCTGAAGAGATTTTAGAAAGTGGAAAAGCTAGTATACTAAATGAAAAAAAATTCAGGAAAAAAATTAAAGCTAAACTTGATAACTTCTACATCACATGCTGTTATGTATTTAATGTGCAAGTACACCTAGAAAATATTCTTAAACGTTGACAGTATTTAGTGCTGAACATAGGGCTCGATTTTCATTTTCTGAAATTGTTTTCAATTCCCTTGTAATTGGAATTCAAACATCTGAATTTCAGTACCTTCCCTCTAACACGAGAACAAAGATAAAAAATGTTTTTAAAATCCAGAAGCGCATTAGCTGAAAAGAAACTGGGGCACAAAAAGTGACTCAGCTTTATTTTCTGCTGTAACAAACACTGAAGCACCCCACTCCTCAAGCAGCAGGGCAACAAAGCAAGTGAACCAACAGAGACCAAAGGCCAGTAAAGGCAAAAACTTAGACTCAAATAACAAAGTGGCGATGCCTCTTAGTTTGAATTCCCTATGCCCCGCCGAGCAGGGGACACAAGGTTAGGCCTCAGCCCCTTTCCTCAGCGAGGTGGGAGCCCAAGGCTCCGAATGTTCCGAATCACCAGGGAAAGCTGATCGAGGAATGGGTTCATGGAAAGTCGGATGAAAGCCAGGTCTTCACAGGTCTTCAGCAGTCCATGTACTAAAAGCAGGGAAAAGAAAATCAGGTTAAAGGGAAGATTGCTCCTGTAGGTCCAGGGTACCAACCCCCCTGCTTATACCAAGCCCCTCAGTGTCTCCATCATAGCACGCTTAAGAGGGAGCTCAGACCACAGCACCTGCCACCCCCCACTTCCCAAGGCAAACTCGTCTGGAACTGACACAAGCAGGTCACTGCCATTCACTGCAAATTCCCTCAGAACCAATCCTTGGTGGCGCTGGGCATCTGGGAGCAGAGATCTGCGAGCCATGTCTGCCTCCAGGGGTGACTGGAAAGGCACTCTGAGTGTGCTGGGAGAGACACGGTTAAGGCACCACCCATTACAGAATTTGCTGATTATCTCGGGCTTCCTCGCACCTCAGAGGCCTGCTTTTACCCCAGGATGCCCATCCTCCTGACCACAACCTGAGACCACCCTGAGCTGCCTCCCTAACCCTTCTGTCCATCTTCCCCACCCTCCAGGCTCCTCAGGCCTTGACAACCTCCTTTGCTGCCAGGCTGCCCAGTCCTGCTGCCCCGGATCGCCCCCGTACTCCCTTCTATCCCTTCCTCAGGCTGCCGGCATGTTTCCCTCCACCACACCACTGACCCCGCCCAGAAAGGCTCCCTGAAAAGGATACAGCACCGCCTCTCCACGTCTAGGCATTACAGCCAAGGGTGCTACATCTCCAGCGGGTCCTAGGCCACCTGGTGCCCGCTCACCCCGGGGACGAGCTCCAGCGTCTTCCATCACCGCTCTTCCTCTGCCAGGCCCACCCCCGCCTTCTGGGGCCCGGGGACGATCCTCACCTTCAGCGCTGCCTGAACCACTCTGGCAAGGAGGTGCTCTGGAGCTATGCTGGTCATCTCGGCCCTCTGCGCCACCGGCACCACCACCCGACGCCTGCATGGCTGCTGTGCGTCTCCCTCAGACGCCAAATAAGGGGCGGAGAGACTGGGCCGCTCACGAAGTCCCTCCCCTTCTGCGCAAGGACGCCAAAAGTGCGCCTGCGCACACAGCCCAGCCACCCACGGGCTGCTATGGAGACCCTGTGAGGCTGGAGGGACTCGGCTCTGTCACAACGCCACGCTCCTTTCAGGTGCCCCCGATGCGCCTGCGCACACGGGCCCCTCCAGTGCCGGCTCAGATGGCGTGGAATGGAGCCCGCCAAGTGTGCACAGAGATGCCACTGAGACACAAATGCCGACTTTCCCGTCTCATGGCCTAAAGCTAGTTCCACAATGCGACTTTCGTTTCTCCAACGTATGCCACAGAAGGGTCTCACTGGACTAAGGTGGGAGTCGAGGGCAAGGGGCCAAGCCACACCACCCACCCTGGTCCCCTTTTTGCCCAGTCCACATCATAGCTGTGTTCTTTGACCGTAGTGATAGCTAGCACTTCCTATGGTCCAAGCGTTTTTTCAAGTGCTTTCATGTGTTCGTCCATCACGTCCGTTTTCAGACAGTATTGCCATGGCACAGGCCTCCCTTGTGGTTCAGCTGCTAAAGAATCTGCCTGCAGTGTGGGAGACCTGGGTTTGATCTCTGGGTTGGGAAGATCCCCTGGAGAAGGGAAAGGCTACCCACTCCAGTATTCAGGCCTGGAAAATTCCGTGGACTGTATAGTCCATGGGGTCGCAAAGAGTCAGACATGACTGAGCGACTTTCACTTCACTTCACTTCATAAAATGAGAAAATACTCCAAAATTAATACTGAATGGCAGTAAACTACTGTCTTATTCTCCGGCTTCTTACATTGTCTTCACTTATGTTGTACTCCTTGAATATCTGCATCTCAGAACTTCCCCTCCAACCAGAAGACAAATAGAGTATTAAGAAGTGCAGAAGCTAAAACTAGTCAGAGAGGGCACAGTAGCTCAGTTTCATTTTCTGCAGTTAACAATCACCAAACAAAGTATGGTGGACCCCGAACCCCCCAGCAGCAGCACAGGCACAAGATGAAGCAGAAATCAATGCCCTCGGGAAGGACACTTGAGGCTAGGGCACATGCGCTAGATTTAACCCTGACTTTCGTGCAGAGGCTTAGTAGAAAGGGCGGGGGGGGGCGCATAGTGCCGCATGGTCCGCATCACCAGGGAAATCTGCAGACAGAGGGTGATGGACGTCTGGAGCAGGGCATGGTCTTCAGCACTCAATTGGCTAAAATAAGGAGGGAAGATGAAATTCAAGCTCCCGACAAGAAGGAGGAAGTGGAGCATGTCCTTCCTCTGTCCCCGCACACTGACAAGCCCAGAGCACCACATTTCTCCTTTAGGCTTAACCCTCCATTATGGCTCCTCCCGGGCCAAGACGGGCCCTGGCCACTGCCCACCACCCCCTCCCCAGCCTGGGCCCCTGCCCCCTTTAGAACTGACAGAACCAACAAGCAGCCATTAACATTGAGCTCCTTCTGAACTGGCGCTCACAGCGGAGTACTTTGAGACAGGAAGTTGCGGGCGATTTTTGCCTGAGCGAGCGATGCAAAAGGTACGGTGAGAATGCTGGTGGAGATGTGGTTAAGGCACCATCCACATTTCTCATTTTGCCTGTACGTCAAGCTCCCTGCTCACGGAGACCCGCCTTCTCCCACAAGGTCGCCGCTGGACACTTTGGATATCACTGCCCCGACCCTCTGGATCCCTTCAGGTTGCTTTTCCTCACCACCGTGCCCTGGCAGCCAGACCACCCCTGACCCATACCCTTCAGCCCCCCAGAGTATCCTCCTCCTACACTTTAGGCCCCGCCGCCTGCAACCACCCAAACCACCCCTAGCCCACACCCGGAACCCCATGGCCGCCCGGCCCACTGGGGCTCCTGGAATAGGATACAACTGAACTGGTCAGTTACTCAGAACTCTGGCTCTGGGTGCAGTGTCTCTTCCCAACTGTGGTGTCTGAGGTAACCCCAGGATCTGCAGAATGTCACCAACTGCACCACCTGACTCTCCTGCAGCGCTGGGGCCTCTGGGATCACTCAGGTCGCCGGGGTCGCCAGGGACTGTAGGACTGACAGTGTCACCAGGGCCAGCTGGGTCACCAGGGCCATCGCGGCCACCAGCATCACCCAGCACACCTCGGCTGACACGTGCCGTGCCCGCTACAAAGGCCATGGCACCTGCATCTTCATCGGCTGCCCTCGTGGCTCCTCCACCATGTGCCTCGGACTCCATCTTGAACCCCTCTCCCCCTCACTCCGCGTTGGGAAAGACTGAACCCTCCCTATAGAACTGATCCCCGTAGTGCGACATGCAACTCAGCATCGGCAGAGCGCCTGCACAAACACACCCTGGTCCTGCCTCCCGATAGGTTCCCACCAACAGTTGGCTCCCACAGTGGCTGCAGGCTCTCCGGCAATAGGCGCTCCCTGCAGAAGCTTCAAGCGTTCACCCGATGTGTCACCCCAATGAGCCTGCACAGACACACCCACGTGGTCTGGGCCGTCTAAGTCAGCCCTGCCTCAGGCCTGGAAACCTGGTAAACGGCTTAGCCAGGAAGCCGCTGGGTAGCACTCCACCCTTTATTGTGTCCGCAGCTCCTCAGTGCGCATGCTCAAACAGACCCCACCCCACTCCTCAGGGCACGTGCCTGTTTCCCGTCCAAGCCTGCAAACCCCAGTGAGTCCTGGTCCCTGTGCACCTCCAAGACTGCAGTGCTACCAACCTGGCCACGCTCACAGGTGACCATCCTGCTGAGCGCAGGTCCTTGTTATTGACTTCCGGAAGGGAGTCGGGCACCCCTGGGTCAGGGCCGGTCTATCCCTCTGGTGTCCCACACGTAGGTCACGTCAGTGCAAATGTATCTGTGTGCGTGAGTGCATGGGCAGGTGCATGCCCATGGGCGTGTGCATGGGTGTGTTTCTGAGAGAGAGCACGTGCACAGGTTCACACGCATAGGCGTGTGCGTGTGTCTGTTTTTGCAGGTGTCTGCACGTGGGCATGTATGTGGGCAGGAGAGCATGTGGTCAGGTGCATGCACGCGGGCGTGTGAGTGTGCATGTGTGTGTGAAAGAGCACGGGTCAGATTAATGCACATGGGTGTCTCCGTGTGTGTGTGCTTGCACAGGTGCCTTCACATGGGAGTGGGGCGACCCGGCTCTGGAGTCCTGAGACTAGGGGTGTAGAGGGGGCTGTGCCTGCCCGCCTGGGGAGGGAAGCGGGGACTTCTGTGGGACTCACTGGGGACGGCGTGGGGCTGGGCCGCCTGGGGGTCCGGGCACACAGACTGCAGGGACTCCAGGCTGGGGACTTACACCTGGCATCCCAGAAGCACCGGTGGTACTGGCTGGATTAAAGGGCTGCAGGAAGGGCAGTGTTCCCCAAGACACCCCCAGTCTCTTGGCCCTCTGCTGACACAACTCTCATGGGCTTTCCCTCCCCAGGAACCAAGTCTTGGGGCTCGAGGTGCCAGGGGCCCTCAACCGGGAGGTGACCCTGTGTCTGCTGACCTTCTGGGCGCTGGTCTACTTCTGTGTCTGGGAGGGGGTATAGTCAACAAGCAAGGTACAGCCGGGGGTGATGGCAGGGCTGGGGCAGCACTGCCTGGGCGTGGGGTGCATATGCCAGGGAACCGCTGGTGCCACAGGAGGTGACTGGATCCGGGCCACTGCCCGAGGAGGAGGCAGATACTTCAATCCGGGCCCCTTGATCTCCACCCCCTGGCCGGATAGGCCTCTGGGCAGCCCGCCAAATCCCAGGCCAGCAGCCTTCCCCCACCCCCAGTGGAAGGATTCGATTTTCCTGCATTATCATGTTAGCTGTAGGAGTTTTGTAGATGACCTTGATCGGATTAAGAAAGTCTGTTTGTAGTCCTAGTTTTCCGACAGTTTTTATCATAGCGGTGGTTGAACGCTGTCAAATGCTTTTTCGGCATCTTGAGAAATGATCGTATGGCTTTTCTCCTGTTTTGTACTTAATATGATGGATAACACTGGTTGATGGGTTTTTTAATGCATAACCAATCTTTCATTCTTGGGATAGATCTCGTTTGGTCATAAGGCTGTATATGTCGCCGGATTAAATTTGATAACATTTCATATTTTGTGCTTAGCTTAATGAAGGATATTAGCCTGCGGTTCTCTTTTCTTGCAATATCATCATATGGCTTTGGTGTTTTGTAAGACTGGCCTCGGAAAATGATTTGAGAAGTGTTTCCCCTCCTCTGCTTTCTGAAAGAATTTGTATAGGATTGGTGATATTTCTCCTTTAAATATTTCATAGCGTTCCCTAGTTAAGTCACGTGGGCCTGGAGTTTTCTGTTCCGTATCTTTGATCGATTTAGGGATATTTAGGTTTCCCACTTCCTTCTTGAGTTAGTTTTGGGAATTTGTGTCATTCAAGGAATTTGTTATTTTCATCTACATTGGCAAACGTATTCGCAGACATTGTTCCTAATGTGCTGTGGTTGCTTGCACAATCCTGTCCGTCGCTGCGCGACCCCGTGGACCGTGGCCTGCCGGGTTCCTCTGTCCACAGGTATTGTCCAGGCCAGAATACTGGAGGGGGGTTCCCATGCCCTCCTTCAGGGGATCTCTCCAACCCAGGGATCGAACCCCGGTCTCCTGCATTGCAGGCGGATTCTTGACCTTCTGAGCCACTAGGGAAGCCCAAGAATACTGGAGTGGCTAGCCTATCCCTTCTCCAGGGGATCTTCCCAACCCAGGAGTGTAACTGGGGTCTCCTGCATTGCCAGTGGATTCTTTGCCAGCTGAGCTACCAGGGAAGCCCTTAAACCACCTGGTCTGTGGTATTTTATTATTATTCTGTTATGCCATGCTACGCGGACAAATGGGCTTCCAAGGTGGCTCAGTGGTAAAATAATCTGCCTGCCAAGCAGTAGATGTGAGTTCAGTCCTTGGTTCGGGAAGATCCCCTGAAGAAGGAAATGGCAACCCACTCCAGTATGCTTGCCTGGAAAACCCCACGGACACAGACAGAGGAGCCTGGTGGGCTACAGTTCATTGGGTTGCAAAAGAGTTGGGCACAGTTTAGCGACTAAACAACAAGCTGACAAATTCAGGGTAGGCAGGACAAAAGTGGACACTTTCATACCCAACTGGTTCGAGTCAAATCGATGCAACCGTTTTGGAGGGCATGGGGATATGTATAAAACATATTTGGGAATATGTGTAAAACATTTCAAAAAGAGATTACTTTTTCACCCAACAACCCTCCGTTTTAGCTCAGAATTATTGTACATAGTGAGCTGGTGGTAGTGGTCTGGTCACTCAGTCATGTCCGACTCTTGCAACTCCACAGACCGTAGCCCAGCAGGCTCCTCTGCCCATGGGATTTCTCAGGCAAGAATACTGGCGTGGTTTGCCATTTCCTTGTCCACATAATATGTTACACAAAAGCAAATGTACCAGGATGTCCATTTCAGCATTGTTTGTAATACTGAAAAACTGCAAACAGCCTAAAGGCCTAGTTACAAGAGACTGGTGAAAATAACTATGGATTACACATTCTGAGGGATATTAGACAGCTCTTACAAGTACTGCGGATGGCACAGGCTTTGCTGTATCCACCATATGGCCCACTTCTGGGTCAATTCTGGGTGCCCTGTCTGGAAAGGGATGGTCCTTCTCCTTATGCCCTTCCACCAGCTGCCCCTTGCAGTGTCCCTCTCCTCCTTTGACTTGTCTCTTTTTCAACCATGATATGAGTTGATGAGCAAGCAGCTAATCGCTTAACAAGAAAAGAGGCCTGTTTCTACCTTGAAGTAATAAATAAGGGCCAAGTCTTCAGACCGCATTAGTTACGTAAGAAAGAAAAGTATGATCCTTCAATTCACGAAGGGTCCAGCCTTGCTATTGCAAGTGAAAAATGAGTGGAACGAAAACGACCAAAATTGCCACTTTAGTTTTTAAGCCAAAGGGAGAGCTTCTGGGTCTGGGTAACTACCAGATACAGAGGTAGTTTCTGTCTTCAGGCATGGCTGGGCCCAGCATTTTGTCCCGGAGATTTGCCTTCTTGCTCCAACTCCCCCTCTGTCCTTTGCCAGCCTGCCTCCCCTAGAGAATCAAAGTGTCACTGGTTGGATGATATCACCACAGCAGGAGGAATGTGGTCCTCCAATGGCCAGGCCTGAGCCACATGCCCACCCGTGGAATCAAATGTGAAGTCAGCTCTATCACAGTCACAATGGCCTAGAGAAAAGGAAAGGGGCAGTTTTCCAGAGTGACAGCGTACCGGTGCCAAGAGAAGGAAAAGGGACACTGAATTACAAAACCCATCCATGTCCTCGACAGCGGTATAGACTTTGCATCAAATTCATAATCAATTTCCAGTGTTTAAAGGAACGAGACTGGGAACGAATATTTCTTAATCTAACAGTGTGTCCACGCTCAGTCACTCAGTCGTGTCCGACTCTTTGCGACCCCATGGACTGTAGCCCAGCAGGCTCCTCTGTCCATGGGATTTTCCAGGCACGAAGACTGGAGTGGGTTGCCGTTTTCTTCTCCAATTTTATACAGCTCTTAAATATACAATAATATACAATTATAACATACAATATTATACAGCTCTTAAAAAGTACTGCGGATGGCACAGGCTTTGCTGTATCCACCATATGGGCCACTTCTGGGTCAATTCTGGGTGCCCTGTCTGGAAAGGGATGGTCCTTCTCCTTGTAATATAAAGTGCCAATCAACTGTCCAGGTGGATTTTACTACCACTTAAGGGTTCTTGTTTGGCTTCCCAGGTGGTCCAGTGGTCAAGATTCTGCCTGCCAATCCAGGGCACATGGGTTCAGTCCCTGGGCCAGGAATAGCCCACATGCCTGGGGCAGCTAAGCTCGTGTGCCGCAACAACTGAGCGCACCACTGTCTAAAGTCTGTGCTCCTCGACAAGGGAAACCTCTGCAATGAGAAGCCTGAGCACAGCAGTTAGAGAGTAGCCTCTGCTGGCTGCAAGTACAGAAAACCTACACACAGTTAACAAGACGCAGCACAGCCAAAAAAAAAAAGAAAAAAAAATTCATAAATAAAATTTTTAAAAAGAGTCCCTGTTTCCAGCTATAGCCTTCTCGGCCATTGAAGATTTCAGTTAATTAAGTTCCTCCTACACCGAGATCCGCTCTGGTCCTACAGAGTCAATCTTAATAAGTAAGATCCAAAAAGGATCAAACTGTTTCCAAGCAACTTAACAGGATTCCAGAATACAGCTCAAGAAAAGTTTAGGCATAGAAAAATATTAAGCATGCAAGGGAAATTTGATACTGCTTGGCATCCAATCTAAAATTACCAGGAGGCAAAGAAGCAGGAAAATCAAATCCGTTATAACAGAGATCAGCGTGGTGGTGTTCAGTTGCTCAGTCGTGTCTATTTTCAACTCCATGAACTGCGGCAGGCCAGGCTTCCCTGTCCTTCACCATCTCCCAGAACTTGCTCAAACTCACGTCTGGTGTCGTGATGCCATCCAACCATCTCATCTTCTGTCATTCCCTTCTCCTCCTGCCTTCAATATTTCCCAGCATCAGAGTCTTTGCCAGTGAGCTGGCTCTTCATATCAGGTGGCCAAAGTGATGGGAGATCACATTTTAACAGAAATCAGTTAAAATCCATTAATTGGAAAGGAAGAAATAAATGTGCATGCATGTGCCTACAAAACGCTTGTCTAAGAGGGAGTTCCATGGGATCTACAAAAGAGCTATTACAAGTAATCCGTGACTTTAGCAAGGTTTCACGATACAAGGTTACTCTTGAGAGTGCCTTGAACTGCAAGGAGATCAAACTAATCAATCCTAAAGGAAATCAGTCCCGAATATTCATTGGAAGGATGGGTGCTGAAGCCGGAGCGACAACACTTCGGTCAGCAGAAGCCAAAAGCTGACTCACTGGAAAAGACTGTGATGCTGGGAAAGATTTAAGGCAAAAAGAGAAGGGGAGCACAGAAGGTGAGATGGTTAGATAGCACCACCGACTCAAAGGACATGAATTTGAGCCAATTCCAGGAGACAGCGGGGACACAGAGCCTGGTGTGCTACAGTCCATGGGATCGCAAAGACTCACCTGGACACAAAAGACTCAACAACAACAACAACAACAACAACATTCTGGTGTTTTATATATAAATGTAACTGTAAAACTGACAAAATATTCCAAAATCAATACCGAATGGCAGTACACAACTTTCTTATTCTCCCACTTCTTACATTGGCTTCCATTATGTTGTACTCCTTGAATACCTGGATCTCAGAACCTCTCCTCCAACTAAAAGACAAATGCAGTATTAGGAAGCGAACCCTCTAAAAATAAAGTCAGAGGCAGCACAGTAGCTCAGTTTTACTTTCTGCAGTTAACAATCACCAAACAAACGATGTGGACCCTGAGCCCCCAAGCAGCAGCACAGGCACAAGATGAAGCCCCATCAAAGTAATTCAGAAAGCAATGCCCTGGGGAAGGACACTTGAGGCTAGGGCACATAGGCTAGGTTTAAGCCCGTCTTCTCTGCTGAGGCTTAGCAGGAGGAGGGGGCACAAAGTGCTGCAAGGACTGCATCACCATGGAAAGCTGCCCCGCACAGAAGTCGATGGACCTGTGGAGCAGGACAGGGTCTTCAGCAGTCAATCGGCTAAAAGGGAGGGAAAATGAAATTCAAGCTCCTGCCAAGGAGGAGGAAGAGAAGCATGTCCTCCCTCTGTCCCCGCACACCGACAGAGCCCAGAGCACCACACTTCTCCTCTAGGCTTAACCCTCCATTATGGCTCCTCCTGGGCCGAGACTGGCCACCGTCCTCCACTCCCTCCCCAGCCCCGGCCCCCTTTAGAACTTACAGAACCAACATGCAGCCGTTAACATCGAGCTCCCTCCGAAGCGGCCCCGGCAGTTGAGTACGTGGAGTGAGGAAGTGGCGGGCGATGTCCGCCTGTGCGTGCGATGCGAAAAGCACACTGAGGCTGCTGGTGGAGATATGGTTAAGGCACCATCCACATGACTCACGTGGCTTGCACGTCAGGCTCCCTGCTCGTGGAGACTCGCCTTCTCCCACAAGGCCGCCGCCAGATACCCTGGCTATCACTGCCCGACCCTCTGGATCCCTTCAGGTTTCTTTCCGTCACCACCATCCCCTGGCAGCCAGACCACCCCTGACCCATACCCTCCAGCCCCGCAGAGTACCCTCCTCCCACACTTTAGGCCCCGCCACCTGCAACCCCCCAAACTACCCCTAGCGCACACCCCGACCCCTGCGGCCGCCCAGCCCACCGGGGCTCCCAGCATAGGATACCACTGGAGGGCTCGGTTAATCGGAACTCTGGCTCCGGGTGCAGCGTCTCCACCCGGCCCTGGCGCCTGCGGTGCCCCCGGGATCTGTGGCATGGCACCGGCTGCACCACCCGACTCTCCTGCAGCGCTGGGGCCTCTGGGATTAGCCTGGTCACCAGAGCCGCCAGGGACTCCTCGACTGACGGCGTCACCAGGGACAGCTGGGTCGCCAGGGCAATCGTGGCCACCAGCACCACCCTGCACGCCTTGGCCACCACCTGCCGTGCCCGCTGCAGAGGCCACGGCGACTGCGTCTTCATCGGCTGCCCTTGTGGCTCCTCCACCGTGTGCCTCGGACTCCATCTTGAACCCTCTCCCCCACCTCCGCGGCGGGAAAGACTGAACAGTCCCTACAAATACCAGTCCCGGAGTGAGACCTGCAACTCAGCAGAGCGCCCGCGCAAACCCACCCTGGTCCTGCCTCACGATTGGTTCCCACCGACAACGGGTGCCCTGCTGAAGCTTCGCGCATTCACGCACCACGTAGCCCCAACGCGCATGCGCAGACCCATACCCACGAGGTCTGGGCTCTCTTAAGTCAGCCCTGCCTCCGGCCGGGAAACCTGGTAAACGGTTCAGCCGTGAGGCCTCTAGGCGGCGCTCCACCCTTCGGTGTGGGGGCAGCGCCTCAGTGCGCGATGCTCAAACAGACGCTGCCGCCCTCCTCAAGGCGCGTGACTGTTTCCACGCCAAGCCTGCAAACCCCAAGTGAGCCCTGGTCCCTGTGCACCTTCAAGTCTGTGCTGCTGACAGCTTGGCGTCGCTCACAGGTGACCATCCTGCTGAGCGCAGGTCCTTTTCCTTGACTCCCAGAAGGGAGTTGGGCACCCCTGGGTCAGCGCTCGTCTGTCTCTCTGGTGTCTCGCACATAGCTCACATGTCTGTATGTGTGTCTGTGTGCATGATCGCATGAGCGGGTGCATGCCCATGGGCGTGTGTATGGGTGTGCTTGTAAGAGAGAGCGTGTGCACAGATTTATGCACATAGGCATGTGAATGTGCTTATCTGTGTGTGTGCCCGAGAGAGTGCCCTTACACAGGTGCGTGCCCATCAGGTGTGTGCGTGGGTGTGTTTCAGAGAGAGAGCATATGCACAGATTCATGACATAAGCATGTGAGTGTGTCTGTGTGTGGAGGTGCTTGTGCGTGGGCATGTATGTGTGGTCACGAGAGAGCGTGTGGTCAGGGGCGTGCACATGGGTGTGTGTGTGTGTGTGTGTGTGCTTCAAAGAGGCCACGGTTGGGATGCATTCACGTGGGCATATGTCTCTGTGTGCGTGCTTTCAAGGTGCCTTCACATGGGAGTGGGGTGACCCGGCCCTGGAGGCATGATACGAGGGATGCGGAGCATACTGTGCCCGCCCACCTGGGGAGGGAAGCGGGGGGAGGGGGGGGGACTGCTGTCAGACTCACTGGGGATGGCGTGGGGCTGGGCCGCCTGGGGCTCCAGGCACACAGACTGCAGGGACTCCAGGCTGGGGACTTACATCAGGCCCCCCAGAAGCACCGGTGGGACCGGCTGGACTCAAGGGCCGAGGGAAGGGCAATACCCCCTAGGACACCCCCAGTCTCTTGCCCTCTCCTGCTGGCACAACTCTCATGGCTTTCCCTTCCCCAAGAACAATGTCTTGAGGCTATCCAGAGGGCCGGAGGTACCGGGGGACCTCAACTGGAATGTGACCCTGTGTCTACTGGCCTGCTGGTCCACTTCTGTGTCTAGAAGGGGGTCAAGTCAACAGGCAAGGTACAGCCGGGGGAGACCACGGGGCTGGGGCAGCACTGCCTGGGCATGGGGTTCATCTGCCAGGGACCACTGGTGCCACGGGAGGTGACTGCATCAGGGGTTGTACTTCAATCCGGTCCCTGAGCCCCACCCCCTGGCCGGAGAGTCCTCGGCCCCCCCAGCAGACTTCCCTCACCCCCACTGGAAGGGAAGAGCCACCAGCAGTGGCTGACCCTTTCCTGTGTGGGGGGCATCCCTGTCCCACCTTTCCACCCTCCCAGTTTCTGTTGATTCTGGCTCCCAGTCAGTTTTAGGGTGTGCAAAGACCTGGTCTACTGCCTATGTGTGTCCCCTGCTCTGTGGCCAAGAGGACACCAGCGGGGAGCCTGGACATGTCAATGTATGGCAGTAACCGCTGTAATATTGTAAAGTAATTAGCCTCCAATTAAAAAGATAAATTAATTTTTAAAAAAAGCAAGAGAGAAGTAAACAGTTAGGTCAGCATTTCTAATTGTTGGAATATAGTAATACTTTAAGGAAATAACCGTTAATGGAAAGATTTATAAATTCCACTAATTCATTAACCATAGTAATGAAAAACGTGGAAACAACTTACATGTTCCATAATGAGATTATTATTGTTGCTGTTGTTTTTATTTAAAGACCCAATTTTACTTTTTTGGCCACGCCACACGACATGTGGGATCGTAGTTCTGCTGCCAGGGACTGAACCTGCAGCCCTTACACTGGAAGTGCATAGTCTTATCCACCGGACTGCCTGGGAAGTCCCAATAATTACATTATCATGCATCTTATATCTATTCAATAACACATTTCTGAAGAGATTTTAGAAAGTGGAAAAGCTAGTATACTAAATGAAAAAAAATTCAGGAAAAAAATTAAAGCTAAACTTGATAACTTCTACATCACATGCTGTTATGTATTTAATGTGCAAGTACACCTAGAAAATATTCTTAAACGTTGACAGTATTTAGTGCTGAACATAGGGCTCGATTTTCATTTTCTGAAATTGTTTTCAATTCCCTTGTAATTGGAATTCAAACATCTGAATTTCAGTACCTTCCCTCTAACACGAGAACAAAGATAAAAAATGTTTTTAAAATCCAGAAGCGCATTAGCTGAAAAGAAACTGGGGCACAAAAAGTGACTCAGCTTTATTTTCTGCTGTAACAAACACTGAAGCACCCCACTCCTCAAGCAGCAGGGCAACAAAGCAAGTGAACCAACAGAGACCAAAGGCCAGTAAAGGCAAAAACTTAGACTCAAATAACAAAGTGGCGATGCCTCTTAGTTTGAATTCCCTATGCCCCGCCGAGCAGGGGACACAAGGTTAGGCCTCAGCCCCTTTCCTCAGCGAGGTGGGAGCCCAAGGCTCCGAATGTTCCGAATCACCAGGGAAAGCTGATCGAGGAATGGGTTCATGGAAAGTCGGATGAAAGCCAGGTCTTCACAGGTCTTCAGCAGTCCATGTACTAAAAGCAGGGAAAAGAAAATCAGGTTAAAGGGAAGATTGCTCCTGTAGGTCCAGGGTACCAACCCCCCTGCTTATACCAAGCCCCTCAGTGTCTCCATCATAGCACGCTTAAGAGGGAGCTCAGACCACAGCACCTGCCACCCCCCACTTCCCAAGGCAAACTCGTCTGGAACTGACACAAGCAGGTCACTGCCATTCACTGCAAATTCCCTCAGAACCAATCCTTGGTGGCGCTGGGCATCTGGGAGCAGAGATCTGCGAGCCATGTCTGCCTCCAGGGGTGACTGGAAAGGCACTCTGAGTGTGCTGGGAGAGACACGGTTAAGGCACCACCCATTACAGAATTTGCTGATTATCTCGGGCTTCCTCGCACCTCAGAGGCCTGCTTTTACCCCAGGATGCCCATCCTCCTGACCACAACCTGAGACCACCCTGAGCTGCCTCCCTAACCCTTCTGTCCATCTTCCCCACCCTCCAGGCTCCTCAGGCCTTGACAACCTCCTTTGCTGCCAGGCTGCCCAGTCCTGCTGCCCCGGATCGCCCCCGTACTCCCTTCTATCCCTTCCTCAGGCTGCCGGCATGTTTCCCTCCACCACACCACTGACCCCGCCCAGAAAGGCTCCCTGAAAAGGATACAGCACCGCCTCTCCACGTCTAGGCCTTACAGCCAAGGGTGCTACATCTCCAGCGGGTCCTAGGCCACCTGGTGCCCGCTCACCCCGGGGACGAGCTCCAGCGTCTTCCATCACCGCTCTTCCTCTGCCAGGCCCACCCCCGCCTTCTGGGGCCCGGGGACGATCCTCACCTTCAGCGCTGCCTGAACCACTCTGGCAAGGAGGTGCTCTGGAGCTATGCTGGTCATCTCGGCCCTCTGCGCCACCGGCACCACCACCCGACGCCTGCATGGCTGCTGTGCGTCTCCCTCAGACGCCAAATAAGGGGCGGAGAGACTGGGCCGCTCACGAAGTCCCTCCCCTTCTGCGCAAGGACGCCAAAAGTGCGCCTGCGCACACAGCCCAGCCACCCACGGGCTGCTATGGAGACCGTGTGAGGCTGGAGGGACTCGGCTCTGTCACAACGCCACGCTCCTTTCAGGTGCCCCCGATGCGCCTGCGCACACGGGCCCCTCCAGTGCCGGCTCAGATGGCGTGGAATGGAGCCCGCCAAGTGTCCACAGAGACGCCACTGAGACACAAATGCCGACTTTCCCGTCTCATGGCCTAAAGCTAGTTCCACAATGCGACTTTCGTTTCTCCAACGTATGCCACAGAAGGGTCTCACTGGACTAAGGTGGGAGTCGAGGGCAAGGGGCCAAGCCACACCACCCACCCTGGTCCCCTTTTTGCCCAGTCCACATCATAGCTGTGTTCTTTGACCGTAGTGATAGCTAGCACTTCCTATGGTCCAAGCGTTTTTTCAAGTGCTTTCATGTGTTCGTCCATCACGTCCGTTTTCAGACAGTATTGCCATGGCACAGGCCTCCCTTGTGGTTCAGCTGCTAAAGAATCTGCCTGCAGTGTGGGAGACCTGGGTTTGATCTCTGGGTTGGGAAGATCCCCTGGAGAAGGGAAAGGCTACCCACTCCAGTATTCAGGCCTGGAAAATTCCGTGGACTGTATAGTCCATGGGGTCGCAAAGAGTCAGACATGACTGAGCGACTTTCACTTCACTTCACTTCATAAAATGAGAAAATACTCCAAAATTAATACTGAATGGCAGTAAACTACTGTCTTATTCTCCGGCTTCTTACATTGTCTTCACTTATGTTGTACTCCTTGAATATCTGCATCTCAGAACTTCCCCTCCAACCAGAAGACAAATAGAGTATTAAGAAGTGCAGAAGCTAAAACTAGTCAGAGAGGGCACAGTAGCTCAGTTTCATTTTCTGCAGTTAACAATCACCAAACAAAGTATGGTGGACCCCGAACCCCCCAGCAGCAGCACAGGCACAAGATGAAGCAGAAATCAATGCCCTCGGGAAGGACACTTGAGGCTAGGGCACATGCGCTAGATTTAACCCTGACTTTCGTGCAGAGGCTTAGTAGAAAGGGCGGGGGGGGGCGCATAGTGCCGCATGGTCCGCATCACCAGGGAAATCTGCAGACAGAGGGTGATGGACGTCTGGAGCAGGGCATGGTCTTCAGCACTCAATTGGCTAAAATAAGGAGGGAAGATGAAATTCAAGCTCCCGACAAGAAGGAGGAAGTGGAGCATGTCCTTCCTCTGTCCCCGCACACTGACAAGCCCAGAGCACCACATTTCTCCTTTAGGCTTAACCCTCCATTATGGCTCCTCCCGGGCCAAGACGGGCCCTGGCCACTGCCCACCACCCCCTCCCCAGCCTGGGCCCCTGCCCCCTTTAGAACTGACAGAACCAACAAGCAGCCATTAACATTGAGCTCCTTCTGAACTGGCGCTCACAGCGGAGTACTTTGAGACAGGAAGTTGCGGGCGATTTTTGCCTGAGCGAGCGATGCAAAAGGTACGGTGAGAATGCTGGTGGAGATGTGGTTAAGGCACCATCCACATTTCTCATTTTGCCTGTACGTCAAGCTCCCTGCTCACGGAGACCCGCCTTCTCCCACAAGGTCGCCGCTGGACACTTTGGATATCACTGCCCCGACCCTCTGGATCCCTTCAGGTTGCTTTTCCTCACCACCGTGCCCTGGCAGCCAGACCACCCCTGACCCATACCCTTCAGCCCCCCAGAGTATCCTCCTCCTACACTTTAGGCCCCGCTGCCTGCAACCACCCAAACCACCCCTAGCCCACACCCGGAACCCCATGGCCGCCCGGCCCACTGGGGCTCCTGGAATAGGATACAACTGAACTGGTCAGTTACTCAGAACTCTGGCTCTGGGTGCAGTGTCTCTTCCCAACTGTGGTGTCTGAGGTAACCCCAGGATCTGCAGAATGTCACCAACTGCACCACCTGACTCTCCTGCAGCGCTGGGGCCTCTGGGATCACTCAGGTCGCCGGGGTCGCCAGGGACTGTAGGACTGACAGTGTCACCAGGGCCAGCTGGGTCACCAGGGCCATCGCGGCCACCAGCATCACCCAGCACACCTCGGCTGACACGTGCCGTGCCCGCTACAAAGGCCATGGCACCTGCATCTTCATCGGCTGCCCTCGTGGCTCCTCCACCATGTGCCTCGGACTCCATCTTGAACCCCTCTCCCCCTCACTCCGCGTTGGGAAAGACTGAACCCTCCCTATAGAACTGATCCCCGTAGTGCGACATGCAACTCAGCATCGGCAGAGCGCCTGCACAAACACACCCTGGTCCTGCCTCCCGATAGGTTCCCACCAACAGTTGGCTCCCACAGTGGCTGCAGGCTCTCCGGCAATAGGCGCTCCCTGCAGAAGCTTCAAGCGTTCACCCGATGTGTCACCCCAATGAGCCTGCACAGACACACCCACGTGGTCTGGGCCGTCTAAGTCAGCCCTGCCTCAGGCCTGGAAACCTGGTAAACGGCTTAGCCAGGAAGCCGCTGGGTAGCACTCCACCCTTTATTGTGTCCGCAGCTCCTCAGTGCGCATGCTCAAACAGACCCCACCCCACTCCTCAGGGCACGTGCCTGTTTCCCGTCCAAGCCTGCAAACCCCAGTGAGTCCTGGTCCCTGTGCACCTCCAAGACTGCAGTGCTACCAACCTGGCCACGCTCACAGGTGACCATCCTGCTGAGCGCAGGTCCTTGTTATTGACTTCCGGAAGGGAGTCGGGCACCCCTGGGTCAGGGCCGGTCTATCCCTCTGGTGTCCCACACGTAGGTCACATCAGTGCAAATGTATCTGTGTGCGTGAGTGCATGGGCAGGTGCATGCCCATGGGCGTGTGCATGGGTGTGTTTCTGAGAGAGAGCACGTGCACAGGTTCACACGCATAGGCGTGTGCGTGTGTCTGTTTTTGCAGGTGTCTGCACGTGGGCATGTATGTGGGCAGGAGAGCATGTGGTCAGGTGCATGCACGCGGGCGTGTGAGTGTGCATGTGTGTGTGAAAGAGCACGGGTCAGATTAATGCACATGGGTGTCTCCGTGTGTGTGTGCTTGCACAGGTGCCTTCACATGGGAGTGGGGCGACCCGGCTCTGGAGTCCTGAGACTAGGGGTGTAGAGGGGGCTGTGCCTGCCCGCCTGGGGAGGGAAGCGGGGACTTCTGTGGGACTCACTGGGGACGGCGTGGGGCTGGGCCGCCTGGGGGTCCGGGCACACAGACTGCAGGGACTCCAGGCTGGGGACTTACACCTGGCATCCCAGAAGCACCGGTGGTACTGGCTGGATTAAAGGGCTGCAGGAAGGGCAGTGTTCCCCAAGACACCCCCAGTCTCTTGGCCCTCTGCTGACACAACTCTCATGGGCTTTCCCTCCCCAGGAACCAAGTCTTGGGGCTCGAGGTGCCAGGGGCCCTCAACCGGGAGGTGACCCTGTGTCTGCTGACCTTCTGGGCGCTGGTCTACTTCTGTGTCTGGGAGGGGGTATAGTCAACAAGCAAGGTACAGCCGGGGGTGATGGCAGGGCTGGGGCAGCACTGCCTGGGCGTGGGGTGCATATGCCAGGGAACCGCTGGTGCCACAGGAGGTGACTGGATCCGGGCCACTGCCCGAGGAGGAGGCAGATACTTCAATCCGGGCCCCTTGATCTCCACCCCCTGGCCGGATAGGCCTCTGGGCAGCCCGCCAAATCCCAGGCCAGCAGCCTTCCCCCACCCCCAGTGGAAGGATTCGATTTTCCTGCATTATCATGTTAGCTGTAGGAGTTTTGTAGATGACCTTGATCGGATTAAGAAAGTCTGTTTGTAGTCCTAGTTTTCCGACAGTTTTTATCATAGCGGTGGTTGAACGCTGTCAAATGCTTTTTCGGCATCTTGAGAAATGATCGTATGGCTTTTCTCCTGTTTTGTACTTAATATGATGGATAACACTGGTTGATGGGTTTTTTAATGCATAACCAATCTTTCATTCTTGGGATAGATCTCGTTTGGTCATAAGGCTGTATATGTCGCCGGATTAAATTTGATAACATTTCATATTTTGTGCTTAGCTTAATGAAGGATATTAGCCTGCGGTTCTCTTTTCTTGCAATATCATCATATGGCTTTGGTGTTCTGTTAAGACTGGCCTCGGAAAATGATTTGAGAAGTGTTTCCCCTCCTCTGCTTTCTGAAAGAATTTGTATAGGATTGGTGATATTTCTCCTTTAAATATTTCATAGCGTTCCCTAGTTAAGTCACGTGGGCCTGGAGTTTTCTGTTCCGTATCTTTGATCGATTTAGGGATATTTAGGTTTCCCACTTCCTTCTTGAGTTAGTTTTGGGAATTTGTGTCATTCAAGGAATTTGTTATTTTCATCTACATTGGCAAACGTATTCGCAGACATTGTTCCTAATGTGCTGTGGTTGCTTGCACAATCCTGTCCGTCGCTGCGCGACCCCGTGGACCGTGGCCTGCCGGGTTCCTCTGTCCACAGGTATTGTCCAGGCCAGAATACTGGAGGGGGGTTCCCATGCCCTCCTTCAGGGGATCTCTCCAACCCAGGGATCGAACCCAGGTCTCCTGCATTGCAGGCGGATTCTTGACCTTCTGAGCCACTAGGGAAGCCCAAGAATACTGGAGTGGCTAGCCTATCCCTTCTCCAGGGGATCTTCCCAACCCAGGAGTGTAACTGGGGTCTCCTGCATTGCCAGTGGATTCTTTGCCAGCTGAGCTACCAGGGAAGCCCTTAAACCACCTGGTCTGTGGTATTTTATTATTATTCTGTTATGCCATGCTACGCGGACAAATGGGCTTCCAAGGTGGCTCAGTGGTAAAATAATCTGCCTGCCAAGCAGTAGATGTGAGTTCAGTCCTTGGTTCGGGAAGATCCCCTGAAGAAGGAAATGGCAACCCACTCCAGTATGCTTGCCTGGAAAACCCCACGGACACAGACAGAGGAGCCTGGTGGGCTACAGTTCATTGGGTTGCAAAAGAGTTGGGCACAGTTTAGCGACTAAACAACAAGCTGACAAATTCAGGGTAGGCAGGACAAAAGTGGACACTTTCATACCCACCTGGTTCGAGTCAAATCGATGCAACCGTTTTGGAGGGCATGGGGATATGTATAAAACATATTTGGGAATATGTGTAAAACATTTCAAAAAGAGATTACTTTTTCACCCAACAACCTTCCGTTTTAGCTCAGAATTATTGTACATAGTGTGCTGGTGGTAGTGGTCTGGTCACTCAGTCATGTCCGACTCTTGCAACTCCACAGACCGTAGCCCAGCAGGCTCCTCTGCCCATGGGATTTCTCAGGCAAGAATACTGGCGTGGTTTGCCATTTCCTTGTCCACATAATATGTTACACAAAAGCAAATGTACCAGGATGTCCATTTCAGCATTGTTTGTAATACTGAAAAACTGCAAACAGCCTAAAGGCCTAGTTACAAGAGACTGGTGAAAATAACTATGGATTACACATTCTGAGGGATATTAGACAGCTCTTACAAGTACTGCGGATGGCACAGGCTTTGCTGTATCCACCATATGGCCCACTTCTGGGTCAATTCTGGGTGCCCTGTCTGGAAAGGGATGGTCCTTCTCCTTATGCCCTTCCACCAGCTGCCCCTTGCAGTGTCCCTCTCCTCCTTTGACTTGTCTCTTTTTCAACCATGATATGAGTTGATGAGCAAGCAGCTAATCGCTTAACAAGAAAAGAGGCCTGTTTCTACCTTGAAGTAATAAATAAGGGCCAAGTCTTCAGACCGCATTAGTTACGTAAGAAAGAAAAGTATGATCCTTCAATTCACGAAGGGTCCAGCCTTGCTATTGCAAGTGAAAAATGAGTGGAACGAAAACGACCAAAATTGCCACTTTAGTTTTTAAGCCAAAGGGAGAGCTTCTGGGTCTGGGTAACTACCAGATACAGAGGTAGTTTCTGTCTTCAGGCATGGCTGGGCCCAGCATTTTGTCCCGGAGATTTGCCTTCTTGCTCCAACTCCCCCTCTGTCCTTTGCCAGCCTGCCTCCCCTAGAGAATCAAAGTGTCACTGGTTGGATGATATCACCACAGCAGGAGGAATGTGGTCCTCCAATGGCCAGGCCTGAGCCACATGCCCACCCGTGGAATCAAATGTGAAGTCAGCTCTATCACAGTCACAATGGCCTAGAGAAAAGGAAAGGGGCAGTTTTCCAGAGTGACAGCGTACCGGTGCCAAGAGAAGGAAAAGGGACACTGAATTACAAAACCCATCCATGTCCTCGACAGCGGTATAGACTTTGCATCAAATTCATAATCAATTTCCAGTGTTTAAAGGAACGAGACTGGGAACGAATATTTCTTAATCTAACAGTGTGTCCACGCTCAGTCACTCAGTCGTGTCCGACTCTTTGCGACCCCATGGACTGTAGCCCAGCAGGCTCCTCTGTCCATGGGATTTTCCAGGCACGAAGACTGGAGTGGGTTGCCGTTTTCTTCTCCAATTTTATACAGCTCTTAAATATACAATAATATACAATTATAACATACAATATTATACAGCTCTTAAAAAGTACTGCGGATGGCACAGGCTTTGCTGTATCCACCATATGGGCCACTTCTGGGTCAATTCTGGGTGCCCTGTCTGGAAAGGGATGGTCCTTCTCCTTGTAATATAAAGTGCCAATCAACTGTCCAGGTGGATTTTACTACCACTTAAGGGTTCTTGTTTGGCTTCCCAGGTGGTCCAGTGGTCAAGATTCTGCCTGCCAATCCAGGGCACATGGGTTCAGTCCCTGGGCCAGGAATAGCCCACATGCCTGGGGCAGCTAAGCTCGTGTGCCGCAACAACTGAGCGCACCACTGTCTAAAGTCTGTGCTCCTCGACAAGGGAAACCTCTGCAATGAGAAGCCTGAGCACAGCAGTTAGAGAGTAGCCTCTGCTGGCTGCAAGTACAGAAAACCTACACACAGTTAACAAGACGCAGCACAGCCAAAAAAAAAAAGAAAAAAAAATTCATAAATAAAATTTTTAAAAAGAGTCCCTGTTTCCAGCTATAGCCTTCTCGGCCATTGAAGATTTCAGTTAATTAAGTTCCTCCTACACCGAGATCCGCTCTGGTCCTACAGAGTCAATCTTAATAAGTAAGATCCAAAAAGGATCAAACTGTTTCCAAGCAACTTAACAGGATTCCAGAATACAGCTCAAGAAAAGTTTAGGCATAGAAAAATATTAAGCATGCAAGGGAAATTTGATACTGCTTGGCATCCAATCTAAAATTACCAGGAGGCAAAGAAGCAGGAAAATCAAATCCGTTATAACAGAGATCAGCGTGGTGGTGTTCAGTTGCTCAGTCGTGTCTATTTTCAACTCCATGAACTGCGGCAGGCCAGGCTTCCCTGTCCTTCACCATCTCCCAGAACTTGCTCAAACTCACGTCTGGTGTCGTGATGCCATCCAACCATCTCATCTTCTGTCATTCCCTTCTCCTCCTGCCTTCAATATTTCCCAGCATCAGAGTCTTTGCCAGTGAGTTGGATCTTCATATCAGGTGGCCAAAGTGATGGCAGATCTCATTTTAACAGAAATCAGTTAAAATCCATTAATTGGAAAGGAAGAAATAAATGTGCATGTATGTGCCTACAAAACGCTTGTCTAAGAGGGAGTTCCATGGGATCTACAAAAGAGCTATTACAAGTAATCCGTGACTTTAGCAAGGTTTCACGATACAAGGTTACTCTTGAGAGTGCCTTGAACTGCAAGGAGATCAAACTAATCAATCCTAAAGGAAATCAGTCCCGAATATTCATTGGAAGGACGGGTGCTGAAGCCGGAGCGACAACACTTCGGTCAGCAGAAGCCAAAAGCTGACTCACTGGAAAAGACTGTGATGCTGGGAAAGATTTAAGGCAAAAAGAGAAGGGGAGCACAGAAGGTGAGATGGTTAGATAGCACCACCGACTCAAAGGACATGAATTTGAGCCAATTCCAGGAGACAGCGGGGACACAGAGCCTGGTGTGCTACAGTCCATGGGATCGCAAAGACTCACCTGGACACAAAAGACTCAACAACAACAACAACAACATTCTGGTGTTTTATATATAAATGTAACTGTAAAACTGACAAAATATTCCAAAATCAATACCGAATGGCAGTACACAACTTTCTTATTCTCCCACTTCTTACATTGGCTTCCATTATGTTGTACTCCTTGAATACCTGGATCTCAGAACCTCTCCTCCAACTAAAAGACAAATGCAGTATTAGGAAGCGAACCCTCTAAAAATAAAGTCAGAGGCAGCACAGTAGCTCAGTTTTACTTTCTGCAGTTAACAATCACCAAACAAACGATGTGGACCCTGAGCCCCCAAGCAGCAGCACAGGCACAAGATGAAGCCCCATCAAAGTAATTCAGAAAGCAATGCCCTGGGGAAGGACACTTGAGGCTAGGGCACATAGGCTAGGTTTAAGCCCGTCTTCTCTGCTGAGGCTTAGCACGAGGACGGGGCACAAAGCGCTGCAAGGACTGCATCACCATGGAAAGCTGCCCCGCACAGAAGTCGATGGACCTGTGGAGCAGGACAGGGTCTTCAGCAGTCAATCGGCTAAAAGGGAGGGAAAATGAAATTCAAGCTCCTGCCAAGGAGGAGGAAGAGAAGCATGTCCTCCCTCTGTCCCCGCACACCGACAGAGCCCAGAGCACCACACTTCTCCTCTAGGCTTAACCCTCCATTATGGCTCCTCCTGGGCCGAGACTGGCCACCGTCCTCCACTCCCTCCCCAGCCCCGGCCCCCTTTAGAACTTACAGAACCAACATGCAGCCGTTAACATCGAGCTCCCTCCGAAGCGGCCCTGGCAGTTGAGTACGTGGAGTGAGGAAGTGGCGGGCGATGTCCGCCTGTGCGTGCGATGCGAAAAGCACACTGAGGCTGCTGGTGGAGATATGGTTAAGGCACCATCCACATGACTCACGTGGCTTGCACGTCAGGCTCCCTGCTCGTGGAGACTCGCCTTCTCCCACAAGGCCGCCGCCAGATACCCTGGCTATCACTGCCCGACCCTCTGGATCCCTTCAGGTTTCTTTCCGTCACCACCATCCCCTGGCAGCCAGACCACCCCTGACCCATACCCTCCAGCCCCGCAGAGTACCCTCCTCCCACACTTTAGGCCCCGCCACCTGCAACCCCCCAAACTACCCCTAGCGCACACCCCGACCCCTGCGGCCGCCCAGCCCACCGGGGCTCCCAGCATAGGATACCACTGGAGGGCTCGGTTAATCGGAACTCTGGCTCCGGGTGCAGCGTCTCCACCCGGCCCTGGCGCCTGCGGTGCCCCCGGGATCTGTGGCATGGCACCGGCTGCACCACCCGACTCTCCTGCAGCGCTGGGGCCTCTGGGATTAGCCTGGTCACCAGAGCCGCCAGGGACTCCTCGACTGACGGCGTCACCAGGGACAGCTGGGTCGCCAGGGCAATCGTGGCCACCAGCACCACCCTGCACGCCTTGGCCACCACCTGCCGTGCCCGCTGCAGAGGCCACGGCGACTGCGTCTTCATCGGCTGCCCTTGTGGCTCCTCCACCGTGTGCCTCGGACTCCATCTTGAACCCTCTCCCCCACCTCCGCGGCGGGAAAGACTGAACAGTCCCTACAAATACCAGTCCCGGAGTGAGACCTGCAACTCAGCAGAGCGCCCGCGCAAACCCACCCTGGTCCTGCCTCACGATTGGTTCCCACCGACAACGGGTGCCCTGCTGAAGCTTCGCGCATTCACGCACCACGTAGCCCCAACGCGCATGCGCAGACCCATACCCACGAGGTCTGGGCTCTCTTAAGTCAGCCCTGCCTCCGGCCGGGAAACCTGGTAAACGGTTCAGCCGTGAGGCCTCTAGGCGGCGCTCCACCCTTCGGTGTGGGGGCAGCGCCTCAGTGCGCGATGCTCAAACAGACGCTGCCGCCCTCCTCAAGGCGCGTGACTGTTTCCACGCCAAGCCTGCAAACCCCAAGTGAGCCCTGGTCCCTGTGCACCTTCAAGTCTGTGCTGCTGACAGCTTGGCGTCGCTCACAGGTGACCATCCTGCTGAGCGCAGGTCCTTTTCCTTGACTCCCAGAAGGGAGTTGGGCACCCCTGGGTCAGCGCTCGTCTGTCTCTCTGGTGTCTCGCACATAGCTCACATGTCTGTATGTGTGTCTGTGTGCATGATCGCATGAGCGGGTGCATGCCCATGGGCGTGTGTATGGGTGTGCTTGTAAGAGAGAGCGTGTGCACAGATTTATGCACATAGGCATGTGAATGTGCTTATCTGTGTGTGTGCCCGAGAGAGTGCCCTTACACAGGTGCGTGCCCATCAGGTGTGTGCGTGGGTGTGTTTCAGAGAGAGAGCATATGCACAGATTCATGACATAAGCATGTGAGTGTGTCTGTGTGTGGAGGTGCTTGTGCGTGGGCATGTTATGTGTGGTCACGAGTGAGCGTGTGGTCAGGGGCGTGCACATGGGTGTGTGTGTGTGTGTGTGTGCGCTTCAAAGAGGCCACGGTTGGGATGCATTCACGTGGGCATATGTCTCTGTGTGCGTGCTTTCAAGGTGCCTTCACATGGGAGTGGGGTGACCCGGCCCTGGAGGCATGATACGAGGGATGCGGAGCATACTGTGCCCGCCCACCTGGGGAGGGAAGCGGGGGGAGGGGGGGGGACTGCTGTCAGACTCACTGGGGATGGCGTGGGGCTGGGCCGCCTGGGGCTCCAGGCACACAGACTGCAGGGACTCCAGGCTGGGGACTTACATCAGGCCCCCCAGAAGCACCGGTGGGACCGGCTGGACTCAAGGGCCGAGGGAAGGGCAATACCCCCTAGGACACCCCCAGTCTCTTGCCCTCTCCTGCTGGCACAACTCTCATGGCTTTCCCTTCCCCAAGAACAATGTCTTGAGGCTATCCAGAGGGCCGGAGGTACCGGGGGACCTCAACTGGAATGTGACCCTGTGTCTACTGGCCTGCTGGTCCACTTCTGTGTCTAGAAGGGGGTCAAGTCAACAGGCAAGGTACAGCCGGGGGAGACCACGGGGCTGGGGCAGCACTGCCTGGGCGTGGGGTTCATCTGCCAGGGACCACTGGTGCCACGGGAGGTGACTGCATCAGGGGTTGTACTTCAATCCGGTCCCTGAGCCCCACCCCCTGGCCGGAGAGTCCTCGGCCCCCCCAGCAGACTTCCCTCACCCCCACTGGAAGGGAAGAGCCACCAGCAGTGGCTGACCCTTTCCTGTGTGGGGGGCATCCCTGTCCCACCTTTCCACCCTCCCAGTTTCTGTTGATTCTGGCTCCCAGTCAGTTTTAGGGTGTGCAAAGACCTGGTCTACTGCCTATGTGTGTCCCCTGCTCTGTGGCCAAGAGGACACCAGCGGGGAGCCTGGACATGTCAATGTATGGCAGTAACCGCTGTAATATTGTAAAGTAATTAGCCTCCAATTAAAAAGATAAATTAATTTTTAAAAAAAGCAAGAGAGAAGTAAACAGTTAGGTCAGCATTTCTAATTGTTGGAATATAGTAATACTTTAAGGAAATAACCGTTAATGGAAAGATTTATAAATTCCACTAATTCATTAACCATAGTAATGAAAAACGTGGAAACAACTTACATGTTCCATAATGAGATTATTATTGTTGCTGTTGTTTTTATTTAAAGACCCAATTTTACTTTTTTGGCCACGCCACACGACATGTGGGATCGTAGTTCTGCTGCCAGGGACTGAACCTGCAGCCCTTACACTGGAAGTGCATAGTCTTATCCACCGGACTGCCTGGGAAGTCCCAATAATTACATTATCATGCATCTTATATCTATTCAATAACACATTTCTGAAGAGATTTTAGAAAGTGGAAAAGCTAGTATACTAAATGAAAAAAAATTCAGGAAAAAAATTAAAGCTAAACTTGATAACTTCTACATCACATGCTGTTATGTATTTAATGTGCAAGTACACCTAGAAAATATTCTTAAACGTTGACAGTATTTAGTGCTGAACATAGGGCTCGATTTTCATTTTCTGAAATTGTTTTCAATTCCCTTGTAATTGGAATTCAAACATCTGAATTTCAGTACCTTCCCTCTAACACGAGAACAAAGATAAAAAATGTTTTTAAAATCCAGAAGCGCATTAGCTGAAAAGAAACTGGGGCACAAAAAGTGACTCAGCTTTATTTTCTGCTGTAACAAACACTGAAGCACCCCACTCCTCAAGCAGCAGGGCAACAAAGCAAGTGAACCAACAGAGACCAAAGGCCAGTAAAGGCAAAAACTTAGACTCAAATAACAAAGTGGCGATGCCTCTTAGTTTGAATTCCCTATGCCCCGCCGAGCAGGGGACACAAGGTTAGGCCTCAGCCCCTTTCCTCAGCGAGGTGGGAGCCCAAGGCTCCGAATGTTCCGAATCACCAGGGAAAGCTGATCGAGGAATGGGTTCATGGAAAGTCGGATGAAAGCCAGGTCTTCACAGGTCTTCAGCAGTCCATGTACTAAAAGCAGGGAAAAGAAAATCAGGTTAAAGGGAAGATTGCTCCTGTAGGTCCAGGGTACCAACCCCCCTGCTTATACCAAGCCCCTCAGTGTCTCCATCATAGCACGCTTAAGAGGGAGCTCAGACCACAGCACCTGCCACCCCCCACTTCCCAAGGCAAACTCGTCTGGAACTGACACAAGCAGGTCACTGCCATTCACTGCAAATTCCCTCAGAACCAATCCTTGGTGGCGCTGGGCATCTGGGAGCAGAGATCTGCGAGCCATGTCTGCCTCCAGGGGTGACTGGAAAGGCACTCTGAGTGTGCTGGGAGAGACACGGTTAAGGCACCACCCATTACAGAATTTGCTGATTATCTCGGGCTTCCTCGCACCTCAGAGGCCTGCTTTTACCCCAGGATGCCCATCCTCCTGACCACAACCTGAGACCACCCTGAGCTGCCTCCCTAACCCTTCTGTCCATCTTCCCCACCCTCCAGGCTCCTCAGGCCTTGACAACCTCCTTTGCTGCCAGGCTGCCCAGTCCTGCTGCCCCGGATCGCCCCCGTACTCCCTTCTATCCCTTCCTCAGGCTGCCGGCATGTTTCCCTCCACCACACCACTGACCCCGCCCAGAAAGGCTCCCTGAAAAGGATACAGCACCGCCTCTCCACGTCTAGGCCTTACAGCCAAGGGTGCTACATCTCCAGCGGGTCCTAGGCCACCTGGTGCCCGCTCACCCCGGGGACGAGCTCCAGCGTCTTCCATCACCGCTCTTCCTCTGCCAGGCCCACCCCCGCCTTCTGGGGCCCGGGGACGATCCTCACCTTCAGCGCTGCCTGAACCACTCTGGCAAGGAGGTGCTCTGGAGCTATGCTGGTCATCTCGGCCCTCTGCGCCACCGGCACCACCACCCGACGCCTGCATGGCTGCTGTGCGTCTCCCTCAGACGCCAAATAAGGGGCGGAGAGACTGGGCCGCTCACGAAGTCCCTCCCCTTCTGCGCAAGGACGCCAAAAGTGCGCCTGCGCACACAGCCCAGCCACCCACGGGCTGCTATGGAGACCGTGTGAGGCTGGAGGGACTCGGCTCTGTCACAACGCCACGCTCCTTTCAGGTGCCCCCGATGCGCCTGCGCACACGGGCCCCTCCAGTGCCGGCTCAGATGGCGTGGAATGGAGCCCGCCAAGTGTCCACAGAGACGCCACTGAGACACAAATGCCGACTTTCCCGTCTCATGGCCTAAAGCTAGTTCCACAATGCGACTTTCGTTTCTCCAACGTATGCCACAGAAGGGTCTCACTGGACTAAGGTGGGAGTCGAGGGCAAGGGGCCAAGCCACACCACCCACCCTGGTCCCCTTTTTGCCCAGTCCACATCATAGCTGTGTTCTTTGACCGTAGTGATAGCTAGCACTTCCTATGGTCCAAGCGTTTTTTCAAGTGCTTTCATGTGTTCGTCCATCACGTCCGTTTTCAGACAGTATTGCCATGGCACAGGCCTCCCTTGTGGTTCAGCTGCTAAAGAATCTGCCTGCAGTGTGGGAGACCTGGGTTTGATCTCTGGGTTGGGAAGATCCCCTGGAGAAGGGAAAGGCTACCCACTCCAGTATTCAGGCCTGGAAAATTCCGTGGACTGTATAGTCCATGGGGTCGCAAAGAGTCAGACATGACTGAGCGACTTTCACTTCACTTCACTTCATAAAATGAGAAAATACTCCAAAATTAATACTGAATGGCAGTAAACTACTGTCTTATTCTCCGGCTTCTTACATTGTCTTCACTTATGTTGTACTCCTTGAATATCTGCATCTCAGAACTTCCCCTCCAACCAGAAGACAAATAGAGTATTAAGAAGTGCAGAAGCTAAAACTAGTCAGAGAGGGCACAGTAGCTCAGTTTCATTTTCTGCAGTTAACAATCACCAAACAAAGTATGGTGGACCCCGAACCCCCCAGCAGCAGCACAGGCACAAGATGAAGCAGAAATCAATGCCCTCGGGAAGGACACTTGAGGCTAGGGCACATGCGCTAGATTTAACCCTGACTTTCGTGCAGAGGCTTAGTAGAAAGGGCGGGGGGGGGGCGCATAGTGCCGCATGGTCCGCATCACCAGGGAAATCTGCAGACAGAGGGTGATGGACGTCTGGAGCAGGGCATGGTCTTCAGCACTCAATTGGCTAAAATAAGGAGGGAAGATGAAATTCAAGCTCCCGACAAGAAGGAGGAAGTGGAGCATGTCCTTCCTCTGTCCCCGCACACTGACAAGCCCAGAGCACCACATTTCTCCTTTAGGCTTAACCCTCCATTATGGCTCCTCCCGGGCCAAGACGGGCCCTGGCCACTGCCCACCACCCCCTCCCCAGCCTGGGCCCCTGCCCCCTTTAGAACTGACAGAACCAACAAGCAGCCATTAACATTGAGCTCCTTCTGAACTGGCGCTCACAGCGGAGTACTTTGAGACAGGAAGTTGCGGGCGATTTTTGCCTGAGCGAGCGATGCAAAAGGTACGGTGAGAATGCTGGTGGAGATGTGGTTAAGGCACCATCCACATTTCTCATTTTGCCTGTACGTCAAGCTCCCTGCTCACGGAGACCCGCCTTCTCCCACAAGGTCGCCGCTGGACACTTTGGATATCACTGCCCCGACCCTCTGGATCCCTTCAGGTTGCTTTTCCTCACCACCGTGCCCTGGCAGCCAGACCACCCCTGACCCATACCCTTCAGCCCCCCAGAGTATCCTCCTCCTACACTTTAGGCCCCGCTGCCTGCAACCACCCAAACCACCCCTAGCCCACACCCGGAACCCCATGGCCGCCCGGCCCACTGGGGCTCCTGGAATAGGATACAACTGAACTGGTCAGTTACTCAGAACTCTGGCTCTGGGTGCAGTGTCTCTTCCCAACTGTGGTGTCTGAGGTAACCCCAGGATCTGCAGAATGTCACCAACTGCACCACCTGACTCTCCTGCAGCGCTGGGGCCTCTGGGATCACTCAGGTCGCCGGGGTCGCCAGGGACTGTAGGACTGACAGTGTCACCAGGGCCAGCTGGGTCACCAGGGCCATCGCGGCCACCAGCATCACCCAGCACACCTCGGCTGACACGTGCCGTGCCCGCTACAAAGGCCATGGCACCTGCATCTTCATCGGCTGCCCTCGTGGCTCCTCCACCATGTGCCTCGGACTCCATCTTGAACCCCTCTCCCCCTCACTCCGCGTTGGGAAAGACTGAACCCTCCCTATAGAACTGATCCCCGTAGTGCGACATGCAACTCAGCATCGGCAGAGCGCCTGCACAAACACACCCTGGTCCTGCCTCCCGATAGGTTCCCACCAACAGTTGGCTCCCACAGTGGCTGCAGGCTCTCCGGCAATAGGCGCTCCCTGCAGAAGCTTCAAGCGTTCACCCGATGTGTCACCCCAATGAGCCTGCACAGACACACCCACGTGGTCTGGGCCGTCTAAGTCAGCCCTGCCTCAGGCCTGGAAACCTGGTAAACGGCTTAGCCAGGAAGCCGCTGGGTAGCACTCCACCCTTTATTGTGTCCGCAGCTCCTCAGTGCGCATGCTCAAACAGACCCCACCCCACTCCTCAGGGCACGTGCCTGTTTCCCGTCCAAGCCTGCAAACCCCAGTGAGTCCTGGTCCCTGTGCACCTCCAAGACTGCAGTGCTACCAACCTGGCCACGCTCACAGGTGACCATCCTGCTGAGCGCAGGTCCTTGTTATTGACTTCCGGAAGGGAGTCGGGCACCCCTGGGTCAGGGCCGGTCTATCCCTCTGGTGTCCCACACGTAGGTCACGTCAGTGCAAATGTATCTGTGTGCGTGAGTGCATGGGCAGGTGCATGCCCATGGGCGTGTGCATGGGTGTGTTTCTGAGAGAGAGCACGTGCACAGGTTCACACGCATAGGCGTGTGCGTGTGTCTGTTTTTGCAGGTGTCTGCACGTGGGCATGTATGTGGGCAGGAGAGCATGTGGTCAGGTGCATGCACGCGGGCGTGTGAGTGTGCATGTGTGTGTGAAAGAGCACGGGTCAGATTAATGCACATGGGTGTCTCCGTGTGTGTGTGCTTGCACAGGTGCCTTCACATGGGAGTGGGGCGACCCGGCTCTGGAGTCCTGAGACTAGGGGTGTAGAGGGGGCTGTGCCTGCCCGCCTGGGGAGGGAAGCGGGGACTTCTGTGGGACTCACTGGGGACGGCGTGGGGCTGGGCCGCCTGGGGGTCCGGGCACACAGACTGCAGGGACTCCAGGCTGGGGACTTACACCTGGCATCCCAGAAGCACCGGTGGTACTGGCTGGATTAAAGGGCTGCAGGAAGGGCAGTGTTCCCCAAGACACCCCCAGTCTCTTGGCCCTCTGCTGACACAACTCTCATGGGCTTTCCCTCCCCAGGAACCAAGTCTTGGGGCTCGAGGTGCCAGGGGCCCTCAACCGGGAGGTGACCCTGTGTCTGCTGACCTTCTGGGCGCTGGTCTACTTCTGTGTCTGGGAGGGGGTATAGTCAACAAGCAAGGTACAGCCGGGGGTGATGGCGGGGCTGGGGCAGCACTGCCTGGGCGTGGGGTGCATATGCCAGGGAACCGCTGGTGCCACAGGAGGTGACTGGATCCGGGCCACTGCCCGAGGAGGAGGCAGATACTTCAATCCGGGCCCCTTGATCTCCACCCCCTGGCCGGATAGGCCTCTGGGCAGCCCGCCAAATCCCAGGCCAGCAGCCTTCCCCCACCCCCAGTGGAAGGATTCGATTTTCCTGCATTATCATGTTAGCTGTAGGAGTTTTGTAGATGACCTTGATCGGATTAAGAAAGTCTGTTTGTAGTCCTAGTTTTCCGACAGTTTTTATCATAGCGGTGGTTGAACGCTGTCAAATGCTTTTTCGGCATCTTGAGAAATGATCGTATGGCTTTTCTCCTGTTTTGTACTTAATATGATGGATAACACTGGTTGATGGGTTTTTTAATGCATAACCAATCTTTCATTCTTGGGATAGATCTCGTTTGGTCATAAGGCTGTATATGTCGCCGGATTAAATTTGATAACATTTCATATTTTGTGCTTAGCTTAATGAAGGATATTAGCCTGCGGTTCTCTTTTCTTGCAATATCATCATATGGCTTTGGTGTTTTGTAAGACTGGCCTCGGAAAATGATTTGAGAAGTGTTTCCCCTCCTCTGCTTTCTGAAAGAATTTGTATAGGATTGGTGATATTTCTCCTTTAAATATTTCATAGCGTTCCCTAGTTAAGTCACGTGGGCCTGGAGTTTTCTGTTCCGTATCTTTGATCGATTTAGGGATATTTAGGTTTCCCACTTCCTTCTTGAGTTAGTTTTGGGAATTTGTGTCATTCAAGGAATTTGTTATTTTCATCTACATTGGCAAACGTATTCGCAGACATTGTTCCTAATGTGCTGTGGTTGCTTGCACAATCCTGTCCGTCGCTGCGCGACCCCGTGGACCGTGGCCTGCCGGGTTCCTCTGTCCACAGGTATTGTCCAGGCCAGAATACTGGAGGGGGGTTCCCATGCCCTCCTTCAGGGGATCTCTCCAACCCAGGGATCGAACCCCGGTCTCCTGCATTGCAGGCGGATTCTTGACCTTCTGAGCCACTAGGGAAGCCCAAGAATACTGGAGTGGCTAGCCTATCCCTTCTCCAGGGGATCTTCCCAACCCAGGAGTGTAACTGGGGTCTCCTGCATTGCCAGTGGATTCTTTGCCAGCTGAGCTACCAGGGAAGCCCTTAAACCACCTGGTCTGTGGTATTTTATTATTATTCTGTTATGCCATGCTACGCGGACAAATGGGCTTCCAAGGTGGCTCAGTGGTAAAATAATCTGCCTGCCAAGCAGTAGATGTGAGTTCAGTCCTTGGTTCGGGAAGATCCCCTGAAGAAGGAAATGGCAACCCACTCCAGTATGCTTGCCTGGAAAACCCCACGGACACAGACAGAGGAGCCTGGTGGGCTACAGTTCATTGGGTTGCAAAAGAGTTGGGCACAGTTTAGCGACTAAACAACAAGCTGACAAATTCAGGGTAGGCAGGACAAAAGTGGACACTTTCATACCCAACTGGTTCGAGTCAAATCGATGCAACCGTTTTGGAGGGCATGGGGATATGTATAAAACATATTTGGGAATATGTGTAAAACATTTCAAAAAGAGATTACTTTTTCACCCAACAACCCTCCTTTTTAGCTCAGAATTATTGTACATAGTGTGCTGGTGGTAGTGGTCTGGTCACTCAGTCATGTCCGACTCTTGCAACTCCACAGACCGTAGCCCAGCAGGCTCCTCTGCCCATGGGATTTCTCAGGCAAGAATACTGGCGTGGTTTGCCATTTCCTTGTCCACATAATATGTTACACAAAAGCAAATGTACCAGGATGTCCATTTCAGCATTGTTTGTAATACTGAAAAACTGCAAACAGCCTAAAGGCCTAGTTACAAGAGACTGGTGAAAATAACTATGGATTACACATTCTGAGGGATATTAGACAGCTCTTACAAGTACTGCGGATGGCACAGGCTTTGCTGTATCCACCATATGGCCCACTTCTGGGTCAATTCTGGGTGCCCTGTCTGGAAAGGGATGGTCCTTCTCCTTATGCCCTTCCACCAGCTGCCCCTTGCAGTGTCCCTCTCCTCCTTTGACTTGTCTCTTTTTCAACCATGATATGAGTTGATGAGCAAGCAGCTAATCGCTTAACAAGAAAAGAGGCCTGTTTCTACCTTGAAGTAATAAATAAGGGCCAAGTCTTCAGACCGCATTAGTTACGTAAGAAAGAAAAGTATGATCCTTCAATTCACGAAGGGTCCAGCCTTGCTATTGCAAGTGAAAAATGAGTGGAACGAAAACGACCAAAATTGCCACTTTAGTTTTTAAGCCAAAGGGAGAGCTTCTGGGTCTGGGTAACTACCAGATACAGAGGTAGTTTCTGTCTTCAGGCATGGCTGGGCCCAGCATTTTGTCCCGGAGATTTGCCTTCTTGCTCCAACTCCCCCTCTGTCCTTTGCCAGCCTGCCTCCCCTAGAGAATCAAAGTGTCACTGGTTGGATGATATCACCACAGCAGGAGGAATGTGGTCCTCCAATGGCCAGGCCTGAGCCACATGCCCACCCGTGGAATCAAATGTGAAGTCAGCTCTATCACAGTCACAATGGCCTAGAGAAAAGGAAAGGGGCAGTTTTCCAGAGTGACAGCGTACCGGTGCCAAGAGAAGGAAAAGGGACACTGAATTACAAAACCCATCCATGTCCTCGACAGCGGTATAGACTTTGCATCAAATTCATAATCAATTTCCAGTGTTTAAAGGAACGAGACTGGGAACGAATATTTCTTAATCTAACAGTGTGTCCACGCTCAGTCACTCAGTCGTGTCCGACTCTTTGCGACCCCATGGACTGTAGCCCAGCAGGCTCCTCTGTCCATGGGATTTTCCAGGCACGAAGACTGGAGTGGGTTGCCGTTTTCTTCTCCAATTTTATACAGCTCTTAAATATACAATAATATACAATTATAACATACAATATTATACAGCTCTTAAAAAGTACTGCGGATGGCACAGGCTTTGCTGTATCCACCATATGGGCCACTTCTGGGTCAATTCTGGGTGCCCTGTCTGGAAAGGGATGGTCCTTCTCCTTGTAATATAAAGTGCCAATCAACTGTCCAGGTGGATTTTACTACCACTTAAGGGTTCTTGTTTGGCTTCCCAGGTGGTCCAGTGGTCAAGATTCTGCCTGCCAATCCAGGGCACATGGGTTCAGTCCCTGGGCCAGGAATAGCCCACATGCCTGGGGCAGCTAAGCTCGTGTGCCGCAACAACTGAGCGCACCACTGTCTAAAGTCTGTGCTCCTCGACAAGGGAAACCTCTGCAATGAGAAGCCTGAGCACAGCAGTTAGAGAGTAGCCTCTGCTGGCTGCAAGTACAGAAAACCTACACACAGTTAACAAGACGCAGCACAGCCAAAAAAAAAAAGAAAAAAAAATTCATAAATAAAATTTTTAAAAAGAGTCCCTGTTTCCAGCTATAGCCTTCTCGGCCATTGAAGATTTCAGTTAATTAAGTTCCTCCTACACCGAGATCCGCTCTGGTCCTACAGAGTCAATCTTAATAAGTAAGATCCAAAAAGGATCAAACTGTTTCCAAGCAACTTAACAGGATTCCAGAATACAGCTCAAGAAAAGTTTAGGCATAGAAAAATATTAAGCATGCAAGGGAAATTTGATACTGCTTGGCATCCAATCTAAAATTACCAGGAGGCAAAGAAGCAGGAAAATCAAATCCGTTATAACAGAGATCAGCGTGGTGGTGTTCAGTTGCTCAGTCGTGTCTATTTTCAACTCCATGAACTGCGGCAGGCCAGGCTTCCCTGTCCTTCACCATCTCCCAGAACTTGCTCAAACTCACGTCTGGTGTCGTGATGCCATCCAACCATCTCATCTTCTGTCATTCCCTTCTCCTCCTGCCTTCAATATTTCCCAGCATCAGAGTCTTTGCCAGTGAGTTGGATCTTCATATCAGGTGGCCAAAGTGATGGCAGATCTCATTTTAACAGAAATCAGTTAAAATCCATTAATTGGAAAGGAAGAAATAAATGTGCATGTATGTGCCTACAAAACGCTTGTCTAAGAGGGAGTTCCATGGGATCTACAAAAGAGCTATTACAAGTAATCCGTGACTTTAGCAAGGTTTCACGATACAAGGTTACTCTTGAGAGTGCCTTGAACTGCAAGGAGATCAAACTAATCAATCCTAAAGGAAATCAGTCCTGAATATTCATTGGAAGGACGGGTGCTGAAGCCGGAGCGACAACACTTCGGTCAGCAGAAGCCAAAAGCTGACTCACTGGAAAAGACTGTGATGCTGGGAAAGATTTAAGGCAAAAAGAGAAGGGGAGCACAGAAGGTGAGATGGTTAGATAGCACCACCGACTCAAAGGACATGAATTTGAGCCAATTCCAGGAGACAGCGGGGACACAGAGCCTGGTGTGCTACAGTCCATGGGATCGCAAAGACTCACCTGGACACAAAAGACTCAACAACAACAACAACATTCTGGTGTTTTATATATAAATGTAACTGTAAAACTGACAAAATATTCCAAAATCAATACCGAATGGCAGTACACAACTTTCTTATTCTCCCACTTCTTACATTGTCTTCCATTATGTTGTACTCCTTGAATACCTGGATCTCAGAACCTCTCCTCCAACTAAAAGACAAATGCAGTATTAGGAAGCGAACCCTCTAAAAATAAAGTCAGAGGCAGCACAGTAGCTCAGTTTTACTTTCTGCAGTTAACAATCACCAAACAAACGATGTGGACCCTGAGCCCCCAAGCAGCAGCACAGGCACAAGATGAAGCCCCATCAAAGTAATTCAGAAAGCAATGCCCTGGGGAAGGACACTTGAGGCTAGGGCACATAGGCTAGGTTTAAGCCCGTCTTCTCTGCTGAGGCTTAGCAGGAGGAGGGGGCACAAAGTGCTGCAAGGACTGCATCACCACGGAAAGCTGCCCCACACAGAAGTCGATGGACCTGCGGAGCAGGCCAGGGTCTTCAGCAGTCAATCGGCTAAAAGGGAGGGAAAATGAAATTCAAGCTCCTGCCAAGGAGGAGGAAGAGAAGCATGTCCTCCCTCTGTCCCCGCACACCGACAGAGCCCGGAGCACCACACTTCTCCTCTAGGCTTAACCCTCCATTATGGCTCCTCCTGGGCCGAGACTGGCCACCGTCCTCCACTCCCTCCCCAGCCCCGGCCCCCTTTAGAACTTACAGAACCAACATGCAGCCGTTAACATTGAGCTCCCTCCGAATCGGCCCTGGCAGTTGAGTACGTGGAGTCAGGAGGTGGCGGGCGATGTCCGCCTGTGCGTGCGATGCGAAAAGCACATTGAGGCTGCTGGTGGAGATATGGTTAAGGCACCATCCACATGACTCACGTGGCTTGCACGTCAGGCTCCCTGCTCGTGGAGACTCGCCTTCTCCCACAAGGCCGCCGCCAGATACCCTGGCTATCACTGCCCGACCCTCTGGATCCCTTCAGGTTTCTTTCCGTCACCACCATCCCCTGGCAGCCAGACCACCCCTGACCCATACCCTCCAGCCCCGCAGAGTACCCTCCTCCCACGCTTTAGGCCCCGCCACCTGCAACCCCCCAAACTACCCCTAGCGCACACCCCGACCCCTGCGGCCGCCCAGCCCACCGGGGCTCCCAGCATAGGATACCACTGGAGGGCTCGGTTAATCGGAACTCTGGCTCCGGGTGCAGCGTCTCCACCCGGCCCTGGCGCCTGCGGTGCCCCCGCGATCTGTGGCATGGCACCGGCTGCACCACCCGACTCTCCTGCAGCGCTGGGGCCTCTGGGATTAGCCTGGTCACCAGAGCCGCCAGGGACTCCTCGACTGACGGCGTCACCAGGGACAGCTGGGTCGCCAGGGCAATCGTGGCCACCAGCACCACCCTGCACGCCTTGGCCACCACCTGCCGTGCCCGCTGCAGAGGCCACGGCGACTGCGTCTTCATCGGCTGCCCTTGTGGCTCCTCCACCGTGTGCCTCGGACTCCATCTTGAACCCTCTCCCCCACCTCCGCGGCGGGAAAGACTGAACAGTCCCTACAAATACCAGTCCCGGAGTGAGACCTGCAACTCAGCAGAGCGCCCGCGCAAACCCACCCTGGTCCTGCCTCACGATTGGTTCCCACCGACAACGGGTGCCCTGCTGAAGCTTCGCGCATTCACGCACCACGTAGCCCCAACGCGCATGCGCAGACCCATACCCACGAGGTCTGGGCTCTCTTAAGTCAGCCCTGCCTCCGGCCGGGAAACCTGGTAAACGGTTCAGCCGTGAGGCCTCTAGGCGGCGCTCCACCCTTCGGTGTGGGGGCAGCGCCTCAGTGCGCGATGCTCAAACAGACGCTGCCGCCCTCCTCAAGGCGCGTGACTGTTTCCACGCCAAGCCTGCAAACCCCAAGTGAGCCCTGGTCCCTGTGCACCTTCAAGTCTGTGCTGCTGACAGCTTGGCGTCGCTCACAGGTGACCATCCTGCTGAGCGCAGGTCCTTTTCCTTGACTCCCAGAAGGGAGTTGGGCACCCCTGGGTCAGCGCTCGTCTGTCTCTCTGGTGTCTCGCACATAGCTCACATGTCTGTATGTGTGTCTGTGTGCATGATCGCATGAGCGGGTGCATGCCCATGGGCGTGTGTATGGGTGTGCTTGTAAGAGAGAGCGTGTGCACAGATTTATGCACATAGGCGTGTGAATGTGCTTATCTGTGTGTGTGCCCGAGAGAGTGCCCTTACACAGGTGCGTGCCCATCAGGTGTGTGCGTGGGTGTGTTTCAGAGAGAGAGCATATGCACAGATTCATGACATAAGCATGTGAGTGTGTCTGTGTGTGGAGGTGCTTGTGCGTGGGCATGTATGTGTGGTCACGAGAGAGCGTGTGGTCAGGGGCGTGCACATGGGTGTGTGTGTGTGTGTGTGTGTGCTTCAAAGAGGCCACGGTTGGGATGCATTCACGTGGGCATATGTCTCTGTGTGCATGCTTTCAAGGTGCCTTCACATGGGAGTGGGGTGACCCGGCCCTGGAGGCATGATACGAGGGATGCGGAGCATACTGTGCCCGCCCACCTGGGGAGGGAAGCGGGGGGGGGGGGGACTGCTGTCAGACTCACTGGGGATGGCGTGGGGCTGGGCCGCCTGGGGCTCCAGGCACACAGACTGCAGGGACTCCAGGCTGGGGACTTACATCAGGACCCCCAGAAGCACCGGTGGGACCGGCTGGACTCAAGGGCCGAGGGAAGGGCAATACCCCCTAGGACACCCCCAGTCTCTTGCCCTCTCCTGCTGGCACAACTCTCATGGCTTTCCCTTCCCCAAGAACAATGTCTTGAGGCTATCCAGAGGGCCGGAGGTACCGGGGGACCTCAACTGGAATGTGACCCTGTGTCTACTGGCCTGCTGGTCCACTTCTGTGTCTAGAAGGGGGTCAAGTCAACAGGCAAGGTACAGCCGGGGGAGACCACGGGGCTGGGGCAGCACTGCCTGGGCGTGGGGTTCATCTGCCAGGGACCACTGGTGCCACGGGAGGTGACTGCATCAGGGGTTGTACTTCAATCCGGTCCCTGAGCCCCACCCCCTGGCCGGAGAGTCCTCGGCCCCCCCAGCAGACTTCCCTCACCCCCACTGGAAGGGAAGAGCCACCAGCAGTGGCTGACCCTTTCCTGTGTGGGGGGCATCCCTGTCCCACCTTTCCACCCTCCCAGTTTCTGTTGATTCTGGCTCCCAGTCAGTTTTAGGGTGTGCAAAGACCTGGTCTACTGCCTATGTCTGTCCCCTGCTCTGTGGCCAAGAGGACACCAGCGGGGAGCCTGGACATGTCAATGTATGGCAGTAACCGCTGTAATATTGTAAAGTAATTAGCCTCCAATTAAAAAGATAAATTAATTTTTTAAAAAAGCAAGAGAGAAGTAAACAGTTAGGTCAGCATTTCTAATTGTTGGAATATAGTAATACTTTAAGGAAATAACCGTTAATGGAAAGATTTATAAATTCCACTAATTCATTAACCATAGTAATGAAAAACGTGGAAACAACTTACATGTTCCATAATGAGATTATTATTGTTGCTGTTGTTTTTATTTAAAGACCCAATTTTACTTTTTTGGCCACGCCACACGACATGTGGGATCGTAGTTCTGCTGCCAGGGACTGAACCTGCAGCCCTTACACTGGAAGTGCATAGTCTTATCCACCGGACTGCCTGGGAAGTCCCAATAATTACATTATCATGCATCTTATATCTATTCAATAACACATTTCTGAAGAGATTTTAGAAAGTGGAAAAGCTAGTATACTAAATGAAAAAAAATTCAGGAAAAAAATTAAAGCTAAACTTGATAACTTCTACATCACATGCTGTTATGTATTTAATGTGCAAGTACACCTAGAAAATATTCTTAAACGTTGACAGTATTTAGTGCTGAACATAGGGCTCGATTTTCATTTTCTGAAATTGTTTTCAATTCCCTTGTAATTGGAATTCAAACATCTGAATTTCAGTACCTTCCCTCTAACACGAGAACAAAGATAAAAAATGTTTTTAAAATCCAGAAGCGCATTAGCTGAAAAGAAACTGGGGCACAAAAAGTGACTCAGCTTTATTTTCTGCTGTAACAAACACTGAAGCACCCCACTCCTCAAGCAGCAGGGCAACAAAGCAAGTGAACCAACAGAGACCAAAGGCCAGTAAAGGCAAAAACTTAGACTCAAATAACAAAGTGGCGATGCCTCTTAGTTTGAATTCCCTATGCCCCGCCGAGCAGGGGACACAAGGTTAGGCCTCAGCCCCTTTCCTCAGCGAGGTGGGAGCCCAAGGCTCCGAATGTTCCGAATCACCAGGGAAAGCTGATCGAGGAATGGGTTCATGGAAAGTCGGATGAAAGCCAGGTCTTCACAGGTCTTCAGCAGTCCATGTACTAAAAGCAGGGAAAAGAAAATCAGGTTAAAGGGAAGATTGCTCCTGTAGGTCCAGGGTACCAACCCCCCTGCTTATACCAAGCCCCTCAGTGTCTCCATCATAGCACGCTTAAGAGGGAGCTCAGACCACAGCACCTGCCACCCCCCACTTCCCAAGGCAAACTCGTCTGGAACTGACACAAGCAGGTCACTGCCATTCACTGCAAATTCCCTCAGAACCAATCCTTGGTGGCGCTGGGCATCTGGGAGCAGAGATCTGCGAGCCATGTCTGCCTCCAGGGGTGACTGGAAAGGCACTCTGAGTGTGCTGGGAGAGACACGGTTAAGGCACCACCCATTACAGAATTTGCTGATTATCTCGGGCTTCCTCGCACCTCAGAGGCCTGCTTTTACCCCAGGATGCCCATCCTCCTGACCACAACCTGAGACCACCCTGAGCTGCCTCCCTAACCCTTCTGTCCATCTTCCCCACCCTCCAGGCTCCTCAGGCCTTGACAACCTCCTTTGCTGCCAGGCTGCCCAGTCCTGCTGCCCCGGATCGCCCCCGTACTCCCTTCTATCCCTTCCTCAGGCTGCCGGCATGTTTCCCTCCACCACACCACTGACCCCGCCCAGAAAGGCTCCCTGAAAAGGATACAGCACCGCCTCTCCACGTCTAGGCCTTACAGCCAAGGGTGCTACATCTCCAGCGGGTCCTAGGCCACCTGGTGCCCGCTCACCCCGGGGACGAGCTCCAGCGTCTTCCATCACCGCTCTTCCTCTGCCAGGCCCACCCCCGCCTTCTGGGGCCCGGGGACGATCCTCACCTTCAGCGCTGCCTGAACCACTCTGGCAAGGAGGTGCTCTGGAGCTATGCTGGTCATCTCGGCCCTCTGCGCCACCGGCACCACCACCCGACGCCTGCATGGCTGCTGTGCGTCTCCCTCAGACGCCAAATAAGGGGCGGAGAGACTGGGCCGCTCACGAAGTCCCTCCCCTTCTGCGCAAGGACGCCAAAAGTGCGCCTGCGCACACAGCCCAGCCACCCACGGGCTGCTATGGAGACCGTGTGAGGCTGGAGGGACTCGGCTCTGTCACAACGCCACGCTCCTTTCAGGTGCCCCCGATGCGCCTGCGCACACGGGCCCCTCCAGTGCCGGCTCAGATGGCGTGGAATGGAGCCCGCCAAGTGTGCACAGAGATGCCACTGAGACACAAATGCCGACTTTCCCGTCTCATGGCCTAAAGCTAGTTCCACAATGCGACTTTCGTTTCTCCAACGTATGCCACAGAAGGGTCTCACTGGACTAAGGTGGGAGTCGAGGGCAAGGGGCCAAGCCACACCACCCACCCTGGTCCCCTTTTTGCCCAGTCCACATCATAGCTGTGTTCTTTGACCGTAGTGATAGCTAGCACTTCCTATGGTCCAAGCGTTTTTTCAAGTGCTTTCATGTGTTCGTCCATCACGTCCGTTTTCAGACAGTATTGCCATGGCACAGGCCTCCCTTGTGGTTCAGCTGCTAAAGAATCTGCCTGCAGTGTGGGAGACCTGGGTTTGATCTCTGGGTTGGGAAGATCCCCTGGAGAAGGGAAAGGCTACCCACTCCAGTATTCAGGCCTGGAAAATTCCGTGGACTGTATAGTCCATGGGGTCGCAAAGAGTCAGACATGACTGAGCGACTTTCACTTCACTTCACTTCATAAAATGAGAAAATACTCCAAAATTAATACTGAATGGCAGTAAACTACTGTCTTATTCTCCGGCTTCTTACATTGTCTTCACTTATGTTGTACTCCTTGAATATCTGCATCTCAGAACTTCCCCTCCAACCAGAAGACAAATAGAGTATTAAGAAGTGCAGAAGCTAAAACTAGTCAGAGAGGGCACAGTAGCTCAGTTTCATTTTCTGCAGTTAACAATCACCAAACAAAGTATGGTGGACCCCGAACCCCCCAGCAGCAGCACAGGCACAAGATGAAGCAGAAATCAATGCCCTCGGGAAGGACACTTGAGGCTAGGGCACATGCGCTAGATTTAACCCTGACTTTCGTGCAGAGGCTTAGTAGAAAGGGCGGGGGGGGGGCGCATAGTGCCGCATGGTCCGCATCACCAGGGAAATCTGCAGACAGAGGGTGATGGACGTCTGGAGCAGGGCATGGTCTTCAGCACTCAATTGGCTAAAATAAGGAGGGAAGATGAAATTCAAGCTCCCGACAAGAAGGAGGAAGTGGAGCATGTCCTTCCTCTGTCCCCGCACACTGACAAGCCCAGAGCACCACATTTCTCCTTTAGGCTTAACCCTCCATTATGGCTCCTCCCGGGCCAAGACGGGCCCTGGCCACTGCCCACCACCCCCTCCCCAGCCTGGGCCCCTGCCCCCTTTAGAACTGACAGAACCAACAAGCAGCCATTAACATTGAGCTCCTTCTGAACTGGCGCTCACAGCGGAGTACTTTGAGACAGGAAGTTGCGGGCGATTTTTGCCTGAGCGAGCGATGCAAAAGGTACGGTGAGAATGCTGGTGGAGATGTGGTTAAGGCACCATCCACATTTCTCATTTTGCCTGTACGTCAAGCTCCCTGCTCACGGAGACCCGCCTTCTCCCACAAGGTCGCCGCTGGACACTTTGGATATCACTGCCCCGACCCTCTGGATCCCTTCAGGTTGCTTTTCCTCACCACCGTGCCCTGGCAGCCAGACCACCCCTGACCCATACCCTTCAGCCCCCCAGAGTATCCTCCTCCTACACTTTAGGCCCCGCCGCCTGCAACCACCCAAACCACCCCTAGCCCACACCCGGAACCCCATGGCCGCCCGGCCCACTGGGGCTCCTGGAATAGGATACAACTGAACTGGTCAGTTACTCAGAACTCTGGCTCTGGGTGCAGTGTCTCTTCCCAACTGTGGTGTCTGAGGTAACCCCAGGATCTGCAGAATGTCACCAACTGCACCACCTGACTCTCCTGCAGCGCTGGGGCCTCTGGGATCACTCAGGTCGCCGGGGTCGCCAGGGACTGTAGGACTGACAGTGTCACCAGGGCCAGCTGGGTCACCAGGGCCATCGCGGCCACCAGCATCACCCAGCACACCTCGGCTGACACGTGCCGTGCCCGCTACAAAGGCCATGGCACCTGCATCTTCATCGGCTGCCCTCGTGGCTCCTCCACCATGTGCCTCGGACTCCATCTTGAACCCCTCTCCCCCTCACTCCGCGTTGGGAAAGACTGAACCCTCCCTATAGAACTGATCCCCGTAGTGCGACATGCAACTCAGCATCGGCAGAGCGCCTGCACAAACACACCCTGGTCCTGCCTCCCGATAGGTTCCCACCAACAGTTGGCTCCCACAGTGGCTGCAGGCTCTCCGGCAATAGGCGCTCCCTGCAGAAGCTTCAAGCGTTCACCCGATGTGTCACCCCAATGAGCCTGCACAGACACACCCACGTGGTCTGGGCCGTCTAAGTCAGCCCTGCCTCAGGCCTGGAAACCTGGTAAACGGCTTAGCCAGGAAGCCGCTGGGTAGCACTCCACCCTTTATTGTGTCGGCAGCTCCTCAGTGCGCATGCTCAAACAGACCCCACCCCACTCCTCAGGGCACGTGCCTGTTTCCCGTCCAAGCCTGCAAACCCCAGTGAGTCCTGGTCCCTGTGCACCTCCAAGACTGCAGTGCTACCAACCTGGCCACGCTCACAGGTGACCATCCTGCTGAGCGCAGGTCCTTGTTATTGACTTCCGGAAGGGAGTCAGGCACCCCTGGGTCAGGGCCGGTCTATCCCTCTGGTGTCCCACACGTAGGTCACGTCAGTGCAAATGTATCTGTGTGCGTGAGTGCATGGGCAGGTGCATGCCCATGGGCGTGTGCATGGGTGTGTTTCTGAGAGAGAGCACGTGCACAGGTTCACACGCATAGGCGTGTGCGTGTGTCTGTTTTTGCAGGTGTCTGCACGTGGGCATGTATGTGGGCAGGAGAGCATGTGGTCAGGTGCATGCACGCGGGCGTGTGAGTGTGCATGTGTGTGTGAAAGAGCACGGGTCAGATTAATGCACATGGGTGTCTCCGTGTGTGTGTGCTTGCACAGGTGCCTTCACATGGGAGTGGGGCGACCCGGCTCTGGAGTCCTGAGACTAGGGGTGTAGAGGGGGCTGTGCCTGCCCGCCTGGGGAGGGAAGCGGGGACTTCTGTGGGACTCACTGGGGACGGCGTGGGGCTGGGCCGCCTGGGGGTCCGGGCACACAGACTGCAGGGACTCCAGGCTGGGGACTTACACCTGGCATCCCAGAAGCACCGGTGGTACTGGCTGGATTAAAGGGCTGCAGGAAGGGCAGTGTTCCCCAAGACACCCCCAGTCTCTTGGCCCTCTGCTGACACAACTCTCATGGGCTTTCCCTCCCCAGGAACCAAGTCTTGGGGCTCGAGGTGCCAGGGGCCCTCAACCGGGAGGTGACCCTGTGTCTGCTGACCTTCTGGGCGCTGGTCTACTTCTGTGTCTGGGAGGGGGTATAGTCAACAAGCAAGGTACAGCCGGGGGTGATGGCAGGGCTGGGGCAGCACTGCCTGGGCGTGGGGTGCATATGCCAGGGAACCGCTGGTGCCACAGGAGGTGACTGGATCCGGGCCACTGCCCGAGGAGGAGGCAGATACTTCAATCCGGGCCCCTTGATCTCCACCCCCTGGCCGGATAGGCCTCTGGGCAGCCCGCCAAATCCCAGGCCAGCAGCCTTCCCCCACCCCCAGTGGAAGGATTCGATTTTCCTGCATTATCATGTTAGCTGTAGGAGTTTTGTAGATGACCTTGATCGGATTAAGAAAGTCTGTTTGTAGTCCTAGTTTTCCGACAGTTTTTATCATAGCGGTGGTTGAACGCTGTCAAATGCTTTTTCGGCATCTTGAGAAATGATCGTATGGCTTTTCTCCTGTTTTGTACTTAATATGATGGATAACACTGGTTGATGGGTTTTTTAATGCATAACCAATCTTTCATTCTTGGGATAGATCTCGTTTGGTCATAAGGCTGTATATGTCGCCGGATTAAATTTGATAACATTTCATATTTTGTGCTTAGCTTAATGAAGGATATTAGCCTGCGGTTCTCTTTTCTTGCAATATCATCATATGGCTTTGGTGTTCTGTTAAGACTGGCCTCGGAAAATGATTTGAGAAGTGTTTCCCCTCCTCTGCTTTCTGAAAGAATTTGTATAGGATTGGTGATATTTCTCCTTTAAATATTTCATAGCGTTCCCTAGTTAAGTCACGTGGGCCTGGAGTTTTCTGTTCCGTATCTTTGATCGATTTAGGGATATTTAGGTTTCCCACTTCCTTCTTGAGTTAGTTTTGGGAATTTGTGTCATTCAAGGAATTTGTTATTTTCATCTACATTGGCAAACGTATTCGCAGACATTGTTCCTAATGTGCTGTGGTTGCTTGCACAATCCTGTCCGTCGCTGCGCGACCCCGTGGACCGTGGCCTGCCGGGTTCCTCTGTCCACAGGTATTGTCCAGGCCAGAATACTGGAGGGGGGTTCCCATGCCCTCCTTCAGGGGATCTCTCCAACCCAGGGATCGAACCCAGGTCTCCTGCATTGCAGGCGGATTCTTGACCTTCTGAGCCACTAGGGAAGCCCAAGAATACTGGAGTGGCTAGCCTATCCCTTCTCCAGGGGATCTTCCCAACCCAGGAGTGTAACTGGGGTCTCCTGCATTGCCAGTGGATTCTTTGCCAGCTGAGCTACCAGGGAAGCCCTTAAACCACCTGGTCTGTGGTATTTTATTATTATTCTGTTATGCCATGCTACGCGGACAAATGGGCTTCCAAGGTGGCTCAGTGGTAAAATAATCTGCCTGCCAAGCAGTAGATGTGAGTTCAGTCCTTGGTTCGGGAAGATCCCCTGAAGAAGGAAATGGCAACCCACTCCAGTATGCTTGCCTGGAAAACCCCACGGACACAGACAGAGGAGCCTGGTGGGCTACAGTTCATTGGGTTGCAAAAGAGTTGGGCACAGTTTAGCGACTAAACAACAAGCTGACAAATTCAGGGTAGGCAGGACAAAAGTGGACACTTTCATACCCACCTGGTTCGAGTCAAATCGATGCAACCGTTTTGGAGGGCATGGGGATATGTATAAAACATATTTGGGAATATGTGTAAAACATTTCAAAAAGAGATTACTTTTTCACCCAACAACCTTCCGTTTTAGCTCAGAATTATTGTACATAGTGTGCTGGTGGTAGTGGTCTGGTCACTCAGTCATGTCCGACTCTTGCAACTCCACAGACCGTAGCCCAGCAGGCTCCTCTGCCCATGGGATTTCTCAGGCAAGAATACTGGCGTGGTTTGCCATTTCCTTGTCCACATAATATGTTACACAAAAGCAAATGTACCAGGATGTCCATTTCAGCATTGTTTGTAATACTGAAAAACTGCAAACAGCCTAAAGGCCTAGTTACAAGAGACTGGTGAAAATAACTATGGATTACACATTCTGAGGGATATTAGACAGCTCTTACAAGTACTGCGGATGGCACAGGCTTTGCTGTATCCACCATATGGCCCACTTCTGGGTCAATTCTGGGTGCCCTGTCTGGAAAGGGATGGTCCTTCTCCTTATGCCCTTCCACCAGCTGCCCCTTGCAGTGTCCCTCTCCTCCTTTGACTTGTCTCTTTTTCAACCATGATATGAGTTGATGAGCAAGCAGCTAATCGCTTAACAAGAAAAGAGGCCTGTTTCTACCTTGAAGTAATAAATAAGGGCCAAGTCTTCAGACCGCATTAGTTACGTAAGAAAGAAAAGTATGATCCTTCAATTCACGAAGGGTCCAGACTTGCTATTGCAAGTGAAAAATGAGTGGAACGAAAACGACCAAAATTGCCACTTTAGTTTTTAAGCCAAAGGGAGAGCTTCTGGGTCTGGGTAACTACCAGATACAGAGGTAGTTTCTGTCTTCAGGCATGGCTGGGCCCAGCATTTTGTCCCGGAGATTTGCCTTCTTGCTCCAACTCCCCCTCTGTCCTTTGCCAGCCTGCCTCCCCTAGAGAATCAAAGTGTCACTGGTTGGATGATATCACCACAGCAGGAGGAATGTGGTCCTCCAATGGCCAGGCCTGAGCCACATGCCCACCCGTGGAATCAAATGTGAAGTCAGCTCTATCACAGTCACAATGGCCTAGAGAAAAGGAAAGGGGCAGTTTTCCAGAGTGACAGCGTACCGGTGCCAAGAGAAGGAAAAGGGACACTGAATTACAAAACCCATCCATGTCCTCGACAGCGGTATAGACTTTGCATCAAATTCATAATCAATTTCCAGTGTTTAAAGGAACGAGACTGGGAACGAATATTTCTTAATCTAACAGTGTGTCCACGCTCAGTCACTCAGTCGTGTCCGACTCTTTGCGACCCCATGGACTGTAGCCCAGCAGGCTCCTCTGTCCATGGGATTTTCCAGGCACGAAGACTGGAGTGGGTTGCCGTTTTCTTCTCCAATTTTATACAGCTCTTAAATATACAATAATATACAATTATAACATACAATATTATACAGCTCTTAAAAAGTACTGCGGATGGCACAGGCTTTGCTGTATCCACCATATGGCCCACTTCTGGGTCAATTCTGGGTGCCCTGTCTGGAAAGGGATGGTCCTTCTCCTTGTAATATAAAGTGCCAATCAACTGTCCAGGTGGATTTTACTACCACTTAAGGGTTCTTGTTTGGCTTCCCAGGTGGTCCAGTGGTCAAGATTCTGCCTGCCAATCCAGGGCACATGGGTTCAGTCCCTGGGCCAGGAATAGCCCACATGCCTGGGGCAGCTAAGCTCGTGTGCCGCAACAACTGAGCGCACCACTGTCTAAAGTCTGTGCTCCTCGACAAGGGAAACCTCTGCAATGAGAAGCCTGAGCACAGCAGTTAGAGAGTAGCCTCTGCTGGCTGCAAGTACAGAAAACCTACACACAGTTAACAAGACGCAGCACAGCCAAAAAAAAAAAGAAAAAAAAATTCATAAATAAAATTTTTAAAAAGAGTCCCTGTTTCCAGCTATAGCCTTCTCGGCCATTGAAGATTTCAGTTAATTAAGTTCCTCCTACACCGAGATCCGCTCTGGTCCTACAGAGTCAATCTTAATAAGTAAGATCCAAAAAGGATCAAACTGTTTCCAAGCAACTTAACAGGATTCCAGAATACAGCTCAAGAAAAGTTTAGGCATAGAAAAATATTAAGCATGCAAGGGAAATTTGATACTGCTTGGCATCCAATCTAAAATTACCAGGAGGCAAAGAAGCAGGAAAATCAAATCCGTTATAACAGAGATCAGCGTGGTGGTGTTCAGTTGCTCAGTCGTGTCTATTTTCAACTCCATGAACTGCGGCAGGCCAGGCTTCCCTGTCCTTCACCATCTCCCAGAACTTGCTCAAACTCACATCTGGTGTCGTGATGCCATCCAACCATCTCATCTTCTGTCATTCCCTTCTCCTCCTGCCTTCAATATTTCCCAGCATCAGAGTCTTTGCCAGTGAGTTGGATCTTCATATCAGGTGGCCAAAGTGATGGCAGATCTCATTTTAACAGAAATCAGTTAAAATCCATTAATTGGAAAGGAAGAAATAAATGTGCATGTATGTGCCTACAAAACGCTTGTCTAAGAGGGAGTTCCATGGGATCTACAAAAGAGCTATTACAAGTAATCCGTGACTTTAGCAAGGTTTCACGATACAAGGTTACTCTTGAGAGTGCCTTGAACTGCAAGGAGATCAAACTAATCAATCCTAAAGGAAATCAGTCCCGAATATTCATTGGAAGGACGGGTGCTGAAGCCGGAGCGACAACACTTCGGTCAGCAGAAGCCAAAAGCTGACTCACTGGAAAAGACTGTGATGCTGGGAAAGATTTAAGGCAAAAAGAGAAGGGGAGCACAGAAGGTGAGATGGTTAGATAGCACCACCGACTCAAAGGACATGAATTTGAGCCAATTCCAGGAGACAGCGGGGACACAGAGCCTGGTGTGCTACAGTCCATGGGATCGCAAAGACTCACCTGGACACAAAAGACTCAACAACAACAACAACAACATTCTGGTGTTTTATATATAAATGTAACTGTAAAACTGACAAAATATTCCAAAATCAATACCGAATGGCAGTACACAACTTTCTTATTCTCCCACTTCTTACATTGGCTTCCATTATGTTGTACTCCTTGAATACCTGGATCTCAGAACCTCTCCTCCAACTAAAAGACAAATGCAGTATTAGGAAGCGAACCCTCTAAAAATAAAGTCAGAGGCAGCACAGTAGCTCAGTTTTACTTTCTGCAGTTAACAATCACCAAACAAACGATGTGGACCCTGAGCCCCCAAGCAGCAGCACAGGCACAAGATGAAGCCCCATCAAAGTAATTCAGAAAGCAATGCCCTGGGGAAGGACACTTGAGGCTAGGGCACATAGGCTAGGTTTAAGCCCGTCTTCTCTGCTGAGGCTTAGCACGAGGACGGGGCACAAAGCGCTGCAAGGACTGCATCACCATGGAAAGCTGCCCCGCACAGAAGTCGATGGACCTGTGGAGCAGGACAGGGTCTTCAGCAGTCAATCGGCTAAAAGGGAGGGAAAATGAAATTCAAGCTCCTGCCAAGGAGGAGGAAGAGAAGCATGTCCTCCCTCTGTCCCCGCACACCGACAGAGCCCAGAGCACCACACTTCTCCTCTAGGCTTAACCCTCCATTATGGCTCCTCCTGGGCCGAGACTGGCCACCGTCCTCCACTCCCTCCCCAGCCCCGGCCCCCTTTAGAACTTACAGAACCAACATGCAGCCGTTAACATCGAGCTCCCTCCGAAGCGGCCCTGGCAGTTGAGTACGTGGAGTGAGGAAGTGGCGGGCGATGTCCGCCTGTGCGTGCGATGCGAAAAGCACACTGAGGCTGCTGGTGGAGATATGGTTAAGGCACCATCCACATGACTCACGTGGCTTGCACGTCAGGCTCCCTGCTCGTGGAGACTCGCCTTCTCCCACAAGGCCGCCGCCAGATACCCTGGCTATCACTGCCCGACCCTCTGGATCCCTTCAGGTTTCTTTCCGTCACCACCATCCCCTGGCAGCCAGACCACCCCTGACCCATACCCTCCAGCCCCGCAGAGTACCCTCCTCCCACGCTTTAGGCCCCGCCACCTGCAACCCCCCAAACTACCCCTAGCGCACACCCCGACCCCTGCGGCCGCCCAGCCCACCGGGGCTCCCAGCATAGGATACCACTGGAGGGCTCGGTTAATCGGAACTCTGGCTCCGGGTGCAGCGTCTCCACCCGGCCCTGGCGCCTGCGGTGCCCCCGCGATCTGTGGCATGGCACCGGCTGCACCACCCGACTCTCCTGCAGCGCTGGGGCCTCTGGGATTAGCCTGGTCACCAGAGCCGCCAGGGACTCCTCGACTGACGGCGTCACCAGGGACAGCTGGGTCGCCAGGGCAATCGTGGCCACCAGCACCACCCTGCACGCCTTGGCCACCACCTGCCGTGCCCGCTGCAGAGGCCACGGCGACTGCGTCTTCATCGGCTGCCCTTGTGGCTCCTCCACCGTGTGCCTCGGACTCCATCTTGAACCCTCTCCCCCACCTCCGCGGCGGGAAAGACTGAACAGTCCCTACAAATACCAGTCCCGGAGTGAGACCTGCAACTCAGCAGAGCGCCCGCGCAAACCCACCCTGGTCCTGCCTCACGATTGGTTCCCACCGACAACGGGTGCCCTGCTGAAGCTTCGCGCATTCACGCACCACGTAGCCCCAACGCGCATGCGCAGACCCATACCCACGAGGTCTGGGCTCTCTTAAGTCAGCCCTGCCTCCGGCCGGGAAACCTGGTAAACGGTTCAGCCGTGAGGCCTCTAGGCGGCGCTCCACCCTTCGGTGTGGGGGCAGCGCCTCAGTGCGCGATGCTCAAACAGACGCTGCCGCCCTCCTCAAGGCGCGTGACTGTTTCCACGCCAAGCCTGCAAACCCCAAGTGAGCCCTGGTCCCTGTGCACCTTCAAGTCTGTGCTGCTGACAGCTTGGCGTCGCTCACAGGTGACCATCCTGCTGAGCGCAGGTCCTTTTCCTTGACTCCCAGAAGGGAGTTGGGCACCCCTGGGTCAGCGCTCGTCTGTCTCTCTGGTGTCTCGCACATAGCTCACATGTCTGTATGTGTGTCTGTGTGCATGATCGCATGAGCGGGTGCATGCCCATGGGCGTGTGTATGGGTGTGCTTGTAAGAGAGAGCGTGTGCACAGATTTATGCACATAGGCGTGTGAATGTGCTTATCTGTGTGTGTGCCCGAGAGAGTGCCCTTACACAGGTGCGTGCCCATCAGGTGTGTGCGTGGGTGTGTTTCAGAGAGAGAGCATATGCACAGATTCATGACATAAGCATGTGAGTGTGTCTGTGTGTGGAGGTGCTTGTGCGTGGGCATGTATGTGTGGTCACGAGAGAGCGTGTGGTCAGGGGCGTGCACATGGGTGTGTGTGTGTGTGTGTGTGTGTGTGCTTCAAAGAGGCCACGGTTGGGATGCATTCACGTGGGCATATGTCTCTGTGTGCGTGCTTTCAAGGTGCCTTCACATGGGAGTGGGGTGACCCGGCCCTGGAGGCATGATACGAGGGATGCGGAGCATACTGTGCCCGCCCACCTGGGGAGGGAAGCGGGGGGGGGGGGGACTGCTGTCAGACTCACTGGGGATGGCGTGGGGCTGGGCCGCCTGGGGCTCCAGGCACACAGACTGCAGGGACTCCAGGCTGGGGACTTACATCAGGACCCCCAGAAGCACCGGTGGGACCGGCTGGACTCAAGGGCCGAGGGAAGGGCAATACCCCCTAGGACACCCCCAGTCTCTTGCCCTCTCCTGCTGGCACAACTCTCATGGCTTTCCCTTCCCCAAGAACAATGTCTTGAGGCTATCCAGAGGGCCGGAGGTACCGGGGGACCTCAACTGGAATGTGACCCTGTGTCTACTGGCCTGCTGGTCCACTTCTGTGTCTAGAAGGGGGTCAAGTCAACAGGCAAGGTACAGCCGGGGGAGACCACGGGGCTGGGGCAGCACTGCCTGGGCGTGGGGTTCATCTGCCAGGGACCACTGGTGCCACGGGAGGTGACTGCATCAGGGGTTGTACTTCAATCCGGTCCCTGAGCCCCACCCCCTGGCCGGAGAGTCCTCGGCCCCCCCAGCAGACTTCCCTCACCCCCACTGGAAGGGAAGAGCCACCAGCAGTGGCTGACCCTTTCCTGTGTGGGGGGCATCCCTGTCCCACCTTTCCACCCTCCCAGTTTCTGTTGATTCTGGCTCCCAGTCAGTTTTAGGGTGTGCAAAGACCTGGTCTACTGCCTATGTCTGTCCCCTGCTCTGTGGCCAAGAGGACACCAGCGGGGAGCCTGGACATGTCAATGTATGGCAGTAACCGCTGTAATATTGTAAAGTAATTAGCCTCCAATTAAAAAGATAAATTAATTTTTTAAAAAAGCAAGAGAGAAGTAAACAGTTAGGTCAGCATTTCTAATTGTTGGAATATAGTAATACTTTAAGGAAATAACCGTTAATGGAAAGATTTATAAATTCCACTAATTCATTAACCATAGTAATGAAAAACGTGGAAACAACTTACATGTTCCATAATGAGATTATTATTGTTGCTGTTGTTTTTATTTAAAGACCCAATTTTACTTTTTTGGCCACGCCACACGACATGTGGGATCGTAGTTCTGCTGCCAGGGACTGAACCTGCAGCCCTTACACTGGAAGTGCATAGTCTTATCCACCGGACTGCCTGGGAAGTCCCAATAATTACATTATCATGCATCTTATATCTATTCAATAACACATTTCTGAAGAGATTTTAGAAAGTGGAAAAGCTAGTATACTAAATGAAAAAAAATTCAGGAAAAAAATTAAAGCTAAACTTGATAACTTCTACATCACATGCTGTTATGTATTTAATGTGCAAGTACACCTAGAAAATATTCTTAAACGTTGACAGTATTTAGTGCTGAACATAGGGCTCGATTTTCATTTTCTGAAATTGTTTTCAATTCCCTTGTAATTGGAATTCAAACATCTGAATCTCAGTACCTTCCCTCTAACACGAGAACAAAGATAAAAAATGTTTTTAAAATCCAGAAGCGCATTAGCTGAAAAGAAACTGGGGCACAAAAAGTGACTCAGCTTTATTTTCTGCTGTAACAAACACTGAAGCACCCCACTCCTCAAGCAGCAGGGCAACAAAGCAAGTGAACCAACAGAGACCAAAGGCCAGTAAAGGCAAAAACTTAGACTCAAATAACAAAGTGGCGATGCCTCTTAGTTTGAATTCCCTATGCCCCGCCGAGCAGGGGACACAAGGTTAGGCCTCAGCCCCTTTCCTCAGCGAGGTGGGAGCCCAAGGCTCCGAATGTTCCGAATCACCAGGGAAAGCTGATCGAGGAATGGGTTCATGGAAAGTCGGATGAAAGCCAGGTCTTCACAGGTCTTCAGCAGTCCATGTACTAAAAGCAGGGAAAAGAAAATCAGGTTAAAGGGAAGATTGCTCCTGTAGGTCCAGGGTACCAACCCCCCTGCTTATACCAAGCCCCTCAGTGTCTCCATCATAGCACGCTTAAGAGGGAGCTCAGACCACAGCACCTGCCACCCCCCACTTCCCAAGGCAAACTCGTCTGGAACTGACACAAGCAGGTCACTGCCATTCACTGCAAATTCCCTCAGAACCAATCCTTGGTGGCGCTGGGCATCTGGGAGCAGAGATCTGCGAGCCATGTCTGCCTCCAGGGGTGACTGGAAAGGCACTCTGAGTGTGCTGGGAGAGACACGGTTAAGGCACCACCCATTACAGAATTTGCTGATTATCTCGGGCTTCCTCGCACCTCAGAGGCCTGCTTTTACCCCAGGATGCCCATCCTCCTGACCACAACCTGAGACCACCCTGAGCTGCCTCCCTAACCCTTCTGTCCATCTTCCCCACCCTCCAGGCTCCTCAGGCCTTGACAACCTCCTTTGCTGCCAGGCTGCCCAGTCCTGCTGCCCCGGATCGCCCCCGTACTCCCTTCTATCCCTTCCTCAGGCTGCCGGCATGTTTCCCTCCACCACACCACTGACCCCGCCCAGAAAGGCTCCCTGAAAAGGATACAGCACCGCCTCTCCACGTCTAGGCCTTACAGCCAAGGGTGCTACATCTCCAGCGGGTCCTAGGCCACCTGGTGCCCGCTCACCCCGGGGACGAGCTCCAGCGTCTTCCATCACCGCTCTTCCTCTGCCAGGCCCACCCCCGCCTTCTGGGGCCCGGGGACGATCCTCACCTTCAGCGCTGCCTGAACCACTCTGGCAAGGAGGTGCTCTGGAGCTATGCTGGTCATCTCGGCCCTCTGCGCCACCGGCACCACCACCCGACGCCTGCATGGCTGCTGTGCGTCTCCCTCAGACGCCAAATAAGGGGCGGAGAGACTGGGCCGCTCACGAAGTCCCTCCCCTTCTGCGCAAGGACGCCAAAAGTGCGCCTGCGCACACAGCCCAGCCACCCACGGGCTGCTATGGAGACCGTGTGAGGCTGGAGGGACTCGGCTCTGTCACAACGCCACGCTCCTTTCAGGTGCCCCCGATGCGCCTGCGCACACGGGCCCCTCCAGTGCCGGCTCAGATGGCGTGGAATGGAGCCCGCCAAGTGTGCACAGAGACGCCACTGAGACACAAATGCCGACTTTCCCGTCTCATGGCCTAAAGCTAGTTCCACAATGCGACTTTCGTTTCTCCAACGTATGCCACAGAAGGGTCTCACTGGACTAAGGTGGGAGTCGAGGGCAAGGGGCCAAGCCACACCACCCACCCTGGTCCCCTTTTTGCCCAGTCCACATCATAGCTGTGTTCTTTGACCGTAGTGATAGCTAGCACTTCCTATGGTCCAAGCGTTTTTTCAAGTGCTTTCATGTGTTCGTCCATCACGTCCGTTTTCAGACAGTATTGCCATGGCACAGGCCTCCCTTGTGGTTCAGCTGCTAAAGAATCTGCCTGCAGTGTGGGAGACCTGGGTTTGATCTCTGGGTTGGGAAGATCCCCTGGAGAAGGGAAAGGCTACCCACTCCAGTATTCAGGCCTGGAAAATTCCGTGGACTGTATAGTCCATGGGGTCGCAAAGAGTCAGACATGACTGAGCGACTTTCACTTCACTTCACTTCATAAAATGAGAAAATACTCCAAAATTAATACTGAATGGCAGTAAACTACTGTCTTATTCTCCGGCTTCTTACATTGTCTTCACTTATGTTGTACTCCTTGAATATCTGCATCTCAGAACTTCCCCTCCAACCAGAAGACAAATAGAGTATTAAGAAGTGCAGAAGCTAAAACTAGTCAGAGAGGGCACAGTAGCTCAGTTTCATTTTCTGCAGTTAACAATCACCAAACAAAGTATGGTGGACCCCGAACCCCCCAGCAGCAGCACAGGCACAAGATGAAGCAGAAATCAATGCCCTCGGGAAGGACACTTGAGGCTAGGGCACATGCGCTAGATTTAACCCTGACTTTCGTGCAGAGGCTTAGTAGAAAGGGCGGGGGGGGGGCGCATAGTGCCGCATGGTCCGCATCACCAGGGAAATCTGCAGACAGAGGGTGATGGACGTCTGGAGCAGGGCATGGTCTTCAGCACTCAATTGGCTAAAATAAGGAGGGAAGATGAAATTCAAGCTCCCGACAAGAAGGAGGAAGTGGAGCATGTCCTTCCTCTGTCCCCGCACACTGACAAGCCCAGAGCACCACATTTCTCCTTTAGGCTTAACCCTCCATTATGGCTCCTCCCGGGCCAAGACGGGCCCTGGCCACTGCCCACCACCCCCTCCCCAGCCTGGGCCCCTGCCCCCTTTAGAACTGACAGAACCAACAAGCAGCCATTAACATTGAGCTCCTTCTGAACTGGCGCTCACAGCGGAGTACTTTGAGACAGGAAGTTGCGGGCGATTTTTGCCTGAGCGAGCGATGCAAAAGGTACGGTGAGAATGCTGGTGGAGATGTGGTTAAGGCACCATCCACATTTCTCATTTTGCCTGTACGTCAAGCTCCCTGCTCACGGAGACCCGCCTTCTCCCACAAGGTCGCCGCTGGACACTTTGGATATCACTGCCCCGACCCTCTGGATCCCTTCAGGTTGCTTTTCCTCACCACCGTGCCCTGGCAGCCAGACCACCCCTGACCCATACCCTTCAGCCCCCCAGAGTATCCTCCTCCTACACTTTAGGCCCCGCCGCCTGCAACCACCCAAACCACCCCTAGCCCACACCCGGAACCCCATGGCCGCCCGGCCCACTGGGGCTCCTGGAATAGGATACAACTGAACTGGTCAGTTACTCAGAACTCTGGCTCTGGGTGCAGTGTCTCTTCCCAACTGTGGTGTCTGAGGTAACCCCAGGATCTGCAGAATGTCACCAACTGCACCACCTGACTCTCCTGCAGCGCTGGGGCCTCTGGGATCACTCAGGTCGCCGGGGTCGCCAGGGACTGTAGGACTGACAGCGTCACCAGGGCCAGCTGGGTCACCAGGGCCATCGCGGCCACCAGCATCACCCAGCACACCTCGGCTGACACGTGCCGTGCCCGCTACAAAGGCCATGGCACCTGCATCTTCATCGGCTGCCCTCGTGGCTCCTCCACCATGTGCCTCGGACTCCATCTTGAACCCCTCTCCCCCTCACTCCGCGTTGGGAAAGACTGAACCCTCCCTATAGAACTGATCCCCGTAGTGCGACATGCAACTCAGCATCGGCAGAGCGCCTGCACAAACACACCCTGGTCCTGCCTCCCGATAGGTTCCCACCAACAGTTGGCTCCCACAGTGGCTGCAGGCTCTCCGGCAATAGGCGCTCCCTGCAGAAGCTTCAAGCGTTCACCCGATGTGTCACCCCAATGAGCCTGCACAGACACACCCACGTGGTCTGGGCCGTCTAAGTCAGCCCTGCCTCAGGCCTGGAAACCTGGTAAACGGCTTAGCCAGGAAGCCGCTGGGTAGCACTCCACCCTTTATTGTGTCGGCAGCTCCTCAGTGCGCATGCTCAAACAGACCCCACCCCACTCCTCAGGGCACGTGCCTGTTTCCCGTCCAAGCCTGCAAACCCCAGTGAGTCCTGGTCCCTGTGCACCTCCAAGACTGCAGTGCTACCAACCTGGCCACGCTCACAGGTGACCATCCTGCTGAGCGCAGGTCCTTGTTATTGACTTCCGGAAGGGAGTCGGGCACCCCTGGGTCAGGGCCGGTCTATCCCTCTGGTGTCCCACACGTAGGTCACGTCAGTGCAAATGTATCTGTGTGCGTGAGTGCATGGGCAGGTGCATGCCCATGGGCGTGTGCATGGGTGTGTTTCTGAGAGAGAGCACGTGCACAGGTTCACACGCATAGGCGTGTGCGTGTGTCTGTTTTTGCAGGTGTCTGCACGTGGGCATGTATGTGGGCAGGAGAGCATGTGGTCAGGTGCATGCACGCGGGCGTGTGAGTGTGCATGTGTGTGTGAAAGAGCACGGGTCAGATTAATGCACATGGGTGTCTCCGTGTGTGTGTGCTTGCACAGGTGCCTTCACATGGGAGTGGGGCGACCCGGCTCTGGAGTCCTGAGACTAGGGGTGTAGAGGGGGCTGTGCCTGCCCGCCTGGGGAGGGAAGCGGGGACTTCTGTGGGACTCACTGGGGACGGCGTGGGGCTGGGCCGCCTGGGGGTCCGGGCACACAGACTGCAGGGACTCCAGGCTGGGGACTTACACCTGGCATCCCAGAAGCACCGGTGGTACTGGCTGGATTAAAGGGCTGCAGGAAGGGCAGTGTTCCCCAAGACACCCCCAGTCTCTTGGCCCTCTGCTGACACAACTCTCATGGGCTTTCCCTCCCCAGGAACCAAGTCTTGGGGCTCGAGGTGCCAGGGGCCCTCAACCGGGAGGTGACCCTGTGTCTGCTGACCTTCTGGGCGCTGGTCTACTTCTGTGTCTGGGAGGGGGTATAGTCAACAAGCAAGGTACAGCCGGGGGTGATGGCAGGGCTGGGGCAGCACTGCCTGGGCGTGGGGTGCATATGCCAGGGAACCGCTGGTGCCACAGGAGGTGACTGGATCCGGGCCACTGCCCGAGGAGGAGGCAGATACTTCAATCCAGGCCCCTTGATCTCCACCCCCTGGCCGGATAGGCCTCTGGGCAGCCCGCCAAATCCCAGGCCAGCAGCCTTCCCCCACCCCCAGTGGAAGGATTCGATTTTCCTGCATTATCATGTTAGCTGTAGGAGTTTTGTAGATGACCTTGATCGGATTAAGAAAGTCTGTTTGTAGTCCTAGTTTTCCGACAGTTTTTATCATAGCGGTGGTTGAACGCTGTCAAATGCTTTTTCGGCATCTTGAGAAATGATCGTATGGCTTTTCTCCTGTTTTGTACTTAATATGATGGATAACACTGGTTGATGGGTTTTTTAATGCATAACCAATCTTTCATTCTTGGGATAGATCTCGTTTGGTCATAAGGCTGTATATGTCGCCGGATTAAATTTGATAACATTTCATATTTTGTGCTTAGCTTAATGAAGGATATTAGCCTGCGGTTCTCTTTTCTTGCAATATCATCATATGGCTTTGGTGTTCTGTTAAGACTGGCCTCGGAAAATGATTTGAGAAGTGTTTCCCCTCCTCTGCTTTCTGAAAGAATTTGTATAGGATTGGTGATATTTCTCCTTTAAATATTTCATAGCGTTCCCTAGTTAAGTCACGTGGGCCTGGAGTTTTCTGTTCCGTATCTTTGATCGATTTAGGGATATTTAGGTTTCCCACTTCCTTCTTGAGTTAGTTTTGGGAATTTGTGTCATTCAAGGAATTTGTTATTTTCATCTACATTGGCAAACGTATTCGCAGACATTGTTCCTAATGTGCTGTGGTTGCTTGCACAATCCTGTCCGTCGCTGCGCGACCCCGTGGACCGTGGCCTGCCGGGTTCCTCTGTCCACAGGTATTGTCCAGGCCAGAATACTGGAGGGGGGTTCCCATGCCCTCCTTCAGGGGATCTCTCCAACCCAGGGATCGAACCCAGGTCTCCTGCATTGCAGGCGGATTCTTGACCTTCTGAGCCACTAGGGAAGCCCAAGAATACTGGAGTGGCTAGCCTATCCCTTCTCCAGGGGATCTTCCCAACCCAGGAGTGTAACTGGGGTCTCCTGCATTGCCAGTGGATTCTTTGCCAGCTGAGCTACCAGGGAAGCCCTTAAACCACCTGGTCTGTGGTATTTTATTATTATTCTGTTATGCCATGCTACGCGGACAAATGGGCTTCCAAGGTGGCTCAGTGGTAAAATAATCTGCCTGCCAAGCAGTAGATGTGAGTTCAGTCCTTGGTTCGGGAAGATCCCCTGAAGAAGGAAATGGCAACCCACTCCAGTATGCTTGCCTGGAAAACCCCACGGACACAGACAGAGGAGCCTGGTGGGCTACAGTTCATTGGGTTGCAAAAGAGTTGGGCACAGTTTAGCGACTAAACAACAAGCTGACAAATTCAGGGTAGGCAGGACAAAAGTGGACACTTTCATACCCACCTGGTTCGAGTCAAATCGATGCAACCGTTTTGGAGGGCATGGGGATATGTATAAAACATATTTGGGAATATGTGTAAAACATTTCAAAAAGAGATTACTTTTTCACCCAACAACCTTCCGTTTTAGCTCAGAATTATTGTACATAGTGTGCTGGTGGTAGTGGTCTGGTCACTCAGTCATGTCCGACTCTTGCAACTCCACAGACCGTAGCCCAGCAGGCTCCTCTGCCCATGGGATTTCTCAGGCAAGAATACTGGCGTGGTTTGCCATTTCCTTGTCCACATAATATGTTACACAAAAGCAAATGTACCAGGATGTCCATTTCAGCATTGTTTGTAATACTGAAAAACTGCAAACAGCCTAAAGGCCTAGTTACAAGAGACTGGTGAAAATAACTATGGATTACACATTCTGAGGGATATTAGACAGCTCTTACAAGTACTGCGGATGGCACAGGCTTTGCTGTATCCACCATATGGCCCACTTCTGGGTCAATTCTGGGTGCCCTGTCTGGAAAGGGATGGTCCTTCTCCTTATGCCCTTCCACCAGCTGCCCCTTGCAGTGTCCCTCTCCTCCTTTGACTTGTCTCTTTTTCAACCATGATATGAGTTGATGAGCAAGCAGCTAATCGCTTAACAAGAAAAGAGGCCTGTTTCTACCTTGAAGTAATAAATAAGGGCCAAGTCTTCAGACCGCATTAGTTACGTAAGAAAGAAAAGTATGATCCTTCAATTCACGAAGGGTCCAGCCTTGCTATTGCAAGTGAAAAATGAGTGGAACGAAAACGACCAAAATTGCCACTTTAGTTTTTAAGCCAAAGGGAGAGCTTCTGGGTCTGGGTAACTACCAGATACAGAGGTAGTTTCTGTCTTCAGGCATGGCTGGGCCCAGCATTTTGTCCCGGAGATTTGCCTTCTTGCTCCAACTCCCCCTCTGTCCTTTGCCAGCCTGCCTCCCCTAGAGAATCAAAGTGTCACTGGTTGGATGATATCACCACAGCAGGAGGAATGTGGTCCTCCAATGGCCAGGCCTGAGCCACATGCCCACCCGTGGAATCAAATGTGAAGTCAGCTCTATCACAGTCACAATGGCCTAGAGAAAAGGAAAGGGGCAGTTTTCCAGAGTGACAGCGTACCGGTGCCAAGAGAAGGAAAAGGGACACTGAATTACAAAACCCATCCATGTCCTCGACAGCGGTATAGACTTTGCATCAAATTCATAATCAATTTCCAGTGTTTAAAGGAACGAGACTGGGAACGAATATTTCTTAATCTAACAGTGTGTCCACGCTCAGTCACTCAGTCGTGTCCGACTCTTTGCGACCCCATGGACTGTAGCCCAGCAGGCTCCTCTGTCCATGGGATTTTCCAGGCACGAAGACTGGAGTGGGTTGCCGTTTTCTTCTCCAATTTTATACAGCTCTTAAATATACAATAATATACAATTATAACATACAATATTATACAGCTCTTAAAAAGTACTGCGGATGGCACAGGCTTTGCTGTATCCACCATATGGCCCACTTCTGGGTCAATTCTGGGTGCCCTGTCTGGAAAGGGATGGTCCTTCTCCTTGTAATATAAAGTGCCAATCAACTGTCCAGGTGGATTTTACTACCACTTAAGGGTTCTTGTTTGGCTTCCCAGGTGGTCCAGTGGTCAAGATTCTGCCTGCCAATCCAGGGCACATGGGTTCAGTCCCTGGGCCAGGAATAGCCCACATGCCTGGGGCAGCTAAGCTCGTGTGCCGCAACAACTGAGCGCACCACTGTCTAAAGTCTGTGCTCCTCGACAAGGGAAACCTCTGCAATGAGAAGCCTGAGCACAGCAGTTAGAGAGTAGCCTCTGCTGGCTGCAAGTACAGAAAACCTACACACAGTTAACAAGACGCAGCACAGCCAAAAAAAAAAAGAAAAAAAAATTCATAAATAAAATTTTTAAAAAGAGTCCCTGTTTCCAGCTATAGCCTTCTCGGCCATTGAAGATTTCAGTTAATTAAGTTCCTCCTACACCGAGATCCGCTCTGGTCCTACAGAGTCAATCTTAATAAGTAAGATCCAAAAAGGATCAAACTGTTTCCAAGCAACTTAACAGGATTCCAGAATACAGCTCAAGAAAAGTTTAGGCATAGAAAAATATTAAGCATGCAAGGGAAATTTGATACTGCTTGGCATCCAATCTAAAATTACCAGGAGGCAAAGAAGCAGGAAAATCAAATCCGTTATAACAGAGATCAGCGTGGTGGTGTTCAGTTGCTCAGTCGTGTCTATTTTCAACTCCATGAACTGCGGCAGGCCAGGCTTCCCTGTCCTTCACCATCTCCCAGAACTTGCTCAAACTCACATCTGGTGTCGTGATGCCATCCAACCATCTCATCTTCTGTCATTCCCTTCTCCTCCTGCCTTCAATATTTCCCAGCATCAGAGTCTTTGCCAGTGAGTTGGATCTTCATATCAGGTGGCCAAAGTGATGGCAGATCTCATTTTAACAGAAATCAGTTAAAATCCATTAATTGGAAAGGAAGAAATAAATGTGCATGTATGTGCCTACAAAACGCTTGTCTAAGAGGGAGTTCCATGGGATCTACAAAAGAGCTATTACAAGTAATCCGTGACTTTAGCAAGGTTTCACGATACAAGGTTACTCTTGAGAGTGCCTTGAACTGCAAGGAGATCAAACTAATCAATCCTAAAGGAAATCAGTCCCGAATATTCATTGGAAGGACGGGTGCTGAAGCCGGAGCGACAACACTTCGGTCAGCAGAAGCCAAAAGCTGACTCACTGGAAAAGACTGTGATGCTGGGAAAGATTTAAGGCAAAAAGAGAAGGGGAGCACAGAAGGTGAGATGGTTAGATAGCACCACCGACTCAAAGGACATGAATTTGAGCCAATTCCAGGAGACAGCGGGGACACAGAGCCTGGTGTGCTACAGTCCATGGGATCGCAAAGACTCACCTGGACACAAAAGACTCAACAACAACAACAACAACATTCTGGTGTTTTATATATAAATGTAACTGTAAAACTGACAAAATATTCCAAAATCAATACCGAATGGCAGTACACAACTTTCTTATTCTCCCACTTCTTACATTGGCTTCCATTATGTTGTACTCCTTGAATACCTGGATCTCAGAACCTCTCCTCCAACTAAAAGACAAATGCAGTATTAGGAAGCGAACCCTCTAAAAATAAAGTCAGAGGCAGCACAGTAGCTCAGTTTTACTTTCTGCAGTTAACAATCACCAAACAAACGATGTGGACCCTGAGCCCCCAAGCAGCAGCACAGGCACAAGATGAAGCCCCATCAAAGTAATTCAGAAAGCAATGCCCTGGGGAAGGACACTTGAGGCTAGGGCACATAGGCTAGGTTTAAGCCCGTCTTCTCTGCTGAGGCTTAGCACGAGGACGGGGCACAAAGCGCTGCAAGGACTGCATCACCATGGAAAGCTGCCCCGCACAGAAGTCGATGGACCTGTGGAGCAGGACAGGGTCTTCAGCAGTCAATCGGCTAAAAGGGAGGGAAAATGAAATTCAAGCTCCTGCCAAGGAGGAGGAAGAGAAGCATGTCCTCCCTCTGTCCCCGCACACCGACAGAGCCCAGAGCACCACACTTCTCCTCTAGGCTTAACCCTCCATTATGGCTCCTCCTGGGCCGAGACTGGCCACCGTCCTCCACTCCCTCCCCAGCCCCGGCCCCCTTTAGAACTTACAGAACCAACATGCAGCCGTTAACATCGAGCTCCCTCCGAAGCGGCCCTGGCAGTTGAGTACGTGGAGTGAGGAAGTGGCGGGCGATGTCCGCCTGTGCGTGCGATGCGAAAAGCACACTGAGGCTGCTGGTGGAGATATGGTTAAGGCACCATCCACATGACTCACGTGGCTTGCACGTCAGGCTCCCTGCTCGTGGAGACTCGCCTTCTCCCACAAGGCCGCCGCCAGATACCCTGGCTATCACTGCCCGACCCTCTGGATCCCTTCAGGTTTCTTTCCGTCACCACCATCCCCTGGCAGCCAGACCACCCCTGACCCATACCCTCCAGCCCCGCAGAGTACCCTCCTCCCACGCTTTAGGCCCCGCCACCTGCAACCCCCCAAACTACCCCTAGCGCACACCCCGACCCCTGCGGCCGCCCAGCCCACCGGGGCTCCCAGCATAGGATACCACTGGAGGGCTCGGTTAATCGGAACTCTGGCTCCGGGTGCAGCGTCTCCACCCGGCCCTGGCGCCTGCGGTGCCCCCGCGATCTGTGGCATGGCACCGGCTGCACCACCCGACTCTCCTGCAGCGCTGGGGCCTCTGGGATTAGCCTGGTCACCAGAGCCGCCAGGGACTCCTCGACTGACGGCGTCACCAGGGACAGCTGGGTCGCCAGGGCAATCGTGGCCACCAGCACCACCCTGCACGCCTTGGCCACCACCTGCCGTGCCCGCTGCAGAGGCCACGGCGACTGCGTCTTCATCGGCTGCCCTTGTGGCTCCTCCACCGTGTGCCTCGGACTCCATCTTGAACCCTCTCCCCCACCTCCGCGGCGGGAAAGACTGAACAGTCCCTACAAATACCAGTCCCGGAGTGAGACCTGCAACTCAGCAGAGCGCCCGCGCAAACCCACCCTGGTCCTGCCTCACGATTGGTTCCCACCGACAACGGGTGCCCTGCTGAAGCTTCGCGCATTCACGCACCACGTAGCCCCAACGCGCATGCGCAGACCCATACCCACGAGGTCTGGGCTCTCTTAAGTCAGCCCTGCCTCCGGCCGGGAAACCTGGTAAACGGTTCAGCCGTGAGGCCTCTAGGCGGCGCTCCACCCTTCGGTGTGGGGGCAGCGCCTCAGTGCGCGATGCTCAAACAGACGCTGCCGCCCTCCTCAAGGCGCGTGACTGTTTCCACGCCAAGCCTGCAAACCCCAAGTGAGCCCTGGTCCCTGTGCACCTTCAAGTCTGTGCTGCTGACAGCTTGGCGTCGCTCACAGGTGACCATCCTGCTGAGCGCAGGTCCTTTTCCTTGACTCCCAGAAGGGAGTTGGGCACCCCTGGGTCAGCGCTCGTCTGTCTCTCTGGTGTCTCGCACATAGCTCACATGTCTGTATGTGTGTCTGTGTGCATGATCGCATGAGCGGGTGCATGCCCATGGGCGTGTGTATGGGTGTGCTTGTAAGAGAGAGCGTGTGCACAGATTTATGCACATAGGCGTGTGAATGTGCTTATCTGTGTGTGTGCCCGAGAGAGTGCCCTTACACAGGTGCGTGCCCATCAGGTGTGTGCGTGGGTGTGTTTCAGAGAGAGAGCATATGCACAGATTCATGACATAAGCATGTGAGTGTGTCTGTGTGTGGAGGTGCTTGTGCGTGGGCATGTATGTGTGGTCACGAGAGAGCGTGTGGTCAGGGGCGTGCACATGGGTGTGTGTGTGTGTGTGTGTGTGTGTGCTTCAAAGAGGCCACGGTTGGGATGCATTCACGTGGGCATATGTCTCTGTGTGCGTGCTTTCAAGGTGCCTTCACATGGGAGTGGGGTGACCCGGCCCTGGAGGCATGATACGAGGGATGCGGAGCATACTGTGCCCGCCCACCTGGGGAGGGAAGCGGGGGGGGGGGGGGACTGCTGTCAGACTCACTGGGGATGGCGTGGGGCTGGGCCGCCTGGGGCTCCAGGCACACAGACTGCAGGGACTCCAGGCTGGGGACTTACATCAGGACCCCCAGAAGCACCGGTGGGACCGGCTGGACTCAAGGGCCGAGGGAAGGGCAATACCCCCTAGGACACCCCCAGTCTCTTGCCCTCTCCTGCTGGCACAACTCTCATGGCTTTCCCTTCCCCAAGAACAATGTCTTGAGGCTATCCAGAGGGCCGGAGGTACCGGGGGACCTCAACTGGAATGTGACCCTGTGTCTACTGGCCTGCTGGTCCACTTCTGTGTCTAGAAGGGGGTCAAGTCAACAGGCAAGGTACAGCCGGGGGAGACCACGGGGCTGGGGCAGCACTGCCTGGGCGTGGGGTTCATCTGCCAGGGACCACTGGTGCCACGGGAGGTGACTGCATCAGGGGTTGTACTTCAATCCGGTCCCTGAGCCCCACCCCCTGGCCGGAGAGTCCTCGGCCCCCCCAGCAGACTTCCCTCACCCCCACTGGAAGGGAAGAGCCACCAGCAGTGGCTGACCCTTTCCTGTGTGGGGGGCATCCCTGTCCCACCTTTCCACCCTCCCAGTTTCTGTTGATTCTGGCTCCCAGTCAGTTTTAGGGTGTGCAAAGACCTGGTCTACTGCCTATGTCTGTCCCCTGCTCTGTGGCCAAGAGGACACCAGCGGGGAGCCTGGACATGTCAATGTATGGCAGTAACCGCTGTAATATTGTAAAGTAATTAGCCTCCAATTAAAAAGATAAATTAATTTTTTAAAAAAGCAAGAGAGAAGTAAACAGTTAGGTCAGCATTTCTAATTGTTGGAATATAGTAATACTTTAAGGAAATAACCGTTAATGGAAAGATTTATAAATTCCACTAATTCATTAACCATAGTAATGAAAAACGTGGAAACAACTTACATGTTCCATAATGAGATTATTATTGTTGCTGTTGTTTTTATTTAAAGACCCAATTTTACTTTTTTGGCCACGCCACACGACATGTGGGATCGTAGTTCTGCTGCCAGGGACTGAACCTGCAGCCCTTACACTGGAAGTGCATAGTCTTATCCACCGGACTGCCTGGGAAGTCCCAATAATTACATTATCATGCATCTTATATCTATTCAATAACACATTTCTGAAGAGATTTTAGAAAGTGGAAAAGCTAGTATACTAAATGAAAAAAAATTCAGGAAAAAAATTAAAGCTAAACTTGATAACTTCTACATCACATGCTGTTATGTATTTAATGTGCAAGTACACCTAGAAAATATTCTTAAACGTTGACAGTATTTAGTGCTGAACATAGGGCTCGATTTTCATTTTCTGAAATTGTTTTCAATTCCCTTGTAATTGGAATTCAAACATCTGAATCTCAGTACCTTCCCTCTAACACGAGAACAAAGATAAAAAATGTTTTTAAAATCCAGAAGCGCATTAGCTGAAAAGAAACTGGGGCACAAAAAGTGACTCAGCTTTATTTTCTGCTGTAACAAACACTGAAGCACCCCACTCCTCAAGCAGCAGGGCAACAAAGCAAGTGAACCAACAGAGACCAAAGGCCAGTAAAGGCAAAAACTTAGACTCAAATAACAAAGTGGCGATGCCTCTTAGTTTGAATTCCCTATGCCCCGCCGAGCAGGGGACACAAGGTTAGGCCTCAGCCCCTTTCCTCAGCGAGGTGGGAGCCCAAGGCTCCGAATGTTCCGAATCACCAGGGAAAGCTGATCGAGGAATGGGTTCATGGAAAGTCGGATGAAAGCCAGGTCTTCACAGGTCTTCAGCAGTCCATGTACTAAAAGCAGGGAAAAGAAAATCAGGTTAAAGGGAAGATTGCTCCTGTAGGTCCAGGGTACCAACCCCCCTGCTTATACCAAGCCCCTCAGTGTCTCCATCATAGCACGCTTAAGAGGGAGCTCAGACCACAGCACCTGCCACCCCCCACTTCCCAAGGCAAACTCGTCTGGAACTGACACAAGCAGGTCACTGCCATTCACTGCAAATTCCCTCAGAACCAATCCTTGGTGGCGCTGGGCATCTGGGAGCAGAGATCTGCGAGCCATGTCTGCCTCCAGGGGTGACTGGAAAGGCACTCTGAGTGTGCTGGGAGAGACACGGTTAAGGCACCACCCATTACAGAATTTGCTGATTATCTCGGGCTTCCTCGCACCTCAGAGGCCTGCTTTTACCCCAGGATGCCCATCCTCCTGACCACAACCTGAGACCACCCTGAGCTGCCTCCCTAACCCTTCTGTCCATCTTCCCCACCCTCCAGGCTCCTCAGGCCTTGACAACCTCCTTTGCTGCCAGGCTGCCCAGTCCTGCTGCCCCGGATCGCCCCCGTACTCCCTTCTATCCCTTCCTCAGGCTGCCGGCATGTTTCCCTCCACCACACCACTGACCCCGCCCAGAAAGGCTCCCTGAAAAGGATACAGCACCGCCTCTCCACGTCTAGGCCTTACAGCCAAGGGTGCTACATCTCCAGCGGGTCCTAGGCCACCTGGTGCCCGCTCACCCCGGGGACGAGCTCCAGCGTCTTCCATCACCGCTCTTCCTCTGCCAGGCCCACCCCCGCCTTCTGGGGCCCGGGGACGATCCTCACCTTCAGCGCTGCCTGAACCACTCTGGCAAGGAGGTGCTCTGGAGCTATGCTGGTCATCTCGGCCCTCTGCGCCACCGGCACCACCACCCGACGCCTGCATGGCTGCTGTGCGTCTCCCTCAGACGCCAAATAAGGGGCGGAGAGACTGGGCCGCTCACGAAGTCCCTCCCCTTCTGCGCAAGGACGCCAAAAGTGCGCCTGCGCACACAGCCCAGCCACCCACGGGCTGCTATGGAGACCGTGTGAGGCTGGAGGGACTCGGCTCTGTCACAACGCCACGCTCCTTTCAGGTGCCCCCGATGCGCCTGCGCACACGGGCCCCTCCAGTGCCGGCTCAGATGGCGTGGAATGGAGCCCGCCAAGTGTGCACAGAGACGCCACTGAGACACAAATGCCGACTTTCCCGTCTCATGGCCTAAAGCTAGTTCCACAATGCGACTTTCGTTTCTCCAACGTATGCCACAGAAGGGTCTCACTGGACTAAGGTGGGAGTCGAGGGCAAGGGGCCAAGCCACACCACCCACCCTGGTCCCCTTTTTGCCCAGTCCACATCATAGCTGTGTTCTTTGACCGTAGTGATAGCTAGCACTTCCTATGGTCCAAGCGTTTTTTCAAGTGCTTTCATGTGTTCGTCCATCACGTCCGTTTTCAGACAGTATTGCCATGGCACAGGCCTCCCTTGTGGTTCAGCTGCTAAAGAATCTGCCTGCAGTGTGGGAGACCTGGGTTTGATCTCTGGGTTGGGAAGATCCCCTGGAGAAGGGAAAGGCTACCCACTCCAGTATTCAGGCCTGGAAAATTCCGTGGACTGTATAGTCCATGGGGTCGCAAAGAGTCAGACATGACTGAGCGACTTTCACTTCACTTCACTTCATAAAATGAGAAAATACTCCAAAATTAATACTGAATGGCAGTAAACTACTGTCTTATTCTCCGGCTTCTTACATTGTCTTCACTTATGTTGTACTCCTTGAATATCTGCATCTCAGAACTTCCCCTCCAACCAGAAGACAAATAGAGTATTAAGAAGTGCAGAAGCTAAAACTAGTCAGAGAGGGCACAGTAGCTCAGTTTCATTTTCTGCAGTTAACAATCACCAAACAAAGTATGGTGGACCCCGAACCCCCCAGCAGCAGCACAGGCACAAGATGAAGCAGAAATCAATGCCCTCGGGAAGGACACTTGAGGCTAGGGCACATGCGCTAGATTTAACCCTGACTTTCGTGCAGAGGCTTAGTAGAAAGGGCGGGGGGGGGGCGCATAGTGCCGCATGGTCCGCATCACCAGGGAAATCTGCAGACAGAGGGTGATGGACGTCTGGAGCAGGGCATGGTCTTCAGCACTCAATTGGCTAAAATAAGGAGGGAAGATGAAATTCAAGCTCCCGACAAGAAGGAGGAAGTGGAGCATGTCCTTCCTCTGTCCCCGCACACTGACAAGCCCAGAGCACCACATTTCTCCTTTAGGCTTAACCCTCCATTATGGCTCCTCCCGGGCCAAGACGGGCCCTGGCCACTGCCCACCACCCCCTCCCCAGCCTGGGCCCCTGCCCCCTTTAGAACTGACAGAACCAACAAGCAGCCATTAACATTGAGCTCCTTCTGAACTGGCGCTCACAGCGGAGTACTTTGAGACAGGAAGTTGCGGGCGATTTTTGCCTGAGCGAGCGATGCAAAAGGTACGGTGAGAATGCTGGTGGAGATGTGGTTAAGGCACCATCCACATTTCTCATTTTGCCTGTACGTCAAGCTCCCTGCTCACGGAGACCCGCCTTCTCCCACAAGGTCGCCGCTGGACACTTTGGATATCACTGCCCCGACCCTCTGGATCCCTTCAGGTTGCTTTTCCTCACCACCGTGCCCTGGCAGCCAGACCACCCCTGACCCATACCCTTCAGCCCCCCAGAGTATCCTCCTCCTACACTTTAGGCCCCGCCGCCTGCAACCACCCAAACCACCCCTAGCCCACACCCGGAACCCCATGGCCGCCCGGCCCACTGGGGCTCCTGGAATAGGATACAACTGAACTGGTCAGTTACTCAGAACTCTGGCTCTGGGTGCAGTGTCTCTTCCCAACTGTGGTGTCTGAGGTAACCCCAGGATCTGCAGAATGTCACCAACTGCACCACCTGACTCTCCTGCAGCGCTGGGGCCTCTGGGATCACTCAGGTCGCCGGGGTCGCCAGGGACTGTAGGACTGACAGCGTCACCAGGGCCAGCTGGGTCACCAGGGCCATCGCGGCCACCAGCATCACCCAGCACACCTCGGCTGACACGTGCCGTGCCCGCTACAAAGGCCATGGCACCTGCATCTTCATCGGCTGCCCTCGTGGCTCCTCCACCATGTGCCTCGGACTCCATCTTGAACCCCTCTCCCCCTCACTCCGCGTTGGGAAAGACTGAACCCTCCCTATAGAACTGATCCCCGTAGTGCGACATGCAACTCAGCATCGGCAGAGCGCCTGCACAAACACACCCTGGTCCTGCCTCCCGATAGGTTCCCACCAACAGTTGGCTCCCACAGTGGCTGCAGGCTCTCCGGCAATAGGCGCTCCCTGCAGAAGCTTCAAGCGTTCACCCGATGTGTCACCCCAATGAGCCTGCACAGACACACCCACGTGGTCTGGGCCGTCTAAGTCAGCCCTGCCTCAGGCCTGGAAACCTGGTAAACGGCTTAGCCAGGAAGCCGCTGGGTAGCACTCCACCCTTTATTGTGTCGGCAGCTCCTCAGTGCGCATGCTCAAACAGACCCCACCCCACTCCTCAGGGCACGTGCCTGTTTCCCGTCCAAGCCTGCAAACCCCAGTGAGTCCTGGTCCCTGTGCACCTCCAAGACTGCAGTGCTACCAACCTGGCCACGCTCACAGGTGACCATCCTGCTGAGCGCAGGTCCTTGTTATTGACTTCCGGAAGGGAGTCGGGCACCCCTGGGTCAGGGCCGGTCTATCCCTCTGGTGTCCCACACGTAGGTCACGTCAGTGCAAATGTATCTGTGTGCGTGAGTGCATGGGCAGGTGCATGCCCATGGGCGTGTGCATGGGTGTGTTTCTGAGAGAGAGCACGTGCACAGGTTCACACGCATAGGCGTGTGCGTGTGTCTGTTTTTGCAGGTGTCTGCACGTGGGCATGTATGTGGGCAGGAGAGCATGTGGTCAGGTGCATGCACGCGGGCGTGTGAGTGTGCATGTGTGTGTGAAAGAGCACGGGTCAGATTAATGCACATGGGTGTCTCCGTGTGTGTGTGCTTGCACAGGTGCCTTCACATGGGAGTGGGGCGACCCGGCTCTGGAGTCCTGAGACTAGGGGTGTAGAGGGGGCTGTGCCTGCCCGCCTGGGGAGGGAAGCGGGGACTTCTGTGGGACTCACTGGGGACGGCGTGGGGCTGGGCCGCCTGGGGGTCCGGGCACACAGACTGCAGGGACTCCAGGCTGGGGACTTACACCTGGCATCCCAGAAGCACCGGTGGTACTGGCTGGATTAAAGGGCTGCAGGAAGGGCAGTGTTCCCCAAGACACCCCCAGTCTCTTGGCCCTCTGCTGACACAACTCTCATGGGCTTTCCCTCCCCAGGAACCAAGTCTTGGGGCTCGAGGTGCCAGGGGCCCTCAACCGGGAGGTGACCCTGTGTCTGCTGACCTTCTGGGCGCTGGTCTACTTCTGTGTCTGGGAGGGGGTATAGTCAACAAGCAAGGTACAGCCGGGGGTGATGGCAGGGCTGGGGCAGCACTGCCTGGGCGTGGGGTGCATATGCCAGGGAACCGCTGGTGCCACAGGAGGTGACTGGATCCGGGCCACTGCCCGAGGAGGAGGCAGATACTTCAATCCAGGCCCCTTGATCTCCACCCCCTGGCCGGATAGGCCTCTGGGCAGCCCGCCAAATCCCAGGCCAGCAGCCTTCCCCCACCCCCAGTGGAAGGATTCGATTTTCCTGCATTATCATGTTAGCTGTAGGAGTTTTGTAGATGACCTTGATCGGATTAAGAAAGTCTGTTTGTAGTCCTAGTTTTCCGACAGTTTTTATCATAGCGGTGGTTGAACGCTGTCAAATGCTTTTTCGGCATCTTGAGAAATGATCGTATGGCTTTTCTCCTGTTTTGTACTTAATATGATGGATAACACTGGTTGATGGGTTTTTTAATGCATAACCAATCTTTCATTCTTGGGATAGATCTCGTTTGGTCATAAGGCTGTATATGTCGCCGGATTAAATTTGATAACATTTCATATTTTGTGCTTAGCTTAATGAAGGATATTAGCCTGCGGTTCTCTTTTCTTGCAATATCATCATATGGCTTTGGTGTTCTGTTAAGACTGGCCTCGGAAAATGATTTGAGAAGTGTTTCCCCTCCTCTGCTTTCTGAAAGAATTTGTATAGGATTGGTGATATTTCTCCTTTAAATATTTCATAGCGTTCCCTAGTTAAGTCACGTGGGCCTGGAGTTTTCTGTTCCGTATCTTTGATCGATTTAGGGATATTTAGGTTTCCCACTTCCTTCTTGAGTTAGTTTTGGGAATTTGTGTCATTCAAGGAATTTGTTATTTTCATCTACATTGGCAAACGTATTCGCAGACATTGTTCCTAATGTGCTGTGGTTGCTTGCACAATCCTGTCCGTCGCTGCGCGACCCCGTGGACCGTGGCCTGCCGGGTTCCTCTGTCCACAGGTATTGTCCAGGCCAGAATACTGGAGGGGGGTTCCCATGCCCTCCTTCAGGGGATCTCTCCAACCCAGGGATCGAACCCAGGTCTCCTGCATTGCAGGCGGATTCTTGACCTTCTGAGCCACTAGGGAAGCCCAAGAATACTGGAGTGGCTAGCCTATCCCTTCTCCAGGGGATCTTCCCAACCCAGGAGTGTAACTGGGGTCTCCTGCATTGCCAGTGGATTCTTTGCCAGCTGAGCTACCAGGGAAGCCCTTAAACCACCTGGTCTGTGGTATTTTATTATTATTCTGTTATGCCATGCTACGCGGACAAATGGGCTTCCAAGGTGGCTCAGTGGTAAAATAATCTGCCTGCCAAGCAGTAGATGTGAGTTCAGTCCTTGGTTCGGGAAGATCCCCTGAAGAAGGAAATGGCAACCCACTCCAGTATGCTTGCCTGGAAAACCCCACGGACACAGACAGAGGAGCCTGGTGGGCTACAGTTCATTGGGTTGCAAAAGAGTTGGGCACAGTTTAGCGACTAAACAACAAGCTGACAAATTCAGGGTAGGCAGGACAAAAGTGGACACTTTCATACCCACCTGGTTCGAGTCAAATCGATGCAACCGTTTTGGAGGGCATGGGGATATGTATAAAACATATTTGGGAATATGTGTAAAACATTTCAAAAAGAGATTACTTTTTCACCCAACAACCTTCCGTTTTAGCTCAGAATTATTGTACATAGTGTGCTGGTGGTAGTGGTCTGGTCACTCAGTCATGTCCGACTCTTGCAACTCCACAGACCGTAGCCCAGCAGGCTCCTCTGCCCATGGGATTTCTCAGGCAAGAATACTGGCGTGGTTTGCCATTTCCTTGTCCACATAATATGTTACACAAAAGCAAATGTACCAGGATGTCCATTTCAGCATTGTTTGTAATACTGAAAAACTGCAAACAGCCTAAAGGCCTAGTTACAAGAGACTGGTGAAAATAACTATGGATTACACATTCTGAGGGATATTAGACAGCTCTTACAAGTACTGCGGATGGCACAGGCTTTGCTGTATCCACCATATGGCCCACTTCTGGGTCAATTCTGGGTGCCCTGTCTGGAAAGGGATGGTCCTTCTCCTTATGCCCTTCCACCAGCTGCCCCTTGCAGTGTCCCTCTCCTCCTTTGACTTGTCTCTTTTTCAACCATGATATGAGTTGATGAGCAAGCAGCTAATCGCTTAACAAGAAAAGAGGCCTGTTTCTACCTTGAAGTAATAAATAAGGGCCAAGTCTTCAGACCGCATTAGTTACGTAAGAAAGAAAAGTATGATCCTTCAATTCACGAAGGGTCCAGCCTTGCTATTGCAAGTGAAAAATGAGTGGAACGAAAACGACCAAAATTGCCACTTTAGTTTTTAAGCCAAAGGGAGAGCTTCTGGGTCTGGGTAACTACCAGATACAGAGGTAGTTTCTGTCTTCAGGCATGGCTGGGCCCAGCATTTTGTCCCGGAGATTTGCCTTCTTGCTCCAACTCCCCCTCTGTCCTTTGCCAGCCTGCCTCCCCTAGAGAATCAAAGTGTCACTGGTTGGATGATATCACCACAGCAGGAGGAATGTGGTCCTCCAATGGCCAGGCCTGAGCCACATGCCCACCCGTGGAATCAAATGTGAAGTCAGCTCTATCACAGTCACAATGGCCTAGAGAAAAGGAAAGGGGCAGTTTTCCAGAGTGACAGCGTACCGGTGCCAAGAGAAGGAAAAGGGACACTGAATTACAAAACCCATCCATGTCCTCGACAGCGGTATAGACTTTGCATCAAATTCATAATCAATTTCCAGTGTTTAAAGGAACGAGACTGGGAACGAATATTTCTTAATCTAACAGTGTGTCCACGCTCAGTCACTCAGTCGTGTCCGACTCTTTGCGACCCCATGGACTGTAGCCCAGCAGGCTCCTCTGTCCATGGGATTTTCCAGGCACGAAGACTGGAGTGGGTTGCCGTTTTCTTCTCCAATTTTATACAGCTCTTAAATATACAATAATATACAATTATAACATACAATATTATACAGCTCTTAAAAAGTACTGCGGATGGCACAGGCTTTGCTGTATCCACCATATGGCCCACTTCTGGGTCAATTCTGGGTGCCCTGTCTGGAAAGGGATGGTCCTTCTCCTTGTAATATAAAGTGCCAATCAACTGTCCAGGTGGATTTTACTACCACTTAAGGGTTCTTGTTTGGCTTCCCAGGTGGTCCAGTGGTCAAGATTCTGCCTGCCAATCCAGGGCACATGGGTTCAGTCCCTGGGCCAGGAATAGCCCACATGCCTGGGGCAGCTAAGCTCGTGTGCCGCAACAACTGAGCGCACCACTGTCTAAAGTCTGTGCTCCTCGACAAGGGAAACCTCTGCAATGAGAAGCCTGAGCACAGCAGTTAGAGAGTAGCCTCTGCTGGCTGCAAGTACAGAAAACCTACACACAGTTAACAAGACGCAGCACAGCCAAAAAAAAAAAGAAAAAAAAATTCATAAATAAAATTTTTAAAAAGAGTCCCTGTTTCCAGCTATAGCCTTCTCGGCCATTGAAGATTTCAGTTAATTAAGTTCCTCCTACACCGAGATCCGCTCTGGTCCTACAGAGTCAATCTTAATAAGTAAGATCCAAAAAGGATCAAACTGTTTCCAAGCAACTTAACAGGATTCCAGAATACAGCTCAAGAAAAGTTTAGGCATAGAAAAATATTAAGCATGCAAGGGAAATTTGATACTGCTTGGCATCCAATCTAAAATTACCAGGAGGCAAAGAAGCAGGAAAATCAAATCCGTTATAACAGAGATCAGCGTGGTGGTGTTCAGTTGCTCAGTCGTGTCTATTTTCAACTCCATGAACTGCGGCAGGCCAGGCTTCCCTGTCCTTCACCATCTCCCAGAACTTGCTCAAACTCACGTCTGGTGTCGTGATGCCATCCAACCATCTCATCTTCTGTCATTCCCTTCTCCTCCTGCCTTCAATATTTCCCAGCATCAGAGTCTTTGCCAGTGAGTTGGATCTTCATATCAGGTGGCCAAAGTGATGGCAGATCTCATTTTAACAGAAATCAGTTAAAATCCATTAATTGGAAAGGAAGAAATAAATGTGCATGTATGTGCCTACAAAACGCTTGTCTAAGAGGGAGTTCCATGGGATCTACAAAAGAGCTATTACAAGTAATCCGTGACTTTAGCAAGGTTTCACGATACAAGGTTACTCTTGAGAGTGCCTTGAACTGCAAGGAGATCAAACTAATCAATCCTAAAGGAAATCAGTCCCGAATATTCATTGGAAGGACGGGTGCTGAAGCCGGAGCGACAACACTTCGGTCAGCAGAAGCCAAAAGCTGACTCACTGGAAAAGACTGTGATGCTGGGAAAGATTTAAGGCAAAAAGAGAAGGGGAGCACAGAAGGTGAGATGGTTAGATAGCACCACCGACTCAAAGGACATGAATTTGAGCCAATTCCAGGAGACAGCGGGGACACAGAGCCTGGTGTGCTACAGTCCATGGGATCGCAAAGACTCACCTGGACACAAAAGACTCAACAACAACAACAACAACATTCTGGTGTTTTATATATAAATGTAACTGTAAAACTGACAAAATATTCCAAAATCAATACCGAATGGCAGTACACAACTTTCTTATTCTCCCACTTCTTACATTGGCTTCCATTATGTTGTACTCCTTGAATACCTGGATCTCAGAACCTCTCCTCCAACTAAAAGACAAATGCAGTATTAGGAAGCGAACCCTCTAAAAATAAAGTCAGAGGCAGCACAGTAGCTCAGTTTTACTTTCTGCAGTTAACAATCACCAAACAAACGATGTGGACCCTGAGCCCCCAAGCAGCAGCACAGGCACAAGATGAAGCCCCATCAAAGTAATTCAGAAAGCAATGCCCTGGGGAAGGACACTTGAGGCTAGGGCACATAGGCTAGGTTTAAGCCCGTCTTCTCTGCTGAGGCTTAGCACGAGGACGGGGCACAAAGCGCTGCAAGGACTGCATCACCATGGAAAGCTGCCCCGCACAGAAGTCGATGGACCTGTGGAGCAGGACAGGGTCTTCAGCAGTCAATCGGCTAAAAGGGAGGGAAAATGAAATTCAAGCTCCTGCCAAGGAGGAGGAAGAGAAGCATGTCCTCCCTCTGTCCCCGCACACCGACAGAGCCCAGAGCACCACACTTCTCCTCTAGGCTTAACCCTCCATTATGGCTCCTCCTGGGCCGAGACTGGCCACCGTCCTCCACTCCCTCCCCAGCCCCGGCCCCCTTTAGAACTTACAGAACCAACATGCAGCCGTTAACATCGAGCTCCCTCCGAAGCGGCCCTGGCAGTTGAGTACGTGGAGTGAGGAAGTGGCGGGCGATGTCCGCCTGTGCGTGCGATGCGAAAAGCACACTGAGGCTGCTGGTGGAGATATGGTTAAGGCACCATCCACATGACTCACGTGGCTTGCACGTCAGGCTCCCTGCTCGTGGAGACTCGCCTTCTCCCACAAGGCCGCCGCCAGATACCCTGGCTATCACTGCCCGACCCTCTGGATCCCTTCAGGTTTCTTTCCGTCACCACCATCCCCTGGCAGCCAGACCACCCCTGACCCATACCCTCCAGCCCCGCAGAGTACCCTCCTCCCACACTTTAGGCCCCGCCACCTGCAACCCCCCAAACTACCCCTAGCGCACACCCCGACCCCTGCGGCCGCCCAGCCCACCGGGGCTCCCAGCATAGGATACCACTGGAGGGCTCGGTTAATCGGAACTCTGGCTCCGGGTGCAGCGTCTCCACCCGGCCCTGGCGCCTGCGGTGCCCCCGGGATCTGTGGCATGGCACCGGCTGCACCACCCGACTCTCCTGCAGCGCTGGGGCCTCTGGGATTAGCCTGGTCACCAGAGCCGCCAGGGACTCCTCGACTGACGGCGTCACCAGGGACAGCTGGGTCGCCAGGGCAATCGTGGCCACCAGCACCACCCTGCACGCCTTGGCCACCACCTGCCGTGCCCGCTGCAGAGGCCACGGCGACTGCGTCTTCATCGGCTGCCCTTGTGGCTCCTCCACCGTGTGCCTCGGACTCCATCTTGAACCCTCTCCCCCACCTCCGCGGCGGGAAAGACTGAACAGTCCCTACAAATACCAGTCCCGGAGTGAGACCTGCAACTCAGCAGAGCGCCCGCGCAAACCCACCCTGGTCCTGCCTCACGATTGGTTCCCACCGACAACGGGTGCCCTGCTGAAGCTTCGCGCATTCACGCACCACGTAGCCCCAACGCGCATGCGCAGACCCATACCCACGAGGTCTGGGCTCTCTTAAGTCAGCCCTGCCTCCGGCCGGGAAACCTGGTAAACGGTTCAGCCGTGAGGCCTCTAGGCGGCGCTCCACCCTTCGGTGTGGGGGCAGCGCCTCAGTGCGCGATGCTCAAACAGACGCTGCCGCCCTCCTCAAGGCGCGTGACTGTTTCCACGCCAAGCCTGCAAACCCCAAGTGAGCCCTGGTCCCTGTGCACCTTCAAGTCTGTGCTGCTGACAGCTTGGCGTCGCTCACAGGTGACCATCCTGCTGAGCGCAGGTCCTTTTCCTTGACTCCCAGAAGGGAGTTGGGCACCCCTGGGTCAGCGCTCGTCTGTCTCTCTGGTGTCTCGCACATAGCTCACATGTCTGTATGTGTGTCTGTGTGCATGATCGCATGAGCGGGTGCATGCCCATGGGCGTGTGTATGGGTGTGCTTGTAAGAGAGAGCGTGTGCACAGATTTATGCACATAGGCGTGTGAATGTGCTTATCTGTGTGTGTGCCCGAGAGAGTGCCCTTACACAGGTGCGTGCCCATCAGGTGTGTGCGTGGGTGTGTTTCAGAGAGAGAGCATATGCACAGATTCATGACATAAGCATGTGAGTGTGTCTGTGTGTGGAGGTGCTTGTGCGTGGGCATGTATGTGTGGTCACGAGAGAGCGTGTGGTCAGGGGCGTGCACATGGGTGTGTGTGTGTGTGTGTGTGTGCTTCAAAGAGGCCACGGTTGGGATGCATTCACGTGGGCATATGTCTCTGTGTGCATGCTTTCAAGGTGCCTTCACATGGGAGTGGGGTGACCCGGCCCTGGAGGCATGATACGAGGGATGCGGAGCATACTGTGCTCGCCCACCTGGGGAGGGAAGCGGGGGGGGGGGGACTGCTGTCAGACTCACTGGGGATGGCGTGGGGCTGGGCCGCCTGGGGCTCCAGGCACACAGACTGCAGGGACTCCAGGCTGGGGACTTACATCAGGACCCCCAGAAGCACCGGTGGGACCGGCTGGACTCAAGGGCCGAGGGAAGGGCAATACCCCCTAGGACACCCCCAGTCTCTTGCCCTCTCCTGCTGGCACAACTCTCATGGCTTTCCCTTCCCCAAGAACAATGTCTTGAGGCTATCCAGAGGGCCGGAGGTACCGGGGGACCTCAACTGGAATGTGACCCTGTGTCTACTGGCCTGCTGGTCCACTTCTGTGTCTAGAAGGGGGTCAAGTCAACAGGCAAGGTACAGCCGGGGGAGACCACGGGGCTGGGGCAGCACTGCCTGGGCGTGGGGTTCATCTGCCAGGGACCACTGGTGCCACGGGAGGTGACTGCATCAGGGGTTGTACTTCAATCCGGTCCCTGAGCCCCACCCCCTGGCCGGAGAGTCCTCGGCCCCCCCAGCAGACTTCCCTCACCCCCACTGGAAGGGAAGAGCCACCAGCAGTGGCTGACCCTTTCCTGTGTGGGGGGCATCCCTGTCCCACCTTTCCACCCTCCCAGTTTCTGTTGATTCTGGCTCCCAGTCAGTTTTAGGGTGTGCAAAGACCTGGTCTACTGCCTATGTGTGTCCCCTGCTCTGTGGCCAAGAGGACACCAGCGGGGAGCCTGGACATGTCAATGTATGGCAGTAACCACTGTAATATTGTAAAGTAATTAGCCTCCAATTAAAAAGATAAATTAATTTTTTAAAAAAGCAAGAGAGAAGTAAACAGTTAGGTCAGCATTTCTAATTGTTGGAATATAGTAATACTTTAAGGAAATAACCGTTAATGGAAAGATTTATAAATTCCACTAATTCATTAACCATAGTAATGAAAAACGTGGAAACAACTTACATGTTCCATAATGAGATTATTATTGTTGCTGTTGTTTTTATTTAAAGACCCAATTTTACTTTTTTGGCCACGCCACACGACATGTGGGATCGTAGTTCTGCTGCCAGGGACTGAACCTGCAGCCCTTACACTGGAAGTGCATAGTCTTATCCACCGGACTGCCTGGGAAGTCCCAATAATTACATTATCATGCATCTTATATCTATTCAATAACACATTTCTGAAGAGATTTTAGAAAGTGGAAAAGCTAGTATACTAAATGAAAAAAAATTCAGGAAAAAAATTAAAGCTAAACTTGATAACTTCTACATCACATGCTGTTATGTATTTAATGTGCAAGTACACCTAGAAAATATTCTTAAACGTTGACAGTATTTAGTGCTGAACATAGGGCTCGATTTTCATTTTCTGAAATTGTTTTCAATTCCCTTGTAATTGGAATTCAAACATCTGAATTTCAGTACCTTCCCTCTAACACGAGAACAAAGATAAAAAATGTTTTTAAAATCCAGAAGCGCATTAGCTGAAAAGAAACTGGGGCACAAAAAGTGACTCAGCTTTATTTTCTGCTGTAACAAACACTGAAGCACCCCACTCCTCAAGCAGCAGGGCAACAAAGCAAGTGAACCAACAGAGACCAAAGGCCAGTAAAGGCAAAAACTTAGACTCAAATAACAAAGTGGCGATGCCTCTTAGTTTGAATTCCCTATGCCCCGCCGAGCAGGGGACACAAGGTTAGGCCTCAGCCCCTTTCCTCAGCGAGGTGGGAGCCCAAGGCTCCGAATGTTCCGAATCACCAGGGAAAGCTGATCGAGGAATGGGTTCATGGAAAGTCGGATGAAAGCCAGGTCTTCACAGGTCTTCAGCAGTCCATGTACTAAAAGCAGGGAAAAGAAAATCAGGTTAAAGGGAAGATTGCTCCTGTAGGTCCAGGGTACCAACCCCCCTGCTTATACCAAGCCCCTCAGTGTCTCCATCATAGCACGCTTAAGAGGGAGCTCAGACCACAGCACCTGCCACCCCCCACTTCCCAAGGCAAACTCGTCTGGAACTGACACAAGCAGGTCACTGCCATTCACTGCAAATTCCCTCAGAACCAATCCTTGGTGGCGCTGGGCATCTGGGAGCAGAGATCTGCGAGCCATGTCTGCCTCCAGGGGTGACTGGAAAGGCACTCTGAGTGTGCTGGGAGAGACACGGTTAAGGCACCACCCATTACAGAATTTGCTGATTATCTCGGGCTTCCTCGCACCTCAGAGGCCTGCTTTTACCCCAGGATGCCCATCCTCCTGACCACAACCTGAGACCACCCTGAGCTGCCTCCCTAACCCTTCTGTCCATCTTCCCCACCCTCCAGGCTCCTCAGGCCTTGACAACCTCCTTTGCTGCCAGGCTGCCCAGTCCTGCTGCCCCGGATCGCCCCCGTACTCCCTTCTATCCCTTCCTCAGGCTGCCGGCATGTTTCCCTCCACCACACCACTGACCCCGCCCAGAAAGGCTCCCTGAAAAGGATACAGCACCGCCTCTCCACGTCTAGGCCTTACAGCCAAGGGTGCTACATCTCCAGCGGGTCCTAGGCCACCTGGTGCCCGCTCACCCCGGGGACGAGCTCCAGCGTCTTCCATCACCGCTCTTCCTCTGCCAGGCCCACCCCCGCCTTCTGGGGCCCGGGGACGATCCTCACCTTCAGCGCTGCCTGAACCACTCTGGCAAGGAGGTGCTCTGGAGCTATGCTGGTCATCTCGGCCCTCTGCGCCACCGGCACCACCACCCGACGCCTGCATGGCTGCTGTGCGTCTCCCTCAGACGCCAAATAAGGGGCGGAGAGACTGGGCCGCTCACGAAGTCCCTCCCCTTCTGCGCAAGGACGCCAAAAGTGCGCCTGCGCACACAGCCCAGCCACCCACGGGCTGCTATGGAGACCGTGTGAGGCTGGAGGGACTCGGCTCTGTCACAACGCCACGCTCCTTTCAGGTGCCCCCGATGCGCCTGCGCACACGGGCCCCTCCAGTGCCGGCTCAGATGGCGTGGAATGGAGCCCGCCAAGTGTGCACAGAGATGCCACTGAGACACAAATGCCGACTTTCCCGTCTCATGGCCTAAAGCTAGTTCCACAATGCGACTTTCGTTTCTCCAACGTATGCCACAGAAGGGTCTCACTGGACTAAGGTGGGAGTCGAGGGCAAGGGGCCAAGCCACACCACCCACCCTGGTCCCCTTTTTGCCCAGTCCACATCATAGCTGTGTTCTTTGACCGTAGTGATAGCTAGCACTTCCTATGGTCCAAGCGTTTTTTCAAGTGCTTTCATGTGTTCGTCCATCACGTCCGTTTTCAGACAGTATTGCCATGGCACAGGCCTCCCTTGTGGTTCAGCTGCTAAAGAATCTGCCTGCAGTGTGGGAGACCTGGGTTTGATCTCTGGGTTGGGAAGATCCCCTGGAGAAGGGAAAGGCTACCCACTCCAGTATTCAGGCCTGGAAAATTCCGTGGACTGTATAGTCCATGGGGTCGCAAAGAGTCAGACATGACTGAGCGACTTTCACTTCACTTCACTTCATAAAATGAGAAAATACTCCAAAATTAATACTGAATGGCAGTAAACTACTGTCTTATTCTCCGGCTTCTTACATTGTCTTCACTTATGTTGTACTCCTTGAATATCTGCATCTCAGAACTTCCCCTCCAACCAGAAGACAAATAGAGTATTAAGAAGTGCAGAAGCTAAAACTAGTCAGAGAGGGCACAGTAGCTCAGTTTCATTTTCTGCAGTTAACAATCACCAAACAAAGTATGGTGGACCCCGAACCCCCCAGCAGCAGCACAGGCACAAGATGAAGCAGAAATCAATGCCCTCGGGAAGGACACTTGAGGCTAGGGCACATGCGCTAGATTTAACCCTGACTTTCGTGCAGAGGCTTAGTAGAAAGGGCGGGGGGGGGCGCATAGTGCCGCATGGTCCGCATCACCAGGGAAATCTGCAGACAGAGGGTGATGGACGTCTGGAGCAGGGCATGGTCTTCAGCACTCAATTGGCTAAAATAAGGAGGGAAGATGAAATTCAAGCTCCCGACAAGAAGGAGGAAGTGGAGCATGTCCTTCCTCTGTCCCCGCACACTGACAAGCCCAGAGCACCACATTTCTCCTTTAGGCTTAACCCTCCATTATGGCTCCTCCCGGGCCAAGACGGGCCCTGGCCACTGCCCACCACCCCCTCCCCAGCCTGGGCCCCTGCCCCCTTTAGAACTGACAGAACCAACAAGCAGCCATTAACATTGAGCTCCTTCTGAACTGGCGCTCACAGCGGAGTACTTTGAGACAGGAAGTTGCGGGCGATTTTTGCCTGAGCGAGCGATGCAAAAGGTACGGTGAGAATGCTGGTGGAGATGTGGTTAAGGCACCATCCACATTTCTCATTTTGCCTGTACGTCAAGCTCCCTGCTCACGGAGACCCGCCTTCTCCCACAAGGTCGCCGCTGGACACTTTGGATATCACTGCCCCGACCCTCTGGATCCCTTCAGGTTGCTTTTCCTCACCACCGTGCCCTGGCAGCCAGACCACCCCTGACCCATACCCTTCAGCCCCCCAGAGTATCCTCCTCCTACACTTTAGGCCCCGCCGCCTGCAACCACCCAAACCACCCCTAGCCCACACCCGGAACCCCATGGCCGCCCGGCCCACTGGGGCTCCTGGAATAGGATACAACTGAACTGGTCAGTTACTCAGAACTCTGGCTCTGGGTGCAGTGTCTCTTCCCAACTGTGGTGTCTGAGGTAACCCCAGGATCTGCAGAATGTCACCAACTGCACCACCTGACTCTCCTGCAGCGCTGGGGCCTCTGGGATCACTCAGGTCGCCGGGGTCGCCAGGGACTGTAGGACTGACAGCGTCACCAGGGCCAGCTGGGTCACCAGGGCCATCGCGGCCACCAGCATCACCCAGCACACCTCGGCTGACACGTGCCGTGCCCGCTACAAAGGCCATGGCACCTGCATCTTCATCGGCTGCCCTCGTGGCTCCTCCACCATGTGCCTCGGACTCCATCTTGAACCCCTCTCCCCCTCACTCCGCGTTGGGAAAGACTGAACCCTCCCTATAGAACTGATCCCCGTAGTGCGACATGCAACTCAGCATCGGCAGAGCGCCTGCACAAACACACCCTGGTCCTGCCTCCCGATAGGTTCCCACCAACAGTTGGCTCCCACAGTGGCTGCAGGCTCTCCGGCAATAGGCGCTCCCTGCAGAAGCTTCAAGCGTTCACCCGATGTGTCACCCCAATGAGCCTGCACAGACACACCCACGTGGTCTGGGCCGTCTAAGTCAGCCCTGCCTCAGGCCTGGAAACCTGGTAAACGGCTTAGCCAGGAAGCCGCTGGGTAGCACTCCACCCTTTATTGTGTCGGCAGCTCCTCAGTGCGCATGCTCAAACAGACCCCACCCCACTCCTCAGGGCACGTGCCTGTTTCCCGTCCAAGCCTGCAAACCCCAGTGAGTCCTGGTCCCTGTGCACCTCCGAGACTGCAGTGCTACCAACCTGGCCACGCTCACAGGTGACCATCCTGCTGAGCGCAGGTCCTTGTTATTGACTTCCGGAAGGGAGTCGGGCACCCCTGGGTCAGGGCCGGTCTATCCCTCTGGTGTCCCACACGTAGGTCACGTCAGTGCAAATGTATCTGTGTGCGTGAGTGCATGGGCAGGTGCATGCCCATGGGCGTGTGCATGGGTGTGTTTCTGAGAGAGAGCACGTGCACAGGTTCACACGCATAGGCGTGTGCGTGTGTCTGTTTTTGCAGGTGTCTGCACGTGGGCATGTATGTGGGCAGGAGAGCATGTGGTCAGGTGCATGCACGCGGGCGTGTGAGTGTGCATGTGTGTGTGAAAGAGCACGGGTCAGATTAATGCACATGGGTGTCTCCGTGTGTGTGTGCTTGCACAGGTGCCTTCACATGGGAGTGGGGCGACCCGGCTCTGGAGTCCTGAGACTAGGGGTGTAGAGGGGGCTGTGCCTGCCCGCCTGGGGAGGGAAGCGGGGACTTCTGTGGGACTCACTGGGGACGGCGTGGGGCTGGGCCGCCTGGGGGTCCGGGCACACAGACTGCAGGGACTCCAGGCTGGGGACTTACACCTGGCATCCCAGAAGCACCGGTGGTACTGGCTGGATTAAAGGGCTGCAGGAAGGGCAGTGTTCCCCAAGACACCCCCAGTCTCTTGGCCCTCTGCTGACACAACTCTCATGGGCTTTCCCTCCCCAGGAACCAAGTCTTGGGGCTCGAGGTGCCAGGGGCCCTCAACCGGGAGGTGACCCTGTGTCTGCTGACCTTCTGGGCGCTGGTCTACTTCTGTGTCTGGGAGGGGGTATAGTCAACAAGCAAGGTACAGCCGGGGGTGATGGCGGGGCTGGGGCAGCACTGCCTGGGCGTGGGGTGCATATGCCAGGGAACCGCTGGTGCCACAGGAGGTGACTGGATCCGGGCCACTGCCCGAGGAGGAGGCAGATACTTCAATCCGGGCCCCTTGATCTCCACCCCCTGGCCGGATAGGCCTCTGGGCAGCCCGCCAAATCCCAGGCCAGCAGCCTTCCCCCACCCCCAGTGGAAGGATTCGATTTTCCTGCATTATCATGTTAGCTGTAGGAGTTTTGTAGATGACCTTGATCGGATTAAGAAAGTCTGTTTGTAGTCCTAGTTTTCCGACAGTTTTTATCATAGCGGTGGTTGAACGCTGTCAAATGCTTTTTCGGCATCTTGAGAAATGATCGTATGGCTTTTCTCCTGTTTTGTACTTAATATGATGGATAACACTGGTTGATGGGTTTTTTAATGCATAACCAATCTTTCATTCTTGGGATAGATCTCGTTTGGTCATAAGGCTGTATATGTCGCCGGATTAAATTTGATAACATTTCATATTTTGTGCTTAGCTTAATGAAGGATATTAGCCTGCGGTTCTCTTTTCTTGCAATATCATCATATGGCTTTGGTGTTCTGTTAAGACTGGCCTCGGAAAATGATTTGAGAAGTGTTTCCCCTCCTCTGCTTTCTGAAAGAATTTGTATAGGATTGGTGATATTTCTCCTTTAAATATTTCATAGCGTTCCCTAGTTAAGTCACGTGGGCCTGGAGTTTTCTGTTCCGTATCTTTGATCGATTTAGGGATATTTAGGTTTCCCACTTCCTTCTTGAGTTAGTTTTGGGAATTTGTGTCATTCAAGGAATTTGTTATTTTCATCTACATTGGCAAACGTATTCGCAGACATTGTTCCTAATGTGCTGTGGTTGCTTGCACAATCCTGTCCGTCGCTGCGCGACCCCGTGGACCGTGGCCTGCCGGGTTCCTCTGTCCACAGGTATTGTCCAGGCCAGAATACTGGAGGGGGGTTCCCATGCCCTCCTTCAGGGGATCTCTCCAACCCAGGGATCGAACCCAGGTCTCCTGCATTGCAGGCGGATTCTTGACCTTCTGAGCCACTAGGGAAGCCCAAGAATACTGGAGTGGCTAGCCTATCCCTTCTCCAGGGGATCTTCCCAACCCAGGAGTGTAACTGGGGTCTCCTGCATTGCCAGTGGATTCTTTGCCAGCTGAGCTACCAGGGAAGCCCTTAAACCACCTGGTCTGTGGTATTTTATTATTATTCTGTTATGCCATGCTACGCGGACAAATGGGCTTCCAAGGTGGCTCAGTGGTAAAATAATCTGCCTGCCAAGCAGTAGATGTGAGTTCAGTCCTTGGTTCGGGAAGATCCCCTGAAGAAGGAAATGGCAACCCACTCCAGTATGCTTGCCTGGAAAACCCCACGGACACAGACAGAGGAGCCTGGTGGGCTACAGTTCATTGGGTTGCAAAAGAGTTGGGCACAGTTTAGCGACTAAACAACAAGCTGACAAATTCAGGGTAGGCAGGACAAAAGTGGACACTTTCATACCCACCTGGTTCGAGTCAAATCGATGCAACCGTTTTGGAGGGCATGGGGATATGTATAAAACATATTTGGGAATATGTGTAAAACATTTCAAAAAGAGATTACTTTTTCACCCAACAACCCTCCGTTTTAGCTCAGAATTATTGTACATAGTGTGCTGGTGGTAGTGGTCTGGTCACTCAGTCATGTCCGACTCTTGCAACTCCACAGACCGTAGCCCAGCAGGCTCCTCTGCCCATGGGATTTCTCAGGCAAGAATACTGGCGTGGTTTGCCATTTCCTTGTCCACATAATATGTTACACAAAAGCAAATGTACCAGGATGTCCATTTCAGCATTGTTTGTAATACTGAAAAACTGCAAACAGCCTAAAGGCCTAGTTACAAGAGACTGGTGAAAATAACTATGGATTACACATTCTGAGGGATATTAGACAGCTCTTACAAGTACTGCGGATGGCACAGGCTTTGCTGTATCCACCATATGGCCCACTTCTGGGTCAATTCTGGGTGCCCTGTCTGGAAAGGGATGGTCCTTCTCCTTATGCCCTTCCACCAGCTGCCCCTTGCAGTGTCCCTCTCCTCCTTTGACTTGTCTCTTTTTCAACCATGATATGAGTTGATGAGCAAGCAGCTAATCGCTTAACAAGAAAAGAGGCCTGTTTCTACCTTGAAGTAATAAATAAGGGCCAAGTCTTCAGACCGCATTAGTTACGTAAGAAAGAAAAGTATGATCCTTCAATTCACGAAGGGTCCAGCCTTGCTATTGCAAGTGAAAAATGAGTGGAACGAAAACGACCAAAATTGCCACTTTAGTTTTTAAGCCAAAGGGAGAGCTTCTGGGTCTGGGTAACTACCAGATACAGAGGTAGTTTCTGTCTTCAGGCATGGCTGGGCCCAGCATTTTGTCCCGGAGATTTGCCTTCTTGCTCCAACTCCCCCTCTGTCCTTTGCCAGCCTGCCTCCCCTAGAGAATCAAAGTGTCACTGGTTGGATGATATCACCACAGCAGGAGGAATGTGGTCCTCCAATGGCCAGGCCTGAGCCACATGCCCACCCGTGGAATCAAATGTGAAGTCAGCTCTATCACAGTCACAATGGCCTAGAGAAAAGGAAAGGGGCAGTTTTCCAGAGTGACAGCGTACCGGTGCCAAGAGAAGGAAAAGGGACACTGAATTACAAAACCCATCCATGTCCTCGACAGCGGTATAGACTTTGCATCAAATTCATAATCAATTTCCAGTGTTTAAAGGAACGAGACTGGGAACGAATATTTCTTAATCTAACAGTGTGTCCACGCTCAGTCACTCAGTCGTGTCCGACTCTTTGCGACCCCATGGACTGTAGCCCAGCAGGCTCCTCTGTCCATGGGATTTTCCAGGCACGAAGACTGGAGTGGGTTGCCGTTTTCTTCTCCAATTTTATACAGCTCTTAAATATACAATAATATACAATTATAACATACAATATTATACAGCTCTTAAAAAGTACTGCGGATGGCACAGGCTTTGCTGTATCCACCATATGGCCCACTTCTGGGTCAATTCTGGGTGCCCTGTCTGGAAAGGGATGGTCCTTCTCCTTGTAATATAAAGTGCCAATCAACTGTCCAGGTGGATTTTACTACCACTTAAGGGTTCTTGTTTGGCTTCCCAGGTGGTCCAGTGGTCAAGATTCTGCCTGCCAATCCAGGGCACATGGGTTCAGTCCCTGGGCCAGGAATAGCCCACATGCCTGGGGCAGCTAAGCTCGTGTGCCGCAACAACTGAGCGCACCACTGTCTAAAGTCTGTGCTCCTCGACAAGGGAAACCTCTGCAATGAGAAGCCTGAGCACAGCAGTTAGAGAGTAGCCTCTGCTGGCTGCAAGTACAGAAAACCTACACACAGTTAACAAGATGCAGCACAGCCAAAAAAAAAAAAACTCATAAATAAAATTTTTCAAAACAGTCCCTGTTTCCAGCTATAGCCTTCTCGGCCATTGAAGATTTCAGTTAATTAAGTTCCTCCTACACCGAGATCTGCTCTGGTCCTACAGAGTCAATCTTAATAAGTAAGATCCAAAAAGGATCAAACTGTTTCCAAGCAACTTAACAGGATTCCAGAATACAGCTCAAGAAAAGTTTAGGCATAGAAAAATATTAAGCATGCAAGGGAAATTTGATATTGCTTGGCATCCAATCTAAAATTACCAGGAGGCAAAGAAGCAGGAAAATCAAATCCGTTATAACAGAGATCAGCGTGGTGGTGTTCAGTTGCTCAGTCGTGTCTATTTTCAACTCCATGAACTGCGGCAGGCCAGGCTTCCCTGTCCTTCACCATCTCCCAGAACTTGCTCAAACTCACGTCTGGTGTCGTGATGCCATCCAACCATCTCATCTTCTGTCATTCCCTTCTCCTCCTGCCTTCAATATTTCCCAGCATCAGAGTCTTTGCCAGTGAGCTGGCTCTTCATATCAGGTGGCCAAAGTGATGGGAGATCACATTTTAACAGAAATCAGTTAAAATCCATTAATTGGAAAGGAAGAAATAAATGTGCATGTATGTGCCTACAAAACGCTTGTCTAAGAGGGAGTTCCATGGGATCTACAAAAGAGCTATTACAAGTAATCCGTGACTTTAGCAAGGTTTCACGATACAAGGTTACTCTTGAGAGTGCCTTGAACTGCAAGGAGATCAAACTAATCAATCCTAAAGGAAATCAGTCCCGAATATTCATTGGAAGGACGGGTGCTGAAGCCGGAGCGACAACACTTCGGTCAGCAGAAGCCAAAAGCTGACTCACTGGAAAAGACTGTGATGCTGGGAAAGATTTAAGGCAAAAAGAGAAGGGGAGCACAGAAGGTGAGATGGTTAGATAGCACCACCGACTCAAAGGACATGAATTTGAGCCAATTCCAGGAGACAGCGGGGACACAGAGCCTGGTGTGCTACAGTCCATGGGATCGCAAAGACTCACCTGGACACAAAAGACTCAACAACAACAACAACATTCTGGTGTTTTATATATAAATGTAACTGTAAAACTGACAAAATATTCCAAAATCAATACCGAATGGCAGTACACAACTTTCTTATTCTCCCACTTCTTACATTGGCTTCCATTATGTTGTACTCCTTGAATACCTGGATCTCAGAACCTCTCCTCCAACTAAAAGACAAATGCAGTATTAGGAAGCGAACCCTCTAAAAATAAAGTCAGAGGCAGCACAGTAGCTCAGTTTTACTTTCTGCAGTTAACAATCACCAAACAAACGATGTGGACCCTGAGCCCCCAAGCAGCAGCACAGGCACAAGATGAAGCCCCATCAAAGTAATTCAGAAAGCAATGCCCTGGGGAAGGACACTTGAGGCTAGGGCACATAGGCTAGGTTTAAGCCCCTCTTCTCTGCTGAGGCTTAGCAGGAGGAGGGGGCACAAAGTGCTGCAAGGACTGCATCACCATGGAAAGCTGCCCCACACAGAGGTCGATGGACCTGCGGAGCAGGACAGGGTCTTCAGCAGTCAATCGGCTAAAAGGGAGGGAAAATGAAATTCAAGCTCCTGCCAAGGAGGAGGAAGAGAAGCATGTCCTCCCTCTGTCCCCGCACACCGACAGAGCCCCGAGCACCACACTTCTCCTCTAGGCTTAACCCTCCATTATGGCTCCTCCTGGGCCGAGACTGGCCACCGTCCTCCACTCCCTCCCCAGCCCCGGCCCCCTTTAGAACTTACAGAACCAACATGCAGCCGTTAACATCGAGCTCCCTCCGAATCAGCCCTGGCAGTTGAGTAGGTGGAGTCAGGAGGTGGCGGGCGATGTCCGCCTGTGCGTGCGATGCGAAAAGCACATTGAGGCTGCTGGTGGAGATATGGTTAAGGCACCATCCACATGACTCACGTGGCTTGCATGTCAGGCTCCCTGCTCGTGGAGACTCGCCTTCTCCCACAAGGCCGCCGCCAGATACCCTGGCTATCACTGCCCGACCCTCTGGATCCCTTCAGGTTTCTTTCCGTCACCACCATCCCCTGGCAGCCAGACCACCCCTGACCCATACCCTCCAGCCCCGCAGAGTACCCTCCTCCCACACTTTAGGCCCCGCCACCTGCAACCCCCCAAACTACCCCTAGCGCACACCCCGACCCCTGCGGCCGCCCAGCCCACCGGGGCTCCCAGCATAGGATACCACTGGAGGGCTCGGTTAATCGGAACTCTGGCTCCGGGTGCAGCGTCTCCACCCGGCCCTGGCGCCTGCGGTGCCCCCGGGATCTGTGGCATGGCACCGGCTGCACCACCCGACTCTCCTGCAGCGCTGGGGCCTCTGGGATTAGCCTGGTCACCAGAGCCGCCAGGGACTCCTCGACTGACGGCGTCACCAGGGACAGCTGGGTCGCCAGGGCAATCGTGGCCACCAGCACCACCTTGCACGCCTTGGCCACCACCTGCCGTGCCCGCTGCAGAGGCCACGGCGACTGCGTCTTCATCGGCTGCCCTTGTGGCTCCTCCACCGTGTGCCTCGGACTCCATCTTGAACCCTCTCCCCCACCTCCGCGGCGGGAAAGACTGAACAGTCCCTACAAATACCAGTCCCGGAGTGAGACCTGCAACTCAGCAGAGCGCCCGCGCAAACCCACCCTGGTCCTGCCTCACGATTGGTTCCCACCGACAACGGGTGCCCTGCTGAAGCTTCGCGCATTCACGCACCACGTAGCCCCAACGCGCATGCGCAGACCCATACCCACGAGGTCTGGGCTCTCTTAAGTCAGCCCTGCCTCCGGCCGGGAAACCTGGTAAACGGTTCAGCCGTGAGGCCTCTAGGCGGCGCTCCACCCTTCGGTGTGGGGGCAGCGCCTCAGTGCGCGATGCTCAAACAGACGCTGCCGCCCTCCTCAAGGCGCGTGACTGTTTCCACGCCAAGCCTGCAAACCCCAAGTGAGCCCTGGTCCCTGTGCACCTTCAAGTCTGTGCTGCTGACAGCTTGGCGTCGCTCACAGGTGACCATCCTGCTGAGCGCAGGTCCTTTTCCTTGACTCCCAGAAGGGAGTTGGGCACCCCTGGGTCAGCGCTCGTCTGTCTCTCTGGTGTCTCGCACATAGCTCACATGTCTGTATGTGTGTCTGTGTGCATGATCGCATGAGCGGGTGCATGCCCATGGGCGTGTGTATGGGTGTGCTTGTAAGAGAGAGCGTGTGCACAGATTTATGCACATAGGCGTGTGAATGTGCTTATCTGTGTGTGTGCCCGAGAGAGTGCCCTTACACAGGTGCGTGCCCATCAGGTGTGTGCGTGGGTGTGTTTCAGAGACAGAGCATATGCACAGATTCATGACATAAGCATGTGAGTGTGTCTGTGTGTGGAGGTGCTTGTGCGTGGGCATGTTATGTGCGGTCACGAGTGAGCGTGTGGTCAGGGGCGTGCACATGGGTGTGTGTGTGTGTGTGTGTGCGCTTCAAAGAGGCCACGGTTGGGATGCATTCACGTGGGCATATGTCTCTGTGTGCGTGCTTTCAAGGTGCCTTCACATGGGAGTGGGGTGACCCGGCCCTGGAGGCATGATACGAGGGATGCGGAGCATACTGTGCCCGCCCACCTGGGGAGGGAAGCGGGGGGAGGGGGGGGACTGCTGTCAGACTCACTGGGGATGGCGTGGGGCTGGGCCGCCTGGGGCTCCAGGCACACAGACTGCAGGGACTCCAGGCTGGGGACTTACATCAGGCCCCCCAGAAGCACCGGTGGGACCGGCTGGACTCAAGGGCCGAGGGAAGGGCAATACCCCCTAGGACACCCCCAGTCTCTTGCCCTCTCCTGCTGGCACAACTCTCATGGCTTTCCCTTCCCCAAGAACAATGTCTTGAGGCTATCCAGAGGGCCGGAGGTACCGGGGGACCTCAACTGGAATGTGACCCTGTGTCTACTGGCCTGCTGGTCCACTTCTGTGTCTAGAAGGGGGTCAAGTCAACAGGCAAGGTACAGCCGGGGGAGACCACGGGGCTGGGGCAGCACTGCCTGGGCGTGGGGTTCATCTGCCAGGGACCACTGGTGCCACGGGAGGTGACTGCATCAGGGGTTGTACTTCAATCCGGTCCCTGAGCCCCACCCCCTGGCCGGAGAGTCCTCGGCCCCCCCAGCAGACTTCCCTCACCCCCACTGGAAGGGAAGAGCCACCAGCAGTGGCTGACCCTTTCCTGTGTGGGGGGCATCCCTGTCCCACCTTTCCACCCTCCCAGTTTCTGTTGATTCTGGCTCCCAGTCAGTTTTAGGGTGTGCAAAGACCTGGTCTACTGCCTATGTCTGTCCCCTGCTCTGTGGCCAAGAGGACACCAGCGGGGAGCCTGGACATGTCAATGTATGGCAGTAACCGCTGTAATATTGTAAAGTAATTAGCCTCCAATTAAAAAGATAAATTAATTTTTTAAAAAAGCAAGAGAGAAGTAAACAGTTAGGTCAGCATTTCTAATTGTTGGAATATAGTAATACTTTAAGGAAATAACCGTTAATGGAAAGATTTATAAATTCCACTAATTCATTAACCATAGTAATGAAAAACGTGGAAACAACTTACATGTTCCATAATGAGATTATTATTGTTGCTGTTGTTTTTATTTAAAGACCCAATTTTACTTTTTTGGCCACGCCACACGACATGTGGGATCGTAGTTCTGCTGCCAGGGACTGAACCTGCAGCCCTTACACTGGAAGTGCATAGTCTTATCCACCGGACTGCCTGGGAAGTCCCAATAATTACATTATCATGCATCTTATATCTATTCAATAACACATTTCTGAAGAGATTTTAGAAAGTGGAAAAGCTAGTATACTAAATGAAAAAAAATTCAGGAAAAAAATTAAAGCTAAACTTGATAACTTCTACATCACATGCTGTTATGTATTTAATGTGCAAGTACACCTAGAAAATATTCTTAAACGTTGACAGTATTTAGTGCTGAACATAGGGCTCGATTTTCATTTTCTGAAATTGTTTTCAATTCCCTTGTAATTGGAATTCAAACATCTGGATTTCAGTACCTTCCCTCTAACACGAGAACAAAGATAAAAAATGTTTTTAAAATCCAGAAGCGCATTAGCTGAAAAGAAACTGGGGCACAAAAAGTGACTCAGCTTTATTTTCTGCTGTAACAAACACTGAAGCACCCCACTCCTCAAGCAGCAGGGCAACAAAGCAAGTGAACCAACAGAGACCAAAGGCCAGTAAAGGCAAAAACTTAGACTCAAATAACAAAGTGGCGATGCCTCTTAGTTTGAATTCCCTATGCCCCGCCGAGCAGGGGACACAAGGTTAGGCCTCAGCCCCTTTCCTCAGCGAGGTGGGAGCCCAAGGCTCCGAATGTTCCGAATCACCAGGGAAAGCTGATCGAGGAATGGGTTCATGGAAAGTCGGATGAAAGCCAGGTCTTCACAGGTCTTCAGCAGTCCATGTACTAAAAGCAGGGAAAAGAAAATCAGGTTAAAGGGAAGATTGCTCCTGTAGGTCCAGGGTACCAACCCCCCTGCTTATACCAAGCCCCTCAGTGTCTCCATCATAGCACGCTTAAGAGGGAGCTCAGACCACAGCACCTGCCACCCCCCACTTCCCAAGGCAAACTCGTCTGGAACTGACACAAGCAGGTCACTGCCATTCACTGCAAATTCCCTCAGAACCAATCCTTGGTGGCGCTGGGCATCTGGGAGCAGAGATCTGCGAGCCATGTCTGCCTCCAGGGGTGACTGGAAAGGCACTCTGAGTGTGCTGGGAGAGACACGGTTAAGGCACCACCCATTACAGAATTTGCTGATTATCTCGGGCTTCCTCGCACCTCAGAGGCCTGCTTTTACCCCAGGATGCCCATCCTCCTGACCACAACCTGAGACCACCCTGAGCTGCCTCCCTAACCCTTCTGTCCATCTTCCCCACCCTCCAGGCTCCTCAGGCCTTGACAACCTCCTTTCCTGCCAGGCTGCCCAGTCCTGCTGCCCCGGATCGCCCCCGTACTCCCTTCTATCCCTTCCTCAGGCTGCCGGCATGTTTCCCTCCACCACACCACTGACCCCGCCCAGAAAGGCTCCCTGAAAAGGATACAGCACCGCCTCTCCACGTCTAGGCCTTACAGCCAAGGGTGCTACATCTCCAGCGGGTCCTAGGCCACCTGGTGCCCGCTCACCCCGGGGACGAGCTCCAGCGTCTTCCATCACCGCTCTTCCTCTGCCAGGCCCACCCCCGCCTTCTGGGGCCCGGGGACGATCCTCACCTTCAGCGCTGCCTGAACCACTCTGGCAAGGAGGTGCTCTGGAGCTATGCTGGTCATCTCGGCCCTCTGCGCCACCGGCACCACCACCCGACGCCTGCATGGCTGCTGTGCGTCTCCCTCAGACGCCAAATAAGGGGCGGAGAGACTGGGCCGCTCACGAAGTCCCTCCCCTTCTGCGCAAGGACGCCAAAAGTGCGCCTGCGCACACAGCCCAGCCACCCACGGGCTGCTATGGAGACCGTGTGAGGCTGGAGGGACTCGGCTCTGTCACAACGCCACGCTCCTTTCAGGTGCCCCCGATGCGCCTGCGCACACGGGCCCCTCCAGTGCCGGCTCAGATGGCGTGGAATGGAGCCCGCCAAGTGTCCACAGAGACGCCACTGAGACACAAATGCCGACTTTCCCGTCTCATGGCCTAAAGCTAGTTCCACAATGCGACTTTCGTTTCTCCAACGTATGCCACAGAAGGGTCTCACTGGACTAAGGTGGGAGTCGAGGGCAAGGGGCCAAGCCACACCACCCACCCTGGTCCCCTTTTTGCCCAGTCCACATCATAGCTGTGTTCTTTGACCGTAGTGATAGCTAGCACTTCCTATGGTCCAAGCGTTTTTTCAAGTGCTTTCATGTGTTCGTCCATCACGTCCGTTTTCAGACAGTATTGCCATGGCACAGGCCTCCCTTGTGGTTCAGCTGCTAAAGAATCTGCCTGCAGTGTGGGAGACCTGGGTTTGATCTCTGGGTTGGGAAGATCCCCTGGAGAAGGGAAAGGCTACCCACTCCAGTATTCAGGCCTGGAAAATTCCGTGGACTGTATAGTCCATGGGGTCGCAAAGAGTCAGACATGACTGAGCGACTTTCACTTCACTTCACTTCATAAAATGAGAAAATACTCCAAAATTAATACTGAATGGCAGTAAACTACTGTCTTATTCTCCGGCTTCTTACATTGTCTTCACTTATGTTGTACTCCTTGAATATCTGCATCTCAGAACTTCCCCTCCAACCAGAAGACAAATAGAGTATTAAGAAGTGCAGAAGCTAAAACTAGTCAGAGAGGGCACAGTAGCTCAGTTTCGTTTTCTGCAGTTAACAATCACCAAACAAAGTATGGTGGACCCCGAACCCCCCAGCAGCAGCACAGGCACAAGATGAAGCAGAAATCAATGCCCTCGGGAAGGACACTTGAGGCTAGGGCACATGCGCTAGATTTAACCCTGACTTTCGTGCAGAGGCTTAGTAGAAAGGGCGGGGGGGGGGCGCATAGTGCCGCATGGTCCGCATCACCAGGGAAATCTGCAGACAGAGGGTGATGGACGTCTGGAGCAGGGCATGGTCTTCAGCACTCAATTGGCTAAAATAAGGAGGGAAGATGAAATTCAAGCTCCCGACAAGAAGGAGGAAGTGGAGCATGTCCTTCCTCTGTCCCCGCACACTGACAAGCCCAGAGCACCACATTTCTCCTTTAGGCTTAACCCTCCATTATGGCTCCTCCCAGGCCAAGACGGGCCCTGGCCACTGCCCACCACCCCCTCCCCAGCCTGGGCCCCTGCCCCCTTTAGAACTGACAGAACCAACAAGCAGCCATTAACATTGAGCTCCTTCTGAACTGGCGCTCACAGCGGAGTACTTTGAGACAGGAAGTTGCGGGCGATTTTTGCCTGAGCGAGCGATGCAAAAGGTACGGTGAGAATGCTGGTGGAGATGTGGTTAAGGCACCATCCACATTTCTCATTTTGCCTGTACGTCAAGCTCCCTGCTCACGGAGACCCGCCTTCTCCCACAAGGTCGCCGCTGGACACTTTGGATATCACTGCCCCGACCCTCTGGATCCCTTCAGGTTGCTTTTCCTCACCACCGTGCCCTGGCAGCCAGACCACCCCTGACCCATACCCTTCAGCCCCCCAGAGTATCCTCCTCCTACACTTTAGGCCCCGCCGCCTGCAACCACCCAAACCACCCCTAGCCCACACCCGGAACCCCATGGCCGCCCGGCCCACTGGGGCTCCTGGAATAGGATACAACTGAACTGGTCAGTTACTCAGAACTCTGGCTCTGGGTGCAGTGTCTCTTCCCAACTGTGGTGTCTGAGGTAACCCCAGGATCTGCAGAATGTCACCAACTGCACCACCTGACTCTCCTGCAGCGCTGGGGCCTCTGGGATCACTCAGGTCGCCGGGGTCGCCAGGGACTGTAGGACTGACAGTGTCACCAGGGCCAGCTGGGTCACCAGGGCCATCGCGGCCACCAGCATCACCCAGCACACCTCGGCTGACACGTGCCGTGCCCGCTACAAAGGCCATGGCACCTGCATCTTCATCGGCTGCCCTCGTGGCTCCTCCACCATGTGCCTCGGACTCCATCTTGAACCCCTCTCCCCCTCACTCCGCGTTGGGAAAGACTGAACCCTCCCTATAGAACTGATCCCCGTAGTGCGACATGCAACTCAGCATCGGCAGAGCGCCTGCACAAACACACCCTGGTCCTGCCTCCCGATAGGTTCCCACCAACAGTTGGCTCCCACAGTGGCTGCAGGCTCTCCGGCAATAGGCGCTCCCTGCAGAAGCTTCAAGCGTTCACCCGATGTGTCACCCCAATGAGCCTGCACAGACACACCCACGTGGTCTGGGCCGTCTAAGTCAGCCCTGCCTCAGGCCTGGAAACCTGGTAAACGGCTTAGCCAGGAAGCCGCTGGGTAGCACTCCACCCTTTATTGTGTCCGCAGCTCCTCAGTGCGCATGCTCAAACAGACCCCACCCCACTCCTCAGGGCACGTGCCTGTTTCCCGTCCAAGCCTGCAAACCGCAGTGAGTCCTGGTCCCTGTGCACCTCCAAGACTGCAGTGCTACCAACCTGGCCACGCTCACAGGTGACCATCCTGCTGAGCGCAGGTCCTTGTTATTGACTTCCGGAAGGGAGTCGGGCACCCCTGGGTCAGGGCCGGTCTATCCCTCTGGTGTCCCACACGTAGGTCACGTCAGTGCAAATGTATCTGTGTGCGTGAGTGCATGGGCAGGTGCATGCCCATGGGCGTGTGCATGGGTGTGTTTCTGAGAGAGAGCACGTGCACAGGTTCACACGCATAGGCGTGTGCGTGTGTCTGTTTTTGCAGGTGTCTGCACGTGGGCATGTATGTGGGCAGGAGAGCATGTGGTCAGGTGCATGCACGCGGGCGTGTGAGTGTGCATGTGTGTGTGAAAGAGCACGGGTCAGATTAATGCACATGGGTGTCTCCGTGTGTGTGTGCTTGCACAGGTGCCTTCACATGGGAGTGGGGCGACCCGGCTCTGGAGTCCTGAGACTAGGGGTGTAGAGGGGGCTGTGCCTGCCCGCCTGGGGAGGGAAGCGGGGACTTCTGTGGGACTCACTGGGGACGGCGTGGGGCTGGGCCGCCTGGGGGTCCGGGCACACAGACTGCAGGGACTCCAGGCTGGGGACTTACACCTGGCATCCCAGAAGCACCGGTGGTACTGGCTGGATTAAAGGGCTGCAGGAAGGGCAGTGTTCCCCAAGACACCCCCAGTCTCTTGGCCCTCTGCTGACACAACTCTCATGGGCTTTCCCTCCCCAGGAACCAAGTCTTGGGGCTCGAGGTGCCAGGGGCCCTCAACCGGGAGGTGACCCTGTGTCTGCTGACCTTCTGGGCGCTGGTCTACTTCTGTGTCTGGGAGGGGGTATAGTCAACAAGCAAGGTACAGCCGGGGGTGATGGCAGGGCTGGGGCAGCACTGCCTGGGCGTGGGGTGCATATGCCAGGGAACCGCTGGTGCCACAGGAGGTGACTGGATCCGGGCCACTGCCCGAGGAGGAGGCAGATACTTCAATCCGGGCCCCTTGATCTCCACCCCCTGGCCGGATAGGCCTCTGGGCAGCCCGCCAAATCCCAGGCCAGCAGCCTTCCCCCACCCCCAGTGGAAGGATTCGATTTTCCTGCATTATCATGTTAGCTGTAGGAGTTTTGTAGATGACCTTGATCGGATTAAGAAAGTCTGTTTGTAGTCCTAGTTTTCCGACAGTTTTTATCATAGCGGTGGTTGAACGCTGTCAAATGCTTTTTCGGCATCTTGAGAAATGATCGTATGGCTTTTCTCCTGTTTTGTACTTAATATGATGGATAACACTGGTTGATGGGTTTTTTAATGCATAACCAATCTTTCATTCTTGGGATAGATCTCGTTTGGTCATAAGGCTGTATATGTCGCCGGATTAAATTTGATAACATTTCATATTTTGTGCTTAGCTTAATGAAGGATATTAGCCTGCGGTTCTCTTTTCTTGCAATATCATCATATGGCTTTGGTGTTTTGTAAGACTGGCCTCGGAAAATGATTTGAGAAGTGTTTCCCCTCCTCTGCTTTCTGAAAGAATTTGTATAGGATTGGTGATATTTCTCCTTTAAATATTTCATAGCGTTCCCTAGTTAAGTCACGTGGGCCTGGAGTTTTCTGTTCCGTATCTTTGATCGATTTAGGGATATTTAGGTTTCCCACTTCCTTCTTGAGTTAGTTTTGGGAATTTGTGTCATTCAAGGAATTTGTTATTTTCATCTACATTGGCAAACGTATTCGCAGACATTGTTCCTAATGTGCTGTGGTTGCTTGCACAATCCTGTCCGTCGCTGCGCGACCCCGTGGACCGTGGCCTGCCGGGTTCCTCTGTCCACAGGTATTGTCCAGGCCAGAATACTGGAGGGGGGTTCCCATGCCCTCCTTCAGGGGATCTCTCCAACCCAGGGATCGAACCCCGGTCTCCTGCATTGCAGGCGGATTCTTGACCTTCTGAGCCACTAGGGAAGCCCAAGAATACTGGAGTGGCTAGCCTATCCCTTCTCCAGGGGATCTTCCCAACCCAGGAGTGTAACTGGGGTCTCCTGCATTGCCAGTGGATTCTTTGCCAGCTGAGCTACCAGGGAAGCCCTTAAACCACCTGGTCTGTGGTATTTTATTATTATTCTGTTATGCCATGCTACGCGGACAAATGGGCTTCCAAGGTGGCTCAGTGGTAAAATAATCTGCCTGCCAAGCAGTAGATGTGAGTTCAGTCCTTGGTTCGGGAAGATCCCCTGAAGAAGGAAATGGCAACCCACTCCAGTATGCTTGCCTGGAAAACCCCACGGACACAGACAGAGGAGCCTGGTGGGCTACAGTTCATTGGGTTGCAAAAGAGTTGGGCACAGTTTAGCGACTAAACAACAAGCTGACAAATTCAGGGTAGGCAGGACAAAAGTGGACACTTTCATACCCAACTGGTTCGAGTCAAATCGATGCAACCGTTTTGGAGGGCATGGGGATATGTATAAAACATATTTGGGAATATGTGTAAAACATTTCAAAAAGAGATTACTTTTTCACCCAACAACCCTCCGTTTTAGCTCAGAATTATTGTACATAGTGAGCTGGTGGTAGTGGTCTGGTCACTCAGTCATGTCCGACTCTTGCAACTCCACAGACCGTAGCCCAGCAGGCTCCTCTGCCCATGGGATTTCTCAGGCAAGAATACTGGCGTGGTTTGCCATTTCCTTGTCCACATAATATGTTACACAAAAGCAAATGTACCAGGATGTCCATTTCAGCATTGTTTGTAATACTGAAAAACTGCAAACAGCCTAAAGGCCTAGTTACAAGAGACTGGTGAAAATAACTATGGATTACACATTCTGAGGGATATTAGACAGCTCTTACAAGTACTGCGGATGGCACAGGCTTTGCTGTATCCACCATATGGCCCACTTCTGGGTCAATTCTGGGTGCCCTGTCTGGAAAGGGATGGTCCTTCTCCTTATGCCCTTCCAACAGCTGCCCCTTGCAGTGTCCCTCTCCTCCTTTGACTTGTCTCTTTTTCAACCATGATATGAGTTGATGAGCAAGCAGCTAATCGCTTAACAAGAAAAGAGGCCTGTTTCTACCTTGAAGTAATAAATAAGGGCCAAGTCTTCAGACCGCATTAGTTACGTAAGAAAGAAAAGTATGATCCTTCAATTCACGAAGGGTCCAGCCTTGCTATTGCAAGTGAAAAATGAGTGGAACGAAAACGACCAAAATTGCCACTTTAGTTTTTAAGCCAAAGGGAGAGCTTCTGGGTCTGGGTAACTACCAGATACAGAGGTAGTTTCTGTCTTCAGGCATGGCTGGGCCCAGCATTTTGTCCCGGAGATTTGCCTTCTTGCTCCAACTCCCCCTCTGTCCTTTGCCAGCCTGCCTCCCCTAGAGAATCAAAGTGTCACTGGTTGGATGATATCACCACAGCAGGAGGAATGTGGTCCTCCAATGGCCAGGCCTGAGCCACATGCCCACCCGTGGAATCAAATGTGAAGTCAGCTCTATCACAGTCACAATGGCCTAGAGAAAAGGAAAGGGGCAGTTTTCCAGAGTGACAGCGTACCGGTGCCAAGAGAAGGAAAAGGGACACTGAATTACAAAACCCATCCATGTCCTCGACAGCGGTATAGACTTTGCATCAAATTCATAATCAATTTCCAGTGTTTAAAGGAACGAGACTGGGAACGAATATTTCTTAATCTAACAGTGTGTCCACGCTCAGTCACTCAGTCGTGTCCGACTCTTTGCGACCCCATGGACTGTAGCCCAGCAGGCTCCTCTGTCCATGGGATTTTCCAGGCACGAAGACTGGAGTGGGTTGCCGTTTTCTTCTCCAATTTTATACAGCTCTTAAATATACAATAATATACAATTATAACATACAATATTATACAGCTCTTAAAAAGTACTGCGGATGGCACAGGCTTTGCTGTATCCACCATATGGGCCACTTCTGGGTCAATTCTGGGTGCCCTGTCTGGAAAGGGATGGTCCTTCTCCTTGTAATATAAAGTGCCAATCAACTGTCCAGGTGGATTTTACTACCACTTAAGGGTTCTTGTTTGGCTTCCCAGGTGGTCCAGTGGTCAAGATTCTGCCTGCCAATCCAGGGCACATGGGTTCAGTCCCTGGGCCAGGAATAGCCCACATGCCTGGGGCAGCTAAGCTCGTGTGCCGCAACAACTGAGCGCACCACTGTCTAAAGTCTGTGCTCCTCGACAAGGGAAACCTCTGCAATGAGAAGCCTGAGCACAGCAGTTAGAGAGTAGCCTCTGCTGGCTGCAAGTACAGAAAACCTACACACAGTTAACAAGACGCAGCACAGCCAAAAAAAAAAAGAAAAAAAAATTCATAAATAAAATTTTTAAAAAGAGTCCCTGTTTCCAGCTATAGCCTTCTCGGCCATTGAAGATTTCAGTTAATTAAGTTCCTCCTACACCGAGATCCGCTCTGGTCCTACAGAGTCAATCTTAATAAGTAAGATCCAAAAAGGATCAAACTGTTTCCAAGCAACTTAACAGGATTCCAGAATACAGCTCAAGAAAAGTTTAGGCATAGAAAAATATTAAGCATGCAAGGGAAATTTGATACTGCTTGGCATCCAATCTAAAATTACCAGGAGGCAAAGAAGCAGGAAAATCAAATCCGTTATAACAGAGATCAGCGTGGTGGTGTTCAGTTGCTCAGTCGTGTCTATTTTCAACTCCATGAACTGCGGCAGGCCAGGCTTCCCTGTCCTTCACCATCTCCCAGAACTTGCTCAAACTCACGTCTGGTGTCGTGATGCCATCCAACCATCTCATCTTCTGTCATTCCCTTCTCCTCCTGCCTTCAATATTTCCCAGCATCAGAGTCTTTGCCAGTGAGCTGGCTCTTCATATCAGGTGGCCAAAGTGATGGGAGATCACATTTTAACAGAAATCAGTTAAAATCCATTAATTGGAAAGGAAGAAATAAATGTGCATGCATGTGCCTACAAAACGCTTGTCTAAGAGGGAGTTCCATGGGATCTACAAAAGAGCTATTACAAGTAATCCGTGACTTTAGCAAGGTTTCACGATACAAGGTTACTCTTGAGAGTGCCTTGAACTGCAAGGAGATCAAACTAATCAATCCTAAAGGAAATCAGTCCCGAATATTCATTGGAAGGATGGGTGCTGAAGCCGGAGCGACAACACTTCGGTCAGCAGAAGCCAAAAGCTGACTCACTGGAAAAGACTGTGATGCTGGGAAAGATTTAAGGCAAAAAGAGAAGGGGAGCACAGAAGGTGAGATGGTTAGATAGCACCACCGACTCAAAGGACATGAATTTGAGCCAATTCCAGGAGACAGCGGGGACACAGAGCCTGGTGTGCTACAGTCCATGGGATCGCAAAGACTCACCTGGACACAAAAGACTCAACAACAACAACAACAACAACAACATTCTGGTGTTTTATATATAAATGTAACTGTAAAACTGACAAAATATTCCAAAATCAATACCGAATGGCAGTACACAACTTTCTTATTCTCCCACTTCTTACATTGGCTTCCATTATGTTGTACTCCTTGAATACCTGGATCTCAGAACCTCTCCTCCAACTAAAAGACAAATGCAGTATTAGGAAGCGAACCCTCTAAAAATAAAGTCAGAGGCAGCACAGTAGCTCAGTTTTACTTTCTGCAGTTAACAATCACCAAACAAACGATGTGGACCCTGAGCCCCCAAGCAGCAGCACAGGCACAAGATGAAGCCCCATCAAAGTAATTCAGAAAGCAATGCCCTGGGGAAGGACACTTGAGGCTAGGGCACATAGGCTAGGTTTAAGCCCGTCTTCTCTGCTGAGGCTTAGCAGGAGGAGGGGGCACAAAGTGCTGCAAGGACTGCATCACCACGGAAAGCTGCCCCACACAGAAGTCGATGGACCTGCGGAGCAGGCCAGGGTCTTCAGCAGTCAATCGGCTAAAAGGGAGGGAAAATGAAATTCAAGCTCCTGCCAAGGAGGAGGAAGAGAAGCATGTCCTCCCTCTGTCCCCGCACACCGACAGAGCCCGGAGCACCACACTTCTCCTCTAGGCTTAACCCTCCATTATGGCTCCTCCTGGGCCGAGACTGGCCACCGTCCTCCACTCCCTCCCCAGCCCCGGCCCCCTTTAGAACTTACAGAACCAACATGCAGCCGTTAACATTGAGCTCCCTCCGAATCGGCCCTGGCAGTTGAGTACGTGGAGTCAGGAGGTGGCGGGCGATGTCCGCCTGTGCGTGCGATGCGAAAAGCACATTGAGGCTGCTGGTGGAGATATGGTTAAGGCACCATCCACATGACTCACGTGGCTTGCACGTCAGGCTCCCTGCTCGTGGAGACTCGCCTTCTCCCACAAGGCCGCCGCCAGATACCCTGGCTATCACTGCCCGACCCTCTGGATCCCTTCAGGTTTCTTTCCGTCACCACCATCCCCTGGCAGCCAGACCACCCCTGACCCATACCCTCCAGCCCCGCAGAGTACCCTCCTCCCACACTTTAGGCCCCGCCACCTGCAACCCCCCAAACTACCCCTAGCGCACACCCCGACCCCTGCGGCCGCCCAGCCCACCGGGGCTCCCAGCATAGGATACCACTGGAGGGCTCGGTTAATCGGAACTCTGGCTCCGGGTGCAGCGTCTCCACCCGGCCCTGGCGCCTGCGGTGCCCCCGGGATCTGTGGCATGGCACCGGCTGCACCACCCGACTCTCCTGCAGCGCTGGGGCCTCTGGGATTAGCCTGGTCACCAGAGCCGCCAGGGACTCCTCGACTGACGGCGTCACCAGGGACAGCTGGGTCGCCAGGGCAATCGTGGCCACCAGCACCACCTTGCACGCCTTGGCCACCACCTGCCGTGCCCGCTGCAGAGGCCACGGCGACTGCGTCTTCATCGGCTGCCCTTGTGGCTCCTCCACCGTGTGCCTCGGACTCCATCTTGAACCCTCTCCCCCACCTCCGCGGCGGGAAAGACTGAACAGTCCCTACAAATACCAGTCCCGGAGTGAGACCTGCAACTCAGCAGAGCGCCCGCGCAAACCCACCCTGGTCCTGCCTCACGATTGGTTCCCACCGACAACGGGTGCCCTGCTGAAGCTTCGCGCATTCACGCACCACGTAGCCCCAACGCGCATGCGCAGACCCATACCCACGAGGTCTGGGGTCTCTTAAGTCAGCCCTGCCTCCGGCCGGGAAACCTGGTAAACGGTTCAGCCGTGAGGCCTCTAGGCGGCGCTCCACCCTTCGGTGTGGGGGCAGCGCCTCAGTGCGCGATGCTCAAACAGACGCTGCCGCCCTCCTCAAGGCGCGTGACTGTTTCCACGCCAAGCCTGCAAACCCCAAGTGAGCCCTGGTCCCTGTGCACCTTCAAGTCTGTGCTGCTGACAGCTTGGCGTCGCTCACAGGTGACCATCCTGCTGAGCGCAGGTCCTTTTCCTTGACTCCCAGAAGGGAGTTGGGCACCCCTGGGTCAGCGCTCGTCTGTCTCTCTGGTGTCTCGCACATAGCTCACATGTCTGTATGTGTGTCTGTGTGCATGATCGCATGAGCGGGTGCATGCCCATGGGCGTGTGTATGGGTGTGCTTGTAAGAGACAGCGTGTGCACAGATTTATGCACATAGGCATGTGAATGTGCTTATCTGTGTGTGTGCCCGAGAGAGTGCCCTTACACAGGTGCGTGCCCATCAGGTGTGTGCGTGGGTGTGTTTCAGAGAGAGAGCATATGCACAGATTCATGACATAAGCATGTGAGTGTGTCTGTGTGTGGAGGTGCTTGTGCGTGGGCATGTATGTGTGGTCACGAGAGAGCGTGTGGTCAGGGGCGTGCACATGGGTGTGTGTGTGTGTGTGTGTGTGCTTCAAAGAGGCCACGGTTGGGATGCATTCACGTGGGCATATGTCTCTGTGTGCGTGCTTTCAAGGTGCCTTCACATGGGAGTGGGGTGACCCGGCCCTGGAGGCATGATACGAGGGATGCGGAGCATACTGTGCCCGCCCACCTGGGGAGGGAAGCGGGGGGAGGGGGGGGGACTGCTGTCAGACTCACTGGGGATGGCGTGGGGCTGGGCCGCCTGGGGCTCCAGGCACACAGACTGCAGGGACTCCAGGCTGGGGACTTACATCAGGCCCCCCAGAAGCACCGGTGGGACCGGCTGGACTCAAGGGCCGAGGGAAGGGCAATACCCCCTAGGACACCCCCAGTCTCTTGCCCTCTCCTGCTGGCACAACTCTCATGGCTTTCCCTTCCCCAAGAACAATGTCTTGAGGCTATCCAGAGGGCCGGAGGTACCGGGGGACCTCAACTGGAATGTGACCCTGTGTCTACTGGCCTGCTGGTCCACTTCTGTGTCTAGAAGGGGGTCAAGTCAACAGGCAAGGTACAGCCGGGGGAGACCACGGGGCTGGGGCAGCACTGCCTGGGCGTGGGGTTCATCTGCCAGGGACCACTGGTGCCACGGGAGGTGACTGCATCAGGGGTTGTACTTCAATCCGGTCCCTGAGCCCCACCCCCTGGCCGGAGAGTCCTCGGCCCCCCCAGCAGACTTCCCTCACCCCCACTGGAAGGGAAGAGCCACCAGCAGTGGCTGACCCTTTCCTGTGTGGGGGGCATCCCTGTCCCACCTTTCCACCCTCCCAGTTTCTGTTGATTCTGGCTCCCAGTCAGTTTTAGGGTGTGCAAAGACCTGGTCTACTGCCTATGTCTGTCCCCTGCTCTGTGGCCAAGAGGACACCAGCGGGGAGCCTGGACATGTCAATGTATGGCAGTAACCGCTGTAATATTGTAAAGTAATTAGCCTCCAATTAAAAAGATAAATTAATTTTTTAAAAAAGCAAGAGAGAAGTAAACAGTTAGGTCAGCATTTCTAATTGTTGGAATATAGTAATACTTTAAGGAAATAACCGTTAATGGAAAGATTTATAAATTCCACTAATTCATTAACCATAGTAATGAAAAACGTGGAAACAACTTACATGTTCCATAATGAGATTATTATTGTTGCTGTTGTTTTTATTTAAAGACCCAATTTTACTTTTTTGGCCACGCCACACGACATGTGGGATCGTAGTTCTGCTGCCAGGGACTGAACCTGCAGCCCTTACACTGGAAGTGCATAGTCTTATCCACCGGACTGCCTGGGAAGTCCCAATAATTACATTATCATGCATCTTATATCTATTCAATAACACATTTCTGAAGAGATTTTAGAAAGTGGAAAAGCTAGTATACTAAATGAAAAAAAATTCAGGAAAAAAATTAAAGCTAAACTTGATAACTTCTACATCACATGCTGTTATGTATTTAATGTGCAAGTACACCTAGAAAATATTCTTAAACGTTGACAGTATTTAGTGCTGAACATAGGGCTCGATTTTCATTTTCTGAAATTGTTTTCAATTCCCTTGTAATTGGAATTCAAACATCTGGATTTCAGTACCTTCCCTCTAACACGAGAACAAAGATAAAAAATGTTTTTAAAATCCAGAAGCGCATTAGCTGAAAAGAAACTGGGGCACAAAAAGTGAGTCAGCTTTATTTTCTGCTGTAACAAACACTGAAGCACCCCACTCCTCAAGCAGCAGGGCAACAAAGCAAGTGAACCAACAGAGACCAAAGGCCAGTAAAGGCAAAAACTTAGACTCAAATAACAAAGTGGCGATGCCTCTTAGTTTGAATTCCCTATGCCCCGCCGAGCAGGGGACACAAGGTTAGGCCTCAGCCCCTTTCCTCAGCGAGGTGGGAGCCCAAGGCTCCGAATGTTCCGAATCACCAGGGAAAGCTGATCGAGGAATGGGTTCATGGAAAGTCGGATGAAAGCCAGGTCTTCACAGGTCTTCAGCAGTCCATGTACTAAAAGCAGGGAAAAGAAAATCAGGTTAAAGGGAAGATTGCTCCTGTAGGTCCAGGGTACCAACCCCCCTCCTTATACCAAGCCCCTCAGTGTCTCCATCATAGCACGCTTAAGAGGGAGCTCAGACCACAGCACCTGGCACCCCCCACTTCCCAAGGCAAACTCGTCTGGAACCGACACAAGCAGGTCACTGCCATTCACTGCAAATTCCCTCAGAACCAATCCTTGGTGGCGCTGGGCATCTGGGAGCAGAGATCTGCGAGCCATGTCTGCCTCCAGGGGTGACTGGAAAGGCACTCTGAGTGTGCTGGGAGAGACACGGTTAAGGCACCACCCATTACAGAATTTGCTGATTATCTCGGGCTTCCTCGCACCTCAGAGGCCTGCTTTTACCCCAGGATGCCCATCCTCCTGACCACAACCTGAGACCACCCTGAGCTGCCTCCCTAACCCTTCTGTCCATCTTCCCCACCCTCCAGGCTCCTCAGGCCTTGACAACCTCCTTTGCTGCCAGGCTGCCCAGTCCTGCTGCCCCGGATCGCCCCCGTACTCCCTTCTATCCCTTCCTCAGGCTGCCGGCATGTTTCCCTCCACCACACCACTGACCCCGCCCAGAAAGGCTCCCTGAAAAGGATACAGCACCGCCTCTCCACGTCTAGGCCTTACAGCCAAGGGTGCTACATCTCCAGCGGGTCCTAGGCCACCTGGTGCCCGCTCACCCCGGGGACGAGCTCCAGCGTCTTCCATCACCGCTCTTCCTCTGCCAGGCCCACCCCCGCCTTCTGGGGCCCGGGGACGATCCTCACCTTCAGCGCTGCCTGAACCACTCTGGCAAGGAGGTGCTCTGGAGCTATGCTGGTCATCTCGGCCCTCTGCGCCACCGGCACCACCACCCGACGCCTGCATGGCTGCTGTGCGTCTCCCTCAGACGCCAAATAAGGGGCGGAGAGACTGGGCCGCTCACGAAGTCCCTCCCCTTCTGCGCAAGGACGCCAAAAGTGCGCCTGCGCACACAGCCCAGCCACCCACGGGCTGCTATGGAGACCGTGTGAGGCTGGAGGGACTCGGCTCTGTCACAACGCCACGCTCCTTTCAGGTGCCCCCGATGCGCCTGCGCACACGGGCCCCTCCAGTGCCGGCTCAGATGGCGTGGAATGGAGCCCGCCAAGTGTCCACAGAGACGCCACTGAGACACAAATGCCGACTTTCCCGTCTCATGGCCTAAAGCTAGTTCCACAATGCGACTTTCGTTTCTCCAACGTATGCCACAGAAGGGTCTCACTGGACTAAGGTGGGAGTCGAGGGCAAGGGGCCAAGCCACACCACCCACCCTGGTCCCCTTTTTGCCCAGTCCACATCATAGCTGTGTTCTTTGACCGTAGTGATAGCTAGCACTTCCTATGGTCCAAGCGTTTTTTCAAGTGCTTTCATGTGTTCGTCCATCACGTCCGTTTTCAGACAGTATTGCCATGGCACAGGCCTCCCTTGTGGTTCAGCTGCTAAAGAATCTGCCTGCAGTGTGGGAGACCTGGGTTTGATCTCTGGGTTGGGAAGATCCCCTGGAGAAGGGAAAGGCTACCCACTCCAGTATTCAGGCCTGGAAAATTCCGTGGACTGTATAGTCCATGGGGTCGCAAAGAGTCAGACATGACTGAGCGACTTTCACTTCACTTCACTTCATAAAATGAGAAAATACTCCAAAATTAATACTGAATGGCAGTAAACTACTGTCTTATTCTCCGGCTTCTTACATTGTCTTCACTTATGTTGTACTCCTTGAATATCTGCATCTCAGAACTTCCCCTCCAACCAGAAGACAAATAGAGTATTAAGAAGTGCAGAAGCTAAAACTAGTCAGAGAGGGCACAGTAGCTCAGTTTCATTTTCTGCAGTTAACAATCACCAAACAAAGTATGGTGGACCCCGAACCCCCCAGCAGCAGCACAGGCACAAGATGAAGCAGAAATCAATGCCCTCGGGAAGGACACTTGAGGCTAGGGCACATGCGCTAGATTTAACCCTGACTTTCGTGCAGAGGCTTAGTAGAAAGGGCGGGGGGGGGGGCGCATAGTGCCGCATGGTCCGCATCACCAGGGAAATCTGCAGACAGAGGGTGATGGACGTCTGGAGCAGGGCATGGTCTTCAGCACTCAATTGGCTAAAATAAGGAGGGAAGATGAAATTCAAGCTCCCGACAAGAAGGAGGAAGTGGAGCATGTCCTTCCTCTGTCCCCGCACACTGACAAGCCCAGAGCACCACATTTCTCCTTTAGGCTTAACCCTCCATTATGGCTCCTCCCGGGCCAAGACGGGCCCTGGCCACTGCCCACCACCCCCTCCCCAGCCTGGGCCCCTGCCCCCTTTAGAACTGACAGAACCAACAAGCAGCCATTAACATTGAGCTCCTTCTGAACTGGCGCTCACAGCGGAGTACTTTGAGACAGGAAGTTGCGGGCGATTTTTGCCTGAGCGAGCGATGCAAAAGGTACGGTGAGAATGCTGGTGGAGATGTGGTTAAGGCACCATCCACATTTCTCATTTTGCCTGTACGTCAAGCTCCCTGCTCACGGAGACCCGCCTTCTCCCACAAGGTCGCCGCTGGACACTTTGGATATCACTGCCCCGACCCTCTGGATCCCTTCAGGTTGCTTTTCCTCACCACCGTGCCCTGGCAGCCAGACCACCCCTGACCCATACCCTTCAGCCCCCCAGAGTATCCTCCTCCTACACTTTAGGCCCCGCCGCCTGCAACCACCCAAACCACCCCTAGCCCACACCCGGAACCCCATGGCCGCCCGGCCCACTGGGGCTCCTGGAATAGGATACAACTGAACTGGTCAGTTACTCAGAACTCTGGCTCTGGGTGCAGTGTCTCTTCCCAACTGTGGTGTCTGAGGTAACCCCAGGATCTGCAGAATGTCACCAACTGCACCACCTGACTCTCCTGCAGCGCTGGGGCCTCTGGGATCACTCAGGTCGCCGGGGTCGCCAGGGACTGTAGGACTGACAGCGTCACCAGGGCCAGCTGGGTCACCAGGGCCATCGCGGCCACCAGCATCACCCAGCACACCTCGGCTGACACGTGCCGTGCCCGCTACAAAGGCCATGGCACCTGCATCTTCATCGGCTGCCCTCGTGGCTCCTCCACCATGTGCCTCGGACTCCATCTTGAACCCCTCTCCCCCTCACTCCGCGTTGGGAAAGACTGAACCCTCCCTATAGAACTGATCCCCGTAGTGCGACATGCAACTCAGCATCGGCAGAGCGCCTGCACAAACACACCCTGGTCCTGCCTCCCGATAGGTTCCCACCAACAGTTGGCTCCCACAGTGGCTGCAGGCTCTCCGGCAATAGGCGCTCCCTGCAGAAGCTTCAAGCGTTCACCCGATGTGTCACCCCAATGAGCCTGCACAGACACACCCACGTGGTCTGGGCCGTCTAAGTCAGCCCTGCCTCAGGCCTGGAAACCTGGTAAACGGCTTAGCCAGGAAGCCGCTGGGTAGCACTCCACCCTTTATTGTGTCGGCAGCTCCTCAGTGCGCATGCTCAAACAGACCCCACCCCACTCCTCAGGGCACGTGCCTGTTTCCCGTCCAAGCCTGCAAACCCCAGTGAGTCCTGGTCCCTGTGCACCTCCAAGACTGCAGTGCTACCAACCTGGCCACGCTCACAGGTGACCATCCTGCTGAGCGCAGGTCCTTGTTATTGACTTCCGGAAGGGAGTCGGGCACCCCTGGGTCAGGGCCGGTCTATCCCTCTGGTGTCCCACACGTAGGTCACGTCAGTGCAAATGTATCTGTGTGCGTGAGTGCATGGGCAGGTGCATGCCCATGGGCGTGTGCATGGGTGTGTTTCTGAGAGAGAGCACGTGCACAGGTTCACACGCATAGGCGTGTGCGTGTGTCTGTTTTTGCAGGTGTCTGCACGTGGGCATGTATGTGGGCAGGAGAGCATGTGGTCAGGTGCATGCACGCGGGCGTGTGAGTGTGCATGTGTGTGTGAAAGAGCACGGGTCAGATTAATGCACATGGGTGTCTCCGTGTGTGTGTGCTTGCACAGGTGCCTTCACATGGGAGTGGGGCGACCCGGCTCTGGAGTCCTGAGACTAGGGGTGTAGAGGGGGCTGTGCCTGCCCGCCTGGGGAGGGAAGCGGGGACTTCTGTGGGACTCACTGGGGACGGCGTGGGGCTGGGCCGCCTGGGGGTCCGGGCACACAGACTGCAGGGACTCCAGGCTGGGGACTTACACCTGGCATCCCAGAAGCACCGGTGGTACTGGCTGGATTAAAGGGCTGCAGGAAGGGCAGTGTTCCCCAAGACACCCCCAGTCTCTTGGCCCTCTGCTGACACAACTCTCATGGGCTTTCCCTCCCCAGGAACCAAGTCTTGGGGCTCGAGGTGCCAGGGGCCCTCAACCGGGAGGTGACCCTGTGTCTGCTGACCTTCTGGGCGCTGGTCTACTTCTGTGTCTGGGAGGGGGTATAGTCAACAAGCAAGGTACAGCCGGGGGTGATGGCGGGGCTGGGGCAGCACTGCCTGGGCGTGGGGTGCATATGCCAGGGAACCGCTGGTGCCACAGGAGGTGACTGGATCCGGGCCACTGCCCGAGGAGGAGGCAGATACTTCAATCCGGGCCCCTTGATCTCCACCCCCTGGCCGGATAGGCCTCTGGGCAGCCCGCCAAATCCCAGGCCAGCAGCCTTCCCCCACCCCCAGTGGAAGGATTCGATTTTCCTGCATTATCATGTTAGCTGTAGGAGTTTTGTAGATGACCTTGATCGGATTAAGAAAGTCTGTTTGTAGTCCTAGTTTTCCGACAGTTTTTATCATAGCGGTGGTTGAACGCTGTCAAATGCTTTTTCGGCATCTTGAGAAATGATCGTATGGCTTTTCTCCTGTTTTGTACTTAATATGATGGATAACACTGGTTGATGGGTTTTTTAATGCATAACCAATCTTTCATTCTTGGGATAGATCTCGTTTGGTCATAAGGCTGTATATGTCGCCGGATTAAATTTGATAACATTTCATATTTTGTGCTTAGCTTAATGAAGGATATTAGCCTGCGGTTCTCTTTTCTTGCAATATCATCATATGGCTTTGGTGTTTTGTAAGACTGGCCTCGGAAAATGATTTGAGAAGTGTTTCCCCTCCTCTGCTTTCTGAAAGAATTTGTATAGGATTGGTGATATTTCTCCTTTAAATATTTCATAGCGTTCCCTAGTTAAGTCACGTGGGCCTGGAGTTTTCTGTTCCGTATCTTTGATCGATTTAGGGATATTTAGGTTTCCCACTTCCTTCTTGAGTTAGTTTTGGGAATTTGTGTCATTCAAGGAATTTGTTATTTTCATCTACATTGGCAAACGTATTCGCAGACATTGTTCCTAATGTGCTGTGGTTGCTTGCACAATCCTGTCCGTCGCTGCGCGACCCCGTGGACCGTGGCCTGCCGGGTTCCTCTGTCCACAGGTATTGTCCAGGCCAGAATACTGGAGGGGGGTTCCCATGCCCTCCTTCAGGGGATCTCTCCAACCCAGGGATCGAACCCCGGTCTCCTGCATTGCAGGCGGATTCTTGACCTTCTGAGCCACTAGGGAAGCCCAAGAATACTGGAGTGGCTAGCCTATCCCTTCTCCAGGGGATCTTCCCAACCCAGGAGTGTAACTGGGGTCTCCTGCATTGCCAGTGGATTCTTTGCCAGCTGAGCTACCAGGGAAGCCCTTAAACCACCTGGTCTGTGGTATTTTATTATTATTCTGTTATGCCATGCTACGCGGACAAATGGGCTTCCAAGGTGGCTCAGTGGTAAAATAATCTGCCTGCCAAGCAGTAGATGTGAGTTCAGTCCTTGGTTCGGGAAGATCCCCTGAAGAAGGAAATGGCAACCCACTCCAGTATGCTTGCCTGGAAAACCCCACGGACACAGACAGAGGAGCCTGGTGGGCTACAGTTCATTGGGTTGCAAAAGAGTTGGGCACAGTTTAGCGACTAAACAACAAGCTGACAAATTCAGGGTAGGCAGGACAAAAGTGGACACTTTCATACCCAACTGGTTCGAGTCAAATCGATGCAACCGTTTTGGAGGGCATGGGGATATGTATAAAACATATTTGGGAATATGTGTAAAACATTTCAAAAAGAGATTACTTTTTCACCCAACAACCCTCCGTTTTAGCTCAGAATTATTGTACATAGTGTGCTGGTGGTAGTGGTCTGGTCACTCAGTCATGTCCGACTCTTGCAACTCCACAGACCGTAGCCCAGCAGGCTCCTCTGCCCATGGGATTTCTCAGGCAAGAATACTGGCGTGGTTTGCCATTTCCTTGTCCACATAATATGTTACACAAAAGCAAATGTACCAGGATGTCCATTTCAGCATTGTTTGTAATACTGAAAAACTGCAAACAGCCTAAAGGCCTAGTTACAAGAGACTGGTGAAAATAACTATGGATTACACATTCTGAGGGATATTAGACAGCTCTTACAAGTACTGCGGATGGCACAGGCTTTGCTGTATCCACCATATGGCCCACTTCTGGGTCAATTCTGGGTGCCCTGTCTGGAAAGGGATGGTCCTTCTCCTTATGCCCTTCCACCAGCTGCCCCTTGCAGTGTCCCTCTCCTCCTTTGACTTGTCTCTTTTTCAACCATGATATGAGTTGATGAGCAAGCAGCTAATCGCTTAACAAGAAAAGAGGCCTGTTTCTACCTTGAAGTAATAAATAAGGGCCAAGTCTTCAGACCGCATTAGTTACGTAAGAAAGAAAAGTATGATCCTTCAATTCACGAAGGGTCCAGCCTTGCTATTGCAAGTGAAAAATGAGTGGAACGAAAACGACCAAAATTGCCACTTTAGTTTTTAAGCCAAAGGGAGAGCTTCTGGGTCTGGGTAACTACCAGATACAGAGGTAGTTTCTGTCTTCAGGCATGGCTGGGCCCAGCATTTTGTCCCGGAGATTTGCCTTCTTGCTCCAACTCCCCCTCTGTCCTTTGCCAGCCTGCCTCCCCTAGAGAATCAAAGTGTCACTGGTTGGATGATATCACCACAGCAGGAGGAATGTGGTCCTCCAATGGCCAGGCCTGAGCCACATGCCCACCCGTGGAATCAAATGTGAAGTCAGCTCTATCACAGTCACAATGGCCTAGAGAAAAGGAAAGGGGCAGTTTTCCAGAGTGACAGCGTACCGGTGCCAAGAGAAGGAAAAGGGACACTGAATTACAAAACCCATCCATGTCCTCGACAGCGGTATAGACTTTGCATCAAATTCATAATCAATTTCCAGTGTTTAAAGGAACGAGACTGGGAACGAATATTTCTTAATCTAACAGTGTGTCCACGCTCAGTCACTCAGTCGTGTCCGACTCTTTGCGACCCCATGGACTGTAGCCCAGCAGGCTCCTCTGTCCATGGGATTTTCCAGGCACGAAGACTGGAGTGGGTTGCCGTTTTCTTCTCCAATTTTATACAGCTCTTAAATATACAATAATATACAATTATAACATACAATATTATACAGCTCTTAAAAAGTACTGCGGATGGCACAGGCTTTGCTGTATCCACCATATGGGCCACTTCTGGGTCAATTCTGGGTGCCCTGTCTGGAAAGGGATGGTCCTTCTCCTTGTAATATAAAGTGCCAATCAACTGTCCAGGTGGATTTTACTACCACTTAAGGGTTCTTGTTTGGCTTCCCAGGTGGTCCAGTGGTCAAGATTCTGCCTGCCAATCCAGGGCACATGGGTTCAGTCCCTGGGCCAGGAATAGCCCACATGCCTGGGGCAGCTAAGCTCGTGTGCCGCAACAACTGAGCGCACCACTGTCTAAAGTCTGTGCTCCTCGACAAGGGAAACCTCTGCAATGAGAAGCCTGAGCACAGCAGTTAGAGAGTAGCCTCTGCTGGCTGCAAGTACAGAAAACCTACACACAGTTAACAAGACGCAGCACAGCCAAAAAAAAAAAGAAAAAAAAATTCATAAATAAAATTTTTAAAAAGAGTCCCTGTTTCCAGCTATAGCCTTCTCGGCCATTGAAGATTTCAGTTAATTAAGTTCCTCCTACACCGAGATCCGCTCTGGTCCTACAGAGTCAATCTTAATAAGTAAGATCCAAAAAGGATCAAACTGTTTCCAAGCAACTTAACAGGATTCCAGAATACAGCTCAAGAAAAGTTTAGGCATAGAAAAATATTAAGCATGCAAGGGAAATTTGATACTGCTTGGCATCCAATCTAAAATTACCAGGAGGCAAAGAAGCAGGAAAATCAAATCCGTTATAACAGAGATCAGCGTGGTGGTGTTCAGTTGCTCAGTCGTGTCTATTTTCAACTCCATGAACTGCGGCAGGCCAGGCTTCCCTGTCCTTCACCATCTCCCAGAACTTGCTCAAACTCACGTCTGGTGTCGTGATGCCATCCAACCATCTCATCTTCTGTCATTCCCTTCTCCTCCTGCCTTCAATATTTCCCAGCATCAGAGTCTTTGCCAGTGAGCTGGCTCTTCATATCAGGTGGCCAAAGTGATGGGAGATCACATTTTAACAGAAATCAGTTAAAATCCATTAATTGGAAAGGAAGAAATAAATGTGCATGCATGTGCCTACAAAACGCTTGTCTAAGAGGGAGTTCCATGGGATCTACAAAAGAGCTATTACAAGTAATCCGTGACTTTAGCAAGGTTTCACGATACAAGGTTACTCTTGAGAGTGCCTTGAACTGCAAGGAGATCAAACTAATCAATCCTAAAGGAAATCAGTCCCGAATATTCATTGGAAGGATGGGTGCTGAAGCCGGAGCGACAACACTTCGGTCAGCAGAAGCCAAAAGCTGACTCACTGGAAAAGACTGTGATGCTGGGAAAGATTTAAGGCAAAAAGAGAAGGGGAGCACAGAAGGTGAGATGGTTAGATAGCACCACCGACTCAAAGGACATGAATTTGAGCCAATTCCAGGAGACAGCGGGGACACAGAGCCTGGTGTGCTACAGTCCATGGGATCGCAAAGACTCACCTGGACACAAAAGACTCAACAACAACAACAACAACAACAACATTCTGGTGTTTTATATATAAATGTAACTGTAAAACTGACAAAATATTCCAAAATCAATACCGAATGGCAGTACACAACTTTCTTATTCTCCCACTTCTTACATTGGCTTCCATTATGTTGTACTCCTTGAATACCTGGATCTCAGAACCTCTCCTCCAACTAAAAGACAAATGCAGTATTAGGAAGCGAACCCTCTAAAAATAAAGTCAGAGGCAGCACAGTAGCTCAGTTTTACTTTCTGCAGTTAACAATCACCAAACAAACGATGTGGACCCTGAGCCCCCAAGCAGCAGCACAGGCACAAGATGAAGCCCCATCAAAGTAATTCAGAAAGCAATGCCCTGGGGAAGGACACTTGAGGCTAGGGCACATAGGCTAGGTTTAAGCCCCTCTTCTCTGCTGAGGCTTAGCAGGAGGAGGGGGCACAAAGTGCTGCAAGGACTGCATCACCACGGAAAGCTGCCCCACACAGAGGTCGATGGACCTGCGGAGCAGGACAGGGTCTTCAGCAGTCAATCGGCTAAAAGGGAGGGAAAATGAAATTCAAGCTCCTGCCAAGGAGGAGGAAGAGAAGCATGTCCTCCCTCTGTCCCCGCACACCGACAGAGCCCCGAGCACCACACTTCTCCTCTAGGCTTAACCCTCCATTATGGCTCCTCCTGGGCCGAGACTGGCCACCGTCCTCCACTCCCTCCCCAGCCCCGGCCCCCTTTAGAACTTACAGAACCAACATGCAGCCGTTAACATCGAGCTCCCTCCGAATCGGCCCTGGCAGTTGAGTAGGTGGAGTCAGGAGGTGGCGGGCGATGTCCGCCTGTGCGTGCGATGCGAAAAGCACATTGAGGCTGCTGGTGGAGATATGGTTAAGGCACCATCCACATGACTCACGTGGCTTGCACGTCAGGCTCCCTGCTCGTGGAGACTCGCCTTCTCCCACAAGGCCGCCGCCAGATACCCTGGCTATCACTGCCCGACCCTCTGGATCCCTTCAGGTTTCTTTCCGTCACCACCATCCCCTGGCAGCCAGACCACCCCTGACCCATACCCTCCAGCCCCGCAGAGTACCCTCCTCCCACACTTTAGGCCCCGCCACCTGCAACCCCCCAAACTACCCCTAGCGCACACCCCGACCCCTGCGGCCGCCCAGCCCACCGGGGCTCCCAGCATAGGATACCACTGGAGGGCTCGGTTAATCGGAACTCTGGCTCCGGGTGCAGCGTCTCCAACCGGCCCTGGCGCCTGCGGTGCCCCCGGGATCTGTGGCATGGCACCGGCTGCACCACCCGACTCTCCTGCAGCGCTGGGGCCTCTGGGATTAGCCTGGTCACCAGAGCCGCCAGGGACTCCTCGACTGACGGCGTCACCAGGGACAGCTGGGTCGCCAGGGCAATCGTGGCCACCAGCACCACCTTGCACGCCTTGGCCACCACCTGCCGTGCCCGCTGCAGAGGCCACGGCGACTGCGTCTTCATCGGCTGCCCTTGTGGCTCCTCCACCGTGTGCCTCGGACTCCATCTTGAACCCTCTCCCCCACCTCCGCGGCGGGAAAGACTGAACAGTCCCTACAAATACCAGTCCCGGAGTGAGACCTGCAACTCAGCAGAGCGCCCGCGCAAACCCACCCTGGTCCTGCCTCACGATTGGTTCCCACCGACAACGGGTGCCCTGCTGAAGCTTCGCGCATTCACGCACCACGTAGCCCCAACGCGCATGCGCAGACCCATACCCACGAGGTCTGGGCTCTCTTAAGTCAGCCCTGCCTCCGGCCGGGAAACCTGGTAAACGGTTCAGCCGTGAGGCCTCTAGGCGGCGCTCCACCCTTCGGTGTGGGGGCAGCGCCTCAGTGCGCGATGCTCAAACAGACGCTGCCGCCCTCCTCAAGGCGCGTGACTGTTTCCACGCCAAGCCTGCAAACCCCAAGTGAGCCCTGGTCCCTGTGCACCTTCAAGTCTGTGCTGCTGACAGCTTGGCGTCGCTCACAGGTGACCATCCTGCTGAGCGCAGGTCCTTTTCCTTGACTCCCAGAAGGGAGTTGGGCACCCCTGGGTCAGCGCTCGTCTGTCTCTCTGGTGTCTCGCACATAGCTCACATGTCTGTATGTGTGTCTGTGTGCATGATCGCATGAGCGGGTGCATGCCCATGGGCGTGTGTATGGGTGTGCTTGTAAGAGAGAGCGTGTGCACAGATTTATGCACATAGGCATGTGAATGTGCTTATCTGTGTGTGTGCCCGAGAGAGTGCCCTTACACAGGTGCGTGCCCATCAGGTGTGTGCGTGGGTGTGTTTCAGAGAGAGAGCATATGCACAGATTCATGACATAAGCATGTGAGTGTGTCTGTGTGTGGAGGTGCTTGTGCGTGGGCATGTTATGTGTGGTCACGAGTGAGCGTGTGGTCAGGGGCGTGCACATGGGTGTGTGTGTGTGTGTGTGTGCGCTTCAAAGAGGCCACGGTTGGGATGCATTCACGTGGGCATATGTCTCTGTGTGCGTGCTTTCAAGGTGCCTTCACATGGGAGTGGGGTGACCCGGCCCTGGAGGCATGATACGAGGGATGCGGGGCATACTGTGCCCGCCCACCTGGGGAGGGAAGCGGGGGGAGGGGGGGGGACTGCTGTCAGACTCACTGGGGATGGCGTGGGGCTGGGCCGCCTGGGGCTCCAGGCACACAGACTGCAGGGACTCCAGGCTGGGGACTTACATCAGGCCCCCCAGAAGCACCGGTGGGACCGGCTGGACTCAAGGGCCGAGGGAAGGGCAATACCCCCTAGGACACCCCCAGTCTCTTGCCCTCTCCTGCTGGCACAACTCTCATGGCTTTCCCTTCCCCAAGAACAATGTCTTGAGGCTATCCAGAGGGCCGGAGGTACCGGGGGACCTCAACTGGAATGTGACCCTGTGTCTACTGGCCTGCTGGTCCACTTCTGTGTCTAGAAGGGGGTCAAGTCAACAGGCAAGGTACAGCTGGGGGAGACCACGGGGCTGGGGCAGCACTGCCTGGGCGTGGGGTTCATCTGCCAGGGACCACTGGTGCCACGGGAGGTGACTGCATCAGGGGTTGTACTTCAATCCGGTCCCTGAGCCCCACCCCCTGGCCGGAGAGTCCTCGGCCCCCCCAGCAGACTTCCCTCACCCCCACTGGAAGGGAAGAGCCACCAGCAGTGGCTGACCCTTTCCTGTGTGGGGGGCATCCCTGTCCCACCTTTCCACCCTCCCAGTTTCTGTTGATTCTGGCTCCCAGTCAGTTTTAGGGTGTGCAAAGACCTGGTCTACTGCCTATGTCTGTCCCCTGCTCTGTGGCCAAGAGGACACCAGCGGGGAGCCTGGACATGTCAATGTATGGCAGTAACCGCTGTAATATTGTAAAGTAATTAGCCTCCAATTAAAAAGATAAATTAATTTTTTAAAAAAGCAAGAGAGAAGTAAACAGTTAGGTCAGCATTTCTAATTGTTGGAATATAGTAATACTTTAAGGAAATAACCGTTAATGGAAAGATTTATAAATTCCACTAATTCATTAACCATAGTAATGAAAAACGTGGAAACAACTTACATGTTCCATAATGAGATTATTATTGTTGCTGTTGTTTTTATTTAAAGACCCAATTTTACTTTTTTGGCCACGCCACACGACATGTGGGATCGTAGTTCTGCTGCCAGGGACTGAACCTGCAGCCCTTACACTGGAAGTGCATAGTCTTATCCACCGGACTGCCTGGGAAGTCCCAATAATTACATTATCATGCATCTTATATCTATTCAATAACACATTTCTGAAGAGATTTTAGAAAGTGGAAAAGCTAGTATACTAAATGAAAAAAAATTCAGGAAAAAAATTAAAGCTAAACTTGATAACTTCTACATCACATGCTGTTATGTATTTAATGTGCAAGTACACCTAGAAAATATTCTTAAACGTTGACAGTATTTAGTGCTGAACATAGGGCTCGATTTTCATTTTCTGAAATTGTTTTCAATTCCCTTGTAATTGGAATTCAAACATCTGGATTTCAGTACCTTCCCTCTAACACGAGAACAAAGATAAAAAATGTTTTTAAAATCCAGAAGCGCATTAGCTGAAAAGAAACTGGGGCACAAAAAGTGACTCAGCTTTATTTTCTGCTGTAACAAACACTGAAGCACCCCACTCCTCAAGCAGCAGGGCAACAAAGCAAGTGAACCAACAGAGACCAAAGGCCAGTAAAGGCAAAAACTTAGACTCAAATAACAAAGTGGCGATGCCTCTTAGTTTGAATTCCCTATGCCCCGCCGAGCAGGGGACACAAGGTTAGGCCTCAGCCCCTTTCCTCAGCGAGGTGGGAGCCCAAGGCTCCGAATGTTCCGAATCACCAGGGAAAGCTGATCGAGGAATGGGTTCATGGAAAGTCGGATGAAAGCCAGGTCTTCACAGGTCTTCAGCAGTCCATGTACTAAAAGCAGGGAAAAGAAAATCAGGTTAAAGGGAAGATTGCTCCTGTAGGTCCAGGGTACCAACCCCCCTGCTTATACCAAGCCCCTCAGTGTCTCCATCATAGCACGCTTAAGAGGGAGCTCAGACCACAGCACCTGCCACCCCCCACTTCCCAAGGCAAACTCGTCTGGAACTGACACAAGCAGGTCACTGCCATTCACTGCAAATTCCCTCAGAACCAATCCTTGGTGGTGCTGGGCATCTGGGAGCAGAGATCTGCGAGCCATGTCTGCCTCCAGGGGTGACTGGAAAGGCACTCTGAGTGTGCTGGGAGAGACACGGTTAAGGCACCACCCATTACAGAATTTGCTGATTATCTCGGGCTTCCTCGCACCTCAGAGGCCTGCTTTTACCCCAGGATGCCCATCCTCCTGACCACAACCTGAGACCACCCTGAGCTGCCTCCCTAACCCTTCTGTCCATCTTCCCCACCCTCCAGGCTCCTCAGGCCTTGACAACCTCCTTTGCTGCCAGGCTGCCCAGTCCTGCTGCCCCGGATCGCCCCCGTACTCCCTTCTATCCCTTCCTCAGGCTGCCGGCATGTTTCCCTCCACCACACCACTGACCCCGCCCAGAAAGGCTCCCTGAAAAGGATACAGCACCGCCTCTCCACGTCTAGGCCTTACAGCCAAGGGTGCTACATCTCCAGCGGGTCCTAGGCCACCTGGTGCCCGCTCACCCCGGGGACGAGCTCCAGCGTCTTCCATCACCGCTCTTCCTCTGCCAGGCCCACCCCCGCCTTCTGGGGCCCGGGGACGATCCTCACCTTCAGCGCTGCCTGAACCACTCTGGCAAGGAGGTGCTCTGGAGCTATGCTGGTCATCTCGGCCCTCTGCGCCACCGGCACCACCACCCGACGCCTGCATGGCTGCTGTGCGTCTCCCTCAGACGCCAAATAAGGGGCGGAGAGACTGGGCCGCTCACGAAGTCCCTCCCCTTCTGCGCAAGGACGCCAAAAGTGCGCCTGCGCACACAGCCCAGCCACCCACGGGCTGCTATGGAGACCGTGTGAGGCTGGAGGGACTCGGCTCTGTCACAACGCCACGCTCCTTTCAGGTGCCCCCGATGCGCCTGCGCACACGGGCCCCTCCAGTGCCGGCTCAGATGGCGTGGAATGGAGCCCGCCAAGTGTCCACAGAGACGCCACTGAGACACAAATGCCGACTTTCCCGTCGCATGGCCTAAAGCTAGTTCCACAATGCGACTTTCGTTTCTCCAACGTATGCCACAGAAGGGTCTCACTGGACTAAGGTGGGAGTCGAGGGCAAGGGGCCAAGCCACACCACCCACCCTGGTCCCCTTTTTGCCCAGTCCACATCATAGCTGTGTTCTTTGACCGTAGTGATAGCTAGCACTTCCTATGGTCCAAGCGTTTTTTCAAGTGCTTTCATGTGTTCGTCCATCACGTCCGTTTTCAGACAGTATTGCCATGGCACAGGCCTCCCTTGTGGTTCAGCTGCTAAAGAATCTGCCTGCAGTGTGGGAGACCTGGGTTTGATCTCTGGGTTGGGAAGATCCCCTGGAGAAGGGAAAGGCTACCCACTCCAGTATTCAGGCCTGGAAAATTCCGTGGACTGTATAGTCCATGGGGTCGCAAAGAGTCAGACATGACTGAGCGACTTTCACTTCACTTCACTTCATAAAATGAGAAAATACTCCAAAATTAATACTGAATGGCAGTAAACTACTGTCTTATTCTCCGGCTTCTTACATTGTCTTCACTTATGTTGTACTCCTTGAATATCTGCATCTCAGAACTTCCCCTCCAACCAGAAGACAAATAGAGTATTAAGAAGTGCAGAAGCTAAAACTAGTCAGAGAGGGCACAGTAGCTCAGTTTCGTTTTCTGCAGTTAACAATCACCAAACAAAGTATGGTGGACCCCGAACCCCCCAGCAGCAGCACAGGCACAAGATGAAGCAGAAATCAATGCCCTCGGGAAGGACACTTGAGGCTAGGGCACATGCGCTAGATTTAACCCTGACTTTCGTGCAGAGGCTTAGTAGAAAGGGCGGGGGGGGGGCGCATAGTGCCGCATGGTCCGCATCACCAGGGAAATCTGCAGACAGAGGGTGATGGACGTCTGGAGCAGGGCATGGTCTTCAGCACTCAATTGGCTAAAATAAGGAGGGAAGATGAAATTCAAGCTCCCGACAAGAAGGAGGAAGTGGAGCATGTCCTTCCTCTGTCCCCGCACACTGACAAGCCCAGAGCACCACATTTCTCCTTTAGGCTTAACCCTCCATTATGGCTCCTCCCAGGCCAAGACGGGCCCTGGCCACTGCCCACCACCCCCTCCCCAGCCTGGGCCCCTGCCCCCTTTAGAACTGACAGAACCAACAAGCAGCCATTAACATTGAGCTCCTTCTGAACTGGCGCTCACAGCGGAGTACTTTGAGACAGGAAGTTGCGGGCGATTTTTGCCTGAGCGAGCGATGCAAAAGGTACGGTGAGAATGCTGGTGGAGATGTGGTTAAGGCACCATCCACATTTCTCATTTTGCCTGTACGTCAAGCTCCCTGCTCACGGAGACCCGCCTTCTCCCACAAGGTCGCCGCTGGACACTTTGGATATCACTGCCCCGACCCTCTGGATCCCTTCAGGTTGCTTTTCCTCACCACCGTGCCCTGGCAGCCAGACCACCCCTGACCCATACCCTTCAGCCCCCCAGAGTATCCTCCTCCTACACTTTAGGCCCCGCCGCCTGCAACCACCCAAACCACCCCTAGCCCACACCCGGAACCCCATGGCCGCCCGGCCCACTGGGGCTCCTGGAATAGGATACAACTGAACTGGTCAGTTACTCAGAACTCTGGCTCTGGGTGCAGTGTCTCTTCCCAACTGTGGTGTCTGAGGTAACCCCAGGATCTGCAGAATGTCACCAACTGCACCACCTGACTCTCCTGCAGCGCTGGGGCCTCTGGGATCACTCAGGTCGCCGGGGTCGCCAGGGACTGTAGGACTGACAGTGTCACCAGGGCCAGCTGGGTCACCAGGGCCATCGCGGCCACCAGCATCACCCAGCACACCTCGGCTGACACGTGCCGTGCCCGCTACAAAGGCCATGGCACCTGCATCTTCATCGGCTGCCCTCGTGGCTCCTCCACCATGTGCCTCGGACTCCATCTTGAACCCCTCTCCCCCTCACTCCGCGTTGGGAAAGACTGAACCCTCCCTATAGAACTGATCCCCGTAGTGCGACATGCAACTCAGCATCGGCAGAGCGCCTGCACAAACACACCCTGGTCCTGCCTCCCGATAGGTTCCCACCAACAGTTGGCTCCCACAGTGGCTGCAGGCTCTCCGGCAATAGGCGCTCCCTGCAGAAGCTTCAAGCGTTCACCCGATGTGTCACCCCAATGAGCCTGCACAGACACACCCACGTGGTCTGGGCCGTCTAAGTCAGCCCTGCCTCAGGCCTGGAAACCTGGTAAACGGCTTAGCCAGGAAGCCGCTGGGTAGCACTCCACCCTTTATTGTGTCCGCAGCTCCTCAGTGCGCATGCTCAAACAGACCCCACCCCACTCCTCAGGGCACGTGCCTGTTTCCCGTCCAAGCCTGCAAACCGCAGTGAGTCCTGGTCCCTGTGCACCTCCAAGACTGCAGTGCTACCAACCTGGCCACGCTCACAGGTGACCATCCTGCTGAGCGCAGGTCCTTGTTATTGACTTCCGGAAGGGAGTCGGGCACCCCTGGGTCAGGGCCGGTCTATCCCTCTGGTGTCCCACACGTAGGTCACGTCAGTGCAAATGTATCTGTGTGCGTGAGTGCATGGGCAGGTGCATGCCCATGGGCGTGTGCATGGGTGTGTTTCTGAGAGAGAGCACGTGCACAGGTTCACACGCATAGGCGTGTGCGTGTGTCTGTTTTTGCAGGTGTCTGCACGTGGGCATGTATGTGGGCAGGAGAGCATGTGGTCAGGTGCATGCACGCGGGCGTGTGAGTGTGCATGTGTGTGTGAAAGAGCACGGGTCAGATTAATGCACATGGGTGTCTCCGTGTGTGTGTGCTTGCACAGGTGCCTTCACATGGGAGTGGGGCGACCCGGCTCTGGAGTCCTGAGACTAGGGGTGTAGAGGGGGCTGTGCCTGCCCGCCTGGGGAGGGAAGCGGGGACTTCTGTGGGACTCACTGGGGACGGCGTGGGGCTGGGCCGCCTGGGGGTCCGGGCACACAGACTGCAGGGACTCCAGGCTGGGGACTTACACCTGGCATCCCAGAAGCACCGGTGGTACTGGCTGGATTAAAGGGCTGCAGGAAGGGCAGTGTTCCCCAAGACACCCCCAGTCTCTTGGCCCTCTGCTGACACAACTCTCATGGGCTTTCCCTCCCCAGGAACCAAGTCTTGGGGCTCGAGGTGCCAGGGGCCCTCAACCGGGAGGTGACCCTGTGTCTGCTGACCTTCTGGGCGCTGGTCTACTTCTGTGTCTGGGAGGGGGTATAGTCAACAAGCAAGGTACAGCCGGGGGTGATGGCAGGGCTGGGGCAGCACTGCCTGGGCGTGGGGTGCATATGCCAGGGAACCGCTGGTGCCACAGGAGGTGACTGGATCCGGGCCACTGCCCGAGGAGGAGGCAGATACTTCAATCCGGGCCCCTTGATCTCCACCCCCTGGCCGGATAGGCCTCTGGGCAGCCCGCCAAATCCCAGGCCAGCAGCCTTCCCCCACCCCCAGTGGAAGGATTCGATTTTCCTGCATTATCATGTTAGCTGTAGGAGTTTTGTAGATGACCTTGATCGGATTAAGAAAGTCTGTTTGTAGTCCTAGTTTTCCGACAGTTTTTATCATAGCGGTGGTTGAACGCTGTCAAATGCTTTTTCGGCATCTTGAGAAATGATCGTATGGCTTTTCTCCTGTTTTGTACTTAATATGATGGATAACACTGGTTGATGGGTTTTTTAATGCATAACCAATCTTTCATTCTTGGGATAGATCTCGTTTGGTCATAAGGCTGTATATGTCGCCGGATTAAATTTGATAACATTTCATATTTTGTGCTTAGCTTAATGAAGGATATTAGCCTGCGGTTCTCTTTTCTTGCAATATCATCATATGGCTTTGGTGTTTTGTAAGACTGGCCTCGGAAAATGATTTGAGAAGTGTTTCCCCTCCTCTGCTTTCTGAAAGAATTTGTATAGGATTGGTGATATTTCTCCTTTAAATATTTCATAGCGTTCCCTAGTTAAGTCACGTGGGCCTGGAGTTTTCTGTTCCGTATCTTTGATCGATTTAGGGATATTTAGGTTTCCCACTTCCTTCTTGAGTTAGTTTTGGGAATTTGTGTCATTCAAGGAATTTGTTATTTTCATCTACATTGGCAAACGTATTCGCAGACATTGTTCCTAATGTGCTGTGGTTGCTTGCACAATCCTGTCCGTCGCTGCGCGACCCCGTGGACCGTGGCCTGCCGGGTTCCTCTGTCCACAGGTATTGTCCAGGCCAGAATACTGGAGGGGGGTTCCCATGCCCTCCTTCAGGGGATCTCTCCAACCCAGGGATCGAACCCAGGTCTCCTGCATTGCAGGCGGATTCTTGACCTTCTGAGCCACTAGGGAAGCCCAAGAATACTGGAGTGGCTAGCCTATCCCTTCTCCAGGGGATCTTCCCAACCCAGGAGTGTAACTGGGGTCTCCTGCATTGCCAGTGGATTCTTTGCCAGCTGAGCTACCAGGGAAGCCCTTAAACCACCTGGTCTGTGGTATTTTATTATTATTCTGTTATGCCATGCTACGCGGACAAATGGGCTTCCAAGGTGGCTCAGTGGTAAAATAATCTGCCTGCCAAGCAGTAGATGTGAGTTCAGTCCTTGGTTCGGGAAGATCCCCTGAAGAAGGAAATGGCAACCCACTCCAGTATGCTTGCCTGGAAAACCCCACGGACACAGACAGAGGAGCCTGGTGGGCTACAGTTCATTGGGTTGCAAAAGAGTTGGGCACAGTTTAGCGACTAAACAACAAGCTGACAAATTCAGGGTAGGCAGGACAAAAGTGGACACTTTCATACCCACCTGGTTCGAGTCAAATCGATGCAACCGTTTTGGAGGGCATGGGGATATGTATAAAACATATTTGGGAATATGTGTAAAACATTTCAAAAAGAGATTACTTTTTCACCCAACAACCTTCCGTTTTAGCTCAGAATTATTGTACATAGTGTGCTGGTGGTAGTGGTCTGGTCACTCAGTCATGTCCGACTCTTGCAACTCCACAGACCGTAGCCCAGCAGGCTCCTCTGCCCATGGGATTTCTCAGGCAAGAATACTGGCGTGGTTTGCCATTTCCTTGTCCACATAATATGTTACACAAAAGCAAATGTACCAGGATGTCCATTTCAGCATTGTTTGTAATACTGAAAAACTGCAAACAGCCTAAAGGCCTAGTTACAAGAGACTGGTGAAAATAACTATGGATTACACATTCTGAGGGATATTAGACAGCTCTTACAAGTACTGCGGATGGCACAGGCTTTGCTGTATCCACCATATGGCCCACTTCTGGGTCAATTCTGGGTGCCCTGTCTGGAAAGGGATGGTCCTTCTCCTTATGCCCTTCCACCAGCTGCCCCTTGCAGTGTCCCTCTCCTCCTTTGACTTGTCTCTTTTTCAACCATGATATGAGTTGATGAGCAAGCAGCTAATCGCTTAACAAGAAAAGAGGCCTGTTTCTACCTTGAAGTAATAAATAAGGGCCAAGTCTTCAGACCGCATTAGTTACGTAAGAAAGAAAAGTATGATCCTTCAATTCACGAAGGGTCCAGACTTGCTATTGCAAGTGAAAAATGAGTGGAACGAAAACGACCAAAATTGCCACTTTAGTTTTTAAGCCAAAGGGAGAGCTTCTGGGTCTGGGTAACTACCAGATACAGAGGTAGTTTCTGTCTTCAGGCATGGCTGGGCCCAGCATTTTGTCCCGGAGATTTGCCTTCTTGCTCCAACTCCCCCTCTGTCCTTTGCCAGCCTGCCTCCCCTAGAGAATCAAAGTGTCACTGGTTGGATGATATCACCACAGCAGGAGGAATGTGGTCCTCCAATGGCCAGGCCTGAGCCACATGCCCACCCGTGGAATCAAATGTGAAGTCAGCTCTATCACAGTCACAATGGCCTAGAGAAAAGGAAAGGGGCAGTTTTCCAGAGTGACAGCGTACCGGTGCCAAGAGAAGGAAAAGGGACACTGAATTACAAAACCCATCCATGTCCTCGACAGCGGTATAGACTTTGCATCAAATTCATAATCAATTTCCAGTGTTTAAAGGAACGAGACTGGGAACGAATATTTCTTAATCTAACAGTGTGTCCACGCTCAGTCACTCAGTCGTGTCCGACTCTTTGCGACCCCATGGACTGTAGCCCAGCAGGCTCCTCTGTCCATGGGATTTTCCAGGCACGAAGACTGGAGTGGGTTGCCGTTTTCTTCTCCAATTTTATACAGCTCTTAAATATACAATAATATACAATTATAACATACAATATTATACAGCTCTTAAAAAGTACTGCGGATGGCACAGGCTTTGCTGTATCCACCATATGGCCCACTTCTGGGTCAATTCTGGGTGCCCTGTCTGGAAAGGGATGGTCCTTCTCCTTGTAATATAAAGTGCCAATCAACTGTCCAGGTGGATTTTACTACCACTTAAGGGTTCTTGTTTGGCTTCCCAGGTGGTCCAGTGGTCAAGATTCTGCCTGCCAATCCAGGGCACATGAGTTCAGTCCCTGGGCCAGGAATAGCCCACATGCCTGGGGCAGCTAAGCTCGTGTGCCGCAACAACTGAGCGCACCACTGTCTAAAGTCTGTGCTCCTCGACAAGGGAAACCTCTGCAATGAGAAGCCTGAGCACAGCAGTTAGAGAGTAGCCTCTGCTGGCTGCAAGTACAGAAAACCTACACACAGTTAACAAGACGCAGCACAGCCAAAAAAAAAAAACTCATAAATAAAATTTTTCAAAAGAGTCCCTGTTTCCAGCTATAGCCTTCTCGGCCATTGAAGATTTCAGTTAATTAAGTTCCTCCTACACCGAGATCTGCTCTGGTCCTACAGAGTCAATCTTAATAAGTAAGATCCAAAAAGGATCAAACTGTTTCCAAGCAACTTAACAGGATTCCAGAATACAGCTCAAGAAAAGTTTAGGCATAGAAAAATATTAAGCATGCAAGGGAAATTTGATATTGCTTGGCATCCAATCTAAAATTACCAGGAGGCAAAGAAGCAGGAAAATCAAATCCATTATAACAGAGATCAGCGTGGTGGTGTTCAGTTGCTCAGTCGTGTCTATTTTCAACTCCATGAACTGCGGCAGGCCAGGCTTCCCTGTCCTTCACCATCTCCCAGAACTTGCTCAAACTCACGTCTGGTGTCGTGATGCCATCCAACCATCTCATCTTCTGTCATTCCCTTCTCCTCCTGCCTTCAATATTTCCCAGCATCAGAGTCTTTGCCAGTGAGTTGGCTCTTCATATCAGGTGGCCAAAGTGATGGGAGATCTCATTTTAACAGAAATCAGTTAAAATCCATTAATTGGAAAGGAAGAAATAAATGTGCATGTATGTGCCTACAAAACGCTTGTCTAAGAGGGAGTTCCATGGGATCTACAAAAGAGCTATTACAAGTAATCCGTGACTTTAGCAAGGTTTCACGATACAAGGTTACTCTTGAGAGTGCCTTGAACTGCAAGGAGATCAAACTAATCAATCCTAAAGGAAATCAGTCCCGAATATTCATTGGAAGGACGGGTGCTGAAGCCGGAGCGACAACACTTCGGTCAGCAGAAGCCAAAAGCTGACTCACTGGAAAAGACTGTGATGCTGGGAAAGATTTAAGGCAAAAAGAGAAGGGGAGCACAGAAGGTGAGATGGTTAGATAGCACCACCGACTCAAAGGACATGAATTTGAGCCAATTCCAGGAGACAGCGGGGACACAGAGCCTGGTGTGCTACAGTCCATGGGATCGCAAAGACTCACCTGGACACAAAAGACTCAACAACAACAACAACAACAACAACATTCTGGTGTTTTATATATAAATGTAACTGTAAAACTGACAAAATATTCCAAAATCAATACCGAATGGCAGTACACAACTTTCTTATTCTCCCACTTCTTACATTGGCTTCCATTATGTTGTACTCCTTGAATACCTGGATCTCAGAACCTCTCCTCCAACTAAAAGACAAATGCAGTATTAGGAAGCGAACCCTCTAAAAATAAAGTCAGAGGCAGCACAGTAGCTCAGTTTTACTTTCTGCAGTTAACAATCACCAAACAAACGATGTGGACCCTGAGCCCCCAAGCAGCAGCACAGGCACAAGATGAAGCCCCATCAAAGTAATTCCGAAAGCAATGCCCTGGGGAAGGACACTTGAGGCTAGGGCACATAGGCTAGGTTTAAGCCCGTCTTCTCTGCTGAGGCTTAGCACGAGGAGGGGGCACAAAGTGCTGCAAGGACTGCATCACCATGGAAAGCTGCCCCGCACAGAAGTCGATGGACCTGCGGAGCAGGCCAGGGTCTTCAGCAGTCAATCGGCTAAAAGGGAGGGAAAATGAAATTCAAGCTCCTGCCAAGGAGGAGGAAGAGAAGCATGTCCTCCCTCTGTCCCCGCACACCGACAGAGCCCAGAGCACCACACTTCTCCTCTAGGCTTAACCCTCCATTATGGCTCCTCCTGGGCCGAGACTGGCCACCGTCCTCCACTCCCTCCCCAGCCCCGGCCCCCTTTAGAACTTACAGAACCAACATGCAGCCATTAACATCGAGCTCCCTCCGAAGCGGCCCTGGCAGTTGAGTACGTGGAGTGAGGAAGTGGCGGGCGATGTCCGCCTGTGCGTGCGATGCGAAAAGCACACTGAGGCTGCTGGTGGAGATATGGTTAAGGCACCATCCACATGACTCACGTGGCTTGCACGTCAGGCTCCCTGCTCGTGGAGACTCGCCTTCTCCCACAAGGCCGCCGCCAGATACCCTGGCTATCACTGCCCGACCCTCTGGATCCCTTCAGGTTTCTTTCCGTCACCACCATCCCCTGGCAGCCAGACCACCCCTGACCCATACCCTCCAGCCCCGCAGAGTACCCTCCTCCCACGCTTTAGGCCCCGCCACCTGCAACCCCCCAAACTACCCCTAGCGCACACCCCGACCCCTGCGGCCGCCCAGCCCACCGGGGCTCCCAGCATAGGATACCACTGGAGGGCTCGGTTAATCGGAACTCTGGCTCCGGGTGCAGCGTCTCCACCCGGCCCTGGCGCCTGCGGTGCCCCCGCGATCTGTGGCATGGCACCGGCTGCACCACCCGACTCTCCTGCAGCGCTGGGGCCTCTGGGATTAGCCTGGTCACCAGAGCCGCCAGGGACTCCTCGACTGACGGCGTCACCAGGGACAGCTGGGTCGCCAGGGCAATCGTGGCCACCAGCACCACCCTGCACGCCTTGGCCACCACCTGCCGTGCCCGCTGCAGAGGCCACGGCGACTGCGTCTTCATCGGCTGCCCTTGTGGCTCCTCCACCGTGTGCCTCGGACTCCATCTTGAACCCTCTCCCCCACCTCCGCGGCGGGAAAGACTGAACAGTCCCTACAAATACCAGTCCCGGAGTGAGACCTGCAACTCAGCAGAGCGCCCGCGCAAACCCACCCTGGTCCTGCCTCACGATTGGTTCCCACCGACAACGGGTGCCCTGCTGAAGCTTCGCGCATTCACGCACCACGTAGCCCCAACGCGCATGCGCAGAGCCATACCCACGAGGTCTGGGCTCTCTTAAGTCAGCCCTGCCTCCGGCCGGGAAACCTGGTAAACGGTTCAGCCGTGAGGCCTCTAGGCGGCGCTCCACCCTTCGGTGTGGGGGCAGCGCCTCAGTGCGCGATGCTCAAACAGACGCTGCCGCCCTCCTCAAGGCGCGTGACTGTTTCCACGCCAAGCCTGCAAACCCCAAGTGAGCCCTGGTCCCTGTGCACCTTCAAGTCTGTGCTGCTGACAGCTTGGCGTCGCTCACAGGTGACCATCCTGCTGAGCGCAGGTCCTTTTCCTTGACTCCCAGAAGGGAGTTGGGCACCCCTGGGTCAGCGCTCGTCTGTCTCTCTGGTGTCTCGCACATAGCTCACATGTCTGTATGTGTGTCTGTGTGCATGATCGCATGAGCGGGTGCATGCCCATGGGCGTGTGTATGGGTGTGCTTGTAAGAGAGAGCGTGTGCACAGATTTATGCACATAGGCATGTGAATGTGCTTATCTGTGTGTGTGCCCGAGAGAGTGCCCTTACACAGGTGCGTGCCCATCAGGTGTGTGCGTGGGTGTGTTTCAGAGAGAGAGCATATGCACAGATTCATGACATAAGCATGTGAGTGTGTCTGTGTGTGGAGGTGCTTGTGCGTGGGCATGTATGTGTGGTCACGAGAGAGCGTGTGGTCAGGGGCGTGCACATGGGTGTGTGTGTGTGTGTGTGTGTGCTTCAAAGAGGCCACGGTTGGGATGCACTCACGTGGGCATATGTCTCTGTGTGCGTGCTTTCAAGGTGCCTTCACATGGGAGTGGGGTGACCCGGCCCTGGAGGCATGATACGAGGGATGCGGAGCATACTGTGCCCGCCCACCTGGGGAGGGAAGCGGGGGGGGGGGGGACTGCTGTCAGACTCACTGGGGATGGCGTGGGGCTGGGCCGCCTGGGGCTCCAGGCACACAGACTGCAGGGACTCCAGGCTGGGGACTTACATCAGGCCCCCCAGAAGCACCGGTGGGACCGGCTGGACTCAAGGGCCGAGGGAAGGGCAATACCCCCTAGGACACCCCCAGTCTCTTGCCCTCTCCTGCTGGCACAACTCTCATGGCTTTCCCTTCCCCAAGAACAATGTCTTGAGGCTATCCAGAGGGCCGGAGGTACCGGGGGACCTCAACTGGAATGTGACCCTGTGTCTACTGGCCTGCTGGTCCACTTCTGTGTCTAGAAGGGGGTCAAGTCAACAGGCAAGGTACAGCCGGGGGAGACCACGGGGCTGGGGCAGCACTGCCTGGGCGTGGGGTTCATCTGCCAGGGACCACTGGTGCCACGGGAGGTGACTGCATCAGGGGTTGTACTTCAATCCGGTCCCTGAGCCCCACCCCCTGGCCGGAGAGTCCTCGGCCCCCCCAGCAGACTTCCCTCACCCCCACTGGAAGGGAAGAGCCACCAGCAGTGGCTGACCCTTTCCTGTGTGGGGGGCATCCCTGTCCCACCTTTCCACCCTCCCAGTTTCTGTTGATTCTGGCTCCCAGTCAGTTTTAGGGTGTGCAAAGACCTGGTCTACTGCCTATGTCTGTCCCCTGCTCTGTGGCCAAGAGGACACCAGCGGGGAGCCTGGACATGTCAATGTATGGCAGTAACCGCTGTAATATTGTAAAGTAATTAGCCTCCAATTAAAAAGATAAATTAATTTTTTAAAAAAGCAAGAGAGAAGTAAACAGTTAGGTCAGCATTTCTAATTGTTGGAATATAGTAATACTTTAAGGAAATAACCGTTAATGGAAAGATTTATAAATTCCACTAATTCATTAACCATAGTAATGAAAAACGTGGAAACAACTTACATGTTCCATAATGAGATTATTATTGTTGCTGTTGTTTTTATTTAAAGACCCAATTTTACTTTTTTGGCCACGCCACACGACATGTGGGATCGTAGTTCTGCTGCCAGGGACTGAACCTGCAGCCCTTACACTGGAAGTGCATAGTCTTATCCACCGGACTGCCTGGGAAGTCCCAATAATTACATTATCATGCATCTTATATCTATTCAATAACACATTTCTGAAGAGATTTTAGAAAGTGGAAAAGCTAGTATACTAAATGAAAAAAAATTCAGGAAAAAAATTAAAGCTAAACTTGATAACTTCTACATCACATGCTGTTATGTATTTAATGTGCAAGTACACCTAGAAAATATTCTTAAACGTTGACAGTATTTAGTGCTGAACATAGGGCTCGATTTTCATTTTCTGAAATTGTTTTCAATTCCCTTGTAATTGGAATTCAAACATCTGGATTTCAGTACCTTCCCTCTAACACGAGAACAAAGATAAAAAATGTTTTTAAAATCCAGAAGCGCATTAGCTGAAAAGAAACTGGGGCACAAAAAGTGACTCAGCTTTATTTTCTGCTGTAACAAACACTGAAGCACCCCACTCCTCAAGCAGCAGGGCAACAAAGCAAGTGAACCAACAGAGACCAAAGGCCAGTAAAGGCAAAAACTTAGACTCAAATAACAAAGTGGCGATGCCTCTTAGTTTGAATTCCCTATGCCCCGCCGAGCAGGGGACACAAGGTTAGGCCTCAGCCCCTTTCCTCAGCGAGGTGGGAGCCCAAGGCTCCGAATGTTCCGAATCACCAGGGAAAGCTGATCGAGGAATGGGTTCATGGAAAGTCGGATGAAAGCCAGGTCTTCACAGGTCTTCAGCAGTCCATGTACTAAAAGCAGGGAAAAGAAAATCAGGTTAAAGGGAAGATTGCTCCTGTAGGTCCAGGGTACCAACCCCCCTGCTTATACCAAGCCCCTCAGTGTCTCCATCATAGCACGCTTAAGAGGGAGCTCAGACCACAGCACCTGCCACCCCCCACTTCCCAAGGCAAACTCGTCTGGAACTGACACAAGCAGGTCACTGCCATTCACTGCAAATTCCCTCAGAACCAATCCTTGGTGGCGCTGGGCATCTGGGAGCAGAGATCTGCGAGCCATGTCTGCCTCCAGGGGTGACTGGAAAGGCACTCTGAGTGTGCTGGGAGAGACACGGTTAAGGCACCACCCATTACAGAATTTGCTGATTATCTCGGGCTTCCTCGCACCTCAGAGGCCTGCTTTTACCCCAGGATGCCCATCCTCCTGACCACAACCTGAGACCACCCTGAGCTGCCTCCCTAACCCTTCTGTCCATCTTCCCCACCCTCCAGGCTCCTCAGGCCTTGACAACCTCCTTTCCTGCCAGGCTGCCCAGTCCTGCTGCCCCGGATCGCCCCCGTACTCCCTTCTATCCCTTCCTCAGGCTGCCGGCATGTTTCCCTCCACCACACCACTGACCCCGCCCAGAAAGGCTCCCTGAAAAGGATACAGCACCGCCTCTCCACGTCTAGGCCTTACAGCCAAGGGTGCTACATCTCCAGCGGGTCCTAGGCCACCTGGTGCCCGCTCACCCCGGGGACGAGCTCCAGCGTCTTCCATCACCGCTCTTCCTCTGCCAGGCCCACCCCCGCCTTCTGGGGCCCGGGGACGATCCTCACCTTCAGCGCTGCCTGAACCACTCTGGCAAGGAGGTGCTCTGGAGCTATGCTGGTCATCTCGGCCCTCTGCGCCACCGGCACCACCACCCGACGCCTGCATGGCTGCTGTGCGTCTCCCTCAGACGCCAAATAAGGGGCGGAGAGACTGGGCCGCTCACGAAGTCCCTCCCCTTCTGCGCAAGGACGCCAAAAGTGCGCCTGCGCACACAGCCCAGCCACCCACGGGCTGCTATGGAGACCGTGTGAGGCTGGAGGGACTCGGCTCTGTCACAACGCCACGCTCCTTTCAGGTGCCCCCGATGCGCCTGCGCACACGGGCCCCTCCAGTGCCGGCTCAGATGGCGTGGAATGGAGCCCGCCAAGTGTCCACAGAGACGCCACTGAGACACAAATGCCGACTTTCCCGTCGCATGGCCTAAAGCTAGTTCCACAATGCGACTTTCGTTTCTCCAACGTATGCCACAGAAGGGTCTCACTGGACTAAGGTGGGAGTCGAGGGCAAGGGGCCAAGCCACACCACCCACCCTGGTCCCCTTTTTGCCCAGTCCACATCATAGCTGTGTTCTTTGACCGTAGTGATAGCTAGCACTTCCTATGGTCCAAGCGTTTTTTCAAGTGCTTTCATGTGTTCGTCCATCACGTCCGTTTTCAGACAGTATTGCCATGGCACAGGCCTCCCTTGTGGTTCAGCTGCTAAAGAATCTGCCTGCAGTGTGGGAGACCTGGGTTTGATCTCTGGGTTGGGAAGATCCCCTGGAGAAGGGAAAGGCTACCCACTCCAGTATTCAGGCCTGGAAAATTCCGTGGACTGTATAGTCCATGGGGTCGCAAAGAGTCAGACATGACTGAGCGACTTTCACTTCACTTCACTTCATAAAATGAGAAAATACTCCAAAATTAATACTGAATGGCAGTAAACTACTGTCTTATTCTCCGGCTTCTTACATTGTCTTCACTTATGTTGTACTCCTTGAATATCTGCATCTCAGAACTTCCCCTCCAACCAGAAGACAAATAGAGTATTAAGAAGTGCAGAAGCTAAAACTAGTCAGAGAGGGCACAGTAGCTCAGTTTCGTTTTCTGCAGTTAACAATCACCAAACAAAGTATGGTGGACCCCGAACCCCCCAGCAGCAGCACAGGCACAAGATGAAGCAGAAATCAATGCCCTCGGGAAGGACACTTGAGGCTAGGGCACATGCGCTAGATTTAACCCTGACTTTCGTGCAGAGGCTTAGTAGAAAGGGCGGGGGGGGGCGCATAGTGCCGCATGGTCCGCATCACCAGGGAAATCTGCAGACAGAGGGTGATGGACGTCTGGAGCAGGGCATGGTCTTCAGCACTCAATTGGCTAAAATAAGGAGGGAAGATGAAATTCAAGCTCCCGACAAGAAGGAGGAAGTGGAGCATGTCCTTCCTCTGTCCCCGCACACTGACAAGCCCAGAGCACCACATTTCTCCTTTAGGCTTAACCCTCCATTATGGCTCCTCCCGGGCCAAGACGGGCCCTGGCCACTGCCCACCACCCCCTCCCCAGCCTGGGCCCCTGCCCCCTTTAGAACTGACAGAACCAACAAGCAGCCATTAACATTGAGCTCCTTCTGAACTGGCGCTCACAGCGGAGTACTTTGAGACAGGAAGTTGCGGGCGATTTTTGCCTGAGCGAGCGATGCAAAAGGTACGGTGAGAATGCTGGTGGAGATGTGGTTAAGGCACCATCCACATTTCTCATTTTGCCTGTACGTCAAGCTCCCTGCTCACGGAGACCCGCCTTCTCCCACAAGGTCGCCGCTGGACACTTTGGATATCACTGCCCCGACCCTCTGGATCCCTTCAGGTTGCTTTTCCTCACCACCGTGCCCTGGCAGCCAGACCACCCCTGACCCATACCCTTCAGCCCCCCAGAGTATCCTCCTCCTACACTTTAGGCCCCGCCGCCTGCAACCACCCAAACCACCCCTAGCCCACACCCGGAACCCCATGGCCGCCCGGCCCACTGGGGCTCCTGGAATAGGATACAACTGAACTGGTCAGTTACTCAGAACTCTGGCTCTGGGTGCAGTGTCTCTTCCCAACTGTGGTGTCTGAGGTAACCCCAGGATCTGCAGAATGTCACCAACTGCACCACCTGACTCTCCTGCAGCGCTGGGGCCTCTGGGATCACTCAGGTCGCCGGGGTCGCCAGGGACTGTAGGACTGACAGTGTCACCAGGGCCAGCTGGGTCACCAGGGCCATCGCGGCCACCAGCATCACCCAGCACACCTCGGCTGACACGTGCCGTGCCCGCTACAAAGGCCATGGCACCTGCATCTTCATCGGCTGCCCTCGTGGCTCCTCCACCATGTGCCTCGGACTCCATCTTGAACCCCTCTCCCCCTCACTCCGCGTTGGGAAAGACTGAACCCTCCCTATAGAACTGATCCCCGTAGTGCGACATGCAACTCAGCATCGGCAGAGCGCCTGCACAAACACACCCTGGTCCTGCCTCCCGATAGGTTCCCACCAACAGTTGGCTCCCACAGTGGCTGCAGGCTCTCCGGCAATAGGCGCTCCCTGCAGAAGCTTCAAGCGTTCACCCGATGTGTCACCCCAATGAGCCTGCACAGACACACCCACGTGGTCTGGGCCGTCTAAGTCAGCCCTGCCTCAGGCCTGGAAACCTGGTAAACGGCTTAGCCAGGAAGCCGCTGGGTAGCACTCCACCCTTTATTGTGTCCGCAGCTCCTCAGTGCGCATGCTCAAACAGACCCCACCCCACTCCTCAGGGCACGTGCCTGTTTCCCGTCCAAGCCTGCAAACCGCAGTGAGTCCTGGTCCCTGTGCACCTCCAAGACTGCAGTGCTACCAACCTGGCCACGCTCACAGGTGACCATCCTGCTGAGCGCAGGTCCTTGTTATTGACTTCCGGAAGGGAGTCGGGCACCCCTGGGTCAGGGCCGGTCTATCCCTCTGGTGTCCCACACGTAGGTCACGTCAGTGCAAATGTATCTGTGTGCGTGAGTGCATGGGCAGGTGCATGCCCATGGGCGTGTGCATGGGTGTGTTTCTGAGAGAGAGCACGTGCACAGGTTCACACGCATAGGCGTGTGCGTGTGTCTGTTTTTGCAGGTGTCTGCACGTGGGCATGTATGTGGGCAGGAGAGCATGTGGTCAGGTGCATGCACGCGGGCGTGTGAGTGTGCATGTGTGTGTGAAAGAGCACGGGTCAGATTAATGCACATGGGTGTCTCCGTGTGTGTGTGCTTGCACAGGTGCCTTCACATGGGAGTGGGGCGACCCGGCTCTGGAGTCCTGAGACTAGGGGTGTAGAGGGGGCTGTGCCTGCCCGCCTGGGGAGGGAAGCGGGGACTTCTGTGGGACTCACTGGGGACGGCGTGGGGCTGGGCCGCCTGGGGGTCCGGGCACACAGACTGCAGGGACTCCAGGCTGGGGACTTACACCTGGCATCCCAGAAGCACCGGTGGTACTGGCTGGATTAAAGGGCTGCAGGAAGGGCAGTGTTCCCCAAGACACCCCCAGTCTCTTGGCCCTCTGCTGACACAACTCTCATGGGCTTTCCCTCCCCAGGAACCAAGTCTTGGGGCTCGAGGTGCCAGGGGCCCTCAACCGGGAGGTGACCCTGTGTCTGCTGACCTTCTGGGCGCTGGTCTACTTCTGTGTCTGGGAGGGGGTATAGTCAACAAGCAAGGTACAGCCGGGGGTGATGGCAGGGCTGGGGCAGCACTGCCTGGGCGTGGGGTGCATATGCCAGGGAACCGCTGGTGCCACAGGAGGTGACTGGATCCGGGCCACTGCCCGAGGAGGAGGCAGATACTTCAATCCGGGCCCCTTGATCTCCACCCCCTGGCCGGATAGGCCTCTGGGCAGCCCGCCAAATCCCAGGCCAGCAGCCTTCCCCCACCCCCAGTGGAAGGATTCGATTTTCCTGCATTATCATGTTAGCTGTAGGAGTTTTGTAGATGACCTTGATCGGATTAAGAAAGTCTGTTTGTAGTCCTAGTTTTCCGACAGTTTTTATCATAGCGGTGGTTGAACGCTGTCAAATGCTTTTTCGGCATCTTGAGAAATGATCGTATGGCTTTTCTCCTGTTTTGTACTTAATATGATGGATAACACTGGTTGATGGGTTTTTTAATGCATAACCAATCTTTCATTCTTGGGATAGATCTCGTTTGGTCATAAGGCTGTATATGTCGCCGGATTAAATTTGATAACATTTCATATTTTGTGCTTAGCTTAATGAAGGATATTAGCCTGCGGTTCTCTTTTCTTGCAATATCATCATATGGCTTTGGTGTTCTGTTAAGACTGGCCTCGGAAAATGATTTGAGAAGTGTTTCCCCTCCTCTGCTTTCTGAAAGAATTTGTATAGGATTGGTGATATTTCTCCTTTAAATATTTCATAGCGTTCCCTAGTTAAGTCACGTGGGCCTGGAGTTTTCTGTTCCGTATCTTTGATCGATTTAGGGATATTTAGGTTTCCCACTTCCTTCTTGAGTTAGTTTTGGGAATTTGTGTCATTCAAGGAATTTGTTATTTTCATCTACATTGGCAAACGTATTCGCAGACATTGTTCCTAATGTGCTGTGGTTGCTTGCACAATCCTGTCCGTCGCTGCGCGACCCCGTGGACCGTGGCCTGCCGGGTTCCTCTGTCCACAGGTATTGTCCAGGCCAGAATACTGGAGGGGGGTTCCCATGCCCTCCTTCAGGGGATCTCTCCAACCCAGGGATCGAACCCCGGTCTCCTGCATTGCAGGCGGATTCTTGACCTTCTGAGCCACTAGGGAAGCCCAAGAATACTGGAGTGGCTAGCCTATCCCTTCTCCAGGGGATCTTCCCAACCCAGGAGTGTAACTGGGGTCTCCTGCATTGCCAGTGGATTCTTTGCCAGCTGAGCTACCAGGGAAGCCCTTAAACCACCTGGTCTGTGGTATTTTATTATTATTCTGTTATGCCATGCTACGCGGACAAATGGGCTTCCAAGGTGGCTCAGTGGTAAAATAATCTGCCTGCCAAGCAGTAGATGTGAGTTCAGTCCTTGGTTCGGGAAGATCCCCTGAAGAAGGAAATGGCAACCCACTCCATTATGCTTGCCTGGAAAACCCCACGGACACAGACAGAGGAGCCTGGTGGGCTACAGTTCATTGGGTTGCAAAAGAGTTGGGCACAGTTTAGCGACTAAACAACAAGCTGACAAATTCAGGGTAGGCAGGACAAAAGTGGACACTTTCATACCCAACTGGTTCGAGTCAAATCGATGCAACCGTTTTGGAGGGCATGGGGATATGTATAAAACATATTTGGGAATATGTGTAAAACATTTCAAAAAGAGATTACTTTTTCACCCAACAACCTTCCGTTTTAGCTCAGAATTATTGTACATAGTGAGCTGGTGGTAGTGGTCTGGTCACTCAGTCATGTCCGACTCTTGCAACTCCACAGACCGTAGCCCAGCAGGCTCCTCTGCCCATGGGATTTCTCAGGCAAGAATACTGGCGTGGTTTGCCATTTCCTTGTCCACATAATATGTTACACAAAAGCAAATGTACCAGGATGTCCATTTCAGCATTGTTTGTAATACTGAAAAACTGCAAACAGCCTAAAGGCCTAGTTACAAGAGACTGGTGAAAATAACTATGGACTACACATTCTGAGGGATATTAGACAGCTCTTACAAGTACTGCGGATGGCACAGGCTTTGCTGTATCCACCATATGGCCCACTTCTGGGTCAATTCTGGGTGCCCTGTCTGGAAAGGGATGGTCCTTCTCCTTATGCCCTTCCACCAGCTGCCCCTTGCAGTGTCCCTCTCCTCCTTTGACTTGTCTCTTTTTCAACCATGATATGAGTTGATGAGCAAGCAGCTAATCGCTTAACAAGAAAAGAGGCCTGTTTCTACCTTGAAGTAATAAATAAGGGCCAAGTCTTCAGACCGCATTAGTTACGTAAGAAAGAAAAGTATGATCCTTCAATTCACGAAGGGTCCAGACTTGCTATTGCAAGTGAAAAATGAGTGGAACGAAAACGACCAAAATTGCCACTTTAGTTTTTAAGCCAAAGGGAGAGCTTCTGGGTCTGGGTAACTACCAGATACAGAGGTAGTTTCTGTCTTCAGGCATGGCTGGGCCCAGCATTTTGTCCCGGAGATTTGCCTTCTTGCTCCAACTCCCCCTCTGTCCTTTGCCAGCCTGCCTCCCCTAGAGAATCAAAGTGTCACTGGTTGGATGATATCACCACAGCAGGAGGAATGTGGTCCTCCAATGGCCAGGCCTGAGCCACATGCCCACCCGTGGAATCAAATGTGAAGTCAGCTCTATCACAGTCACAATGGCCTAGAGAAAAGGAAAGGGGCAGTTTTCCAGAGTGACAGCGTACCGGTGCCAAGAGAAGGAAAAGGGACACTGAATTACAAAACCCATCCATGTCCTCGACAGCGGTATAGACTTTGCATCAAATTCATAATCAATTTCCAGTGTTTAAAGGAACGAGACTGGGAACGAATATTTCTTAATCTAACAGTGTGTCCACGCTCAGTCACTCAGTCGTGTCCGACTCTTTGCGACCCCATGGACTGTAGCCCAGCAGGCTCCTCTGTCCATGGGATTTTCCAGGCACGAAGACTGGAGTGGGTTGCCGTTTTCTTCTCCAATTTTATACAGCTCTTAAATATACAATAATATACAATTATAACATACAATATTATACAGCTCTTAAAAAGTACTGCGGATGGCACAGGCTTTGCTGTATCCACCATATGGCCCACTTCTGGGTCAATTCTGGGTGCCCTGTCTGGAAAGGGATGGTCCTTCTCCTTGTAATATAAAGTGCCAATCAACTGTCCAGGTGGATTTTACTACCACTTAAGGGTTCTTGTTTGGCTTCCCAGGTGGTCCAGTGGTCAAGATTCTGCCTGCCAATCCAGGGCACATGAGTTCAGTCCCTGGGCCAGGAATAGCCCACATGCCTGGGGCAGCTAAGCTCGTGTGCCGCAACAACTGAGCGCACCACTGTCTAAAGTCTGTGCTCCTCGACAAGGGAAACCTCTGCAATGAGAAGCCTGAGCACAGCAGTTAGAGAGTAGCCTCTGCTGGCTGCAAGTACAGAAAACCTACACACAGTTAACAAGACGCAGCACAGCCAAAAAAAAAAAACTCATAAATAAAATTTTTCAAAAGAGTCCCTGTTTCCAGCTATAGCCTTCTCGGCCATTGAAGATTTCAGTTAATTAAGTTCCTCCTACACCGAGATCTGCTCTGGTCCTACAGAGTCAATCTTAATAAGTAAGATCCAAAAAGGATCAAACTGTTTCCAAGCAACTTAACAGGATTCCAGAATACAGCTCAAGAAAAGTTTAGGCATAGAAAAATATTAAGCATGCAAGGGAAATTTGATATTGCTTGGCATCCAATCTAAAATTACCAGGAGGCAAAGAAGCAGGAAAATCAAATCCATTATAACAGAGATCAGCGTGGTGGTGTTCAGTTGCTCAGTCGTGTCTATTTTCAACTCCATGAACTGCGGCAGGCCAGGCTTCCCTGTCCTTCACCATCTCCCAGAACTTGCTCAAACTCACGTCTGGTGTCGTGATGCCATCCAACCATCTCATCTTCTGTCATTCCCTTCTCCTCCTGCCTTCAATATTTCCCAGCATCAGAGTCTTTGCCAGTGAGTTGGCTCTTCATATCAGGTGGCCAAAGTGATGGGAGATCTCATTTTAACAGAAATCAGTTAAAATCCATTAATTGGAAAGGAAGAAATAAATGTGCATGTATGTGCCTACAAAACGCTTGTCTAAGAGGGAGTTCCATGGGATCTACAAAAGAGCTATTACAAGTAATCCGTGACTTTAGCAAGGTTTCACGATACAAGGTTACTCTTGAGAGTGCCTTGAACTGCAAGGAGATCAAACTAATCAATCCTAAAGGAAATCAGTCCCGAATATTCATTGGAAGGACGGGTGCTGAAGCCGGAGCGACAACACTTCGGTCAGCAGAAGCCAAAAGCTGACTCACTGGAAAAGACTGTGATGCTGGGAAAGATTTAAGGCAAAAAGAGAAGGGGAGCACAGAAGGTGAGATGGTTAGATAGCACCACCGACTCAAAGGACATGAATTTGAGCCAATTCCAGGAGACAGCGGGGACACAGAGCCTGGTGTGCTACAGTCCATGGGATCGCAAAGACTCACCTGGACACAAAAGACTCAACAACAACAACAACAACAACAACATTCTGGTGTTTTATATATAAATGTAACTGTAAAACTGACAAAATATTCCAAAATCAATACCGAATGGCAGTACACAACTTTCTTATTCTCCCACTTCTTACATTGGCTTCCATTATGTTGTACTCCTTGAATACCTGGATCTCAGAACCTCTCCTCCAACTAAAAGACAAATGCAGTATTAGGAAGCGAACCCTCTAAAAATAAAGTCAGAGGCAGCACAGTAGCTCAGTTTTACTTTCTGCAGTTAACAATCACCAAACAAACGATGTGGACCCTGAGCCCCCAAGCAGCAGCACAGGCACAAGATGAAGCCCCATCAAAGTAATTCCGAAAGCAATGCCCTGGGGAAGGACACTTGAGGCTAGGGCACATAGGCTAGGTTTAAGCCCGTCTTCTCTGCTGAGGCTTAGCACGAGGAGGGGGCACAAAGTGCTGCAAGGACTGCATCACCATGGAAAGCTGCCCCGCACAGAAGTCGATGGACCTGCGGAGCAGGCCAGGGTCTTCAGCAGTCAATCGGCTAAAAGGGAGGGAAAATGAAATTCAAGCTCCTGCCAAGGAGGAGGAAGAGAAGCATGTCCTCCCTCTGTCCCCGCACACCGACAGAGCCCAGAGCACCACACTTCTCCTCTAGGCTTAACCCTCCATTATGGCTCCTCCTGGGCCGAGACTGGCCACCGTCCTCCACTCCCTCCCCAGCCCCGGCCCCCTTTAGAACTTACAGAACCAACATGCAGCCATTAACATCGAGCTCCCTCCGAAGCGGCCCTGGCAGTTGAGTACGTGGAGTGAGGAAGTGGCGGGCGATGTCCGCCTGTGCGTGCGATGCGAAAAGCACACTGAGGCTGCTGGTGGAGATATGGTTAAGGCACCATCCACATGACTCACGTGGCTTGCACGTCAGGCTCCCTGCTCGTGGAGACTCGCCTTCTCCCACAAGGCCGCCGCCAGATACCCTGGCTATCACTGCCCGACCCTCTGGATCCCTTCAGGTTTCTTTCCGTCACCACCATCCCCTGGCAGCCAGACCACCCCTGACCCATACCCTCCAGCCCCGCAGAGTACCCTCCTCCCACGCTTTAGGCCCCGCCACCTGCAACCCCCCAAACTACCCCTAGCGCACACCCCGACCCCTGCGGCCGCCCAGCCCACCGGGGCTCCCAGCATAGGATACCACTGGAGGGCTCGGTTAATCGGAACTCTGGCTCCGGGTGCAGCGTCTCCACCCGGCCCTGGCGCCTGCGGTGCCCCCGCGATCTGTGGCATGGCACCGGCTGCACCACCCGACTCTCCTGCAGCGCTGGGGCCTCTGGGATTAGCCTGGTCACCAGAGCCGCCAGGGACTCCTCGACTGACGGCGTCACCAGGGACAGCTGGGTCGCCAGGGCAATCGTGGCCACCAGCACCACCCTGCACGCCTTGGCCACCACCTGCCGTGCCCGCTGCAGAGGCCACGGCGACTGCGTCTTCATCGGCTGCCCTTGTGGCTCCTCCACCGTGTGCCTCGGACTCCATCTTGAACCCTCTCCCCCACCTCCGCGGCGGGAAAGACTGAACAGTCCCTACAAATACCAGTCCCGGAGTGAGACCTGCAACTCAGCAGAGCGCCCGCGCAAACCCACCCTGGTCCTGCCTCACGATTGGTTCCCACCGACAACGGGTGCCCTGCTGAAGCTTCGCGCATTCACGCACCACGTAGCCCCAACGCGCATGCGCAGAGCCATACCCACGAGGTCTGGGCTCTCTTAAGTCAGCCCTGCCTCCGGCCGGGAAACCTGGTAAACGGTTCAGCCGTGAGGCCTCTAGGCGGCGCTCCACCCTTCGGTGTGGGGGCAGCGCCTCAGTGCGCGATGCTCAAACAGACGCTGCCGCCCTCCTCAAGGCGCGTGACTGTTTCCACGCCAAGCCTGCAAACCCCAAGTGAGCCCTGGTCCCTGTGCACCTTCAAGTCTGTGCTGCTGACAGCTTGGCGTCGCTCACAGGTGACCATCCTGCTGAGCGCAGGTCCTTTTCCTTGACTCCCAGAAGGGAGTTGGGCACCCCTGGGTCAGCGCTCGTCTGTCTCTCTGGTGTCTCGCACATAGCTCACATGTCTGTATGTGTGTCTGTGTGCATGATCGCATGAGCGGGTGCATGCCCATGGGCGTGTGTATGGGTGTGCTTGTAAGAGAGAGCGTGTGCACAGATTTATGCACATAGGCATGTGAATGTGCTTATCTGTGTGTGTGCCCGAGAGAGTGCCCTTACACAGGTGCGTGCCCATCAGGTGTGTGCGTGGGTGTGTTTCAGAGAGAGAGCATATGCACAGATTCATGACATAAGCATGTGAGTGTGTCTGTGTGTGGAGGTGCTTGTGCGTGGGCATGTATGTGTGGTCACGAGAGAGCGTGTGGTCAGGGGCGTGCACATGGGTGTGTGTGTGTGTGTGTGTGTGCTTCAAAGAGGCCACGGTTGGGATGCACTCACGTGGGCATATGTCTCTGTGTGCGTGCTTTCAAGGTGCCTTCACATGGGAGTGGGGTGACCCGGCCCTGGAGGCATGATACGAGGGATGCGGAGCATACTGTGCCCGCCCACCTGGGGAGGGAAGCGGGGGGGGGGGGGACTGCTGTCAGACTCACTGGGGATGGCGTGGGGCTGGGCCGCCTGGGGCTCCAGGCACACAGACTGCAGGGACTCCAGGCTGGGGACTTACATCAGGCCCCCCAGAAGCACCGGTGGGACCGGCTGGACTCAAGGGCCGAGGGAAGGGCAATACCCCCTAGGACACCCCCAGTCTCTTGCCCTCTCCTGCTGGCACAACTCTCATGGCTTTCCCTTCCCCAAGAACAATGTCTTGAGGCTATCCAGAGGGCCGGAGGTACCGGGGGACCTCAACTGGAATGTGACCCTGTGTCTACTGGCCTGCTGGTCCACTTCTGTGTCTAGAAGGGGGTCAAGTCAACAGGCAAGGTACAGCCGGGGGAGACCACGGGGCTGGGGCAGCACTGCCTGGGCGTGGGGTTCATCTGCCAGGGACCACTGGTGCCACGGGAGGTGACTGCATCAGGGGTTGTACTTCAATCCGGTCCCTGAGCCCCACCCCCTGGCCGGAGAGTCCTCGGCCCCCCCAGCAGACTTCCCTCACCCCCACTGGAAGGGAAGAGCCACCAGCAGTGGCTGACCCTTTCCTGTGTGGGGGGCATCCCTGTCCCACCTTTCCACCCTCCCAGTTTCTGTTGATTCTGGCTCCCAGTCAGTTTTAGGGTGTGCAAAGACCTGGTCTACTGCCTATGTCTGTCCCCTGCTCTGTGGCCAAGAGGACACCAGCGGGGAGCCTGGACATGTCAATGTATGGCAGTAACCGCTGTAATATTGTAAAGTAATTAGCCTCCAATTAAAAAGATAAATTAATTTTTTAAAAAAGCAAGAGAGAAGTAAACAGTTAGGTCAGCATTTCTAATTGTTGGAATATAGTAATACTTTAAGGAAATAACCGTTAATGGAAAGATTTATAAATTCCACTAATTCATTAACCATAGTAATGAAAAACGTGGAAACAACTTACATGTTCCATAATGAGATTATTATTGTTGCTGTTGTTTTTATTTAAAGACCCAATTTTACTTTTTTGGCCACGCCACACGACATGTGGGATCGTAGTTCTGCTGCCAGGGACTGAACCTGCAGCCCTTACACTGGAAGTGCATAGTCTTATCCACCGGACTGCCTGGGAAGTCCCAATAATTACATTATCATGCATCTTATATCTATTCAATAACACATTTCTGAAGAGATTTTAGAAAGTGGAAAAGCTAGTATACTAAATGAAAAAAAATTCAGGAAAAAAATTAAAGCTAAACTTGATAACTTCTACATCACATGCTGTTATGTATTTAATGTGCAAGTACACCTAGAAAATATTCTTAAACGTTGACAGTATTTAGTGCTGAACATAGGGCTCGATTTTCATTTTCTGAAATTGTTTTCAATTCCCTTGTAATTGGAATTCAAACATCTGGATTTCAGTACCTTCCCTCTAACACGAGAACAAAGATAAAAAATGTTTTTAAAATCCAGAAGCGCATTAGCTGAAAAGAAACTGGGGCACAAAAAGTGACTCAGCTTTATTTTCTGCTGTAACAAACACTGAAGCACCCCACTCCTCAAGCAGCAGGGCAACAAAGCAAGTGAACCAACAGAGACCAAAGGCCAGTAAAGGCAAAAACTTAGACTCAAATAACAAAGTGGCGATGCCTCTTAGTTTGAATTCCCTATGCCCCGCCGAGCAGGGGACACAAGGTTAGGCCTCAGCCCCTTTCCTCAGCGAGGTGGGAGCCCAAGGCTCCGAATGTTCCGAATCACCAGGGAAAGCTGATCGAGGAATGGGTTCATGGAAAGTCGGATGAAAGCCAGGTCTTCACAGGTCTTCAGCAGTCCATGTACTAAAAGCAGGGAAAAGAAAATCAGGTTAAAGGGAAGATTGCTCCTGTAGGTCCAGGGTACCAACCCCCCTGCTTATACCAAGCCCCTCAGTGTCTCCATCATAGCACGCTTAAGAGGGAGCTCAGACCACAGCACCTGCCACCCCCCACTTCCCAAGGCAAACTCGTCTGGAACTGACACAAGCAGGTCACTGCCATTCACTGCAAATTCCCTCAGAACCAATCCTTGGTGGCGCTGGGCATCTGGGAGCAGAGATCTGCGAGCCATGTCTGCCTCCAGGGGTGACTGGAAAGGCACTCTGAGTGTGCTGGGAGAGACACGGTTAAGGCACCACCCATTACAGAATTTGCTGATTATCTCGGGCTTCCTCGCACCTCAGAGGCCTGCTTTTACCCCAGGATGCCCATCCTCCTGACCACAACCTGAGACCACCCTGAGCTGCCTCCCTAACCCTTCTGTCCATCTTCCCCACCCTCCAGGCTCCTCAGGCCTTGACAACCTCCTTTCCTGCCAGGCTGCCCAGTCCTGCTGCCCCGGATCGCCCCCGTACTCCCTTCTATCCCTTCCTCAGGCTGCCGGCATGTTTCCCTCCACCACACCACTGACCCCGCCCAGAAAGGCTCCCTGAAAAGGATACAGCACCGCCTCTCCACGTCTAGGCCTTACAGCCAAGGGTGCTACATCTCCAGCGGGTCCTAGGCCACCTGGTGCCCGCTCACCCCGGGGACGAGCTCCAGCGTCTTCCATCACCGCTCTTCCTCTGCCAGGCCCACCCCCGCCTTCTGGGGCCCGGGGACGATCCTCACCTTCAGCGCTGCCTGAACCACTCTGGCAAGGAGGTGCTCTGGAGCTATGCTGGTCATCTCGGCCCTCTGCGCCACCGGCACCACCACCCGACGCCTGCATGGCTGCTGTGCGTCTCCCTCAGACGCCAAATAAGGGGCGGAGAGACTGGGCCGCTCACGAAGTCCCTCCCCTTCTGCGCAAGGACGCCAAAAGTGCGCCTGCGCACACAGCCCAGCCACCCACGGGCTGCTATGGAGACCGTGTGAGGCTGGAGGGACTCGGCTCTGTCACAACGCCACGCTCCTTTCAGGTGCCCCCGATGCGCCTGCGCACACGGGCCCCTCCAGTGCCGGCTCAGATGGCGTGGAATGGAGCCCGCCAAGTGTCCACAGAGACGCCACTGAGACACAAATGCCGACTTTCCCGTCGCATGGCCTAAAGCTAGTTCCACAATGCGACTTTCGTTTCTCCAACGTATGCCACAGAAGGGTCTCACTGGACTAAGGTGGGAGTCGAGGGCAAGGGGCCAAGCCACACCACCCACCCTGGTCCCCTTTTTGCCCAGTCCACATCATAGCTGTGTTCTTTGACCGTAGTGATAGCTAGCACTTCCTATGGTCCAAGCGTTTTTTCAAGTGCTTTCATGTGTTCGTCCATCACGTCCGTTTTCAGACAGTATTGCCATGGCACAGGCCTCCCTTGTGGTTCAGCTGCTAAAGAATCTGCCTGCAGTGTGGGAGACCTGGGTTTGATCTCTGGGTTGGGAAGATCCCCTGGAGAAGGGAAAGGCTACCCACTCCAGTATTCAGGCCTGGAAAATTCCGTGGACTGTATAGTCCATGGGGTCGCAAAGAGTCAGACATGACTGAGCGACTTTCACTTCACTTCACTTCATAAAATGAGAAAATACTCCAAAATTAATACTGAATGGCAGTAAACTACTGTCTTATTCTCCGGCTTCTTACATTGTCTTCACTTATGTTGTACTCCTTGAATATCTGCATCTCAGAACTTCCCCTCCAACCAGAAGACAAATAGAGTATTAAGAAGTGCAGAAGCTAAAACTAGTCAGAGAGGGCACAGTAGCTCAGTTTCGTTTTCTGCAGTTAACAATCACCAAACAAAGTATGGTGGACCCCGAACCCCCCAGCAGCAGCACAGGCACAAGATGAAGCAGAAATCAATGCCCTCGGGAAGGACACTTGAGGCTAGGGCACATGCGCTAGATTTAACCCTGACTTTCGTGCAGAGGCTTAGTAGAAAGGGCGGGGGGGGGGCGCATAGTGCCGCATGGTCCGCATCACCAGGGAAATCTGCAGACAGAGGGTGATGGACGTCTGGAGCAGGGCATGGTCTTCAGCACTCAATTGGCTAAAATAAGGAGGGAAGATGAAATTCAAGCTCCCGACAAGAAGGAGGAAGTGGAGCATGTCCTTCCTCTGTCCCCGCACACTGACAAGCCCAGAGCACCACATTTCTCCTTTAGGCTTAACCCTCCATTATGGCTCCTCCCGGGCCAAGACGGGCCCTGGCCACTGCCCACCACCCCCTCCCCAGCCTGGGCCCCTGCCCCCTTTAGAACTGACAGAACCAACAAGCAGCCATTAACATTGAGCTCCTTCTGAACTGGCGCTCACAGCGGAGTACTTTGAGACAGGAAGTTGCGGGCGATTTTTGCCTGAGCGAGCGATGCAAAAGGTACGGTGAGAATGCTGGTGGAGATGTGGTTAAGGCACCATCCACATTTCTCATTTTGCCTGTACGTCAAGCTCCCTGCTCACGGAGACCCGCCTTCTCCCACAAGGTCGCCGCTGGACACTTTGGATATCACTGCCCCGACCCTCTGGATCCCTTCAGGTTGCTTTTCCTCACCACCGTGCCCTGGCAGCCAGACCACCCCTGACCCATACCCTTCAGCCCCCCAGAGTATCCTCCTCCTACACTTTAGGCCCCGCCGCCTGCAACCACCCAAACCACCCCTAGCCCACACCCGGAACCCCATGGCCGCCCGGCCCACTGGGGCTCCTGGAATAGGATACAACTGAACTGGTCAGTTACTCAGAACTCTGGCTCTGGGTGCAGTGTCTCTTCCCAACTGTGGTGTCTGAGGTAACCCCAGGATCTGCAGAATGTCACCAACTGCACCACCTGACTCTCCTGCAGCGCTGGGGCCTCTGGGATCACTCAGGTCGCCGGGGTCGCCAGGGACTGTAGGACTGACAGTGTCACCAGGGCCAGCTGGGTCACCAGGGCCATCGCGGCCACCAGCATCACCCAGCACACCTCGGCTGACACGTGCCGTGCCCGCTACAAAGGCCATGGCACCTGCATCTTCATCGGCTGCCCTCGTGGCTCCTCCACCATGTGCCTCGGACTCCATCTTGAACCCCTCTCCCCCTCACTCCGCGTTGGGAAAGACTGAACCCTCCCTATAGAACTGATCCCCGTAGTGCGACATGCAACTCAGCATCGGCAGAGCGCCTGCACAAACACACCCTGGTCCTGCCTCCCGATAGGTTCCCACCAACAGTTGGCTCCCACAGTGGCTGCAGGCTCTCCGGCAATAGGCGCTCCCTGCAGAAGCTTCAAGCGTTCACCCGATGTGTCACCCCAATGAGCCTGCACAGACACACCCACGTGGTCTGGGCCGTCTAAGTCAGCCCTGCCTCAGGCCTGGAAACCTGGTAAACGGCTTAGCCAGGAAGCCGCTGGGTAGCACTCCACCCTTTATTGTGTCCGCAGCTCCTCAGTGCGCATGCTCAAACAGACCCCACCCCACTCCTCAGGGCACGTGCCTGTTTCCCGTCCAAGCCTGCAAACCGCAGTGAGTCCTGGTCCCTGTGCACCTCCAAGACTGCAGTGCTACCAACCTGGCCACGCTCACAGGTGACCATCCTGCTGAGCGCAGGTCCTTGTTATTGACTTCCGGAAGGGAGTCGGGCACCCCTGGGTCAGGGCCGGTCTATCCCTCTGGTGTCCCACACGTAGGTCACGTCAGTGCAAATGTATCTGTGTGCGTGAGTGCATGGGCAGGTGCATGCCCATGGGCGTGTGCATGGGTGTGTTTCTGAGAGAGAGCACGTGCACAGGTTCACACGCATAGGCGTGTGCGTGTGTCTGTTTTTGCAGGTGTCTGCACGTGGGCATGTATGTGGGCAGGAGAGCATGTGGTCAGGTGCATGCACGCGGGCGTGTGAGTGTGCATGTGTGTGTGAAAGAGCACGGGTCAGATTAATGCACATGGGTGTCTCCGTGTGTGTGTGCTTGCACAGGTGCCTTCACATGGGAGTGGGGCGACCCGGCTCTGGAGTCCTGAGACTAGGGGTGTAGAGGGGGCTGTGCCTGCCCGCCTGGGGAGGGAAGCGGGGACTTCTGTGGGACTCACTGGGGACGGCGTGGGGCTGGGCCGCCTGGGGGTCCGGGCACACAGACTGCAGGGACTCCAGGCTGGGGACTTACACCTGGCATCCCAGAAGCACCGGTGGTACTGGCTGGATTAAAGGGCTGCAGGAAGGGCAGTGTTCCCCAAGACACCCCCAGTCTCTTGGCCCTCTGCTGACACAACTCTCATGGGCTTTCCCTCCCCAGGAACCAAGTCTTGGGGCTCGAGGTGCCAGGGGCCCTCAACCGGGAGGTGACCCTGTGTCTGCTGACCTTCTGGGCGCTGGTCTACTTCTGTGTCTGGGAGGGGGTATAGTCAACAAGCAAGGTACAGCCGGGGGTGATGGCAGGGCTGGGGCAGCACTGCCTGGGCGTGGGGTGCATATGCCAGGGAACCGCTGGTGCCACAGGAGGTGACTGGATCCGGGCCACTGCCCGAGGAGGAGGCAGATACTTCAATCCGGGCCCCTTGATCTCCACCCCCTGGCCGGATAGGCCTCTGGGCAGCCCGCCAAATCCCAGGCCAGCAGCCTTCCCCCACCCCCAGTGGAAGGATTCGATTTTCCTGCATTATCATGTTAGCTGTAGGAGTTTTGTAGATGACCTTGATCGGATTAAGAAAGTCTGTTTGTAGTCCTAGTTTTCCGACAGTTTTTATCATAGCGGTGGTTGAACGCTGTCAAATGCTTTTTCGGCATCTTGAGAAATGATCGTATGGCTTTTCTCCTGTTTTGTACTTAATATGATGGATAACACTGGTTGATGGGTTTTTTAATGCATAACCAATCTTTCATTCTTGGGATAGATCTCGTTTGGTCATAAGGCTGTATATGTCGCCGGATTAAATTTGATAACATTTCATATTTTGTGCTTAGCTTAATGAAGGATATTAGCCTGCGGTTCTCTTTTCTTGCAATATCATCATATGGCTTTGGTGTTCTGTTAAGACTGGCCTCGGAAAATGATTTGAGAAGTGTTTCCCCTCCTCTGCTTTCTGAAAGAATTTGTATAGGATTGGTGATATTTCTCCTTTAAATATTTCATAGCGTTCCCTAGTTAAGTCACGTGGGCCTGGAGTTTTCTGTTCCGTATCTTTGATCGATTTAGGGATATTTAGGTTTCCCACTTCCTTCTTGAGTTAGTTTTGGGAATTTGTGTCATTCAAGGAATTTGTTATTTTCATCTACATTGGCAAACGTATTCGCAGACATTGTTCCTAATGTGCTGTGGTTGCTTGCACAATCCTGTCCGTCGCTGCGCGACCCCGTGGACCGTGGCCTGCCGGGTTCCTCTGTCCACAGGTATTGTCCAGGCCAGAATACTGGAGGGGGGTTCCCATGCCCTCCTTCAGGGGATCTCTCCAACCCAGGGATCGAACCCCGGTCTCCTGCATTGCAGGCGGATTCTTGACCTTCTGAGCCACTAGGGAAGCCCAAGAATACTGGAGTGGCTAGCCTATCCCTTCTCCAGGGGATCTTCCCAACCCAGGAGTGTAACTGGGGTCTCCTGCATTGCCAGTGGATTCTTTGCCAGCTGAGCTACCAGGGAAGCCCTTAAACCACCTGGTCTGTGGTATTTTATTATTATTCTGTTATGCCATGCTACGCGGACAAATGGGCTTCCAAGGTGGCTCAGTGGTAAAATAATCTGCCTGCCAAGCAGTAGATGTGAGTTCAGTCCTTGGTTCGGGAAGATCCCCTGAAGAAGGAAATGGCAACCCACTCCATTATGCTTGCCTGGAAAACCCCACGGACACAGACAGAGGAGCCTGGTGGGCTACAGTTCATTGGGTTGCAAAAGAGTTGGGCACAGTTTAGCGACTAAACAACAAGCTGACAAATTCAGGGTAGGCAGGACAAAAGTGGACACTTTCATACCCAACTGGTTCGAGTCAAATCGATGCAACCGTTTTGGAGGGCATGGGGATATGTATAAAACATATTTGGGAATATGTGTAAAACATTTCAAAAAGAGATTACTTTTTCACCCAACAACCTTCCGTTTTAGCTCAGAATTATTGTACATAGTGAGCTGGTGGTAGTGGTCTGGTCACTCAGTCATGTCCGACTCTTGCAACTCCACAGACCGTAGCCCAGCAGGCTCCTCTGCCCATGGGATTTCTCAGGCAAGAATACTGGCGTGGTTTGCCATTTCCTTGTCCACATAATATGTTACACAAAAGCAAATGTACCAGGATGTCCATTTCAGCATTGTTTGTAATACTGAAAAACTGCAAACAGCCTAAAGGCCTAGTTACAAGAGACTGGTGAAAATAACTATGGATTACACATTCTGAGGGATATTAGACAGCTCTTACAAGTACTGCGGATGGCACAGGCTTTGCTGTATCCACCATATGGCCCACTTCTGGGTCAATTCTGGGTGCCCTGTCTGGAAAGGGATGGTCCTTCTCCTTATGCCCTTCCACCAGCTGCCCCTTGCAGTGTCCCTCTCCTCCTTTGACTTGTCTCTTTTTCAACCATGATATGAGTTGATGAGCAAGCAGCTAATCGCTTAACAAGAAAAGAGGCCTGTTTCTACCTTGAAGTAATAAATAAGGGCCAAGTCTTCAGACCGCATTAGTTACGTAAGAAAGAAAAGTATGATCCTTCAATTCACGAAGGGTCCAGACTTGCTATTGCAAGTGAAAAATGAGTGGAACGAAAACGACCAAAATTGCCACTTTAGTTTTTAAGCCAAAGGGAGAGCTTCTGGGTCTGGGTAACTACCAGATACAGAGGTAGTTTCTGTCTTCAGGCATGGCTGGGCCCAGCATTTTGTCCCGGAGATTTGCCTTCTTGCTCCAACTCCCCCTCTGTCCTTTGCCAGCCTGCCTCCCCTAGAGAATCAAAGTGTCACTGGTTGGATGATATCACCACAGCAGGAGGAATGTGGTCCTCCAATGGCCAGGCCTGAGCCACATGCCCACCCGTGGAATCAAATGTGAAGTCAGCTCTATCACAGTCACAATGGCCTAGAGAAAAGGAAAGGGGCAGTTTTCCAGAGTGACAGCGTACCGGTGCCAAGAGAAGGAAAAGGGACACTGAATTACAAAACCCATCCATGTCCTCGACAGCGGTATAGACTTTGCATCAAATTCATAATCAATTTCCAGTGTTTAAAGGAACGAGACTGGGAACGAATATTTCTTAATCTAACAGTGTGTCCACGCTCAGTCACTCAGTCGTGTCCGACTCTTTGCGACCCCATGGACTGTAGCCCAGCAGGCTCCTCTGTCCATGGGATTTTCCAGGCACGAAGACTGGAGTGGGTTGCCGTTTTCTTCTCCAATTTTATACAGCTCTTAAATATACAATAATATACAATTATAACATACAATATTATACAGCTCTTAAAAAGTACTGCGGATGGCACAGGCTTTGCTGTATCCACCATATGGCCCACTTCTGGGTCAATTCTGGGTGCCCTGTCTGGAAAGGGATGGTCCTTCTCCTTGTAATATAAAGTGCCAATCAACTGTCCAGGTGGATTTTACTACCACTTAAGGGTTCTTGTTTGGCTTCCCAGGTGGTCCAGTGGTCAAGATTCTGCCTGCCAATCCAGGGCACATGAGTTCAGTCCCTGGGCCAGGAATAGCCCACATGCCTGGGGCAGCTAAGCTCGTGTGCCGCAACAACTGAGCGCACCACTGTCTAAAGTCTGTGCTCCTCGACAAGGGAAACCTCTGCAATGAGAAGCCTGAGCACAGCAGTTAGAGAGTAGCCTCTGCTGGCTGCAAGTACAGAAAACCTACACACAGTTAACAAGACGCAGCACAGCCAAAAAAAAAAAACTCATAAATAAAATTTTTCAAAAGAGTCCCTGTTTCCAGCTATAGCCTTCTCGGCCATTGAAGATTTCAGTTAATTAAGTTCCTCCTACACCGAGATCTGCTCTGGTCCTACAGAGTCAATCTTAATAAGTAAGATCCAAAAAGGATCAAACTGTTTCCAAGCAACTTAACAGGATTCCAGAATACAGCTCAAGAAAAGTTTAGGCATAGAAAAATATTAAGCATGCAAGGGAAATTTGATATTGCTTGGCATCCAATCTAAAATTACCAGGAGGCAAAGAAGCAGGAAAATCAAATCCATTATAACAGAGATCAGCGTGGTGGTGTTCAGTTGCTCAGTCGTGTCTATTTTCAACTCCATGAACTGCGGCAGGCCAGGCTTCCCTGTCCTTCACCATCTCCCAGAACTTGCTCAAACTCACGTCTGGTGTCGTGATGCCATCCAACCATCTCATCTTCTGTCATTCCCTTCTCCTCCTGCCTTCAATATTTCCCAGCATCAGAGTCTTTGCCAGTGAGTTGGCTCTTCATATCAGGTGGCCAAAGTGATGGGAGATCTCATTTTAACAGAAATCAGTTAAAATCCATTAATTGGAAAGGAAGAAATAAATGTGCATGTATGTGCCTACAAAACGCTTGTCTAAGAGGGAGTTCCATGGGATCTACAAAAGAGCTATTACAAGTAATCCGTGACTTTAGCAAGGTTTCACGATACAAGGTTACTCTTGAGAGTGCCTTGAACTGCAAGGAGATCAAACTAATCAATCCTAAAGGAAATCAGTCCCGAATATTCATTGGAAGGACGGGTGCTGAAGCCGGAGCGACAACACTTCGGTCAGCAGAAGCCAAAAGCTGACTCACTGGAAAAGACTGTGATGCTGGGAAAGATTTAAGGCAAAAAGAGAAGGGGAGCACAGAAGGTGAGATGGTTAGATAGCACCACCGACTCAAAGGACATGAATTTGAGCCAATTCCAGGAGACAGCGGGGACACAGAGCCTGGTGTGCTACAGTCCATGGGATCGCAAAGACTCACCTGGACACAAAAGACTCAACAACAACAACAACAACAACAACATTCTGGTGTTTTATATATAAATGTAACTGTAAAACTGACAAAATATTCCAAAATCAATACCGAATGGCAGTACACAACTTTCTTATTCTCCCACTTCTTACATTGGCTTCCATTATGTTGTACTCCTTGAATACCTGGATCTCAGAACCTCTCCTCCAACTAAAAGACAAATGCAGTATTAGGAAGCGAACCCTCTAAAAATAAAGTCAGAGGCAGCACAGTAGCTCAGTTTTACTTTCTGCAGTTAACAATCACCAAACAAACGATGTGGACCCTGAGCCCCCAAGCAGCAGCACAGGCACAAGATGAAGCCCCATCAAAGTAATTCCGAAAGCAATGCCCTGGGGAAGGACACTTGAGGCTAGGGCACATAGGCTAGGTTTAAGCCCGTCTTCTCTGCTGAGGCTTAGCACGAGGAGGGGGCACAAAGTGCTGCAAGGACTGCATCACCATGGAAAGCTGCCCCGCACAGAAGTCGATGGACCTGCGGAGCAGGCCAGGATCTTCAGCAGTCAATCGGCTAAAAGGGAGGGAAAATGAAATTCAAGCTCCTGCCAAGGAGGAGGAAGAGAAGCATGTCCTCCCTCTGTCCCCGCACACCGACAGAGCCCAGAGCACCACACTTCTCCTCTAGGCTTAACCCTCCATTATGGCTCCTCCTGGGCCGAGACTGGCCACCGTCCTCCACTCCCTCCCCAGCCCCGGCCCCCTTTAGAACTTACAGAACCAACATGCAGCCATTAACATCGAGCTCCCTCCGAAGCGGCCCTGGCAGTTGAGTACGTGGAGTGAGGAAGTGGCGGGCGATGTCCGCCTGTGCGTGCGATGCGAAAAGCACACTGAGGCTGCTGGTGGAGATATGGTTAAGGCACCATCCACATGACTCACGTGGCTTGCACGTCAGGCTCCCTGCTCGTGGAGACTCGCCTTCTCCCACAAGGCCGCCGCCAGATACCCTGGCTATCACTGCCCGACCCTCTGGATCCCTTCAGGTTTCTTTCCGTCACCACCATCCCCTGGCAGCCAGACCACCCCTGACCCATACCCTCCAGCCCCGCAGAGTACCCTCCTCCCACGCTTTAGGCCCCGCCACCTGCAACCCCCCAAACTACCCCTAGCGCACACCCCGACCCCTGCGGCCGCCCAGCCCACCGGGGCTCCCAGCATAGGATACCACTGGAGGGCTCGGTTAATCGGAACTCTGGCTCCGGGTGCAGCGTCTCCACCCGGCCCTGGCGCCTGCGGTGCCCCCGCGATCTGTGGCATGGCACCGGCTGCACCACCCGACTCTCCTGCAGCGCTGGGGCCTCTGGGATTAGCCTGGTCACCAGAGCCGCCAGGGACTCCTCGACTGACGGCGTCACCAGGGACAGCTGGGTCGCCAGGGCAATCGTGGCCACCAGCACCACCCTGCACGCCTTGGCCACCACCTGCCGTGCCCGCTGCAGAGGCCACGGCGACTGCGTCTTCATCGGCTGCCCTTGTGGCTCCTCCACCGTGTGCCTCGGACTCCATCTTGAACCCTCTCCCCCACCTCCGCGGCGGGAAAGACTGAACAGTCCCTACAAATACCAGTCCCGGAGTGAGACCTGCAACTCAGCAGAGCGCCCGCGCAAACCCACCCTGGTCCTGCCTCACGATTGGTTCCCACCGACAACGGGTGCCCTGCTGAAGCTTCGCGCATTCACGCACCACGTAGCCCCAACGCGCATGCGCAGAGCCATACCCACGAGGTCTGGGCTCTCTTAAGTCAGCCCTGCCTCCGGCCGGGAAACCTGGTAAACGGTTCAGCCGTGAGGCCTCTAGGCGGCGCTCCACCCTTCGGTGTGGGGGCAGCGCCTCAGTGCGCGATGCTCAAACAGACGCTGCCGCCCTCCTCAAGGCGCGTGACTGTTTCCACGCCAAGCCTGCAAACCCCAAGTGAGCCCTGGTCCCTGTGCACCTTCAAGTCTGTGCTGCTGACAGCTTGGCGTCGCTCACAGGTGACCATCCTGCTGAGCGCAGGTCCTTTTCCTTGACTCCCAGAAGGGAGTTGGGCACCCCTGGGTCAGCGCTCGTCTGTCTCTCTGGTGTCTCGCACATAGCTCACATGTCTGTATGTGTGTCTGTGTGCATGATCGCATGAGCGGGTGCATGCCCATGGGCGTGTGTATGGGTGTGCTTGTAAGAGAGAGCGTGTGCACAGATTTATGCACATAGGCATGTGAATGTGCTTATCTGTGTGTGTGCCCGAGAGAGTGCCCTTACACAGGTGCGTGCCCATCAGGTGTGTGCGTGGGTGTGTTTCAGAGAGAGAGCATATGCACAGATTCATGACATAAGCATGTGAGTGTGTCTGTGTGTGGAGGTGCTTGTGCGTGGGCATGTATGTGTGGTCACGAGAGAGCGTGTGGTCAGGGGCGTGCACATGGGTGTGTGTGTGTGTGTGTGTGTGCTTCAAAGAGGCCACGGTTGGGATGCACTCACGTGGGCATATGTCTCTGTGTGCGTGCTTTCAAGGTGCCTTCACATGGGAGTGGGGTGACCCGGCCCTGGAGGCATGATACGAGGGATGCGGAGCATACTGTGCCCGCCCACCTGGGGAGGGAAGCGGGGGGGGGGGGACTGCTGTCAGACTCACTGGGGATGGCGTGGGGCTGGGCCGCCTGGGGCTCCAGGCACACAGACTGCAGGGACTCCAGGCTGGGGACTTACATCAGGCCCCCCAGAAGCACCGGTGGGACCGGCTGGACTCAAGGGCCGAGGGAAGGGCAATACCCCCTAGGACACCCCCAGTCTCTTGCCCTCTCCTGCTGGCACAACTCTCATGGCTTTCCCTTCCCCAAGAACAATGTCTTGAGGCTATCCAGAGGGCCGGAGGTACCGGGGGACCTCAACTGGAATGTGACCCTGTGTCTACTGGCCTGCTGGTCCACTTCTGTGTCTAGAAGGGGGTCAAGTCAACAGGCAAGGTACAGCCGGGGGAGACCACGGGGCTGGGGCAGCACTGCCTGGGCGTGGGGTTCATCTGCCAGGGACCACTGGTGCCACGGGAGGTGACTGCATCAGGGGTTGTACTTCAATCCGGTCCCTGAGCCCCACCCCCTGGCCGGAGAGTCCTCGGCCCCCCCAGCAGACTTCCCTCACCCCCACTGGAAGGGAAGAGCCACCAGCAGTGGCTGACCCTTTCCTGTGTGGGGGGCATCCCTGTCCCACCTTTCCACCCTCCCAGTTTCTGTTGATTCTGGCTCCCAGTCAGTTTTAGGGTGTGCAAAGACCTGGTCTACTGCCTATGTCTGTCCCCTGCTCTGTGGCCAAGAGGACACCAGCGGGGAGCCTGGACATGTCAATGTATGGCAGTAACCGCTGTAATATTGTAAAGTAATTAGCCTCCAATTAAAAAGATAAATTAATTTTTTAAAAAAGCAAGAGAGAAGTAAACAGTTAGGTCAGCATTTCTAATTGTTGGAATATAGTAATACTTTAAGGAAATAACCGTTAATGGAAAGATTTATAAATTCCACTAATTCATTAACCATAGTAATGAAAAACGTGGAAACAACTTACATGTTCCATAATGAGATTATTATTGTTGCTGTTGTTTTTATTTAAAGACCCAATTTTACTTTTTTGGCCACGCCACACGACATGTGGGATCGTAGTTCTGCTGCCAGGGACTGAACCTGCAGCCCTTACACTGGAAGTGCATAGTCTTATCCACCGGACTGCCTGGGAAGTCCCAATAATTACATTATCATGCATCTTATATCTATTCAATAACACATTTCTGAAGAGATTTTAGAAAGTGGAAAAGCTAGTATACTAAATGAAAAAAAATTCAGGAAAAAAATTAAAGCTAAACTTGATAACTTCTACATCACATGCTGTTATGTATTTAATGTGCAAGTACACCTAGAAAATATTCTTAAACGTTGACAGTATTTAGTGCTGAACATAGGGCTCGATTTTCATTTTCTGAAATTGTTTTCAATTCCCTTGTAATTGGAATTCAAACATCTGGATTTCAGTACCTTCCCTCTAACACGAGAACAAAGATAAAAAATGTTTTTAAAATCCAGAAGCGCATTAGCTGAAAAGAAACTGGGGCACAAAAAGTGACTCAGCTTTATTTTCTGCTGTAACAAACACTGAAGCACCCCACTCCTCAAGCAGCAGGGCAACAAAGCAAGTGAACCAACAGAGACCAAAGGCCAGTAAAGGCAAAAACTTAGACTCAAATAACAAAGTGGCGATGCCTCTTAGTTTGAATTCCCTATGCCCCGCCGAGCAGGGGACACAAGGTTAGGCCTCAGCCCCTTTCCTCAGCGAGGTGGGAGCCCAAGGCTCCGAATGTTCCGAATCACCAGGGAAAGCTGATCGAGGAATGGGTTCATGGAAAGTCGGATGAAAGCCAGGTCTTCACAGGTCTTCAGCAGTCCATGTACTAAAAGCAGGGAAAAGAAAATCAGGTTAAAGGGAAGATTGCTCCTGTAGGTCCAGGGTACCAACCCCCCTCCTTATACCAAGCCCCTCAGTGTCTCCATCATAGCACGCTTAAGAGGGAGCTCAGACCACAGCACCTGGCACCCCCCACTTCCCAAGGCAAACTCGTCTGGAACCGACACAAGCAGGTCACTGCCATTCACTGCAAATTCCCTCAGAACCAATCCTTGGTGGCGCTGGGCATCTGGGAGCAGAGATCTGCGAGCCATGTCTGCCTCCAGGGGTGACTGGAAAGGCACTCTGAGTGTGCTGGGAGAGACACGGTTAAGGCACCACCCATTACAGAATTTGCTGATTATCTCGGGCTTCCTCGCACCTCAGAGGCCTGCTTTTACCCCAGGATGCCCATCCTCCTGACCACAACCTGAGACCACCCTGAGCTGCCTCCCTAACCCTTCTGTCCATCTTCCCCACCCTCCAGGCTCCTCAGGCCTTGACAACCTCCTTTGCTGCCAGGCTGCCCAGTCCTGCTGCCCCGGATCGCCCCCGTACTCCCTTCTATCCCTTCCTCAGGCTGCCGGCATGTTTCCCTCCACCACACCACTGACCCCGCCCAGAAAGGCTCCCTGAAAAGGATACAGCACCGCCTCTCCACGTCTAGGCCTTACAGCCAAGGGTGCTACATCTCCAGCGGGTCCTAGGCCACCTGGTGCCCGCTCACCCCGGGGACGAGCTCCAGCGTCTTCCATCACCGCTCTTCCTCTGCCAGGCCCACCCCCGCCTTCTGGGGCCCGGGGACGATCCTCACCTTCAGCGCTGCCTGAACCACTCTGGCAAGGAGGTGCTCTGGAGCTATGCTGGTCATCTCGGCCCTCTGCGCCACCGGCACCACCACCCGACGCCTGCATGGCTGCTGTGCGTCTCCCTCAGACGCCAAATAAGGGGCGGAGAGACTGGGCCGCTCACGAAGTCCCTCCCCTTCTGCGCAAGGACGCCAAAAGTGCGCCTGCGCACACAGCCCAGCCACCCACGGGCTGCTATGGAGACCGTGTGAGGCTGGAGGGACTCGGCTCTGTCACAACGCCACGCTCCTTTCAGGTGCCCCCGATGCGCCTGCGCACACGGGCCCCTCCAGTGCCGGCTCAGATGGCGTGGAATGGAGCCCGCCAAGTGTCCACAGAGACGCCACTGAGACACAAATGCCGACTTTCCCGTCGCATGGCCTAAAGCTAGTTCCACAATGCGACTTTCGTTTCTCCAACGTATGCCACAGAAGGGTCTCACTGGACTAAGGTGGGAGTCGAGGGCAAGGGGCCAAGCCACACCACCCACCCTGGTCCCCTTTTTGCCCAGTCCACATCATAGCTGTGTTCTTTGACCGTAGTGATAGCTAGCACTTCCTATGGTCCAAGCGTTTTTTCAAGTGCTTTCATGTGTTCGTCCATCACGTCCGTTTTCAGACAGTATTGCCATGGCACAGGCCTCCCTTGTGGTTCAGCTGCTAAAGAATCTGCCTGCAGTGTGGGAGACCTGGGTTTGATCTCTGGGTTGGGAAGATCCCCTGGAGAAGGGAAAGGCTACCCACTCCAGTATTCAGGCCTGGAAAATTCCGTGGACTGTATAGTCCATGGGGTCGCAAAGAGTCAGACATGACTGAGCGACTTTCACTTCACTTCACTTCATAAAATGAGAAAATACTCCAAAATTAATACTGAATGGCAGTAAACTACTGTCTTATTCTCCGGCTTCTTACATTGTCTTCACTTATGTTGTACTCCTTGAATATCTGCATCTCAGAACTTCCCCTCCAACCAGAAGACAAATAGAGTATTAAGAAGTGCAGAAGCTAAAACTAGTCAGAGAGGGCACAGTAGCTCAGTTTCGTTTTCTGCAGTTAACAATCACCAAACAAAGTATGGTGGACCCCGAACCCCCCAGCAGCAGCACAGGCACAAGATGAAGCAGAAATCAATGCCCTCGGGAAGGACACTTGAGGCTAGGGCACATGCGCTAGATTTAACCCTGACTTTCGTGCAGAGGCTTAGTAGAAAGGGCGGGGGGGGGCGCATAGTGCCGCATGGTCCGCATCACCAGGGAAATCTGCAGACAGAGGGTGATGGACGTCTGGAGCAGGGCATGGTCTTCAGCACTCAATTGGCTAAAATAAGGAGGGAAGATGAAATTCAAGCTCCCGACAAGAAGGAGGAAGTGGAGCATGTCCTTCCTCTGTCCCCGCACACTGACAAGCCCAGAGCACCACATTTCTCCTTTAGGCTTAACCCTCCATTATGGCTCCTCCCGGGCCAAGACGGGCCCTGGCCACTGCCCACCACCCCCTCCCCAGCCTGGGCCCCTGCCCCCTTTAGAACTGACAGAACCAACAAGCAGCCATTAACATTGAGCTCCTTCTGAACTGGCGCTCACAGCGGAGTACTTTGAGACAGGAAGTTGCGGGCGATTTTTGCCTGAGCGAGCGATGCAAAAGGTACGGTGAGAATGCTGGTGGAGATGTGGTTAAGGCACCATCCACATTTCTCATTTTGCCTGTACGTCAAGCTCCCTGCTCACGGAGACCCGCCTTCTCCCACAAGGTCGCCGCTGGACACTTTGGATATCACTGCCCCGACCCTCTGGATCCCTTCAGGTTGCTTTTCCTCACCACCGTGCCCTGGCAGCCAGACCACCCCTGACCCATACCCTTCAGCCCCCCAGAGTATCCTCCTCCTACACTTTAGGCCCCGCCGCCTGCAACCACCCAAACCACCCCTAGCCCACACCCGGAACCCCATGGCCGCCCGGCCCACTGGGGCTCCTGGAATAGGATACAACTGAACTGGTCAGTTACTCAGAACTCTGGCTCTGGGTGCAGTGTCTCTTCCCAACTGTGGTGTCTGAGGTAACCCCAGGATCTGCAGAATGTCACCAACTGCACCACCTGACTCTCCTGCAGCGCTGGGGCCTCTGGGATCACTCAGGTCGCCGGGGTCGCCAGGGACTGTAGGACTGACAGTGTCACCAGGGCCAGCTGGGTCACCAGGGCCATCGCGGCCACCAGCATCACCCAGCACACCTCGGCTGACACGTGCCGTGCCCGCTACAAAGGCCATGGCACCTGCATCTTCATCGGCTGCCCTCGTGGCTCCTCCACCATGTGCCTCGGACTCCATCTTGAACCCCTCTCCCCCTCACTCCGCGTTGGGAAAGACTGAACCCTCCCTATAGAACTGATCCCCGTAGTGCGACATGCAACTCAGCATCGGCAGAGCGCCTGCACAAACACACCCTGGTCCTGCCTCCCGATAGGTTCCCACCAACAGTTGGCTCCCACAGTGGCTGCAGGCTCTCCGGCAATAGGCGCTCCCTGCAGAAGCTTCAAGCGTTCACCCGATGTGTCACCCCAATGAGCCTGCACAGACACACCCACGTGGTCTGGGCCGTCTAAGTCAGCCCTGCCTCAGGCCTGGAAACCTGGTAAACGGCTTAGCCAGGAAGCCGCTGGGTAGCACTCCACCCTTTATTGTGTCCGCAGCTCCTCAGTGCGCATGCTCAAACAGACCCCACCCCACTCCTCAGGGCACGTGCCTGTTTCCCGTCCAAGCCTGCAAACCGCAGTGAGTCCTGGTCCCTGTGCACCTCCAAGACTGCAGTGCTACCAACCTGGCCACGCTCACAGGTGACCATCCTGCTGAGCGCAGGTCCTTGTTATTGACTTCCGGAAGGGAGTCGGGCACCCCTGGGTCAGGGCCGGTCTATCCCTCTGGTGTCCCACACGTAGGTCACGTCAGTGCAAATGTATCTGTGTGCGTGAGTGCATGGGCAGGTGCATGCCCATGGGCGTGTGCATGGGTGTGTTTCTGAGAGAGAGCACGTGCACAGGTTCACACGCATAGGCGTGTGCGTGTGTCTGTTTTTGCAGGTGTCTGCACGTGGGCATGTATGTGGGCAGGAGAGCATGTGGTCAGGTGCATGCACGCGGGCGTGTGAGTGTGCATGTGTGTGTGAAAGAGCACGGGTCAGATTAATGCACATGGGTGTCTCCGTGTGTGTGTGCTTGCACAGGTGCCTTCACATGGGAGTGGGGCGACCCGGCTCTGGAGTCCTGAGACTAGGGGTGTAGAGGGGGCTGTGCCTGCCCGCCTGGGGAGGGAAGCGGGGACTTCTGTGGGACTCACTGGGGACGGCGTGGGGCTGGGCCGCCTGGGGGTCCGGGCACACAGACTGCAGGGACTCCAGGCTGGGGACTTACACCTGGCATCCCAGAAGCACCGGTGGTACTGGCTGGATTAAAGGGCTGCAGGAAGGGCAGTGTTCCCCAAGACACCCCCAGTCTCTTGGCCCTCTGCTGACACAACTCTCATGGGCTTTCCCTCCCCAGGAACCAAGTCTTGGGGCTCGAGGTGCCAGGGGCCCTCAACCGGGAGGTGACCCTGTGTCTGCTGACCTTCTGGGCGCTGGTCTACTTCTGTGTCTGGGAGGGGGTATAGTCAACAAGCAAGGTACAGCCGGGGGTGATGGCAGGGCTGGGGCAGCACTGCCTGGGCGTGGGGTGCATATGCCAGGGAACCGCTGGTGCCACAGGAGGTGACTGGATCCGGGCCACTGCCCGAGGAGGAGGCAGATACTTCAATCCGGGCCCCTTGATCTCCACCCCCTGGCCGGATAGGCCTCTGGGCAGCCCGCCAAATCCCAGGCCAGCAGCCTTCCCCCACCCCCAGTGGAAGGATTCGATTTTCCTGCATTATCATGTTAGCTGTAGGAGTTTTGTAGATGACCTTGATCGGATTAAGAAAGTCTGTTTGTAGTCCTAGTTTTCCGACAGTTTTTATCATAGCGGTGGTTGAACGCTGTCAAATGCTTTTTCGGCATCTTGAGAAATGATCGTATGGCTTTTCTCCTGTTTTGTACTTAATATGATGGATAACACTGGTTGATGGGTTTTTTAATGCATAACCAATCTTTCATTCTTGGGATAGATCTCGTTTGGTCATAAGGCTGTATATGTCGCCGGATTAAATTTGATAACATTTCATATTTTGTGCTTAGCTTAATGAAGGATATTAGCCTGCGGTTCTCTTTTCTTGCAATATCATCATATGGCTTTGGTGTTCTGTTAAGACTGGCCTCGGAAAATGATTTGAGAAGTGTTTCCCCTCCTCTGCTTTCTGAAAGAATTTGTATAGGATTGGTGATATTTCTCCTTTAAATATTTCATAGCGTTCCCTAGTTAAGTCACGTGGGCCTGGAGTTTTCTGTTCCGTATCTTTGATCGATTTAGGGATATTTAGGTTTCCCACTTCCTTCTTGAGTTAGTTTTGGGAATTTGTGTCATTCAAGGAATTTGTTATTTTCATCTACATTGGCAAACGTATTCGCAGACATTGTTCCTAATGTGCTGTGGTTGCTTGCACAATCCTGTCCGTCGCTGCGCGACCCCGTGGACCGTGGCCTGCCGGGTTCCTCTGTCCACAGGTATTGTCCAGGCCAGAATACTGGAGGGGGGTTCCCATGCCCTCCTTCAGGGGATCTCTCCAACCCAGGGATCGAACCCAGGTCTCCTGCATTGCAGGCGGATTCTTGACCTTCTGAGCCACTAGGGAAGCCCAAGAATACTGGAGTGGCTAGCCTATCCCTTCTCCAGGGGATCTTCCCAACCCAGGAGTGTAACTGGGGTCTCCTGCATTGCCAGTGGATTCTTTGCCAGCTGAGCTACCAGGGAAGCCCTTAAACCACCTGGTCTGTGGTATTTTATTATTATTCTGTTATGCCATGCTACGCGGACAAATGGGCTTCCAAGGTGGCTCAGTGGTAAAATAATCTGCCTGCCAAGCAGTAGATGTGAGTTCAGTCCTTGGTTCGGGAAGATCCCCTGAAGAAGGAAATGGCAACCCACTCCATTATGCTTGCCTGGAAAACCCCACGGACACAGACAGAGGAGCCTGGTGGGCTACAGTTCATTGGGTTGCAAAAGAGTTGGGCACAGTTTAGCGACTAAACAACAAGCTGACAAATTCAGGGTAGGCAGGACAAAAGTGGACACTTTCATACCCAACTGGTTCGAGTCAAATCGATGCAACCGTTTTGGAGGGCATGGGGATATGTATAAAACATATTTGGGAATATGTGTAAAACATTTCAAAAAGAGATTACTTTTTCACCCAACAACCTTCCGTTTTAGCTCAGAATTATTGTACATAGTGAGCTGGTGGTAGTGGTCTGGTCACTCAGTCATGTCCGACTCTTGCAACTCCACAGACCGTAGCCCAGCAGGCTCCTCTGCCCATGGGATTTCTCAGGCAAGAATACTGGCGTGGTTTGCCATTTCCTTGTCCACATAATATGTTACACAAAAGCAAATGTACCAGGATGTCCATTTCAGCATTGTTTGTAATACTGAAAAACTGCAAACAGCCTAAAGGCCTAGTTACAAGAGACTGGTGAAAATAACTATGGACTACACATTCTGAGGGATATTAGACAGCTCTTACAAGTACTGCGGATGGCACAGGCTTTGCTGTATCCACCATATGGCCCACTTCTGGGTCAATTCTGGGTGCCCTGTCTGGAAAGGGATGGTCCTTCTCCTTATGCCCTTCCACCAGCTGCCCCTTGCAGTGTCCCTCTCCTCCTTTGACTTGTCTCTTTTTCAACCATGATATGAGTTGATGAGCAAGCAGCTAATCGCTTAACAAGAAAAGAGGCCTGTTTCTACCTTGAAGTAATAAATAAGGGCCAAGTCTTCAGACCGCATTAGTTACGTAAGAAAGAAAAGTATGATCCTTCAATTCACGAAGGGTCCAGCCTTGCTATTGCAAGTGAAAAATGAGTGGAACGAAAACGACCAAAATTGCCACTTTAGTTTTTAAGCCAAAGGGAGAGCTTCTGGGTCTGGGTAACTACCAGATACAGAGGTAGTTTCTGTCTTCAGGCATGGCTGGGCCCAGCATTTTGTCCCGGAGATTTGCCTTCTTGCTCCAACTCCCCCTCTGTCCTTTGCCAGCCTGCCTCCCCTAGAGAATCAAAGTGTCACTGGTTGGATGATATCACCACAGCAGGAGGAATGTGGTCCTCCAATGGCCAGGCCTGAGCCACATGCCCACCCGTGGAATCAAATGTGAAGTCAGCTCTATCACAGTCACAATGGCCTAGAGAAAAGGAAAGGGGCAGTTTTCCAGAGTGACAGCGTACCGGTGCCAAGAGAAGGAAAAGGGACACTGAATTACAAAACCCATCCATGTCCTCGACAGCGGTATAGACTTTGCATCAAATTCATAATCAATTTCCAGTGTTTAAAGGAACGAGACTGGGAACGAATATTTCTTAATCTAACAGTGTGTCCACGCTCAGTCACTCAGTCGTGTCCGACTCTTTGCGACCCCATGGACTGTAGCCCAGCAGGCTCCTCTGTCCATGGGATTTTCCAGGCACGAAGACTGGAGTGGGTTGCCGTTTTCTTCTCCAATTTTATACAGCTCTTAAATATACAATAATATACAATTATAACATACAATATTATACAGCTCTTAAAAAGTACTGCGGATGGCACAGGCTTTGCTGTATCCACCATATGGCCCACTTCTGGGTCAATTCTGGGTGCCCTGTCTGGAAAGGGATGGTCCTTCTCCTTGTAATATAAAGTGCCAATCAACTGTCCAGGTGGATTTTACTACCACTTAAGGGTTCTTGTTTGGCTTCCCAGGTGGTCCAGTGGTCAAGATTCTGCCTGCCAATCCAGGGCACGTGAGTTCAGTCCCTGGGCCAGGAATAGCCCACATGCCTGGGGCAGCTAAGCTCGTGTGCCGCAACAACTGAGCGCACCACTGTCTAAAGTCTGTGCTCCTCGACAAGGGAAACCTCTGCAATGAGAAGCCTGAGCACAGCAGTTAGAGAGTAGCCTCTGCTGGCTGCAAGTACAGAAAACCTACACACAGTTAACAAGACGCAGCACAGCCAAAAAAAAAAAACTCATAAATAAAATTTTTCAAAAGAGTCCCTGTTTCCAGCTATAGCCTTCTCGGCCATTGAAGATTTCAGTTAATTAAGTTCCTCCTACACCGAGATCTGCTCTGGTCCTACAGAGTCAATCTTAATAAGTAAGATCCAAAAAGGATCAAACTGTTTCCAAGCAACTTAACAGGATTCCAGAATACAGCTCAAGAAAAGTTTAGGCATAGAAAAATATTAAGCATGCAAGGGAAATTTGATATTGCTTGGCATCCAATCTAAAATTACCAGGAGGCAAAGAAGCAGGAAAATCAAATCCATTATAACAGAGATCAGCGTGGTGGTGTTCAGTTGCTCAGTCGTGTCTATTTTCAACTCCATGAACTGCGGCAGGCCAGGCTTCCCTGTCCTTCACCATCTCCCAGAACTTGCTCAAACTCACGTCTGGTGTCGTGATGCCATCCAACCATCTCATCTTCTGTCATTCCCTTCTCCTCCTGCCTTCAATATTTCCCAGCATCAGAGTCTTTGCCAGTGAGTTGGCTCTTCATATCAGGTGGCCAAAGTGATGGGAGATCTCATTTTAACAGAAATCAGTTAAAATCCATTAATTGGAAAGGAAGAAATAAATGTGCATGTATGTGCCTACAAAACGCTTGTCTAAGAGGGAGTTCCATGGGATCTACAAAAGAGCTATTACAAGTAATCCGTGACTTTAGCAAGGTTTCACGATACAAGGTTACTCTTGAGAGTGCCTTGAACTGCAAGGAGATCAAACTAATCAATCCTAAAGGAAATCAGTCCCGAATATTCATTGGAAGGACGGGTGCTGAAGCCGGAGCGACAACACTTCGGTCAGCAGAAGCCAAAAGCTGACTCACTGGAAAAGACTGTGATGCTGGGAAAGATTTAAGGCAAAAAGAGAAGGGGAGCACAGAAGGTGAGATGGTTAGATAGCACCACCGACTCAAAGGACATGAATTTGAGCCAATTCCAGGAGACAGCGGGGACACAGAGCCTGGTGTGCTACAGTCCATGGGATCGCAAAGACTCACCTGGACACAAAAGACTCAACAACAACAACAACAACAACAACATTCTGGTGTTTTATATATAAATGTAACTGTAAAACTGACAAAATATTCCAAAATCAATACCGAATGGCAGTACACAACTTTCTTATTCTCCCACTTCTTACATTGGCTTCCATTATGTTGTACTCCTTGAATACCTGGATCTCAGAACCTCTCCTCCAACTAAAAGACAAATGCAGTATTAGGAAGCGAACCCTCTAAAAATAAAGTCAGAGGCAGCACAGTAGCTCAGTTTTACTTTCTGCAGTTAACAATCACCAAACAAACGATGTGGACCCTGAGCCCCCAAGCAGCAGCACAGGCACAAGATGAAGCCCCATCAAAGTAATTCCGAAAGCAATGCCCTGGGGAAGGACACTTGAGGCTAGGGCACATAGGCTAGGTTTAAGCCCGTCTTCTCTGCTGAGGCTTAGCACGAGGAGGGGGCACAAAGTGCTGCAAGGACTGCATCACCATGGAAAGCTGCCCCGCACAGAAGTCGATGGACCTGCGGAGCAGGCCAGGGTCTTCAGCAGTCAATCGGCTAAAAGGGAGGGAAAATGAAATTCAAGCTCCTGCCAAGGAGGAGGAAGAGAAGCATGTCCTCCCTCTGTCCCCGCACACCGACAGAGCCCAGAGCACCACACTTCTCCTCTAGGCTTAACCCTCCATTATGGCTCCTCCTGGGCCGAGACTGGCCACCGTCCTCCACTCCCTCCCCAGCCCCGGCCCCCTTTAGAACTTACAGAACCAACATGCAGCCATTAACATCGAGCTCCCTCCGAAGCGGCCCTGGCAGTTGAGTACGTGGAGTGAGGAAGTGGCGGGCGATGTCCGCCTGTGCGTGCGATGCGAAAAGCACACTGAGGCTGCTGGTGGAGATATGGTTAAGGCACCATCCACATGACTCACGTGGCTTGCACGTCAGGCTCCCTGCTCGTGGAGACTCGCCTTCTCCCACAAGGCCGCCGCCAGATACCCTGGCTATCACTGCCCGACCCTCTGGATCCCTTCAGGTTTCTTTCCGTCACCACCATCCCCTGGCAGCCAGACCACCCCTGACCCATACCCTCCAGCCCCGCAGAGTACCCTCCTCCCACGCTTTAGGCCCCGCCACCTGCAACCCCCCAAACTACCCCTAGCGCACACCCCGACCCCTGCGGCCGCCCAGCCCACCGGGGCTCCCAGCATAGGATACCACTGGAGGGCTCGGTTAATCGGAACTCTGGCTCCGGGTGCAGCGTCTCCACCCGGCCCTGGCGCCTGCGGTGCCCCCGCGATCTGTGGCATGGCACCGGCTGCACCACCCGACTCTCCTGCAGCGCTGGGGCCTCTGGGATTAGCCTGGTCACCAGAGCCGCCAGGGACTCCTCGACTGACGGCGTCACCAGGGACAGCTGGGTCGCCAGGGCAATCGTGGCCACCAGCACCACCCTGCACGCCTTGGCCACCACCTGCCGTGCCCGCTGCAGAGGCCACGGCGACTGCGTCTTCATCGGCTGCCCTTGTGGCTCCTCCACCGTGTGCCTCGGACTCCATCTTGAACCCTCTCCCCCACCTCCGCGGCGGGAAAGACTGAACAGTCCCTACAAATACCAGTCCCGGAGTGAGACCTGCAACTCAGCAGAGCGCCCGCGCAAACCCACCCTGGTCCTGCCTCACGATTGGTTCCCACCGACAACGGGTGCCCTGCTGAAGCTTCGCGCATTCACGCACCACGTAGCCCCAACGCGCATGCGCAGAGCCATACCCACGAGGTCTGGGCTCTCTTAAGTCAGCCCTGCCTCCGGCCGGGAAACCTGGTAAACGGTTCAGCCGTGAGGCCTCTAGGCGGCGCTCCACCCTTCGGTGTGGGGGCAGCGCCTCAGTGCGCGATGCTCAAACAGACGCTGCCGCCCTCCTCAAGGCGCGTGACTGTTTCCACGCCAAGCCTGCAAACCCCAAGTGAGCCCTGGTCCCTGTGCACCTTCAAGTCTGTGCTGCTGACAGCTTGGCGTCGCTCACAGGTGACCATCCTGCTGAGCGCAGGTCCTTTTCCTTGACTCCCAGAAGGGAGTTGGGCACCCCTGGGTCAGCGCTCGTCTGTCTCTCTGGTGTCTCGCACATAGCTCACATGTCTGTATGTGTGTCTGTGTGCATGATCGCATGAGCGGGTGCATGCCCATGGGCGTGTGTATGGGTGTGCTTGTAAGAGAGAGCGTGTGCACAGATTTATGCACATAGGCATGTGAATGTGCTTATCTGTGTGTGTGCCCGAGAGAGTGCCCTTACACAGGTGCGTGCCCATCAGGTGTGTGCGTGGGTGTGTTTCAGAGAGAGAGCATATGCACAGATTCATGACATAAGCATGTGAGTGTGTCTGTGTGTGGAGGTGCTTGTGCGTGGGCATGTATGTGTGGTCACGAGAGAGCGTGTGGTCAGGGGCGTGCACATGGGTGTGTGTGTGTGTGTGTGTGTGCTTCAAAGAGGCCACGGTTGGGATGCACTCACGTGGGCATATGTCTCTGTGTGCGTGCTTTCAAGGTGCCTTCACATGGGAGTGGGGTGACCCGGCCCTGGAGGCATGATACGAGGGATGCGGAGCATACTGTGCCCGCCCACCTGGGGAGGGAAGCGGGGGGGGGGGGGGACTGCTGTCAGACTCACTGGGGATGGCGTGGGGCTGGGCCGCCTGGGGCTCCAGGCACACAGACTGCAGGGACTCCAGGCTGGGGACTTACATCAGGCCCCCCAGAAGCACCGGTGGGACCGGCTGGACTCAAGGGCCGAGGGAAGGGCAATACCCCCTAGGACACCCCCAGTCTCTTGCCCTCTCCTGCTGGCACAACTCTCATGGCTTTCCCTTCCCCAAGAACAATGTCTTGAGGCTATCCAGAGGGCCGGAGGTACCGGGGGACCTCAACTGGAATGTGACCCTGTGTCTACTGGCCTGCTGGTCCACTTCTGTGTCTAGAAGGGGGTCAAGTCAACAGGCAAGGTACAGCCGGGGGAGACCACGGGGCTGGGGCAGCACTGCCTGGGCGTGGGGTTCATCTGCCAGGGACCACTGGTGCCACGGGAGGTGACTGCATCAGGGGTTGTACTTCAATCCGGTCCCTGAGCCCCACCCCCTGGCCGGAGAGTCCTCGGCCCCCCCAGCAGACTTCCCTCACCCCCACTGGAAGGGAAGAGCCACCAGCAGTGGCTGACCCTTTCCTGTGTGGGGGGCATCCCTGTCCCACCTTTCCACCCTCCCAGTTTCTGTTGATTCTGGCTCCCAGTCAGTTTTAGGGTGTGCAAAGACCTGGTCTACTGCCTATGTGTGTCCCCTGCTCTGTGGCCAAGAGGACACCAGCGGGGAGCCTGGACATGTCAATGTATGGCAGTAACCGCTGTAATATTGTAAAGTAATTAGCCTCCAATTAAAAAGATAAATTAATTTTTTAAAAAAGCAAGAGAGAAGTAAACAGTTAGGTCAGCATTTCTAATTGTTGGAATATAGTAATACTTTAAGGAAATAACCGTTAATGGAAAGATTTATAAATTCCACTAATTCATTAACCATAGTAATGAAAAACGTGGAAACAACTTACATGTTCCATAATGAGATTATTATTGTTGCTGTTGTTTTTATTTAAAGACCCAATTTTACTTTTTTGGCCACGCCACACGACATGTGGGATCGTAGTTCTGCTGCCAGGGACTGAACCTGCAGCCCTTACACTGGAAGTGCATAGTCTTATCCACCGGACTGCCTGGGAAGTCCCAATAATTACATTATCATGCATCTTATATCTATTCAATAACACATTTCTGAAGAGATTTTAGAAAGTGGAAAAGCTAGTATACTAAATGAAAAAAAATTCAGGAAAAAAATTAAAGCTAAACTTGATAACTTCTACATCACATGCTGTTATGTATTTAATGTGCAAGTACACCTAGAAAATATTCTTAAACGTTGACAGTATTTAGTGCTGAACATAGGGCTCGATTTTCATTTTCTGAAATTGTTTTCAATTCCCTTGTAATTGGAATTCAAACATCTGGATTTCAGTACCTTCCCTCTAACACGAGAACAAAGATAAAAAATGTTTTTAAAATCCAGAAGCGCATTAGCTGAAAAGAAACTGGGGCACAAAAAGTGACTCAGCTTTATTTTCTGCTGTAACAAACACTGAAGCACCCCACTCCTCAAGCAGCAGGGCAACAAAGCAAGTGAACCAACAGAGACCAAAGGCCAGTAAAGGCAAAAACTTAGACTCAAATAACAAAGTGGCGATGCCTCTTAGTTTGAATTCCCTATGCCCCGCCGAGCAGGGGACACAAGGTTAGGCCTCAGCCCCTTTCCTCAGCGAGGTGGGAGCCCAAGGCTCCGAATGTTCCGAATCACCAGGGAAAGCTGATCGAGGAATGGGTTCATGGAAAGTCGGATGAAAGCCAGGTCTTCACAGGTCTTCAGCAGTCCATGTACTAAAAGCAGGGAAAAGAAAATCAGGTTAAAGGGAAGATTGCTCCTGTAGGTCCAGGGTACCAACCCCCCTGCTTATACCAAGCCCCTCAGTGTCTCCATCATAGCACGCTTAAGAGGGAGCTCAGACCACAGCACCTGCCACCCCCCACTTCCCAAGGCAAACTCGTCTGGAACTGACACAAGCAGGTCACTGCCATTCACTGCAAATTCCCTCAGAACCAATCCTTGGTGGCGCTGGGCATCTGGGAGCAGAGATCTGCGAGCCATGTCTGCCTCCAGGGGTGACTGGAAAGGCACTCTGAGTGTGCTGGGAGAGACACGGTTAAGGCACCACCCATTACAGAATTTGCTGATTATCTCGGGCTTCCTCGCACCTCAGAGGCCTGCTTTTACCCCAGGATGCCCATCCTCCTGACCACAACCTGAGACCACCCTGAGCTGCCTCCCTAACCCTTCTGTCCATCTTCCCCACCCTCCAGGCTCCTCAGGCCTTGACAACCTCCTTTCCTGCCAGGCTGCCCAGTCCTGCTGCCCCGGATCGCCCCCGTACTCCCTTCTATCCCTTCCTCAGGCTGCCGGCATGTTTCCCTCCACCACACCACTGACCCCGCCCAGAAAGGCTCCCTGAAAAGGATACAGCACCGCCTCTCCACGTCTAGGCCTTACAGCCAAGGGTGCTACATCTCCAGCGGGTCCTAGGCCACCTGGTGCCCGCTCACCCCGGGGACGAGCTCCAGCGTCTTCCATCACCGCTCTTCCTCTGCCAGGCCCACCCCCGCCTTCTGGGGCCCGGGGACGATCCTCACCTTCAGCGCTGCCTGAACCACTCTGGCAAGGAGGTGCTCTGGAGCTATGCTGGTCATCTCGGCCCTCTGCGCCACCGGCACCACCACCCGACGCCTGCATGGCTGCTGTGCGTCTCCCTCAGACGCCAAATAAGGGGCGGAGAGACTGGGCCGCTCACGAAGTCCCTCCCCTTCTGCGCAAGGACGCCAAAAGTGCGCCTGCGCACACAGCCCAGCCACCCACGGGCTGCTATGGAGACCGTGTGAGGCTGGAGGGACTCGGCTCTGTCACAACGCCACGCTCCTTTCAGGTGCCCCCGATGCGCCTGCGCACACGGGCCCCTCCAGTGCCGGCTCAGATGGCGTGGAATGGAGCCCGCCAAGTGTCCACAGAGACGCCACTGAGACACAAATGCCGACTTTCCCGTCGCATGGCCTAAAGCTAGTTCCACAATGCGACTTTCGTTTCTCCAACGTATGCCACAGAAGGGTCTCACTGGACTAAGGTGGGAGTCGAGGGCAAGGGGCCAAGCCACACCACCCACCCTGGTCCCCTTTTTGCCCAGTCCACATCATAGCTGTGTTCTTTGACCGTAGTGATAGCTAGCACTTCCTATGGTCCAAGCGTTTTTTCAAGTGCTTTCATGTGTTCGTCCATCACGTCCGTTTTCAGACAGTATTGCCATGGCACAGGCCTCCCTTGTGGTTCAGCTGCTAAAGAATCTGCCTGCAGTGTGGGAGACCTGGGTTTGATCTCTGGGTTGGGAAGATCCCCTGGAGAAGGGAAAGGCTACCCACTCCAGTATTCAGGCCTGGAAAATTCCGTGGACTGTATAGTCCATGGGGTCGCAAAGAGTCAGACATGACTGAGCGACTTTCACTTCACTTCACTTCATAAAATGAGAAAATACTCCAAAATTAATACTGAATGGCAGTAAACTACTGTCTTATTCTCCGGCTTCTTACATTGTCTTCACTTATGTTGTACTCCTTGAATATCTGCATCTCAGAACTTCCCCTCCAACCAGAAGACAAATAGAGTATTAAGAAGTGCAGAAGCTAAAACTAGTCAGAGAGGGCACAGTAGCTCAGTTTCGTTTTCTGCAGTTAACAATCACCAAACAAAGTATGGTGGACCCCGAACCCCCCAGCAGCAGCACAGGCACAAGATGAAGCAGAAATCAATGCCCTCGGGAAGGACACTTGAGGCTAGGGCACATGCGCTAGATTTAACCCTGACTTTCGTGCAGAGGCTTAGTAGAAAGGGCGGGGGGGGGGCGCATAGTGCCGCATGGTCCGCATCACCAGGGAAATCTGCAGACAGAGGGTGATGGACGTCTGGAGCAGGGCATGGTCTTCAGCACTCAATTGGCTAAAATAAGGAGGGAAGATGAAATTCAAGCTCCCGACAAGAAGGAGGAAGTGGAGCATGTCCTTCCTCTGTCCCCGCACACTGACAAGCCCAGAGCACCACATTTCTCCTTTAGGCTTAACCCTCCATTATGGCTCCTCCCGGGCCAAGACGGGCCCTGGCCACTGCCCACCACCCCCTCCCCAGCCTGGGCCCCTGCCCCCTTTAGAACTGACAGAACCAACAAGCAGCCATTAACATTGAGCTCCTTCTGAACTGGCGCTCACAGCGGAGTACTTTGAGACAGGAAGTTGCGGGCGATTTTTGCCTGAGCGAGCGATGCAAAAGGTACGGTGAGAATGCTGGTGGAGATGTGGTTAAGGCACCATCCACATTTCTCATTTTGCCTGTACGTCAAGCTCCCTGCTCACGGAGACCCGCCTTCTCCCACAAGGTCGCCGCTGGACACTTTGGATATCACTGCCCCGACCCTCTGGATCCCTTCAGGTTGCTTTTCCTCACCACCGTGCCCTGGCAGCCAGACCACCCCTGACCCATACCCTTCAGCCCCCCAGAGTATCCTCCTCCTACACTTTAGGCCCCGCCGCCTGCAACCACCCAAACCACCCCTAGCCCACACCCGGAACCCCATGGCCGCCCGGCCCACTGGGGCTCCTGGAATAGGATACAACTGAACTGGTCAGTTACTCAGAACTCTGGCTCTGGGTGCAGTGTCTCTTCCCAACTGTGGTGTCTGAGGTAACCCCAGGATCTGCAGAATGTCACCAACTGCACCACCTGACTCTCCTGCAGCGCTGGGGCCTCTGGGATCACTCAGGTCGCCGGGGTCGCCAGGGACTGTAGGACTGACAGTGTCACCAGGGCCAGCTGGGTCACCAGGGCCATCGCGGCCACCAGCATCACCCAGCACACCTCGGCTGACACGTGCCGTGCCCGCTACAAAGGCCATGGCACCTGCATCTTCATCGGCTGCCCTCGTGGCTCCTCCACCATGTGCCTCGGACTCCATCTTGAACCCCTCTCCCCCTCACTCCGCGTTGGGAAAGACTGAACCCTCCCTATAGAACTGATCCCCGTAGTGCGACATGCAACTCAGCATCGGCAGAGCGCCTGCACAAACACACCCTGGTCCTGCCTCCCGATAGGTTCCCACCAACAGTTGGCTCCCACAGTGGCTGCAGGCTCTCCGGCAATAGGCGCTCCCTGCAGAAGCTTCAAGCGTTCACCCGATGTGTCACCCCAATGAGCCTGCACAGACACACCCACGTGGTCTGGGCCGTCTAAGTCAGCCCTGCCTCAGGCCTGGAAACCTGGTAAACGGCTTAGCCAGGAAGCCGCTGGGTAGCACTCCACCCTTTATTGTGTCCGCAGCTCCTCAGTGCGCATGCTCAAACAGACCCCACCCCACTCCTCAGGGCACGTGCCTGTTTCCCGTCCAAGCCTGCAAACCCCAGTGAGTCCTGGTCCCTGTGCACCTCCAAGACTGCAGTGCTACCAACCTGGCCACGCTCACAGGTGACCATCCTGCTGAGCGCAGGTCCTTGTTATTGACTTCCGGAAGGGAGTCGGGCACCCCTGGGTCAGGGCCGGTCTATCCCTCTGGTGTCCCACACGTAGGTCACGTCAGTGCAAATGTATCTGTGTGCGTGAGTGCATGGGCAGGTGCATGCCCATGGGCGTGTGCATGGGTGTGTTTCTGAGAGAGAGCACGTGCACAGGTTCACACGCATAGGCGTGTGCGTGTGTCTGTTTTTGCAGGTGTCTGCACGTGGGCATGTATGTGGGCAGGAGAGCATGTGGTCAGGTGCATGCACGCGGGCGTGTGAGTGTGCATGTGTGTGTGAAAGAGCACGGGTCAGATTAATGCACATGGGTGTCTCCGTGTGTGTGTGCTTGCACAGGTGCCTTCACATGGGAGTGGGGCGACCCGGCTCTGGAGTCCTGAGACTAGGGGTGTAGAGGGGGCTGTGCCTGCCCGCCTGGGGAGGGAAGCGGGGACTTCTGTGGGACTCACTGGGGACGGCGTGGGGCTGGGCCGCCTGGGGGTCCGGGCACACAGACTGCAGGGACTCCAGGCTGGGGACTTACACCTGGCATCCCAGAAGCACCGGTGGTACTGGCTGGATTAAAGGGCTGCAGGAAGGGCAGTGTTCCCCAAGACACCCCCAGTCTCTTGGCCCTCTGCTGACACAACTCTCATGGGCTTTCCCTCCCCAGGAACCAAGTCTTGGGGCTCGAGGTGCCAGGGGCCCTCAACCGGGAGGTGACCCTGTGTCTGCTGACCTTCTGGGCGCTGGTCTACTTCTGTGTCTGGGAGGGGGTATAGTCAACAAGCAAGGTACAGCCGGGGGTGATGGCGGGGCTGGGGCAGCACTGCCTGGGCGTGGGGTGCATATGCCAGGGAACCGCTGGTGCCACAGGAGGTGACTGGATCCGGGCCACTGCCCGAGGAGGAGGCAGATACTTCAATCCGGGCCCCTTGATCTCCACCCCCTGGCCGGATAGGCCTCTGGGCAGCCCGCCAAATCCCAGGCCAGCAGCCTTCCCCCACCCCCAGTGGAAGGATTCGATTTTCCTGCATTATCATGTTAGCTGTAGGAGTTTTGTAGATGACCTTGATCGGATTAAGAAAGTCTGTTTGTAGTCCTAGTTTTCCGACAGTTTTTATCATAGCGGTGGTTGAACGCTGTCAAATGCTTTTTCGGCATCTTGAGAAATGATCGTATGGCTTTTCTCCTGTTTTGTACTTAATATGATGGATAACACTGGTTGATGGGTTTTTTAATGCATAACCAATCTTTCATTCTTGGGATAGATCTCGTTTGGTCATAAGGCTGTATATGTCGCCGGATTAAATTTGATAACATTTCATATTTTGTGCTTAGCTTAATGAAGGATATTAGCCTGCGGTTCTCTTTTCTTGCAATATCATCATATGGCTTTGGTGTTTTGTAAGACTGGCCTCGGAAAATGATTTGAGAAGTGTTTCCCCTCCTCTGCTTTCTGAAAGAATTTGTATAGGATTGGTGATATTTCTCCTTTAAATATTTCATAGCGTTCCCTAGTTAAGTCACGTGGGCCTGGAGTTTTCTGTTCCGTATCTTTGATCGATTTAGGGATATTTAGGTTTCCCACTTCCTTCTTGAGTTAGTTTTGGGAATTTGTGTCATTCAAGGAATTTGTTATTTTCATCTACATTGGCAAACGTATTCGCAGACATTGTTCCTAATGTGCTGTGGTTGCTTGCACAATCCTGTCCGTCGCTGCGCGACCCCGTGGACCGTGGCCTGCCGGGTTCCTCTGTCCACAGGTATTGTCCAGGCCAGAATACTGGAGGGGGGTTCCCATGCCCTCCTTCAGGGGATCTCTCCAACCCAGGGATCGAACCCAGGTCTCCTGCATTGCAGGCGGATTCTTGACCTTCTGAGCCACTAGGGAAGCCCAAGAATACTGGAGTGGCTAGCCTATCCCTTCTCCAGGGGATCTTCCCAACCCAGGAGTGTAACTGGGGTCTCCTGCATTGCCAGTGGATTCTTTGCCAGCTGAGCTACCAGGGAAGCCCTTAAACCACCTGGTCTGTGGTATTTTATTATTATTCTGTTATGCCATGCTACGCGGACAAATGGGCTTCCAAGGTGGCTCAGTGGTAAAATAATCTGCCTGCCAAGCAGTAGATGTGAGTTCAGTCCTTGGTTCGGGAAGATCCCCTGAAGAAGGAAATGGCAACCCACTCCAGTATGCTTGCCTGGAAAACCCCACGGACACAGACAGAGGAGCCTGGTGGGCTACAGTTCATTGGGTTGCAAAAGAGTTGGGCACAGTTTAGCGACTAAACAACAAGCTGACAAATTCAGGGTAGGCAGGACAAAAGTGGACACTTTCATACCCACCTGGTTCGAGTCAAATCGATGCAACCGTTTTGGAGGGCATGGGGATATGTATAAAACATATTTGGGAATATGTGTAAAACATTTCAAAAAGAGATTACTTTTTCACCCAACAACCTTCCGTTTTAGCTCAGAATTATTGTACATAGTGTGCTGGTGGTAGTGGTCTGGTCACTCAGTCATGTCCGACTCTTGCAACTCCACAGACCGTAGCCCAGCAGGCTCCTCTGCCCATGGGATTTCTCAGGCAAGAATACTGGCGTGGTTTGCCATTTCCTTGTCCACATAATATGTTACACAAAAGCAAATGTACCAGGATGTCCATTTCAGCATTGTTTGTAATACTGAAAAACTGCAAACAGCCTAAAGGCCTAGTTACAAGAGACTGGTGAAAATAACTATGGATTACACATTCTGAGGGATATTAGACAGCTCTTACAAGTACTGCGGATGGCACAGGCTTTGCTGTATCCACCATATGGCCCACTTCTGGGTCAATTCTGGGTGCCCTGTCTGGAAAGGGATGGTCCTTCTCCTTATGCCCTTCCACCAGCTGCCCCTTGCAGTGTCCCTCTCCTCCTTTGACTTGTCTCTTTTTCAACCATGATATGAGTTGATGAGCAAGCAGCTAATCGCTTAACAAGAAAAGAGGCCTGTTTCTACCTTGAAGTAATAAATAAGGGCCAAGTCTTCAGACCGCATTAGTTACGTAAGAAAGAAAAGTATGATCCTTCAATTCACGAAGGGTCCAGACTTGCTATTGCAAGTGAAAAATGAGTGGAACGAAAACGACCAAAATTGCCACTTTAGTTTTTAAGCCAAAGGGAGAGCTTCTGGGTCTGGGTAACTACCAGATACAGAGGTAGTTTCTGTCTTCAGGCATGGCTGGGCCCAGCATTTTGTCCCGGAGATTTGCCTTCTTGCTCCAACTCCCCCTCTGTCCTTTGCCAGCCTGCCTCCCCTAGAGAATCAAAGTGTCACTGGTTGGATGATATCACCACAGCAGGAGGAATGTGGTCCTCCAATGGCCAGGCCTGAGCCACATGCCCACCCGTGGAATCAAATGTGAAGTCAGCTCTATCACAGTCACAATGGCCTAGAGAAAAGGAAAGGGGCAGTTTTCCAGAGTGACAGCGTACCGGTGCCAAGAGAAGGAAAAGGGACACTGAATTACAAAACCCATCCATGTCCTCGACAGCGGTATAGACTTTGCATCAAATTCATAATCAATTTCCAGTGTTTAAAGGAACGAGACTGGGAACGAATATTTCTTAATCTAACAGTGTGTCCACGCTCAGTCACTCAGTCGTGTCCGACTCTTTGCGACCCCATGGACTGTAGCCCAGCAGGCTCCTCTGTCCATGGGATTTTCCAGGCACGAAGACTGGAGTGGGTTGCCGTTTTCTTCTCCAATTTTATACAGCTCTTAAATATACAATAATATACAATTATAACATACAATATTATACAGCTCTTAAAAAGTACTGCGGATGGCACAGGCTTTGCTGTATCCACCATATGGCCCACTTCTGGGTCAATTCTGGGTGCCCTGTCTGGAAAGGGATGGTCCTTCTCCTTGTAATATAAAGTGCCAATCAACTGTCCAGGTGGATTTTACTACCACTTAAGGGTTCTTGTTTGGCTTCCCAGGTGGTCCAGTGGTCAAGATTCTGCCTGCCAATCCAGGGCACATGAGTTCAGTCCCTGGGCCAGGAATAGCCCACATGCCTGGGGCAGCTAAGCTCGTGTGCCGCAACAACTGAGCGCACCACTGTCTAAAGTCTGTGCTCCTCGACAAGGGAAACCTCTGCAATGAGAAGCCTGAGCACAGCAGTTAGAGAGTAGCCTCTGCTGGCTGCAAGTACAGAAAACCTACACACAGTTAACAAGACGCAGCACAGCCAAAAAAAAAAAACTCATAAATAAAATTTTTCAAAAGAGTCCCTGTTTCCAGCTATAGCCTTCTCGGCCATTGAAGATTTCAGTTAATTAAGTTCCTCCTACACCGAGATCTGCTCTGGTCCTACAGAGTCAATCTTAATAAGTAAGATCCAAAAAGGATCAAACTGTTTCCAAGCAACTTAACAGGATTCCAGAATACAGCTCAAGAAAAGTTTAGGCATAGAAAAATATTAAGCATGCAAGGGAAATTTGATATTGCTTGGCATCCAATCTAAAATTACCAGGAGGCAAAGAAGCAGGAAAATCAAATCCATTATAACAGAGATCAGCGTGGTGGTGTTCAGTTGCTCAGTCGTGTCTATTTTCAACTCCATGAACTGCGGCAGGCCAGGCTTCCCTGTCCTTCACCATCTCCCAGAACTTGCTCAAACTCACGTCTGGTGTCGTGATGCCATCCAACCATCTCATCTTCTGTCATTCCCTTCTCCTCCTGCCTTCAATATTTCCCAGCATCAGAGTCTTTGCCAGTGAGTTGGCTCTTCATATCAGGTGGCCAAAGTGATGGGAGATCTCATTTTAACAGAAATCAGTTAAAATCCATTAATTGGAAAGGAAGAAATAAATGTGCATGTATGTGCCTACAAAACGCTTGTCTAAGAGGGAGTTCCATGGGATCTACAAAAGAGCTATTACAAGTAATCCGTGACTTTAGCAAGGTTTCACGATACAAGGTTACTCTTGAGAGTGCCTTGAACTGCAAGGAGATCAAACTAATCAATCCTAAAGGAAATCAGTCCCGAATATTCATTGGAAGGACGGGTGCTGAAGCCGGAGCGACAACACTTCGGTCAGCAGAAGCCAAAAGCTGACTCACTGGAAAAGACTGTGATGCTGGGAAAGATTTAAGGCAAAAAGAGAAGGGGAGCACAGAAGGTGAGATGGTTAGATAGCACCACCGACTCAAAGGACATGAATTTGAGCCAATTCCAGGAGACAGCGGGGACACAGAGCCTGGTGTGCTACAGTCCATGGGATCGCAAAGACTCACCTGGACACAAAAGACTCAACAACAACAACAACAACAACAACATTCTGGTGTTTTATATATAAATGTAACTGTAAAACTGACAAAATATTCCAAAATCAATACCGAATGGCAGTACACAACTTTCTTATTCTCCCACTTCTTACATTGGCTTCCATTATGTTGTACTCCTTGAATACCTGGATCTCAGAACCTCTCCTCCAACTAAAAGACAAATGCAGTATTAGGAAGCGAACCCTCTAAAAATAAAGTCAGAGGCAGCACAGTAGCTCAGTTTTACTTTCTGCAGTTAACAATCACCAAACAAACGATGTGGACCCTGAGCCCCCAAGCAGCAGCACAGGCACAAGATGAAGCCCCATCAAAGTAATTCCGAAAGCAATGCCCTGGGGAAGGACACTTGAGGCTAGGGCACATAGGCTAGGTTTAAGCCCGTCTTCTCTGCTGAGGCTTAGCACGAGGAGGGGGCACAAAGTGCTGCAAGGACTGCATCACCATGGAAAGCTGCCCCGCACAGAAGTCGATGGACCTGCGGAGCAGGCCAGGGTCTTCAGCAGTCAATCGGCTAAAAGGGAGGGAAAATGAAATTCAAGCTCCTGCCAAGGAGGAGGAAGAGAAGCATGTCCTCCCTCTGTCCCCGCACACCGACAGAGCCCAGAGCACCACACTTCTCCTCTAGGCTTAACCCTCCATTATGGCTCCTCCTGGGCCGAGACTGGCCACCGTCCTCCACTCCCTCCCCAGCCCCGGCCCCCTTTAGAACTTACAGAACCAACATGCAGCCATTAACATCGAGCTCCCTCCGAAGCGGCCCTGGCAGTTGAGTACGTGGAGTGAGGAAGTGGCGGGCGATGTCCGCCTGTGCGTGCGATGCGAAAAGCACACTGAGGCTGCTGGTGGAGATATGGTTAAGGCACCATCCACATGACTCACGTGGCTTGCACGTCAGGCTCCCTGCTCGTGGAGACTCGCCTTCTCCCACAAGGCCGCCGCCAGATACCCTGGCTATCACTGCCCGACCCTCTGGATCCCTTCAGGTTTCTTTCCGTCACCACCATCCCCTGGCAGCCAGACCACCCCTGACCCATACCCTCCAGCCCCGCAGAGTACCCTCCTCCCACGCTTTAGGCCCCGCCACCTGCAACCCCCCAAACTACCCCTAGCGCACACCCCGACCCCTGCGGCCGCCCAGCCCACCGGGGCTCCCAGCATAGGATACCACTGGAGGGCTCGGTTAATCGGAACTCTGGCTCCGGGTGCAGCGTCTCCACCCGGCCCTGGCGCCTGCGGTGCCCCCGCGATCTGTGGCATGGCACCGGCTGCACCACCCGACTCTCCTGCAGCGCTGGGGCCTCTGGGATTAGCCTGGTCACCAGAGCCGCCAGGGACTCCTCGACTGACGGCGTCACCAGGGACAGCTGGGTCGCCAGGGCAATCGTGGCCACCAGCACCACCCTGCACGCCTTGGCCACCACCTGCCGTGCCCGCTGCAGAGGCCACGGCGACTGCGTCTTCATCGGCTGCCCTTGTGGCTCCTCCACCGTGTGCCTCGGACTCCATCTTGAACCCTCTCCCCCACCTCCGCGGCGGGAAAGACTGAACAGTCCCTACAAATACCAGTCCCGGAGTGAGACCTGCAACTCAGCAGAGCGCCCGCGCAAACCCACCCTGGTCCTGCCTCACGATTGGTTCCCACCGACAACGGGTGCCCTGCTGAAGCTTCGCGCATTCACGCACCACGTAGCCCCAACGCGCATGCGCAGAGCCATACCCACGAGGTCTGGGCTCTCTTAAGTCAGCCCTGCCTCCGGCCGGGAAACCTGGTAAACGGTTCAGCCGTGAGGCCTCTAGGCGGCGCTCCACCCTTCGGTGTGGGGGCAGCGCCTCAGTGCGCGATGCTCAAACAGACGCTGCCGCCCTCCTCAAGGCGCGTGACTGTTTCCACGCCAAGCCTGCAAACCCCAAGTGAGCCCTGGTCCCTGTGCACCTTCAAGTCTGTGCTGCTGACAGCTTGGCGTCGCTCACAGGTGACCATCCTGCTGAGCGCAGGTCCTTTTCCTTGACTCCCAGAAGGGAGTTGGGCACCCCTGGGTCAGCGCTCGTCTGTCTCTCTGGTGTCTCGCACATAGCTCACATGTCTGTATGTGTGTCTGTGTGCATGATCGCATGAGCGGGTGCATGCCCATGGGCGTGTGTATGGGTGTGCTTGTAAGAGAGAGCGTGTGCACAGATTTATGCACATAGGCATGTGAATGTGCTTATCTGTGTGTGTGCCCGAGAGAGTGCCCTTACACAGGTGCGTGCCCATCAGGTGTGTGCGTGGGTGTGTTTCAGAGAGAGAGCATATGCACAGATTCATGACATAAGCATGTGAGTGTGTCTGTGTGTGGAGGTGCTTGTGCGTGGGCATGTATGTGTGGTCACGAGAGAGCGTGTGGTCAGGGGCGTGCACATGGGTGTGTGTGTGTGTGTGTGTGTGCTTCAAAGAGGCCACGGTTGGGATGCACTCACGTGGGCATATGTCTCTGTGTGCGTGCTTTCAAGGTGCCTTCACATGGGAGTGGGGTGACCCGGCCCTGGAGGCATGATACGAGGGATGCGGAGCATACTGTGCCCGCCCACCTGGGGAGGGAAGCGGGGGGGGGGGGGGGACTGCTGTCAGACTCACTGGGGATGGCGTGGGGCTGGGCCGCCTGGGGCTCCAGGCACACAGACTGCAGGGACTCCAGGCTGGGGACTTACATCAGGCCCCCCAGAAGCACCGGTGGGACCGGCTGGACTCAAGGGCCGAGGGAAGGGCAATACCCCCTAGGACACCCCCAGTCTCTTGCCCTCTCCTGCTGGCACAACTCTCATGGCTTTCCCTTCCCCAAGAACAATGTCTTGAGGCTATCCAGAGGGCCGGAGGTACCGGGGGACCTCAACTGGAATGTGACCCTGTGTCTACTGGCCTGCTGGTCCACTTCTGTGTCTAGAAGGGGGTCAAGTCAACAGGCAAGGTACAGCCGGGGGAGACCACGGGGCTGGGGCAGCACTGCCTGGGCGTGGGGTTCATCTGCCAGGGACCACTGGTGCCACGGGAGGTGACTGCATCAGGGGTTGTACTTCAATCCGGTCCCTGAGCCCCACCCCCTGGCCGGAGAGTCCTCGGCCCCCCCAGCAGACTTCCCTCACCCCCACTGGAAGGGAAGAGCCACCAGCAGTGGCTGACCCTTTCCTGTGTGGGGGGCATCCCTGTCCCACCTTTCCACCCTCCCAGTTTCTGTTGATTCTGGCTCCCAGTCAGTTTTAGGGTGTGCAAAGACCTGGTCTACTGCCTATGTCTGTCCCCTGCTCTGTGGCCAAGAGGACACCAGCGGGGAGCCTGGACATGTCAATGTATGGCAGTAACCGCTGTAATATTGTAAAGTAATTAGCCTCCAATTAAAAAGATAAATTAATTTTTTAAAAAAGCAAGAGAGAAGTAAACAGTTAGGTCAGCATTTCTAATTGTTGGAATATAGTAATACTTTAAGGAAATAACCGTTAATGGAAAGATTTATAAATTCCACTAATTCATTAACCATAGTAATGAAAAACGTGGAAACAACTTACATGTTCCATAATGAGATTATTATTGTTGCTGTTGTTTTTATTTAAAGACCCAATTTTACTTTTTTGGCCACGCCACACGACATGTGGGATCGTAGTTCTGCTGCCAGGGACTGAACCTGCAGCCCTTACACTGGAAGTGCATAGTCTTATCCACCGGACTGCCTGGGAAGTCCCAATAATTACATTATCATGCATCTTATATCTATTCAATAACACATTTCTGAAGAGATTTTAGAAAGTGGAAAAGCTAGTATACTAAATGAAAAAAAATTCAGGAAAAAAATTAAAGCTAAACTTGATAACTTCTACATCACATGCTGTTATGTATTTAATGTGCAAGTACACCTAGAAAATATTCTTAAACGTTGACAGTATTTAGTGCTGAACATAGGGCTCGATTTTCATTTTCTGAAATTGTTTTCAATTCCCTTGTAATTGGAATTCAAACATCTGGATTTCAGTACCTTCCCTCTAACACGAGAACAAAGATAAAAAATGTTTTTAAAATCCAGAAGCGCATTAGCTGAAAAGAAACTGGGGCACAAAAAGTGACTCAGCTTTATTTTCTGCTGTAACAAACACTGAAGCACCCCACTCCTCAAGCAGCAGGGCAACAAAGCAAGTGAACCAACAGAGACCAAAGGCCAGTAAAGGCAAAAACTTAGACTCAAATAACAAAGTGGCGATGCCTCTTAGTTTGAATTCCCTATGCCCCGCCGAGCAGGGGACACAAGGTTAGGCCTCAGCCCCTTTCCTCAGCGAGGTGGGAGCCCAAGGCTCCGAATGTTCCGAATCACCAGGGAAAGCTGATCGAGGAATGGGTTCATGGAAAGTCGGATGAAAGCCAGGTCTTCACAGGTCTTCAGCAGTCCATGTACTAAAAGCAGGGAAAAGAAAATCAGGTTAAAGGGAAGATTGCTCCTGTAGGTCCAGGGTACCAACCCCCCTGCTTATACCAAGCCCCTCAGTGTCTCCATCATAGCACGCTTAAGAGGGAGCTCAGACCACAGCACCTGCCACCCCCCACTTCCCAAGGCAAACTCGTCTGGAACTGACACAAGCAGGTCACTGCCATTCACTGCAAATTCCCTCAGAACCAATCCTTGGTGGCGCTGGGCATCTGGGAGCAGAGATCTGCGAGCCATGTCTGCCTCCAGGGGTGACTGGAAAGGCACTCTGAGTGTGCTGGGAGAGACACGGTTAAGGCACCACCCATTACAGAATTTGCTGATTATCTCGGGCTTCCTCGCACCTCAGAGGCCTGCTTTTACCCCAGGATGCCCATCCTCCTGACCACAACCTGAGACCACCCTGAGCTGCCTCCCTAACCCTTCTGTCCATCTTCCCCACCCTCCAGGCTCCTCAGGCCTTGACAACCTCCTTTCCTGCCAGGCTGCCCAGTCCTGCTGCCCCGGATCGCCCCCGTACTCCCTTCTATCCCTTCCTCAGGCTGCCGGCATGTTTCCCTCCACCACACCACTGACCCCGCCCAGAAAGGCTCCCTGAAAAGGATACAGCACCGCCTCTCCACGTCTAGGCCTTACAGCCAAGGGTGCTACATCTCCAGCGGGTCCTAGGCCACCTGGTGCCCGCTCACCCCGGGGACGAGCTCCAGCGTCTTCCATCACCGCTCTTCCTCTGCCAGGCCCACCCCCGCCTTCTGGGGCCCGGGGACGATCCTCACCTTCAGCGCTGCCTGAACCACTCTGGCAAGGAGGTGCTCTGGAGCTATGCTGGTCATCTCGGCCCTCTGCGCCACCGGCACCACCACCCGACGCCTGCATGGCTGCTGTGCGTCTCCCTCAGACGCCAAATAAGGGGCGGAGAGACTGGGCCGCTCACGAAGTCCCTCCCCTTCTGCGCAAGGACGCCAAAAGTGCGCCTGCGCACACAGCCCAGCCACCCACGGGCTGCTATGGAGACCGTGTGAGGCTGGAGGGACTCGGCTCTGTCACAACGCCACGCTCCTTTCAGGTGCCCCCGATGCGCCTGCGCACACGGGCCCCTCCAGTGCCGGCTCAGATGGCGTGGAATGGAGCCCGCCAAGTGTCCACAGAGACGCCACTGAGACACAAATGCCGACTTTCCCGTCGCATGGCCTAAAGCTAGTTCCACAATGCGACTTTCGTTTCTCCAACGTATGCCACAGAAGGGTCTCACTGGACTAAGGTGGGAGTCGAGGGCAAGGGGCCAAGCCACACCACCCACCCTGGTCCCCTTTTTGCCCAGTCCACATCATAGCTGTGTTCTTTGACCGTAGTGATAGCTAGCACTTCCTATGGTCCAAGCGTTTTTTCAAGTGCTTTCATGTGTTCGTCCATCACGTCCGTTTTCAGACAGTATTGCCATGGCACAGGCCTCCCTTGTGGTTCAGCTGCTAAAGAATCTGCCTGCAGTGTGGGAGACCTGGGTTTGATCTCTGGGTTGGGAAGATCCCCTGGAGAAGGGAAAGGCTACCCACTCCAGTATTCAGGCCTGGAAAATTCCGTGGACTGTATAGTCCATGGGGTCGCAAAGAGTCAGACATGACTGAGCGACTTTCACTTCACTTCACTTCATAAAATGAGAAAATACTCCAAAATTAATACTGAATGGCAGTAAACTACTGTCTTATTCTCCGGCTTCTTACATTGTCTTCACTTATGTTGTACTCCTTGAATATCTGCATCTCAGAACTTCCCCTCCAACCAGAAGACAAATAGAGTATTAAGAAGTGCAGAAGCTAAAACTAGTCAGAGAGGGCACAGTAGCTCAGTTTCGTTTTCTGCAGTTAACAATCACCAAACAAAGTATGGTGGACCCCGAACCCCCCAGCAGCAGCACAGGCACAAGATGAAGCAGAAATCAATGCCCTCGGGAAGGACACTTGAGGCTAGGGCACATGCGCTAGATTTAACCCTGACTTTCGTGCAGAGGCTTAGTAGAAAGGGCGGGGGGGGGGGCGCATAGTGCCGCATGGTCCGCATCACCAGGGAAATCTGCAGACAGAGGGTGATGGACGTCTGGAGCAGGGCATGGTCTTCAGCACTCAATTGGCTAAAATAAGGAGGGAAGATGAAATTCAAGCTCCCGACAAGAAGGAGGAAGTGGAGCATGTCCTTCCTCTGTCCCCGCACACTGACAAGCCCAGAGCACCACATTTCTCCTTTAGGCTTAACCCTCCATTATGGCTCCTCCCGGGCCAAGACGGGCCCTGGCCACTGCCCACCACCCCCTCCCCAGCCTGGGCCCCTGCCCCCTTTAGAACTGACAGAACCAACAAGCAGCCATTAACATTGAGCTCCTTCTGAACTGGCGCTCACAGCGGAGTACTTTGAGACAGGAAGTTGCGGGCGATTTTTGCCTGAGCGAGCGATGCAAAAGGTACGGTGAGAATGCTGGTGGAGATGTGGTTAAGGCACCATCCACATTTCTCATTTTGCCTGTACGTCAAGCTCCCTGCTCACGGAGACCCGCCTTCTCCCACAAGGTCGCCGCTGGACACTTTGGATATCACTGCCCCGACCCTCTGGATCCCTTCAGGTTGCTTTTCCTCACCACCGTGCCCTGGCAGCCAGACCACCCCTGACCCATACCCTTCAGCCCCCCAGAGTATCCTCCTCCTACACTTTAGGCCCCGCCGCCTGCAACCACCCAAACCACCCCTAGCCCACACCCGGAACCCCATGGCCGCCCGGCCCACTGGGGCTCCTGGAATAGGATACAACTGAACTGGTCAGTTACTCAGAACTCTGGCTCTGGGTGCAGTGTCTCTTCCCAACTGTGGTGTCTGAGGTAACCCCAGGATCTGCAGAATGTCACCAACTGCACCACCTGACTCTCCTGCAGCGCTGGGGCCTCTGGGATCACTCAGGTCGCCGGGGTCGCCAGGGACTGTAGGACTGACAGTGTCACCAGGGCCAGCTGGGTCACCAGGGCCATCGCGGCCACCAGCATCACCCAGCACACCTCGGCTGACACGTGCCGTGCCCGCTACAAAGGCCATGGCACCTGCATCTTCATCGGCTGCCCTCGTGGCTCCTCCACCATGTGCCTCGGACTCCATCTTGAACCCCTCTCCCCCTCACTCCGCGTTGGGAAAGACTGAACCCTCCCTATAGAACTGATCCCCGTAGTGCGACATGCAACTCAGCATCGGCAGAGCGCCTGCACAAACACACCCTGGTCCTGCCTCCCGATAGGTTCCCACCAACAGTTGGCTCCCACAGTGGCTGCAGGCTCTCCGGCAATAGGCGCTCCCTGCAGAAGCTTCAAGCGTTCACCCGATGTGTCACCCCAATGAGCCTGCACAGACACACCCACGTGGTCTGGGCCGTCTAAGTCAGCCCTGCCTCAGGCCTGGAAACCTGGTAAACGGCTTAGCCAGGAAGCCGCTGGGTAGCACTCCACCCTTTATTGTGTCCGCAGCTCCTCAGTGCGCATGCTCAAACAGACCCCACCCCACTCCTCAGGGCACGTGCCTGTTTCCCGTCCAAGCCTGCAAACCCCAGTGAGTCCTGGTCCCTGTGCACCTCCAAGACTGCAGTGCTACCAACCTGGCCACGCTCACAGGTGACCATCCTGCTGAGCGCAGGTCCTTGTTATTGACTTCCGGAAGGGAGTCGGGCACCCCTGGGTCAGGGCCGGTCTATCCCTCTGGTGTCCCACACGTAGGTCACGTCAGTGCAAATGTATCTGTGTGCGTGAGTGCATGGGCAGGTGCATGCCCATGGGCGTGTGCATGGGTGTGTTTCTGAGAGAGAGCACGTGCACAGGTTCACACGCATAGGCGTGTGCGTGTGTCTGTTTTTGCAGGTGTCTGCACGTGGGCATGTATGTGGGCAGGAGAGCATGTGGTCAGGTGCATGCACGCGGGCGTGTGAGTGTGCATGTGTGTGTGAAAGAGCACGGGTCAGATTAATGCACATGGGTGTCTCCGTGTGTGTGTGCTTGCACAGGTGCCTTCACATGGGAGTGGGGCGACCCGGCTCTGGAGTCCTGAGACTAGGGGTGTAGAGGGGGCTGTGCCTGCCCGCCTGGGGAGGGAAGCGGGGACTTCTGTGGGACTCACTGGGGACGGCGTGGGGCTGGGCCGCCTGGGGGTCCGGGCACACAGACTGCAGGGACTCCAGGCTGGGGACTTACACCTGGCATCCCAGAAGCACCGGTGGTACTGGCTGGATTAAAGGGCTGCAGGAAGGGCAGTGTTCCCCAAGACACCCCCAGTCTCTTGGCCCTCTGCTGACACAACTCTCATGGGCTTTCCCTCCCCAGGAACCAAGTCTTGGGGCTCGAGGTGCCAGGGGCCCTCAACCGGGAGGTGACCCTGTGTCTGCTGACCTTCTGGGCGCTGGTCTACTTCTGTGTCTGGGAGGGGGTATAGTCAACAAGCAAGGTACAGCCGGGGGTGATGGCGGGGCTGGGGCAGCACTGCCTGGGCGTGGGGTGCATATGCCAGGGAACCGCTGGTGCCACAGGAGGTGACTGGATCCGGGCCACTGCCCGAGGAGGAGGCAGATACTTCAATCCGGGCCCCTTGATCTCCACCCCCTGGCCGGATAGGCCTCTGGGCAGCCCGCCAAATCCCAGGCCAGCAGCCTTCCCCCACCCCCAGTGGAAGGATTCGATTTTCCTGCATTATCATGTTAGCTGTAGGAGTTTTGTAGATGACCTTGATCGGATTAAGAAAGTCTGTTTGTAGTCCTAGTTTTCCGACAGTTTTTATCATAGCGGTGGTTGAACGCTGTCAAATGCTTTTTCGGCATCTTGAGAAATGATCGTATGGCTTTTCTCCTGTTTTGTACTTAATATGATGGATAACACTGGTTGATGGGTTTTTTAATGCATAACCAATCTTTCATTCTTGGGATAGATCTCGTTTGGTCATAAGGCTGTATATGTCGCCGGATTAAATTTGATAACATTTCATATTTTGTGCTTAGCTTAATGAAGGATATTAGCCTGCGGTTCTCTTTTCTTGCAATATCATCATATGGCTTTGGTGTTTTGTAAGACTGGCCTCGGAAAATGATTTGAGAAGTGTTTCCCCTCCTCTGCTTTCTGAAAGAATTTGTATAGGATTGGTGATATTTCTCCTTTAAATATTTCATAGCGTTCCCTAGTTAAGTCACGTGGGCCTGGAGTTTTCTGTTCCGTATCTTTGATCGATTTAGGGATATTTAGGTTTCCCACTTCCTTCTTGAGTTAGTTTTGGGAATTTGTGTCATTCAAGGAATTTGTTATTTTCATCTACATTGGCAAACGTATTCGCAGACATTGTTCCTAATGTGCTGTGGTTGCTTGCACAATCCTGTCCGTCGCTGCGCGACCCCGTGGACCGTGGCCTGCCGGGTTCCTCTGTCCACAGGTATTGTCCAGGCCAGAATACTGGAGGGGGGTTCCCATGCCCTCCTTCAGGGGATCTCTCCAACCCAGGGATCGAACCCAGGTCTCCTGCATTGCAGGCGGATTCTTGACCTTCTGAGCCACTAGGGAAGCCCAAGAATACTGGAGTGGCTAGCCTATCCCTTCTCCAGGGGATCTTCCCAACCCAGGAGTGTAACTGGGGTCTCCTGCATTGCCAGTGGATTCTTTGCCAGCTGAGCTACCAGGGAAGCCCTTAAACCACCTGGTCTGTGGTATTTTATTATTATTCTGTTATGCCATGCTACGCGGACAAATGGGCTTCCAAGGTGGCTCAGTGGTAAAATAATCTGCCTGCCAAGCAGTAGATGTGAGTTCAGTCCTTGGTTCGGGAAGATCCCCTGAAGAAGGAAATGGCAACCCACTCCAGTATGCTTGCCTGGAAAACCCCACGGACACAGACAGAGGAGCCTGGTGGGCTACAGTTCATTGGGTTGCAAAAGAGTTGGGCACAGTTTAGCGACTAAACAACAAGCTGACAAATTCAGGGTAGGCAGGACAAAAGTGGACACTTTCATACCCACCTGGTTCGAGTCAAATCGATGCAACCGTTTTGGAGGGCATGGGGATATGTATAAAACATATTTGGGAATATGTGTAAAACATTTCAAAAAGAGATTACTTTTTCACCCAACAACCTTCCGTTTTAGCTCAGAATTATTGTACATAGTGTGCTGGTGGTAGTGGTCTGGTCACTCAGTCATGTCCGACTCTTGCAACTCCACAGACCGTAGCCCAGCAGGCTCCTCTGCCCATGGGATTTCTCAGGCAAGAATACTGGCGTGGTTTGCCATTTCCTTGTCCACATAATATGTTACACAAAAGCAAATGTACCAGGATGTCCATTTCAGCATTGTTTGTAATACTGAAAAACTGCAAACAGCCTAAAGGCCTAGTTACAAGAGACTGGTGAAAATAACTATGGATTACACATTCTGAGGGATATTAGACAGCTCTTACAAGTACTGCGGATGGCACAGGCTTTGCTGTATCCACCATATGGCCCACTTCTGGGTCAATTCTGGGTGCCCTGTCTGGAAAGGGATGGTCCTTCTCCTTGTAATATAAAGTGCCAATCAACTGTCCAGGTGGATTTTACTACCACTTAAGGGTTCTTGTTTGGCTTCCCAGGTGGTCCAGTGGTCAAGATTCTGCCTGCCAATCCAGGGCACATGAGTTCAGTCCCTGGGCCAGGAATAGCCCACATGCCTGGGGCAGCTAAGCTCGTGTGCCGCAACAACTGAGCGCACCACTGTCTAAAGTCTGTGCTCCTCGACAAGGGAAACCTCTGCAATGAGAAGCCTGAGCACAGCAGTTAGAGAGTAGCCTCTGCTGGCTGCAAGTACAGAAAACCTACACACAGTTAACAAGACGCAGCACAGCCAAAAAAAAAAAACTCATAAATAAAATTTTTCAAAAGAGTCCCTGTTTCCAGCTATAGCCTTCTCGGCCATTGAAGATTTCAGTTAATTAAGTTCCTCCTACACCGAGATCTGCTCTGGTCCTACAGAGTCAATCTTAATAAGTAAGATCCAAAAAGGATCAAACTGTTTCCAAGCAACTTAACAGGATTCCAGAATACAGCTCAAGAAAAGTTTAGGCATAGAAAAATATTAAGCATGCAAGGGAAATTTGATATTGCTTGGCATCCAATCTAAAATTACCAGGAGGCAAAGAAGCAGGAAAATCAAATCCATTATAACAGAGATCAGCGTGGTGGTGTTCAGTTGCTCAGTCGTGTCTATTTTCAACTCCATGAACTGCGGCAGGCCAGGCTTCCCTGTCCTTCACCATCTCCCAGAACTTGCTCAAACTCACGTCTGGTGTCGTGATGCCATCCAACCATCTCATCTTCTGTCATTCCCTTCTCCTCCTGCCTTCAATATTTCCCAGCATCAGAGTCTTTGCCAGTGAGTTGGCTCTTCATATCAGGTGGCCAAAGTGATGGGAGATCTCATTTTAACAGAAATCAGTTAAAATCCATTAATTGGAAAGGAAGAAATAAATGTGCATGTATGTGCCTACAAAACGCTTGTCTAAGAGGGAGTTCCATGGGATCTACAAAAGAGCTATTACAAGTAATCCGTGACTTTAGCAAGGTTTCACGATACAAGGTTACTCTTGAGAGTGCCTTGAACTGCAAGGAGATCAAACTAATCAATCCTAAAGGAAATCAGTCCCGAATATTCATTGGAAGGACGGGTGCTGAAGCCGGAGCGACAACACTTCGGTCAGCAGAAGCCAAAAGCTGACTCACTGGAAAAGACTGTGATGCTGGGAAAGATTTAAGGCAAAAAGAGAAGGGGAGCACAGAAGGTGAGATGGTTAGATAGCACCACCGACTCAAAGGACATGAATTTGAGCCAATTCCAGGAGACAGCGGGGACACAGAGCCTGGTGTGCTACAGTCCATGGGATCGCAAAGACTCACCTGGACACAAAAGACTCAACAACAACAACAACAACAACAACATTCTGGTGTTTTATATATAAATGTAACTGTAAAACTGACAAAATATTCCAAAATCAATACCGAATGGCAGTACACAACTTTCTTATTCTCCCACTTCTTACATTGGCTTCCATTATGTTGTACTCCTTGAATACCTGGATCTCAGAACCTCTCCTCCAACTAAAAGACAAATGCAGTATTAGGAAGCGAACCCTCTAAAAATAAAGTCAGAGGCAGCACAGTAGCTCAGTTTTACTTTCTGCAGTTAACAATCACCAAACAAACGATGTGGACCCTGAGCCCCCAAGCAGCAGCACAGGCACAAGATGAAGCCCCATCAAAGTAATTCCGAAAGCAATGCCCTGGGGAAGGACACTTGAGGCTAGGGCACATAGGCTAGGTTTAAGCCCGTCTTCTCTGCTGAGGCTTAGCACGAGGAGGGGGCACAAAGTGCTGCAAGGACTGCATCACCATGGAAAGCTGCCCCGCACAGAAGTCGATGGACCTGCGGAGCAGGCCAGGGTCTTCAGCAGTCAATCGGCTAAAAGGGAGGGAAAATGAAATTCAAGCTCCTGCCAAGGAGGAGGAAGAGAAGCATGTCCTCCCTCTGTCCCCGCACACCGACAGAGCCCAGAGCACCACACTTCTCCTCTAGGCTTAACCCTCCATTATGGCTCCTCCTGGGCCGAGACTGGCCACCGTCCTCCACTCCCTCCCCAGCCCCGGCCCCCTTTAGAACTTACAGAACCAACATGCAGCCATTAACATCGAGCTCCCTCCGAAGCGGCCCTGGCAGTTGAGTACGTGGAGTGAGGAAGTGGCGGGCGATGTCCGCCTGTGCGTGCGATGCGAAAAGCACACTGAGGCTGCTGGTGGAGATATGGTTAAGGCACCATCCACATGACTCACGTGGCTTGCACGTCAGGCTCCCTGCTCGTGGAGACTCGCCTTCTCCCACAAGGCCGCCGCCAGATACCCTGGCTATCACTGCCCGACCCTCTGGATCCCTTCAGGTTTCTTTCCGTCACCACCATCCCCTGGCAGCCAGACCACCCCTGACCCATACCCTCCAGCCCCGCAGAGTACCCTCCTCCCACGCTTTAGGCCCCGCCACCTGCAACCCCCCAAACTACCCCTAGCGCACACCCCGACCCCTGCGGCCGCCCAGCCCACCGGGGCTCCCAGCATAGGATACCACTGGAGGGCTCGGTTAATCGGAACTCTGGCTCCGGGTGCAGCGTCTCCACCCGGCCCTGGCGCCTGCGGTGCCCCCGCGATCTGTGGCATGGCACCGGCTGCACCACCCGACTCTCCTGCAGCGCTGGGGCCTCTGGGATTAGCCTGGTCACCAGAGCCGCCAGGGACTCCTCGACTGACGGCGTCACCAGGGACAGCTGGGTCGCCAGGGCAATCGTGGCCACCAGCACCACCCTGCACGCCTTGGCCACCACCTGCCGTGCCCGCTGCAGAGGCCACGGCGACTGCGTCTTCATCGGCTGCCCTTGTGGCTCCTCCACCGTGTGCCTCGGACTCCATCTTGAACCCTCTCCCCCACCTCCGCGGCGGGAAAGACTGAACAGTCCCTACAAATACCAGTCCCGGAGTGAGACCTGCAACTCAGCAGAGCGCCCGCGCAAACCCACCCTGGTCCTGCCTCACGATTGGTTCCCACCGACAACGGGTGCCCTGCTGAAGCTTCGCGCATTCACGCACCACGTAGCCCCAACGCGCATGCGCAGAGCCATACCCACGAGGTCTGGGCTCTCTTAAGTCAGCCCTGCCTCCGGCCGGGAAACCTGGTAAACGGTTCAGCCGTGAGGCCTCTAGGCGGCGCTCCACCCTTCGGTGTGGGGGCAGCGCCTCAGTGCGCGATGCTCAAACAGACGCTGCCGCCCTCCTCAAGGCGCGTGACTGTTTCCACGCCAAGCCTGCAAACCCCAAGTGAGCCCTGGTCCCTGTGCACCTTCAAGTCTGTGCTGCTGACAGCTTGGCGTCGCTCACAGGTGACCATCCTGCTGAGCGCAGGTCCTTTTCCTTGACTCCCAGAAGGGAGTTGGGCACCCCTGGGTCAGCGCTCGTCTGTCTCTCTGGTGTCTCGCACATAGCTCACATGTCTGTATGTGTGTCTGTGTGCATGATCGCATGAGCGGGTGCATGCCCATGGGCGTGTGTATGGGTGTGCTTGTAAGAGAGAGCGTGTGCACAGATTTATGCACATAGGCATGTGAATGTGCTTATCTGTGTGTGTGCCCGAGAGAGTGCCCTTACACAGGTGCGTGCCCATCAGGTGTGTGCGTGGGTGTGTTTCAGAGAGAGAGCATATGCACAGATTCATGACATAAGCATGTGAGTGTGTCTGTGTGTGGAGGTGCTTGTGCGTGGGCATGTATGTGTGGTCACGAGAGAGCGTGTGGTCAGGGGCGTGCACATGGGTGTGTGTGTGTGTGTGTGTGTGCTTCAAAGAGGCCACGGTTGGGATGCACTCACGTGGGCATATGTCTCTGTGTGCGTGCTTTCAAGGTGCCTTCACATGGGAGTGGGGTGACCCGGCCCTGGAGGCATGATACGAGGGATGCGGAGCATACTGTGCCCGCCCACCTGGGGAGGGAAGCGGGGGGGGGGGGGGACTGCTGTCAGACTCACTGGGGATGGCGTGGGGCTGGGCCGCCTGGGGCTCCAGGCACACAGACTGCAGGGACTCCAGGCTGGGGACTTACATCAGGCCCCCCAGAAGCACCGGTGGGACCGGCTGGACTCAAGGGCCGAGGGAAGGGCAATACCCCCTAGGACACCCCCAGTCTCTTGCCCTCTCCTGCTGGCACAACTCTCATGGCTTTCCCTTCCCCAAGAACAATGTCTTGAGGCTATCCAGAGGGCCGGAGGTACCGGGGGACCTCAACTGGAATGTGACCCTGTGTCTACTGGCCTGCTGGTCCACTTCTGTGTCTAGAAGGGGGTCAAGTCAACAGGCAAGGTACAGCCGGGGGAGACCACGGGGCTGGGGCAGCACTGCCTGGGCGTGGGGTTCATCTGCCAGGGACCACTGGTGCCACGGGAGGTGACTGCATCAGGGGTTGTACTTCAATCCGGTCCCTGAGCCCCACCCCCTGGCCGGAGAGTCCTCGGCCCCCCCAGCAGACTTCCCTCACCCCCACTGGAAGGGAAGAGCCACCAGCAGTGGCTGACCCTTTCCTGTGTGGGGGGCATCCCTGTCCCACCTTTCCACCCTCCCAGTTTCTGTTGATTCTGGCTCCCAGTCAGTTTTAGGGTGTGCAAAGACCTGGTCTACTGCCTATGTCTGTCCCCTGCTCTGTGGCCAAGAGGACACCAGCGGGGAGCCTGGACATGTCAATGTATGGCAGTAACCGCTGTAATATTGTAAAGTAATTAGCCTCCAATTAAAAAGATAAATTAATTTTTTAAAAAAGCAAGAGAGAAGTAAACAGTTAGGTCAGCATTTCTAATTGTTGGAATATAGTAATACTTTAAGGAAATAACCGTTAATGGAAAGATTTATAAATTCCACTAATTCATTAACCATAGTAATGAAAAACGTGGAAACAACTTACATGTTCCATAATGAGATTATTATTGTTGCTGTTGTTTTTATTTAAAGACCCAATTTTACTTTTTTGGCCACGCCACACGACATGTGGGATCGTAGTTCTGCTGCCAGGGACTGAACCTGCAGCCCTTACACTGGAAGTGCATAGTCTTATCCACCGGACTGCCTGGGAAGTCCCAATAATTACATTATCATGCATCTTATATCTATTCAATAACACATTTCTGAAGAGATTTTAGAAAGTGGAAAAGCTAGTATACTAAATGAAAAAAAATTCAGGAAAAAAATTAAAGCTAAACTTGATAACTTCTACATCACATGCTGTTATGTATTTAATGTGCAAGTACACCTAGAAAATATTCTTAAACGTTGACAGTATTTAGTGCTGAACATAGGGCTCGATTTTCATTTTCTGAAATTGTTTTCAATTCCCTTGTAATTGGAATTCAAACATCTGGATTTCAGTACCTTCCCTCTAACACGAGAACAAAGATAAAAAATGTTTTTAAAATCCAGAAGCGCATTAGCTGAAAAGAAACTGGGGCACAAAAAGTGACTCAGCTTTATTTTCTGCTGTAACAAACACTGAAGCACCCCACTCCTCAAGCAGCAGGGCAACAAAGCAAGTGAACCAACAGAGACCAAAGGCCAGTAAAGGCAAAAACTTAGACTCAAATAACAAAGTGGCGATGCCTCTTAGTTTGAATTCCCTATGCCCCGCCGAGCAGGGGACACAAGGTTAGGCCTCAGCCCCTTTCCTCAGCGAGGTGGGAGCCCAAGGCTCCGAATGTTCCGAATCACCAGGGAAAGCTGATCGAGGAATGGGTTCATGGAAAGTCGGATGAAAGCCAGGTCTTCACAGGTCTTCAGCAGTCCATGTACTAAAAGCAGGGAAAAGAAAATCAGGTTAAAGGGAAGATTGCTCCTGTAGGTCCAGGGTACCAACCCCCCTGCTTATACCAAGCCCCTCAGTGTCTCCATCATAGCACGCTTAAGAGGGAGCTCAGACCACAGCACCTGCCACCCCCCACTTCCCAAGGCAAACTCGTCTGGAACTGACACAAGCAGGTCACTGCCATTCACTGCAAATTCCCTCAGAACCAATCCTTGGTGGCGCTGGGCATCTGGGAGCAGAGATCTGCGAGCCATGTCTGCCTCCAGGGGTGACTGGAAAGGCACTCTGAGTGTGCTGGGAGAGACACGGTTAAGGCACCACCCATTACAGAATTTGCTGATTATCTCGGGCTTCCTCGCACCTCAGAGGCCTGCTTTTACCCCAGGATGCCCATCCTCCTGACCACAACCTGAGACCACCCTGAGCTGCCTCCCTAACCCTTCTGTCCATCTTCCCCACCCTCCAGGCTCCTCAGGCCTTGACAACCTCCTTTCCTGCCAGGCTGCCCAGTCCTGCTGCCCCGGATCGCCCCCGTACTCCCTTCTATCCCTTCCTCAGGCTGCCGGCATGTTTCCCTCCACCACACCACTGACCCCGCCCAGAAAGGCTCCCTGAAAAGGATACAGCACCGCCTCTCCACGTCTAGGCCTTACAGCCAAGGGTGCTACATCTCCAGCGGGTCCTAGGCCACCTGGTGCCCGCTCACCCCGGGGACGAGCTCCAGCGTCTTCCATCACCGCTCTTCCTCTGCCAGGCCCACCCCCGCCTTCTGGGGCCCGGGGACGATCCTCACCTTCAGCGCTGCCTGAACCACTCTGGCAAGGAGGTGCTCTGGAGCTATGCTGGTCATCTCGGCCCTCTGCGCCACCGGCACCACCACCCGACGCCTGCATGGCTGCTGTGCGTCTCCCTCAGACGCCAAATAAGGGGCGGAGAGACTGGGCCGCTCACGAAGTCCCTCCCCTTCTGCGCAAGGACGCCAAAAGTGCGCCTGCGCACACAGCCCAGCCACCCACGGGCTGCTATGGAGACCGTGTGAGGCTGGAGGGACTCGGCTCTGTCACAACGCCACGCTCCTTTCAGGTGCCCCCGATGCGCCTGCGCACACGGGCCCCTCCAGTGCCGGCTCAGATGGCGTGGAATGGAGCCCGCCAAGTGTCCACAGAGACGCCACTGAGACACAAATGCCGACTTTCCCGTCGCATGGCCTAAAGCTAGTTCCACAATGCGACTTTCGTTTCTCCAACGTATGCCACAGAAGGGTCTCACTGGACTAAGGTGGGAGTCGAGGGCAAGGGGCCAAGCCACACCACCCACCCTGGTCCCCTTTTTGCCCAGTCCACATCATAGCTGTGTTCTTTGACCGTAGTGATAGCTAGCACTTCCTATGGTCCAAGCGTTTTTTCAAGTGCTTTCATGTGTTCGTCCATCACGTCCGTTTTCAGACAGTATTGCCATGGCACAGGCCTCCCTTGTGGTTCAGCTGCTAAAGAATCTGCCTGCAGTGTGGGAGACCTGGGTTTGATCTCTGGGTTGGGAAGATCCCCTGGAGAAGGGAAAGGCTACCCACTCCAGTATTCAGGCCTGGAAAATTCCGTGGACTGTATAGTCCATGGGGTCGCAAAGAGTCAGACATGACTGAGCGACTTTCACTTCACTTCACTTCATAAAATGAGAAAATACTCCAAAATTAATACTGAATGGCAGTAAACTACTGTCTTATTCTCCGGCTTCTTACATTGTCTTCACTTATGTTGTACTCCTTGAATATCTGCATCTCAGAACTTCCCCTCCAACCAGAAGACAAATAGAGTATTAAGAAGTGCAGAAGCTAAAACTAGTCAGAGAGGGCACAGTAGCTCAGTTTCGTTTTCTGCAGTTAACAATCACCAAACAAAGTATGGTGGACCCCGAACCCCCCAGCAGCAGCACAGGCACAAGATGAAGCAGAAATCAATGCCCTCGGGAAGGACACTTGAGGCTAGGGCACATGCGCTAGATTTAACCCTGACTTTCGTGCAGAGGCTTAGTAGAAAGGGCGGGGGGGGGGCGCATAGTGCCGCATGGTCCGCATCACCAGGGAAATCTGCAGACAGAGGGTGATGGACGTCTGGAGCAGGGCATGGTCTTCAGCACTCAATTGGCTAAAATAAGGAGGGAAGATGAAATTCAAGCTCCCGACAAGAAGGAGGAAGTGGAGCATGTCCTTCCTCTGTCCCCGCACACTGACAAGCCCAGAGCACCACATTTCTCCTTTAGGCTTAACCCTCCATTATGGCTCCTCCCGGGCCAAGACGGGCCCTGGCCACTGCCCACCACCCCCTCCCCAGCCTGGGCCCCTGCCCCCTTTAGAACTGACAGAACCAACAAGCAGCCATTAACATTGAGCTCCTTCTGAACTGGCGCTCACAGCGGAGTACTTTGAGACAGGAAGTTGCGGGCGATTTTTGCCTGAGCGAGCGATGCAAAAGGTACGGTGAGAATGCTGGTGGAGATGTGGTTAAGGCACCATCCACATTTCTCATTTTGCCTGTACGTCAAGCTCCCTGCTCACGGAGACCCGCCTTCTCCCACAAGGTCGCCGCTGGACACTTTGGATATCACTGCCCCGACCCTCTGGATCCCTTCAGGTTGCTTTTCCTCACCACCGTGCCCTGGCAGCCAGACCACCCCTGACCCATACCCTTCAGCCCCCCAGAGTATCCTCCTCCTACACTTTAGGCCCCGCCGCCTGCAACCACCCAAACCACCCCTAGCCCACACCCGGAACCCCATGGCCGCCCGGCCCACTGGGGCTCCTGGAATAGGATACAACTGAACTGGTCAGTTACTCAGAACTCTGGCTCTGGGTGCAGTGTCTCTTCCCAACTGTGGTGTCTGAGGTAACCCCAGGATCTGCAGAATGTCACCAACTGCACCACCTGACTCTCCTGCAGCGCTGGGGCCTCTGGGATCACTCAGGTCGCCGGGGTCGCCAGGGACTGTAGGACTGACAGTGTCACCAGGGCCAGCTGGGTCACCAGGGCCATCGCGGCCACCAGCATCACCCAGCACACCTCGGCTGACACGTGCCGTGCCCGCTACAAAGGCCATGGCACCTGCATCTTCATCGGCTGCCCTCGTGGCTCCTCCACCATGTGCCTCGGACTCCATCTTGAACCCCTCTCCCCCTCACTCCGCGTTGGGAAAGACTGAACCCTCCCTATAGAACTGATCCCCGTAGTGCGACATGCAACTCAGCATCGGCAGAGCGCCTGCACAAACACACCCTGGTCCTGCCTCCCGATAGGTTCCCACCAACAGTTGGCTCCCACAGTGGCTGCAGGCTCTCCGGCAATAGGCGCTCCCTGCAGAAGCTTCAAGCGTTCACCCGATGTGTCACCCCAATGAGCCTGCACAGACACACCCACGTGGTCTGGGCCGTCTAAGTCAGCCCTGCCTCAGGCCTGGAAACCTGGTAAACGGCTTAGCCAGGAAGCCGCTGGGTAGCACTCCACCCTTTATTGTGTCCGCAGCTCCTCAGTGCGCATGCTCAAACAGACCCCACCCCACTCCTCAGGGCACGTGCCTGTTTCCCGTCCAAGCCTGCAAACCGCAGTGAGTCCTGGTCCCTGTGCACCTCCAAGACTGCAGTGCTACCAACCTGGCCACGCTCACAGGTGACCATCCTGCTGAGCGCAGGTCCTTGTTATTGACTTCCGGAAGGGAGTCGGGCACCCCTGGGTCAGGGCCGGTCTATCCCTCTGGTGTCCCACACGTAGGTCACGTCAGTGCAAATGTATCTGTGTGCGTGAGTGCATGGGCAGGTGCATGCCCATGGGCGTGTGCATGGGTGTGTTTCTGAGAGAGAGCACGTGCACAGGTTCACACGCATAGGCGTGTGCGTGTGTCTGTTTTTGCAGGTGTCTGCACGTGGGCATGTATGTGGGCAGGAGAGCATGTGGTCAGGTGCATGCACGCGGGCGTGTGAGTGTGCATGTGTGTGTGAAAGAGCACGGGTCAGATTAATGCACATGGGTGTCTCCGTGTGTGTGTGCTTGCACAGGTGCCTTCACATGGGAGTGGGGCGACCCGGCTCTGGAGTCCTGAGACTAGGGGTGTAGAGGGGGCTGTGCCTGCCCGCCTGGGGAGGGAAGCGGGGACTTCTGTGGGACTCACTGGGGACGGCGTGGGGCTGGGCCGCCTGGGGGTCCGGGCACACAGACTGCAGGGACTCCAGGCTGGGGACTTACACCTGGCATCCCAGAAGCACCGGTGGTACTGGCTGGATTAAAGGGCTGCAGGAAGGGCAGTGTTCCCCAAGACACCCCCAGTCTCTTGGCCCTCTGCTGACACAACTCTCATGGGCTTTCCCTCCCCAGGAACCAAGTCTTGGGGCTCGAGGTGCCAGGGGCCCTCAACCGGGAGGTGACCCTGTGTCTGCTGACCTTCTGGGCGCTGGTCTACTTCTGTGTCTGGGAGGGGGTATAGTCAACAAGCAAGGTACAGCCGGGGGTGATGGCGGGGCTGGGGCAGCACTGCCTGGGCGTGGGGTGCATATGCCAGGGAACCGCTGGTGCCACAGGAGGTGACTGGATCCGGGCCACTGCCCGAGGAGGAGGCAGATACTTCAATCCGGGCCCCTTGATCTCCACCCCCTGGCCGGATAGGCCTCTGGGCAGCCCGCCAAATCCCAGGCCAGCAGCCTTCCCCCACCCCCAGTGGAAGGATTCGATTTTCCTGCATTATCATGTTAGCTGTAGGAGTTTTGTAGATGACCTTGATCGGATTAAGAAAGTCTGTTTGTAGTCCTAGTTTTCCGACAGTTTTTATCATAGCGGTGGTTGAACGCTGTCAAATGCTTTTTCGGCATCTTGAGAAATGATCGTATGGCTTTTCTCCTGTTTTGTACTTAATATGATGGATAACACTGGTTGATGGGTTTTTTAATGCATAACCAATCTTTCATTCTTGGGATAGATCTCGTTTGGTCATAAGGCTGTATATGTCGCCGGATTAAATTTGATAACATTTCATATTTTGTGCTTAGCTTAATGAAGGATATTAGCCTGCGGTTCTCTTTTCTTGCAATATCATCATATGGCTTTGGTGTTCTGTTAAGACTGGCCTCGGAAAATGATTTGAGAAGTGTTTCCCCTCCTCTGCTTTCTGAAAGAATTTGTATAGGATTGGTGATATTTCTCCTTTAAATATTTCATAGCGTTCCCTAGTTAAGTCACGTGGGCCTGGAGTTTTCTGTTCCGTATCTTTGATCGATTTAGGGATATTTAGGTTTCCCACTTCCTTCTTGAGTTAGTTTTGGGAATTTGTGTCATTCAAGGAATTTGTTATTTTCATCTACATTGGCAAACGTATTCGCAGACATTGTTCCTAATGTGCTGTGGTTGCTTGCACAATCCTGTCCGTCGCTGCGCGACCCCGTGGACCGTGGCCTGCCGGGTTCCTCTGTCCACAGGTATTGTCCAGGCCAGAATACTGGAGGGGGGTTCCCATGCCCTCCTTCAGGGGATCTCTCCAACCCAGGGATCGAACCCAGGTCTCCTGCATTGCAGGCGGATTCTTGACCTTCTGAGCCACTAGGGAAGCCCAAGAATACTGGAGTGGCTAGCCTATCCCTTCTCCAGGGGATCTTCCCAACCCAGGAGTGTAACTGGGGTCTCCTGCATTGCCAGTGGATTCTTTGCCAGCTGAGCTACCAGGGAAGCCCTTAAACCACCTGGTCTGTGGTATTTTATTATTATTCTGTTATGCCATGCTACGCGGACAAATGGGCTTCCAAGGTGGCTCAGTGGTAAAATAATCTGCCTGCCAAGCAGTAGATGTGAGTTCAGTCCTTGGTTCGGGAAGATCCCCTGAAGAAGGAAATGGCAACCCACTCCATTATGCTTGCCTGGAAAACCCCACGGACACAGACAGAGGAGCCTGGTGGGCTACAGTTCATTGGGTTGCAAAAGAGTTGGGCACAGTTTAGCGACTAAACAACAAGCTGACAAATTCAGGGTAGGCAGGACAAAAGTGGACACTTTCATACCCACCTGGTTCGAGTCAAATCGATGCAACCGTTTTGGAGGGCATGGGGATATGTATAAAACATATTTGGGAATATGTGTAAAACATTTCAAAAAGAGATTACTTTTTCACCCAACAACCTTCCGTTTTAGCTCAGAATTATTGTACATAGTGAGCTGGTGGTAGTGGTCTGGTCACTCAGTCATGTCCGACTCTTGCAACTCCACAGACCGTAGCCCAGCAGGCTCCTCTGCCCATGGGATTTCTCAGGCAAGAATACTGGCGTGGTTTGCCATTTCCTTGTCCACATAATATGTTACACAAAAGCAAATGTACCAGGATGTCCATTTCAGCATTGTTTGTAATACTGAAAAACTGCAAACAGCCTAAAGGCCTAGTTACAAGAGACTGGTGAAAATAACTATGGACTACACATTCTGAGGGATATTAGACAGCTCTTACAAGTACTGCGGATGGCACAGGCTTTGCTGTATCCACCATATGGCCCACTTCTGGGTCAATTCTGGGTGCCCTGTCTGGAAAGGGATGGTCCTTCTCCTTATGCCCTTCCACCAGCTGCCCCTTGCAGTGTCCCTCTCCTCCTTTGACTTGTCTCTTTTTCAACCATGATATGAGTTGATGAGCAAGCAGCTAATCGCTTAACAAGAAAAGAGGCCTGTTTCTACCTTGAAGTAATAAATAAGGGCCAAGTCTTCAGACCGCATTAGTTACGTAAGAAAGAAAAGTATGATCCTTCAATTCACGAAGGGTCCAGCCTTGCTATTGCAAGTGAAAAATGAGTGGAACGAAAACGACCAAAATTGCCACTTTAGTTTTTAAGCCAAAGGGAGAGCTTCTGGGTCTGGGTAACTACCAGATACAGAGGTAGTTTCTGTCTTCAGGCATGGCTGGGCCCAGCATTTTGTCCCGGAGATTTGCCTTCTTGCTCCAACTCCCCCTCTGTCCTTTGCCAGCCTGCCTCCCCTAGAGAATCAAAGTGTCACTGGTTGGATGATATCACCACAGCAGGAGGAATGTGGTCCTCCAATGGCCAGGCCTGAGCCACATGCCCACCCGTGGAATCAAATGTGAAGTCAGCTCTATCACAGTCACAATGGCCTAGAGAAAAGGAAAGGGGCAGTTTTCCAGAGTGACAGCGTACCGGTGCCAAGAGAAGGAAAAGGGACACTGAATTACAAAACCCATCCATGTCCTCGACAGCGGTATAGACTTTGCATCAAATTCATAATCAATTTCCAGTGTTTAAAGGAACGAGACTGGGAACGAATATTTCTTAATCTAACAGTGTGTCCACGCTCAGTCACTCAGTCGTGTCCGACTCTTTGCGACCCCATGGACTGTAGCCCAGCAGGCTCCTCTGTCCATGGGATTTTCCAGGCACGAAGACTGGAGTGGGTTGCCGTTTTCTTCTCCAATTTTATACAGCTCTTAAATATACAATAATATACAATTATAACATACAATATTATACAGCTCTTAAAAAGTACTGCGGATGGCACAGGCTTTGCTGTATCCACCATATGGCCCACTTCTGGGTCAATTCTGGGTGCCCTGTCTGGAAAGGGATGGTCCTTCTCCTTGTAATATAAAGTGCCAATCAACTGTCCAGGTGGATTTTACTACCACTTAAGGGTTCTTGTTTGGCTTCCCAGGTGGTCCAGTGGTCAAGATTCTGCCTGCCAATCCAGGGCACATGAGTTCAGTCCCTGGGCCAGGAATAGCCCACATGCCTGGGGCAGCTAAGCTCGTGTGCCGCAACAACTGAGCGCACCACTGTCTAAAGTCTGTGCTCCTCGACAAGGGAAACCTCTGCAATGAGAAGCCTGAGCACAGCAGTTAGAGAGTAGCCTCTGCTGGCTGCAAGTACAGAAAACCTACACACAGTTAACAAGACGCAGCACAGCCAAAAAAAAAAAACTCATAAATAAAATTTTTCAAAAGAGTCCCTGTTTCCAGCTATAGCCTTCTCGGCCATTGAAGATTTCAGTTAATTAAGTTCCTCCTACACCGAGATCTGCTCTGGTCCTACAGAGTCAATCTTAATAAGTAAGATCCAAAAAGGATCAAACTGTTTCCAAGCAACTTAACAGGATTCCAGAATACAGCTCAAGAAAAGTTTAGGCATAGAAAAATATTAAGCATGCAAGGGAAATTTGATATTGCTTGGCATCCAATCTAAAATTACCAGGAGGCAAAGAAGCAGGAAAATCAAATCCATTATAACAGAGATCAGCGTGGTGGTGTTCAGTTGCTCAGTCGTGTCTATTTTCAACTCCATGAACTGCGGCAGGCCAGGCTTCCCTGTCCTTCACCATCTCCCAGAACTTGCTCAAACTCACGTCTGGTGTCGTGATGCCATCCAACCATCTCATCTTCTGTCATTCCCTTCTCCTCCTGCCTTCAATATTTCCCAGCATCAGAGTCTTTGCCAGTGAGTTGGCTCTTCATATCAGGTGGCCAAAGTGATGGGAGATCTCATTTTAACAGAAATCAGTTAAAATCCATTAATTGGAAAGGAAGAAATAAATGTGCATGTATGTGCCTACAAAACGCTTGTCTAAGAGGGAGTTCCATGGGATCTACAAAAGAGCTATTACAAGTAATCCGTGACTTTAGCAAGGTTTCACGATACAAGGTTACTCTTGAGAGTGCCTTGAACTGCAAGGAGATCAAACTAATCAATCCTAAAGGAAATCAGTCCCGAATATTCATTGGAAGGACGGGTGCTGAAGCCGGAGCGACAACACTTCGGTCAGCAGAAGCCAAAAGCTGACTCACTGGAAAAGACTGTGATGCTGGGAAAGATTTAAGGCAAAAAGAGAAGGGGAGCACAGAAGGTGAGATGGTTAGATAGCACCACCGACTCAAAGGACATGAATTTGAGCCAATTCCAGGAGACAGCGGGGACACAGAGCCTGGTGTGCTACAGTCCATGGGATCGCAAAGACTCACCTGGACACAAAAGACTCAACAACAACAACAACAACAACAACATTCTGGTGTTTTATATATAAATGTAACTGTAAAACTGACAAAATATTCCAAAATCAATACCGAATGGCAGTACACAACTTTCTTATTCTCCCACTTCTTACATTGGCTTCCATTATGTTGTACTCCTTGAATACCTGGATCTCAGAACCTCTCCTCCAACTAAAAGACAAATGCAGTATTAGGAAGCGAACCCTCTAAAAATAAAGTCAGAGGCAGCACAGTAGCTCAGTTTTACTTTCTGCAGTTAACAATCACCAAACAAACGATGTGGACCCTGAGCCCTCAAGCAGCAGCACAGGCACAAGATGAAGCCCCATCAAAGTAATTCCGAAAGCAATGCCCTGGGGAAGGACACTTGAGGCTAGGGCACATAGGCTAGGTTTAAGCCCGTCTTCTCTGCTGAGGCTTAGCACGAGGAGGGGGCACAAAGTGCTGCAAGGACTGCATCACCATGGAAAGCTGCCCCGCACAGAAGTCGATGGACCTGCGGAGCAGGCCAGGGTCTTCAGCAGTCAATCGGCTAAAAGGGAGGGAAAATGAAATTCAAGCTCCTGCCAAGGAGGAGGAAGAGAAGCATGTCCTCCCTCTGTCCCCGCACACCGACAGAGCCCAGAGCACCACACTTCTCCTCTAGGCTTAACCCTCCATTATGGCTCCTCCTGGGCCGAGACTGGCCACCGTCCTCCACTCCCTCCCCAGCCCCGGCCCCCTTTAGAACTTACAGAACCAACATGCAGCCATTAACATCGAGCTCCCTCCGAAGCGGCCCTGGCAGTTGAGTACGTGGAGTGAGGAAGTGGCGGGCGATGTCCGCCTGTGCGTGCGATGCGAAAAGCACACTGAGGCTGCTGGTGGAGATATGGTTAAGGCACCATCCACATGACTCACGTGGCTTGCACGTCAGGCTCCCTGCTCGTGGAGACTCGCCTTCTCCCACAAGGCCGCCGCCAGATACCCTGGCTATCACTGCCCGACCCTCTGGATCCCTTCAGGTTTCTTTCCGTCACCACCATCCCCTGGCAGCCAGACCACCCCTGACCCATACCCTCCAGCCCCGCAGAGTACCCTCCTCCCACGCTTTAGGCCCCGCCACCTGCAACCCCCCAAACTACCCCTAGCGCACACCCCGACCCCTGCGGCCGCCCAGCCCACCGGGGCTCCCAGCATAGGATACCACTGGAGGGCTCGGTTAATCGGAACTCTGGCTCCGGGTGCAGCGTCTCCACCCGGCCCTGGCGCCTGCGGTGCCCCCGCGATCTGTGGCATGGCACCGGCTGCACCACCCGACTCTCCTGCAGCGCTGGGGCCTCTGGGATTAGCCTGGTCACCAGAGCCGCCAGGGACTCCTCGACTGACGGCGTCACCAGGGACAGCTGGGTCGCCAGGGCAATCGTGGCCACCAGCACCACCCTGCACGCCTTGGCCACCACCTGCCGTGCCCGCTGCAGAGGCCACGGCGACTGCGTCTTCATCGGCTGCCCTTGTGGCTCCTCCACCGTGTGCCTCGGACTCCATCTTGAACCCTCTCCCCCACCTCCGCGGCGGGAAAGACTGAACAGTCCCTACAAATACCAGTCCCGGAGTGAGACCTGCAACTCAGCAGAGCGCCCGCGCAAACCCACCCTGGTCCTGCCTCACGATTGGTTCCCACCGACAACGGGTGCCCTGCTGAAGCTTCGCGCATTCACGCACCACGTAGCCCCAACGCGCATGCGCAGAGCCATACCCACGAGGTCTGGGCTCTCTTAAGTCAGCCCTGCCTCCGGCCGGGAAACCTGGTAAACGGTTCAGCCGTGAGGCCTCTAGGCGGCGCTCCACCCTTCGGTGTGGGGGCAGCGCCTCAGTGCGCGATGCTCAAACAGACGCTGCCGCCCTCCTCAAGGCGCGTGACTGTTTCCACGCCAAGCCTGCAAACCCCAAGTGAGCCCTGGTCCCTGTGCACCTTCAAGTCTGTGCTGCTGACAGCTTGGCGTCGCTCACAGGTGACCATCCTGCTGAGCGCAGGTCCTTTTCCTTGACTCCCAGAAGGGAGTTGGGCACCCCTGGGTCAGCGCTCGTCTGTCTCTCTGGTGTCTCGCACATAGCTCACATGTCTGTATGTGTGTCTGTGTGCATGATCGCATGAGCGGGTGCATGCCCATGGGCGTGTGTATGGGTGTGCTTGTAAGAGAGAGCGTGTGCACAGATTTATGCACATAGGCATGTGAATGTGCTTATCTGTGTGTGTGCCCGAGAGAGTGCCCTTACACAGGTGCGTGCCCATCAGGTGTGTGCGTGGGTGTGTTTCAGAGAGAGAGCATATGCACAGATTCATGACATAAGCATGTGAGTGTGTCTGTGTGTGGAGGTGCTTGTGCGTGGGCATGTATGTGTGGTCACGAGAGAGCGTGTGGTCAGGGGCGTGCACATGGGTGTGTGTGTGTGTGTGTGTGTGCTTCAAAGAGGCCACGGTTGGGATGCACTCACGTGGGCATATGTCTCTGTGTGCGTGCTTTCAAGGTGCCTTCACATGGGAGTGGGGTGACCCGGCCCTGGAGGCATGATACGAGGGATGCGGAGCATACTGTGCCCGCCCACCTGGGGAGGGAAGCGGGGGGGGGGGGGACTGCTGTCAGACTCACTGGGGATGGCGTGGGGCTGGGCCGCCTGGGGCTCCAGGCACACAGACTGCAGGGACTCCAGGCTGGGGACTTACATCAGGCCCCCCAGAAGCACCGGTGGGACCGGCTGGACTCAAGGGCCGAGGGAAGGGCAATACCCCCTAGGACACCCCCAGTCTCTTGCCCTCTCCTGCTGGCACAACTCTCATGGCTTTCCCTTCCCCAAGAACAATGTCTTGAGGCTATCCAGAGGGCCGGAGGTACCGGGGGACCTCAACTGGAATGTGACCCTGTGTCTACTGGCCTGCTGGTCCACTTCTGTGTCTAGAAGGGGGTCAAGTCAACAGGCAAGGTACAGCCGGGGGAGACCACGGGGCTGGGGCAGCACTGCCTGGGCGTGGGGTTCATCTGCCAGGGACCACTGGTGCCACGGGAGGTGACTGCATCAGGGGTTGTACTTCAATCCGGTCCCTGAGCCCCACCCCCTGGCCGGAGAGTCCTCGGCCCCCCCAGCAGACTTCCCTCACCCCCACTGGAAGGGAAGAGCCACCAGCAGTGGCTGACCCTTTCCTGTGTGGGGGGCATCCCTGTCCCACCTTTCCACCCTCCCAGTTTCTGTTGATTCTGGCTCCCAGTCAGTTTTAGGGTGTGCAAAGACCTGGTCTACTGCCTATGTCTGTCCCCTGCTCTGTGGCCAAGAGGACACCAGCGGGGAGCCTGGACATGTCAATGTATGGCAGTAACCGCTGTAATATTGTAAAGTAATTAGCCTCCAATTAAAAAGATAAATTAATTTTTTAAAAAAGCAAGAGAGAAGTAAACAGTTAGGTCAGCATTTCTAATTGTTGGAATATAGTAATACTTTAAGGAAATAACCGTTAATGGAAAGATTTATAAATTCCACTAATTCATTAACCATAGTAATGAAAAACGTGGAAACAACTTACATGTTCCATAATGAGATTATTATTGTTGCTGTTGTTTTTATTTAAAGACCCAATTTTACTTTTTTGGCCACGCCACACGACATGTGGGATCGTAGTTCTGCTGCCAGGGACTGAACCTGCAGCCCTTACACTGGAAGTGCATAGTCTTATCCACCGGACTGCCTGGGAAGTCCCAATAATTACATTATCATGCATCTTATATCTATTCAATAACACATTTCTGAAGAGATTTTAGAAAGTGGAAAAGCTAGTATACTAAATGAAAAAAAATTCAGGAAAAAAATTAAAGCTAAACTTGATAACTTCTACATCACATGCTGTTATGTATTTAATGTGCAAGTACACCTAGAAAATATTCTTAAACGTTGACAGTATTTAGTGCTGAACATAGGGCTCGATTTTCATTTTCTGAAATTGTTTTCAATTCCCTTGTAATTGGAATTCAAACATCTGGATTTCAGTACCTTCCCTCTAACACGAGAACAAAGATAAAAAATGTTTTTAAAATCCAGAAGCGCATTAGCTGAAAAGAAACTGGGGCACAAAAAGTGAGTCAGCTTTATTTTCTGCTGTAACAAACACTGAAGCACCCCACTCCTCAAGCAGCAGGGCAACAAAGCAAGTGAACCAACAGAGACCAAAGGCCAGTAAAGGCAAAAACTTAGACTCAAATAACAAAGTGGCGATGCCTCTTAGTTTGAATTCCCTATGCCCCGCCGAGCAGGGGACACAAGGTTAGGCCTCAGCCCCTTTCCTCAGCGAGGTGGGAGCCCAAGGCTCCGAATGTTCCGAATCACCAGGGAAAGCTGATCGAGGAATGGGTTCATGGAAAGTCGGATGAAAGCCAGGTCTTCACAGGTCTTCAGCAGTCCATGTACTAAAAGCAGGGAAAAGAAAATCAGGTTAAAGGGAAGATTGCTCCTGTAGGTCCAGGGTACCAACCCCCCTCCTTATACCAAGCCCCTCAGTGTCTCCATCATAGCACGCTTAAGAGGGAGCTCAGACCACAGCACCTGGCACCCCCCACTTCCCAAGGCAAACTCGTCTGGAACCGACACAAGCAGGTCACTGCCATTCACTGCAAATTCCCTCAGAACCAATCCTTGGTGGCGCTGGGCATCTGGGAGCAGAGATCTGCGAGCCATGTCTGCCTCCAGGGGTGACTGGAAAGGCACTCTGAGTGTGCTGGGAGAGACACGGTTAAGGCACCACCCATTACAGAATTTGCTGATTATCTCGGGCTTCCTCGCACCTCAGAGGCCTGCTTTTACCCCAGGATGCCCATCCTCCTGACCACAACCTGAGACCACCCTGAGCTGCCTCCCTAACCCTTCTGTCCATCTTCCCCACCCTCCAGGCTCCTCAGGCCTTGACAACCTCCTTTGCTGCCAGGCTGCCCAGTCCTGCTGCCCCGGATCGCCCCCGTACTCCCTTCTATCCCTTCCTCAGGCTGCCGGCATGTTTCCCTCCACCACACCACTGACCCCGCCCAGAAAGGCTCCCTGAAAAGGATACAGCACCGCCTCTCCACGTCTAGGCCTTACAGCCAAGGGTGCTACATCTCCAGCGGGTCCTAGGCCACCTGGTGCCCGCTCACCCCGGGGACGAGCTCCAGCGTCTTCCATCACCGCTCTTCCTCTGCCAGGCCCACCCCCGCCTTCTGGGGCCCGGGGACGATCCTCACCTTCAGCGCTGCCTGAACCACTCTGGCAAGGAGGTGCTCTGGAGCTATGCTGGTCATCTCGGCCCTCTGCGCCACCGGCACCACCACCCGACGCCTGCATGGCTGCTGTGCGTCTCCCTCAGACGCCAAATAAGGGGCGGAGAGACTGGGCCGCTCACGAAGTCCCTCCCCTTCTGCGCAAGGACGCCAAAAGTGCGCCTGCGCACACAGCCCAGCCACCCACGGGCTGCTATGGAGACCGTGTGAGGCTGGAGGGACTCGGCTCTGTCACAACGCCACGCTCCTTTCAGGTGCCCCCGATGCGCCTGCGCACACGGGCCCCTCCAGTGCCGGCTCAGATGGCGTGGAATGGAGCCCGCCAAGTGTCCACAGAGACGCCACTGAGACACAAATGCCGACTTTCCCGTCGCATGGCCTAAAGCTAGTTCCACAATGCGACTTTCGTTTCTCCAACGTATGCCACAGAAGGGTCTCACTGGACTAAGGTGGGAGTCGAGGGCAAGGGGCCAAGCCACACCACCCACCCTGGTCCCCTTTTTGCCCAGTCCACATCATAGCTGTGTTCTTTGACCGTAGTGATAGCTAGCACTTCCTATGGTCCAAGCGTTTTTTCAAGTGCTTTCATGTGTTCGTCCATCACGTCCGTTTTCAGACAGTATTGCCATGGCACAGGCCTCCCTTGTGGTTCAGCTGCTAAAGAATCTGCCTGCAGTGTGGGAGACCTGGGTTTGATCTCTGGGTTGGGAAGATCCCCTGGAGAAGGGAAAGGCTACCCACTCCAGTATTCAGGCCTGGAAAATTCCGTGGACTGTATAGTCCATGGGGTCGCAAAGAGTCAGACATGACTGAGCGACTTTCACTTCACTTCACTTCATAAAATGAGAAAATACTCCAAAATTAATACTGAATGGCAGTAAACTACTGTCTTATTCTCCGGCTTCTTACATTGTCTTCACTTATGTTGTACTCCTTGAATATCTGCATCTCAGAACTTCCCCTCCAACCAGAAGACAAATAGAGTATTAAGAAGTGCAGAAGCTAAAACTAGTCAGAGAGGGCACAGTAGCTCAGTTTCGTTTTCTGCAGTTAACAATCACCAAACAAAGTATGGTGGACCCCGAACCCCCCAGCAGCAGCACAGGCACAAGATGAAGCAGAAATCAATGCCCTCGGGAAGGACACTTGAGGCTAGGGCACATGCGCTAGATTTAACCCTGACTTTCGTGCAGAGGCTTAGTAGAAAGGGCGGGGGGGGGCGCATAGTGCCGCATGGTCCGCATCACCAGGGAAATCTGCAGACAGAGGGTGATGGACGTCTGGAGCAGGGCATGGTCTTCAGCACTCAATTGGCTAAAATAAGGAGGGAAGATGAAATTCAAGCTCCCGACAAGAAGGAGGAAGTGGAGCATGTCCTTCCTCTGTCCCCGCACACTGACAAGCCCAGAGCACCACATTTCTCCTTTAGGCTTAACCCTCCATTATGGCTCCTCCCGGGCCAAGACGGGCCCTGGCCACTGCCCACCACCCCCTCCCCAGCCTGGGCCCCTGCCCCCTTTAGAACTGACAGAACCAACAAGCAGCCATTAACATTGAGCTCCTTCTGAACTGGCGCTCACAGCGGAGTACTTTGAGACAGGAAGTTGCGGGCGATTTTTGCCTGAGCGAGCGATGCAAAAGGTACGGTGAGAATGCTGGTGGAGATGTGGTTAAGGCACCATCCACATTTCTCATTTTGCCTGTACGTCAAGCTCCCTGCTCACGGAGACCCGCCTTCTCCCACAAGGTCGCCGCTGGACACTTTGGATATCACTGCCCCGACCCTCTGGATCCCTTCAGGTTGCTTTTCCTCACCACCGTGCCCTGGCAGCCAGACCACCCCTGACCCATACCCTTCAGCCCCCCAGAGTATCCTCCTCCTACACTTTAGGCCCCGCCGCCTGCAACCACCCAAACCACCCCTAGCCCACACCCGGAACCCCATGGCCGCCCGGCCCACTGGGGCTCCTGGAATAGGATACAACTGAACTGGTCAGTTACTCAGAACTCTGGCTCTGGGTGCAGTGTCTCTTCCCAACTGTGGTGTCTGAGGTAACCCCAGGATCTGCAGAATGTCACCAACTGCACCACCTGACTCTCCTGCAGCGCTGGGGCCTCTGGGATCACTCAGGTCGCCGGGGTCGCCAGGGACTGTAGGACTGACAGTGTCACCAGGGCCAGCTGGGTCACCAGGGCCATCGCGGCCACCAGCATCACCCAGCACACCTCGGCTGACACGTGCCGTGCCCGCTACAAAGGCCATGGCACCTGCATCTTCATCGGCTGCCCTCGTGGCTCCTCCACCATGTGCCTCGGACTCCATCTTGAACCCCTCTCCCCCTCACTCCGCGTTGGGAAAGACTGAACCCTCCCTATAGAACTGATCCCCGTAGTGCGACATGCAACTCAGCATCGGCAGAGCGCCTGCACAAACACACCCTGGTCCTGCCTCCCGATAGGTTCCCACCAACAGTTGGCTCCCACAGTGGCTGCAGGCTCTCCGGCAATAGGCGCTCCCTGCAGAAGCTTCAAGCGTTCACCCGATGTGTCACCCCAATGAGCCTGCACAGACACACCCACGTGGTCTGGGCCGTCTAAGTCAGCCCTGCCTCAGGCCTGGAAACCTGGTAAACGGCTTAGCCAGGAAGCCGCTGGGTAGCACTCCACCCTTTATTGTGTCCGCAGCTCCTCAGTGCGCATGCTCAAACAGACCCCACCCCACTCCTCAGGGCACGTGCCTGTTTCCCGTCCAAGCCTGCAAACCGCAGTGAGTCCTGGTCCCTGTGCACCTCCAAGACTGCAGTGCTACCAACCTGGCCACGCTCACAGGTGACCATCCTGCTGAGCGCAGGTCCTTGTTATTGACTTCCGGAAGGGAGTCGGGCACCCCTGGGTCAGGGCCGGTCTATCCCTCTGGTGTCCCACACGTAGGTCACGTCAGTGCAAATGTATCTGTGTGCGTGAGTGCATGGGCAGGTGCATGCCCATGGGCGTGTGCATGGGTGTGTTTCTGAGAGAGAGCACGTGCACAGGTTCACACGCATAGGCGTGTGCGTGTGTCTGTTTTTGCAGGTGTCTGCACGTGGGCATGTATGTGGGCAGGAGAGCATGTGGTCAGGTGCATGCACGCGGGCGTGTGAGTGTGCATGTGTGTGTGAAAGAGCACGGGTCAGATTAATGCACATGGGTGTCTCCGTGTGTGTGTGCTTGCACAGGTGCCTTCACATGGGAGTGGGGCGACCCGGCTCTGGAGTCCTGAGACTAGGGGTGTAGAGGGGGCTGTGCCTGCCCGCCTGGGGAGGGAAGCGGGGACTTCTGTGGGACTCACTGGGGACGGCGTGGGGCTGGGCCGCCTGGGGGTCCGGGCACACAGACTGCAGGGACTCCAGGCTGGGGACTTACACCTGGCATCCCAGAAGCACCGGTGGTACTGGCTGGATTAAAGGGCTGCAGGAAGGGCAGTGTTCCCCAAGACACCCCCAGTCTCTTGGCCCTCTGCTGACACAACTCTCATGGGCTTTCCCTCCCCAGGAACCAAGTCTTGGGGCTCGAGGTGCCAGGGGCCCTCAACCGGGAGGTGACCCTGTGTCTGCTGACCTTCTGGGCGCTGGTCTACTTCTGTGTCTGGGAGGGGGTATAGTCAACAAGCAAGGTACAGCCGGGGGTGATGGCAGGGCTGGGGCAGCACTGCCTGGGCGTGGGGTGCATATGCCAGGGAACCGCTGGTGCCACAGGAGGTGACTGGATCCGGGCCACTGCCCGAGGAGGAGGCAGATACTTCAATCCGGGCCCCTTGATCTCCACCCCCTGGCCGGATAGGCCTCTGGGCAGCCCGCCAAATCCCAGGCCAGCAGCCTTCCCCCACCCCCAGTGGAAGGATTCGATTTTCCTGCATTATCATGTTAGCTGTAGGAGTTTTGTAGATGACCTTGATCGGATTAAGAAAGTCTGTTTGTAGTCCTAGTTTTCCGACAGTTTTTATCATAGCGGTGGTTGAACGCTGTCAAATGCTTTTTCGGCATCTTGAGAAATGATCGTATGGCTTTTCTCCTGTTTTGTACTTAATATGATGGATAACACTGGTTGATGGGTTTTTTAATGCATAACCAATCTTTCATTCTTGGGATAGATCTCGTTTGGTCATAAGGCTGTATATGTCGCCGGATTAAATTTGATAACATTTCATATTTTGTGCTTAGCTTAATGAAGGATATTAGCCTGCGGTTCTCTTTTCTTGCAATATCATCATATGGCTTTGGTGTTCTGTTAAGACTGGCCTCGGAAAATGATTTGAGAAGTGTTTCCCCTCCTCTGCTTTCTGAAAGAATTTGTATAGGATTGGTGATATTTCTCCTTTAAATATTTCATAGCGTTCCCTAGTTAAGTCACGTGGGCCTGGAGTTTTCTGTTCCGTATCTTTGATCGATTTAGGGATATTTAGGTTTCCCACTTCCTTCTTGAGTTAGTTTTGGGAATTTGTGTCATTCAAGGAATTTGTTATTTTCATCTACATTGGCAAACGTATTCGCAGACATTGTTCCTAATGTGCTGTGGTTGCTTGCACAATCCTGTCCGTCGCTGCGCGACCCCGTGGACCGTGGCCTGCCGGGTTCCTCTGTCCACAGGTATTGTCCAGGCCAGAATACTGGAGGGGGGTTCCCATGCCCTCCTTCAGGGGATCTCTCCAACCCAGGGATCGAACCCAGGTCTCCTGCATTGCAGGCGGATTCTTGACCTTCTGAGCCACTAGGGAAGCCCAAGAATACTGGAGTGGCTAGCCTATCCCTTCTCCAGGGGATCTTCCCAACCCAGGAGTGTAACTGGGGTCTCCTGCATTGCCAGTGGATTCTTTGCCAGCTGAGCTACCAGGGAAGCCCTTAAACCACCTGGTCTGTGGTATTTTATTATTATTCTGTTATGCCATGCTACGCGGACAAATGGGCTTCCAAGGTGGCTCAGTGGTAAAATAATCTGCCTGCCAAGCAGTAGATGTGAGTTCAGTCCTTGGTTCGGGAAGATCCCCTGAAGAAGGAAATGGCAACCCACTCCATTATGCTTGCCTGGAAAACCCCACGGACACAGACAGAGGAGCCTGGTGGGCTACAGTTCATTGGGTTGCAAAAGAGTTGGGCACAGTTTAGCGACTAAACAACAAGCTGACAAATTCAGGGTAGGCAGGACAAAAGTGGACACTTTCATACCCAACTGGTTCGAGTCAAATCGATGCAACCGTTTTGGAGGGCATGGGGATATGTATAAAACATATTTGGGAATATGTGTAAAACATTTCAAAAAGAGATTACTTTTTCACCCAACAACCTTCCGTTTTAGCTCAGAATTATTGTACATAGTGAGCTGGTGGTAGTGGTCTGGTCACTCAGTCATGTCCGACTCTTGCAACTCCACAGACCGTAGCCCAGCAGGCTCCTCTGCCCATGGGATTTCTCAGGCAAGAATACTGGCGTGGTTTGCCATTTCCTTGTCCACATAATATGTTACACAAAAGCAAATGTACCAGGATGTCCATTTCAGCATTGTTTGTAATACTGAAAAACTGCAAACAGCCTAAAGGCCTAGTTACAAGAGACTGGTGAAAATAACTATGGACTACACATTCTGAGGGATATTAGACAGCTCTTACAAGTACTGCGGATGGCACAGGCTTTGCTGTATCCACCATATGGCCCACTTCTGGGTCAATTCTGGGTGCCCTGTCTGGAAAGGGATGGTCCTTCTCCTTATGCCCTTCCACCAGCTGCCCCTTGCAGTGTCCCTCTCCTCCTTTGACTTGTCTCTTTTTCAACCATGATATGAGTTGATGAGCAAGCAGCTAATCGCTTAACAAGAAAAGAGGCCTGTTTCTACCTTGAAGTAATAAATAAGGGCCAAGTCTTCAGACCGCATTAGTTACGTAAGAAAGAAAAGTATGATCCTTCAATTCACGAAGGGTCCAGCCTTGCTATTGCAAGTGAAAAATGAGTGGAACGAAAACGACCAAAATTGCCACTTTAGTTTTTAAGCCAAAGGGAGAGCTTCTGGGTCTGGGTAACTACCAGATACAGAGGTAGTTTCTGTCTTCAGGCATGGCTGGGCCCAGCATTTTGTCCCGGAGATTTGCCTTCTTGCTCCAACTCCCCCTCTGTCCTTTGCCAGCCTGCCTCCCCTAGAGAATCAAAGTGTCACTGGTTGGATGATATCACCACAGCAGGAGGAATGTGGTCCTCCAATGGCCAGGCCTGAGCCACATGCCCACCCGTGGAATCAAATGTGAAGTCAGCTCTATCACAGTCACAATGGCCTAGAGAAAAGGAAAGGGGCAGTTTTCCAGAGTGACAGCGTACCGGTGCCAAGAGAAGGAAAAGGGACACTGAATTACAAAACCCATCCATGTCCTCGACAGCGGTATAGACTTTGCATCAAATTCATAATCAATTTCCAGTGTTTAAAGGAACGAGACTGGGAACGAATATTTCTTAATCTAACAGTGTGTCCACGCTCAGTCACTCAGTCGTGTCCGACTCTTTGCGACCCCATGGACTGTAGCCCAGCAGGCTCCTCTGTCCATGGGATTTTCCAGGCACGAAGACTGGAGTGGGTTGCCGTTTTCTTCTCCAATTTTATACAGCTCTTAAATATACAATAATATACAATTATAACATACAATATTATACAGCTCTTAAAAAGTACTGCGGATGGCACAGGCTTTGCTGTATCCACCATATGGCCCACTTCTGGGTCAATTCTGGGTGCCCTGTCTGGAAAGGGATGGTCCTTCTCCTTGTAATATAAAGTGCCAATCAACTGTCCAGGTGGATTTTACTACCACTTAAGGGTTCTTGTTTGGCTTCCCAGGTGGTCCAGTGGTCAAGATTCTGCCTGCCAATCCAGGGCACATGAGTTCAGTCCCTGGGCCAGGAATAGCCCACATGCCTGGGGCAGCTAAGCTCGTGTGCCGCAACAACTGAGCGCACCACTGTCTAAAGTCTGTGCTCCTCGACAAGGGAAACCTCTGCAATGAGAAGCCTGAGCACAGCAGTTAGAGAGTAGCCTCTGCTGGCTGCAAGTACAGAAAACCTACACACAGTTAACAAGACGCAGCACAGCCAAAAAAAAAAAACTCATAAATAAAATTTTTCAAAAGAGTCCCTGTTTCCAGCTATAGCCTTCTCGGCCATTGAAGATTTCAGTTAATTAAGTTCCTCCTACACCGAGATCTGCTCTGGTCCTACAGAGTCAATCTTAATAAGTAAGATCCAAAAAGGATCAAACTGTTTCCAAGCAACTTAACAGGATTCCAGAATACAGCTCAAGAAAAGTTTAGGCATAGAAAAATATTAAGCATGCAAGGGAAATTTGATATTGCTTGGCATCCAATCTAAAATTACCAGGAGGCAAAGAAGCAGGAAAATCAAATCCATTATAACAGAGATCAGCGTGGTGGTGTTCAGTTGCTCAGTCGTGTCTATTTTCAACTCCATGAACTGCGGCAGGCCAGGCTTCCCTGTCCTTCACCATCTCCCAGAACTTGCTCAAACTCACGTCTGGTGTCGTGATGCCATCCAACCATCTCATCTTCTGTCATTCCCTTCTCCTCCTGCCTTCAATATTTCCCAGCATCAGAGTCTTTGCCAGTGAGTTGGCTCTTCATATCAGGTGGCCAAAGTGATGGGAGATCTCATTTTAACAGAAATCAGTTAAAATCCATTAATTGGAAAGGAAGAAATAAATGTGCATGTATGTGCCTACAAAACGCTTGTCTAAGAGGGAGTTCCATGGGATCTACAAAAGAGCTATTACAAGTAATCCGTGACTTTAGCAAGGTTTCACGATACAAGGTTACTCTTGAGAGTGCCTTGAACTGCAAGGAGATCAAACTAATCAATCCTAAAGGAAATCAGTCCCGAATATTCATTGGAAGGACGGGTGCTGAAGCCGGAGCGACAACACTTCGGTCAGCAGAAGCCAAAAGCTGACTCACTGGAAAAGACTGTGATGCTGGGAAAGATTTAAGGCAAAAAGAGAAGGGGAGCACAGAAGGTGAGATGGTTAGATAGCACCACCGACTCAAAGGACATGAATTTGAGCCAATTCCAGGAGACAGCGGGGACACAGAGCCTGGTGTGCTACAGTCCATGGGATCGCAAAGACTCACCTGGACACAAAAGACTCAACAACAACAACAACAACAACAACATTCTGGTGTTTTATATATAAATGTAACTGTAAAACTGACAAAATATTCCAAAATCAATACCGAATGGCAGTACACAACTTTCTTATTCTCCCACTTCTTACATTGGCTTCCATTATGTTGTACTCCTTGAATACCTGGATCTCAGAACCTCTCCTCCAACTAAAAGACAAATGCAGTATTAGGAAGCGAACCCTCTAAAAATAAAGTCAGAGGCAGCACAGTAGCTCAGTTTTACTTTCTGCAGTTAACAATCACCAAACAAACGATGTGGACCCTGAGCCCCCAAGCAGCAGCACAGGCACAAGATGAAGCCCCATCAAAGTAATTCCGAAAGCAATGCCCTGGGGAAGGACACTTGAGGCTAGGGCACATAGGCTAGGTTTAAGCCCGTCTTCTCTGCTGAGGCTTAGCACGAGGAGGGGGCACAAAGTGCTGCAAGGACTGCATCACCATGGAAAGCTGCCCCGCACAGAAGTCGATGGACCTGCGGAGCAGGCCAGGGTCTTCAGCAGTCAATCGGCTAAAAGGGAGGGAAAATGAAATTCAAGCTCCTGCCAAGGAGGAGGAAGAGAAGCATGTCCTCCCTCTGTCCCCGCACACCGACAGAGCCCAGAGCACCACACTTCTCCTCTAGGCTTAACCCTCCATTATGGCTCCTCCTGGGCCGAGACTGGCCACCGTCCTCCACTCCCTCCCCAGCCCCGGCCCCCTTTAGAACTTACAGAACCAACATGCAGCCATTAACATCGAGCTCCCTCCGAAGCGGCCCTGGCAGTTGAGTACGTGGAGTGAGGAAGTGGCGGGCGATGTCCGCCTGTGCGTGCGATGCGAAAAGCACACTGAGGCTGCTGGTGGAGATATGGTTAAGGCACCATCCACATGACTCACGTGGCTTGCACGTCAGGCTCCCTGCTCGTGGAGACTCGCCTTCTCCCACAAGGCCGCCGCCAGATACCCTGGCTATCACTGCCCGACCCTCTGGATCCCTTCAGGTTTCTTTCCGTCACCACCATCCCCTGGCAGCCAGACCACCCCTGACCCATACCCTCCAGCCCCGCAGAGTACCCTCCTCCCACGCTTTAGGCCCCGCCACCTGCAACCCCCCAAACTACCCCTAGCGCACACCCCGACCCCTGCGGCCGCCCAGCCCACCGGGGCTCCCAGCATAGGATACCACTGGAGGGCTCGGTTAATCGGAACTCTGGCTCCGGGTGCAGCGTCTCCACCCGGCCCTGGCGCCTGCGGTGCCCCCGCGATCTGTGGCATGGCACCGGCTGCACCACCCGACTCTCCTGCAGCGCTGGGGCCTCTGGGATTAGCCTGGTCACCAGAGCCGCCAGGGACTCCTCGACTGACGGCGTCACCAGGGACAGCTGGGTCGCCAGGGCAATCGTGGCCACCAGCACCACCCTGCACGCCTTGGCCACCACCTGCCGTGCCCGCTGCAGAGGCCACGGCGACTGCGTCTTCATCGGCTGCCCTTGTGGCTCCTCCACCGTGTGCCTCGGACTCCATCTTGAACCCTCTCCCCCACCTCCGCGGCGGGAAAGACTGAACAGTCCCTACAAATACCAGTCCCGGAGTGAGACCTGCAACTCAGCAGAGCGCCCGCGCAAACCCACCCTGGTCCTGCCTCACGATTGGTTCCCACCGACAACGGGTGCCCTGCTGAAGCTTCGCGCATTCACGCACCACGTAGCCCCAACGCGCATGCGCAGAGCCATACCCACGAGGTCTGGGCTCTCTTAAGTCAGCCCTGCCTCCGGCCGGGAAACCTGGTAAACGGTTCAGCCGTGAGGCCTCTAGGCGGCGCTCCACCCTTCGGTGTGGGGGCAGCGCCTCAGTGCGCGATGCTCAAACAGACGCTGCCGCCCTCCTCAAGGCGCGTGACTGTTTCCACGCCAAGCCTGCAAACCCCAAGTGAGCCCTGGTCCCTGTGCACCTTCAAGTCTGTGCTGCTGACAGCTTGGCGTCGCTCACAGGTGACCATCCTGCTGAGCGCAGGTCCTTTTCCTTGACTCCCAGAAGGGAGTTGGGCACCCCTGGGTCAGCGCTCGTCTGTCTCTCTGGTGTCTCGCACATAGCTCACATGTCTGTATGTGTGTCTGTGTGCATGATCGCATGAGCGGGTGCATGCCCATGGGCGTGTGTATGGGTGTGCTTGTAAGAGAGAGCGTGTGCACAGATTTATGCACATAGGCATGTGAATGTGCTTATCTGTGTGTGTGCCCGAGAGAGTGCCCTTACACAGGTGCGTGCCCATCAGGTGTGTGCGTGGGTGTGTTTCAGAGAGAGAGCATATGCACAGATTCATGACATAAGCATGTGAGTGTGTCTGTGTGTGGAGGTGCTTGTGCGTGGGCATGTATGTGTGGTCACGAGAGAGCGTGTGGTCAGGGGCGTGCACATGGGTGTGTGTGTGTGTGTGTGTGTGCTTCAAAGAGGCCACGGTTGGGATGCACTCACGTGGGCATATGTCTCTGTGTGCGTGCTTTCAAGGTGCCTTCACATGGGAGTGGGGTGACCCGGCCCTGGAGGCATGATACGAGGGATGCGGAGCATACTGTGCCCGCCCACCTGGGGAGGGAAGCGGGGGGGGGGGGGACTGCTGTCAGACTCACTGGGGATGGCGTGGGGCTGGGCCGCCTGGGGCTCCAGGCACACAGACTGCAGGGACTCCAGGCTGGGGACTTACATCAGGCCCCCCAGAAGCACCGGTGGGACCGGCTGGACTCAAGGGCCGAGGGAAGGGCAATACCCCCTAGGACACCCCCAGTCTCTTGCCCTCTCCTGCTGGCACAACTCTCATGGCTTTCCCTTCCCCAAGAACAATGTCTTGAGGCTATCCAGAGGGCCGGAGGTACCGGGGGACCTCAACTGGAATGTGACCCTGTGTCTACTGGCCTGCTGGTCCACTTCTGTGTCTAGAAGGGGGTCAAGTCAACAGGCAAGGTACAGCCGGGGGAGACCACGGGGCTGGGGCAGCACTGCCTGGGCGTGGGGTTCATCTGCCAGGGACCACTGGTGCCACGGGAGGTGACTGCATCAGGGGTTGTACTTCAATCCGGTCCCTGAGCCCCACCCCCTGGCCGGAGAGTCCTCGGCCCCCCCAGCAGACTTCCCTCACCCCCACTGGAAGGGAAGAGCCACCAGCAGTGGCTGACCCTTTCCTGTGTGGGGGGCATCCCTGTCCCACCTTTCCACCCTCCCAGTTTCTGTTGATTCTGGCTCCCAGTCAGTTTTAGGGTGTGCAAAGACCTGGTCTACTGCCTATGTCTGTCCCCTGCTCTGTGGCCAAGAGGACACCAGCGGGGAGCCTGGACATGTCAATGTATGGCAGTAACCGCTGTAATATTGTAAAGTAATTAGCCTCCAATTAAAAAGATAAATTAATTTTTTAAAAAAGCAAGAGAGAAGTAAACAGTTAGGTCAGCATTTCTAATTGTTGGAATATAGTAATACTTTAAGGAAATAACCGTTAATGGAAAGATTTATAAATTCCACTAATTCATTAACCATAGTAATGAAAAACGTGGAAACAACTTACATGTTCCATAATGAGATTATTATTGTTGCTGTTGTTTTTATTTAAAGACCCAATTTTACTTTTTTGGCCACGCCACACGACATGTGGGATCGTAGTTCTGCTGCCAGGGACTGAACCTGCAGCCCTTACACTGGAAGTGCATAGTCTTATCCACCGGACTGCCTGGGAAGTCCCAATAATTACATTATCATGCATCTTATATCTATTCAATAACACATTTCTGAAGAGATTTTAGAAAGTGGAAAAGCTAGTATACTAAATGAAAAAAAATTCAGGAAAAAAATTAAAGCTAAACTTGATAACTTCTACATCACATGCTGTTATGTATTTAATGTGCAAGTACACCTAGAAAATATTCTTAAACGTTGACAGTATTTAGTGCTGAACATAGGGCTCGATTTTCATTTTCTGAAATTGTTTTCAATTCCCTTGTAATTGGAATTCAAACATCTGGATTTCAGTACCTTCCCTCTAACACGAGAACAAAGATAAAAAATGTTTTTAAAATCCAGAAGCGCATTAGCTGAAAAGAAACTGGGGCACAAAAAGTGACTCAGCTTTATTTTCTGCTGTAACAAACACTGAAGCACCCCACTCCTCAAGCAGCAGGGCAACAAAGCAAGTGAACCAACAGAGACCAAAGGCCAGTAAAGGCAAAAACTTAGACTCAAATAACAAAGTGGCGATGCCTCTTAGTTTGAATTCCCTATGCCCCGCCGAGCAGGGGACACAAGGTTAGGCCTCAGCCCCTTTCCTCAGCGAGGTGGGAGCCCAAGGCTCCGAATGTTCCGAATCACCAGGGAAAGCTGATCGAGGAATGGGTTCATGGAAAGTCGGATGAAAGCCAGGTCTTCACAGGTCTTCAGCAGTCCATGTACTAAAAGCAGGGAAAAGAAAATCAGGTTAAAGGGAAGATTGCTCCTGTAGGTCCAGGGTACCAACCCCCCTGCTTATACCAAGCCCCTCAGTGTCTCCATCATAGCACGCTTAAGAGGGAGCTCAGACCACAGCACCTGCCACCCCCCACTTCCCAAGGCAAACTCGTCTGGAACTGACACAAGCAGGTCACTGCCATTCACTGCAAATTCCCTCAGAACCAATCCTTGGTGGCGCTGGGCATCTGGGAGCAGAGATCTGCGAGCCATGTCTGCCTCCAGGGGTGACTGGAAAGGCACTCTGAGTGTGCTGGGAGAGACACGGTTAAGGCACCACCCATTACAGAATTTGCTGATTATCTCGGGCTTCCTCGCACCTCAGAGGCCTGCTTTTACCCCAGGATGCCCATCCTCCTGACCACAACCTGAGACCACCCTGAGCTGCCTCCCTAACCCTTCTGTCCATCTTCCCCACCCTCCAGGCTCCTCAGGCCTTGACAACCTCCTTTCCTGCCAGGCTGCCCAGTCCTGCTGCCCCGGATCGCCCCCGTACTCCCTTCTATCCCTTCCTCAGGCTGCCGGCATGTTTCCCTCCACCACACCACTGACCCCGCCCAGAAAGGCTCCCTGAAAAGGATACAGCACCGCCTCTCCACGTCTAGGCCTTACAGCCAAGGGTGCTACATCTCCAGCGGGTCCTAGGCCACCTGGTGCCCGCTCACCCCGGGGACGAGCTCCAGCGTCTTCCATCACCGCTCTTCCTCTGCCAGGCCCACCCCCGCCTTCTGGGGCCCGGGGACGATCCTCACCTTCAGCGCTGCCTGAACCACTCTGGCAAGGAGGTGCTCTGGAGCTATGCTGGTCATCTCGGCCCTCTGCGCCACCGGCACCACCACCCGACGCCTGCATGGCTGCTGTGCGTCTCCCTCAGACGCCAAATAAGGGGCGGAGAGACTGGGCCGCTCACGAAGTCCCTCCCCTTCTGCGCAAGGACGCCAAAAGTGCGCCTGCGCACACAGCCCAGCCACCCACGGGCTGCTATGGAGACCGTGTGAGGCTGGAGGGACTCGGCTCTGTCACAACGCCACGCTCCTTTCAGGTGCCCCCGATGCGCCTGCGCACACGGGCCCCTCCAGTGCCGGCTCAGATGGCGTGGAATGGAGCCCGCCAAGTGTCCACAGAGACGCCACTGAGACACAAATGCCGACTTTCCCGTCGCATGGCCTAAAGCTAGTTCCACAATGCGACTTTCGTTTCTCCAACGTATGCCACAGAAGGGTCTCACTGGACTAAGGTGGGAGTCGAGGGCAAGGGGCCAAGCCACACCACCCACCCTGGTCCCCTTTTTGCCCAGTCCACATCATAGCTGTGTTCTTTGACCGTAGTGATAGCTAGCACTTCCTATGGTCCAAGCGTTTTTTCAAGTGCTTTCATGTGTTCGTCCATCACGTCCGTTTTCAGACAGTATTGCCATGGCACAGGCCTCCCTTGTGGTTCAGCTGCTAAAGAATCTGCCTGCAGTGTGGGAGACCTGGGTTTGATCTCTGGGTTGGGAAGATCCCCTGGAGAAGGGAAAGGCTACCCACTCCAGTATTCAGGCCTGGAAAATTCCGTGGACTGTATAGTCCATGGGGTCGCAAAGAGTCAGACATGACTGAGCGACTTTCACTTCACTTCACTTCATAAAATGAGAAAATACTCCAAAATTAATACTGAATGGCAGTAAACTACTGTCTTATTCTCCGGCTTCTTACATTGTCTTCACTTATGTTGTACTCCTTGAATATCTGCATCTCAGAACTTCCCCTCCAACCAGAAGACAAATAGAGTATTAAGAAGTGCAGAAGCTAAAACTAGTCAGAGAGGGCACAGTAGCTCAGTTTCGTTTTCTGCAGTTAACAATCACCAAACAAAGTATGGTGGACCCCGAACCCCCCAGCAGCAGCACAGGCACAAGATGAAGCAGAAATCAATGCCCTCGGGAAGGACACTTGAGGCTAGGGCACATGCGCTAGATTTAACCCTGACTTTCGTGCAGAGGCTTAGTAGAAAGGGCGGGGGGGGGGGCGCATAGTGCCGCATGGTCCGCATCACCAGGGAAATCTGCAGACAGAGGGTGATGGACGTCTGGAGCAGGGCATGGTCTTCAGCACTCAATTGGCTAAAATAAGGAGGGAAGATGAAATTCAAGCTCCCGACAAGAAGGAGGAAGTGGAGCATGTCCTTCCTCTGTCCCCGCACACTGACAAGCCCAGAGCACCACATTTCTCCTTTAGGCTTAACCCTCCATTATGGCTCCTCCCGGGCCAAGACGGGCCCTGGCCACTGCCCACCACCCCCTCCCCAGCCTGGGCCCCTGCCCCCTTTAGAACTGACAGAACCAACAAGCAGCCATTAACATTGAGCTCCTTCTGAACTGGCGCTCACAGCGGAGTACTTTGAGACAGGAAGTTGCGGGCGATTTTTGCCTGAGCGAGCGATGCAAAAGGTACGGTGAGAATGCTGGTGGAGATGTGGTTAAGGCACCATCCACATTTCTCATTTTGCCTGTACGTCAAGCTCCCTGCTCACGGAGACCCGCCTTCTCCCACAAGGTCGCCGCTGGACACTTTGGATATCACTGCCCCGACCCTCTGGATCCCTTCAGGTTGCTTTTCCTCACCACCGTGCCCTGGCAGCCAGACCACCCCTGACCCATACCCTTCAGCCCCCCAGAGTATCCTCCTCCTACACTTTAGGCCCCGCTGCCTGCAACCACCCAAACCACCCCTAGCCCACACCCGGAACCCCATGGCCGCCCGGCCCACTGGGGCTCCTGGAATAGGATACAACTGAACTGGTCAGTTACTCAGAACTCTGGCTCTGGGTGCAGTGTCTCTTCCCAACTGTGGTGTCTGAGGTAACCCCAGGATCTGCAGAATGTCACCAACTGCACCACCTGACTCTCCTGCAGCGCTGGGGCCTCTGGGATCACTCAGGTCGCCGGGGTCGCCAGGGACTGTAGGACTGACAGTGTCACCAGGGCCAGCTGGGTCACCAGGGCCATCGCGGCCACCAGCATCACCCAGCACACCTCGGCTGACACGTGCCGTGCCCGCTACAAAGGCCATGGCACCTGCATCTTCATCGGCTGCCCTCGTGGCTCCTCCACCATGTGCCTCGGACTCCATCTTGAACCCCTCTCCCCCTCACTCCGCGTTGGGAAAGACTGAACCCTCCCTATAGAACTGATCCCCGTAGTGCGACATGCAACTCAGCATCGGCAGAGCGCCTGCACAAACACACCCTGGTCCTGCCTCCCGATAGGTTCCCACCAACAGTTGGCTCCCACAGTGGCTGCAGGCTCTCCGGCAATAGGCGCTCCCTGCAGAAGCTTCAAGCGTTCACCCGATGTGTCACCCCAATGAGCCTGCACAGACACACCCACGTGGTCTGGGCCGTCTAAGTCAGCCCTGCCTCAGGCCTGGAAACCTGGTAAACGGCTTAGCCAGGAAGCCGCTGGGTAGCACTCCACCCTTTATTGTGTCCGCAGCTCCTCAGTGCGCATGCTCAAACAGACCCCACCCCACTCCTCAGGGCACGTGCCTGTTTCCCGTCCAAGCCTGCAAACCGCAGTGAGTCCTGGTCCCTGTGCACCTCCAAGACTGCAGTGCTACCAACCTGGCCACGCTCACAGGTGACCATCCTGCTGAGCGCAGGTCCTTGTTATTGACTTCCGGAAGGGAGTCGGGCACCCCTGGGTCAGGGCCGGTCTATCCCTCTGGTGTCCCACACGTAGGTCACGTCAGTGCAAATGTATCTGTGTGCGTGAGTGCATGGGCAGGTGCATGCCCATGGGCGTGTGCATGGGTGTGTTTCTGAGAGAGAGCACGTGCACAGGTTCACACGCATAGGCGTGTGCGTGTGTCTGTTTTTGCAGGTGTCTGCACGTGGGCATGTATGTGGGCAGGAGAGCATGTGGTCAGGTGCATGCACGCGGGCGTGTGAGTGTGCATGTGTGTGTGAAAGAGCACGGGTCAGATTAATGCACATGGGTGTCTCCGTGTGTGTGTGCTTGCACAGGTGCCTTCACATGGGAGTGGGGCGACCCGGCTCTGGAGTCCTGAGACTAGGGGTGTAGAGGGGGCTGTGCCTGCCCGCCTGGGGAGGGAAGCGGGGACTTCTGTGGGACTCACTGGGGACGGCGTGGGGCTGGGCCGCCTGGGGGTCCGGGCACACAGACTGCAGGGACTCCAGGCTGGGGACTTACACCTGGCATCCCAGAAGCACCGGTGGTACTGGCTGGATTAAAGGGCTGCAGGAAGGGCAGTGTTCCCCAAGACACCCCCAGTCTCTTGGCCCTCTGCTGACACAACTCTCATGGGCTTTCCCTCCCCAGGAACCAAGTCTTGGGGCTCGAGGTGCCAGGGGCCCTCAACCGGGAGGTGACCCTGTGTCTGCTGACCTTCTGGGCGCTGGTCTACTTCTGTGTCTGGGAGGGGGTATAGTCAACAAGCAAGGTACAGCCGGGGGTGATGGCAGGGCTGGGGCAGCACTGCCTGGGCGTGGGGTGCATATGCCAGGGAACCGCTGGTGCCACAGGAGGTGACTGGATCCGGGCCACTGCCCGAGGAGGAGGCAGATACTTCAATCCGGGCCCCTTGATCTCCACCCCCTGGCCGGATAGGCCTCTGGGCAGCCCGCCAAATCCCAGGCCAGCAGCCTTCCCCCACCCCCAGTGGAAGGATTCGATTTTCCTGCATTATCATGTTAGCTGTAGGAGTTTTGTAGATGACCTTGATCGGATTAAGAAAGTCTGTTTGTAGTCCTAGTTTTCCGACAGTTTTTATCATAGCGGTGGTTGAACGCTGTCAAATGCTTTTTCGGCATCTTGAGAAATGATCGTATGGCTTTTCTCCTGTTTTGTACTTAATATGATGGATAACACTGGTTGATGGGTTTTTTAATGCATAACCAATCTTTCATTCTTGGGATAGATCTCGTTTGGTCATAAGGCTGTATATGTCGCCGGATTAAATTTGATAACATTTCATATTTTGTGCTTAGCTTAATGAAGGATATTAGCCTGCGGTTCTCTTTTCTTGCAATATCATCATATGGCTTTGGTGTTCTGTTAAGACTGGCCTCGGAAAATGATTTGAGAAGTGTTTCCCCTCCTCTGCTTTCTGAAAGAATTTGTATAGGATTGGTGATATTTCTCCTTTAAATATTTCATAGCGTTCCCTAGTTAAGTCACGTGGGCCTGGAGTTTTCTGTTCCGTATCTTTGATCGATTTAGGGATATTTAGGTTTCCCACTTCCTTCTTGAGTTAGTTTTGGGAATTTGTGTCATTCAAGGAATTTGTTATTTTCATCTACATTGGCAAACGTATTCGCAGACATTGTTCCTAATGTGCTGTGGTTGCTTGCACAATCCTGTCCGTCGCTGCGCGACCCCGTGGACCGTGGCCTGCCGGGTTCCTCTGTCCACAGGTATTGTCCAGGCCAGAATACTGGAGGGGGGTTCCCATGCCCTCCTTCAGGGGATCTCTCCAACCCAGGGATCGAACCCAGGTCTCCTGCATTGCAGGCGGATTCTTGACCTTCTGAGCCACTAGGGAAGCCCAAGAATACTGGAGTGGCTAGCCTATCCCTTCTCCAGGGGATCTTCCCAACCCAGGAGTGTAACTGGGGTCTCCTGCATTGCCAGTGGATTCTTTGCCAGCTGAGCTACCAGGGAAGCCCTTAAACCACCTGGTCTGTGGTATTTTATTATTATTCTGTTATGCCATGCTACGCGGACAAATGGGCTTCCAAGGTGGCTCAGTGGTAAAATAATCTGCCTGCCAAGCAGTAGATGTGAGTTCAGTCCTTGGTTCGGGAAGATCCCCTGAAGAAGGAAATGGCAACCCACTCCATTATGCTTGCCTGGAAAACCCCACGGACACAGACAGAGGAGCCTGGTGGGCTACAGTTCATTGGGTTGCAAAAGAGTTGGGCACAGTTTAGCGACTAAACAACAAGCTGACAAATTCAGGGTAGGCAGGACAAAAGTGGACACTTTCATACCCAACTGGTTCGAGTCAAATCGATGCAACCGTTTTGGAGGGCATGGGGATATGTATAAAACATATTTGGGAATATGTGTAAAACATTTCAAAAAGAGATTACTTTTTCACCCAACAACCTTCCGTTTTAGCTCAGAATTATTGTACATAGTGAGCTGGTGGTAGTGGTCTGGTCACTCAGTCATGTCCGACTCTTGCAACTCCACAGACCGTAGCCCAGCAGGCTCCTCTGCCCATGGGATTTCTCAGGCAAGAATACTGGCGTGGTTTGCCATTTCCTTGTCCACATAATATGTTACACAAAAGCAAATGTACCAGGATGTCCATTTCAGCATTGTTTGTAATACTGAAAAACTGCAAACAGCCTAAAGGCCTAGTTACAAGAGACTGGTGAAAATAACTATGGACTACACATTCTGAGGGATATTAGACAGCTCTTACAAGTACTGCGGATGGCACAGGCTTTGCTGTATCCACCATATGGCCCACTTCTGGGTCAATTCTGGGTGCCCTGTCTGGAAAGGGATGGTCCTTCTCCTTATGCCCTTCCACCAGCTGCCCCTTGCAGTGTCCCTCTCCTCCTTTGACTTGTCTCTTTTTCAACCATGATATGAGTTGATGAGCAAGCAGCTAATCGCTTAACAAGAAAAGAGGCCTGTTTCTACCTTGAAGTAATAAATAAGGGCCAAGTCTTCAGACCGCATTAGTTACGTAAGAAAGAAAAGTATGATCCTTCAATTCACGAAGGGTCCAGCCTTGCTATTGCAAGTGAAAAATGAGTGGAACGAAAACGACCAAAATTGCCACTTTAGTTTTTAAGCCAAAGGGAGAGCTTCTGGGTCTGGGTAACTACCAGATACAGAGGTAGTTTCTGTCTTCAGGCATGGCTGGGCCCAGCATTTTGTCCCGGAGATTTGCCTTCTTGCTCCAACTCCCCCTCTGTCCTTTGCCAGCCTGCCTCCCCTAGAGAATCAAAGTGTCACTGGTTGGATGATATCACCACAGCAGGAGGAATGTGGTCCTCCAATGGCCAGGCCTGAGCCACATGCCCACCCGTGGAATCAAATGTGAAGTCAGCTCTATCACAGTCACAATGGCCTAGAGAAAAGGAAAGGGGCAGTTTTCCAGAGTGACAGCGTACCGGTGCCAAGAGAAGGAAAAGGGACACTGAATTACAAAACCCATCCATGTCCTCGACAGCGGTATAGACTTTGCATCAAATTCATAATCAATTTCCAGTGTTTAAAGGAACGAGACTGGGAACGAATATTTCTTAATCTAACAGTGTGTCCACGCTCAGTCACTCAGTCGTGTCCGACTCTTTGCGACCCCATGGACTGTAGCCCAGCAGGCTCCTCTGTCCATGGGATTTTCCAGGCACGAAGACTGGAGTGGGTTGCCGTTTTCTTCTCCAATTTTATACAGCTCTTAAATATACAATAATATACAATTATAACATACAATATTATACAGCTCTTAAAAAGTACTGCGGATGGCACAGGCTTTGCTGTATCCACCATATGGCCCACTTCTGGGTCAATTCTGGGTGCCCTGTCTGGAAAGGGATGGTCCTTCTCCTTGTAATATAAAGTGCCAATCAACTGTCCAGGTGGATTTTACTACCACTTAAGGGTTCTTGTTTGGCTTCCCAGGTGGTCCAGTGGTCAAGATTCTGCCTGCCAATCCAGGGCACATGAGTTCAGTCCCTGGGCCAGGAATAGCCCACATGCCTGGGGCAGCTAAGCTCGTGTGCCGCAACAACTGAGCGCACCACTGTCTAAAGTCTGTGCTCCTCGACAAGGGAAACCTCTGCAATGAGAAGCCTGAGCACAGCAGTTAGAGAGTAGCCTCTGCTGGCTGCAAGTACAGAAAACCTACACACAGTTAACAAGACGCAGCACAGCCAAAAAAAAAAAACTCATAAATAAAATTTTTCAAAAGAGTCCCTGTTTCCAGCTATAGCCTTCTCGGCCATTGAAGATTTCAGTTAATTAAGTTCCTCCTACACCGAGATCTGCTCTGGTCCTACAGAGTCAATCTTAATAAGTAAGATCCAAAAAGGATCAAACTGTTTCCAAGCAACTTAACAGGATTCCAGAATACAGCTCAAGAAAAGTTTAGGCATAGAAAAATATTAAGCATGCAAGGGAAATTTGATATTGCTTGGCATCCAATCTAAAATTACCAGGAGGCAAAGAAGCAGGAAAATCAAATCCATTATAACAGAGATCAGCGTGGTGGTGTTCAGTTGCTCAGTCGTGTCTATTTTCAACTCCATGAACTGCGGCAGGCCAGGCTTCCCTGTCCTTCACCATCTCCCAGAACTTGCTCAAACTCACGTCTGGTGTCGTGATGCCATCCAACCATCTCATCTTCTGTCATTCCCTTCTCCTCCTGCCTTCAATATTTCCCAGCATCAGAGTCTTTGCCAGTGAGCTGGCTCTTCATATCAGGTGGCCAAAGTGATGGGAGATCTCATTTTAACAGAAATCAGTTAAAATCCATTAATTGGAAAGGAAGAAATAAATGTGCATGTATGTGCCTACAAAACGCTTGTCTAAGAGGGAGTTCCATGGGATCTACAAAAGAGCTATTACAAGTAATCCGTGACTTTAGCAAGGTTTCACGATACAAGGTTACTCTTGAGAGTGCCTTGAACTGCAAGGAGATCAAACTAATCAATCCTAAAGGAAATCAGTCCCGAATATTCATTGGAAGGACGGGTGCTGAAGCCGGAGCGACAACACTTCGGTCAGCAGAAGCCAAAAGCTGACTCACTGGAAAAGACTGTGATGCTGGGAAAGATTTAAGGCAAAAAGAGAAGGGGAGCACAGAAGGTGAGATGGTTAGATAGCACCACCGACTCAAAGGACATGAATTTGAGCCAATTCCAGGAGACAGCGGGGACACAGAGCCTGGTGTGCTACAGTCCATGGGATCGCAAAGACTCACCTGGACACAAAAGACTCAACAACAACAACAACAACATTCTGGTGTTTTATATATAAATGTAACTGTAAAACTGACAAAATATTCCAAAATCAATACCGAATGGCAGTACACAACTTTCTTATTCTCCCACTTCTTACATTGGCTTCCATTATGTTGTACTCCTTGAATACCTGGATCTCAGAACCTCTCCTCCAACTAAAAGACAAATGCAGTATTAGGAAGCGAACCCTCTAAAAATAAAGTCAGAGGCAGCACAGTAGCTCAGTTTTACTTTCTGCAGTTAACAATCACCAAACAAACGATGTGGACCCTGAGCCCCCAAGCAGCAGCACAGGCACAAGATGAAGCCCCATCAAAGTAATTCCGAAAGCAATGCCCTGGGGAAGGACACTTGAGGCTAGGGCACATAGGCTAGGTTTAAGCCTGTCTTCTCTGCTGAGGCTTAGCACGAGGACGGGGCACAAAGTGCTGCAAGGACTGCATCACCATGGAAAGCTGCCCCGCACAGAAGTCGATGGACCTGTGGAGCAGGACAGGGTCTTCAGCAGTCAATCGGCTAAAAGGGAGGGAAAATGAAATTCAAGCTCCTGCCAAGGAGGAGGAAGAGAAGCATGTCCTCCCTCTGTCCCCGCACACCGACAGAGCCCAGAGCACCACACTTCTCCTCTAGGCTTAACCCTCCATTATGGCTCCTCCTGGGCCGAGACTGGCCACCGTCCTCCACTCCCTCCCCAGCCCCGGCCCCCTTTAGAACTTACAGAACCAACATGCAGCCGTTAACATCGAGCTCCCTCCGAAGCGGCCCTGGCAGTTGAGTACGTGGAGTGAGGAAGTGGCGGGCGATGTCCGCCTGTGCGTGCGATGCGAAAAGCACACTGAGGCTGCTGGTGGAGATATGGTTAAGGCACCATCCACATGACTCACGTGGCTTGCACGTCAGGCTCCCTGCTCGTGGAGACTCGCCTTCTCCCACAAGGCCGCCGCCAGATACCCTGGCTATCACTGCCCGACCCTCTGGATCCCTTCAGGTTTCTTTCCGTCACCACCATCCCCTGGCAGCCAGACCACCCCTGACCCATACCCTCCAGCCCCGCAGAGTACCCTCCTCCCACGCTTTAGGCCCCGCCACCTGCAACCCCCCAAACTACCCCTAGCGCACACCCCGACCCCTGCGGCCGCCCAGCCCACCGGGGCTCCCAGCATAGGATACCACTGGAGGGCTCGGTTAATCGGAACTCTGGCTCCGGGTGCAGCGTCTCCACCCGGCCCTGGCGCCTGCGGTGCCCCCGCGATCTGTGGCATGGCACCGGCTGCACCACCCGACTCTCCTGCAGCGCTGGGGCCTCTGGGATTAGCCTGGTCACCAGAGCCGCCAGGGACTCCTCGACTGACGGCGTCACCAGGGACAGCTGGGTCGCCAGGGCAATCGTGGCCACCAGCACCACCCTGCACGCCTTGGCCACCACCTGCCGTGCCCGCTGCAGAGGCCACGGCGACTGCGTCTTCATCGGCTGCCCTTGTGGCTCCTCCACCGTGTGCCTCGGACTCCATCTTGAACCCTCTCCCCCACCTCCGCGGCGGGAAAGACTGAACAGTCCCTACAAATACCAGTCCCGGAGTGAGACCTGCAACTCAGCAGAGCGCCCGCACAAACCCACCCTGGTCCTGCCTCACGATTGGTTCCCACCGACAACGGGTGCCCTGCTGAAGCTTCGCGCATTCACGCACCACGTAGCCCCAACGCGCATGCGCAGAGCCATACCCACGAGGTCTGGGCTCTCTTAAGTCAGCCCTGCCTCCGGCCGGGAAACCTGGTAAACGGTTCAGCCGTGAGGCCTCTAGGCGGCGCTCCACCCTTCGGTGTGGGGGCAGCGCCTCAGTGCGCGATGCTCAAACAGACGCTGCCGCCCTCCTCAAGGCGTGTGACTGTTTCCACGCCAAGCCTGCAAACCCCAAGTGAGCCCTGGTCCCTGTGCACCTTCAAGTCTGTGCTGCTGACAGCTTGGCGTCGCTCACAGGTGACCATCCTGCTGAGCGCAGGTCCTTTTCCTTGACTCCCAGAAGGGAGTTGGGCACCCCTGGGTCAGCGCTCGTCTGTCTCTCTGGTGTCTCGCACATAGCTCACATGTCTGTATGTGTGTCTGTGTGCATGATCGCATGAGCGGGTGCAAGCCCATGGGCGTGTGTATGGGTGTGCTTGTAAGAGAGAGCGTGTGCACAGATTTGTGCACATAGGCGTGTGAATGGGCTTATCTGTGTGTGTGCCCGAGAGAGTGCCCTTACACAGGTGCGTGCCCATCAGGTGTGTGCGTGGGTGTGTTTCAGAGAGAGAGCATATGCACAGATTCATGACATAAGCATGTGAGTGTGTCTGTGTGTGGAGGTGCTTGTGCGTGGGCATGTATGTGTGGTCACGAGAGAGCGTGTGGTCAGGGGCGTGCACATGGGTGTGTGTGTGTGTGTGTGTGTGTGTGTGTGTGTGTGCTTCAAAGAGGCCACGGTTGGGATGCATTCACGTGGGCATATGTCTCTGTGTGCGTGCTTTCAAGGTGCCTTCACATGGGAGTGGGGTGACCCGGCCCTGGAGGCATGATACGAGGGATGCGGAGCATACTGTGCCCGCCCACCTGGGGAGGGAAGCGGGGGGGGGGGGTGGGTGGGACTGCTGTTAGACTCACTGGGGATGGCGTGGGGCTGGGCCGCCTGGGGCTCCAGGCACACAGACTGCAGGGACTCCAGGCTGGGGACTTACATCAGGCCCCCCAGAAGCACCGGTGGGACCGGCTGGACTCAAGGGCCGAGGGAAGGGCAATACCCCCTAGGACACCCCCAGTCTCTTGCCCTCTCCTGCTGGCACAACTCTCATGGCTTTCCCTTCCCCAAGAACAATGTCTTGAGGCTATCCAGAGGGCCGGAGGTACCGGGGGACCTCAACTGGAATGTGACCCTGTGTCTACTGGCCTGCTGGTCCACTTCTGTGTCTAGAAGGGGGTCAAGTCAACAGGCAAGGTACAGCCGGGGGAGACCACGGGGCTGGGGCAGCACTGCCTGGGCGTGGGGTTCATCTGCCAGGGACCACTGGTGCCACGGGAGGTGACTGCATCAGGGGTTGTACTTCAATCCGGTCCCTGAGCCCCACCCCCTGGCCGGAGAGTCCTCGGCCCCCCCAGCAGACTTCCCTCACCCCCACTGGAAGGGAAGAGCCACCAGCAGTGGCTGACCCTTTCCTGTGTGGGGGGCATCCCTGTCCCACCTTTCCACCCTCCCAGTTTCTGTTGATTCTGGCTCCCAGTCAGTTTTAGGGTGTGCAAAGACCTGGTCTACTGCCTATGTGTGTCCCCTGCTCTGTGGCCAAGAGGACACCAGCGGGGAGCCTGGACATGTCAATGTATGGCAGTAACCGCTGTAATATTGTAAAGTAATTAGCCTCCAATTAAAAAGATAAATTAATTTTTTAAAAAAGCAAGAGAGAAGTAAACAGTTAGGTCAGCATTTCTAATTGTTGGAATATAGTAATACTTTAAGGAAATAACCGTTAATGGAAAGATTTATAAATTCCACTAATTCATTAACCATAGTAATGAAAAACGTGGAAACAACTTACATGTTCCATAATGAGATTATTATTGTTGTTGTTGTTTTTATTTAAAGACCCAATTTTACTTTTTTGGCCACGCCACACGACATGTGGGATCGTAGTTCTGCTGCCAGGGACTGAACCTGCAGCCCTTACACTGGAAGTGCATAGTCTTATCCACCGGACTGCCTGGGAAGTCCCAATAATTACATTATCATGCATCTTATATCTATTCAATAACACATTTCTGAAGAGATTTTAGAAAGTGGAAAAGCTAGTATACTAAATGAAAAAAAATTCAGGAAAAAAATTAAAGCTAAACTTGATAACTTCTACATCACATGCTGTTATGTATTTAATGTGCAAGTACACCTAGAAAATATTCTTAAACGTTGACAGTATTTAGTGCTGAACATAGGGCTCGATTTTCATTTTCTGAAATTGTTTTCAATTCCCTTGTAATTGGAATTCAAACATCTGAATTTCAGTACCTTCCCTCTAACACGAGAACAAAGATAAAAAATGTTTTTAAAATCCAGAAGCGCATTAGCTGAAAAGAAACTGGGGCACAAAAAGTGACTCAGCTTTATTTTCTGCTGTAACAAACACTGAAGCACCCCACTCCTCAAGCAGCAGGGCAACAAAGCAAGTGAACCAACAGAGACCAAAGGCCAGTAAAGGCAAAAACTTAGACTCAAATAACAAAGTGGCGATGCCTCTTAGTTTGAATTCCCTATGCCCCGCCGAGCAGGGGACACAAGGTTAGGCCTCAGCCCCTTTCCTCAGCGAGGTGGGAGCCCAAGGCTCCGAATGTTCCGAATCACCAGGGAAAGCTGATCGAGGAATGGGTTCATGGAAAGTCGGATGAAAGCCAGGTCTTCACAGGTCTTCAGCAGTCCATGTACTAAAAGCAGGGAAAAGAAAATCAGGTTAAAGGGAAGATTGCTCCTGTAGGTCCAGGGTACCAACCCCCCTGCTTATACCAAGCCCCTCAGTGTCTCCATCATAGCACGCTTAAGAGGGAGCTCAGACCACAGCACCTGCCACCCCCCACTTCCCAAGGCAAACTCGTCTGGAACTGACACAAGCAGGTCACTGCCATTCACTGCAAATTCCCTCAGAACCAATCCTTGGTGGCGCTGGGCATCTGGGAGCAGAGATCTGCGAGCCATGTCTGCCTCCAGGGGTGACTGGAAAGGCACTCTGAGTGTGCTGGGAGAGACACGGTTAAGGCACCACCCATTACAGAATTTGCTGATTATCTCGGGCTTCCTCGCACCTCAGAGGCCTGCTTTTACCCCAGGATGCCCATCCTCCTGACCACAACCTGAGACCACCCTGAGCTGCCTCCCTAACCCTTCTGTCCATCTTCCCCACCCTCCAGGCTCCTCAGGCCTTGACAACCTCCTTTCCTGCCAGGCTGCCCAGTCCTGCTGCCCCGGATCGCCCCCGTACTCCCTTCTATCCCTTCCTCAGGCTGCCGGCATGTTTCCCTCCACCACACCACTGACCCCGCCCAGAAAGGCTCCCTGAAAAGGATACAGCACCGCCTCTCCACGTCTAGGCCTTACAGCCAAGGGTGCTACATCTCCAGCGGGTCCTAGGCCACCTGGTGCCCGCTCACCCCGGGGACGAGCTCCAGCGTCTTCCATCACCGCTCTTCCTCTGCCAGGCCCACCCCCGCCTTCTGGGGCCCGGGGACGATCCTCACCTTCAGCGCTGCCTGAACCACTCTGGCAAGGAGGTGCTCTGGAGCTATGCTGGTCATCTCGGCCCTCTGCGCCACCGGCACCACCACCCGACGCCTGCATGGCTGCTGTGCGTCTCCCTCAGACGCCAAATAAGGGGCGGAGAGACTGGGCCGCTCACGAAGTCCCTCCCCTTCTGCGCAAGGACGCCAAAAGTGCGCCTGCGCACACAGCCCAGCCACCCACGGGCTGCTATGGAGACCGTGTGAGGCTGGAGGGACTCGGCTCTGTCACAACGCCACGCTCCTTTCAGGTGCCCCCGATGCGCCTGCGCACACGGGCCCCTCCAGTGCCGGCTCAGATGGCGTGGAATGGAGCCCGCCAAGTGTCCACAGAGACGCCACTGAGACACAAATGCCGACTTTCCCGTCGCATGGCCTAAAGCTAGTTCCACAATGCGACTTTTGTTTCTCCAACGTATGCCACAGAAGGGTCTCACTGGACTAAGGTGGGAGTCGAGGGCAAGGGGCCAAGCCACACCACCCACCCTGGTCCCCTTTTTGCCCAGTCCACATCATAGCTGTGTTCTTTGACCGTAGTGATAGCTAGCACTTCCTATGGTCCAAGCGTTATTTCAAGTGCTTTCATGTGTTCGTCCATCACGTCCGTTTTCAGACAGTATTGCCATGGCACAGGCCTCCCTTGTGGTTCAGCTGCTAAAGAATCTGCCTGCAGTGTGGGAGACCTGGGTTTGATCTCTGGGTTGGGAAGATCCCCTGGAGAAGGGAAAGGCTACCCACTCCAGTATTCAGGCCTGGAAAATTCCGTGGGATTTCCCAGGCAAGAATACTGGAGTGGGTTTCCTTTTCCTACTCCAGGGGATCTTCCAGTATCAGGGATGGAAGCTGAGTTTTCTGCATTGGCATTGGTTTCTTTACCGCTGAGCCAACAAGGGACGCTCTTACTCCGATTCACTGATCCTTTACTCAGTGAAGATGCACATTTACTTTCTTTCAATTTTAACACTGTGCCACTTACCAAGTGGCACAGTGGTAAAGAATCTGCCTGCCAATGCAGGGAACGCAGGCTCGATCCCTAGGTCAGGAAGATCCTCTGGAGGAAAATATGGCAACCCACTTGAGTATTCTTACCTGGAAAATGCCATGGATGGAGGAGCCTGGAAGGCTATTTCCATGGGATTGCACAGAGTCAAACACAACTGAGTGAGCACACCTTATCTGCAGATAACCTGATCAGTTCAGTTCAGTCGCTCAGTCGTGTCTGACTCTTTGAGGCCCCATGGACCACAGCATGCCAAGCATCCCTGGCCATCACCAACTCCCGGAGTTTACTCAAACTCATGTCCATTGAGTTGGTGATGCCAACCAACCATCTCATCCTCTGTCGTCCCCTTCTCCTCCTGCCTTCAGTCTTTCCCAGCATCAGGGTCTTTTCAAATGAATCATCTCTTCCCATCAGGTGGCCAAAGTATTGGACTTTCAGGTTCAGCATCAGTCTTTCCAGTGAACATTCAGGACTGATCTCCTTTAGGTTGGACTGGTTGGATCTCCTTGCAGTCTAAGCGACTCGCATGAGTCTTCTCCATCACCACAGTTCAAAAGCATCAAGTCTTCTGTGCTCAGCTTTCTTTGTAGTCCAACTCTCACATCCATACACGACTACTGTAAAAACCATAGCCTTGACTAGACGGACCTTTGTTGGCAAAGTAATGTCTCTGCTTTTTAATATGCTGTCTAGGTTGGTCATAACTTTCCTTCCAAGGAGTAAGTATCATTTAATTTCATGGCTTCAGTCACCATCTGCAGTGATTTTGGAGCCCCAAAAAATGAAGTTAGCCACTATTTCCCCATCTATTACCCATGAAATGATGGGACCAGATGCCATGATCTTAGTTTTCTGAACGTTCAGCTTTAAACCAACTTTTTCGCTCTCCTGTTTCACTTTCATCAAGAGGCTCTTTAGTTCTTCTTCACTTTCTGCCATAAGGGTGGTGTCATCTGCATATCTGAGGTTATTGATATTTCTCCCAGGAAACTTGATTCCAGCTTGTGCTACATCCAGCCCAACGTTTCTCATGATACTCTGCATATAAGTTAAATAAGTAGGGTGACAGTGTACAGCCTTGACGTACTCCTTTCTTGATTTGGAAACAGTCAGTTGTTCCATGTCCAGTTGTAACTGTTGCTTACTGACCTGCATACAGATTTTTCAAAAGGCGGGTCAGATGGTCTGGTATTCCCAACTCTTGCAGAATTTTCCACAGTTTGTTGTGATCCACACAGTTAAAGGCTTTGGCATAGTGCATAAAACAGAAGTAGATGTTTTTCTGGAACTCTCTTGCTTTTTTGATGATCCAGCATATGTTGGCAATTTGATCTCTGGTTCCTCTGCCTTTTCTAAAACCAGCTTGAACATCTGGAAGTTCATGTATTGCTGAAGCCTGGCTTGGAGAATTTTGAGCATTACTTTAATAGCATGTGAGATGAGTGCAACTGTGCAGTACTTTGAGCATTCTTTGGCATTGCGTTTCTTTGGGATGGGAATGAAAACTGACATTTTCCAGTCCTGTGGCCACTGCTGAGTTTTCCAAATTTGCTGGCATATTGAGTGCAGCACTTTCACAGCATCATCTTTTAGGATTTGAAATAGCTCAACTGGAATTCCATCACCTCCACTAGCTTTGTTCTAGTGATGCTTCCTAAAGCCCCCTTGACTTCACATTCCAGGATGTCTGGCTCTAGGTGAGTGATCATACCATCATGATTATCTGTGTCTTGAAGATCTTTTATGTACAGTTCTTCCGTGTATTCTTGCCACCTCTTCTTAATATCTTCTGCTTCTGTCAGGTCCATACCATTTCTCTCCTTTATTGAACCCATCTTTGCATGAAATGTTCCCTTGGCATCTCTTAATTGTCTTGAAGAGATCTCTAGTCTTTCCCATTCTATTATTTTCCTCGTTTCTTTGCACTGATCACTGAAGAAGGCTTTCTTATCTCTCCTTGCTATTCTTTCGAAATCTGCATACAAATGGATATGTCTTTCCTTTTCTCCTTTGCTTTTCACAGCTCTTTGTAGGACCTCCTCAGACAGACATTTTGCTTTTTTGCATTTCTTTTTCTTGGGAATGGCCTTGATCCTTGTCTCCTGTACAATGTCAGTAACCTCTGTCCATAGTTCATCAGGCACTCTCTCTTTCAGAGCTAATCCCTTAAATCTACTTGTCACTTCCACTGTATAATCATAAGGGATTTGATTTAGGTCCTACCTGAATGATCTAGTGGATTTCCCCACTTTCTTCAGTTTAAGTCTGAGTTTGGCAATATGGAGTTCATGATCTGAGCCACAGTCAGCTCCTGGTCTTGTTTTTGGTGACTGTATAGAGCTTCTCCATCTTTGGCTGCAAAAAATATAATCAATCTGATTTTGGTGTTGGCCTCTGGTGATGTCCATGTGTAGAGTCTTCTCTTGTGTTGTTTGAAGAGGGTGTTTGCTATGACAAGTGCGTTCTCTTGGCAAAACTCTGTTAGCCTTTGCCCTCCTTCATTCTGTACTCCAAGGCCAAATTTGCCTGTTAACCCCAGAGGTTTCTTGACTTCCTACTTTTGCATTCCAGTCCCCTATGTCGAGACTTCCCTGGTGGCTCAGAGGTTAAAGCGTCTGCCTCCAATGCGGGAGACCCGGGTTCGATCCCTGGGTCGGGAAGATCCCCTGGAGAAGGAAATGGCAAACCACTCCAGTATTCTTGCCTGGAGAATCCCATGGACGGAGGAGCCTGGTAGGCTACAGTCCATGGGATCGCAAAGAGTCGGACACGACTGAGCGACTTCCCTTCCCTTCCCCTATGTTGAAAATGACATCGTTTTTGGGCGTTAGTTCTAAAAGATCTTGTAGGTCTTCATAGAACCGTTCAACTTCAGCTTCTTCAGCATTACTGGTCGGGGCATAGACTTGGATTACCATGATATTGAATGGTTTGCCTTGGAAATGAACAGAGACCATTCTATCGTTTTTGAGATCGCAAAAAAGTACTGTGTTTTGGACTCTTGTTGACCATGATGGCTACTCCACTTCTTCTAAGGGATTCCTGCTCACAGTAGTAGATATAATGGTCATCTGAGTTAAATTCACCCATTCCAGTCCATTTTAGTTTGCTGATTTCTAGAATGTCGATGTTCACTCTTGCCACCTCCTGTTTGACCCCTTCCAATTTGCCTTGATTCATGAACCTAACATTCCAGGTTCCTATGCAGTATTGCTATTTACAACAACAGACCTTGCTTCTATCACCAATCACATCCACAACTGGGTGTTGTTTTTGCTTTGGCTCCATCCCTTCATTCTTTCTGGAGTTATTTTCCCACTGATCTCCAGTAGCATATTGGGCACCTAACTAACTGGGGATTTCATCTTTCAGTGTCCTTTTTGCCTTTTCATACTGCTCTTTATGGCCCCATGGACTATACAGTCCATGTAATTCTCCAGGCCAGAATACTGGAGTGGGTAGCCTTTCCCTTCTCCAGGGGATAACCTGATCATATATGTAGAAAATACAATGTAGCTCACAGAACTACTAAAACTATCAGCAAATTTGGTGAAGTAGCAGGAAACACTAAACATTGGAGGGAGCTAAATCCTCCCCCAAAGACGTAACTAATTGTTCCCAAACTTTTCTACATTGATCTGAAGCAAGATCAGTAGGCCATAAAGTTACAGTTCTAGTGTTTCTGAATTGTTTGATCTTCTGCAAGCTAAGGTTTTTACTTTGGGAGGAATCAGACATACTGGTAAAAGGTGGTGGGCAAACTAGAATTCTGGTGGGAAGGCACACTTTTGAGTAGCACCCGCCTACTGTAGACCAATAGACTTAAAAAATCAATAGAAAAGTGAATTTTTAACTCAGTCATTCTACTGTTTGCAATCTATCTTGAGGACATAACCAGTCAGGCAGAGGCTTATACAGAAGAATTGCACTGAATCATTAGTAGGAAAAAATGGAAACATTAAATGTGTAACACTTACATTATAGAACTTCTTTATGCATCCCAATACTAGTTATTGAAGAAATTTTAGAAAAAAATTATATGATAAATAAAAATAATTCATGAAAAAGTTAATCCTGAACTTGTAAAAATTATTGTTATATATAAATGCCACTATAAAACTAAGAAAATGTTCCAAAATACTGACAGCAGTTAATGCTGAAGGACAGGACATAATACATTTTTTTTTCAATTTCCTAAATTGTCTTCAATTACACTCTACTACTAGACTATCTGAAGCCCAGAACCTTCCCTTGAAACCAAGGACAAAGGCAAGAAACTGTGGAGGTGCAGTATTTGAAAATATATTCAGACACAGAATGATAGTTCAGCTTTATTTTTTGCTATAAGAAATATTGAAACACCCTCCTCCTCCAGCCAGAGGAAAACAACAAGGCCAAGAGTGCCCAAAGGCCAATATAAGCAAACCGCTGGCCCCCATAATAAATCAGCAACCAGTGTAGGAATCAATGCCCTGGGGAAGGATGCACTGCCTAGGTTAATCTTAGGAGCTCTTTCTTGGCCTATGCTTAGGGGTAACCAAGGGCACAAAGTACCACATAATTGGTTGGTTGATCCCAAGCAACAGGAAAAGCTGCTTGAGACAGGAGATGATGGAAATTAGGAGCTGGCCACCATCTTCAGCAGTCAGCCGGCTGGCTAAAAGGTACATGCGTGAGGGTGTGCTCTGGGGCCTGGCTCTGGAGTCCTGAGACCAGGGATGCAGAGAGGGCTGTGCCTGCCCACCTGGGGAGGGAAGCGGGGACTGCTGTTGGGCCCACTGGGGATGGCATGGGGCAGGGCCGCCTGGGGGTCCAGGCACAGAGACTGCAGGGACCCCAGGCTGTGGGCATGCCCCGGACCCCTCAGAAGCACTGGAGGAACTGGCTAGACTCAAGGGCTGAGGGAAGGGCCATGTTCCCCTGGACACTGCCCAGTCTCTTGCCCTCTGCTTGCACAATGCTCATGGGCTTTCCATCTCCAGGAACAGACTGGAGGCTCTCCGGAGGGCTGGAGGTGCCAGGGGCCCTCAACTGGGAGGTGACCCCGTTTCTGCTGGCCTGCTGGGTGCTGGTCTGCTTCTGGGTCTGAAAGGGGGTCAAGTCAACAGGAAAGGTACAGCCAGGAGTGATGATGGGGCTGGGGCAGCACTGCCTGGGCGTGGGGTACATCTGCCAGGGACCACTGGTGCCATGGGAAGTGACTGCATCAGAGGTTGTACTTCAGTCTGGTCCCTGAGCCCCACCTCCTGGCCGGAGAGTCCTCTCGGCCTTCCAAATCCAAGGCCAGCAGCCTTCCCCAACCCCCAGTGGAGGGGGAGAGGCACCAGCAGTGGCTGACCCTTCCCTGTGGGTGGGGCATCCCTATCCCACTTTCCCACCCTCCCAGTTTCTGTCGATTCTGGCTCCCAGTCAGTCTTAGGATGTGTGAAGACCTGGTCTCCTGCTTGTGTCTGTCCCCTGCTCTGTGGCCAAGAGGACCCCAGCGGGGAGCCTGGACACATCTCTCCCTCAGGGGCGCACTGTCAGATTGGGAGGACATTTGTAAGAGTAGTCATGCTGTAGAAGGGGTTTCACTAGACTACAATGGACTGGAGGGTGAGGGGCCAAGACACATGACCCACCAGCGTCCTCCCTTTGCCTACTCAACATCTCTACCTGTGCTCTTCATCCCTAGTGATAGCTAACACTTGCTACAGTCCATGCACTGTTTCATGTGCTTTCCATGTGTTCGTCCATCAAATCAGTTTTCAGACAGTATTGCCATGTCAGTATCCTGTCTCCCATGATGCAGCTCTCTTCCAAACAAATCGCACACACCCACTCATTCACCAACACCAGTGGCTCAAAGTCTTGTGCATTTTGGTTTCTCCATTTCTCAAAACCGATGACTGCAGTGCTCCATCAGGCATGGGACTTAAGCTGGGTCTGAATTGTGAGATCTGCAAAGGAAAATGATAATGACAATGACAAATAATACGTGTGACAAGAGAGTGACAGAAGTATGAAGGAAAGACAGTGTATGATGGAATGAGTTTCTCAGAGAGTTTACCACTGTGACAGCTGAATGGTTTTGAGTGAGTGTGACAGGGTGAATGTGTGATTGGGACAGGAATTGTAAAGGACAGAATATGATTGGAACAGACTAAGATGCAGATGATAGTGATAGTGGTAGCTTGCCCCCAAGATGATAGATGATAACTTAACGTGTACCATGAATGGTGAACAGTGCCGCTGGATTCATGGTCTCCAGAAGAGACACAATTTAATTCCCAGGCAAAGAGACACAGTTTCAGTCACTTAGAGCTTTGTGTAGTAGAAATTTTACTAAAGTGATAACGATAGAAAAAGCTTCTAACATAGATATCAGAACAGGACAGAAATAGTACCCATGGTTCAGATGGTCCAATTTGAAAAGCTATACACTTTCTTTCACACTTTCGAAGGACAGGTGCAGCTGAAGTGAAGTAAGGTGAAGTCACTCGGTCGTGTCCAACTCTTTGCGACCCCATGTACTGTTGTAGCCTACCACGCTCCTCCGTCCATGGGATTTTCCATGCAAGAGTACAGGAGTGGGTTGCCATTTCCTTCTCCAAAGAATCCGCCTGCCAATGCAAGAGACACAACAATCACAGGTTCAATCCCTGGGTGTGGAAGATCCCCGGGAGAAGGAAATGGGAACCCACTCCAGTATTCTCTATTTTAAGCAGAGCATTATATACTTTTCTGCTAGCTGCTGAGAACAGATGAAAGAATGCCTCAAGGCTATGAAAATTTTGCCCAGACCCTTTCCCATAACACACATCTTGGGATGACATTTGCAGGATATTAACCAGAAGAAATGAGTTAACTCAGAGTTCAAGGCCATGGAAGTTTTACCCACACCTTCTCCCATAACATAGGTTCTGAGCTCAAAAAAGCATGTCCTTGAGCAAGAGATTCTGCTGCCTACCACACCTCCATGTCTAAGGAAAAAGAATGTGAAAAACAAAGAATGTTCATGAGAGGGCAACAGGCAGGAAGGCCAGGGGTCTCCAAACGGAGGAAATAGGTTGCAAGTGTCAGACATTTTCTCTCTCTCTTAAGCGGCAGGAGGAAACAAACTAGCGATATTTTTTCCCTTCTCTATACAAATTTAAAAGAGGTTTCTCTTAAAATACTGTGTTGCCACGGCACCTGGTTTCACCTGAAGTTAACTATTCTCAAACTTTGAGTTAACCAATGCATTGTTCTTATGGAAATGTTTGTCTTAAGCTATGTTAATGTACTGTGCATTTACCCCAAACGCTGTCTTCCACCTAATGGCTCAGAACCAACTTGACAAACCAGTATGTTATACTCAGACATTGTTCCCCTAGTCTATGTAAATGAAACTATTTGCATGATCTGCCTTTCTGCAAAATTCAAGTCAATAGTTTTATGACCCAGGATGTCTGGTGCCCAGATTGTTCCAAAATACATCTTATGGATGAGGTGCCTGGTGCCATTCTGAGTTTAAGACATTCCTTTCTTTCATTAACAAACTGCTAGTAACTATACAACATCCAGCTGAAGACTAGCAGGGGGGTACTCTTTCTGCCCCCTTCTGATGCCTATGTCAGAAGCTTTCTCTATCTCCTTTATACTTTAAAAAAACTTGATCACACCAAAGCTCTGAGCGATCCAGCCTCGTCTCTGGCCCAGGATTGAATTCTTCTCCTCCAGAGGCCAAGAATCCCGGCCGTTTTTCTGTGGCTCTGCAAAACCTTTCATCTTGGGGGCTCGTCCGTGATTCCTTAGGACAAGGTAAGGATGCTTGGAGCTCTAGTTCTTTGTTCTCCTAGCGAACACGTTTTCTGCTGTACTTTACTAACTAACTCTACAGCGTGCTTGTGTGAATGAATGACACACCCTGCGTGAAGCTAGTGAGGATCCCTGCTCTGCGGTTCCGCGGTGACCTCATACGGCTTATGGCAGAAACCTGTCGGGGGTTTATACCGACCTGCCAATGCCAAGAGGCACCCAGTGTCTCCTTTGGGGACCGAGCAGAAATGGGCAAAGCGTGTGGACCGAACTCTCCTTTCTCGGTCAAACTTTTCGGTCTCTTTGACCATTTCATAGCTCCTTGGGAATTAGAAGTACTAACCTATCTGTCGGGTCATAGACTTTCAAGGGACTTGTGATCTATGCTGTTACTGTGTACTGTTACTTATGTCCCAAACTTGAGGTTGGTAGTCAGGAATCGCCTAGCCTCGCTAGGAATCGAAAGTTTGGAAGCTAGATGGAGCTCTAGCTCCAAGAGCATCTCTGAGGTTAAAGGACTCGGATTGGAACTGCAATGGGTTTTTTCCTTTGGTAACACTGGCTCTTAGTGGACCAGAGGAGGCTCTTATACTGGTGTGGTGACGCTTGGAAGGAACATCTCAGTTTTATGTGCGCATTGGTCTTGTTGTGGTCAGGAATATACTCAGGTTCGTGCACAGGCACTAAGGTGACGAATGTCTCCCCCAGCGGTCTTGGTCTGGAAGGTTACTCTGATTGCACCCCGGGTGGCATCAGAGGCAGGCAGGGTTTTAATGGTCAGGAGCTGGACATCAGTCAGGGATGCCATCAGGTGTACCCCTGGTGCATCCCCACCCCGTCTCGGTGGTAGAACCGGGAGGGACGAGTACGGCGCCTGCGTCGGTAAGGGACAGACTAAGTCCGACCAGGAAAGAAAAGCTTTGGTGTGAAGTCTGTCTACATCCCCATCTAGAGCAGGGAGGGACGCCTCCAGTAGAAAGAAGGCGCTGGTCGCTTTTTTCTCTTACAGATGGGAGCTAACAATTCCAGCCTCACTCCTTTGAACTGTATCCTGAAAAACTGGGATAGATTTGATCCCCAGGGCTTAAAGAAGACACACCTGATCTTCCTATGTGATACTGCAAGGCCGCGGTACCCACTGGAGGATGGCGAACGGTGGCCAGTTGGAGGGTCTCTTAAGTATAATACTGTTTTACAATTAGACCGGTTCTGTAAAAAACAAGGGAAATGGGTAGAAGTAGCATATGTGTTGCCCTTTTTCTCTCTGCGAAATATGCGCAGAGCAGCCAGAGAGACTGAGGAACAGCCGCACAAGCTGTTGCCTCTTCATGAAGCACCCACCGGGAGAAATAATCAGTCTATGAGAGTTAATAAGCCTTTTTCTTATCAAGAAATACAAAGAATTAAGGAGGATCTGGGAGACTATTTAGAGGACCCTGAAAAATATATTAGAGCTTTTGAAGGTGCTACTTTGCTTTATCACCTTACTTGGAAGGATGTGATGTATATCTTGGGACAGACTCTGACTCCCGACTCAAAGAGTCGAGTCTTGGGAAAAGCAGTTGCTTATGGAGATGAATGGCTTGGTAATGAATCAGTAGGGAAGCCGCCCTCCCCACTGGGAATGAGGCGATCCCAACTATAGAACCAGATTGGGACTACAACACAGCTGAAGGAAGATGGGATCAGAGTCATTTTGTCAGATGCATTCTTGAAGGACTCAGGCAGGCGCGTGCTAAGCCTTTAAACTATGGCAATTTGGCAAACATAGAACAGGAGGAGAAGGAAGCTCCTGGTAAATTCCTAGATAGACTGAGAGAAGCCCTTCACAGATTCACTGAGATTGATCCCGAAAGTGAGGAGGATAAGTGATCTTAAAAGATAGATTTCTCACTCAGTCGGCTCCAGATATCCGCCGTAAGCTATTAAAACGGGCGTATGGACCTAACCAATCTTTAGATAATCTGTTGCAACTGGCTCAGACAGTCTATTATGGTAGGGAATATGAGGAAAAGAAAGAAAGGCAGAAAAAGACAAAGGAAAAGGCGGAAGCCTTCGCAATGGCTGTAAGAACTGTTCTTAAACAGCCTGAGAAAAATGCCCAGAGGGACCCAGGTGAAAAGGGATGGGTTTGCTATTACTGTGGAAAGGAGGGGCACCTCAAGCGGGATTGCCCTCAAACATTTAAGCCGCCCCCGGCTCCATGTCCGGTCTGCAAAGGACCACACTGGAGGAGAGACTGCCCCCAGAGGCGTAGGTTTCAGGGGTCGGACTCTCAAAACAATCAAGACTGAAGGTGCCCGGGGGTCCCCACACAAGCTCCCGTCCTAATTCCACCTGAGGAACCCCGGGTATTGATAACTGTGGGAGGCCAATCCGTCAATTTCCTTTTAGATACTGGGGCAACTTACTCCGTGCTTACTGAAGCCCCTGGCCCACTTTCTTCCCGATCAGCTTCCGTAATGGGACTGTCTGGACGAGCCAAAAGGTATTACTTCTGTGTTTCTGTCAGTTGTGACTGGGATTCGGTGCTATTTTCACACGAGTTTCTGATCGTGCCAGAATCGCCCTCACCCCTTTTGGGGAGGGATATACTGAGTAAAGTCCATGCCTCCGTTTTCATGAATATGGAGCCCTCCCTTTCTCTCCCTTTAATTAAACAAAATTAAACCCTAGAGTATGGGCTGATGGAAAATCGGTGGGTCGAGCACAAAATGCTATTCCTGTAGTTGTTCAGCTCAAAGACCGGCACTTATTCCCACATAAGAAGCATATCCACTAAAACCTGAGGTTAAGGAAGGGTTAAGACCCATCATCGAAAATTTAAAGGAGCAGGGACTATTAATTCCCTGTAACAGTCCATGAAACACTCCTATTTTGGGTATAAAGAAATCAGATGTTAACTGGAGGCTAGTTCAAGATTTACGAATAATAAATGAGGCTGTAGTTCCTTTACATCCTGTGGTGCCTAATCCTTATACTCTATTGTCTGAAATTCCTGAACGAGCCAAATATTTCTCAGTAATTGATTTGAAAGATGCCTTCTATTCAGTGCCTTTGGCGGAGGAAAGTCAATTTCTATTTGCCTTTGAAGACCCTACGCAGCCAGCGTCTCAGTTAACCTGGACAGTTTTGCCCCAGGGATTTCGTGACAGTCCTCACTTATTTGGACAAAGTTTGTCACGGGATCTACAAAACTTTAATAGTTCTGAAGCGGTGGTGTTACAATATGTAGATGATATTTTGCTCTGTGCTGAGACAGAGGAAGCTTGTTCAAAAGCCTCAGAAGATTCCTTAAGCTTTCTGGCAGGCTGCGGTTACAAGGCATCAAGAGAAAAGGCTCAGCTTTGTCAACAATCTGTCAGATATCTGGGCCTAATCATATCAGAAGGGACTAGGGACATAGGCCCCGAGAGAATTAAACCTATACTAAATCATCCCCTACCTATGACTTTAAGACAACTGAGAGGATTTTTGGGAATCACAGGCTACTGTCGCATTTGGATTCTCGGTTATGGAGAACTTGCCCGGCCTTTATATAAACTTATAGCTGAAACTCTGCAGGCCCAAACCGACAAACTGGTTTGGTCTCCAGATACTCAAAAGGCTTTTAAGGTTCTTCAGACGGCTCTCCTGCAAGCTCCCGCTCTGAGCTTGCCCACAGGGTCAGAATTTAATTTGTTTGTCACTGAAAGAAAAGGTATGGCCTTGGGAGTTTTAACACAACCCAGAGGGCCTCACCAGCAACCTATTGCTTATCTAAGCCGAGAATTACATGTAATTTCAGATGTAATTTCACGTGGGTGGCCCCACTGCCTAATTGGAGCAGCGGCTTTATTAGCACCAGAAGCTTTAAAAATAATTAATGGACGAAACCTTACTGTACTGACTTCTCATGATGTGAGTGGAATCTTAAATTCTAAGGTTAATATCTGGATGACAGACAGTAGGCTTCTTAAATATCAGTCATTGTTGTTAGAAGGACCAGTAACTAAGCTTAAGGTTTGTGGAAATTTAAATACTGCCACTGTCCTTCCTGAGAAGGAAAATGAAACACCAGATCATGATTGTTCCCAATTTCTAACTTTAAACTATGCAGCTCGGGAAGATCTAATGGATACCCCATTAGACAATCCTGACATGGAAATATTTACAGATGGCAGTTCTTTTGTTCGAGATGGAAAGCGTAAAGCAGGTTACGCAGTGGTGACTGCTGAACAGGTTTTAGAAGCAAAATGTCTCCCCCAGGGAACTAGTGCTGTTAGCGGAGCTTGTGGCTCTGACCCGAGCTCTAGAGTTAAGCAAAAGGCAGCGAGTAAATATCTACACTGATTCTAAGTATGCTTATTTGACTTTACATGCTCATGCTGCCATATGGAAAGAAAGACAGTTTAAAACAGCAACAGGAGAACCTATTAAGCATTTCAGAGAGATCGAGAGACTTTTAACTGCTATATATTGTCTTAAGGAAGTAGCTGTTATGCATTGCAAAGGACACAACAGGGATGGGAGTAAAATAGCTGAAGGTAATCAGCTGGCTGGCTGACTGTCAAGCCAGAAAAGCAGCACTTTACGAATCCCCTTCACTACAGACACCTTTGATCTGGACAGGTCCTGTGGAGCAGGAAAAACCACAATATACTGAGGAAGAATTAGAAAGATATGAGAAAAGAGGAGCAAAGATTACTGATAAAGGATGGTTACAGTCCGAAGATGAACGATTAATAATTCCTGAAAATGCTCAATGGAAAATTCTTAAGGGTTTACACCAGAGCTTTCATTTGGGTGCAGAGAGTACTTACCAGATGGCTTCTCGTTTGTTTGAAGGTAAAAATGTAATGAAAACTTTAAAGAACATTATCAAAAGGTGTGAGGTTTGTCAGAAAATAACCCAAAGACTGAAAAGCTAGCAAAATCTGGATTACAACGAAGTGGAAAATATCCTGGAGAGGACTGGGAAATTGATTTTATTCATATGCCAAAAGCTAATGGATATTCTTGCTTACAAGTTTGGGTGGATACTTTTACTGGATGGATTGAGGCTTTTTTCCCTGTCGTAGTGAACAGGCTAAGGAGGTTATAAAGATTCTAATCTATGAAATTATCCCTAGGTTTGGGCTGCCACGGAGCCTTCAGAGTGACAAAGGCTCCGCCTTTAAAGCTGCCGTAACTCAGGGGCTGTCTAAAGCTCTAGGAATAGGATATCACTTATACTCTTCCTGGAGACCCCAATCCTCAGGAAATGTTGAAAAAGCTAATGACATTATCAAAAGACACCTGCGGAAATTAACTCAAGAGACGCAGGACAATTGGATTAAAGTCCTACCCATAGCTTTAATGAGGGCTCAAACTGCCTCAAAAAAGGAGGGACTGTCCCCCTTTGAATGTATTTATGGAAGGCCTTCTTACACACAGACATTGTTATAGACCCTGAAGCCTTGGAATTAACTAATTATGTAACTCAGCTCTCAGCTTTTCAACAGGCATTAACAGAACTACAGGAGAGGACTCCTGACCCAGCCTCTGAGTCAAGCAAATCTCTGTTTGAGCCAGGAACCGAGGTCCTCATAAAGACATTGGGGTCTGGTGGCCAATCCCTTGAACCCCTCTGGGAAGGCCTTACCAGGTTATTCTTTCTTCTCCCGCAGCTGTCAAAATGCCAGGAATTGATTCGTGGGTACATCACACTCGAGTTAAGAGGTGGCACCCTGACCTGAACTAAGTGACTTCATTTTTCGTTACTTTCTGTGCTCTGACTTTGTACCTTTCAGATGGGCCTGATAATCTATGTGAGCCTACTTCTGCTGACTCCAAAGGTCCTGAGTCTGCCATTTGATCCTCAAGATAATGCCTTCCTGTCCTGGGCTCACTCCTACGCTGCGTTTCATTTCATAATCGGTCTAACTGCTGGGTCTGCAGAGCTCTCCCCTCTTCATCAGTGGAAGGCTTCCCGTGGTGGACATCTCCACTTCAAAGAAAAGACTTTCTCCAAGTCTGCAAATACCTTCGACAACAATCCTATGTGATGCCTCTTCTTAAACTAATGACATCTAACAACCCTAAAATGGACTGGTGCAACACTTTGTACTTTAACTATGGACATAATGTGACTTTTAATTTTGATTATACATTGTCTCAGTTTAATGACTATTTTTGCCACACATAAGACAAATAGGTCTAGATCTAATGGTTTTTTACTTGATGTTTATCAAATATGGGATGAGGTTATATGGCTAACTCCTGAAAAAGGACATCTAATATCTACTGCCCCTATATGCTGGGAACAAATACAGCCACCCCCAGAAGTTAGTCAACAACTTAATTATAATGATTGGAAACACTTGGGACTTTTGCCTCAGGAAATATGCAATGTAATCATTCCCGTGTTTTCCAACCCCAATTCTGGTCCTCCCTTTGTCTGGCCAGGCACTGATTGGGACTGGATATCTCAGTCGCGCTGGCTTGCTCCAAACGGGACTTATTGGATATGTGGCTCTTACCTATGGGCATGGCTTCCCCCTGGTTGGATAGGGAGATACACCCTAGGTCTCGCCTTTACTCACGGCTTTATCTTTTCAGAGCTTCCAGAAAAACCTGCTAATTTACCCCACCTTAAAACTCGGTGGGCAAGGTCTGTATTTCACTGGTATGATTATTTGGCTGCAGTGTTTGTTCCCTCTTTGGGAACTACAGATGTCATGCTACGAGTAGATGCTTTGACTAATTTTACTCAACAGGCATTGCAAGATTCTCAAAAAGCTATTTCGGCTCTTAATGCTGAACAAGCACAAATTAGAAAGGTGGTTTTACAAAACAGATTGGCTTTAGATATTCTGACAGCTGCGCGAGGAGCTTGTGCCATTATTCATACCCAGTGCTGTACATATATACCTGATATGAGCACTACTGTTACTCATTTTACTAAACACATGAACAAGATGATTGGGGCTATGGATAAACCTGAAGCCTCAATTGCCTCACTTTGGGAGACATTAACTAGTTCCCCATGGTGGAAAACTATTTTAATTACAATAATTCTGGTTGTTTTGTTTTTGCTGTTTGCTCCCTGCATCTGTAACTGTGTAACTGGATTTGTTTCTAGGCGCATGAAAGCTTTTAAGTTACAGATGGTGGCTCAAATGCCTGCTACTGCTGCAGCTTCCTCCAACTACTATTTGGGGCCCCTGGATCAGACACCCTCAATATGAGGGTTAGGAAAATAAGTTGCCTCAATAATTTAGGGACAACGCCCTTTGTCAGCTTGAAAGCAGTTATGGAACGAAAACGACACCCCTTTTCCCTAGGCAACATAATTCTCCTAAAAAAGGGGGCGGGGATGAGAGGGCAACAGGCAGGAAGGCCAGGGGTCTCCAAACGGAGGAAATAGGCTGCAAGTGTCAGACATTTTATCTCTCTTAAGCGGCAGGGGGAAACAAACTAGCGATATTTTTTCCCTTCTCTATACAAATTTAAAAGAGGTTTCTCTTAAAATACTGTGTTGCCACGGCACCTGGTTTCACCTGAAGTTAACTATTCTCAAACTTTGAGTTAACCAATGCATTGTTCTTATGGAAATGTTTGTCTTAAGCTATGTTAATGTACTGTGCATTTACCCCAAACGCTGTCTTCCACCTAATGGCTCAGAACCTACTTGACAAACCAGTATGTTATACTCAGACATTGTTCCCCTAGTCTATGTAAATGAAACTATTTGCATGATCTGCCTTTCTGCAAAATTCAAGTCAATAGTTTTATGACCCAGGATGTCTGGTGCCCAGATTATTCCAAAATACATCTTATGGATGAGGTGCCTGGTGCCATTCTGAGTTTAAGACATTCTTTTCTTTCATTAACAAACTGCTAGTAACTATACAACATCCAGCTGAAGACTAGCAGGGGGGTACTCTTTCTGCCCCCTTCTGATGCCTATGTCAGAAGCTTTCTCTATCTCCTTTATATTTTAATGAAACTTGATCACACCAAAGCTCTGAGCGATCCAGCCTCGTCTCTGGCCCAGGATTGAATTCTTCTCCTCCTGGAAGGGGAAAACATGTACACCCGTGGTGGATTCATGTCAATGTATGGCAAAACAAATACAATATTGTAAAGTTAAAAAATAGATAAATAAACTAATTAAAAAAAAAAAAGAGGCAGGTCAGGTTGTCTGGTATTCCCACCTCTTTCAGAATTTCCCACGGTTTACTGTGATCCACACAGTCAAAGTCTTTGGCATAGTCAATAAAGCAGAAGTAGATGTTTTTCTGGAACTCTCTTGCTTTTTCGAGGATCCAACAGATGTTGGCAATTTGATCTCTGGTTCCTCTGCTTTTTCCAAATCCAACTTCAAAATCTGGACATTCACGGTTCACATACTGTTGAAGCCTGGCTTGGAGAATTTTGAGCATTACTTTGCTGGAGTGTGAGTTGAGTGCAGTTGTGTGGTTGTTTGAGTCTTCTTTAGCAATCCCTTTCTTTGGAATTGGAATGAAAACTGATCTTTTCCAGTCTTGTGGCCACTGCTGAGTTTTCCAAATTTGCTGGCATATTGAGTGCAGCACTTTCATAGCATTGTCTTTTAGGATTTGAAATAGCTCAACTGGAATTGCATCACCTCCACTAGCTTTGTTCATAGTGAGGCTTCCTAAGGCCCACTTGACTTTGCATTCCAAGGTGTCAGGCTCTAGATGACTGATCACATCATCGTTGTTATCATAAATATCTTTTTTGTATAGTTTCTCTGTGTATTCTTGCCACCTCTTCTTAATATCTTCTGCTTCTGTTAGGTCCATACCATTTCTGCCCTTTATGGAGCCCATCTTTGCATGAAATTTTCCCTTTGTATCTCTAATTTTCTTGAAGAGATCCATAGTCTTTCCCACTCTATTGTTTTCCTCTATTTCTATGCATTGATCACTGAGAATGGCTTTCTTACCTCTCCTTGCTATTCTTGAACCTCCATCCCTTTCTGTTTGTTTGTTTGATTTTTGACTGCACTTTGCAGCATGTGGGATCTAGTTCCCTGCCCAGAGACTGAACTCCAGCCCCCTGCATTGGAAGCCCAGTCTTAACAACTGGACCTCCAGGGAAGTCCCTCTTTTTTTTTAAGTTAAAAGTTATTCTTCTAAGATTTTGAGAACAGTCACAAACTTACAGAAAAGTTGGTGTAATACACAGAATATTTTTTCCTGAGCCATTTGAAGAGTTAGTTGCTAGTCCGATCAGGCTCTGTCACCACAGGACACCTCTTAGGTAAGCACAGTCAAATCTAAGAAGCTAGCACTGACGTACAACTGCCACCTTGTCTTCAGACCCCGTACCACTGTCCCCACTGTCCATGTGATGGTTTTAATGTGCAGGAATCTGGGTCAGGGTCAGGCGTCCTTCAGTGTGAAGCGGCCCCTCAGCCTTTGCTTAACTTTCCTGAGGCTGACGCTCTGGAAGATCAGAAGCCAACTACTTTGTGCAGTGTGCCTCAAGTCGGGTTTGTCTGGAACTTCCTCTTGGTGGGGTTCAAGGCTTCCCTTTTTTGGCTAGAGTATCTCAGAACTGGCACTGACTCTTCTCATTGCTTCCACCTGGGCGACCCTGGTCCCTCGCTGCCCGCTGTGACAGCCTTACTTTGATCTCAGGATTGAGGTGCTGGCTACCAGGTTTCACAACATGGAGCTTTCACTTGCACTTCAGATTCGTAATTGATAGCAGTTTTGTGGCTAGTTACTTTAAGACTATGAATATCCTGTTTCTCATCAAATTTTTAATTAATTAGTATCATTGTTTCTTTGGATATTCAGGTTGTCTTTGGTTTGGGAGCTTCAGGCTGGCAGCCGTGTGCTTTTCATGTGTCTCCATTCTTTTTTGAGGGATTCCTTGCTTTCTGGTATAACAGGCTTTTCCAAGCTCATTTTGCCCTTACCTAGCCTTGGCCTTGGAGTCAGCTTTTAATGACACTTGTAAACCAATACGTGGGCACCAGGAGTGCTGCTGCTTCTGGCCTTTTCCCTGGACTGTTTGGGAATGTATGTTTGTGAGAGAGAGACACATACACAGAGTTAGGGAATGTATGTTTGTGAGAGAATGAGATACACACACACACACATACACACACACTTCATTCTGGCTGTTTCCCATTATCACCCTAGTCTCTCTATTTCTACCCTCACCATCTCCGTTGTACAGGTCCCCTCCTCAGCCCCTCAGATGTCAGCCCCCGCCCCCCGCCTTGAGGCCCTGAATTTACTTGCTGAGCCATCTCTTCTAGAAGTTTCTTCCTCACCACACTTGATTGGGCTCCACCTTCCTCATCAGCCGCACCTCCATGTGGACACCCTGCTCACCTGCCCTGAGGGCTCTGATCACCTTCCCTGAGCTGTCTGACTCCCTGGCACCAGGTGCCGGCCTGGTTCTGCCACATTGCGTGACTTTGGGATGGAACTGAGCAGGAAGGGCAGAGCAGTGGATGGGAAGGCATTAATTTAAATAAACTTGGCAGACTTTCCATTTTCAGTGCACTTTGCTATTTAAAGGACACATCTTCCTCTAAAGTGAAAATGCCTTTATCTTGAGTCTTTTGTGCTAAGCACATATCACGCTAGGCATCGTGCTTGGTACAGGGGACACAAAAGTGAAAATACACACAGTACAGCTCTTATAAATTATCTTGCAATTAACCCAGATTTCATTGACATATTGGGATTGCTCCGCATTCAAAAGAAGTTTTTTGTTTTTTTTTTACTTTGATCTGCTCATAAGAACACTGAATTATCTTGAGTGTTTTTATTATTATCTAGAGTGAACAAAGATAAAATCTCTTATCATTTCATGATTCCAAATTTCTGAAAAGCTTGTCATAGCTTACATGTTTTGCAGAACATTTACTTTATAAAATGGTAGCTCACTTCAGGCAATTTTGAAAGGCACATCTGTAGTCTTGATGCACATACCCTTTGACTCTGGTATTTCATTTCCAGGAAATTCTGAAGGGAATAATCAGCGGTGTGCCTTAGGGATCATCTGCAAGGTGTCCTGAGCACCAGGGGGTGAGATATGTCCTGGTGGAATCTCACAATGAGACAGTACACAGCCGTTACGGTGCCTGACAGATGGCAGCGGTTGGGGCAAAGTAGGAGAGTGCACACTTGGCACCAATTATATTATGTAAAAATTACCTTTGTGCTTCTAAATTAGACATTTATAATCTTGTAGTAATTGTTTCTGGATTATGAGAAGTTAGTTTTTAGGAGAAAAGTCACTGTCTACAGTCACTGTTAGTTACTGCTTTTATGGAGGTGTAATTTACATAAAGGGTTTCCCTGGCTTCTCAGTGGTCAAGAGCCCACCTGCCAATGCAGGAGACATGGGTTTGATCCTTGGGTCAGGACTATCCCATGGAGAAGGAAATGGCAACTCACTCCAGTATTCTTGCTTGGGAAATGCTATGGCCAGAGGAGCCTGGTGGCCTACAGTCCACGGGGTCTCAAAATGTCGCACGCAACTGAGTGACTGAGCCCTATTCTAAACCTGAGGCAGCCTTTCTCTTGGACCTTATAGTCCATGGGGTTGCAGAAGAGTTGTACAAGACTTAGTGACTGAACGGTAACAATTGAAATACAAGAAAAGTCACAGATTTTGGTTTTTTATGTCTGATGACTTTCGGCAGTTACATTCATCTGTGTAGCTATCACTCAAAACAAGATGTTGTCTGTTTTTCTGCCAGTTGTATGTCATTAGACTTCCAGTGGCTGGGGTCCAGGGACCCAGCCCATCCTTTGTACTGCTTTGGGTTCTGTTCCTAACAGTGCTGCTTATCGAGCTGTGTGGGGCCTTGGACAGGTCAGTGTGAAGCAGAAGGAATGAAGCCCTGACCCTCTGTGTGGTGGTGAGGGGTTCTGTGATACCTGTAGACTACTTTGTCAGTAGTCCAGTAGTGTCTTTATTGGTGTTCCCTCAATGTTTTTAAAATACTGAGTCTCTCTCTCTCTCTCTTTGTTTTGGCTGTCCTGGGTCTTCGTGGCAGCACTTAGCTTCTCTGGTTGCTGAGAATGGGCTTAGGTGCCCTGTGGCATGTGGGATCTTAGTTCCCTGACCAGGGATCAAATCTACATCCCCTGCATCGAAAGGTGGATTCTTAAACACTGGACACCCTGGGAAGTCTGGTAAATTATTGTTAGTAACCAAAAATTGTCAGAAAAGAAAGTGCCCACTCGTGTCTGACTCTGTGACCCCATGGACTGTAGCCTACCAGCTTTCTCCATCCATGGGATTTTCCAAGCAAGAATACTGGAGTGGGTTGCCATTTCCTTCTCCAGGAGATCTTCGAAACTCATGGATTGAACCTGGGTCTCCCGCTTTGTAGGCAGACACTTTACCATCTGAGCCACCAGGGAAGTCAGGGGAGTTGTGTCTCCTCAAAACCAAAATTTGAAGTGATGGACGTTAAAGCCCTTGGCGTGTCACAGCTCTTGGACAGACCATGTTATAGCTCTTGGACAGATCATTGTTAACAGCTCCGTGTTACAGCTCAGTTTTATTTAGAAAATAAAAGGGAAGTACAAGCTTGAGGCATGAGAGTATGCCAAGCCAAAAGACGCAAAGATGAGAGAGAGAGAGAGAAAGAGAGAGAGAGAGCACACGGGAGAGAGAGCGACCCCCAACCTTTGGCTCCTCGTTTTATATGTTTTTCCTCCCCCTGGGCCTGCCCTGTGTAAATTGGGCAAGCCAGGAGTGCTGTTTGTTCTACCTGAGGTCCTCACTCTGGTCCTCGGACCTTCCTTTGTTGTATTTTCATGGGCTTTTCCCTTCCTTGTCTTTTAGCCACCGCCATCCTGGACTCCTTTTTCCTATTCTAACTATCTAACAAAAAATGTTCCAAAATGTGGGTGCCCTGGGGAAACAGATCAAAGTTTCCACCTTTCCCCAGAATTTTTTAAAGTTGCCTTTACAACCTTCTCCCCAGACCCTATTTCTCTTGGGCTCCTAGGAAGCATTCCAGAAGCCCACTGTGGCCTATGTTCTAGACAGTTAGGTACATTCATTGTGCTGTTGTAGTTTTGTACTGTGAGCAGGCACCATGCAATTACTCCTCGGTTTGGTGAACATTTACTGCCCACTGGAGAGATCTCTGGAGTCACTCCAGCCAGACACACTCACAATAGCTGCTCTAGGGAAGTCTTCTGGGGAGGGTAGAGATGGGCAGTGACAGTTAAATCCTTCCTGAAGAGTAGGAGGAAGTCTGAACGTGCCAGAGTAGCCTGAGGGAGTCTGGCAAACAGACTGTTTGGTCAGCTTCCCTGGGGACCTGGAGTCTAGGCAGGAGGAAGAGCTGTGGGCAGAGCCTGGGAGAGCTCCACTTACTGAGTGCTGAGCACTCCTAAGAGGCACTGTGAGCACCGGCGAGCCGACCGGGGAACCCAGCCCAGGCTGGAGTTGAGCCAGCCGGCTGGTAGGATAGGGTGTGCCGGGTCAGCTGTCCTGCTTGTTTGACTGCACCTGTGTCTGGCCAGAATGCTGGTTCGGGATACGCTTGTAAGGGAAGCCCCGGGGTGCAGTGGAGCAGGGTCTGAAATGAACCCTCAGTGGGTCTAGGTCCTTGAGTTTTCATATTCTATTGATGTGTTATGTTCATTCATGCATGCAATGAAGTTTTTCCGTACCATGTCTGGTGGTAGAGGTGAGTGGACTGCAGTGAGCTTGGCACACGATCCCCTGATGTAGGGAGTGGGGCCAACCACAGGAGAAACACCAGTGCAGTGAGAGCTGAGAACAGGGGACCTGATCTTCCTTGGAACCTGTGGCAGGCTTCCCAGAGGAAGTGCTCTTTAGGCTGAAACCTGAAGGAAGGGTGCGGGTGAGTGGGTTGGGGGCCCAGGGAAGAGAATACCCAGCATGTTTCCAAGGCCTGAAGCAGGTGGGCAGACAGGTATGTGGACTGGAGGCCAGGGCAGTCATGGGAGGTGATGCTGGAGAGGCAGATGGGTCAGGACCCGAAGTACCCTGTAGATCACATGCAGCCCTGTGGGATTCCGGCTGTTAGATGGATAGCGGTGGAGAACCCAGGTAGACTCTGGCCATGATCAGGGCACTGGAGTGTGGAGAGTGGATTGAAGAGGCAGTGGGGGCTGGGGGTGGGGAGGAGCATTGGGGAGAGGTTCTCTGGGAGGTGTGCTGGTTAAGTGTCAGCACCAGGAGAGCCTTTGATCTGCGTGAGCACCCAAGCTGCTGCATGTATTGGGGAAGCCCCAGGGTCCCGTGTGACAATGACATGAGCATGCATCTGCCCTGGGAGAGGGCCTGGGACAGATGGGCACTTCTGGGGTGGTTTGGTTGGCATTTCAGTTCCCACGTGGTCGAGGTTGTAACCGATGGTTGGTGAATTCTCTGGAGCAGTTTTCAGGTGTGGTTTTGGAGCCCAGGGTCGTCCTCTTGGGGGGAGCTCATTTTTCACGTCTGCCATCGAGGCTGGACCCCATCACCCTCTTCTCCATAGGTTCTTGTCAAAGGCTGAAGTCTTTCCTCTCAAATTCCTCTTGGTTTGTGAAGAAGCAGAACAACCTGTGTCTGGAGCAGGGTGATGGGCCTGTGCCCGGCAGCAGCCTGGGCACCAGGATCTGGGAGAGCAACAGTCAGGGTAGGAGCTTGTGTTTGGACCTCGAGCCTCGGGCCACCTCCCAGGCTCGTGGCCCTTCTCAGGGAGGATTCTGCCTTGGGGCCATGAGCATAGACACAGCATTGCCTGTTTCCTGGCTTACTCTGCTGAGTCTGGGGTTAATGCCATCTGAGCGCCACGTGCCACTGCAGGAAGGGGGTCTAGCGCTGTATTTCTGAGCATATTTCCAGGGCCTCTTTTTCACGGTTTGGGGGAAGGGGCTGAGACAGGAACTGGGACCTCCATACCGTGCAGTGGGGCCTGCGTGCTGGCCGCCAGCTGTGTTTCTGTTGCTGAAACACAGTAGCCCTGCTGGAAGGCTGGGTCTGAGCAGGAGTGGGTGTGGCTCCCCACCGCCCCTGCAGGTGTCCCACTGTGTCCTTCCCTCCAGGCCGGGCTCGCCCCCAGCATCTCCATCCTGCAGCATGACCACCACATCCAGAGAGTCATCAGCCTCTGCCACATGTCCTTCCCCACTGCCAACCTCACTCTGAAGGTAACTCGGGGCCTGGCTTGTGAGGGGGCAAGAGCAAGCAGACCTCACCCCAGCACACCCCCTCCCTCCACCCCTGGAATTACCTTTGTGCCACCTGCTGCCTTCCAGCCGGTAACTTCCATCTCCCCTTACCTCCTTGCTTTCAGAGATGGAGTCTGCGCACAAGGCTTTGGAAAACTCGCCCAGCTTGCCAGAGCAGAGCTCGCCAGGAGGCACCAGCTCGAGCCTGCAGCCCCCATCCTCCGGGGGTCTCCAGCGGGGTCAGCTATTGCTCCTTTTGTGGAGTCTCCATGCCCCCCATGCCTGTGGACTCGGTCGCACCTTCTGCAACCCTTCCAGGTACCTCTCTCTCCCCTGGTCCAGCTCAGGGATCCTTCTCCATCCTTGAGGGAAACTCAGGTTTGCAGCCCTGAGCCCCCACCAACCCCCTGCCTTGACCTAAGGAGTGTGTTCTCAGCTGGGGGCCACAGGTTCCTGGGTGCTCGGTCTCTGGCACTTGCTACTCTCACCTTCTGCAGAGAGGTCCCAGCAGAGACTCTGTCGCATGAGCAGCTGTCTGAGCCTTGCCCTCTACTCTGTGAAATAGCACAGGGTCATGATGGCCTGGTGTGCAGTCACCACGCCAATGAGATGAGCTCACATCCAGGAAGGGTTTTGTATCAAGTGAGTCTCAATAAACGGGAGCCAGTTTTACCCCAATGGTCCCTGTCCTCATCACAGTGTCAGTGCCCAAAGGAGCCCGTGGGAATTCAGGGGGCCCAGCTGCCAGCATCCCAGTGATGCGATTCCAGCAGATCCTTCTGACTGTCCACTGTGGATTCAATAGCAGGGAGATGAAGAGGACCGTGACTCAGAGACCATGGCAGGCTTCTTTATGACTGAGCCCTTCCTGGATGTGCGGGGTGGTGGGTGAGAGGGGAAGGCCAGCTGCAGCAGCCCCTCCCCCTGGGCCCTGGGCTGCACAGGAGCCCAGGGCCAACTCTGCTGCATTCCCTCCCCTCACTGCTTTGCGGGACCTTCTAGGACAGTGAGACTTGATCCTGTTCCCCTGCCTCGAATTCTGTTTCCAGGCAGCCCATGCCACCTCTCTACCTGGATGGCCATGTGTTTGTGCATCAGCCCCGACTGGTTCCTCAGACCATACCTCAGCAGCAGAGCTACCAACAGGTGATGCCAGCGAGACAGGTGACCAAGGATAGAGGGGAGAGTGCAGCACAGGGCCTGACTGGCTGTTCACGGCCTGTCTCGTGTTTTGCACCCCTCACATTACTGCTGTGTGCCTGGCACATTACAGCAGCCAGTGTTTACTGAGTGAACACGTGGGAGCCGAGGAGGAGGGATGGAGCTGAGTGCTCTGGACTGCTAAGCTTTCCTTTCTTGACGCTCTCCCTCCTGCACCCTAGCTGGGCAATTTACTGAAATGGAATTCTCATTGGTGATCTGGTATCGTTCTCATGAAGAGAAGAAAGGCCTAGACTCCCAGGCATGGATGCGTTAGAAAGAGGTAATTGTAGAAGTGAGCAGGTGTCTGTGTTCATGCACAGCGGGCACACTGCTGTGCTGCCGGGGGCCGCATGTGGGGGGAGTCTCCCTCCTGAAGCTGCTGTTGGGCCTTCCACGGGGTTCCTGTGCCCGTCAACCCTTGTACCTGCAGAGCCCAGGATGAAGTGCTGCTCCAAGGGCAGAGAACACAGCCCGTCCTGATCTTTTCAGAGCATATTCTTAAACATTATGTCGTTTGGTTCTGCAAGGTCTCATAACTGGGTCATACCACACGTATTCCTCTTTCCGTGGTGTTTTCCATCCACTGTTCCGTTTCTGAGCCCGCCTCTGTTGGGGGTGGAGCTCGGGCTCGTTCGTCCTGCTGTGCAGGATCCAGTGCAGGGATGGTTGTAGTGCTGGTTTGGGGTTGCTTGCTGCCAGTTCTCTGCTCTCTCCTGAGAAGGAAGGAAGTGCAGGCAGGCTGTGTTGAGTTCGCTTTGTGGGTGGTGTTGGATGCCCCAGGGAGAAAGACCTGGGTGGACGTGAAGGGGTGATGGTGATGAGGTGTGAGAAGCAACTTGCAGGGCAGAGTGGTGACCTGCCCGCCTCCCCGTCTGTAGGCTGCCGCTGCCCAGCAGATCCCAATTTCCCTTCCCACGTCCCTGCAAGCTCAAGCCTAGCTGGGACTGAGGGGCGGGCTGCCCGTCTCCCAGTCTCAGGAGATCTTCAGCTCCTTGCAGCCCTTCAGGTGAGATGCCCGGGTTTGAGGGGGAGCTTGGCGGCTTGCCCCCAGGGGTTCCAGCCTTCACAGCCTGTGGGGCTGTTCCCTTGGCCACCTGTTGCTGTGCACATATTCACGGGGGATGGGGGTGACGGTAGAGGGTGAGCTGTGGTGTGTTAGAGGCCAGGGGCCCAGCCTTGCCTTTTGTCCCCGTGTCCTCCTGCCTCCCTCCCTGCTCTCCCTCCTCGCTGCCCTTGGCGTGCTCTCTCAGTGTGTCTGTCCTGTACTTTTGGCCTCACACAGGTTTTCTTGTGCCTCATACAGCCTATATGTCTGCTTAATCTGGTGATGTTCAAACTGGGGTCCCTAGACTAGCAGCAGCAGCATCTAGGAGCTTGTTGTAAATGCAGGTCCTCAGGCTCCATCCCAGGCCTCTGAGTCAGAAACCCTGGGGCTGAGCCTGTGTGGGAGCGAGTGCTCCAGGGTCTCAGGTGAGACCAGCCAGTTCAGCCGCTTACCTGACCCGACCATCTGTCTGGCATTCACAGACACTTTCTTTTGGGCTTTCAAAAGACAGGTGGCACTAGTGGTAAAGAATCAGCCTGCCAATGCAAGAGATGCAATGGACAGAGGTTCAATCCGTGGGTGGGGAAGATCCCCTGGAGAAGGAAATGGGAACCCACTCCAGTATTCTTGCCTGGAAAATTCCGTGGATAGAGGAGCCAGGCAGGGTCCAGTTCATGGGTCGCAAAGAGTCAGACACAATTGAGCCCACACACATATATGCACATATACTTTTAATCTAGGAGAAAGCAGAGTTTAGAGAAGTGGTTACAGTTCAGGACAGAGCAAGATAAAACATGAGGAGGACTTCCCTGCGGGTTCAGTGGGCGAGAATCCACCTGTCAATGCAAAGGAGTCTCCTTCGATGCCTGGTCTGGGAAGATCCAACGTGCCACGGAGCAACTGAGCCCATGCCCTGCAACTAATGAGGCTGTGCTCTAGAGCCCATGTTCTGCCATCAGAGAAGCCACCACGATGAGAAGCCTGTGCTCAGCAACTAGAGTGTAGACGCCACTGGCCACAGCTAGAGAAAGCCCGTGTGCATCAACAAACACTAAGCACAGACAAAATTATATAAATAAAGTCAACGTGATGAGAGGAGAGCAGGCCAGCTTCTCCGAGGAAAGGGCAGGGCTCAGCTGGGCTCAGGATCCTGTTTGAAAGCCAAGTGGGAAGTAAAGCCTTGCAGTCGCTTACAGATGATTAAACGAGCTCTCTGTCCCAGGCTCCCCTATGGGTGCTGCAAATGGGTAGCTGTGAGCAGATGTTGCTACAGTTTTAGTTGTAGGTTTAGCAGATATTAATAGGTTTTTGCCATCATCCCTGGAGAAAAACACGTCAGGGCAGAACTAGAGTCACATGGGTACGTAGAGTAGGTGTGGACACTCTGGTCAGACGTGTCAGGAAAGCCCAAACAGTGTACCGAGCAAGGGTCTACCATGTTGGCTTCTGCTGTCCTCCATACCACAAGTGGAAGCTCATGAATTAACCAGACCCACATGAGGGTCTGACATTAGGGCAGAAGGAGAGTCAGTGGGTCGTTTAGGTGGCTCTGACTCCTGCCTCCACAGGCGACACCGTGAGGACACCCTCATACACCCCCACTGAGGGGACTGGTCACAGTTTCCCAGGAGCAGAAATGCTGGACTTCAGGGATGTGCAGGCTTCACTGGATTCAGTCTTGCCAGGCTGCTCCCTGGCAGGCTGCACCTATCTCCACTCCTACCGTATCCTGAGACCTTTGTGGGTTTTATCTTCTGTAACTAGCATATTTGTAACCTTTGCCCATTTCCACAAGTCAGAATTGTAGTTATATTCTTGATGCAGAGCAGGATATTGAATATATCAGTATATTCTTGATTTAATCTGTTATGGGCTTAAAACAATGTTTAGGAAGTGCTTCCCCACTCCTAGCTCACAAGGATATTTTCTTAGTTTCTATAGTAGATTTATTTGTTCGGTAACTCAAGGAACAGTTTTTGCTGGACACCTCTCCAGGCCTCTGTGGAGGTTCCAGTCCAGCTGGGAGAGACTGCCAAGAAATGAAAAAACACCTGCACAATGTAACCTATGGGAAGCTGGTGAGATCTCTGGCGAGAAGTACAGCAGGCGAAAAGAGAGGGAGTGCTTGGAGGAGTGGTTTTGCTTTTTCAACCGGGCGGTCGGGGTCGGCTTTGGTGTGAAGCAGAGACGGAGTGAAGCCTTGAGAGAGGTTTGGGAGCGTGGGGAGACCTGTGTGGCTGGAGCAGAGTGGGCTAAGAGGAGAGCAGCAGGACAGGGGGCCGAGAGCTGACGGGGACTGGATGTGGAGGCCTCAGGGCACATGCTGAGGGCTTGTGCTCCGAGTGAAGTGGGAGGAGGTGGAGGGTGGCTGTGGGTTGGATTGTGTCCCCCGGAAAAAGATGTTGAAGTCCCAACCCCTGGAGCCTGTGGATGTGACAAAATCATGCCATTTTGAAAAATTCACTGTTTTTACTATTTCATTTCTGGGATTATTAAAGGTGATAAAGAAGAATCATGACCTAAGTGTCCTCTTATTTGTTTTAAGTAATGACCTCTGATAAAATCTCGGAACACGTTTTGAAGGCTGAGTGAGGAAAAGAGACTTCCCTGCTGTTTTCAAGTACAACGGGCCTAACCTGACTCACAAGGAATGCCCCACATCCATGTTACTTCGCTGCAAGCCGTTCAGCAGGTGGCTGTAACAAGCACTGCTTCTGGTCAGCCGAACCACGTCTTTTTTCTGGGTCAGAAACTAGCCTCAGTAGCTGACAGCAAAATCAATGGCCCTGCCAGATACCACAGATAAGGTGACCTTCAGTACTGACATGAAAAGGCAGCAGCACCCAGCCTGCCTCCCACAGCAGGGGCCTCTTGTGCCCTCACCTCTCTTCTCCCTACGGCTGATGCTCCCAGCTGCCCTGGGTGCCGGGTCAGCAGCGTCTCTAGGCCATGATGGAAGGCAGAGACAACCAGAGTACCCGGGGCTTGGGTTTGGGGGAACCAGGCCAAAGGCACAGACCCTAAGCCAAGGGGAATCCTGGTGCTGAGAGAAAGGAGGAGAAGCCACGTGAACTTCCTCACCCTCCCTGGTCAAGGACCAGGCCGATTACCACGAACGGTTTTTCCTAACACTCCAGACCAACCCCCGATCTGAAGAGGTGTATTTTGGTCCACGAGGCTAACCTGAGAATCAAGGGCCAGGAAAGCTAACCAGAACTCCAGGCCCTTTGAGCTCTGGCCCCTTTACTCCACCAGGCACCTCCCTCTGTTTCCAACTTTCTACTTTATTTTCTTTGATCTTAAATTGCATTTATTATTATTTCTTTATTTTAATTGTGCCATTTGTTGTTGTAAATTTAGTTTTTATTTTCTGAGACAGAGTCTCACTGTGCAGGCTGGAGCAGGGGGCCCAATGGGAGGGAACAGAGCTGAGACAGACCCCTCCCACATGGGCAACTCACTGACGGCAGATGGGGTGCTGGAGGGCCTATGGGACAGGGTGGCCTTTCCAATCAAGGCTGCCGGTCACTGGAACTCCACAGGCCAATCATGAACCCAACCCCACTCTGGCACCACACACGGACATCGCTTCCTAGGAGACTTCCATGGGGAAGGCAGGGCAATCCATGGGGCATGTCACTTCTGCTTGGTTGAAGCCATTTGTAAATTATAGTGTATTATAGAAGGTGATGAGCAGTGTGGGAAAGAACAGGGTGAAGAGAATTGACTGCCCACTGGGATGTGGGGAGGGTGGATGCAGGAGGAAGTCGGGTGAGAAGATGAGACCTGGGCAGACTCGGAGATGAGGGAGGTGGCCAGGAGCTGTATTTGAGGGCACAGCCAAGGCAGGGAGAACAGACTGCAAAACCAGTAATTCATCAGAAAACCTGGAGTGTTGAGGGTGCAGCCAAGAGGCCAGTGTGGTCGGTATGGAGTGAGCAAGAGTGAGCGTAGCAGAGGAGGTACAGAGGCAATGGGGGTTCACAAATGAGAATGTGGGGCCTTGTTTGGTCATTATAAGGATGTCTTGCTGATTGAGTGAGAATAAATCCAGTGAAAGGAACTGAACAGGGGAGACATATCTGGCTTACATTTTGAAAGGAAGGATCACTGTAGCCACTAGAGCTGCTGGGTGCTGGCAGGTGAGATACTCCATCACTGTCACCCCCAGGACCATCCCCGGCAGCAGCAGCTGCCTCCCTCCAGCCCACGGGGGCAGAGCTCTCTGGGTTCTGTCACAGCAGACTCTGTTCACATATATGGAGGAACAGGACCGGCTCTGCCCTGCCACTGGCTTCAAAGATCCCCTTAAAACCGGCCAAAATATATGAAGCTCAAGCTGTGAAAAACCTGGGCATCAGGCCAGGGAGGATCAGCAGTGATCTCTGGGAGCTGAGACACAGAAGAGATGAGCTGTGCAGCTGCCCCAGCTTGCTGTCCACACAGACTGTCAAGGCCATGTCCTGCCAGCCCCCTGGGTGTCGAGGGGGGATCGCAGAGCAGAAGCTGTTGGAGCTGGCAGGTGGCAGACCAGAGAGGAGAGGGTGGCAAAGGGAGGAGAGAACCCTGCATGTGGGCAGAGAGTCTGCTGGAGCCATAGCAGAAACTCTTCATTCAGGTGACATAAACAGTACTCAGAGGAATCTTGCCTCAAACTCCCACTGATTAACCCTTAAGGCGAAACTCAAAAGGATCAAAGTGTTTCTAAGGAAGTAAACAACATTACATTTTTAAAAGTTGTGGAATATACCTAGGGAAACACATACCCAGCACCCAAGGAAAAGAGTATGCTAAGAATGAGAAATATCCAAACCATTATGAGGAGAGAAATCAATTGATAAAAGGCATGTCAATTGGAAAGGAAAAAGTAAAACTTATCCAGAGACAACATGATTGCCTATGCAGAAAATCAAATGGCATCTACAAAATATTAACAAGAACTAATCAAGTTTAGCAAGATTATACTATAAAAGATATATTAAGACAGAGCTAACTCCCCAACCCAATCACTCAACTAATTGTCCCAGCACTTTGCTTCACTGACTTGAAATAAGTACAGTTGGCCACAAAATTCTTATTTTAGTCTGCCTAGATGTTCCGTCTCCTCATTCAAACTAAGTTGTTCATTTTAGTATGAAACCAAGCCAATTGTGACAAAGATGTTGGGAAACCAGAAACCTGGTAGCAGGTATATTCTGAAGAGAGATTGTGATCAACCATCTTTTTTTTTTTTTTAGGAGAGTCTGTCTTTTGTTTTGCTGCATCTCATGGCTTCTAGGATCTTAGTTTCCCACCACGGGACCGAAGCCATGCCTACTGCAGTGGGAGCCTGGAGTCCTGACCACTGGACCACGAGGGAATTCCCTGTGATCGAGAGTCTTAAAAAAGAAACAGAGAATATTTTAGGTCAATATTTCTAACTTTTGGAATATATTAATACTTTAAGGAAATAACCCTTGATAGAAAGAATTATATACATGAATTCCACTGGAATCATTAACCACAGTAATGAAAAAACTGTAAACAACTTAAATGATCAATAATTACATTATTATTGCTGTTGTTTTTATTTAATGACCCAATTTTCATTTTTTGCCCATGCCACATGGCATGTGGGATCTTAGTTCCACTACCAGGGATTGAAACTGCGGCCCTTGCACTGGAAGTGCAAACTCTTAACCACTGGACTGCTTGGGAAGTCCCCAATAATTACTTTATGATGCATCTTATATCTATTCAATAACACACTTTTGAAGAGCTTTTAGGAAGTGGAAAAGGTAGTATATTAAATTAAAAAATTCAGGAAAATCTTTAATGCTAAACTTGATAGAAGATAAGAGGAGACGACAGAGGATGACATGGTTGGATGGCACCACCAACTCGATGGACATGAGTTTGAGTAGGCTCAGGGAGTTGGTGATGGACGGGGAGGCCTGACGTGCTGCAGGCCATGGGGTCCCAAAGAGTTGGACATGACTGAGCGACTGAAATGAATATTACATGCTGTTATAAATTTAACTCCCAAGTACAACTAGAAAATATTGTTGAATGTTGACAGTATTTAGTGCTGAACATAGGGCTCAATTTTCATTTTCCTAATTAGTTTTTAATTGCCTTGTCCTACTGGAATATCTGAATTTTAGAACCTTCCCTATAACACGAGAACAAACATAAAAAGTTTTTTTTTTTAATCCAGAAGCACATTAGCTGAAAAGAAACTGAGTCACATAAAGTAATTTAGCTTTATTTTCTGCTGTAACAAACACTGAAGCACCCCACTCCTTAAGCAGCAGGGAAACAAAGCAAGTGAACCAACAGAGACCAAAGGGCACTACAGGCAAAAACTTACACTCAAATAACAAAGTGGCGATGCCTCTTAGTTTGAATTCCCTATGCCCCTTTCCTCAGCAAGGTGGGAGTCCAAGGCTCTGAATGTTCCGAATCACCAGGGAAAGCTGATCGAGGAATGGGTTCATGGAAATTCGGATGAAAGCAAGGTCTTCAGCAGTCCATGTACTAAAAGCAGGGAAAAGAAAATCAGGTTAAAGGGAAGATTGCTCCTGTAGGTCCAGGGTACCAACCCCCCTCCTTATACCAAGCCCCTCAGTGTCTCCATCATAGCACGCTTAAGAGGGAGCTCAGACCACAGCACCTGCCACCCCCACTTCCCAAGGCAAACTCGTCTGGAACTTACACAAGCAGGTCACTGCCATTCACTGCATATTCCTTCCGAATGAATCCTTGGTGGCGTTGGGCTTCTGGGAGCAGAGATCTGCAAGCCATGTCTGCCTCCAGGGGTGACTGGAAAGGCACTCTGAGTGTGCTGGGAGAGACACGGTTAAGGCACCACCCATTACAGAATTTGCTGGTATCTCGGGCTTCCTCACACCTCAGAGGCCTGCTTTTACCCCAGGATGCCCATCCTCCTGACCACAACCTGAGACCACCCTGAGCTGCCTCCCTAACCCTTCTGTCCATCTTCCCCACCCTCCAGGCTCCTCAGGCCTTGACAACCTCCTTTCCTGCCAGGCTGCCCAGTCCTGCTGCCCCGGATCGCCCCCGTACTCCCTTCTATCCCTTCCTCAGGCTGCCGGCATGTTTCCCTCCACCACACCACTGACCCTGCCCAGAAAGGCTCCATGAAAAGGATACAGCACCACCTCTCCACGTCTACGCCTTACAGCCACGGGTGCTCTTTCTTCACCAGGTCCTGGGGCACGTGGACCCTGGGGACGACCTCTAGCATCTTCCATCACCGCTCTTTCTCTGCCAGGCCCACCCCGGCGGCGTACTCGGGCCTGGGAACCACTGGGGCCCGCGCCCTCACCTCCAGCACCACCAGCTCCACTACCTGATGCCTGCATGGTTGCCGCACGACTCCCTCAGACCTCAGACGCCAACAGAAGGGGCGGAAAGATAGCTCCTCAGGCAGTCCCTCCCCTTCTGCATAAGAATGGCAAAATTGCGCATATGCAGACAGGCCTCAGGGCGCCTCCTCGCACCTGATTGGTTACCACCCCTCCTGCCCGGCCACCCCTGGGCCGCTATGGAGACCCCGTGGGGCTGGAGGGACTCTGCTCCCTCACAAAGCCATGCACCTTTCAGGTGCCCCCGATGCACCTGCTCACTCGGGCCCCTCCAGTGCTGGCCCAGACGGCATGGAATGGACCCCGCCAAGTGTCCACAGAGACGCCGCTGAAACACAAATGACGGCTTTCCAGTCTCAAGTCCTAAAGCTAGTTCCACAATGCAGCTTTGATTTCTCCAACCTATGCCACAGAAGGGTCTCACTAGACTAAGGTGGGAGTCGAGGGCAAGGGGCCAAGCCACACCACCCACCAACATCCCCGCTCTGCCTACTCCACATCTATACCTGTACTGTTTGACTCAAGTGATAGCTAGCACTTCCTATGATCCATGCACGGTTTCAGCTGCTTTCCATGTGTTCGTCCATCACATCAGTTTTCAGAGAGTATGGCCATGGCAGTGTCCTGTCTCCCATGATGCAGGTCTCCTCCAAACAAACCACACACACCCACTCTTACACCAACACCAGCGGCTAAAAGTCTTGTGCATTTTGGTTTCTGCATATCTCAAAACTATGATGACCACAGTGCTCCATCAGGCACTGGACTTAAGTTGGGTCTGAATGGTGAGATCTGCAAAGGATAATGATAATGACAATGACGAATAATGTCACAGTGACACAGTGATAGAACTATGAAGGGAAGAGAGTTATGATAGAATGAGTTTCACAGAGAGTTTACCACTGTGACAGGTGAATGCTTTTGAGTGAGTGTGACAGAGTGAATGTGTGATTGGGACAGGAATTTAAAAGGACAGCATGTGATGGGAAGAGACTTGGATGCAGAAACCATGACAGAGGGAGTGTGTGGCAGAGTGTCAGAGATACATTCTAAGAGAGATAGGGTGTGACAGAGAATATGTGTGATGGAAAAAGCATTGTAGAGTGATGCAGGAGTATTGTAGAAAGAGTGCGTGTGACAGATAATCTGACTCAGTATGAGAAAGTAAATGCAAGAGACTGTGTGAAAGAAAATGGGTCTGTCACACATATCAGAGTGTGACAGGGAACGAACCTGACAGTGGGAGGCAGCAGCCTGGACAAGTGGGTCAGTCCTCGGAGCCCATGTTTCCACCAGGGTGGCCGTGCCCTGGTCTCCATCTGGAGGAGGTCAGCAAATTGACTTTGTTCAGCTGCCCAAGAAGCACTGCTGTTAGAAAAGCTAGTGGATGTGATAAAATTCCAGCAGAACTTTGCAAATCTTTAAAGGAGAATGCTATCAAGGATTTGCATTCATTATGTCAGCAAATCTAGAAGACCACAGGACTGGAAAAGATCAATCCTCATCCCAATTGCCAAGAAGGGTAGTACCAAAGAATGTGCTAACCATCAGACAATTGCACTCATCCCCCATGTTAGTAAGGTCATGCTTAATATCTTGCATGCTAGGCTTCAGCATTGTGCGAACTAAGAACTTCCAGATGTCCAAGCTGGGTTTAGAAAAGGAAGAGGAACTAGACATCAAAATGCCAACAATCACTGGATTATATAGAAATCAAGGGAAGTTCAGAAAATCATCTCACATTGCTCCCTCAACTAGGCTAAAGTCTTTGTGTGGACAATGACAAATTATGGAAAGCTCTTAGAGAGATGGGAATAGCAGACCATCCTACCTGTCTCCTGAGAATCCTGGGTGCAGGTCAAAAAGAAACAGAACCCTATATGGAACAACAGATAGGTCAAGATCGAGAAAGGAGTATCACAGGGCTGTCTTCTCTCACCCTATTTGTTTAATCTATATGCTGAGCACATCATGAGAAATGCCAGGCTGAATGAGTTACAAGCCAGGATCAAGATAGGTGGGAGAAACATCAACAACCTCAGATACACGGATGATACCACTCTTATGGCAGAAAGCAAAGAGGAACTAAAGAGCCTCTTGATGAGGGTGAAGGAGGAGCATGAAAGAGCTGTCTTAAGACTAAATATTTAAAAAACCAAGATCATGGCATCTGGCCCCATTACTGCATGGCACATAGAAGGGGAAAAGGTGGAAGTAGTGACAGATTTCTTCTTCTTGGGCTTCAAAATCATGGTGGATGCTGACTGCAGCCATGAAATTACGAGACGATCGCTTCTTGGCAGGAAACTGATGACAAAACTAGACAGGGTGTTGAAAAGTAGAGACATCACTCTGCCACAAAGGTTCATAGAGTCAAGGCTATGGTCTTCCAAGTGATCACATTTGGTTGTGAGAGTTGGGCCGTAAAGAAGTCAGAGCACCAAAGAATCTGTGCCTTCTAACTGTGGTGCTAGAGAGGATTCCTGAAAGTCCCATGGACAGCAAGAAGATCAAACCAGTCAATCTTAAAGAAAATCAACCCTGAATATTCACTGGAAGGATGGATGCTGAACCTGAAGCTCCAATATTTTGGTCATCTATGGGAACAGTTGACTCACTGGAAAAGTCCCTGATACTGGGAAAGTTTGAAGGCAGAGGAGAGGGCGTCAGGGGATGAGATGGTTGGACAGCATCAGGGATGCTATGAACATGAACTTGGGTGAACTCCAGGAGATGGTGAGGGACACGGAGGCCTGGCATGCTGCAATCCATGGGGTTGCAAAGAGTCACACAGGACTGGGCAACTGAACAACAACAAAAGCTGCCCAGGCCACATTCTTCCCAATCAGATTCATCAGTAATAAAACTGATATTTGGATTGAAACACATGTCAAGGGGGATGTGTCAAAGGTTTCAGATGCTAAGCTCCACCTGTTTGAAAGGAGTGGGAAAGGAGAGGCAGCAGGTGTGAGTGGATGGTGTCAGTGAACTTGTAGAGGAAGTGATTCAGGTGGTCCAGTTTATAAAGCCACATACTTTCTTTCGAGCTTTCGAAAGACAGGTGGCGCTAGTGGTAAAGAATCTGCCTGCCAAAGCAAGAGACTCAACAGACACAGATTCCATCCCTGGGTGGTGAAGATCCCCTGGAGAAGGGAATGGGAAGCCACTCTAGTATTCTTGCATGGAAAATTCCGTGGAGAGAGGAGCCTTGTGGGCTACATCCTGTGGGTCTCAAAGACTCAGACAGAATTGTGCCCAAGCATACTTATACACATATACTTTTAATCCAGAAGAAAGCAGAGGTTAGAGGAGTGGTTACAACCCAGGACAGAGCAAGATAAAACATGAGGAGGACTTCCCTGGGGATTCAGTGAATAGGAATCCACCTGTCAATTCAAGGGACACTGCTTCGATGCCTGGTCCGGGAAGATCCAACATGCCACAGAGCCACTGAACCCATGCCCCACAGCTACTGAGCATGAGCTCTAGAGCCCATGTTCTGCAATAAGAGAAGCCACCAAGATAAGAAGCCGGTGCACAGCAACTAGAGAGCAGCCCCCACTCCCTACAACCAGAGAAAGCCTTTGTGCAGCAAGGAAGACCCAGCACATGCAAAAATAAATAAATAAAATCAACAGGAGGAGAAGAGAGCAGGCCCGCTTCTCTGACTAAAGAGCAGTGCAGAATTGGACTAGGGATCCTGTTCGAAAGCCAAGTGGGAAGTAAAGCCTCACAGTCACTTACAGACAACTGAGCTCTCTATCCCAGTTTCCCCTGTGGGTGCTGCAAAGCGGGAGCCATGAACAGGTATTTTTACAATTTTAGTTGTTGGTTTAGCAGATATTAATAGGGTTCACCATAATCCCTGGAGAAAAAATGTGCCAGGGCAGAAGCAGATTCACATGGGCATTGCTGCTCTTCTGCTGTATGGTGGTTACATGAACCAGCATCATGATAGTCGAAAGCTTTCCATGACTGACTTTGTAATTACTATTGTTGCCACTTTTTTGTGGTTGGTGAGCACTTCAGCTTGGGTTAAAGCTCTTAAAGATATTAATATAGCTACTGGTCATTATATTGTCCAGGAACTTAAGCCTTGTAATCTTCAAGAAGTGTTGTGTCATTTTTTTGTCTCTGTGACTACCTAAATGTATCTGTAATTTTTGGCTTTGTGAACATGATATTTTGGGGAGGAAATGCATGGTTTGTGTACAAGGAGGCCAGCTTTCACAGTCTGTCAAATAATTCTACTTCTCAAGGAGGTATTCCTCCTCCAACTGGAATATAATTGAAGGGAGAAGTCCACTGTAAGAAATAAGTGTCTATATTATGACCTGTTGCCAACATCTTGAGAAGCACTTTTTGTTTCTAACAAAAGTAATGGCTTTTTCAATAAATTGGTGGGTTTAAAATTTTGCTGCTTTTTTACATAAAACTTGTGCATTTCCTATAAATTCAAGATGTAAATGTATTCTCACATGTGAATTTGAAAATCCAGGGACCTATTATGAGATGATACACATTTTAAAATGAACAGTAATTTCTTCCCTACCGTTGTTTTCCCTCCAAAGTGTTTACACCTTAAGCCTTAATGTATATCTTCACTCAGAAAAGAGTTTTATTGTCATATAATAATAGGAAGAAAATCTCTATTGAAATATAGACTCCATTCAGTCACTCAGCCATGTCTGACTCTTTGAAACCCCATGGACTGCAACATGCCAGGCCTCCCTGTCCATCACCAACTCCGGGAGTTTACTGAAACTCACGTCCATTGAGTCGGGGATTCCATCCAACCATCTCATCCTCTGTTGGCCCCTTGTCCTCCCGCCTTCAATCTTTCCCAGCATAGGGGTCTTTTAAAATGAGTCAATTCTTCAAGTCAGGTGGCCAAAGTATTGGAATTTCAGCATCAGCATCAGTCTTTCCAATGAATATTCAGGACTGATTTCCTTTAGGATGGACTGGTTGGATTTCCTTGCAGTCCAGGAGATTCTCAAGAGTCTTTTCCAACACCACAGTTCAAAAGCATCAGTTCTTCGGTGCTCAGCTTTCTTTATAGTCCAACTCTCACATCCATACATGACTACTGGAAAAAACATAGCCTTGACTAGATGGACCTTTGTTGGCAAAGTAATGTCTCTGCTTTTTAATATGTGCTGTCTAGGTTGATCATAGCTTTTCTTCCAAGGAGCAGGAGTCTTTTAAGTTCATGGCTGCAGCCACCATCTGCAGTGATTTTGGTGCCCAAGAAAATAAAGTCTGTCACTGTTTCTATTGTTTCCCCATCTATTTGCCATTAACTGATGGGACAGAATGCCATGATCTTAGTTTTCTGGATATTGAGTTTTAAGCAAACTTTTTCACTCTCCTCTTCCACTTTTATCAAGAGGCTCTTTAGTTCTTCTTTCTGCCTTAAGGGAGGTGTCATCTGCATATCTGAGGTTATTGATATTTCTCCCAGCAATCTTGATTCCAGCTTGTGCTTCATCCGGCCAAGTGTTTCTCCTGATGTACTCTGCATATAAGTTAAATAAGCAAAGTGACAATATACAGCCTTGACGTAGTCTTTTTTTTAATTTGGAACCAGCCTGTTGTTCCATGTCCGGTTCTAACTGTTGCTTCCTGACCTGCATAGAAATTTCTCAGGAGGTAGGTCAGGTGGTCTAGTATTCCCATCTCTTCCAGAATTTTCCACAGTTTATTGTGATCCACACAGTCAAAAGCTTTGGCATAGTCAATAAAGCAGAAATAGATGTTTTTCTGGAACTCTCTTGCTTTTTTGATGATCCAATGGATGTTGACAATTTGAAATCTGGTTCCTCTGCCTTTTCTAAAGCTAGCTTGAACATCTGGAAGTTCAAGGTTCATGTACTGTTGAAGCCTGGCTTGGAGAATTTTGAGCATTACTTTGCTAGCATGTGAAATGAATGCAATTGTGCAGTAGTTTGAACATTCTTTGGCATCGCCTTCCTTAGAAATTGGAATGAAAACTGACCTTTTCCAGTCCTGTGGCCACTGCTGAGTTTTCCAAATTTGCTGGCATATTGAATGCAGCACTTTAACAGGATCCTCTTTTATGATTTGAAATAGCTCAACTGGAATTGCATCACCTCCACTAGCTTTGTTCATACTGATACTTCCTAAGGCCCATTTGACTTCACATTCCTGGATGTCTGGCTCTAGGTGAGTGATCACACCATCGTGCTTATCTGGGTCATGAAGATATTTTTTGTACAGCTCTTCTGTGTATTCTTGCCACCTCTTCTTAATATCTTCTGCTTCTGTTCAGTTCAGTTCAGTTCAGTCGCTCAGTCGTGTCTGACTCTCTGCGACCCCATGAATTGCAGCACGCCAGGCCTCTCTGTCCATCACCAACTCCCGGAGTCTACCCAAACCCATGTTCATTGAGTCGGTGATGCCATCCAACCATCTCATCCTCTGTCGTCCCCTTCTCCTCCCGCCCCCAATCCTACCCAGCATTAGGGTCTTTTCCAATGAGTCAACCCTTCGCATGAGGTGGCCAAAGTATTGGAGTTTCAGCTTCAACATCAGACCTTCCAATGAATACCCAGGATTGATCTCTTTTAGGATAGATTGATTGGATCTCCTTGCAGTCCAAGGGACTCTCAAGAGTCTTCTCCAACACCACAGCTCAAAAGCATCAATTCTTCGGTGCTCAGCTTTCTTCACCGTCCAACTCTCACATCCATACATGACCACTGGAAAAACCATAGCCTTGACTAGACGGACTTTTGTTGGCAAAGTAATGTCTCTGCTTTTAAACATGCTATCTAGGTTGGCCATAACCTTCCTTCCAAGGAGTAAGCGTCTTTTAATTTCATGGCTGAAGTCACCATCAGCAGTGATTCTGGAGCCCAAAAAAGTAAAGTCTGACACTGTTTCCACTGTTTCCCCATCTATTTCCCATGGAGTGATGGGACCAGATGCCATGATCTTAGTTTTCTGAACGTTGAGCTTTAAGCCAACTTTTTCACTCTCCTCCTTCACCTTCATCAAGAGGCTCTTTAGTTCTTCTTCACTTTCTGCCATAAGGGTGGTGTCATCCGCATATCTGAGGTTATTGATATTTCTCCCGGCAATCTTGACTCCAGCTTGTGTTTCTTCCAGCCCAGCGTTTCTCATGATGTACTCTGCATATAAGTTAAATAAGCAGGGTGACAATATACAGCCTTGACGTACTCCTTTTCCTATTTGGAACCAGTCTGTTTTTCCATATCCAGTTCTAACTGTTGCTTCCTGACCTGCATACAGGCTTCTGTTAGGTCCATACCATTTCTCTCCTTTATTGAGTCCATCTTTGCATGAAATGCCCTTTGGTTTCTCGAATTTTCTTGAAGAGATCTCTAGTCTTTCCCATTATATTGTTTTCCTCTATTTCTTAGCATTGATCACTGAGGAGGGCTTTCTTATATCTCCTTGCTATTCTTTGGAACTCTGCATTCAAATGGGTATATCTTTCCTTTTTTCCTTTGCCTTTCACTTCTCCTCCATGCACAGCTATTTGTAAGGCTTCCGTAAACAACCATTTTGCATTTTTGCACTTCTTTTTCTTGGGGATAAACTTGATCCTTGCCTCCTGTACAATGTCATGAACCTCTGCACATAGATCTTCTCGCACTCTGTCTATCAGATCTAATCCCTAGAATCTATTTCTCACTTCCACTGTATAATCGTAAGGGATTTGATTTAGATCATACCTGAATGGTCTAGTGGTTTGTTTTTTTTTTTCCTACTTTCTTCAATTTAAGTCTGAATTTGGCAATAAGGAGTTCATGATGGGAGCCACAGTCAGCTCCCAGTCTTGTTTTTGCTGACTGTATAGAGCTTCTCCATCTTTGGCTGCAAAGAATATAATCAATTTGATTTGGGAATTGACCATCTGGTGATGTCCATATGTAGAGTCTTATCCTGTGTTGTTGGAAGTAGGTGTTTGCGATGACCAGTGCTTTCTCTTGGCAAAACTCTGTTAGCCTTTGCCCTGCTTCATTCTGTATTCCAAGGCCAAATTTACCTGTTACTGTAGGTATCTCTTGACTTCTTACTTTTGCATTCCAGTCCTCTATAATGAAAAGGACATCTTTTTTTGGTGTTAGTTCTAGTAGGTCTTCGTAGAACCGTTCAACTTCAGCTTCTTCAGTGTTACTGGTCAGGGTATAGACTTGGATTATTGTGATATTGAATGGTTTGCCTTGGAAAAGAACAGAGATCTTTTTGTCGTTTTTGAGACTGCATCCAAGTACTGCATTTCAGACTCTTTTGTTGACTGTGATGGCTACTCCATTTCTTCTAAGGGATTCTTCCCCACAGTAGTAGATATAAAGGTAATCTGAGTTAAATTCACCCATTCCAGTCCATTTTAATTCCCCAGTTCCTAAAATGTTGATGTTCACTCTTGCTGTCTCTTGTTTGACCACTTCCAGTTTGCCTTTTTTCATGGACCTAACATTCCAGGTTCCTATGCAATATGGCTCTTTACAGCATTGGACTTTACTTCCAACACCAGTCACATACACAACTCAGTATTGTTTTTGCTTTCACTCCATCTCTTCCTTCTTTCTGGAGTAATTTTCCACTGATCTCCAGTAGCATATTGGGCATCTACCTACCTGGGGAATTCATCGTTCAGTAGACCCAATTTCCCCCTCAGTCCGTCTCTCCCATCAGAAAGCTTTTATAAGCCTCTTATCCTTCTCCATCAGAGGGCAGACAGACTGAAAACCACAACCACAGAAAACTAGCCAATTTGATCACATGGACCGCAGCCTTGTCTAACTCAATGAAACTCTGAACCAAGCCGTGTAGGGCCACCCAAGACGAACGGGTCATGGTGGAGAGTTCTGACAAAACGTGGTCCACTGGAGAAAGGAATGGCAAATCACTTCAGTATTCTTGCCTTGAGAACCCCGTGAATAGTATGAACAGTATGATCAACCTAGACAGCATATTAAAAAGCAGAGACATTACTTTGCCAACAAAGTTCCATCTAGTCAAAGCTATGGTTTTTCCAGTAGTCATGTATGAGTGTGAGAGTTGGACCATAAAGAAGGCTGAGTGCCGAAGAATTGATGCTTTTGAACTGTGGTGTTGGAGAAGACTCTTGAGAGCCCCTGGGCTGCAAGGAGATCAAACCTGTCAATCCTCAAGGAAATCAGTCCTGACTATCCATCAGAAGGACTGATGCTGAAGCTGAAACTCCAACACTTTGGCCATCTAATGTGAAGAACTGAGTAATTGGAAAACACCCTGATGCTGGGAAAGGTTGAAGGCAGGTGAAGAATGGAACAACAGAGGATGAGATGGTTGGATGGCATCAATGACTCGATGGACATGAGTTTGAGCAAGCCCTGGGAGTGGATGATGGACAGGGAGGCCTGGCATGCTGCAGTCCATGGGGTCACAAAGAGTAGGACATGACTGAGTGACTAAACTGACTGACCATTTTTCCAGTCATTTTGCTCAACAAGAAACATCAAAGAGGTCATTTCATCCTCACATATACTGCCATTTTCATCATGGTTATTTTTAACAGTGAGATGATTGCTTTTTTTTTTTTTTTCCCGCACTTGCCTGTATTTTCTCTACCTCTGACAGTGACTATGGGTTACATTTGTAATCCAAAAAAAAAAAATAAGAAACTTATTCAGATATTGTTTAGAAAAAATTTTAATTAGTCCCCAAGTGACCTATTTTGCCAAAGTTTTAGTTACTGTGTTTAAATCTTTGGAGGTTGATGTTTCCTTTGAAAGTGCTGCTAATTGGCACCTTTTCTTGATGCAATTAGAAGCTCCATCATGATGTCTCTCAGGTCCCTGAGCCTTGGGGCCCGGGCTAACCATCGGGGGTGGGGGGGTGTCCAGGGTGGCACAGCTCTGCCTGCCTTTGTGACTTTGAGCTGCTGCCAAAAAGCAACCCTTTCTAAGTTGCACACATAATGCTCATTGCACCTGGACAGGTGTTCCTCTAGAGGACAAGTGAGAGTTTGCTTCAGCAGTGTTTTCATCACTATCACACGAGCATGTTTTGCTCTTTTACTTCTTCCAAGTACATGTGTGTACATGTATATACGTGAGTAAACACAGAAAGCACACACCCACACCAGGCCGTGTTCACATGGCCGAGCACATCACAGCCCCACCTGGCACAGACACGTCTGGCTGGTTATCAGTCAAGGCCTGCACCTTTTTGAATCAGAGAAGAAGACTTGTTTGGAATAGAGTAAATATATTTAGAACAGATTAAGCATAATCTTTTACGACTAAGGCTAAGTGGTGATAGGCCCTGAGCGTATAAATTCAAGGAAGTTGATGGTTAAATCAGCAAGGATCTCTTTGCCAGATACTGAACATTTTTCTTGAGTTTCTGAGCTTCAAGTCAGTGCAGACACCTAAACCCAGATATCCTGGAGGACCTGGACCCAGCCAGCCCCAGCTGACCTCACTCGATTTCTACCACTTTCCAATGCTTCCCTCTTCTTCCTTTATTGTTTTGATGACAGTCTTTTTCCACTTCCTCCTACTCTCTCCACTGTCATCCATCTAATCATGTTCAGTCACTAAGTCATGTCTGACTCTTGGCAAACCCCTGGACTGCAGTCCACCAGGCTTCTCTGTCCGTAGAATTCTCCAGGCAAGAATACTGGAATGGGTTGCCGTTTCCTCCCCTAGGAGATCTTCTTGACCTAGGGAGCAAATCCACATTTCCTGCATCTCCTGCATTGGCAGGCAGATTCTTTACCACTGAGCCACCTAGGAAGCCCATCCATCTAATCAATAGCCTGAAGTATCCCTAGGCACTCACCCTAGGCTGCCTTTTACCAGTGTGGCATCATCTCTTACCTGATAGATTCCTGTACCCCTGCTCTCTCAGAACCCCTCCTCTGATGGAAAGGTCAGTGGGTTATCATCACATCACCTAGGGACTCCCTCAACCCCTATAGACCCACACCCTACCCTCTCCCACCCACGAGAGATTCTCCCTCCTCCCTGGGCCCCCCATGTGCTGCAAGACCCCCATTTCACTGCCTGGAAGTGGTGGAACCCCCTATCTTCACACCCCTGCCCATCCAAGACCATGCGTATGTATGTGTGTGCATGCACATGAATACCTGGGTTGGGGCTATCCCGCCTTCCTTGCACACACAGCAAGGCCATGGTGGTCAGCAACCCAAGGCTGTCATCCCGTCAGAGATGTTCCATTGCCTTAAGTGTGAACTGGACTGAGACGGTTATTAAAAAGAGGTCCAGAACTAAGAGGCATCTGAGCTGTGCCTTAAAGTGAAGGGGAGATGAATGGTGAGGGTGGGCGAGGCTTTCTCAGCAAAGGGACTGCTTGGCCAGAGGAGACTAGTGGGTACTTTAATTGCTCTAAAGTCTTTATTATGGACTTTTCACATCTACACACAATGAGAGAGGACAGTATTAAAAAAAAAAAAAAAAAAAAAAACTACCTATGTTTGACCCAGCTTCAACACTTGTAAACATTTCACTGGATTATTTTGAAAATAGGGAAGGATTTAAGGGTGAGAAATAATATTTCTTAAAAAGATAAGAGGCACCCTTCTAAGTTTGTCTAATTAAAGGGGCGTCACAGGGCCGTGAAGCACAGGGCCTGAGTACGGTTGCAATGCAAAGTTTTTCTTGGTTGCTTTCTCTCTCTCTTTCACTTCTGTCTCTCTGTGCACAGAGACTTAAATTAGTGATCACCTCCCCTTCCCTTCGATAAACCTAGAATCATCATGAGGGTTCCTGCCAGTATCTCAGAATGGTATCCCACTCTGCCCCTCCAGGCTCTGACCTTCTTCAGGTCTGAGGGCACAGAAGGAAGCTCAGCTCCCGGGGGATGGGGCAGGGTGATGTGCGAGGCCCTGATACCACACCAGGCTGTGGTAGTTCTCAGCACCACTGATTCAGTGCCCTGCTTGCCAAGGCCACCTCTATGTGTCGTCCCGTGCCATCCTCATCACAGTCCTGGGAGGTGTGGAGTAGTATCACCCCATTGAATAACAACATGGGCATCTCTTTCTGTAGAGCATCAATAGCACTGAACCGTCACTGGTCCATCAGCTCTTTTGGCAGAGCCTCTAGTGGATTCTCCCCTGTTGCCTCCGTCTTCTCTCAGTGACTTGCACTGGCCTTGGCACAGGCCACAAAACAAGTAGGACTGGACATGAAGAACAATTACCCACATGGTTCTTACCCTCCAAGGTCTGCCACTCCCACTGAGAAGTGTCTCTGGTGACTCTGAGGGCCCCTTTGGGACAGGAGATGGGGTCATTACCTAGGAATGATCAGGGAGAGGGTAGGAGCCATGAACTAAGGAGGGCAAGCAAGGTTGGGAATAATGGAGGCTCATGGAGGCTTTGGGGGGTGTTTAGTGAGGAATGCTTTGGTGGGGGGGTGTTAAACCATCAGCAAGTGTATTGTTGACTGAACCTAAAGGCTACAGGCAGGCACTCACTGTGGTGGTTGAGTTGTCCAAAACTCAGCAGTGGCCACAGGACTGGAAAAGGTCAGTTTTCATTCCAATCCCAAAGAAAGGCAGTGCCAAAGAATGCTCAAACTAATGCACAATTGCACTCATCTCACACACTAGTATAGTAATGCTCAAAATTCTCCAAGCCAGGCTTCAGCAATACATGAACCGTGAACTTCCAGATGTTCAAGCTGGTTTTAGAAAAGGCAGAGGAACCAGAGATCAAATTGCCAATATCCACTGGATCATCGAAAAAGCAAGAGAGTTCCAGAAAAACATCTATTTCTGCTTTATTGACTATGTCAAAGCCTTTGACTGTGTGGATCACAATAAACTGTGGAAAATTCTGAAAGAGATGGGAATACCAGACCATCTGACCTGTCTCTTGAGAAACCTGTATACAGGTCAGGAAGCAACAGTTAGAACTGGATATGGAACAAGAGACTGGTTCCAAATAGGAAAAGGAGTACGTCAAGGCTGTATATTGTCACCCTGCTTATTTAACTTATATGCAGAGTACATCATGAGAAATGCTGGGCTGGAGAAAACACAAGCTGTAATCAAGATTGCCAGGAGAAATATCAATAACCTCAGATATGCAGATGACACCACCCTTGTGGCAGAAAGTGAAGAAGAACTAAAGAGTCTCTTGATGAAAGTGAAAGAGGAGAGTGAAAAAGCTGGCTTGAAGCTCAACATTCAGAAAACTAAGATCATGGCATCTGGTCCCATCACTTCATGGGAAATAGATGGGGAAACAGTGGAAACAGTGTCAGACTTTATTTTTTTGGGCTCCAGAATCACTGCTGATGGTGACTGCAGCCATGAAATTAAAAGACGCTTACTCCTTGGAAGGAAGGTTATGGCCAACCTAGATAGCATATTTAAAAGCAGAGACATTACTTTGCCAACAAAAGTCCATCTAGTCAAGGCTACGGTTTTTCCAGTGGTCATGTATGGATGTGAGAGTTGGATGGTGAAGAAAGCTGAGCACCGCAGAATTGATACTTTTGAACTGTGGTGTTGGGGAACACTCTTGAGAGTCCCTTGGACTGCAAGGAGAGCCAATCAATCCATCCTAGAAGAGATCAATCCTGGGTTTTCATTGGAAGGACTGATGTTGAAGCTGAAACTCCAATACTTTGGCTACCTCATGCGAAGAGTTGACTCATTGGAAAAGACCCTAATGCTAGGTAGGATTGGGGACAAGAGGAGAAGGGGACGACAGAGGATGAGATGGTTGGATGGCATCACTGACTCCATGGACATGGGTTTGGGTAGACTCCGGGAGTTGGTGATGGACAGAGAGGCCTGGCGTGCTGCAATTCATGGGGTCGCAAAGAGTCGGACACGACTGAGTGACTGAAGTGGACTGAACTGAATCAAGAGTCATCAAGGACCCAGATCCTTTCCCTCCTCACCCTTCTAACAGCACGTGGGTGTTCCTAGGCTTGGTGGTGGGATGAATCACTCCTTCCTATTAAGTAATAGCTTGTAACCATGGTATTAAAATAATTTGCTTTATTTTAGTCTTTTGGCCGGACAGACATTCACTAACACCCCAGAGCCACCCCATCTAAGAAAGCATTAGGGTTTGTTCCATCTCTGACCACCAGAAAGGGCACGGTAAGGTCCAGGCACCTGAAGAACCTCAGAGAAGCCCTCAGGAGGAGGCACAGAGCTGCAGTGAGATGACCAAATGGGCTCTTGCACGTGGACCCCTGTTCCCTGTCCCCCTGCATGGGACCACCACCTGGTCCAGTCATGTCTCTGCAGAAATCTCTTGAGGGCACCCTTGACCTCTTTATTCCTCAGACTATAGATCATAGGGTAGAGCATGGGAGTGACGTTGGTGTAGATTAAGGACACAATTTTGTCCTGTTCTGGGGTGTAGCATGACCTGGGGCGAATGTAGATGAATGTTGCACAGCCGTAGTGCAGAAGGGAGACCAGTAGATGCCCAGCACAGGTGGAGAAGGCTTTGCTCCTGCCCTCAGCCGAGTGGATTCTGAGGATGGCAGTGATAATGAACCCATAGGAGAGCAGGATCAGCAGGAAGGGATCAACAGGATGAGCAGACAGACAAGGAAGACTGCAATCTCACTGTCCTGTGTGTCCAAGCAGGCCAGGAATAGCACAGCAGGGATGTCACGGAGGAAATGATTGATCTTGTGGGACTGACAAAAGGGCAGGAGGAATATCAGTGTGGTGAGAGTGAGTGAGAGTGCAAAGCTGCTGATGCACGCCAGAGCCAGCATCTGCACACATGCAGTCCTGGTGATGAGTGTTGTGTAGTGAAGGGGCTTTCAGATGGCCACAAAGCGGTCATAGGCCATCACGGCCAGGAGGAAACACTCCGCTCCACCCAGTGCGATGAAGAGGTGCATTTGCAGGGCACGGCCCAGGAAGGGCATCTGCTGGCTCCCGGACAGGAAATTGGCCAGCATGTTGGGGACGATGACCAATATATAGCAGATTTCAATGGTGGACAGGTTGTGGAGGAAGAAATACATGGGAGTCTGGAGGCATGAGTCAAAGAGGGTGATGAGCACGATAGTCACATGTCCTGCTAGGGTGACAAGATGCATGATTAGAAAGAGTCCAGAAAAGAAGATTTGTAGTTCAGCCAGGTCCCCAAAGCCCAAGATAATAAACTCAGAGCTTAAGGTGAGGTTTCTCTGCAATAGGACCTTCCTATATTCTCCTTTATAGAGCTCCTGGGCTGGAAAAGTCAGCTTTCTAGCAATCCACTAAGTCATGGGAGCCCCTGGAGTCCTTTCCACAGATGACCATTGCCCTCATTCTATGAGCTTTTGGACTTCTGCCTTCTGTTCACTGAGAGCAAAGGTGCGCTCACTCTGATGGTGACATCACATTGCCTGTTATTATAGAAATGAGCTGAGATGAGTAAAATCTATGTATGAAGTTGTTTTTAATAGACCCTATCGATAGTCCTCCTTCTGGCTATGTTTTGAAGGGTTGTCTCATTGGAGGGATTGGGAACTGAGGTGGTTATTTTAAAGTGAAAGTCGCTCACTTGTGTCCAACTCTTTGCGACCCCATGGACTGACTGTACAGTCCATGGAATTCTCCAGGCCAGAATACTGGAGTGGGTAGCCTTTCCCTTGTCCAGGGGATCTTCCCAACCCAGGGACCGAACCCAGGTCTCCTGCCCTGCAGGCGGATTCTTTACCAGCTGAGCCACCAGGGAAGCCCATGAATACTGGAGTGGGTAGCCTATATCTTCTCCAGCAGATCTTCCCGACCCAGGAATCGAACCAGGGTCTCCTGCATTGCAGATAGATTCTTTACCAGCTGAACTACTGGGGAAGTCAGTTAATAAGCATTTTAAAATATAAAGTGATGCTATGAAGCAGTGTGACAAGTTTCCTCTGTCATTTTTAAACTGGATTAGAAGGCAGTCCCCAGAATTCCAGTAATACTGTGGAAATATTGCCATTTTAATTTACAACCAGAATAAACTGCATTCAGCTAGGAGCCAAGGGATCTAAGTTCTAGTTGTCATCTTGTTCCATGTGATCCTGAATACTCTCAACTTCTGAAGTCAGAAGCCTCATCACAAAATGAAAAGGGCTGAATCAGATGTTACTTAAACTTAGGTTTAAACAGACACTGGGCCGACAGCGTCATTGATGCTATAGGGAATTTCTGTAGAATGTAAAGTCCAGCAAGTTGATCTTAAAGACACTTTTGACTTTGTGCATTGGCTATGTTGTCCCTACCTTACCACTCCCCCAAACTCCCAGAATCCTACATCCTGTGAACAGGATGTCCAGAGAGGAAGAAGCATCACCAGCAGGAGTTTCTGCCTCTGCTCTTTCAGCTGTACTCAGTCTCAGGGTGACCCCAACTTACGTGTCACCCTTTTCTGAGCCCTGGGCTGACTTAGTTTCCCCCCTAGCTTCCCACAGTGCTCCAGGCTTCCTCAACCATATTATTCACCACTGAGTCTTATAATTCTTGGATTCTTTTTCTGGCTACCCCAACAGCCTGTGAGCTCCATGATGGCAAGGATGATGCCACAGTTAGCCTCACCGATAGCAGCTGGTGCATGTTAGTATTATTGATAAAGATTTGTTGACTAAAAGCCTGTTGCTCATTTCTGCATCCTCTACAGTTAGGACTGATTGGACATGAAGTAGGTGCCCAAAATATATGCTGGAGTTCATGTTAAGTGAGATCAGGGAATCTTTGACATACTGGGAGTGTGGAGCTCATGATTGTCTGGGGAGGATGTAGAGTGAGAGGAACAGAAAGCAAAGAGGTGGGCCCGGTCACAGGGCCAACAGGACAGAACTAGGGACAAGAACTCTCAGGACACAGGGGTTGAGTGTCCGACATGACAGTAGCTTTAGCTGGTTTGTGTCCTGAGTGTGGGAAGAACCAGGCACCTTCTGAGATTCTGGGGGACATGTTTGCTTCTTTATTCCCCTAGTAGGACCCATATTTCCAGTAGGAAGCCTTGTGTTTAGCCTTTGATTTCTTCCTGTGCATCCCTTTCTCACAGCAGAAGAGAGAAGAAGATTGCTAAATGATGTAGAGAACCAAGACATTGAGAATCAACAGGAGTTAAGGGCCTCGTGGAAATGGAGGTGTCACTTAAAGGACAGGAGCTCACTTAGGTACCATTTCGACTGAGACCACTGTATTAGGTCCACTGAAACATGAAAAGCCATCTTGCCAATAGTTTTGCTTGGCTATCTACAATGTTTGTGATGATAGTTTTTCAGACACTTGCCTGTTACACTGACTGCTCTGTTTTTTTTAATTGATCGAAGAGCAGCTAGAGTCTCTAATTTGGACGGGTCCCTGGAGGGCTGTTTGCCCACTTGCTAGTGTAGAGCAGATGATCATGAAGTCTTCCCTAGATGGTGCCTTCCCTGCTCCCAGCCCTGCCACCAGCTCTTCCTGGAAAACCATACTAAGTCCCTGCCTGGTAGAGTGCACAGCCCAGCCCAGCTTTCCGTTCTGCCAACAGTCTGAGTGAGGCCACACTTCTGGGTTCTCACTTTTCTTCCTTGGACTCAGACCCTTGGCTCTGGCTTTGCCACACCCGGTCACTTGCACTCTTTTTTCCCATGACATGACTGCAGGCCTGTGGGGACTGCTTTGTTTTATTTGGGCGCTCAACCTTGGAAATACTGAAAACACACGAATAAAAAGTCACACGAGATCCAAACACTTAAAAAATGAGAAATGAAAGTCAGGGTGAAAGTTTCTGCTCCTTCAAGCCTCGCCCTGCTCTCCAGAGTGAATCACTGTCAGCCTTGAGGCTCACTTCCTTCCGTCCTTTGTTCTGTGTGTACAAGCACAGATACTTCATCCCACACACATATGAACATACACACACACACACACACTCCCACCTGTGTACCCAGAAACAAACAAACACACACCTTACACACACCAACATAAACACAATCACATGTACACACACATACACACACACCTAGTACACGCACGCAAGTATTAACACGCACATGCACACATACATCCATATATTCACACACTCACATATGTATATATATAAGCATTCATCACCCATTAACAAGCTGAAATGGGATCATATTATACAGACTCACTGCCCTTAGTGTTTTCACCTATTAATGTGTCTGGAAGAGGTTTTCAGTCAGTGCATACTGGTTTGCTTCACTCTTTTAACTGCTGCATTCTATAGTGTGGATGTGCTATAATGTAATTAATTATGATCAAATAATAATAAACAAAATCTATAAACATAAGTAAATAAAACATGATTAAAATGAATGAGACTTTAATCAGTCTTTCATTACTTCGCTGTTGAAGTGGTTTCTATTTGTGTCTCACCACACGCCATGGTCTGAAGCACAACCCTGCTGTGAATGCGGCTCCTGCTGTCTTCCTGCATCCCTGGGGCAGCCCCAGAGAAGAGACCTGATGTTACCTGGGAGGTTCAGATCAGTGTGTGAAGGGGAAAATCAGGGGGAAGCCTGAGAAGGAAGAACAGCCTCTCTTCAGGGAAGCAGGGCCAAGAGGCCTGCACCTGGTGATGCAGGTTCCCACAGCCGGGCAGGTGGCTCTCCCACGTGTTTGGACCACGGGCAGCGAGTCCTGGGAAGGCCTGCCTGCTGGCTGGCAGGAGGGGAGTGTCCTCAGAGGAGCTGCTCTATTCTGTCATTTATGTAGAGGTGGTGGAGGCAGGACTCCAGGAGCCCTAAGGGAAGAGAGGTGGGGCTGTGGTCCAGCCCACCGAGGTGAGTGCCTTCCCCAGGTCATACAGCTGAACCCAAACCCAATGACTTGCGTTTTCTTTGCAAAAACTCTGGTCTAGATGTTGACAACGTGGTTGAAGTCAGATCTGGCGAAAGTGCAAGGCCCACTGTGCTGGCCCCAGAATGTGGATGGGCCTCAGGCAGAAAATGTACAGGTTTCCCTGAGTTCACATCAAGCCTTCAAGCCTTTCTATAGAGGAGTGCACAATGGGCAGTGGAATCTGAAATTGGTGAGCTTGTAAGCCGCCCCCGCCCCCACAACCGCCAAAGCTGAGATTCTACAATGGGGCAGAATCAGGGCCGTCAGTGTCTCCATTTTTAATCTGCAAAATCTGAGTCATCAAACTAGGTTCATTGAATGAAATGGGGAATAAAAGTTATGGAAGATTGAGAAAGCTACTCCTCAGTTGACACCAGCTGCTGCCTAACACTTTCACCTCCCTGGTCCTGGTGTAGGTGATCTGCATCATTGTGCAGCCTCCATTCAGAAAGCAGCCCCTACCTGCAACCACTGGGGGCTGCTGACTGCAGGCCTTCAATTTGTTCACTTCCACAGCCTGCAGGCATGCTCAGAAAAGCCTCGTTACCACTGCAGTTCTGGGGGGGAATACCTGCACCCAGGCCAAAGCCTTGGAAGGCTATCTCAGTGCTGGGTTGCAGGCAGCAGCAGGAGAAGTCCCGCCCGCCAGCATTTTGCCACACCCCGCAACCAGAAACAGGACCCCCAAGAGCGCTCTTGGTGCTTAGAATCGAACACAATTTCCCCTTGAATCATTCCAGTAGTTTCCGCCTCTGATCCTGACCTCCGGATGGGCACTTGTCCACCTTCCTTTTCCTCCTCCCTGGCCTGTTTCTACTCTTGGCCACAGTTTCTAATAGCAAAAGCTCTTCTGCCATCTGATGGAGACAAACACCATGGAACTGGCTTGGGGAACACTTTGTCGAGGTGACTTTGCTGGAGAGACGTGATGTGGCAGCGGGTCTTAGTTGCAGCAGGCGGGTCTTCAATTTTTGTTGCAGTTGTAGCACGTGCCATCTTTACTTGTGGCATGTGGGATCTAGTTCCCTGACCAGGGATGGAACCTGGGTCCCCTGCACTGGGAGCATGGAGTCTTAGCCACTGGACCACCAGGAAAGTCCCTGCAAGGAGAACTTTGAACTTTATTGTCTCCCCAGGAAATTCATCAAGGGTTTATTTCTGGGATAGCTTGTGCTTGTCATGTGATCTTCTGGCATAATCTCTGATGAGGTATGTTGGGCACTGGTGGCTGGAAATACTAGGAGGAGAAAATAGAATGGCTAAGTATAAACTTTTGTATGTGGGTCCACCACAGAGTTAAGAGCTAAGCCCAGTGGCTTAAGAGGTACAAATATCTGTGAAATGTTGGATATGTACACCAAGGGGGAACTCTTGGTTCCTCTGGTTTCCTGGAGGAAGGGGACGCTACATGGAGATACAGTGAAACGTGCTGTGCGTGGGCAGCGCCCAGAGGTCTACATTTCTTCACCTGGGGGAATTTGTCACAGGTTCTTGGGGTGGAGTATTTGGTCACTTTCTCCTTCCCTGTCCAAGCAGCTGGGTGGGAGGCAGTGGTGCTGCAGACATGACCCTGCTCTATAAACCCTAAATTTTCCTCCAGTGTGTTGTTCAAAGTCGGATGGTATGTGGATCTAGGGAATTAGCTGTATTCACAAAGCAGCCTTTATCAGTGTAGACACTTTACTTCCCCATCTGGCAGGGAAGAGGGATGCTATTTATTGGTCCTTCTTCACTCCTCCAAATTCTCAACTTCAGTACTAATATTTGTATTCAAATTTCTTAGAAATTGTTCTGCCAAGTATGCAGGCATGCAATCTTGACTGGGGTGGGGGGTCAGGTCTCAGAATTCCCAGAATTCTCAGAATTCTTCAGGAGCATTCCTGGTCCCTGGAGGGAACTCTGCTCCCCCTTCCTCTCTTTATGGGTAGGGACTGTAGGCCTCTTCATGGAACCATGTGCTTGTATTTGGTTAGGATGTGATGAAGCAATCTGGTTGATTATTTTTCCCTCAACAGTCTCTTCGTAGTTGGTTTATTTATCAAGGTATAGTTGATGTACAGTATTATATGTTACAGGTGTACAACACAGTGACTCACAGTTTTTACAGGTTATGCTCTATAGTTATTATAAAATACTGATTATATTCCCTGAGCTGTACACTATTTATTTTGTACATAGTACTTTGTACTTGTTAATCCTGTTAGTGACAGGCCAATGGGTTCTCTTTATTTTCCTGCCTTGTATTTGGGCAACCACAAGTAATTCCATAGTTAGAACCACCTGTAGGTAGGTAAGTATTAGAGTTCTAGGACCACCAGGCCCCCCCACATCCTTAATTTCCTTCCATCTGCTTCCTTCTCTCAGATGATAAGAATCCACAAGCCTTTGAGCCAGGATGGGTTGGTTCCAGTCAATCCAGATTTGGAGTTGATGAGGATACCTTTTCAGCAAGTTTTGTTGTGGATGTTGCCCTGGCTTTTTGGTTTTATGATCCTTTTGTCTCTCTCTGTCTCTCTCTTTTCAGGGGTGAGGATTCAAAACTGATGTTGCCACCTCTGCTGCTACCTTCCCAGAATCTAGAAACTGTATTACTTCTGTGTCAGAATAATTAACAAAGATATTTTCATGTTGATACAGTAAAACAGAAAAGTTAGGAGTTCTGGGCAAATCGTGACTTGGCATGGGGTTAAGTCCCCTGTCCAGATTTCTCCTAAAAGGACAAATGGTAGGGGGCTGAGGGGGCAGGGTCCGCAGTGAACAACAGGAAAGCAGAGCTTCTTGGGGAGTTGTACACACCAGCTGAGAAGAGCCAGGGCTGGAGGTACAACAGCTGGAAGAAGGAGCCTGGTTGCATCTGGTCGTGTCAGAGAAAGAACTGGGCACTGCCATGGAATGGTTCTGTTGGGGGAACTGTGCCCTAGCAACCCACTGTAAGAGAGAAGGAACGTCTAGGCTGCCTTCATTTTAGGCTTCAGCCTCCCCAGCCCCACTATTATTTGTTCCACATCAAAAAGGAAACATCTAAAGCTGGGGGAGGTGATGCGTCCTCGCTTCCACCCAGTCACCCATTCGGAAGGGTGGAGTTGAGCTTGGGCCTCAGGTGGCCTGTCAGGCCCCAGATCAAGTCCACCTCTCAGTCAAGTCTGGCCTCAGTTTTAGCAGGCTAATGCTTGACTCTTGTCTGCTTCAAGTATCTGTGTTTGGTCCCCTTAATAGGGGACTCTTCAAATTTGGTCACAGATGCTAGAATACAGGAGGCATATAGCAACTGATGGCCATCAGTCTATTAATTCAGGTGTGTGGACAAGAATCACTCACTCCTGAAAGGACCCTGAAATGAAGCTTTGGACAAGGAAAACAGAAGTCCCCCTTGTTTGGCTGCAAGCGTGTTGCCCACGCTTGCTATCTGTTGTAATTCTTTGGCTCCAAGAGTCAATCCATTTGCCCCACCAGGACCACATTTACAATTGTGGCCGATCACAACATCAGTAATGTGCTTGGCAAACACCTCTAATCAGAATAATTAATAAAGATATTTTCATGTTGATACAGTAAAACAGAAAAGTTAGAAGTTCTGGGCAAATTGTGACTTGACATGGGGTTAAGTCCCCTGTCCAGATTTCTCCTAAAAGGGCAGATGGTTGTCCTTCGGTTCTCTTGTCACGATCCTTTTATTTTTCCTAAGGCTCTCTTTGCTTAACAAGGGCTAGGAGAGGTGACCCCCAAGCAGACTGAAGATCACAGAGTTGGGGTTCCTTTCCTGAGCCACGTGATTCAGCGACGCACCTCTGTTTGCCTACATGGTGAGTCAAGCTGAAGACATGCCAGCTATAGCTGTCCTTTTGTGTGTCCTGAGCAAGAGGACAGGCCTTTCTCATGACCTATCCTGATTTCACTGAAGCCCTGATCTGTGAGCAGTGGGGAGTAGCTGAGGGCTCTAGGGCCTCAGATGCAGAAAACTTCAAAGTCCTTGGCAAGCGTGTGCCCAGAGGGATGTCCTTCAGAAGCTGGGGACCAACTAGTTAGGAAATGCTGCTAGTTGGGGAAAGAGTGAAAATTTCGACTACACTTCCGGGAAAAGAGGACCCACATCTGCCCACAGGCTCAATCCCTATGCTGTCAGCTCTGCAGAAATAAAATCAGCCCCTCCCTGAAGGAGCTGACATATACAGCCCTTAGATCTTCAAGTCACTGATGATGGAGCCTGCCAGCTTTCATCTAAAGGAAAGCATGCACTGGACAGAGACTAGACGTCTTCCCATCTAGAAATCAAAACTTTAGGTAAGTGAGGACATCGTGGCTGTCCAAAGCCCTGTTGAAATCAGGCAAACAAACTGCAATCTGACAACAGAGAGCTAATGAAAATCTCTTTGTGGTCATCCCCAAATTGAAAGTCACTCAGTTGTGTCTGACACTTTGTAACCCCATGGACTAGATAGTCCAGGGAATTCTCCAGGCCAGAATACTGGAGTGGGTAGCCCTTCCCTTCTCCAGGGGAATCTTCCCAACCCAGGGATCGAACTGAGGTCTCCCGCATTGTGGGTGGATTCTTTACCAGCTGAGCCACCAGGGAAGTTCACCCCAAAGTAGGTTTAATCTCAGTAAAACCAAGTTTGTCTCAAAAGCAGAGCGGGAAGGGGCAGTGTTTCTGATGTTCTTGACTCTTCAATTGAGTGTTTGGGCTCCTTCAGTGAAGGAGACCTGGGTACCAAGCTGGCTGGAGCCAGGTACCCGGCCCACGTCACAAATGCACTTTTGTCACAATTCCATCTCATGCTGAGGTGAGGGGTGGGGGGATGCCATCTATGGCCTTTTCGGTGAAGAACAGCTTGGGGCCTCTTCCCTGGGGATGGTGTTGCCTGTATCTTAATGGTACGGGATACTTTTGAGTGGAAAGAGGCAGCTCTCCTCAGCCCTCCAGACAGCTCAGTCTGCCCCACTTCATGAGGCCAGAGTCAGCCCTCATGGCAACTCAAAGCCACCACCTTCCAGAAGGTCTAATCCTCTCCACGCTCCAGAACATGGCTCCAGCCCCCTAACAGGAGTTTCCTGTGGAACAAGGTCAATCGGTGGGTGCTCTTTGAACCCAGGTACACACCCCGCTCAGGCTAAATGCAACATTCCTAAGAAATATACACGGAGGGGTGGTTTTCAATTATGAATATTCACTGTAAGCAAGGAATCATATATTGGCAACTATTTCAACTTCTGTAAAATTTCCAGTGCTAGTTTAAAAATTGTGTGTGTGTGTGTGTGTGTTTGAGAGAGAGAGAGATTCACAAAACTCATTTGGAAGGAAATTAGCAAAACTGTCTACAGTCCACTGATTGAGGCTGGTAGGACCTGGGGTGTGGCCCACGAGGCCCTGACTGGGGCTGGCCTCAGGCCCCTCGTGTGTCTGCTCTGTGACCAGAGCACAATGAGCACATGTCACCGTCTGTCCTCTCAGCGGAGCTCCTTCCCCTCCCCACCTCCACGGTGAGTTCCTGCTTGGCTCAGGTGGTGTGCCAGGTCCCAACAGCAGAAGTAGGGGCTGCTTCCAGGACCTTGTGCTGTTTTTTAGAATCCAAGAACCTGAAGGCATGAAAGCCCTCGTGCGGGAAGTGAAAATGAGAGCCACAAGACAAGAGATGCAGCCCAACAGCTTTGGGGACCAGCAAGGAGGGGGTGGGGCAGGAGGTTCCCCAGGCCTGACTGGGGTGAATCACTTTCTCTCTCATGCTGATGTTGGGACCCTACAGTCATGAAGCCATGGAAACGTTGTCAGTGTCTGGTGCTCTCATGAGTGCTTTGGGACAAGAGTTGAAAGCCACTAGGAAATGAAGAGGCTGTACTTGAAGCCAGTGGTTCTCAAACTTTAGAGGCACCAGAAGGTGGATGCCTTCCTCCCATCACCCAAGATCAGGATGGTTGGACTTCTTGTGCACAGATGGTGAGCTGAGCAAGATTGACACGCTCAGCTTTGCTTCTTCCTCTCCTACTTCCCCTCTGATCAGCTGTAGAGGGAACCGGCTGGGTAGTTGTCACTCGTTCTTCCTGTTGCAGCTGCGGTGGCACTTCTTTCCTGAGCTGAACTGGGCCCTCTGGTAAGATCTTGAACCTCCCCACGATGTACTATGTGCCACTTTATAATTGTCTTTTTTCTTTTCTGTCCTTCCCATCAGATTGTGAACCCCTTGAGGACAGGGACTGTGTCCAGAGGTTGCCAGGAGTGAGTCTTGGTATGAGGTAATGAATTCTTGGCTCTAAAAACACGAGAGTAGAGAAGGAGGGGTGGATAGACACATATGGTAAAGGGATGTTCTCTCCAGGGCCTGCTCCACAGTAGGTGTCTCTAGTGCTAATTCAATGAGATGGACACATTAATAGAGCTTGTTGACTGAAGGGTGATGGAGGGAGAAGTGGAGAAGGGATCTGGCCTCTGCTGAGCCCCTAACATGTGCCAGACCCTGAGACAGCAAAGTTGAAATGACATTGACTTAGGTGGGGGTAGAGCAGACAAATGAGTTTGATGTTGATCGAAAGGGATGGAAGGTGACAGCAAATGTGCAAATGGAGATGCGTATCGGGAGATTTACAAAATATAAATGACAGCACTGGAGTTAGGAGCTTGGTCAAAAGCACAGATGTAGGAGGAGTCAGCCGCACACTGCTGGCCACACCGAAACCTCATATCTCATCATTCCGGTGCAAGGGAGGCCAGATGGAAACCGACTGTCTCGTCATATAGGGCAGAAGGATGATGGTGTGGTGGCACAGGAAAAGGCCCTCAGGACAATTCTGTTTTCTTCACTCAAGCTCACCATGCAGTTGGTGTCCACCGTTGGTCAGGCCTCCTGTAGCGTGGAGGGGTGATTCATGCGAGGCTTCTTGACTGGAAGACGTGATAAGTACTCTGCTGTCTTCCTGAAAACTTGTATCCACATGGGTGCAGGGCTCCTGATCCCTTTTGCTAGGTGGCTTAGAGGCTGGAAACTTCCGAGACGAGCTTGCATCCAGGGCTGTTGTGCTTTAACCAACCCGATGGGATAACCAATGTGTGCCTTTTTGACGAAAAGCTGACTCCTTCACTTTCTCTCCCACTGTAGCTGAGCATAGAGGAAATGAATTACCAGGAAATTGGAAACCACACCAGAGTGACTGAATTCATTCTCATGGGACTGTCTGAGCACCCCACGTCCCAAGCTGTTCTCTTCTGTGCACTGATGTTTCTCTATGTAGGAACTTGGCAGGAAACAGCATGATCATTCTCCTGGTAGGAGTCAGTTCTGAGCTCCACACTCCGATGTAGTTCTTCCTCGGCAACCTGTCTCTCCTGGATCTCCTGTTTTCCAGTAGTGCTGTAACCCTGATCATGGCCAACTCTGCAGAACTTCCCCACCATCTCCTACAGCTCCTGTTTTGCACAGCTTGCCATCCGAGCCTTCTTGGCACTGACCGAGTGTTTCCTTCTTGCCATTATGGCTTATGATCGATTCGTGGCTATCTCAGGCCCACTCAGGTACAACCTGGTGATGTCTTCTCGAGCCTGCGTTTTAATAGCTCTGCTTGCTTGGTTGACAGCTTTCCTGCTCACGATTATGCCTGTTCTGCTCTTTCCCATCAGTTCCTGTGGGCATAATTCAGTCCATCACTTCTCCTGTGAAGTCCAAGCCATGTTTAAACTGCTCTGTTCCAGCACCATTTTTCTAGAGGTTTTGATGATGGTTTGTGCTATCATTTCAATGCTGCTCCCTTTAATTCTCATCCTTATCTCTTACCTTTGTGTCCTTAGGGCTGTCTTAAGAATTCAATCACCTGACGCCAGGCTTAAAGCCTTTTCCACACGTGGTTCTCACCTGCTTGTGGTCACCATCTACTTTGGGACTTTAATATATATTTATGTGAAACTTCAAACCAAAAGGTCTCAAGATGGGGACAAAAATGTCTCTATATTTTATGCAGCAGTGACTCCCATGCTGAATCCACTCATATACACCCTGAGAAATAAGGATGTGAAAGCTGCTCTCAGAAGAGTAACCTGTGGGGCAAAGTCCTGATGCCTCGATCAGGAGACAACCCTGATAAGTTTGTATCTGCAAATGACACTTCTCAAATGGGAAAGGACTTGCAAAGCATCTGGTTAATGGAAGAAATGACCTGAGAGCAGAGATCTGATGCCGTAAAAATAGAAAACTGCTGGATGTCACATGCATCCTGAATAAAAACAAAATGCCAGTTATTCACAAGGAGCACTAAAATAGTCAATAGTCTTTATACATAAAACCTCTTGAGAATCATTAAGACAGAAAATAAGTCTTCCAGTAAGAGAATGGCCAAACGAGACAAAAACAATTCAGTAAAGAAAATATAAGCATTCACACATAATCAACAACAAAAATATCACTTTTCATTTATCATGTTAACAAAAATGAAAAACATTTATAGTATATATACCATTGGGGAGAGTTGGGGAAAATACCACTAGGGCCAGGTAAATTGGCACCGACTTTTGGAGGGCAATTTTGGTAGCTATAAAAGGCCAACATCTGGGTGACTCATTTGGTGGAGTAGGTGGCCCTCAGCTAGGACAGCCTTGCCCCCTGCATGCACAGCTCTGGGGGCCCCACGGCAGCTCCAAAAACAACCACAATTTCTGCCTTCTGAAGACTCTTGCAGCCTGTACATGTGCGGTGGTCGCCTCTGCACCCTTCCCAACATTCAGAGAACCTCAGGGAAGAGGAAGGTGGTTTCTCCTCAAAGGCAAACTGTTCTACCTTTGAAGTGGCACCTTTCAGCAAACTTTTCAGGGGCTGATTGGTCCTGAATAGCTGGTCGGCTTTTTTTTTAGCTATTCTAAAGGTATTTTCAAAACCTTTCTTTCCTTGGCTGTAGACTTTCATCACCAATTGCAGGAAAATAGAAAACACCCCTGTGATGAATAAAATGTTTGTGCCTCCCACACACACACACACTCATGTTGAAGCCTGAACCCCCAGTATGATGTATTTGGAGATGCACCCTGGTCTGATGGTGTTCATGGCCTTGTAAGAAGAGGAGACACCAGAGTGCCCTCACATCCTCTCTCTCTGCTCACCATGAATCATATGAGGATATCATATGGCTGTGAGATGTCAGCCATCCACAAGCCAGGATGAGACCTTTCACCAGAAATTGAACCAGCTGACTTTGATCTTGGACTTCCAGTTTCCAGAATTGGGAGAAATAAATGTCTGTCGTTTAAGGCACATACTCCATGATCTTTTGTGATAGCAGCCCAAACATACTAAGACACCTGGCTTGGTATCTTATGTCATTATGTCACCTAGGTGTACCTATGTCACAGAAATATGATATATGTATGTAACATGTTTGTACAAGAGTGCTTGTTAAAACACTGTTTGGACTTGTGAGGATTTTGAATAAAAATCTTAAGTGCCCATCAATAAAGTAATCCTTAAATAAATTATGCTTCCCTAGTGGCTGAGAGGGTAAAGAGTCTGCCTGCAATGCAGGAGACCCAGGTTCGATCCCTGGGTTGGGAAGATCCCCCGGAGAAGGAAATGGCAACCCACTCCTGTATTCTTCCCTGAAGAATCCCATGGACAGCGGAGCCTGGTGGGCTACCGTCAGTCCATGTTGGACGTGACTGAGCAAGTTCACTTTCACTTTAAATAAATTACAGTACATCTGTACAATAGGGCTTTGTACAGCTAAGGATGGCCCTACTCTTATAAGTCTCTCATTTTTCTTGGACCGGAAGGTTCCCAGGCTATTAGGAATCTTCCGTTCACAATGATGTCAAAAATGCAAGAGCGATGGCTGTGATGTTTCATAAGGCCAAGGATCAAATCAGCATATTGTTACTTCTACCTAGAAGAAACCATGAGTAAGACAACACATTTTGACCATGGTAGAGAAGTAACCAAAGATAAATACAAAAAGATAACCATAATTTCTGTGGAGACTGAGTTTTGATGCAGAGAAAAAAAATTCATTTTTGCCCTTTTACAGAGAAAGATTGATTACATAATCATTAAATAAGCTTATGTGATTGTCAAGAAGCCTGAAGAAATGAACTCCGAGCTGATTTTCCAGAAACATATTACCAATCAGAGTGGTGCTATCAAGGTGAGATGCCATCTGCAATCAGACAGCTGTCAGCTCTGCAACCAGCTGGTCTGTTGTGATCTTCACCAGCGAGAGGGCTCACACCCTGAATCTCTCCCAGTTAACTTAGTCTCAAAATGCAATTGTTTTTCTTTTGTTTGGAACCCTCTGGCGCCAGACCTTAATTTGGTTTCCTCCCTTCATTGCTTCTTTCCTTCCTTCCTTCTTAATTTTTGTGTGTGAAATATGTCAAACATACAAAAAAGTTTTAGAGAATAGTGAAACACACACATGTCCACCACACTAATTTAATAAACTTAACATTTTACAACATTTTGCTTTAGAATTTTCTGATAACATTACTACTTTAATATGAACAGTCGCTATGGATGCTAAGTCACTTCAGTCATGTCTGACTCTTTATGACCCTATAGATTGTAGCCCACCAAGCTCCTCTGTTCATGGGATTATCCAGGCAAGAATACTGGAATGAGTTGCCGTGCCCTCCTCCAGGGGCTATTCCCAACCCAGGGATTGAATCAGCATCTCTTACATCTCCTGTATTGGCAGGTGGGTTCTTTACCACTAGTGCCACCTGGGAAGCCCAGATAGTCACCCTACCTCTCCTCCTCCACGAAAAAAGGGATACCACAAACAAATGCAAATGTAAGATACAAACTCAAATAATATATTTAGTGTACATCATACTGGCCAAACATTAGTAGATATCGTCTAGAAAATAAAGAATTCCTATCTTCCAAAAGGTTCCCTCCTAACAGGCTATGGACCAGAACGTAATCACATGGCTGCTCCTAGTGACAAGAGCGATCAGGAAATCTTGTCTTTTTCCAGGCTGCTACACACCAGATATGGAAGGAAAAGAGGACAGAGATTGAATGATGGCTGGTGGTCTCTGCCACAATTTTGCTAAACGTTTCTAAGACATTTGTCAAAAAACATTTTTTAAACCCTTCCTCTTGTTTTTCTGCTTTTTGCTTCATTAATCTATGCTCTTATCTTTACATTTCCTTTTTATTGGACACGGATCTGAGCAAACTTTGGAAGATAGTGAAGGACAGATGAGCCTGGCGGGCTATATAGTCCATGGGGTCACAAAGAGTTGGACACAACTTGGCAAGTGAACAATGACGTTTTCTTTAGGTTTATTCTGTAATGTTTTACTAGCTTCTTGAGTTGGATACAATTTATTTTGTCTTTTATGATTTTTAGACATTTACATTTTTTCTAACTTTTCACTTTTGAGATAATTTTAGACTTGTAGAATAGCTGCAAAGATATGACAGAGAATTCCTCTATAGCTTTCAACCAGCTTCCCTTAAGGTTAGCATCTTACATCATTATGATACACTTATCAAAATGGAGAAATTAACATTGGGTAAATACTATTAACTAAGCTATAGATTTTATCTGGAGTTCCCCAGCTTTTCAGTAACGTCCCCTTTCTGTTTCAAGATCTAACCCAGGAGACCACACTGCATTTAGTCATCATGTGTCCTTAGTCTGATCTGTGATGGTTTCTTTGTCTTTCCTCGTATTTCAAGACCTTGATACCTTTGAAGAGCACCAGCCAGGCATTTTGTAGAATGTCCCTATATTTGGATTTGTGTGACAATTTTGTCATAATGAGACGGATTTATGGAGTCTGGGGAAGAATGCCACAAGGGAAGCACTCTTCTCATCACCTCCTATGGGGAGAATGTAACATCACTGTGATGCCTTATCACTGGTGAAGTTAACTGTGGCTTAGGTGCTATGTGGCAAGTTTCCCCACCGTAAAGTTAATATTTTCCCTTTCAACAAGTCCTTGCTTGTGTTTCTTAGTTGCTCAGTCGTGTCCGACTCTTTGCGACCCCATGGACTGTAGCCCACCAGGCTCCTCTGTCCATGGGGATTCTCCAGGCAAGAATACTGGAGTGGGTTGCCATGCCCTCCTCAGGGTATCTTCCCAAACCAAAGGTCAAACCCAGGTCTCCCACAATAAATCCTTAGAAGGGAGTAAATAAGTCCAGCCTACTTCAAGGGGAGGAAAACTGAGTTTCATCTCCTAGAGGGAAGACTAACAAAGAATTTGTGGACATATGATAAAGCAGTACAGTAATTACCAGACATTTTAGAGGAGATAGGCTATGCTAATTGTCCATTTCTCTTCAAAGTCTCACTCACTACTGTTAACGCACAGTGGTGGATTTTACTGGCAGCTATGATCACTCTGGGACTCCCTAGGTGATTTTCGGTTTCTCCTATCCCATGATTTTAAATACATGTATTTAAGGCTACAGTTTTCTCTCTGAGAACGACTCTCTCCTTATAAGTCTGATATGTAGTACTTTCATTGCAATTCAGCTTCAAATATTTCACAATGTATATTACTGGCACTTTACCAGTGAGTTATTCAGGAGTGCATTTTAAGGTTCCAAACATATGTTTTTTGACTTTGTCATTTTAATGTTGCTTCAAATTTAATTGAATAATGGTCAGAGAACATAGTCTGTATGGTGTTGATTCTTTGAAATTTGTTGAAATATCTTTCATCACATAGTATGTGGTCTATTTTTGTAATTGTCCCCTGTGCGCTTGGGAAAAAAATCTCTATCTCTAGTGGATGCAGGGTTTTACATGACTTTCAGATTGTTGTTTAAATCTTCTATGTCCTTACCAATATTTTGTGCTTGGTCCATTTCTGTTAGAAGTGGGTTAAATGTACTATGATTTGCATTCTTTTTGTGAGTAGAACTGTTTATTTACTTGCCTTTTGCATAAAAAATATACAAGTATGATCATATTAAACATTCTGCAGGTTTTTTCTTTTTCTTAGTTAGTAAAAGTTTACTGTGCACACACCAAAAAGACAGCTTGCAAGCCAGAAGCACTCAAAACATGGAACAAGGCTCAGGGGTATATTGTTATAAGGCAACTTATGTAGTGAGGAAATTCTTCACAGTGGTTGGTTATAACATTAGGATTTTTAGTTCAGTTCAGTTGCTCAGTCGTATCCAGCTCTGCAACCCATGGACTGCAGTATACCAGTCTTCCCTGTCCATCACCAACATCCAGAGCTTGCTCAAATTCATGTTCATCGAGTCGGTGATACCATCCAACCATCTCATTCTCTGTCATCCCCTTCTCCTCCCGCTTTCAATCTTTCCCAGCATCAGGGTCTTTTCTAATGAGCCAGTTCTTCACATCAGGTGCCAAAGTATTGGAGTTTCAGCTTCAGCATCAGTCCTTCCAATGAATATTCAGGACTGATTTCCTTTAGGATTGACTGGTTGGATCTCCTTGCAGGCCAAGGGACTCTCAAGAGTCTTCTCCAACACCACAGTTCAACAGCATCAATTCTTCGGTGCTCAGCTTTCTTTATGGTCCAACACTCACATCCATACATGACTGCTGGAAAAACCATAGCTTTGATTGGACAGACTTTTGTCGGCAAAGTAATATCTCTGCTTTTTAATATGCTGTCTAGGTTGATCATAGCTTTTCTTCCAAGGAGTAAGCGTCTTTTAATTTCATGGCTGCAGTCACCATCTGCAGTGATTTTGGAACCCAAGAAAATAAAGTCTGTCACTGTTTCTATTGTTTCCCCATCTATTTGTCATGAAGTGATGGGAGTGGATGCCATGAATTTAGTTTTCTGAATGTTGAGTTTTAAGCCACCTTTTTCACTCTCCTCTTTCACTTTCATCAAGAGGCTCTTTAGTTCTTCTTTCTACCATAAGGGTGGTATTATCTGAATATCTGAGGTTATTGATATTTCTCCCAGCAATCTTGATTCCAGCTTGTGCTTCAGTCAGCCTGGCATTTCGCAGGATGTACTCTGCATATAAGTTAAATAAGCAGGGTGATAATATACAGACTTAATGTACACCTTTCCCAATATGGAACCAGTCTGTTGTTCCATGTCCACTTCTAACTGTTGCTTCCTGACCTGTATACAGATTTCTCAAGAGGCAAGTCAGGTGGTCTGGTAATCTCATCTCTTTAAGAATTTTCCAGTTTATTGTAATCCACACTGTCAAAGGCTTTAGCGTAGTCAATGAAGCAGAAGTAGATGTTTTTTCTGGAATTCTCTTGCATTTTCTATGATTCAGTGGATACTGGCAATTGGATCTCTGGTTCCTCTGCCTTTTCTAAATCCAGCTTGAACATCTGGAAGTTCTTGGTTCACATACTGTTGAAGCCTCACATGGAGAATTTTGAGTGTTGCTTTGCTAGCATGTGAGATGAGTGCAATTGTGCGGTAGTTTGAGCATTCTTTGGCATTGCCTTTCTTTGGGATTGGAATGAAAACTGACCTTTTCCAGTCCTGAGGGCACTGCTGAGTTTTCCAAATTTGCTGGCACATTGAGTGCAGCACTTTCACAGCATCATCCTTTAGCATTTGAAATAGCTCAGCTGGAATTCCATCATCTCCACCAGCTGTGTTTGTAGTCATGCTTCCTAAGGCCCACTTGACTTTGGATCTCAGGATGTCTGGCTCTAAGTGAGTGATCAGACCATCATGGCTATCTGGATCATGAAGATCCTTTTTGTACAGTTCTTCTGTGTATTCTTGCCACTTCTTCTTTTTTTTAAATTTATTTATTTTAGTTGGGGGCCTAATTACTTTATAATATAGTAGTGGCTTTTGCCATACATTGACATGACGGCTCGGCGCAGAAGCGAGGCGGCTGCGACGGCTCCGGGCAGAAGCATGGCCGAGAGGAGCTAGGCCAGGCCGGGGGCCGGGGGCGGCGGCTGACAGGACCTAGGCCGGGCCGGGACCTGGGGGCCGGGGGCGGCGGCCAACAGGGGCTAGGCGGGGCCGGGGGCCGGGGGCCGGGGGCCGGGGGCGACGGCCGACAGGGGCTAGGCGGGGCCGGGGGCCGGGGGCCGGGGGCCGAGGGCCGGGGGCCGTGGCCGACAGGAGCTAGGCGGGGCTGGGGGCCAGGGGCCGGGGGCGGCGGCCGACAGGGGCTAGGCGGGGCCGGGGGCCGGGGGCCGGGGGCCGCGGCCGACAGGGGCTAGGCGGGGCCGGGGGCTGGAGGCTGGGGACCGGGGGCCGTGGCCGACAGGGGCTAGGCGGGGCCGGGGGCCGGGAACGTCGACCGACAGGGGCTAGGCGGGGCCGGGGGCTGGGGGCCGGGGACCGGGGGCGGTGGCCGACAGGAGCTAGGCGGGGCCGGGGAACGGGGGCCGGGGGCCGGGGGCCGGGGGCCGGGGGCCGGGGGCCGCGGCCGACAGGGTCTAGGCGGGGCTGGGGGCCGGGGACAGCGGCCGATAGGGGCAGGCGGGGCCGGGGGCCGGGGGCCGTGGCCGACAGGGGCTAGGCGGGGCCGTGGGCTGGGGGCGTCGACCGACAGGGGCTAGGCGGGGCCGGGGGCTGGGGGCCGGGGACCGGGGGCGGTGGCCGACAGGAGCTAGGCGGGGCCGGGGAACGGGGGCCGGGGGCCGGGGGCCGGGGGCCGCGGCCGACAGGGTCTAGGCGGGGCCGGGGGCCGGGGACAGCGGCCGATAGGGGCAGGCGGGGCCGGGGGCCGGGGGCCGGGGGCGGCGGCCGACAGGAGCTAGGCGGGGCTGGGGAACGGGGGCCGGGGGCCGGGGTCCGGGGGCCGCGGCCGACAGGGGCTAGGCGGGGCCGGGGGCCGGGGGCCGGGGGCCGGGGGCCGGGGGCCGAGGGCCGGGGGGCGGGGGCGGTGGCCGACAGGAGCTAGGCGGGGCTGGGGGCCGGGGGCTGGGGGCGGGGTCCGGGGACAGGGGGCGGTGGCCAAAGGGGCTAGGCGGGGCCGGGGGCGGTGGCCGACAGGGGCTAGGCGGGGCTGGGGGCTGGGGGCTGGGGGCTGGGGGCTGGGGGCTGGGGGCCGGGGGCCGGGGACAGGGAGCGGTGGCCGAGAGGGGCTAGGCGGGGCCAGGGGCGGTGGCCGAGAGGTGCTAGGCGGGGCCGGCGGCCGGGGGCCGGGGACAGGGGGCGGTGGCCGAGAGGGGCTAGGCGGGGCCGGCAGCGGCGGCCTACTGGGGCTAGGCGGGGCCGGGGGCCGGGGGCCGGGGGCCGGGGGCGGTGACCGACAGGGGCTAGGCGGGGCCGGGGGCCGGGGGCCGGGGGCTGGGGGCGGTGTCCGACTGGGGCTAGTCGGGGCCGGGGCCCGGGGGCCGGGGGCTGGGGGCGGTGTCCGACTGGGGCTAGGCGGGGCCGGGGGCCGGGGGCCACGGGCCGCGGGCGGCGACCGACAGGGGCTAGGCCGGGCCGGGGGACGGGGGACGGGGGCCGGGGGCCGGGGGCCGGGGGACGGGGGCCGGGGGCCGGGGGCCGGGGACAGGGGGCGGTGGCCGAGAGGGGCCAGGCGGGGCCGGGGGCGGTGGCCGAGAGGTGCTAGGCGGGGCCGGGGGCCGGGGGCCGGGGGCCGGGGGCGGTGGCCTACAGGGGCTAGGCGGGGCCGGCGGCCGGGGGCCTGGGACAGGGGGCGGTGGCCGAGAGGGGCTAGGCGGAGCCGGGGGCCGGGGGCCGGGGGCCGGGGGCCGGAGGCAGCGGCTGACAGTGTCTAGGCGGGGTCGGGGGCCGGGGGCCGGGGGCTGGGGGCGGTGACCGACAGGGGCTAGGCGGGGCCGGGGGCCGGGGGCCGGGGCCGGGGGCCGGGGGCGGTGGCCGACAGGGTCTAGGCGGGGCCGGGGGCCGGGGGCCGGGGGCCGGGGCCCGGGGGCCGGGGGCGGTGGCCGAGAGGGGCTAGGCAGGGCCGGGGGCGGCGGTCGACTGGGGCTAGGCGGGACGGGGGCCCGTGGGCCCGGGGCGTCGGCTGACAGGGGCTAGGCGGGGCCGGGGCCCGGGGGCCGGGGGCTGGGGGCGGTGTCCGACTGGGGCTAGGCGGGGCCGGGGGCCGGGGGCCGGGGGCCGGGGGCCGGGGGCGGCGACCGACAGGGACTAGGCGGGGCCGGGGGCCGGGGGTTGGGGGACGGGGGCCGGGGACAGGGGGCGGTGGCCGAAAGGGGCTAGGCGGGGCCAGGGGACGGGGGCCGGGGACGGGGCGGTGGCCGACAGGGGCTAGGCCGGGCTGGGGGACGGGGGCCGGGGGACGGGGGCCGAGGACAGGGGGCGGTGGCCGAAAGGGGCTAGGCGGTGCCGGGGGCGGCGGCCGACAGGGGCTAGGCGGGGCTGGGGGCTGGGGGCTGGGGGCAGGAGGCCGGGGACAGGGAGCGGTGGCCGAGAGGGGCTAGGCGGGGCCAGGGGCGGTGGCCGAGAGGTGCTAGGCGGGGCCGGGGGCCGGGGGCGGTGACCTACAGGGGCTAGGCGGGGCCGGGGGCTGGGGGCCGGGGGCCGGGGGCGGTGACCGACAGGGGCTAGGCGGGGCCGGTGGCAGGGGGCAGGCGGCAGGGGGCCGGGGGCAGGGGCCGGGGGCCGGAGGCGGCGGCGGACAGGGTCTAGGCGGAGGCGGGGCCGGGGGCCGGGGACCGGGGGCGGCGACCGACATGGGCTAGGCGGGGCCGGGTGCCGGGGGCGTCGACCGACAGGGGCTAGTCCGGGCCGGGGGCCGGGGGCGGCGGCCGACAGGTGCTAGGCGGGGCGGGGGCCCGTGGGCCCGGGGCGGTGGCCGACAGGGGCTAGGCGGGGCCGGGGGCCGGGGACTGGGGGCGGCGGCCGAGAGGGGGTAGGCGGGGCCGGGGGCGGCGGCCGACAGGGGCTAGGCGGGGCTGGGGGCTGGGGGCTGGGGGCTGGGGCCGGGGGCCGGGGACAGGGAGCGGTGGCCGAGAGGGGCTAGGCGGGGCCGGGGGCCGGGGGCGGCGGCCGACAGGAGCTAGGCGGGGCCGGGGGAAGGGGGCCGGGGGACGGGGGCCGGGGGACGGGGGCCGGGGGCCGCGGCCGACAGGGGCTAGGCGGGGCCGGGGGCGGTGGCCGACAGGGGCTAGGCCGGGCCGGGGGACGGGGGCCGGGGACAGGGGGCGGTGGCCGAAAGGGGCTAGGCGGGGCCGGAGGCCGGGGGCCGGGGGCGGCGGCCGACAGTGCCGGCGGCGGGCCGGGGGCTGGGGGCGGGCGGCGACGGCGAGAGGAATTACCTAAGGCGGAAGGTAAGAGAAACCCAAGTAAGACAGTAAGTGTTGCGAGAGGGCATCAGAGGGCAGACACACTGAAACTAAAATTACAGAAAGCTAGCTAATCTGATCCCATGGACCACAGCCTTGTCTATCTCAATGAAACTAAGCCATGCCGTGTGGGGCCACCCAAGACGGATGGGTCATGGTGGAGAGGTCTGACAGAATGTGGTCCACTGGAGAAGGGCATGGCAAACCACTTCAGTATTCTTGCCTTGAGAACCCCATGAACAGTATGAAAAGGCAAAAAGATAGGACACTGAAAGATGAACTCCCCAGGTCAGTAGGTGCCCAATATACTAATGGAGATCAGTGGAGAAATAACTCCAGCAAGAATGATGGGATGGAGCCAAAGCAAAAATGATACCCAACTGTGGGTGTGACTGGTGATAGACGCAAAGTCCGATGCTGTAAAGAGCAATATTGCATTGGAACTTGGAATGTTAGGTCCATGAATCAAGGCAAATTGGAAGTGGTCAAACAGGAGATGGCAAGAGTGAACGTCGACATTCTAAGAATCAGCGAACTAAGATGGACTGGAATGGGTGAATTTAACTCAAATGACCATTATATCTACTACTGTGGGCAAGAATCCCTTAGAAGAAATGGAGTAGCCATCATGGTCAACAAAAGAGTCCAAAATGCAGTACTTGGATGCAATCTCAAAAACGATAGAATGATCTCTGTTCGTTTCCAAGGCAAACCATTCAATATCACGGTAATCCAAGTCTATGCCCCCACCAGTAACGCTGAAGAAGCTGAAGTTGAACGACTCTATGAAGACCTACAAGACCTTCTAAAACTAACACCCAAAAAAAGATGTCCTTTTAATTATAGGGGACTGGAATGCGAAAGTAGGAATTCAAGAAACACCTGGAGTAACAGGCAAATTTGGCCTTGGAGTACAGAATGAAGCAGGGCAAATGCTAATAGAGTTTTTCCATGAGAACGCACTGGTCGTCGTAAACACCCTCTTCCAACAACACAAGAGAAGACTCTGCACATGCACATCACCAGATGGTCAGTACAGAAATCAGATTGATTATAATCTTTGCAGACAAAGATGGAGAAGCTCTATACAGTCAGCAAAACCAAGACCGGGAGCTAACTGTGGCTCAGATCATGAACTCTTTATTGCAAAATTCAGACTTAAATTGAACAAAGTAGGGAAAGCCACTAGACCATCCAGGCATGACCTACATCAATCCCTAATGATTATACAGTGGAAGTGAGAAATAGATTTAAAGGATTAGATCAGATAGACAGAGTGCCTGATGATCTATGGATGGAGGTTCATGACATTGTACAGAAGGCATGGAGCAAGGTCATCCCAAAGAAACAGAAATGCAAAAAAGCAAAGTAGTTTTCTGAGGAGGCCTTACAAATAGCCATTAAAGAAGAGAAGCAAAAGTAAAGGAGAAAAGAAGGATATACCCATTTGAATGCAGAGTTCCAAAGAATAGCAAGGAGATATAAGAAAGCCTTCCTCAGTGATCAGTGCAAAGAAATAGAGAAAAACAATAGAATGGGAAAGTCTAGAGATCTCTTCAAGAAACTTAGAGATACCAAGGGAATATTTCATGTGAAGATGGGCTCAATAAAATAAAGAAATGATATTGACCTAACAGAAGCAGATGATATTAAGAAGGGTGGCAGGTACACACAGAAGAACTGTACAAAAAAGATCTTCATGACCCAGATAATCACGATGGTGTGATCAGTCACCTAGAGCCAGACATCCTGGAATGGGAATTCGAGAGGCCCTTAGGAAGCATCGCTATGAAGAAAGCTAGTGGAGGTGATGGAATTCTAGTTGAGCTATTTCAAGTCCTAGAAGAGGATGCTGTGAAAGTGCTGCACTCAATATGCCAGCAAATTTGGAAAACTCAGCAGTGGCCACAGGACTGGAAAAGGTCAGTTTTTGTTCCAATCCCAAAGAAAGGCAATGACAAAGAATGATCAAACTACCGCAAAATTGCACTCATCTCACACGCTAGTAAAGTAATGCTCAAAATTCTCCAAGCCAGGCTTCAGCAATACGTGAACCGTGAACTTCCGGATGTTAAAGCTGGTTTTAGAAAAGGCAGAGGAACCAGAGATCAAATTGCCATCATCCACTGGATCATCGAAAAAGCAAGAGAGTTCTATAAAAACACCTATTTCTGCTTTATTGACTATGCCAAAGCCTTTGATTGAGTGGATCACAATAAACTCTGGAAAATTCTGAAAGAGATGGGAATACCAGACCACCTGACCTGCCTCTTGAGAAATCAGTATGCAGGTTGGAAAGCAACAGTTAGAAATGGACATGGAACAACAGGCTGGTTCCAAATAGAAAAAGGAGTATGTCAAGGCTGTATATAGCCACCCTGCTTATTTAACTTCTATGCAGAGTACATCATGAGAAATGCTGGGCTAGATGAAGCACAAGCTGGTATCAAGAGTGCCGTGAGAAATATCAATAGCCTCAGTTATGCAAATGACATCACGCTTATGGAAGAAAGCGTAGAAGAACTAAAGAGTCTCTTGATGAAAGTGAAAGAGGAGAGTGAAAAAGTTGGCTTAAAGCTCAAAATTCAGAAAACTAAGATCATGGCATCTGGTCCCATCATTTCATGGCAAACAGATGGGCAAACAGTGGAAACAGTGGCTGACTTTATTTTTCTGGGCTCCAAAATCACTGCAGATGGTGATTGCAGCCATGAAATTAAAAGACCCTTACTCCTTGGAAGGAAAGTTATGACCAACCTAGACAGCATATTAAAAAGCAGAGGCATTACTTTGCCAACAATGGTCTATTTAGTTAAGGGTATGGTTTTTCCAGTACTCATGTATGGATGTGAGAGTTGGACTATAAATGAAAGCTGAGCGCTGAAGAATTGATGCTTTTGAACTGTGGTGTTGGAGAAGACTCTTGAGAGTCCCTTGGACTGCAAGGAGATCCAACCAGTCCATCCTAAAGGAAGTCAATCCTGAATATTCATTGGAAGGGCTGATTTTGAAGCTGAAACTCCAATACTTTGGCCACCTGATGAGAAGAGCTGACTCATTTGGAAAGACCTTGATGCTAGGAAAGATTGAAAGCAGAAGGAGAAGGGGACAACAGAGCATGAGATGGTTGGATGGCATCACCGTCTCAATGGACATGAGTTTGAATAAACTCCAGGAGTTGGTGATGGACAGATACCTGCTGCTGTTAACCCTCTTCAGCTAAAACATCTTTTCTACAAAAGGTTTCTGATATCTGGTGCCTGGTGAGGGGCCCCCATGAAAATAAGTGTGGTTCCCTTTGTTCCTGCATTGTCATGGGTGCTGCAGCCCCCCATCAAGCATCTGTGCCATCAGGTTGTGTTGTGACTGCAGCCTTCTCTAAAGGGTCAAGGAGGCCCCTGCCAGTGAGAACAAGGGGATCCAGTCACCCCAGAACAGAGGGTCCCATAGAATACAACTTCACGCTTACTGGGACTTCTGGGGACCCTGAGCCAGCTTGTCAAATTGTCCCCTTGCCCGGCGTCCTCAGTGACCACAGGGAGTCAGAGGGTGGTCTGTGGACAAGTCTCCTATGGACAGAGGAAGGGGCCAACATCCTGCAGAGACCCCAGATGAGGAACAAAGTAGACTGAGAGTTCCCAGGGGATGCACGTGTGGCTCACATGACAGCCCTGAGTGATCATGGGGTGTGGCATGCAGCTGTGACATCACTGATCTCGCTGGGAGGGGAGAAGTGAGGGCCTGGGTCACAGAACTCGGGTTCAGGTCAGAAGTGTGAAGGAGCCCAGGTGCGCTAGGAGTCAAGGTAGACCCCTGAGGAGGACTCTGGGGCCCTAGGACATACAGGTGGTCACTGTTTTTAGCCCTGGGAGACACCAGCAGGATTGTGGGAATGAGCTGCTGAATCATGGTTTCCCTCTTGGGTGTCCTGGCCCCAGAGGGCCTGGGTCTCTAAAGGAAGCAAAATCAGGTGGGCAGAGGGCAGTGCCCAGAGTAGCTGAGAGTCAAGGAGAAGAGCACAAGGAAGGCTGAGTGACTCCCGGGACATCATCTCAGCCCATGGCATCCTCAGCCACTAAGAAGCCCTGGGCTTGGAGACCTGATAGAATATCCACAACCTCTTCCTGGGGCCTCACAGCAGTGAGGCCCTTGGTGTGAGGGTCTGGTCTCTGCCGAGGACTCCGGCATCCCAGGACCTGACAGGGCTCAGGATGAGGACCCAGAGGGAGAACACAGGTAACCCCATAGTTCCACGCCTCTGCTGCCAGCCCTGGGCATCCCTGGCAGTGGGATGAGCACTTCACAGGGTGTCCTGACTTCCGCATCAGCATCTCAGAGCAACTGGGGACCTGGGATAAGGGGTAGGGTCTAATGTGGGCAGAGGGGAGAGTGCAGGTCCTCCAAGAAGTCAAAGGGAGTACACTGTCAGAGCACTCTGGGAAACCTGGATCCCAATGAGGGGACTCCACAAATCCCCACCCCTACATTTGGCCCTGGGAGGTCTCGGGTGTGGAATTGGCACTCTAGGCTGGTCGTCACTTTCTGACATCTGTGTCTCAGAGAGACTGTGGACCTGGTTAGAGGGACGAGGCCATGATTGGGGAGAGGAGAGAACCCTGGGTCCTGCCAGGAGGCAAGGTAAGGTCCTGAGGGAGGACTGAGGGGAACCCAATGGAAGACTGACAGGACCACAGAGATCTCCACTCCTGTAATCCACACTGGGAGACCCTGGGGTGAGAAGAGCACCCTAGGCCTGTACTGACTTCCTGACATCTGAGTCTTGGAGAGACTGGAGCCCAGGTGTGAAAAATCTGGGTCTCAGAGAGACTGGGGCCCTGGTGGGAGGAGCCAGGACTCAAGTGTGAAGAGGACAGAGCCCAGTTCCTAGCGGGAGTCAAGGTGAGGACCCTGAGGGAGGACTGTGGAGAGCCAGACCCCAGAATACAGGGGACCCTGGTAGTCCTTGGTCAGACGACCTCATGCAGCATTTCCTGACATCTGGGTCTCAGAGAGACTGTGGACCTCGGGAGAGTGGTAGGGCCTCAAAATGGCGAACGGGAGAATCTCGGGTCCTGTCTTGAGTCCAGGCTCCATGTGAGGAAGGACTGAGGCTGTTAGACCCCTAGGCAGGGAGGGATCCTGGCCCTTGTGGTGGGTCTTGGAGGCCCCAAGTGGGGTGAGCAGTTTTATCAGTTCTGGCTTAGGAACCTCGGGAGGTGAGGTGTTAGGGTGGAGGGTGGAGGCTTCAGATCCCCAGAGAATGGACTCCTGAGACCCTGAGGCAAGACTGAGAAGACCCCCCACCTTTGTGGTCAGTGTTAGGAGGCCAGGCAGGATGTGAGGAGGAGGTGATGAGCGAGCATTTTCCCAACCTAGGACCTGCAGGAGGCCCTGGGCATGTGTGGCCACATGTGGGGCCCCTCAGTGCTTTCTGTACAGACTCAGGTCTTGTTCTGAGATACTTGCAGGTCCCCAAAGGGGAGGGTCCAGACCGTGCCAGGGGAAAGAGGAAACTACAAGGGATCCCCGAGGTGACCACCCACCCCACAACTGTGGGGGCCTCACAGAGTCTACCCCTCCTACCAGCAAAGAAGGCCCAAGTCTGTGCCACAGTCTACCCCCGAGGTGCCCCTCTATTTCTCTCACAGGGGCTCCAGGAGCCAGGAGGTGAAGGCAGAGGTCTGAGGCCCTAGTACACAGGTCAAAGAACAGAGGAGGTCGAGGCTATGCCCAGAGTCAAGGTGAGTTGGTTCCCCTGAATGTGCACCAGGGACTTCCCATCCCAGAACAGAGGGGACCCCACAAGGCCCTAATCCCCCACCGTGTCAGCCCCACAAACTCAAGTTGTGCTGGCTGCACCCTGGGGAGACACCCCACATCCTTCTTCGGATAGCCAGGGGTCAGGCCGCTGAGGAGGAGCTCCTCTATGAGACCTGAAAGCACCCCTCGAGAGGACACCTGTACATGGCCCAAGTCAGACCACCCAGGGTGGGTTCAGCCAAGGCCGCTCACAACCCCCCTCTCCCACAGGCTGGAGTCCCCATATGTCCCCCTTCCTCACTCCTGTCTTCAGTTCAACCCTGGTCATCATGCCTGGGCTGCATGAGCTCCACCAGCCTGAGAGAGTCTTTCATGATCCAAGAAATGACAAGAGTCTGATGGATGCACAGTTCTTTTGGATTGAGGTGGAGGAAGAGGAGTTAGAGGAGGAGGAGGTGGAGCAGGTGGAGGAAGGAAACGCAGCTTCCTTCTCCTCCTCTCTCCAGGTCGGGGGCATCCTGGAGGAGGTGGCTGCTGCTGCAACAGCCAGTCTCCCCCAGAGCCCTATGGGTATCTGCCCCTCTCCCACTGCCATGGCTGCCACTCTGGGGAGCCAATTTGAAGACTATGGACTCAGCAGGCAAGATGAAGTGCCAAGCACCTTGTGTGACCAGGAAGATGCCAGATCCTTGTTCCAAGATGCACTAAGGGTGAAGAAGAATGAACTGGGGCAATTTCTGCTCAGCAGGTTATCTTGCCAAGGAGTGGATCACAAAGGCAGAAGTGCTGAATAGTGTCCTCAAAGATTACCAGGACCACTTTCTGGTGGTCATCAATCAAGCCTCAGAGTACCTGCAGCTGGTCTTTGGTTTGAAGGTGAAAGAGGTGGACCCCAGTGAGCACACCTATATCCTGGTCCCCACCCTGGGCCTCACCCTCAATGAGATGCTGAGGGATGGGCAGAGGTTGCCCATGGCTGGCCTCCTGGTGGTGATCATGTGCCTGATTGCTGTGGAGGACGATCGTGCCCCTGAGGAGCAGATGTGGGGAGCACTGAGCAAGATAGGGGTGTGTCCTGGTAGGGAGCAGTTTATCTATGGTGAGCCCAGGGAGCTTCTGACCCAAGTGTGGGTGCAGGAGGGGTACCTGGTACTGGCAGGTGCCTGATGGTGACCCTCCTCACTACGAGTTCCTGTGGGGTCCCTGGGCCTATGTGGAGACCAACAAGTTGAAAGTCCTGGAGTATCTGGACAGAGTTGGTTGAAGGGGCCCTGGCTCCTTCCAGCCCCTCTGCAGAGGCTGCGAGGGAGCAGGAAGGGGGACTCTTAGCCAGAGCAGCAACCACACTCCTTCCAGGCCCGAGTCCAACAGCTTGTCCTGGGGGTCAGGAAGGGAGGCTGATCCTTCCCTCTGTGACTGAAGAGGGAGCGGTCAGCCTTCTCAGCAGTGAGGGTCTGGGCCCATTGGGGGAACGTGGTGTGTGGCGTTCTTGTGTTCCTGTTGTCTATAACGACATGGAGACTCATCTCTGTTTTCTTTAGGAATTTCTCAAATGTTATTCTTTTTATAGAAGACAGTGCATTCCAGTATCTAACTATTTCATTGACGTTGATCACACTGTGTTTGTACTTATCCAGTTCACGAACAAGAGTTTTCCTGTTTTGAAAAAGAGATTAGGAACACTTTCATTTTATTTTGTGGTCCTGCACAAGATAACATGGAATTAGAATTAGAATGATTTTGGAAATTTGAATTTATTTAGCAGTGATATAGTTGTTGGAAGAATTAGAAAATAAAAAGTGATAGTAGTGAATTCTTGATTCTTATACTTTTTTCTGTGTCATTTTGTACATCTAAGTGATCTTGGTTTATTTGGATTTGCCTTGGTTATCAATGGAAGTAGCAGTTCATCTGAGTCAAGCTTCCCCCTCCTTACTGGCTCATTTATTCCAAAGACCTTTATGGAGCCTCTGTTCCATGAAAGGCCCTGTGTTAGCAGTGGGGGCACTGGGAGAAGCAGGACACCCCCATATATAGGGCAATGGTCTAGGAGGCACAGTCACATGAGGTGCATCGTGGGAGTGAGGGGAAATGGGACATTGCTGTAAGGTGTCCTTTTGGATCTTGGATAAACTCCAGAGAGATCTCTTTCTGGGGCAGCATGGAAGGGGTCCTGTCTCTTGTCACATTGCTGCTGACCACAAGGATGGAGTAGGTGTTTTCTACCCCGTATCTGCTAGAAATCCTGCAGAACTCCCATTGCACTCCCTTAAAGTGATGCCCAGAAATCCATCCTCTTTCCTGGTTCCGGGAACACAGAACTCAAGGTGTTAACTAGCTTTTAATTATCTTCATTGTAATTGGGCATTGTAATCTAAGACTCAACATTTATTGGCGAGCAATGGGAAACAGTGGAAACTGGCTGACTTAATTTTTCTGGGCTCCAAAATCACTGCAGATGATGATTTCAGCCATGCAATTAAAAGACAGTTACTCCTTGGAAGAAAAGTTATGACCAAACTAGACAGCATATTAAAAAGCAGAGACGTTACTTTGTCAAAAAAGGTCCATCTAGTCAAGGCGATGGTTTTTCCAGTAGTCATATATGGATGTGAGAGTTGGACTATAAAAAAAGCTGAGCGCTGAAGAATTGATGCTTTTGAACTGTGGTGTTGGAGAAGACTCTTGAGAGTCCCTTGGACTGCAAGAAGATCCAACCAGTCCATCCTAAAGGAGATCAGTCCTGGGTGTTCAATGGAAGGACTGATGTTGAAGCTGAAACTCCAACACTTTGGCCACCTCATGCGAAGAGCTGACTCATTTGAAAATACCCTGATGCTGGAAAGGAGAAGGCAATGGCACCCCACTCCAGTACTCTTGCCTGGAAAATCCCATGGACGGAGGATCCTGGTAGGCTGTAGTCCATGGGGTCGCTAAGAGTCAGACATGACTGAGCGACTTCACTTTCACTTTTCCTGTTCATGCACTGGAGAAGGAAATGGCAACCCACTCCAGTATTCTTGCCTGGAGAATCCCAGGGATGGCGGAGCCTGGTGGGCTGCCGTCTATGGGGTCGCACAGAGTCGGACACGACTGAAGCGACTTAGCAGCAGCAGCAGATGCTGGAAAAGATTGAGGGCAGGAGGAGAAGGGGACGGCAGAGGAGGAGATGGTTGGATGGCATCACCGACTCAATGGACATGGGTTTGGGTGGACCCCGGGAGTTGGTGATGAACAGGGAGGCCTAGTGTGCTGTGCTTCATGGGGTCACAAAGAGTCAGACACGACTGAGTGACTGAACTGAACTGAATGATGAAAAAAAAAAGGGAGTTTGAGTGGAAGGCCAGCTGGGACACAGGGAAAGAGTGGTTCTTGCTTGTATTTCCTGGACCAGCATGGGTCCTGCTAGAACACTGTTCCACATGCAAATTTCACAGGTCCTCTAACTGGAAATGGGCCTTTCTTGGTAGCCCATACAATGAAGAATCTGCTTGCATTGTGGGAGACCTGGGTTCAATCCCTGGGTCAAGAAGATCCCCCTGGAGAAGGGCATGGCAACCCACTCGAGTATTCTTGTCTGGAGAATGCCATGGACAGAGGAGCCTGGCAAGCTACAGTAAATGGAGTTGCAGAGTCAGATATGACTGAGTGAGTAACACTATGGTCCACTATGGTTTAACTAGAAAAGTTTCTTAGTTTTATTTATGAAACATCCTGTTTGGCTAATTAGGAATTCCACATCCCATTGAGGTGCATATTCTCTGACCTGCCCTGGACAACAAAGCAGTCAACCCCATCCAGTGGAGAGCGGAGGATTGTCTGGGGGCAACAGTGTGAGAAATTTCTGCCCCATCATCACAGGGCCAATAGCTGCCAGGCCCTGCGAGCTCTGTCTCATCCCTCACGCGAATCCTGCAGCCCAACTCACGGGGCTCCTCACACCCGCTCACCTCCCAGATGAAGAACTGAGGCCACGGGTCTTGGGAATCTTCCCAGGACCGTGTGCTAGTGAGGGCCAGGGTGGGCTCAGAACCCTGGTCTCAATTCCTCTGGGGCTGCCTCCCTTCCCGCCCACCCCAGGCCATGGCCCGACTTTCCGACTTCTCACACCTTCCTCTTCTCAGTGCTACACGATGTCACTGAGGTGACAAAAAGGAGGCCTGTGGAAGGAAGGGGACAAGGAGAATCCGAAGCACTGTGGGGCTGCTCTGTGCTTTGCTGAGAACTGACTCTGCCGGGGGCCAGCGTCTCTGTCCAGTCCTAGCACCTCCAGCCTGAGGGTGGCGCCCTGTCCCTGCTGCTGCCATGGGGCCTCCTGCCCAACAGAACCTGCCAGGCTGACCAGCTTCTCACTGAGCAGGACGGAGGGAGAGCCTGACTGTGTGGTCCCAGTGCTCACTGGGATCCCAGGCCCTACAAGAGCCTCCTCTGATACGAGAGGGAAGGGAACATGGGCAGAACCCTGAGGCTCCAGGTCTCCCCAGCCACAGCGAGGGAGGGGAGCAGCTGGAAGCCCTCTGGGCTGGGGACACTGGGGCGAGGATGCCAAGTGCATGGGCAGGAGAGTGAGGCTAAGAAAGGCAGGCCTTGGACGTCATGAAGGCTTGTGTGTGCACAACACAAGTGTCCTGAGCCACGGCTGACAAACACCCCCTCGGTGCCACAGAAACCCACCACCAGGGCCCAGGTGGTGCCTGAAGGAGGGGGACCAGAAAAGGCAGCTCCCTCAGGACCCAGGACCTCAGGGGCGAGGAGGGACACCGAGCATGGAGGTGGCAAGAAAGACCACCTAGCCAGGCTGCCCACAGATGCCATGACCTTCTGTCCCCTTTGGAGGAATCACCAGGGGCCTGTACTGACATTCACAGCCTCCAGAGTCATGTCCCAGTCAGATGAACTGACCGGAAGGAAACACTTGTCAACCTGCTTAGAAGCAGAAGGGCCACGGAGAAGCCCAAGTCTAAGCCTAGAGCTCATCCAGGCCACCAGTCCTTAGGCAGAAAGGCCCCTGGGAGAGCTTCTTCCACACCCTCTTAGCTCTCCCCTTTCAGACACCAAGCCGTGGCCCTCACACAGGGCAAATGACCCTGCTACTGGCTGAACTGGGAGACAGTGCCCTAGGGACCTCGAATGTGGACCTGTCCAAGGTGCCAGTCTGTTTTCTACACGGTGATTTTCAAGAACAGTGGCCCACAAATGCCAGAGAACACACATCTCCAAACCCACTGCTCTACTGCCCACGTGTGGTGAAGCCTGGTGATTCTCACTCAGCTTTCTTCCAGTCCCACACCCAGATACTCATCCTTTTTCAAATACAGGTAGACAGGGGCTTCGTTTGGTCACATCTAGCTCAGCAAGTGAGACATGTCCCTGGGAATGAATGTGTGTAAAGGAGGGCCTTGGAAAAGCGCCTAACCCATAAGCAAACAAAATCATTCTATGGACCTGCCATTTGGGTGAAGGAGAACAGGTCCACAGTACTGCTTGGGACAGGGGCAGGGGTGGGGAAGATCAGAGCTGGCCTCAAAGAGGACCAGTTGAAGTGCTTGTTTTCAACAAAACAGGCTGTACCTTGAGCCCCCAATCAAGTACTTCAAAGGGAAGGTACCCAAGTAGAACCAAGGTGGATGTGGCCAGCCAGGACTGGGGGTAGCAGAAGCCCAACCACTCCATTGACAAAAGGAAACAGGGCTTTTGAAGCAGCCTCCAGGAAGGCTGAATCTGAGGCTCTGGGAAGGGGAGGGGAAAAGCACACGCAGGTGTTCCCAAAGTGAGCGCTCTAGGGCCACCAGAGTGGTGTTTCTGGGACAAATAGGAAACTGAAGACAACAGCCTGTGATCTGCAGCGGGATGAGTTCGGGGGTGGGCAGAGCTCGGGAGGCTGCAAGCTCAGTGGAACACCTGGCTGTGCCCTCCCACATGGCCTCCTGGGGAGTCTGTGTCTCAGGTGCTTGGGAACAGTCAAGTGGAACGTGAGGTCGCTCCCACTGTGCTTGAGCACAGCCCTACTCTGGGGAGAACTCGACCTGGGGGGCGGTGGGGGCAGGACAACAGGGCTCTGACTCTGGGGCCATCTGAGTGGGACCGACCAACCAGCAGCACCAGCCAGAAGACAACAAATCCAGAAGAGGGGGAAGGATGGGGGGCCACCAACTCAGGCAAGGCCAATCAGCCCACTATGGACCCCATCTTCTGGGGGGGACAGTCACCAGGGGCCCATCTGATCCTTGGGGTCTCTCTTGGTGTTAGTAGACCCAGGACTGGCCAGGGCCTGGCCCTTCAGCAGAAGCCAGCCACAGGCCTGCACATTGCTAGGGAGGGGAATGGAGCCAGGGACACATTTGTCAACCCATCCAGGGCCTGGCCCCCTGAAACAAGGTGCCTGGCAGCAGATGGGAGCCTTTTCAGGCAACCTGAAACAAGTTTTTCTGTACTTTCAGACGAGAGACAAGCTGGGGATCCCATCTCCATCCCCGTCCCCCCTCCCCCACACTGGGCCAGGGCTGCCTCTCCACCTCACCTCTGTGACATCATGAAACAGTTAAGGAAGCGGACCACTTAATTGGCTGCCTGTCCCACCACCCAGATTCTAGAATCTCCAGAGAGTATTTATGGGGCACCCCGACCCTGGTCTGAGGCCTGTTTTCCCTGAGCATTCACTGCTTGGGTAGATAATGCTCCTCAGCTAGATGGGCTCCACGGCTAGTCGGAGTCCCCGCGAGGCACAGGCAGCCCTGCCGGCCCCATCAACTGATGGGGAGCCCACAGCAGGGGACCCCCATGATTCCTCCCCGGATCCAAATGTGGATTCGGGGGAGGCTTTGGAAAAGCCAGGTGACCAGTCCGAGACTCCAGATGCAGGCCTCCCTGGCAATCTGCCCCTACAGGGCCCGAATCTGGAAAAGGCCAACAAGGAAGAGAGCAATGCCATCCTCGGGCTGTCCTTCCCCAGGAAGCTCTGGAGGATCGTGGAGGATTCAGCCTTCACCTCTGTGTGCTGGAACAACAAGGGAGACACGGTGGTCATCGAAGCAGATCTCTTCCAGACGGAGGTTCTCCAGCGACGAGGCGTGGACCAGATCTTTGAAACGGATAGCATAAAGACCTTCATTCGTGAAATGAATCTCTTCGGCTTCAGGAAAATCGGCCCTTCGAATCGCTCTGCGGGGAAGAAGATGATGGTAACGTAGAAAGCCCTGCTGGGGAGACTGGACTAGACCAGCCGAGTGCTGGACGGATTTCATTTCCCAGGAGAACGTTGTTCTCGTGATGGGGGTGGTTAAGGAAGGAGGAAAACACAGGTTTGTCATGTTCCACTCCCTCCCCTTAGCATCCACGGGGGTGACTCCAGACCCTGAAGGGCCACTTGATCTCAGGGAGGGCCAGTAACATCTCAAGCGAGGATGGCCCTAGGGGAGCTCTAGGGAGCGGCATGCTAGAGCCTCATAACCTGCCAGAATGAAGAGACCTTGTCTCCATACTTAGGCACGCCCCAAGCAGTTGTGGGGAAGAGGGCAGCGAGGAAGGGCTCTTCTCCCGTCTCATGGCTAAAGTGATTCATTTTCTTTCAGCTCTATCGCAACTCCAATTTTCAGAGAGCCAAGCCTCGCCTCCTGCAGAAAATATGGAGGAAAGGCGACCCGAGAATAACTTCTCAGCCTGCCGCTGGAACAACAGACAGCCCAAAGAGAAAGAAGAGAGCGGTGGCGACCAGATTCTCTCCTCGACTCCACCACAATGAGTTCACCCGAGAGGCTGGAAACAAAGTCCAGAAGGGAATGCCAACTGCTTGCAGAACCCCCAGCCGATTCTCAGACCTTTGGTCTATGGGCAGCGTATCCAGGCGGGCTGGGGGAAACCGTCTCCCTAGTGAGCAGGGCGGCCCCAGTGGAGAGGGCACATCCAGCAATGCTACATCTATGCCCTCAGCTACTGCTGGAAGGGGCAGCCCAGGTGAACTTCCTGAGAGCCCCCCGGTGTACTCAGGTTACAAATCAGGGATGACTTTGTACAACACCTGTTACGCCACCCTGATGGCGGGGCTTTCAGTCATGGCCCCAGACAAGGCCCCTGAGTCAGAGGTGGAGCAGGGAGAGTCCTCAAGAGTATAAGTGTACCCTCTATGAGCAGGCCAAGAAGAAGCCCAATCCTTGATCTATCTGCCAGATCCCCAGGGACACTCAGAAACACTCTTTTAATCAAAACTAGATTTCTGACTCTAATAAAGTATAGCAAAACTGCACTGGAGTAAATAAACAATCAAGCGAGAACTGCAAATCTGTGTTCTTTCTATCTGTCCATTGTATTCACACATGGCACAGGTTGAGCCAGATGAGGCTGGAAGCTCATGCCCCAGACAGGCTTCAGTCCAGTTCCCATGGTCCCTTTTCATCTTAAACAGCAGCATTTCATAGGCTCATCCAAGGGTCTGACCCATGAGCTGAGTGCTGAGGCGAGCCCAGGACAGACTAGTCCCTGGGCCTTGCCTGACACTCAGCAGATGGTCCACCTGGGCTCCTGTCCTTAGGGGTGTCACCTTCCATGAGTCATGCACCCTGCAGCAGAATGGGCTCCTCCTGTGTCCCCCAACGATTACACAAGTTTTTGATCAGCAGCTGAGCATCCCAGCTCCCGATCCAGGGCCTCCCCCAAGAGGCTGACTGGGAAGCAGGGTCATCCCAGCCCCCAAGCGCCTTGCAAACACATTACCCCAAACCCAAAGACAAGTACAAGGTTTCCACAAGGTGAACACCAGGCCTTGCCGCTCTGCCCTCACAGCTGTATTTAGGAGCCTGTCTTTGGACGTGAGGCAGCCAGGCACCACGTCCAACACACAACTTTGAGAGCCAAGGGACACTTTACAGTCAGGCAAGGGTCACGTGCAAGGACACATGACAGCCTGTTTCTGGGCCTGTGGGCCTCTCTGCCTGCTGATGTGCAGTCCCACCCCCAGCCTTCTTCCCCATCACTCCCTGGACACTGTTCCAATATCCAGGAGTTTGGACCAGAAGAGAGAGGGAAAAACACTGACAAGTTTCCTAACAACACATTTATGTCAGTCACCCAGACCCAGCAGGAGTTACCCCAGGTCCAAGGAGCGGCAGCTGCGTGGGCACAGGAGGGCCGAGAGGAGTTACTTCACATTCAAGGTCAGGAGGGGCCGTCGTGAGTAGATACCCCATGTCCAAGGTAAGGAGCAATGGCTGCACTTTGCTGGAGCAGCTGTGAAGAGATATCCGACGTCCAAGGTAAGAGAAACCCAAGTAAGATGGTAGGTGTTGCAAGAGGGCATCAGAGGGCAGACACACTGAAATTATAATCACAGAAAACTAGCCAATCTGATCACATGGACCACAGCCTTGTCTATCTCGATGAAACTAAGCCATGCCGTGTGGGGCCACCCAAGACGGATGGGTCATGGTGGAGAGGTCTGACAGAATGTGGTCCACTGGAGAAGGGCATGGCAAACCACTTCAGTATTCTTGCCTTGAGAACCCCATGAACAGTATGAAAAGGCAAAAAGATAGGACACTGAAAGATGAACTCCCCAGGTCAGTAGGTGCCCAAATTGCTACTGGAGATCAGTGGAGAATTAACTCCAGCAAGAATGAAGGGATGGAGCCAAAGCAAAAACAACACCCAGTTGCAAATGGGACTGGTGATAGAAGCAAGATTCGATGCTGTAAAGAGCAATATTGCTCAGGAACCTGGAATGTGAGGTCCATGAATCAGGGCAAATTGGAAGTGGTCAAACAGGAGATGACAAGAGTGAACATCAACATTCTAGGAATCAGTGAATTAAGATGGACTGGAATAGGTGAATTTAACTCAGATCACTATTATATCTACTACTGTGGGCAGGAATCCCTTAGAAGAAATGGCGTAGCCATCATGGTCAACAAAAGAGTCCGAAATGCAGTACTTGGATGCAATCTCAAAAACGACAGAATGATCTCTGTTCGTTTCCAAGGCAAGCCATTCAATATCACGGTAATCCAAGTCTATGCCCCGACGAGTAACGCTGAAGAAGCTGAACTTGAATGGTTCTATGAAGACCTACAAGACCTTTTAGAACTAACACCTAAAAAAGATGTCCTTTTCATTATAGGGGGCTGGAATGCAAAAGGAAGTGAGGGAACACCTGGCGTAACAGGCAAATTTGGCCTTGGAGTACAGAATGAAGCAGGGCAAAGGCTAATAGAGTTTTGCCAAGAGAACGTACTGGTCATAGCAAACACCCTCTTCCAACAACACAAGAGAAGATTCTACACATGGACATCACCAGATGGTCAACACCGAAATCAGATTGATTATATTCTTTGCAGCCAAAAATGGAGAAGCTCTATACAGTCAGCAAAAAGAAGTCCAGGAGCAGACTGGCTCAGATCATGAAATCCTTCTTGCCAAATTCAGACTTAAATTGAAGAAAGTAGGGAAAACTACTAGACCATTCAGGCATGACCTAAATCAAATCCCTTATGATTATACAGTGGAAGTGACAAATAGATTTAAGGGACTAGATCTGATAGAGTGCCTGATGAACAGAGGTTCATGACATTGTACAGGAGACAGGGATCAAGACCATCCCCATGGAAAAGAAATGCAAAAAAGCAAAATGGCTGTCTGAGGAGGCCTTACAAATAGCTGGGAAAAGAAGAGAAGCAAAAAGCAAAGGAGAAAAGGAAAGATATTCCCATCTGAATGCAGAGTTCCAAAGAATAGCAAGGAGAGAAAGGAAAGCCTTCCTCAGCGATCAATGCAAAGAAATAGAGGAAAACAACAGAGTGGGAAAGACTAGAGATTTCTTCAAGAAAATTAGAGATACCAAGGGAACATTTCATGCAAAGATGGGCTCGATAAAGGACAGAAATGGTATGGACCTAACAGAAGCAGAAAATATTAAGAAGAGGTGGCAAGAATACACAGAAGAACTGTACAAAAAAGATTTTCACAACCCAGATAATAACGATGGTATGATCACTCACCTAGAGCCAGACATCCTGGAATGTGAAGTCAAGTGGGCCTTAGAAAGCATCACTACGAACAAAGCTAGTGGAGGTGATGGAATTCCAGTTGAGCTATTTCAAATCCTGAAAGATGATGCTGTGAAAGTGCTGCAGTTAATACGCCAGCAAATCTGGAAAACTCAGCAGTGGCCACAGGACTGGAAAAGGTCAGTTTTCATTCCAATCCCAAGGAAAGGCAATGCCAAAGAATGCTCAAACTACCGCACAATTGCACTCATCTCACACGCTAGTAAAGTAATGCTCAAAATTCTCTAAGCCAGGCTTCAGCAATACGTGAACTGTGAACTTCCAGATGTTCAAGCTGGTTTTAGAAAAGGCAGAGGAACCAGAGATCCAATTGCTAACATCCACTGGATCATCGAAAAAGCAAGAGAGTTCCAGAAAAGCATCTATTTCTGCTTTATTGACTATGCCAAAGCCTTTGACTGTGTGGATCACAATAAACTGTGGAAAATTCTGAAAGAGATGGGAATACCAGACCATCTGACCTGTCTCTTGAGAAACCTGTATGCAGGTCAGGAAGCAACAGTTAGAACTGGACCTGGAACAACAGACTGGTTCCAAATAGGAAAAGGAGTATGTCAAGGCTGTATATTGTCACCCTGCTTATTTAACTTATATGCAGAGTACATCATGAGAAATGCTGGGCTGGAAGAAACACAAGCTGGAATCAAGATTGCTGGGAGAAACATCAATAACCTCAGATATGCAGATGACACCACCCTTATGGCAGAAAGTGAAGAAGAACTAAAGAGCCTCTTGATGAAAGTGAAAGAGGAGAGTGAAAAAGTTGCCTTAAAGCTCAACGTTCAGAAAACTAAGATCATGTCATCTGGTCCCATCACTTCATGGGAAATAGATGGGGAAGCAGTGGAAACAGTGTCAGACTTTATTTTTTGGGCTCCAGAATCACTGCTGATGGTGACTTCAGCCATGAAATTAAAAGACGCTTACTCCTTGGAAGGAAGGTTATGACCAACCTAGATAGCATATTTAAAAGCAGAGACATTCCTTTGCCAACAGAGGTCCGTCTAGTCAAGGCTATGGTTTTTCCAGTGGTCATGTATGGATGTGAGTTGGACGGTGAAGAAAGCTGAGTGCTGAAGAATTGACGCTTTTGAACTGTGGTGTTGGAGAAGACTCTTGAGAGTCCCTTGGCCTGCAAGGAGATCCAGCCAGTCTTTCCTAAATGAGATCAGTCCTGGGTGTTCATTGGAAGGACTGATGTTGAAGCTGAAACTCCAACACTTTGGCCTCCTCATGCGAAGAGTTGACTCATTGGAAAAGACCCTAATGCTGGGTAGGATTGGGGGCAGGAGAAGAAGGGGATGACAGAGGATGAGATGGTTGGATGGCATCACCGACTCGATGAACATGGGTTTGGGTGGACTCCGGGAGTTGGTGATGGACAGAGAGGCCTGGCATGCTGCGATTCATGGGAACACAAAGAGTCGGACACGACTGAGCGACTGAACTGACCTGAAGTGCACCCAGACCCAGCAGGGCCAAAACGAGTGGCAACATCATCATTTCGTAAAGGTCAAAGTCCCAAAGTCTCTCGCTGAGTCCAGAGCAGCACCACATGAGGGGAGTGCCTGCCCCCGGCCCTGCACCAAGTGGGCACCGCAGTGCGGGGCCGATTCAGACAGAACCAGATGGGCAAGTCCAGAGCACGGCAGTGACTGTATGGTATCACCATGTGCTGGCCTTTCAGTCACTTTCCTCTCAAGAGCCCAGTCTGGACAGGCCTCTTGCCCAAAGGGGATCAGGTGCTTAGGGATGTCCAGTCCACCTGGAAGATGTCCTTCCCACCCCTTGCTGGGATGGGCTGCAACAGCCAGCGGGGGTGGTGAGCACAGTCAGGTACTTCTGTCACAGGGCAGGTAGCAGGGCTTGAATCTCCAGCTCCTCCACCTGGTCAGGATCTAGGTTTTCTGGGCACAGCAAAGTGTCCCCAATGACCATGAGACCTGTGTGCAAAGACAGGACACAGAATGAGAATAAAAAGTCATTCAAAGTTGCACCTGCTTGAGACTAAAACCATATCATGGAGGGAACCCAAGGTGAACTGGGTCCTCTGACTGAGCATTTCAGACGGGTTCACCTCCTCAAAGTGAATTCGGGGCTAAGCCAAGCGAAGGAGCAAGCAAAATGAAAGGGGAGAACTGGTGCCCCACGAACCCACCTGGCCATGGGCAGCTCTCTGCCCACTGCAGGCTGCAGGGACAAAGCAGGAGGGTCCCAGCGGGGGCCAGCAGACATTAGGGTCTTTTCCAATGAGTCAACTCTTTGCATGAGGTGGCCAAAGTATTGGAGTTTCAGCTTCAACATCAGTCCTTCCAATGAACACCCAGGACTGATCTCCTTTAGGATGGATTGATTGGATCTCCTTGCAGTCCAAGGGACTCTCAGGAGTCTTCTCCAACACCACAGTTCAAAAGCATCATTTCTGTGGCGCTCAGCTTTCTTCACCGTCCAACTCTCACATCCATACATGACCACTGGAAAAACCATAGCCTTGACTAGACGGACTTTTGTTGGCAAAGTAATGTCTCTGCTTTTAAATATGCTATCTAGGTTGGTCATAACCTTCCTTCCAAGGAGTACACGTCTTTTAATTTCATGGCTGCAATCACCATATGCAGTGATTTTGCAGCCCCCAAAATATAAAGTCTGACACTGTTTCCACTGTTTCCCCATCTATTTCCCATGAAGTGATGGGACCAGATGCCATGATCTTAGTTTTCTGAACGTTGAGCTTTAAGCCAACTTTTTCACTCTCCTCTTTCACTTTCATCAAGAGGCTCTTTAGTTCTTCTTCACTTTCTGCCCTAAGTGTGGTGTCATCTGCATATCTGAGGTTGTTGATATTTCTCCCAGCAATCTTGATTCCAGCTCATGCTTCATCCAGTCCAGCATTTCTCATGATGTACTCTGCATCAAAATTAAATAAGCTGGGTGACAATATACAGCCTTCGCATACTCCTTCCAAGTAGTAAAAAAAAAATACCCTAACAAAAAGTTTCCTCCTTTGTCATTCATATATGTTGTGTCAGTTGACTCTGTAGTCACCTACTTCTGGAATGTGGGGCACTTTATTAACTTTCATCTAGAAACAGATAACGGAGAAGGCAATGGCACCCCGCTCCAGTACACTTGCCTGGAAAATCCCATGGATGGAGGAGCCTGGTAGGCTGCAGTCCATGGGGTCGCTAAGAGTCGGACACGACTGAGTGACTTCACTTTCACTTTTCCCTTTCATGCACTGGAGAAGGCAATGCCAACCCACTCCAGTATTCTTGCCTGGAGAATCCCAGGGATGGGGGGGAGGCCTGGTGGGCTGCCGTCTATGGGGTCGCACAGAGTCAGACACGACTGAAGTGACTTAGCAGCAGCAGTAGCAGCAGAAACAGATAATCCATGTTAACATACTTTGAAAAGAAAGAAAGTGAAGTCACTCAGTCGTGTCTGACTCTTTGCGACCTCATGGACTGTAGCCTACAAGGTTCCTCTGTCCATGGGATTTTCTAGACAAGAATACTGGAGTATGTTGCCATTTCCTTCTCCAGGAGATATTCCTGACCCAGGGATTGAACCCAGGTCTCCCACATTGTAGGCAGACATTTTACCTTCTGAGCCACCAGGGAAGTCAGTCTTTGAAAGGAGCCTCTTAAAAAGTGAGGGTTGTGATTGACTCTATCTCAGCTCTGTCAAGTTAGTTTGTTACCTGATTTTATCCAGATATGAAGGAGAAAGGGTCCAATTTGTAGGTGATTAAAAAAATGAAGTTTTCAAAAAATGAATTTGACTAAAACTGAAAATTGAGGAAGTTCTGAAAATGGAATCCCTTGTGAGTTACCTCTCACAGTGATTATGCTTCAAGAAGAGGGGCAAACACAAAGAATTGGAGTTCTTTTTGGATCATACATAGCAGAACACCTGTAAATCAGTTTCTGAATGTCTTCCTCTTCATGAGAAAATAGTAAAGAGAGGAGTCAAGATATGTCTAGAACATTTGGAAAGGTAACGGGCTGCTTTAATCAGATGGTTAGGTAGCTCTGATATTTGGCCTTTTTCTTTTGTTCATCGCAACCTTATAATGTCCCACCTTTGGGGCCAAAGCTGCTGTCTGCTTGACCTCTTCCGCCAAGAAAGTAGGCAGCAACATCACTTCTGACCTTAATTAATCGATCCATTCAGTTCAGTCTCTCAGTCATGCCTGGCTCTTTGTGACCCAATGGACAGCATGCCAAGCTCTTCTGTCCTCTGCTGTCTCCAGGGTTTGCTCAGATTCATGTCGATGGAGTCAGTGATGCTATCTAACCGTTTAATCCTCTGCTTCACCCTTCTCCTTTCTGAGCATCAGGGTGTTTTCCAATGAGCTGGCTCTTTGTGTCAGGTGGCCTTTGGTTTCAGTTCCAGCAACAGTCTATTCAGTGAATATTCAAGGTTGATTCCCTTTAGGATGGACTGGTTTGATCTCCTTGCAGTCCAAGGGACTCTCAAGAGTCTTCTCCGGCACCACAATTCAAAGGCATCAATCCTTCGGTGCTCAGCCTTCTTTATGGTCACACACCCGTACATGACTACTGGAAAAAGTACCATCGCTGTGACTACCTGGACCTTTGTCTGCAAAGTGATATATCTGCTTTTTAGTGCACTGTCTAGGTTTGCCAGAGCTTTCCTTCCAAGGAGCAAGTGCCTTTTAATTACATGGCTGCAGTCGCTATCCACAGTGATTTTGGGGTCTAAGAAAATAAAGGTGGCTCAGATGGTAAAGGAGCTGCCTGCAATGCAGGAGACCCAGGTTTGATCCTTGGGTCAGGAAGATTGCTTGGAGAAGGCAATGGCAACCCACTCCAGTATTCCTACCTGGAAAATTCCATGGACAGACGAGCCTGATGGGCTACAGTCTATGGGGTCGCAAAGAGTTGGACACAACAGAGCAACTAACACAAGAAAATAAGAATTTTCTTCTTATCACTTTTCTGTGGCCTCCCACTTTTCCCCTCCTATCTGCCACGAAGTGATGGGACTGGATGCCATGATCTTAGTTTTTTGAATGCTGAGTTTCAAGTCAGCTTCTTCACTCTCCTCTTTCACCCTGATCAAGAGGCTCTTTTTTTTCCTTTTCACTTTCTGCCATTGGAGTGGTATCATCTACATATCTGAGGTTACTGATATTTCTCTGAGGAATTTTGATTCCAGCTTGTGCTTCATCCAGCCCAGCATTTCACATGATGTACTCTGCATATAAGTTAAATAAGCAGGGTGACAATATACAGTCTTGTCATAGTCCTTTCCCAATTTGTAGCAAGTCAGTTGTTCCATGTTTGGTTCTAACTGTTGCTTCTTGACCTGCATACAAGTTTCTCAGGAACAGATAAGGTGATCTGGTACTCCCATTTCTTTAAGAATTTTCCACAGTTTGTTGTGACCCACACAGTCAAAGGCTTTAGTGTAGTCAATGAAGCAGAAGTAGATGTTTTTCTGAAATTCCCATGCTTTCTCCATGATCGAACAAACATTGGCAATTTGATCTCTGGTTCCTCTGCCTTTTCTAAACTCAACTTTTACATCTGGAAGTTCATGTACTGCTGAAGCCCAGCTTGAAGGATTTTGAGTATATCCTTGCTGGTGTGTTTCTGAAACTTGCAAGTCTTGGCAATGGGAGAAACAGCACCATAAATGGGCTCCAGGATCTTAGTGGATATTACCTCCTAGCAGCCTGAGCTGTGATTCTCATTGCCACATGCTCCATACAGCAAGCATACCGATTCACTGTAAATATTTTGGGCACCACAGGATCTGCGCCATGATAAGAGCCAAGAGGCTCACCTCCTAGCATGGAGAGCCTGTTTTAGCTGTGGATCCACATTAGCCTGGGTGTGGCAGGAATAACAAGTGCTTTTTGAAGTCTTGGATGGTGGCCAAAATCTCTGCAATTCCCATAAGGATAAGCTACCCCATTTTACTTCCTCTATTGATAAGGAGGGTGATTTGCTCCTTCTGAACCTCATAGCTCTTCTCCAGTATTCAGGAAGCATGGGGCAGTAGAGAGGAGATGAGAGTCTGTCTCTGCCTGGATATTTCTGAAGTCAGAAGGCTTCCTGGAGCAGTCTATTCCAGGAGGGTGAGCAGAGATCATTATGTGGTGGATTACGGAAGAAAAGGATGGGGACAAACTTCCACACCCAGTCTTAACTCTGCATCCCTCAGAAGGTGCAGAAGATGATTTCAGTGTTTTCAGAGGTACAACAAGTTGGAGGACAGAGGTTAGAGGAAGGAACAGAACGTTAGGATAGCCCTGACACTTACCAGACACATAGAAATAGAGGACCATTCATCACCACATTTATCCTCACAGCAATGGTTGTGAGGGAGACATACATAGCTTGACCCATAAAAAGCCCTCAATAAATGGAAAAAAAAAATTATGCACACTCTTCTCAAGTCTTCCCTAGGTCCAAAATCCCTTGGTCTCCTATAAAACGCAAAACTTGCCAATTGATAAATTATTTAATTAATACCTGCTGATCCTGTATTAGGAGTACAGGTGAGAAGAAGCCCCACTCCCCCACATCCAAATCTCACCATGTTTCTCTCCTGGCTGCTGAGTTGGACTTGCATAGCTAAGTCCGGTAGCTCACATCTTAATGGATAAGTCATTCTTTAACATGAGGAGGTCATAATACTGAGATAAAGAAGTAAACTCCAGCTCTGATGAGAGAACAGAGGACTTTCTTTGACATCTGCATCCTGAGGAACCCCTCGGGAAGAAAGTGACATGTTGCAGCTTTGGGGACCCCTAGACCGGGATGGTAAGATGTGAGTTGCAAACACCCATAGCCTATAAGATCGTTATGAATAATCAGGGAGAGACCCAAGACCACCCACCCAGCAGGCACATCTTCAATCAGGTCAGACTGTGAAAGTCTTGCTTTCTTTTCCCCAGGAAGATGATTTCAGTGAGCACAAGGTTTTAATGACTGCCCTCCGCCCTCCGTGCCTCCGCCATCCACGCGCCCAACTCGTGCCGCCTCGCTCCAAGGCCACGTGAGCCTTGTGCCTGCACGAGCTCGCCAGATCTCGCAGCCACATGAAACAGGGCATGACAGTGGATGTCGGCACGGAAGGCAAGAATGACGGCTTCACCCGAGAAGCAGAATAAGCATCCATCAACCCCATGTTGAACCAGGTCAACACCTGCCTGGACCACCTGGAGGAGAGAAATGACCACCTCCCTGGCCACCTCCAGGAGTGCTTGAATCTAACTGGCAGATGCATTTTGAGTTCAAGCAGCCACACACAGAGGCTCCAAGCGACGGCAGCCCTTAGTGAAGCCCTCCAAGGGCCCCAGAGCCAGACCTCAACTCTGCCTGCCTGAGACAGGCTCTAGCCTGAGCCCTCACCACCTGGCTTAGGGCATTCTGCAGATGTCCTGGGGGATCTGCCTTCCTGGGCCATCCTTCTGGTATTTCTCTTTGTGTGTGTGGCATACCCCCACCTCGGGTCAGGTGTGGGCCTGTGACCCACCCAACTTGCCTACCTGCCCAACTCCTGGATGCTGCTCACTCTGCCCAGTCCTTGAATGTTCACATTGAACTAGTCTCCAACAGAGTGTGCACGCACACACACACACACATGCACACACACTCACAAAAGGTCCTTAATATTCTCAAGTTTATATAATATGTGAAAACCTCATACAAAAGAAGGGGTTAGTCTTAGTTTGGTGGATTCTAAATGGAGGCCTAAATGTCCCTTTTGAGAGGGTCCTTGGTTTTATCAGGGGAGTTTTGATGCCTTCAGGCTTGACATCAACCACAATTGCAAAAAATGCCTACGCTAAGCAGTGTGCAGTTGTTACCTGATGCTAAATGTTCCTGGGAACCAGCAGAATAATCCCAGAGGAGGGGGTCAGGGTCTCCCTGAACCTTCTAAGTTTCAGCCCCTGAGGAGAACACTTTTTTCCTAACCTCCATAAGAACTCCTTCCACTCTGTGCTAGGTACTACTGTGGGGGCATCCTGGATCCCTTGGCAGTTGTTTTGCCTTAAAGGCAGTTTCCAGTTAGTCTCTGGAAGGTGTGTGGCTGTCCTGCATCGCTCTGTAGGTTTCCAGCATCAACTGGTACAGGTACTTTGGGGTGAGGCCAAGAGGAAGTTTCACAAGTGTTACAATGGATTCACCTGGCCATCCTCTAGTCTAAGGACTCTGGGTGTGAATAAATCATGCTTGAGAATTGAACATGAGCTATTCCTTTGTTAGGCTAGTGTGGTGACTAAAATGCCAGGCACTTCTGTTGGCCAGACTTAAGAATCGTTTTTTTTTTCTTTTGGGTTATAGAAATCAAATAAGGCCTTGGTGGATTATCTGTAGCTTTCATTCACGGGACCTCCAAGGTTAATTGCTCATGGCCAGAGATCTGTACATGTGTTTTAGTCAGCTCAGGATGCTGTAACAAAATGTCACAGAATGGGTGGCTTAAAGAGCTCACACTTATTTTCTCATAGTGCTGGAGACTGAAAGCCCAAGAATAACACTGCCAGCAGGATGGGTTTCTGGTGAGACCTGGCTTCCTTGCTTATAGATGGTCCTCTTCTCTTTGTGCCTTCACATGGTCTCTCTTTTATGTGTTTGTAGAGAGAGAGAGATTTAGTGTCTCTTCCTCTTACAATGACACCCATTCTATCAGAATGGGGCCCCACCCTGATGACTTCATTTAACCTTAATTATATCCTTAAAGGCCCCATCTCCAAATATAGTCACATCAGGAATCAGGGCTTTGACATATGAATTGGTGGGAGGGGGAACATAATTCAATCCATAACATGTCAGATGATCCTCAGATGTATGTTATGGTAATATCTTCTTTGCTACTGATGTTAACTGTCACAACATAGACTCACCTATGCCTGGATCCCTTCATTATGCTACAAATCAGAGAGCCCATTTCAGTGGCATCTACTTTTCAATGGCATACTCGGTCTCAGCAGAAGTGCTTTTGAAAGCTTTTGACTCTTCCCTCACCTACTAATTTCTAAAGGTAAGGGTTACAGGAAAGATGCTTTAATTTATTTGGAGGGCAAAGTTAGCAGTGAATGGGCAGATTCTCATAAGATTCAATACGGTACTCTCATCTTCAGAAGTTTTTAATTTCTTCCCCTACATTATGCCAGTAGCTTTCTAACCACCCAATTCCATATGTCACAGGCTAGCATCTGGGCCAGGTTTGCATTTGACAACCCAGAAAACAGAATCACAGCCTGCTGCCTGAGCTCACCACTGTAAATAAAATTCATGAATGCCTACCACTCTTTCCATTTAACTCTCTTTCTTAACTGACACTGTGTCACATTTGCCATCCCTGGATAATATACCCCTTATGTCAATCTAGAAGGATGACAACATCTTTGGATGGTAAATAATATTACCATCTCCATGAGGTGGCCCCTTTCCCTCTGCACATAAATACATAGGCCCCATGGGATAGAATTAATGGACAGCAATTATTGTATCATATCATGAAAATGACCATTTAATCCTTCTCCATAGGAATGACTTCATCTTTGCGCTATAAGTATTTTATCTTTCTAACATGGGGACAAAGGAAGTTTAATAAGCAGTTAACTTCAGTACTCCTTTTCCCCGAAAAAGATTAGTGCAAGCTATTCAGGATTCTATCATTCCCTTTGTCAGCGAATGAAAAAGAAATGGAAATATGATTTAGTCAGGACCAGTGAGAGGTGAAAAGTGCACTAGGGTGCTTCTAAGAAACGTTTCCTCTCTCCTAAGAACAAAATGCAGAGGGTTGGTCCTTTTGTTTTCCCTATGGAAATTGTTAGATGTGGATGTGACTCCTGGGAACTGTTGTAGCCATCTTGCCAAGAGCCTGACAATGAAGCCAAATCATGGAGGATGACAGATACAAGGGAATCACAAAGAAGTGGAACTGGAGCTCTGTGTCTAGAGCCTGCTATACCTCTGGACTTCTCCCCTGATGACACTAAAAAAAAAAAAAGGGAAGCTCTTAATAAGTGTGTAGCAGGTATTGGAAACGCATGTATGTGGTTTCCTCTGTGTGTGTATCTGTGTGTGCATCTTGCTAAATGTAAATTATTAGAGTCACTGGACTTCTTTGTTGGTACAGTGGATAAGAATGTGTCTACCAATGTAAAGGACACAGGTTTGATCCCTGGTCCAGGAAGATTCCACATGCTGCAGAACAACTAAGCCCGTGCGCCACAACTACCGAGTCCACATGTGACAACTACTGAAGCCTGTGGGCCTAGAACCTGTGTTCCACAACGGGAAGCCACTGCAGTGAGAAGCCCATGCACCACAAGAAAGAGTAGCCCTCACTCTCCGCAACTAGACAGAGCCCACATGAAGCCATCATCCAAATTGGCACTGATTTATGGAAGGAGTTTAATGCAAATAGATTAGATGATTAAACGGAGGCTGAAGAAGGGGAGGAGATTTGCCTAAGGTCACTCTGGAAGTTAGTAGCAGAGATGACTAGAACCCTAGTATTGGCCTCGGAGAGGCTGCAACTCTCCAAATATTCTAGGATGCTAATGAAGAGGAGCAGGGACAAGAAAAAAGGACCTCAAAATGACAGACGTTCAAGAGGCATCTCTCTAAATGACTCGTTATCAGATATATTTTTAAAATATGCATTCTTAAAGAATATTATCAACAGAGGGATGGCTTGGGAAAACTAGCTGTCTCATCCTGACATATATATCTCCTCATCTCAAGATTTAGGAGATGGCACTGTGGGCAGAGTGAGCTCTACAGGAAAGGTACCCTTCATCTCTCCTTTCCTAATCTAGACTTCTCTTTCCCTCTGTTCTCCTCTTTCCAGGTCGGAGAGCTGGCCTGTGAGGAATACACATAAACAGCCCAGCAGATGCTTCATCCGCAGTACTGATTCATGACAATCACTTGACAAAACTGTTGTTATGTCAAGACTCAAATGCATTCAGTAATCATTCAACTTCTCCACCTGTGCAAGCACAGACTGAAACGAAGACATAGACTGCCACCTAGGGGTTATTTATCAGTTTAGTTCATTTCAGTTCAGTCACTCAGTAGTGTCTGATTCTGTGCAATCCCATGGACTCCAGCACGCCAGGCTTCCCTGTCGATCACCAACTCCTAGAGCTTGCCCAAACTCATGTCCATCGAGTCAGTAATGCCATCCAACCACCTCACCCTCTGTCGTCCCCTTCTCCTCCTGTATTCAACCTTTCCCAGCATAAAGGTCTTTTCCAATGACTCAGTTCTTCACATCAGGTGGCCAAAGGACTGGAGTTACAGCTTTAGCATCAGTCCTTCCAATGAATATTCAGGACTGATCTCCTTTAGGATTGACTGGTTGGATCTCCTTGTAGTCCAAGGCACTCTCAAGAGTCTTCTCCAACACCACAGTTCAAAAGCAAAAATTCTTCAGCACTCAGCTCTCTTTATGGGCCAACTCTGACATCCATACATGACCACTGGAAAAACCATAGTTTGTCTAGACAGACCTTTGTCAGCAAAATAATGTCTCTGCTTTTTAATATGCTGTCTAGGTTGGTCACAGCTTTTCTTCTAAGGAGCAAGTGTCTTTTAATTTCATGGCTGCAGACACCATCTGCAGTGATTTTGGAGCCCAAGAAAATAAAATCTGTCACTGTGTCCATTGTTTCCCCATTTATTTTCTATGAAGTGATGGCACTGGATGCCATGATCTTAGTTTTCTGAATGTTGAGTTTTATGACAGCATTTTCATTCTCCTCTTTCACATTCATCAGGAGGCTCTTTAGTTCCTCTTCGCTTTCTGTGATAAGTGTGGTGTCATTTGCCTATCTGAGGTTATTGATATTTCTCCCAGCAATCTTTGCAAGAAAACACACTGGTCATAGCAAACACTCTCTTCCAACAACACAAGAGACGACTCTACACATGGACATCACAGATGGTCAATACTGAAATCAGATTGATCATATTCTTTGCAGCTAAAGATGAAGAAGCTCTATACCATCAGGAAAAACAGGACTGGAAGCTGACTGTGGCTCAGATCATGAACTCCTTATTGCCAAATTCAGACTTAAACTGAAGAAAGTAGGGAAAACAACTAGACCATTCAGGTATGACCTAAATCACTTCATGGCAAATAGATGGGAAACACTGGAAACAGTGGCTGACTTTATTTTCGGGGGGCTCCAAAATCACTGCAGATGGTGACTGCAGCCATGAAATTAAAAGACCCTTACTCCTTGGAAGAAATGTTATGACCAACCTAGACAGCATATTAAAAAGCGGAGACATTACTTTGCCAACAAAGGTCCATCTAGTCAAGACTATGGTTTTTCCAGTAGTCACGTATGGATGTGAGTGTTGGACTATAAAGAAAGCTGGGCACAGAAGAATTGATGCTTTTGAACTGTGGTGTTGGAGAAGACTCTTGAGAGTCCCTTCAACTGCAAGGAGATTCTACCAGTCCATCCTAAAGGAGATCAGTCCTGGGTGTTCATTGGAAGAACTGATGTTGAAGCTGAAACTCCAATACTCCACCTGATACAGAGAGCTGACTCATTGGAAAAGACCCTGATGCTGGGAAAGACTGAGGGCAGGAGCAGGAGGGGATGAAGAGGATGAGATGCGTGGATGACTTCACCGACTCAATGGACATGAGTTTTGGTAAACTCTGGGAGTTGGTGATGGACAGGGATGCCTGGCGTGCTGTGGTTCATGGGCTCACAAAGAGTCGGGGTCAACTGAGTGACTGAACTGAACTGAACTGAACTGAAATCCCTTACAAATATACAGTGGAAGAGACAAATAGTTTCAAGGAATTAGATCTGATAGACAGAGTGCCTGAAGAACTAGGGACGGAGGTTTGTGACATTTTACGGGAGGCAGTGATCAAGACCATCCCCAAGAAAAAGAAATACAAAAAGGCAAAATGGTTATCTTAGTAGTCCTTACAAATAGCTGAGAAAGGAAGAGAAGCTAAAGGCAAAGGAGAAAAGGAAAGATATACCCACCTGAATGCAGAGCTCCAAAGAATAGCAAGGAGAGATAAGAAAGCCTTCCTCAGTGATCAATGCAAAGAAGCAGAGGAGAACAAGAGAATGGGAAAGACTAGAGATTTCTTCAAGAAACCTAGAGATACCCAGGGAATATTTCATGCAAAGGTGGGCACAATAAAGCACAGAAACGATATGGACCTAACAGAAGCAGAAGATATTGAATAAATTAAAACATTATTTTTTACAATACTGTTTCTGATTGAAGGTTGAAAAATCTAACATTCAGAATGCAGGAAATCAGTCACTTGCACATCATTCATGAGGGGATGAAGAACAATAAAAATATCATGAGGAAATATTCTGAAATATCTTATAAATGAAGACTAGGAATGAACTTCAATCAGATAATTGATACAATATTACATTCAGCTAAATATTTAAGACCAAAATAAAAGGCACTTGTCTATTTTAAAAGAAATATAAAATACATTTGTATTAGTCATGGTCCTCCATAGCAACAGAACTAATAGGATGTACTATGTGGTGTGTGTGTAAGAGAGAGGGACAGAGACTGAAAGAGAGTCAGAAAGAGATTGATTATAAGGAATCAGCACAGAGTTACAATAGAAAACCATAGGAAACAACTGAATGGGAAAGACTAGAGATCTCTTCAAGAAAAGTAGAGATACCAAGGGAACATTTCATGCAAAGATGGGCTCAATAAAGGACAGAAATGTTATGGACCTAACAGATGCAGAAGACATTAAGAAAGGTGGCAAGAACACACAGAAGAACTATACAAGAGAGCTTAATGACCCTGATAACCATGATGGTGTAATCACTCATCTAGAGCCAGACATGCTGGAATGCAAAGTCAAGTGGACCTTAGGTAGCATCGCTATGAACAAAGTTAGTGGAGGTGATGGGATTCCAGCTGAGCTGTTTCAGATCCTAAAAGATGATGGTGTGAAAGTGCTGCACTCAATATGGCAGCAAATTTGGAAAACTCAGCAGTGGCTACAGGACTGGAAAAGGTCAGCTTCATTCCAATCCCAAAGAAAGGCAATGCCAAAGAATGTTCAAACTACTGCACAATTGCAGTCATCTCACACATTAGCAAAGTAATGCTCAAGATTCTCCAAGCCAGGCTTCAACAGTACCTGAACCATGAACTTCCAGAAGTTCAAGCTGGATTTAGAAAAAGCAGGGGAACTCGAGATCAAATTGCCAACATCTGTTGGATCATCAAAAAAGCAAGAGAGTTCCATAAAAACATCTACTTCTGCTTTATTGACTATGCCAATGCCTTTCACTGTGTGGATCACAACAAACTGTGGAAAATTCTTCAAGAGATGGGAATACCAGACCACCTTACCTGCCTCCTGAGAAATCTGTATGCAGGTCAAGAAGCAACAGTTAGAACCAGACATGGAACAACAGACTGGTTTAAAATTGGGAAAGGAGTACGTCAAGGCTGTACATTGTCACCCTGCTTATTTAACTTATAGGCAGAGTACATCATGTGAAGTCCCGGGCTAGATGAAGCACAAGCTGGAATCACGATTGCTGGGAGAAATATCAAAAACCTCAGGGGTTATTTATAGTGGAGGGGAAAATAGTCCAAATATTTGCTCTGTGCTCACACTTGGGCAAGCAATTTCCCTACAAGGATCTTAATTTCCTCGCCTATAACATGAGAGTGTTGTCCTGGAATGATAGTTCCCAAACTCAGCTCCACAAAAATCTGTATGCCTTTAGTCATTCATAATTTGGGGCACTCTGCCCCCAGGTATTTTGGTTCAGTAGGTGTGGAGTTAGCAAAGTCAAGGCCTGGACAGGTGTGAAACAAGAACAAAAACAATCCACCAGGGCTTCCACAGGCCCTGTGTAAGAAATCGGTGATATAGATGTTAAAAGGTGCTCCTCCAACAATGGTAACCGGGTTTCCTTAATCTAGGGCTCTGAAAGCCTTTAATAGTCTAATGTAAGTTGTGAACTATCAATGGATGTTAATATTATGCAACATTCTCAAAGGTGTTTGACCATAGAACCAACACCTACTAACAGTCCAGGCACAACAGCATTTTCCAGATCACAGTTAAGAAAACCCTAGATTAGGTGTCTTACTCAGATTGTCAAAACAAAGCATCATAGACTAGGTCGTTTAAACTACATAATATATTTCTGTAGAAGGGGAATAAAGCATCACAGTTATTCTGAAATTTCACAATTGTTTTGACTAGGAAATAAGCCAGTTTTGCTCATCATCATGTCACTTGGTGAAGGAACATGGGCTTAGGACAGGTTTCTCTAAGTATCTCAGGCTTCAGGTTTTCACTGAATAGGAAACTATCATGACCCTCATCTTTCACAGCTTCTTACCTACTGTGTACAGTACATGGGCTTGAGGTATGCTCTTGGGATTCATACCACAATTATTCCTCCTACCAGCTGAATATCCTTCATTGTTTTGTGCCTCTGTTTCCTAATCAGTAGAGTGAGGATCCTAATGAGAACTATGTCATCAGGCTGCCATGACCCTTAGTGAGTTCATGAAAAGCATTTAGACCAGTGACTAACACACACTAAGCTTTCATGTAATGATAACTAGGTCTGTTAGCTTATCACCATGCATGTCTCTGGTCAAATACAACCTCCTTTCTGGAGACTTTCCCATGCTAACTCCACCAACACTAACCTACTTTCTCTGATTCTTTTTCTACTTACTATTCATGTAACATAATCCACATCTTACAATGTATTGACCAGTTTGCCAGTTGTTTTGTTCCACAATTATTGCTTTCAAAAAGGTGCTCCATGCCTTTCTAGTCTTGGTATACCTGGGGTGGGGAAAAGAACCAGAACAAACCATAAAAGGAACCCAGAATGGGCAGGCCCCTACTCATCCCTTTTTCCTATAGGCTTCCTGTCACCTAATCATTCATCTCCAAGTTGACACCACATTTAAGGAAAAAGGAGGGTAGAAGGAGGCAGGGACCCCCTGCTCTGTGTCTGTGTGTGGTTGTGGTGGAGGGGGTGGGGAACACTGAGTGTTACTGATTTAAGAGATTCTTGATCTCCACCAAAATAACAGAGTTCTAAAAGTGCACACATGGTCCAGGAGTTATGTGGACTGCTACATGCATGTGCCTGCGCAATGAGACCCTACTTCTGAGTGCCAGGATAGCCAGTGTTTCGCATAGTTGCCCTTTCAGCATCACATTTATCCCCACAGCAATAGTTATGAGGGAGACACATACAGCCTGGCCCATAAAAAGCCCTCAATAAATGGAAAAAATTATGCACACTCCTCTTGAGTCTTCCACAGGTCCAAAATCCCTTGTTCTCCTACAAAACACAAAATGTGTCAATTGATAATTATTTAATTAATAACTGCCGATCCTGTATTTGGAGTACAGATGAGAAGTAGGACCCACCCCCACCCCCCCAAATCTCAGCCTGTTTCTCTCCCGGCTGCTGACTTGGACTTTCATAGCTAAGTTGGGTAGCTCACATCTTAATGGGTAAGCCATTCTTTAACACGAGTAGGTCATAATACTGAGATAAAGAAGTAAATTTCATGGAAGCAACCTAGATGTCCATCAGCAGACGAATGGATAAGGAATCTGAGGTACATATACACAATGGAATATTACTCAGCCATTAAAAAGAATACATTTGAATCAGTTCTAATGAGGTGGATGAAACTGGAGCCTATTATATAGAGTGAAGTAAGCCAGAAAGAAAAACACCAATACAGTATACTAACGCATATATATGGAATTTAGTAAATCGGTAAAGATAACCCTGTATGTGAGACAGCAAAAGAGATACAGATATATAGAACAGTGTTATGGACTCTATGGGAGAGGGCGAGGGTGGGATGGTATCGGAGAATGGCATTGAAGCATGTAAATTATCATATGTGAAACGAATCGCCAGTCCAGGTTCGATGCATGATAAAGGGTGCTCGGTGCTGGTGCACCGGAATGACCCAGAGGGCTGGGATGGGGAGGGAGGTTCTGGAAGGGGAAAACATGTATACCCATGGTGGATTCATGTCAATGTATGGCAAAACCAGTACAATATTGTAAAGTAAAAAAAAAAAAAAGATTAATAAATAAATTTTAAAAAGGTTAAAATGTGAAAAAAAAGAAGTAAATTCCCACTGTGATGACAGTACAGCAGACTTTCTTCGACTTCAGCATCCTGAGGAACCCCTCAGGCAGGAGGTGACATGTTGCAGCTTTGGGGGACCCCTAGACCAGGGTGGGAAGAGGTGAGTTTGCTGACAGCTGCAGCCTGTTAAGATCTTTATGAATAATCAGGGAGAGACCCGAGCGCACCAGCCAGCAGGCACATCTTCAATCAGGACAGAGTGTGACAGTCTTGCTTTCTTTTCCCCAGTAAGACGATTTCAATGAGCACAAGGTTTTAATGACCGCCCTCCGCTCTTCCTGCCTGGGCCGTCCGAATGTCCAACTTGTGTCGCCTCACTCTATGGCCACGTGAGCCTTGCGGGTGCAGGAGCCCGCCATGTCGGGAGGCAACGTGGAACAGGGTGTGCCTGTGAATGTCCACACGGAAGGCAAGGACGATGGCATCGCCCAAGAAGCAGTACATGCAGCCATCAATGCCATGTTGGACCAGGTCAACAGCTGTCTGGACCACCTGGAGGAGTGGAATGTCCACCTCCCTGGCCGCCTCCAGGAGTGCTTGAATCTAACTGGCAGACACATCTTGAGATCCAGCAGCCCCTCAGTGAAGCCCCAAGCAATTGGCAGCCCCTAGTGGAGCCCTCCAAGAGCCCCAGGGCCAGGCCTCAACCCTGCCTACCTGAGCCAGGCTCTAGCTTGAGCCCTCACCACCTGGCTTAGGATTGGCCTCAAGATGTCCTGGGGGATCTGCCTGCATGGGCCATCCTTCTGGTACTTCCCTTAGCGGGCCTGGCATAACCCCACTTCCATGCATCCCCACATAGGGTCAGGTGTGGGCCTGTGGCCCACTCAACTTGTCTGCCTGCCCAACTCCTGGATGCTCCCCGCTCTGCCTAGGTTCATTAGGCAGATTGAGAGTTATCTTAACATTCTCCGGAATTAGTATTCCTGTACCATGTTGCCAATTGAATGGTTATTTCATAAAATGTTGTCTGCAAGCTGGTCTACAAAGGGTTTGTAAATTTCCTATTAGAAATTTTACACAATGTGTGTAGAGTTTCGTTTTTTTTAAGCACAAAACAATTCTGCCATTCAGTTACCTTTTTGATTCTGTCCCTTCATACTCTGGTAATGAGTGTTACATAGTGAAAAATCCCTAATACAAGGGACTGGATTCTAATACAAAATGGACCAGGAGCCTATTGTGTGCTTCCAATTTTTGTTCCCATGACTTCTGATGTTCTCCAGAACCATGCTGGGCCACTCCTCATACCCTCACCCTTAGTAGGAGCAGGAGATACCCCCACCACCCCCACAATATCCAGGCATGTATCTGTCATCCTCATGAAGTGGCCAGAAGGAGCACTTCACCTAGGAAGATGTCAGATTACCTACCATCCTTCTTGCCTTAACAAGAGGAGAACTTCAATTCCGGCCTGGAGACCCCTCCCCCTGCCACCCTACCCCCTGTCATCAATGCCCCAGATTACTGAGCCCAGAGTCCCACTTGGTACCTGATGTGATGCACAATCTTCTGTTCCCCTCTGACAGAACAGTACATCTTCCACTTGCCAAGACTGCTGAGAGCAGTATAGCAACTGAAACCATCTGTAAACAAGGCCTCTGGTTATATTCCCTACTGCAACTCGCCATAAGGGCACAGGTATTGGTAAAATATAAGTGAGCTGGAAGGTGAACAATGGCTCCTACTTATTCCTTTTCCTTGAGGTACCTTTGGCACAAGTTCCACTGAAGGAAGTTCCTTGCGGCCCAGGGTGTGGCAATCACAATTTGTGGGGGACAGACACCTGGGGGGATGTGCTATCTCATGTTAGGATATTGGAGGGCAAATACAAAGTGACATAAGAAACAGAGGTTTAATTATCCCCATTAAAATCTGAGAGCAGGCTTTCACCCCTCACTTTGCTTTAGAAGGTTTACTTTGGAAAACGTGTCAGTTCTTTCTCTGCCTCTTTGCAATATGTGGAAATCATTTTAAAAAGCTCAATAAGCCTCTTGCCAATCTGACAACCCAGGAATGCTCCTTTAAGGACCTGGAAGCAAAAATCCTTGCAAAGGGGGAGAACTAGGTAAAAGGGGAACAACTTAAGCAGTTGAAACCAGAAACTGCTAGACCTTCTGAAAAATCAAAGAAAGAAATGACCATCTAAGCAATGCACCAGAGTCAATAAAACTGCAGGAGAAGATCATGAAAAGGTGAGGGCAGGCAGTATCTCAGGAGGATTACAGCTTGCTCAGAAGCAAGAGGTGTTCCTTCTCAGAACTCCCTCAGGTTATGTTATTGTGCAACAGTATAGAACATTATAAACAACATTAAACAGTGCACAGAAAGAGCAGTGGTCGCAAGGGGAAGGGTTTCTTATCTCTCCTTGCTATTCTTTGGAACACTGCATTCAAATGGGTATATCTTTCCTTTTCTCCTTTGCCTTTAGCTTCTCTTCCTTTCTCAGCTATTTGTAAGGCCTCCTCAGAGAACCATTTTGGCCTTTTGCATTTCTTTTACTTGGAGATGATCTTGGTCACTGCCTCCTGTACAATCTCACGAACCTCATTACTTATCAAGACATTATTCTGCAAAAGATACAAACAGCTCATGTAGGCCAGTATAAAAACAAAACAGCAAAACTCAATCAAAAAACAGGCAGATCTAAATTGACATTTTTCCAGAGAAGACATGCAGGTGGCCAAAAAACACATGAAAAGATGCTCAACATCACTAATTATTAGAGAAATGCACATCAAAACTACATTTGAGGTTATTACTTCACATCAGTCAGAAGAGTCATCATCAAAAATTCTACAAACAATAATCTCTGGAGAGTGTGTGAAGAAAAGAGAACCCTCTTGCACTATCGGTGGGCATGTAAGCTGGTAGAGCCACTATGGTGAACAGTAGGGCAGCTCCTCAAAAACTAAAAAAAGAATTACCATATGACCCAGCACGTCACTGGTGGGCATATTCCTGGAGAAAACCTTAATTCCAAAAGATGCATGCACTCCAATCTTCATTGCAGCACTCTTTACCGTAGCCAAGATATTCAACAATTTTTAATCATAGCAAAAATGGAAAAAAAAGGAAAACAAAATTTTGAAGCAAACAGTCTCTAAACAGGGGATCAAATTACTAGGTATTTGTAAAAGTAAATGCTTAAAGATAATCAAACAAAGCAAGAATCAAGTATCAAAACCAAGTTGTATGTTAGCATTCAAATAGCAGAAAAGATGATTTTATACTAAAGGAAGAAGCACACCCTCATCTCCCCATCCCAGGAACTCAGAATTCTGAGCCAATGGTAAAGTGAGATCATGGTGATATTTTTCTTTCTTTGTATTTTTCTGGCAACGTTATGTTTTCTATTATGAGCATGTATCAATTTTTAATAAAGCTATACAGTATCTTTTCCAACATGTGTAGAATACATCTGGATTTTATAAATTACATTGATAAGTATTCTTCTGTTTCTCCATGAGAAGGCGGCAAAAGCACAATAAATATTTATTCATACACACATATACATATGAGAGAAGACATCTGGATTTTATAAATTGCATTCATAAGCATTCTTCTATTTCTCCACGAGAGGGCAGCATAAGCACAATATTTATTCTAATCCACATATACTCTGGAGAGTCCCTTGGACTACAAGAAGCTCAAATCAGTCAATCCTAAAGGAAATCAGTGCTGAATATTCATTGGAAGGACTGATGCTGAAGCTGAAACTTCAATTCTTTGGCCACCTGATGTGAAGAACTGACTCATTGGAAAAGACTCTGATGCTGGGAAATACTGAAGGCAGGAGGAGAAGGGGATGACAGAGGATGAGATGGTTGGATGGCATCACCCACTTGATGGATCCGAGTTTGAGAAAGGTCTGGGAGTTAGTGATGGATAGGGAAGTCTGGCATGCTACAGTCCATGGGGTCGCAAACAGTCAGACACGACTGAGCAACTGAACTGGACTGACTGACATATATATATATATATTTCCTAATACAGCTTCAAAATGGACATATTATACCAAGAGTGGTACACTAAACACATTTTATTAATATATTTGTAAAAATAACCACAGATGAATACCTCTATGTATGGTTAAAAGGATACAAGAATATGTACAGCTACAACAATAAGGCCATTTGAAGCAACATGCATGGACCGAGAGATGATCATACTAAGTGAAGTGAGTGACACAGAGAAAGACAAACACCAAACATCACTTAAACGTGAAATTGAAGATATGACACAAGTGAACATATGCATGAAACAGAAACACACTCATGGACATAGAGACCAGACTTGTGGCTTCCAAGGCAGAGAGCACTGGGGAAGGAATGGAGTAAGAGACTGGGGTTAAGAGATATCAACTAGAGCCTATTACACCGAGTGAAGTAAGTCAGAATGAAAAACACCAATATAGTATATTAATGCATATACATCAAATTTAGAAAGATGGTAACAATGACCCTATATGCAAGACAACAAAAGAGACACAGAGATAAAGAACAGACTTTTGGACTCTGGGAGAGAAGGTGAGGGTGGAATGATTTGAGAGAATAGCATTGTAACATGTATATTACCGTATGTGAAATACATCGTCAGTCCAGGTTTGATGCACAAGATAGGGCGCTCAGGGTGCACGGGGTTTCCCTCAGGGATGGGATGGGAAGGAAGGTGGGAGGGGAATTCAGGATGTGGGACACTTGTACACCCAAGGCTGATTCACGTCAATGCATGGCAAAAACCACTACAATATTTTAATGTAATTAGCCTCCAATTAAAATAAATAAATTAATTTTAAAAAACCCGAAAAGCCACAAAAAATTGCAAAACTGGAGGAAATTAAGAAATTCCTTGAATGACACAAATTCCCAAAACTAAGTCAAAAAGAAAGTGAAAACCCTAAATATCCCTAAGTCTATCAAAAATTTGGAACAGAAAACTCCAGGCCCATGTCACTTAACTAGGGAATGCTAGGAAATACATAAAGGAGAATTATCATCAAGCCCATACGAATTCTTTCACAAAGTAGAGGAGAGGAAACACTTCTCAAATCATTTTATGAGGCCAGCATTACAAAATACCAAAACCAGATAAAGACATTCCAAGAAAAGAAAACCATAGACCAATATTCATTAAGCACAAAAAATGAAATCTTAGCAAATTTAATCCAGCAATATATAAAGCATTATGACCAAATGAGATCTATCCCAAGAATGAAAGACTGGTTATGCATTAAAAACATCTTCAACCAGTGTTATTCATCATATGAAGAAAACACAGGAGAAAACCCATTTGATCATTTCAATAGATGCCGTAAAAGCATTTGACAATATTCAAGAACCACTATGATAAAAACTCTCCAAAAACTAGGACGACAGACAGACTTTCTTAATCTGATCAAGGTCACCTACAAACCTCCTACAACTAACATGATAATGGAGGAAAATCTAATGCCTCCACTGGGGGTGGGGAAGGCTGCTGGCCTTGGATTTGGAGGGCCGTTGAGAGGCCTCTCCAGCCAGGGGGTGAGGATCAAGCGGACTGATTGAAGTCCCTGCCACCTCCTCGGGCAGTGGCCCTGATCCGGTCACCTCCCATGGTACCAGTAGTTCCCTGGCAGACACACACCACCTCCCAGGTAGTGGTGCCCCAGCCTCGTCATCACCCCCGGCTGCACTGTGTCTCTTGACTTGACCCTTTCCAGACACAGAAATAGACCAGCACCCAGCAGGCCAGCAGACACAGGGTTCACCTCCCAGTAGAGGGCCCCCGGCCCCTCCAGCCCTCCGGAGAGTTGCAAGACTTTGTTCCTGGAGAGGGAAATCCCGTGAGAGTTGTGCCAGCAGAGGCCAAGTGACTAGGGGTGTCCTGGGGGGCATTGCCCTTCCGGTAGCCCTTGTGTACAGCTGGTCCCACCAGTGCTTCAGGCGGGCCTGGGGTAAGCCCCCAGCCTGGAGTCCCTGCAGTCTGTGTGCCTGGAGCCCAAAGAGGCCCAGCCCCATGCCATCCCCAGTGAGTCCAATATCTTTCCTCGCTTCCCTCCCCAGGTGGGCAAGCACAGCCCACTCCACATCCCTAGTCTCAGGACTCCAGGACCGGGTCCCCGTCCATGCAAAGGCACCTATGCATGAACAAAGCACACAGAGATGCCAATGTGCATGCCTCTGACCCCTGCTCTCTTTCACATACACACACGCCCATGTGCATGTCTCTGTGCACAAGCACACGTACACTCCTATGTGCATGCACCTGACCACACGTGTACACACACATGCGTTAGCACCTGTGCACAGGCACTCTCCTTCTCTCTCGGGCACACACACACACACAGACATGGACAGGAGATGCCCATGTGCATGCACTTGCCTACGCACACACGGACGCACATGTGAACCATGTTTGGGACACCAGAGGGACAGACCAGGCGTGACCCAGGGGTGCCCGACACCCTTCCGGAATTTAATGACAAGGACCTGCGCTCAGCAGGATCGTCACCTGTGAGCGTGGCCAGGTTGGCAGCGGCCCAGACTTGGAGGTGCACAGGGACCGGGGCTCACTTGGGGTTTTCAGGCTTGGACCGGAAACAGTCGCGTGCGCTGAGGATGGGCGCAGGGTTGGTCTGAGCATGCGCACTGAGGAGCTGCCCCCCCCCTTCCCCACCTCCACACCCAGAGGCCTCACCGCTAAGCCGTTTAGGAGATTTCCAGGCCGAAGCACGGCTGACGTAGAGCGCCCAGACCACGTGGGTGTGCGTTTGCCAACAGGCACATGGGGGCGACAGGGCACACTAATGCATGAAGCTTCGGCAGGGGGTGCCCATTGCCTGAGAGCCTGTAGTCATCGGCGGGAACCAATGGTCGGTGGGAACCAATCATGAGGCAGGACCAGGGTGTGTGTGCGCAGGCCCTCTACCTATGCTGAGCTGCGGGTCGCACTACAGGGCTGGGTTCTGTAGGGAGGGTTCAGTCTTTCCCGCCACGCAGGGAGGGGGAGGGGGTTCAAGATGGAGTCCAAGGCACACGGTGGCGGAGCCACGAGTGCAGCCGATGAAGACGCAGGTGCCGTGGCCTTTGCAGCGGGCACAGCACATGGCAGCCACAGCGTGCCGGGTGGTGCTAGAGGCCAGGATGACCCTGGGAACCCAGCTGGCCCTGGTGACGCCATCAGTCCTGGAGTTCATGGAGGCACCGGCGACCTGGCTAATCCCAGAGGGCCCAGCGCTGCAGGACAGTCAGGTGGAGCGGCCGGTGCCGTTCCGCAGATCCCGGGGCCACCACCCGCTCCAGGGCCTGGTGGAGACTCTGCACCTGGAGCCACAGTTCTGAGTAACCGAGCCCTCCAGTTGTATCCTATTCCAGGAACCCCGGTGGGCCGGGCAGCTGTGGGGGTCAGGGTGTGGGCTAGGGGTGGTTTGGAGGGTTGCAGGTGGAGGGGGCTAAAGTGTAAGAGGAGGGTACTCTGGGGGCTGGAGGATATGGGTCAGGGGTGGTCTGGCTGCCAGGGGAAGATAGTGAGGAAAAGCAACCTGAAGGGAACCAGAGAGTCGGGTGGTGATATCCAGGGTGTCTGGCAGTGGCCTTGTGGGAGAAGGCGGGTTTCCGTGAGCAGGGAGTCTGATGTACAGGCAAAATGAGTAGTGTGGATGGTGGTGAGGAAAAGCAACCTGAAGGGAACCAGAGGGTCAGGTGGTAATATCCAGGGTGTCCTCAGGGTATAGGCTGGGAAGTCCAGACATTCTCGGTGGGTGGCGTGCTTGTGGGAGAAGGCGGGTCTCAGTGAGCAGGGAGCCTGACGTACAGGGAAAATGAGAAATGCAGATGGTGCCTTAACCATATCTCCACCAGCAGCCTTACTGTGCGTTTCTCATCACATGCCGAGGCAGACATCGCCCGCCACTTCCTGACTCCACGTACTCAACTGGGAGGGCCGATTCAGAAGGAGCTTGATGTTAATGGCCACATGCTGGTTCTGTCAGTTCTAAAGCGGGGCAAGGCCGGGGAGGGGATGGTGGGTGGTGGGTGGTGGCCAGGGCCAGTCTCAGCCCAGGAGGAGCCATAATGGAGGGTTAAGCCTAAAGGAGAAGCGTGTTGCTATGGACTTGTCGGTGTGTGGAAACAGAGAGGACATGCTCCTCTTCCTCCTTCTCGGCATGAACTTGAATTTCATTTTCCCTCCCTTTTAGCCGATTGACTGCTGAAGACCTTGGCCTGCTCCAGACGTCCACCGCCTTCTGTCTGGATCAGCTTTCCATGGTGATGCGGTCCTTGCAGCTCTTTGTGGCCCCTGTTTCTGCCAAGCGTCAGCAGAGAAGAAGGGTTTAAGCCTAGCCTATGTGCCCTAGCCTCAAGTGTCCTTCCCCAGGGCATTGCTTTCTGCGGTAGTTTGATGGGGCTTCATCTTGTGCCTGTGCTGCTGCTTGGGGGCTCAGTGTCTACATAGATTGTTTGGTGATTGTTAACTGCAGAAAATAAAACTGAGCTACTGTGCTGCCTCTGACTTTATTTTTAGCTTCTGCACTTCCTCATACTGCATTTGTCTTTCGGTTGGAGAGGAGGTTCAGGGATCCAGATATTCAAGGAGTACAACGTGATTGAAGACAATGTAAGAAGTGGGAGACTAAGAAAATTGTATACTGTCATTCAGTATTAATTTTGGAATATTTTCTCAATGTAGAGTTATGTTAAATATTAAGATAAATTACCAGAGGCCTTCCCTGGTGGCTCATATGGTAAAGATCTGCCTGCAGGGTGGTAGACCCAGGTTCAATCTCTGGGTTGGGAATATCCTCTGGAGAAGGTGATGGCAATCCACTCCAGTATTTTTGCCTGGAGAAATCCTGGAGAGGGAAGCTTGCAGGCTACAGCTCATGGGGTCGTAAGGAGTCGGACTCCATAGAGCAAGTGCACTTTCCACTTTTCACATAATACCTGAGTGATGTTGTTTTTCAGTTGATGATTCATGTCCGCCTATTTGTGCCCCCGTGGACTGTAGCACACCAGCCTCCTCTTTCCTCCACGATCTCCTGGAATTGGCTCAAATTCATGTCCACTGAGTGGGTTGTTCTATCTAACCATCTCATCGTCTGTCTCCCCCTTCTCCTTTGGCCTTCAATCTTTCCCAGCATCAGGGTCGTCTCCAGTTAGTTGGCCCTTCACATCAAGTAGGCAAAGTATAGGAGCTTCAGGTTCAGCATCAGTCCTTACAGTGAATATTCAGGGTTGATTTCCACTAGGGTTGACTGGTCTGTTCTCCTTGCAGTCCAAGTCTTCTCAAGAGTATCCTTGTATCCTGAAACCTTGCTAAACTCACTAATTAATGGTAATAGCTCTTTTATAGATCCCATTGGACTTCATACGTAGACAATCATTTTGTCTGTAAATAAATACACATTTCTTTCTTTCTTTCCAATTGATGCAGTTTAACTGATTTCTGTTTAAATGAAAGCTCCAACACTTTGGCCACCTGATGCGAAGACCTGATTCATTGGCAAAGACCCTGATACTGGGAAACATTGAAGACAGGAGGTGAAGGGGATGACAGAGGGTGAGCTGGTTGGATGGCATCACCGACTCGATGGACATGAATTTGAGCGAGTTCCAGGAGATGGTGAAGGACAGGGAAGCCCGGGGTGCTGCAGTGCATGAGTTTGTAAAGAGTCGGACATGACTGAATGAATGACAACCGGCAGAGGGAAGATGCAGGTGGGTTGTGTGGTTCGGCCCCTCACCATCTGCTGCCTTTGTCTGGTGAGCCCCTTCTGTGGCACACTTCAGAGAAATCAAAGCAGCATTGTGGAATGCGCATTCTGGATGGGTCCAGGTTGTGCCAGCTAGTTACTGTCATGTGTGGTGTGGGAGGCAAAGTGAGATGGGAGTCTGGGTGCCCCTCTTGGGAGGCACAGAGACTCAGAGCAGAGTACCTGTGTGTGGTGAGAGGCAGGTTGCAGCCCCGGGGATTTGCTGCTGATTACAGCCGACTGGGAGCATCTTTTTTTGCAGCCAGGCACTCGGTGGTGGTAGCTTTTTGTTGGTGGCATATAGTCGACTGTCCTGGGAGTGTGCAGCACAGAGATCAGCAAAGGCAGGGCCCCTTCTTCTGTGGAGATCCCCATAGTTCAAGTTCCACCAGCACCATTGGAAGCCCGAGGGTGGAAGCCTCTTGAGTGACACCTGAACCTCTGTGCAGCCTCTGGGGGAGGACAGGGCTGGGGGAAGATGGGAATCAGCCCCTCAGGTGGAGGAGCCTAGACTGCCCCTGTCATCTCTTGGCCTTGAGATGTGAGGGGCGGTGCTGGCCCAGGAGCAGGAGGGTCCACACCACTGGCCAGGACAGCCGGGGAAGTCTGGGCTCGCCCATCCAACAGGGAGCACAAGGAGGGGATGGGACACCTGAGCAGTATTGAAGAGAAAGTAGAGTGACCATAGGTCACCACAGCTGGTGTCACCCCCACAGCTCCTCTGATTCCAGGAAATTCCTTAGGGCACCTGGGCTTGTCTCCATTTAACGCTGTTATGTCATGACGTCTTATTCTCCTGTTTCCATCTGTCCTTCAGCTGGGGACCTGTGAGGCCTTGGCTGTCACATCTGTCAGTATAGCTAAGGTGGATTATCAGGCAGGAGAGACGTGGTTTCTATGCTTGGTTTGGTCAATCGCTGTCTCCCTACGGAAAAGGCTCGTGTGAGCATAGGTGGGGAAGCCAGTAGCTCTGGCCTGTGGACTGAGTGTCCGAGTCCCTCCTCCACCCTCAGTTCCCATATTGAAGCCCTAAGCCCCAGGGGCCGAAGTTCGAAGACGGGCCTTTGGGATGTACTAGGGTCTAGATGCAGTCCTGAGGGTGGTGCCTCCATGGTGGGCTCAGTGAGGATGCCCATTGGTCCTGACCCCACAACTTGGGGAAGACCCCTCTTCTTGGAGGTTCTACTCTTGCCCTGCTGTGTGTGTTTTACTTTGAGTTTTATTGTGGGGAGGTGTTGGAGGGTGTGGGGGAGGGACATTAACCCTTATTGACTTGAGGAGGTGTTTATGAGCTTCAGGCAAGGCCTTGGGAATAGAAAGCCACGATCCTTGTCTTGGCAGTGTCTCTGTGGACACTTGGCGGTGTCCATTCCATGTCATCTGGGCCACTACAGGAGGGGCCCGTCTGGGCAGGCGCATTGAGGGCACCTGCAGGGAGGGTAATTTCATGAGGGACCTGAGTCCTTCTAGCCCCAGGGGGTTTCCCTAGTGGAACATGGGTAGCCGGGCAGGCTGGGCGGTAACCATTCTAGTGTGAGGAGGCGCCTTGAGGAGAGTGCACAGGCGCTCTGGGCACAGGCTGGGCCACTGCGGTTGTCGCACCAGAGGTCCACTTTGATGGACACACTGGGGAGTGCAAAGTAGGGAGTGCAGCACTTTGTGCCTCCTTCTGTTTGAATTCTCAGCTGGGAAAGGGGGGTTGAGGCCACAAGAATGCCCTGTCCTATGTGGTGTTCCCTTCCCTAGGCCAGGATTTTTGCACTATTTGCCACTTGATTGGGAGCCTAATAGTTGGCCCCTCCTGGCCATTGAACACCCTCTGACCTCTTGTTTTGATTGGTGCTTAACTACTGCTTACCACAGATAGGAAAACTGAGTTATGTTCTGTGTTTGAGTTTCTTTTCAGCAGCCAGATGTTCTTGCCTTTGTCCTTGAGTGGGAGGGGAGGTTCTGGGTCCAGATAGTCAAGCATCACAAAGCAACTGAAAGAAATTAAGGAAATGGAAGAAAATAAAAAGTATTTGGGTCCTGTTGTTCAGCATTGGCCACTGTCGACCTTTCGGAATACTTTGGTAGACCTGAGTTGTAGGTGTACGTTAAATGTATACAACAGTCGTATGAATGAGCAAGGAGTTTAAGGTTTGGGATTAACTGTTTTCTTGGGTTTTTTTCATCTAACATCTGAGCTTTACCTCTGTCTAAAACTTCTTCAAACATTGCATTGAACTGATGTGTAAAAGGTGCGTTACAATGTAATTGCTCAACACTCAAATTCTCCTCAGCTTTACCCCATTATACATAATGTCTCAGTGGGATTCTTGTAGTCTCTGTATGAATGGTTCTGTTTTTAATAAAGATTCTGGGAGGTATATCTACAATACAGAATTGCTCTTCAGAAAATGTGCCGACCCCACCAGAATGCTTTCTTCCTCACACCCATTTTTACTAGTAGATGTGTTTCCTGCCCTAGTCAAACAAACAAAATACCTCAGTTTTCATGAGCTAAGAATCAACTAATACTAGAATAAAAACTTTGTGCTTTACCTGGCTTGTTTCACGTCAAGAAAAGAAAAGTTCTGGGATGATGGGTTAAGTGTTCCCAGAATGAGGGGGGAGGCAGTTAGTGTAGTCGTGAGAAAATGTAATTAAAATCCAAAATCTTTTGCAGTCACTATGCTAATGCACTTTACCTGCGTTATCATGTCTGATAGTCCTGATACCTTTTGGAGGTTAGGAATTGAGTCTGAGGGGCTCGGTAATTTTCTTCAGTTCTCTCAGCTAGGATCTCAAATCCAGAGGTTGGATTTGAATCTAGGTCCTTTTGATTCAAGCTTCTACTTTTTTTAATTAATTAATTTTTTTAATTGGAGGCTAATTGCTTTATAATATTTTTTAGTGGTTTTTGCCATACATTGACATGAATCAGCCCTGGGTGTACATGTGTTCCCCATCGAAAACTCCCCTCCCACGTCCCTCCACATGCCATCCCCCAGGGGCATCCCAGTGCACCAGCTCTGAGCACCCTCTTGCATGCATCAAACCTAGACTGGTGATCTATTTTACCTACAGTAATCTACATGTTTCAGTGCTACTCTCTCAAATCATCCCACCCTCACCTTGTCCCACAGAGTCCAAAAGTCTGTTCTTTACATCTGTGTTTCCTTTGCTGTCTTGCATATAGGGTCATCACTACCATGTTTCTAAATTCCATATATATGCATTAATATACTGTATTTGTGTTTTTCTTTCTGACTTATTTCACTCTGTATGATAGGCTCCAGTTTCATCCACCTCATTAGCACTGATTCAAATGCATTCTTTTTAATAGCTGAGTAATATTCCATTGTGTATATGTGCCACACATCTCTTATTTATTTGCCTCAGATATGCAGATGAAACCACCCTTATGGCAGAAAGTGAAGAAGAACTAAAGAGCCTCTTGATGAAAGTGAAAGTGGAGAGTGAAAAAGTTGGCTTAAAGCTCAACACTCAGAAAACTAAGATCATGGCATCCGGTCTCATCACTTCATGGCAGATAGATGGGGAAACAGTGGAAACAGTGGCTGACTTTATTTTTCTGGGCTCCAAAATCACTGCAGATGGTGACTGCAGCCATGAAATTAAAAGACGCTTACTCCTTGGAAGGAAAGTTATGACCAACCTAGATAGCATATTAAAAAGCAGAGACATTACTTTGCCAACAACGGTCCGTCTAGTCAAGGCTATGGTTTTTCCAGTAGTCCTGTATGGATGTGACAGTTGGACTATAAAGAAAGCTGAGCACCGAAGAATTGATGCTTTTGAACTGTGGTGTTGGAGAAGACTCTCAAGAGTCCCTTGGACTGCAAGGAGATGCCACCAGTCCATCCTAAAGGAGATCAGTCCTGGGTGTTCATTGGAAGGACTGATGTTGAAGCTGAAACTCCAATACTTTGGCCACCTGATGTGAAGAGCTGACTCATTGGAAAAGACCTTGATGCTGCGAAGGATTGAGGGCAGGAGGAGAAGGGGACGGCAGAGGATGAGATGGCTGGATGGCATCATCGACTCGATGGACATGGGTTTGGGTGGACTCAGGAAGTTGGTGATGGAAAGGGAGGCCTGGCGTGCTGCGATTCATGGGGTCGCAAAGAGTTGGACACAACTGAGCGACTGAACTGAACTGGCTGAATGATGGACATCTAGGTTGTTTCCATGTCCTAGCTATTGTAAACAGTGCTGCAAAGAACATTGAGGTACACGCGTCTCTTTCTATTCTGGTTTCCTCGGTGTGTATGCCCAGCAGTGGGATTGCTGGGTCATGTGGCACTTGTATTTCCAGTTTTTTAAGGAATCTCCACACTGTTCTCCATAGTGGCTGTACTAGTTTGCATTCCCACCAACAGTATAAGAGGATTCCCTTTTCTGCACACCCTCTCCAGCATTTATATTTTGAAGACTTTTTGATAGCATCCATTCTGACCGGCGTGAGACGGAACCTCATTGTGGTTTTGCTTTGCATTTCTCTGATAATGAGTGATGTTGAGCATCTTGTCATGTGTTTGTTAGCCATCCGTATGTCTTCTTTGCAGAAATGTCTGTTTAGTTCTTCGGCCCATTTTTTGATTGGGTCGTTTATTTTTCTGGCATTGGTCTACCTGAGCCGTTTGTGTACCTTTGAGATTAATTCTTTGTCAGTTGCTTCGCTTGCTATTATTTTCTCCCATTCTGAATGCTGTCTTTCACCTCGCTTATACTTTCCTTAGTTGCGCAAAAGCTTTTAAGTTTAATTAGGTCCCATTTGTTTATTTTTACTTTCATTCCCATTGCTCTGGGAGGTGGGTCATTGGGGATCCTGCTGTGATTTATGTCATAGAGCGTTTTGCCTATGTTTTCTTCTAGGAGATTTATAGTGTCTGGTCTTACATTTAGATCTTTCATCCATTTTGAGTTTATTATTGGGTATGGTATTAGAAAGTGTTCTGGTTTCATTCTTTTGCAAGTGGTTGACCAGTTTTCCCAGCACCATTTGGTAAAGAGATTGTGTTTTCTCCACTGTACATTCTTGCCTTCTTTGTCAAAGACAAGGTGGCCATAGGTCCGTGGATTTACCTCTGGGCTTTCTATTCTGTTCCATTGATCTGTATTTCTGTCTTTGTGCCAGTACCATACTGTCTTGATGACTGTAGCTTTGTAGCATAGTCTGAAGTCAGGCAGGTTGATTCCTCCAGTTCCATTCTTCTTTCTCAAGATTGTTTTGGCTATTCGAGATTTTTGTATTTCCATACACATTGTGAAATTATTTGCTCTAGTTCTCTGAAAAATACCTTTGAAGCCTCCACTTTTCTTAGCCATGGCACCGCACGAGCCTCAGCGCTATGGCAGGACACTGCGATAGTGCTTTTCCTGCTGGAGGCTTCAAGGAACATCTGTGTGAATAATGCAAACGTGGCACTGGGCAAGTTCAGGAACAGTAGATAACGGCAATTGAGGAGAAGAGAGCTTGATGAGAAGCCCAGTCCTGGCTTTCCAGTGGCTTCCCTGTCCTGTCAAGACCTTTTTTTTTATCTTGAAACCTTTGCTTGACCCCCTTTGAGGTGGACATACCATAGTGCTGCTTCCCAGCCGCCCTGCCCTCTCTCCTCTCTCTGTTTCAAGGACTTTAGTAACTAAGATACAAAAAGTAGAACACAGTCTTGTGCCACCCCAGAAGTTATCGCCACAAGGCAGAATAAAAACAGGTATCTTACTGAACTGGCATTGTACCAGAACGTGATGCACATCACAGGCAATCTCCTGAGATATTCCAGAGACAGAAAGAACTGTCAGCCTTCTGAGTATCCAGCAGATCTGACTCCTTACCTCCATGTCCTCAAGTAAGAGGACTTCACACCACCAGGTCTCATTTTTGGTTCATCCTAAGTATGCCCATCACGTGCAGTGACTCTTCTGTGTTAGTTAATTGAGGTTTGGGACTTAGATTTGTACCCCACCCCATCTTCTGCCCCTTTCAAATTCATATTTGAAGACTTTAACCCCAGTATGGCTCTCTTTGGGCCTCCCACATGGAGCAGTGGTAAAGAATCTACCTGCCAACTCACAGGGTGCAAGATACGTGGGTACAATCCCTAGGTCGAGAAGGTCCCCTGGAGACGAGCATGGAAACCCACACCAGTATTCTTGCCTGGAGAATCCCATGGATAGTGGAGCCTGGTGGGCTACAGTCTATGCGGTCGCAGAGCGTCAGTTTCTGTTCTTTAGAGCACCGAGTGTGGATCAGGGGAGTGAATCAGTATTTGGTTACAGCATCTGAAGCATACTAATCCAAATGGTTTATACTGATGAAAAATAAGCCTCTCATCTTTATGACAGGAGCCAGTTTCACAGTTGGCAGCCAGGTGCCCACTGAACTTACAGTGGGCAGTCCTATGGAAACTGAGAGAAAGAGAGTGGTCCATTGATTGATGTTTACATTCCAAAGAGATGTTTGCTAGGTCCTTGAAAAAGACATTTCTGTGTTCTAAAGCTGAACAAGAGGCTCTTTTTTTTTAAAATTTATTTATTATAGTTGGGGGCTAATTACTTTACAATATTATAGTGGGTTTTGCCATACATTGACAGGAATCAGCCATGGGTTTACATGTGTTCCCCATCCTGAACCCCCCTCCCACCTCCCTCTCCATCCCATCCCTCTGGGGCATCCCATTGCCCCAGCCCTGAGCATTTGTCTCATGCATCGAACCTGGAATGGTGTTCTGTTTCCCACATGATAATATACATGTTTCAATGCTATTCTCTCAGAACGTCCCACCCTCACCTTCTCCCTCAGAGTCCATAAGACTGTTCTATGCATCTGTGTCTCTTATTCTGTCTCGCATATAGGGTTATCGTTACCATCTTTCAAATTCCATATATATGCATTAGTATACTGTATTGGTGTTTTTCTTTCTGGCTTACTTCACTCTGTATAATGGGCTCCAGTTTCGTCCATCTCAATAGAACCGATTCAAATGTATTCTTTTTAATGGCTGAGTAATATTCCATTGTGTGGAGGGTGGTGCCTCCATGGTGGGCTCAGTGAGGATGCCCATTGGTCCTGACCCCACAACTTGGGGAAGACCCCTCTTCTTGGAGGTTCTACTCTTGCCCTGCTGTGTGTGTTTTACTTTGAGTTTTATTGTGGGGAGGTGTTGGAGGGTGTGGGGGAGGGACATTAACCCTTATTGACTTGAGGAGGTGTTTATGAGCCCCAGAAATCTGGGGCTGAGCTGGGCATCTGATAACATCCGTCTGGTGGACAGTCCCTTCCCACCTGAAGGTGAAGAGAAGACAAGCCAGCTTTGTCTTGTTGTAACCAATCAAAAGCTGCTGTTACTGAGACCAGAGCCTTCTCCAGCCCAGGAGGTTCATCAGGGCCCCCTTCATGTCCTTGTTCCTCAGACTGTAAATGAGCGGGCAGAGCACACAACGACCATTGTGTGCCGGGTGGTGCTGGTGGCCGCAATGGCCCTGGTGACACCGTCAGTCGTGTAGTCCCTGGTGGCTCTGGTGACCTGGCTAATTCCAGATGCCCCAGCAGTGCAGGAGAGTTAGGCGGCACAGCCAGTGCCATTTCACAGATCCTGGCGGCACCCCATGCTCCAGGGCCTGGTGGAGACGCTGCACCCAGAACTGGAGCTCGGAGTAACCGACCCCTCCAGTTGTATCCTATTCCAGGAGCTCCAGTGGACTGGGAAGCCTTGGGGGTCGGGGTGTGGGCTAGGGGTGGTTTGGGGGGTTGCAGGTGGTGGGGCCTAAAGCGTAGGAGGATACTCTGGGGGGCTGGAGGGTATGGGTCAGGGGTGTTCTGGCTTCCCAGAGATGGTGGTGAACAAAAGCAACCTGAAGGAATCCAGAGGGTTGGGCAGTGATATACAAGGTGTCCGGCGGCAGCCTTGTGGGAGAAGGCGGGTCTCCGTGAGCAGGGAGCCTGATGTACAGGCAAAATGACTAGTGTGGAGGGTGGTGAGGGAAAGCAACCTGAAGGGATCCAGAGGGTCGGGCGGTGATATCCAGGGTGTTTGGCGGCGGCCTTGTGGGAGGAGGCAGTTCTCCGTGAGCAAAGATCCTGACATACAGGCAAAATGACTAGTGTGGATGGTGCCTTAACTGTATCTCCACCAGCAGCCTCACCGTGACTTTCCCATCGCTCGTTCAGGCAAAGATCACCCGCAACTTCCTGTCTCAAAGTACTCCGCTGCCAGCGCCAGTTCAGAAGGAGCTCAATGTTAATCGTCGCCTGTTGGTTCTGTCAGTTCTAAAGGGGGCCAGGGCCGGGGAGGGGATGGTGGGTGGTGGCAAGGGCCAGGCTCGGCCCAGGAGGAGCCATAACGGCGGGTTAAGCCTAGAGAAGTGTGGTGCTCTGGGCTCTGTCGGTGTGCGGGGACAGAGGGAGGACATGCTTCTCTTCCTGCTCCTCTGCGGAGACTTGAATTTCATGTTACCTCCCTTTTAGCCGATTGACTGCTGAAGACCATGGCCTTCTCCAGACGTCCATAGCCTTCTGTCTGGACCAGCTTTCCCTGGTGATGCAGACCTTGCAGCACTTTGTGTTCCGCCCCACCCACCCACCCTTTTTGCTAAGCCTCAGTACAGAAGACGGGCTTAAACCTAGCCTATCTGCCCCAGCCTCAAGTGTCCTACCCCTGGGCATTGCTTTCTGCAGTAGTTTGATCAGGCTTCATGTTGTGCCTGTGGTGTTGCTTGGGGGCTCAAGGGCCACAGTGTTTGGTGATTGTTAACTGCAGAAAAGAAAACTGAGCTACTGTGCTGTCTCTGAGTTTACTTTTACCTTCTGCACTTCCTCATACTGCATTTGTCTTTCAGTTGGAGGAGAGGATCTTATATCCAGGTATTCAAGGAGTATAACATAATTGAAGACAATGTAGGAAGTGGGAGAATAAGAAAGTCATGTACCACCATTCAGTATTGATTTTGGAATACTTTCTCTGTTTTATAGTTACATTTATACATAAAATACCAGAATGTTGCTTTTTCATTCTCTTAAGTTGTGTCCAGCTGACTCTTTGTGACCCCATGGACTGTAGCACACCAGGCTCTGAGACCCACTGTCTCCTGGAATTTGCTCATATTCATGTCCACTGAGTTGCTGGTGCTATCTAACCATCTCATCTTCTATAGTCCCCTTCTCCTTTTGCCTTCAATCTTTTCCAGCATCACGGTCTTTTCTAGTGATTCAGCTTTTTGCATCTGCTGGCTGAAGTGTTGAAGCTTCGGTTTCAGCATCAGTCCCTCCAATGAATATTCAGGACTGATTTCCTTTGGGATTGACTGCTTTGATCTCCTAGCAGTCCAAGGCACTCTCAAGAGTATCCTTGTATCCTGAAACCTTGATAAATTCACTAATTAATTGTAATAGCTCTTCTGTAGATCCCACTGAACTTCCTACTTAGACAATCATTTTGTCAGTAAATAAATGCACATTTATTTCTTCCTTTCCAGTTGATGCATTTTAACTGATTTCTGTTAAAATTAAATCTCCAACACTTTGGCCACCTGATATGAAGAGCCAACTCATTGGCAAAGATGCTGATGCTGGAGAGATTGAAGGCAGGAGAAGGGAACGACAGAGGATGAGATGGTTGGATGGTATCACGACTGAATAGACATGAGTTTGAGCAAGTTCCGGGAGATGGTGAAGGACAGGGAAGCCTGGAGAGCTGTGTCCATGGATTTGCAAAAAGTTAGACATGGCTGAGTGACTGAACAACAGCAACACTGATTTCTGCCATAATGGATTGGACTTTACTGCTTCTTTGCCTCCCGGTAATTTTAGATTGGATGTGAAGCAATATCAAATGTCCTTTCCATGCTTGATATTTTTCTATTCCTAAACTTATTCTTGAGCTTTATTCTCAAATCCTGTTAAGTTGCTTTGAAACAGTTTGGTCCTTTTGGTCTTGCTTTTTAAGATTGGCTCTGTAGGAACAGAGCTTATCCTAGTGTAGGATGAACTTAATTAACTGAAATCTTCAATGTCTGAGAAGGCTATAGCTGGAAACAGGGACTTTTCAAAGTTTTATTTATGAAGATTCTTTATTTTTGGCTGTGCCATGTCTTGTTAACTGTGTGCAGGTTTTCTGTACTTGGAGCCAGAGGGGACTACTCTCTAATTGCTGTGCTCAGGTTTCTCATTGCAGAGGCTTCTCTTGTCAAAGAACATGGACTCGAGATCGTGGTGAGCTCAGTAGTTGTGGCACACAAGCTTAGTTGCCCTGGGCATGTGGGATCTTCCTGGCCCGGGAATTGAACCCATGTGCCCTCACTTGGCAGGCAGACCCTTTACCACTGGATCACCAGGGAAGCCAAAACAAGGACCCTTACACAGTATCAGAGTGGTAGTAAAATCTGAACCCTTGTACAGTATCAGAGTGGTAGTAAAATCTATCTGGACACTTGATTGGCACTTTCTATTACATTTTAAGATGCACATATCCTTTGACCCTCTTTTGGGAATGTATCATAGGAAAATTCTTGTATATGAGCAAGGCAAAATCGACCACAGTATTATTTAATGCATTGTTTCTCATTGTGAAAAATTGGTAGAATGTAAATTCAAGGGGGGATGTTGAGTAAAAATCATGGTGAGTTCATCCTGCTGGAATTACATATGGCAATCAGAGAGCAAACCAGATAGCTGGGAACTAATATGGAAAGAGATGAAAGCAAATTGCAGAATTCTGGGTCTGGTATATTCCTGATTTTCAGTACATTCCAACCATATGAACATGTGGGGCAGTGCAGAGCATAACCACCCAGAATGAGCCCCCCTCAACTGTCAATGTCATCGTTGGACATTAGGGAAAAAATATCAATATTTAGATTTCCATGTTGATTAAATATCTTCATGAAGAATCATGACTTTTGAAATGATTTTGCTTTGGAAAAGAATGGTCTGCTGCATTTCCCCCTTGAAAAAAAGCACTTACTTAGAAACTTTAATTCAGCAAACATTTCTGAGGGAGCGTTGGGAAGAGGCACCCCGAGGAAGTGGATGTGGAGCCCCAGAGTCAGGGCACAGAAGCTGATAGAGGGTCTGTAGCGGGGCCTATGCTCCCATGAATGAAGAATCTTTCCTATCTCTCTTTAAAAGAAATAACACTAGAAATTGATTTTGAAATTGATGAAAAGTATATACCACTGTCAAGGACATCGATGGATTTTGTCACCCGGCATCCATTTTCCTTCTCTTGGCTCTGGTATCCTCCTATCACCCTAGGGAATCACCCCTTTCCTTTTCTGTCACCCATTATGATTTTGATAGAGTTGACTTCACCTCCAATTCCAGGAGTGGGCATGTGGCTCAACCTGTCCAGTCCGAGCACTCCTGTCCTCCAGCTGTGTTGATATCATCCAACCAGTGACAGTTTGGGAGCTGTAGGGGAGGCAGGCTGGCAAGGGACAGAGGGGGAGCTAGAGCAAGAAGGCAGATCTCAGGGAACCAAATGCTGGATCCAGCCTTGCCTGAAGACAGAAACTACCTCTGTACCTTGTAGTTACACAGACCCAGAAATTCTCCCTTTGTCTTAAACCAAGGTGGGTTTTGTTGTTGTTGTTGATTTGTTCCTTTTTTCACTTCCAATAGCAAAGTATTCACTATTATTGAATTGAGGCATCACAGTTTTGTGAACTACTTAATTTTCTTGCTAAGGGATTGGCTCTTAGCTAAGAAACCACCAAGGCATATGGTAAAAAAAAGGAAATAAATGGGAGTTTTTGTGGGTAAATGACCAAAGTGGGAGGGGAGAGTTTACAACGGATAGCTGGAGGAAAGGGCAAAAGCTTGAGAAGGGGCACTAGGGACTGCCCTTTCTAGACAATACTCCCCAAACTGGCCCCAGATTGTGAAGCCAGGTCACCAGGGGAATGGGACTGTCGTCTGATTCTCCTTTCTTTAGTCAGCAAACTTGGAATCATTCAGCTGCTTCCACCCCATACATGGACTGCTGAAGCTGCTAGTTTGCTTTAAAACCTGTCAGGTCCTGTAACTACTTCTTTCCAAACCCTCCAACTGGCTCCCTCTCAGTCAGAGTTGTAGCCACAGCCTTTCAGCGGCCTGAAAAGTCCTACGTGCTCCAGCCTGCATTTTCTCTGGCTTCATAACTTCCCATTTCCAGTACCACTTTGCCTAGTTGGATTGAGACACACAGGGCTCCTTGCCCTTTATGAAACATTGGGGTACATTTAAGAAAATTTGTCACACAAATTTGTGTGTGAAAGACATGGGAGAAATTGAAGAAGACCTGAAAATGCAGATATAGATCACATGCATGTTCTTCAATCATGTCTGAGGAGAAAAATTGATACTGTTCTGTGCTCAGTTTTCCCCAAACTCATCTGTAGAGTCCATAAACATGCCAGCAAATATTTTTGTAGAAATTGATGAGCTGATTTCTTAAACAAATATTTTCTTTCTTTATTTCGCTGCATCGGGTCTTATTTGGGGAATGTGGAAACTTCACTGTGTCACACGGGATCTTTTGTTGCAGTGCACAGACACTCCAGTCGCGATGGCCAGTCTCAGTAGTTGCTCCACTGCATGTAGGATCTTAGTTGCCCGACCAGAGATCAAAGCAATGTCCCCTGCACTGTGAGGCAGATTCTTTTTTAAAAGATTCATTTGTTTGTTTGTTTATGTAATTTTGGCTGGGCTGGGTCTTTGCTGCTCCACACATGGGGTTTTTCTATTTGTGGTGAGTGAGGGCTATGCTCTAGTTGCAGCAGATAAGCTTCTCATTGCGATGACTTCTCTTGTTGTGGAGCACAGGCTCTAGGTGCGCCAGCTTCAGTAGTTGCAGCTGGCAGGCTCTAGAGCACAGGCTCAGTGGTCGTGGTGCTCGGGTTTAGTCACTTTGCACCTTGTGGGCTCTTCCTGGAGCAGGGATTGAATCTGTGTCTCCTGCATTGGCAGGTAGAGTCTCAACCCCTGGACAACCACAGAAGTCCCTGATGAGCTGATACTGAAATTTATGTGAGAACAGAAGCCCAATGACAGCCTGAATAATTGTGGCTATGCACAAAGTGAAAAGACTAACACAGCCTAATTTCATAACTTACTCTACATGTCCAGTACTGGAGCTGTGGATTCATGGGACAGGACTGACAGTCCAGAAGCATTTCCAAGCATATATATGTGGTCAGTGGATATTCGCCAGAGGAGTCTAGATAATTCATTGGAGGGGGGACAATCTTTTGTTGAATAAATGGTTGTGGAATATCCATATGTGGAAAAACGAACCTTCATTGCCTCGTGTACTTACCTTCAGACATTCACAAAGAGTATGTTCAAATGCTCAGAGCTCTACAGGCAAAAGCTAAAATGATAAAAACAAACAAACAAAAAAAACAAAAAAACTAAGGACTCAGATGAGAACTTTGTGACCTTTCAGTAGGCAAGTCAATATCGATAAGCGTGAAAAACAAAACGAACAGTATGTACCTGGACTGGACTTCATGAATCAAAAATATCAGTCAGATTATATCACTACTCTGTTGATAATTGTATGAGTTTCCTAGGGCTTCCATCATAAAGTACCACAAAGGAGATGCCTTCAGACAAGAGAAATTTATTCTCTCACAGTTCAGGAGGCCAGGAGTCTGAGACTGTGATTTAGGTCATACCCGAATGGTCTCGTGGTTTTCCCTACTTTCTTCAATCTAAGTCTGAATTTCACAATAAGGTGTTCATGATCTGAGCCACAGCCAGCTCCCAGTCTTGTTTTTGCTGACTGTATAGAGCTTCTCCATCTTTGGCTGCAAAGAATATAAGCAATCTGATTTCAGTGTTGACCATCTGTTGATGTCTATGTATAGAGTCTTCTCTTGTGTTGTTGGAAGAGGGTGTTTATTATGACCAGTGCATTCTCTTGGAAAAACTCTATTAACCTTTGTCCTGCTTCATTCTGTACTCCAAGGCCAAATTTGCCTGTTACTCCAGGTGGTTCTTGACTTCCTACTTTTGCATTCCAGTCCCCTATAATCAAAAGGACAGCTTTTTGGGGTGTTAGTTCTAGAAGGTATTCATAGAACCATTTCACTTCAGACTTTTCACCATTACTGGTTGGGGCATAGACTTGGATTACCGTGATATTGAATGGTTTGCCTTGGAAACGAACAGAGATCATCCTGTTGTTTTTGAGATTACATTGAAGTACTGCATTTTGGACTCTTTTGTTGACTATGATGGCTACTCCATTTCTTCTAGGGGATTCTTGTCCACAATAGTAGATATAATGGTCATCTGAGTTAAATTCACCCATTCCAGTCCATTTTAGTTCGCTGATTCCTAACATGTCGACGTTCACATGCACCTTTATAATTTCCTTTTTACCAGTCAATGAGCAGAAGGCAAATAAGTTGGCAGGGATGCGTGGAGTGAGATGCCCATGGCCCTTGAAACCTATGGTTCTGGCCTTGAGCTGTGAGCTCAAGAACACGTGGCAATGAAGGTGATTCAGCACTACGGTGGTAGACCACTGGCCGACCCACATAAATCCTTTAAGCCAGAAATACTTCTTAGGATTGATACACTAACAGAAAAAGATTCACAAAAGAGGCAACAGGGAAATAGCTTCCTTGACACAACCTTTCCTCCTGGGGCAAAGACAAGTGATCCTGTCTCCAAACCAGCTGCAGAGGTTACATGTTACATGCACAGTCAGGTGAGGCCTGGCTAACGCATTCATCCACAGCCTTGTCCCAGGGCTCCTCATTCCAGAACTGTGGGCCTGGCTGTAAACAGTTTTCAGGGGCTTAAGGGAGCCTAGAAGGTTGAAAGTTGCTCAATGTGGAACGTCCGTAGCATTGTTCTGAGTAGTCACTTTGAAGACCTCAACCTCTGACATGCTCAACACCAGCATGAGAGTAACAAGAAAGGCCTTAGGGTCAGCGGGCTTAGCAGAAGCTTTACTGCACACCCAGGGCAGCTTGCATTGTTCCTCAGAAGTCTGTTTCTCTCATAGTCGCTTGGACGCCTATTCAGAAGCAACTCCCCCAACTGCACCCCCATGGACCATGAAAACTTCACAGCAGTTGTTAGAGCAGCCCCGTAAGGAAACATGCAGCTCAGGCACAAGACAACTTATTAAAACCACCCCACCCTGATGCAAACACACCTACCAATCACAGAGATGTGATGCAAGAGCACAGGCTAAGCAAAGCCCATAAGGACACGGTGGGAGGAGAGGAGGGAGAAGGTGAGATGCCTGGAGAGAGTAACATAGAAATTTACAAGACCATATGTAAAATAGATAGCCAATGGGAATTTGCTGTATGACTCAGGGAACTCAAACAGGGGCTCTGCGACAGGCTGAGGGGTGGGATGAGGAGGGAGATGGGAGGGAGGTTGGGAGGGAGGGGACATGGGTGTACCTATGGCTGATTCTTGTTGATGTAGGACAGAAAACCACAAAATCCTGTAAAGCAATTATCCTTCAATTTAAAAAAAAAATTAAAGCCCATAAGTACTGAAAAGATTGGGCTTTTGTGTTCATAGAAGAAAAAAATGCAGCATAGTTGATTTGACGCAAAGGCATTTCCACAAGGCAGGACTTTAGAACACCTTTTCCTGCAAGGAGAGGCTCCAGGGTTCACCAGTCGATAAACCACTTACCACCTTACCACAGAAAGAATTGGATGCAGTGTTGTTGTTTAGTCACTAAGACGTGTCTGACTCTTCTGTGACCCCATGGACTGTAGCCCACCAGGTTCCTCTGTCCATGGAATTCTCCAGGCAAGAATACTGGAGTGGGTTTCTATTTCCTTTTCCAGGGGATCTGCCCAGCCTAGGGACTGAACCCGAGTCTCCTGCATTGACAGGCAGATTCTTTACCATTGAGCCACCAGGAAAGCCCCAATCCAGTATATCATCTTGTTAAATTAGAAACCACAGCAGCATCTTTAAATATGGGTGTTTCATATGCACACATAGGTAGCTAGAAGCAGGTGGCCTTAGTTTTGGTCCCCTCAGAACCACAGCCTAAAATAAGAATTCTAGAACAAGTAGTTTCCTTGGGAGATGTGCTTTGCAGAGGAAGGATAGAGAGCTTCCATAGAGATAGGAAGGGAGCCAAGAAAAGGTGCATTTCAAGAAAGATTAAGGGAGCTTAGTCCTGCTGGAGAACTCTGCAAGCCTATGGAGAGTTATCTGATTTATCATGTTTGACGATGAGGGAGCTGGGGTATTTATACTCCAGTTCCTATGGGTCATGAAGCATCAATTCTCTGACATTTTCAGTCTGCCCTGAGCACTGACAAAGTAGGTTTCAGGCACGAGGAAAAATCCTCCGAGCCACTGACGCTGGCAGTTTAATGTCTGGCTGGTATGTGCCTCAGCCACAAGGCAGAGGGGACGTGGGCAGGATCTGCTACACAGGTATTCCTCAGAAAATCTCCCAAATATTAGGCCAGGAGACAGTTTTTAGGCAAACATATTGTTTCTTCCAAAGTATATTTTTTTCCCATTTCCTTCAAGCAGATCCCTATTTCCCATTTTCTGGAGTTACATCACTAGGAAGAGGCAAAGGTCCAAAAGGAGAAGCAGGTATTAGTTTGCTCTGGCTGCCAGAACAAAGTGTCACAGACTGGCTAGCATGCACACCAGAAATTCATTTTCTTTTCTTAAAAAATAATTTTATTTATTTATTTTTTGGCTGTGCTGGGTCTTTGTTGCTGCACAGGCTTTTCTCTAGTTGTAGTGAGTGGCAGTTACTCTCTAGTTGTGGTGCGCAAGCTTCTCATTGTGGTGGCTTCTGTTGTTGCAGAGCACAGGTTCTAGGGCACATAGCCTACAACAGTTTCGGCTCCCGGGTTCTAGAGCACAGGCTCAACAGTTGTGGCACATGGGGTAGTTGCTTCATGGCACGTGGGATCTTCTCAGATCACAGATCGAACCTGGGTCCTCTGCATTAGCAGGCAGGTTCTGTACTACTGAGCTACCAGGAAAGCCCCAGAAATTCATTTTCTGACAGTATTGAATGCTGGAAGTCCAAGATTAAGGTGTCAGCAGGTCAGGTTTCTCCCGAAGCCTCTCTTTGGCTTGTAGGTGGTGGTCTCCATCCTAAATCTTCAGATAGCACCTTCCCTGTGCATGCCCAACCCTGTGTCCCTTGATGTCTCCAAACCTCCTCTTCTTATAGGAACCACAATCAGAATGAATTAGGGCCCACTCATATGACCTCATTTAACCTTAATTACCTTTTTAAAGTCCCTATCTTCAAACAGAAGCACATTCTGAACTGCTGGGGTTAGGGCCTCAACATGTGAATTTGGAGGGGGGCACAAAATTCAGCCTATGACAGAGAGTAATGAGTATATTCAACACTTAGATTTGTAAAATTTCTATTAAGAAGGAAAGCAGTGTTTTTTTATCAGGCTCAAGCAAACAATGGCAGGCAAAAAACGTATAGGTGGAACTTTGCCTGCTGTTTTAATTTGGAAGAGACCCTTCACGAGTTCCTCGCGATCTCAGTTCAGGATGTGAGGATCACTTGCAATAAGATCAGCCTTTCCTTTCAGTAAATCTTAGCTTTATTGTATTACATTCTGAAATGCAGAAATGGTAAGGACCTAACAGAAGCATAAGAGATTAAGAAGAGGTGGCAAGAATACACAGAACTATACAAAAAAGGTCTTAATGACCCAGATAATCACGATGGTGTGATCACTCACCTAGAGCCAGACATTCTGGAATTCGAAGTCAAGTGGGCCTTAGGAAGCATCACTACGAACAAAGCTAGTGGAGGTGATGGAATTCCAGTTGAGCTATTTCAAATCTTAAAAGATGATGCTCTGAAAGTGCTGCACTAAATATGCCAGCCAATTTGGAAAACTCAGCAGTGGCTCAGGACTGGAAAAGGTCAGTTTTCATTCCAATCCCAAAGAAGGGCAATGCCAAAGAATGCTCAAACTACTGCACAATTGCGCTCATGTCACATGCTAGCAAGGTAATGCTCAAAATGCTCAAAATCCTTCAAGCTAGGCTTCAACAGTATGTGAACCAAGAACTTCCAGATGTACAAGCTGGATTCAGAAAAGGCACCAGAGGAACCAGAGATCAAATGGGCAACATCTGTTGGATCATAGAAAAAGCAAGAGAATTCCAGAAAAACATTTACTTCTGCTTCATTGACCATGTTATTAAGCCATTGACTGTGTGGATCACAACAAACTGTGGAAAATTCTTAAAGAGATGGGAATACCAGGCCTCCTTCTTTGCCTCCTGAGAAACCTACATGCAGGTCAAGAAGCAACAGTCAGAACTTGACATGGAACAATGGATTGGTTCAAAATTGGGAAAGGAGTATATCAAGGCTGTATATTGTCACCCTGCTTATTTAACTTCTATGCAGAGTACATCATGTGAAATGCCAGGCTGGAAGAAGCATGAGCTGTAATCAAGATTGCTGGGAGAAATATCAATAACCTCAGATATGCAGATGACACCACCCTTATGGTAGAAAGGGAAGAGGAACTAAAGAGCCTCTTGATAAAAGTGAAAGATGAGAGTGAAAAAGCTGGCTTGAAACTCAACATTCAACAAATGAAGATAATGGCATCCAATCCCATAATTTCATGTCAAATAGATGTATTTTCTTGGGCTCCAAAATCACTGCAGATGGTGACTGCAGCCATGAAACTAAAAGACACTTCATCCTTGGAAGAAAAGCTATGACCAACCTAGACAGCATAGTGAAAAGCAGAGACATTACTTTACTGACAATGGTCTGTCTAGTTAAAGCTATGGTTTTTACAGTAGTCATGTATGGATGTGACAGTTGGACCAGAAAAAAGGCTGGATGCCAAAGAATTGATACTTTTGAACTGTGGTGTTGTAGAAGACTTTTCAGAGACCCTTGGACTGCAATGTGCTCAAAGCACTCAATCCTAAAGGAAATCAACCCTGAATATTCATAGGAAGAACTGATGCTGATGCTGAAGCTGAAGAGGATGAGATGGTTGGATGTCATCATCGACTCAATGGACAGGAGTTTGAGCAGGCTCCAGTAGATGGTGAAGGATAGGGAAGCCTGGAGTTCTACAATTCATGGGATCAAAAAGAGTCTAAACAACAATTGTATTAAATCACAAAAGCTGTGACAACAAGATGAACTGACCTCTCCTGAGTGCCTTCTCTGCATCAGGTGCTGTGCTATGCAATCTACACCTACAAGCCTCATCTTTACTGCAATTTTTATATTTACTTCAGCAAATATTTGAAAGGAAAACTCATTAAGCACTGAGATCAGACTTGGGGGAAGATGGGAAGAGTGAGGTAATTAGTAAGACTTTGGACTTGTCCCAATAGGCTGACTGTGTAACTGGGAGAGAGGAGAAATGGACCTGGTAAAAGGAAGAAAGGATACAGCCAGGCACGGTACAAAACCTTGGGAGAACTTTGGCCAAGAGGACACTGATCCCTACAGAGAGGACGTGGGAAAGCTTGGAGGTGCAGTCTGCACTGAGCTGAGTAAACTGCAGGAGGAGACATGGAAGCAGGTGGGTTCCCTGAGTCTGTCTCCATTCTTCAACAGTATGCTTTCATGAAACCGAGCAGACAGTTTGAGCCGAGGCAGGAACACTTTAAGACAGAAGAACAACATCTTAGAGCAAACCCCTGGCAAAAGCAACACTGTGTGGAGACAGTGCAGTGGAGGAAGGAGAGGGCCGCCTGTAGGCTCTGCATGAGTGCAGGTGTAGGCGGCTGGCGTGGAGAGTGCCTTTATAAAATAAGGAGCCAGCATTCAAAAACCGGGAGATCTCTTACTGAACTTCAGCTTTTTTGGCCAATCTAGACAAATCAAAAGGCCTGGCACCTGGCCTGCACACCCTCCTATTGTGAGTGGCAGCTCCTCCTGGGCTAGATCGTGCTCTCTCCATGTGTTCCAGCCCCCTCGCTCCCTGTGGTTTGCACCCGCTGACCTCACTTCTTCAAGTTGCCTGCCAGGGCCCTGGAGCAGCAGGGACGCTGTCACTTGGCTGAGTCTCATGCTGAGTCAGAGGACTAAAAAGGTCAACAGGTTCTGGGCTTAAATCTTGTCGCTACAATTTAACTACCTGTTACCTTAGCTTCCTCATCTGTTAAGTGGGCGTAATAGTATACTCAAATCTATAGCAACCACTCAGTATGTGTAATTTGCTTAGCATAGCATCTGGACCCATCATTTCAGTTCAGTTACTCAGTCGTGTCCAACTCTTTGTGACCCCATGGGCTGCAGAATGCCAGACTTCCCTGACCATCACCAACTCCTGGCGCTTGCTCAAACTCATGTCCATCGAGTCAGTGATGCCATCCAAGCATCTCATCGTCTGTCACCCCCTTCTCCTCCTGCCTTCAATCTTTCCCATCATCAGGGTTTTTGCCAGTGAGTCAGTTCTTCGAATCAGGTGCCAACATATTGGAGTTTCAGCTTCAGCATCAGTCCTTTCAATGAATATTCAGGAATGATTTCCTTTAGGATTGACTGGTTGGATCTCCTTGCAGTCCAAGGGACTCTCAAGATTGAGTCTTCTCCAACACCACAGTTCAAAAGCATCAATTCTGGCTTCACTTCACGGGGCGAACAAGGCGCACAGCTGTCAGTGGCGCTTCCCCGCCCGAGCCGGAACCACCGGCGGCGGCGGCGGCGGCGGGAAGCGGTGGGGCCAGGGTTCCAGGGGGAGCGGCCGCCGCCTCAGCAGCCTCCTCGTCGTCCGCCTCGTCTTCGTCTTCGTCATCGTCCTCAGCCTCCTCCAGGCCGGCCCTGCTCCGGGTGGGACCGGGCTTCGACGCGGCACTGCAGGTCTCGGCCGCCATCGGCACCAACCTGCGCCGGTTCCGGGCCATGTTTGGGGAGAGCGGCGGGGGAGGCGGCAGCGGAGAGGTTCCTCAACTTCAAAGGGATGAGGAGACCTTGGAGACGGTTCCGAGGAGACTCAAAAGATGATTATATGATTGGAAGTCAGTCCTGTGAGGAAAGGTTGAGAGAATGAAAGGTTAAGAGGCAACTTAGTAACTCTTCAAAAAACATGAATGGATCCATTATTAGGAATGGTAACCAGCTGTTTTCCAGCTCCACTGATGCTCAAACAAGAGAAAAATAGGTTTAAATTTAAGCAAAGGATAGTTGTGTAAAGAACTTGCTGCTAATGATAATTTTCATGATAATGATGGTGAAAAGATTACTGAAATAATTTTATGATCTTCTCTGGAGGTGCATTTTAAAGTACAATCTTACATATGTGTAAAATGACTTCTCAAGCTACCTTCTCACTCTCTGAATCAATAATTTTTTTTTAATTCAGATCCTGGAGGGTGTAGATCATGTTCTATACTTTTTAATATTCCCCAAGGGGTCCTAGGGTCTCACTGGCTCCCTGAGAAGTATTTTATTTGAATTGTCAGTTTATGGCAATAATTAACTTTCAGTAGCAAGCTCTAGAGAAAGGTCTTTATGAAATGATTTTATAGTGGTTTTATAGGAGAATAAAAACTTGGTAAATGGAGCTAAGAGGGAAATCTTAACATCAAGAGAAACCAGGGGAGATAGTAGTTCTGGTCTCAATATAGGAAGCAAATATTTATAGCTTTAATATCCATTTTCAGTTGTAGTCTAAAGAGATGTGCTGCAGAATATTCCTTGTTGAGGGTATCACTGCTTGTGGATGCATTATAACAAGTGCTTTGTATATCGTTTCCAGTCTAATAAGGTTGGCTTCATGTGAATGAGGATTACAAAGGCCTCTGACCCTTGGCTTTTGAGACCAGGAGCAGGGCTTGCATTACTGAGAATGAAACCTTTTTAGATATGTTGGGTTGCAAAAAGCATTTCCAGCACAGTCAGCATGAAAACTGTGAATTGGGATTATTCATATAGATTACCAAGAGTCTGGGCAGAACTGATATTAACACCAGCTCTATTTCCTGCTAGCTCTTAGTCCCACAACCTTGAGTGGGTTACTGAAGCTTTAGGACTTTGGAATTTAGTACTGGAATTGTGTATAAACTCCTTCTTGTAGGTAAATTGATACTAGGTTTATTTAAGGTTATCTGGCCTTAAGTGATATAAATGTAATGAGCAGTTTCTAAGTTTCATGTAGAATGCTGTCCACTGTTAAACAGACCATCTCAAAATGACTGGAGTTCAGAGGTGAAGCTGGATTGTTGCAGGGATTCTGCAAGTGGTGGCAAAGTGAATGGTGGCTTGATTATTGAATTGTAAAATTGGTGCCATCTGAGAAACTGGGAATTGGAAATATAAGAGAGTCCTACTTTTCCTGTGGGGTTTCCCTGGTGGCTCAGCGGTAAGAATCCGCCTGCCAATGCACGGGACTTGGGTTCAATCCCTGGATCGGGAAGATCCCCTGAAGTAGGGAACGGCAACCTGCTCCAGTATTCTTGCCTGGGAAATCCCATGGACAGGAGAGCCTGGCAAACTGTAGTCCACGGGTTTGCAAAAGAGTCGGAGATGATGTAGCGACTAAACAACAACTTTCTCTGTAACTTTTAATTGCTTATCATACAGGTATAAATTAAGAAAGCAAGAGATTACAAAAGCAAAGAATACTTCTCATGATTGTCTATTCTCCTTGAGAGATTCCAGTGTTAGAGTAATAAAATACCAGGGACTTTTTTGTTTTAGTGAGTTAATGCCACATAAACTTTAGTGAGCTTCTCAGAATATGATGATGAACTTCCAGATATGATGTAGAAGTCAGTCAATTGGTTTTTTAAGATAACAAGAACACAAAATTTCCAAATTCATACACAGAACATTAATTCTTCAAAAATGTTAGGTCATATTCTGTTGACTGATGTGGTAGCTTTGTTGTTTTGCCAAAGACAATGTTTACTTTTGTGTCCGAATTCACTTTGTTCCTTTAGGAAACTATTTGTAGAGATAACTCTATTTACCTTTAGAGGAAAGAAAATTGTGAACTCCTCAGTGTTACTTTAGTTGCTATTGGTCATTTGACAGCCCAGAAGGAAAGATGCAATCTGACTTTTGCGCCAAGATCAGAACAACAAGCTGGAAGAAAAAAAATTGAAATACTCTAGTAGAAATTTGTAATTGAATGAACATATACCTCAAAATGAAGTTAACTATTGGAAGTTGGCCTATGGAGGACCAGAACTTCTTGTAATAAAAAAACCATCTCTGAAAAAAAAAAAGCATCAATTCTTTGGCCTTCAGCCTTCTTTATGATCCAATTCTCACATCCATACATGTCTACTGGAAAAACCATAAATTTGAGTAGACAGACCTATGTCAGCAAATTAATGTCCCTGCTTTTTAATATGCTGTCTAGGTTGGTCATAGCTTTTCTTCTGAGGAGCAAGTGTCTCTTAATTTCATGGCTGCAGTTACCATCTGCAGTGATTTTGGAGTCCAAGAAAATTAAGTCTATCACTGTTTCCATTGTTTCCCCATCTGTTTGCCATGAAGTGACTGGGCCAGATGCCATGATCTTAGTTTTTTCAGTGTTGAGTTTTAAGCCAGCTTTTCCACTCTCCTCTTTCACTTTCATCAAGAGGCTCCTCAGTTCCTCTTCACTTTCTGTTATAAGGGTGGTGTCATCTGCATATGTGAGGTTATTGATATGTCTCCCAGCAATGTTGCTATGCAAACAGTAAGCTGCTTAAAAACAGTCCCCAAAACCCCAGAGGGACGCGATAGCAGGCTGGAGACAAGGTGGCATGGAGTACTTTTGTCTGCCCTTGTCAGCCAATGGTAGTTCCCAAAAGCAGGTGAAAGACCCCAGCAGTGTTCCTGTTTGTCTTCCCCATAACATATTTGCACACCAAATTTATCCCAGCCTTTCAACTCATGGAACCTTCCCTGCTGTCCTAGCGACTGTGCACTGTTATTACACCCAGCATACAGATGTGAAAACTGAGGCTGCAAAAGGGTCATCACTGGCTCAAGATCGTAAACCCTGGCCTCTGAGCCACGACACCACAATGCTAAGGACAAACCCAGGCAAGGACACTGATCTGGGCTGCTCAGCCCTGTGCTGGGAGGCTGATTGGCCATATACCCTCATAGGTAACCAGGGTAACTCGTGGGTCACTGGGGCACAGAAGCCAGGGTAGGCAAGCAAGAGACTTCCAGATCATGGGCTGACAGAAAAACCACAATTTTGCTCAGAGAAAACCTGGCCTTTACAATTTAGGGTCCAGGTTAATCCTAAGAATATGACTAGCTACGAAGCATGGAGCAAGTGAGGCCCGGGTGCCACTCCCTAAAGGCAGCTTTCCATCTTGTCCAAAGTTAATGCACAGGCTTCTCTGAGACAGAGGGGGCCGCCCAGCAGGGCAAGCAGTCCCAGCAGCAACACAATGCCCTTTCTGCTCATCTCCTCTACCTGCATTTCTTATCGGCGCTTGAGAAGTGTGCTATGAAAGCAAGTCAACCAGGTGAGCCTAATGCTGCTGAGCTTCCAGTGTCATTGCCTGTGTCCCCAAACCAGAGACTTCTGAATCATGTTAACACCCCAGAATTGTGTGGGTGGACCCAGGTTTTGTGGGGCTGTACTGGGAGACCACACCGGGCTCTGGATGTCCTGAAACAAGATGGTGGACAGGTTTCCAGAATTACAAACTAGTGCATACATGTGCCTGCCAAGGGTACTTCCTCTTGTTATCTCTAGGTTCCTCCCACTTCTACCACAGAAGACCAAGGTTGGTACCAGAAGATTCCACATCCTGAGGCAGTTTGGCAGATGGTGGGGTCTGTAGTCATTCAGGTTGACCTGGAGCTGGCCCTCAGTCCTGTCTGTCCCAGGAAGGGCATCCCTGCAGGCCGAAGGCTAGAGGAAGGTAACACATCCAGTACCCCTGGGCCCCTGTCAGTCCTTTGAAAGTGTTGGCTCTTATTGGGGTTAGGATCACTTGTGCCTAATGCTTTGTCCAAAAGCCTTGGGGGCCACAAGAGTTTAGGGTTTTAGAAATCATTAACAGGGACACAGAGATCATCAACACCTAGGCAGGGGCATGCAAACACACTGACATGGCTGCAGTGAACTGTCACTGTTAATACCAAGTGGGCTACATAGAGAAAATTTGGGATACTATAAATAGCTTCTTCATATCATACATTTTTGGGTTTACTACCAAAAGTGTTTAGGTCAATCTGGTGAAAACACTTGGCTGCTGAAGTGTTCTGGGAGATGGAATGGTGGACAGCAGATCATGGACCTGAGGCAGCAGGCAGACGTTGACTCCTGCACAGTTCAGGGAAGAGGCTCCCAGTTTTATGGATTCCTGGTCATGCTACAGCCCCCAGTTCACAAAGCCTGTCAGTTTGACTCAGCTCACACTGCCTTCTGTCCCCAGGGGCCACTATATACATCTTTGCTCAAAATCTACCAATGGTCCTCAAGTCCCAACCCAGGCCACATCCTATAGGACCTTTGGGACTGGGGGTCGATGGTGTCCACGTTCTCCTCCTTTCCTAATTGGAGGCTCTTCACTGTCCCCCCGTCTCCCAGCTGCAGTCTTCAAGGTACACGCCTGCATTCTCACTCATTCTGGGGAAAGCTCTCTTGGGAAGAGATGCCTCTTCAACCACTATTCATAGTAGGTGCTTTCTAGGTTACAGATTGCTTTCATGGGAATCATCCCATGACTTCTCACTCCCATCAGATACACCAACAAATAGGATTACTCCTAATGGGGACATTTCACCGTGTGCTCATCCTTCAGATAAATGGAGACTCAGAGAGGGAGTGATTTGCTGAGACTTCCACTCCGGCAGTGGTGGTGCTATGGATCAATCCAGGTTTGAGATGACAGAGAGGAGTGTCTGCTTCCTCTCATACCAACTCTGTGGAGGACCAGAGCCTGCCCAGCCTACCTGGGTAGCACTGCACATACCAGCATGCAGCCTCGCCTCTGCAGGCAGTGGATGCAACTTCACAGCACATCAAAGTCTCTAGAAATCCTTTGCCAAAACTCCTTCTGTGGACCTGAACAGATTGTCAGGCTAGGGGCCCTCCACAAACCTGCCTGCTCCAGCTACACTCCTGGGCTCAGTTTCCTTCATGGGTCTGATCCTTCTGGGGGCCCTTCCCCCATTTCCCAGCCAAGGAGACCCTCTTCACTAGAAGACCCAGCCCAGACAGCCCTCCCATCTGTAAAAGCCCCTCCATGATCTGTCAATGTGAATCAGTGGTTGGTTCCCCACACTTCATGCTCCTTAACTTCTGCCTCGTTTCAGGCTCTGTTCTTCACAGGTCTGCCTGTAAGATGCATTCCAGCCTCCCCACCCCCAGCCCTGAGTGATGCAGGGGTGAGTGGACACCTGATGCCCTGCATGGTGGAGGAGTTTCTTGCAGGATGGGTATCCTTGGACTTGAACATGCTTTGCCTTGGGAGGTCTGGCACCCACAACCTGCCCTCTCCCATCAGACTGTGCTTACAATGGGGCTAGTAGATGGCTGGGTGGCCAGCGCACTGGAAGCAGCTCCCTGCCCAACCCAGTTGTCTAATGCAAAAGACACCAAGAGCCCCTCCCACCAGGCTGCGTGCAGGGCAGAGCAAGGTGCCACCTGGGCAAAGGCACTTGACATCCTGTGTGTACACACAGCTACCACTCAGGCACCAATTCCTGGTGTCGGGTCCCCTGCTCAGTCAATAGCGATCACAGGCCTCAGACACTGTGAGGGCCCGACTACCAGGGCCCACTGTGGACACCTCCAATGCCTGTCTGTGCTCTGCACCTCCTGACAGGCTGGCAGGAACTGTCAGGTCAACATTACAGGTGAAGGGATGCCCTGCCCACCCCTGTCTGCTCCCTGTCCGCTTGGTGGTGAGCCAGCCTCCGGCACCAACTTCCCCCCACCAACTTGTGGGAACAGCCTCACAAAGGACCCATCCAGAGAAGGCTGGCCCTGGAGTGGTCCAAGGAGAGGTGGCGAGATGGGGCTTTGGTACAAGGTTGACATCCCCTGCCCCACTGGTTTTGAGGACCCATCCTGGGGGCAGTCGTTGTGCCCTCAGCCCTGGGCTCAAGGCCACAGTCCAGCTGTTAGAACTTGCTCTGGGCTGGCGGGAGGGGGGAGGAATTCCCTGGCAAGTGAAAAGATTGAGGCGTGTGGAACGTGGGAGGAATAGAGGGAAGTGACTGCTTTGCTTTGCTGTCCACAGGCGGATGACCAGCTCAGGGTGAAGAACAGTGAAAACCAAAGGGGGAGGCAGGGTCTCCCGGTAGCTGACAAAGCCTCAGGCAGTGGACAAACATTGGCCCAGGATTCGACAGGATTGGCTGAACCTCAAAGAGACTGAACGTTCCGCCAAGGCAGGCCCGATCCGCTGGCACTGGAGGTCCTCTTGGGAAAACTTGCATCCCTGACACAAGGGCCAGGGAGACTGGGAGGCAGGGCGCAGAAAGACTGGGACATCCCAAATGTCTCTGAACTTCTGAGCCTGCAGCAGCAGCCCACCTCCTCCACCCCATAAAGAACTGGTGACCCCCTACCCCCAAGGGAGCAAATGGGACTGGAGCCCTCCCTCGTAGATGCCCTCTGTCCCAAGAAGCAGGGGAGCTGGCCACCCCGATCTGTGGCAGGACCTACAGCACTACCAGCGGAACCAAGGAACCACAGGAAGAGCTGGTCACCTACTGCCCAGCCACCAAGTAGAGCGAAGTCACTGTGCAACACAGGCTGGGCTCAACAAGCCTCGTGGTGGAGGAGGCGGACGACTCCCCTCCCCCCACTACCCAGGGGCCACAGCAGAGGTCACGTGGTCGCTCTGAGCAGCCAGGACCCAGGCACCATGATGAGGTCTGCTGCCACCCAGAAGGCCACACCTACAGAGAAGGGCAGGTGGTCAGTAAAATGCGGCCTCCCGGAGGCTCGAGAGGTGAGCAACTGAACAAGGTACAATCCAAAACGACACTGAGGCCAAGGGCAGCTGCCCCAGTAAACAGGTCAAGATCCCTTGTCCAGGTTCAGCCCCTGAACCCGTTCTCAGGTCGAACTGAGGAACAGGGATGGGGCGGGCCCCTGGGGGATGGATGCTGCTGCACCACAGCAAACAGACACAGGGATGACCCCAGGCCCTCCCAAAGGGACGTCGGGCTCTGCATCGGTGACCCCACGTGGGGTGGTGGGACCACCAGAGGGGTGGAGGTTGCCAGACAGGGTCAATTTGATACCAGCGTGAGAGACACAGTTAACTCTGACTCTGCAGCCGCTTCGGGAGGACCCCCTGGGCTGGGGTTTCTGGGCACAGGGGCTCAAGGGGCAAGGGACACAGGGCCAGTCCCGAGGATTGGTCAGTCGGTCTTGACCTGGGAGAGCCTGGAATGCAGTATCCCCCAGAGTCAGGTGCAGGGCTTAGTGAGACGTCTGTCGAGGAGTCCTTCAGAACCTGGGGGAACATGTAATGTGAGAAAAAGATGGTAAGGCTGAACAGAACTCCATCAAGTGAACTCCACTGAGTAAAACAGAAACACACAGAAAATGGGGGGATGGGGGTGGATAAATGCCCCACTCATGAACTGGAGAACGTTCTCACCTCTGGGGGCACCTCATGGGTGTCCTCTGCTCCTAACTCCTCACACTCTCTCTGTGCTTGGCCAAGTCACCTCGGTGGGCACACAAGTACTCAAAGGGTAGCCAGATGGGGCTCCCGCCCAGAGCACGAGAGTCCACTCACTGAAGTCCTCTCACCATGGGTATGAGATGGCAATGCACACTCCAGTCTGCCCTCCCTGCTCCTTGATCTCATAAACTAAACAGCTGGATCCATTCAGTGGGCCGCAGCCTGCTCTCTGGAAGCCCCTTCCAGTGCTGGGAGTCCTGGTGTTTGGGTTGTGGCCAACCTGCCTGCCCAGACAGAGGACAGTGAAGAGCATGTAGACCCTAGAGCTCAGGAGTGATGACACACACAAACCAGCATCTCCCACCCCTGTGTCAGATGTGATGTAAAGGCCTGTGATGTGAATGTGAGTGTGGCAGCATCAGAGGCTCACAGAAGCTCCCCAGGTCCCCCTGGGAGGTGCCCCATCCCCTGGGAAGAGAGCACCCCAAGCAGCGGCAGCAGAGTGGCCACCTGTGTCTGCAGGTCCCATGTGTGCAGCGTCCTGTCAAAGAACTGCAGCGTAACTGAGATGAAATCAGAAATGCATCTGGTTCTCAGGCTGGCCCCTCCATCAGGGCGGTATGGAGAGGGGTGTGCACAACAGGAGCTGACCTGGGAACAGAGAAGAAATAGGTCTGGCTGACCTCCCAGAGCTACACAGCTGCCCCTGAGCTTGTCCCACGTGTGAGAGTCCTAGGCCCAGAACTAAAGCTAGGCAGGGACCAAGGGACCGACATGGATGTGAAGGAGCCCTCTCTCACAGGCAGAGTGCTGGATGCCAGGGCAGCATCTCCTTGGGGACTGCTCGCCCCAGGTGCAAGGGGGTGGACGGCGGCCCCCAGCAGGAGGGCCTGACAGACATGCGCTGACTTGTGGGACACTTACGGCTCCAAGACCAAGTGAATACTGAATCCATTGCTAGCCTGCAAACAGAAGAGGATGAATCTGCAATACAAACACCAGGGCGGGATGAACGCCCAGACCCCGAAAGAAGTGCCCACAACTTGGCACAGAAAGGACACATGGCTCAGCAGAGAGATGGGCAACAGGCATTTCAGAGAAGAAAACACATCGGGCAAGGAGGATATGAGGAAAACCGAGAATCTGGGTTGAGCCCATCCCAGGTCACTGCTGCCCACAAACACACAGGAGGAGGAAAGTGGAACCCTCGCCAAGACTCGAGACCCAGGTGGGGTGGGAGGCAGCACTCCCCGTGGCTCAGTCCACACATGTGGGCACGAGAGGAGACCTAGGGCCAGCAGCAGGGAAGGGACAGGAGTGGAGAAACGCCACGGAGCAGGCCCTCACAGCTGCCCCCATCAGCAGCCACACTTCATAGGTGTCCAATTCACTGGGCAAGGTCTAGTTCAAAACCAGGATTCAGGACGATCAGCAGGATCCCACCCACCATTCACAGGAACCTCCCTCACAATCTGAAACCACTACCAGGAGGTTCTGGGGTTCTGGAGGCAGCTGGTAACCACTCTCAGGGCGAGGAGCGGGGCACCAGCATGAGGGAGTTGGATGTGGTGATCGCTTGGGTACCCACAGTGCTGAGGCTCAAATCCAAGAGGCAGCCTCTGCCCCTCAACTCATGGCTGGCAGGCTTCTGCAAGGAGAGAGCAGGCTGCATGCTAGAAGAGAAAGCACTGCTCCAACTCAACATTCCCACGACAGCAGTTGTGTGGGTGCCCAGCTAATAGGAACCAGGTAGACACCAACCTTGTCTTCCTGGGACTCGGCGACGCTCAGGGATCCAGACTCGTGCCCAGCAGCCACAGCCTGGGAGGAAGAGAGGGGGCAAAGGAGGGCAGCAGGAAGATGCAGGGCACCCAAAACTCCCAGATGAGAGCGCCTGACACTCGGGCGGACGGAGAAAGGGATGTTACAGTTGTGCCTGGAAGGAGGACAGTAGGTTGTCAGGACAAGAGGAGCCAGTGGTCCAGGGGCAGAACTGCATGAGAAAGTGTGGGGTCCTGGATGAGCTCTGCACAAAGCGTAGGACCAGCACAGCCATCCAGAGTGCTGTGTGACGAGGAAGGAGACCTCAGACCACCAGAAGCCCCCCAGGGCACCATGGATGGGTTGGGGCTTAAACAGGAGAGGGCTCAGCTGCGCTTTCAATCTGGGGTTGACAAGGACAGATGTGTGTGCGGTGTGACACAGAACCGATGGTGTGTGCAACTCTGGCTGGAGAAGGAGAGACAGGAGGGGTCCAGGCCGGGGGGGGGGTGGCTAGGCTGACAGCACTGGCCCCAGGCCATGAGGCCTGAGCTCAGCTAGGAGCAGTGGGGACAGGAAGAGGATCCTTTACTCTGATCAGGCACTTGGGAGGCAGGGACACAGCAGGGAGAGCGGCAGTCAGGAGCAGAGTCAGGTGGCTGCCCTGGGTGGGCAGAGCCCCCAGGCAAGAGGAGGAGGACAGGGAACAGTTTTGAAAGCGAAGCTGCTTTTCTATGGGACATCTCAGGTCCCAGGGGCAGCAGTAAACACAGTGAGGATTTTCCTTCGCATCTGCAAAAAAACAGACAGACTGTTGCTCAGCACTGGGCCAGCATCCCCAGGGTGGCTTGGAGGGGAGCCAGCCTGGGCTTTCAGCCCAGATTTGGGGAACTCCGCCCAGAGGCTGCGCCTCTTCCCGCTTCCCTAGGGTCCACCCTGAAGCTCGGATACGGATCCAGTCGCTGAGGACACTGGGTCGCGGTCACTCTGACTCTCGCGAGTCTCGCGGACTGGACGCCTATGGCACGGAATCAAAAGGGCACAGTCTAGCCTCCGCCGTGGAACTGGACAAGCCCAGCCTCCGTGGGTTCCCCAGGTCCACAGCTCCATCCCTGTCAGCCCCGCTCCGCCCCCCCGATTGGCTCCACACCGCCCCGCCCCGCCCCGCCCCGCCTCCTTCTCCTGAAGCTCCTTCTCGACCAGGTGTTTCCCACACTTCAGCCCCAGACTCTTCGCCCTGCTCCTCCCACCTCCTCCCCTCTCTTCCGCCAGGCAGCTCACTTCGTGGTCCTCCTCAGGGTCCCGCTCCAGGCCGCCGGTCTCGAGGCTCCTCCCGGACTGACCTTCCACGCACCTCAGAGCATGGCTGCTGCTATTCTGTCTCCTAGCAGACAGGGCCGGCGAGAGAAAGCGCCTTTGTTCGTACGTGCGTGCCTGCGTATCTGCGTGCCTGCGTATCTGCGTATCTGCGTGCCTGCGTATCTGCGTATCTGCGTGCCTGCGTATCTGCGTATCTGCGTGCCTGCGTATCTGCGTGCCGGAGTGAGTACGGAAGCCATACAGACCAGATATCAGGGATTTCAGTGTTTGTGGGCGCGACGGGACTAAAGCCAACCGGCGCCGTCACCTGACAGCGGTCCCGGTGGCGGACCACTGTCCTGCCTGGTGGCCGCTGCCCGGGCATCCCAAAGCGCCCGCGACTCGCTCTGCTTGCAGGAAGGTGGGACCTGCCTCGTGCGCAGACGGTACCTCCGGGCGGGGGTTTCCAGGCTCTGGGACTAGGAGCCCCTGCCAGGGGGCCGAGCCAGACCTTCCGGTCCCCTCCACGGCCACAGTCCCCGCCTGCTTTCCTTCTACGTATGTGTCCTGGCGATGCCCTGGGACACATGCGAAGATGCCGGCAGACCTGCCCTCCAGCCTCCTGCTCTTCCCCCGGACTGGGACCTCACGCGAGCCCCACCTGCCCCCTATGAGCTCCCACACCGAGCCCTGACCTGAAGAGCTCAGCTGCTTTACGCGGTTCTCTCCTGGTGTGGCCCAACCAGGAGTCCATGGAGGGCGGCTGACTGACTGTGCAGGCCTCCGGATCCTTCCAGAGTGGCAGTGTGAGGGGAGCAATCGTTTTCTCTTCTTAGTTACCCCAGTCTCCTGGACTATAAATCACGATCGCTCCAGGGGGGTGGGTTTCTGTGCTGACCGCTGAGGCATTGTGGGGTCCCTGTCCCAGTCACATGAGGACAGGCCAGCTGCTGTGATGAGCAGAACCCACCCTGAGGGAACCTGCACCTGTGTTTCTCATCAGTTGGGCCCTCCTGGGCCCCCGTGGTCTGAGGCCCCTGCCAAGAAGAAGAACATGGTGGCTTGTTGTCCAACATTGCTGTCTTCTCACTGGTGGTTTTCTCCCTCTTCCTCTGGTCCACGTGCAGGTGAAGACACGCAGACAAGCAGGCAGAAGAGTGTTTTCACCTCTGGCCACCAAGCAGGCACCCTCTGCTTCCGGTGGTAGGAACGCTTGAGCCCCTTTTTGCTCAGGGATTCCATCTACACAGGTGAGATTCAGAGGTGCCCAGGAGGAAGGGGTTGGGTTGGCTGAGACACTGAGTGGAGGACACTGGGCAAGCCTGGAATCCAGTCACATACCCCAGTAGAAGACATAGCAATGGCCATGCCCCAGGGGCCAGCCAGGCTCCCTGGGAACCAAGCCAGACCCAGTGAAGATGGTGACCTTTTGTCACCCAGCAGGTCGACAGAGGTTCAGCGGGATGATGATGCTCGGGGCCAGCCAGTGCATGAGGACATGACACCCTTGCCTGTGGTTGGTGGAATGGACATAGGGTAACCTTTGTGGAAGACCGTTTGCTGGCGTGTGTCAGCACCTCAGGTGTGTGCCCTGTTCCCTGGGCCTCCTCCTGCATGGCACTTCAGTCAGTGATTGTGTGGTCATGTTGAGTAGCTGTATTGGCAAAATGAGTTTTCCCTTCCCTTCCATCAAGAGGGAAGCGTCAGTAACTTGTGGGACCCCCAACACTAGGAGGTGTAAATAGACACCGTGTAAGGGCGAAAACAGACGCATGAAAACAGATGTGCAGACGTGGAGGAGTGTGTCCAAGGTGCTCGGAGTGGAGAAGCCATCCCCCCTTGCCCCTGTGAAGAGATGTCCGGACAGGGCTGACCCTCTGGCTTCGTTTGCTGGCAGTCATGTTCGAGTGGCTCAAATATGAACCGTGTTGGTTCAGGAGGCTGGCAGCCGAGGTCGAGGTGTCAGCTGATGTTGGCTCTTGTGAGGGCTGTGGAGAGAGTCTGTCCCATCCACCCCCTCACTTCTGGGCATTGCTGGCCATGGTGGGCATGTCTGGGCTTGAAGAGCTCCACGTTCCTCTTCACCCCAGTTCTCCTGTGTGCCTGTCTGTCTCTAAATGTGTCTTTGGTATGGGGACAGCCATCCTGTTAGAGGAGGGTCCATCCTCATGAGCTCACTGGACCTCCATCAGCTCTGTGAAGACCTTTCCTTTGTCTGTAAGGTCACGCCGAGGTACTTGGGATTGAGACTCCAGCACCTGAATTTGAGGGGACACGATGTGACTCCTCACACCCTACAAAGGCTCTGAGGTAGGAACACACTGGAGACTTCCAAGGATGGAAGGATGGCCTTCATGGCTACTGGGGGTGAATCCAGGGGCGAGGAGAGCAGGCTGTCAGGGTAGGAGCCAGATCACGTGGTGCCTCATGGGCCTGGGAGAATTGTGGCTCTGCTGTGCTTGGGGAAGGAAAGGCCCAGAATGCCCTGGGCTGGGTGCCTCTGGGACCTTGCCCCCGTCCTCACAGCCACAGTCCATTCCCCTACAGTGAACAGGGACCCCCCTCCGGGTACAAGGAAAGAAGTGAGGTTGGAGGTACGTGTGGTCACGTCCCCTGCAGTCATGGGCTGTGACTCTGTGCCTCGGCGCCTCGTCGGGTGTCAAACAAGGTGACAGTAACCTAGCAGGTTATTTGAGGTTTGAGTTCTGTAATCTCTGCATGGTGCCATCCCAGGCCCTGGCGAGGACAGGGAGCACACCAGTCCCAGTAGTTCCTGCTCTCCATTCTTTCTCTAGGCTCTGGGCAAGGGCTGGGGCATCTGATGACAGTGGAGGCAGTGATGTGGGAAGGACTGGGAGAAATGTGGCTGCCAAAGGTGTGGGGAAGATACCTGGCAGGGCTGTCTGAGGCCCAGGGCACCCCAGGGCCGAGGCCAGATTGGTTAGCATGGATCTGCCCTCAGCAGCCCTGGGCTAAGATGAGGGATCTGCAGAGCATGGGCAGGGATGGAGCCTGGGAGTTGAGAGGTGGGGTGGGGGCAGTGGTGGGGCAGGGGGAAGCCTAGCCCAGGACTGTACCTGTCCGTGCTGGGAGAGGACCAGAGCCCAGCCACTGGGCTGTGAAGCCAGGGGGCCTGCCCTCCCTCCTCAGTGCTCCTAGGGTTTCAGGGCCCTCTGTCTTGGAACTCACCACGTGCCTCTCTCCCGCTGTCCCGCCCTCCTTCCTGACCTCCCCACAGACTCCATGTGATGGACAGGTCCTCTGGGTCGCCACCCCCCTATCAGTGGACCACATGGAGATGGATGGAAAGAGCCAGCCCTTTCTGACCCCCCGCATTCTGTGTCAGCAGGCTTGGAAGATGCTTGGGCATGTGGGGCTGAGGTCTGGCCCAGGGCTGTGAGCTTGCAGGCTGCTGTGTCAGGCTCCTGACCTTTGTGGTTCTGTGTTTCCACAGCCACGTGAGGCCCTGGGAGCCCTGGGAGATGAAGTTCGGCTGTCTGTCCTTCCGACAGCCTTATGCAGGTTTCATCTTAAACGGTGTCAAGACTCTGGAGACGCGGTGGCGGCCTGTGCTACGCGGCCACCGGCATTGTACCCTGGCAGTCCACATCGCGCACCGGGACTGGGAGGACATGGCCTGGCGGGAGCTGCTGCAGCAGAGGCTGGGGATGAGCCCTGCCCAGATCCAGGCCTTGTTGCGGGACGGGGACAAGTTCGGCCGTGGAGTGATCGCAGGCAAGTGACACCCTGCCCTGCGCTGCCCACATGGCCCCAGTGCTGCCCTGCATCGTCTTCTGTTGAACCAGTTTGTGCGGGGGGAGGGGAGGAGCTGAGGTTTCTTCAGAGGAGCAGGAAGGGTCCCTTGGCTGGGAGATGATGGCCCGAGGTCCCTGACCACCAGTCTGGGCCTTGTTCCCCATTTGTGCTCTGGGGCAGAGGTGGGTCCAGGTCTGAATGTGGCACTTGTCTGTGTGTGTGTGTGCCCGGCAGAGACCATGAGAGGCAGGAAAGCACCCAGCCTGGGTTCCCTACTGCCATTGCCTGCAGCCAGGCCTGAGCAAGTCCTCTGACTCCCCAGGGGTGAGGCCCCACAGCAATACCTGTCTGCTGGTGAATCGCTTTGGGACCTGATGTCCACAGGCTCCTTGCCGGGGCCCTCCTGCTCTGTCCCTGCAGTCTGCAGTGGTCAGACTGAGAGCTGCCTGTGGCCTGGTGGGTTCGTGGAGCACCAGACCTCTCCTTTTCATTTTGCTTCTTCCCTCGCTTGGCCTTGCCCCAAATTCCCTTTGCCAATGTGAGCCCATCTGAAATGCTCAGCCAGAGGATTCAGTTCACCCTGGTTCCCCGCTGTGATATGTCTTAGTCTCTAGCAGGTGAGACTTTGAATGACCTTGTTCTCATTCTGTATCCTGTCTTTGCACACAGGTCTTGTGGACATTGGGGACACTTTGCTGTGCCCAGAAAACCTAGATCCTGAAGAGGTGGAGGAGCTGGAGAATCAAGCCCTGTTGCCCGACCTGCGACAGAAGTACCTGACTACGCTCGCCAACCCCCGCTGGCTGCTGCAGCCCCTCCCGGGCAGGGGCGGGAAGGACATCTTCCAGGTGGACATCCCTGAGCATCTGATCCCCTTTGGGCAGGAGGCGTGTCCAGGCTGGGCTCTTGAGAGGAAGGTGACCTAGAGACCAGCACATGGTGACACTGTCCAGTAACTGCTGCACCCTGGACATGCCCATCTGGTTCAGTCTGAATCGGCCCCACCCTGGGGTGTGCTGCCAACTTGGTGCGGGTCGGGGTGCCGGGACACCCCTCATGCGGTGCTGCTCTGGACTCAGCAAGAGTCTCCAGGACTTTGACCTTTACGATAAGATGATGTCGCCACTCACTATGGCCCTGCTGGGTCTGGGTGGTTGAGAGAAATGTGTTGTTAGGAAACTGGTTAGTGTTTTTCCCTCTCTGTTCTGGTCCAAACTCCCTGATGTTGGAACAGTGTCCAGGGGGTGATGGAGAATGCTGGGGCCAGGGCTGAGCATCGGCAGCTGGTGAGGCATCCAGCACGCGGAGAGGCCCGCAGGCCCAGAAACAGGCCCCTGGATCAGGAGCTAGAGATGCTCAGCTGCTGATCAAAAACTTGCGGCATCGTTGGGGGACCCTTGAGGAGCCCCTTCTGCTTCAGGGTGCAAGATTCATGGAAGGTGACACCCCCAACGTCAGGAGCCCGGCTGGGCCATCTGCTGAGTGGCAGGCAAGGCCCAGGAACCAGCCTGTCCTGGGCTCACCTCAGTGCTCGGCTTGTGGGTCAGACCCTTGGCCGGGCGTGTGAAATGCTGCTGCTTCAGTTGAAAAGGAACCATGGGGACTGGACTGAAGCCTTCCTGGGGCGTGGGCTTCCACCCTCACCTGGCTCACCCTGTGCCATATGTGAATAGTATAGACAGACAGAAAGAACGCAGGCTCACAGTTATCATTCGATTCTTTATTTACTCCTGTGGAGTTTTGCTCTACTTTATTACAGCCAGAAATCTATTTGATTACAAGAGGGTACTTTTGAGTGTCCCTAGGGACCTGGCAGTTCAGGGATTGGGCTTGTCCTTGAAATGCTCACAGAGGACACACTTGTAATCTGAGGACTCTCCCTGCTCCTCCTCCGCCTTGGGCTTCGTTTGGGGCCATGACTGAAAGGGTCACCATCAGGATGGAGTAGCAGGTCTTGTACAAAGCCATCACTGAATCGTAATCTGGGTACTCCGGGGTCCTCTTGGGCAGTTCCCCTGCTCCATCCCTTCCAGAAGTAGCCGGGGGTACAGATATGGCATTGCTGGCCGTGCCCTCTCCACTGGGGCCGCCCTGCTCGCTGAGGAGATGGTTTCTCCCGGCCCGCTTGGCTATACTGCCCATAAGCCAAAGGCCAGAGAGCACAAATGAGCACCAGCTGGGTGTTCTGCGAGCAGGTGGCATTCCCTTCTGGACTTTCTTGCCTGCCTCTTGGGTGCACTGGTTGTGGTGGAGTCGAAGAGAGTGTCTGGTTGCCACCTCCCGCTTCTTTCTCTTTGGGGTCGCTGTTGCGCTGGCAGCAGGCTGAGCGGTTGTTCTGGGGTCATCTTTCCTCCGATGTTCTGCAGGAGGAGAGGCTTGTCTCTCTGAAAGTTGGAGTTGGGATAGATCTGAAAGGAAATGAATCACTTTAGCCATGAGACGGGAGAAGAGCCCTTCCTCACCGCCCTCCTCCCCACCACTGTCCCGGCCTTGCCTAACTGTGGAGACAAGGTCTCTTCATTCCTGCCACCTTATGAGGCCCTAGCATGTCGCTCCCTAGAGCTCCCCCAGGGCCGTCTTCACTTGAGGTGTTACTGGCCCTCCCTGATATCAAGTGGCCCCTCAAGGTTTGGAGTCACCCCTGTGAGTCCTGTCTTAAGAGGAGTGGTGGAACACAACAGATCCTGCTTTCTCCTCTTTCCTTAACCACCCTCTCATGGGAAAATTTTTTTCCTGGGAAATGAAACCCGTTCAGCACTCGGCTCGTCTAGTCTAGTCTCCCCGGAAGGGCTTTCTATGTTACCATCATCATCTTCTTCCCTGCAAAGCGACCCGGAGGGCGGATTTTACTGGACCCGCACAGGTTCAGTTTACTGATGAAACTCTCGATGCTGTCTGTCTCGAAGATCTGGTCCACGCCTCTACGCTGGAGGACCTCCGTCTGGAAGAGACCTGCTTCGATGACCACCATGTCTTCCTCGTCGTTCCAGCATGCAGAGGTGAAGGCCACATCCTCCACAATCCTCCAGAGCTTCCTGGGGAAGGACAGCCCAAGGATGGCGCTGTTCTCTTCCTCCTTGGCCATTTTTGGGTTCAAGCCCTGTGGGGGCAGATTGTCTTGGAGGCCTGGATCTCGACTCCAGGGTTGCTCACCCTGCTTCTCCAAAACCTCCCCTCAATCCACGTTTGGATCTGGTGAGGAATCACGGGAATCCCCTGCTGCCAGCTCCCCATCAGTTGATGGGGCCAGCAGGGCTGCACGTGTCTCATGGGAATTCTGACTAACCATGAAGCCAGTCTAGCTCCAGGAGCATTCTCTACTCAAGCAGTGAATGCTCAGGGAAGAAGGGCCTCAGACCAGGGTCGGGGTGCCCAGTAAATACTGTCTGGAGATTCTAGAATCCGGATCGTGAGACAGGCAGCCAATTAAGTGATCTGCTTCCTTAAATGATAACAGTATTTATTTTTGAGGATGAAAGTGAGGTTCAGGAAGGGGGTCAAATATGGACTTTTACTTTTTACTCAATTGTGTCATTTAATATTATAAATATTAGATAAATGTCTGTCCAAGTAAGTAAAAGGATAAATATATGTGACTTACCATTCAAGAGGGCAAACAAGACACAAACAATACCTGTAGAATGATCCCATTTAAATAAAACAAACCACATTGTATATGTATATATTTATACATATGAATGTTAAAGGAGTAGGAAGAGTTCTGGAAGGATGTTCACTGAGAGGTTGACAGTGTTCATCTCTGTGAAGGGAAGGGGACAGAGGCGAGAGTGTGACACTATTTCTTCTCTATTCTTCCCATTGTTTGAACTCTTACAAAGAAAATATAGTCAGGGAGCATGGTAACTTTTTATGTGTCAACTTGGCTAGGCTATACTGCCCAGTTGCTTGGTTAAACATGTCTCTAGATGTTGCTGTGAAGTTATTTTTAGAGGTGATTGACATTTTAATCAGTGGACTATAAATAGATTATTCTCCATAATCTAAGTTGGCTGCATCCATACAGTTGAAGGCTTTAAGAGAAAAAGACTGAGGACCCTCAAAGAGGAAGAAATTCTGCCTCCAAACTGCCTTTGGACTCAAGTTGTAAAAGTAACTTTTCCCTGAGTCTTCAGCCTACCTGCCTGCACTGAACAATTCAGAGATATAGATACAGATATGGATATAGATGTGTGTGTGTGTGTGTGTTTCAAACATTCCTTGGAGCTGAAAAGGCCTGACTGGGAATTCCAGCTTCCTCACTTCTGTGTTCTTAACCAATTAAATTAAACTTTATAGATTTCTATTTACTCTTTGTATATACAAAGGAAATAATGGAAATAATTATTTGCATGACTCTGAAAATCAACTGACATAGTGCTTGCCTGGTTCATTCAGCATTATCACAACTCAGCAAATGCCATTTATTGTGATTAAAAATGTTTTTTTCAGTTTTCAGGGTAGTTTCTGGCAGACAAGTGCTCCTACAGAGAACAACAGGAGAACCCCATTAAAACATCATGTATTCCCACCACAGAAAATAAACGATAATTATGTGACGTGACAGACGTGCTAGCGAAACACATTGCAACATATAAATGTATAAAGTCAATACATTGTACACCTTAAACTTACACGATGTTATATGTCAATTATATCTCATTTTAAAGGAATTTTTTAAAAAGAATAATGTAGGATAATGGCATGAGGGTGGACTAGGACCAACTATAAATGAGGAGGGTACCTAAAGCTCACCTGCATGGTGGATTTCTTACTGAGTCCAAGCTCATGGGGCTTCAGGTGGCACTAGTGGTAAAGAACCCGCCTGCCCATGCAGGAGATGTAAGACGTGGGTTCAACCCCTGCATCAAATCCCCTGGAGTAGGGCATGGCAACCCACTCCAGTATTCTTGCCGGGAGAATCCCACAGACGGAGAAGCCTGGAGGGCTACAGGCCATAGCATCGCAAACAGTCGCACATGATTGAAGCTACTTAGGATGCACACACGCACAACAAGCTCATATTGCTAAGCGCACGACAGGCCAAATAAATAGACGAAGTGTTGGAGCAAGGAATAGTGACTTTATTCAGAAAGTCAGCAGATGAGGAAAACGGATCATTCGTATGCAAAAGAACCATTTTACCCGAGTTCAAATGCAGGCTTCTTTTATAGTAGAAGGGGAGAGTGTGGCTGGCTGGTTGCTGCAGACCTGTTGGTGTCAGGCAGACCCTGGAGGAAATGTGATAATCTGTTGTTCTTGCAGGTGTCCAGGTAGGTCAGGTCATGAAATTCCTGTAAACCTTCAAGAAGACAAATGTTATTTTCTGTTCTGCAACTTTTTATCTCTGTACGAATGAAAAGTGTTATGGCTTTAAAGATTAAGCCTGGGAGTCAGAGACTTGAGAAAAAAGTCTATTATATATTTTGGGCGGTAGGCAGTGTTCTTGTACTGATTGAAGAGATGAAGGTGCAGAGCCAGCATGACTCAGCACAGGTGACAGAGCACAAAGATGAGATCCAATACGGAGTCAGGCTTGTTCTGATACAGATTTATGGGATTTTCTACTGTTCCTTGGACTGTTAATGTACATGATGCATTTTTTTTCCTTTGTATATATGCAATATTTTACAACAACATTAATAAATAGCAAACACAATTATTTAAAGTATGACAAAAAATAGTTTAAAGCCATTGGAGAACCACTGAAGTGATCAGGACTTAAGGAGCCAACGTGCTGGAGAAAGGAGAACCATGGAAAGATACACTGACATATTGCAGCTTCTTTTCCTCTGGAGACATTTGCCAATCGTAGGGCACAGTGAAGGAGGCTGAGAATCCAGGCTTCATCCAGGTAGATGGCTATATCTGGGGACCAGAAAACGAGCACAGCTTTTAGTAGTCTCACAGGCCCAGAGAGACAAAATTAGAGACTTACGGAGCCAAGATTGCAGTGAGAAAGAAGAGATGGAGGACTGAGTCTGTCACATTGCAGTCAGAAGCTAATGAGCTAAGCAGAAAGCCTTTCTAAGACAGATGATAGTATTTGTCTCATGGTAAGAAAAAGAAATAAAAGGTATTATTAGAAAAGAAGTCAAACTGCTACTACCTGAAGACAACATTTTCTATATATAAAAATCTCATGAAGTGAAAGACACAATTGTGTCCAAATCTTTGCGACCCCATGGACTATAGAGTCCATGGAATTCTCCAGGCCAGAATACTTGAGTGGGTAGCCTTTCCCTTCTGCAGGGGATCTTTCTAACCCAGGGATTGAACCCAGGTCTCCCGCATTGTAGGAGGATTTTTACCAGCTGAGCCACAAGGGAAGCCTAGGAATACTGGAGTGTGTAGCTTATTCCTTTTCCAGTGGATCTTACCGACCCAGGAATTGAACCATGGTCTCCTGCATTGCAGGTGGATTCTTTACCAACTGAGCTATCAGGGAAGCCCCCAAATCTCATAGAATCTACCAAGAAAAACCTAGAAGTAATAAGTGAATTTAGCAAGGTTGCAGGGTGCGTGTGTGTTAGTTGCTTAGTCATGTCCGACTCTGTGACCCCATGGACTGCAGCCCACCAGGCTCTGTCCATGGGATTCTCCAGGCAAGAATACTGGAGTGGATTGCCATTTCCTTCTCCAGAGGATCTTCCTGACCCAGGGACTGAATCCAGGTCTCCCGCATTGCAGGCAGATTCTTTACCATCTGAGCTATAGGGAAGCCCGGGACTTCAAAGGGGTATGAGAAAGCTTTAGGGGGGGTGGAAATGTTTATTATATTGATTGTCATGATGGTTACATGGGTGTATACAGATATCAACATTTATCAAACTGTACACTTTAAGAATGTGCATTTCAATTATACCTGAGTAAGGTCTTTTAACTAAAAAGATTAAGTGAAGAAGGAGATGGCTGACAGAGACAGAAAAAATCAATGCCTGAAGGCTCTGAAGAGGTTGGAAAATGAACACAGTGAGGAGTCTGTAATCAGAGAGTGGGACACTTGAATCACTGATGATCGAGGTGGGAGAGGGCAGTTATAGGAGATGACAACGCCTGGGAGGTGACCATGGGAAGTGGAAGGCTGAGGTAGAGGTCATTTTTCTGCCTATTACATACACTTCTTTTTGCCTGAGCACAACCTCCCTCACTCTTTGCCTGGCCAAGTCCTACTCATCCTTCATGTCTCAGCATTCCTGTTCCTTCACCAACAGCACCTCAACTGGCATTCCTGTCCCCATCTAAGTTAGGTTCTTCTCTAATGCAATCTTGTAGTACTTGCTTTTTTTAAGCACTTAACACAATGATTACATAAGTATTTCTGCAATTCTTTCAGCAGTTCTAAGCTCCACGACGGCAGGAACCACGAGTAGTTTCAATGTCCGTTGTATCTCTAGCATCTGTGGCGATGCATTTCTGTTGTTGTTCAGTCGCTCAGTCGTGTTTGATTCTTTGCGACCCCATGGACTGCAGCACACCAGGCTTCCCTGCCGTTCTCTATCTCCTGGAGTTTGCTCAAACTCATGTCCACTGAGTCGGTGATGCTATCCAACCATCTCATCCTCTGACTCCCCCTTTTCCTCCTGCCCTCAGTCTCTCCCAGCATCGGGGTCTTTTCTAACAAGTTGGCTCTTCGCATCAGGTGACAAAAGAGATTGGCACTTCAGCCTCAGCATCAGCCCTTCCAATGAATATTCAGAGTTGATTTCCTTTAGGATTGACTGGTTGGATCTCCTTGCTGTCCAAGGGACCCTCAAGAGTCTTCTCCAACAGCACAGTTCCAAAGCATCAATTCTTTGGTGCTCAGCCTTCTTTATGGTCCAACTCTCGCATCCATACATGACTACTGGAAAAACCATAGCTTTGCCTAGATGGACCTTTGTCAGCAAAGTAATGTCTCTGCTTTTTAACAGGCTGCATCTCTGGCATTTGGGGCAATGCATGGTGAAACATACATCTTTCACATTTTCCAACTCCAGCTTGGCTTTCTGAAGGACCTGAACTGACACATTTCATTTGAGGGTAGAGAGTACCTCTCCTTCTCCTCTTTCATAGCAAAGGTAGGAGAAAAGCCAAAACACTTGGTGTCCCATAGTCAAGCATGTGTCTCTAGCAGGGCCCAGAAGCACACCAGAGGCTATTTCTAGAAAGACATAATCTCTGATGCTGATGGCATGGCCTTCCTCCAGAACCCCAGGGACCTAAGTGGCAATTCTCTTACAGGGGCTGGCCTTGAACTTGACACTGCATCCCTGCCCATTACTGATACATCTGACACCATTAGGACTGTCATAAAACATGGTCCACACAACTGCTTCCACTGCAGCCTCGACTTGCTGCAGGTTCCTCTCCTGCACCCCAGCTCTGAGCCTTCTGCATCACCTGATATATGGACTGCAGCAATAACCCTGCTGTCTTCTTTCTGGTGCAGGATTCAAGATGCAATTATTTGTCTTGCACTTTGGAGGGGACATCCTGGCTGCCTCTGATTACTGAACTCCTAAAAACTTCACTGAATTGTCAGCTCCCTGGATTTTCATAGGGTTTACTTCCCATGCTCTTGAGCACATATGTTTTACAGACGCCTCTTACTCATCTTCTTCAATCTATATGATCATGTCAGTTTAACTGATCTGAGTGATGTTCTATGGGCTGTCTAGATGATGCACATCTCTTTGTACTATGTTATGAGGTCAGGTATGATGTAGGGCAGGAGAGTTAACATAGCAGTGGAGTAAACTTTAAATAGAGATGTCTGTCCATATGATTGTGACCTACTTCTCATCCTCTTTCTCTGATTGGTTGTAATAGAAAGGAATGTACCCATCAAATCAATGGCCACATAACATGGACCTAAGGGCTTATTAATCTGCTTGAGCAGTTATACCACATCCAGCACATAGCATCCACAACTGGAATTACTATTTGGTGAAGCCCGGAGTATACAGTCATTCTACAGAATTCATCCAATTTCTGTAGTCAACAGACTAGCAAAGCAAATGGAGATATGATGGGGACCACCACCCCTAAATCTTTAAAAGTGGCTCTAATCTCTGTCATGTCTCCTGTGATATTGTTTGTAACTGACTCTCTTGGTTGTGTGTGTTGCGGGGGGGGGGGGGGACGGGGTGCGAGTGGTGTGCGGTTCCATAGACTTGCACATAACTTCCACCAATGTAAAGACAATGAAAGACCACCTAAAATTTGGTTTGGATGTGGAGACCAATGTGACACCCCCCCACACACACACATCACCCACATCAAGAAGTCAAGAAATGGTTCATTACTTTCAGAATCAAGGGTTCTGAAGAGAGCAGGACAAGGCTCTCAACCAGTTGTGAAGTGACTTTTGAGAGCAAGGAATAGAGAGTGGCCTGGGATTTTACCATGGAGAAGAGGTGGGGCCAAAGTGAGAGTTCTCATATGTGGTTACCAGCATACATGGTTCTGATCTCCCTGTGGTGCTAAAGGAAGGAGCACCCAGGCTTTCTTCCCAGTTTACCCAGGTATCATGCACAAGGGGGAGAGGAAGGGTTAGCTGAAAAAGGAAAGGCCAAATTCTACCAGTGATAAGGGATGGGGGTGGTAGTCTTCCCTGCACTGCTGGGGCTCTGGGAAATGGAGGTTCTTAGGGCTGGAAATATAAACCTCAAAATGGCCTGTGCTGTGCCTGGCCTTAATTCAGGGAGAGCTTCTGCTAGAAGGAATAAAAATCAAATAAGGCAGAAAAGCAGAACCTGACCGTAGAAAGGGAGACAACAACAGGCATAACCATGTTGGATGTCTAAATAGAAGAGTCGGTGCACTTGCATAAGCATCTGGGAGGCAGGAGGTTAGATAACAAATAGGACACTTGAAGAGGCACCTCTCACTCATGGCTGAACCGACTGTCTGAGCACCATGCCCACCAGGCTCACCAAGGCCTTAGCAGTCGTAACTACCAAAAAACTGGAAGCAGTATATATTGCGATGACAGTAACAGAGGTCCCAGACTTAAGCATAGCTCTACAACTCGGTAACCAGGGCAATCTTCTCAGTTCTCTTCTACTCACTTTCTACCACTGAAAAAGGAAAGGCGCCAGCCACTGCTCTGCAGATTGGACCACCCAACCGGTCCATCTCCCTCCTCTACCTCTTGATAACGACGTCCCCTCCCCACGGAGACCTAGCGCCACGAGTTGGCAGGTCCGCTCAGGGTCCCTCGGGGTTGAAGGGTCGAGCCGCCCCCGCCCCGCGTGTCCATAGGTCCTGGCCGCGGCCAGCTCTGAAGACCGGCGTCCAGCGTCCAGAGACCACCAGGGCAACTCGCCAAACAGCCACTTTGGATCTTTGCAAGCACCCAGCTCCCTTCCTATCTCCCGCCTCCGCCTGCACTACAGTGATGGTGCGCTCGGGTTCAGGGGGCCTGCGTCAACTCTATGCCGGTGGGACCACCCACATCTTCCAGTCCATTGGGGGATGGGCAGCGAGAGCCCAGGGCGCCCAAGATGGGCGGACAGGCAGAATTGTGATCCTCGCGCGCCATCTGTCGGCCATAGTGGGAACCGCTGCCGAGGCTTCTCTCGCCCAGGGTAGCCATTCGAAACGTGGACGGTCGCATTTCCCGACAAGCACCGCGACGCAAGCGCGCGGCTGCAGGAAATGGCGGCGCGCGCAGGCACACAGGCGCCGGACGTAAACGTGCAACCTCACGGGGCACGCACATGCAGGCGCACGCAGGATGGCGTCACGCTAGAGAAAATGTGTCCTGGGTCAGTAGTGCTTTCCACCCTGGCGAATGTACTGCTCACCGAGGGCTCTGGGGGAGCCGCGGACCCAGAGTCAGCCTCTGGGCAGGAAGGGGCCATCGCTGGGCCCCTGTCTGCAACTTCCTACTCACCGGCCCGCACCCTGCCTCCTGCCTGCTCTCAGAACACAGGACTAGTGCGGGGGAGTGGGACAGGGAGAGAGAGGGGTGCCCGTGCCTCTCAGCAGGCCACCCTGCCCTGGACTCAAGGTGGAGGACAGTGCTGCCAGCCCTTCTCCGCCTCTGAGGAAAGGGGGCTGTGGAACTCCTGCTGGTCCACTCTCATGGCCTGAGGGGTGTGGAACGCCTGCTGGCCCACCCACGTTTCCTGGGACATCACACCACCACCACCCCCTCCGCCCCCGGGTGCCCAGGGCAGGGCTGTCCACCGTTGGCCAGCAGGGGTAGACTGATCTCAGGAAAGTGGGCAAACACTTGTGCCCTGGAATCCTGCACCACTCTCCTGAAAGCGGCCTTTGACCTCACACTAGGACCTTTCTGTGGCTGGCTGGTCCTTGGGATGGCACACGTGACCTCTCTGAACCATCTGGGTGCCTGGAGCCCCCACGGAGCTGCCAGGGATCCTGGAGCCTGGCATCCTACCTGCTGACCCTGCCCTCCCCCAACATCTAACCCACTTATTCCTGGGGGCTCCCTGAGGTTCCTGGGGACCCAACCAGCCACAGTCCCTGCCCACAAATCCCTGTCGCCTAGCTCCATCCAGCCCAGGGGGCCACACAGACCATCTCAGACCCTGCTGGGACCACACCGCAGTGCCGACTCGGAGTACCAGGCCACTGTACCCCCCACCCCAGGCAGTCCTCCGCCACTGTCCAGAGCAGAGACGAGACAGCTGAAACTTTCAGGAAACTTTATTGAAGAGCAGCACTGACTGAAACCATTGAAGACAGGAAATGACAACACAGAGAACTCCTAACGGCCACAGGAGATCACGGTCCTGGCCCCCCCTCCTCCCGGGGTCCCTAAGGAGGTGCTCACGCTGCCCCCCACGTGGCGGCCCTCCCTCCCCCCATACTCTCCCTTCCTGAGGGCCTCATGGGTGATGTCTTGCCAGGAAGGTGGGCACTGGCAATGCCCGATCCCCCCAGGGCAGCTCCTCCCGCTTGGGCCCGCATGCCCTGTGGTGGACACAGGACAGTCACACAGCAGGGCATGCTGTACCAAGCCGAGGATGCAGACTCCCGAGGAAGCACAGGGTGGCCCAGCAGAGTACAGGTCCTGAGGGGCCTCCCGAAGCCCTGCTGTGGCCCCGATGCAGATCTTCCGGAGGTCCCGGGGTGGACGCTGGCCAAGCCCTTATCCATCCCCTCCTTCCCACGGGTTCCTGAGAGTGGGCTGGGGTGTCTCTGCACCACGGTGAGGGGAAATGCTCAGAGAAGAACACACGCACATCTCCAGGAGACCAAGCACAATTGGGCCTGAATCTGCACCAGGAAAGGTCACGCTGAGCTGAGGACTTGGGACAACAACTGATAGGGCCTTGGCTGGTGCTGAAGCTCAGGGCACGTAGCTGGGCCCAGGGGTGGCTGACTGGGTAGGTGGGGACACCCGGCCCAGGTTCATGGGCACCGTGGGGCTCTGCGGGGGTGGGGGGGAGTGGACGACGGTTTGGGGGTGTGTGTTGTTGGGGACAGGAGAGGGGACTGGGGCAGGGAGGTGTTCCTTGAGACCTGGGTCACTAGGGGGCCTACAGGGACACATCTGGACTTCCCAGGACAGGGAGCAGCCTGCCCCAGGGGATGCTTAATAGGGGTCCCCTCTGGGGGAGTAGGGTGGGAGGGAGGCCCAGGCACCATGACATGGCCCTTAAAGTCTCCCAAGCCAGTGTGGGCAGCAGCTGTTTGCAGGCACCCCTCACCTAGGCAGGGGCTGCCCACTCATGGCTGTTCCCCAGTTGCAGGCTTTGGGGCTGACCTTGGCATTGGCAGCTGGTGAGTGGTACTTCTCCAGGCCAGTCCCAGGTCTCCAGTGACCAAGCTCAAACATAAGCAGAACAAAAGAACCCTCCCTCCCGCCAATGAATTCTCCTCCTCTTCCTCCATCCCCCTCCTCCTCTTCCTGCATCCCCCTCCTCCTCTTCCTCCTCTTTCCCCTTTTCCTCCTCCTTCTCCTTTTCCTCCTTTGGAACAAAGGTTTACACGCACACCCACTCACACCAAAGCCAGTTGTGGGGTTCTGGCCCACCAGGTACCCAGGGCCCTATCATCTCCCCACAGTCTTTGCTGTCCTTGTCCCTACAGTCCATCCAGGCTGCAGGGGCCGGGATGGGGGAAGACTGCTTGTAGGCTGGTTCTGAGTGCCATGGGCCTCTGGGTCCTCTGCCCTCAATTGTGGAAAGGGTCCAGGGTGCTGCCTTCCTGGGGTTTCCCTAGGGCAGTGTAGATGATCCTGAAGACAGGCTGGATCCTGCTTTCTCCCCACTGGAGCATCTGCCATGTGCCCCACAGCCCTTCCTTGCCAGCACTGGCTCCTTGTGGCAGAGATGGCCTCCAGAGTGGCTCCTCTAGGCCCCACGTGGCCTGGGGGACCATCAGCATCGTTAGCTCAGAGCCTACGGGGTGGGCGTTTGCGGGTGGCCAGAAGCCAGGGCTAATGCCAGAGCCCCTGACTACACCTTCAGCCTCTGCTATGTTGGAGTCTCTGTCTGAGGTGCGGGCACCCCTTTTGCTGCTCCTTATGGCCCTCTGCTTGGGTCTCCCATGCCTCCCTGCATTGATTTTGGCTTGGTTGGTGGAGCTCCTTCCAGCTGGTAGAGGCTGAGGGGCCTGGGCCTGGCTGCCCTGCCCCTCTGCCCCACTCAAGGCCCCCACTGTTTGTGTGGACTGCCTCTTCCCCTGTTACCCTTTTTCTGTTGCCTGCTAGCAGAGGGGGTGCCTGGATACGTTGAGCCTATGCTTCCTAGGGCTTGGGGTGGCTCGGTGGCTCCAGCCTCTCTCTCGTTCCCTGACTCTTCTGCTGCCAGCTGAGGCCTGGGCTTTGCCAGAGGCTGGTTTTCGGCCCTAGGAAATAATGCCTGGCTCTGGCCTGCCTCCCCGGTGTCACAGCTGGAAGACAGCCGCCTGTGCTTCAGAAATGGGATGATCCCTTCCTGGGTGGTCTGAGTGCTGCTCTCAGCCAATGACCCTGCCTGCACCATGACCTGAGGGATCAGGACACTGTCTTCTGATGCCCTGCAGACGCTTTCTGCTTGACTCTGGTTCTCCTCGGTCACTGCCATGGTGGCCTCACACTCCTCTTCATCTCGAATGAGCTTCATTAACTGCACGAAAGTGGGCGCACACTCTCACTGATCCAGTAGCTCGAGCTTGCCCCGGAGGGCAGTGGTCATGGAGGCTCAAGCTAGGATGTGTTTCAGGCGAATCGTGTCTGCGCTTCTCACTGACAAGGGGCTGTGCTATTTGGCTTTCTGAATCAGGGGCTCTAACCGTACCAAAAAACCAGAGATGTTCTCTCCAGACTTCTGGAAGGTCTGGACTAACTTAAACTGTGAGGTTCTATGGTCCTCTTTAGCCCCAAAGATCTGCTTCAGGGCCTCCAGGCACTCCTCCTCTGTGATGGAGTCACTGTGGCCCTCAGCACCTGCGTGATGGACTGGGCAGGGCCGCATAAGCTCTCCAGCAAACGCCGCCTCTTCTCTATCTCAGACATGTGTCATAGCTGCATCATCTCAGTCACCTGCTCTAGCCAGGTTTCAAAGCTCTCTTCACCTGGGCCTGGGAGAGTGTCTCCCGAAAACGTCTTGAGTTTTCGGTACCACAGGCTTTCTTTCAGAGGCTGTGAGACTGGTTGCCTGACTTGAGCCAAGCCCTCCGGCTCTGCGCCCTCAGAATGAGTGCTGTACCCCAGGGTTTTGACCATATCTACCATTCTTTGACTCTCATCTTTTAGGAAGTACTTCAGTCTGTTGATAAATTCCTCACCTGGGCTATGGGGTTTCACCACTTTCCAGGTACCTCCCTTTCCTAGGATCCAGCTGGGCACCGTAGCATAGTTGATGGTGTCAGTCAATTCAAGGAAAACTGCTTTAGCATGGTTTTCCCTTCTGAACATTGTGCCCAGCACCCTGTAGGTGCAGAGGGACTCTAAGCCCCTCCTCAGGGTCTCTTTTGGAGAAGGCAATGGCAACCCACTCCAGTACTCTTGCCTGGAAAATCCCATGGAATTCCAGCTGAGCTGTTTAAAATCCTAAAGGATTATGCTGTTAAAGTGCTGCACTCAATTTTCCAGCAAATTTGGAAAATTCAGCAGTGGCCACAGGACTGGAAAAGGTCAGCTTTCATTCCAATCAAAGAAAGGCAATTCCAACAAATGTTCAAACTTCCATACAATTGTGCTTATTTCACTAGCAAGGTAATGCTCAAAATCCTTCAAGCTAGGCTTTAGCAGTACATGAACCAAGAATTTCCAGATGTACAAGCTGGATTTAGAAAAGGCACAGGAATCAAAGATCAAATTGCTAATATCCATTGGATCATAGAGAAAGCATGAAAATTTAAAACACACACACAACCACATCTACTTCTGCTTCATTAACTACACTAAAGCCTTTGACTGTGTGGATCACAACAAACTGTGGAAAATTCTTCAGGTGACGGGAATGACAGACCACCTTACCTGCTTTCTGAGAAACCTGTATGCAGGTCAAGAAGCAATAGTTAGAACCAGACATGGAATAACGGACTGGTTCCAATTTAGAAAAGGAATGCATTAAGGCTGTATATTGTCACCCTGCTTATTTAACTTTTATGCAGAATACATCATGCAGAATGCCAGGGTGGATGAATCACAAGCTGGAGTCAAAATTTCCGGAGAAATATCAATAACCTTAGGTACGCAGATGATACCATTCAAATGGCAGAAAGCGAATAGAACTTAAAAGGGCCTCTTGTTGAAGGTGAAAGAGGAGAGTGAAAAAGCTGGCTTAAAATTCAGCGTTCAAAAAACTAAGATCATGGCATCCAGTTCCATCACTTCATGGCAAATAGAAGGGGAAAAATTAGAAACCGTGATTTTATTTTCTTGGGCTCCAAAATCACTGTGGATGGTGACTGCAGCCATGAAATTAAAAGACGTTTGTTCCTTGGAAGGAAAGCTATGATAAACCTAGACAGCATATTAAAAAGCAGAGACATCACTTTGCTAACAAAGGTCCATATAGTCAAAGCTATGGTTTTTCTGGTCTTCCCTGTAGCTCAAACAGTAAAGTATCTGCCTGCAACACAGGAGACCTGGGTTCAATTCCTGGATTGGGATGATCCTCTGGAGAAGGGAATGGCAATCCCCTCCAGTATTCTTGCCCAGAGACTCCCATAGACAGAGGAGCCTGGCAGGCTACAGTCTGTGGGATCACAAAGAGTCGGACACAACTGAGTGACTAACACTATTACTACTATGGTTTTTCCAGTAGTCATGTACGGATGGGAGAGCTGGACCATAAAGAAGGCTGAGCACCAAAGAATTGATGCTTTCAAACTGTGGTGCTGGAGAAGTCTCTTGAGAGTCCTTTAGACTGCAAGGAGATCAAACCAGTCAATGCCAAAGGAAATCAACCCTGAATATTCATTGGAAGGACTGATGCTGAAGCTGAAGCGCCAATACTTTGGCCACCTGATGCAAAGAGCTGACTCATTGGAAAGGACCGTTATGCTGGGAAAGATTGAGGGCAGAAGAAGGGGCCAACAGAGGATGGGATGGTTGGATGGCATCACCAACTCAATGGACATGAGTTTGAGCAAACTCTGGGAGATAGTGAAGGGCAGGGCAGTCTGGCATGCTGCAGTTCATGGGGTTGCAAAGAGTCAGACACGACTTAGGATTGAACAACAACAAACAGTGTAGTGTTATCAATCATAATTATAGTTATCTTTTTAAATGTTTCACACCACAGAAACAAAAAAATTCCTTGTCAGTTGCATCATTTTTGTGTGAACTCTCATCAGATCTTTAACTATGGCATTTTAAATCTTTTGTCTTGCACTTACGCTTCCCCGAAAGTGCTTGCAATCACCTACAGGCCACAATGCTTTATCTTCAAGAAAAAGGGACTGTCTCAGACCCTCAGGAAAAGGACTTTGCCAAATGTTCTGAGGCACAAGTTTCTGATGCCATTACTTAAATAACTTTGACATCTTATCACTGCAGTGAGCCAGAGTTTCCAGAACTCTAGGGTTTAAGCTGATAGATTCATAAAGCAGCTAACCCAAGACTGAGCAGAACGAGAATTCGTTACATAGGACTTAATGAGCTGATGGAGGACGATTATGGGTTTTGTTTGGAAGATTGCTGATGCTTTCATGCTCTATATTCTGGATAAAAGAAACACCTTTTCATTTATCTTAAGATATCTGTAAGTCAACAATATAGTAGGCACCCAGAGGAGCAGGTCAGCAGACAGGAGTTCCTGGGCAGTGGGGGATGGGATGAGGAGGGAACACAGGGAGCATTCATAAGTGGGGCTGTGTTCAGAGGATGTTCAGAGAAAAAAGAATCCTGCAGATGTCGTAAGATAATGGGTCTGGCACACAAGGTGCTTCTTGGGCTACAGCACTGTGCAGAAGGTGTTAAGTGTGTATAGTGAGGAAGGTCTGGTGTGGGGATTTTTCACAGGACAGATGGCATGGTGCAGAAGCCATTCACAGGCAGGGTATAAGGTGCAGAGGAAGGCTGGATGGAGACAGCATTAACAGGGTAGCCCATCAGAAAAGCAGTGCCACTCTTTGCTAAGCAGGAAGGGTTGAGACCAGGAAATCAGTGGCTTTCACAACCAGTAGAAGGTTGGAGCAGTGAAGGTGAGGGAGGCTGCTGCTGATACACTAGGAAAAAGCCCCCAGTGATTTCAGCTGCAGGCAGGACTGTCATGGATGATACCCAGGAGGTTTCCCAGAAATTACTGGGAAATAAACCAGGTATAACCTTTTTTGAGACTCCTTAGTGCCCAGTGCTGCTGCCGGAGAATAAGGGCTTCTTCTTCTCTCCAAGTACTCTAGTAGCTGGATAATCAAACCTGGAGGCGCTTTGATGAAGGATTCTAGAACATGTAGTTCCTAGGACTATCCCATATATTGAGTAGAAAATGTACAAAGGGGCAGAGATGCAGCCTAGTTGCTAACAGCCAATCCAGCACGGTCCACCTCTTTGACCACTCATCATCCATAATACTCTTCTCTCCATGGTTTTCTTCCAAATGGTAACAGTAGCAACACCATACTTCTGCTTAGCATGTCACAACCATTCCTCATATAGGTGAATGCACCTCTACCTTCTCCAGGAATCGAGATGGCAAAAGTCCCATTAGATACACTCTCATTCTCTGGGGGATGTCTGTTCCTTCTCTAGCTCTGCCATAATTACACTTTGATATACTGTACTCTATAGGTTAAATTATTAATTACTACCTACACAATTCAAACACAGTATTTGGAAATGGGAGAAATAAAAAATAACGGGCATGAGATTCAACCATTTAATAACAAAGTGAGACAAAGTATGTGTAGCTTCTATAGTTGTTATTTTGGCAACTGGCCATGAGGTCATACTCAGTATTTATAACTTCCTTCTTCCACTAGCACTTCAGTTCCCTATGACCTCATCTAGCTGATTGTGGTTGTTTATGTGGCGGTAAGATACAAACCTTTATTTCTAACCAATCTGATCCCTTACTGGTCCTGCCTGCATGACTCGTTATAGTCATCCATTACCTTATATTATTGGATATGGGAACACTAAGAGACACTTTCATTTTTTTTCTCCTAGGTTCCAGATATGGTCCTTCTTGCCTCCATGGTGTAGTAGTAACTCCATTTCCCCTCAATAATCAGGAGCAGTCAGCCAGCAGGTAAAATAACACCTGTCTTGTTGATTCAATGCCAAGAGGGGCCCCAAATGACCGGGTGGCAATCTCAACTTCGAATTCAATATAGCCACTGTTGGGTCCCTTGGTGGAAGATTTCCTCCACTGGGAAATTCATGAGGAAGATATTGTGCAGAAAAACAGGACAAGAGGAATGTGTTGTGTGGAAATTCACAGGTGGAATACATTCATAAGCAGAGTCCCCCAGAGGACCCCATGTGGGGTGTATGGGTTGGGGGCCCTCATAAGTGTGGATCTGTAAAGGGGAAGGAGGAATAGTGGAGGCTGAGTACGGTGATCAACTGGCTTGCTGGGAACCAGCTCTGCTAAGTCATTTTTTCAAAATAACACTACCCTATTTGGGCAGAGGGGGGGTGTTTGTGTCACATACTATCACAAATAGAGAGTCCTAGAAATATCTAGTTAGGAGCTATTGTTATAGTTCTTGTCCTTGGAATTGGTAAAGCCTCTTCTTCATTTCCCAGTGGTACTCATGTAGCCAAGATGGTGGCTGAGGTTGCGGTGAGAATGTGGCTACAGGGATACTAGTTCAGTATCTACTGAATACTGGGTCCCAACGTCCCTACTCAGTAGTGGAGGGATTTCTCTTACATGTCTTCTATCTTTGGGCTGATTTCCTGATCAACCCTTTTTGGCACCAGGTGGGATCCAGACATAGATGGCATGTAAATTATATTTTCGGGTACAAAACTTGGAAGCATGCATCACCTGATAGGCAGAATGACTGTTCAACAGGATTCTGACAGCCTGGGCTACTAGCCCTAATGAACAAGATGAAAATCTTTCCTGTTGGTACACATCTGGAGGAATGGGTTGGGATGTGTAGTTGAGGGGGCACCTTTGAGGAGGGTGTTTGAGAGATGTCTACTCAGAATTACTGCCAGAGTTGATGGGAACAGGGGTGTTTAAATGGGAAGAGTTGACAGAGGAAGAATCCAATAAGCATATTTACGTGTTTTAGGGGCTAGCATATAAGAGAGGGATTATAGATTATCAGTGGATGATAGTTAAAGGGAACAGGTCAACTGAGGAATGCATTTCCAGAGACAGAATGGGCTTCTAAGGGACTGTGCTCCTGGTCATTGCAAGTGTTCAATAAGGACGAAGCAACTACCTATCAGCAACGAAAGGATGGGCCCAAAAGAATAAAACATTACTCATTAAGATCTGACAGGTCTAAAAACACAATCTGACAGGTCTATTGAATAGGAAAGAACTCCAAAGGGAGGGGGGAGATATACACACACACACACACACACACACACACACACACACACACATATATCTTATTCACTTTGCTGTACAGCACAAACTAACACAACACTGTAAAGCAACTACACTCCAATAAAATTAATTAAAAAAAAAAAAGATCTGACAGGTCTAGAATTGCACACCTCCAGTGCATGTATAGTTTCTAGATAATTTCTGGCTTTTTTTTACTCTTTATATTTGATACTTCCTAAAAGTATTTATTTGATTTTGTAAAGAGAATGGCTTAAGTAATAGGAGAAAGTTAATCACACAGCCAAATGCACCAAGTTATTACACTTAAAAAAGGAAACCTTAACATTTACACATGAAGTATCTCACCATTTATTATGTTTGTGTACGTTACTGTGAGTCAAGCAAGTATGATTAAAAATTCTAGGCAACTAAAAAGAAGCAAAGTGTAATGCAACCACCTCTCTTCCTTAAATCTGCAGAATTGTGAGCCATTTCAACAATGAAAGAGATGTTTTCAGACTGAAATCAGTATCTTGCACATTGGTTCTAAAACTCCCTTAAAGGCAGAGTGTATCTTGAAGGTGGGGAAGCCAGCCTATCTTGGACCTCTTTCCCTTTCACTAATTAATCCAGCACCTATGTGTCAATCCCTACCATGTGCCAAGACCCAGGCTGAGAGCTAGTCTTAAGGAAAACCAGCTCATATTTTGTGTCAGTACATGGCATGATGTGCCAATTTTCCCCTCCAGAGCAAATCTGATGCATGTCCATGTAAATAAATGGAATATTCTCTGATCATTTTGCAAGAAGGACAAGTCCACCATCCAATGTGCACAGGGCTCAGAAACTGGACAGAGATGGAGAGACATTTTCTAATTAAATCAAGAGAAGGGGTGGTCCCACAATGGTGGAAGAATAGGACAGGGAGACCACTTTCTCCCCCACAGACTCATCAAAAAAAAAAAAAAAAAAAAGATCATTTGAATGTGGAACAACTTCCACACAACAGCTTCTGAACGCTGGCAGAGGACATCAGACACTCAGAAAGGCAGCCCAATATCTTCTAAATCAAGAGAAAAGGCCTTCATTTTTAATCAGAAAAACTGTCAGTTTGTCCTTTTGCGGGACTTAAACAGTGAAAGTGAAAGTCGCTCAGTCGCATCCTACTCTTTGTGACCCCATGGACTATACAGTCCATGGAATTCTCTAGGCCAGAATACTGGAGTGTGTGGCCTATCCGTTCTCCAGTGGATCTTCCTGACCCAGGAATCGAACCAGGGCCTCCTGCACTGCAGGCAGATTTTTTACCAACTGAGCTATCAGGAAAGCCTGATTTACACAGTAATCTTGATCCCAAAGATGGAGGAGCCCAGTTGCATGGGCCTACATCTGTCCAGCAGGCCAACAGGAGTCCCTGTTCCAAGTTCCTGGGGTCTTGGTAGTTGCTGCTAGCTTGGGACAGAGTCTGGACTGGAAAATGGGATCTCACTGAGGGCCCTGTGCTCAGATCAGCGAGCCCACTGGAGCTTCCCCTGGGTCAACAAGCTCTTCTTTGGGAAGATCTGTGAGTCAAATCTCTTCCCAGCTAAGAGTATTTCAGTTCAGAAGTGTTTTCATGGAAAAGGAGGGTGAGGGGGGCCAGTTTGGCTCTTCTTGTATTTTACCCAGGATACCCAGAGGAGGAGTGCAATTTCCCACCTTCCCCTCTTTGTAACAGTGTGCCTCAGGGAAGGTCTGAGGGGGGCAGGTTCCCCGGGAGGACTAGGTAACCTCCGCACAGGCTCAGGACTATGGTTACAGTTACTGGAGAGACACAGCAATGGTTCTGATTGCTTATCTGACCCTCAATATCCTCATTTGCAAACTGGGAAGAAGAATACCCTCTTCACAAGATTAGAACAGGGATTAATGCCATCACTCTGTTATAATGCCTACTATGTAGTAAGGCCTCAAGAATGCTAGCTGATTTCTTCCCTTCATAATCTTGCTGGAGTCTATACACTCTTAAGACCTACTTTAGGGGATCCCTGTGTAAAGTTTAGGGGTTGGAAATTGAGGTCAAAGGTATCAATCAGCTATCAAAATTCAGACCCAGATGTCCATTTGGTCAGTAGCCTCTTCAGAATTACATCATAGAGAATTTAAAACTAATGTGTAAGCTTTCTAATACATGTCCACATGCCTGCAGGGAAGAACTCAGCTATACTGAAAGGTAGGTAGGAGGAGGTAACTAAAATCTGCTATGTAACTCAATTGAAAGCAACGAACTAGTTGTAAAAGGATATGGAAAGTTCAAAAAATATATATGGCAAATAGACAAGCTAAACATTTGCCTATGTTGATCCCTAGCATTCAGTGTCTGCAATTTACCCACCAGGGATCGTCAACAGTCTTTAACCTGGCCCCTAAGAAGCTTCAAGGGGTCTCCTCCTGCTTTCAAGTCCCAAAGGCACACTCAGGCCACCTAAACTCATCAGGAAGCTGACCAGTCTTAGGGAAGTCAAAACAGAATTATTGTTCAACACTCTTTGCTTGAGCCTGAAGTAAGATCATGGATGGGAAGTGCTTTTTCAGCTATAAAAAGGTACACACACAAGGGATTATCATAACATCATCAAGATATGCTACTGGATGTAAGCAAGTTCAACTTAAGAAGGGCAAAAACATGAACAAATCAGAAGCATGAGGGAGGAAGTGAGGGAAGAACAGCCAGCAACTTGGGGCAACTGGGGATAGTCAAACTTGTCCAGGAGTCATCACTTTCTTCTCAGCCTGGAGGAAGTAAAAGAAAATAGAAGTATCCATGAGATTGGAAACACACACCCAATCCAATGAGCAGTCAGAGGCTCTTGGGGAGGGCGACTGCTCCAGGCATGGGAAGTGATAGTCCAGATCAATGTGTCTTCTGGAGAAAAGGCAGAACAGGCTCGTAGGTAGTGGAGGCCCTGGTTGCTACCCATTCCCATTGCCTTCAAGGGCACTCTGTCCTGTGCTTCTAGTTGAACAGGTGCTAAGGAGGAGGGGCTGCCAGGATCACCAGGCCCCATGAAGCTCAGACACTGGGGTCAATTCCACTGGTTTTTAACATGCAAACCTGTGTTCAAGCAGAGTCGACAATGTGGCCCAGAGGGTGCCCAAGCACCAGGACAGCACCATCACTTCCCACACATGCTCACTTATCTTGGCCTTTACCTGCTGCTGGTCCCCAGCTAAATATCTTGTTTTACTGAATATCTTGGCTGTTGAGTCCTGATCTGATGCTATCTGAGCAATGGTGGAGGCAGCCCAGGGGACTGTGGCAGAGAAGCTGAATCTGAAGTCCTGGGTTGAGGTCCTGGTTGTGCCATCTACAAGCTAAGTGCTTCCCCATGTCCTTTTCCTGTTTAGGTCTTTATTTCATTGTTCCCAGACAGGCCAATGACCTAGCAGGGCAACTAGGGGGCTTAGCTGAGCTGCTGCATGGAAGGTGCTCCTTGAGAGGAAGAGACAGTGGCTTCTGCAGCTTGGAAATGTCCATGGGAAAGCTCTTCATCTGTACCACTTAAGACTTCAAAGTGTCACAGGGCATAGAGACACAAGGACTCAGGCCCCCTGAACATAAAGGCTAGGAGAGATAGCAGTGTCTCAGGTCAAGACTCAGGGAGACACTAGGGCACATTTATTCCCCCTAGTAAATTTCCTGCTGCTTGGCAGCACCCACCTAGAACAGCTTCTCATAGCATTTCCCACAGTGGATGGTATCACGGTGAATGAAGATCTGATCCAGAAGCTCACCCATTGGTTTACTGCAAATCCCACACTGAAAGAGAAAACAAGCTAGAGGTCAACATACAAGTGCAGCAATATAAATGAGTGGAGTGGGCAGGCACCAAGCTGATGTCACATCCTGGATTTTGAAGCAGACAATTTAAACATGGCAGAAACAGAGACAAAGCCCAAATAAAAACAAAAACAACAGTAAAACAAAAACAAAAACTAACAGGCAGAATGATCACACAGTCATTAGGAGCCCAGGTTTCAGAACTGGGCCTGGGTTTGAGCCCTAAATCGACTGCTCCTTAGCTGGCTGAGCTTGGGTGAGTTACTGAGGCTCCCTCTCCTCATCTATAGGAGAGCTTTAATTGTGATGTTGAAAGTGAAAGGAAGGTGATATGAAGTCACAATGAAAGGGAAGGTGATTTCAGCTGTCCAGCCCCTCTGGCCTGCCTCTCCAGCCAACTTCTAAAGGATGAAACGGCTATCCATCTGCTGCAGACCCTCCTGGTATGAGAGGTTAGAGCAGAGGGGCCTGCAGACAGTCTCAAATAAGAGGAGGCCAAGAATTCCCATATGTCTGAGACTCCAGCTGTCTTCAGGCACACCCTGGACAAGCCTTCTGCTTCTGGCTGAAAGTAGTGGAGAACAGCTGCTAGGATCCCTAATTCCTTCTGCTCATTCTCACCCAGCACCTCTCTGATGTCTTTCTTCTTCTACCTTTCAGTTCCTGTCTCCTGGCCATTTTTTCACTGTAAATTAATGAGCCCTCTGTCATTTTAGTTACTATAGGCCAGGGCTTGAACCTCAACTTAGCCAACTAATGGTGGCTCTGTGAACAGAAAAAAAAAAAATCAACAACCCCGGCTTGCAATGTGCCTCACACTGTGGAGAACAAAGAGCCTAAAAGGCTGTTATGATGCTGTGGACATTAAGTGTCCTCTCTTTATTCCTAAACGTAACAATACAAACTAGTGTTTTAAAATGTTATGTCAATCTAACAGAGGTAAGATAAACCTCTGATAAAGGACAGTGACAGATGAATTTATACAGATGAACCTGAGCAGTGGAACGACATTTCCTGGGAGGCTGCAGAGTACAGCTCGGACAACATTCACTCTGATATTGGAGCCGGGATTTTGACCCTCAGTTCTGAGCAGCTCTGTGATCTTGTGAAAGTGATATCCTTTCCATCTCTGTGCTCACGGCCCCCAGGGGTGGGTCTCAGGCACCCTGCCCACATTCTAGGAATTTCCAAAGAATACCAGGTCTCATTGTTTTGCCACAATTCTAAGTTCCCCCACCCTGTGTGCAAACCAGTCAGGCAAGTTTAAAATTCCTGCCACTGTGGGCCTCCTCCCATGCCTGCCAGCCTCCTGCTGGCCTCTTCATTAGTATTGCCTCTGTACGCATGATGGATACTTGTTCAGCCACCTGGAAAATACCCCTAGACACGTCTTCATCTCTGATTCCAGACCCACCTCCCTCACAAAGCCTTCCCTGGATGTCCACCCACTCCAACTGTACCTTTCCTGCAACACTGGGTTCTGTGGGACCAAATGTGCCAAGACTTGCTTAGGTAATTCTGCTCTGTGTTTAACAGGGGTGCTCTGTGATTAAGATATATAAATAAAAGTTGAAAAAGTACTCTAGGATTTTTTATTTAACATTGTTTTCCTCTGTTAGCCAAGTTCTAATTATATACTATGGCATTATTAACTACAGACACTCTGCTGTGTAGATCTTTAGAACTAACCCATCTTGCGTACCTGACACTGTATCCTTTGACCATCACCTCCCCATTTCACCTCCTCCCCAAGCTCCTGGCAACCACCGTTCTACTCTCTTCTAAGGATTTTGCCATTTTAGATTCCTCGTATAAGTGGTACTAAGAAGTGTTTGCCCTTCTCTGTCTGGCTTACTTCACTTAGCACAATGTCCTACAGTTTCATCCATGTTGCTGCAAATGACAGGATTTCCTTCTGTCTGTAAAGGCTGTATCATTTCCCATTTTAATGTATATACCACATTTTCTTTATCCATCAGTCACTGAACATTTAGATTGCTTCCATGTTTTGACTATTGTCGACAATGCTGCAGTGAACAGGCAGTGCAGAGACTGCTTTGAGATCCTGATTTCAATTCCTTTGTGTATATACATAGAAGTGGGATTGCTTGATCATAGCATAGCCCTATTTCTAATATTATGCTTGACTTGGTGTCAGGATAATGCTGGCTTCATAAAATGAGTTTGGAAGTGTTCTTCTATTTTTGGAAGAGTTTAAAAGGATTCTTTAAATATTTGTTAGAATTGCCTGTGAAGACCTGGCCCTGAGTTTTTCTTTGTTGAGAGGTGCTTGGTTACTGATTCAATCTATTTATTATTGGTCTCTCCAAGCTTTCAATTTCTTCTTGGTTCCATCTTAGTATGTTGTATGTTTCTAGGAATGCATCCATTTCTTCCCAGTTATCCAATTTATTGGTATTTAATTGTTGATAACAGTTTCTAATAACATTTCACGTAAGTCCAGGAATCAGGAAAACAATGTTCTTTGCCAAACCACATGTCACAGTCTCTCCCTGCACCTCTACTCCTGAGTCAATTCTGTATCCATGCAGATGGAAGGGCTTCCAACCACCTAGCATTTTGTTCCATTCCTCCCATGTTCTGGGCCCCTCTCTACCTCAGCCACTGCTCTGGCCAGACTCTGTGTGGACCAGTAGCCTCAGCATTGTCAGAACTTGTTAGACAAGCCAATTCTCAGGTCCCACCCAAATGTACTGAGTTAGAAACCTTGCTGGGGCCCAGCACTCTGTCTTAAGAAGCCCTTCAGTGGATAGTGAAGTGTGAGTCACATGCTCCAGTGTGAGAACCGCTGCTCTAGACCTCATCACAACCAATAAGTCATTCGCCCCTCTCCTTGACTTCCATGTCCTCCAACTCACTCGGATGGTCTCTGCCATCGCCTCACTGTTATTGTTCCCTTAAGCACAGACTAAACCATGCCAACTCACCTGGTATAACCTCTGCCCCAGTAAATGCTAGTGTCCCCGTTTCACCTCTGTGGCTGAGCCTGGCTAGGGAACAACACACTACATGCTAACTGGTGTCCAAAGGAATGCACGAGTCCTCCCCTCAAGCAGGCTCTGCAGGGTCCATCCACCCTCCTTGTCTCTGAGACAATTTTCAAATCCTCCCCTTTCTTCTCAAGTGTCCAACACCCTTCCCCACCCCTTAAAGGTGATCCTGTTTTCTCACTCACTGAGAAAAACAGAGGCAACTAATGAAGAAGGTCCTCATCCTTCCACCCGCCAACCTGGGAACCTCTCCATAATGACCTACAGATTCAGCCTTTTCTGTCCCTGCCATGTGTTAACTGGGACCCAGCTCTCTCTCCTCCAGATGTACATCAGGATCACCATCAGCAACCATTTCTCCTGCATGATCAGTGTCTGCTTGCTACTCTTACCACTCCCATCAGCATCAACCCATGCCTGGCACCTCTGCCCCACTGTCCACTCGCACTGGTCTCTTATAACGCCAACCCATCAGGAGAGTGTTTCAGAGTGACTCTGTCCATTCCCACATGAGCCCACTCCAGCCAGGCTTCTATCCCTATCACTCCACCAAAACTGTTCCAACTGAGGTCAACGACCACCATGCTGCAAAATTCAAGGGCAGTCCTCAGGCTTCATCCCATACGATCTCTTAGCAACCACTGACAATGGTGACCATTGGACTCTCTGGAGAAACTGTGTCACTTGGGGCATTATATTCTGTGTTACTTTGCATCCTCCTCTGTAGACCCCCTCCTTTTCCCAAACTCTAAATGCTAGAAAGACACAAGGCTCAGTGTCAGCCCCTATCCCCACCTACTCACACCCTAGATGATTTCATCAGCCCTGGCCTTTCCCTGGAACACAAACACACATATCCATATGATCACAGGAGCTCCCCATGTAGCTCTCCCTGGAATTTCACTCATCTACACCTCCCCTTTGCTCAAACCTGCTCCCTTCCAGTATTTCCCTTCTTAGTAAAAGGCACTACCATCATTTCAGGTAATGGCTTGGCCCCAAACTTTGGAGTGTCCTTTGACTCCTCTCGTTTTTTCACACCACAGACTGCCAGCTCTATTTTCAAACAGTATCCCCAATCCAGCCACCATCTTGACATCTGCCATGCCAACTCCCTAATCAAGTGACTGTTTTGTTTTCTCTAGCTTCAGTCAGACCTTGTCTTTCTATCACCGAAACCCTCTAGTAGGTTCCAGCTTCATTTAGAATGAAATCTAAAGTCTCTCTGTGTCCTCCAACACCTACATGATCCAGTTCTTAGGCATCCTTGTGACTTTATCTCCTAGCACTAATCTCTCACCCATGCTATTCCAGCCATATGAGCTAAAATACTCCATGCTCCTGCCCCAAGGCCTTTGCACTTGTTGGCACTCTGTTGGGAATAGTCTTTCCCCATAAGACTGGTTTTGTTTCCCTCACAGTATTAAGCACATAGAATTGCCAACACTCATTAACTCCTTTAGACTTGAGAGCTCACTCAGCTCCCACTTCTGCAAAGCCCCTGAGATGGAGCATGAGCATACAGAAATCAAGCCTTCTCCACACTCTCTGAACCCAAAAGGAATCCCCAGCTCTGGATGATGTTCTCTGCAACACCACCCCTCTTTCTTACCTTAAAGCAATAGTCATGGCAGCAGATGCCAAGGTGTTCTAGGGTAATCTTTGGACAGTCTTGGATCTCCCGGTTGCAGTAAGTACAGATCCCTCCACTTGTTCTGGAAAATGAAAAAGAAGAATCCATGGTCAGGCTGGTATGCAGACTTCTATGATGTGATACAGGCAGACTCTGTGCTTTGATGCAGGCAGCCTGACATCTTTACCCGTGGTGTGCAACTGGCCATATATAGCCTTGGGCCACAATGGACCTTAGCCCATTGTAGACCCTCACACTGTTTCCAGAAACCAGTCATATATCTTCACCCTACTCTCTATCATACACTTGGACACTGCAATGTGATTCTTATTCCAGGCAGCTTGCTTCTCCCTGTAGCCCTGCCAAACATATCTGCATGGTGGGCTGTTCCCCTCTAGAACAGGAAGACCCATGTCTTCTTCTACAGGAGACATGTCCTTTTATGCCCTACCTGGCTCCCTGTCTTGATGGCCCTTCTCTTCATGCCTGGAACCACTGGGTCCTGCCTGGAATATCACAGGGACAGCAAGGACCAAAGGACTATCACAAAGTCAGTGTGGCTGTGGAGCCTGCTGGGATCTCATACTGGAGTCCTAGACACCGACTTGTAGATTGAGTATCTCCCCAGTTCCAGGATTTCTGCCTTTGTTCCTGGAGTCACCCCTGCTTTTCCCCCTCAGACAGAACTTGCTGAACGTCCCTGCCTGCCCTGCTGCTGGCCCAGGGCTCAGTTTCTTGACACTGTTGCTAAAGACTCCTGTCCTCATCACAGCTCTGCTCCTCCTTTGTGTTTTACCACCGCCAGCTCCAGCTCACAGTTAGATGGCAGAGCAGTCAGGGCCCTGGGGTTTATCCTAGCTCTGTCACTGATTCACTGTGTTTGTCTTCTGGTCTTAGCTGGATTCAAAGCCTTTGGTTGCGACAAGTGTGACACCTGGATGAGGGAATCATGTGCTATGCTGTGGTGTGACACATCACATCTGGAAATGGATCAGAAGTAGCAAAGCAGTAGACAAAAGCAAATGGACTTAATGGCTACATCTCCCTCAGCTGCTTCTCATCTGTAGACCTGTGTGCTCCCTGGTAACACAGCAGACTTACTTCTCAGAGTATGGAGTACCGTCATATGGGAGTTTCTTCTCCATGTTGCATGAGTCCTCATTGTTGCCAATGCTGCAGGGAATGTGATGGGAGAGAGGAGGACAAAAAATGGGAGGCAGATCACTACTGCAGTCACATTAGTGGAGAATGCTTTTCTGATTAACCCTGTGGCCACAAGCTGAGACGTGACTGCCTGACTTGCCATTGTCTGTTATGCTAAATGGTAGGGGAAGCTTTAAACTTGATGCCACCAAGGCATAATTCTTGCAGAGAAGATCCCTTGCATTGGTGGCAAAGAAGACCTGCCATGGTGAGGAAGATGACAAGTATGTGGCTAGGATTCTGGAGCCTGTGCATACCAGGAGAACTGTCACTTTCACTGACCAGGGGGAAAGGACCATGGCTTTTCTCCCCACATATGTGCCTGGGTTATAATGTGACAGTCACCAGGAGCCCACTCACAGCAGAAATCAGACACTAAGAATAGGGACAAAAAAGGAAGGAAACATTCCAATATAATACCTGTGCTTGAGTTACAGAGTGCGATTCAGGGTGGCTTTTCCCCCCTCTTTTTATGCCTTTATTTTTCAATAATATGACTTCTTATATAAAAACTAATGATTAAAAACTATTTCCAAGGAGGGAAAACTAGCTATAAGCTCTAGGATATGCTTTGGTGAAGCTTCCATTGTCACAGGAACTGTGTGATGACCTCCTGAGGTAAGTGACCTGGCTAAGGTCATGCTTGCAGTAAAAGGAGTGAACTAGAATTTCAGCCCAGCTTCTGATTTCTTTTGAGCATTAAGCTTATTTGTAAACCTCCTGGAATGTAAAGCAAAAGGGGAAAACACACTGAACTACACAATTCTAAGTGTCCAATTAAACAAAGTACTGGTGGGACTGGAAGAAGAAATACCAGATGGACAGTGTTCATAGAGGCAAAGATAGCTCTCTTGAGGGTGCTAGAGGTTTATAACAGTAAACAGTATTTCTCATATCTCATAACAGTATGTCTCATATCAAAACCTCCCTGAAAAGTCTATAGAGACAGAAAATAGTGGTGGCCAAGGGCTGTGGCTGGTGGAGTGTGTGTCGGGCGGGGGGAGAGGGAGAGCTGCTAATGGGTCTGCCGTTCCCTTTTTGGGTGATAAAAATTTCTGGATTGGATAGCTGTGATGATCTCACAACATTGTGGATGTACCAAAAATGACTGGGCCGTACACTTTAAAGAGTGAATTTTAGGATATATGAATTATATTTCAAAAAAGCTACTGGGGAAAAATCATTCTAAGGAGTTACAAATGAAGAAACTGTGACTCATAAAAGTTGACCATCTTGCCCAAAATGACCCAACAAATGAGGGTTGAGTGTGTACTTGAACTTGATCCCCATGCCCATGCTCATCATTCCACAGCAGCAGTGAAAGCTGGCCTGGAATCCCCAGAGGCCCAATCCTGAAATAAGGCCAGGATGTTCCTTTCTGTTACTAAAATCCTAACCCCAGAAGTGAGGGGATGTGTCATTTTAAAAAATTCCCAGGAGGACACTGTCTCAGTGTGGGTTAGTTTTTAGCTGAGGTGGCACAGAGGTAGGCTTCAATACAGCATCAGGAAGCAAGCAAAGAGAAGATGAGTGGAAAGTTATGCATGTATCTGTGTGAACACACACAGTCAAATGTGTGTTCAAATGAAGCAAACTGGCATGCTGAAAGGAGCATGGGAGCTGAAGAGAGGAGCCCTGAGTTCTGGAAGAATGGAATTAACTAGACGGTTCTTAAGGGCCTCAACAGCTCTATCAAGAGTGATACTCTCAGGATTTCACAAAAAGAAAGCTTGTAGTCTATTGAGAAAGACAGGTAGAAATGGATGAGGCTGGAAGTGGAGTGTAGGATGAAGTAATGATAAAAGGGGACCACAAGACATCAAGTTAGGTAGAACAGCTGGAAAGGTATATCACGTCCATGGGCAATTAAATCATCCACCTATACAATAAATGAAGGTACTTGGGCCATGTACTTAGTGAGGTACTGGGGATGCAGGAATGAGAACACAGGGCCTGGCAGGAGAAGGCCATGATATGAAAGATCTGGGACTTTTTACCTGCCATAGAATGAAGACAGTGGCTTCCTGGAAGACACCTCACCAGCATTCACATACTCCTTCACAAAGAGAATCCCTTTGCTGTAGAAAAAGCATAACAGAACAGAAATAGGTATACTGGAAGATTCCAGGGGACTAGGCCTGATCTAAAGCAGGGGTCCAGGGCAGGGAGAACCCCCATTTAGTGGACTTGGGCTGAAATCAAAGCTCATGGGTATAGCCGGCTGTGTGCAGATTTGAGAGCGCTAGAAAGAGGCTCCCTACAGCCAGTGGTGGTACACTACCCTCCTGAGACTTCAGTCCAGTGGAATTTCTATCCTCTTCTCTCACCGCATTTTGTTTCCCTTTTGTCTAGGACCGAGATTGCCTATAAGCCTCAATCCTAGATTTTCAAATCTCCACCTGCAATCTAATTTCTCCCTTTTCTCCCTTCTCACTCGTGGAGTTCCAGAGGTCGAGAAGTTGCCTCACCCTGGACAAGCCACTGGTATCATTGGAAACAAGGTCTACTTCATGATAGGCTCATAATGACCCCAAATTTGGCCCCATTTCCATACTCTGCATTCCAGCATGATGGCAGTAGAGGCTCCTCTGATCTCTCCTACACACACACACACCCCTACCTCACTCAGCCTCTTTGCAATGACTCCCTTCCTGAACTCTAACATTGCATGGGGGCCAGGAGCAGAGGTGAGGCAGTAGGTATGTGCCTCTTCTCACAACAGATAATGTGAGAGAGACAGACGACATAGGCCCTGGCCTCAGAGGTATTTCTTTGGCTTTTTCAAGCATGTTCCCCAAGACACTAGCAAGGTCCAAAGGATAGCAGAGCCCTAGAAAGTGACACGTCATCTTCTCACTGGGAGACTCCATTCAGGCCTCCACACAGGAGTTTATACTAGGGGAACCTGGGCTATACTCTGTGGCCCCTTGACCAACAGGCTGCTGGGAATTGCAGTAGGCACTAGAACTAATGTCAAGGAAGTAGCATGAGACAAAAGCTGAGTCCTTTAGCTCCAGGGACTAGCCCAGAGAACATCTCCCAGATGGTCTCTTCTTACCTGGTTGAGTTGGGCTCCAGTTCACTTGGGGAGGCTGGCATGTGAATAGGAGGCTGCTCAGGAGGGGCAGGGCTGGGAACAGAGACCATACAGCTCGAGGGGTTTCTCATCCTGAAAGAAGTGGAGGGAGGGGCAAGTATGTCAACACTGAGAGCTGATGTGTTGCAGAGTCACACAGGGTTATCAGGGGCTAATGCCAAAACTGCCATGTCAAGGAGTTTAAAAGAATGCCAATGTTTTTTAAACAAACCTTGAAGATCACTGAGCTTCTGTTCTTTGAGGCTCAGAGATCAGTGGGTAGAAGCACTCATTTTGTAAGTCAGAGGCAAGACCCCAACCTTCCAGTGTGTGCCCATAACTACTCCTGCAGCCAAGGGCCTTGGCCTGTGACTCACTTGGTTATAGCATAGCTATAGGGCTAGCACGGATTTGACAGACTCAGCCCCTTCCTGGAATGAGCTCCCTGCCCCCTTCCTCTAGTGAAGTCTCTGGAGAATACAAAGCTGAGGAAGAGAGGGACAAATTAATTTAGGCATCACCAAGGAAGAGATGTGGATGGACCTCATTCTGGAAGTCACCTGCCATAAGGAGAGGAAGAAAACTTATGGGTGTAATGGTTTTTCTGAATCTCAACCCCTTGGTGTAACACACAACCCTTGGCCTGGAATTGGACCTCCTTGCCAGCTCACAAGGTGTTTTTCTGGCCAGGCCATTACTTGCTCTTATTCTGCCTGTTCCTGGATCAGCAGTCCCATACCAAAAGCTGCTGCAGCTGCCTGCCTATTACAGTTCAGGGAATTCTTTTGGGTTCCATCCCTGAGCCTTCCCCATTTATGCCATCACCTCATGTCAACCCCCTGTCTAACATCCTCAGCCCAGCTTTATGGGAACACACTGCCCTGCGTTAATTCTGGCTCCTCTCCAACATGGTGCCACTCAGATCATGTCCTGAGTGTGGCTTCATCCACCTGCCTTAGCCTCTGGGCTACCACCCCTTTGCCAGAGAATCCAGTGCACAGGACTTCAACTAGTTTAAGAGTGGGGATTGTAGAGAACAATCATGATCTAGCACCTGCCCAGCTCCCAAGCCCCATCTTTAGGGACTATGTCATGTGCACCTGACCTCTCTGGTACATTTTCACACGACACCACCTTCTCCTCTGGGAAGCCCTTCCAGGATACCTGCCTTCTCACCCCAGGCTGGGTGAGGTTCCCTGCCTCAATGTGCCCAGTCACCCTGTGCTAGTCCTATATCATTCTAGGACACAGGAATGCACCATGGAGACTGGAGGAGGTGGACTGGCCGGGAGGGGAAGCCCCGTGGGAACCTGGAAAGACAGGTGGGGGATAAAGTACAGAACCAGACAGTGAAAAGAAGATGAGTACAAGAGGAAGGAAACAGCATCCATTTCTGACTGAGCAGCTAGCAAGTGTCTGGCATCCACTTATCCACAACCAACACAATAGTGCAGGTGACAAAAGAGCTGAAGCAGCAAGGAGACCTGAAGGATAAGACGAGCCAGTTTATCAAAAACCGAGAGGCTGCAAATATGACATGGTGGTTAGCAACACAGGCCCTGGGCTGACTGTGTTTTAATCCCTATTAGGCCACTGCCTGGTTGGACGACTACTGGCCAGCTATTCAACCTACCTCTGCCTCAGTTTCTTATCTATAGAACAGATAATAATAGCACTTCTCCCATATGGTTGGTGTGAGAATTAAGTGAGTTCACATAAAGCATCAGAAGGATGCCTGCCCATTCTCAGCTCGAAGCAAATGCTAATGGCTATTACTGTGGTGTTACTGTTGTAGTAGTCGGTCATTGGTTCACTGTGTGCTTCATGAGGGTGGGGATAGAGGGCTGGCCATTTTGTTTGCTACCTACAGCTGGCTCACATGGAGTATTTAGGTCTTCTGTCCATGGAATACCCCAGGCGAGAATACTGGAGTGGGTTGCCATTCCCTTCTCCAGGGGATCTTCCCGACCCAGGAATTGCACCTAAGTCACCTACACTGCAGGCAGATTCTTTACCATCTGAGCTACCAGGGAAGACCATTTGTATATCATTTCCCAAACTTGTGGCCACTCTGGGGAAAGATCTCTGGGGAGCTAAGGAATATGGATATGCTGCCATGCAAGGCCATCCTGGTGGCTGTGACAGTGGAAGAATTTATTCACATTGTAGCACACTTTCCTCAGAAATCTTCCACCCCCACGAGTGGCAAAGGCACTCTGTATCCCTCTGCCAACCCAGGTCTTCATGCTCCAAACAGCTGTCAGGCTTGGTATAACAGATTTGATGCTGTGGCTTCAAACTCAAGCCCACAGAGACCTACCCCTGGGATGCTCATTGCTGGTCAGCTTCACAAGGACTCCTAGCCAACCACACCTGCAGAAGGTAACAGGCATGACTAGTGTGTTAGGATTTGCTCTGGGCTGTGGCCCCTGACAAAACTCCAGTTCAGGCAGGCTAGCAGGAGCCTGGCAGAGTAGCCCTTACCTGCTGGGCTGGCTGTCCACTTCCAGGCGCTGCTCAGGATTTCTGGGGCTGCTCTGCTCTGACATGCTGGGGTCTGGGCACTGCTGGGTGGGCACAGCTGGGTCTCCTTGATCATCTTGCAGGACTCCGGGCCTCCCCTGCCACGTCTCTCCCACCTTGGTAACCACATTCTTCTCCTCAAAAGCAGCCAAGGTGCTGAGGAAGAATGAGTCCTTGGTCATCCACTGCACACCCATATCCCCTTCTGTGGCCACAGCAGGCTCCTCTCCCAGAGGGGGTGGGGAAGGAGCCCGGCATGGCCCCCACCTCAGGGAGCGCTCATGTCCTCCTCAGGAGGAGCCCAGCACCGCTGCTCCCCTCCAACTGACAAAGGCTGTCCCCGTATAAGACGAAGCCTGAGCCCAGATGCTTTTGCCACCCTCTGAATCCAGCAAGGGTCAGTGGCCTCCCAGCTGTCCTCAGTATCAAGTTCTTTGGGAGATCTTCCGTCCTTCCTGGCCTGACATCACACCTATACTTGCACATCCTTCCCATCACCATCCCCATCCTGGCATGCTTCCAAGGGCCTTGTTCTCATCATTGGTGCCACCTCCACATCCTGTGTGATGGTGCTGGTGCCTGATGGCCTCAGGCACCAAAGATGTCATGTGCCCACTAGGCCAGTGGCCAAGACTGAGTCAGGTTATTGAGAATATGAGCCTAGCATTCCAGAAAATGACTATCTAGTTCACCATCTCTTTGATCCTGGTCCATCCTGAACCCAACCCTGCCAATCAGCAGCCTGCCTCCAATTGCTGGTAGGGCTATATTAGGGCAAGAAGATCATACCACCAGCTACCTCCAGCCTTGGGACTCTTTATTCATGGAAGTTACTTGCATAGTAGGCAGACTCACTGCCTTCAAGCTGGAATAAGAAGAGGAGCGGAACTTATAACTTTTGGAGAGTATGCTTTTCTCCAATAGTGCCACTCCCTTAGCCAGCAGAATACCCTGACACACTCATCCCACCTTTGCCTGTGACATATAGGCTTGAGTCAATGACAAACCAAGAAGGCCTAAAGAGCGTGTTTCCTGACTCTGAAGGCCCTGGGCTAGCTTTCAGTTCAGTTTAGTTCAGTCTCTCAGTCGTGTCTGACTCTTTGTGACCCATGGACTGCAGCACACCAGGCTTCCCTGTCTATCACCAACTCCCAGAGCTTGCTCAAACTCATGTCCATCAAGTCGATGATGCCATCCAACCATCTCATCCTCTGCCATCCCCTTCTCCTTCTGCCTTCTATCTTTCCCAGCATCAGGGTCTTTTCCAATGAGCCAGTTCTTTGCATCAGGTGGCCAAAGTATTGCAGCCTCAGCTTCAGCCTCAGTCCTTCCAGTGAATATTCAGGACTGATTTCCTTCAGGATGGACTGGTTTGATCTCCTTGTAGTCCAAAGGACTCTCAAGAGTCTTCTCCAACACCACAGTTCAAAAGCGTCAATTCTTCACCACTCAGCTTTCTTTATAGTCCAACTAACATCCATACATGACTACTGGAAAAACCATAGCTTTGACTGGAAGGACCTTTGTCGGCAAAGTAATGTCTCTGCTTTTTAATATGCTGTCTAGGTTGGTCTTAGCTTTTCTTCTAAGGAGCAAGCATCTTTTCATTTCATGGCTGCAGTCACCATCTGCAGTGGTTCTGGAGGCCAAAAAACAGTCTCTCACTGTTTCCATTGTTTTCCCATCTATTTGCAATGAAGTGATGGGACCAGATACCATGATCTTAGTTTTTTGAATGTTGAGTTTTAAGCCAGCTTTTTCACTCTCCTCTTTCACTTTCATCAAGAAGCTCTTTAGTTCTCAGTATTCTTGCCTTGAGAACCCCATGAACTAGCTTTAATTAATCAGAGTCCTGTACCAATCCATGGCTCCAGTAGAATTATGATAACAGAAGTTATCCTCACCAAGTTTGTGAATAAAGCCGAGATTCTCAGCAAAGAGCAATTTGAATGTCCACTGTGACACAGGGACACGTAGATGAATAAAGCTGCTTTGCCCTAAGCCTCAGAGCATAGTCACTACAATTATAGATGGTATAATCCACTTGACCCATGAAAAATAAATTTTAGTAAAACAGTCACAAGAAGTCTTGCTTAGCAATATAACAACCCAGAAGTCCTCCTGGCCCCTAATAAATTGCCTAGAAGTCAAGTGTTTAGAGATAGTAAAGGTATTATAATACTTCTGGTTGTAACTAGATCAAAAATCTGGAAGCCTAGTGCAGCTACTGCCAACCGTGGACACAGTCATATTCTTTACATGGAAGACAACAGCTCCTTCCACTCTTGCGGTACCTCCATTAGACTCTTCCAATGATTGACAGCAGTTGTCCACAGTGAATGTATATGCTTAAAGTTCACCTGTTCCTAATGCAGAGAGAACATAAATCTGAAAAGCCCAGACTTGCAACACAGAGGAAAACAGCATATGCTTTAGATGTGAAATCTAATGACAAAAATTTACTGGGGAAGGGGTAAGTGACTCTCTGTCTCATTAAATGAAGTCAGGCCAATAAACCTGGAAAAGAGGAGCAGAGGATAGCATTCCCCATGTCCTTAAATAGTTCTGGTGGAAAGAGGTATTCCTCTGGGACTGGTTATTTAGCTTTAACTTCTAATAAAACGAGACTCCAACATGTATCTAGTACTTTGTGCCAGGAAATGACCTACACACAAAATCGTTTAACCCTCACAACAGCCCTGCGTGGTAGGATGTATTTTTGCCACTATTCTACAGGTAAGGAACGGAGAAGGCAATGGCACCCCAATCCAGTACTCTTGCCTGGAGAATCCCATGGATGGAGGAGCCTGGTAGGCTGCGGTCCATGGGGTCGCACAGAGTCGGACACGACTGAAGCGACTTAGCAGCAGCAGCAGCCCAGGTAAGGAAACTGAAGCACAGAGATGAGTAAGATACCCAAAGACACACAGCAAGTAAGTGACAGAGCTTACATTAGAGCCCAGGCACATGAGTACATGCTCACTACACTATACCACCTCTTCCTGTACCTGTCATGTACTGTGATGAAGCAAAACCAAAGTCAGATTAGCACAGAGTTCTTCAACTTTGGGACAAAGGCACTGCTGTGCAGACTGGCCCACCCAACCTGTCCACCTCCCTCCTCCACCTCTTGATAACGATGTCCTCTTCCCACGGAGCCCCAGCGCCCTGAGTTGGCAGGTCCGCACAGGGTCCCTCGGGGTTGAAGGGTCGAGCCGCCCTCCCCTCGTGTCTATGGGTCCTGGCCGCGGCCAGCTCTGAAGACCAGCGTCTGGCGTCCAGAGACCACCAGGGCAACTCGCCAAACAGCCCCTTTGCATTTTTGCGGGCACCCAGCTCCCTTCTTCTCTCCCGCCTCCGCCTGCACTGTGGTGATGGTGCACTCGGGTTCAGGGGGCCTGCGTCAACTCCATGCCGGTGGGACCATCCAGATCCTCCAGGCCATTGGGGGATGGGCAGCGAGAGTCAAAGGTGCCCAAGATGGGCGGCCAGGCACAACTTTTATCCTCGCGCGCCATCTGACGGCGTTTGTGGGAACCGCCCCCAAGGCTTCTCTCGCCCAGGGTAGCCATTTCGAAGCGTGGACTGTCACATTTCCCGATAAGCAGCGCGACGCGAGCACACGGCCACAGGAAATGGCGGCGCACGCAGGCGCACAGGAGCTGAACGTATACGCTAACCCCGCCCCAACCCGGGGCACGCACACGCAGGCGCACACAGGAAGGCCTCTCGCTGGCCTAGAGCCAAAGGCGTGCAGGTGTGCGCATGTGCAGGCGCATACGTTCTGCGCCAACTGCTCAGATCCCTGCAGCGCCGGTGGGGAATGTGTGCGCTGTTTTTTCTTCCCAGCCTGTATCGTCTGACTTTCCGTAGAGATCAGCTTTAGGACAGCGTTTGTCAACCTCTCCATTATTGAAATTTTGGACTGGATAACTGTGATGGGAGCTGTCCTGTGCACTATCAGCCACTGGGCAGCATCCCTGGTCTCCACCTACTACTTGCCAGTAACACCCTTTCCCATTTGTGGCAATCAACAGTGTCTCCAAACATTGCCAAGCTACTCGGGGGTTGGAGGTGGGGGAGATGCTCCGGGTTCAGAACCACTACCCTAGAACAATTAAGTCTAAATCTCTGCATGGGTTCTGGATACTTAAAAAAACAAACAAAAACTTCCAAGGTGGTTATCAAGTGCAGCCAGAGTTGTGAAACACTGATCAGTAAAGTTTGTTTTGATTTTGCAAACTTTTAAGCAAAGTAGTTGCAAACCTGGGCTCTAGAGTTAGTCATGTGAAAGTGTTAGTCACTCAGTCACGTCTGACTCTTTGCGACCTGATGGACTATAGCCCGCCAGGCTCTTCTGTCCATGAAATTCTCCAGGCAAAAATACTGGAATGGGTTGCCATTCCCTCCTCCAGGGTATCTTCCGGACCCAAGAATTGAACCTGGGTCTCCTGCATTGTAGGCAGATTCTTTACACTGAGCCACAAGGGAGGCCAAGAGTTAGCCGTATCTTTATCCGTATCTCTGCTCTTCACAGGAGCCCTCTGTCTCCTCCACTGTCAAATTGCATAGCAAGAAGCAAGATCCTTCCCTAGGTTTGAGGAATATTACATAAGATAATGGATAATTCAAGCTGATGTCTAAACCGCCCTCTAGACATGCCCCACTGTGGCGCAGGAGAGCTCACCAATATGCTACAAAATAACCACACTGTTCCAGCTCTAGCACATGTGCCCTAGGCAGACAGTCCATACAAAGCCCATAGGGGCTTTTTCAATTCCTGCACGTGTGCCCTTGATGTTCAGGTGTGTCCTCAAATAATCTTAGGCATCCAGGAGTCCATTGAGGGTTCATAAATATTCTATACATACATACATGATTATAATACACTGAATATGGGAAAGAATGTGTGATAGAGCCTGTTGTTATGCAACTTCCAACTGTCAATCAAAACTGTCAGTCCATGCTGGCCTAGGTGAATATGTAAAAGCCCTCTGTCTTGAAAAACCCCTGTACTTCATCATTCTGTTGCCAGTGCCTCTCTTGGCTTGGCCCATGTCTCAGTTGAGGTATTCTTTCTGTTTTTTCCTTAATAAACTTTCTTTTGCCATGAGTAAGACCTCAGATTCTTCTTTGGGTCCTTACGAAGAACCGAGGCCCACAGGAGGGTCCTCTTTAACCCTCCCCAAATCTGGTAACAGGTGTAAGTTTTTTTTTTTTTTTCACTCTGTTAAATTTCAGTGCAATTCAAAACAAAAAAGTCACATAATAGGGCCTCATAACTTAGAGATCTGTTGCCCACCCAACCCCCAGCATCGTGATTTATGTAGGGGTGACAAATGTAAAAAAAAAGTAGCTGTAACGAGGTGTCACATTGCAGGAATTCACTCACTTTTTAAACACCTAAATCAGACCATGTCCCTCTCTGGCTTAAAAATTGAAATAAGATGCAGTCTCCCTCTCATGGCTTACCAGGGCCCGGTTCCATCTGTGATCCCCCTCACCAGGTTGGCTCCAGCTACTCAATGCTTTGGAACCTGCTAAGTGTGTTCCCACAGCAGAGTTTTTAGTTTGTGTTTCCCCATCTCCAGTTCTTTTCTCCTTGCTCTTCCTAGAGTTGTTGCTTCCTTCTCCTCCTTAGAGGAGCTCTCCTGAGTCATTGCCCCACTCCACTCATCTAAGTAGTACCCTCCTTGCCATGATTACTCTCTTATCTTAGCAACCTGGTTATTCCTCTCAGAGCACTGTTCTTCCCAGGAGTCACAGAGATGTGACTTCTAGTCCTGTGTTCTTCATTATAATTAGGTGCAAAGCTCACGATTGTGGGGAAGACTGTACGAGAAACTAAGTACAGGACTGTGCACACAGGAGGTGCCCCCACAGGGAAGTAGCTGTTGTGATTATTAGTGATATCTGGTACTAAAAGCCAGCCATGCCAACTGTGACAAGCCCGTTCCACACTCAGCTACATACAGTGCCAAGTAAACACCAGGTTGTTTGGAGTCTTATGTATATACTGTTCCTTTTGCTTGGAGGATTCCTATTCACCTTTCAAAATTCAGCTCAGAATCACCTGTCACACAAGGCTATGTTTGGCCCCACTTCCCCTAGTCCAGTCTGGGCGAGGTTTTGTCTGTGTGCTCCAACCTCCAGGACAGGGCAGGTGCCGTCCAAGTGAGTGCTGACCGAAAGAGTGGGTGACTTCCTGATTATGGAGGACTTCCTGGCTAGATGCAACAAGGTGTACTGGGAGGCTCTGTGGCCTCGGAGGCACAGGCCAGAGGTTTGTAGCTGGAGCTTCAGCCCTTGCCACATCCCTTTGGCCAGTAGGTATCACTGATCTTACCTTCCCAGCCAAGGGCTAATGCACACCTGAGCTGCGTCTCTCCACCACAGAAGCACTGTTGGCTGATGCCTTACCCCTTTGGATTTGTCTCCATATCCTCCAGGTCTGCCAGGCTGTTGCTCTTCCTGTTGCCCAGGACAGCAGAGGCCGAAATGGCATCAGAGCTGAGGGAGGAAGCATACAGGCCTGCTGAAGCCTCAGACCAAAGAAGACTAGGGGCCCGGGTCTTCCCTTTCCTGGCTGCATTCTCACGGGAAAAGGGGACCTATGTGTGCCAATAAAGGCTGCTGTGAGTTAGAGCAACCTGTGAGCCCTGGCTGTGGCCTTAACACCCCAGTTCAAGACTAAGCACTGGTCATGACCAGCTTGGAATCCCTAGGGAACTGTCCTGCTAGTTTTGGGTTCCAGCATGACTTACATTTCCTGGGGCTCTGTGGAAATCCAGAAAGATCTTTACTTACTAAATGCTCCACAAATCCATAGCAAAATGGCTTCTCTCCACTGGAGGACTGGTAGATCAAACAGGGCAGAGAAGCACGCAGCCTGGGAATGTACAACCTCTTTCCATTGCACCTTTGCACCTCCCCAGCCACCTCCAAAGGCTCCCTGGGACTGAGCCCTCTACTGGCTGACCCTGGGATTCTTCCCTTTGACTCCTCCAAGCAGGGTGTCTTTCTAAGCTCCACCTCCCAATGTGTTCTTTTCTGCCACCTCAGCTTGAGTCCCTGTGGCTATGTGCTAAGTTGTCTGTGTCACCTGACTTATCACCTGTACCTCTTCTCCCACTTCCCCCGGTGGGTGGGCTAACCTCCATGTCAGGGCCCCTTCTAGGCTTCCCAGTCCTGTGGTGATTGCCTGATGTGAAGATGTCATAGAGCTGAGAAGTGTGAGGGGGAACCTGAGGTGCCACAGGCAAAGAGGTTGATCATTGGGCAGTTGGCCCACCCTTACCTGGTAGTTGATGGTGCAGGCTTGCAAGGTTGTGAGTTGGCACTGGGCACCTCCTGATCATCCAGGAGAGGGGTGAAGCCAGCAGGTGAGCACGGCCTGTGGAAGGAGGCCAAGCCTGGTCTTGGTTCAGGACTTTGTGTCTTTATGTCTACTCCCCCCAAAAGAGTGGCTTCTGATATGGGGTGATAACTGTGTCTGCCTCATACGTTTTCTGAAAACAGTGTGTGTAAGAGTGTGCTATGTCGCCCAGGCATGTCTGACTCTCTGCGACCCCATGGACTGCAGCACACCAGGCTTCCCTGTCCATCACCAACTCCCGGAGCTTGCTCAAACTCATGTCCATCAAGTAGGTGATGCCATCCAACCATCTCATCCTCTGTCATCCCCTTTTCCTCCTGCCTTCAATCTTTCCAGCATCACCCTGTCCCCCACCATCTCCTGAAGTTTGCCCAATTTCATGTCCATTGCATTGGTGATGCCATCCAGCCATCTCATCTTCTGATGCCCTCTTCTCCTTCTGCCCTCAATGTTGCTCCTTCTGCCCTCAATCTTTCCCAGAATCAGGCTCTTTTCTAACGAGTTGGCTGTTCACATCAGGTGACCAAAATACTGGAGCTTCAGCTTCAGCGCGCTGGCTGGCAAGTGCTTTAGTGGCTCTCTGCAGGCATCGCTTTCGCCATTCCTATCTGGCCATCTGCTCTGAACCATGAGGGCTGTAGTACAGCTTGGAGCTGAACTATCTCTGCCAACATGTGCACACCTGGACTTTGCCCCCCAGGAAGAGTTATGCTTGGTTTGGAACTACTTGGGGACAGGTTGGACCTTGCCACTCCACAAATCACCTAAGAAAATGTGCCCTGACTCCATCCAGGTCCAAGAAGTCAGAGCCCAGGTGGATACACTCGTCTCCCACTTTTTCTCTCTGGGCCACCACTCTTCCATTCACTGAACCTGAGAGCAGAGCTGGCCAGAGGAGGAAGGTGGGGGTAGGGAGGAGGCTTTGGGGCTTCTGGAAGGGAAGGGAAAAAGCAGAGAAAAAGGACTTCCTTCTAGCTTGCCCTTAGAGCTCAGCCAAGAAGCAAGAAGGCAGTGATTCACCATCATTCTCTCCTTCCCACAGATCAACCTAGCTGCCCATGTCTACCTTGTGCCTACTTGGGAGGAACTTGAGAGCCAGTGGAAGAGAGTAGGAGAAGAAGCAAGATTCAAGGAGAGGTAGATCTCGGGAGTGGAAAGTCCAGGGACAAAGGATGTGGTGGTGGTGGGAGTGCTGGAGATGGGAGAAGCAGTGGGCAGGACTATAGAAAATGAGCAGTGCTCCGCACCCAGCAACCCAGGCAGCTGTGGAGGCTTGACCCTGGACTGTCACCAGGAACATGAAAGAATCAGCAACTTGGGGCCACTGGCTTCCCCAGGGTAGCTCACCCTCCTCTCTCAGAGCTGACGTCTGCTCCAACCAAGTCTTCAGCTGGGGAGCCCATGGCTTCCGATCTCATGTTGCCATCACTTGACTGTGCAATTGATCTGGATGGGAAAAGAAAAATTTCTGATTTATTGGGTCTTGATTTAATTATGACCAACCTAGATAGCATATTTAAAAGCAGAGACATTACTTTGCCAACAAAAGTCCGTCTAGTCAAGGCTATGGTTTTTCCAGTAGTCATGTACGGATGTGAGTTGGACTGTGAAGAAAGCTGAGCGCCGAAGAATTGATGCTTTTGAACTGTGGCGTTGGAGAAGACTCTTGAGAGTCCCTTGGACTGCAAGGAGATCCAACCAGTCCATCCTAAAGGAGATCGGTCCTGGGTGTTCATTGGAAGGACTGATGTTGAAGCTGAAACTCCAATACTTTGGCCACCTCATGCGAAGAGTTGACTCATTGGAAAAGACCCTAATGCTGGGTAGGATTGAGGGCAGGAGGAGAAGGGGATGACAGAGGATGAGATGGCTGGATGGCATCACCGACTCGATGGACATGGGTTTGGGTAAACTCCAGGAGTTGGTGATGGACAGGGAAGCCTGGCGTGCTGCGATTCGTGGGGTCGCAAAGAGTCGGACACGACTGAGTGACTGAACTGAACTGAACTGATTTAATGTAATTTAATGATTTAATGTAAATTTGATTTTATGTAATTTAATTAATGGGCTTTAATTTAATTTTACTTAAATTAACATAAATTAATTTAATTTCATGTGCTTCCCTTGTGGCTCAGCTGGTAAAGAATCTACTGCAATGCGGGAGACCTGGGTTCGATCCCTGGGTTGGGAATATTCCCTGGAGAAGGGAAAGGATACCCACTCCAGTATTCTGGCCTGGAGAATTCCATGGGCTATACTGTCCATGGGGTTGCAAAGAGTCAGACACGCCTGAGTGACCTTCACTTTCAGGCATCCTGAGAGCAGTCCTCAAGGACCAGAAGCCCAGGCCTTCAGTTGCCACCCTGTACTGCTTCAACGGAAGCCAAGCTGATACCAGCACTATTTTAGCTTTCATCCCAAACTTGATGGGCTGGGAGCAAGAGTGGAGCCAAGAAACAGAGCAAGGGGGCACAATGGGAGGTGGGTGGGGGAATGACCAACAGAACAAAGGGCAAAATGGTCGGGGCCACTAATAAACCACAGAGCCCAGGGCTGAGGTTCCACAATAAGAAGACAATGGCAGGTGGACAAGCCTGTAGGCTCTTCTCCAGCTTCCCACTGAGGACGTGCCCAACTCTCAGCCCCTGCCCACCACACCCAGGTTCCCCTGGTCGGGCTTCAGGGAGAGGTGAGTTGGATGGTTGCATGATGCTGGGCACAACCAGCCCTTCTGGACTCATCATTCCCTGCTATCATTCTGTCTCCCACCCCTGCACTCCTTCCACATCTCCCTTTGTCCACAGGCCATCCTGGAAGTCCCTGTGAGATACTCTGCAAGGGCCCACACATCCTTTGATCACTGACTTCCCTAAACCTCCAGCTCAGTGGCCTTGCTTGCCGTGGCTGTCCACAGGGTTGCTTTCCATGGAGTAAAGGCACAGTGAGGTTGGGCCGAGGGCTGGGGTTGGGGTGGCCTGGCTTACATTTTTTTCTCCTCTAAAGTTTTGTCCAAGTGGCTCCCTGAGGGATCTTGGCAGGGGACTACCCTTCTCCAGGCCTTATGCATTCCTTCATTCATTCTTTCAACAGATATTCACTGAGGACCTGCACTGCCCCAGACCCTGGGGACACAGTGAGGAATTGAACAGCTCTGGTCCCAGCTCCATCCACTGACCTTGGATGGGGGCCACATGGGCTCTGGTCCCTGCACTGAGTTACCTTTCAGAGTTTGCATCAGGGCTCCTGAAGGCTCCTTCACTAGTCAAGTTTCTCTTGGGTTCTCTGGGGTGAGGGACCTCTTTGTCTTTGGAACCTGAGGAAGACCTATAGTGGAAAGAAACAGAAGTTAAGCACCCACACTTAAGTGAAGGCAGCTACCTCATCCCCATATGCCAACTTTCTCCAAAGAGCTTAAATCCTGATGTTGCAGGATTGGCTAATTATCAAAATCTACTAACAACTACTATTGATTGACAGTCAGACCCCATTCTCATGACTCTGCATGCATTAGCTCTTCACATCAACCCCACAGCATGGTCACTGTTCTTATCCACGCCCACTTTCCAGATGAACAAACTGAGGCACAGAGGGCCTGGAGTGACTTGTCCCAAGTTCCACAAGTAACAAGGGGAAGAGCTGAGATTTGAACCCAAGCAGTCTGGCTTCTTCAGAGCTTTGGACTATAATCTTCTATGGGGTAAGATTGATCCTATCCTCTTGATTCAAACTCCCCGTATTCTCTCTGAGGTCATCAGGGAGTCTCATGGTGCCAACCCCAACAGAAACACTCCCATCATTGTGACCATTTAGGACCACTGACCCAGTGGGTAACTCCCACCTTTTCTCCATCATGACTCTGTGTCACTGCTTCCTACTTGCCTTGCCACACGTTCCTTATCTCTTCCACCTATTTCTCCTCTTCTTCCCCTTAAATGTTGGTGTTCCTGGCATTTCTCACCATCTGCATGCTTTGCCACTGACCTTGGTCACCTCCTCTGCTCCCATGGTGTCAACTGTCGTTCTGAAGGCAATGGCATCTGCCTTTTCCCACTTCTCCATTTACCCACTACTTCCTGGACTGGCCCTCAGGAAGCTCACCCTCAGGCCAGAACTGACCACCCTCCCCAGCTGCCTCCAGGGGAATGACCAGGCAGCCACCACCTCCACAATATGGTCTGTGCTCAGTTTGCCTGCTCCTCTCTCCTCGAGCCCCTTGACATTGTACCCCATGTAAACATCAAACTTGAACTCAATTATTTCCACTCTCATCCCTCTGCATAGAACATGGAAATCTCTTGAGCCCTGACCTCTCTCCCAAAGCTCAACCACAAACTCTGAAAGGCCTCCTGGTAAAGTCATCATAAATAGTAATTTGTAAAGTACTAAGTATAGCATCCCTCCCTGCCCTCTACCCCTAGCCCCCACTACTGTAGTGAGTTATGGAGCAAAAAGTGTGGGGTGGGAGTCAGGCAGGCTAGGTGGGAATTGTGGATCTGCCTGCTCTTGGCCATGGGACTTAGCAGTTACTGAACCATTCAGGGTCTCAGTTTTCTCATCTGTAAAATGGACACAGTGATTGCATCTACATCCTGCATGGGGACATGGGCTTGGCTGTTTGGGGCAGGGCAGGGCTAAGTGAATTCTATTAAGAGTTTTCCCTCTTTTTTCCTTTTCTCCAGCTTGACTTTCTGTTAGAAAGTGGGAGGGGCACTCCAGGGGATCTCAATGGGCTGTTATAGCTTTGTCACTTCCAGACAAAATGCCAGGGGCCTTATGGGGCACACAGTGCAGACTTTCCTCAGAGACAGCCTGGCTTCCTCCTGTGTCTTGCAGGGTCACTTTGCCCCTGTTTCTCAGGTACTGGTCACCTTAAGGAAACCAGTGAAGCAGCTTCCAGTGTTGCCATATTAAAGACATTGTCACACTTGGTGATTCTCAATCGCTCCAGCAATAAATGCTACTGCGGTCCTGTTCTGGGACAGGCTCTGGGCTCTCCGGGGACTCGGGGTTCTTGGGGCAGAGCCATCTATGTGTGGACAATCATGACTCTGCATGGAAGACTCTCTGTGTGAGCTCAGCGTGGAAAGCCCTTCACAGAAAGACACACAGGTGAAGGAGGTGCAGCAGATGGGAGACATCCGGGCTCAGACTGAACAATGAAAATGGGAAGGGCATCCCTGGCAGAGCCTACAGCCTGCACAGCCAAGTGGGGCTGGGGAAGGCTGGAGGGCAAGGTCCAGGGAGGAGGGTATATAAGGGGAGCCAGGAGGGGGTGTATGGGCCCCATCAGGCAAGGTAGAGTTCAGGCTGCAGAGCCTAAAAGGGAGGGGGTGTTGCAGGGGTTTTCCCCAGGCCTGGTAGAGGACTACTGCTGTCCTTTAGAAATGGCACCCAGGTAAACATATGAAGCGGAGAAGGCAATGGCACCCCACTCCAGTACTCTTGCCTGGAAAATCCCATGGACAGAGGAGCCTGGTAGGCCACAGTCCATGGGATCGCTAAGAGTCGGACACGACTGAGCGACTTCACTTTCACTTTTCCCTTTCATGCACTGGAGAAGGAAATGGCAACCCACTCCAGTATTCTTGCCTGGAGAATCCCAGGGACGGCGGAGCCTGGTGGGCTGCCATCTATGGGGTCGCACAGAGTCGGACACGACTGAAGCGACTTAGCAGCAGCAGCAAACATATGAAGATTCTGGGATGGGGTGAGTGATAGAGGAGGCCCTGGCCCCAGGGAAGGGAGTAGGGACAGAAATATCTCTAAAACAGAATGAACAGGACTCAGTGCCTCACTGGGCCTGGAGTGTAGAGAGGGAGGAGCCAAGGAAGAGAGTCAAGGGACCCACAGATCCATCAGGAGTCATCTTGGATGTCAGTTCCTCCAGGAAGCCTTCCTTAACCACCTCCACCACCATGTGGGTGAGAGGCCCTTGCTTGGAGCTCCAACTGCCCCAAGGATTAGCCTGGGCTTCCAGTCTGGCCTCCCTCCCCAGACTTTGGCCTCATGAGGTGGGGTTCCAGTCTGTCTGCTTCACTGCAGCCTCCCAGGTGCTGGCATGGAGGCAGGTGAGTAGCTAAATGAGCAGGAGTCAGAGTGCTGCAGAGAAGCGCAGAAGTCTCCCTCCCTCCGCGGGTCTCCCCTCCATGCTCAGATTTCCAATTGCTCCCACCTCAGCTTTGCTGGACCATCCCCCGATCCCCCAAGCCTTGCCTGCATGTTAAGCTCGAGTCCACCGTGCTCCCTGCTGGTTGTGCACCTCCCTGAACCGCCCCCCCCCAACTGTTGAGGCTGATCCAGTGACCTCGCCCCATTCCTGGTGGCCCCAGTCACACAAAACCGCCTTAGTGGCCTGGGAGGCGGGGTGGGGGGTGGGGGCGCAGGGCTCCACAAAGCCCAGATCCCCACCCAGTACAGCTGGCTGCTCCCATCCTCAGGGCCCAGAAGGGTGAGCCATCACTTCCAGGGGCTTCTGGCACACAGCTAGGTTGGCATCTCAGTCCTGACCTCACTTGTGTCTGTGTCTGCCTCCCCGCACCAGGAAGACAGTCAGCAACTCCAGACAGGGGATCCCCAGGACTGTGTCTGTTCTCCCATGGAACCAAGTGCTTGCTCCCAGGAGTTGTGGAGTGAAATGGGATGGGGCAAAGAATCCGGGTTGCTCATTTCTCCCACCAACCAGCCCGCAGACCTCATCACTTGCAGCCTGGCCCTGCTGCTCCCATCTCTAGAATCGTGTGTACCTCATTCCTTCCAGGTGTGGGGCCACCAGGTGGAGTCCTGCCCCGGGGGTGGTGATCTGCAGGTGGACAGTCTCCTCGCCTTTTGCACTGCAGCCAAAGGAGAGAGGTAGAGAGTTGCTGGTAAGAAAGGCCTCCCCTTCTCCATATATGCTGGGGGTCTCAGGATGTCCTCTCTCAGGAGCCTCCTGGCTAGTGCAGAGGGACACCCAGACCTTGCCCCACCCTTTTTTCTCTTGTCTCTTCCTTGGACTTGAGTCTTCTTGGTGCTGCAGTGAGGGGCCTTCTGGGTACAGAGGTGAGCCCTGTCCATGGCTGCACTGCAGCATCCAAAGTGGCAATTTGAGTTCATGGGCTGATGGGAACACACGGTGAACAAGATGCCCAGGAAACCTACACGCCGAATCTGGAGTGACAGCCAGTGAAAGGGGAGACTCAGGGCTTGAAGGTCAGAGAGCAGGTGTCCATGAGCTGGAGCCCGGGCAGGATCAGACATTTTCAGCCCTCAGAAGGTCCCTTTGAGCGTTCCCTTGATCAGAGCCTTGTTGAGAGTGCCTGCACATAGCCCTCCAATTCCACTGGATTTTGTGTCCCCACTGCAGGGCCTGACACCCAGGAGGATCTGGCTGTGCTGATGGTTAGGGCTGGAGAAAATTTAGAATGTTCTGGGTTTGTGGGGTTCCCCTTCACTCCAAACCACATCTATCAGGTCCACATTACAGCCACTCACTCCTTCCTTTGGTTGTCCCTGGCCACTGGAGTACAGGTAGGGGTGAGTCCCAGGCCTGCCCTGGTGAAGCCCCTGGCCCAGCAGGGAACAGGATGAGGGCCAAGTGGCATGGGCGCTGACACAAGCAACCTGTAGGGCCATGCCCAAATCAAGCGCCAAAAGCACTTGGAAAGTTCTATGGAGGAGTAGCTCAGCCCAAACTCACTGGAGGGAGACAGGAGGAGGAGGTAGAGGCCAGAAGGGCTCTTAAAGACAGAGACCAGATCGACTGTGGCAAAGAAAGTCCACAAGGTGTGCTTGAGGTGGGGGTGGGGCCTTGACATGATCAGGCACATCAGAAAGGACACTCGGGGGTCCCAGGAGGAGGAGGGGTGCATGGGGGGAAGGATGGAGACAGGGAGCCCCTGGAGGGCAGGTCAGTGAGCTGCTCATATCTGTCACTTCTGGACACTGAGATGACGGAGGAAATGGAAGGGCTGAGGCGGACAAGGCTTCTCTACACACAAAAGCCCGGAGGGGGCCTGGTGCACACAGGTAGCTCTGATCTCAGCCCATCTCCATTCGTGATGACCATGAAGACAGCCTGTTGCTACTTTGTGCCAGGGAGCAGGGACACGTTCCACTTGGGGATGTCACAGGCAAGTAAAGCATACCTTCTCCCCGGCATTTCTAGTTCTGTCAGAGGAAATAAAAACCAAGCGCTGCCCCAGCTGGCGTCTCTCCCTCAACGCTTGCCTCCTGAGCGATTTTGACTTAAAGGCTCAGCCCCCATGGGTCCTGCTATGAGTGGCACTGTGTTCCTCCTAAAAGATATGCTGAAGCCCCTGGTATCTGTGAATGTGACCTTATTTGGAAATAGGGTCTTTGCAGAGGTAAATATTTCTGATGAGATTGTACTGGAGTAGAGTGGGTGCCTTATAGAAAGGGGACAAACACACAGAAGGAAGACAGCCATGTGATGGCACAAGCAGAGGTTGGAGTGATGCATCTACATGCTAAGAGGTGCCAAAGACTGAAGCTGAGAGAAAGGCCTGGAACAGACTCTACTCCAGAGCCTTCGGAGGAGCACGCAGCCCTGCTGACACATTCCTTGATTTAGGACTTCTGGCCTCTAGAACTCTGAAGGCACGCATGTCTGTTGTTTAATCCACCCAGTTTCTGGAACCCTTTCATGGAAGCCCCAGCAAATTCATACAGGGGACTTCCAGCCTCTCCTCCTCTGCAGCCAGCAGCCTCGCCCCTCCCCAGACCCTCAACCACCCATAGCTCTAGTTCACTCTGAAGTGGTCGGCCAGGTTGAGAGCTGCTGGAGGCCAGAAGCTCTTATCCAGTGAGGTCGCAGCTGCCAGTGGAAATGCAAGTGGCCTGTACCAAAGGACTCATCCAGCTAAAAGAGGGAGAGGAGTCAGGGAGGACAGAGGAGCTCCTTCTCGGCTGCCCATGGTGGCATTTCCTTCTGACACCAACAGGGGGCAATATTGGCCTTTTCATTTGATGATGGGCTTCCCCGGTGGCTCAGACAATAAAGTGTCTGCCTACAATGCAGGAGAGCTGGGTTCCATCCCTGGGTCAGGAAGATCCCCTGGAGACAGAAATGGCAACCCACTCCCGTACTCTTGCCTGGAGAATTCCATGAAAAGAGGAGTCTGGCGGGCTACAGTCCATGGGTTTGAAAGAGTCGGACACGACTGAGCGACTTCACTTTCTTTCACTTTTTTTCTTTCTGCAGCTCAAGAAGCACCCAACCATACCAGCACCAAGGCACTACACCAAGGACTTCACGTGCATTATCCCATTTAGTCTTTTGGACAGCCTCTGGAGGTAGGTATCACTGCTCCCTGTTGCTCCCTATTTTACATATGAGGACCCTGAGGCACAGAAAGGTAAAGGGACTTACTCAAGGCTACACAGCCCATAGGGGGCAATGCAAGGGTTTTGCCTTGTACCAGAAGCTGTGCTCTTACTGACGGCTCCTTAGTTCCTCTGCCAGGCAGCATGCTGGGGCCCAGCCTCACCTGATGAGGTGAAGCAGAGAGGCAAGAAAGCTTGAGCAGTGCTGTGATGGGGGCAGCAGCCAGGCCTGGGGCTCTCACACAAGCTAGCGTCTCTGAGAGGAGGTATCCGAGAGAGTGCACTTTGGAAGGTGGGCAGTAGTTATCCTTCACATTAAGCGGGGGGAAATGAGATGAACCCAAGAAACTAGGCCACATGGTGCATGGAGGCAGGGCCACTGCCACAGGTGGGCTGTTGAGGTGGGGAGGGAAAGGGATGGAGGACATGGTGGAGATGGAAGCTCATATTTGGACACTTGGTACTGAGGGGCCTTTGGGGCACCCAGGCAGGTCAGGAGTCCAGAGCGGGATGGGGCATCCTTCTGTGGTACTCTTTCTGTTCCCCTGTAGGGTTTGGCGCCTGAGACGGGGGAGCCCCTGCTAGTTGGCCACAAACCAGCTATTTTGGTTCAATCCCTGTTCACCAGGGGTCTGGGCTCCTTCAGGGATACAACCAGCCCTGGAATTCTAGATAACTAGGCAGGCAGGAGTTGGGTGTAGGGGGCTGATAGTGACCCCCGAGTCACTGCAGGGCCTCATGGGGGTAGCGTCAGACGGAGGCCGCCTGGGACCAGCCAGCAGTTCATGGGGAAGCTACCTTGTGGTTTGCAAACACTAATGGAAGAGCCTTCCTCACCAACCCCTATCAAATACTTATGGTGGGGCACTTGGTTATGGCAGCCCGAACAAGACAGACAGCCACTTTGCTGTGACAGCCAGGTGGCGGGTACTAAACATCCAAAGGAGTTTTCTGGAATAAGTGTTAAAATGCCTGTCAATTGATAGCACAACCTACTACTCCTCTTCTGTGCTTTAAGAAAGCATGTGAAACCAACATTAATTGCTTTTTTTTTTTTTTCCAAAAGAGAAATTAAGGAGATCCCTGGGTTGGGGATCCTGGAGAAGAGAATGGCTACCCATCCAGTATTCTGGCCTGGAGAATTCCATGGACTGTATAGTCCATGGGGTCACAAGAGTCAGACACCACTGAGTGACTTTCACTTTCACTTTTCAGAAAGGTGCTTTGTTTTCGGTAAATTGTGTCCCCTCCAAAATTTATATATTTACATCCTAATCCCCAGGACCTCAGAATGTGAGCTTATTTGGAAAAAGGATGTTGCAGATGTAGTTAAGACGAAGTCATACTGGAGTAGGGGGGCTCCTAATCTAATACGACTAATGTTCTTATAGGAAGAAGAGGTCAGGACACAGACACACTGAGGAAGACCTTGTGAAGAAATGCAGGGAGAAGACAGCAATTTCTACACCAAACAGAGAGGTCTTAATAGAAATCAACCCTGCTGACATCTTGATTTCAAACTTCCAGCCTCCAGAACTGGGAGACAATACATTTGGCTATTTGCGTCAACCAGTGCGTGACCCTTTGTTCCAGCAATGCTGGCATACTAAGCCCCCGTATGCCATTAGTCACCATGTCCCATCAATGCTACCTCATGAAGAGCTCTTAAATTTTCCTGTTGCTCTGGCTGTGACCTGTGGCTGGCCTTGAATTCCTGCAGTTTTCCCTCTCCTCCACCATTCTGGGCTGTAGCAGGTTATCCTATCTCTCTCCTGGCACAGAAGAGCTGGCCCCAAGGACCAAGGTCACATATAAATGGTTGAGGGGCTTGAGTCAAGGAGGGGCGTGTGGACATGCAGTGGCATCACAAGACCCGTAACAGCCCCAGGGGCAGTGGCGTTCTCGCAGGACTTAGCATGATTCAGCTCAGAGTACAAAGAGGTATTGATTGCCTTTTGCCTGCAGACAAAAGAGAGCACCATTATCTGCCCAACACTCTGGGGCTCAGAAATCAGGGCAAATCAGAGCCCTGCCTGGAGTGAGATCACCCGCACTCAGACTGCCCCTGCCCCTGCCCTGTCAACCCACTGCCAGAGCCTCCCATCTCATGGGCTCATAGGCCAGAGCCAGTTCCTGGTACCCACCCGGGCTCAGCATGAGCTCCACCCAAATGGCCCACGACACTTTGGCTCTGCCCCTGTCTGCACTGGCAAAGAAGGAGGCGGAGGACAGCATTGGCAGGGTGAACTTGACTAACTTACAGGAGAGCCTTGAACGAGTACACTGGCCGCAGACCATCTCACATCCCACAGTTGGCCACTACAGTGTTCAGTGGTGCAAGGGTTAAGTTGACACAGATAAGCACCAGACAGACAAGACTGAAGCACTCTCTCCCAGAAGACCAGGCTGTTTTGCTCCTTTCAACCTCAGGACATCGAGCCAGACAGGCCCTTACTGATTTCTGTGTCCCATCCTGTCACTGGGCACATGGAGACACTGACCCCGAGGTCCTGTAGGGAGGTGACCTGGCAGTCACCAGCCATGGGCAGAGGTGAGCAATTGATTACCTGCTCGAGCCAGCAGGGAATCTCGCCACAGCAGGGGGGTCCTGGCTTTTCTCAGAAGACACATCCTCATCCACCACGTCAACCCTTTGGGCAAGAAGAGAAACAGATGCACTTGGGGCCTGAACGACATGCTTTCTTTCAGTCATGTTGGTGGCTGAGTGACTCCAGCTTGGGATAAGGACAGGACACGGGGTTGAATAGTGTCCCGCCAAAATTCATGTCTACCTAGAGCCTGGCAACATGATCTTATTTGGAAATAGTCTTTGCAATCAATTTGTCATCAAGTTACAGTGAGGTAATACTGGGGTAGGGTGAGCCCTAAATGCAACAGGTGGTGTCCTTATAAAAGGGAAACTTGGATACAGACACACAGAGAAAAGAAGGTGTTGTGACAGTGGAGGCAGAGGTAGGAGTGATGTGTCTACAAGGCAAGGACTACCAGCGACACCAGAAGCTGGGAGAAAGGCCTGGGACAGCTCTATGAGGTTCCTGAGGCTGCCATGACAAAGTACCACAAACTGACTCTTGGTGGGAACTTGTCTCCAAGATCATGCTGGCTGTATTCTGGTCAGCATTTTTGGTCTTCCCACTTCTGAGTCTCTGCACAGCTGGGCCCTCTGCTTGGAACACTTGGCATGCCAAGTTCCTCTTGTTTTTCATTCCTCAGCTTGTCATAGATGTTTTCCCTCTCTATCCAACAGAATAGCCCTAAAATTCAGCTTCCCAGAAGTTTTTTTTTCCCTGTCCTCCCCAAGTACTCTCCTCTCCCAGAAGATGTCCTGTCCCCTCACTCAGTGGCAGCATCCTGATGTCCTGATCGTGGCCCACTGGCTCTTGTTCAGTCTTTAGGACCCATCTCCAATGTCATGGTCACTCCCAAGGGCCTGGTCAGGCAGGGGCTCTCAATTACCCCTCCTGCCAAGGCATTGTCCAGCCAACCCCTGGTATGGTGGGAAGGAGTGCAAAGGAACAACTGCTTTCTTCCCTGGTACCTACTCTTGCTGCAAAACCCCAGAGGCCAGTGTGCAAAACCCCAGTGCAAAACCCCAGTCTTTCCAAGAAACACTACAGCTCCATCTTGGGTCAGGGACCTGGTCCTATTAGCCACTGGCAAATGGAAGTTTCTCGTTACCAGACGTGTTCTCTGAGCCAAGCTCTTGCCTATGCAGCGTTGCTTGCCAGGGTCTTCTGTGCCACCATGGCCAACCATGGGCTTCCTTGGCTTCCAAACAGAAGCCGCCAACTTTGCACAACTCCCTCTGCTCAGGGACAGCAACTCCATCCCCCTTGCACCCACTCTCCACACACTCCACCCCTATGAGTGCAAGAGCTTCCCTCCCTTTGCCCACACTTACCTCTTGGCAATGAACGGGGCCAATGTCTCCTGGGCAGGGCTGCTGAAGGAGGCAGAAAGGTGATGTGTTCGCAGAAGCCAGAGACACGTAACATCATCCCCAGCACCCTGCTTGCCCTGATGGCAGCAGCCAGACTGCTCAGGTTTCCAGAAAGTACACGTGAGGTCCCTGTCAACCCACTGTCACAGGCAGAGGAAGAGCAGAGCCCTGAGGGGAAAGGACCTGGCCCAGAGTATGGAGCAGGTGGATGGCCCTGCTGGGTCCCCTGATGAGCTGCTCACCCAGCGTTCTTCTTGGCTGCTGACAGGACATAGGAGTGATCCCGGGGAGCTGTCTTCCTCACCACACTGCTGGCAGCCTCGGACCTGGGGTGGCACAGAGAGGGGGCAGCTAATGGATGAGGCAGGGCAGCTACTCAGGAAGCAGAAGAAAGCTTTAGTGACCTGCCCGAGAGCCCACACTTAGCGGGCTGCACAGTGGGTAATCAATGCCCGGCAGTCTGGCCCTGGAGCTCTTAGCTCTTCCCTCTGCTACTGTTGACTCTGCCCTTAGCATTGCCTGTTTGTCGGGCCATCAGCATGGGGGCCTTCGGTGCATTTCCAACATCAAGGACAGGCCAGCAGATGTTGGCACCGGGAGGCAGGCTGAGGTTGGGGCCTAGCTGTGCCCAAGCACCCAGCCCTCACTTTGGGACAAGGGGCACGGGCCCCTCTGGAGCCTGACCTTGTCCCCAGCCACATGCAGGTGGCTTGTCCCTGGGCACCAGGCACTGCCTACTTTGGTCCAATTTGCTCTGGACCCTTTTGAACAAACTGGTAGAGAAATTCCTCGTTACCTCGGTTCTGCCCTCATAGAAAGTTCCTATGAGGGGGCCCCCGGGCAAGCCCAGTGCTGAGTGGGTGGTTCAGGGACTCCAGGAATGCTCCCTGCTGACGGCGGCCACCCTCCACCAACAGACAAGACAGATGCTCCGTGTGTCATGCATGATCCCTGTCTCCCCAGGCGGTGGAGACTTGGGCCCTGCCCTGTCCGTGGGACACCCAGCAGGCACCGTTACCTCCGTTTCTGCTCATCAGAAGAGAAGCGCACCTCCTCCTCTTCGGCAGCTCTTGATGCTGAGCTGCGCCTGACGTTGTAGGGGGCCCTGGGGTGAGGGATTGAAGATGCTGCCAGTCATGGCCCCTCCTCCCTCAACCACCCTCACACCATTCCCTGTCATGCCCTCTGCAGCTTGGCCTCCTAACTTACAAGAATAACATGTGCTGGCCTGGCTGCCCCTGGACTCTGTTCAAGCCACTCCTTCCTCTGGAAAGCTAGATTTGCTATCTCTACCTGTTCCCACCCTTACTGTCCCCCAAGACCCTGTTCAAGCCTCATCCCCTTCTCCAGAAAGATTCCCTTGTTGCTCCATGTCAGTGGATGATGGTGACAGGGGACAAGCAAGATAAAGATGTTGGGCCCCTGGGAATGCAAGCACAATCCACATTTGTTCAGATCCCGCCCTTCTGGGTCCACAGGAGGGGGACTTGCATGGGGCCACTGGGGAGCTCCAAGGGGGACCCCAAAGATTGACATACAAGAAGCAACCCACATTTAGTATCAAAGTGCCCATAGCTGCCAGGCTGCCAGGGCCAGTAGCATGCTTGGACTCATCAGGTGCTAGGGCAGCCTGGCCCAGTCCAGGAAACAGTCAGGGCCATGACCCAAGACGCTTTTTCCAGACCCACCAGCTCCTTCCGCAAGCTTCCTACAGCCCCTGCTTTGCCTGAGATCAGAAGTACAAGGTGCACACTGTCCAACATTCTGGGGCTGCCCACCCTCTGGTGGGGTCCAGGCCACAGTGGCAACTGGCAGGGAGGTCAGAGTGGCAGGACAGCAGTCTGCACTGTGCTCAGAGGCAAGCAGGCAGCTGCCCTCAGCGGGCCCTGTGTTTGGGCCCTGGGAAGAGGGAACCAAGTTGGGTCTGTGATTGCCTACTCACAGCTTCTTGTAATCCTCCGTGGTCATCTTGTAGCCAGAGGAGGAGGGGCGGGGAGGGCCAGTGGGAGCTGCTTTCCCCAGATTGGCCATGCTAGAGAGACAAGGAGTTTTCAGGTGTGTACCCGCAGGCCCCCTCTTGCTTCCACATTTGCCTACATGGCCCAGCAGGCATGTGGCAGGTGGACAAGTGGGTGCTGGTGCCCTTTCCTCTTTGCTCTCAGCCCTGCCAGATACCCAGGACATGTATACCACCCTGAGCAGGGCCACCCTCTTGCCATAGACAGGCCTAGCCCCCTTGGTCCTGCTTTTCTGACACCAGGTTCAGCCTGGTGTCAGCCTGTTGAGAAGATGGTGGCCGAAAGCTGACAACTCAGCACAGCTGATCAGCAAGTCTGGGCTCTGCACAGCCTCTTCCCTGTGCCTCTGTCTTGGTGACCCTGTGCCACAACTGGCACAAGGACAAGGGCACTGGTCGTGTGGTCCAGGGGCCTGCCTTACACAGGAAGAGACCTGACACCTACCACCCCCTCAGTGACAGGCAGTGGACTCCCATACCTCCTGCTGGACAACTGGCCAGCACCCTGTCAACACACCTTTTTGGAGCTCCATTGGCCTTGGGGAAGTGCTGGTGAGGCTGGGACGAGCTGTCCACAGGCTTGGTGAACACTCCGCTGAAAGAGAGTCCGGGAGAAGCAGCCTGGTGAGCCCCCTGGGAGAATCCAGGGCCATGTGGTTGGGCATGGGGAGGTGGGCGGGCTCCTGCGGTCACCTACCGGATGATATAGCCCATGGGAGCCCTCGTGCTCAGGGACCTGCCGAGGGAAAAGAAGGTAGGATGTGAACGGAAGCCTCACAGGTGGGCCCAGGCTCCCCGATGACAGTAAAGGGTGAGCTGATGGGTGTCCCAGTGTGGTCAGAAAAAGGGGAGCAAGAGGCACCATTTGCTTCTCAAGACAGCCAACCACATCTGCATCCCTAGCCAGGGTGCCTGTCCTGGTCTGCCTGTCTCCTTCATGCTCCCCAGGAAAGGCTGATTCTTCTGGGCCCTGGCTCACAGCTGGCACCCAGGAAGGTATGTTCCATGGCTGGGCATGAACACAGAGGTATCCCATCCAAAGTTGGGTTTCTCCCTGCTCTGCCAGGCCCCAGTGCTCCCCTGAGCAGGAGTTCTTCTGAGATGGATGACAACACTCCCTACCTCTACCCTCAGAGCTGACCCAGCTCAGGCTGGAGGCTCTATGGTCAGAGGCTGGGGGCTGAAGCCATGTCAGGTAGAACCCCTAACCTGATCTGACACCCTACTCTTCCCAGTCCTCTCCAGGAAGACTCATGAGGGCCCAAGGGGTGGAGCCCAGGCAGGAGCCAGCGAAGGCCAGCTGTCCTTTACCTCCGACTCCGCTCCAGCCTCCCTCCTCCAGCCAGTGGGATGCCTGCACTCCCCACCTGGGGGACAGGGAGTGCTCAGAGGAGTCGGTTGAGGGATGCGGGCAGGGAAGGTCAGGCTGGAGTATCGTGGGATGGTCTTAAAGGGACCCACATGGGCACGTGGCAGGGGCACTTCCCTCCATCCCCACAGCTCACTTGGGCTGGGAGCAGAGCAAAAAAGGTCACTTATCCCATGTGTTCTCCAAACATACTTCCAAACCAAAGCCCAGGCTGAGAACTGCACCCCCAAAGTAAACGTACTCCACAATGAGTAGATTATCTTTGAACTGTGCTCAGGCCCTTGCCAACTACCGACTGCTATCACAATTGGCAATTCTATCTTTTAAGCTCATCTCTCTACTTGGGTCAGGCCCCTTTACCCGGCTAGGATGTCAGTTCCCTGAGGAAAGGGTTGTGTCCTCTGTGTTCAGTACAGGACCTGGTAGGTAACAGGTGCTGAATCATTGAGAAGTTCTGGGCAAGGCCACCATGACCAGAGGCAGCCCACTGGGCTAGCACTGAACTTGGACCCTACCCTTCCAGCTGTGGCCACTGCCCTCAACTGCCAACTGCTGGCTCTTTGCAACAAAGATCAAGGCTGAATTTAGCGACCCTCCCCAACCTTAACCCTAAACCTAATTCCCTATCCCCTAATGCTAACCCCCTACATCTTAGGAGTAGTTCCCCCTGATCTGGGCAGGATGTGCTGACACTTCAGAACCACCGTGGACACTTCTATGCAAAAGTCCTTGAAACAGAGAGGAGAGCCAGCTGTCAAAACATGTCATCTTGAACTTGGAGACAGTTGGAGCAAGTGTTGAGTCTGCCCTGGCATCCTGATTACCTATGCAAAGGAGTCATGTATGACTCTTGAAGGCCCTAGAGGATCTCAGAGACATCGTCTACACCCCTTTGGGGTTGTTCAGTGACAATTTTGGTCTCAGTTCACAGCTGAAGTCACAGAGGTGTAGTTGGGGAGGCAGCTGGCCCCAGGGGACCTGCATCCAGTCATTCCTGTGCTCCTTTCCCCAGAAAGCGGAAAAGCCGTCCTTCCAGTGGGGTTCAAAGGTCTCCCTGTCCCCTGAGGACTGCAATGCGGGCCCACCCACCTGCCATTGGGGCAGCACCTCTCACCTGGCCTTCGGGACCTCCCCAGCTGATGAAAACGAGGTGGCACGAGTCCGGCCGGAGGGCAGCTCACTGAGCAAAGAGGGAACACAAAAGGGGACCGCTACATGTACCTCAGGAACTTGGCCCACTGTTCCCATCGCACCTTCTCCTTCCCCGGCCCGTGTCCATATTACACACTCTGGCACTGGGCCTTTCCCACCCTGGGGCTGGTTTAGTGTAACCCATGGAGTGCCATCCCATGCCCAACCTGTCGCCGCCAGCCCTCCCAGCCACCCGGACTTACAGGGTGTGGCCCTCCGATTCATCCTGTTTGGTGATCCAGCTCTTGTCCCCCTTCAGCGTGGTGCGAACCTTCATCTGCCTGAGGACAGTATTGCGCTCCTCCTCGCCTGCTGGGAGAGGCTTCCCTGGCGGTGGCAAGGCCAAGTGGCTTCAGCAGGGGCGCCCCACCCCAGGGCCCCAAGGCCTGCTTGCAGCCCTCTCCATACACTGCTCTCACTCTGCTGCCCTGTGGCCAAGTCCAGGCCTAGGGGATGCCCAGGCCTCACCTTTGCTGCTTCCTCCAAGAGCTGAGATGCTCATGGCGTTCTCTCTGAACGTCCCTTCTCAGTAGATTCAACAGGGCTCCTAGGGGCAAAGGCAAGCACATGGTTTGTCACTTCGTGTATTTATAATGGCTCATCACCATAAGGTCCTTGGCACACTGAGACCTTCCAGACTGTCCTCTGGGCATGGGGAAGCTAGAGCTGGTGAAGTCTGGCCGAAGGGCCCCTCTGGGTGGCACATCCTGCATCTGCCCAGGACTGCTCACCTTGGGGAACGCATGGCCTGTCTGTTGGGGAGATGGCTGAGACAGGCAGGCCACCAACTCTCTTAGAGAACTCTGTTGGCCAGACTCCAGCCTGGTGAGTGTTGGCAGCAGTGGTCGACACTAGTGGATCCAGGAGGAAGGATGGGGGAAGGATAGAGGCTGGGTGACAGTCGCTTTGGGGTTGGGATGTCTCTCTCACTCCTTAGTGGCCATCTGATGGACCTTGAATGGGTCATCTAACCTCTCCCTCTGACTTGCTCAGTGTCCTCATTTATAAAGTGGGAATTAAAAAAAAAAAGAAGAAGTCCACCCTTCAGGACTGCTGTGAGGACAGAAGACACCAATATTCTTGCAACTGCACACCACAACCTGTGTGGCTCGAGGGTAGGCACTGTGTCCAGTGGGCAAGCCCTTGGGCACCAGGTGAGGTGTCCTGTGCTCTGATTTCTCTTCCTCACTTTGTCTTCTAGCCTCGTTGTTACCTCTCTGCCCCTGAAGCAAGTGCTGCCCTTCTGTGGCCTGTGAGGGCTAGGCCATGGTGGTCTCTAAGGCCTCCCAGGTCCAGGAGGGGCTGGAGAGGGGAAGCCAGTTCTACAGGATGGAACTGACTGAAGATGACTTGAGTCCAAGCACTGACCCACCACAGCCTGTCCCTTGGGCCTCAGGAGAGGAGCAAGAGGCTTTTGTGGGTGGCCATGACAGGAAGCAGGGCCCCTGGCTCTGACCGTACAGTCCTATGCACAAGGGTCTCCCTTTTAGAGGCCCGCCATCCTCTGGGCCCCTGCAGGGCCAGGGCCTGAGCAGTTGGGCCATGCTGCTAGCTGGCAAGTCCAGGACATGTTTTCATGGAGGTCAGGGGCAGTAAAATGGGCAGGGTAGGGCAGGGCAGGGCAGGGCGCCAAGAGCAAACCAAATTTGCCACGTCAGCAAGAGCTGGATTTCCCATAAACTGCACTGAATGAGCAGCCAAGGAGGCCCGAGCCCGCCGTGTGCCAGGAACGGCACCTCATCACTGCGAGTGGGAGCCCTGCGTGCCTAGCCCTGCACTAAGGCTGCCATGTCACAGCTCACTCCGGAGGTGATCCTAGGACCACACTGACCCCTGGCCCATCCCAGCAGCCCCTGGAGCAGCCCATTGAGCCGCCTAAGATCTTGGTCCCTCCATCTCCTGGTACTGTGGACTAACAGGCTTTGTGGGGGGTAGGCCCTTACCTCTTCTGTGCCTCAGCTCAGGACCTCCCACTACTCGGTTGGAAACTCATCAGTTTCCCCTTGACAAGCCTCTTAGTCACGCTGCCTAGAAGTTTTCTGTCAAATCAGAACCAAACAAGCCACTTACTTCCCAAATCAGGGCAGGTGCAGGCACATGCCCAATCATACAGGCAGAGGGGCCACGGGGGACTCCCAGGCCAAAGTGGCAGGGGCACTCACAAGGGCCCACAACAAGGGAGTGAAGCTGGGTGGGTCCTGCTCCAGACTCCATCTTCACAGCTTCTTGTCCTACCTCATCAGGCAAAGACCAGGACGGATGTTTCGTCTCAGAAGTCAAAAGTCTTTTTTGATGGGATTATAAATTTGAGTCAGGAAGAAAAATCTTCTCACAGGACTGAAGATGGCAGCTCTTTATGACATGGAGACTTTTAGGTGATGAGTCCCAGCCAGATGGATGCACACCTGAGGTCTGAATCCGTGTCCAAGCCAGTTAGCTTCTCCCTCCACTTTACCACTCCCCTCACATCTACAGCCCTGGTTTAGGCCACAGTCACTACCAGCTGCCATCTGTGCTTCCTTCTGGCAGCACTCACTGCCCCCTGATTCTTCTTGGCCCACATCAGCCCTTGCTTCTCACTCAGCTTCTGCTGGCTCCCTACCGTCTCTAAGACGGGGGGAAAACTCTCCTGACCCAGTCACTCTTCTCACTTCAACGTCAACGCTGTGCTCCAAGTGGACCATATGCCTCAGCATCCCTGGAAGCTGGCCCTGCCAAGTCAGTCCCCTCCTGCCACTCCCTGCCCCCATTTATGCCACTGGCCTAGAGGTTGGCGGGGGCCATGCTCCTGACTTACACAATATCACCACCAGTCTTCTGACCCAGTTCTCCTCTCAGACCTACCATCCCCTCCCTTAGTCTGACCCATCTCAGAACTCGACCCACACTGCAGACAGGGGCAGCTTTGCAGGACGGGGTGTGGACCACTCAAGAGGGCTCTTTCCTGGAAGGCTCTCAAACAGGGTTGGCTGGCAGGTCAGTCAGGGCATCATTTTGGAGGGCAAGTCTCCTTGTGTACTGAGAGCCTCAGAGAGGGCAAGGCCATTGATCCAGCCATTCCCTTCATAGCAACCTCTCCTAAGGAGACAGGCACATCAGTAGAACTCAGTATACAAGAGGGTGTCATCTCAGTGTTGAATATGATGGTGAAAATTTGGCGATAATACAAATTCCCAATAGTTGTCTTTAAACATATGATCTACCATTCAAGCAAATAGTAGGCTGCCATTACAAATGATATTGATATATGTGATATTTAACAAACTTTCATGTATATTGGTTTCTATATATTATTAAGTGAAAGGCAGCTTTTAAAACAATATCTGTAAGATGTGTTCATTTCATTAAACTATATTTACATAAAAATGCCCAGGAAAAGAAACATCTAAAGCATGTATACAAAAACATTTCACTCCTCTGTATATGATCATCTTCCACACCCCATCCTGCAAAGCTGCCCCTGTCTGCATTGTGGGTTGAGTTCTCAGATGGGTCAGACATGCACATGGCAGGAGACACACTCCTAGAAGCTCAAAAACACAAGGACACAGTAGGACAGAAGGAGCACACTTTGCACACTCAGGCTCTGACACCAGGGCAACCCGCCCACAGTAAGTATGCCATCCTCCTGCTTCACAGTGAGCAAACCCAGCTGGGGGAGGTTGGGCAAGTGGCTCCAGGCCACACTTCCAACACTTTCAGAGGGTAGTGGACCCAGCTAGAACCTAAGCACCCAGCTGTGGCTTCACAGTAGCCCTGCTGACCCCAGGTATGACATCACAGAGCCTGGGGTCCAGGTGGCCAGGCACCAGTATGGTTCTGGCTCCACGGAGGAGACCTTGAACTTGGATCAGCCATGCACACGGTGCCTGCCTGGCCTCTCAGCCTCATGACTGACTCCAAGCCCCAGACCCCAGCATCCTCTCTGAGGTGGGCAGCCGACGCCCTGCAGCCCCAGCCTCTACCGTTTCCATGTCCAACACGCCAAGGTCTCTCATGGCCAGGGCTTGCGCTTGAATTCAAGAAGACATGGGAAGAGAGAAACTGTTCTAACTGCAGACCCATGCACCTCCCCACTCACCCCATGCAGAAGGTGGAGAACAAGACTAGATGGATGCCACATCATCCAAAGGCTCCACCTCTAGCCACCTTCAAAAGGCAGGAGAATTCCCGCCTGATCAGGCCTTCCAGCCTTCCTCCTTCTCTGGGCACTTGGACTTCTTCCAAACTCTTTTAGGCTCTCCTGGCCCATGAGTCCCACTCTCTGAGCCTCATCTGTGAAGTGGTGCTGAGCCACCAAACCTGTGGCAGGACACCCCCAAGCCAGACCATGTGCCCCACTCCCTGTAATTTGGTGCCAGCTCTGTCCCATGCCATGGGTTGCTATCTGGATGCTAGTGGGTGTCCTCACTGTGCACCTTTTCAGGACAACAACCCTGAATCTACCTTGATAGGGAGATGGCTTCTCATTTCTTAGGAAGTGTCACATCACCCTGCCCAAGGGCCTGTCTTGGGCCATCAAAGGAATGGGTGGCTTCCCTACCACCTTCCATCCTCTCTCTCAGCTCCACTAGGCAGGACCCTTTCTCTTGCTAAATCCGACCAAGGCCCTATATTTGGACTTGTCCCAGGGCAGCTCAGGACCAAGTGCAAGTCCTCCTGAGCAAGTCAGGCCACCCTCCATGCCCTTTACTCCCTTCTCCCTCCCTCTTCCATTCGCCTGCACTTGTCTGTTGGGGCAGGCTAGGGCAGTGTCCCTGGCAGGGCTGGATGAGAGAGTCAGGACAGGCTCTCTCTGACGCAGGTAGCTGCCCCGCACCTTCCTCCCAGCTGCTGCAGCATCGCAATGCCACCCGGCAACCTCCCAGGAAAAGCTTCTGGCCTTGACTGGATAGAGAAAAGTGAAGAGCCAACGAGGGAGGTGTGCAGAGCCTGTGGTCCCAGCCACAGTGAGCCCGGAGGCATCTGAGGCCATCAGTGAGTGGGGTCAGAGCTGAGGCAGAGGAGCTGGGGGAGGGACCTGGGAGAGCTGGCAGACAAGGACACCAGCGCTTGGCTGATGTATGAGGAGACAGAGATGGAGAGAGAAACAGCAGGAGGAGGGGTCACCCAATCACCCCACAGGCACACACGTGGCCTCCAAGATGAGAAAACTGGGAGAAAGTTTTCTGGAATCACCAACCTGCCTGACTCCGCATGTTGTGCCCACCCACTCTCCCAAGCAGGCTTCTGTATCTCCACCCCTGACAAAAGACCTGGAGCTTCAGCCCAGGCGGCGCCTCTCACAGGAGCCCTCATGTCCCCCGGCGGTCCCTCTGTGCTGTTGCTGCCCCCACACTCTTCCTCGGTGCCCCCTGGCCCATCTGGGATGGGCTGCCTTCTTCCAGACAATGGGAAGAACACCATGGTGGGGGCAAGGCGGTGGGGCTCATGTGAAAGTCGATGGCAAGCTGAGTGACTGCCCTTCTCCCACCCTGGGCGGCAGGTGCTGGGTACCAGGCAGGGACCTCCCAGGTGAACTGGGAGGGAAGAGGAACAAAACAGCTTCAGCCTTGCCTTCCAGGAGCTGCAGCCAGAGGGCACAGGAGTTGGGGCTTGCGTGTATGTGTATGTGCTGGACTCTGGCCACCGTGAGCAAAGCATGAGTAGGTGCACGACCAGCAGGGGGGCGAGGGGCAGGCCTTCCTCCCCGAGAGGAGTTGGGACACTCTGCAGCCAGGGAGCTGACAGGAGGTCCAGCTGTGTTTCTGCATGTGTATGGACCTTCTGCAGGGCGCCGACCCTGGCTGGCAGGGATCAAACACAATGCGGTCTATTGGCACCACAGTCCTCGGCTCAGCTCCGGGCAGACACGTTAGGCATGGCTCAGAGATCAAGCGTGAGGAAGCAATGGGACAAGGCAAGAGGGCATAGCCAACCGTGACCCATGCGGCCAAGCCCAGTGACCGAAAACAGATGTGACAGGGACATCTGGATGAAGTCACTGAGGCCTTGGGCCACCCAGTGCAGGGGCTGGCTGCTGGGCCAACTTGAGGCAATGTTTTAGTAAAGCTCTGTCTGTGAGCATTTTTATGGGGCTCTGGCTCCCCCACCATGGGATGAAGGTGTCGTGACTAGACCGTGGAGAAACAAAACCTGCAAGGAGGACCCTGGCTGTCACATCTGTCCCCTCTGGCCCTCTTATGACAAACTGCTTGAGGATCCAGTCAGCTCCCCTGGCCAGAGTTCCTCCATGCCCACCTCCTGGCTGAATTCAACCTGGGGGCCACCACCCTCAGTGAGAAGGGGAGACAGGGAGGCAGGGAGGACACCTCTGCGTGACCCTCGCGGCTGTGCAACAGCTCAACACATCAGAAGACTGGCCCTGCCAATGGGGGATCTGGGCCCAGGGGTGGGGCTGGTACCCATGTCCTCTGTGAATAAGAGCCTCCAGGGGTCCCAGCATCGGGGAACAGGCTCAAAGAAAAGTCCCCGTGCTTTATTGCCACCTCCCAGAAGAGACAGGTGGGTCCTCTTTGGTTGTGTTTCAAGCAAAAGCCTCTGAGCTTTAAGATGAGGGTTCACCCTTGTATGTTAATGCCTGTGAGAGATCTCTCTCGAGGTCCTTCAGGGTAATGATGTGCCCCAGGGGACAGGTGACAATGAGGTAGTCAAAGCCCACCTGCTGGAGAGCCCCACCTCTAGCCAAGGGGCTTCCTTAGCGAGCTTCCCTTTGCAGCCATCCCGGCAGCTCTGAGCCTGAAGGGAGGGGCAGCAGAAACAGAAGCTGACAAGACAGTGGCAACACTGCTTGTTTGGAGATAAACCGTCTGGGCCCACTATCTGTCACTTCACAGGAGAGGCACAGCTGGTGTCTCTTCCAACTCACGTGCAAAGGAAGGAGCAAGAGACACAGAGTCCAAGTTCCGTGGTGTCAGAAAAAGTCACTGGACCCGTCACTTACCCTGTCTGGCTGAGGATGAAGCCTGGGTCTCAAAGCACTCCCAGACCCCTGCGCCTGGCCATGAGGGGGCGGCACTGGCTTCAGTGCAGCTCATAACCAGGGCCATAGCCTCCCGTCCTTCCTTGGCAGCATCCCTGGAGGTCAAAGGCCCGGCACCCTAGTGAGGACCTGCACCCAGACAAACAATGCTGAGGCCCCAGGCAGGACATGGCAGGGAGCAGGAAGGGGGCTGGGGATTCCTGTTTGGTTATCCTCATCCGGTCCTTTTCTCAAGGCACAAGCTTGGCCAAGTATCGAAGTTTGGACCCTGGTCAACTTAAGCTGGCACTGGCTCAGCTGACCTGACTCCCCAGGCCAAAAGGGCTGGAACGATCAAACATCCCATTTTGTGAGACAGTCTCCCGAGACCAGCTCTCAGGAACGAGGACATCCTGATTCCCGGTCCCAGCAGCTGGTGAGAGGACAGTCAGCAGAGAGGTTGTTTTCCTCCAGGGGTTCCTGGGATCCAGAGATTCTCGGCAGCAGTTCAGGGGGAAGGGGCCCCTCAGAGACCTTCCAGACTGATGGCTGAGCAGCTGGGTCATGTCCAAGTCCCTCAGTCAGCTAAGCAGCACACAGCTCCCAGGAGCCCTAGCCAGCCTCTTTGCTCTGTGCGAGCAGCAGAGTGGAGCGCCTTGCCGGCCTGTGATGTTCCCATCCTAGGCCTCATGCCTGGAAGCCAAGGGGTGGCAGGAAGGAGGCGCACCACGTGGAAAAAAGAGCTGGAGGAGACTTGGGTTGCAGAGGGGGAAAATGTAATATGGAAAAAAAAATGCATGGACTAGGGGGAATATTTGTAAATGTGCTTTACAGGTAAATGACTTCTGCATGAAAGTCTGGAATTTTACCTCCCCTCATCCCACCCTTCAACACCCCAGAATCTAGACTTCTTGGCGTCAGCACCAGAAGGGCCCAGGGAGGCAGATGTCTGAGGCTGGCCAGCTCCCTTCAGGAGGTGGGGAGTTCAAGCCCCAGTAGGACACAGCCACCTGGCCACCCGTCACTTCTGTGCCCCTTTTCTAGCTCTCAGCAGGCCGGATATAAGCAACTGGTTTGGGCAACTGGGCTATTGCAGAGGTGGCTTGGTCTCAAAGGCCAGCAAGGGCTTCTGGGCAGGACCCTCTGAGATGTCTCTGTGGAGGCCAGGGGGCTGGGCAGAGTCAACATGCCAGGGACCCTTTGCCAGAGCCACTGACAAGAGCTATCCCCAGTGTGGCCACCTCCCCCTGCTGAGCCTCCCAGCACACACTCCAGGTGTCTCTGCAGCCTGGAACCAAGGTGGTCTTCAGTTCATTCCAGTGGGGCCCACAGACAGTCAAGGGGGTTGAAAGGGACCCAGGGGTCACCAGAGCCCACTTCCATCCCAACCAACTCTCTCCACCCCAGGAACACCCCTGCACCCTTACTCCTGCCACCCATTCAGCCTCTGCTAGAGCAGTTCCAGTGACAGGGAAGTCCTCTCCACTTGCCTCTGGTCATGGGAGATCACAAGTGAGGCTGCCATCTTCCTTCCCAGCCCCCTCCTTCCTCACTCTTGTCCACTGCAGATCCTGACTTCCCACATTTTCATTTATCCCATAAGGCTTTTCAGAAAGGTGAAGCCCGACCCGGTGCTGGACAGACAGACAGACAGACAGGGGCCTAGAGCAGCACTGCGTTTCCCAAAAAGGTGCCTTTGGCTCGGGTCTTTCTGAAAAAACAATGAAAGAATGAGTAGGAGCTCGCTGGGCAGAAGTAATGAGGCAAGTCCTGGTTTTGTGTTTTGTTTTGTTTCAGTCTTAAACCAGGCGCTGCCTGATGTGAGCATTTGTACCTGGGATACCCGTTCTGGTGGTAGGAATCCTCGGGCCTGCTCAATGGGAAACTGACCGAGTCATCAGAAAGTCGCGTGTTGAGCCAACAATCCTGGGGACCAGATCAAGGGGCCGCCCAGAGCACCCGCAGCATGCCCACGATGCAGCCAGGGACTGCCAGGGACAACAAGCAGCAGCAGTGGGGGGCCTACCCACCATTGCTCCCAGAGGCCAGGCCTCCTCTCGGACCCAGGCTGTGGCCACAGAGCCACAGAGCCACCTTGGCTGCCACCACCTCTTGCAGTAGGTTGTGAGCACCCTTCCCACAGGAAAAGCCTAGGGAGTGTTTCCGAAAGTGGATTCTAGGTCCCTCTGGCATCTAGGTCTCCTGGTACACGTGCTTAAGTTGCAGGTTCTGGCTCCCCTAATTCCTTATAGAGTTTGAGAATGACACCCCCTGAGCCACTGGTCCTTTCATTGTCCAGCCGGTCCCACCTCCTGACCCTGCTGTGGCCCCTGGAAGGTGACAGTCACACGAGTGCTCCCACATCAGCATCCCCTTTCCTGAAGAAAATGACCAGAAGTGTTCACAGTGGGGGATCCGGATACGGCGGGTCTTGGTACCAGTCTTACCACTTTTCTGTGAGTTTTTGATTACTCCAAGATAAAAGCTAAAAACTCAAGAGTGAAAATCATCAAAGAAAGCAAATCAGATGCTAGTTAGTAGGCATCCAGAAATGACCAAGAATGAAGTGTTCTGTGCCAAATCACTTAACTGTGGGTAGACATAATATGTGCATCATTGGCACAGACTAGCAGGGATTTTAAAATGGTTTCTCCTCGGGTGGGGAGGCCATATCCCTCCCAACCTGGCCTCAACCTCACTCCTGGTGACCATGGCCCCTGGAGGAGGATATGGTGACCCTGGCTCCACTGACAGCCCTGAAAGCACAGCGCTTCTAGCTTCAGCCTCCCTTCTGGACAGGTGACACGGGGCCTCCAGAGCTTTCATGATGTGCTCAGGTTTGCACAACTAGACTGTGGCCAAGCTGGAGTCTTAACCCTGTCTGGTCTCCCAGCCACTTTCCTACCACTTGACTGTAAAGGTGCATGCATGTCCCATCACACACCCTATGACCACCAGTCAAGCTCTTCTGAGGGTCACTTTCAGACACACGGATCTCTGGGTGGCTGCCCTTGACCTAGCATCGGTCAGCTGTCTGCAAGTGCAGCAGGAAGGAATGCAGGACCCCGGATGGATCCCAAACTTCGGGGCCCAAAGACCTGGGGCACCATATATGTTGCTGCTCAGGACTCTGGAACCATGGAAAGCTCTCTTCTCCCCCAACCATGCTCCTGTCTGATGCTAGGGGCAGGGGCTGGCAGTTGGGGCAGCCTCATTCAACAAGCAGAAAGCAAGTGGGCATTATGCATGAGCTGGCACCTTATGAGCTGTGGCCTGAAGCAAGATCCAGTCCAAAGGGATCAGTCAGCCATGGAGGCTGAGTGGGGAAGGGAGACAGCAGGCTTCCAGCTTCCGGAGTACATTGGGCCAGATTTGAAATTTTTCTTGGCATCAACTGAGGGCAGTTCAGGGACCAGGTGCCGATGCCTACCATGGGCAGGTCCCAGGCCCACTGCTGGGGGCTCAGACTCTCTGTCCCGCTAAATCTTAGGCCACAGGGGTGCTAAGCAGAAGCACAAGGCAGGCTAGAGGCCGAGGTGAAGCGTTGGCTGCTCCTGGGATCAGTACCGTCAGGTTGGGGCACTCCATCTGGAATCTGGCTCGAGTTGAGGAGGAAGGGAGGTAGACAGTTTCAAAGAAGAATGTGCGGGCCTTGACTGGGCAATTCCTGAGCTCCTTCTGCTGCTTCCAAGTCCTCCTCCTCCAGGAAGTATTTTCTGATCCTCCCAGCCAGGCCTGCTCCCCCATCCCAGGCTCCCACAGCCCCTTGTGCTAATGCTACTCAGGGCAGCAGCCCTCAGTGTGGTCGTGGTCCACCTCTGTCGCTGAGTTGTGTGTGTCCAGAGGGTACAAACGAACAGATCTGAGCACTTGCTGTGTGCCTGGCCCTGTGCTGGGCGCCTCACATCAGCTCTCCATAGTTGAGCACAGAGGCCCCAGTGAGGTCCTGGCTTCTGAAGGCACAAGGGCTAGGGCTGGGAACTGATGGACAGTGGGGGTAGGGCAGGTGAGATGGTTCTGCTCCTTCGCATCCTGGGGTGGTCCAGGGGTGATGAGGTGAACAGCACAAGTACCAGGGCCAACCTGCAAGCTGGCTCCTGGTCTGTGCATCTGTGTCCTGGCCCCTTGCTTTGAAGCAGTAAACAGGGCCTCTGAGCTGGTCTCTGCATTGCTCCTGATTTTTCAGATGAGGCAGTGGAGACCCTGGGAAGGTAGGGCACTATTCCACCCCCACCTTCCACCACAGCTCTAAGTGAGCTGGTAATGACAAGTGGGAATGCAGAGCTCCTCCCCACTGTCCAGGTCTGTTGGCCCATGGGGCCCTGTTTTCTGTTCCAAGCCAGGTACCACGATCAGCAGTCCACAAGGCCATGAGGCCCAGGCAGTACTGGGTCCAGGTGCCAGGGGTCTGGACCACCTCTGGGTGGGTTGTGACGGGCTCTCTCTCAGGGTTTGCTGAGTGGTCCTGAGATGTGGCTGTGTGGCCTTCCATGGTGTGAAGACCATGTGCAAATGGCTCAGCATGAGCATAATTCCTATTGCAAAGCCCTGGCACACTCACCACCAACCTCATGTGAGCCCCCAGCATCCCTGGGTAGGAGGTAACCAGGCGTCTTACCCTCTTGGACATCCCCTGCTCAGAAGTAGCTGAGTAGGCAGAGGAGTTGAGCTTTTAGTCTCTTTCCAAGGCAGAGGTATCACTGTGCCTTTCCAAAGAGGACAAGGCTCTTGGCTCCCCTGCCCCCGAAACAATCCAGCCACAGAGCCTGCTCATGGCAGATCCTGTTGATAACACCCAGCCGCGCTTGATTCGGCGCCTTAGGTCTGAGCAGCTACCTTCCCAGTGGCCCTTCAGGAGACTACCTGGTGCCCAGCACACGCTCATCACAAGTAACCGGTGAACCTCCTGGTCTGGGCGCCAGGGTGAGCCAGACTCTGGGTCTTGGTTTTCTCATCTACAAAATGGACACAGGGAGAACTAGCTGATCTAAGATTCCCTTATTCCCGCGGCCTGCAATCAACTCACAGAGCACCCTGGCCCCAGGCCATTTACTAACAATCACCCCCTCTCTAGCAGAAAGAGGGTGGGCCAGGCCAGCCTTAGGTGCCTCTCTTCTTAGTCTCTTCACTCACAGCGAAATCAGAAAACTAAGTATCGTCCCTCAGCCGGCAGAAGCCCTTAGAGTGAAGATTATGGATGGGGAAACTGAGGCCCCGAGTCGTCGCTGTCACCCGGCTGGGCTCTTCCCGAGTCCCCCCCTCCCCCACCGCGGACTCTGCCGGCCGCGCCGACGGCGGACGGCGACTCGACTGCCCTACCTGGCACAGGTGCCCGGCTCGCGGGACGGGCGTAGGTAGGGTCCGGCGGGCGCGGGGCGCGGGCTCCCACCGGTGCGCAGCGCCAGCCGGGCCGGGCCGGGCCGGGCCGGGGAGCGGACGCGGGGCGCGGGGAGCGATGGGGAGCACGCGGGCCGGTGAGGAGGCGCGGACTGGGCTCCGCCCGCAGGAGAACAAACAGGTTTTCTCCGGCGCCCAGAGCCTCGCCCCTCGCCCCTCCCCTCGGCCGGCCCCCTTCCTCTGCCCTCTCCTGGGGTAGGTAGATGCGCCTGGCACATTCCGGACATTCCCCCGCCAGGGTCCTCGGCCCGCCGGCCGCTTCCCGGCCCCGCCTCCTGGGGCCGCTGGAGAAATCAAGGCCTGGGTTCCCCGCACCGAGCCCAGAGTGAGCTCCCGAAGGCTCGGCCGCTGTGGAAAACTTCCAGGCAAATTCCTCTGGGCTCGCGGCCCCCGGGCTGGGAGGCCGCCGCCACGTGAATGGCCCGGGCTGCCCAGTTGCGCCCCAGCCCGCGCCCGGCCCAATCTGGCCCCGGTTTGGGGCGATGATTTGCGCAGATGCTGCGGGTTCATTCTGTGGAGAGCTACTGTTCCTAGATCCATTTTACAGATGGAGATCCCAGACAGGAGTGGGGAGGGGCGCTGGGGGCTGTCGGCTCAGATCATGCAGGAAGTCCCGGAGGCTGGGAAGGAGAAGAAAAGCAGAGAGCCTACTACCCGGCGGCGCCTGAGTTCTCATCCTGGGAAACCCTCCTGGGAAACTTGGGGTTTCAAAGACACTGCAGCGAACACCCTGTCCGCCTAGCCAGGGCACCCCTGCAAACTCGGTGGGGGGACACAGCCAGATCCCGAGGTCCAGTGCAGTTTCATGAGTATCATTCATTCATTCCTGCTTTTTGAGTACTTGTGCCATTGTTATGCTTGCTGAGTACTGGTGACAGTGAAGGCAGTGGGCTAGGGGCTAGCATGGACTGAGTGTCAGAAGAAGCCTCTACCCTTACCTGTGGGGCTTCTCTCTCCAAGAGACCACACAGAATCGGCCAGGAGATGATCTATGAGGATGAGAGCATCCAAACCACGGAGCAACGGGTTCTCCTTCAACAAACCCTGCTGAATCTAGGTCCCAAGGGTCCTCCAATCCATCCACTTCTCTCCACGCCCACTGCCACCACCCCAGTCCAAGCCTGGGCTACGGGACCAGCCTCCTCATTGTTTTCCCTGCCTCTGGTCTTGCCTTCCTCCCCATCCAGTCTCCACACAGCAGTCACTCAAGGACTTTGCACATGGCTCCAAAGCTGCCTGTAGCTCTTTGATGGCTTCCCATGGCTCTCAAGATAAAAGACAACCTCTTTAAGGGGCTCAAGGATTTGGCTGCAGACCCAGCCACTCTCTTCCCTTGGTTCAATATGTTCCAGCCACATTCACCACCTTCCACTTTCTGAATACATCCTGTCTCCTTGACGCTTGTACTCCTGGTGCTCAGACTCCCTAGAATGTCTTTTGTCCCCTTGTCTGTTTAGTGAGCTCCTAGTCATTGTTCAAAACTTTCCTCAAGCGTTTGTAAATTCTCTCCTGACTGCACAGGTCATCCAGGCAAGTAGATCACTTCCTTGTCTGTGCTTCCCCAGTTCCCTCTGACTGCATCAATCAAGCATAGTGGCTGTCACCTTTTATTGTTCTAGACGGTGAGCTTGGGGAGGGCAGGGCCCTGTCTGAGTCATCACTGGGACATGGAAACCAACATGGGGGGTTGGGGAGGATTGAGAGGTGATTGACACTCAGGAAGCTGTCCTTGCTCTTCTCGGGCTTTATCAGGTAGAGAGGAAGCAGCCCTATATCTGAGTGAATATATGTGTGGGTGATGTGGGAGTAGGGATTATATCTAAAGCATAAAGTCACTTCAGCTCATCTGCGTCTCTTGCTACAAATGTTTCTCTGCTTCCAGTCTGGGGACCAGCATCGAACACCTCCCTGCCCCTGATCTCAGGTTGCTGGTCACCATGGATTTGACTTGGCATCCTAGCTCCTAAAGATGATACTCACTATATGACCTTGGGTATGTCTCATCCCCTCTCTGGGCCCCCTTACCCTTCCAGAGCCCTTTACTTAAAGAGGTAGAAGGTAGAGGTCACAGGGATGCAGTAGATATAAGGATGAGAAAGAGGGTGGCCCCCCTCTCGAAGGCCACCAGTAGGAAATGGCAAGCTCACTCCAGAGAGCACAAGCGAGAGTGGTGTCCAAAGCCAACAATGGCCAGTGAGCAAGGGCTGCCTGGGGCTGGGTTGCCCCAGGGCCTCACGCTCTTCCCACATACCAGGTGATTCAGCCCCCACTGGGTCAGTTCCGCCATGACAGCACCAGCCAAAGGGATCGGCTTTTCCTTAACTCCTCCCTCCCTGCCAGGCTGCCAGGCCCTGCAGCTGATCTTGCCTGCAAACGAGTTTGACTCGAAAGGTGACTGCTTTGCCCTACCTTGCCCTGCCCTGCCCACCTGCTCACTGCCCCAACGGAGCCCCCCCACCCCTGCCAGGGCCACCCCCAGCCACCTCAGCCAGGCTTCGAGGCCCTTGCCAATTTCATCAGCATCCTCTTTGACTCCTTGCTCTCGGGCATGTGGACCCAGACACACCGAGTGCTCTTGTCCCACCAGGGCCCTGCACGAGATGTCTCCTTGCTGGTGAACTGCCGTCCGGTTCTTAGCCAGAACACCGGGTCCTTCGTGAACTTCCCCTTGGATTAGAGCTGGAGGGCCAAGACTCTTGTGGCTGCTGGTTGCCCCCAGACTGGGCTCTACCCCTGCTTGGCTCGAGCTTGGCCCTGTCCCTTTCTACTCTCAGCTCCTCTTGTGCCTTGACCCCCATCTCTAGCTCCAAGGCTGACCAGCCCTCCAGGCCCTGGCAGAGTCCTCCTGGAGTCTCCCAGCTCAAGTAGTCTCCCCACAACAAGGCCTTGCTCTGAGGGTAAAAATGCTGCCTCTAACTCTGGTGGGCTGGAGGGTGAAGCCAGGCTGGGCTGCCTGGAAGAGGCAGCAGTGGGCAAGTGGTGACCCCCTATTGCTGAGGGGAGCCATGAACCAGGAGCAGGCAATGGAGGCGAGTTCTTTGGGAAGCAAGCAGATGACAGGGGGACATCTGATCCAGGCATCAGTCTGGAAGGAAGTGGCTAGCAGGGCTCATCAGCTCCAGGAAGGCCCCATTCAGGTCTCCAGGGCTGGGAACAGAACCCAGGCAAGCCAGTCTAGCCCAAGATTTCCCAGGTTAGGGAGGGGGACGACGGGTAGGGCCTGACAGTTTTCAGGCTGAGGTTGAGCCTGAAAACAACCAAAACCAGCCCAGGCAGAGTGTCCTCACACCGGAGGGGACTGGAGACCCATGCCGGATCCAAACCCTGCCATGGTGCAGATGGGGAAACAGGTCCAGAGAGGGATGGATCGTAGCCCACAGGGGTCACACAGCCATTCTGAGGCAGAAATAGGACTAAAACCGGGGCTCTGGTTGCTGTGGGTGGAACCCCCATCCAGTTGGGGTTCTCAGGATCGCATGTGAGGAGGGCTGGGCTTCTGTTTGCACCCTAATCCCCCCTGCCCTCCCTCTTTCTAGGGCCTGCCCTGACACCTCATCCTGCTAAGCTCTTCAACCAGTTTCCACTTGTTGGGTGACTCTACTGGTTCCAAGCAGGGTGGGTCCCCTTGTGACAGGGGTCCCCAGGCATGGTTGTAGCCACAGTGGCCCGTATGGAGCCCTAAACCTGCAGGTCCAGCCTTTCCATGTGGCTGGGATCAAGACCCCGCCTGCTGGTCTTGTCTGTGAGGCCCCTACACTGCCCTCAACTTGCACTGCCAGCTTAGGGGCTGGGCCCCTCCAGTGTGTGACATAGACACTTATTCTTACTCATCAAATGTCCCCTTTAGGACCTCCTTTCCCCCACCACACTGCCACCCCCACCCAGAGACCAGTCAGACCCTGGAGTAGCTCCTGGTCTGGTGGGGAAGGCAGACCAGTTCAGGTCCACAGTGTGGAATCCACGCCCAAGCAGTTCCTGCCCTGTGGACAGTGCCCCCACCTCTGGGAGCAGAGAGATTGTACAGGCAGGACTCCTCAGCTGCGTGCACATCTCCCACCCCTGCAGGCTGAACTCCCCCGCTGCCTTTTGAAACTACTACTTTGAAGAAGCCCAGGAAACACTCGGCCATCGGTCTTGGCCTCTGCGACCTGATGCCTGGAACGCAGACTGCCTTTTGTCTCTGGCTGTGAAGCAGCCCCGGGCCAGGCCTCCAGAGCACGAGTGCACGAGCTGAGCCAAGGCCTCGCTGGCAGATAATCCCCACATGCCCTGAAGAATGGCTTTTTGCTGCTTTAAGAATCATCCACAGATTGGAAAAAGAATGTTCTAATTGGAAAACCTCCCCGCCATGGTTTTCCGGAGTTTTAGTACAGTTGGCCGGCAGGGAGGCTCCTGGGACGAGGAGGAAGGAAAGTCATGAGGAGGAGACAGTGGGCGGGCAGCTCAGCGTCCCCTCGTCCCCAGAGCTCAGCTGCTCTCAGCAAGGGGCCATGCCTGGGGGATCTGGGGGCTGTATGGTCCTCCTGGGCTGGGGCCCAAGCCCTGCTTCCCCCCAGAGGCCCCACTGCTGCCCCAGAAGCAGCCCAGATCCCTGGACTATCTGACAGGCCTGGTGCCCACTGAGTGTGGTGATCACAGGCCAAGAAGAGGAAAGGTGTGAAAGCTACCACCTGCTCAAGAAACAGGAAGGTTCCCTCCACCTGAGTGGGGCCCTGGGCTGGGACACCTAGCGGGGCATGCAGGAGGCACAGGAAAAGTGACTCCTGAACAGCTGGATCCATCCGGCAAGGGAGGATGCTCTAGCTCAGGGGCCCTGCTAAGCCTGGCTTGGCTAAACCGCTCATGGGAGGAGCTGAGGCCACAGCAACCTGAAGGTCTGTCCAGCTCCAAGAGTTGCTGACTTGTTCCTTCACTAGGGGCCGTGCCCACCTGGAAAGGGGAAATGCAGGAGAACCAAGTTACTGCGACTCACATTAGTTTTTCCAGAAACCTCCCTGGGTGCTTAGCTGCCTTGATTTCCTCAAGGGGAGCAGCCTTCGAGAGATTGGGGGTGGGGGAGGACAGTTCAGAGGCCTCCTCCTCGTCCAGCTGGGCACACCACCCCCTCCTCGTGGAGGAAAGGGAATCACAGCAGCCTGAACTTGGAGACTATGAATTTGCCACATGGCTTTAGGCTCCCTGGCATTGTACCCTCCCTCATGCCCCTTTCTCCCCGCCTTGTGACCTTCAGGACTGCTTCTCCCACACCAGCATACCTCTCTAGAGCTCCACTGGCTACTCGTGGTTATTTCAATTTAAATGTATCACAGCTGGATAAAATTGAAGCTTTAGTTCCTCAGTCACAAGAGTCACATTTAGCCCCATGTGGCCATGGGCTCCTGTAACAGACAGCACATTTAGACAAGAGTTCATCCCCGCAGCAAGTTCTGTCATACATCAGCAGTCTAGCTGCATCACTTCTCCTTAGAAGGAAGCTCTCAACTTCCCCCCTAACTGAGCCTTGGGTCCCTCTGCTAAGTGAGGTCCCCCCACAACCTCAGCCAAGGGAGGCATTCCCTTCTCCCACACACCACTCACTCAGAGTAGACTAGTCTGTCTTTGGATGAACACCTCTCCTCCTTTGAGGCTCAGGCGAATATTCAGGCAAGTGTTTGCACAGGACACATTGTTCTTTTCCACCCAGATCTCACTGCATGGGAGAAAGTGACTGGGAGAATTGGAAGGGGGCGCAATTATGTGCAGCAGTGAGTGTGGGACTTCAGCATCCCTGCCGGTGGACAATCCATCCCCCTCAGGCCTCCCAGTCATTCAACCCCAGCATCACTAAAGAACCTGTCAAGTTCACTGCAGCTGCCTCTTCCCACAGGGGCAACCTACATCTTGTTATCACCTCTGGAGCCTGTATTGCAAGGCTTCCACTTTCTGACCCCTGTCTCCTCTCTTTACAGTGGGCTTGTTCACATTAGTTTTACTTCCTGATGAGACATATAGTCAGTTCTGTTTCCGGCTCATGGGGATCTCCTGTCTGTTGGTCTGCTTTCTTCCCATCCATTAGCTCTTTCCTCCCTTCCTGGCCCTCTCTATCCAGCATTGAGTCAATGGCCCATCAGTTTAACACCTCTTTTGTTAACATCTGAATTTCCCTTGCTCCACAGACCCCCTGTCACCTTCACTTGACACTCAGATCTGGACAAATCTAAACATCTGCTTTCTTCCTGTCCACCCCAAGGTGATGACACTGCTGGCAAAGGTCACATAACTGGAGAATGGTGCCAATATCCATTTCTGGATTGTAATCCTTCTCACCTCCACAAGGACTTCCCTCTTTGTAATTGTCCCTTTCTTTCCTGCAGCATAAGAAGGTCCACTTTATTTGGAGCATATCCATCAACATTAAAAAAAAGAAGGAAAGTCGTCTCACTTGACCTTGCTCTCAACTCCACTTAGTGTCTCTTGTCTCTGCTCCTCTACTGAGCAAACCTCCATGAAAGAGTTGTCTACATGGGCTGTCTCTGCTTCTCATTCCCTCATAAACCCATTCCCGTCAGGATGTCAACCCTACTGCTTCCTTAAAATCATTCTTGTCAAGGTTACCAGTGATCCTCCATGTTGCCAAACCCAGTGCTCACATCTCTGCCTTCACTTAACCTCTTAACCATAGTTGATCACTCCTTCATGCCAGAAAAACATGCTGCCCTTGGTTTCCCTGACTCTCCACTTCCCCGAGGGTATTGAAGGTTAGGAGCACAAACTCTGGAACTGGACTGTGTGGGTACAAATCCTGGCCGTGCCAATTAATAGCTGTGTGACCTTGGGCAAGTCACTTGCCACCTCTAGGTTTTCACCTGTACAAAGGAGGTGAGAATACCAGCATCTACCTTTTGGGGTCATTGTGAAGGTTACATTGGTAACAGAGAGTGCTGAGAATAGAGCTTGTTACACTGAGAGACGCTCAATGAAACTACCACATGGATGTTGATGGGATTTGAGACACGCTACTGGCAAACATGGCATGTTGAATATTTTAAGATGAGGGAGTTTGAGAAAATGGCAGAAACAAGAATATCTCTCTGACCTTCCCTACACTCCCACCTTTCTCCTGGAAGCAGTTCATAAGACTCTTAGGTGAGAGGTGCCCTCCTGATACCTGGACAAAAGGAGCGTCCTTATCTCTAAGACAGGGATAAGGCCAAGAAGAATCTGAACAAAGAGGCCTTGCTAAGTTCCCCTGAATTTACTGCACTTTGCTCAAAACTCTTCATCCTATCTTGGCTTTGCATGACTTTCCATTCTTCATCAAACCTAGAAAAAAAACACTCAAGATTAACCATTTCTTCAGGTCTTCATTTTTTATGAAGGCTCTCAACCTTATATTAAATAAATGTGTGCTCTTTTCTCTTGTCAGTCTAATTTTCAGACCTAGCCAGGGACTCCTACAATGTCCAAGGGTTGACTGAAACTAAACACATCAAATAAAACTCCACACCCTTCAAATCTCTCTTCTCCTAGGTCTTCCCCATCAGTGGCACCTCCCAGCTGTGCATGACCAAAGGCCCAGGCACCTGGCCCTCATCTCCTACATCCAATCAATCAGCAACTCCTGAATATGGCTCTACCTCCAAAATATACCCAGAGCCTGATCACTTCTTCCTGCTTCCACTGCCACCACCCTCCTAGTCCAAGCCATCACCCTTGATCCCCGCCCCCCACCACGGTCTTCTGGCTTCCACTCTTGCCCCATTACATCTATTGTCCCCCTGTACTGTCAGTCTGGTGACTTCACTCACCCAGCTGTCCAAGCTGGCAATCGGGGTACCCTCTGAGACTCCTCTTTCCCTGTCACCCTCCAGGTCTGATGCCTGCTGTGGTTCCAGCCTCTTCTCCCAAATTCCAAGCTCCAGGTTCCCATCACACTGGACTTCTTGCTGATCCTCACAGAAACCTTGTTCTCTGTCTCCAAGCCTTGGTGTTGACTGAGGTCCCCCTGCCCTGGTTAACTCCTACTCTGCACACACCTCTAGCAGGAAGTTGTCCGTAACCGTCAAGACCAGTCCAGTGTCTCTTCCTGGGCTGCCCTTCAGCCCCAGCACTCATTACCCTACAGAATCACTGTCTTCTGTCTCCTCCCTTCCTCTTGGATGTCGGAAACATGTCTCATGCTTGCCTGCTCACTGAAGTACCTGGTAGGGTTCCTGAGTGGTCACACACAAAATATTTGCCAAATGAATGAAAGAAGGAATAAAAGTTCATGTCAAATGTGCTGTTATCAAATAATACACTGGCTTTTCAAATCAGGGATTAAAACTGTATCACTCAGTAGATGACGTTGGAACTATTAGTCATGTGGAAAAACAAGCTGGATTTCCTACCTCAGACTTCACACTGAAATAAACTCCAGATGGCTCAGAAATTTCAAGTAAAAAAAAATGAAACCATAAAAGTACTAGAAGGAATCCTGGGATGGGGACAGCCTTTCTAAGTATGTCATGAAAACCAGGAACCATAAAAGAAAAGAGAGAAATTAAAAACTTCTGTATGGCAAAACCCATCATAACTGTCATTAGACAAATGACAAACAAGGAAGACTTATTTGAACTGCATGTGACAGCAAAAGACTTAATGTTCCAAAAATAAAAAAGGGCTCCTTTCAAAGCCAGCAATAGGAAACATAGGCCAGCAAAGGAACAGACAATTCACAAAACAAGGTTTGCGGCGACCCATTAACATGCAAAGGAAATGCAAATACAGTCTCAGAGAAGTTAAAGTTACATTGGATCTGCAAAACCCAGGGTTATCTGAGGTGTGGGAAAATGGTCACCCTTGACCTCAAGGGCCCTAGAAGGGGGAGGATGAATTGTAACTTTTGTAGAAATATGTAACAAGAACTATGAGGACTCCCTTTGACTTATCAATACCAACATTCAAAAATTCATTTTGCGAATTCCCTGGCAGTCCAATGGACTCTGTGCTTCCACTGCAGGGGACATGGGTTCGATTCCTGGTCAGAGAACTAAGATCCTGCAAACCACGTGGTGTGGCCAAAACAAACAAACGAAAAATTGAATCACCATGCTGTATGCCTCAAACTAACACAACATTGTAAATCAACTCCGCTTCAACAAGCTTATTTTTCAAAAATTAAAAACATCTTTTTATTATCTGATACCTATAAAGTGGTATATATGTATATTATATAAAACGTGATGGATATAAACATCTGCCAACCAGCCAGCACCATTATCTATGACTTTTGTTCTGATACTCAGGATGATCTGTCCTGGCTTGGGCCCTTGACCCCATCTCCTATGACCTACTCTGGCCTGCTAATGTATTTTTATACCTTTTTCTTGGGTCATCAATTATTTCCACTTGGTTGGATCATTTTGATCAAAATGCAAGCTACTCTTCATTTATTTCCCTCCTCCATTTCTCAGTAGCAACCATGGAGAGAAGAACCTACACTTTCTCTCTCTTACTCCTCTTCTTCCCTTCTATGTCATGGACAGCACTTAACAGAAATGGCTCTTTTTAAGGCTATCAGTGCTCTCCATCTTGCTATGTCCAGTGGTCAGCTTTCATTCTAATTTTACTGGATATGTTAGCATCATTGGATACAGGAATCACTCTTTCTGGAAACACTTTACTCTTGATTGACCCTTTCTCATTGTCTCCACTCTTTCTAACCTCCTCACTTTGAAAGCTACCAGGACTCAGTCCTTGGAACTCTTTTCAATGATATTCTTTTTTATGGTGATTTCTATTCATCTTGCCATCTTGTGTCTTTAAACACCATTGGAAGGCTAATAACTCCCAAACTTACATCTCCAACTCAGGACTTTCCCCTTAATTTCAGATTCCTATATCCCAAGGCCTATTCAATGCACATTGATTAGGCATTGTATTTGGTGTCCCAAATCAAACTCCTTATCAGCCCTTCCAAACCTGTTCCTCCCACAGCTGTCCCCACCAAAGTTGGGGCTACCGAGATCTGGCCACTTCTCCTCATCTCTACTATTTGGTGAACTTCTGATTGTTGTGCCATTAAGAACAAGGCTGCTCTGGAATTCTTGTACACATCTCCTGACCACATGGACAAGAGATTCTTGAAGTGAGTGGTTCTCAAACTTTTGTGGGCTTCAGAATTCCCTGGAGGGCTTGTTAAAACAAAGAGAGCTGGACCTCACCCCCAGAGATCCCAGTTTGGTTAGGAATGCATTGGCATTTCTAACAAGATCCCAGGTGATGCTCATGTTGTATAAGTGAAAGTTTTAGTTGCTCAGTCATGTCTGACTCTTTGCAACCCCATGATGGACTGTAGCCTGCCAGGCACCTCTGTCCATGGAATTCTCCAGGCAAGAAAACTGGAGTGGGTAACCATTCCCTTCTCCAGGGGATCTTCCCGACCCAGGAATCGAACTAGGGTCTCCCACATTGCAGGTGAATTCTTTACCGTCTGAGCCACCAAGAAGCCCAATGCTCATGCTACTGGTGGGGAAATCACACTTGGATATTCAGAGCTCTAGGGTGTATTATACCCAAGAGTAGAAATGCTGGGTCCTAGGATATGGGCATGTTTGACCTCAAAATAGAACAGTGATTTTCCTTTGGGTCAGCACTGGGTGAAAGTACCCATTGCTCCACGTTCTGGCCAAGACTTGATGTGGTCAGAGGCCTTACGGTTGCCAATGCAATGGATACAGAGGTGTTACCATTGCCAATACAATGGTTTTGAGTTACTGGCATTTATCTTCAGGTGGCAATTACGTGGGGTTAGGAGAGAGAACATGAGTACAAGTACGCTCACTGCAACGTCATTTTTTATATTAAAAAGCTGGTAACAATGTAGGTTTCCATCCATCCATACATTCAAAGTTTATAACAGGATTATATGAAGCTGATTGAGATGATGATTATAGGTCTCTAGATATGAACATGGAAAATGCCTATATTGTTGAACAAGAGGGAGAAAGCAGTTTCCATGAGATACATGAGAGCATGTATAGTGTGAGTTCATTTCTATAAAATTGTTTGAATGCATTGAGAAACACCTTGGAAACACTTGGTATGTCTAGGAGATGGATTTTGAGTTACCTTGACTTTCTTTTTTGTGAGTATTTTCTGCAATGCTTGATTGATTTTAAAATGTGTATCTGTTTTTTGTTTAAAAAAGTGATTTTCAACAACTACATCATTATATTTCTGTTTGTATATGCTATAAAGTATCTAGAATGTTTCACATGAAAGTGATCAGACGGCTGCCTCTAGGCAGTGGGTTTGTGTGGGTTGAATGGGAATGTACTTTAAGTTTTCTTTTTATTCCATTCTGTACTCTTTGAATTTTTATGGCAGTGCATTACTTTCATAAAAAAAAAAAACACTAATAAAAACAAAAAAAGAAAAGAGAGCTATTCTTACCACACAAGCAAACTCTTCCAGCCCCTGCCTCTACCAGCCCAGCGCAGCCTACCTAGCCATGCTGAGGCCCCAGTGACTTCACAAGGAGCCCACTCAAGTTGTGCCAGGCTGCCTCTGGCCTGAGAGCTTTCAAGCTTTGGGGCCAGGGCCAGTTGGTGGACTGCCCAGGAGAGATTTCCTTCTGCTTCTGGGTGCTGCCTTGAGGCCAGCCATGTATCACTTTCAGAAAGTGTATTTCTGGGGGCTCCCCCACCGTCTGTGTTGGAAGGAGAGGACAACCCCTCAGAGGGCCCACAGAGAAACCATTAACACAGCCAAGGAAGTGAGTGACTGTCGAGGCATGGGGATAAGCTCCAATAATGAACAGCCTGTGTCTCTAATGAAGTGCTTTTCAGTCTATAAAGGTCAGACCTAGGAAGAAGTAAAGTCTACAAGATGAGAAAGGCATAGAAACATTGAACATGGGAGCATCTACAACACACTTGGATGGCAGAATCAGGGGTCACCTTGAATGAAGAATGAATTATTTGATCTAAAACAAAAAAGATCCTCTGGAGAAAGGAATGGCTACCCACTCCAGTATTCTTGCCTGGAAAATCCCATGGATAGAGGAGCCTGGCGGGCTACAGTCCATGGTTTTGCAGAGTTGTCCATGGTTTTGCAGAGTTGGACACGACTGAGCGATTAACACTTTCAAAACAAAAGAAGACTTCACACAGCAGGGACTGGATGAACAATGGATGCTTTCTCTTCACAGTAGCTCCTCTGAGCTGTTGGCCACTGCCTTGGCAACACACATGGCTCAGGTTCTTCCTGGACCACATCATGTGGCAGTCACATGGTTTGCCTCTGCCTCCCCTATGGCCCATGAACTCTAGAAAGGAGAAACTGGCTCCCATTCATACCCCTCCTCTTTGCGACAGGCACGGGGCACTACTAAGTGCTCAGTAAGTGTTGGGTCAACAGAATGGGATCGCCTCCAGGATAGCAACCAAATGCAGATGCCACTTTGCAAACACTCATTTTCAAAATTCAAAGCAGAGTCACAGCTGGATGTGTCCTGGCATCACGGTCCCACCATCAGGGAGTGGCTTGGCAGAGGCAGCACTCTCTTGAACATATACTATCTCTGTAGTAGAACAGCCATACAGAGCACAGACCGTGTGGGAGTTCACCATGCCCCTTCCCTCCCCTCCCCCACCTGGGACAGCCTTAGCAGTCCTTGCATGATGACTGCTTTTGGGCACTCTCAACACATGTGTGAAAGAAAGAAAGAAAGAAAGAAAGAAAGTGAAGTCGCTCAGTCGTGTCCAACTCTTTGTGACCCTATGGACTATAGCCCACCAGGCTCCTCTGTCCATGGGGATTCTCCAGGAAAGAATACTGGAGTGTGTTGCCATTTCCTTCTCCAGGTGATCTTCCCAACCCAGGGATCGAACCCAACAGATGTGTGAAAATAGTACTTGTTCACAAGTAGAAGCGCAGTAAATACTTGATGTGTTTAGAAAACAGGTTAGATTGTGCTTTTTAAAGGATGGGAGAGGGGAGGGAGGCTCAAGAGGGAGGCAATATACATATAATTACGACTGATTTGCATTGTTGTATAGCAGAAACCAACACAACATTGTAAAACAATTTTTCTCCAATTAAAAATAAATCAAAAAAGTAAAAAGTTACATCTTAAAAGTCTCTGTATAAGTTCATCCCAGAAGGTGCTCCCTGAGCCTCCTCCCCCACCCTCTCCCTGTGATATAGGACAGGCTTCAGGGGAAGACAAAGCTGCCTAAGAGGCTTAACAAGTCACTGAGTCCTGAGGCAAGAACTAGTGCTGGAGGGAGGAAGATCAACTGGGATGGGGTGGGAGCCAGTGGGGAGGGGGCAGAGCATTGTGGGAGGGAGGGTGGGGGAAAGTGAAAGAGATGGTCCTGGGAAGATGGCTGGAGGGGAGCCTGACCTCAAGGAAGGAGGAGGCAGAGGCAGCAGGTGACATCTCGTCTCCCTGGGGTGGTGGAGAGCTCCTTCGGGTCACAGGTCTGGGCCCCTGGTGGCACCCACAAGGGACATGGGCTGCTCTGTGGGTGTTTGCAAAAAGAGCAACAGAGGGAGAAAGGGAAGGAAGTAGGAAATCTCCTGTCAATAAAATGACACCATCATCAAGGTTCTTTGAAGTTTGTTCCTTACAGGTAAAAGTTGGACTCACAGTTTTTCCAAGATGAACGTTTTTATTCTTCTATGATATTCCCCTAGGGGAAAGGGTGGGGGAGGAAGAGGGGGCAGCCTGTGTTCCAGAATAATAGAAGGAACAGATAAGAATCTCAAATGCCAGGAACCAACCATAACGTGGGGATGCAGTGGAGAGGGGGCTGGGAGGGGGGCTTCTGGTCCAGGAACTGGGGGAGGAGAGGGAGAGGTCAGGGAAATGGCATGGGCAGGCTGCCCTCCCTATGAAATGAAGACTCCACATAAAGCTAAGTAAACGTGGAGTCATGTTTGTCCATCTTCTATTAGCTCATCTTGTGGCCACTTTGATGTAGGTTTGTTGCAACAGCAGAAACATTCCTTTGTGGCTGGGATAGACTTCATCTGATCTTCCCCTGGCCTCACTCCCAGCTTCAACAAGGGAGGCCCCCACCAGCCCTGTCCTCCCAGTGTTCAGAGGAGTTAAACTGTTGGGTTCATCCACAAAGAGAGGGGCAGGTGTTTACTGACATTAGAAGGAGAAATGGGCTGAGCCCAGAAGGAGCTTGGGCTGGGAATGAGAGAGACACAGAGAGGGTGCCCACTTGCTTCAGTTACTTGCACACATCGTTTATTCAATGATTAGAGAAGCCTCATGAAACAATTGAGGAAGGAAGTGGGGGTAGGAATCCACTCTTCAGGAGTGCCCTTCTGAGGGTCAGGGAATGAAACTTGTTTGGGAGGTAGTGAGACTGAGGGCCTGTGTGGCAAGCAAGTGGAGGAAACAAACTGACATGGGATAGTACAGGGCTGGGGCTCAGAGGAACTGTACAGGGTGGAGGCCAAGCATGTGGGGGCAGAGGTAGCTCGCAATGGCCACTGGAGGCCACAGAGAACATTGCATCCTCTGGCAGCATAGGAAGGGTTGGGTGTAGACTAACAGAGGCCAGTGAGGAGCCCTGTTCAGCTTAACCAAAAGGGAGCCCCCATGAAGAAAGAGCCTGTGAAGAAAGGGTCAGAGATCAGGCATCAGCAGTCACATTTGTCAAGACTCATCTAGTGGCCAGGAGCAGAATAAGTAAGACAGCCGGAGCAGGGGGGAACAGGATGCCTGCGGCTCTCTCCTGCTTGCTCCCAGGGCTGTTTGCACACGACTGATTTGTTCCCACTAAGAGCCTGAGCTCTTCTACCCCCGGCAGACAATGAAATGTGAGGCATTAAGGGCCCTCACAGTCTAGGGGCATCTGCCAGCTGTGGCAGCCAGGTACCTTCCACTGTCATGTACAAAAGGTACATACAGGCCTTGTCATTGACACCAGCCACTGCCACAGCCCCTCCCCACCCCTACTCCTCTCCCTTCTAGGGGAAAGAAATAGCAGGGGCTGGCCTGCTCATCCACGACAGGGGACTGACAGTGGACATGCTCCCAAAGAACCCTGAAAAGAGCTCACAACACCTCCTCCCCCCCATGAAAGAGCCAGCATCCCTTAAATTTCCTGAAGACAGTACAGTGGCAGGAGGGTCTCAGAGCAGCCATGGTCTCAGGGAGGCTGCACTGGGTGGGAGGCAGGGAGAGGAGAATCAAATCCAGTTTGAGATTGATATTTCAATAACCAGAAAGGAGACACTTCTGAAACCTGCCCTCTGAGAACAATACTATGATTATCCCCATTTTACAGATGGGGAGACTGAGGTCCAGGTTCACACAGCTAGTGAGTTTGGGAGCTGGGATTTGAGCCTGGGTTGTCTCCAAGGCCTGGACTCCTAACTTGCACATCTATCACCTCACTGGGCTCAGACTGCAAAAAAGAAATTTCCTTGGGGGTCTCCCCTCCCTTCTTTCTGTCAGTTTCTAAGGAGGCTTTCTTCCTTTGGCCAAAATTAAATTATTTGAATCCTGCAGCTTGTAAATATACGAAGCTGATGCAACCTGCTGCTTATGCCAGAGTTTAAACATCAGTGCAAAATGCCACATTTGAAAGAAAGTATGTGTTTGACTCTTAGCAGGATATTTCTAGAAAGATCAGAGAGTGACTTGAATTTGGGCACCAGCCTCCAGCCAACTTATCCATGGGTGTCTGTTTTTGGTGAGGGGGCGGCTCCTTGTGGGTCTGAGCAGGGCAGAGTTGCTGCCCTGGCTCCCAGGTTGCCTGAAAAATGCCCACCCTCATTCCCCACTGACTGCTGCCAGCACACATCAGGTGTCTTGCCTGAAGGTCAGAGGAGCTGTGACCCTTTCTGCCCCCTTTAGGCTATGGCCTAGAACACTTAGGTCATTTGGCCAAGGCCACACAGGTGACGAGTGGCTGACTCTGGACAGCAATCTGAGGCAGCCAGAACCCTTCAGGAAAGTGTCTGCTGGATCCCACGACGTCACCCCAGGAGATACAGATGCCTAGCTCTGGAAGCCGTCAAAGGCACAGTGCACACATGTGGACACAGCTTTGATATTTGACAGATTCTACTTCTCCTCTCAGTGAAAGTGAAAAGTGAAAGTGAAAGTCACTCAGTCGTGTCTGACTCTGTGACCACAAAGACTATATAGTCCATGGGATTCTCCAGGCCAGAATACTGGAGTGGATAGCCTTTCCCTTCTCCAGGGGATCTTCCCAATCCAGGGATTGAACCCAGGTCTCCTGGATTGCAGGTGGATTCTTTACCAGCTGAGCCACAAGAGAAGCCCAAGGACACTGGAGTGGGTATCCAATCCCTTCTCCAGCGGATCTTTCCGACCCAGGAATGGAACCAGGGTCTCCTGCACTGCAGCCAGATTCTTTACTAACTGAGCTATGAGGGCTCAAAATTTATCTTGAGAGGAGCCTATCTTGAGCTGCAGGGAACCATATGCAGAGCTCCTCATTTTTAGCTTAGAGATGAGGTCTGACAACTCACATTTTTAACAAATAACTCCAGAGACTCGGGTGTGCTCCAAAGATTGAGGACCGCGGCTCCCAAGGCAGGTGTGCAGGTGGCCTGGGGAAATCTCAGAAGGCAATCCAGGCCGGCTCATCAGGTTTAGGTTCTGCGGCATGAAGATCACTGAAGGATGTGCATTGATTTCGAATTCATTTCACTAGAAAGTTTGACTGTTGGTGTGCTGCTTACTTCTCACACTGAATTTCATCATTTACAGACATATGAGTTGTCCCTGCAAGACGCCAGCATGCTTGGTCAGGATATAGGATCCTCTGACTATGGCCACTTGGCTAATATTTTGCTGAATGTGTATGTGTGTGTCTGTGTGTTTATTGTAAGCAGAATTGATCTATTTTCCTTTTCCATTCTATTATTAGGGAGTCTTCCTTCTTTTCGTAGTGTCTGGAAAGTATTGTTTTTGTCAGACTGGAATCGTTTCCTTGGATGGTTGATAGAATTCACTACTGAATCAGTAGGAGATGTATAAAGAGAAGTAGTGTCAGGAATTGAGGGCTGGCTAGGAAGCCTAGAATCTGTAGCGCAGGCTGTGAGGAAGGACAGGCTAGATCTTTTTGGCAGGAGCCGAAGCTCTGCTCTTAGGGCTTTTCAATGGATTGAATCAGGCCCACCCAGATTATCCAGGATAATCTCCTTTAAAGTCTATTGATTATGGGCTTTAATCACATGTATAAAATACATTCACAGCAACAACTAGAAGAGTGACTGAGTAACAGGGTACTGTAGCCTAGTCAAGTTGGCACATAAAATCAGCCATCATGGGGTGGGGAAACTTTTAAATGCTCATCCCATTGTTAAACAGTTATAAGACTATTTGGACTTTTCTAAGTTGCATTATTGCTATGAATTCTATTTTATTACAAACTTTCTGTTTTTGCTCATAACTTATTATCATTACAGTGATTACTACTTATTATAATCACAGTCTCTTTTCCATTCCTGTACCTTCTGTCTTCTTTCTAGATTAATCTCACCAAAGTTTTGCTACTTTTCAAACAATAAAATATTGATTTTGTTCACCCTCTGTATTGGCTTTCTTTTGCATTAATTTCTGTATCTTCATTCATTTTTTTTTGGGGGGAGCAGTTATTTTCCTCTTCTTTTTCTAATTTCTTGAGAGGGATACTTAGCTCATTAATGTCAGCCTTTTCTTTTATAACCACACACATTTGTGGCTAATATTTTCCCCTAAGAACAACCTTGACTGTATCCCACAAATTTTGATATTTAATACTTTCCCTATCAAAACATTCAATATATGTTCAACTTCCTATTATGATATTTTGACCTATAGTTATATAGAAGCATGTTGCTTCATTTCCAAACAGGATGTGGGTAAAAATGTCAAGATAGGAATTTGGGAATAACATTATTCAACTCACAGCCCTTGATAGTGGTTGGGATATACGTTTACCTCCTCTTTCCCTGGCCCCTACTCCCAGCTTCGATAAGGGTCAGAGAAATATACATATTCAACTTTAGTAGACAAGGTCAAATAGTCTTCTCAAGTTCTTGTACCCATTAACCCTCCCTCCAGCCATGCATGAGAGTTCTAGTTGCCCTCACATCCTTGCCAACATTGGTATTCTCTGTTTTTTTAGAATTCTAGATCAGTTCAGTTGGTGGCTCAGACGGTAAAGCATCTGCCTACAATGCAGGAGACCCGGGTTCGATCCCTGGGTCGGGAAGATCCTCTGGAGAAGGAAATGGCAACCCACTCCAGTACTCTTGCCTGGAAAATCCCATGGGCAGAGGATCCTGGTAGGCTACAGTCTATGGGGTCGCAAAGAGTCAGACACGACCGAGCAACTTCACTTTCACTTTCAGTTCAGTTTAGTTCAGTCGCTCAGTCATGTCCAACTCTTTGCGACCCCATGGACTGTAGCACACCAGGGTTCCCTGTCCATCACCAACTCCCGGATCCTACTCAAACTCATGACCATTGAGTCGGTGATGCCATCCAACCGTCTCATCCTCTGTCATCTCCTGCGTTCAATCTTTCCCAGCATCAGGGTCTTTTCCAATGAGTCAGTTATTTGCATCAGGTGCCCAAAGTATTGGAGCTTCAGCTTCGGCATCAGTCCTTCCAATGAACATTCAGGACTGACTTCCTTTAGGATGGACTGGTTGGATCTCCTAGATCTCATAGTTTTAATTTACGTTTCCTGAGAACTAATGAGACTGACCACCAACACAACACAACAGTGTGTCCTGATGAACAGAAGTTCTTCATTTGCATGTAGTTTTATCTTTTTTTTAATTTTACAGAGTGTGACTGCAGTATTTGGTGAGAGGATCTTTACAGAAATAATTAAGGAAAAATGAGGTCCTAGTCCAATATGGCTTCTTACAAGAAGAGGAGATGAGGACCCAGACACACACATGTGAGGGAAGATCATGTGAGGACACAAGGAGAAGTTGAGTGAGAGAAGCCAGACATGTAAGAGCACACACTGTGTGGTTTCATTTATGTCAAACATAAAAATGGGAAACCCTAATGTCTGCTACTAGATAGCAAGAGAGGGGTTCCCCTCAGTGAGGTAGTGACTAGGAGGGGACCTGGCAGATGGGCTTCTGGGGTGCTGGCCAGATTCTGTTTCTTGACCTGGGTGCTTTTGCACAGATAATGTTCTCTCTGTGAGATGACATCAAGCTGCACACTTCTGTATGATCTGCACATTCATTTTAGGGTCTATTTAGCTTCTATACAAAGTAAGAAAAACACAAGAGCACTAAACTTGGAGTTTTGGGTTTTCTTATGTTTTTTTTTTTTTTTTTTAATAATCTGAAGGATTGGAAGATGATTAGGCAGGGATGGCCTTCCTGTCTTTGTTATTGGACAGCATCAGCTTTTTATTTTTTTTCCCACTGATGGTGTCACAGGGCACCTGCTGGGACACACATGTGAGGGATTGGCAAAAGCAGACCCACCTGGTGCACAGAGCCCCTGGTTGTTGGGTGGGGAACAAAGGGGAGCCTGCATGGAGTCAGGGAGACCTGGTTAATCCATGGCAGAGTCCAAGTTAGGACTCCAACCCCATCCTGTACTCCATGTGCCATAGTGTGCCCACCATCTAGTCCTTGGGGCCCCTGGTGCGGTGGGGGCAGTGCCAGCCCTACTACTCCCTACCTCCAGTGGGCCTTGGTCTGAGTTTCTCCCCACTCTGACTTGGGGCAGGCTCCTGACTAGCAGCCTCACAAGCAGCTGCTTGCCCAGCTCAAGTACCGCTTGCCCGCTGAGGTTGTGAATATAAAGGTCAGGGGAATTCTTCTCTTTGGGCTCTAGAAGTCAGGAGGTGCATAGGCCCTGAGGGTCGCAGAGGCCCACATGGCCCTCCCGTGGGATACTTGAAGGTACATGTGAGTGTCTGCAGGCTGTAAGACAATTTCAGGGCTGTGTGGTTCTCTCTCTCTCCCTCACAGACAGACAGACAGACACACACACACACACACGCTTAATCACAGACACCATTAGGGTCATGTGTGGCCAAGCGTGCCCACGGCTGGCCGTTTTCTGAAGCCTGTGGAGCTGAGGGGGGGAATGGGACCTCCCAGACTGCTGCTCTGGGGATGGTTGTGAAAGGCACAACATGTTACCACAAGATGAAGCTCAGAGCTCAGCAGTCACCAGACTTCGCTTGTGGCTAGATCTGGGCACACAATGGAGGTGATGTCACTAGAGCTTCACATTATTTCATCCAATTAACCGAGAGTTAATTAGTATGTCCGGAGTGCTTTGAAGCTGAAGAGTGCTGTTTATTCATGACTGGGGTGGAAGCAGTGAGCTGAGAGGCAGCACCAGGAGCACGGACACTGGAATGGGAAGATGGGCCACGTTTCTGCCCCTGACTGGTGGTGAGGCTACTAGGAGACAGGTGTCAAAGTGTTTGTAGGAGTGTTCTGAAGCTGCCACAATAAAGTGCCACCCATGGTGGGAGTAAGGGGGAGCTTAAAACAACATTTATCTTCTCAAAGTTCTGGAGGCCAGAAATCTGAAATCAAGGTATGTGCTGGGCCATGCTCCTTCAGAAACCTCTTGGAGAGAATCCTTCCCACGTCTTCCAGCTTCTGGTGGCCCCAGGCTTTCCTTGGCGTGTGGCTGCATCCCTCCCACCCTCTGCCTCCATATCAACATGACAGTCTGTGTCTCTCCTCTCCTCATTAGGGCATCATCTTATTGCATTAGGGTCCCCCTGAATGCCCTCATCTCAACCTGCTCTACCGAGACCCCATTGCCATGTCAGGTCATGTTCAGAGGTACTGGAGGTTAGGGAGGAACACAGTGGCCCTTGAATGCTTCATTCTTGTGACTTTCCTTCCCTTGCTACTTCCCTCAGCACAGGCTTCTAGAAGGAGCTGGACAGAAGACTCTAGGAGGGGATTATCATTGTAACAGGTATTCTTTCATGAATAGGCTTTTCTTCTTAGACCAGTCTCAGCCATCCCTGAGTGTTGGCCCCTTATCTGAGCAATGAAAGGGCTGACTTAGGTGCCCTCCCTCAGTTACAGACCCTGGGGGAGAAAGCTTGGCCACCTGGGCACTGGAGTCTAGCCCCAGAAGACTGCTACACAGAGCCTGGCTCTTCCCAGGCAGTCCCAGGCCAACTAGGATTCATGGAACATGGTCCTGGAGAATTTGCTCAGCCCTGGGTCATGCCTGTTTTCTCACTACTGCGTTGCTGGGTTTTCATGCCAGTGGCCTCCTACAGCAGAGGCCTCCTCTGGCTGATACCCCAGGCAGCTTCTGCCTCCCCTTCAGTTCCATTTAGCTCAGCTCTATGGAGCACTCACGCTGAGGTGGGGAGAGGTAGGCTCCATGGGGCTGGCACGACAAGGGTCACAGGGAGTTTCTGAGCAGGCCCTGTCTTGGAGGGCTCCTTAGTCTAGGGGGACTCAGGGAGAAGAGCCAGGAATCTTGGGCTACAGCCATTGGTGGAGGAAGCAGGCACGGGGAGGGGCTTCAATTGGCCAGGCTGCCAGACCAGAAGAGACTCGTGGGAGTCTGCCAGCAAAGGGGACAGGAGGCATCCCAGGGAGGGGCCCTTATATGCTGCCATGGGTCTCCCAGTCCAGGGAGAGTCCCTCTAATGATCCCTGGCCGGAGATGTCAGAAATTCTCTTGGGACCCTCCACACTGAAAACAGCCACTCAACATCCAGCGGTCTGAGCCAGAACTGGATTTGGAAAAGGGAGTAATCCGACAGTCGTGTTAACAGGACAGGGACCTCTGGAGCCCTTGAGCTGCAGTGGCACAGGGCGCCATCTCCTGAATAGCCCTCAGAGCCATGGGACCTTGGGGCTTGTCCCTGCCTCTCTTGCAAGGCCAAGTCTCTACAGGCTTGGTCTCGGTACCATCAGGGCTCATATTGGGAGCCCCTTCAGTTCACTGTGGCTAGATGGCCTTTGGCTATGTGGCCTTAGCTCAGCCTCTGAGGTTCTCTCTCCCGAATACTAATCCCAGCCCCAAATGGGGCACAGAGAACATGTCCAAATCCCAGTCCCTCCCCTACTGGGACACAAGGCCCAGCCCCAGGATCAGAGGCCTAGTCCTGGGCCTGGAGGCAGTGCTAGAACAAACACTTGTTCACCTGGGCCTTTGGATTCTCAGGCCTTTCTGAACCCACCCTACAGATCCACCCACATTTCTCAGCACCTTCTAAGCCAGTGCCATCATACTAGTGACCTCTGTACAGGTCTGACAACCATTACTTGGTGCCAAACCAGCCCAGGGAATGATCTGAATAGTATTTGGCAGACAGGGCTCCAGGGATCTAGCAATTTGCTCAAAGCCCTTGGCCCATCAGAAGCAGGTTAGAGCGTTAGGTAGGCAGCCCTTTGGCTCTTTACCCAGGGCCTCACCTCTCCAAGCTCTGCGGGAGCTGCCCCACCCTGGATTCATGGCTGCTGAGCCTGCCAGGACTTGTCTGCCCTTTGGCCCCCTCTTCCAGCTGGAGGCCTGCCACATACCAGGGCCCAGTACCTTCTCTGCCTCAATGGCCTGCTCAGCACCCTCTGTGTGCATCTACCCACAGGGCTGCAACTCTCCCTGGCCACTGCTTAAGTGAGTTGTCTCACTGTCTTGTCCTTGCATTCAGATAGAACCTCATGCTTGACTGCTTTTGGCAAACCTTAGAGGAGCAGGACGCTCCTGCCCCAGTGACCACCAGGCCAGAGTAATCCTTTTCGGGATCCCATGTACCTCATTAGCTACTGTTATAGGTTGATTGATGGCTCCCAAAGATGTCTACATTTTGGGGAGAAAGAGATGTGACAATGGAAGCAGAGATCTCCACTTTGAAGATGGAGGAACCGGCTACAAGCCAAGGCTTACAGGCAGCCACTGGAAGCTGAAATAGGCAAGAGAACAGATTTTCCCCCTAGAGCCTCCAAAAGCAACCACCCTGTTGGCACTTTGACTTTGTTTCAGTGTAACTGATGTTGAACTTCTGACTTCTAGAACCCTAAGAGAATAAGTTTGCATTGTTTCAAGCCACAATATGTAAATGAATGAACGAAGCTGTGTACCAAGAAAACTATATTGACCAAAGCAGACAACAAGCAAGACTTGACCCTGACTTCACAGTTTGCAGACCTCTGCTCTTGAGGCAAGGAGCATTTGAGTTGTTACTTTGTCTGTGGGACTCTCTGAGTAAGGGCTCTATCTCGGTCAATTGTGTATCCCTTTGGACTTAGCAGGAAGTCTGTTAATAGTTTCTGAATTGATGGTCCCCAACCCCTGCCCCCATCCCCATGGAGAAGAAAGCCAACGGCTTGTGCATCTCCTAGTACCTGCTAGACAAGGCATCTTGCAAGAGTTGGGAGGTAGGCTGCAGTATAAGACAAAAGGAGGGACACTCTTTGCTCCTTTTCTCCTCTACCTAGGTCCCTCTAGAAAGTTCTCTGGGCTGAAGGAGCTAATGTGAACAAAACTCCTGGGGCTGACTGAGAGTCAGCCCCACCAAAGGTAAGTCTAATTTGGAGTCTTCTGAGACCATCAACTAGGCAATGCTTATGAAAAGAGGTGGATGCTGGTGATGGAAAGTTGTAGTGTCTCCATTCCTAAACATCTATTTGTGTTCATTGGACCCTTCACTTTGGAAAGCCTGAGATGAGAGCCTGTGTCCCTTGAATCTACAATGTAACGTTGGGTGCACTGGCCTGGGGAACTGGGAGCAGTGCTCAGTGCCTGAGTGCCCTTGCCTGAGGCTCCCCCAGGTGGTCAATGTGGGTATTACCGCCTTTCTCCTCTCAATGCCCATGAGTCTAGTGACAATTACTGACCACCTTCTCAGCTATGCTTCCCTCATAGCTCAGTTTGTAAAGAATCTGCCTGCAATTCAGGAGACCCCGGTTCTATTCCTAGATCGGAAAGATTCCCTGGAGAAGGGATAGGCTACCCACTCCAGTATTCTGGCCTGGAGTACTCCATGGACTATACAAAGAGTCGGACGCAACTGAGTGATTTTCACTTTTCTCAGGAGTAAGCACCACCCAGGACTTGAGGGACAGAGAAATGCATCAAAAGCCCCTGGCCCCTGGCTCAGAGGAGAATGGGCAGCTAAGGCCATGAGTACCGTATGATTGAGGAAGGGCTTAGATGGCATGTAGGGCAGGCTCTGTGGGAAGCCAGAAGAGAGACATCTTCATGGGGGAGAAAATGATGTTGGAGGTGAGGGTTGAAAGCAGAGGCTGCAGGCCCAGCTGTGCAGAGGAGAGTGCTGCTCAGGAGCACAAGGAGCTGCAAGCCTAACTTGCTGGGGCTGGTGGAGGGACGGAAGGTGAGGGAGGTCACAGAGAGAGGCATTTCAGTTCAGTAGAAGGGAAAGCTTCTTAACACCAGGCTGTCTCACCCAGCAAGCAGAGAGGAGGCCGAGAGCTCCTGTTAGCAGATAGAAATGCACACCAGAGTTTGGAGGGTTGTGGCCAAAGGCCTAAACCATTCCTGCGCTGTCTGCCGAGCCAGCCTCTGCCTTGGTTCCAGTCCTTCCCCAGTTTGGAGTCAGGGACCCCACAGATAGAGGAGCTGGCCATGGGCGGCCCCCGTCCCAGGCACACACTCTGGCCTCTGCCTCCTTGGCTTGTCCCCTTTGGACCCTCCGTCCAAAGCAGGCTTCTCCGCAGCTGCTGGGCCCCATCCCACTGGCTCGAATTCTGTGTTGGGCCACAGTCATGTTTGAAAAGCTGATGGTGGCCATGTGCCTCACGTGCCAAAAGACACACACTCACAGATGCCCCAAAGGCTGCGTCCAATTTATGGGGTTCACAAGACCTCCCAAATCCACACAAGAATGCCAGGCCTGGAACCTCTGCTCCAACTCGGCCCACTGGCTGCCCTGTTCCTCGTTCCTTGGGCTTCTTCCTTTGCTTGCAGCTGTTATTATAGGATACCAGGCCAGGCAGGTGGTGACCTCTGTTTCCTGAGCTCCACTCTCCGCTGTGGGAACACTGGTTGGCTCTGCCCACAAGGAGCTCCTGGCCCGGGTGGGGAGACCAGAGGAAAGACAATTTCCAGTCAGGAGAATCAGGGTAGCATGTATGACAGGGGCAGAGAAGGTCGGCTGGAACATGACAGGTGTCAAGCCAGGGGGAGAAGCTGGCAAGGGCGGCTGGGCACAGGCTGTCATAGACAGGCCGCAGAATAGATTCAGGAGAAAACCGGGCCCCACTGAAGTGTTTTTGTCAGAAGAGAGGCAGGGTGTAGATCTGTTTTAGGGGAGGACACCTGGATAGGTGTAGAGTCTGGATCAGAGTGGGAGACAGATCAGCTTAGCCGTCCCAGTATATCTGACCCAGGTGTGGACGGGCCAGGAGTGGAACTAGGTCAGCCCGACTGGGGAGGGGAGAAGGCCTGAAATGAGAGCTCCCCAATGGACGTGCAGCACTGGGTCTGTAGCTGTTCCCAAGCTTGGAAACAAGGGCCTTCCCTCAGGCCTGATTCTGCAGACAGAGGTGCCACAGGGGAGAGGCACAGACTGGGTCATTTTAGGAATGTGTGCTCCAAGGCTATGGCGGCAGGAAAGAAAACAGGATGGTGAGGTGGGCATGTTCAGCCTTACGAGGGTGAGGTGAGGTTCTAGCTGGACTCACTGACCTGCTGGGAGACCACTTCAGTGGTTCAGAACCAAAGGCGGGGCTTGTGAAACAGAGTCAGTTCTTTGGTGGGCCCCCACTTCCTGACAAGTCTCCAGTGGTGTGTGGAGCCCGTGGTTCCCTGGTGGTCACACTTTCCCCAAACAGGTGGGGGCCCAGAGCATTTTGGTCCTCAGTGCTCCTCAGTGAGGTCCACCAACTTCAGTCTTCCCGGCCTGAGACCTTCCTTCCAGTGGCTCCAAAAGTGGAGTCTTCTGTTCTGTGCCCTGGCCTTCTCATCCCTCTCACCCAGCAGAGGAATCCTACAGCAAGCTGACTCCTTTTCAGGGCCTTCCACCAAGACTCCATTTCTAGTTCCATGGACGGCTGCATTACTGCTTGAAGTGTTACTTCCTATCTGGGCTCCCAGGCTCTTTTTAGGGTGGCTAGAATGTTGGTGGCTTTTTGCCCCATTGCTTGAACTGTCAGTGATTTCCCAGGCCTATAAGATAAAGTTCACTCAACCTCTTTAGCTTGACCAAACTCCTACTAGGGCTTCCCTGACAGCTCAGTTGGTAAAGAATCTGCCTACAATGCAGGGGACCCCAGTTCGATTCCTGGGTGGGGAAGATCCCCTGGAGAAGGGATAGGCTACCCACTCCAGTATTCTTGGGCTTCCCTGGTGCCTCAGCTGGTAAACAATCTGCCTGCAATGTGGGAGACCTGGGTTCGAGACCTGGGTTGGGAAGATCGCCTGGAGAAGGGAAAGGCTACCCACTCCAATATTCTGGCCTGGAGAATTCCATGGACTATAATCCATGGGGTTGCAAAGAGTCAGACATGACTGAGCGACTTTCACTTTCACTTTCAAACCCCTACTGCTCCATGTTCCTCCAAGTCATGGGACACTTCCGTACTTCAGAGACACAACACACTGCTAACGAAACTATGACAAACCAATGGCTGTGAACCTGACCTTTTACCTTGAAACATCATCTAGGGGCCTGTACCCAGTGACTCTTCAACCTACACGGTCTTGGCTGGAAGCCATGTATCCCTCCTTGGAACTTATACCACCTGGTCTTATTTCCTGCCTTGTATTACAGGGCCTTCTGAATGTATCTTAATTCCTCTAAGTGCCTTAGGCCAAAGATTCTGTCTTATTTCTGTGTTCCCTCACCCTAGCAGTTCAGTTTCCCCCTAGGTTGGGATGAAGTCTGTATCACACACACTGCATGGCATGTACAATACCTTCAGTTTATTCCAATCTCCCCAGGTGCCTCCCCACCCTTGGACAGAGGTAGAGAAAAAAAAAAAAAAAACCAGACGTCTTTAAGATTACATTTCAATGAGTCTGAGAAGAAACCAGGTTCTGTAAGAGCAACAGAAAATAAAGAACGCCAATTCACTATATGTGCTGACTTTTGGGAACTGCCCTAAAGGGCTCTGTGAGCATGAGTTGTGAGGAAATAGCCCTTTCTGTATCATCTCCAAGCAGATAAAGGAGGGGCTCTTCTCTCTGACCTTTCCCATGGCTTCCTGTCCACCTGCTCAGTGTCCCACCTTGCCATTAAAAGGACAAGAGGGTTCTGTGGATGATAAGAAAGATGTACATGAAAGAATGCTTTATGAAAAATAACGCAGGCAGGCACAGCAGCTGTACCTGAGAGAGAACTCGGGAGCATGCAAGGAGGTGAACAACAAGCAGTCTTTCCCCCGGGGGGATTGGGGGTTTACAGTTGTTCTAAGCTTTTTCTCTCAACTCTGTGTCTATTTGAAATGTACATTTGATGCCTCACATAACTTCTGCTTTTCTCTAGGGTATTTGTCGTCCGTGGCTCCTTGAACAGTCTGCATGGAAATAAATCTAGGACCCCCTTCTCAATCAGCAAATGACTGTTTCTTCCCTACAGCTTCTTTGGTTGTGCACAGGGGACACTGGAATGATTAAGGAACCCAGGGGCGGAGAGAACACAAAACACTTAGAATAGGAAGCTGCTGCCCTGTTTTCAGAAACTGACATCCAGTCCCATGAAGAAGACGTGTCTGCTAACTTCACCGTCCTCTCGGTCACGGAAGGGTGGATGTGCTGTCACCACACTGGCTGGGGGAGACCTAAGCTAAGAAGACAATCACTGGAAGGAGGTTAGTTTATTGGTCTCCAGGGGAGAGAGTTATCAGCTAGGGAATGCATTGAAGGGCCAGGGCTGGGGGCGCCTCACATAACCTTGCGCAGGTGGTGAAAGCTCTGCACGGTCTTGTCCACAGCATCATCCATGGTGACCAGCGGCCGGTAGCCCAGGAGTTTTTTGGCTTTCTCGCAGCTGTAGTAGTGGAACGTGCCGGCCAGTGCGACCCGAATGGGCGTGAAAGTGGGCTGAAGCTGGATGACAGGACTGATCACCATCACCAGGAGGGACACCAGGAGGGCTAGATAGTAAGCCAGCCAGTAGGGGATGTGGTACTTGGGGGCCTCGTAATTGAGGCCTGTCAGGATTCGGGACAGGAAAGTCCAGAAGGGGATGGGCTCATCGTTGGTGATGTGAAAAGCCTGCAGAGAGAACCAGAAACTAGGAACTGCTCCCCAGCAGTGTGGGGAGCGGGCCATGCTTAGAGCTCAGCCACAGCCTGCTGGCTCAGCCAAGACCAATATTTTGAGAAGCCAGGGGCCACTCACCGCCTGCCCACCCCAGCTCCTTCACAAGGCAGCTCAAAAGTAAGGTGGAGATTAAGCCCACACAGAGTGCAGCGTTTCTCGTCTGCAAATGTCAGCCAGTGAGTGACAGGCCTTTTGGGTTCGCAGCTACAGGCAACTTTCCAGTGTAGTGGGGAAGGTGATGAAGTTTAGCTGTGGGCCAGGATTTCAAGTGAAGCTTAGACTGTACTTGGGAAGGTACGTTGGTTATTTTAATAACTGTGTTAATCGTGGTAATGGATCTTACCTTCAGATGCTATGAACGGGTCGTATGACCTATCTCAAATGTGCTCCCTCCCCCCACCACGTTGAGAGTTCTGAGTCGGAAAAGGGCCAAAATCCAGGAGAGAAGAATGAGACCCCAATGGGGAGGGGATTCCAAAAGTGGGAGTGAGAAACAAGGAAGGGGGACCTAGGAATGTGCTCTCCCATCTCTGTGTAAGAGCTGACCTTCCCTTGTCAGAGGGCTTGACCACGGCCCAGTGGGATCCTAAGGTAAGTCTGCCAGGAAACAGGGTCAGAGAAGCAGTGTGCCAGCAGATGGCATCACAGGGACACACAGGGGCAGGAGAGCCAGCCGCTGTCAAGCAGGTGGAAGCAGGTGCATTACCTTCCCGCCCAAGGTGGTGTCCCGGGAGAGGTGCTCTGCAGCCAGGATGTGTCCATGGACCACGTTCTCCACAAAGGTAAAGTCTACCAAGTTCTTCCCGTTCCTGCAGATGCACAAGGAATGAGTCCCCTGTGCCTGGAGCACTCAGCTGCACACCTAGGAGAGCCCCTAGGCGTGGAACCAGGGTGCCGACCCACCTTGGCAATGCCAGCCCAGGTACACCTGGGCATCTGTGAAGATGTGCTGGAGGCCAGGGCTCCTGGGCCTTCAGGGCCAAAGGGATATTTAGGGGCCAACCCATGAATCTGAAAGCCCCTAGCCCTGCCTGCCCCATCCTGGCATGGCCTATGCTGGTGGTGTCTTCTCTGGGCTCCAGTTTGGACAGCAGCTCTCAACTCCTTCCAGGGCACTGTGGGCTAATGTGTTGCTCTGGCCTCAAGAGTTCTCTGCTATCTCTTTCTAGTCCTGCGGCAGGGAGGCTGAGCGAGAGGCAGGGAGGCAAGGTGGCAAAGCACAGGGATAAGGGGGGAAAGAAAGGAAGAAAAGAGAATGAAGGAAGGACGGATGGATGGATGGAAGAATAGAAGGAAGGAGGGAAGGAAAGATGTACTTGGGACACAGAACCACTCTCATCACCTGCAGAGGCCCAGAGGAGGAATGTTAACACCTCCCCTTGCCTTCCTAGATGCAAAGGAAAGTGGAGGGCCCGGCCCTTGACCCTGGGACAATTGTTTCCCCTCTGAGTCAGTTTCCTGAATTTCCAAACATGGACACAAATATTTTTCCAGCCTGCCTGATAGGGTTCATGGGGCAGAAATCCATGTCTCCCTGGAACCTGTGACTATGACCTTATCTGGAGATGAGGTCTTTGAATATATAATTAGTTAAGACGAGGTTGCGCTAGAGTAGGGTGGGCCTTAAACCTAATGACTGGTGTCCTTATAAGAGGAGGGATCTTTTGGAAAAGACACACAGAGAAAAGCATGTCATGTGAAGATGGAGGCTGAGATTGAAGTGACACGTCTACGAGCCAAGGGTTGCTGGCAGCCATGTGAGGCTGGGAGCAAGGCCTGGAACAGACCCCCTCAGAGCCTCCACAGGGAGCCAACCCCACCAATACCTGGATTTTGGAGTCCTGGACTCCAGCACAGGGAGTGAACCCATTTTTGTTATTCTCGGCCTCATTTCTTGTGGCAGCCGCAAGAAATGGACAATAGGCAGAAGACAAGGCCACAGGAGAAAAGGGCCGACAGTGACTAACCCTTGTTTCAGGGGCCGGGCGGGGGGCATAGAGGGGGGCAGTCAGGGGCCAACTTACCCGATCACGAACTTCATCTTGCCTTTCTTGGCTGCCTCGATGAGAATGGGGACCAACTGGTTGTCCCTTGGGCCAAAAATGCCATGAGGGCGGATGGCTATGGTCAGGAAATTCTTCTCGGGATCATTGGCACCCAGGACTGCCTGCAGGAGAGCGAAGGGAGTGTGTGGGTTGCAGACACTGAAGAATTCTAGACTATTTCTCTGTTCCTTTCTCCACCCCAACACCCATATCTGAAGACACAGGACAGAGAGCTGGGTCAAAGCCAGTAAGATCCAATAGAAAGGACTGGCTTTAAAGTACAGAGAAACAGGGTTTGTCTCAAAAGGAATAAAACTTCCCAAAGATCTGTTAGGTTGTTGCTAAAAATGGAGATCGCGATGAAATGAGATGGCCCATGTCAACTCATTCTACTACCTTACCAAGGGTTTCTACTCTACAGCGGCAAAATCCTTGCCCATGTTTTGGTCTGAGCGAGTTCAAGTTACTTGCCGACTGTTCACAATGGTCAGAGTTACTCAAAGGGGTCTCACTTGTGTTGACTTGTTGGGCACTCTGCTGGAAATAAGGTAAGCCTGTAAACGCCTCTGGGAGGCTCTCTGTACTCCAAGGAGCAAGGGGACAGACCCAGGACTGGAGCTTGCAAATGGCGAGGCCTCCACCTCTGCACTGTGAGGCCCTTGGGTTTCCCAGCAGACGAGCTCTTCTGGAACGTTCCAAGTTGGAGTAATAGCAAACAGATGGGGGGCAGCTAGTGCTCAGACCATGCAGGGAGACTCAGGCCAATTCAGTGTTAAGCTTTGCTTCCATATGTACTGGCTATGAAAGGAAACCTCAGTGGGTGCGGTCCACTACCAACACCTGGGAGAGTCACTCACAGCTGCCCAGCTGAGGTAAGCTGCCCGTGGCTGATGAACACCCATGGTCCGCAGTGTAGGGTGTCCTCCTGGTAATACTCTCTTGGACGTTAGTCCTGGAGCTGGCAACTGTCAGAGTCCCCATTATGTAGCCCAGACCACTGCTAAAACCAGGAGCTCCCTAGTGAAGCTGATTTGCCAAGTAGAAAACCACTTTCCCTTAAAATAAAGCAAGATCCTTCCATTGCTTGATTTTTTTTTTTTTAAAGAGGAGGGGGTGCAAGAGTACTAGGAAGGTGTATTCAAATGAAAACACACTTGAGTGTTTAGCTGAGTTTTGCCTGCCGCTTTGGATTATCATAAATTGTCTGATTTCTGGAGCAGAGGTTGAGTGCAGGCTCTAGAGCCGCATGGCCTCAGGAAGCTTCTGAATCTCTGTATCAGCTGTCCTCAACTGTCTTCTGTAACCTGGTGAAGATCACAGTACCTGCCTTAAGGGGTCATTATGAAGCTTAAATGAAGCAATTCCCCGTAAAACACACAGAGTGGCATCTGGCCACATTAGGCTATTCTGTTGCTATTTTTTCTGTTATCATCTTTACAACTGAATTTCATCTACAAATTTTATTTCACAAGTTATACAGTTAGGCTTCAGAATAATAACATATTATGTTGCTTCAGTCGTGTCCGACTCTGTGCGAAATGGCAACCCACTCCAGTATTCTTGCCTCGAGAATACTGTGGACAGAGGAGCCTGGTGGGCTGCTGTCCATGGGGTCGCACAGAATCGGACACGACTGAAGCAACTGAGCATGCACTGCATGCATGCGTTGGAGAAGGAAAGGGCAACCCACTCCAGTATTCTTGCCTGGAGAATCCCAGGGACAGAGGAGCCTGGTGGGCTGCTGTCTATAGGATCACACAGAGTCGGACACGACTGAAGTGACTTAACAGCATGTTCATAAACATTCTTCTTAAGAATCTAAATCCTGCAGATGTTCATGGAACTCGTTTGTCACTGACTCAACCAGTTACCAGGTACGTACTCTCTCTTGTAAGATCTTTGTCTCCGTGTAGTAGTCAATGGGTTTCATGGCATAAGGGAGGTCTTCGGTTCCATTCTTGATGTCAACACCCTCAAAGGTGACACTGGCACTGCTGGTTAAAATGAGTTTCTGGCAGAGGAGAAAATTAGATGCAAAAAAATGAGTCAGGAATGATCACTATATAAACACCATGAAGGTCACGTAGGAAAGGAAATCAAATGGCACATGTTCACTTTCTTTACTATGATGCCTTCTCTTTTCAGGCCTTCTTAAAACAATGCAAAGATCACTTATGCAGGTATGAGGATTTGAGACACATTATGGTATGACATTCTAAAACAGTGGATTTTACATTTTCCCTCGTCTTATCACAACTGAGGGATAGAAGACACTTCTGCTCACAACCTTGGCACATCAGCATACATGCACAGGCGTGGTGAAATGCTATCTGACAGGAAGGTGCTTTCTTATGAGGGTCCCCAGCTTTCGGCTATCCGGTTAAGGGCAGCCCATCCTAAACTGAACATCATTAGCTCAAATCACATCTCTATCACTTTTATTCAACATGGTCCTGCAAGTCCTAGCCAGCATGGTAGGATAAGGCAAACAACAAACTATTAAATATAACGATTTGAAAAGAAGAAACAAAAGTGTTTGGGGAAAAAAAAGTGTTTGCAAGTGTTGGAAATGTCTATATACAAAACACTACAAACATACAGAAAATATTAGACTTCAGCAAACTGCAGAGTACAAAACTGATACACAAAGATTAACTGGTTTCTATGCAATAGCAGTGGAAAATGAAAGATATTTCAATCAGCAGAAGTGAGGTATATGGAATAAATTTAACAAAAGATGTACAGAACCTTTATGAAGTAAAGTAAAAGATCTACGAAAGGCATTAAAGAGATAGAGAAATACATAGCAAGACTCCATATTGGAAAAGATGTCCATTCTCTCCCAAATTAGTTTTAGGTTTGATGCAATTACACTAACATTTCCAATAGGCTTTATCAGGAACTTGACAATCTGGTTCTAAAATGTGTATGAATGAGCAAAGGGCTAGGAATAGTCAAGCAAACTCTGAAGAACAGAGTTGGGGAATGACTTGTCCTACACCAGATACTGAGGTTCATGCTAGGGCAGGGCACAGGGGCCTGGGCACAGACAGGGCCATGGAGCATGAGAGCTGGGAACAGGACCACAGAGACATGCTCTAAACATCAGGGAAGGGACGGATGGTACAGTACATGCTGCTGAGCACCCAAACATCCTCTGCTTACCTCAGAACATATACAGACAGAAATTCCTGGTGGATTAGACATGTAAATATGGGAAGTAACACTTTAAGCCTTTGAGAAGAAAAGCAGTCAATGATCGTTTCATCTCTGTTGAGAGAGATTCCCTAAATACCACATAAAACCCCCACTTCCTGCACTGCTACCCACTGAGCGATCCTGCCACTTCAGTGACTATACCAGACTGTACTGTATTTCAAGACAAAGAAATCTCAAAAACATAATGCTACGGCAAGAACAAGCACCTTATGAAAGAAGGCAAAAAAGGAACCAAGAAGAAAGTGGTTGCCCATTTTCTAAAAAAGACTGGTATGATATGAAAGCACCAGCTATGTTCAATATAAGGAATATTGCAAAAACACTGGTCATGAGAACTCAAGGAACCCAAATCGCATCTGATGGCCTCAAAGGTCATGTTTTTGAAGTGAGTCTTGCTGATCTGCAGAATGACAAAGTAGCATTTAAAAACTTCAAGCTAATTACTGAGGATGTTAAGGGCAAAAACTGCCTGATTAATTTCCATGCTATGGATCTTACTTGTGACAAAATGTGCTCCATGGTCAAAAAATGGCAGACAATGACTGAAGCTCACGTTGATGTCAAGACTACCAGTGATTACTTGCTCTGTCTTTTCTGTGTGGGTTCTACTAAAAAACGCAATAATCAGATTCGGAAGACCTCTTAAGCCCAACACTAGCAGGGTGCTTACCTCAGCTGGGCAGCTGTGAGTGACTCTCCCAGGTGTTGGTAGTGGACCGCACCCACTGAGGTTTCCTTTCATAGCCAGTACATATGGAAGCAAAGCTTAACACTGAATTGGCCTGAGTCTCCCTGCATGGCCTGAGCATCAGCTGCCCCCCATCTGTTTGCTACTACTCCATCCTCAAGAAGATGATAGAAATCATGACCTGAGAGGTGCAAACAAATGACTTGAAAGAGGTGGTCAATCAACTGATTCCAGATAGCACTGGAAAAGACACAGAAAAGCCTTGCCAATCTATTTATCTGCTCCATGTTGTCTTCATTGCTGCTGCTGCTGCTGCTGCTGCTAAGTCGCTTCAGTCGTGTCTGACTCTGTGCGACCCCATGGACTGCAGCCTACCAGGCTCCTCCGTCCATGGGATTTTCCAGGCAAGAGTACTGGAGTGGGGTGCCATTGCCTTCTCCGGTTGTCTTCATTAGGAAAGTAAAAATGCTGAAGAAGGCCAAATTTGCACTGGGAAAACTCATGGAGCTACATGGTGAAGGTAGTAGTTCTGGAGAAGCTACTGGGGACCAGTCAGGTGCTAAAGTTGAACAAGCTGATGGATACAAGCCACCAGTTCAAGAATCTGTTTAAAATGCAGACTTTTAATGGTGACAAATAAAAGATCTTATTTGTGGTAAACAACAACAACAACAACATAATGTTGAGAGGAAAAAAAAGCAAGGTGCAGGAAGATATATTCAGTATATTATTTTTACAAAGTTTTAGAATTTCTGTTTTGGCTGTGCCACATAGCATGCAGAAGGACAGCAGTGACACTGAGGCTGGGTAAGGGCAGGACTGCAGCATCACTAATAATACTGTCACCTCAACATTGTGATGAGTATATGGGTGCTATATTATTCTCAGATCTTTTCTGCATGCCTGGGATGATTCAATGCAAAAACAGCAGAGTGTAATTCACAGAGCTCCAGTTAATACAGGCACAGTAGAAAGTAGTGAGGAGTGTGGGATTTACAATTGTCACTTGATTTGCTCCTCCACAAGTAACCAGGAGCTACTAATGTTGCTTAATAGGTGAGGAACCAGATTTGGAGAACTAAGTGATGTCTCTCTGCTAGTAACTCAGACCTGAGAAGGTATAATTTCCACCATAATGTAGCTTGCTGCATTGTTATAAACCCTTGTTCTCTGGATCACCATAATGGGGTACCAGCCACTAGCTAAATGGCACCCCTATCAGTCAAGCCCCTGATGCTTGGGGCAGTGACAGTGACATATGCCACAGATGCTTTGCGAACAAGAGAAGAGAGCTGTTGACCAGCCTCTGGTGTCACCACTTGGCACAACAAGAACAGGCAGTGTCTGGAAAAATAATATGACATTCCTTAAGACAGTAATGATGACCCTATATGCAAGGCAGCAAAAGAGACACAGATGTAAAGAATAGACTTTTGGACTATGTGGGAGAAGGCAAGGGTGGGATGATTTGTAAGAATAGCATTGAAACATGTATATTACTATATGTAAAATAGATGACCAGTGCAAGTTCGATGCATGAAGCAGGCACTCAAAGCTGCTGGTCTGGGACAACCCAGAGGGATGGGGTGGGGAGGGAGGTGGGAGGGGTGTTCAGGATGGGGGGACACATGTGCACCCATGGCTGATTCATGTAGATGTATGGCAAAAACCACCACAATACTGTAAAATAATTAGCCTCCAATTAAAATAAATTAATTAATAAAAAAAACTAAAACCTTAAACATAGAATAACTATATGATTCAGGAATTTCACTCCTGGATATTTACCCCAAAGAAGTGAAAGCAGAAAGTGGAGCAGATTACTTGCATACACATGTTCACAGCAGCATGATTCACAATAGTCAATACAGCCCAGGAATCTATCAAGGGATGAATGAAGAAACAAGATGCAGCGTAGCCCTCCAATAGGCTGTTATTCAGCCTTAAAAAAGAAGGAAATTTTGATCCCACTACAGCATGGATGAACCCAGAAGGTGTTATGCCAAGTAAAGTAAGTCAGACACAAAAGGGCACGTGTTATATGATTGCGCTTGTGTGGGGTCCTTAGAGGAGTCAAATTCATAGAGACAGAGAGCAGGATGGTGGGTTCCAGGAGCAGGGAGAGGGGGAATTAGTGTTTAATTAGTACAGATTTCAGCCTCCTTAGAAGACAAAAAAGTTCTGGAGATGGATGATGGTGATGGTTGACAGCAATGTGAATGTGCTTAATGCCACTGAACTGTACACTTAAAAATGGTTAAAATGGTAAATTTTATGTTTTACATATATTATTTATATTAAAAACATGTTTTTTAAAGCACAACAAAAAACACAAGCAATTTCTAAATTTTGTCACTCTTTAACCAAAGACTAATAAGGCTTAGGGTATTCATATGGTTTGTTCAGCAGCTCCCAGGGCCAAAATTTTAGGCTCTGCAACACTTTAGGAAGCAAGCCTGGCTAGCCCAGGAAGTGAACAAAAGCCCTGGCCCCCATGGACTTGGGAAAAGCCATCATACGTTCTTGACAGCACTCATTCCAGCTTTCCCCTTACCTGAACCCCAGCCTCTTTGCAAGTCTCAATGACATTCTTGGTGCCAATGTAATTGACTTTATAAAAGAGTTCCTTGTTGTTACTGTATGGTGGGGGCGATGCACAGTGGAAAACTGTGCTTACACCTTTCAGAGCTGGGTACAGGTCCTGGAAAGCAAACAGAGACAAAAAAAAAAAAAAATCACTCCTGCTTTATACAAGTAAACAGCCTCCTCACATTCCCAGTCTCCAATCTGGGGCATGAAGGTGTCTTGCCCTTTTATAAATGTCCAATCTACACAGAAATACATTCTCATTGTAAAAGATTAAAAGACACAAAAGTATATGAGGTAGAAACCATATTGTCCCTTTAACCACCTCCCTCCCCCACTATCTCTGCCCCAATAAAAACTGGTTTGGGGCATGAGAAGCCTGTGGGATCCAGAAAAAGATGTCCTTTTCATTATAGGGGGCTGCAATGCAAATGTAGGAAGTCAAGAAACACCTGGAGTAGCAGGCAAATTTGGCCTTGGAGTACACAATGAAGCAGGACAAAGGCTAACAGAGCTTTGCCAAGAGAAGGCAGTGGTCATAGCAAACACCCTCTTCCAACAACACAAGAGAAGACTCTATATATGGACATCACCAGATGGTTAACACTGAAATCACATTGATTATATTCTTTGCAGCCAAAGATGGAGAAGCTCTATACAGTCAGCAAAAACAAGACTGGAGCTGACTGTGGCTCAGATCATGAACTCCTTATTGCCAAATTCAGACTTAAATTGAAGAAAGTGGGGAAAACCACTCGATCATTCAAGTATAACCTAAATCAAATCCCTTATGATTATACACTGGAAGTGACAAATAGATCCAAGAGACTAGATCTGATAGACAGAGTGCCTGAAGAACAACGGATGGAGGTTTGTGACATTCATTGTAAAGGAGGCAGTGATCAAGACCATTAAGAAAGAGAAATGCAAAAAGGCAAAATGGTTATCCGAGGAGGCCTTCCAAATAGCTGAGAAAAGAAGAGAAGCTAAATGCAAAGGAGAAAAGGAAAGATATTTCCATTTGAATGCAGAGTTCCAAAGAACAGCAAGGAGAGATAAGCAAGCCTTCCTCACTGATCAATGCGAAGAAATAGAGGAAAACAATAGAATGGGAAAGACTAGAGATCTCTTCAAGAAAATTAGAGATACCAAGGGAACATTTGATGTAAAGATGGGCACAATAAAGGACAGAAATGGTATGGACCTAACAGAAGCAGAGGATATTAAGAAGAGGTGGCAAGAATACACAGAAGAACTGTACAGAAAAGATCTTCACGACCCATATAATCACAATGGCGTGATCACTCACCTAGAGCCAGACATCCTGGAATGTGAAGTCAAGCGGACCTTAGGAACCATCACTATGAACAAAGCTAGTGGAGGTGATGGGATTTCAGTTGAGCTATTTCAAATCCTAAAGGATGATGCTGTGAAAGTGCTGCACTCAATATGTCAGCAAATTTGGAAAACTCAGCAGTGGCCACTGGACTGGAAAAGGTCAGTTTTCATTCCAATCCCAAAGAAAGGGAATGCCAAAGAATGTTCAAACTACCATACAATTGTACTCATCTCACATGCTAGTAAAGTAATGCCCAAAATTCTCCAAGCCAGGTTTCAACAGTATGTGAACTGTGAACTTCTAGAGGTTCAAGCTGGATTTAGAAAAGGTAGAGAAACCAGAGATCAAATTGCCAACATCCATTGGATCATCAAAAAAGCAAGAGAGTTCCAGAACAACATCTACTTCTGCTTTACTGACTACACCAAAGCCTTTGACATGTGGATCACAGGAAACTCTGGAAAATTCTTCAAGAGATGGGCATACCAGACCACCTGACCTACCTCTTGAGAAATCTGTATGCAGGTCAAGGAGCAAGTTAGAACTGGACATGGAACAACAGACTGGTTCCAAATCAGGAAAGGAGTATGTCAAGGCTGTATATTGTCACCCTGCTTATTTAACTTATATGCAAAGTACATGATGAGAAATGCTGGGCTGGAGGAAGCACAAGCTGGAATCAAGATTGCCAGGAGAAATATCAATAACCTCAGATATGCAGATGACAGCACCTTTACGGCAGAAAGTGAAGAACTAAAGGGCCTCTTGATGAAAGTGAAAGAGGAGAGTGAGAAAGTTGGCTTAAAACTCCCATGGCTGATTCATGTCAATGTATGGCAAAAACTACTACAATATTGTAAAGTAAAAAAAAAATTAATTAATTAATAAATTAAAAAAAAAAACAACTCAACATTCAGAAAAGTAAGATCATGTCATCCGTTCCCATCACTTCATGGCAAATAGATGGGGAAACAGTGGAAACAGTGGCAGACTTTTTTGGGGGGGGCTCCAAAATCACTACAGATGTTGACTGCAGCCATGAAATGAAAAGATGCTTGTTCCTTGGAAGAAAAGTTATAACCAACCTAGACAGCATATTAAAAAGCAGAGAGATTACTTTGCCAACAAAGGTCCGTCTAGTCAAGGCTATGGTTTTTCCAGTAGTCATGTATGGATGTCAGAGGTGTAGTATAAAGAAAGCTGAGCACCGAAGAACTGATGCTTTTGAACTGTGGTGCTGGAGAAGACTCTTGAGAGTCTCTTGGACTGCAAGGAGATCCAACCAGTTCATCCTAAAGGAAATCAGTCCTAAATATTCATTGGAAGGACTGATGCTGAAGGTGAAACTCCAATACTTTGGCCACCTGATGCAAAGAACTGACTCATTTGAAAAGACCCTGATGCTGAGCAAGATTGAAAGTGGGAGAAAAACGGGACGACAAAGGATGAGATGTTTGGATGACATCACTGACTCAATGGACATGAGTTCGAGTAAACTCCATGAGTTGGTGATGGACAGGGAGGCCTGGGATGCTGCAGTCCATGGGGTCATAAAGAGTCAGACATGACTGAGCGACTGAATTGAACTGAACTGAATTTAAGAAAGGTACAGAGACTCAGGCTAAGGCATAAAGAGAGAATAATAGCATGTTATCATTTTGTGATCCTTTTGGGAAGCTTTCCTGTAGCTCAGATAGTAAAGAATCTGTCTGCAATGTAGGAGACCCGTGTTTGATCCCTGGGTCAGGAAGATCTCCTGGAGAAGGGAATGACAATCCACTCCAGTATTCTTGGCTGGAGAATTCCATGGACAGAGGAACCTGGTGGGGTACAGTCCGTGGGGTTGCAAAGAGTTGGACACAACTGAGCGACTAACACTACTACTACCATTTTGTGAAATCTTAACTAAGTATTAATAATAAAATCTAGGAACAATCAATAGATACTAACATCGTCAAAACAAAATCATGAATTATGTCCCTAGATACACTGATTATTAGCATTTTTCCACAACTTTCTCTATGTAGACATGATTTTTTCTTTGAAACCATTTGAGAGTAAGCTGCACAGAGGATGCCACTCTGCCTCTCAAGTCTACCCTAGGCCTGTTCTAAGAACTGGTAATCTTCCTCATGATTAGATTCAGTCTTAACACTTTTGGCAAGAACATCACACCAGTGACATAATGCCTTCTCAGGGCATCACCCCAGGAGGATTAACATGGCAGTTTGTCACATTGTTGGTAACGTTGATCCAATCACTTGGTTAAGGTAATGGCTGCCAGATTTGGGCCATCAAAAAAGTATCTTTCTCTCCAAGCAATCAAAAAGTAACCTATGGGGTGATCATTAGAGATCCTGTGAATATCTTACTCCCCAGCAACCTTCCACCAATTGATTTCAGCCTTCAGTGGTGATCCTCGCTTGGAACAACTTATTAACATGCTACTTGCAAATTGGTAAAATGTTTCTAAATTTTATTTTTTAATTGGAATAAATTGCTTTACAGTGTTGTGTTGGTTTCTGTCATACAACGATGTGAATCAGGCATCAGTTCAGTTCAGTTTAGTCACTCAGTCGTGTCTGACTCTTTGCGACCCCAAGAACCGCAGCATGCCAGGCCTCCCTGTCCATCACCAACTCACGGAGCCCACCCAAACGCAAGTCCATCGAGTCAGTGATGCCATCCACCCATCTCAGCCTCTGTCGTCCCCTTCTCCTCCTGCCCTCAATCTTTCCCAGCATCAGGGTCTTTTCCAATGAGTCAGCTCTTCGCATCAGGTGGCCAAAGTATTGGAGTTTCAGCTTCAACATCAGTCCTTCCAATGAACACCCAGGACTGATCTCATTTAGGATGGACTGGTTGGATCTCCTTGCAGTCCAAGGGACTCTCAAGAGTCTTCTCCAACACCACAGTTCAAAAGCACCAATTCTTCTCCACTCAGCTTTCTTTATAGTCCAGCTCTCACATCCATACATGACCACTGGAAAAACCATAGCCTTGACTAGACGGACCTTTGTTGACAAAGTAACGTCTCTGCTTTTTAATATGCTGTCTAGGTTGGTCATAACTTTCCTTCCAAGGAATAAGTGTCTTTTAATTTCACTGCTGCAATCACCATCTGCAGTGATTTTTGGAGCCCAGAAAAATAGTCTGCCACTGTTTCCACTGTTTCCCCATCTATTTGCCATGAAGTGATGGGACCGGATGCCATGATCTTAGTTTTCCGAATGTTGAGCTTTAAGCCAACTTTTTCACTCTCCTCTTTCACTTTCATCAAGAGGCTCTTTAGTTCTTCTTCACGTTCTGGTGTCATCTACATATCTGAGGTTATTGATATTTCTCTGGCAATCTTGATTCCAGCTTGTGTTTCTTCCAGCCCAGCATTTCTCATAATGTGCTCTGCATATAAGTTAAATAAGCAGGGTGACAATATACAGCCTTGACGTACTCCTTTTCCTATTTGGAACCAGTCTGTTGTTCCATGTCCAGTTCTAACTAAATCAGCCATAATTTTATATATATATATGTCCTCCCTCTTAAGCCTTCCCCCAACCCCATCCCACAGTGGGCTACAATTCTTGGGGTTGCAAAAGAGTTGGACACAGCTTAGAGACTAAACAAAAATGATGAACTTTTAATTTAGCTTTCACTTTTACTTTTTTACTTGGCATTCCTCTGTAATCTTTTTTTCAGTAATTCTATGGATGCAGGGATTCTTTTTGACTTCATTACAATCCACTACTATTATCTTTTATGAGGCTCAAAATGTCCCAGATTTGGCCAGTGGAGGCTCTTCAAATTGGTTCCTGTGTCCTTTTAACATGTTCTAAGTTAGTTTTTGAGTACTTAGTTTCGTCCTAAGAAAAATGTCCCAGGCTCACCTTGTACTACCTACCTCTGCCCCAGATTCCTGAATAGGATATTTTCCCAAGGACCCCTGGTTCGTTTTATGGGCAATGGTGTATAGAAAGTACAATCTGAGTACTACAAGTGCTTATTGCTTATTGGGGTGTTGATCCATGATGCCCCAAAGGAAAAAAAACAAACCAGAATCAGATCCAGCCTTTACCCCTTTATTCCACTAGAAATATGATACAAAGCATAGACATGACTTTTAAGTTTGTAGTACCCACATTAAAAAAGTAAAAAAGAGGCAATTCCCTGCTGGTCCAATGATTGGGACTCTGTGCTTCCAGTGCAGGGAGCCTGGGTTCAATCCCTGGTTTGAGAACGAGGATTCTGTGACCCTCGCAGAGCAACAAAAAAATAAAATGCTCAGATTGAGCAATGGGAGGAGGTGGGGGAGGAGGATTGTAACCCTAGAATGCCACCTGTAGCAAAACTAGCATTTGTTAGTGAGGGGAAAACAGCAAGAATAGCATGGGAGTTGGGGGGAGTGGTTTGAAGGGGAGCTGTCTTCATGGAGCATATGTTCTCTGGGTGGGGGGACAGATACCTAAGTTGACACAGTATATATCAGCTATGCCAAGTGTTATACAGAAAGACAAAGCCCAGGGAGTACCTGGTGGCTCAATGGTATAGAATCCAGCTGCCAATGTAGGAGATACAGGTTTGATCCCCGGTTGGGGAAATATCCCACATGCCTGTGGAGCAACTAAGCCCGTGGGCCTCAACTACTGAGCCTGCACTCTAGAGCCCCGGAACTGCAACTACTGAAGCCTGCACCCTAGAGCCTGTTCCACAAGCCAGTGCAATGAGAAGCATGTGCACCACAATGAGGAGTAACTCCCGCTCACCAAAACTAGAGAAAAATCCGAGCAGCGGTGAAGACCCAGCACAGCCATAAATAAATCAATAAATAACCACACAAACAAATAAAAATTATTTAAAAAAAAGAAAGAAAGAAACACAAAGCCCAGCAATTGTACTTTTGGATATATACTCTAGAGTAGCAGTCGGCACACTACAGCCTGTGGACCTTTTGTCAATAAAAGTTTTATTGGTACGCAGCTGCCATCACTCATTTATGTATTGGCCACGGTTGCTTTTGAACTATCTGTGCAGAGTGCAGTAGTAGTGACAGAGATGACAGTTACTGATTCTCACTAGTAACAATAGGTGTGTGTGTTAAATTCTTTCCTATAACTTCACAATTTTTCAAAAAAAAATTCTCTTTTGGAAACAACAACTTGGCTGGCCTCTGAGCAGAAGTCTGGTGGCCTCCCTTCAAGGGGCCTGGGGCAGTTGGCAAGGCTAAATGGTCTGTTACCTGTTGGCTGCAAAGGTCACCCAGGAAAAACTGCACGCGAGGATTGTCAAACCCTTGCTGAATGTCAAATACATTGACAGCATAGCCTCTTGCTAGCAACTGCTCCACCATGTGCTGACCCAGGAACCCAGAGCCTCCAATCACCGTGCACCTCTTGGCCTGCAGAAAGAAAGGGATGGCAGAGGGTAAGGGTGTGCTGAGAACTGGAAGCTCTAAGAGCCTGGATTCACACACCATGAGCCAGTGAAATAGCAGGTCCATCTCTTAGTTTGAAACTTTTCTTGAATCAAGTTGGAAGTTTCAAATAATTCTGGTGTTTTATCGTCCATGGCAACCTTCTCTCCTGGGATTAGTAAGGTGGGAAGAGATAGCAAATGATACTGAGGCAGACTTTGGTCACACTGGATGACCTGAGGAAAGTTCCCTGTCTGTCCAGTGGTTAGGACTTGATACTTGTGCTGTGGTGGCCTGAGTTCAATCCCTGATCAGGGAACTAGGATTTTACAAGCCGCATGGTGTGCCCACCTCCCCACCCCCATCAAAGTGATACCTTCTTGCTCCTGATAGGAGATCCCTGGGCACTTTTAAAGCATAGAACAAACCACACACACACACACACACCAAAAAAATCCAAACATGCCATCCGCTCAATTGACAGTGTGCACTTAGAACATCAGAAAAAACAAAGTAGAGTTTCCATACTTGCAGGGGAAAGTAAGGCCCTTTTGCTCTCCAACCACTACAGGGCTGGGCTCTGTGGCTTTGGGCTCATCACCTAAACCCTTCTCCCCTTAATACATCCATCTAAGACCGTGCTGTTGCCTGATGGGATCTCCTGGTGGGGATGTGGGAGGATCGGTGAGCTGTTCATCAGCCAGGCCCAGGGCTTTGCTTTCCCTTCTCTGAGCTCTGAGGAAGTTGACATATCAGATGAAAGCTATGATGCTTGCATTTCTCTGCAACACAGGTACATCATGCAAAATGCCTTCAGCCTGTGGTGCTGGAGAAGACTCTTGAGAGTCCCTTGGACTGCAAGGAGATCCAACCAGTCAATCCTAAAGGAAATCAGTCCTGAATATTCATTGGAAGGACTGAAGCTGAAACTCCAATACTTTGGCAGCTGATGAGAACTGACTCATTGGAAAAGACCCCGATGCTGGGAAAAACTGAAGGCAGGAGAAGGGGATGACAGAGGATGAGATGGCTGGACGGCATCAGTGACTCAGTGTACATGAGTGTGAGCAAACTCCGGGTGATAGTGAAGGACAGGGAAGCCTAGCGTGCTGCAGTCCATGGGGTCACAAAGAGTCGGGCATGACTGAGTGACTGAACAACAACAACCCAAGTACTCTTTTGGCTAAATTTCAACTCTGTTAACTGGGGATAATGGGAGGACAGAGGACCACATGCAGGACTTAAATATTCTGACTCCAGGGAGCTGATGCCAAACTGTAGCTGGTGCACGCTGATGAAGCTGGCTACAAGGGGCCCCGGAGGAAGACTTGTTATACCTCTCCTCCTTGGGGTCTTTCTAAAACCATATCTGGGCTTCCTTAAGATGACAAACCCCCATTTTTCTCTGAAATTATGTATAATAAATCAGTTGGGGATAGAAAGTGGAGATTTTAAAGAAATTTTGCTGATTAAAAAACCAACCAACCAACCTGCTATGTACTCCTTAAATACCTATATAATTGAGACATGCAGGAGACTGTAGGGGAGCCAGAGACTCTTCTATAGATCTGCCCCTCTAAACCTGGCATCCCACCTGCAATGGAGATGGCTCTGAAGCTTCAGCATCATTTGTTCAGGCATTCATAATCTCCTGACAGAGTCAGCCTCACTATGTTACCCTCCCCACCAAAGTATCTTTTAAGCCCACTGTTGTCTATGCTAAGATGACTGCCATATACCTGTAATCACAGCATGCTACATTATTTAAACCTTTACTAAAATTTCTAACACACGCCCAGGGCATAGGCAAATGAAATCCACAAATCCCACTCGATCTCCCTTTTGGCAATTCCTTCTCTTCCTGCTCTCCCCAAGTCAGCTGCACAGGCAAAGGCAGCTTTTTAGAATAACTCCAAAGGAGCTCAGAGTCTCTTGTTTATGGTATTTGGAGTCAAAAGTTACAAATTGCTTCAAAAGGTTGACAGTCTAATTTAAGAAAAATCAAATAACCTTGCTATCACATCTAGTGCAATTTCTTTTTTATTGATTTATTTTTTTAAAACATTTATTGGAGTACAGCTGCTTTACAATGCTGTGTTTGTCCAGTACAATTTCATTTCATGATTTTAAAGTAATTCTCTCTTTGACAGAGTGATGTGGATTCTTATATTGAAATGTTGCACCCATATTGCCTGGAAAGCATGAGTCAGAGGCTATGCCAGAGAGAGTTTTATAACGCTGAGAACAGAGCTGGCATTTACCTCAGAGAAGTCAGATTGTGATGGGACCATGGTCCTTGGTTACAGGCGATTATGTGAAATCATCACTTACTTTTCATGGCCATGAAAGACGATGTGGTTCAAGTGAGTCCAACAGACAAGAAGAAATATGTACTAATAAATAAGAATTAAATTCCAGATTGGAAACAGGTAGCGAGACTCAAGAATGGGTTATTGCAGGGAGTTATACAATCAACACCTTGGAGACAGTTTTAGGAATAGGGAAGAAAGCCATCTAGAAAAACTATTTAATTGCAAAATGATCTGGAGATAACAATGTTGTAGGTCCTTGGGTTTTTTCCAATCTTTTCTGTTTTCCCTTGTCATTAGCAGTGGACCCTTTTCTCAGAGAAGTCTTACAGAATGTATGTGTAAGTTAGGATGAAACTGTTCTTTTCATTATAGTAGTTTAAATGTGTAACTTTTACTTCCTATAAAGTCAATTGATGACAAAAAAAACCCCACCATCCTAATCCAGACTGTTTTTAGTTGTTGAGTATCAGTAAAACCCTGATGCACACAAATGAACTACAGCTGGCAAGGACCTTTGGTGGTTTGTCTGAGCACTAGAATCTCAGATTAATCCTCAATTACAGAGGCACAGAGAAGGCCTTACTCTGAGCTGTATGCTAAAACCAATGTGATCTGGTGACCTGTGGCAACCTCTTGGGAAGCTCTGATTAAGTAACATCTGATATGAACACATTTTACCTTGGTGTGATTTCATGTCTGAAGTGTTAGTTCATTGAAAGTGTAATGAACCCTCCCTTCATAGATTTTTGTAAAGCGTCTCCAGGAGGCCTGACAATTCCTTCAAGTCCCTTCTGACACTGGCGAGGTTCGAGTTTAGGAGGCCTTACTAGTGCCCTTGCTGGCCCTGGGAAGGCTTCTGCGATTACACCCAGAAGCACAGTCTAACCTGCTGGAGGCCACAGGAGGGCACCTAGGTGACAGGCAGTAGTTACTGCCACTTGTGTGAGTGAGGCTGCCTGGAACATATACCTCAGGGACCCCATGACTGCAGCTGTGTGTGTGAGCCCAGGGCAGACCAGTGAAGGAACCCCTACTCTTCACCACAAGCTGGGCCCAGTCCAACCTGCAGAATTGTGAACAAAGAAATGGGTGTTGTTTTAAACTGCTAAGTTCTGATAGGGTTTGTTACACAGCAGTAATTGATGCCTTAAATAATGACATATCTCCTATAAAGAAACAATTACTCAACACTAATTAATTTACTATGGTAACCCAGAGCTATGTTTCAATGGCATGCTGTTATGTACGTGCTAGACTTTCCCCTTATCTGGTTTTGGTTAACCTTTTTTGTGTCAGTACTCACTTTTGGAATGTCTTCTGTCAAACACGTCCTTGTTGGTTCATCAGCTGCTTGTTCCATTTTGGCTCCAAATGTGGCCCTGTCTGCAATCAACGTTTGTCTCCTTAAAAACATATTTAGAGGCAGACATTTATGTTGTACAAACTGAAACATCTTTTAGCTGTTAGTGTGTTGTGTGGATAACATCTCCTCCACCCCTGAGTTTTCACAGAGTGCTCAACTGTAGCTGCAGCTGCTGGAAGAAGCACTCAGGGAACATTCCTGGGATGCAGACTGTCCTCTGAGATGGGCCTGGATGGGCCCATAACTCACTACCATATACTTGGACTACAGGCAGAATGGGAAGCCACTTAAATAACCCCATTCATCAGTTACAATGAAAAGACTACCTCTGGCATCACAGCTTTTCCCACGGCACTCATGAGCTTCAATTACTCTCTATTTCTCTAGTGTCGATCAGTAGAGAAATGCACAAAATAGAGGCCCGGGTTCCAGTCCCGGCACTGCCAGAAAGTGTATCAATCTGCTCAAGCCATTTCTCTTTGCTGTAGGCTCAATAAAACAGACTCACTGCTCATCCCCATGATGCCAGGGCATGGGATGCTGGGAGGAGGAAGAATAAGAGGAGATAGAGCTCTCCTCTCTGGTGGAATTAAAGCCATCCTGACCACATATAGAACTCAGAGTGTCTGGGGCCATCAGAAACCCCCTGGGAAGTGGTCAGAGTATGGTGGTGACCCACCAGTTACAAAATGAGCTAAGGACTTGAATAGACACCTCTCCAAAGAAGACACATAGATGGCCAACAGGTACATGAAAAAAATGCTCCATGGTGTTAATCATCAGGGAGACATAAATCAAAACTACAACGAGATACCACTTAACCACTGTCGGGATGGCTATCATCAAAAAGTCAAAAGATTAGCATTGGCACGGATATGGAGAAATTGGAACTTCTGTACACTGAATGCAAAAACAATGCAGCTGCTGTGGAAAACAGTAAGGAGGTTCCTCAAAAAATTAAAATAGAACCACTGAAGTACATATGATCTAGCAACTCCAATTCTGGGTATATATTCAAAAGAACTGAAGCTACAATCTTGAAGAGATATGAGTACTCCTAAACTCTTTGCATCACTATTCACAATAGCCAAGATGGAAACAATCTAAGTGTTCATTGATGGATGAATGGATAAAGAAAATGTGGTATATAAATACAACAGAATACTATGAAGCCTTAACAAAGGAGGAAATTCCACAATATGAGATGCAGATGAACTTTGATAACATTATACCAAGTGAAATAAGCCAGTCACAGAAAGACAAATGCTGTGTGATTCCACTCATAAGAAGTATCTAAAGTAGTCAAATTCACAGAATCAAAGAGTAGAATGGTGGTTGCCAGGGGCTGGGGGAGGGGAAGAGGGGGAGCTACTGATCAGTGGGTAGAAAGTTTCAGTTAAGCAAGATGAGTAAGCTCTAGAAGTCTGCTATACACTGTACCTACAATCAACAATCTATTGTACATTCAAACATTTGTTAATATGGTGGATCTCATCTTACCTGTTCTTGGAAGTGAAAGTCACTCAGTTGTGTCTGACTCTTTGCAATCCCATGGACTATACACTCCATGGAATTCTCCAGGTCAGAATACTGGAGTGGGTAGCCTTTTCCTCCTCCAGGGGGTCTTCCCAACCCAGGGATTGAACCCAGGTCTCCCACATTGCAGGCAGCTTCTTTACCAGCTAAGCCACAAGGGAAGCCCAAGAATACTGGAGTGGGGAGCCTATCCCTTCTCCAGCGGATCTTCCCAATCCAGGAATCAAACCAGGGTCTCCTGCATTGCAGGCAGATTCTTTACCAACTGAACTATCAAGGAAGTCCTGTTCTTACAACAATAAAATAACAATTAAAAAAGAGACATTCTGATATAGGCTACAACACGGATGAACTTATGCTAAGTGAAATAAGAACTCTGGACACATTATACTACGTGAAAGAAGCCAGACACAAAAGGACAAATACAATAGGAGTCTACTTGTATGATGTCCGTTGAGTAGTCAAATTCTTAGACAAAGAAAGTACAGTGGTGGGTGCCAGGGCCTGGAAGGAGGCAGGGAATCGGGGAGTGATGCTAAGTCGGTATAGAGTTTCAGTTCTACAAGATGAAAAGAGGTCTGGAGACGAATGGTTGGGATGGTTGCATGACAATGTGAACCTACTTAATGCCACTGAACTGTACACTCAAAAATGCTTAAAATGGCAAATTTTCAGTTCTATTTTATTATAAATATATTCACAAGAATACTGTGAATGGGAAAACAAGACCCTAAAGAGCAACATTCTAGGAGTTGGGATTGTTACAGACCACACAGCAGAAGCCTCAAGTCTTTCTCCTTTAAAACTGCAGGTCTCTGAATTAAAATCATCCTTTAAAATTGCAGATCTCGGAATTAAAACCATTATGTATGCCTTTATTCCTCCAGACACACTGGGACAAGGTCTTAGGCTAAAAGGCATCTAGGGAAAGAGACTCACCTTTTAAGAGTGAAACCCAAGCACCTGGCTCTACTTCCGGGATTAAATACAGAGAGAAGGGAGTGAGCCCATGGTTGCCTTCCTGCTGGGGCCAGTCCCCAGCCACTGAGTCCTGGAGACAAAAGGACAGGAGAGTCTGTCCATTTCCAACCAGGTAGAGAGAGAGACCAGTGCTCTCTCCTTCACAAACACGGGAGACCAGGCTCTTTGTAAAGGGGAAAACCAGAGCAGCTCAGAGGAGTGCGCTGGGGTAGTCAGGGCCTGGCCTGCTCCTGTGCTTGGTCAGTGCAGGAGGCTCCAATGTGGCCGCCACAAGCTCGATACCCTCCTCTGTGGCAAGAAGACGTCTGTCTGCACAAGAAAAAGGCCAACAGGATCAAAGGCTTCCCCCTACTTCTCCAAAGGACTCAATCAGTTCCATCTTGTCCTTTCCGTCACTCATTCACCTCCCCACTAGTCTGTTGACTTTTAGGACAGAAAGGCCCTGGCTTTGAATCTGCTGACAAAACCAGCAGCCCGCCTGAGAGCTTCAGCTTATGCTGTTCCCTCCACCTGAAGGTGCTGCTCCCTGTCCTCTCCACGGTGAGCAGCTCTGCAGCCTTCAAGGCCTCGCTCAGTTGTCACCTCTGGAAAACTTCCTTCCCCTCCCCAGGCAAGACTAGCAGCTTCCTTAGCACCTCAGCATTGGTTTCTGTTTTCGTTCTAACACTGTACACAGCTGTAGGCTCCCCACTCTCCCCAGCCCCCGCCCCATGTCCATCTTAGCTGGCTGGGGGCAAGCCCCTGGAGGGCCAGCAAGAAGTCCGGAATGGAGTATGGGTGGAATTGTGCTGCAACAGCTGGTCTGAGAGGCCTCAACCGTGGAGCAGGAATCCTTCTGCTGACCTCAGTGGCTGTAGGTACAAGCCCCAAGGATAAAAAGGGAGCTGCAACTTGTAAAACAAACAAAAAAAAACAGTTGTAGAAAAGCACTCTGGTGTCGGCTCACTCCTCCACCCTTACAAGGCCACTGCCAAATAGAACCTGCAGAAGGCACAGCACCAACCTTCAGGGAGCCCGGCATCTGGGGTGGGACACAGGCTTAGCAGAACATTGCAGAAGTGCCTGTGAGTTCCAATGAGAATAAGCCCAGGCAGGGAAGCAATCCCTGAGTCAAGTTCTAAAGCCCTGGAGGTGTGAGCCAAAGAAGAGTTGGGTGTCCTAAGAGATAGTCCAAGGCCAGGGGTGGGAAGCATGAGGCGTTGGCACGGCCAGCCTGTTCTGCGACAAGTTGTGACAAAGTGAGATTGAAGTTAGATTGGGAGCAAAGTTCAGAACGTGCAGGTGCAGTGTGTTGGGCTAAGGAGTCCCCCTATGGGAGATGCAGAAGGCTTTGGAAGTTGAAACCAAGTGTGAGTGTCAGATCACTCTGGCTACAGTGTGGAGAAGACTTAACACAGAGTCTGAGGCTCTGCATGCGCCATATAAGGGGAATGACAAGAGTGAATCAGAGAAAAGAATTAACAATGCCTGAAAACTGGCTAAATGTCAGAACCTTTTACAGATGAGCACAACAGTTCCTCAGTATCCATGGGGCATTGGTTCCAGGAGCCTTCGCAGACACCAAAATCCAAGGAGACTCAATGTCTCTTAGATAAAATGACACAGTATTTGCATATAACCTATGCACATTCTCTCATATAGCTCAATCTCTAGATTACGTCTAATACCTAATACAATGTCAGTGCTATGTAAATAGCTGTAAATACTATGTTAATGCCATATACATTGTTGCCTATGCAGCGAATTCGATTTTTGCTTTTGAAACTTTTCGGAATTTTTTCCCAATATTTTCAATCCATGGATGGTTGTGAAGGAGGAAACAGACAGAACAGTGTCCATCTTGAAAGCAGGACTCCATCTTGGGCTGGACTGTGGACTTTGAGCTATATGCCCAGTATCTATGAAAACGACGTACCAACTGGAAAACCAGATCCCCCAGATGGAAGAGCCCCAGGGCTTGTACCTAGACTCTCCATCACCTAAAAGAATACCCTAATTATCTGTGTAACCAAATAGAATCATAAATTCTATTATGCTTATTGGGGTATGACCACAGGCCTATTGATAATTGTCCACTGTTAACTACCTAGGCTTAAGGCATACGAATCATGGGTTTAAGGCACACGAATCACCGAATCACCGGTTAACTTTGATTTTATCTTTCTTTTCCATTGTTCAGACTAGTTTCAGAGAATTTTGGGAGGTGGGTTTGAACACGTACACTTAGGGTATATAAGGTTTTCACAAAAACTGGTTGGGGTCCTTGGCTAAGAGGAGACTCTACCTTGGCCCCGCCGGTGTAATAAACTGCATTCCACTGTCTGCATTGTCCTTCTGAGTAAGTTTGTTTCCTGGAACACATGGCTACAACAACTGAATCCATGGATATGGAACCTGCAGATATGAAGGGCTGACTGTATATTATACCACTTAGATCCAAAAAGCAGCCAGTTGGGAACACAGTACTGGTCTCATTCAACAGATAAGAAACTGAGGCTCAGAGAGGTCAAGTGACTTGCCTAAAGTCACACTGCTGGTACAAGGCCAAGGCATAACTTGTGGTTGCTCCTACACTGCCAGGCTGTCACTCTGCAGACCCACTGGGAAACAGGCTGTGGAATGACACAAAGTTGGAAGGTCCAGCAGGGGCAAAACTGGGTAGGAGGCTCAGATGCCAGGCTGAGTCTGGACTTCAGTCTGCAGTCATGGGAAACCTCTGAGGGTTTAAGAGCATGGGGGTGACCTGACCAGAACTGTTCAATCAGATTAACCTGGTGAAGCAGGGTGGACTAGACAGGTGAGAAGCAGGAAACAGGGGGCCATTCACCACTTGTTCAACCAAGATTTACTGAGTACCTAGTATGTGTCCCCTCACTGTTCCATGTCCTGGAGTGCCAGCAGTGAACAAAACAGAGATGCCTACACTCACAGATTCTCTTCTAGCGGAAGGGCAGTAAAGAGCAAAATAAACAAGTAAAATACACAGTGACAAGCAGTATGGGATTGTGGACTTAAAAAATACTCACAACCCAAAAGTTGAGAGTTATGTTTTATTTGGTGGGAATATTTAGGTCTTCAAGCCTCGGGACAGCACCTCAAGTAACCCTGAGAGAACTGGTCCTAGGAGGCAAGAAGGGTAGCCAGGTTATATAAAAGTTCTGCAACAGCTAATCAATGAACATAGTAAAGTTGCAGGATATAAAATTAACACACAGAAATCCCTTGCATTCCTATACACTAACAATGAAAAAACAGAAAGAGAAATTAAGGAAACAATTCCATTCAACATTTCAACGAAAAGAATAAAATACTTAGGAATCAGTTCAGTTCAGTTCAGTCACTCAGTCGTGTCCGACTCTGTGACCCCATGAATTGCAGCACGCCAGGCCTCCCTGTCCATCACCAACTCCCGGAGTCTATCCAAACCCATGTTCATACTTAGGAATATATCTACCTAAAGAAACAAAAGACTATATATAGAAAACTGTAAAACACTGATGAAAGAAATCAAAGAGGACACAAATAGATGGAGAAATATACCGTATTCATGGATTGAAGAATTAATATAGTGAAAATGAGTATACTACCCAAAGCAATCTATAGATTCAATGCAATCCCTATCAAGCTACCAACGGTATTTTTCACAGAACTAGAACAAATCATTTCACAATTTGTATGGAAATATAAGAAACCTCGAATAGCCAAAGCAATTTTGAAAAAGAAGAATAGAACTGGAGGAATCAACCTGCTTGACTTCAGGCTCTACTACAAAGCCACAGTCATCAAGACAGTATGGTACTGGCACAAGGACAGAAATATAGATCAATGGAACAAAATAGAAAGCCCAGAGATAAATCCACGCACCTATGGACACCTTATCTTCGACAAAGGAGGCAAGAATATACAATGGAGAAAAGACAATCTCTTTAACAAGTGGTGCTGGGAAAACTGGTCAACCACTTGTAAAAGAATGAAACTAGAACACTTTCTAACACCATACACAAAAATAAACTCAAAATGGATTAAAGATCTACACGTAAGACCAGAAACTATAAAACTCCTAGAGGAAAACATAGGCAAAACACTCTCCGACATAAATCACAGCAGGATCCTCCATGACCCACCTCCCAGAATATTGGAAAGAAAAGCAAAAATAAACAAATGGGACCTAATTAAAATTACAAGCTTTTGCACAACAAAGGAAACTATAAGCAAGGTGAAAGACAGCCGTCAGCATGGGAGAAAATAATAGCAAATGAAGCAACGGACAAAGAATTAATCTCAAAAATATACAAGCAACTTCTGCAGCTGAATTCCAGAAAAATTTACGACCCAATCAAAAAATGGGCCAAAGAACTAAACAGACATTTCTCCGAAGAAGACATACAGATGGCTCACAAACACATGAAAAGATGCTCAACATCACTTATTATCAGAGAAATGCAAATCAAAACCACAATGAGGTACCATTTCATGCCAGTCAGAATGGCTGCTATCCAAAAGTCTACAAGCAATAAATGCTGAAGAGGGTGTGGAGAAAAGGGAACCCTCTTACACTGTTGGTGGGAATGCAAACTAGTACAGCCACTATGGAGAACAGTGTGGCGATTCCTTAAAAAACTGGAAATAGAACTGCCATATGACCCAGCAATCCCACTGCTGGGCATACACACCGAGGAAACCAGAATTGAAAGAGACACATGTACCCTAATGTTTATCTCAGCACTGTTTATAATAGCCAGGACATGGAAGAAACTTAGATGTCCATCATCAGATGAATGGATAAGGAAGCCGTGGTACATATACACAATGGAATATTACAGAGCCATTAAAAAGAATACATTTGAATCAGTTCTATTGAGATGGATGAAACTGGAGCCCATTATACAGAGTGAAATAAGCCAGAAAGAAAAACACCATACAGTATACTCATGCATATATACGGAATTTGAAAGATGGTAATGATATCCCTATATGCGAGACAGAAAGAGACACAGATGCATAGAACAGTCTTATGGACTCTGTGGGAGAAGGTGAGAGTGGGATGATCTGAGATAATAGCATTGAAACATGTATATTATCATATGGGAAACAGAACACCATTCCAGGTTCGATGCATGAGACAAATGCTTAGGGCTGGGGCAATGGGATGACCCAGAGGGATGGGATGGGGAGGGAGGTGGGAGCGGGGTTCAGGATGGGGAACACATGTAAACCCACGGCTGATTCATGTCAATGTATGGCAAAAACCACTACAATACTGTAAAGTAATTAGCCCCCAACTAAAATAAATAAATTAATAAGAAAAAGTTCTGCAACAAAGGGCAGGTAGTCTGAACATCAAAAGATTATTGTTTATTAAAGAAAACTAGACATTGTTAAGGAGTTTAGCACTTTTCTGTGTATCGGAACATGCAAGACATGAAAGAGTCTGGACTCACTGAAATCATTCTTTTGCATCTCAGCATATTTGAGGCTGGTTTCCTGTTTCCTCAAGGCTCACCACAGGGTGGCTGCAGTCTGATGGCTGCTAGATGGCAGGTATTCTTTCTTTCCTAAATTCCCTCAGGGTTCACCAACCCATGACATCCTTTGTTTATTGATATGGCAGGAAGTATTTCATTTTTCAGGATAAAAGTAGAGCAAGGTGAAGAGTTTCGGTGTCATGGGGGCTGCAATGCTAAAGAGGGTGCTCAGTGGGGGTTCAGTGAGAAAGGTGATAGTAGAACAAAGACCTACAGGAGGAAAAGAAGCGGAGGAAGCATGCAGAAGGGGCAGCTTGAGCAAAAGTTCGAAGGCAGGAGTGAGTCTGCACATTTGAATCCATTCAGGGGCTGAAGAGAGCCAGGGGAGAGGAAGCCCATCAGGAAGGGCCTTGCAGTTCACGGTCAGAACGCTGCCCTGCACTCATAGGGTGGTTGCTGCTGAAGGCCTTAAGTGGGAGAGGAGCAGCAGAGGTGGAAAAATGGATAGAACTTGAAGGCTGGTAAGTGGGAAAGGGGCAGGGAAAGAGTCAAATATGACCAGGTTGTGAACCTGGTTTATGCTCGAAGAGGGTAAAGGGCAGAATGTCAGAGAACACTTTCATTTCATTAATGTCAATAAACCTCAGGGTTGTTTTTTTTTTTTTTCCAGCCTGAGAAACGTCTGCTCTGGTTCGCTGTCTCCCTAAATACTGTGCCAACGCCCAGAGGGGAAGCAGGTAAGGGCTGAGAGATCTGCCCCCTCACGCGCACTCATGCTTCCTTCACTCCCTTCAAAGTCCGTTCTCAGGCCGCCAGATCACCTTCCCGGGCGGCTTTTAGTCAGGTAAGAACTAAAGTGATCCCGTCTTGGAACCTACTTTGGGGGTGGGGAGTGCTCTTGAACGCACACGCTCAAAGAAAGAGCCTCGGCTGGATTAGGCTTCCAAGTCCCAGACGTTAGAACCTCTGCGACAAGGCTCGGTACGTCCCTTCCCTTCTCTGGATCTCACACGCCCCGTGGGTACAGCGTCTGCTCCAACACGAAAGCTTAGTCTTCTCTGGGCCCTCGGACCCTAAACTCAAGTCTCAGGTCAGACCAGGAAGTCCCCGTCCCGGATCGTCCCACCCAATCCCTCGCCTTCTAGCCCTGTCGCCAACACAAGGGTGAGGTCGCAACCCTTACCGGTCCGTAGGCGCCCCGCTGGTTGGCCCCAGCGTGTCCACAGCCTGCACCCTCAGAGCTCGAGCTGCCGGTAGCCACCTTTTTCTCCCCGCCCGCGTGAGCCGAGGATCTGCCGAGGCTCCTCCACCAAGCGGATTGGCTTGGTTCGGTGCTGGCTTCGCCAATCTGCGCTCTCAGCGTGATCCTGCCCAATGAGGCTGGGCCGCGAGGGCACCGCCCCTCGCCCTGCGCCGGGTGTTCGTCGGGTTAGCCCCACCCACCCCAGCCCTGGGCCAATGGGGAGCGGCAGCTAGCGGTCCGCCAATGGGGAGCGAGGCCACGCGCGCGGGGCGGCGGGAACGGCACCGAGTCGGTGTGTACGTCTGTTGCTGTAACAACGGGAAGTGGAGTCCGTCCGAGATGGTAAGTGCTTGCCTCGGTCTCGAGCCCCTCATTCAGAGGCTGAGCCCTTCTCAGGCCTTGCAGGGCCCCGCCGCTTCTCCTGCGCGGTTCTTGGCTTTGGCGCACTCCTTTTTCTGAGAGCTTTCGTCAAAGGGTAGGATAGAGATGCCTGCCGTCCTGCTGGGCCTGTGATTCGCCACCGCCTCCCCTTCAGCCACAGCCGCCCCCCCCCCCCCGCCTTGGGGTTCCCCTGGCCTTCTCCAGCCCCTTCGGTGACCGTCCCTGGGCAAAAAAGGCTCGGATTCTCCGGAGGCCGTTACCAGTCTCAGACTGTGGCCTCCTGGCCGCTTCTACCAAAAGTTTCCGCACGGAGATGGGGGGTAGTTTATTATGTTTGGTTGTTAATGTGTATTTAAAATGTTAAATATAGGGACTTAGGGAAACGCTTTGAGCTTCTTGGAGAAGGCTCAGGTGTACTAAGAGGACTGAATTTTATTATTCTATATTGACAGAATATACATCTTACCTTAGTAACATTTGGCCAAATCTAGAGGTAATCAGAAAATCAGAGAAATTAGAGCAAAGCGGAGTAGCGTTCTAGGACCTTTTTAGAATTAAGGATCCTCAAATTGGGAGAACTGATTATCCGTACAGTTGTCCCCAGTCAGCTCCTTGGCTAGCTCTCTTTGGGGATGATTTTCAATAAGAGAGGTCCAAAAGAACAAGGGATCTCCTTGCTTGTACAAACAATAGTAAAGAAGAAGGAGGGACAGACCGTGCATAGAAAGATTTATTGCTCTTTCCAGCAAACCCTGATATCTCTCCTGTTAAGCAAAGTTTTGAAATCCGTTGGTATAAACTGTTTTAAATAGATGTGGTTGTAACTGGTTTTTTTTGTAAAATGTGGACTCGATTACATAATATTTTGCTTCTCTGTTTGTAAAACTTATAAAGGCCTCTAACTTTAAGAAGGCAAACGTGGCATCAACTACCCAGCGAAAAAGGATGAGTCCTAAACCTGAGCTTACCGAAGAGCAGAAACAGGAAATTCGAGAAGCCTTTGATCTCTTTGATGCTGATGGAACTGGGACAATTGATGTTAAGGAACTTAAGGCAAGCTCTGTATATTCCTGCTCTGCTGCCTCGAATTTCCTCTGCCTCTTTGTCTTCTGTGCTGTGTTTTCCTGTCTTTATTTACCTGAAGAATTATTAAATAAAATTAAGTGCACATATCAATTTGCTCAATGTTATAGTGGTTCCTATTCATCTTAACAGGATTGTAGCAGAGGCTGGCTTAATGCTGTCAGTACTGTCATTGGTTCTGCTCCTGGGTTTAGATGTGCGTGTTAAGATGATCCTCTTTTCATTGTAGGTGGCAATGAGGGCACTGGGCTTTGAACCGAAGAAAGAAGAGATCAAGAAAATGATAAGCGAAATTGATAAGGAAGGGACAGGAAAAATGAACTTTAGTGACTTTTTGACTGTGATGACTCAGAAAATGGTAAGTTAGCTAAAATGATTAGCATATTTTCCACCAATAATGGGGAACAAATTTGAATCTAGATATGAAAATGCCTTCACTGAAAAAAAGTTAAGGCAGACTGCAGAGTTCAGCTGATAAAAGAGAATATCTGTGACTGAGAACTAGGATGTTTAGGTTCTACTTGGCTTTTTCAAGGCCACAAAGTCAAAGTCATTTTGCCCTCTGAAAAGAAGTAAAAGTGTGATCTTCCGTCACCCAGTACCTGTAGTCACGGAGGCTGTCACCAAGACCGTGTGACATCCAGGCAGGGCAGAGGGGACGGGCTGTCACTTTTTTTGCTCTTTCTCCAACCGATATGTCAGTGTGATAAGCACAAGCTGTAAAAGCTTTAACAGTGCCAGTAATATTACAGTGTCTCAGATTTTGACAAGGCAAAGTCCCTGTACTTTAAAGTTTGAAATTCTTTCCTCTCCCATTTGTCATTATTCTGGATAGCCTCAGCCTGAGGCTATGTTTTTTTACCGGAGTGAGGATTTGGTCTTTTGCCGCTTCCAAGGTTGAATTCACCCATTCTCTAGTCTCCAGATGGTCCAGAGAGATGCTAAGATGTCACCTCACCTGTCACCCTCAGTCCCCTGAGTGTCCCACATAGGAAAGGTGTTCCCTTTGGTCCATTTCCCTTTGGCCTCCTGGCTCCTCCTTAGTTTGGCTCATCTACATTCTACTGGCCTGTGGAAAAGTAGCTCCATCGGTGTGTCAGGTGAGCCTCCCAATGCATAGGCCTGTTCCTCCTCTAATAATCCTGTTGCTTTGAAATCATCTTGTCACATCTGTATTTTTCTTCTGGGACTAATGTAAGAGTTCAGGAAGCTTAACATTCTGTAACAACCTAGTAAAGCTGCCCTGCATTCAGAGTTGGTTCCCAGATTGCTCTTATTAGGGGCTCTCACTGTCTTTAGCTACCTTTCAGGAATATTTGAAGTTGGAGCTCTTGGAGATTTTACTCTTTTCCTCTGTTAGAGTACTGGGGATCCCAGTAACACTTTGTGATCTCATAACAAGTGAAACATCCTTTTCTTTCCTTCCTTCCCCTCCATCCCCACCAAGAAGATCCCTCTTCCAGCAGCTTAAACAGTTTATTTCCCCTAAATCTAACTCCACCTTCTGTTCCCATAATTTAAAAACACATCTACTTTCTCTTTGGTTTGTACAGAAAATGTTCTAAATGCAAACCTTTATATTTCCTTTTTAGCCTCTGGGTTTATAATAATTTCATTGTTTATCTTCTTTTTCTGCCCTGGTTGCTGTGTGATCTTCTGTGACCCAGCACCTGTAGTCATGGAGGCTGTCACCAAGATCCATGTGACATCTGGGCAGGGCAGAGGGGATGGGCAGTGGTGGGGCTGTGGGACACAAGTCAGGATGAATCATGAGTGTCTCCCTGTTGTCATGTGTCTTATGTTCTGCTTGTTAAGTCTGAGAAGGATACCAAAGAAGAAATCCTGAAAGCCTTCAAGCTCTTTGATGATGATGAGACTGGGAAGATATCGTTCAAAAACCTCAAACGTGTGGCCAAGGAGTTGGGTGAGAACCTCTCCGATGAGGAGCTGCAGGTTTGTGATGCTCAGCCTGGAGCCTCGTGTGACTTTTCTGTGTTCCATTTTCTCTGGTTACATTTGAAGAAAAATGAGTGTTCTCTTGTTACTCTGCTGACCACTTAATTTTTCTTTTCCTAGTGAGACAAACCTATGGATGCTGCTCCCAGAAAAATATACTGATGGACAGTTTTAGGTTTTAGGAATCTCCCTAGACAGGGTGGCTTTTGAGCTGCCTTCTAGGCGATGCACATATGGCAAAGTATGACTTGGTTTTCAAATGACTTTTTAGGAACCAAGCTTATTATAAAAGTCAGGCCATTTGCAGCAGTTGGACCACATTGTCTTTTCATGCATCGTTATGAAAGCTGATTACTTAGTCACACTTTCGTTCCATTTATGAATTGCTCTAAGTGGAATCCTTCCTGTCCTGCAGGAAATGATTGATGAAGCTGATCGAGATGGAGATGGAGAAGTCAATGAGCAGGAGTTCCTGCGTATCATGAAGAAGACGAGCCTTTATTAAGATCAGTCTCAGCTTTTCTACCGTGAGCACAGGGAACTCGGTTTCGTGCCTGCCGTTGTGTGAAGCCTGGTTTTTGAAAATGTAAATTATTTTCCCCCACTGGCGTCTCGGTATAACTTTAGTAACAACTCTAAATATGTTTTCAACTTTTGAAAGTGTTCTTTGAAATTGAGGTTCTTTGTAAGGTGACCGGCTGACTGCTTTAATTCCCCAGGGCAGAACGAAAGCATGTTAGAATGGAGAAAAGGGTTTTTGAGCTTTCCGTCACCTGCCGTTCTGGCTGCTGTTCTGCCTGTATCGCTTAACTCTTGTCCTGCATTCCCACATTGACGCCACCGCCGAACAACTTCTTCTCAAGCACATGTTGTACCCATGTCACCACAAGCAGGGAGCATCTCTTCAATGGTTCCAATTTTAATTGACACCTGAGTGCAGCTTTCTCTTTTATAAAACCCAGTGAACTCTTACTTGCATTTGGATGTGTGTGTGTATGTATGGGCTATTTGTTTTCAAATAAAGCCTTTCTTATTTGAGCTCTTATTCTCTAAGGATGAGTTCTTTAGCCTTGACTATGAGTTCAGCTTCTAAATCATTTTGTTGAAGGCAGCCTGGTAGATCCCAAACTCCTTGCCAGCCCAAGAACAGAAAACAAAATAACCCTTTCCTACTGACATGAATTGGTTTTTGCTTTGGGAACCTGTCAGTTTGTGAAATTAGTTGACCATTTTGCATCAGCCTAAATGATGCCCTAAAAATAGTTTTGGCAAAGTGTACAGCTGGAAAAGGGTCTTACTGGTAATTTGTGCTTGGGATAAATTGGTGAGAGCCAGGTGATTATGACAGTAGGTAGAGCTTAGCCAACCTCTTGTCAGTTGATTTGCTGGGTGGTGTCTCAGAATCTCAGTGTGGGTTGGGTCCAGTGACCTTGTCCAGCTCCCTCTTGGCCCTATTGGAATGAACTACAAGAGAAACCCTGGCAGATGCCATTAAAGTCTCTGCCCCAGGCTGAAGGTGGGGAGCAAGAAGGGATGAGGAGGAATGAAAAATGACCAACATTCACCCACACATGGGTTTCAGACTTCTGGTAGGGCATCCTAATCCTGGAGAGGGTTGCCTGATTTAGCCAATAAAAAGAGGACGCTTAGGTCAATTTGAATTTCCGATCAATTTTTTTTTTTTTTTAGTATAAGTATATCCCATTTGGCCATTTTGTTGTTTATTCATCATTGATCTGAAATTCAGATCAATTTACCTGGGTGTCCTATATTTGAACTAGCAACCCTGTGTGTGCTGTATGTTAAAGAGGAGTGACCCCAGGCCTTGTCTCTGGACAGCAGCATCCTGGAGGGACTGCTCCTTGAGAAACACTGAGATGTGGGGGGAGCCTTGGAGCAGGGTTCTCATGTGGGCTCCACCTCTTCCTGGCTGTGTAATTTGCTGCAGGCTACTTCTCTGGGCACCCCAGGCTTCTTGTCTGTAGGGAGAAGAGTTCTGCTTAACTCAAAATCATTGGGGGTTCAATGAAAACTTGAAACAAAGGCTTGGATGTACAGTGTCCGAGAAGGAGGCGTTTCAGAAGTATTCATTCTCACTCATTCCTTTGTTGTGTTTGTCACAAGCTTTTTTGTTAAATGTGGGTCTGTGAAGCTTTTATAATTACTGTCCCCACAGTTGAGTTGACAGCATTTCCTGGGAGGATTTGACCTTCATCATATTGCTGTTTTTTAATAAGAGGCATATGATCTCATAAAAGACATACAGTATTGGAAAGGAGTGAAAAAAGTAGGCCCCACTTGCCATTTCACTGTTAACTGTCACCCTGGAAACATTCTTATCTCCTTCTGCCTAATATTCTCCTAAATGAAATAAAGTCAATTTCTTGGAGGAAGGGAGAGTGGCAAGTAACATGTTATCCCTAAGGATAGTGAAAGTGAAAGTGAAGTTGCTCAGTCGTGTCTGACTCTTTGAGACCCCATGGATTGTAGCCCATGGAATTTTCCAGGCAAGAGTACTGGAGTGGGTTGCCATTTCCTTCTCCAGGGGATCTTCCTGACCCAGGGATCAAATCCGGGTCTCCCGCATTGCAGGCAGAGGCTTTACCTCTGAGCCACCAGGGAAGCCCTAAGGATAAGGACACACAGAATGTTCTTACCAAATCTGTGCAGTTGCTCAATGGAGGGTCAGAAAGATGGGGATGGAGAAGGATCTGGGACCAGTTCATGGCAGAAGAGCGCTGCAAGGGGGTAGGGAGATGTGGACAGAGAGGAGGCTGGGGTCAGTTAGCTGGAGGGGATGGGAAGGATGGGGAGGGGATGGTAGGTGAGGCCAGTGAAAAGAGAAGGGAGTAGAGGTTAGTTCATGCAGGGCTGGCCCAAGAGGTATAGGGGGAGTGATTGGGTAAACTGGGCAGTGTGGGGGTGGATAGGAAGGGAGAGACAAGGTAGCTCAGTTCCCGAGGATGATCTACAGAGCTGGAGGGGGATGGTGGGGATGGGCAGAGAGAGGGAACAGGGGTCTGTCCTGTGAGTGGACCAGAGAGATGTAGGGGCAGTAGGACAGGGTGGACTCCGAGGGGGTCAAATCAACTGGAGATGGGTCAAAAAGATATTGGGGACTACAAGGATATTGGGGAAGTAAGGGACTGAGGTCCATCCATGTGAGTAGGATAAAGTGATGGGAGGGGAAAGGAGAGGGAGAGGGAGCAAGGGTTGGTTTCTGTGCACATGGATCAGGGATGTAGGAGCTTGGGGGTGCTGAGGGGAAGGTATGAGATCATGTTCAGCTGGAACAGAGAACTAGAGTGCGATCAGAGGTGATGAGGAGGGATAGGGTACAGAGTTCAGTTCATGTTGGACCAGAGAGCTGTGGGAGAGTGGGGGTGGAATTTTTATGATACAAGATTTTGATAGACTGGTTCACAGGAGGATGGGCTAAAGAGCTGTATGAGAGTAGCGGGGAGGGGAAAAGAGGGAAGAGGAGGGAGCAGGGGTTCCTACATTGGTGCTTTTGAACTGTGGTAAAAAAGACTCTTGAGAGTCCCTTGGACTGCAAGGAGATCCAACCAGTCATTCCTAAAAGAAATCAGCCCTGAATATTCATTGGAAGGACAGATGCTGAAGCTCCAATACTTTGGCCACCTAATGCGAAGAGCTGACTCATTGGAAGAGACCCTGATGCTGGGAAAGATTGAAGGCAGGAGAAGGGGGCGACAGAGGATGAGATGGTTGGATGGCATCACCGACTCAATGGACATGAGTTTGTGCTAGCTCCGAGAGTTGGTGATGGACAGGAAAGCCTGGCGTGCTGCCGTCCATGGGGTTGCAAAGAATCGGACACAACTGAGTGACTGAACTGAACTGAACTGAGGAGGACTGCTTCCTAGATGGAATTCTTAGACAACAGCCTTGCAGATATGTCCCTTGCCACTAGGTGGAGTCCCAGGACAGAGAGGCTCCAAGGAACGTTATCATGTGGAGCCCAGTGATTTAAGCTGGATCTTCTCAGGTGCCTTGAGAGGGCTGTGGTTCCACCCAACCTTGGAGTGTGATGAAGAGGATGCCACAGTGTCTAGAATCCTGGCGGGGCTGTGGACCACTCAGAAAAGCTACCAGGTGTGAACACTGATGGAATGATAGCTTGTCTGATTGGATACTTGAGTAAATCTAATTAAAAGAGAATAAAATGACATGTTTGCATTTCTGAGTGTTTGCAGGGAAAAATTGTTTATCTCCTACATGGCCTTATTGAAATTTCCCAGCTATTCCGAACATTTCTCAAGGGAAGGGTACCAAATGTGCTTTTGACTTCTTCATAGCCATGCTTTGTGCCCAGTAAAATGCTCTATTTACAATCAGTCCTCCTCATTTGCCAGCGTTGTTGATCCTGTACCAAGGGTTTATTAACTGATTGAGGATTCCAACGTTCTGTGGCTTTTTTCTGTTCATTGTGCCTTCTTATGGCCTGAATTGTCTTTCCTTAAAAGATATATTGCAGTCCTAGCCCTCAGGACCTCAGAATGTGACTATATTTGGAGACATAATGAGTTCACTAAGGTGGGCCCCCATCCAATCTGACTGGAAAAGGGAAATTTGGAATTTTGTATGCAGGCATGCGTAGAGGGAAGCCAATGAGGAGACAGACAATTATCTGTAAGCTAATGAGAGAAGCCTGGACTAGATCCTTTCCTCACAGCCTTAGAACCATTTCTACCAACGCTTTGATTTTGCACTTCTAGGTTCCAGAACTGGGAGACAATACATGTCTGTTGTTTAAGGCCTTGAATCTGTGGGACTTTGTTGTTTCAGCCCCAGCAAACTCATATGTGTCTCTCTTTCACTGAAAAACTTCCTTTATTCCTCCAAGTGTCTTTACCAGAAGTGTACATGGTGGTGTCAAGGAAACAGAAATTGGACATGGAGGTGTGCAGCCTCACCCCCACCTGCAGGAACTCCCCCCGCTTAATTTAGAGTGTAAGCTTGTCCATGGATGGGAGTCCATCTCCTTGGGAGATGTTGTACGTGGGTGAATATTTGTGTAATCCCTCATACAAATAGGTCCAATGATTACAAACTGAGCCTGGAAAGCATTGGAAAAATGAGTGACCAGAGGCAGTGTGACAGAATTTCAGATGTTGTTGGGGTTGTTGATTCTCACCTGCTATCTACAGTTTAAGAGCAATGCTTTCAGGATGAACCTGGCTCTCTGGAGAACAGACACAAACCTCATGACAGGCACTGTGAAGTAGTGGGGAAATGTCTCTGGAGCTGGACAAGTGAAATTCCATTATGTGACCTCTGGAAAGTTATCTAGAGCATCAGTACTTCATTGGTTTCATCTGTCAAAGGTTTTTATTTTCTTTTATTGGAGTATAGTTGATTTACAATGTTGTTTCAGGTATTTCAGTTTCAGGTGTAGAGCAAAGTGATTCAATTATACATATACATGTATTCATTCTTTTTCAGATTCTTTTCCTACATAGATTCTTACAGAATACTGAGTAGAGTTCCCTGTGCTATAAAGTAAGTCCTTGTTGGTGATCTGTTTTCTATGTAGTAGTGTGTATATGTCAATCTCAAATTCCTAATTTACCCTTTGCTCCATGTTTCCCCTTTGGTAACCATACGTTTATTTTCAAAATCTGTGAGTCTGTTTCTGTTTTGTAAATAAGTTCATTTATATTATTTTTTTAATTAGAATACCTGTGTGAGTGATATAATATGATCTTTCTCTTTCTGACTTACTTCAGTTTGTATGACAGTCTCTAACTCCATCCATGCCTCTACAAATGACACAATTTTGTTCCTTTTTATTGGCTGAGTAATATTCCATATATATCACATCTTCTTTATCCACTCCTCTGTTGATGGGCATTTAGGTTGCTTCCATGTCCTGGCTGTTGTAAATAGTGCTGCCATGAACATTGGGGTGCAAGTACCTTTTCAAATTATACTTTTCTCCAGATATATGCCCAGGAAGGGGATTGCTGAATCACATGGTAGTTCTATTTTTAGTTCTTTAACGGACCTCCATACTATTCTCCATAGTGGCTGCACCAATTTACACTCCCAACAACAGTGTAGGAGGGTTCAGAGGGGGTTTATTAATATAATCTACATCAAGGGCACTTGCAAGGATTAAATAATCCAATGTATCTAAAGAGCTTAGAACAGTACATAGCACATGGTAGGCATTCAGAAACATTTGGTGAACAAGGAAATTCAGAATTTGGCTAAAATCCTCAACTATAGGGTTTGGTAGTTACACCATTTATCCCAGTGGCACAATTTAGGGAGATACCTTTAGAACAAGAATTCCTAACCTGGGACACTTATGCTTCAGAGGCCCATGAATTACCCCAAGGAGGTTCTTAAATCTCTTAAATAACATGCATGATTTGTAGCTACAGGCAGATGGGCAACTTTCATCAGAACTAAGAGATTCTGACATACTGCCTCAGAGTTGGGCATTGCCATTTGGTGTGTGGAGGGAAATACATAAACCTGTAACATTGTGTTGAATTTCTTCATTCACCAAATGTTTTTTGAATCCATACCATGTGCTATACACTGTTCTAAGCTCTTTATATATATTGGATTATTTAACTGTGTAGTAGTAGTAATAGTCATAGTGTGTGAGACCTGGTTTGTGGTCCTCTGTCCACACAGGTATTCCCTGAAATCTGCCTGTTTCTTGGCTCTGCCCTGGTATTTACGTGAGTGAGCTCCAGCATCATTTCCATGCAGAGCCAGAGACTGATGCTTTCTTGCCACCCTGGGGTCTGGGTATCTCTACCACGCTGTCTCTGTCCCTGTCTAGACCTCCTCTCCCAACCCTTTTAGCCTTTATTAGCTTGAAAGTCAATCTTCTTGAAGGAAAATACTAACAAAAGATGATTTATTTTCTTTAAGAAGTTTTTCTCTCTCCACCTTATACTGATTAAAAGGCCTTTTACTTACCTGTCTTTAGCAATTTTTGAAAGCCTCAATCCATTTTCAGGTTCAGCTTTCCTGAAATGGTTCTTTGGGATTCATACCATTGCTTTTATTAAAAAGAAATCAAGCAGTGTATCTTTTCTTTCATTCTATCTTTTCAATTTATTTATCATTTATTCACTTCCCTGGTAGCTGCTGGAGAAGGGATAGGCTACCCACTCCAGTGTGCTTGGGCTTTCCTGGTGGCTCAGTCGGTAAAGAATCTCCATGCAGTGTGGGAGACCTGGGTTCGATCTCTGGGTTGGAAAGGTCCTGGAGGAGGGCACGGCAACCCACTCCAGTATTCTTGCCTGGAGAATCCCCATGGACAGAGGAGCCTGGTAGGCTTTAGTCCATGGGGGTTGCAAAGAGTCAGACACAACTGAGCGACTAAGCACAGCACAGCACAGCATGTCATTTCTTCAGCAATAATGAGCATCTATTTTGACTCAGGCCCTTAAGTAAACAAAATACAGACTCATGGGATTTACATTCTGGTGAAGGAGACAGAAGAACGATTGATCTCAATAAAATAAAGCGAGAAAAGAAGATAGAAAAGAATGGAGGGTAGCTATTTTAGACAGGATGGTCAGGGAAGGACTCTCTGTGGGGATGTTGTCATTCAGTTGCTCAATCGTGTCTGCCTCTTTGCAACGCCATGGACTGCAGCACACCAGGCTACCCTGTCCTTCACCATCTCCCGGAGCTTGCTCAAACTCAAGTCCATCGAGTGGGTGATGCCATCCAAGCGTCTCATCCTCTGTCATCCCCTTCTCTTCCTGCCTTCAGTCTTTCTCAGCATCAGGGTCTTTTCCAATGAGTCAGCTCCTTGCATCAGGTGGCCAAAAGTATTGGAGCTTCAGCATCAGTCCCTTCAATGAATATTCAGAGTTGATTTCCTGTAGGATTGACTGTGGGGATGACATTCAAGCAAAGACCTGAAGCCATGAAAAGATCTGGGGAAAGAGTACAGCAGCAGAGAGAATGACAAGTACAAAGGCCCGAGGAACAGTGAGGAGGTCCATGTGGCTGCAGCAAAGTGAACAAAGAGAAAAATGTCAGGTTTCAGAAGGCAGGGGTTGGGTAAGGTAAGGCCTCATAAACCCCATAAGTGAGGGTTATATTTTGCAGACGGTGGACTGCCATCACTGAGAACTGAGCAGGAAGATAACCTGCATTGTACTGGAAAGTATCACACTGGCAGCTGTGTTGACAATTGCATATAGGAGCAAGGGTGGAAGCATATATCTTTTTGTAATATGAGCTCATTTCCCTGCATAGGCACATGGCTGACTTTTAAAAGTCTCATTTGGATTATCTGAGATTGGGAAATTTCTGGGATAGTTTTTGCTGTGGAATTTGAAGTAATGAAGGCAGATTTCCCCTTTTTACAATCCTCCTTTTTCAGAGTCATCTTCCCTTCTAGAGTCTCTAGCAGTAGTACTGCAAATTGTGTTGTGTGCTATTTTGCTTTCTGCCTTTTTCTTCCTGGAGTCTGCTTTCTCAGGTCCTCTAATCTAAGTTCATGTTTGATGTCCACCCAAGCTTGTCTGTCCTTGTTATAAATGTCAAAATGTCATTATTATGTTTCTCTCAAATTCTGGTCATTTCCTCATCCATAGTCAGGTTTAATCAATCATTCTACAGACAGTGGTCTATAACTCCCAGACCTACGATTTCCCGAACTCTTAGTCCTTTCTAAACCATAAAGAATTGGGGCAATCTTGATCTTTGAATCATCAGCATTGGGCAGGAATTATTATTACCCCATTTTACAGATAAAATACCTGAGGCTCAGAAAGGTTAAGCACAGCAGCCAAGACTCAATCTCAGAGTCTCTGGCTTTAGAGTTCACGAGCTTTCTACTCTCTCTCTCTGCTGTCTAAGACAACATGCTCCTCGTTTCAATTAGTTTAAATACTTTTAAGTGAAAACTAGATGGTTGAGCCTATCCTTTTTCTCTCTGGGTTGATTAACATGTTTTTTCTATTCTTAATTCCTTACTTAGAATTTTGATTGCTTATAACACCTATCAAGGCAATTACTTAAATACACCACAGCTTCCTGCTATGGGTTTGGTCTCCAAAGCAGTTCGTGTGACCAGTCCAATTATTAATTTTATGTGTCAACTTGACTGAATCATGGGGTGTCAGATGTTATTTTGGGTGTTTCTATGATGACGTTTTTGGATGAGATTTAACATTTACTTCTATGGACGGAGAAAAGCTCTCCTTAACGTGGTTGGTCCTCATTCAATCAGTGGAAGGCATGAGTAGAGCAAAAAAGGCTGACAATTCCACTGAGTCACAGAGGAAGAATCTCTTTTTTGAACTGGCACTCTGGCTCTTCCTGGGTCTTGAGACTGGAACCACACCACTGGCTGTCCTCATTTCTAGATCTTCACATTCAGACTGAAACTTATGCCATCAGCTCTCCTGAGTCTCCAGCTTGCTGACTCACCCTGCAGATCTTGAGACAAGTCAGCCTCTGTAATCCTTCCAGCTAATCTGTCCCTGTCTGTCTTTCTCTCTTTCTCTCTCTCCCTCTCTCTATATATGTATATGTGTGTGTGCGTGTATGCATGTGTGTATATATATATATATATATATATATATGTAAAACAAAACCAATAAGAGATGATTTATATATATATATATATAAAACCTTTTATTCTGGAGGACCTCAACTAATACAGCCATCAGAGGGCAGTGTCTTCTCAAACACTACCTGTTACCCATTTGAAACTGTCGGACATTTGTTTTCTTCAAGAGGGAGAAAATCTTTCTAATTCTTTTATCTCCCAGACAAACGAAGCAATTTCAAAGAGGGAAAGGAGCATAAACAATTGCTAGTATATGTGATAGGAAAAGGTCATTCCAAAACAGACCCAAGACTTCCTAGGTGATACGTTTTGCATGAGAAAGATACTAAAATTCTGCTGCTAGTGATAAAACTAGTCAACACAGCTTATTCTTCCAGTACATCAATGACCACATTATAACCAGTGGGATAAGCTATAGGGTAAGATTTCAGGGGTGGAATTTCTCTAACAGAAAGAACAGTGGAAGGGGTGGAAAGAAGGATGGAAATTGATATTAATTACATAATGTGTTTATACATTATGTATAATTTTACATTCATGCCTATATAAGAATATAAATGCAGAGAACAAGTTCTGAAAAGATGCACACCAAACTTTAAAAGTGTTTTTTTTCTGGGGAGAAGAAGGAGGGGGCTATAGTGAAATGGACTTCTTCCTTTTAACGTGCTTTGGGCTTGAATTTCTTAAAACAAGACTGTATAAATCTTATATGACTTTTCTATTTAAAAATATTAGTAAATAACACTTCACACGCATTAGGATGGCCAGAAAAAATGGAAAATAACAAGTGTTGGGGAGGATGTGTGAAAACATTGGAACCCCGGTTCATTGCTGGTAGGAGTATAAAATGGTGCAGATATTTTGGAAAATAGTTTGGTGATTTATCAAAGATTAGATATTAGACTACCATATGATCCAACAATTCCACTCTTAGATGTATCACAAAAAGAACTGAAAGTACAGACCTAAAAAGATGTTTGCACATTCATGTTCATAGCAACATTATTTACAATAGCCAAAAGGTGGAAACTCAAGTGTCCATCAACAGATGAATGGATAAACAAAATATGGTTTATATAGTACAATGGAACATTATTCAGCTGTAAAAAGGAATGAAAATTTGATACATGCTATAATATGGATGGACTCTGAAAACATTTTGCTTCGGGAGAAAAGTCAGACACAGAAAGACAAATACTGTGTTTGTCCACTTGTATGATGTACCTAGAATAGACAAATACGTAGAGATAGAAAGGAGAATGGGCTTCCTTGGTGGCTCAGTGGTAAAGAATCCACTTGCAGTACAGGAGATGCAGCTTCGATCCCTGTGTCAGGAAGGTTCCCTGGAGGAGGGCGTGGCAACCCATTCTAGTATTCTTGCCGGAGAATCTCACGGACAGAGGAGGCTGCCACGCTACAGTCCATAGGGTTGCAAAGAGTCAGACATGACTGAAGTGACTGAGCGCAAGCATGAAAAAATAGAGCGCAAGTTACCAGGGGCAGACAGGATAGGAGAGAGAGACATTATTTAATGGGGACAGAGTTTTCACTTGTGATGATGAAGTTTTTGAGTGTAGATACTTGCAATGGTAGCTATTTATGTCATGAAATTGTACATTTATAAACAGCTAAAATGACAAATATTATGTATATTTCACTGCAGTCAAGCAACCTGAACACTTCTTAAGAGTGAGGCCTGGACATGTGTTTGTTCATCATTGCAAACTTAGAGCCTAGTACAGTGCCTGGTGCACAATAGGTACTCAGTAGATATTTGTTGCATGAAAAATAAATGACTAATAAACTTAAAAAACTGTCTTCTCATTTGGGCAACCACTGTCAATTGTCAATTATTTGATGCACAATAAGAAGTATCAATACGAGCCTGATATATTTGGTTGTCGTTAGCATAAAGATGGTGTATCAGTTAGTGAGAGTTAACTGCTGTATCAAACAATCTCTGTGTCTCAGTGAGCTAACTCAATAAAGGATTATTTTTCACTCATGTCATAGTTCAAATCACTGGAGATGGCTTGGGCTGCTGCCTAGGCTTGACTCCGTACAGGATATCAGGGACCAAGCTTCCTTCTGTCCAGTAGCTCCAGAGGCCCCTAGGCACTTCAAAATCCCCACTGACTTCTTTGCATATGGCTGGAAGATGAGTAAAGAGACAGATCTTGGAGGACCATGTGTGAGATTTGAGTGGCCAGACCTGCAAGTTTCATAGTCTCTTTCCCCTACATTCATTTGGTGAGAAGTCAGTCACATGTCTACACTGAATCAGAAGGGATTCTGGGAAATGTATCCTAGCCACAAGTAAAGTAGGAAAGGGAAATGGTGTTTGATAAACATGTAGAATCGCCTGTGTCACAGATAATATAGATGTGGGGAGCCCTCCTAGGGTGACTGTGTAGTGTGCATGCTAAGAGAAGGCTGCCCAGGACCAAAGTCCTGGGAGCTTCAGTGTTTAGGAAATGGAAAGAGGAGGAGAGGCAAAGTAAAGAGACTGAAAATGAGGAAAGTGACTGCAGAAAATTTAAGGGAATGAAATGTCACAAAAGCAAGGGGAGGGTGTGTCAGGAGACAGACTTTAGCAAGAAGATTTCTGCGGAAACCAAAATGTGGGGACCTAGGGTGAAATGTGGTAAGTAGAGGAATGTATGTAGAACATTTTTGAGAAAGTTGACTATAAAAGGATAAGAAGAGAAGGATAGTACCTAGTGGTCATGTGGAAGTGTCACGGGAATGAACTTTTATTATTTTGTTTTTAATGGGAGAGAGTTGAGAATGTTTGAATGTTTAAAGGGAAATATCCATAGTAAATAAAACCAGTGTGGTATAAGACCAAGAAAAAAATTGATTATTGGAACAGAAGGAATGGTCTTGAAACAGACTTGAGTGTATATAACAGTTTGGTTTATGTCAGGGATGCTGGGAAAGGATGGACTGTTTCTTATGTACATACGTATGTGGCTATCTAGGTGTTTATTTTTCTTTTTTTCAGAAAGGATTTAAGGACACTTGAAAATATACATTCTGGTGACAAAATAAATGATTAAAGAAGGAGAAAATGATATGCTTGGACAATGAGGTGAAACATGCATTTAGGTTTGTTAAGTTTAAACATCTTTGACCATTTTAAACATCAGTGCTGAGCTGATTTTAGACACCTTGATCAATTTGTGCTGTGATTGATTAGATAAGTAATTCCATTTATATAACTTGCTCTGCAATATCACTTGTCAGGCAGAGACTCACATTTATTCTGAATGTTGCTGTGAGAATCCTGCAGTCCCTGCTCTTTGCCCTGTGTATTGCATAACAGCCTTTGACCACAGCAATAAAATCTAACATGAACATTAGGCACTAACTGTTCTGACTTCAGAAACGGCTTCCAAGTCACACAAGAACCTTGCTTTCATTTCTCTATAATTATATCTTGTTTCTGACCCCAAGTGAGCCATCCTATGCTGTATTTACCCTGAAGTCTTTCTCCTAAACTGTTTGATACCCTTAAGCCTCCACACACTCTTATGTCTACAATATCCACTTATTTCTTCTCTTCCCCAGCAGACTCATTCTTATCCTACATGATCCAGTTTACCTGTCACATACTCAAAGGGAATCTTTCATGATGGCTTGACTTGGATCTATGCTCCTCTCTGTGTTTCTCTAACCCCTGATCTCTGGCATCGCTCTGGTTCTACTAGGTTAGCAAGGTCATCTACTCCACTGACCTTCAACTCTGCATCCTTAGGGCCCAATACCTGGTACAATCAGAGCTGTCACAGTATGCATGGAAACTTTGTTGTAGAGAGGTGGGGATTTCCACTTAACAATCACAACTATCATTTTGACCTGCATGATGATCACAGATTTCTCAAGTATTACACTTCTGATTTGTGCATTTTTTTTTGTTTTCTTAATTTTTAAAAACTTTTTATTTTATATTGGGGTATAGGCGATTAGCAATGTTCTGATAGTTTCAGGTAAATGGGGAATGGACTCAGCCATGCATATACATGTTCTCCCCTAAACTCCCCTCCCATCCAGGCTGCCATATCTGTGCATTTTTTTTTCCCTGTGGTTTTGTATGTACATTGTATCTTGATAAAGCACTGTTAACAAAAAAATCCATCCTCTTAACCAACTGCAGCTGCTTTTGCTTTCCAGGGGAGAGCCATGGTTTTCTCTGGGTAGGTAGTTCTTTGCTTAGGGAGATACTTGGCTGCCTTGGGGATGAAAGGGGAGAGTCACAGAGAGCTGAATTTCACTCCACCCTCACCCCCGCATGAAAGCAGCAGCATTTGCATTTTCCTGGTACAGTCACTTTAACACTAAAGAAAAGTATCCTCTAGTGTTGAAGGGCTTAGGGATCCCATGTGACTGCTACTTTGCTTACTGACACTTTTCAAAGGCCTTTCATGTCCACTGTTTTGTTTGGTCTTCTGGACGGAAAATGTCAATATGGCCTCAGTGTCCTTTTGTGAAAGGATCTATCCAGGGTGATCATCTTAGCCTGGGGCACAGGTGCCAAAGACCAGGAAGCTTTGAGAAACTGGAATCTTGGGCAGAAATGTGCTGGTCATGGGCCCTGGGACAGGAGAGTCATGTCAGACATCCCTTAGCCCACGGGACAGCAGAGAGAAACAGATCCAGATGTTCTGAATTGGATAAGCTGCAGTGCAACCCACTCAGGCTGCCTGAGCTATCAACACAGCCTTGAGTGTCAGACTAAGCTGAATCTGAGTCCTGGCTTGGGCTGCTTGGTAGCTTGCATGACCCCAAGCAAGGTCATGCAATCCCTCCAAGTTGCAGGTACCTGCTCTGTGAGATACTCATGGTCTGTACCTCACACAAGTGGGAGCACTAAAGGACACATTGGTCTGTTGTGTGTGTGTTAGTCACTCAGTCTGACTCATTGTGACCCCACGGACTGGAGCCCGCCAGGCTCCTCTGTCCATGGAATTCTCCAGGCAAGAATACTGGAGTGGGTTGCCATTTCTTTCTCCAGAGGATCTTCCTGACCCAAGGATAAAACCTGGGCATCCTGCATCACAGGCAGATTCTTTACCATCTGAGCTACCAGAGAAGCCCCCTATTATCTGGTGGGGCCGCCATAATGAAATACCAACCACTGAGGGGCTTAAGCCTATTGTCTCCCACTTCTGGAGGCTGGAAGTCTGAGATCAAGGGGTCAGCATAGCTGTTCCTTCTGAGGCCTCTCTCCTTGGCATGTAGATGGCAATCTTTTCCCTGTGTCCTCATGTGGTCTTCCCTCTGCCTGTCTGTGTCCTAATCTCTTCTTCTCATAAGGACACGGGTCATATTGAGTTAGGGCCCATCCTAATGACCTCATTTAACTTTAATCACCCCTTTAAAGATCTTATCTGCAAATCCAGTCACATTCTGAGGTATTAGTGTTGGGGCTTCAACATAGGAATTTTGGGGGACTGAAATTCAGCCTAGAGCACATATTATCCCACGGTCTGACAAACAGGTTGTTGTTGTTGTTCAGTTGCTCACCCGTGTCCAACTCTTTACAACCCCATGGACTACAGCACGCCAGGCTTCCCTGTCCTTCACTATTTCCCTGAGTTTGCTCAAATGTATAGTGTAGGATAAAAGAAATAAGCAAGTATGTTATATTCTAATTCAATGTGTGTATGTGTGTGTGCAGAAAAAAGTGTTAAACTTACTCTGTAATCTTGAATATGGATGGAAATTATCACTATGAGCTATGAGATATTTTATTTTTAACCTTTGTGTGCATATAATTCCTAGCACCAAACACTGACACGATCTAGAAATCAGCCCAGCAGCAATGAGCCTTCTTGAAATTCCATTTCCCATTTAAAATAAAACAACAGCAAAAACAAAAATGGAGGTCTTTGAGAAAATAGCTTGTTCCAAGTATGGGGCAAGGAACATAACAGATAAGCATGGAACATCTTGTCATACTGCAAAATGAAGATTAGTAGGGTGGTGTTCAAAAGTCTTAGGATCCCAACTACCTGAAAGGGACTCATACTGGCCACAGAGGAGACCACTTCATGATCAGTAAGAATGAAACTGTAATTGATTAAGTTAGATAAAATTTGTCTAAATATACAAGCTCAAAATGATATTTTAAAATGACAATTTTGTGAGGATGCTAGATTAGTGCTTTCTTTTGGAAATTGGGAAACAAAGGGAAAGATTCAAGCATTTGTCAGTCCTTTATTATACAAACTATAGATGAGGGAAAGAGTGTCTTTATAGAAGTATTCCAACAAAGAAATGAAGGAGTAAGATAGCCTTGGATTATTGCTATTTGCAACCTCTAATAAATTAAAGATCTAAGCATTAAGAATCAGTGGGTACTGGCAATAGAAAAACAGACAACAAGATATAATGTGCCTCCTGATGAAGAATGCTGTCCCACCTACAATGTAGTCTTCCTCCTAAAATATCAAACTTGAGTCTGATTATACCTCTAAATCCAACTGCCAATGTGCAACACATGTTGAGGATACTCGGGCCTGTTAAACTATGACATGAGTATGCAATTGATGAAATGCTGCTAAGGGAAACTCCTCAGGGCAAAGGATTTGGTTCCGTTGACAAACAAATTATGGAAGGGAATAAAAGAGATAGAGGGAACACCTATAGATTAAAAGACTCTGAAAATGTGTTTATGTATGTGTGTGTATGTGAGGGGCTTCCCAGGTGGTGCTAGTGGTAAAGAATCTGCCTGCTGATGCAGGAGATGCAAGAGATGTGGGTTTGATCCCTGGGTCAGGAAGATTCCCTGGAGGAGGGAATGACAACCCACTCCAGTATGCTTGTACGGAGAATCCCATGGACAGAGGAGCCTGGTGGGCTGCTGTCCATGGGGTCACACAGAGTCGAACATGACTAAAGTGACTTAGTATGCAGACACACATTGCAAAATAAAAATTCAGGGCTGCTTGTTTAAAAATTGAATTTCAAAATGGTGAGAACAGAGCATTATACCAAGCATGCAGAGCACTTCTAAGCATAGGGCCCTTTGGGACCACCTACATTGTACACTCTCATCCATGATACTAGCTTAGTTCTAACCTTGGGCCTGCTCCTTAACCCAAGCAGATGTGTACTACGTGATCATCTTGGGGAAACTGCTTTAGAAACTGCCAAGTTCTGGGCTTGAAGATTGAAGAGCTTCCTGAAGCCCAGCATGATCTAGTTCTTGGTATCTTTGGGGCTCATTTTGGACTTTTCTCATTAGTTTGTGTACTCTACTGCACTCCTTCCTCATCATCCTCTCAAGACCTCTTGCCCAGTATGCAGCCCCCTTTCACTTGGCTATTGGCCAAGTGAATACTTCAATCTGAAAGTATCAGAGTGAAGGGGTACATACCATCCATTCCTGGGGCTCAGATTCACAGCTGTGCTCATGCCTCTGCCCTTGGGCTAGAGCAGTCTTGCTCTTGTGGCAGCCTGGGAAATCCCAGTGTTCCCTAGCAACAAGGCTGAACCAGAGCTGTTGCTAGGGAAACCCTGGGATTTCCATAGTTACCGAGAGTTCAGTGAGCATCTCCATTTCCACAGCTGAATATACTTGGTGTCAGCAGAAGAGGAGAAAGGAGAGCTGATGTTCTGCTGCCAAGGGGGGCTGGGCTGGTTCTTCTGAATCTCATTACCTGCACAAAGAGGAGCAAAAACGTCATCAGTAGGGACAGGATCACTCAAGACTGACAAATGGCTGATCTCTCTTTTTACACAGACCTCAAAAAAATGGCTGCTCAACTTGGTGTTAAGTAGTCTGCTGGGATCCCACCATAGTATGTTGCATCTACACATCTTTGTGCCCTCCCACTCCCAATGGCTGGATCTTACTGAGACTGTGTCCCCAGGGCCCTACATAGGGCAGGACATCTTAACCTCTTTGCTCATCTAGGGAAGCCTGTAGGGCCTGTCTCAGAATAATGTTTCTTAATGTATTAAACAAAATAAGAAGGGTTACAAAGGAAAGCAATTTTATTGAAATACAGTTATCAAAATATTAAAAAACACAATTGTGATATTGTAAAATATAAGTACATCTTCATTGATGCATTAAATAATATGATTGAATGATAGGTCTAGAAATTATTGTAATTAGGTAGTAGTGACAAGTGTAAAGAATGTTTGGAGAGAGCTGCTGCCATGGAGACATGATATGAAAATACCAGGTATTTCTCTTGGTGACAAAGTTGCTAATCTTCCTGTAGTTGGTTGCCTGCACTAGTGAAAATAAAGAATATTCTTTCCCCCACTTAATACTACAGACCTTCCTAAATTTTACTAGGCTGTGGGCTCTAATTTTTGACATTGCATGCTGTATGAATATGAATGAATGAATGCATGAACAGGTGATAAAAAAATAGGAGCTGAATAAATTTTCCAGGTTCCTTGAGCAAGTGAGTGGCACAGTGACCCACTTACCTTCAGATACCCTGCTTCCTTTAAGAGCTAAGGAATTTCAACAAATGGCTTGGAATAAAACAATGGGGTAACTACATGCAAAAGAATGTTGGACCCTCATCTTAACTATATAAAAAGTTAACTCAAGATTGATCAAAAACCCTAACATAAGTGCTAAAACTAAAACTCTTAGAAAACATAGAGGAGAAACTTCATGAAATCAGTTATGGTAGTGGTTTTTTGGATATGACACTAAAAGCACAGACAACAAATGGACAAGTAGATAAATTGGACTACATAAAAAATTAAAACTTCTCTGCAAAAAAGGAAGCAACCAACAGAGTGAAAAGGCAACCCATGGAATGGGAGAAAATACTTACAAATCATATATGTGGTACAGGGTTACTCTCCAGAATATATAAATAACTTTTACAACTGAATATTAACAAAACAAACAACCCAATTTGAACATAGGCAAAGGACTTGAATATAAATTTCTCCAAACAAGATATATAAAGGGCAAATAAACACATGAAAAGATGTTGAACATCATTAGTCATTAGAGAAATGCAAATCAAAACCACAATGAGATACCACCTCATACCCATTAGGATGGCAACTATTTAAAAAACAGAAAATAACAAGTGTTGGCAAGAATGTGGAGAACTAGCATACTGATCCAGAAATTTCTCTTTGGGTACATATCCCAAAGAATTGGAAGCAGGGTCTTAAAGAGATATTTGCACACTCATGTTCTTAGCAGAACTATCTGTAGTTAACCAAGAGGTGAAAGTAACTCAAGTGTCTATCAATGGATAACTGGATAAACAAAATGTGATACATAAATGCAATGAAATAGTACTCAGTCTTAAAGGGAAGGAAATTCTAACATCTGCTACAACATGGAACAACAGAGTGGTTACAAACTGGGAAAGGAGTATGTCAAGGCTGTATAGTGTCACCCTACTTATTTAACTTATATGCAGAATACATCATGAGAAACGCTGGGCTGGATGAAGCACAAGCTGGAATCAAGATTGCTGGGAGAAGTATCAATAACCTCAGATATGCAGATGACACCACCTTTATGGCAGAAAGTGAAGAAGAACTAAAGAGCCTCTTGATGAAAGTGAAAGAGGAGAGTGAAAAAGTTGGCTTAAGGCTCAACATTCAGAAAACTAAGATCATGGCATTCGGCCCCATCACTTCATGGCAAATAGATGGGGAAACAGTGGAAACAGTTGCATACTTTATTTTTTGAGCTCCAAAATCACTGCAGATGGTGACTGCAGCCATGAAATTAAAAGACGCTTACTCCTTGGAAAGAAAGTTATAACCAACCTAGACAGCATATTAAAAAGCAGAGACATTACTTTGCCAACAAAGGTCCGTCTGGTCAAGGCTATGGTTTTTCCAGTAGCCATGTATGGATGTGAAAGTTGGAGTACAGAGAAAGCTGAGCGCTGAAGAACTGATGCTTTTGAAGTGTGGTGTTGGAAAGGACTCTTGAGAGTCCCTTGGGCTGCAAGGAGATCCAACCAGTCCATCCTAAAGGAAATCTGTCCTGAATATTCATTGGAAGGACTGATGCTGAAACTCCAATACTTTGGCCACCTCATGTGAAGAACTGACTCATTTGAAAAGACCCTGATGCTGGGAAAGACTGAAGGTGGGAGGAGAAGGGGATGAGGATGAGATGGTTGGATGGCATCACCAACTCAATGGACATGAGTTTGAGTAAACTCTGGGAGTTGGTGATGGACAGCGAGGCCTGTCGTGCTGTAGTCCATGGGGTCACAAAGAGTCGGACACAACTGAGTGACTGAACTGATGAAGTGTGGATAATTAGTACAATGTGGTATTGCCATAATGATAGAAGTATATCAATGGAACAGAATAGAGATTACAGCAACAGACTCAAACATATATGCATATACAGACTACTGATTTTAACAAATGCCGAGAAAGATTAGAGAAGAAGGAAGAAATTTTCTTTTCAACAAGAGAGTCTGGGAACTTCCCTGGTGCCTCAGTGTTTGACTCCAAGCTTTCACTGCAGAGGGCATGGGTTCCATCCCTGGTTGGGGAACTAAGTCCTGCATGATGCAGGGCATGGCCAACCTAAGATTAAGAAAAAAAACTGAGTCTGGAACAACTGGATATGTATATGCAAAAAATAAATTTTGATCCATATCACAAACTGTATAAAAGAATAACCCAAATAGATGTAAAACTAAATCTTTAAATCTAGAAAAAACACTAATGAACATCTTTACTGCCTTTGCTTAGTCATCAATTTCTTAGGTATAGCAAAAAGCCCAATCCATTAATACAAATATCGATAATTTGAAGTACATCCAAATTAAGATCTTCTGCTTTTGAAAGACATTATTAAGAGTGAAAAAACAACCTAAAGACTGGGAAAAATATTCTAAAGTCAGATATCTGAAAAAGCCCTTATATCCAGAATATATAAAGGACTTCCTATAAGCATAAGAGGGAATAAAGCAACCCAATGCAAAATGGGCAGAAAATTTAGACATTTTTTCAAAAGACGTACAGATGGCAGATATTCACATGAGTGGAAGCTCATATATATTAGTAATTAGAGAAATGCAAATCAGAACCACAATGATATATTACTACAAAACTATTTGTTGTTGCTGTTGTTTAGTCATTCAGTCCTGTCCGACTGTTTGCGAACCCATGGACTACAGCATGCCAGGCTTCCCTGTCCTTCACCATCTCCCAGAACTTGCTCAAACTCATGCTCTTCGAGTCAGTGATACCATCCAAGCATCTCGTCCTCTGTCATCCCCTTCTCCTCCTGCCTTCAACCTTTCCCAGCATCAAGGTCTTTTCAAATGAGTCAGCTCTTCGCATCAGGTGGCCAAAGTATTGGAGTTTCAGCTTCAACATCAGTCCTTCTAATGAATATTCAGGACTGATTTCCTTTAGGATTGACTGGTTGGATCTCCTTGCAGTGCAAGGGACTCCCAAGAGTCTTCTCCAACATCACAACTCAAAAGCATCAATTCTTTAGCACTCAAACTTTATGGTCCAGCTCTCACATCCATACATGACCAGTGGAAAAAACATAGCTTTGACTAGATGGACCTTTGACTGCTTTTTAATATGCTGTCTAGGTTGGTCATACCTTTTCTTTCAAGGAGCAAGCATATTTTAATTTCATCGCTGCAGTCACCATCTGCAGTGATTTTGGAGCCCCCAAAATAAAGTCTATCATTGTTTCCATTGTTTCCCCATCTATTTGCCATGAAGTGATGGGAGTAAATACCATGATCTTCGGTTTTTGAATGTTGAATTATTTTATTGATTAATTTATTTTAATTGGAGGATAATTACCTTACACTGTTATGATGGTTTTTGCCGTACATCGACATGAATCAGCCATGGGTGCACATGTGTCCCCCCATCCTGAACCCCCCCACCTCCCTCCCCACCCCATCCCTCTGAGTTGTCCCAGAGCATCAGCTTTGAGTGCCCTGCTTCATTCATTGAACTTGCACTGGTCATCTATTTTACACATGGTAATATACAAGTTTCAATGCTGTTTTCCCAAATCATCCCACCCTCGCCTTCTCCCACAGAGTCCAAAAGTCTATTCTTAACATCTCTGTCTCTTTGCTCCCATGTGTATAGGATCAGCATTGCCATCTTTCTAAATTCCATATGTATGTGTTAATATACTGTATTGGTGTTTCTCTTTCTGACCTACTTCATTCTCTGTTAATAGGCTGCAGTTTCATCCACTTCATTAGAACTGACTCAAATGCATTCCTTTTTATATCTGAGTAATATTCCATTGTGTATGCGTACCACACTTCCTTATTGTCTGACGATGGACATCTAGGTTGCTTCCATGTCCTACCTATTGTAAATAGTGTTGCAATGAACATTGGGGCACATATGTCTCTTTCAGTTCTGATTTCCTCAGTGTGTATGCCCAGCAGTGGGATTGCTAGGTCATAAGGCAGTTCTATTTCCAGTTTTTTAAGGAATCTCCACACTGTTCTCCATAGTGGCTGTACCAGTTTGCATTCCCACCAACAGTGTAAGAGGGTTCCCTTTTCTCCACATCCTCTCCAGCATTTATTGTTTGTAGAGTTTTTGATGGTGGCCATTCTCACCGGTGTGAGATGATACCTCATTGTGGTTTTGATTTGCATTTCTCTAATAATGAGTGATGTTGAGCATCTTTTCAAGTGTTTATTAGCCATCTGTATGTCTTCTTTGGAGAAATGCCTGTTCAGTTCTTTGGTCCACTTTTTGATTGGGTTATTGGTTTTTCTGGTATTGAGCTGCATGAGCTGCATCAATTCTTTGATGCTAAGCCTTCTTTATGGTCCAACTCTCACATCCATACATGACTACTGGAAAAATCATAGCTTTGACTAGACAGACCTTTGTTGGCAAAGTCAAGTCTCTGCTTTTTAATATGTTGTCTAAGTTTGTCATGGACTTCTCTGGTGGCTCAGATGGTAAAAAATCTCCCTGCAATGTGATAGACATGGGTTCGATCCCTGGGTTGGGAAGATTCCCTGGAGATGGAAATGGCAACCCACTCCAGTATTCTCACCTGGAGAATCCCATGGAGGGAGGAGCCTGGTGGACTATAGTCCATGGGGTCGCCAAGAGGTGGACACAACTGAGCAACTAACACTTTCACAGGTTTGTCATAGCTTTTCTTCCAAGGAACAGGTGTCTTTTAATTTCATGGCTGCAGTCACTGTCCTCAGTGATTTTGGAGCCTAAGAAAATAAAGTTTGGCACTGTTTCCACTGTTTCCCCATCTATTTGCCACGAAGTGATGGGACTTGATGCCATGATGTTCGTTTTTTGAAAGTTGAGTTTTTAGCCAACTTTTTCACTCTCCTCTTTTACCTTCATCAAGAGGCTCTTTAGTTCTTCTTTGCTTTTTGCTATAAGGGTGGTGTCATCTGCATATCTGAGGTCACTGATATTTCTCTCAGAAATCTTGATTCCAGCTTGTGCATCATTCAGCCTGGCATTTTGCATGATGTACTCTGCATATGAGTTAAATAAGTAGGGTGACAATATACATCCTTGACATACTCCTTTTCAAATTTTTGGAGGTTCCTTAAAAAACTAAAAATAAAGCTACCACATGATTGAGCAATCCCACTCCTGGGCAAATATGCAGAGAAAACCATAATTCCAAGAGATACGTGCACCTAATGTTCATAGCAGCACTATTTACAATAGCCAGGACATCTAAGTAACCTAATTATTCATCAACAGAGGAGTAGATAAAGAAGATGTGGTGCATATATACAATGGAATATTACTCAGCCATAAAAAGAATGAAATAAATCTATTTGCATTGACATGAATGGACTTAGAAATTGTTATACTGAATGAAGTTAGAGAAAGACAAATATCACATGATATCAGTTAGATGGAGGGATTCCCGGTGGTTCAGTTGGTAAAGAACCCACCTACCAATGCAGGAGACACAAGAGATATGAGTTTGATACCTGGGTCAGGAAGTCCCCCTGAAATAGGAAATGGAAACCTACTCTAATATGCTTGCCTAGAAAATTCCATGGACAGGGGAGCCTGGCAGGCTATAATCCATCGGGTCACAAAGAGTGGGACACAACTGAGTGTGCACACATACACACACACACACACACACACACATCACCTAGACGTACAATCTAAAGAAATGGTACAAATGAAATTATTTACAAAACAGGAATAGAGTCACAGATGTGGAAAACAAACTTACGGTTACAAAGAAGAAGGTAGGGGGAGGGATAAATTGAAAGATTGGGATTGACATATAAAAACACTACTATATATAAAATAAATAATTAATAAGAACCTACTGTATAGTACAGGGAACTCTACTCAATACTCTGTAGTGATCTATATGGGAGAAGAATCTAAAAAAAGAGTGGATATATGTATATATATATATAACTGATTCACTTTGCTGTACAGCAGAAAATAATACAACATTGTAAATCAACTATACTCCAATAAAAATTAATTTTAAAAAAGGAAAAGAAAGAAAAAGGATAAAGTACTGTAAACCAACTGCACTTCAATAAAAAATTGAGAGCACCCCACTACAAAAAATAAAAATCTTCTGCATAATGAAGGAAATCATTAAAATGAAAAGCCAGCCTATCTAGTGGGAGAAGGTTTTTGCAGAAGACATATCAGATAAAGGTTAATATCTAAAATATATAAAGAACTCATGTAACTCAACAGCAACAAAAGATAAGCTACTTAATTTAAAAATGGGCAGAGGATCTGAATAGATATTTTTCCAAAGATGACAGGCATGCAGATGGTGAGAGGCACATGAAAATATGTTCAACATCACTAATTATCAAGGAAGTGCAGATCAAAACTACAATGAGACATCACCTCACACCTGTTAGAATGGCTATTATCAAAAAGATAAGGAATAACAAATGTTGGAGAGGAAGTAAAGAAAAGGAAATATTTTCACACTGTTGGTGGAAATGTAAATTGATGCAACCACTTTGGAAAACAGTACGGAAATTCCTTTAAAAATTAAGAATAGAATTACCATATAACTCAGCTATTTCACTTCTGGATATTTATCCAAAGAACGTGCTAAGTCACTTCAGTCATGTCCGATTCTTTGTGACACTTTGGACTGTAGCCTACCAGGCCCCTCTGTCCATGGGATTCTCCAGGCAAGAATACTGGAATGGATTGCCATGCTCTCCAGGGTCTCTTCCCAACCTAGGGATGGAACCTGTGTCTCCTGTCTCCTGCATTGGCAGGTGGGTTCTTACCACTAGCGCCATCTGGGAAGCCCACCCGAAGAACATGAAAACACTAATTTGAAAATATATATGGACTCATATATTCATCACAGCATTATTTACAAGAGCCAAGACATGAAAACCATCTAAGTTTTCATCAATGGATGGCTGGATAAAAAAGATGTGGAGACAACATGGATGGGCCTTGAGGATATTATGTTAAGTGAAATAACTCAGAAATAGAAAGAGAAATACTGTATGATTTTACTCATATGTAAAATCTAAACAAAACAAAACAAAACCAATGAACAAACAAAACAAAAACAAATGAATAGATACACAGAACAAATTACCAGAGGGGAAGGGAATTGGGGGTGAGTGAAATGGATGAAGGGGGTCAATTGTACAGGGAGATGGTAATTAGACTTGTGTTGATTACTCTATACCATATATAGATCTTGAACTATAATTCTGTGTATCTGAAATTTATATAATAAAAATTATTTTCTCCGTAGGAGAAAATCCTAACTTTTGAAAAGAATAAATATAAAAGATTTGATGAGAGAGGAAATATTTAATCACTGGAATTACTCAGAAATGAGGATTATGGTGTTGATAAAATAAGAACTGCTTTTTAAAATAAACTATTTTTAGAACAGTTTTAGGTTCACAGCAAGACTGAATGGAAAGTTCAGTGAGTTCCCACATACCCTTTGCCCCACACATGCACAAGCTCTCACACAACCCATATCCCACACTACACAGTATATTTGTTTCAATTAACTAAAAACTGTCCCAAGCAGAAATCACCAGAACCAGATGGAGGTAGAAAATTAAAACACAATGCTATTTAATGACCCGGATAACCATGATGGTGTGATCACTCACCTAGAACCAGGTATCCTGGAGTATGAAGTTAAGTGGGCCTTAGGAAGCATTGCTGTGAACAAAGCTAGTGGAGGTGATGGAATTCCAGCTGAGCTATTTCAAATCCTAAAAGATGATGCTGTGAAGGTGCTGCACTCAATATGTCAGCAAATTTGGAAAACTCAGCAGTGACCACAGGACTGGAAAAGGTCAGTTTTCATTCCAATCCCAAAGAAAGGCAGTGCCAAAGAATGTTCCAACCACCAGACAATTGCGCTCATTTCACATGCTAGCAAGGTAATGCTCAAAATCCTTCAAGCTAGGCCTCAACAGTACATGAACCAAGAATTTCCAGGTGTACAAGCTGGATTTAGAAAAGGCAGAGGAAACAGAGATCAAATTGCCAACATCTGCTGGATCATAGAAAAAGCAAGAAAATTCCAGAAAAACATCTATATCTGCTTCATTGACTATGCTGAAGCCTTTGTCTGTGTGGATCACAACAAACTGTGGAAAATTCTTAAAGAGATGGGAGTACAAGACCACCTTACCTGCCTCCTGAGAAACCTGTTTGCAGGTCAAGAAGCAACAGTTAGAACTGGACATGGAACCACAGACTGGTTCCAAATTGGGAAAGGAGGACGTCAAGGCTGTATATTGTCACCCTTGTGTGCTGAGTACATTACGCAAAATTCCAGGCTAGAAGACTCACAAGCTAGAATCAAGATTGCCAGGAGAAATATCAACAACGTCAGACATGCGGATGACACCACTCTGATGGCAGAAAGTGAAGAGGACCTGAAGAGCTTCTTGATGAAGGTTAAAGAGGAGAGTGAAAAAGTTGGCTTAAAACTCAACATTCAGAAAACTATGATGATGGCATCTGATCCCATCACTTGTGGCAAATAGATGGGGAAACAATGGAAACATGACAGACTTTATTTTCTTGGGCTCCAAAATCACTGTGGACGGTGACTGCAGCCAGGAAATTAAAATATGCTTGTTCCTTGGAAGAAAAGCTATGACAAATGTAGACAGAGTATTAAAAAGCAGAGACATTACTTTGCCAACAAAGGGCAGGATAGTCAAAGCTATGGTTTTTCCAGTAGTTCATAACTGATGAAGGACTGTTATCTAAAATATACAAAGAAGTCTTAAAACTCAGCAGCAAGAGAATTCACAACCTGATTAAGAAATGGTTTAAAGATCTAAACAGACACCTCAGCAATAAAGAGTTACAGATGGAAATAAGCATATGAAAAGATACTCTACCTCATATTTCACCAGAGAAGTATAAATTAAACCAATAATTAGATATCACTGCATATCATTAGAATTGATACATTCTGAAACACTGACAACATCAACTGCTGGTGAGAATATGGAGCAACAGAAACTCTCATTCATTGCCAGTGGGAATGCAAGATGGTACAACCACTTTGGAAGACAGTTCGGAGATCTCTTACAAAACTATGCTCTTAATCACACAATCCAGCAATCACACTCATTGGTGTTTACTCAAAGTAGTTGAAAACTTCCGTCCACAAAAAACCTGCACATAGATGTTTACTCCTAATTGTCAAAACTTGAATGCAACCAAGGTATACTTCAGTAGGTAAATGAATACATAAACTATGGCTTATCCAGACGATGAATTCATGCTAAGCCACTTCAGTCGTGTCCGACTCTTTGCAACTCTTTGGACTGTAGCTGCCCAGCTCCTCTGTCCATGGGATTCTCCAAGCAAGAATACTGGAGTGGGTTGCCATGCCCTCCTCCCAGGGATCTTCCTGACCCAGGGATCGAACCCTTGTATCTTATGTCTCCTGCATTGACAGGTGGGTTCTTTACTGCTAGTGCCACCTGGGAAGCCCATTGAAAGAACACGAAAACATTAATTTGAAAATATATATGGACTCATATGTTCATCACAGCATTATTTTCAAGAGCCAAGACATGAAAACAACCTAAGTTTTCATCAATGGATGACTGGATAAAAAAGATGTGGAGACAACATGGATGGACCTTGAGGATATTATGCTAAGTGAAATAAGTCAGAAAGAGAAAGAGAAATACTGTATGGTTTTACTCATACATAAAAAAATCTCTGTACCTCCCTCTAAGTTTTGCTGTGAATCTGAAACTGCTCTGAAAACCAAATTATGTTTAAAAAAATTGTCAGACTCAAGTCCCAACATTTCCATAATTACATTAAACCACATGGTCTAAATATGTCAAGTAAATGACAGAAAGTGAAAGAGTGAATTTTTAAAAAATGACTCAATTGTATCATATGTGTGAGAAACATTTCAAATATAATGATTTAAGTATATTGAAAGCAAACAGGAATATCACTGAAGCTAAATAAAGCTTGTAACAGTAAAAAAGTTGTAAACAATCAAATTGTCCTTACTAAAGGAATAATTAAAGAAACTGTTTCTTGCATACCATGGATTAGTTGTTGTTCAGTTGCTCAGTCTTGTCTAACTTTTTGCGACCCCATGGACTGAAGCAAGCCAGGCTTCCCTGTCCATCATCAACTCCGGGAGCTTGCTCAAACTCATGTCCATTGAGTCAGTGATGCCATCCAACCATCTCGTCCTCTGTCACCCACATCTCCTCCTGCCTTCAGTCTTTACCAGCATCATTCCCATCAGGTGGCCAAAGTATTGGAGCTTCAGCTTCAGTATCAGACCTTCCAATGAATATTCAGGACTGATTTCCTTTAGGATTTACTGGTTTGATCTCCTTGCAGTCCAAGTGACTCCCAAGAGTCTTCTCCAGCACCACAGTTCAAAAGCATCAATTCTTCAGCTCTCAGCCTTCTTTATGGTCCAACTCTCACATCCATACATGACTACTGGATAAACCATAGCTTTAACTAGACAGACCTTTGTTGGCAAAGTGATTTCTCTGCTTTTTAATATGTTGTCTAAGTTTGTCATTGCTTTTCTTCCAAGGAGCAAGCATCTTTTAATTCCATGGCTGAAGTCACCATCTGAAGTGATTTTGGAGCCCAAGAAAATTAAGTCTGTCACTGTGTCCATTGTTTCCCTATCTATTTGCCATGAAGTGATGGGACCGATTATGCCGTGATGTTTGTTTTTTGAATGTTGAGTTTTAAGCCAACTTTTTCACTCTCTTCTTTTACTTTCATCAAGAGGCTCTTATGCTCCTCTTCGCTTTCTTCTGTAGGGTGGTGTCATCTGAATTTCTGAGGTTATTGATGTTTCCCCTGGCAATCTTGATTCCAGCTTGTGCATCATCCAGACTGGCATTTTGCATGATATACTCTGCATAGAAGTTAAATAAGCAGGGTGGCAATATACAGCCTTGACGTACTCCTTTCCTGATTTGGAACCAGTCTGTGGTTTCATGTCCAGTTCTAACTGCTGCTTCTTGACCTGCAAACAGGTTTCTCAGGAGGCAGGTAAGGTGGTCTTGTACTCCCATCTCTTTAAGAATTTTCCACAGTTTGCTGTGATCCGCAGTCAAAGCCTTTAGCATAGTCAATGAAGAAGAAGTAAATGTTTTTCTGGAATTCTCTTGCTTTTTTAACAATCCGACGGATGTTGGCAACTTGATTTCTGTTTCCTCTGCCTTTTCTAAATCCAGCTTGAACATCTGGAAGTTCTTGGTTCATGTACTGTTGAAGCCATTCAGGTATGATCTAAATTAATGTACACCCATGGTGGATTCATGTCAATGTATGGCAAAACAAATACAATAGTGTAAAGTTAAAAAATAGAAAATAAAAAAAGTAAAAAGAAAACAACAACCATTTACTTTTATTACTCTGTTTCTTGACCCCATTAATTGTACCGCTGATTACTTTCACATTTCCAAGTAAATTCCTGTTCCAATGCTATGTTGTCTAATTTGGGATCACAAACCATGACTGAAGGCTTCCCGGTTGATTTTACAAATAGCAAAACTCAGTCTTGAATTGGATAAGTACAAATACACGTGAGATCAACATGAACTCAGATCAATTTTCTCATACTGTCTTAAATAATAACCCGGGAAAATCCAAATAAACAGAGATAGCTTAGCTGTACAAAATGATAGACAAAAAGTATAAGAAGCAAGACTTCACTACAATCACTTTTTATTTTCGAATTCTTCTGCGAACTGTGTAACTACTACATAAGTTCACATTTCCAAAACCATTCTAATTCCATATTATCTTGTTCAAAACCATGAAATAAAATGGAAGGGTTCCTAATTTCCTTTTACAAAATAGCAAAACTCTTGTTGAAATGGGTAAGTACAAACACGGTGTGATCAACGTCACTGACATAGTTAGACAATGAAACTCCTTAAGCCTTCTATTAAAAAGGAGTAATACCTGAAAAATTCCTAAAGAAAATAGAGATGAGTCCCCATGTCATTGTAGAGAAAAGGAACACAAAGATGCCACACATCAGGTTCTCCCAATGGGCCCAGGCACTCACTGCTAAGAAGGCTGACTGCTCCCTCTTCAATCACAGAAGGAAGGATCAGCCTCCCTTCCTGCCCCCAGGACAAGCTGTTGCATGTGGGCCTGGAAGGAGCCTGACTGCTTCTCTGGCTCAGAGTCCCACTTCCTCCTCCCTTGCAGCCTCTGTGGGGTGGGGGTGGGGGGTGGAAGGAGCTGGGACCCCTTCAACTGACTCTGTCCAGATACTCCAGGACTTTAAACTTGCTGGTCTCCTCATAGGCCCGGGGACCCCACAGGAAACTGTAGCGAGCAGGGTCGCTGTCAGGCACCTGCCGGTACTCCAGATAACCCTCCCGCACCCATACTTGGGTCAGCAGCTCCCTGGGCTCCCCATAGATGTAGTGCTCACTCCCGGGACACACCCCCATTCTGCTGAGTGCGCCCCAGATCACCTCCTCAGGGGCACATTCGACCTCCACAGCAATCAAGCACAGGACCACCACCAGGAGGCCGGCCATGGGCAACCTCTGCTCATCCCTCAGTGTCTCATTGAGGGTGAGACCCAGGGTGTGGACCAGGATATAGGTGTGCTCACTGGGGTCCACCTCCTTCACCTCCAAGCCACAGACCAGCTGCAGGTACTCTGAGGCTTGACTGAGGACCACCATGAAGTGGTCCTGGTAATCTTCGAGGACACTATTCAGCACTTCTGCCCTTGTGATTGGCTCCTTGGCGAGATACCTACTGAGCAGGAATTGTACCATCTCAATCTTCTTCACCCGTAGTGCATCTTGGAGCGAGGACCTGGCATCTTTCTGGTCATACGAGGCGCTTGGCACTTCATCTTTCCTGCTGAGGCCATGGTCTTCAGATTGGCTCCCTGGAGTGGCAGCCATGGCAGTGGGAGAGGGGCAGATACCCATAGGGCTCTGGGGGAGACTGGCTGTTGCAGCAGCAGCCACCTCCTCCAGGGTGCCCCAGACTGGGAGAGAGGAGGAGGAGTAAGCTGCATCTCCTTCCTCCATCTGCTCCACCTCCTCCACCTGCTCCTCCTCCTCCACCTGCTCCTCCTCCACCTCCTCCTCCTCACTCCAAATGAACTATGCCTCCATCAGACGCTCGTCCTCTCCTGGATCCTGAAAGACTCTCTCAGGCAGGTGGAGCTCATGCATCCCATGCATGATGACTAGGGTCGAACTGCAGACAGGAGTGAGGAAGGGGGACAGATCAGGATGACAGGCCTGTGGGAGAGGGGGATTGTGAGCGGCCTCGGCTGAGAAACACACCCTGGGCCATCTGACTCAGGCCACTTACAGGTCTCCTCTTGAGGGGTGCTCTCGGGTTTCATAGACTAGCTCCTGCTGAGCGGCCTGACTCCTGGCTACCTGAAGGAGGATGTGAGGTGGCTCCCCAGGGTGTAGCCAGCACTGCTTGAGGTTCTGGGGCTGACACGGAGGGGGAATTAGGGCCTTGTGGGGTCCCCTCTGTTCTGGGATAGGGAGTCCCTGGTGCACACTCAGGGGAAACAACTTACCTTGACTCCTGGCACTGCCTGGACCTCCTCTGCTCTCTGACCTCAGGACACCGGCCTCAGACCTCCGCCTTCACCTCCTGGTTCCTGCAGCCCCTGTGAGAGAAATGGAGGGGGCACCTCAGGGGCAGACTGTGGCACAGACTTACACCTTCTGTGATGGTAGGAGGGGTGGAATCTGTGAGGTCCCTCCATTGTGCAGTGGGAGGTCCCCTCAGGGATCCCTTGTAGTGCTCACCTTTCCCCTGGCCGGCCTGGACCATCCCCTTTGGGGACCTGCAGGGAAACTCAGAACAAGACCCGAGTCTGGACAGAAAGCGCTAAAGGGCCCCACATGTGGCTGCACCTGCCCAGGGCCTCCCAGGGGTCCTAGGCTGGGGAGATGCTTGGGCCTCAGCTTCTCCTCACGTCCCACCAGGCCTTCCAGCACTGACCACAGGGGCGGGGTTCTGCTCAGTCCTCCCTCGGGGTCCAGGGAGTCTACCCTCAGTGGACTTGAAGCCTCTGCCCTCTGGCCAAACACCTCACCTCCCAAGGCCCTAAGCCAGAGGTCAAGAAAATGCTCACCCTGCTCACCCCGTTCCAGGGACTCCAATATCCCCATCAAAGGCAAGGATCCCTCCCTGCGTTGGGGTCTAACCACCTCAGTCTTTCCTCGCATGGAGGCTGGATTCCAGGCAGGACCCGGATTTTCCTGTCCAACATGTTGAAACCCTGCCACTTTCACGAGGTCCCTAGTGTCTCTGAGACCCAGTATCAGGATATGCTGCACATGGTTGTTCAACCCGGGGACTACCAGGGTCCCCACTGGGGTCCAGCTCCCCTCACGCCTCCTTCAGGGTCCCCACCTTGACTCCCACTAGGACCTGGGCTCTGTCTTCTCCATACCTGAGGCCCAGCTTCTCACACCAGGGTCCCAGTCTCTCTGAGACCCGAATGTCAGGAAGTCCGCCGCTTGTACCAGGTCCCCAGTCTGAGACCTGGATGTCAGGAAGTCAGCGCATGCCTGTTGCACTCATCCTACTCCACAGTCGCCCTGGACTGACAACAGAGACGGGCTTCTCTGGGGTCCAGGGTCCTTTAGTCCCTCCTCAGGGTCCTTAACTTGACACCCCACAGACCTGGGAATCGGCCCATCTGAGGCATCGCCCCGTATGCGAGGTCTCCAATCTGAGACCCGGAAGTCAGGAAGTCAGTCCCCTGTACCAGGTCCCTAGTCTGAGACCCAGATGTCAGGAAGTCAGGCCATGCCTGTTGTGCTCATCGTACCCCAGGGTCTCCCAGGACCAACAGCCAGGATGGGCTTCTCTTAGTCTCCTCTGATTGGGGTCCAGCATTCCCTCAGCCCTCCCTCAGGGTCCTCATCTAAACTTCTTCAGAACCTAAGACTCGCCCCTCCAATCTCTGAGCCCCGCCCCTTATACCAAGTCTCCAGTGTCTCTGAGACCCCGAGCTCATGCCCCCACAAGAGTCGCCCCGGGCTGACAGCAGGTGCCGGGACCTGTGGGGTTCACTGTGTTCTCCCTCAAGGCCCTCATCTTGAGCCCTGGCAGGTCCGGGGATGCCCCTTGTGTTGACCGGAGGTGGGACCCTCACACCAAGGATGTCACTGCCCTGATACCTCCAGGGGGAATCTGTGGACATGACATCAGGGCTCCAAGCCCAGGGCTTCCCAGAGCTGAAATGATGCCCCCTGCATTCCTCAACCCTCCTTCCACTCTTCACTTTGACTCTCAGCAGGTCTAAGCACTACCCTCTCACCCTGAACTTGCTCCCCTTAGAACCAGGCTCTCCCCATCCAGGACCGCTGAGAGGCAAGTGGGAGTAGGGCACTCATTCCTACAACCCTGCTGGGTCTCTCAGGGCTGAGAGCATTGACAACCTGGATGTCCTGGGGTCCCAGAGCCCCACTCAGGGTTCTACCTTGACTCCTAGCACAGCTGGGTTCTTTCATTCTGCCGACCTGAACCCAGGCAGCTGACCCAGGCCCTCATTTCTCCCCTCCCAGTGGAATCAGTGACGTCACATCCGGACTCCACTACCCGTGGTCCCCCAGGGCTGTCGGGAGGGCTGCACATTCATCCCCTGGGGACCCTCAGTCTCCTCTGGTTCTCACCTTGAGTATCCTCAGGATGTGGGCCCCTCCCACTGCCCACCTGAGACTGCACCCCACAGACCAAGCCTCTGACTCCCCAAGTTCACTGAGAAAGTGAGGGGGAGGTGGGGGGCTCAGCTTGACAGCCTGGACCAGGGCCCCCAGGAGTCCCAGTAAGGATGGAGTTGTATTCTATAGGACACTCTGTTCCAGGGTGACTGGACCCCCTCATTCTCACTCAGGAGGGGGCCTCATTAACCCTTGACAGAAGGTTACAGTCCCAGCACAGATACTGGATGGGGAGCTGCTGTGCCCATGACCTTGGGGGAGCACAGGGAACCACATGCCTTCCCATGGGGGCCCCTCAGCAGCAACCAGATTTCAGAATCCCTTTGTTCTACCAGGTTTCTTTACTACACTGAAGAGGTTGAGTGAAGTCCTGTTGTTTTCAGGTTGTCTGCATTGTCCAGAAAACTCAGCAGTGGCCACAGTACTGGAAAAGGTCAGTTTTCATCCCAGTCCCAAAGAAGGGCAATGCCAAATAATTCAAACTACTGCATAATTGCACTCATTTCACATGCTAGCAAAATTCTTCAAGCTAGGTTTCAATAGTATGTGAACCAACAACTTCCAGATGTACAAGCTGGATTTAGAAAAGACAGAGACTGAACAACAACATTGTTCAGTGCTGATATAATATATATAGGTATATATATATATATATATATATATATATATATATATAATTTTATGACAGAATACCTACCCTTACTATTTGTGGTTCACTCGTTATTCTATTTCTCATCTACTCCTTCAGTCAGTTCAGTCGCTCAGTCATGTCCGACTCTTTGCGACCCCATGGACTGAAGCACACCAGGCTTACCTGTCCTTCACGATCTCCTGAGTTTGCTCAAACTCATGTCCACTGAGTTGTTGACACCATCCAACCATCTTTTACTCTGTTGCCTCCTTCTCCTCCCACCTTCAATCTTTCCCAGCATCAGGGTCTTTCCAAGGAGTCAGCTCTTCGCATCAGGTGGCCAAAGTATTGGAGCTTCAGCTTCAGCATCAGTCCTTCCAATGAATATTCAGGGCTGATCTCCTTTAGGATGGACTGGTTGGATCTCCTTGCAGTCCAAGGGACTCTCAAGAGTCTTCTCCAACACCACAGTTCAAAAGCATCAATTCTTCAGCCCTCAGCCTTTTTTATGGCTCAACTGTCACATCCGAACATGACCACTGAAAAACCATAGCTTTGACTATATGAACCTTTGTTGGCAAATTGATGTCTCTGCTTTCTAATATGCTGTTTAGTTTTGTCATAGTTTTTCTTCCAAGGAGCAAGCATCTTTTAAAAAATTTTATAGCTGCAGTTACCATCCGTATTGATTTTGGAGCCCAAGAAAATAAAGTCTGTCACTGTTTCCATTGTTTCCCCATCTATTTGCCATGACATGATGGGACCGGATGCCATGATCTTCGTTTATTGAATGTTGAGTTTTAAGCCACCTTTTCCTCTCTCCTCTTTCACCTTCATCAGGAGGCTCTTTAGTTCCTCTTTGCTTTCTGCCATAAGGATGGTGTTATTTGCATATCTGAGGTTATTGATATTTCTCCTGGCAATCTTGATTCCAGCTTGTGCTTCCTCCAGCCCAGCATTTTACATGATGTACTCTGCGTATGGCTCAGATGGTAAAGAGTCTGCCCGCAATGCGGGAGACCCAGGTTTGATCCTTGGTTGGGAAAGATCCCCTGGAGAAGGGAATGGCAACCCACTCCAGTATTTTTGCCTGGATAATTCCATGGAGAGAGGAGCCTGCTGGGATACAATTTATGGAATAGCAAAGAATTGGACACGACTGAGTGACTAACACTTTCACTTTCACTCTGCATGTAAGTTAAATAAACGGGGTGACAATACACAGACTTGACACACTCCTTTCCAAATTTTGAACCAGTCTATTGTTCCATGTTCAGTTCTAACTGTTGCTTCTGACATGCATACAGGTTTTTCAGGAGACAGGTAAAGTGGTCTGGTATTCCCATGTCTTTAAGAATTTTCCAGTTTGTTGTAATCCACACAGTCAAAGGTTTTAGTGTAGTCAATAAAAAAGAAATATACATTTTTCTGGAATTTTTTTATGATCCAACAGATGTTGGCAATTTGATATCTGGTTCCTCTGCGTTTTCTCAACCCAGCTTGTACATCTGGAAATTCTTAGTTCATGTATTGTTGAAGCCTAGCTTGAAGGATTTTGAGCATTACCTTGCTATCATGTAAAATGAGTGCAATTATCTGGTAGTTTGAACATTGTTTGGCATTGCTTTTCTTTGGGATTAGAATGAAAACCAACCTTTTCCAGTCCTGTGGCTCCTGCTGAGTTTTCCAAATTTGCCAGCATATTGAGTGCAGCACTTTCACAGCATCATCTTTTAGGATTTGAAATAGCTCAGCAGAAATCCCATCACCTCCACTAGCTTTGTAGTAATGCTTCCTAAGGCCCACTTGACTTCACACTCCAGGATGTCTGGCTGTAGGTGAGTGATCACACCATCGTGATCATCCAGGTCATTAAGCCCTTTTTTTTTTTTTTTTAATGATTCTTCTGTGTATTCTTGCTACCTCATCTTAATCCCTTCTGCTTCTGTTAGGTCCATACCATTTCTGTCCTTTATTATGCCCATCTTTGCATGGAATGTTCCTTTGATATCTCTAATTTTCTTGGAGAGATCTCTAGTCTTTCCTATTTTATTGTTTTCTTCTATTTCTTTGCATTGTTCAGTTAAGAAGGCTTTCTTATCTCTCCTTGTTATTCTTTGGAACTCTGCATTCAGTTGGATGTGTCTTTCCCTTTCTCCTTTGTCTTTCACTTCTCTTCTTTTCTCAGCTAATTGTAAGGCCTCCTCAGACAAGCATTTTGCTTTATTTCATTTATTTTTCTTTGGGATGGTTTTGATCACTGCCTACTGTACAATGTTACAAATCTCAGTTCATAGTTCCTTAGGCACTCCTATGGTAGAAACTTAGGTTATTGATTTTGGATCTTTTTTCATTTCTAATTTATGCTTTCAATGCTATAAATTCCCCGTTAGCATGCTTTTGCTGCATCCTACAAGTTTTGATAAGTTCTGCTTTTATTTTCATGTAGTTCAAGATATTCTTTTCATTTCTCTGAGATTTCTACTTTGACCTATATATTATTTATAGATCTGTGGTTTAATTTTCAAGTAGTTTGGAATTTGTCAACAATTTTTGTTATTGATTTCTAGCCTAATTCCGTTGTAGACTGAGAAGGTGTGTTTTACGGGCTTGAATGTGATCTATGTTGGTGCATGTTTCACGTGATATTGAGAAGAATGTGTATCCTGCTGTTGTTGGATGAAGCAGTCAATAGATGTCAATTATATCCAGTTGATTGCTGATATTTTTGGATTCAACTATGTTCTAATCGTGTCTGACTCTTTTCATAAAGTCCCATGAACTGTAGCCCACCAGGTCCTCTGTCCATGGAATTCTCCAGGCAAGAGTACTGGAGTGGGTAGGCATTCCCTTCTCCAGGGGATCTTCCTGACCCAGGGATCGAACCCTGGTCTCCTGCATTGCAGGCAGATTCTTTACCAGCAGAGAAAAAACAAGACCGGAAGCTGACTGTGGCTCAGATCATGAACTCCTTATTGCCCAATTCAGACTTAAATTGAAGTAAGTGGAGAAAACCACTAGACCATTCAGGTATGACCTAAATCAAATCCCTTATGACTATACGGTCGAAGTGAGAAATAGATTTAAGAGACTAGATCTGATAGAGTGCCTGATGAACTATGGATGGAGGTTCATGACATTGTGCAGGAGACAGGGATCAAGACCATCCCCAAGAAAAAGAAATGCAAAAAAAGCAAAATGGCTGTCTGAGGAGGCCTTACAAATAGCTGTGAAAGGAAGAGAAGTGAAAAGCAAAGGAGAAAAGAAAAGATATATCCATTCGAATGCAGGGTTCCAAAGAATAGCAAGGAGAGATAAAAAAGCCTAACTCAACCATCAATGCAAACAACAGAATGGGAAAGACTAAGATCTCTTCAAAAAAGTAAGAGATACCAAAGGAACATTTCATGAAAAGATGGTCTCAATAAAGGACAGAAATGGTATGGACCTAACAGAAGCAGAAGATATTAAGAAGAGGTGAGAATACACAGAATCTGTGTATCAAGAATACACAGAACCGTACAAAAAAAGATCTTGACGACCCAGATAATCATGATGGTGTGATCACTCACCTAGAGCCAGACATCTTGGAATATGAAGTCAAGTGGGCCTTAGGCAGCATAACTATCAACAAGGCTAGTGGAGATGATGGAATTCCAGTTGAGCTATTCAAATCCTGAAATATGATGCTGTGAAAGCGCTACACTCAATATGTCAGCAAATTTGGAGCACTCAGCAGTGGCCACAGGACTGGAAAAGGTCAATTTTCATTGCAATCCCAAAGAAAGGCAATGTCAAAGAATGCTCAAACTACAACACAATTGCACTCATCTCACACGGTAGTAAAGTAATGCTCAAAATTCTCCCAGCCAGACTTCAGCAATACGTGAACTGTGAAATTTCAGATGTTCAATTTGGTTTTAGAAAAGGCAGAGGAACCAGAGATCAAATTCACAACATTCACTGGATCATCGAAAAAGCAAGAGAGTTCCAGAAAAACATCTATTTCTGCTTTACTGATTATGCCAAAGCCTTTGACTGTGTGGAACACAATAAACTGTGGAAAATTCTTCAAGAGATGTGAATACCAGACCACCTGACCTGCCTCTTGAGAAACCTGTATGCAGGTCAGGAAGCAACAGTTAGAACTGGACATGGAACAACAGACTGGTTCCAAATAGGAAAATGTGTACATCAAGGCTGTATATTGTCACCCTGGTTATTTAACTTATATGCAGAGTACATCATGAGAAATGCTAGGCTGGAGGAAGCACACGCTGGAATCAAGATTGCCGGGAGAAATATCAATAACTTCAGATATGCAGATGACACCACTCTTATGGCAGAAAGTGAAGAAGAACTAAAGAGCCTCTTGATGAAACTGAAAGGGAGTGAAAAAGTTAGCTTAAAGCTCAACATTCAGAAAACTAAGATCATGGCATCTGGTCCCATCATTTCATGGCAAAGAGATGGGGATACAGTGGAAACAGTGGCTGACTTTATTTTCTGTGCTCCAAAATCACTGCAGATGGTGATCGCAGCCATGAAATTAAAGGACACTTGTTCCTTGGAAGGAAAGTTATGACCAATGTAGACAGCATATTAAAAAACAGAGACATTACTTTGTCAAAAAAGGTCCATCTAGTCAAGGCTATGGTTTTCCCAGTGGTCATGTATGGATGTGAGAGTTGGACTATAAAGAAAGCTGAGCACTGAAGAATTGATGCTTCTGAACTGTGGTGTTGGAGAAGACTCTTGAGAGTCCCTTGGACTGCAAGGAGATCCAATCAGTCCATCCTAAAGGAGATCAGTCCTGGGTGTTCATTGGAAGGACTGATGTTGAAGCTGAAACTCCAATACTTTGGCCACCTAATGCAAAGAACTGACTTATTTGAAAAGACTCTGATGCTGGGAAAGATTGAAGGCAGGAGGAGAAGGGGACGACAGAGGATGAGATGGTTGGATGGTATCATCGACTCAATGGACATGGGTTTGGGTGGACTCAGGAAGTCGGCGATGTACAGGGAGGCCTGGCGTGCTGCGGTTCATGGGGTCGCAAAGAGTCGGGCACGACTGAGCGACTGAACTGAACTGATGTTCTTTTTGAATTTCTGCCTGCTTGAATCTGTCCATTTCTGATGCAAGGATGTTGAATTCTCCAACTGTGATGATAGTGTATTTATCTATTTCTCTTTGTGATTCTCTCATTTTTTTTTCCCACATAGTTTGACATTCTCTTGTTAGGCACATATGCATTAAGGATTGTTATATCTTCTTGAGGCACTGACCCCTTTTTCTTCATGAAATGGCCATTTTATACCCGATGACTATTTTTTTTTCACTTTGATGTCTTCTCTGTTTGCAATTAATATACTACTTATACTTTGTTTTGATTAGTATCAGCATGGTATGTTTTCCTTCATCCATTTGCTTTTATAAAATTATTTATTTTGGCTATGTCAAGTCTTAGTTTTGGCACATGGGCTCCAGAGTGTGTGGGCTCAGTGACTGTGGCATGTGGGCTTAGTTGCTCCATGGCATGTGGAATCTTCCTGGACCAGGAATCCGACCTTTGTGCCCTGTGTTGCAAAGTGAAGTGAAAGTAGCTCAGTTGTATCCAACTCTTTGCGACCCCATGGGCTATGCAGTCCATGGAATTCTCCAGGCCAGAATGCTAGAGTGGGTAGTCTTTCCCTTCTCCAGGGGATCTTCCCAACCCAGGGATCAAACCCAGGTCTCCCGCACTGCAGGTGGATTCTTTACCAGCTGAGCCACAAGGGAAGCCCAAGAATACTAGATTGCAAGGTGAATTCTAAACCACTGGACCACTGGGAAGTCCCCTACTTTTAATCCATATGGCTCTTCATATTTAAAGTGGGTACTGGAAGACAACATAGTTATACATCTTTTTTTTGGATCCACTCTGACAACCTCTATCTTTTAATTGGTGGATTTAGACCATTGATATTCAAAGTGATTACTGATATAGTTGGGTTAATAGCTACTACACTTGTTGTTTTTCTCTATTTGGTGCCCTTGTTCTTTGTTCCTATTTTTGTCTTCTGCTTTTTTTCTGCCTTTTGTGGTTTTTATTCAGTATTTTAGATGATTCTATTTTTATTCCAAAATTGATAGCATATCAATTAGGCTTTAAATTTTTGTTGTTAATTGTTGACTTATAGTGTGCAATATACTTTTAAGGCTAATCCATGTCTACTTTCTAGCCTGGCTTGGAGAATTTTGAGCATTACTTTACTACCATGTGAGATGAGTGCAACTGTGCAGTAGTTTGAGCATTTTTTGGCATTGCCTTTCTTTGGGATTGGGTTGAAAACTGATCTTTTCCAGTCCTGTGGCCACTGCTGAGTGTTCCAAATTTGCTGACATATTGCGTGTAGCACTTTCACAGCATCATCTTTTAGTATTTGAAATAGCTCAACTGGAATTCCATCACCTCCACTAGCTTTGTTCATAGTTATTTATGCTGCCTAAGGCCCACTTGACTTCACATTCCAAGATGTCTGGCTCTAGGTGAGTGATCACACCATCATCATTATCTGGATCAAGATCTTTTTTTGTACAGTTCTTCTGTGTATTCTTGCCACCTCTTCTTAATCTCTTCTGCTTCTGTTAGGTCCATACCATTTCTGTCCTTTATCGAGCCCATCTTTGCATGAAATGTTCCCTTGGTATCTCTCATTTTCTTGAAGAGATCTCTAGTCTTTCCCATTCTGTTGTTTTCCTCTATTTCTTTGCATGATCATTGAGGGAGGCTTTCTTATCTCTCCTTGCTATTCTTTGGAACTCTGCATTCAGATGGGAATATCTTTCTTTTTCTCCTTTGCTTTTCACTTCTCTTCTTTTCACAGCTATTTGTAGGGCCTCCTCAGACAGCCATTTTGCTTTTTTGCATTTCTTTTTCTTGGGGATGGTCTTGATCCCTGTCTCCTGCACAATGTCACGAACCTCCATCCATAGTTCATCAGGCACTCTATCAGATCTACTCCCTTAAATCTATTTCTCACTTCCACTGTATAATCATAATGGATTTGATTTAGGTCATACGTGAATGGTCTAGTGGTTTTCCCTACTTTCTTCAATTTAAGTCTGAATTTGGCAATAAGGAGTTCATGATCTGAGCCACAGTCAGCTCCCAGTCTTGTTTTTGCTGACTGTATAGAGCCTCTCCATTTTTGGCTGCAAAGAATATAATCAATCTGATTTCCATGTTGACTATCTGGTGATGTCCATGGGTAGAATCCTCTCTTGTGTTGTTGGAAGAGGGTGTGTGCTATGACCAGTGTGTTCTCTTGGCAAAACTCTAATAGCTTTGCCCTGCTTCATTCTTTACCCCAAGGCCAAATTTGCCTGTTACTCCAGGTGTTTCTTGACTTCCTACTTTTGCATTCTAGTCCCCTATAATGAAAAGGACATCTTTTTTGGGTGTTAGTTCTAAAAGGACTTGTAGATATTCATAAAACCGTTCAACTTCGGCTTCTTCAGCGTTATTGTTTGGGGCATAGGCTTGGATTACTGTGATATTGAATGGTTTGCCTTGGAAACGAACAGAGATCATTCTGTCATTTTTGAGATTGCATCGCTATGAACTTCCAGACGTTCAAGCTGGTTTTAGAAAAGGCAGAGGAACCAGAGATCAAATTGCCAACATCCGATGGTTCATCGAAAAAGCAAGAGAGTTCCAGAAAAACAACTATTTCTGCTTTATTGACTATGCCAAAGCCTTTGACTGTGTGGATCACAGTAAACTGTGGAAAATTCTTCAAGAGATGTGAATACCAGACCACCTGACCTGCCTCTTGAGAAACCTGTATGCAGGTCAGGAAGCAACAGTTAGAACTGGACATGGAACAACAAGAAATAGGAAAAGGTGTACATCAAGGCTGTATATTGTCACTCTGCTTATTTAACTTATATACAGAGTCATCATGAGAAACGCTGGGCTGGAAGAAGCACACGCTGGAATCAAGATTGCTGGGAGATATATCAAGCACTTCAGATATGCAGAGGACATCACCCTTATGGCAGAAAGTGAAGAGGAACTAAAGAGCCTCTTGATGAAAGTGAAAGAGGAGAGTGAAAAAGTTGGCTTAAAGCTCAACATTCAGAAAACTAAGATCATGGCATCTGGTCCCTTCACTTCATGGGAAATAGATGGGAAAACAGTGGAAACGGTGTCAGACTTTATTTTTTTGGTTTCCAAAATCACTGCAGATGGTGAGTGCAGCCATGAATTAAAAGACACTTACTCCTTGGAAGGAAAATTATGACCAACCTAGGCAGCATATTAAAAACAGAGACATTACTTGTCAACAAAGGTCCATCTAGTCAAGGCTATGGTTTTTCCAGTGGTCATGTATGGATGTGAGAGTTGGACGGTGAAGAAAGCTGAGTGCCGAAGAATTGACACTTTTGAACTGTGGTGTTGGAGAAGACTCTTGAGAGTCCCTTGGACTGCAAGGAGATCCAACCAGTCCATCCTAAAGGAGATTAGTCCTGGGTGTTCATTGGAAGGACTGATGTTGAAGCTGAAGCTCCAATACTTTGGCCACCTCATGCAAAGAGTTGACTCATTGGAAAAGACCGTAATGTTGGGAAAGATTGAGGGCAGGTGGAGAAGGAGACGACAGAAGGTGAGATGGTTGGATGGCAGCACCGACTCGATGGACATGGGTTTGGGTAAACTCCGTGAGTTGGTGATGCACAGGGAGGCCTGGTGTGCTGCAATTCATGGAGTCGCACAGAGTCAGACACGACTGAGTGACTGAACTAAACTGATGTCTACTTTCACATACCACTATACTGCTTCATGGTTAGTGTTACTACATTATAATAACAAGATAATCCTAATGCCTCCTTCCTGCCCCTTATAATATTGCAATCATTTACTTCACTTTTATAAAAGCATACATAAATATGTGTACACATATACAGATGAATATGTGTATATATACGTTCATATGACATTAATATAAATAAACATACATGCAAATACATTGTTGGCATTATTTTCAATAAAGTATTATCGGTTAGATGAATTAATTTTTTTAATTTGTTTTCATTTTACTCTCACTTATTCCCTCTCTGATGTTTTTCCTTACTGTCTGTCAATTTGAGTTCCTGACTCATATTACTTTCCTTCTCTCTAAAGAACTTCTTTCAAAATTTCTTGCAAAGCAGAGCTACTGGAAACAAATTCCCTCAATTTTTGCTTTTCTGATAAAATCTCTATTTCTTCTTCATATTTGAAGGGTAATTTTGCAGGATACAGAATTCTAGGGTTTTTTTTTCCCTCTGAACAGCTTAAATATTTCACATTACTCTTTTCTTGCTTGTGTGGTTTCTGAGGAGAGGTCAGACATAATCCTTCTATTCGCTCCTCCATAAGTAGGTGTTTTTTCCCCCTCTGATTTCTTTCAAAATTTTTTTACTCATTTTTGATTTTCTGTGGTTTTAAAATGATATTCCTAGGTGTAGGGTTTATGTTTTTTTTTTCTTTTAACCTTTGTCTTACTTGATTTTCTCTGAACTTCCTGGATCTGTGGTCTATTTTCTGTCATTAATTTAGGGAAATGCTCACTCATTATTATTTCAAATATTTCTTCTCTCATTTTCTCTCTTTTTTCTTTTGGTATTATTACTACACTTATGTTACACCTTTTGTAGTTTTACCATAGGCCTTGGATATTATGTCCTTTTTTTCCTAGTTTTCATCCTCTTTGCTTTTCAGAAATTGAGGTTTATATTGAGATGTCCTTAAGCTCAGAGATTGTTTCCTCAGCCAGGTTCAGGCTACTAATAAACCTAGCAAATACATTTTTGTTTCTGTTAGCATTTTTGATGACTTAGCATTTATTTCAGGTTCTTTCCTAGGATTTCCATCTCTCTTCTTACATTGCCCATGTGATGTCTTGCATACTATCTACTCTATCCAGTAGAGCCATTACATATTAATCATCCCAACATTCCTTCCAGGTCTGATTCTGATGTTTGTTTTTTCTCTTTAAATTGTGTTTTAACATTTTGATATGTCTTCTAACTTTTTCTTGATAGCTGGACACAATTATTGGATAAAAGGAACTGCTATAAATAGCCTTTAATGTGGTGGTAAGGTGTCAGCAGAGGGGAAATTTTCTGTAGTCCTGTGTTAGGTCTCAGTCATTTAGTGAGTCTATGTCTCTGAACTGTGAACTTCACAAGTATTGCTATTTTTCATTTTCTCTGCCTCCACACCTTTCTTGCCATGGGATGACTATACTGAGCTGGAGTTATTTCTCTACTTCCACATAGAAGGCTACAACTGACTTGAGTTGGGTATTTCCCTTCCCTGTGGTCAGTTACACTTTGATAATACCATAGTAGGTTAGGCTCTGGTTAACCAGTTTCTTCTGAGGCTAGGACTTGTTGAGAAGAATAGCATGCTTTGGTGTATTTCAAAATGTTTCCTTTGCACCCCTCATCCTCCCACCAGAAGCATGAGGGGATTTTTCTCTGATACTTACTGACTCTGCTCTGGTAAATCTCACTCCCTGTATTCACCTGCCTGTCTCTGCAATCTTGGGGACCACAGTTTGCTGTGTTCTTACCTCTCATATGGATCTAAGAAAAGTTGTTGATTTTTCAGCCTGTTCTAGCTTTTTACTGATTTCTAAGGAGTAGCAACTTCCAGTTTTCTTACACGCAGAACTGGAAATTGAAAGCCTAAAAATTATTTTTGAGAAAGCTATAAAGAGGATGCTGCTGCTGCTGCTAAGTCGCTTCAGCCGTGTCCAACTCTGTGCAACCCCATAGACGGAAGCCCACGAGGCTCCCCTGTCCCTGGGATTCTCCAGGCAAGAACACTGGAGTGGGTTGTCATTTCCTTCTCTAATGCATGAAAGTGAAAAGTGAAAGTGAAGTTGCTCGGTCATGTCCGACTCTTAGCGACCCCATGGATGGAAAATCCTCTGTCCATGGGATTTTCCAGGCAAGAGTACTGGAGTGGGGTGCCATTGCCTCCTCCTAAAGAGGATGAGAGAGATAAAATGTCATTTGGAGACTCTAGGATTCAGGGGTATTTTGTTTTATTTTATTTTTTTATTATTAGTTATAAAGAGACAAACATGTTTAACTGCTGGTGACACGGTTTATCCCCAGAATGCAAAGAAATTTAACACTAGAAAATAAGGCAGCAACAGAAAAAATTGAGATGATGTGAATTGTGGCAGGGAGGAGAGGAAATGGTAGCTCCTTCTGCCCCCTTTTTCCAGCACTGATAGTCTTGCTACCTTCATAGGCTTTTGTTTTCAAAGATCAGGAACTTAGCAGTGGCTTGGGAGAAAGCCACTTGGGCCAATGATTTGTTTATTCTGCCTCCCATTGTACCAGTCTTTCTGCTATCTCTGGAGCTCTGGAGAGTGGGTCTTGACCCACTCATACATGTATGACTTGACAGTAAGATTCCAGATGCTCACAACGAAGGGATATTGGGCTGACTACAGACAGCTTGAACAAACATAGGTGTCCTTTACTGACTTGGAGCTAGTGCCAGGTTGTTGGCATGTGAAGGGGACAATATCATACCTCCCTTCCCACATGAGTGAAAGCTCTTGCTATCCAGAAGGACTTGGAGGCCTTGGCCTCTCTCCTTTGTTGCTCTGGTGAAGGTGTCCTGCCGATCCTCCTGTCTTGCAGAAAACCCTTTCTGTAGATCCTCACTACTTAATGGAGCAACAGAGGGGCCTCTCTCTTTTCCGAGGTCAAGGGTACTCTAAATGGGGAGAGGGCAGGAATCATGGACTGATTCACAGTGATCACAGAGCTTCCAGAGATGCCAGTGGAAGGACCTCCCCCTCTGGCACATGAGCTACCACCAGTCTCGGTAGGATGTCATAATGTGTCTTAATGAAGTCCTTCCACCGTCAAAATGGGATCTGAAGCTCTTGGGTGGAAAGGCTACAGGTTGGCAGTCTTATTCTTGGAGTGAGTATGGGGTTGCACATAAATAGAACCACGAGGCCATTAGCTGAGGGACCCTACAGGAAGAAGGAATACATTTTGGCCATCTCAGTCACCCATGAGGAGTTGCTAGCTCAGAACTAGGCCTACCACTATCTCTGCTCCACAGAGTCCATTTCAACAGTCCTCACTCTTGACAGGACTCTCAGAATAATTCAGAAACCCTGAGATTCGAAAAGAAGTTTACTTGTAGTTTTGTCAGGGATTTCACTGAAGACTTAAGTCATTCACCTTTAGGTCTAGTCTACTTTGTTCAGGACTCAGCTATGGTGGAGTTTACTTGCTCCTCAATTTTGGTTTTAGCATCCTGGGTGCAGTTAATCTCTCCTTGTAGCTAGCATTGAGTATAAATCCTCAGTGGTGAACCTGGAGACAGCTAGGGGATAGTTTTCGGCTGTTAGCCACCATGACTTCTGGAATTTTGGTAGTGCAACCCATTTGAAACAACAAAGGGAATGTCTTCCCTGTTCCTGAGGGAAAGGGCTGAGAGGAATGTTTGCATACCTGAAGCTCCTTCTGGACACTCTGCCTACACCCACATACCATAAAGGTCTTACTTCAGCCAGTGGCAACTACCTCAGTTGACAGGTGATTGGCCCAGAGTAGCTGGAAGGACAAGTTGGATTCCTATCCATAGAGAAGGTGCAGCTTCCTCCAGAGGCAAAAGAACCCTCCTTTAAGAATGGCAGGCACTCTCACTGATGAATGGCAGCATTTTTGAATTTTAATGTATGTTGCTGTCTCCCGTGTCAAGGTTAAAGATGAGAAGGAAGAAGAGAAAGCAACATCCGTGTGAAGATCAAGGTAAAGTCCCAGTGGTTGTTAGTACTACTCAGTGATATATGGTTCACCTCCTTTGGGTATATACCAAACTGAACAGCCTGGGTCCTTATAGTTGGGTCAGGGTATACATTCTAGCTAATGAATTGTGAGTGTGAGTGCTGTGTGTCCTTTCCAAGTGCAACACTGAATCACTAATGTGAGGACCAACCCCCTTCCCTTCCCCTTGCTACAAACATTAGAGAGGCACATGTCATTGAAGCCTCTGTCAGCTTGTCCCTCAGTGGCTATGATAAGTAGAAACTACTCTGATGACCTGCAATGGACACACAGTATGAGAAAGAAATAAGTCACTGGGATTTTGGGATTATTACCACATCAGCACCCACCTAACCTCTCCCAATTATTGATTTTCCTATGATAAATTGGGATTATATGACCAGCCATTATCTGCTGGTATGATGGAGTAGAATGTTTTCTACTCATTGGAAAAGAAGGTGATATTAAAGGGAGACTCTCTAAGAAGCTGACTTGTAATTGAAACTGAGAAATCTAAAGTCAAGGATGCAGGACGGCATTCTATTGCACCAAGTCTTAGCCCGGCCATTGAAAGAATTTATGTTCAAACTGTGGCCCTTGCTCACCGTACATTTCCTGAGTTGCATCTAGACCATTGGACGAAAACTTGTTTGAGTCCCATGAGGAATAGGCCCTTATCCCCTATAACTTGTTTTCTAATCTTCACTTTCTTTTTTCCTCATTTTCCCTATTCCTTTTAAACATATCAGTATAAAAAATGTGCTTATGTTTGTTAAAAAATAAAATAATCCTGCCTCAGTCCTGTATATCTTATTAATTCCCTTGAGAGTCTGATGAGGAAGAGAGCTTGGGAGAGACCTGGATGGGGGAAGAAGCATCGTGGCAGCACCAAGGAGCCCCTGGGAGACCCTTCCAGGGCTCAGAGGAAGCTGAGCCAACATGGGAGCCTGGAAAGAGACCTTTCTGAAAGCCTGGAGAGGCTGTGGCAAGGATCTTTCACCCTGAGAGTTAGGGAAGATGTAAATGAGGAGGGAGACCGCATCCCCCTTCTCTTACCCCATATCCCTTAAGGTAGTGGTATAGTTAGTTGGTGGGCAGCAAGTGATAGTAGGAACATTCAAGGACCACAACTCTACTGGGGCCACAGGTCACTTTCAGAACCTGAGTTGTTGGCAAGAAATTAGCCAGCAGAGAACTCAGCAGCTTAGGGCAGGCCCCAGACATACTGTGAAAACTACCCTTCCACCCCCAACTGCATTTTCTCTTTCTATGTGTACCTATGACAACACCAGCTCCCAGCCCCTTGGGCAGATCACACCTGTCAGGTGTGAATGCACAGCTCTCCTGTTCTGCTTTGGGTCACAAAAGATCACAGAGGAGAGAGATTAGGTTAGTGTTCCTATTGCAACTCTGAGGTTTTCATCAAAAGGTGCTTAGCACTGGCCACACTGACAAATGTGGGCCATAGCGATGAGCTTCTGCAGAATTAGCAGGATGTTTTCACGTGACTCTGCAGACTTTTTAAAACCTGACCACACCCCTCTTCCCACCCTGACAGGGCAGGGCTTTCTTGCTTTTTATTCTGCACATCTACATTGGCAAAGTTTTTTTTTTTTTTAAGTGTTCTTTATGAACCCCCCTCCCCCCCAATGGAAATACGTGTTCACATTGTATTTGACACCACAATGACTTGCCATGTTTTTAAATTTTTGTTTTAAATGATTAGAATGAGTTGTGCAAGAGCATAAACAAATTTCAACTGTGACATCACTATTTTCCCTCCTCTTGAAAACCATGGATTCAGATGTCCTAGGGGATGAGCAGGTGGATATGCAAAGCTGTGGGGAGGCAAAGGTGATGAATGGAAGGCAGAGGCTTCCTGGACCCAGATGGAGGTCCCTCCCAACATAACAGACAGGAAATACAATGACTCATGAGCATATTTGCAATTATATATATTTATTTCCTCCTTTTGGCTATTTACAAACCTTTATTTCAGCATATTTTCAGAAACATGAAACTTTGTTTCTTCATATTTTCCTTTTTAAAAGTGAGGACTGGTCAAGGTTTTTTCATGCAAAAGTGTGCATTATGAGGACGAAGAGGGAACCGGGAACAGGGTCATCTTGAGTGATCTCTGCTTCTTTGGGCCCTTTTGCCAGTCAGACCATCCAGGACGCATGGCTCTTGGTCCTCTTCCTTTCTTGGTTTTCACTGCCTGGGCCTGGCACCACTCCTGAAGACCTGCATGTATGTGGCTTTGCTGTATTTCATCTGCTTCCAGAATGGCACTGCTTTGGCTGCCCTCTGAAGAATTCAGTTCTGCTGATGACTGCTGATGCCGGGGATGCAACCCGGCAAGACAGTGGATGCAAAGTCTTACATATGTTGAGTCAACAGAGGTGACCCTGACCAGCTGGGAGTATTTCATAATTGAAGTACATCAGGGAGACACTGTAACACCCTCCCCCCTCCCTACCCTGAAAACCCAACACTGATAACCGAGATTTCATATTGATCACAGGACATGATACAACAAACACAAACACAAACGCACTGCACTTTCAGTAGGACAAGTCACGATTTCCTTTAGTGCTCATCACCACAGCAGGGTACCATGCAGGTGGATAGCTTAGTAAATGCATTCATTATTTAGTAGCTCAAAGGGTTAGCTCATTTATGTACAGAATAAGGAAACCCCATTAGGAATGGCCACAGTCTCAGCAAAACTCAGCTCTAAATATGCAAAGACTTTGCAGCCTTGCTATTAACAAGATGACATGAATTGTAAGAATACATTTGACAAGCTCCAGTAAGATAACAGAGATTGATTATTATCTCTGAAAAGGTGTTCCACAGTGGCAGATGGAATGGGCAAGAACTTGATGGGAATCGTGTCACATATCCCCACAACAAACTGACATCTTAAAGGCACAGAAGTCTCCTTCCTGTGAAAGTGGTGGAGAAGGGGTTTTAGGGGGAAAGTTAACAGGAAAAGAAAGTGAAGGGAGGTAGAGGAGTCAAGTCAGGGCTGTTCCATCCCAGACTAAGCTAGACCCTTCCCTCTGCCCAAGCTCCAAATTCTCTATCACCACAACACTCTGATTGTCTGGGCTGAGAAAGCCTCCATGGGCTGAGCCCCAGGAGCACCCTGCCAGATGCCCTGACTTCCAGAGTTACTTGGTGTGAGGTGAGGAATTGGGAGGGGATGTAGGCAGCCAGCTGGAGGCAGCGAAGGTTGGGGCTCAATTACGATGCTGACGACAGAACACGCAGAGAAGGAGACAAGGGGGGATCTGGCAATGCACAGGCTAAAATGACCAAGTCAATGGCAAACTCAAACGTTCAAGTTTTTGGAAAGGTGTCATTGCCAAACCTCCGCTTCACCTGGACACATACTCTCACACAGTGAGTCACAGTCGTTCAACTGTTCTCATTGCAGCACACTAGGGCCAGGTATTCTTTAAGGTATAATAAGATCTAAGATCTATAAGGTACATGGATCTATGGAGATACTTACAACTGGGCTCTCTGTCCTTGCTCTGAAGCCTTCCTGAGCATTTCTGCCAGATACATCTTAAATCTTTCTTTTTTTTATTCTCCTGCTCCAATCTATCTGTATGATCTCCCATCCCAAATGAACTGCTTGCCTCCTGCAGGGCTCAAAGGCACTCCTGGGTCCTGGAAACCCAAATCGAAATAAATCAACCAATGTTTAAGCCAAAGAAAGCAAGCCTTTCAAATAGCCATGATGGGAGCTTCTGATGTGAGGTCACTGCTCATCCCCCCACCTCTCTGTGAGGGGTGTCCAAAAAGAGAGGCTATCTTAGACATTCTGGCAGCATCTTTCTTGTTTTTAGCTGTCTCGCAAGATGTGTGTGTGTGTGTGTGTGTGTGTGTGTGTGTGTGTGTGTGTGTGTGTGTGTGTGTGTGTGTGCGCGGATATGAGGGTAAATGTGTGACACTGCATGTGAACATACATGTGTGTGGCTGTGTTTGTGCAAGTGTGTATATATGTACAGACTGAGGAGCACTTCCTACCTCAAGGCACTAAATGATCACTTCCTGAGACTACATTCACATTTTCTGCCTCTTCCATCCAGGAGACAGGAGTGGATGGGAACCGGGAGACCCTGCTCCCTGGGGCAGGGAATTGGAATGAAACATTCAGTTAAATAGCCTGGCCAGATACATCCCCCCACCCCTGATGTGGGAAAAGGCCAAGATAATTCTGGTGGTTCTAGAAGGGCCACGTACAGGGAATATATACGCTTTCAGGTGTATTTCCTTTCACACCAATTTCAGATAGATAAACATAGCTTGTAAACACACATACATAAGTTTACACACTCTTTCATAGGGGTGCACACGCATTTGCATTTACATGTTGTTATATATACAATCTTACACACACCAATATAGACTTACACTGACGTACATAGAACTATACAGCTTCTCAAGTGCTTGTATGTGCATGCAGAACTAAACTGATGCAGACACACACCGAGGTATACACAGAAACACAAATACAGGAACATGGTTAACAGCGTAAGTGGCTGAGGGGCTGAAGGAGAGGCTGCCTACATAGGAAGGAGGGACGTCAGCTGAGTGCTTCACCAGTCTTGCTCCCCCACCTCCTGCATCAATGAAGTGGAGCTGCGTGGCAAGTTGGCAAGCAGCCTACTGCTTTCTTCCCTTAGGAGCCCACTGGGTGGGCAGTTCCCATGTCCGGTGTGCTCAGTTCACACCTATTGGCTGGTCACTGTCTTCTTTCTGCATCTCCAGGTGCTGTAGAATGAGGTCTGATGTCCAGCACATAAGCAGACCCTGATGGAGCACACCCTTTTGTAAAAGAGAGGGGCAAGAGGGGAGAGCCTCAGCTCTCAGAGTTAAGAGGACAAGAAGAAGGAAGAGCAAGTGGGATGACTTCACCCCTCATTGGATGCATGCCCTCAAGCATGGCACATAAATTCCATTTTTCCCCCTCAGAACACTGGAGACAATGTGCTTTGCCTTCCCTGGCTGACAGGACTCTTGTGAGGGTTCGGCAATGTGATGTGTGGGTAAGCTTGTTGACACTTACTATGCACTAGGCAAACAGAAAGAATTATTATCTAGACTCACAACAGTTGTTCATCTGCTATTCTAGATTAGATGGTGAACTTTCCTAACGCTAGTCTTCATTCACCAAGTGCTTGCACTGTGTCTAGTGATGATCAACTCAGCATCTGACCAGACAGATGTACTGAGCCCCTATCATCAAGCATTTTGAAGCAGAAACATACACAAGAGAAGTTTCAATCCCTCCAAAGATGCTGGCTCAATCTGAGTAATGTCCAATCCAGCAGCATCATGCTCTGCAAGTTCCTGCTGGAAGCATGCTCTCTCACTTATCCTGACATCTCACTCAGCGCCCCTACCCACCCAGCCTGCACCAGAACACTACACTCAAAATGCAACAGAAAAAATAGTGGGGAAAAAAGACACTCAGAAGCCCCAAGTTCCCTAGAGCCACCCCTGCACTTGCAAGAGATGGCTATAGCCCCTCTACAACCCAGTCTGGCTTTCTCTTATGAAACCCTAAGCAGAGGGTGAGCAAGGACCATAACCACTAGGAAGGGGAAAAAAAAAACAGAAGAAAAAACTAATGAAAAAGAAAATTCAACACTTCAGTGGGATAGAAAAGTCCCCAGAAATGTTTTTGTACAGAGGGCTCGGATCCTTCCTGTCCTCCAGTTCGGCTCCTCTCTGTCCTGTAAACATTTCCAGGTGGCTTTTCTGTCTTTATTAGGTGTTAGAAGTCATTGACAACATGATAGTCTTCAGAAGGAAAGGAAATTCAGTGTGTTCTTTACCTCGAACTCCTCCTCAATCCCTTCCCTTCTGGCCAGAATACATCTTTTTCAACTACTCCTCACATCACGTTTATAAAGAAAAATGTGGAATGGACTCAAGCGCCCAATAACTATGAAGTAAAATGAAGACAGAAAAGAAGGCAAAATGGAAGAAAATGGAACTACGAAAGGAGCACAGCAGTGTCCCTGCCACCGGGGGACACTTAAGGAACTAATAGATATGATACACCCAGTACACAATGTTGAACACCACGAAGGCAAGAGGGAAGAGGAGCCGGGAGCATCGGTCAACCTTAGGGATGTAGTCAGGGTGAAAGAGATCGGAGGAGAACCCTTTACTGAAGGAGCAGCCAGGGCTTGGGGGGAAACTGTCATCAGACTCTGAGTCGCTCTCCTTGTCTCCATCAAAGTCCATAGAATCATCACTATAGACGCTTCGGGTACTGTCAACTTTACGCTTGAGTTGCTCCTCAAGGTCAAGGTAGCCGCTCTCAACTCTGACGTCATCAGGTAAGCTATGGATATCACGAAGGGTGTTACAGATTTCCTGAAGCTCATAGGTTTCTTCTTGCACACGCCTCTGGCCACGGACAAGCAGACACCTCCTGCTGGGGCCATTGTCTTCACTCTCATCGGAGTCAGAGCTCTCTTCAGGGTCTTCTTCTGGGTCGTGAGTCTCAGCACAGCCATGGGCCTCAGCACGGTTGCGGATTTCGGTGGGAACAACACTGTTATCAACACCAATACCATTAACTCGAATGCCGTCGTGGTGTATCACCTGCTCTGAGGTGGACAGGAGATCACTCAGGCTTTCTGTGGTGGCCAGTGAGGCCCCATCAGACAGAGAGGACAGTGAACTGAGGCTTTCTGAGGAGGCCAGTGGTGCCTCCTTTGTAAGGGAGGCCAAAGAGCCAAGACTTTCCAGGCTTGCTAGGCCGGCCCACTGTGGGCTGGAGGGAGGAGAGTCAGTTTCATCTTCTAGGTGAACCTGGTCATTGAATGGTATATGAACAACCACTGTTGGGGAGGGAGGAGAGGGAGGACTTTCCTCTTCAGCACGATTGATGGGCTCGTCCACTGGGTAAAGTGTCTCTTCTTCCCGGCGTCTCTTGCGCACACAGTGCTGAGGAACAGGACCAAAAGGCTGTTAGCATATACAAGGCTGTTAGCATCCCAGGCTGTTGCTGCCCACTCTGGAGTGCTGCATAGTGGGCAGAGGCAAGACCTCCTCAGGCAGGTGGGGGTGGGCTCCCTGTGAAGCAGGGACACTAACGCACTGCCAGCAGCAAAAGACTCAGCATGGTTTTGGAGTCAGAAGAGCAAAGGAAGGAGAGGTAGGTTAGCCTCTCTGGTGTCTCTTCCTTGCAGCTTCCCTGTGTTCCTTTTCCTTCTGGCTCCACACCTACCCTTTGACGCATGCTGAGTAGACCAGATCTGAAGCCCAAAGGTCTGGGGAAATCTGTCTCCGCTACTTGTTAGCCTTGTGACCGTGGATAATGACTCAACCTATAAAGAAGTGATGATAAGTTGTTCTACTTCTGTCTTATCTGGTGTGTGTGTGTGTGTGTGTGTGTGTTATGTGAAGATGAAAGGAGCTAAGAAATGCAAAAGGTTCAACTGCTAATCTTAGGTTTAAGAGGTGCTCAAGGAAAGTGGATTGTCATTCAAAAAGCCAAACCTGCTCTGCCTCTCGGTAGCGGTAGCGCTCCATGACTCTTAGGGCTCTTCTGAGTTGCCTCTGAGAACGCTGGGATCCTCTTCGGTTGTAGAAAAGGTAGTTGATGTAGACATACTCCACCAAGGACAAGAACACGAAGAAGAAGCATACGACCATATAGATGTCAATGGCCTTGATACAGGAAAATTGGGGGAACTTATCCCGCAGATGTGAGTTGATGGAGTTCAGGACGAGCATTGAAGTCAAACCTATAAACAACACAGCACAGAGTTAGTCCCCTCAGGAGGCTGAAATTCTTGCACAAGCCATCAGGCTCATATCCCACTGGAAGGGAGCAAAGGCCAAGGTCAAGAGGTCAAGAGGGCCCTTAGCAAAAGGCCTTTAACTTTCCTGGCTTAGAACCTTGGCTCAATTGCCCTTTTAGCTTCTTCACCCCCATCTTTAGGCCCAGCCTGTACTTCAACAGTTCAGTGACTATTGCTCTTAGGGTCAAGTCAAGAATCTCCAGCCATGGTTCATAGTGAGTTACACATCTAGCCCCATTTTACCCTATGATGCTCCTTCCCTTTTTTGCCTCCTAGTATATAGGCTTTCCTGTAGTCCATCCCTCAGAAGATTTGGTGAGCACTAAAATATTGCACAAATATAAAGGTTTAGCGTACTGTGTGCTCTTAAAGAGGAAGGCTAAAAAGTCTGCCCCAAAGATGGTGAAGGAGAAAGCAGACCAGGGTCTGGGATAGACAGGCATTCTGAAGAGTGGGACCAAATATATTTGGGAGCTTAGGCCCCTCCTTGGTACTGCTCAGAAGTCTTCAACGCTCCCCGTTGTTTAGACATGAAGTTCCAAATTCTTAAAGTGGAATTTGAAGTTATTCCCAAGTCAGCCCAGGCTTTCTTCCTGATACTTACTCTCCCCACTTCCCCAGTTTGTGCCCCAGGTGAAAGTGTGAAAGTTGCTCAGTCATGTCTGACTCTTTGCGACCCCATGGACTCTACAGTCTGTGGAATTTTCCAGACCAGAATACTGGAGTGGGTAGCCTTTCCCTTCTCCAGGGGATCTTCCCAACCCAGGGATCAAACCCAGGTCTTCCGCATTACAGGCAGATTCTTTACCAGTTGAGCCATAAGGGAGCCCAAGAATATTGGAGTGGGTAGTCTAACCCTTCTCCAGCAGATCTTCCCGACCCAGGAATCAAACTGAGGTCTCCTGCATTGCAGGCAGATTCTTTACCAACTGAGCTACCAGGGAAGCCCTAAGTACCCTGAAATTTACCCTTTACCTGTAATCAAACTACTTCCTCTTTCAGGGAATGCTGAGACTTATGTCTCCGCCTCCTGGAAGTCCTCAAAACCCAGGTTGAGCAGTACTTTCCTACTGCAGTTATAGCCAAGAAGACACAGGTCATTTCTTCCTCTGGACTCTGACTGTGTGTATCTCAGCCTTTCATTAGACATTTGTCAAGGGCAGTTCATCTAGAAGCCCTCTGCTGCTTCACAGGATTTTGATATGATTCTTAATCAGTGTTTACGGTGTTCCATTTCTAATGTAAATTTGTGACTTATCCATTCATTTATGTATCCAGCAAATAGAAATTCTGATAGTTTGGACCCAACCTATCAAGATCCCAACCCTGATGTTTTTTTGCATCTGTCTCCAATGTTGGTCTCTCTGCTGGGGGTTGGCTGGGCACCTTACAGATGCCTGTTAGTCAGGCCCCATCTTGTTCCCTTGCCTGTGCAATCACACACTGCTCCTTACTCTCAACTCTTTTCTGAGCAAGATGAGCCAAGTTCTTCCCTGAGATGGGGACAGGACTTACCGACTGTCACCCTGGCTGCAGAAGATTCATAGTTCATCCAAAATGATATCCAGGAAACAACAGTAGTGAGGATGCTGGGCCAATAGATCTGCACAAGGTAGCTGGTGACTTCCCTCTTGACCAGGAACCTCAGGATCAGGCGCACATAGGAACCTGGCCAGGAGACAGACTGGTATTAGGGTGGTAGGGCTGAGGGGATTTTCAGGGTGAAGTACAGGATGGTTGAGGGGAAACCAATGGCCACTTCAGCCTCTACTATCCCAGCCTGGGCAGTCCGCAGACCTGACCCCTTTTGCTGCCTTAAGGCCAGTGACAATGGCACATATTAGTAGGCCCATATGGCACAGCAAGTCTGCTATCTCTTCCTTCCTTCCTCAGTTGCTCCATGTCAACTGAAGTTGAAATGGGAGAGAGATGAGATATTTCAAAGGTGCCACAGATGGAGCAGCTGGCCCTGAAAGCAGGCCTGTAGAATGTCAAACCCAGCCAAGTGCTGCTGCACTCATTTCCTCACTGGCAGAAGGTAAGCCTCTGAGACTTCCTGAAGGGGGCTTTGCAAGGTGCCCAGAACAAGAAGGGAATAGGAAAGAAGGCAGAAGAGATTCTAGAGGTCAAAGGCAGAGGTCACGAGGAGTTCCCTAGCATACAAAAGAGACAAGAGACAGGAGAGAAGAAGGGGGTCAGACCCACCTGTGTAGAAAAACACCTCTTTGGTACTGATCGTCTTTCCCAGGAAGCTGAACTGAGGGATGTGAAGCTTCTCTGTTCCCTGGACGGCATTCCCACTGCCTTCCCAGTAGAGCAGGATGTCGTCAACTGTGTAGCCATCTACAGGGGCGAAGCGAGCAGAGTCAAAGGAAGCAGGCACAGGTGGCTTTCATACCAGAGGAGTTTGTGAAAACCAAAGGATAGCTGGAACCTGCAGTTTGCAGTTTTGTGGGTCTGACCCTGGGGCAGCAGGGCACATGAAAAGAGAACTTTCAGTCTGGAGTTTCTTATCCAGGAAGGAAAGCAGAATAGACAGATGTGCCACCGGCTTGTGTACAAATTCCCCAGAGCACGGCCCATTCCCGTATGGGACTATTTCCACCCTGAAGGCCACCTTCTTTCAGATGCCTATATACACCCCTGTCTGTCTATCCATCTGTCTGTCTATCTATCTGTCTACCTAGGAGAGAAAAGGCGGGGGAGGGAGTAGGGGACATATGCAGTCCCTCTCACTGTCAAGTGCACCTTTGGTTTCTTCATGGCCCCACACCCAGGAAGGGAAGAAGGGGCCATGGGAGATAAACGTACAGCTCTCCACCTCCAGCTTGCAGGTCTGCTTGTCCAGAGGGAATTTTTCCAGATTCATGGAACAAGCTGCTGTGGTGGTGAGCCTGCAAAGGAAAAGCAAAAGGAAGGGGAAAGTAAGTCCAGCCCAGGCAAGTAACTGTTCCTGAGAAAACTGCAGGGGTGGAGTGGGGAGAGGTGCCCCAAGGACTGGCCCACACTGCCTACATTAAAGCTGGGTTCTTCTCTTCCTTTCTTGTTTCCTTCTTTCTCTTCCCCTCCCTTCCTTCCCTCCAGAGGAAAGATGAGTTGCAGTAAAGATGAGTTGTGTAAGGAGGAGAGAGGAAATCTGTATGTGACAGAGAAACCAAAAAGTGGTGTGGGACTAATACAGATGAGAACAGATGTCTGGCATGTCAGGAAACCTTGAGGTGTCAGAATGGGAAGGACCCTGGAGGAAACTGAATGCAGAGTCGGAAAGGGGACTTTCTTGCTGAAGAATCAGCAAGGCTGTTTGGAGGAAACCACAACACTGAAGCAGCTGAAGTGCTAGATCTTATGTATGTGGTGTGCACACCCTGATGTGAGCAGTGACCCAGACACACCTTTGGCCATGAGAACTGCCCCTGCAGCACTCCCATCTCTGTGCATCTGCTTATGAGTGTCCTAGGGCTTAGCAAATGCCAGTGAGTGTAAATGGGCAGGAGGGATTAATATCTCTGAGGTTAGCTATGGAATGAGGCTTCAATTGCCATGTGGGAAGTCCAAAAGAAGAATCTGAGGAGGGATCTTGGAAGACTTGGGGCCATGGGAGAAGAGATCAGTGGGGAAGAGGATTTACAAAAGCTTTCTGCAGCCCCAGCTGGGAGCCTCTGGACCCTTCTTTGTCCTGCTCTTCCCAGGTGCCACCCTTGTCTCTTTCAATTCTTAAAGTGATTTCCATTTTGTACAGTAGGTGGTGTGTGCGTGTGTGTGTGTGTGTGAAAGAGCTATACCCTAGTAGCTACCTGTTGGAGAAATTTTCTGAGCTAAATTTATCTCTTACATTTGTCTTACAAGATGGTTTGTAAGAGATGAGGCTGTGAGGAGGGCTTTGGTGACTGTCTATTATGTTACAAATAGACCAGCGAGGCGTTCCAGGGTGCCTACATTCTGTTTGTACAAAGCCATAGGCAGTAGATGCACAACTGCGCACCCCTGGGTCCCCTGGATGCTGCATAAAAATGACCAAAGGCAGAGATCAGTCCTGCCAGGGTGATCCCCAGGTCCCTGGGGAACTCACCGGATGCCATACCGCACCGTTCCATCTGGGTGAAGCTGAAACATGCGGTTTTCCACAGTTGCATCATGAACAAAAGCCTCCTTGCTATTTAGAAAGTAGCAGTCAGGGACCCACAACTTCTCATGCAGCCTATAGTCCAGGGTCAAGTTCAGGTTGGTCTCATGATACGCTAAACGTGGATCTTTCCAGGTCTGATAAAAAAACATCGTAATGGTATAGTCCTGAGGAGAGAAAGATAAATCCCAGTTGTAAGTGTGGTTGTTCAGCTTTTGGTCCTCCGAGTTTCTGTGTGTGTGTGTGTGTGTGTGTGTGTGTGTGTGTGTGTGTGTGTGTGTGTGTGTGTGTGTGTGTGTGTGTGTGTGTGTGTGTGTGTGCGCGTGCACGTGCATGCAGATATATGAAATTTATCCTACATATAGACAAGTAATGAAACATGTAAGAATGTTCAATGTTAGGGATAATAAAATGAGCTCCATATAATAAAATTCAGGTTAAGAAATACAATGTTCCCAATAACTTTCAAGCTTCAGTGTATCCCCTGCAGAACATATTTCCCATATCTCCCAGCAGTAATACATTATCTTAACTTTTAATGGTAATAATTTTGCTTTTTACATTTTTTCTTCATGTTTTCCTAAGTTTTATTGCCTATGCATTTCTAAGGAATGTATTGCTTACTTGGACTTATTTAAAAATTTTTTCTGAAAGAAATCACACTCTCTGTGTTCATAGCTTGCTTCTTTCACTCAACATTGTGCTTGTGTTTGTTCAGCTTGATGTTGATAATTAAAATTCATTCACTTGCATTGCTGGATAATATTGCCTTATATGATTATACTATGTATATTACTATGTGATGACACCATACATACCAAAATCACAATGAAATAAGAACTATGATGCCAAAGTTCCAGTTTATATTCCCACTAAGTGCAGATGAGAGTTACCAGCGCTCCTGCCTTGCCAATATTGGTTTTGTCTGACTTTTGACTTTTTGCTGGTGCAGCAGGTATGTAATGGGTTCTCACTGTGGTCTTATTTTGTGTTTCACTGATTAATAATAAAGTCAAATATCATTTCATAAGTTTATCTGCTACTTGTATTTCTTCACAAAAGTGAAGTTCCTGTTTGCATTTTCTGATCATTTTTCTATTGTTTAAAAATATTCTTATTAATTCACAGGAATTATGTGTGTTTTCAATACCAGTCATTTGTGGTGCAAATATCGTAGTCCAATCTGAGTTTTCCTTTCAAACTTTTCATAATGGTTTTGTTTCTTTCTTTTACAAGACTGAAGTGCCAAAAGTTTTGGCTAAAGAGAATATTATTATAGTTGAAGTTACCAGTATTTATTTTTATAATCTGTGTTTTCTGTGTCTTTTAAAAAAAACTCCTTACCTATCGCAAAGACACTAAAACAATATCTTATATTTTAAAAGATTCATAACTCTTTCACTTTTAGATCTATGATACATCTGGATTTATTTTTTATTTCAGGTGGTTGTAGTTTCCGAAACCTCTTATGTTCCTCCATGTGGGCTCTGCTGGAGGTCGTAACAACAGGAGTTCGCTTATGACCCTGCTCCTTGTCTTATGTACCTGGTCCCCAGCCCCAAGGTTGGAGCTGACACACTTACCATCGTCACTTCTGAGATCTGTTCAATACTGGAGACATAGATAGACACTCCCACGGGCACAGGGGCACCTACAATAGAGGAAGGCACTGTTACATTCAGGGTAGGAAAAAGGGTAAAAAACTGCCTGAGTTTGAACCTCATTTTGGCATTTACTAGCTGTGTGACCTTGAAAAAGTTACCTAACCTCTCTGAGCCTCAGTTTCCTCAGAATGGGGCTAACGATAATACTTAGCTTACAGTTAATGCAAGCCAAGCACTCAGAGAAGGGCCTGGCTCACAATATGCTGAAAAGAAAGGGTCAGGCAAAAATAAAGAAAAAATAAGGGGATGAAGCACTCTTTTTCTAAAAGTTTTCTGGATAAAAACTCAAGAACAATGAGACCCAAAACAAGACATATGCTGTGCATGAGCATGTTTGTGTGAGTTCATGTGAATGTGTGTCTTCGTGTGAATGAAGAATGAATGTGTGAGCTGTGTGCATGAGTGGATGTGAACATGTTCACAGACACAGTAAATCTGTGGATGTATTCATGTGCAGGTGAATGTGCCAGTGTGCACATGAGTGTATGTGAGCATGCCTGTGTGTGAGAAAAATGCATGAGTGTCTATTTGTGTACTTGAATGTGTTGTGTGGGAATAAATATGTGAACATGTCCACGTATGTAGGAATGTTGTGTGGGAGTGAATTATAAGTATGTTCCTGTGCAAGTGAATGTTTGTGTCTTCATGTATGAGAGAATGTGTGACTGTGAATGTATGTGAGCTTGTTAATGCACAAGGCAATGTGAACATGGGTGTGTTTGTGAGCTTGTTTGTGTGTGAGTTAATTTGTGGGTGTGTTTGTATATGTGAGCATGTTAATGCATGCATATATTCATGCGTGAGTGAATTCATGAATGTTGTTTGTGAGCATGTTTGTGTGTGAGTGAATGTGTGAGCATGTTTCCGGGTGAATCAATGTGTCAGCACATGTGTGTATTTGCATATATCATGTGGGAGTGACTATGTAGGTTGTTTGTGTGAGCCTGTTCACTTGTTAATATATTTGTGAGCATGTTCATGTGTGAGTGAATGCATGATTATGTTTGTGTGTGAAAAGTTGTGTTTGGGAATGTAAGTGAACTTATGGGTATGTGACTGTATGTGTGAGTGTGAGTGAGCATGCTCATTGTGTGTATATGTGAATACATTTGTGCATGTGACTTTGTTCATATGCAAGTGAAAAGTGTGATAAGTGATTATGCTTCTACACTCACACTTATCACACTTATGAGTGTGTAAGTGTGAGTTTATGTATGCATGTTGATGTGCTTGAGAAAACGTTTGAACATGTCCAAGTGAGTATGATTGAATGTTTGTGACTATGTTTGTGTGTGAGTGAATGTGCAACTATTTTGATGTGCAAGTGAACCCATGAGCACATTCATCTGTGTTAGTGTGTCACTATACACCTATGAGTGAATGTGTGAGCATGTTCATGTGTGAATGTGTTTGTGAGTTGGTAAAAATGTGGACATGTTTGTGTGTGAGCATGTGTGAATGTGAGTACGTTCATGTATGTGAATGTCAAACCATGTGTGGATATGTGTCTATGTGTGAATGAATGAGTGAATGTGTGTTCATGTGAATGAGTACATACGTGAGGGTGTTTGTGTGTATTAATATGTAACCATGATTGAATCCGTGCATGTGTGTGTCTATGTTTCTGCCTCCTGGCTTTCTTTTTCAGGACTAGGTGTTAGCACTGCCCATTCCAATGTGATAATGGATGTGCAAAATGTCATAAACTATAAAGTACTGTAGAAAAAAACATTTTTATTGTTTCCTCATTGACTCAGGACTCCCTCCACCCAGCCCCACAGCCGAACCATTATTCTACGTGTATTATATCACACCGTTGTTACGGAAACACGTGTGAGGCTTCCAATTCAGCCTGCTGGCTTCACTGCAGGCTGGCTGCCTAGAAACTAAGCTACAAAGTGCTACTAGGAATCCATGTATGAATGGCAGCTGAGAAGTAAATGGGACTCCGTGTGAGGGCATAACCAATTCCAGCATTCAGGGTTATTGTGAATGATCCCTGGCAAAGTGCTTGTAGTGATAGGGGTTTCTATAAAGGCAGTTTTTCTTTATTATAGCCTTTCAGGCTCTCTGCATGCCTTTAGAGAAGGGTGAAAGCTGTGTTAGGCAGGCAACAAGCCCCAGAAGGGCGGAGCAGCCATCCCCTTGGCTGTCTCACTCCAGTGTCAAACCTGTAATCCTGGACCGTTCTGTATCACTCAGGCAATCCCATCCTTTACAGCAGAATCCTGGGGATCTGAACCCTAAAGTGCCAGGGCTCTTTGTCCAAAGGCTCCCAGTTAAAGGGGCAAGTGGGAACGTGCAGTCCACATTCTCCTCAGTAAGCCATGAGTCCTGGCCCAGGAGTGCGACCTGAAGGAAGGGGACCTGAGATCTTTTTCTAATTTACCCACATAGAGGGAACATCTTATGTGCTGGCAGTGGTCATAACGAGAGCTTAACTAAGCTACCACACCCCTACAAGCATAACAGAGGGGAACAAGAAGCTTCCAGATAAGGTGTCTAAATGCTGTCTTTGGGGTGATGGTCTCAGCCCCATATCCCATCGCTGTCCCTCCTGATGGACTCAAGAAGGCAGAAAAAGTGGGAGGGGGGGTAACCACTTCTGTCCCTCTTGGAAACTTTGCAACCCCAACTATACTTCCTCCCTAGCATCCATCAGAGTACCAGAGGAAGAGGAGGTAACTGAAGGAGTGATGAAGGTGTTCCATTTATCCTTTGCTCCACACCTATGTCATGCCAAGTGACAGGCTAAGCAAAGCTGTTAGGGACCTGCTTCTGCAGCACTATGGAGTCCCACTTCTCTTGCTCAGAAAGAAGCAACTTTGTTAACTTTCCCTGGCCCCTCCTATGCCTCCTCTTCACCTTCCTTCTCTTCTCAAGGAAGTAACATCTCCCATTTGAAGCTAACCACAGTTGGGTCACGTCTGTCCATGTGTGCTGGTGTGTGAAGCCCTGAAACTACTTAACTTCAGAATCTGACTCTGTGTACAGTAGGAGTGCTGGGTTACCCCCATCCCTAAACCCCCTGGCCTTGCTCTCCCATGATTGCCCCCTCCCTCCCATAAAAGAGCCCCAGACTTGGAGCCTGTAGTGCATCCCTCTGTCTAAATGCTAGAAGGTTCTGCCTTGTCCTTGTCCTTCCACCTTCATCTACTATTTGGCCAAACTGGGGGCCGAGCTGCTATCCGACTCCTTAAGTCTGCACGTCCATGAAGCTTAGCATAATCCAGGAGGTTAGACATCAGGTGTAAACAAATCCAGGTTAGCTCAAAATATGGTGGTGAGGTGCCTTGGAGATCTGTGGGTCAGGAGCACCTGACAACCCCCAGTGGTTGGTCCTTGCTCTGTTCCCTCTATTCCCTCCCCCTGGCCCTGTGTGCCTGCAGAGATGGCAACCTGAAGGAGTGGGGAGAATGCGCTTGATGTATTTGAACGGCTGCTGGTCAGCCTTTGCTGAAAAACATGAAAACGATGAATGGAGGAAAAAAAATGCAACAGCTACACCGTTGACACCTGCCATTTGTTGCTTGGTGCAACTGGTCCAGTGGGGTGCTGGCTGTGCCCTAGCACTTGCCTTCTGTCCTGTCCACTCCAACTTCCCAGTCCCTAGTGTACACTCACCTTGGATCCGAGGGCTGTGTCGGAAGCAAAGCAGCAAAGAGGATAGCAGTCAAGTGCCCCGCCCCCAAACCTTAGGGCCCGGGGCAACCAACGTGGTTTTCAAGGTGGCTCCTAGGCAGATCACAGAGCCCCTACCGGTCTACCACAAGGGCAATTGCTAACAACTGTGTGCCCTTGAGGGCTGAGGCATTGTGTATTCAGAAGAGGGCTATTCACACAAATGCTTTCAAGGTGGCTCCTAGGCAGATCACAGAGCCCCTACTGGTCTACCACAAGGGCAATTGCTAACAACTGTATGCCCTTGAGGGCTGAGGCATTGTGTAGTCAGAAGAGGGCTATTCACACAAATGTGCCAATGTGAACATTAGCATCCATTAACCCTTTAGAGTGGGTGTCTAGTCCATCTGCAGGAAGGGAAGTGCTTTCTCTGACTTAGCCATCTTGCCTTTTAGATCTTTCCTGGTTTCCTTTGAGCCAAAATGTGACTAATGTCTATTTAAGGCACCTCTCTTCTTGTCTGTCCTTGGTCTAGGTTTCCTGGGCGTCCCCTCAGCCAGAGAATGCTATTCCTATTCCGTGCAGTTCAGGTAGGTGCCTGTCACTTTGTGCTGTGAGATGGCCCGTCTCCCTTTCCAAAGCCGGGGCGGGGTGGGGTGGGGTGAGGGGCTAGGCAACAACAACAGGAGAAACTGATGTATAGGTTTCATGGAGTTTGTTACTTCAGTTTCTTTGTCATTTCTCATCTCTGTGCTTGAGATCTGAGGAGTGTAGATTTTACTTAGCAGATAAGGCTATCAGAAGTTCCTAAGGTAATCAGGTGGGATTCATAAAGATCACATTGACTGCAGTGTGTGCAATAAACTGAACTTGGTGGGAGCTGAAGGCTTGGGGAGCGTGAGCAGAGGCAGCGGAACTTGGGACCCGAGTGTATGAAGTAAACTAGGCAGAGAAGACCATGCCCTTAGTTTTCAACTAGCTGAATGAGGGTAAGTGCCCAGGGTTCAAAGAATGTGTGCACAAGTGGAACGTGTGTCCTCCCCACAGATGGAGCAGAAAACTCCAGACGGAGAAGCACAGCTGGGGTGACGAGTGCTTCTGCAGCCCAGGCAATGTGCTTCAGGCTCAGGCCGCTGTACAGGAGTGTGGAGGGGGCAGAGAAGTGGGAGAAATGCCGGCAGAAGAGCTATAGGCCTGGGACTTGGGGCCTGGGAATGCTCTGCTGGGGTCTCTGGAGGGTCAGGAAGGGGGGTCTGCAGAGGCAGAAGGGCCCAGTCCAGAGGAATGCCCCTGGTCAGCTCACTGGGTGGAGCTGGCTTGCTGTCTCTCAGCTCTAGTACCTGGACGTGTCTTACCTCCAAAATTCGGCCTCAGACGGCCATCATAGTTCGACAGCACCCTGTCCAAAATCTTGTGAACCGTAGCTTCATTTGCACAATTTTTGCTGGAACAGAGAAGTCATTGGTAGGTATTGGTCATCAGTGAATGCCGCATCACTTCTCAGAAAACAGCAAACAGCACCCCGGGCATCAACTCGCCAGGGCCTTCTCTCCTCCCGCACACACGCGGACACGTGCAGTCACTGATGCAGACATGTGCATCATACATGTACACATGTCTCCCCGCTCCCCTCCCTTCCTCCAGTGAGTCAGCCAGAAGTGCAGCAGTGACGCAGACTCTTCTTTCCCCCTCCCCCTCCACAGCCTTTATCCAAAGGGTGGGGCATAAAGACTGGCTTCTTGTTACCAGGCAGAATTGGGGGGATGGGGGAAAACTGTAGGGGAAGTGGAGAGGAGAGGGTGTGGGCAGGCGTGAGCACTCACAGAAATGCATTACCTCAAGCCCCCTAAGGAGACCCACCTTACCACTGGCCTGGATGCACCTTACCCCCTCAGTACCTCCATGAGCTGAGCCCACCAGCCTGCATCCTCCACCTCACTCACATTTCCCCTACCTAGGCTAGGGCCGGCATTTTGCTATCACGTCTATGTGAATCTTGTTCTTGTGCCCCTCTGTTTCCAAGACTTGGCATGTGATATATGGCACAGAGAGCGCCTTGCTCATGTAGCAGAGATTTATGAGCCTCATCAATCAAACCATTTCTGATCCTTGGGTTTCAGAACCATCCTCAAAAACACATGCATTTTTGGAGCCGGCATCTCTTTGGCTAAGCGTGTGCTTCCAGCCTAGACGTGTTTTGGATGAGCACATGTAAATGGACCCAGAGAGCTGGCCTTTCCAGAAGTCTCTGATGCGCCCTTTCAATTCACATAGTCTTTCACTGGGGCCTCTTTTCCCCCAAAGGGGCTTGTGAATGAGAATAGGCCCTGGCAAAACTATAACTCTTAGTATCTTTCACGCAGTGACTATGGAACGTCAGCCCCTGCAGATCTCGTGTGTGTGTGTGTGTGTGTGTGTGTGTGTTCACTAGAGCAATCTGGTATCTTGGGTTGAGGACATTGCAGAGCTTTCTGCTGGAACCTTGCCCAACTATCCCCCCCTCCCTTTTCCTCATACATGTTCTTTTCTGGTTTGCCATTTGAAAAATTATTCTCAATCATCTTTTAAAAAAAATCTCAATTATCTTTAATGAGAAAATTTCAAAGTGTGCACATGAATGATTTCTGTGTGTTAAGGACCACACACACTACCCATATGCCAGTGCTCAGGATCTGTGGCCATCACAAACACATATTTCCATATGATCTCCATGTAAAGCCTGACTGTTTAACATCTCTTCAGATATTTACAGACTCAAACAAACTTGAAATCAAACACCAAATCTTCAAATGTTTAATTGGAGTCACTACAAAATTGCACCCATCTCAGGCCACACGGTTGTATGTTATACAGCCACCGATTGCACTGTCTGGGCTCAGATGAGGTTGAGTCAATAATTTCTGTCTGCGGCATCGGAAAATGTCCCTCACTGCTCAACACACATTCACGAATACACGCACGCGCCTCAGGGAATAGAGAAAAATATCCAGACTCAAACAGGTGTCTACACAGTTTTGTGAATTTCCCATCACCCTGTACTCCCACCCTCAATCCTACAAGTGCCAAAGGATGTGACTGGGAAAAGCTGCCAGGGGCTTTGGTCTCTGGGGATGGATGGCAGACCTTGGGGGGAGGGCATCCTTCCCCCCAACCCCCGGGGCTGCAGTTAACAGGTGGGCTGAAGCACCAGGGCTCTATCTCAAACGGTCGCCCCTACTCTCAGCCCATCTCCCTCCAGGGATCTGGAGGCAGGGCCGGCGCGCCAGGGATCGGCGAGCCCGGGTTCAAGTCTTCCCCCGCCCGCTCCGTCCAAGAGGTCCGGGGCTGCCGCCGGTCCTCTCCTGTCGCCGCCATGCCCCACCTGGCGGCTCCCGCTTACCAGTCGAAGAGGTTCAGGACGACTTCGGGCACGGTGGAGGAAAGCTCAAAGTGGAATTTCGGGGTGGAACTGAGGTCGCTCCCCTCCGCGAGCCAGGTTCTGATGAGCAGCAGAAGCACAGCGGCTCGCAGCATCCCTCGGATGCTCATGGCTGCTTACTCCGGGGCTTTGGAGGGCGCGAGAGGCTGCGGTCTGCCGCTGCCGCCGCCGCCGCCGGGGAATGGGACGGAGCGAGCGAGGACAGTGCGAGGTGAGAGGGAGCTGGGGAGTCGCGAGGAGTCGCCTCTAAGGAGACTCCAGCGAGAGTTTGGGGAGCAGAGGTCGGACCGGAGTCCAGAAGTCGGGCTAGTGCCCGACCTGGAGCCTTAGGACGCGCCCGGCGGCTGCGAGGTGCGCTCCGTCTGCATCCGCTCCAGGCTGCGACTGGGCACCCAGCCTGGCGCCCGCTGGCTCCGCCCACTCCGACGGTCGCGCTGGTCGAACCAATCCGGCAGGTGCCAGAAGCCGCACAAAAAAGGCGCGCGCTCTGGCCTCCGCCCGCAGCCAGCGCACCGCCCGGCCCCCCGCCCCTTCAGGCCTCCGCAGTCGCGCCCAGCCACAGACAGGGGCGGGGCCGGCCCGGGGGAAGGGAGGAGCGTCGCTGCCGGGGGGCTGAACGCGCTCCGCAGCCAGGCACCCGATGGGGCGTGTTTTCTCTCGGCAAAAAAAAATTCAAAATGTGCGTGTCTTTTGGAAGACCGTGTGCCCAAGAGTTTGTTTTTCGCGGTGAAGGGAGTGAGGGAATTTGCTCTGTCTGAATGTACCTTCTGACAGGGCTGCACATTTCTGGGTCCCCAGGACAGAGATCCGGGAAGTGTAAGTGTTCACCGACTGGGATCACACTGAGGTGTGAAGGTCCCAGAGCCAGGGCCGGCACCGTGGAAGGGGAAGGAGGCAAGGACCAGTGTTTCAAGGGATTGAGTCCTTGGAGAGCCGGCGACTGTGATGCTTCTGCATTTTGGGCCCACCAGGTGGAAAAGCCAGAAATTGTGACTAGAGGGCTCTTACTCTTTCCACTACCTCAAACACTGTCCTATGAAACAAAAGGCTCTCAGAGAATAGGAAAATTCTTCCATCCCAAACCCCTCTATCCTTCCTATATCAGATCCTTGAAAAAGCAAGTTCAGAAAGACGTCCTTCAGAGCCGTGGACCAGGCAGGCAATTCCTAAGGCATGCCATTGAGAAGGGTGGCAATGAACATGGATTTTAGGTTCACTCATGGTTGGCTCAGAGAAGGAAATGGAAACCCACTCCAGTATTGTTGCCTGGAGAATCCCAGGGACAGAGGAGCCTGGTGGGCTGCCGTCTCTGGGGTCGCACAGAGTCGGACACGACTGCAGCGACTTAGCAGCAGCAGCAGCATGGTTAGCTAGAACATTCATACAGAGATGGAGCATTCTTCTCTTTTCTTTCAGGATTTGGTGAAGTGAGTTGGGACTACTTGTGCCCCGAAAACCTTCAGTGACCTGGTTGGTTGTGCTCCCCCTTGCCCCTCACTGCCCACAGTCTGTCCCTTTCCCTGGCAGCTGCAGACCGTAGTCTCTCGCCCCCTCTGAAACCCCGAAGTGCATAGCCTTGAGCATCCAGGGATGCTTTGAGCCTCTGTGCTCTTGCTGCTCATCAGAACAGTTAAGTGTTTGACTCTTTATCCCCACTTTCTTAACCACCTTAGAATCAAACTTTTAGAAAATGTGTTTCATAGTTCCCTGCCTTTTTCTTTTTTAATGACCAGATCACCTTCATGCCTTCCTTCCCCTTCACCCCACCAGTGGAGCAAATGGTCTCCTTCCCACATGAGTGCAGAAACAAAGATGATGGGACCTATATGTCACTGACTATTACATACAGGAGTGGATCAATAAAACCCATCCCTGCTGCTAGCTGGCCTGCCCTCGTTGTCTCTGATCGTCCAGGAATATTACAGAGAAAATCCTTGCTTGATAAAAGTGGGAGGCCGTTCCAGGTCATTTTGTCCACCCTCTGGACTTTAATATGGGGAAACTGAGGCCCAGAGAAGGAAAGGGGATGGCCCCGAGGTCACATAACAGTAGACGCCCAAACTACTTCCAGAACGTTATTTATTTCTTTTAGTGTGATTCAGCGATGACTGCAAATTCAGGCAACCGCCAGCAGATGGGAGTAGATTTATTTAGATGCAAATGTTCCCAGTACCCTGGATTCAAATTCCACAGGCAATTGGTTGGTCCCTCATTTGTCAGGGGAAAACAGGACTGAAGCCTGAAGTTCTATTCCTAGGCGCACTTGTGACTATGGAGATGGCCATAAAGTTGACGATGAAGCATTCACGTTCAGACCTTACATCCCAGAGGGTGCTCCCCTACTTCTGCTCTCTCTAGAGGTATTGCTTGGCTGAAATTTCTAACTCACAAGATAAGTAACCCCCCAGAAGACAAGAAATACAAAAATGTCAGTGTAATCTGTACTCATTGAGCTTTTCTCCAGTTAATTTATTAGAATATCTGTAACTATGCAGATTGAATGGACTTAAACCTGAATATTGAATGGACTTACACCTGAAGCCCACTTTGGCCACCTAATGCGAAGAACTGACTCATTGGAAAAGACCCTGATGCTGGGAAAGATTGAAGGCAGGAGGAGAAGGGGATGATAGAGGATGAGATGGTTGGATGGCATCATGGACTTGATGGACATGAGTTTGAGCAAACTCCAAGAGTTGGTGATGGACAGGGAAGCCTGGCATGCTGCAATACATGAGGTTGCAAAGAGTCAGACACAACTGAGTGATTGAACTGAACTGAACTGAAACCTGAATATGGGACCGTGATGTAGGAGAAAGAACATTGACCTGGAAGTCAGCCCATCTGGGTTCCAGTCCAGGTCTGCCACATGGCAGTGAATGTTTCAGTTTGGCTGGAGTGTACGGTGTATTTGGAGTAAGACAAGGTGTAAGGGAGGTAAGAGGCAAGGGATTAGGCGAACTTGGCTTGGTAAGCACCACACGCTGAGTGTACAATAAATAAATAAAGCAAAAGAGAGGGAGTTTTAGACCTAATTGTCAAAAAAAAAAGGAATTTGATTTTTATTTTAGAGTCAGCTTGTGCTTTTGAAAAGACTGTGCAAGGGAACGGCTAAATCAGAATGGTGCCTTGGAAGAATCCCTTGTAAAGGAGAAACTGGAAGGAAGAAAAACTGAAGACGATGACAGTAATTAAGATTCAATGAAACCTCAGAGTTCCAATGGCATTTTTCACAGAAATAGCAAAAAAACCTACAATTCATACAGAACTGTAAAATACCCTGAAGACCCAAAACAATACCAAGAAAGAACAAGGCTGGGGACATCACAATTCTGGATTCTAAACTATTGCAAAACTGTTGTAATCAAATAGCATGGCACTGGCATAAAAATAGAGACATAGAACAGTGGAATACAATTGAGATACCAGAAGAAAGCCCACACCTATATGGTCAACTCATGTTGGACAAAGGAGCCAAAAAGACTCAATGGGGGAAATGAGTCTCTTCAATACATGGTGTTGGAGAAATTGTATTAACCACATGCAGAAAAATTAAATCAGATCCCATCTTGCACTACTCATAAAAATTACTTTGAAATGGTTTAAGACTTAAATTCGTTGTTCAGTCACTCAGTCGTGCCCGACTCTTTGCGACCCCGTGGACTGCAGCACACCAGGGTTCCCTGTCCATCACCAACTCCCGGAGCTTGCTCAAACTCATGTCCATCGAGTTGGTGATGACATCCAACCATCTCATCCTCTGTCACACCCTTTTCCTCCTGCCTTCAATCTTTCCCAGCATCAAGGTCTTTTCTAATGAGCTTAAAGACCTTAAACTGTAAGACTACTACAAGGAAGAATAAAGGAAAAGCTCTTGACATTGGTCTTGGAAACTTTTTTTTTTTATGACATCAAAATTATAGGCAACAAAAAGCAAAAATCAGTAAGTAAGGCTATATCAAACTAGAAATCTTTTGCACAATGAAAAGAAAGCCTATGGAATGGGAGGAAATATTTACAAACCACACAACTGATAAGAAGTTAATACAAAATATAGAAGGAACTCATACAATTCAATAGCAAAAAAGCAAAAAAAGTCTGACCAAAAATGGGTAGAGGAATGGACTATTTTCCCAAAGAAGACATACAAATGGCCAACAGGCACATGAAAATATGTTTAACATCACTAACCATCAGGGAAATGCAAATCAAAACTACCATGAAATATTACCTCATACCTGTTAGAATGGCTATTGTCAAAAAGACAAGGGACAACAAATGTTGACGAGGGCGTGGAGAAAAGGAAATCCTTCTGCACTATTGGTGGAAGTATACATTGGTACAATCACTGTGGAAAATAGCATGGAGATTCCTCAAAATTTAAAAACAGAACTGCAATATGATCCAGCAAACTCACTTCTGGTTATATATGTGAAGGAAATTAAATCAGGATCTCAAAGAGCTATCTGTACTCCTACATTCATCGAAGTATTGTTTACAATAGCCGAGATATGGCAACCACCTAAGTATTCAGTGATGGATGGATAAAGAATATGTGGTACGTATACACAATGGAATATGGTTCAACCCTCAAAATGAAGGCAAACCTGTCATTTGGGACAACATGAATGGAGTTTGAGAGCATAACCCTAAGTGAAATAACTCAGACAGAGAAAGACAAATATTATATGTTCTCACTTATATGTGAAATCTAAAAAATCCAAATTCAAAGAAGCAGAGTAGAATGCTGGTTGCCATGGACTGAGGGTGGAGAGAAATGGGGAGATAGAGGTTAAAGGGTACAAGTTTCCAACTGTAAAATGAATAAAGTAATTTGGTGGCTCAGATGGTAAAAAATCTACCTGCAATGCAGGAGACCCGGGCTCGATCCCTGGGTTGGGAAGATCTCCTTGGCAAAGGGAACGGCAACCCACTCCAATATTCTTGCCTGGAGAATTCCACGGACAGAGGAAACTGGCAAGCATCCATGGGGTCGCAAAGAGTCAAACACGACTGAAGCAACTAACACACACAATGAATAAGGTATGGGGAATCTAATGTTCGGCATAACGACTATGACTAACAATAATGCATTATAAACTTGGAGAGTAGATCTTAAACGTTATCACCACCACCAAAATAAAAATAAAAAAGTTATTTTATGAGGGGATGAAAGTGAAACTGAAAGTGTTGGTGGCTCAGTTGTGTCCGACTCTTTGCGACTCAATGGACTGTAGCCCACTAGGCTCCCCTGTTCGTGGAATTTTTCAGGCAAGAATACCAGAGTAGGCTGCCATTTCCTTCTCCAGGGGATCTTCCCAACCCAGGGATTGAACTCAGGTCTCCTGCATTGCAAGCATATTCTTTACCATCTGAACCATTATGGAGATATTAGCTAACCTTATTGTGGTAATCATTTCACAACATATACATGTGTCAAATCCCCATGTTGTACACATTAAGCTTACATATGTCAATAATATTTCAAAAAAGATATTTGTTTTTTGTTTCTAAAAAAACAAACCAAAAAAAATAAAAAAATAAAAAACCATCCCAAAATAGTGAGGCTAAAATCTAGAAGAAGAAAAGAACCCAGAGGGGGAAGTCTGGCAAGAAAAGCCATTTTGCCCTGAGGCCACTTGATGAGTCATAAGGGAGTTGTGAGACTGAGCTCTGGTTGTGGTGGCCTCATGAGAAAAAGGGATAAAAGTTGAAGTCCAAGGCCCAAACAAGTGGGAAATGTGATAAGCCTTCCTACCACTTTAAACTGAGATTCTGAGTAGCTACTCTTTCAGGATAATGGTGAACTAGCAGCAACCAGCCCTTGCATAGACTTGTAGTCTATATACCCATCATTGGGATGCTCTGTGAAGCTCTGAATTTGGATTAAAGTAGTGTTGGACAGCTAGCATCGCCAGGCATTTGTCAGAAGCAAATGAGAATACTTTCTATAGGGAGGTACTGTCATCCTAGGCCTGAAATCACTGTTACAAATAATTTTTCAATACTATGTCAGCACATAGTCAGAAGTAACTAGGCATACAAAGAAAAATATGTACTGTGAGTTACAGACAGCAGAAAAGAATAGATGACAAAAACAAATTCACAAAGATTTTAGACATTAGAATTACAAGACACACTATAGTAACTAATTGATCATATTTCAAAAAAAAAAGATAAGCTTGAAAATATCTTTGGGGAACAGAAAATGTCATATAGACAATTTGGGAAAGGATCAAATAGAACTAGAACTAAAAAAATATAATAATAAAATTTGAGAATTTAATGGCTAGATGGGTTTAATAGAAGGCAAAATGCAACTGAAGAGAGAGTTATTGAACTGGAGATAGGTCACAAGATACTGTCCACAATTGTGCCTGGAGAAACAAATTATGTGTAAAAGAGAAAAAGGTAGATCAGAGACATAAGGAATAGAGTGAGATCTAACATACATTTAATTGATCTCCTGGAAAGAGAGGCAAGAGAAATGTGAAAGAAGATGATGGCTGAAAATTTGGATCCATTAGAGGCATCATAGTGAAAGTACATAAAATCAGAGACAAAGAAAACTGTGATAATGGTTCAAGATGGAGGTAAGGTCCTAATCAAGGCACAAGTAAGAGAGATTGAAACAAGACGATGGGATGTTAGACTCTGGCCTTCAAAATGTATTTGACTCAAATTTTCCATGAAAAACAATTTAACAAAGATGTTGCCCATTTTATTTCCAATTAACAAAGTATATTTTTTAAAAATTGGATTATTTAGAGCAACCTGACATGTAGGAGCTTCACAGTTGTCATGCTTGAAAGGCCATCTTCCTATAAGTATGTATTTCTTGTCTCATGGGCCATGAAAGAAGCAAGAGTTCTCCATGCGTCTAAAATGCTGGTTGCAGCTGATTTCAACGGCTCGAGAAACGTGCTTATATACGGTCTTCTAAGAGTAAGCAGAATAAAAGTGAATCTTCGTAGAAAGGCTTCCTTTTGCTTACCCTCTCCCAAATTTTCACTCTGTTTCTAAGGAAAAATATATAAAATAATTAATTCTGTGCTTTCCAGCATGCCTTATTACAACCTTCAGGTCTTGACCATGCGCTTCACTCACTGTCTAGCTGGACTGCTGTTGAATTCCCACAGGGGTTTCCTGACCTGTTACTAGAGCTGTTCATGTAATGGCTGGTTGACTGGCCACCTGTCGGGGATGGCCATATAGGGGCATCAGAGTTTCTGTGATCTCCTGCACCTCTGAAATTCTCTTCCAACAACCTAAGCTGAAAAACATCTGTTGGTAAGGTCTTCAGAGACGAATTTCAAGTGTTTTTGCATAGATAGACTCCTTTATATATTTCTTCTATTTGAGGGGTAAACATTCTTATATACCCTCTTGAGCATCCTCCCTAAAAAACAATTTCTCCAAGAGAAAATCTTGTGAGAGCTAGAAAGCTTCCTCTGTTGCCTCACCCCAAGCCAACCAGAAAGTTGTCCAACAACGAAGTTGTAAACCTACTTCATTTGTGGCATGCAAATATGTCAACACCAATTTTGATCAAATGTCATTAAGAGAGAGGTTGCTAGAATTTTGATTCTGAGTTTTCAGGCTTTCTCTTAACTTTTTCTGGGAATTTACAATTTGTGTAGGTCACAGCTTTCCCTCCACAGTCTGCAGAAACTTGATTTTTGATATATAGCATGTTCTAGCAGTATCTTACTCCCTTAGCATGGAGGAGGAGGTATAGGAAGAATGAGCCGCTAACTCAAAGGGCTTTCCCCCCTGGAACTGGTTGTAGCATATGTGCTAAAAAGGATTTGACTAAAAATCTGAAGATTTAGATTGGAACTCCATCATCAGCTACCTAGGCATGTGTCACTGTCTCTGAATCTTAGTTCTCTCATCTGAAATATGGGGGTGATAATAATGCATATAATGGAACAATATGGTCAGAGGGGAGCCTCTGACCTCGCTAACTTCCTAACTCTGGGTCTTCATCTCACCTAATTCTTCAGTCCCATCAGATTTCTCATAATCTCATTCTGGAAAGACTGCTGTCATTACCACTACTATCCACCAGAGGTCCTCAGCTTTTTTGGTCTAATTGTCGAATGAATCTGTTTATCTAATTGTTTCCCGAACGTCGGGACGCCAGGCTGACCTGAAAAAAACCCTTCAACTCCACGAGCAAAACAGAGGGGTGATAAGCACAGGGAGCAAAGATCCTTCTGATATAGGAAGTTTTCGTGCACAAATGGATAAACTTCTACACCGGGGTCCTAGTGGCCACCAGCTACCCTGTACCTTAGCCGAGGTGCTGATGTCTGGCCTTGGGCACATTTGCTCCTGTTCCCAGGGGTTGAGAAATGGTGATCCTGTACAAACGGTGAATAGGCAGCTCCTGGAGTTGTGCAGGGCACAGAATTCTTACTCATCTTTTAAGACTCATTTCAGCTGTTATGAAGCTTTTTTCAACTGGCCAGGCAGAGATAGTGACTCTTTTCTTCAGGCTCCAAGGGGTGCCTTCAACAGGGAGGGGACGTATGTATACATATGGCTGATTCATGTTGATATATGGCACAAACCAACACAATATTGTAAAGCAATTATCCTCCAATTAAAAATTAATAAAAATTTAAAAGACAGTCCTCTAGACCAACAACACTTTCCACTTGTATTGGTATTTTTGCCTCTCATCTCTCTTCCGGGGTGGACTGGGAGTTCCTGTAGTCTGGCAACTGTTTCTGATTCATCTTGTGGCTGTCTGGAACCAGTTCGGAGTCTGCTTTAGAGTGAGAACTCAAGAGATGTCTGTTGAAGGAAGCATCCTGGAAATGAACACAGGAAAAATTTTCCGCAGTTGGAGTTCCCAGAACATGAGGACTTGGAAGTGGCCATCATATGTATTGGTTAGAAGGCTCAAAGGTGACAGCTGAGAGAGAAGAAGCCTAAGTGCCATATGTTGGGGAACAGGCTTTGCTCTATGGCTTTTTTGGGTTTCATTTTGATGAAAGGAATCCAGAAGATGCTTTTCTCTACCCATACCTCAAAGAGTGCATCCTCTTTCCAAGAAGGGATGCTGTAATTCTGTCAGTGGGTGGGATTTAGAGGCAGATGGATTTTAGCTTAATCTTAGCTCTGATGGAAGGAGCATCAGAGTCAGACAGGGACTTGAATCCCAGTTCTGCCAGGCACCATCTGTATGACTTTGGACAAGTCACAGTCTCTATCTCATCCTCAGGCTTTTTGTCTGCAAAATTTGAGGATTAAGTGGGGATTAAGTGAGATCAACACAGTAAAGCACCTAGAGAAATTATTGACACAACAATTGTTAGAGTGGATGAAAGAGGTACACTGTCCAGGGCTTCTCTGGTGGCTCAGTGGCAGAGAATTCGCCTGTCAATGCAGGACACCTGGGTTCCATCCCTTGGTCAGGAAGATCCCCTGGAGGAGGAAATGGTAACCCATTCCAGTATTCTTGCCTGGGAAATCCCATGGACAGAGGATCCTGGCAGGCTACAGTCCATGGGGTCGCAAAAGAGTTGGACATGACTTGATGACTTAGTACCAAGCACAATCACAGTCATGCAGGGCAAGCAAAAGATGGGACGAGCTCCCCATCACTGGAAGATGTTCAAGGACAGACTACATGACTGCTTCTTAAAAATATCATGGAGAGAATAGTAATGGTTGGACTAGATGAAAAAATTGAAGTCTTTTCCATTTATTAGTTTTATAATTCAAAAATTCCCAAGTATTAGAAGTGTAGACATAAAGTTATATACTGAGACCATTCTGCTGATGTAGAGTGCTTATGTCCAGATAGGGTCTTTTTGGAGCAATTAGCCTAAGTATGTGAGTACATGCTATCCAAGGACTTGTGTGTGTGTACACCAGTGTTCAGGGGAACTGGTACTGTCTCAAACTTGAGAGTACATTGCCAGCTGTGATGCCTGCTGCTGCACACCTGGCATCTTGCCCAATAATCAAATAAGCCCCTGAAGTGACTGCATGTTCATTTTATTCCTTGACTCAGTCAACTGGGGCTTTCCATACTAATCTCTCATTTACTCCTTTGCAGTTTTATCATAATTGACTCCCGTTTTGGGAGAAGATTTCAGGAGCTGGTACAGGGAAAGAGTATTTATTGGTTGTTGTGGCTTTTCTGTGTGACTCACCATCTCCCTTTCAATATAAGCTTCGAAACAATCTCCATGATACTTTTCCCCACAGTGCCCTTCTCAGATCACGGCTCCCACCTCTAGTTCCTGCCTTCTTGCCTGACTTGGACTCTCGCAGTTGTCTTCTAATTGGTTTTCCCCTTCAGTATTTGCTCCGACTTTAATCCATTCTATATTCAAACCATTTACTATCTGATTCCAACTGACCCTTCTAGCTCTCTCCTCCCCCTCCTTCCTGACATGTACACCTAGCTCCCATCCAAAGGGGCTATTGGCCTTTCCTTGAGCAACAAACTCCCTTTTGGTGAATATTCAGTTTGCCAACTTCATTTGCCTAAATCCAACTTATCTTTTAAACCTAAGACCACATACCTTCCCCCACAAAGCACCTGTGTGCCCTGACCACACTGTCCCTTGTATTAGAGCTCTCTGTGTGTATGGCTTATCCCCCTTAAAAGTCTGTAAGCTTCCCTCCTGTCATCATTAGCTATATTCTCTCCATATCTCTTCTAATTTCAAAAATACATTTTGCCCACTGTGTTTTCTCCCCTGAATCCCTACCTCATTTAACAAATAAACAAATAAGCCCAATCAGGATTTGTGTGGGTTGTACTGAAAAATAATTTAATGCCTGACATCCTGAAAGCACAAATTACATAACTCATTTTAGGTGCTAATGGACAATGTAGAAGTCTGAGTGGAAAAAAAAAAAAAAAAGCATTCAGGCTAGAAATGATTGATTCCACTGAATGTTGCCTAAGTGTTCTTAATTAATCAACAAGGAGCCACATTTGAGCCCATGGTACCCTTTTCTCTCTTTTAGAAAATATCAAACCCAAGGGAAAGGTTTGTTAAACTATTTATTTGATTCATTTCTTAGCTTCTGGGCTTGACTATCTTAAGCCTTTGGTTTGTACTTGGGGATTATGGGGTTTTTAAGAATTGAGCCATTCTCTAGTTTGCTCTTCAGGATGTGAGCATATTGCATTCATTTAATCCTCTAAATTTACAGAGGCTAGAAACCAGAGGTGAGTATGGTATTTACTTGGGTGCATGAATTTCCATAAAACAATGACAGGAACCCATTGCAGTGTTTCTGACAGCTTTCATGTTCCTGATGTTGTTTATGGGAACATTGCCCATTACAGTGAATTGGTTCCTCTAGACTTGTTTCTTTCCAGAAGAGCCTATTGAGTTGGGATGGAGCAGAAAGGACCAAGATGCCTTTCAGATGAACAGTGACCAAGGCTAACATCAACACTACAAAAGTGGAAGAAAAGGCTTTTAGAACAGGGTGTGCACATGTTCAAGTGTATAACATTTTCCCACAAGTTATTAGGTCCATGAAAGCTTTTTCGAGAATGTGCAGATGTTACTCAAGAGTCAGCTTTGAAAATGAAGTCAAAGTGACCCTTCTTGTGTTCCATTAAATGTAAACATGTTAAGAGAGCTTCTTTCCAATGAAATGCATTATTATGGAACTCTGTTTATGCAGAACTTCACCTTAGGTTCTCTTAGGCTTATTAAAATAAATGGAAATGCTTGTTCCAGAATGTCTGGAACTTTATTTGCAAAATGTACTCCCAATTCAAGCCCACTGGACAGAAAGAGCCACTCTACTTCAGAGGACTAATAATAATAATTTAATCCTCACAACAGCCCTGTAATTAAGCTACTGTTTCTCAGCCAGGAGTGGAGAGGATGTGATGGAGTTGGGCTCTGAAGCCAGCCTGCCTGGGTTTGAATCTCAGCCTTGACACTCACTAGCTGTGTGATCTTAAGCAAGTTATCTAATTTCTTTGTGCCTCAGTTTCCTCATCTCCAAAGTGGGGATAATAGGACTTCCTCATAGGGAAAAAGTGAATGAATACATGGAAAATACCTAAAGCAATGGCCAAGCACATGTCCAACATGTCAGCAATGGGAGATCTTCTGGAGTTAGGTGGGATGAAGGGAAGGAAAAATGTGTCTCTGGAGCCTACTAACTATATCCATAGTTCTTAAGATGAGCTATGTGACTCCCGTAGGGGCAGCAGCACATGTATAGAGAAGGACTGCAGGATGCAGGCCAGAGGAATCGGTGCCTGAGATGTGTCCCAAATGTGTTTGCCCCAGTCTGAAGCTTCTGGATCTCAGAAGAATAGGCCTACATGGACCAGTATCCAGGAAGAGTGTGGAACCTCAAGTAAAAAACTAATAAGCTCAGTGAATCACAGTTCGTTTTTAAACTACTCATTTACCTCTTAATTTAGATGTGGCAATTTACAAAGCCACTGACCATACATCATAGGTTTTATTTGGGGTCTTGTGACACAGTTGCTAGTTTATCCAGTAGGGTTATCAAAAGCCTGAGTCACATAAGACTTATCATGTTGCCCTGGAATTTCTAATGATTTCATTTGGTATTTGATTGTTATACAATTTAAATGTGTCATATATGATTTTGTTCAAAATTCCCAATCCATGTTGAACTAACTGATGCTTCACCTTCATTTTCTAAAAGCTCTTTCAGGGCAGTTTCTATAGTAGAGCTTTAGTGTTTACACCCCACTGTTAGCAACATCATCTCAGATATCTCTGTGAATATGGCTATAGTTCATAATGAAGCACAAGGACAAAGCACAGGATCTTTTCATTTCTTGTTTGCTATAATGAAGTGTAGTCTACTTTAAAAGGCTAAATCCCCCGCTAGAGAGTAAAGGAGAAGTTCAGCCCAACACAGTGTTTCTTGGCTTGAATAAGCCTGGATTCCATACCCCTCAAATGGAGTTGAATTCCAGTTTTTGACTACCGTAAAGATTGTAACCCCATCCAGCAACACTTGGCAATCAGTGAGAACTCTTAATGGCACGTTAGTACTGAGAAATTCATCAGGCCTCTGAATAGATGGACTCAAGGTGATATGGTATTCTTTTATCCATCATTTTTTTTTAATAGCAGCTTTTTAAAGATTTAATTGACATACCATGCAACTCACTCTTTTAAAGTGTATAACTCAATGGATTTTAGTATATTCAAAGTGTTCTGTAATCATCTCTCTATTTAGTTACAAGATATTTCCATCACTCCTAAAGGAGACCCTATACCCATTAATAGTCACTCCTCACTCTTCCTCCCTGCTCCCTGGCCCTTTTAGTCACTAAACTGATTTCTGATTCTATGGATTTGTCTATCATAGACATTTTGTATGAAGAAAATGATACAACATGTATCCTTTGTGACTATTTTTTTTCAGTTAGTGTGTTTTGAAGGTTCATCTATTTTGTTGCATGTGTCTGTACTTCATTCTTTTTCAATGCTGAATAATATTCCATTGTATAGATATACTTCATTTTGTCTCTCCATTCTTCTATTGATGGACATTTGGGTGGTGTCTACTTTTTGGTTAGTGTGAAAAGTGCTGCTGTGAGTATTCATGTATACCTTTTCACCTTGTACACACCTTGTGAAAACATTCTTTTAAAATTCTCTTAGGTATGCTTAGGAGTGGAGTTGCTGATTTATATGGTAAATCTACATATAACTCATTGGGGATCCACCCTTGAATTTCTGGGACAAATTCCACTTGGTCACAATTATAGTCCTTTTAATGTGCTGCTGGATTCAGTTTGCTAGGGTTTTGTTGAAGATTTTTGTACATATGTTCATAAGGGATAGAACCTAGTTTTCTTTTCTTGTCTTCTTGACTGACATTGGTATCACGGTAATGCTGACTCATAAAATGAATTAAGAAGTACTTCATACTTTTCTATTTTTTGGAAGAGTTTGAAAAAGATTGGTGTTATTTCTTTAAATACTTGCTAGAATTTCCCAGTCAAGCTAATTGGTCCTGGGTGTTTCTTTGTTTTAATTCCTGGTTCAACCTCTTCACTTGTTACAGGTATGTTCAGATTTTCTGTTTATTCTTGAGTCAGTTTTGGTAGTTTTTGTGTTTTTATGAATTAGTTCACTCATCTCTTTCATCTATTCTTAGGATGGTATTTATTGAGATTGCTCAATGTGCCAGGCACTGTGCCATTCACAATCAGACACCTGCTCTGCTGGCGGGGAAGTGGAAATTTGGTAGAAATACAGATGATAAAACAAGGGATTCCAACACTGTGTAATTCTGTGATGTACCTAAGAGGGTCTTCTAAACCAGGCTTAATTGTTTAGGAAAGGTTCTCAAGGGTAGCTGGGGCAGGGATGGCTAGAAGTCTTAATGTTCACTCTTTTATATCTTTTTCATCATTCCTGCCCCAATCTATAAACAAGTCCTATTTTCAGAGTACAATATTAAATCCAACCATCTTTCAAAACCTTTACCTTTTTTACTCTGGTCCAAGTCATCATCATCCTCTTGCAGGTGAACTACTACAACAGCCTCTAACTGGCTCCCTTACTTCCGATCTTGTCTCCTGTGGCAAATATCATATATTAGCTCATTTGACTTCATTATAACCCCAATCAAAGCATATCTTACTAAATGATAGAGGTTGGAATGCTAAAGCCTATATTTCCCGAAATCCCTCATAGTGTGCATTCCACTGGTGACCTAGTCTCTGCCAAGCAGATGAAACTGAATGCAATTTGGAAGGCTTAGTGGGCAGAATTCATGCTTCTGCTTCTGTGATTTCTAATTTTTGCTAGTGAGCACAGTCTTGGAAGCTTTTGCTTCTTTTGTATGAGCAGTAACAGACCTCTCAAGGTGCAGTTTCTAGTTTTGTGGGCATCAAAAGACAGGTCATAATGTATCCACTGTATTTAGAAAGAGAATGAGGCAATATGGTCAGGATTTGTGATGATCTGAGCAGAGACGGTGTGGTCCTGGAGGCAACTAGTGGAGCAGTGGCTTCCTGATTCTCCACCTTCCTGATGTGCCAGTTATGTGCTATTAAGTGAAAATGTTCTGAACATTCAACACAGAGTATCAATAAATTATTCTGATTTTTTCAACAACTTTGTAAGTACCCAATTGTAAACCCTTTTAAATGAGTTAAAGTGGTTTCTGCTATCTGTAACATAACTCTACATTCTACCCTTTGTGCTGTGCTGTGCTTAGTTGCTCAGTGGTGTCTGACTCTTTGTGACCCCATAGACTATAGCCCACCAGGCTCCTCTGTCCATAGGGATTCTCCAGGCCAGAATACTAGAGTGGGTTGCCATGCCCTCCTCCACACGATCTTTCCAAGTCAGGGATTGAACCCAGGTCTGATGCATTGCAGGTGGATTCTTTACCATCTGAGCCACCAAGGAAGCCCCAAAATACTGGAGTGGGTAGCCTATCCCTTCTCCAGGGGATCTTCCCAACCCAAGAATCAAACTGGGGTCTCCTGCATTGCAGGTGGATTCTTTACCAGTTGAGCTACCAGGGAAGTCCCTCTACCCTCTACAAGGAAGCTAAGGGAAATGTTTAAAAAATGGAACCAGATCCTATAACTTCCTTGCTCAAAACTCCCCAATGGCTTTCTGTGCTACTTGCAACAAAAGTCAAATTCCCAATGTTTTCTTCTACTCTACCCTGTCTCACTTCACTGAAGCGCTACTTGCTGTCTTGCTGTTTCTGGAACACACCAAGCACACTGCTGCCTCAGGGTCTGGTATTTGCTGTTCCCTCTACCTAGTACTCTTGCCTGGAGAATCCCATGGATGGAGGAGCCTGGTGGGCTACAGTCCACGGGGTCGCAAAGAGTCGGACACGACTGAGCGACTTCACTTTCACTTTCTACCTAGAGTGGGGCTTTCCAGGTGGCGCTAGTGGTAAAGAACCCTTCTGCCAATGCAGGAGACCTAAGAGATGTAGGTTCAGTCAATGGGTCGGGAAGATCCCCTGGAGGAGGGCATGGCAACCCACTCCAGTATTCTTACCTGGAGAATTCCATGGACAGAGGAGCCTGGTGGGCTACAGTCTATAGGGTCACAAAGAGTCAGACACAACTGAAGCGACTGAGCACTTATACTACGTAGAATACTCGTCCTCCAGATAGGTGCATAGCTCAAATTTCTACTTCAAGCCAGTCATCTTCTTGAAATCTAACATTAGCCCAACTTCACTCTCTATGACATTGCTCTCTTGATTTTCTGTAGAGCATTCATCACTCTTTGAAGTCATCTTTCATATTTTATTTGTGTGTGTGTGTGTGTGTGTGTGTGTGCGCGCGCGCGCGCATGTGCGTGTGCATCATCTGTTTCTCTCCACTAGAATGTAAGTTACTTGAGGGTATGGACATTGTTATGATTGCTTTAGTGGATCCAAGGGAAAAGCAGTGACCCACACACATAGATAAAATCACTGGGAATTCAGGAAGAGGAAGAAGAAATATAAGACAATGGATATTTCTGAGCACTGCTGGGATGTTTACTGAATGCTAAAAAGCAAAGCACTAAATACTGAAAACTCAAATCACCTGAGAAAGGTGGCAATCTCTGAAGAATATTCTTGCAATTGTGCAATAGAAATTATATATGCAAGGAGTGTGAAGAACAGCCAGACCCATGTCTGTAATGAGTGTCATTACATCATTGGCATCCAATTAAAAGGCTTGTTCATGACCTGCTCTGCAGCTCATTTGGGGTTTTCTTCTATAAAAGCATGAACTTGGTCCAGTTTGGTCATCTGAAGGATAAAAAAAAACCAACAGAGCATTTGGGTTCATATAATTTTGAGGGACCAAACAAACAAACAAAAAAACACTTTGCAAGTTTCTGCTGTTTATTCAGTCCAGCACTAGGCATTCTGGGATGGAAGTAAGAAAGAGAAAAACTATAGATCCTACGTGCAAAGAAGGAGGGTAGACAAGCTACTGTGCAATAAGAATCAAAGAACTGACTAGGAGAGGATTAGCCTGCAGGAATCAGATGGGGTGGTTGCTCTGGAGAAGAAAAAGGCCAGGAGAAAATTACTTACCTATTTTATACATAGTAGTGTTTATATGTCAATTCCAATCTCCCAATTTATCCCTCTCCCTCTTTCCCCCTGGTAACCATAAGATTGTTTTCTACATCTGTGAGTTTGTTTCTGTTTTGTAAATAAGTTCATTTGTACTATTTTGTTTAGATTCCACATATAAGTGATATCATATGATATTTGCCTTTATGTGTGTGACTTACTTCACTCAGTATGGCAATCTCTAGGTCCATCCATGTTGCTGTAAGTGGAATTATCATTCTCTTTTACAGCAAAGTAATACTCCGTTGTATATAGGTACCACATCTTATTTATCCATTCCTCTGTTGATGAACATGTATGCGTCTCTCCTGGCAGTCTTAAAATATTTCTGCCACCTAATGATGTGGCCTAAAAACACAAGAGCAAAAATTGACATAATTATTAGGAGAAATGACCAATCACAGTTGGATATTTTAATACATCTCTCTTTGTAATTGTTATAACAAGCGGAACAAAAATCAGTAAACATATAGAAGATCTGAAAAAAGTGATTAACAAACTTGACTTAACGGAGACATATAGCTGTATGCACTTATATCTAAATATCTATTTCTATACCTATATCTGTAATTACATCTCCATCTTCATCTATGTCTATTATCTACCAAGCAATTTGAAAGTACAGTTTTTCCCAGAACGTGTGTAGCATTTACAAAAATTGGCCATAGTATGTCCAAAAAGCAAGTCTCAACAAATTGCAAAGGATTGAAACAACACAGAGCGAGTGGAATTAAGCTAGAGATCAGTCACAGGCATTAAGTAGAAAAATCTCTACATATTTGAAAATAGTCAATTTAAAATAATTCATAGATAAAAGAAGAAATCATAACAGGAATTTGAAAATAATTTGAAGTGAAAAAAATGAAGATACAAAATAATGAAACTTGTGAGATACATGGGACTTCCCTAGTGGTCCAGTGATTATGATGCTGCATTTCCAATGCAGGGGACGTGGGTTCAAATCCTGGTCGGGTAACTACCACATGCCAAAAGGCCAAAAATTTTGTGAGATACAGTTAAAGCAGCATCTTTCAAATGAAAAGGAAGAAAGTCTGAAAACTGATGGACTAAGCATTTCCTCCAAGAAGTTAGGAAAAAGATAGCATTGTTGACTCAAAAAATATTTAGAAATTAATATTAAAAATTAAATAGTGCAGTGATAGTAAAACATATGAAGTGCCTGGGAAAACTTTAATATAAACTGTGGAAGACTTCCACAGATAAAATGATATAACTTTATTGGAAGGCATGAAACAAGTCTGAAACAAATACAGATACCATATTCATGGACTGACAGATTAAATATTATAAATATGTCAATACTCTCTAACATTGATAATTCAATACTTTTACAGTAAACATTTTAACAAGTTTTATTTTGTAGAATTTGTCAATCTAACTTTAAAATTTATGTAGAAAAGCAAAAGCCCAAGAATAATCAAAATATTTCTAAATAGGATAGCAAAAGGATTTGCTCTGCCAAATATCATTATAAAGCTATAATAAGACAGTGAAGTTCTAGCAGAAGGCTAGATGAATGTATCAGTTGAACAGAGTAGAGAACCTAGGGTATCTCCATTCTGTCATCTTCTCTGAATGATCCCTTCACATTCAGGCTTTAACTGTACCCTGGTTATTCACTAACAACACAGCTTACCCTGAAGTCTTCTCTAGTGAAGACTTTGTTCTCTCATACACCATGTACATTAGGGCTGGATGAGAGATAGGTATTCTTCACTCTAATGCTGCTTCTAAGCCAAATTATATCTACCTTTTTGAAGTTCATACCATTCTTCTGTGTCATCTTCTATGCTTCTTTGTGCTATCATCTACTGACTTCCTAGTTATTCAGTCGTGTCAAGGACTTGGCTGTCTGGCTCATGGTCTTACTCTCTGCCCCATCCTACCATCTTCCAGATGATGTCAACCTCCACATCGACCACCAAGCAATTTGGCCTTCTCATCTCTAGTGAACACCTCCAGCCCATACTAGCCATGCTCTCCTACAGACCCATTCTAGGTTTATTCTTCACCTGAACCTACTTACTCTATTTCTGACAGCATAAATTAAAATATCCTAGATCACAACCTCCTAGTTATTCTCCTAGCTCTCTCATTTTCCTATTTCCTCTACACTTTTGATCTTTGATCTTATTGAGAGCTTTGCCTCTTCATCTCTATTTCCTGACCATCTATTCTCTCCATTTCTCTCATTTCATTGATTTGGCTTGGTGAAATTCTCCTCTCTCCTTTCTTTTGCTGTTTATGTGAAGACTTACTAAGTTGTAAATACATCAACCACCACTTATCCCTATATATGAACAACATCTCCTGCATCCCCACCTCCAGTCATGGCTCATAGGAAATCAACTGTTGATTCTGAATTCTATGTATGTCTCAATGTGCCTTCTACTACTTCCTTCAGCAATCCTTACAGATTTTGCTACAATGTGTATTGCATTATTGCCTCTCTTTTATCCTTTCTCCACATTGCTTCCAGAGTGGTGCTTCTACAACACAAATCACTTCCCTAATTAAAGCCTTCTGGTGGCATAATGCAGTCTTACAGATAAATCCAAACTATTGACTGTGGTATGCAAGGCCCCTTCTTGCCTCTTTATCGAGATCAAACCAGTCAATCCTAAAGGAAATAAACCCTGGATATTCATCAGAAGGACTGATGATGAAGCTGACGCTCCAATACTTTGGCCACCTGATTCGAAGAGCCGACTCCTTAAAAAAGACCCTGATGCTGGGAAAGATTAAGGGCAAGAGGAGAAGTGGGTGACAGAGGATGAGGTGGTTGGATGGCATCATTGACTTGATGGACATGAGTTTGAGCCAGCTCTGGGAGATGGTGAATGACAGGGAAGCCTGGCATGCTGCAGTCCATGGCATCACAAAGAGTCAGACACGACTGAGTGATTGAACATTGGTTGAGTGAAGAAATGAATTAGTATGGTCTTAAGATGAGAACAATAAAGGACAGAAATGGTATGGACCTAACAGAAGCAGAAGATATTAAGAAAAGGTGGCGAGAATGCACAGAACCATACAAAAAAGATCATCATGACCCAGATATCCATGATGGTGTGATCACTCACCTAGATCCAGACATCCCGGAATGTGAAGTCAAGTGGACCTTAGGAAGAATCACAACAAACAAAGCTAGTGGAGGTGATGGAATTCCAGTTGAGCTATTTCAAAACCTAAAAGATGATGCTGTGAAAGTCTACACTCAATATGCCAGCAAATTTGGAAAAGTCAGCAGTGGCCACAGGACTGGAAAAGGACAGTTTTCATTCCAATCCCAAAGAAAGGCAATGCCAAAGAATTTTCAAACTACTGCACAATTGCACTCATCTCACATGCTAGCAAAATAATGCTTAAAATTCTCCAAACCAGGCTTCAGCAATACGTGAAACATGAAATTCCAGATGTTCAAGCTGGTTTTAGAAAAGGCAGAGGAACCAGAGATCAAATTGTCAACATCCTATGGATCATCAAAAAAGCAAGAGAGTTCCAAAAAAAAAATCTACTTCTGCTTTATTGACTATGCCAAAGCTTTGAGTGTGTGGATCACAATAAAATGTTGAAAATTCTTCAAGAGATGTGAATACCAGACCACCTGACCTGCCTCTTGAGAAACCTGTATGCAGGTCAGGAAGCAACAGTTAGAACTGGACATAGAACAATGGACTGGTTCCAAATAGGAAAAGGAGTCCGTCAAGGCTGTATATTGTCACCTTGCTTATTTAACTTATATGCAGAGTACATCATGAGAAATGCTGGGCTGGAGGAAGCACAAGCTAGAATCAAGATTGCTGGGAGAAATATCAATAACCTCATATATGCAGATGACACCACCCTTATGGCAGAAAGTGAAGAAGAACTAAAGAGCCTCTTGATGAAACTCAAAGAGAGTGAAAAAGTTGGCTTAAAGCTCAACATTCAGAAAACTAAGATCATAGCATCCGGTTCCATCTCTTCATTGCAAATAGATGGGGAAAAAGTGGAAACAGTGGCAGACTTTATTTTTCTGGGCTCCAAAATCACTGCAGATGGTGACTGCAGCCATGAAATTAAAAGACGCTTACTCTTTGGAAGGAAATTTATGACAAACCTAGACAGCATATGGAAAAGCAGAGACATTGCTTTGCCAACAAAGGTCCATCTGGTCAAGGCTATGGTTTTTCTAGTGGTCATGTATGGATGTGAGAGTTGGACTGTGAAGAAAGCTGAGCACCGAAGAATTGATGCTTTTGAACTGTGGTGTTGGAGAAGACTCTTGAGAGTCCCTTGGACTGCAAGGAGATCCAACCAGTCCATCCTAAAGGAGATCAGTCCTGGGTGTTCCTTGGTAGGACTGATGTTGAAGCTGAAACTCCAATAATTTGGCCACCTGATGCGAAGAGCTGACTCATTGGAAAAGACCCTGATGCTGGGAAAGATTGAGGGCAGGAGGAGAAGGGGGTGACAGAGGATGAGATGGTTGGATGGCATCACCGACTCAATGGACATGAGTTTGGGTAAACTCCAGGAGTTGGTGATGGACAGGGAGGCCTGGCGTGCTGCAGTTCATGGGGTTGCAGAGTCGGACACGGCTGAGTGACTGAACTGAACTGAACTGAAGTCATAAGCATCTGAAAATAGGGGGCTTAGAATAAAAGTGATTCTTCATCTCTAACTTTAGTATCATTAGAAGAGGTACAGGAAGACGTTTCCGACTCTGGCATCCACTCTACTCCCCCACCCCTTTTTTCTCACTGGTCATCCTCTAGGTAGAGGAATGAAATGCTAATTCATAAACAAATCTCTTCAAAAGACTGAGCCATAAACAAGGAAAACATCAAAGCATCTCAACTTTTCCCAAGTATGTGGGGGAGGGGAGGCTGGCATTTTTCTAAAAGAGACACAAGGTTTTCAAAGTTTAAACACTGAAGGACTCACTGAGAACATAGTTAACCCATGTGAAAATAGAAAAACCCACAAATATGCAGGAAATATCAAATATCAAGGAATTTTATATTTGATATCAAATATCACAAAAATATAAAAAACCCCACAAATATCAAGGAAATAGCTTTGACCCACATTCAGGGCTGAGAACTTGGACTCTCAAGAGTTCTGCCTGATACACTAGAGCTGTACCGGACTGCTGAGAGCAGCAAGTCTAACTTCTGCATGTGAACATGTCAGGGAAAGTGCAGCCCAGAGAGGGAAATCTTCTTGATCAAGTTCCCATTGCTATGGAGAGGTAGAGTTGAGGTTGGAATCCAGATCTCCTGTTCCAAGCTCAATGCCTTTGATGTTTCAGAGATTAAATTCCCATAAGAAGCTATAGATATTGACATCTTGAATGTTAGAGCTAGAAGTATCCTTAGATTTAGGAGATTTGGAAAAATTTCCCCCTTTATACTGGTGAGAAAACTGAGACCCACAGGAGCAAAGTGACTTGTAAAACTCATATCTGCACAGGGTGGGCAATGGGGAAGGGAAGATGGATGTAAGGTGGGGGAGCAAGGACAGGCTGGGACCCAAAAGCGTGAGCTGGAGCCCATGAGTGTGGACCAAAATCCACATCAGTTCTCATTGCGTCTGCCCTTGATGATGTGAGTGTCCTACAGAAGTTAGACATTTGGCCCTTTGTCATTGAGTTAAATACACACATGGTTCAGAAGTTAGGGAAGCTGAAATAGGATCTAGAGGAAGGTGGAACAATTGCAGGCTTGGCTACCGCTTTATGTGAACAAGGTGAGTCAGCATACAAGTGATGACGTGTGCAAGCAACAAAAGAGCAGCTGCTTTCCTTCCACCTTCCAAATCTCCTGTAAGAATTTCTCCTGTGGCCCACTGTAACCTGCAGGAAGGTAATTGTGTGAAATGTAGTTCAATTTATCCTAGATGACATATTACAAAGGCAACTGCTAGGTGGAGACATAAAGGGGGGATATGGTCTCTTTGGGAGGGGCATAGCAGGCAGAGGGGCATAGATGGGAGCTATAGACTGTGTTTGGAAACTGCAAATAGCCTGGTTTGTCAGACTCTTGTGTTATATATAGGAAAGATGCATATATCAACCTGAAAAGGAAGGTTTGGACAATCCTAAGTGGCTGTTGAGTGCCAGGGTGATGAAATAATACCATAATGAATGGAGAAATCATTAAAGGTTGCTGAGCAGGTAAATGGCATTTTTGGAAACTTAATCCTCAGTAAGTACAGGATGGATCAGATAAGAGGGATACTGGCAGGAGAGAAACTTGGTGCAAACAGAAGACTTCAGCTCATTTTGGCTCCATTCTAGCTTGTAGGCTTTGGAGAGACCTGGGAAGGAACAGGAATGGCTCAACTGCTCCATGGCATACAGCTGCCAACTCTTCTACTCTACCTGATCCTGCAGACCCTCTGGCTCTAGTTACCAACTGCTCCTTGCAAATATGCATTCCCCTACCCAAGAGGCTTTGTAGCCATTGCTGGTTATGCTGAAAATGAAAGAGGCAGAGCTTTCCTGAGAGGATGAGAGCCCAGGAGTATCTCAAGAGATTGTCAGAAGCTGGCTGTACACCCCAGCAAATTAAGCTCTGCTCTGGGAAATAGAGATGGACACTTTTGCACATTAGAAGGAAAGAAGATGAAAGGAGAAGCCCCTTATTGGCTTGAGACTTGCAATAACTCTTCAGGGAGTAGCACTTCACCTGTAGGTCTACTGCACTTAGTATGTGATTGGAAAGTCCAACAGAACAGTCCCCAGCCCCAGCCCTGGAGCTTGGAGTCAGGGCCCCAGCTATGCACCCTCAGTTTCCTTATGTGTGCAGAGTTGAAGTCTAACAATCCCGCACTGCCTACCTCACAGAGCTGCAATCAGGGTCCCAGGAGACGGCAGCTGTGAAAGCACTTGGTAAAACATAAAGAGCTGGGCTCCAGGGCTGAGTCATTATTGTGGTTATCGTAAAAGAGGCTCTTTACTGGGCTGAGCAATGCTGTGGACCCAATAGTGTTTAATTAAAGAATTTCTGATGCTGCCACTGCAACTGATTATTTAACAAAGAAAACATTTCAGTTAGGGAAAGAAACTGGGTAACTTCCATTGTGAAGTAAAAGTAACACTGCAACCAGCAGTGAGGGGCTGGGAGAAGAGGCCTCTCCTGCTGACTCCATCATCCCTTCACACCCTCCTTTCTTTCAGCCTTTGCTTCTCACTTTTTCCCATCAGTCAAGTTCATCTTACATCACACCTCCTGAACCTGCTCCATTTCCCTTTTCCCCTGAATTCGTTTTCATTATCTCTCACTTCTTTTCTTTGTTTACTAAATTCTCTCCTTTGCTTGTCTTTGTCTGTCTTTACATTTCACTCTCTCTCTTTCTGTCCCTTTCTCTTTCTGTTTCTCCTCTCCCCTCCCTTCTCTATCTCTGTCTCTCTCTGACACACACACACTTTTAAAATCATTTCTCTCTGCTGAGAAGCTCAGGAAGGAGAGACTCCCAGCCAGTGTTGCTAGGTAACCCAGTATCACATGGCCAGCCGTACATTTTCTGTCTGCTTCTTCAGAGTTCTGCTGATTATACTCTGTTATAGCTCACATTGGGCTGATCTGAATAAAGAAAGGGCCCAGTTGATTCACTTATAGTTGGCCAAAGGTATCAGATTTGCTGTGGGATATCTAAGTTGCTGGAAACATAGTAGGAAAAAAAGCTAAGGAAATAAGAACTATAGCAATAACATTTTTATGAACAACTTCTCTGGAGTGGGGAGGTTCTTAATCTGTACCCATGGAACTCCTAGGTACGTACACTGTGGAGAGGCCATGGACATTGCAGGATGTCATGTAAAATCAAATATTTATACTTCTTTGCACATTTTTGTTGTGAAGATTTATAGCTTTCATGAGATTCTTGAAGGGAAAAGGACTTTCCAGGAAATTCTTACATGAATTTCCAACTCCTAAATTGTCTGTGCTGAATGTCTTCCATTGCCCGTCCCCATCTGCAATAGACATAGGGATAGTAAGGGCTCCTGCAGCTAACATTCCCAGGGAACATCATTGGTTGCCTTTAACCATGACCACATGTCAGTACATAGTCTCTTTATTAAGCCCTCCTCAAATAATCCAGTTTGAAGGAGTTATACATTTCCTGTCTGGCCCTGACAAATAAATGGGGTCATAAAATAAATTAAAAGATGGAGGCAAGAAGCAAGGATTTGGAAGTTATCTGCAAATAGCAAGTATTTGAGTAGGTGTGATCATTAAAAAAACTCAGCTTTCATGGACTCAGCTTTGGTCGCATTCTGTATCAGATGGATTCATGTTGTTCTACCAGGATTCAGTACCAGGAATGAAAGGAGTATGGTTTCTAACTAACTCTGACATATCAATAATTCCAGTGGATCAACTGGTGGTACTTGCCTCCATAGTAATAACAACTTGAGATCAAGAGTAATAAATGCTGGAGAGGATATGTAGAAAAGAGAAGACTGTTGCATTATTGGTAGGGATGTAAATTGATACAGCCACTATGGAGAACAGTATGGAGATTACGTAAATAACTAGGAATAAAACTACCATATGACCCAACAATCCCACTACTGTGCATATACCCTGAGAAAACCACAATTAAAAGAGATGCATGTACCCCAGTGTTCGTTGCAGCACTTTTTACAATAGCTAGGACACGGAAGCAGCTTAGATGTCCATCGACAGATAAATGGATACAGAAATGGTGGTACATGTATACAATGGAATATTACTCAGCTATAAAAAGAATGCATCTGACTCAGTCCTAATGAGATGGGTGAAAGTGAAAGTTGCTCAGTCATGTCCGACTCTTTGTGACGCCATGGACTATACAGTCCATGGAATTCTCCAGGCCAGAATACTGGAGTGGGTAGCTCTTCCCTTCTCCAGGGGATCTTCCCAACCCAGGGATAAAACCCAGATATCCTGCATTGCAGGTGGGTTCTTTACCAGCTGAGCCACAAGGGAAGCCCAAGAATACTGGAGTGGGTAGCTCTTCCCTTCTCCAGCGGATCTTTCCAACCCAGGTATCGAACCTGGGTCTCCTGCATTGCAGGCAGATTCTTTACCAACTGAGCTATCAGGGAAGCCCGAGGTAGGTGAACCTAGAGCCTATTACACAGAGTGAACTAATAAAGCAAAAGAAAAATATTGTATTTCAAGCATTGGAATCTAGAAAGATGGTACTGATGAACCTGTTTCCAGGGTAGCAATGAAGACGCAGACATAGAGAACAGATTATGGACACAGTGGGGGAAAGAGAGGGTGGGACAAATTGAGAGAATAGCATGGAAACATGCACATTACCATATGTAAAATAGATAGCAAGTGGAAATTTGCTATGTGACTCAGGGAACTCAATCCGTTGCTCTGTGACAACCTAGAGTGGTGGAATGAGGAGGCAGATGGGAGGGGGTTCAGGATGGAGGGGACATATGTATACCTGCAGCTGAGTCATGTTGATATATGACAGAAACCTACACAGTACTGTAAAGCAATTATCTTCCAAGAAAAAAAAAAGAGTAAACCTTATAGCAACGAGTATTTCAACAGTTATTCCATGAGACACCTCAGGATGGTTCTTTATTATCCCACCTTGTCCAGGTGCCCAGGAATTCAAGAGAGTCTGGGCTGCTGAATGGTTGTAGCCAGCCATTGTTTCTGCTGGACAGTTGATCAGTGAGCAATGGGCTCCTTGGCACATGTCCTTATGGGTGGCCACTCATGGTTTTTTCTTCTGTCAAGTTTCATATTCCTTCCCTTCTGACTCCACTTCTTTCCCTGTGCTCCCCCCTTTCTTTTCTCTCTAGTCTGTGGAATCTGGGGCAGGACAAGAAAAGTAGGTTACAAATACTCCCAAATCTTCTTTGTCTTACACCTAACCTCTGGCTTTTGAAAGACTCTAGAGCCAAGATTTTGATACCTTTATTCTCTGGTTACATTCTGACAACATCCCCTAAAGCCATGGGTGATTCATGTCTAGCATCTTGGCTGGGGAAGGAGAAGTTCTCAGGTACAATTCAATGAAGCACGGAAAAGGAAAATAAGTAGGTTTATGTCCCAATACGGTATTTTGTCATATGGCCACTTTATACCGGCTATAGATGGCATGAGTATCTGGGTTCATTTAGACTTAGAAGTTCCCCTTTTTTCCTGAACTGGGAGCTGTTTTTTAATAAGATTGTGGGGTATGAACAACGTGAGGAGTAAAATAGTAAGCACAAAGAGTTTCTGGATTCTTCATATGGTGGGAGGGCCCCATTTGTGATTGAGGACACCATTGCGAAGTCCTCAGCAATCCGTCAGACAAGATGATATGACTCAGAGATCCCACTCTTCCAGGTCGATTACACATTTTCACATTTTATTTTTTCTGATTTTGCATCTAGGTGGTCATTCTAGAAAGACTGCAGTAGAGCTTGTAACTGCCTAGTCCACTTCACCTAATATCAATATAATGGAAAAGGCCAAGATATTGTCCTGACAGACAACGAAGAGCTGGTTCTTGATATCCCTTAGGATTTTTCTGGGAAAGCCTGAGGAATTACATAGCAAAGTAAGCATGACACTGTATACAAAGAGTCCACGCCTCAGGAAGAATGCTGTCTTCTATTTATTGCTTTTGTGTACCCTGACTTGATTATAGGCTCCCTGGAGATTTTACTTCGTGGACCATCTGGCCTATCAAAAATGTTTGAATAATTTGGGGATGGGAGGAAGTACTTATCCCTTTCTTATGGTGAATTGGCTGAGTATAGTTGTTTAGCCACTCTGTTGTGTCTGACTCTTTGTGACACCATGGACTTTAGCCCGTCAGGTTCCTCTGTCCTTGGGATTTTCCAGGCAAGATTACTGGAGTGGGTTGCCATTTCCTTCTGCAAGGCTGAGTATAGTAATCAACTAATTTTTGCAGCTTTTTCATTATTTTTCTTTTTGTAGCACCCTGGTTAGTGATGTGTGTGTTTGTGTAGCAGGTTGGAGGTAGGGGTAGATTGAATAAATACATCATTCCCTGAGAAATTGCTTACATCACAAGTGGAGGATGGAATTGTTAAGAGTCCTCTACGCGCAGAAGCTGTATCAGAGAGGTAGGAGTGCAAGAGGGGAGCATCTGTGAAAAATAAAAGGTGACTGAAGCATGACTGGGCTGGAAGAGTCTCATATCTCAATGCATAAATTAAAAAGGTTGAGCACAGAAGAATTGATGCCTTCAACCTGTGGTGCTGGAGAAGATTTTGAGTCCCTTGGACAGCAAGGAGATCAAACCAGTCAATCCTAAAGAAAATCAACCCTGAATATTCATTGGAAAGACTGATGCTGAAGCTGAAGCTCCAATACTTTGGCTACATGATGTGAAGAGCTGACTCATTGGAAAAGACCCTGATTCTAGGAAGATTGAAGGCAGGAGGAGAAGGGGACAACAGAGGATGAGATGGTTGGATGGCATCACTGACTCAGTGGACATGAGTTTGGGCAAACTCCGGGAGATAGTGAAGGACAGGGAAACTTGGCATGTTGCAGTCCACGGGGTCACAAAGAGTTGGACATGATTGAGAGACTGAACAACAACATATGGCAAAGTCTCAGTCCATCTAACAGAGAGCTCTGGAGCAAGGATTTACTGTTAGAGGAATTCTGTGTTTGGCAGAAATGGCCAGGACTTTACTAATCATTGCCTAGGGTCTGCCCAGGAACTGTGTTCTCCTTTTGAAAAGTGAGTTGAATCCTGAAAGTGCTATAGCTGGAGGCTGTCAGATCACTGCACTCTCTGCAGCTGTACCGCAGGTTCTGGCTTGAATGGAGAACTTGAATGGTACACCTCCATAGCTGCCACAGTGATCTGCTGAGTTTGGTGGCAGAAGTGTTTTGGCTCTTTTATGTGTGTTTCATCTAACTTCAAAAAAGTTTGACCTGTGGCCCTTTAGTAGAGTGAATTATGTACATAGGAGCCTGATCTTTCAGAAAAGTTGCATCTCTTTATGCAGTCTTAGTATGAAGATGAGTCATTTGGAAGCAGAGGTAATGCATATAGCATAGAACTCTGTTCTAAACAATGATAGTGTCCAAGTGTCCTGAGAACCAAGAGAAATGTAAGGTTTACAATGTCTTTGGAAAGAACATGCCAAATCTCAGCAGTGTGGGCAGATTCAGAGGTGAAAGACCTCTGAACGATACTACCTATACCCACCAAGAGGTACATGTGCCACAGACTATGTCTGTTCTAAAAACTTGTCATTCACATGAATGGCTGGGGCCTCAAGGAAACCCAGGACCAATACAGATACTTTCTTCTCAAGTATTCAAACTAATAGTAGATGTAAGTATTTACATGGACACTTTCATCCTAGCCATCTATTCCATGATATTCTAAGGCATTGGGATTCTCTGCTCAGAGAGAAATCTTCATAATAACCTGGTTCCTTGGAGGACTGTCTCTCAACATCTGAGCAGTTTTGCTTCTACTTATTTGGTTACAGAGTTACCAGCCTCTATGGCACATATTTGGAGCAAAGGCTCACCAAGGAAACTCCCCTTAATCCCATCCAGTGTCTGTCCCCAATTTAACATAATGAGTGTCAGTTAAGCTCCTCTAATTCTAGAATATGGTCATTTGTACAAGCTCATTATATCTAATTGACTCCTAGCTTGGCACAGAAGAATTTGGTCAACTGACTCTATTTGGTGTATGAAGAATGGGAGTAATGCCAGGTTAATATAATGTTATTGATAATTACTAAGCACTCATTATTTGCCAGGTACTATGCATATATGGTAGGTACAATTATTATCCTTGTTTTTACATATGAGAAACTGGAGATGGGAGAGATGAAATAACTTTCCCTAATTCATACCACCTAGTAAGAGATAAAGCAGGGATTCAAACCTTGGAGAACTCATGCTCTTAATCACTACACTGATACAGAGTCTATGGATCATCTCAGCCATATGTGGTGCTTCTCCCTCTCAGAAAATGCAGGAAAAAGTAAAAGACAAGGACTAAATAATTTAGATGAAAGTCATTAGACTTAGAAGCTCAATTCTGACTCCATTGAAGCAGAAAGATATTTGAGCAGCCATAGAGATGGAGATGGCAGTGATAACCAAGCAAACTAGTCAGAGAAAGACATGGAAGGGGTAGAAGCAGAGAAAGGACTGCCCATGCAAGCATTTATTTTAAACCACCAGGCATGCTCTGTCAGTCAAAGACATTTTACTTCTTGCCTAGAGAGAGTGTCATGACAAAGTATAGTCAGCTTGAGAGATGGGTACCTGAAAGACCCCGGTATTGGGATACCAGATATGCACAAAACTATGGCAGAACTTCAGTTTCAATCAAGCCATGAATCAAACCTAGGGGAGTTAAGAAAGATAACGAGGAGCAAGCATGTGCTATAGGTCCAAGCTTCTTCGCAGGTAGGGCCCAGAAACCAGAAAGTCAGAGTCTACAAGCAACCATCATCAGCCAGTAAATTGAATATTGACCCGAGACAGAAACTGCTTAGACTCTGATATGTGCATCCTGTCTTTTGAATCAGACCTTCTGAAGCCAGGAGATTGAATCATAGTTAGAAGCAAGAAAGCTTTTGGTGATCCCCATCCTTGACTATGGAGAGATAGCAAGATTCTTTCACACGTCAGATATTGTGGGATTCTCAATGTGACTTGCAGATTATTCATATTTAACATATATATACTATGATTTTGAGCTTCCCACATGACTTGGTGGTAAATAACCTGCCTGCCAATGCAAGAGACCAGGGTTTGACCCCTGGGTCAGGAAGATTCCCTGGAAAAGGAAATGACAACCCACTCCAGTATTCTTGCTTGGAAAATTCCATGGACAGAGGAGCCTGGTTGACTATAGTCCATAGGGTCACAAAGAGTTGGGCATGATTGAGTGACTGAGCGTGCATGCACTGTGATTTCAGTCATGTTATTTAGAAAAGAGAAGCAAATACAGTTCTTAAAATTTTTACATTAGACAGAAATCTAGCCACCACACCAATGTCAACACTGCTCTTGGCTTTCAGTGAGTTAATCCTTCACAAGATGGATTAAAAAATGCAATTTTGAGTTTACCAAAATTGAATTTAAAAGGTTAAAAAGTTGAGCAACAGAACCAGGAAGAAATAGAAAACTTTTCTCAATGTAATTTTGAGACAATAAGCACTTTAAGGTGGAAATCAGAGAGAAGTAAATTTTTGTGAGAATAAATTTTGTTGCAAAACATAATTTGAATGAAAATATAACTAGGTAGAGGGTCAAAATTGGGGGCCATTTCAAGAGTTTTGAGAAAGCGTTACCGAGTCTAAGCTTGCTCTGCTCACCACATGACAGGCCGATGAATCAGGGACAAGGTGATGAGGCAAGGAATACGACTTTATTCAGAGAGCCAGCTGACCGACAAGATGGCAGACTAATATCTCAAAATAACCATCTTGTTGGGGTCTGGATGCCAGGTTCGTTTATAGAACGGAGGTGGAGGGAGGTGAGGAAACAAAGTGAAAAGACCACTGATCTTGCAAATGTCTCCTAGAATGATAAGCCTTGGGCAGGGTATGTGTTAATGGCTTCCTTCCTGCCATCCACAGGTGGTCAGGGTCCTGAACAGGAGAACTTTAACTTGTTTTTAACATTCAGACAGAGGGTCAGGATTCTCTAAGGTTGGCCACTATGTATGACTGTGATAACAAAAGCAATGGAAGGCAAGTCAAAGAAACATTTCCAACATGGAGTCAGAGCTGGCTTCCCTGGTGGCTCAGACGGTAAAGAATTTGCCTGCAATCCAGGGTCCTTGGTTTAGTCCCCAGGTCAGGAAGATCCCCTGGAGAAGGGATTGGCTACCTGCTCCAGTGTTCTTGCCTGGAGAATTCCATGGACAGAGGAACCTGGTGGGCTACAGTCCATGGGATTGGAAAGAGTCGAACATGACTGGGCAACTAACACTTTACCACTTTTTTTTTTTTCCACTGCAACAAAGTACATGTTAAGGATTATTTAACTCAGACTAAGGATTACTACTCAAGTGAAGGAATGTCTTCCTTCAAATTGTGTGTGCTTGTGTGTGCTCACTTGTGTGTGACTCTTTGTGACCCCATGGACTGTAGCCTACCAGGCACCCCTGTCCATGGAATTGTCCAGGCAAGAAAACTGGGGTAGGTTGCCACTTCCTCCTCCAGGGGATCTTCTGGACCCAGGGATAGAACCCGTGTCTCCTGTATCTCTTGCATTAGTAGGTGGATTCTTTACCACTGTGCCACCTAGCTAGTGGTCCTTCAAACTATACTCTTCCTAGAAAAAGGTGAATCTAGCCTCTCTAGTTATTCTCTAACTTGGACCTGACTATCACAATCATCAGAAAAGTACAAGAATCAGATCAAGTACCTGGGCTTTGTGTTTTGGGGACCAAATGATGCCAAATAACAGATTCTGGTGGTTTGTTACTGAATATCTCTTTCATCTTCTCTTCCTTATCTTTTCTTCCTTCCCTTTTTTCCCTTTCTCCAGCCTTTCCTACTTCAACCCTTGACTCTTTGGTAATGAATCTCAGAGCAGTTAATACATTTTATTTCAAATTGCTTTTGGCTTCCTGGTAGTGATTGCTTTTAGGAAATGTTTTTTCTTTTCAAATATGTGTAGTCTGGAAATATTTTTAAAAGAAGAGTGGAATAAAGGTTGGAAAAAAAAAAACAGTCCACCAGTGAGTTGTTCTAGTCTCTTTTGCTCCATTTAAGAATTATTAGTCCTTGTGAAGCACTATATGCTTCTTTACTGAGTTTGGATCTGTCCCTGCTAGAGCCCTGCTCTTCATCTCATTTCCTTCTGGACCATTAACTTCCTGAAGGCAAAGCTTGTATCTTATTCATCTTCACTTTGTCAGACTCTAAGGAAGGAGTAAATACTCAAAAAAGTATTGTTGAATTAATACTATCTTATTCCTGCTCCACCATAGCATTTCTGCCTTTGAAATGTCAAGTAAAAACTTTCATTAATTAATTTATTTAAAATGCTTAGTTTTCATTACTACTGTCCTAGGGACTCTGTTCTTGTGAAGCCAACAGGCAAGAAGGGAAGTTAATAAGGAATCTACTTCTTGTAACTATGTTAACGTAACTGCTAAGAGCACATAGGGACAGACTCTAGAAAAACAGTGTCAGGGAATGTTTCTTTCTAGTGATATTTGATCTGAGGCTTGAAGAATCTACAGAATTTGGTTAACTAGGTGAAACAAGAGAGAGGTGAGCAGGGGGAGCAGCTCAAAAATACAAAAGTGAGACAGACCATAAAAGGTTTGGGAAATGGTATGGCATTCAAGGGGCTTCCCAGGTGGTGCTGGTGGTAAAGAACCTGTTACTGAGTCCAAGCTCTCTCTGCTCTCTGCATGACAGGCCAATGAGTCTGAGAGATGAGGTGTTGAGGCAAGGAAGAGACTTTAATGGGGGAGCCAACTGACAGAGAGATGGGCGGCTAGCACCTCAAAGTAACCATCTTATCGGGGCCTGGTTGCGAGGTTCTTTTATGGATCAGAGATGGGCGGAGGTGAGGAAACAGAGTAAAAAGACTATTCATTCCTTGCAAATGTCCCCTAGAATGGCAAACCTCAGGCAGGGGAATGTGTTAATTTCACTTCCTTACAGTCCTTCATGGGGCTTCCCTTATAGCTCAGTTGGGAGAGAATCTGCCTCCAATGCAGGAGACCTGAGTTTGATTCCTGGGTTGGGAAGATCCCCTGGAGAAGGAAATGGCAACCCACTCCAATATTCTTGCCTGGAGAATCTCATGGAGAGAGGAGCCTGACGTGCTACAGTCCATGGGGTCGCAAGAGTCGGAAATGACCTAGCCACTAAACCACCATCACCACCACAGTCCTTCACAGGTGGGCTGCTCAGGTTGTGTCCCTGAGGCAAGACATTATGTATGTTTATAATAATAAAAAAGGGTTAAAGTCACAGTAGCAGATGCAGTGTAAATTTAAAATTAACCCTTTGTGGTTACAATTCCCCCATCTCAGTGTCCATCCCACAATCTTGTGGGAGAAGGGGGGCCATTTTGCTTGTCAGATGGATCTTCCTGGGAGTACCTGCCATTGGTGCTGGTGTTTTTAAATGTTGAGACTTGTCTTCCTTTGTTCCTCTTGGAAAAGTCTCTACTTTACACCAGTAGACTTAGGAATATTGAACTTCAAACATAAGAGGCAGCATCTCAAGATGAAAAAATTAGTGCTTTTCTGTGCTTAGGAAGGGGCTTCTCTGGTGGCTCAGCTGGTAAGGAATCCACCTGCAATGCAGGAGACCCCAGTTCGATCCCTGGGTTGGGAAGATCCCCTGGAGAAGGAAAAGGCTACCCACTTCAGTATTCTGGCCTGGAGAATCCCTTGGACTGTATAGTCCATTGGGTCACAAAGAGTCGGACACTACTGAGCGACTTTCACTTTCATGCATGGGAAGATGCAAGAGTCAGAGCTCATTAAATCATATTTTATATACCTTAGCTAACTGGGGCCTGTAATCGTGCGTTCTCAGGATTTCCTCAAGGTTCACCATAGGAAGTGGTAGGAGTGGCTGCAGTCTAATGACTGCCATGTGGCAGACATTCCCCTTTCTCAGGGCTCACTGGCTCACATTGAAGGGCTGCAATTGCTGATCTCATTTCTCAAGTCTTCCCCTCTTGGTCATGAATGACCATTATTGGGAAACATTTTATGACCAACATTTGTCCCATGCCACAGGGAGGCTCATCCCAGTTCAATCGAAAAATTATTGACATGTCACTCCAGGTGTTAAATTTTGGACCAAGTCCCTTCAATAATTAAAATTTTTAATCCAAATTCTCTAGATTCTTTCTAACTATAATCCAGGAGACATTTTCCCTTGTTGCTTCTTCCCATACCTAGAATAATACTATTACAATTATTTCCTCAAAAATGTTTAGTCATAGAAGTTTTGTTGGAGGCCCGATTTACACATTGGTTACTATAAGAACAACAATCTTACAAATTAGACAGGATATAAGTAACGCAGACAATGACAGTGCAGCATGGAGACACAAAGCATGATTTGAAAACAAAATCAGATTTAACTAATGATTAGTATAAGTAGTTGTAGTCCAGTTATAATAATCGAGAGACCAGAGGAGCCATAACTGACTTAATGAGCTATCTGCAGTTTCGTTGTACTGGCCATGCACACTTATGCATGGCTTAATCATTGAGACAAGCATATGTGACTGGCTTCCCTGGTGGCTCAGTTAGTAAAGAATCCACCTGCAATGCGGGAGACCTGGATTTGATCCCGGGGTCAGGAAGATCCCCTGGAGGAGTGCATGGCAACCCAGTCCAGAATTCTAGCCTAAAGAATCCCCATGGACAGAGGAGCCTGGCATGCTGCAGTCCATGGGGTCACAAAAAGTCAGATATGACTGAGCAACTAAGCACACACATATGTTACTGGCAAGATCAACCAGGTAGAAAGAAAAAGATAGATGTTCCAAAAGGCATAATCTACCAAACTATTTACTGCAAGTCATAATTAATTGAAGGAGAAGTTTTCTTTTTCTTACACCTAGAAAACACAAATTTAAACCAGTAATCCTTTGAGATAGAGACCATAAAAATTACAACAATATTTACCAGTTTACTCAGTTCTATATAACTAATAAGTGTGTTATTCATTTGACAAAAATTCCCTTGTAGTTTAACATACCAAATGAACCTGATTAGTATAATAACTCCATTTGGGGTTCCTCAGGGGCACCTTTGAAGCACCCCAAAAGCTGGAGGTCAAAGGAACTTTATTATAATTTGATTTTGGAAGCCTTGTCAAAGGAGCACGAAGTAACATTTTAAAATATAACTGGACCAAAGGTCACTGTGAAACTTAGCCAAAGCGGAAATAGAAGATTTTGAAGACAAATACAGATTAAATAAACTTGAACTGTTATCAAAAGGCAGTTTGGCATCTTCAGAAAATTTGTTTTAAGAGAGAGAAAAGACAAATGTATGCTTTACATCAGCTTAAAGTTTCATTTACTCAATTAAACTTGTTTTAAACCTTAGTCAATCCTGACTGACCCTGTACAAAACACTTTTATCACCTGTTACCACAATTTTAACTTTTAAGCTGCAGAATATCTGGAGAGATCCTAAAACACATATTTCTAAAAGTTTCTTTACGTTTAATCAGGCCTCCACCCTCTTGGGAGTGTATCACTTAGCTTGCTGATATGTTACAGAGTGTATATTGAGGCTCTAGATCTAGTGGAAATTAACTAGTCCCCCATTCTGGATCTATTTGCTTATGTTCAGCCTATGTAATGTCCTTGGGTTGTGTCATTCTTTCAAAGATTGTGCCCTGCCCCATTTTGTTCTGTTTCATTCCCCCCTCCCATCAGATTTTATTCCCATATTCTTATGGGAAGCAGAGTGGTGAAGCTCTACCTTCTGTAATTGCTCTAAGGCTGAATGGAGCATCTACCCTGCCTGTCAGGGAGCAAAAGTCTCAAGATACCTGGTCTAGGGGCCCCAGGGGCAGGAGAGAGCTCCTTGTTTTAATCTGTATGGGCTGGAATCCTCATACAGTCATCATTTTGATATGGAACTGCTGCAACTGCTTCCCCAGACTTCCTGTGAATCTCCTTGGTAATGAAGCCCATTCTTTACAGCATCAAAGTACAAAAGTATCTGTAAATGACAAAAGACTTCAAAGTCATGGTTAATTAAACCTGATCAACTGACAAAGGGACTTGGATAATACTTACTCCTTAACCAAAGTAACCAGAGATCTCAAAAGTGAATACACATTACTTAAAGGCAAAATAGTTACAGGCAGGTCTGAATCAGTCTCTTGTGGGGTGCACTGCTCCTTTTCCTGGGTTTTGGTGCACACAACGTTTTGTTTGTGCACTCAAAGCAACTCTGGTGGGTGTGGGGTTTGATTTTAAACTCAATTGAGCCCCTCCTACCACCTTGCTGTGGCTTCTCCTTTGCCCTTGGACATGGGCATGCTCAAAATCCTTCAGGCTAGGCCTCAACAGTACGTGAACTAAGAAATTTCAGATGTACAAGCTGGATTTAGAAAAGGCAGAGGAACCAGAGATCAAAAATCAAAGAGGAACCAAAGATCAAAAATTCTTAAAGACATGGGAATACCAGACCACCTTACCTGCCTCCTGAGAAATCTGTATACAGATCAAGAAGCAACAGTTAGAACTGAACAAGGAACAACGGACCGATTCCAAATTGGGAAAGGAGTACTTCAAGGTGTGTATTGTCACTCTACTTATTTAACTTACATGCAGGGTTCATCAAGTGAAATGCTGGCCTGGATGAAGCACAAGCTGGAATCAAGATTGCTGAGAGAAATATCAATAACCTCAGATACGCAGATGATACCACTCTAATGGCAGAAAGCGATGAGGAACTAAAGAGCCTCTTGATGAAGGTGAAAGAGAAGAGTGAAAAAGCTGGCTTAAAATCAGCATTCAAAAAACTAAGATTATGGCATCTGGTCTCATCACTTCATGGCAAATAGAAGGGGAAAAAATGGAAACAGTGTAAGATTTTATTTTCTTGGTCTCCAAAATCACTGCGGATGGTGACTGCAGCCATGAAATTAAAGATGCTTTCTCCTTGGAAGAAAAGCTATGACCAAACTAGACAGAATATTAAAAAGCAGAGACATCACTTTGCCAAGAAAGGTCCATCTAGTCAAAGCTATGGTTTTTCAGTAGTCATGTATGGATGTGAGGGTTGAACCATAAAGAAACCTGAGAGCCAAAGAATTGATGCTTTTGAACTGTGGTGTTGGAGAAGACTCTTGAGAGTCCCTTGGACTGCAAGGAGATCAAACAAGTCCATCCTAAAGGAAATCAACCCTGAATATTCAATGGAAGGACTGATGCTGAAGCTGAAACTCCAATATTTTGGCCACCTGATGGGAAGAACTGACCCACTGGAAAAGGCCCCGATGCTGGGAAAGATTGAAGGAAGGAAGAGAAGGGGACGACAGAGGATGAGATGGTTGGACGGCATCACCAACTCAATGCACATGAGTTTGAGTAAACTCCAGGAGCTGGTGATGGACAGGGAGGCCTGGTGTGCTGCAGTCCATGGGGTCACAAAGAGCTGGAAACGACTGAGAGACTGAACTGAACTGAAAGAATGCTCAAACTACCGCACAATTGCACTCATCTCACACGCTAGCAAAATAATGCTCAAAATTCTCCAAGCCAGGCTTCAACAGTATGTGAACCATGAACTTCCAGATGTTCAAGCTGGATTTAGAACAGGCAGAGGAACCAGAGATCAAATTGCCAACATCCGTTGGATCATCGAGAAAGCAAGAGAGTTCCAGAAAAACATCTACTTCTGCTTTATTGACTACACCAAAGACTTTGACTGTGTCGATCACAAGGAACTGTGGAAAATTCTTAAAGAGATGGGAATACTAGACTACCTTACCTGCCTCCTGAGAAATCTGTATGCAGATCAAAAAGCAATAGTTAGAACGGGACATGGAACCACAAACCGGTTCAAAATTGGGAAAGGGGTACGTCAAGGCTGTATATTGTCACCCTGCTTATTTAACTTATATGCAGAGTACACCAAGCAAAATGCTAGACTAGATGAAGCACAAGCTGGAATCAAGATTGCCAGGAGAAATATCAATAACCTCAGATACACAGATGACACCACCCTTATGGCAGAAAGCGAAGAAGAACTAAAGAGCCTCTTGATGAAAGTGAAAGAGGAGAGTGAAAAAGTTGGCTTAAAGCTCAACATTCAGAAAACTAAGATCATGACATCCGGTCCCATCACTTCATGGCAAAGAGATGGGGAAATAATGGAAACAGTGACAGACTTTATTTTGGGGGGCTCCAAAATCACTGCAGATGGTGATTGCAGCCATGAAATTAAAAAACGTTTGTTCCTTGGAAGAAAGGTTATGACCAACCTAGACAGCATATTAAAAAACAGAGACATTACTTTGCCGACAAAGCTATGGTTTTTCCATTAGTCATGTATGAATGTGAGAGTTGGACTATAAAGAAAGCTGAGTGCCGAAGAATTGATGATTTTGAATTGTGGTGTTGGAGAAGACTCTTGGGAGTCCCTTGGACTGCAAGGCGATCCAATCAGTCCATCCTAAAGGAAATCAACCCTGAATATTCACTGGAAGGACTGATGCTGAAGCTGAAAGTCCAATCCTTTGGCCCCCTAATGTGAAGAACTGTCTCACAGGAAAAGACCCTGATGCTGGGAAAGATTGAAGGCAGGAGGAGAAGGGGACTACAGAGGATGAGATGGTTGGACGGCATCACCAACTTAATGGACATGAATTTGAGCAAGGTCTGGGAGTTGGTGAAGGTCAGGGAAGCCTGGTGTGCTGCAGTCCATGAGGTTGCAAAGAGTCTGACACGACTGAATGACTGAAGTGACTGACATTTAGAAGGTGGAACAAAAAAATCATTTAGATCTGGATGGGTGAGAGAAGTAAAAAGAATCATGGATGACTCACAAATCATGGTGCCAATAGCTGAGGTGGAAGGAAGAACAGATATAGGCAGTAGAAAGATAAACAGTTTGGATGTGAGTTTGAGGGATATGTAGCCAAGTTCATATCTTTTAGGAAGTTGGGTAAAAGAGATAGGATTTCAGGAAATAACACCATAGATAAAAGAATTTGCATGCCATCAGCATCATGATACTTGAGATAGGAAGGTTTCTGGGATTGGAAAATGACCCTAGCCCTCTTCTGCCTTCTGTGCTCCATTGTTGCTCTGGTTTTAGCCCCTGGATATTGACTTCCTTCATTTTCTTGCAATGTCAGCTATGCATATATAAGGAAACTGGTTGTGGCTTACCCAGCCTATTGGTTTGTGAAGCAAGAAAGTATTTCAGAATACAGTTAACTGCACTGTCAGAAGTATTCTACTGTATTGCTCTTAAAAACAATTGGTTAAACCTTTTGGTTTAGATGGCGTTCATGAAGTACTTACAGCCACAGCATCAAACTTAATGGTCAAAGACTAAATGTCTTCTCTTATGGTCAAGAAGAAGACAAGGATGTCTGCTCTCATCATTTCCATTCAACATTGCACTGGAAATTCTAGACAGTACAATAAAAATAATAAACCAATAAAAGAAAACAAATGAACAAAGCCCAAGAAATAATAGGCATCCATATTGATTGGAAAGGAAAAGTGATCAAAATTGTCCTTCTTTGCAGATGATATGCTCATATATGTTGAAAATCCTATGATTTCTACAAAGAATATTAGAAAAAATAAGTGAGTTTGGCCAGGTTGCAGGATACCAGATTAATGTACAAAAACCAACTAAATTTCTATATCCTAGTAATGAGCAATTGAAAAAAAATAAAACTTACAGTTACAATGTCATAAAATATGAAGAATTTAGGTATAAATCTAACAAAGCATATGAATGACTTGTGCAATGAAAGCTAAGAAACACCACTGAGAGAAATTAAAGACCTAAATAAATAGAGAGATATATTGTGTTCATGGGATAAAAGACAGTATTATTAAGGTGTCAATTCTCAGAATAGACGCCCCAGAAATAAACCCACACACCTACAGTCAATTAATTTTTGATAAAGAAGGCAAAATATACAAGGGAGGGTCTCTTCAGCAAGTAGAGTTGGGAAAGTTGGACAGTCACATATAAATCAGTGAAATTAGAACACGCCCTCACAGCACACTCAAAAATAAACTCAAATGGCTTAAAGACTTGAATATAAGATATGATACCATAAAACTCCTAGAAGAGAAAATAGGCAAAACATTCTGACATAAATCATAGCAATATTTTCTTAGATCAGTCTCCAAAGGCAAAAGAATTAAAAGCAAAAATAAACTAATGAGGTCTAATCAAACTTTAAATACTGCATAGTAAAGGAAACCATAAACAAAGTGAAAAGAGAACCTATGGATTGGGAGTAAATATTTGCAAATGATGAAAATGACAGGAGCTTAATTTCTAAAATATACAAACAGCTCATACAAATCAATATCAAAAAAATTAACAACTCAATCAAAAAATAGGCAGGAGACCTAAATAGACGTTTCCCCAAAGACAATATGCAGATGGCCAACAGGAACACGAAAAGTTGGTCAATATCATTGTTGTTACTCAAGAAAACAAAATCTGTCACTGCTTCCACTTTTTCCCCATCTAGTTGCCATGAAGTGATGGGACTGGATGCCATGATCTTCGTTTTTTGAATGTTGAATTTCAAGCAAACCTCTTCACTCTCCTCTTTCACCCTCATCAAGAAACTCTAGTTCCTCTTTGCTTTCTTCCATTAGAGTGGTTTCATCTGCATATCTGCGGTTGTTGATATCTCTCCCAGCAATCTTGATTCCAGCTTGTGATTCATCCAGCTTGGCATTTTGCATGATGTAGTCTGTGTATAGGTTAAATAAGCACAGTGACAATATACAGCCTTGTCATGCTCCTTTCCCAATTTTGAACCAGTCCATTGTTCAAAACATGTTCCATGTCCATGGTTCTAGCTGTTGCTTCTTGACCTGTACACAGGTTTCTCAGGAGGCAGGTAAGGTGGACTGGTATCATCTCTTGAAGAATTTTTCACAGTTTGTTGTGATCCATCACCTCCACTAGTTTTGTTCCTAGTAATGTTTCCTAAGACCCACTTAACTTCACATTCCAGGATGTCTGCCTCTAGATGAGTGATCGTGGTTATCTGAGTCATTAAGACCTTTTCCGTACAGCTCTTCTGTGTATTCTTGCCACCTCTTCTTAGTATCTTCTGCTTCTGTTAGGTCCTTACCATTTCTGTACTTTATTGTGCCCATCCTTGCATGAAATGTTTCCTTGATATCTCCAATTTTCTTGAAGAGATCTCTAGTCTTTCCCACTCTATTTTCCCCCTCTATTTCTTTGCACTATTCATTCAAGATGGCCTTCTTATCTCTCCTCGCTATTCTCTGGAACCCTGCATTCAGCTGGATTTATCTTTCCTTTTCTCCTTTGCCTTTTACTTCTCTTCTTTTCTCAACTATTTGTAAGACCTCCTCAGACAACCACTTGGCCTTCTTGCATTTCTTTTTCTTGGGGATGGTTTTGTTCACCACGTTCTATACAATTGTAAGAAACTTCCATCCACAGTTCTTCAGGCACTCTGTCTACCAGATCTAATCCCTTGAATCTATTTGTCACCTCTGCTGTATAATCATAAGGGATTTGAGTTAGGTCATATCTGAATGGCCTAACAATTTCCCCTACTTTCTTTAATTTAAGCCTGAGCTTTGCAATACAGGGATTTCCTGGTGGCTCAGACAGTAAAGCATCTTCCCACAATGCAGGACACCCAGGTTCTATCCCTGGGTTGGGAAGATCCCCTGGAGAAGGAAATGGCAACCTACTCCAGTACTCTTGCCTAGAAAATTCCATGGATGGAGGAGCCTGGTGGGCTATAGTCCATGGGGTTGCAAAGAGTCAGACATGACTGAGCAGCTTCACTTGTTTGCAATACAGAGCTGATGGTCTGAGCCATAGTCAGCTCCAGGTCTTGTTTTCACTGACTGTATAGAGCTTCTCCATCTTCAGCTGCAAAGAACATAATCAATCTGATTTTGGTATTGACCATCCGGTGATGTCCATGTGTAGGGTCGCCTCTTGTGTTGTTGGAAGAGGGTGTTTGCTATGACTAGTGTGTTCTCTTGGGGAAACTCTGTTAGCCTTTGCCCTGCTTCATTTTTAACTTCAAAGCCAAACTTGCCTATTACTCCAGGTATCTCTTGACTTTCTACTTTTGCATTCCAATCCCCGATGATGAAAAGGACATCTTTTTTTGGTGCTAATTCTAGAAAGTCTTGTAGGTCTTTATAGAACCAGTCAACTTCAGCTTCTTTGGCATCAGTGGTTGGGGCATAGACTTAGATTACTGTGATGTTTAGTGGTTTTCCTTGGAAACAAACCTAGATTATTCTGTTGTTTTTGAGATTGCACCCAAGCACTGCATTTTGAATTCTTGTTGACTATGAGAGCTACTCCATTTCTTCTAAGAGATTCTTGCCCACAGTAGTAGATATAATGGTCATTTGAATTAAATTCACCATTCCTGTTCATTTTAGTTCACTGATTCCTAAAATGTTGATGTTCACTGATGCCACCTCCTGCTTGACCATGTCCAATTTACCTTGATTCATGGACCTAACATTCCAGGTTCCTAGCAATATTGTTCTTTACAGCATCGGACTTTACTGTCACCAGCAGACACATCCACAACTGAGCGTCTTTTCCGCTTTGGCCCAGTCTCTTCATTCTTTCTGGAGCTATTTCTCCACTCTTCCCCGGTAGCATATTGGACACCTACCAACCTGGGGTGCTCATCTTCCAGTGTCATATCTTTTTGCCCTTTCATTGTGTTCATGGGGTTCTTGAGGCAAGAATACTGAAGTGGTTTGCCAGTCCCTTCTCCAGTGGAGTAGCTGAGACACTCATACACTTCTTTTCAGAATGCAAAATGATACAACCACTTTGGAAATATTTCTGCAGTTTCTTTGAAAGTTAAACTTGCTCCTACCATATAACTCTACCAGACCTGCTGCTGCTGCTGCTGCTAAGTCGCTTCAGTCGTGTCTGACTCTGTGAGACCCCATAGACGGCAGCCCACCAGGCTCCACCATCCCTAGGATTCTCCAGGTAAGAATACTGGAGTGGGTTGCCATTTCCTTCTCCAGTGCATGAAAGGGAAAAGTGAAAGCGAAGTCGCTCAGTCATGTCCGACTCTCAGCGACCCCATGGACTGCAGCCCACCAGGCTCCTCCATCCATGGGATTTTCCAGGCAAGAGTACTGGAGTGGGGTGCCAGTGCCTTCTCCGACCAGACCTTCTACCTGCCAAACAAACCACTCTGAGGTATTTATCTGAGTGACTAAAGCATATATCCACTCAAAGAATTGTAACAAATGCTAATAGTAACTTTGTAATAGCCAAAAAGCCAAAAAATGGGAAAAAATACAAAATGTTCATTAACAAGTGAATGCATAAACAAATTGTGGTACTTAACATAAAATGGAATTTTACTTAGCAATGAAAATAAACTATTGATACATGCTACAGTGTGAATGGATCTTAAATCATTATGCTGAATGGAAGATGCTAGACAAAAAGAGTACATGCTGTATGATTCTATTTATATAAAATTCAAACTATTCTGTAGTGACAGAAAGCAGATCAATGTTTGGGGACTGGGGTGGGGGAGTGATGGAAAGAAAGCGTTACAAAGGAATGAGGAAACTTTGAGGGGAAGTGAATATATTCAATATCTTCACTGTGATGATGATTTCCCAGGTATTTACATATGTCAAAACTTTTATCAAATACTTAAATATGTGCATTTAATTGTATGTCAATAAAGCTTAAAACAATTGATTTTAACAAAATATACTTTAAAAACAAGACAAAGTTCTAAAGGCTAGCTACTTGGAATACAAACTCACAAATTTATATCAATCCTTACTTTATCTTACCTTTCCAAACTCGGAAAAAACTTTTATGAGCTTTTATCAGCTTTATAGATGGATGCTCTCCCCCCAGCAATTCTGCCTCTGTGAATGGGTTTTCCCTATTTACTTCTTTATCTCTGTCCCTATGAAACTTAGTTCAGTTCAGTTCAGTTCAGTCACTCAGTCGTGTCCGACTCTTTGCGACCCCATGAATTGCAGCACGCCAGGCCTCCCTGTCCATCACCAACTCCCGGAGTCTACCCAAACCCATGTCCATCGAGTCGGTGATGCCATCCAACCATCTCATCCTCTGTCATCCCCTTCTCCTCCCGCCCCCAATCCTACCCAGCATTAGGGTCTTTTCCAATGAGTCAACCCTTCGCGTGAAGTGACCGAAGTATTGGAGTTTCAGCTTCAACATCAGACCTTCCAATGAACACCCAGGATTGATCTCTGTTAGGATGGATTGATTGGATCTCCTTGCAGTCCAAGGGACTCTCAAGAGTCTTCTCCAACACCACAGTTCAAAAGCATCAATTCTATCAGCTTTATAGATGGATGCTCTCACCCCAGCAATTCTGCCTCTGTGAATGGGTTTTCCCTATTTACTTCTTTGTCTCTGTCCCTATGAAACTAGAATCACTTAATAAGTTTTGGGGAGTGCTTTTTCGTTTACTTTTTGGACAATATCAGAAAAATCAAGTGAATTACTATATAAGATGGATGCAGGCATAAATTATAGGATCTTTTAATTTTCAATGATAACATCAGAAAACCAAGTGAAAACTGGTTTAAATGCTGCAGAAAAGATGTATGGCAAAACCATTACAATATTGTAAAGTAATTATCCTCCAATTAACATAAATAAATTAATTTTTAAAAAGATGACTAGAGATGCATAAATTTAATGACTCCTTTTATGAACACAATCTTAATATATGGCCCATTCTTACTCTTAGAGGTTCACTCTCATTTGGTCTATTTTAATCCTTCCAGTTTATTTCAAAGCTGACATCATATCAACTCTGCTCTGAGTACTATAATGACTTTTGGCCAAAAGTAATACAATCTTGCTGTGGTTGGAACATCAGAAAAATGTTCTAATAAAGAAAGTGGTTGACCAGCAAAGATGTCAGAGGGCTCACTGACAGAGTCTTTTCCTGCCTCAAGTTTTGAGAATTCCAGGCCCTCTTATACTATGTGGGCCCTTAACCTGGAGTCTGATCACCCTTGAACATGCAGATGAAATTGTGTGTATACAATAAGTTTTCTGGAGAGAAGGTTCAAACTTTTCACCACTTTGCTCCCTTCATGTGTAAGATATGCCTGTTCATACTCTCTTCCACGTCTAAACAATTCACCACCTTATCTTGTTTTTGAATATAAGGAAAGAGAGGGAGAGAAAGTAAGGGGAAAAGAGTGAAGTCTTCCTATTTGAAAACAGAGCAGCTGTCTCACTTTACTTAAAATCGGCACGCTTGGGTCTGGTTCTGATTCTGCCATGTACTGTGTGTATGACTTTAGTCAAGTGTCCTTCCCGTCTTGGCCTGTTTAATTGTCCCTTCAAATTAAGAGGTTCAATTAGGTGGATGCTAAGACCTCTCACTTCCAGCTCCAGGCTCCTAGAATTCTATGTACTAAGAAAGGATTTAATCCTGATTTCACTTTTCCTTTACCCAAGTCTTTGGTGTTTCCCTCTTCCCTGTCAAGGTTCTGCATCAGGATGATCTATTTCTCCAGTTATATTGGCTTCTAACCTCACTCAGAACCATCATTTTGCATGGCAAAGACAAAGTTTTAAAAATGACAAGGACTGCTTCCTTTCTCCCTGAGGCCATGGGATCTAGGGCATCTTCTCTCTTTTACATCCTCTGACAGAGAGTAAAGTTATGATCAACCTAGACAGCATATTAAAAAACAGAGACATTACTTTGCCAACAAAGGTCCATCTAGTCAAGGCTATGTTTTTTCCAGTAGTCATGTATGGATGTGAGAGTTGGACTGTGAAGAAAGCTGAGTGCCAAAGAATTGATGCTTTTGAACTGTGGTCTTGAGAGTCCCTTGGACTGCAAGGAGATCCAACCAGTCCATCCTAAAGGAGATCAGTCCTGGGTGTTCATTGGAAGGACTGAAGTTGGAGCTGAAACTCCAATACTTTGGCCACCTCATGTGAAGAGTTGACTCATTGGAAAAGACCCTGATGCTGGGAAGGATTGGGGGCAGGAGGAGAAGGGGACGACAGAGGATGAGATGGCTGGATGGCATCACCGACTTGATGGACATGAGTTTGGGTAAACTCCAGGAGCTGGTGATGGACAGGGAGGCCTGGCGTGCTGCAGTTCACGGGGTCACAAAGAGTCAGACACGACTGCGTGACTGAACTGAACTGACAGAGAGTAAAACTTGGATCTCGTGCTGGCATGTCCCACAGTCGTATCCCAACACCCTGTACTTGATCAATTAATTTAGCAAGTTGTGCTCACTCTTTTCATAGGACATCAGGCCAGTAACAGCCCTTGGAAATCACATAGTCTATCACCGTCCCCACCGTCATCTCTTTGTTTTCCATATATGCATGAGGATAAGGTGGCTTCCCAGGTGGCTCAGTGGTAAAGAATCTATCTACCTGCCAATGAAGGAGACATGGGTTCATTTCCTGGGTTGGGAAGACCTCTAGAGAAGGAAATGGCAACTCACTCCAGTATCCTTGCCTGGGAAATCCCATGGACAGAGGAGGTTGGTGGGTTACAGTCCATGGGGTTGCAAAAGAGTCAGAAATGACTGAGCCAATAAACAACAGCAAATGAGGATAAGAGGAGAAAGGGGACTGGCATAAAGCTACACAGAGGATTCACAAATCAGGATTAAAGCCAGGGGGCTCTGATACCATTCAGTGCTACTCAGCACCTGTTGTAACTCATGTTGCCAGGCATAATGCTTTATTTTATCTGACTATTCATTCTTTTTTTTTTCATTAAAAACAATCACAGACCCATATTGTGTGCCAAACACTGCTTGGTGCTGGGGAAAATGCCGACAGGAGCAAGCCATCTCTGTCCTAAGGTGCTCCCAGACTGTAGACTAAGAGTTGATTTTTGTAGTACCGATTTGGGCTTAGTGCAACAGAACAAGTTGATTATCATCATTACCATTATCCCCACCTCCAGGCATCCACCCACCTGCACTTAGCTAACTAAGGTCTAAAATGCTTTGAAACAGAGGCAACATACAGCATTTAACATCGTTTCATTGATTCACATGAATGCACAAGCATTCAGTGAGCACCTGCTGATTCGATCCTAGCAAAGATGGAATTAATCATCAAAAGAGAAAGCTCAGGTTCCTACTGAGTAGTTCTGTGTGTGCTTGCTATGAAAGGTAATCCTGTATTAACCACGGACATTCTTTGCAATGGTCATTTTCATATTTCATTTGATTTTTTGTGTAAACTAGGAGGACAAGAGTTATTATCCCTAGCTTACCGAGGCTCAAAGTGTCTAGGACACAATGCAGCTGAAGCTCCTGATTTCTACTGCCTTATAATTCTCTATTTTTTTTTGATGAGACTCCCACATGTAACAGTTTGTTTTCTTCTGGAAAAGAGGAAATGGAAAAACAATGCATTAACTCAGAAACATAGCTTTCTGCCCTAGCAGAAGGAATCTTCCGGAAAAGCAACTACTTCTTGGGGAAAAGATTCCAAGGAAAGAGTGACACATAAAGCAATGAGTACAAATAAAAAGGACCAAGGTTAGGAGATAAAGGAAGTAGGAAACACCTGGAAAAGTCCTCAGTTTGTGGTGTGCGTCAGCCAAGGCCTGGTGGAAATAAAGGAGGGGCAAGCAAGTGCTGGAGAGCTGGTGGGAGTGCAAGTTCTAGAAAGGAAATGAAGGTGGGAAGAAGCAAGGGTCATGAGCCTTCGTCAGCAGACAGTCCTGTGTGGCAAGGGAGAAAAGGCAGGGAGGAGCAGGTAAGTTAGCAAGAGCTGGACAGTGGAGTTATGTCTTCTAGGGCTTTAACTTACACAGATTCAAATATGTCTCCTAGAAAAAGGCAAGGGATAGGGCAGAGGGGAGGTGATTGATGCTGCCTGCTCATGAATCTACAGCTCAGAGTGCATGAGCAGCAGAGACATGATCCCCGTGTAGTCTCAGTTGCTCTCAACTCCTTAAAACAGCTAATCTCTTTTTACATGGGAGAAACCCTGTCCAAACATGACTTTGGTGGTTAAACTTCAGTGATTTGCCACCAGAATGGCTGCTGCTGCTGCTGCTGCTGCTGCTGCTAAGTCGCTTCAGTCGTGTCCGACTCTGTGTGACCCCATAGACGGCAGCCCACCAGGCTCCGCTGTCCCTGGGATTCTCCAGGCAAGAATACTGGAGTGGGTTGCCATTTCCTTCTCCAGTGCATGAAAGGGAAAAGTGAAAGTGAAGTCGCTCAGTCGTGTCCGACTCTTAGCGACCCCATGGACTGTGGCCTACCAGGCTCCTCTGTCCATGGGATTTTCCAGGCAAGAGTACTGGAGTGGGGTGCCAGAATGGCTGTGGCTCCTGAATGCAAGCCAGAGACATCATCTGCTGTTCTACTGGCCACAGTGATCTCTTCTAGTGTTGAGGGGCAAGCTGAGGGTGATGGAGTTACTGGTGCATGGTACGTCAATCCTAAAGGAAATCAGTCCTGCATATTCATTGGAAGGACTGATGCTGTAGCTGAAGCTCCAATACTTTGGCCAGCTCATGCGAAGAACTGACTCATTGGAAAAGACCCTGATGCTGGGAAAGATTGAAGGCAGGAGGAGAAGGGGATGACAGAGGATGAGATGGCTGGATGGCATCACCGACTTGATGGAGATGAGTTTGAGTAAACTCCGGGAGTTGGTGATGGACAGGGAAGCCTGGTGTGCTGCAGTCCATGGGGTCACAAAGAGTCAGACACGACTGAGCAACTGAACTGAACTGAGAATTTGTTTTGGTGTATATTCGCAGGCATGGGGTTGCCTGTCATATCCTTTGCCCATTTCCCTCGTGGAATTCTTATATTATATTTACTGCTTGGAAGAGGTTTCTTTTGCATCCTAGATATTGATTCTTCACTTTTAGACACTGAAAATATCTTTCTCATCCTCTTGTTAATTTGTCTATGATGGCAACTGCTGAAAATAAATCTTTAATTTTGGTGTAGTCAAATCCATTGCCTTTTCACCTTACTGTTCATGCTTTTGTAGGATTAGTTAAGAAATCTCCAATGTTGAGGCCTCAAAGATATTCTCTCTAGCTTGCTTTTTGAATCTTTATAGTTTAATTTTTCACCTTTAGTTATTTAAGTCATATGAAGTTCATTTTTGTATGTGGTGTGAAAAAGGCATACGAATTCCTATTTCTCCATGCAGTATGTCATTTACTAATAATGCTTATTAGATGATCTATCTTCCCCTCATGAATTGTATACTAAGATCCCACATATACATGGATGTTTTTGGACTATTTTGTTCCACTGGGTTAATTTTGAATACCTGTGCCACTACTGTAACATTTTTGATTACTAGGGTTTTGCAATAATTCTTTTTCTCTCCAGTTTCATTGAGAAATAATTGACAAACATCTGTATAAGTTTAAAGTGAACAACATAACAAACGTACATCATGAAATGATGACCACAGTAAGTTTAGTGAACATCTGTCATCTCATGTAGATACAAAATTAAAGAAATAGAAAAATCATCTTTCCTTGTGATGAGAACTTTAAGGATTAACTCTCAACAACTTTTATATATAACATATACCAGTGTTAACTATCATGTTGTACATTGCATGCCTAGTAATTTGTTTATAACTGGAAATTTTTATCTTTTGAGAGCCTTCATCCAACTCTCCCTCCCCCCAAACTTCACCTCTGGTAGCCACAAATCTGATCTATTTTTCTGTGAGCTTGTTTGTTCATTTGTTTTTGAAGTATGGTTGACCTACAGTGCTATGTTAGTTCCTGGTACACAACATTCTGATTCGATATTTTTTCAAAATGATCACCACAATTAGTTTAGTTGCCATGTGTCATCATACAAAGATATTACACAGTTGTTGACTATATTACCCACACTGTACATTTTGTACTCATGACTCATTTATTTTGTAACTCGATGATTTTACCTCTTAATTTCCATCGTGTATTTCTCTCATTCTTCCACCCTCTCCCTTATGGCAACTACTTGCATATTCTCAGTATCTATGACTCTGTTTCTCTTTGGTTATGTTTGTTCTGTTCATTTGTGTGTTTTATAGGTACCACATATAAGTGAAATAATGTTATTTATCTTTGACTAACTTATTAATATTTCACTTAGCATAATGCCCTTTAGGTCCATCAGTGTGCTGCAAATGGCACGATTTCATTCTTCTAATGGTTGAGTAGTATTCCATTATATATATACCACACCTTCTTTATTTATTCATCTTTTGATGGACACTTAGATTGCTTTCATACTTTGGCTATTGTAAATAGTATTGTTATGAACATAGGGGTGCACATATCTTTTCTAACTAGTGTTTTGCTTTCTTCACTTGCAATGGGCTTTCAAAATAGGCATAGTGCCTCTGAAGGTCAATTTGCATCTCAGCTTTCATTGATACCCACCATTTTCAGCATCTTTTCTGGGATAGAGGGATGGAAAGTGCCTTTACAGCAATTTTGTATAGGAAATATTCCCAATCTCAATATCTGCCAGTTTGGTTATATTCTCAGTGGGTTCTAGCAAACAAAGTACTTTCTCTGCAAGCAACCAGTGGTTGTCATTTAGTCCTGTTATTGGTATTGTTACTTCCAAAGTGCAGAATAAAGGCTTTCTTTTCTTCAACTCTCTCTCTAACACGTAGCAGCTGCTGCTCCATCTTATTTGAACATCTTGTATAAGTACATGATGAACCATTTCCCAAATTCTACATGACATACAAATAGAATGGTCCATTACCTTTCTTCTGAGAGTCTGCAGTTCTGATATGTTACTTGTGGAACTTTCTAAATGTATCTTAACCATCATGTGAGAAAATTACTATTTTCCCACCATAAACAAACTAAGTGTAAACTTAATAACCTTGGAATTTTTTCCTTTGAATCCATTTAGGTCAAGAGTCTTTCAAGGAAATGCCTATTAGAGAATTCTTCATATCTACTGATTATTGTTATTTTTCCTTCTTGTGTGATTATGTCTAGGGTCTGAGCAACAAAAGAAGCCTCAAAAGCAAACACTTTTTTTAAGGCAGTTTACTTGCAGAAAAGTTTTGCAAAACAGTCAAGGCTCTAAAAGGAGTAGACGGGTGTATAAAGGTGGAGGGGGGAGGTATAAACAAAAACTACAAAATTAACAAGGTAGTTACTGAGTTTACATTTAGTTTATGGTGGAAAATTATAATTTTCTCACATGATTACAACCATAGCATATTTGTAGGCACCAGCATTCTGTATAAAAGAAGGGAAATTTTTTCTTTTGTCAGTAGCTGACAGAAAAGTCTTAAGGATTGACTTATTTCAGAGGGAAGCTCAAACTAGATAGGGTGACTCTGGTTTTTATTAGTCTGTTTATCTCAGGGTGTAAAATGTTTCCTCCCCCTCCCGAGTGGAATGTGAGTCTATATTACTTATAATGACTTCAGAAGTAGGTAGCATTTCTGCATCCTCATGACCAATAGGAATTCCAAAGGAGGAAGAACATAAAATAAATTGATAGGAAAAAATAATTACCCAAATAATAAAACAAGAAAACTTCCCTGAGCTGAAGAAAAACATAAGCCTTAATTTGAAAGAGCCTATCAGGCAACCAGAATAGTAAAGGAAATTTTAAAAAAATCATCAGAGCAGATTAACATGAAATTCAAAACACTAGTCACAAAGAGTAGATCCTAAATGAATCCAAAGAGCAAGGGAAACAGGTTACATTCAAAGGAACAGGTTTTCAAAATCAGAGGGAAAGTTATTTTTGACCTAAAATTCCAAGTCTTGAAAATTATCAATCAAAGATTAGAGTAGAATTAAACATTACATTAAATAATTAATTAAACAGATTAAATTAATTAAATCCCCAAGCACCTTTTCTTAGTATGTTCCTTGACTATGTGTGAAAAAGTTAGGCCTAAATCAAGTTAATCCAACAGAGGAGATCAATGAAAGTAAGTCCTGGGATGACAGTTGAGTGACAGGTCTCAATTCAGTTCAGTCCTCAGTCGTCTCCAACTCTTTGCAACCCCGTGGGCCACAGCACGCCAGGCCTCCCTGTCCATCACCAACTCCCAGAGTCTACCCAAACTCATGTCCATTGAGTCGGTGATGCCATCCAACCATCTCACCCTCTGTTGTCCCCTTCTCTTATGCCCTCAATCTTTCCCAACATCAGGGTCTTTTCCAATGAGTCAGCTCTTCGCATCAGGTGGCCAAAGTATTGGAGTTTCAGCTTCAACATCAGTCCTTCCAATGAATATTCAGGACTGATTTCCTTTAGGATGGACGGGTTGGATCTCCTTGTAGTCCAAGGGACTCTCAAGAATCTTCCCCAACACCACAGTTCAAAAGCATCAATTCTTCAGTGCTCAGCTTTCTTTATAGTCCAACTCGTACATCCATACATGACTACCGGAAAAACCATCTAGCCTTGACTAGATGGACCTTTGTTGGCAAAGTAACGTCTCTGCTTTTTAATATGCTGTCTAGGTTGGTCATAACTTTCTTTCCAAGGAGTAAGCGTCTTTTAATTTCATGGCTGCAATCACCATCTGCAGTGATTTTGGAGCCCAGAAAAATAAAGCCAGCCACTGTTCCCACTGTTTCCTCATCTATTTGCCATGAAGTGATGGGACCGGATGCCGTGATCTTAGTTTTCTGAATGTTGAGCTTTAAGCCAACTTTTTCACTCTCCTCTTTCACTTTCATCAAGAGGCTTTTTAGTTCTTTTTCACTTTCTGCCATAAGGGTGGTGTCATCTGCATATCTGAGGTTATTGATATTTCTCCCGGCAATCTTGATTCCAGCTTGTGTTTCTTCCAGCCCAGCGTTTCTCATGATGTACTCTGCATATAAGTTAAATAAGCAGGGTGACAATATACAGCCTTGACGTACTCCTTTTCCTATTTGGAACCAGTCTATTGTTCCATGTCCAGTTCTAACTGTTGCTTCCTGACCTGCATACAGATTTCTCAAGAGGTAGATCAGGTGGTCTGGTATTCCCATCTCTTTCAGAATTTTCCAGAGTTTGTAGTGGTCCACACAATCAAACCCTTTGGCATAGTCAATAAAGTAGAAGTAGATATTTTTCTGGAACTCTCTTGCTTTTTCAATGATCCAACGGATGTTGGCAATTTGATCTCTGGTTCCTCTGCCTTTTCTAAAACTAGCTTGAACATCTGGAAGTTCATGGTTCACGTACTGTTGAAGCCTGTCTTGGAGAATTTTGAGCATCACTTTGCTAGCGTGTGAGATGAATGCAATTGTGCGGTAGTTTGAGCATTCTTTGGCATTGCCTTTCTTTGGGATTGGAGTGAAAACTGAACTTTTCCAGTCCTGTGGCCACTGCTGAGTTTTCCAAATTTGCTGGCATATTGAGTGTAGCACTTTCACAGCATCATCTTTTAGGATTTGAAATAGCTCAACTGAAATTCCAGGAAGATAGAGGCCTCTGGGAATAAAGGATTCCTCGGTGGCTCAGATGGTAAAGAATCTGCCTGCAATGCGGGAGACCCAGGTTCTATTTCTGGGTCAGGAAGATCCCCTGGAGAAGGGAATGGCAACGCACTCCACTATTCTTGCCTGGAGAATTCCATGGACAGAGGAACCTGGTGGGCCACAGTCCATGGGGTCATAAAGGGTCAGATTCGACTGAGCGACTAACACTTAAGAACATAGATCATTCTAAGAAGGAGATAAAAGCAAACAGAAAAGGGATAGATATGCAAATAGAGCACCCAAGGAAGCAAAAATAGTTGTACTAAGAATATAATAATATATTTCAGAGCTGTGCAGTAATATTTAATAGCCATAATAATGCAGATATTGTAAATTGATTTTTAACTTTTTAAACCAAATATAAAGAAAACACTTATAGAACAGGAGGTTAAACATTATTAACCTTGACAGTAGAAAAATACAAGTACAGAAGCAGCGATGGGTGGGTAGAAAAAGGGAAGTAGAAATGTCGGGTAGAGTAAGAGTATCATATCTTCATTCAGCATGCAGAGTCAAGGGATTTTTATGGATAGCTCAAGAAACAAGGAATGAAAGTGTAAGTACAGGAATTCCTCATTATCTGAGTCTAATCCATTCCTATGAGCATGTCAGAAAGTAAATGTTCAGATAGCAGCAGAGTTTCTCCATTATTTAAATGGAAAAGAACACTGCATTCACAGCCCATTCAAAAACCCCAAACCACTTCTCTAAATATTACTAAAACACTCTGAAACGTTCATAAAACAACCAATCAAAGATCTCTGCATAATATAAAGCATCTTAAACACCAATTACCTAATTATTTAACAGGAACTCATTAGTGGGTATATTTGTGCCCAGTAGACAGTGACACTGTAGCATATTGGATATGGACTTGATTCCCCTGTGCCATTTAATGATGTTTACTGTATGAAAATAAACAATGTAATGACACAGTACAGATAGTATCTAAATCAGACCAGGTTTTGTTAGCCTCCTAGGAACCTGACTGAAGTAAGCACTGGACCAATTAAGGGCTAAAACCCGTTCACCATTGTAACGAAAAGAATAAAATACCTAGGAATGAATTTACCTAAAGAAGTAAAAGACCTATATATAGAAAACTATAAAACATTGATGAAAGAAATCAAAGATGACATAAATAGATGGAGAAATATACCATGTTTGTGGATTCAAAGAATCAATATTGTGAAAATGAGTATACTACCAAAGCTCCCTATAGTTCAACACAATCCCTATCAAGCTACCAACAGTATTTTTCACAGAACTAGAACAAATAATTTCACAGTTTGTATGGAAACACAAAAATCCTTGAATAGCCAAAGCAATCTTGAGAGAGAAGAATGAAACTGGAGGAATCATGTTTCCTGACTTCAGACTACACTACAAAGCTACAGTCATCAAGAGAGTGGCACAAAGACAGAAATACAGATCAATGAAACAAAATAGAAAGCCCAGAGATAAATCCACACACCTATGGACATTTTATCTTTGACAAAGGAGGTGAAAATATACAATGAAGAAAAAACAATCTCTTTAACAAGTGGCGCTGGGAACACTGGTCAACCACATGTAAAAGAATGAAACTAGAACACTTTCTAACACCATACACAAAAAAGAAACTCAAAATGGATTAAAGATCTAAATGTAAGAACAGAAACTGTAAAACTTTTAGAGGAAAACATAGGCAGAACACTCTCTGACAAAAATCACAGCAAAATCTTCTTTGACCCACATCCCAGAGTAATGGAAATAAAAAACAAAAATAAATAAATGGGACCTAATTAAACTTAAAAGCTTTTGCACAATGAAGGAAACTATAAGCAAGGTGAAAAGGCAGCCTTCAGAATGGGAGAAAATAATCACAAACGAAGCAACTGACAAAGAATTAATTTCAAAAACATACAAGCAGCTCATGTAGCTCAATACCAGAAAAATGACTAACCCAATCAAAAAGTGGGTCAAAGAACTAAACAGACATTTCTCCAAAGAAGACATACAGATGGCTATTAAATACATGAAAAGACGCTCAGCATCACTCATTATTAGAGAAATGCAAATCAAAACCACGATGAGGTATCATCTCACGCCAGTCAGAATGGCTGCCATCAAAAAGTCTGCAAACAATAAATGCTGAAGAAGGTGTGGAGAAAAGTGAAACCTTTTACACCTTGGTGGGAATGCAAACTGGTACAGCCACTATGGAAAATAGTGTGGAGATTTTTTTAAAAAGTGAAAATATAACTGCCATATGACCCAGCAATTGCATTGCTGGGCATACACACCGAGGAAACCAGAATTGAAAGAGACACATGTACCCCAATGTTCCCTGCAGCACTACTTACAATAGCTAGGACATGGAAGCAACCTAGATGTCCATCGGCAGATGAATGGATAAGGAAGTTGTGGTACATATACACAATGGAATATTACTCACCTATAAAAAAAGAACATATTTGAGTCAGTTCTAATGAGGTGGATGAGCCTATTATACAGAATGAAGTAAGTCAGAAAGAGAAACACCAATACAGTATGTTAATGCATATACATGGAATTTAGAAAGATGGTAATGATGATCCTATATGCAAGGCGGCAAAAGGGACACAGATATAAAGAACAGACTATTGGACTATGTGGGAGAAGGCGAGGGTGGGATGATACGAGAGAATGGCATTGAAACATGTATATTACCATATGTAAAATAGATGACCAGTGAAAGCTCAATGCATGAAGCAGGGCACTCAAAGCTGGTGCTCTGGGACAACCCAGAGGGATGAGGTGGGGAGGGAGGTGGTGGTGGGGTTCAGGATGTGGGGACACATGTGCACCAGTGGCTGATACATGTCGATGTACGGCAAAAACCATCACAATATTGTAAGGTAATTATCCTCCAATTAAAATAAATAAATACATTTTTTTAAAACTCTGTAAGGTAAGGGTAGGGTGGATATCTATAATGCCTAGTATATTTAAACAAGGCTCTAACCTCTCTCTTATTGGAGTAGTCCATGACCTTAACACTTTGGCTGACATTGTATGGGGATTCATTAGAGCAAGTGTCCACTTCAGAGACTGCATTTTGGATAAACATTTTTACATAGGCTTATAGCCAATCATTGGGTAGTGAGAGCTCAGATAACTAGGTAAAGCCAACCCATAAAGCAAGCAAAAATAGTTTACTATAGCTGTGTGGGGTAGGGAGAGAAGAGAGTATATGTAGGTGATGTCACTGAGTTAAAGCCTCACTTTCCACAGCTGTCAATAATACCATCAAAATGATTAAGCACAAAACAGCAGTGGAAGCAGATGATTTAGAAATGTGGTACAAGCTCTCAGAAGATAAAAAGTAGAATCAGGCAGAAGAATTCAAAGGGATTCTTCTGGGAAGTAGGACTAGGGTCATGTAAGGGACTATTGGTTTGCACTATTAATTCTTTATGTTGTTTGACTTTTAAAAGCCCAGTGCACATATTTTTGCTAAAAATAAATTTGAATATTTGTTTTTTTAAGGAGGCAAATCTGGCCAAGTCATGCCATAGCTAAAATATCTTTCAAAGTTGCTTTCATCCTGCCTCATTCACTTCACTCTTTCTGTATGTGTGTAGTAGTTTTATGACCATCTGTATTACATGTGCTTATAAATACCTCTTATGTGCCTTTCAGAATGGCTATCAGGGCTTCCCTGGCGGCTCAGTGGTAAAGAATCTGCCTGTCAATGCAGGAGACATGGGTTCGATCCCTGATCCAGGAAGATTCCACATGCTTCAGAGCAACCGAGCCCAGGCACCTCAACTACTGAGCCTACGTGTTGCAACTTGAAGTCTTTGTGCCCTGGAGCCCATGCTCTGCAACAGGAAAAGCCACCACAATAAGAAATCTGTAGCCCCTGCTCACCACAACTAGCGAAATGCCCTTGCAGGAACAAAGACTCAGCACAGCCAAAAATAAATAAATAAAATTAAGAAAATTAAGGAAGAAAAGAATGGCTATCACATCCATTCCCTTAAATAAAAATGTTGTCTATGTACTGAATATCACTTTTATAAAAAATTTTTATTACACATGCATTTATTTTCTTTAATTTGTTTTTAATTGAGATAATTGATGTATAAGTGTATAAATTTCAGGTGTGCATTGCATTGATATGATATGTTTAACATATTGCAATATGATTACCACCATATCTTTAGCTAACACATCTACCATGTCACAATAAAGAAATTATTATTTATTTAATGTGGTGAGAACATTTAAAATCTAGTCTCGGCAATTTTGAAGTGCATAATACAATATTGCTGTCTATAATCGCTATGCTGAGCATTAGATTTACAGAACATATTCATCTTCTAGTTGCTACTTTGTACCACTTAATACCTCCTGAACTTCCCATTCTACTTTCTGTTTCTACAGTTTTAGGATATGATACAATATCTGTCTTTGACTGGCTTATCTCACTAAACATACTGCTCTCAAGGACCATCCATGTTGTCGTAAATGGCAGGATTTTCTTCCTTCTCATGGGTGAATAATATTCCATTGTACACATATACCACATCTTCTTTATTCATTCATCCGTTGATAGACACAGAGGTTTCACAGGCATGTTATGATCTGAACAGTACTTTACTAGAAGGGATGTCCTTCCTCCTATCAAAGGCTAATCAATACACCTCTTTCTGAATCCAATCCCTTCTCACTTTCTAAGAGACCTTGCGGCATTGGTTATGTCCTCCCACCTTGTGCACGTTTAACATCTCCCTTTCTAACTGGATCTTTCCCATCAGGATTGAAATATTCTCTATCTCACATCTTAAATGGAGAAGGCAATGGCACCGCACTCCAGTACTCTTGCCTGGAAAATCCCATGGATGGAGGAGCCTGGTAGGCTGCAGTCCATGGGGTCGCTAAGAGTCAGACACGACTGAGCGACTTCCCTTTCACTTTTCACTTTCATGCATCGGAGAAGGAAATGGCAACCCACTCCAGTGTTCTTGCCTGGAGAATCCCAGGGACAGCAGAGCCTGGTGGGCTGCCGTCTGTGGGGTCGCACAGAGTCGGACACGACTGAAGTGACTTAGCAGCACATCTTAAAAATTCCTCTTCCTTTAATCCACACCTCCCTCCAGCTATTGTCCTTTCTTTACTCTTTATATTTTAAAAAATCTTTACTCTTTATGTTTAAAAGATTCTTTACTCTTTGCATTTTACAAAAGGTAGTCTACACACCTCTCTTCACTTATTCCCGTATGTCTTCTCTCCTGTCAGTCTGAAAAATCTGTTTTTGCAAAGGTAAGTAAAGATCTCCCCGTTGCCATATCCAGCGGACACTCTCAAGTATTACTCCCACTGGACTTCGATGTCCAGCTTCTAATAGGACCAGCAGTACCTCTTCTACCAGGGGACTGACGATACCCTATGGGTCCCAAGATCTCCCAGTGCTGAGCTACTGGCATTTCGAATGCCTGGAAATAGTTGACACCTCAAATCCTGACTGCCAGGCACCAAACGACTTGTTCTTTCCCCCTGTAAACAGGACAAAAAGGGTGACCTGCAATGTAAAGGCATCCCTGTCCTATAATTCAGAGTATTTTCTGGGCCCAACAGCATCCTGATCCCAGCACATCTCTCTCTGAGAATATAGGATGAACAGGGTGTTTGCTGTCTCCTCCAAGTTCATATGCTAAAGCTCTAATCCCCTGTACTTCAGAATGTAACTGTATTTGGTGATAGGGTCTTTACAGAGGTAATTGATGTAAAATGATATCATTAGAGATATCAATTTGACTGGTATACATTTAAAAAGAGATAATTAGGACACAGGCACACACAGAGGGAAGACTGTGTGAAGACACAGGGAGCAGATGGCTGTCTACATGCAAAGGAGAGAGGCCTCAGAAGGAACCACCCTGCTAACACTTTGATCTTGGACTTCCAGCCCCCAGAATTGTGAGAGAAGTTTCTGTTGTTTAAGCCACCCATTCTATGCTACTTTGCTATAGCAGTAAACTCATTGTTGTTATTTAGTTGCTCAGTCGTGTCCAACTCTTTGTGATCCTATGGACTGTAGTCTGCCAGGCTCCTCTGTCCATGGAATTTTCCAGGCAACAATACTGGAGTGGGTTGCCATTTCCTCCTCCAGGGGATCTTCCCCACCCAGGGATTGAACCCGTACATTGGAGGCAGATTCTTTACCATCTGAGCCACCAGGGAAGCCAAGTAAACTCATAAATAGCAGAAACTGTATTTTCTATTCTCAGGCTCTTTCTTGGCTATTTAAGTTTCCCTTTTTCCATAAAGCCTATTTATGAACTCAGTGGTACTCAACCTTGTGCATATATCAGTAACCCTTGGACAGCAGATTAAAATACAGACTGCAGGATCCTACCCCAGAGTTTGAGATTCATATGGTCTTGGGTTGAGCCTGAGAATTTGCATTTGTAACAAACTTCCACAGGATGCTGATGCTACTGGTCCAGGGATCACCTGTGTAATTCTGTGGGGTTGTCTAAGCCTTGGTGCCTACATAGGTAATAACCCATGTGTGACTTACCTGGCATGATAATGATGATCACAAAGGAATGTACTTGCCATGACAAGTAGTTAAGGAGAACACAATAACCAAAAATGGCACCTTAAGCCCCATTCCAAGGTTTGTTGATAATATTATGAGCAGAAGCAGTCAGCAACTGGTGTGCTTAGAGGTAAGTGGTCAGGGAGTAGGGGTGGCAGACATACCCTAAGGTGACCTTCAATGAGTTACACTTTTGTATATTCCCTTCCCACACCTGAAACAATAGAGTATGGCAAAGATAATAAGAGGTAATTTGCGTGGTTACATCATGTTACTTAAGACTGCATTCTAGCCAAATGGAGAGATTCTATTGCTGGCTTTGAGGAAGCAGACAGCTATACTGTGACTGCCTCAGCCTCTAGGACCTCGGGGAAGCCTACAGTTAAGAAGCAGCAAAAATCAGGGCCCTCAGTCTACAGCATAAAGAAATGAATTCTGTTACAAGCTATGGGAGCTTGGAAAAGGACTTAAACTACAGATGAGAAGGCAATCTGACTGATACCTTCACTGTGGCCTCGTGAGAGCCGGAGCAGAGGATTCACCTGAACGGTATCCAGACTCCTGACCCACGGAAGCCAAGTTAATAAATGTGTGCTGTTTACAATAGCTAAACTTGTGGTCATTTGTTATGCAGCAATATAAAACTAATACAGGGCGAGAGGGGGTGAGAGTGTGATAAATATAGCCCATTGCTGTCCAACAAATAGGCCAGTCCCTTTGCCCCAAGTGATGATTGCTTTGTTCCCAGGCCTGAGGCAAGCAGTTGCTTCTGAGGAGGCCCCACACTGGCAGAAGCTGGAGAATATCAGGCTGAACCGAAAGTGAAGGCTGATACAAACACCTTTTTTTGCACAGAATTAATTGGCAACTTTGAGCCTTCTAAGTTTAGCAGTGCCACCTCAGCATCGCGCCACATTTGACATTCAGTGAGTCAGGAACCCAGGAGGCAGCTTGCATGTATGTGGTGGGGATAAGCCTTGTAATATACCATGCACTAAGAAGCAGAGGTTTATAGGAAAGGAATCACTAACTATAGGACACTCATGTAGTTGCCTTCATGCCTAGGTTGCAGTTCTTCCTGCTCCTGGGGAAAGGCTCCCAACTGGAGCGCTGGTGCCCGTTCTGACATGGTCTGGATTTTATCACACAGGTTTGTTCATTCACTATTTTCTTATGAAATCCAGTTTCCAGAGTCGGCACTCATTATTTGAATCTATAGACCTAGTGAAAGGTAAGTCATAGGAAAAGTCTGTCCCAAGGTAGAGGAGGGGAATGAGCAGTGGTAGTTCCTGATTTGGGGTTGAATTGAATGCCTCCAGATTTATAGGTTGAAGCCCTGAACCTCAGTACTTCAGAAGTGGCATTGTTTGCAAACAGGGTGATTGCAGATGTAATCAGTTATATTAGCATGAGGTCACATTGGAGTAGGATGGGTCCCTGGTTCAAAATGACTGGAAGCCTTATGAGAAGAAGAAATCTGGATACAGAGAAGGCCATGGGAAGACCAATGCAGAGATTGGGGTGATGTGTCTACAAGCCTAGGAAAGGCCTGGTACAGAGCCTTCCCTCACAGTCCTCAGAGGAAACAACTCTGCCAGTACCTTAATCTTGAGCTTCTAGTCTCCAGAACTGGGAGACAATACATTTCTGTTTTTTTAAGCCACCCAATCTGTGGTACTTTGGTATGGAACCCCCCAGAAAATGAATACAGCATTGGATGGGGTAGGATCCCTCCCAGTCCTTTGACTAACTCCACCTGGGCCCTTCTCAGGAACATACAGATTCTATATTAGTCAAGGCAATTAATGCTAGCTGCTGTATAAACAACTCCTGATCTCAGTGGCTAAACGCAATACAAGTGTATTTCTCACACATAAGACAGTCTGATGAGAGTTTGGTGGCTCTCTTGGGTAGTTGTTCTCTAAGTGGTGACTCAGAGATCTAGTCTCCAGTAACTAGTGCCTTTGGGAGTCCTCTACTGAATCCCTTTCAACTGACTGGCTGAGAAACAGAGTACAGAGAAGGCACAACCACTCCTAACTTCCTTGAGATTGTCAGATCCTGGGGCAAGGTGATGAGTATTCCCTGGGTAAGAGGTACTAATATCCTTGTTGCCTCCAGTGTACCAGATGGGTGTGGCTACCACACGCATTTAAGAACAGTTGGAAATAGAGTGGTATATAGAAACTGTTTGCTAATACCTGGATCTTCTCTCCTTGGAAACACAATTTAGCTATACTTCCCTGCTCCCCTGTGGTTTTGTGGGCCATACAAGTAAGCTTGTGCAAATGGAGGGGTCTCTAGGTCTTCTTGAGGTTCTAATCCCACAGGGACCTGAACTCTATTCCTAGCTCATCTGCTCAGTAGTGGCTGTGTGACCTTAGACTGCTGTATCAAATGACTGCCTTGGGAGAGATTAAGCTCTTGGTTGAAGAAGAAGCGGGACCAAGAAAGTAAGTCATTTGTGTGAATTTGATCAGAGAGGACTGACTCTTGACAGAGTGCTGAGAGGAAGGATGATTGGGCAAATTTCATGATAGACGACCTACTATCTGTGTACTGAGCCATACCCTCCTATGAGTATTGCCTTTATTACTATAGATTTAAAGAGAAAAATCAGTAAAAAAAAAAAATTCTTAACTCCCGTAATCTCCTTCCCCATTTCCTATTTCTATGATATTTTCTCCTTTCTTACATTTCATTTTTTTTTACATGTAACATGTATTCCTGGCTGGGACACCATTGGTTTAAAGTAAGGCCAGTTGCTTTCTACAGAACTGGACAAGTTGGTGAGGGCAATTCTTAGGTTGAGCTGCCTCCTGAACTCTGTTAGGCTCTGTCTCTGTTTCTGCCCGTCTCTGTCTCTGTCCCTCTTTTTTGCCCTATTCTTTCTTTTTCTTCCCTTGCCTGGGAATGCAGAAATGTCAGTTCCCACACCGAACCTCTAATCTCAATAGAGCACTGCAGTATTTTGAACAAGGTTGCAACACTTACCCTTTATTCTCTAGAAATCAAACTGACAAACAAGAAAGGTAAAAATATCCTAGAAAACTGCTTCAATCTACTTGGACTCCACTGTTATCTCTCTCTCCTGTGTTTGTTGCTGTGGAGTAGCTTAACAGGTTAGACTTGTTGATTTTCAGTGCATTTCTCTTTTCAGAGTTCTAGTATACCACTCCAAGTTCACTTCCACCTTTTATAGTCTTATTTAGAATAGTATTACTTGTATATTTTTATTAGCGTTTATACCCTTACTTTTGAGTGATTCTGTGAATCATTCTATCCATGAAATCTTCCCAGATTCTTAATATGATCCATGTGCCAATTTGGGGTTTATAGAAAACAGACACAGGATGGACTTAGGAGTGTGAAAAGATGCTTGTGTAGTAACACCTGTGAAAAGAGAGAAGGGGAGTAGAACTCGGCAGAGGGAGCAAACAGACCACAATATAGACTCGAGAAAGTCTCTGACCCCCCAAAGGGGAGATAAAAGTTAAGACTTACTCTTACTCACAGGACTCCTGCTGAGATGTCTTGCTAAGTCCTGCTGTATGGAACCAGGTGGGTCCTTGTGCTATTACAATAATTACTAATACTTATACTGTATTATTTTGCTTAGTCATTAGTTGGGGCCATCCTGTGAAAAGCATGACTGGCTCACATGCTGAGGTGGGCTCTGAAGGAGTTCATGACTAGAGAATGTCAACTTGCAGCCAGGCAGGAAGTCCCTTCTTGAAGGTGTTCTAAGTGGCACATCCCCATATCCATCAAACACCCTTAATGTTTAATATCAATTTTATGAGAACAAAAGGACATATTTTCCTTGTGATTTTTAAGGGTTGAATTTATGCTTTTGGAATTTTGAGTCAACTAAATGTTCTTCAAAAGCCCTCCTACTACAATAAGCTCAGAAATGTATAAAATATAATAAATATCTTGGTTGAGTTCAGGAGAAACTTACAAGCTAGTACCAATTATTCCGAGTGTAGGTGAGAATGCAGAAGATACACTTGGCCCATCTCACAGACTCCTTCAGGCCTAGCACTCAATGCCCTTCCCGCTTCACTTCTTTCACCACAGAGGTCACTCTTAGGCCAGTATATTCATGCCAGGAATCAGTGCCAGGAAATGAACCTGGAGCTCTCCTTTCAACACATCTGGTTTTAGTGTAGCTTCATGATGTTTGTAAGCCACTTAAGTCTTTCAGAAAATGTCTTTAGACATTTTCATCCTCTGGAATTTTGTCAGAAAACTGTGGGGGTGAGACTGAGTGGTGGTGCATCAGTGTTTGTATGGACCTCCAATTGGAGCTTAATTTCTAGTTGAAAGAGAATTCTGAGTCATAGTGCTCAAGCCTCAATAAGCACTTTGCTTGTAAGCACATTCTTGCTAAATGGGAGTATTTATATACTTTATATAAGGGTTAGAGTTTTTAATTGAAAAGCTAGTGGATTGCCTTCTACTGAATGTCAGTCAGCCTTAGCTGACTGTGAATTTTCTACTTTCTTCTCCAAGTATCACAAACATTTCAATCTCCCAGGATAGAGATTCTGCTACTAAATAAAATCATTCAACTATGCTACTGATCCTCAATTACATATGTGTAGATGAGAAAGTAGAACTTGGGAAAATCTATTCAAATTACACATTCCCTGCCCCTCTTCTCCTCTCCTGGTCCTACACCCATCCCCTCCAAATAAAATCACTAATCTATGCATTCATTACCCCTCTCTTCTCATTCTTAATTCCAGTGGTTTACAACCCTCGTAATTCAGTTTTGAAGTTCTCTCAATGGAAACATTCACATGGGTTTGAACTTGAGGCAGATTTCAGAAGTGGGGGCTTCAGGCATTTGAGCTAATCTTTAGGGTTATCTGGCAGCCACAACTGTTCACTACATGCTGAGAGGTGTATTAAGTCATCAGTTCAGTTCAGTTCAGTCGCTCAGTCATGTCTGACTCTTTGTGACCCCATGAACCGCAGCATGCCAGGCCTCCCTCTCCATCACCAACTCTCGGAGTCCACCCAAACCCATGTCCATTGAGTCGGTGATGCCATCCAACCATCTCATCCTCTGTCGTCCCCTTCTCCTCCTGCCCTCAATCTTTCCCAGCATCAGGGTCTTTTCAAATGAGTCAGCTCTTCGCATGAGGTGGCCAAAGTATTGGAGTTTCAGCTTCAACACCAGTCCTACCAATGAACACCCAGGACTGATCTCCTTTAGGATGGACTGGTTGGATCGCCTTGCAGTCCAAGGGACTCTCAACAGTCTTCTCCAACACCACAGTTCAAAAGCATCAATTTTTCAGCGCTCAGCTTTCTTTATAGTCCAACTCTCACATCCATACATGACCACTGGGAAAACCACAGCCTTCACTAGACGGATCTTTTTTGACAAAGTAATGTCTCTGCTTTTTAATATGCTATCTAGGTTGGTCATAACTTTCCTTCCAAGGAGAAAGCATCTTTTAATTTCATGGCTGCAATCACCATCTGCAGTGATTTTGGAGCCCCCCAAAATAAAGTCAGCCACTGTTTCCACTGTTTCCCTATCTATTTGCCCTGAAGTGATGGGACCAGATGCCATGATCTTAGTTTTCTGAACGTTGAGCTTTAAGCCAACTTTTTCACTTTCCTCTTTCACTTTCATCAAGAGGCTCTTTAGTTCTTCTTCACTTTCTGCCATAAGGGTGGTGTCATCTGCATATCTGAGGTTATTGATATTTTTCCTGGCAATCTTGATACCAGCTTGCACTTCCTCCAGCCCAGCATTTCTCATGATGTACTCTGCATATAAGTTAAATAAGCAGGGTGACAATATACAGCCTTGACGTACTCCTTTTCCTATTTGGAACCAGTCTGTTGTTCCATGTCCAGTTCTAACTGTTGCTTCCTGACCTGCATACAGGTTTCTCAAGAGGCAGGTCAGGTGCTCTGGTATTCCCATCTCTTTCAGCATTTTCCACAGTTTGTGGTGATCCACACAGTCAAGGGCTCTGGCATAGTCAATAAAGCAGAAATAGATGTTTTTTTTCTGGAATTCTCTTGCTTTTTTGATGATCCAGCAGATGTTGGCAATTTTATCTCTTGTTCCTCTGCCTTTTCTATCTGTAGGTAATTCTAGAGTTGAGACATACTATCCATGGGGAACACTAGCCTTTCAGATGCACAGTGAGGCCAACTATGTTGACTTAAACTGTCAATTTTACTATCTCAGAATGTACTGTAGGTAGGGCAACTGGTAACTGGAGAACTTCCCTTGAACTTCAGCCAAGTGGCCAGGACTTGATACCTGCTTGTGAATCATCTTGATGCCGATGGCTTGCTTTCTTGGTATTTAAATTTCCCATTATTGTACTTGTGCCACCCATTGGGAGATTAAGTATCTACTAGACTTGAACCCTTGTCATCCCACCTCTCTGAGCTATAGCTGTTGCTACACAGCACATTAACCCTCCAGAGCAAATTGTTTTCTAGAATGTAGAGAAGGGCTTGTCATCCATGTACCTGTTTTGCTATACTAATCCAGCATATTTTCAGGTCTCAGTCTCATCCAGCCCATCTTTTTTTTTTTATTATCAATTTATTTATTTTAGTTGGAGGCTAATTACTTTACAATATTGTAGTGGTTTTCGCCATACATTGAAATGAATCAGCCATGGGTTTACATGTGTTCCCCATCCTGAACCCCCTCCCACCTCCCTCCCCCATCTTGTCCTATGATAAACCAAGTCATACTTGGCCCCATCCTTAGCTAGAACAGAAATACCCATAAAAATGAGAGGATGAGCGAGTTGAAACCATAGCTGCTTTAATGTAAGTTCAAATGCACATAAAACTGTTGAGGAGAAGTGACAACTGGGGAAAAGCTGATTTTACTTTCAAAGTGAATAAATGGTCATTTTTAGAAAATACACACCGGTGAAGCTGAAGTTCTGATATTAGGCCAATGTTTATTTGTTCATGAATCTGTCCTTTACACTATGCAGTAAACTATGTGAAAAGAGTTCCTTTGTGTCCATAGGACCTTGGCATAGAGTGGTCCCTCTGTGAATGTTACTTGAAATGAAAATAAAGTGTACACAGTGACTTTAGCGCCTCCTCAGGACATTTCCAGTGATGCTGTCATGGACCCAGGAGGGCTGTGAAATTCCTTGGGAGGAATTGAATGTGCTTTGAAGTCAAGGGAGGAATGAATGTGGATCTGCATCTATGAGCTATGACCTCCAAACTTTTTTCTCCTGTTGGATGTAAGCTCCTCTACAGGACTTTTAAGAAACAGTGTTGAGGAGAAGTGATAACTGGGGAAAAGCTGATTTTACTTTCAAAGTGAACAAATGGTCATTTTTAGAAAATATCCACCAGTGAAGCTGAAGTTCTGACATTAGGCCAAATGGAAACATATGTCTTGTGGGCACTTGTAGAGAAACCACCTCATTTCCTTCTTCTCCTTTTCAATTTTCTTCTTTTTAATTTATTTTTTAATTGAAAGATAATTGCTTTACAGAATTTTGTTGTTTTCTGTCAAACCTCATCATGAATCATCCCCTGACTTTTGAACCTCCCTCCCATCTCCCGCCTCATCCCACCCCTCTAGATTGATGCAGAGGCCCTGTTTGTGTTTCCTGAGCCATACAGCATTCTTTTCAATTTTTGATCAGGTTTCGTACTATCCTTGTAGATAAGGGAAATGTTGAACATAGTGAATTTGGATTTCAGCCAGGCATCTGACAAAGTCATTCATGATATCCTCGTGGACAAGATGGAGAAAAGGGAGTGGAATGAGAAAGTGATTAGGTCAATTTCTAATTGGTTGAGTGACCATATCTCAAATAGGCTGTTTAAATCACCAATATTATCACCATTTTCAGATGAAGAAATAGATGGAGGGAAGTGAAGTGACACTTGTGGTCAAATAAATAGCACTGGGCTGTTTTCAAAGCACTTTGTATAAATCCAAGGGATAATTACTGACATATATTACTTTTGCTTCCTGATGAAGTCTGTGACAACTTAGGGCCCCAGTTCAGTTCAGTCACTCAGTCAGGTCTGACTCTCTGCAACCCCATAGACTGCAGCACACCAGGCCTCCCTGTCCATCACCGACTCCTGGAGCTTACACAAACTCATGTCCATCGAGTCCATGATGCCATCCAACCATCTCATCCTCTGCCGTCCCCTTCTCCTCCCGCCTTCAATCTTTCCCAGTATCAGGGTCTTTTCCAGTGAGTCAGTTCTTCGAATCAGGTGACCAAAGTATTAGAGTTTCAGTTTCAGCATCAGTCCTTCCAATGAATATTCAGGATCAAAGATCAATTTGAAATATAAAGTAGAAGAAATGAGAAAAACTCAGAAGCTGTTATATAAATGGATCTCAAAAATATTCCAAATGCTAATACTGGGTTATGAAGAACATGACACTAAGTGTCTGGATAACTGCCTATCGACAGATGCTTTAAGATGATTTAGCTCTGCCTCAATTCATATTAAAATAGAAACAGAACATGTGAAATCAGTGGAGCATCTCACTGGGTGAGCAAGTTAATAATGTGACCTAGATTACAGACTTCCCAAAGACCATGTCACCCCTTTATCATGTGATGTACTAGGTGAAAAAAGGAGGATGAGGACATTACTGTGGTGTGTGTGAGTACATATGCATTTGTCTATGGATTTAATCAGATATGTTGGCCCAGGTCTATATGTCCTTACGCAACATCACACAAAGTAATCCAGTAATCATTTTCCTCTCATTTTTCCTCTCCTGAAGAGGCACCCAGGGTGTGTTTGAGTAGAAACTGGGGAGGTGGTCTGGGTGAAAAGGAAAGAGAATAAAAAACAAAACAAAAACACACAAAACAAACAAACAAACAAGAATAGCCCATAGCTGCTCCAGCAGCAGAAGGAGCAGCCGTGGCCAGGCAGACCAGCTTCCAGACTCCTCTCTGCACTCCTAGTACATGTCCACCTTGCTGCCAGGGTGCCCCAGAGGAAGGTCAGCTCTGCATCAGGGGCCGGGGAGGAGGAGCCCAAAAGGAGATCTGGAAGGTTGTCAACTAAATGTGCTCCTGCCAAAGTGGAAACAAAACCAAAGAAGGCAGCAGGAAAGGATGAATCTTCAGATAGAAAAGTGCAAACAAAGGAGAAAAGGGGAGCAAAGGGAAAACAGGTGGAAGTGGCCACCCGAGAGACTCAAGATTTACCTGCATCAAATGGAGACACTGAAAAGATAAAGAAAAGCAGAGGCTATTAGAGGAATAGATCACAGGAATATTCTACATACTAATACTGGGTTATAAAGAATGTGAAACTAAATGGCATGTGTGAAAAAATTAAAAAAAAAAAACACCCTAAACAATTGCCATTTCTGCTCTGATTTTGTTGGCTTGGCTGCTATTTAAGTCTCCCATCTCTAATCTTTTAGGTAGATTTAGCCCTTGATGGTTTGCAAAATAATTTCACACATGTCATTTTATGGGATATTACAACACTGTCATGAGTTACAACTAGGGATTAAAAAAACTATCTGCATATTACAGAAGAACAAACTGAACAGCAAACCATTACCACAATCTATGCTATAAACCTATCCATCACCTCAAAATGATTTCTCCTACTCTATTATTATTATTATTTTGTATGCATGTGTGTGATAAGAACTCTTAACAGATCTAACCTATTAGTAAAATTTTAAGTACACAGTACAGTACTGTTTACTACAGGCAGTATGCTGTATATCTCTAGGCTTTCATTCATCTTGCATAACTGAAACTTTGTATTTTTCAGCTAATATCTCCTGTTTCCCCTCCTTCCAGCCCCTGGCAATCACTATTCCACCCTCTGCTTCTATGAGTTTGACTATTTTCGATTTCTCAGTATAAGTGGTATCACGTAGTATTTTTCTTTCTGTGTCTGGCTTGTTTCACTTGGTATAATGTCCTCCATGCTCATCCGTATTGTCATAAATGGCAGGGTTTCTTTCTTTTTAAAGGCTGAATAATATTCCATTGTAAGTATAGAATACATTTTTTTTTTTAACCCACTCATTTGTTGACGGTCAGTTAGGTTGCTTCCATGCCTTGGCTGTTGTGAATAATGCTGCAGTGGACACAGTAGTGCGGTGTCTCTTTCATATCTTGGTTATAATTCCTTTGGTTATATACCCAGAACTGGATTGCTGGACCATAGGTCTACCAATCTCTTGAATGGTTTCCAAAGCATATTGATGTCTGCTTTCAACCATTATCACAAACCATCACACTAACCATTGCTTAATGGTAAAACCTTAAGTCATCTGATCAAACCCTCAAGAAAAAGAAATGATTTTGTAAATTCCTTCACTTGTTTTCAGTAAACCATATTGTACTACAAGGCAAATTTACTAAGCCCAAGATCTTAAGGTACAACTTGTGGTTATCTTCATGGTTTACAGAGAACAAGTCTGGGAAGAAGACAGATGAAAAGAAATTGGGATTTCCAGAGTGGATGAGATGGGCATTTCAGCTCTGTGAAATACCACTGCCTACTCACCAAGAAAAAATATAAAATGGGGATCAAGGAAATGAGGAAAGAAATAGGCTATCATATTGATAGCATGACTGTGATTTAAATTCATATTTGGTTTTGAGTTTACTGACAGCCATGACACAAATGAAAAATGGCCTGAATTACCTCTTCTGTCCCTGATAATGTGACTAGTGCTGGAGTTACATAGGTATTATTTCTTTGAAACATTTGAAAAACTTTGTGTTGTTTACTATATCTACCTCTGATTCAACCAAATTTTTTTTTGCTAAGAGAAATATTTTTGTCTCAGGAAAAATAAACAACTGAAATTTTGATGAACCCAATACTTTAAAAAATACATTGATATGGCTAATTTAATTTATACATCTGTGCCATTCATTGGCTTGGAACTTACTTTTGGAAGCAGTGAGATAAGATTCTTTTTGTTGCAAAGATTTACTTATGTAAATATGAAAAATAATATGCATGTTACTTGCTGAGTGATTCTACTTCAAGGGACTATTTGCTATAATTCTTGTTAGTCTGGGAGAAGGCAATGGCAACCCACTCCAGTACTCTTACCTGGAAAATCCCGTGGACGGAGGAGCCTGGTGGGCTGCAGTCCATGGGGTCGCGAAGAGTCGGACATGACTGAGCAACTTCACTTTCACTTTTCACTTTCATGCATTGGAGAGGGAAATGGCAACCCACTCCAGTGTTCTTGCCTGGAGAATCCCAGGGATGGTGGGGCCTGGTGGGCTGCCGGCTATGGGGTCGCACAGAGTCGGACACGACCGAAGCGACTTAGCAGCAGCAGCAGCAGCTTGTTAGTCTGACAATGCTTCTTCACGTTGGTGACTCTTTAGTAGCTATGTTGTTTGCAGTCTCCTTATACCCTTTGCTATACGAGGTTAACACTCCAGAGGCTGTTTATTTCACCCTTGTTTTATCGGCAATTTGAATAAGCTGCTGACAAGTGGAAGGTGTGTTTTGGTTATGATATCATGTCATGAACAGCTCAGCATGATAAACAGAATTAAAGAGAATTATCATGATTTTCCACTAATTTACAGTTTTTTTCATACAAGAGAACACTTTACTAAATCAACTGTGCATAATGGTAACTAGTATTAGCATAAGTATTAAATATAAATAGCATATAATTTACAGCAAGATTTAGGGAACTACAAACACCTGGGTACAATTAGGGATCTTACTCATCTTTGTTACAAATTTTAATTCTTTTACTTGTTTTGCATCAGGCTGTAATGAGGAAAATATTTAACTCTTTGTCTTACCTGTCTGTCACATGTGAAAGGGCTCTGGCCTTGTATTCAGCATTCTAATTGTTGGAGTGAAAGTTATAGCCTTCTTCTGGTGTGGGAGATGGCTGCAGGTAATTGAGCGGAAAATTAAGAGAATTCTCTTTGATTCTGTGAATATATCTTAGTGAGCTATTGTTATTTCTCCAAGCTTCCTTTTTTTTTTTTTTTTATAAATTTATTTATTTTAGTTGGGGGCTAATTACTTTACAATATTGTAATAGTTTTTGCCATACATTGACATGAATCAGCCATGGGTTTACATGTGTTCCCCTTCCTGGACCCCCCACCCACCTCCCTCCCCATCCCATCCTTCTGGATCATCCCATTGCCCCGGCCCTGAGCCCTTGTCACATGCATCGAACATGGAATGGTGTTCTGTTTCACATATGATAATATACATGTTTCAATGCTATTCTCCCAGAACGTCCCACCCTCACCTTCTCCCTCAGAGTCCATAAAATTGTTCCATGCATCTGTGTCTCTTATTCTGTCTCGCATATAGGGTTATCGTTACCATCTTTCAAATTCCATATATATGCATTAGTATACTGTATTGTTGTTTTTCTTTCTGGCTTACTTCACTCTGTATAATGGGCTCCAGTTTCATCCATCTCAGTAGAACCGATTCAAATGCATTTTTTTTAATGGCTGAGTAATATTCCATTGTGTATATGTACAACAGCTTCCTTATCCATTCGTCTGCTGATGGACATCTAGGTTGCTTCCATGTCCTGGCTATTGTAAACAGTGCTGCGATGAACATTGGGGTACACGCGTCTCTTTCAATTCTGGTTTCCTCGGTGTATATGCCCAGCAGTGGGATTGCTGGGTCATATGGCAGTTCTATTCCCAGTTTTTTAAGGAATCTCCACACTGTTCTCCATAGTGGCTGTACTAGTTTGCATTCCCACCAACAGTGTAAGAGGGTTCCCTTTTCTCCACACCCTCTCCAGCATTTATTCAAGCTTCCTTTTTTTACAGAGATGTTCTTCCTTGTAAACTGCTTTACAAAAATTAGGATAGAAATGTTGTAGTCATGGGCCAGCTCTCACTATACTTGAGTCCTATATTTTTTATTGGAAGCTAATTGCTTTACAATGTTGTGGTAGTTTCTGCTGTGCAACAGCATGAGTCAGCCATAAGAATACATATATTCCCTGCCTCTTGAGTCTCCCTTCCACCCCCACCCCATCCCACCCCTCTCGGTCATCACAGAGCACTGAGCTGAGCTCCCTGTGCTATACAGTGGGTCCCCACTATCTCTTTTACATGTGGTAATGTATATGTTCCGATGCTACTCTATCTCAGTAAGTGTTAGTCGCTCGGTCATGTCTGACTCTTTGTGACCCTATGGACTGTAACCCACCAGGCTCCTCTATCCATGGGATTCTCCAGGCAAGAATACTGGAGTGGCTTGCCATTTCCTCCTCCAGGGGATCTTCCCAACCCAGGAATCGAACCCAGGTCTCCTGCATTGCAGGCAGATTCTTTACCATCTGAGGAACCAGGGAAGTCCCTAGTTCAGTAAATGGTACCACTGTTAACACAGTTGTTTAAACCTCAAACCTAGGGATCATCCTTGATTCCTGCTATTTCCTTATCTTCCCCAGAAAATGTGCCAGTGTGTCTTTATGATTCCATTTCTAAACTTTATCTTTAGCTCATCTGCTTCTCTTCATATCTGGTCATCATACTGTGAGAAGGCTCTGGCAACAGCTTCTGGCCTGAGTTCCCTGCCTCCTTCAGATGTTGTCTCAAATATCCTTCCTCAGAGTAGTCTCCCTTCACTCTCTACCACATCCTCCAGTTTTATTTCTTTATTATCACTTACCACAACTTTTATTTACTTGCTTCTGGTATATTTACCCCTTACTAGAATGTAAGCTCCTGGAGGAGACAAACTGTGTCTGTATTGGCACTTCCATACTCCAGAATCTTAAATCTTTACCAACAACTCATGCATACTTAAGCTTTACCAATCTCTGAAAGAACGAATACAAAATGTTTATCACCAGTAGTATGAATACAATATTAAAAAAAATTAAAACCAATATGAGAGTATTATGGCCTTTCATCTCTGTAAGCATTTCTTTAGGATGTATGTGATTAAAGTATGCTGAATAAGATCTTTTCTGCTGTGTTCAACTCTGTCAATGATAGCTTCTGAGTAACCCTATGATCTAAATTGCCTTATCTTTGCACACATTCCACAGGACTAAAAAATCATTTCTACATCTAAGTAGAAAGGTAGATCCACAGGAGGGAAGAGTTAGTTGTCAGAGGGAAATCTCTGGAGAGATTAGCTCCAGAGAGAGATTAGCTCCAGGGAGAAGTTTAGCTGGCATTGGCTGAGGAGGGGAGGCTCTGAGATTCAAATTTGCAATTGATTGAATTAGCCTGTAGTGGAGTTTTTCATGCTGCAAGTGACCTGAATGCTGTGAATTTTACCTGAGATGTTATCAGAAGACAAAGACATAGTCAGGGCAATGAAGGAGGGGAAGGGTTCATGTTTATAGCTCACTACCTACTGACTTATCAATAATGAGATTGAAGTTACAAAGCCCATGTTTCCTTAGCACTAAAATGATAAAGGCTACATGATGTTTACTACCTTGTTTCTTTTTTTTTTAATTAGTTTATCTATTTTTTAACTTTACAATATTGTATTGGTTTTGCCATACATTGACATGAATCCACCATGGGTGTACATGTGTTCCCCTTCCAGGACCCCCCTCCCACCTCCCTCCCCATCCCATCCCTCTGGGTCATCCTGGTGCACCAGCCCCGAGCACCCTGCATTGAACCTGGACTGTCAATTCGTTTCACATATGATAATTTACATGCTTCAGTGGCATTCTCCCATATCATCCCACCCTCGCCCTCTCCCATAGAGTCCATAATACTGTTCTATATATCTGTGTCTCTTTTGCTGTCTCGCATACAGGGTTATCTTTACCGATTTACTAAATTCCATATATATGTGTTAGTATACTGTATTGGTGTTTTTCTTTCTGGCTTGCTTTACTCTGTATAATAGGCTCCAGTTTCATCCACCTCATTAGAACTGATTCAAATGTATTCTTTTTAATGGCTGAGTAATATTCCATTGTGTAGAGACACGTGTACCCCAATGTTCATCGCAGCACTGTTTATAATAACGAGGACATGGAAGCAGCCTAGATGCCTCAGCAGATGAATGGATAAGGAAGCTGTGGTACATATACACAATGGAATATTACTACCTTGTTTCTTTAAACATCCATTTTCAGCTACAAGAAGCAAATTCTTCCAGAATACAAAGAAAGATAGAGGTTGGATCAAAGCGGGACTGAATACATGCCCTTTCCTACCTCAAAGTCCTTAATACTTTGAAAAGATTTTAAAAATGAGATAAATTCAAAACAACTACAAAATAAAGGTTTACACAAGTAGAGGCCAATAATACAAAATCGCTTTTAAACAGCAATGAAACTAAAAATTTGACTGTGTTTTAGGATAGCAAAATTTTTACTGCCTGTACTAATCAGAATTGGCTTGACAATATCACAGTTACAAATAAACCTTGATATCTCAGTGACTGAACAAAGTTAAGGGTTACTTTTTAAATAGAACCTGATGTGGGTTGGGTGTCACTCAATCTGCCTTGTTCCCCCCTTGAACATGTGGCCTCCATGTCACTAAGGCAGGGGAAGAGAGGGCTATAAACCACCTCAGCCCCAAAGCCACACATGCTAATTGATATAACAACAGAAGATTTGAACCATAAAAACAAAACCTCTTTTCTTAAAAGTTGCATAAAGTAAAATTGGTCAGGTGTGATTTAAAAAGCAAGAGAAACACAAATGATATTAGAAATATCAACTGAAGTGTAGCCACAGACTCTGCCACAGCATCACTCATTATTAGAGAAATGCAAATCAAAACCACAATGAGATACCGTTTCACACCAGTCAGAATGGCTGCTATACAAAAGTCTACGAGAAATTTTTAAATTTAGAAATTTAAAAATTTTTCAAGAAGAGATATAAAACCTAAACAGGAATAATTCCTGATTTCTTAACAGAATTTGTGAATAATTGCTGTGTGAGAATAACTAAAGGACAAATTAAAAACATAGCCAAAAGTTAATCACTACAATAATAATTAGTCCAAGTGTTGGGCTGGATCCCACAGGCCTGAAAGCCATATAACTGCCTAGCTTCAAGACCAAAGAATGAGCTCGAACACAGTGACAGAGACATCAGTGGTTTATTGGACAGGGGCATCTTACACGTCCAAAACAAAGGCTCCTGGAGGGACACCCCTCTGTGTATAGCAGACAGCTGGCAGGACATGGCAGCCACCTTTACTACTTGGGAGAGAAGGAGGCGACTACCATTTATAGGGAGAATTGACATCAGGTGGGGGGTCATCAGTTACCAGGGAAACCATTGGCATAGGGCAGGGGGCAAGCCTGTAGGCAGTTATGGACTAAGCCCTATAATTAAGAGGGTTGGATAGTTGTGTGAGTGAAGCAGAACTGGTCGAGCTGGAGACATGTACGAGAGCAAGAGAACAGTCAACTGGAATGGCCTGACCATACAGTAAGTAATTTTATGGATGAGTTCTATCAACTCTTCAAAGAATAGATAATCTCTATGTTATATAAAGAGTTCTGGAGGATAGAGAAATATGCAATGCTATATAACTTATTTTACAAAGCTGTCAGAATCATGATACTAAAACTTATCTAGAATAACACAAAAAGGGAACTATAGGCTAATTTCAAGTCTAATAATATCAAAAACTTATTCAGTACATATTATTGTGCCAGACACAGTTCAAAGCCATTTAGCCAGTGTGCTGCCTCCCAAAATAATGGAGAAAATCCACTTCCAGCAATGTTAGACTAGATTATACCCTACCAACACTTCCACTGAAAATAGCTAGAGAAACTGGGTGAAATATTTAAAAACACTTCTTTGAAAGGGAACTAACAGAGAAGAGAAGATTTGCAGGGCCAAGATTCCAGAGAGGATTGAAGCTTGGGGAGGTGAGTCTGGCGTTTGGTGGGGCTTCAGCCTTCTAAGAAATTGCTGATTCTGAAAAGCTGTGGATAAGAAGCTAAGCAGCTGAGCTGAGATTTCGGCAGACTCATGGAAATCAATGAATTAAGAGCTTAACAGGTAGGTTTAAGAGCTGATTAAATATATCTGGAGGGAAAACTAGTGAACAAGAAGATAATTCTGAAGAAGAAATCGCAGACTGAAGCACAGAGGAGTAAAATGATTAAAAATACAGAAATAAAGGTAAAGAATTATATGTGAAAAAATAGAGCACAAGGGATTGGAGTTTCAAAAGGAGAGGCAAGAAAAACAATGTGGAGATATCGATTCTGGAGATAACAGTTGTGACTTTTCCAAAATTCTTGAAATTCTCACATTGAAGCAAAAATTCAAGAAGTCTTGTAAAACTTAAGCAGAATTTCTCCTACATACATCATAGTCAAACTGCTTAAAACCAACGACAAAGCAAAAATCTTAAATGCAGCCAGAAGAAAAAAAAAAAGGCACACCCCTGTCAAAGGAAAAAATATGATTGAAACAATAAAAACCAGAAGCAAACAAAATGGCCTCTTAAATGTAATGAAATAAAATAGTTGCCAGTCTGGAACTCTCTATTCATGAAGCTATCTTTTGCCAATGAAGGCAAAACAGAGACATTTTAAACTAAAAAAGTCCTCACCAGGACGCTTGCACTAAAGGAAATACCTTAAAGGGTGCTCTTCAGGCGGCAAAACTTTATCCCAAGTGGAAGCTGTTAGATACAAGAGAAAATACATATTGATACATGGAGAAATATAAATAAATATTGATTACATAACATAAAACTGACAATGCCATATAAATATAAATATTATGTATTATAAATAGCACCAGTGGCAGAAGAATGCAAATGAAATAAGTGTTTTAAGGTCCTTGAATGGTCCTGTACTAATTTCTATTACGCTCTGAAAATTCAACCATGCATGTTGCAATCTCTAAACTAGCTACTAAAATGAATAAGCAGACTGAAAAATAAGTATATAGCATGTGCGAATATGGTTAACACACTTGATCTAATTGACATTTTTCATAGAACACTGCATTTTAAAAAGGCAGAATATACTTTTTTTCAGTGCATATGGAACATTTACCAAAAGTGACCATATATTGGGCCATAAAGCACATTTCAAAGGACCAAAATCAGCAGAGTACATTGGCTTGACCATAGTAGAACTAAGCAAGAAATCAAAAAAAAAAAAAATGATAACTAGAAAATCCCCATAGGTCTGTAAATTAAGCAACACATTTCTAAATAACCAGTGGGTCGAAAACAGAATTACAGTGGAAATTAGCAAATACTTAGAACTAAGATAAAGAATATAAAAACATATTGGAAAGGAAGAGACAAACTGTCATTATATGTGTTTCTAATTATAAAATCCAAGAAAATCAACCTGAAAACTATTGGCACTAATAAGCACTCAAAGAGATGGCTGACTACCACATAAAAATCGATGGCTTTTTCATACACTAGCAAAAGTTAATTAGAAAATGTCATGGTAGAAATATTTCACATCATAATAGCAAGAAATACTATTAATACCTAGAAAGAAACCTAATAAGAAATGCTATAATTTGCTGATGAATAGAAAGACATGAATAAATGGAGAAATATACCTGGAGTCTTAACCCTCCAGAAACTCACCTGAAGGGTTAAGAACACCAACTTAAGCTCAAATTCAAATCCTGGCTCTGCCAATTCCTAGCTGTGTGACCCTGGCAAGTTATTAATGTTCATCTCTTTATGCCTCAGTTTCCTTTATCTTTCAAATGGTGATAAACATGATAATCTCTAAAGGAAATCAAATCCGAATATTCATTGGAAGGACTGATGCTGAAGCTCCAGTCCTATGGCCACCTGACGCAAAGAGCCAACTCATTGGAAAAGACCCTGATGCTGGGAAAGATTGAAGGCAGGAGAAGGGGATGACACAGGATGAGATGGTTGGATGGCATCACCGACTCAATGGACATGAGTCTGAGCAAACTCAAGGAGACAGTGAAGAGCAGTGAAGCCTGGTGTGCTGCAGTCCATGGGGTCGCAAAGAGTTGAACATGACTTAGCAACTGAACAACAACCATCTCATAGAGGTAGGACTAAATGAGTTACTTTCCCATGACTAACCTATACCCTGTGACCTGTACCCTGCTCTCCTGACCCTCAGATCCTAGTCTATCCACTTTTTTTCTTTTCTGTAGCATTTTCTACCTTCTAACATGTTGTATATTTACTTATTTCTTACATTGATTGTTTATTGCCTACTTCTGCTAAAATATGGGCTTTGCTGGTGGCTCAGCTGGTAAAGACTCCACCTGCAATGCGGGAGACCTGGGTTCGATCCCTGGATTGGGAAGGTTCCCTGGAGAAGGGAACAGCTACCCACTCCAGTATTCTGGCCTGGAGAATTCCATGGACTGTATAGTCCATGAGGTCACAAAGAGTTGGACACAACTGAGTGACTATATGCTCCTCAAGGACAATTCTGCTATTTTTCATTGTTTGTAAATGTCTATAATTTTGGCAAATGTATCCCAAATACTTAGAAAATTACTTGGCACATGCCAGGGCACATAAAAAGCACTATTATTACTGTAAAGATGCAAGTTCTCTAGAAATTATAAATGTAATCCAGTCTCCAGATTTAGGTTTTCTGAGCGGCGGCTACACGGCGCTGGAGTGGCCTAGAGGAGATACCCCATATCCAAGGTAAGAGAAACCCCAGTAAGACAGTAGGTGCTGAGAGAGGGCATCAGAGGGCAGACAGACTGAAACCACAATGACAGAAACTAGCCAATCTGATCACATGGACCACAGCCTTGTCTAACTCAGTGAAACTCAGCCATGCCGTGTAGGGCCACCCAAGATAGACGGGTCATGGTGGAGAGTTCTGACAAAACGTGGTCCACTGGAGAAGGGAATGGCAAACCTCTGCAGTATTCTTGCCTTAAAAACCCCATGAACAGTATGAAAAGGCAAAAAGATAGGACATTGAAAGATGAACTCCCCAGGTTGGTAGGTGCCCTATATGCTACTGGAGATCAGTGGAGAAATAACTCCAGAAAGAAAGAAGGGACGGAGCCAAAGCAAGAACAACACTGAGTTGTGAATGTGACTGATGATGGAAGCAAGGTCCGATGCTGTAAAGAGCAATATTGCATAGGAACCTAGAATGTTAGGTCCATGAATCAAGGCAAATTGGAAGTGGTCAAACAGGAGATGGCAAGAGGGAACATTGACATTCTAGGAATCAGCGAACTAAAATGAACTGGAATGGGCGAATTTAACTCAGATGACCATTATATCTACTACTGTGGGCAGGAATCCCCTAGAGGAAATGGAGTAGCCATCATAGTCAACAAAACAGTCCAAAATGTAGTACTTGGATGCAATCTAAAAAACGACAGAATGATCTCTGTTTGTTTCCAAGGCAAGCCATTCAATATCATGGTAATGAAAGTCTATGTCCCGACCAGTAATACTGAAGAAGCTGAAGTTGAACAGTTCTATGAAGACCTACAACACCTTTTAGAACTAACACCCATAAAAGATGCCTTTTTCATTATAGGGGACTGGAATGCAAAAGTAGGAAGTTAAGAAACACCTGGAGTAACAAGCAAATTTGGCCTTGAAGTACAGAATGAAGCAGGGCAAAGGATAATAGAGTTTGGCCAAGAGAATGCACTGGTTATAGCAAACACCGTCTTCCAACAACATAAGAGAGGACTCTACACATGGACATCACCAGATTGTCAATACTGAAATCAGACTGATTATATTCTTTGCAGCCAAAGATGGAGAAGCCCTATACAGTCAGCAAAAACAAGACTGGGAGCTGACTGTGGCTCAGAACGTGAACTCCTTATTGCCAAATTCAGACTTAAATTGAAGAAAGTAGGGAAAACCACTAGACCATTCAGGTGTGACCTAAATCAGATCCCTTACAACTATACAGTGGAAGTGACAAATAGATCCAAGGGATTAGATCTGATAGACAGAATGCCTGAAGAACTATGGATAGAGGTTCATGACATTGTACAGGAGGCAGTGATCAAGACCATCCTCAAGAAAAAGAAATGCAAAAAAGGCAAAATGGCTATCTGAGGAGGTCTTCCAAATAGCTGAGAACAGAAGAGAAGCTAAAGGCAAAGGAGAAAAGGAAAGATATATACATTTGAATGCAGAGTTCCAAAGAATAGCAAGGAGAGATAAGAAAGCCTTCCTCAGTGATCAGTAGAAAGAAATAGAGGGAAATAATAGAATGGGAAAGACTAGAGATCTCTTCAAGAAAATTAGAGATACCAAGGGAACATTTCATGCAAAGTTGGTCTCAATAAAAGATAGAAATGGTATGGACATAACAGAAGCAGAAGATATTAAGAAGAGGTGGCAAGAAAACACAGAAGAACTGTACAAAAAAGATATACATGACCCAGATAATCACGATGGTGTAATCACTCACCTAGAGCCAGACATCCTGGAATGTGAATTCAAGTTGGCCTTAGGCAGCATCACTACAAACAAAGCTAGTGTAGGTGATGGAATTCCAGTTGAGCTATTTCAAATCCTAAAAGATGATGCTGTGAAAGTGCTACACTCAATATGCCAGCAAATTTGGAAAACTCAGCAGTGGCCATAGGACTGGAAAAGGTCAGTTTTCATTCCAATCCCAAGGAAAGGCAATGCCAAAGAATGCTCAAACTACCACACAATTGCACTCATCTCACACGCTAGCAAAGTAATGCTCAAAATTCTCCAAGCCAGGCTTCAGCAATACATGAACTGTGAACTTCCAGATGTTCAAGCTGGTTTTAGAAAAGGCAGAGGAACCAGAGATCAAATTGCCAACATCCAATGGATCATCGAAAAAGCAAGAGAGTTCCAAAAAAATGTCTACTTCTGCTTTATTGACTATGCCAAGCCCTTTGACTGTGTGGATCACAATAAACTGTGGAAAATTCTGAAAGAGATGGGAAAACCAGACCACCTGACCTGCCTCTTGAGAAACCTGTATGCAGGTCAGGAAGCAACAGTTAGAACTGGACATGGAACAACAGACTGGTTCCAAATAGGAAAAGAAGTACGTCAAGGCTGTATATTGTCACCCTGCTTATTTAACTTGTATGCAGAGTACATCATGAGAAACGCTGGGCTGGAAGAAACACAAGCTGGAATCAAGACTGCCGGGAGGAATAGCAATAACCTCAGATATGCAGATGATACCACCCTTATGGCAGAAAGTGAAGAAGAACTAAAGAGCCTCTTGATGAAAGTGAAAGAGGAGAGTGAAAAAGTTGGCTTAAAGCTCAACATTCAGAAAACTAAGATCATGGCATCCAGTCCCATCACTTCATGGCAAATAGATAGGGAAACAGTGGAAACAGTGGCTGACTTTATTTTTGGGGGCTCCACAATCGCTGCAGATGGTGATTGCAGCCATGAAATTAAAAGACACTTGTTCCTTGGAAGGAAAGTTATGACCAACCTAGACAGCATATTTAAAAGCAGAGGCATTACTTTGCCAACAAAGTCCGTCTAGTCAAGGCGATTGTTTTTCCAGTAGTCATGTATGGATGTGAGAGTTGGATTATAAAGAAAGCTGAGGGCAGAAGAAGTGATGCTTTTGAACTGTGGTGTTGGAGAAGACTCTTGAGAGTCCCTTGGATTGCAAGGAGATCCAACCAGTCAATCTTAAAGGAGATCAGTCCTGGGTGTTCATTGGAAGGACTGATGTTGAAGCTGAAACTCCAATACTTTGGCCACCTGATGCAAAGAGATGACTCATTTGAAAAGACTCTGATGCTGGGAAAGATTGAAGGCAGAAGGAGAAGGGGAATACAGAGGATGAGATGGTTGGATGGCATCACCGACTCAATGGACATGAGTTTGGGTAAGCTCTGGATATTGGTGATGGACAGGGAGGACTGGCATGCTTTGGCCCATGGGGTTGCAAAGAGTTGGACACAACTGAGTGACTGAACTAAACTGAATCCAGTCTCAATCAGTATTCCGGTGTGATATTTTATAGAATTTGAGAAGCTGATTCTAAAATTTGTTAGCAAGTGAGAAAGAACAGCCACATTTTTTTTTCGCAAAGAACATAGGGGAAGGTTTTGTCTTATTATTAATTAGCACAATGAGTTATTGACATAGGAATAGACAAATAGATCCGTGAGATTGTGTGTATATGAGTGTATGTGTTTTTAAAGATAGTGTGGGAATAATTGGCTGTTGGTCATTTATCTATAAGGAAACTCCCACACTATGCAAGCTTAAAAGCAATTCCCAATAGTTTACATAGCTTCTGTTTTTGATCATCTACTACCATGTTTTTAAATCAATTTTTCTCATTACTGCTCTCAACAATTTGTAGGTAGTTATATATGATCTCTGTTTATATATTAAGTTGGACCTCAAATCAAAACAGCCCTGGTTTCAACTCTTGCATCTGTTACTATTTTTTTTTGTTTCCTTGAGCAAATCACTTTCCCTTTAAGTGCTCAGTTCTATTGTCTACAAAATGAGGTTTTATGAGATTCATTAAGATCTTGACTTAGATTCAACTAAATCTCTCATGTTCCTGCAATTGTTTGGTGATTTTAATTATTTCTCACAAATCTATTTTCTCCCTTTTTAAAAAATATAGTTGGGGAAACTAAAGTCCAGAGGGAAAGAATAGCTTGTCCAGGATCTCACAGGCAGCAGTTGCTTGTTTCAGTTCTAGTTAGGCTCAGCCATTGATAGAAAGGCTTGGCGGTTCAAGATAGAGGTTTATTTTCCCCCCAATAACACTGGCACAGTGTTAGACAGTGCAGGGTCTGCATAAAAGCTGCTTGGTCATCAGGGACCCTGGCTTCTTGTCTTTATGCTTTGCCATCCTGAGTACTGTGTTCCTTCCTCAATGTTGCCTCAGAGGCTCAAGAGGGTTACTGTCATTCTCGTGATGATGTGATGAAGGATAGAGACGTAAAGGGTGTCTGTCTCTAAACCAAGTCAATTCAGTCTGAAGGGCTTCCCCAGAGATTTCATCTAGAATTTCCATCTCACTGGACACTCCTATCTGCATGCTGCTGCTGCTGCTGCTAGGTCACTACAGTCATGTCTGACTCTGTGCGACCCCATAGATGGCAGCCCACCAGGCTCCCCCATCCCTGGGATTCTCCAGGCAAGAATACTGGAGTGGGTTGCCATTTCCTTCTCCAATGCATGAAAGTGAAAAGGGAAAGTGAAGTCACTCAGTCGCATCTGACTTCTAGCGACCCCATGGACTGCAGCCTACCAGACTCCTCCATCCATGGGATTTTCCAGGCAAGAGTACTGGAGTGGGGTGCCATTGCCTTCTCCGCCTATCTGCATGGGAGGTTAGAAATACAGTGTTTTTGAGCTGGATATATTGCTGCTGCAAGACAGTTATTAAGGAAGAAGGGGAGATCCTAATCAACTCAATAACTAGCGTTTCTGCTAGAGTGCTAAGCCTCACACACTGGTATGCTGACCTGTATGTGATGCTCTTTTCATTAAATCTACAGGCCTGACTCTCAGATTTGAAGTGACAGCTTGGAGGGAGGATCAGAGTATGTTTCATGGAGGGCCTGGCATTTGGGTTGTACTTGCATTGATGCTAAGCAGGTGGATAGCTGGAGTCAGGATTTGGGAAAGCACTACAGTGATGGCAACACGGTGACCGCAGACTGAGAGCTGAGGGGGGAAGTGAGGAAACAGCGTGTGGCTCAGGCTGACTGGAGCCCAAAATGAGTAAGAGGAGGCTGGCAGGAGCCCAGGCTACTAGTTGGTGGGTTTGTAAAAATTTCTTATAGTTCCTGCCTTAAATACATCGTATGCCTGGGGAATGCCCCTTCCCACTCCCCTCTCCCTACCCACACACACACACATAAATACTAGAACAACAGGGTTGGAACAGGCAAGATGATGGAGGAGATAGTCCTTAACGTGGAGAGTTGTCTCAGCTCATTAAGTTAGCTCCTGCTGCTCTGCCCAGGGTTTTTAACGTCTCTTGTTTGGGTTCAGGTAGTGGTTCCCAAACTTTGCTGTAAGTTGAAATAATCTGGAACCATTTTCATAAATACTGCCCACTGACTCATAACCCCAGAGAATCCAGTTTGATTGGTATGGGGTGTTAGCTGGGTTTGACAAAGCTCCTTAGGTGATAAGAACATTTTAGCTAACCTTTGGGTTAGGGCAGAGGTCCCCAACCTCTGAGATCTAACTCCCATCCTTGGAAAAATTGTCTTCTATGAAACTGGCCCCTGATGCCAAAAAGGTTGGGGACATCTGGGTTAGAGCACTGAAAGCCAAATGTTAACAAAGAATGTATTATATTTGACACCATTATACTGTTATTCCACATAACATCATTATGCAATAGTACATGTAATTATCAATACAATTTCCCATTGGTTTCCCCATGGGCAGGTGGGCAGGCTAGGAGGCAGTGTTGCAGAAAGGTTTTCACACAGCAAGGAGGTCACTGTCCTCCTTGCTGGAGGATACCATATTTGGCAATGTTGGGCTCAGAGGAGGTGATGCGTTCTCCATTAGCACTTTTATAAGATGCTTTGGCAGACACCTGGGGCCTTCTGGGTGGAAAAGCCAACACAAACAATTGCAAAGATGGATCTTCTAGGATTTAAAAAGTACTTAAAATTAAATCTCATCTCCCCCTACCTCTAATTGGTGGATCGAGTGGCCTTGTTGCAGTCTGTGAAGGATCTGAACAGCACAGGGGTTAAAAGTACAGGTCTGGAGTTGGCAAAATTGGTGGGCAAGACTGGACCTGCTCTGGGGCCAGTGGAGGGAGATGTGTTGCTGTTATAGCCACGCGCTCCGGGAAACAAGCTCACTCAGAAGGACGAAGCAGATAGTGAAATGCAGTTTATTACACCGGCGGGCCCAAGGCAGTCTCCTCTTAGCCAAGGAGGGCCCAAGGCAGAGTCTCCTCTTAGCCAAGGACCCCGACCAGCATTTGTGAAAATCTTTTAGACCCCACGTGTATGTGTCTGAACCCACCACCCCAATTTCCTTGTGACTTACATAAACAAAGGGAAGGTAAATACAATCACAATAACCCCATGTTCAAACAATCAATTATCAATAAGCCCAAGGTGACAGAAAAAAATCTATGACCTGTCCGGAGGTAGGGGGATCAGTGTATGTTTTCTCTTAGGTGATGAGTAACCTGGATACAATCTTTAAGATTCCCCTGTCCGGAGGGGGTCTTATCCTTCTATTGTCATTTCCACAGGCACTAAGCACAGAGTTCAGAGTCCATTAGAGAGGTGGCTGAAAAGATTTCCGTGTCTGGAGGGGGTCTTATCCTTCTGTTGTCGTTTCCACAGGCACTAAGCACAGAGTTCAGAGTCCATTAGAGAGGTGGCCGAACATGATCAGCACGAACAGGTCTAAGATGGAGTCCAGGCCCCATGAATTCCTTCTTCATTGCCACTGAGGTCCTGGTGCTTGGCAGACAGAGCCAGTTTAGGCACCTGGACCCTCGCCACCTCCCCTCCTTGCAACCACCTCCCAGGCTTTTCTTGCGGAGTGCATGGAGAACTGGATGAGAAGTGATAACCATACGTGTAAATTAACCCATTACCAGTAAAATTTGCAACACCCTGTGTAAATTTCCCTGAGTTCAAAGTTATCATGGATAAGGATACAGTTAGTCAGAAAACCTGTCTACTGACTGCTGGTTAGGGGAAGAGTGTGGGTGAGGGGTTGGTAGAGGCCACAGCATGGCTCAGTCTGCAAATGGAGAAGAGGCTGAGAGTTAGTGTCCTGTTGGCCTTGTCAGTGTTTAGATGAAAATGCCACTGCTGCCAATAGAGACTGACAATTTGAAAAGCTGAAAGTGCCCTGTCTCTTGATTGAACTTATTTATAAGCCCCATATTTTCGAACATGAGGCAGCTTATCAAAAAGACAGGCATGATGGATCAACTATTTTGTTTAGTTTAGCAAAAGTTGAGGTAAATAACTTTTGTCATTTTGGTATCTTGTCATCAAATCTCCACCAGAACAATAATTCTGTAGCTTGTCCAGAGTGGGCCAGACCAACTACTGCAATAGAAGCCTAATCAAAAGAGATCTGCTGCTATAGCAGTTCCTTTTTCCTGAGGCATTTCCCTGTCAATGGAAAGGGGGTAAGAAGAGTGAAGGATAAGGTGGAGGAAAGAAGATGATTGTTGCTCTATAGCTGGAGGCCTTCCTTACCCCAGTGAGGGCCAGTTTTGTTGAAGAAAGAGGTCCATCTATAAAGGATTTTATCTAAATGTTAATAGAATGGTGTTAGGGAAATTAAATGAATAGTCTTGTTTAGGCTTCAGAGACAAAGCAGAGCAGGCCTCTGACCCTGCTTCTAACCTGCCCGGACACTGCCCTGTCTGTGAGTGACTGCCTGCTGTGAGTGTAAGACTTGCAGCACCAGAAATAAGCTGGGGGAGGAATCTGGAGAACTGTTGAGACCCTGAGGGGGCTGGCCAACCAAGGCCCGGGCTTAACTACATTCCAAGTTTTACACAAGAAAACAAACAGCATTAATCTGAAACCAGAGCTGCCATTTGGTCACAGATTGATGATGATATCAGTTTGCCACCATCCTGAGATTAGAAGTGGAACCCCAAACTGTAGTCTTTGAAGTCTCACCCACGAAGCAGATGGACACGCTGCCTGGGACCCTTTTACCAATGGGGACTCCAGATGTGTTGTGACACGGGACTTCTAGTGCTGATTAAGTCTGGATGTTGGTCAAAACCCAACTTGGTGATGTATTTTCTGCTGTTTCTATTTCTCTTTTCTTTTAACGTTAGTAGGTTGAAAGTAAGCTAGATAATTCTCTGAAAAATATCTATATTATTTACTTGTATCTAATGAAATGTTGTTGCTATGAGCCATGAACAATGCCAGGATTCTTGCCCTCCGAGGAGAAGGATTTGTTCTGGGGTCAGTGACGAGGCTTGATTGCTCAGAGCTTTTGTGTAATAAAGTTTTATTCAAATATAAAAGAGATAGAGAAAACTTCTGACATAGACATCAGAAGGGGGCAGAAAGAGTGCCCCCTTGCTAGTTTTTAGCAGTTATATACCTATTTAGTTCAGTTCACTTGCTCAGTTGTGTTTGACTCTTTGCAATCCCATGAACTGCAGCACACCAGGCTTCCCTGTCCATCACCAACTCCTGGAGCTTGTTCAAACTCATGTCCATCGAGTTGGTGATGACATCCAACCATCTCATCCTCTGCTGTCCCCTTCTCCTCCTGCCTTCAATCTTTTCCATCATCAGGGTCTTTTCCAATGGGTCAGTTCTTTGCATCAGGTGGCCAAAGGATTGGAGCTTCAGCATCAGACCTTCCAATGAATATGCAGGACTGATTTCCTTTAGGATGGACTGGTTGGATCTCCTTGCAGTCCAAGGGACTCTCAAGACTCTTCTCCAACACCACAGTTCAAAAGCATCAATTCTTCAGCACTCAACTTTCTTTATAGTCCAACTCTCACATCCATACATGGCTACTGGAAAAACCATAGCCTTGACTAGACGGAACTTTGTTGACAAAGTAATGTCTCTGCTTTTTAATATGCTGTCTAGGTTGGTCATAACTTTTCTTCCAAGGAGCATCTTTTAATTTCATGGCTGCAATCACCATCTGCAGTGATTTTGGAGCCCCAAAAAGTAAAGTCTGTCACTGTTTCCACTGTTTCCCCATCTATTTGCCATGAAGTGATGGGACCGGATGCCATGATCTTCGTTTTCTGAATGTTGAGCTTTAAGCCAACTTTTTCACTCTCCTCTTTCACTTTCATCAAGAGGCTCTTCAGTTCTTCTTCGCTTTCTGCCATAAGGGTGGTGTCATCTGCATATCTGAGGTCATTGATATTTCTCCTGGCAATCTTGATTCGAGCTTGTGCTTCATCCAGCCCAGCATTTCTCATGATGTGCTCTGCATATAAGTTAAATAAGCAGGGTGACAACATACAGCCTTGACATACTCCTTTCACGATTTGGAACCAGTCCATTTAATCACACCCAGATAGCCATTTTTGCCACGTAAATAAGATATTCACAGACACCTGGGATTAAGATGTGAATATTTTGTGGAGGCCATTGTTGTATCTACCATAGTTTACCAATTTGTTCTGGATACATCTATTTTTTTCCTGCTTCTGCAAATAGGGGTGTGTGTGTGTGTGTGTGTGTGTGTGTGTAGATCTACATATTTTTTTTCTTTTTGTTTTTCAGTAAACAAGGATCTTAATAGACATTTTGTTTTACAATTGACTTTTTGTTCACTTAACAGTGTATCATGGGCATCTTTGTAAATCATTACATATACTTCGGCCTCATTCTTTTTAATGGCTGTCTCTGGTCCAGGAAATGGTTTTATCACCATTTCCTTATTCTATTGTCACGAGTGGATATGTGAGCTGTTTCTGTTTTTGTTCTTTTAAATGCAGAGGGAGTGATCATCATTGTCCATTTCAACATTTTTGCTGTCTATGGTCTGTCGTCCACACAGCAGCCAGTGTATGATTTTAAAATGTAAGCCTACTCAATACCTTTCATCACACTTAGCTAGAATCTAACTTCCTTACCATGGTCTGCCAGAGCCTTTAGGATGTGGCTACCTGACACTGCCACAGCTGTTATTTTTCTTGTTGCTCACTCCACTCCAGCCACAATGACTCTTACTTAAACACACCAAGCCCCTCAGAACCTGTGGATTTTCTGAGCGGCTCACCCCTTGCTTCTTCAGTTCTATCTGGTATATCACCTTATTAAGGAAGTGTTCCCTGGCTGTCCACTCAACAAACAATGGCACTGTTGTGTTCCTCCATCTGTCTAGTCCCCTTTTCCTGTTTTCTCTTTTATTCATTATGCATTTGATATATACAAATGCATGCAGGATAACGCACACCATGTATATTTCAGTTATGGGTGATTGTGAACAAAGCAATAAAGTGAACACCACTGTACTTCATTTTCCATCAGAGCACTGATTACCACCTGATGTAGTTTTGTAGTCACCTTCCATATTAGAATGTAACAACCGTGTGAGACTGGGAGGTTGAATTGTTTACTGTTGTCTCTTCAGTGCCCAGCTCAGTGCCTGGCATATTGTAGACCTTTGGTATTTGTTGAAAAATTGAATTTGTGAAGATATATTACTATACTACTCTGGGTCAAAGGAATTTCAAATTACCTTTTAAAAGTTCATACCATCATATACTCCCACCAGCAGTATATTGTCTCCATTTTAATGACTTTTTATGTTAGCTACTCTTTTTGAAATATGTAGGTTGTTACAAATAAAACTGAATCACAGGATTCTGGCAGTAAAGAATCACTTTTTTTCATGCAGAGCATGGTGTGGAAAGCTGACTCTGGAGTTTATCTCTAGCTTGCTTCCCACAATTTGAGAATAGAAGGACTTCTTTCTCACAATGGAAGAGAAGGTAGAGGGCAAGGCAATGGGAGAAAGTCAGTTTCCTATCTGTGAATTAAAGGGATTAGAGGCGAAAGGCAATCGGGTAAAATGTTCTATATTCACAGAAGTCTTCTCAAACTTGTCTACATAATATTGTAACCCCCATCTCATTTTTTAATCAGTTGTATTGAGGCTTCATTTACATAAAATAAAATTTATACATTTTAAGTATACAGAGTGATGATTCTTTGCTTTACATTTTACAATGTTTGTTAATCCTTTTTACCTCTAAAGTTACTCTAATTGCATCTTTTATTTTGGATCAATATTGTGAAGAAATTTATTCTCATAGAAGAGAGGCTATTTGAAAATCTACTTAGAACAGGTTTTAAAGAGACGCAGTGTAAAAATTCCTGGGTTTTATAGTCTTCTCTCTTCTAAGTTCTCTAGAAATGACACTGCGTCACAAAATGTCTGCTGTCACATCTTACTTCTACCTTTCTGCGTTTGTTTTTCAATAATTAATTCTTTTCGTGTGTTTATTGTATAAACTTCTAGTCCTCTTTTCTGAGGGAGAGACTAATGTTCTCATTTATCTGGTGATTTCTTTGACAATGAAAACATTATTCAAACTTTGATATGAAGAAAGAGTATTGAATGCAAAAACGCGCAGACCTTGATAGTGTTTTAAATGGTATATGACTGGGAGACACCTTTCTGGAAAATTAGGTGGAGAGTTGTTTCCTCACAGGAGGAACCCCCTGGACCTGGTCTTTAATGACTGTACTTTAATATGAAGAGCTTGATGTAGGCAAGAGAGACAACTGGACTAGGAGATAGAAGACCTGCCCTATTTTCCACTAGCTCTTGAATTCATGGACTACTTGGGTGGTTAAGATATATGACATACAGCTGTGATACAAAGCAAAAATGGAAACATATCTAGAAACATATCTAGAAAGTTTTCAGGAAAGTTCAGATGAGGGAGAGATTAATTCTAGCTGCTGGGATCCAGTGAAGTTCCATGGGGAAGTTGGCATCTGAGCCTAAACTTTGTGATTCTTGAAATCTGGACGTTTGGAGATGGAAAAACAACCTAAGCAGAGACTAATGTAAGGGAGCACAGAGGCCAGAAAATGCGTGGTATGTGTAGAGAGCACTGGGTGATCTTTTTCTGGAAAGTGGATTGAAATGGATGAAGAGTATGAGATGGAGATGGAAAGAAAGGTTTGAGTAAGACTGTGGAATGGATAAATATCTTTCTTTAAAAATCCAACCTCCTCTGATCCCACTCTCCCTTTCCCTTGGCTTCTTTTGCTTAGTTGAATCATATTGGTATTTTCAAAACTGACTTGGCTAAATGCTAAGAAGCTAATGAAGAAACTGTCAAAGCCCAAATGGCCACATGAAAAGATGTTCAACATCATTAGCCACTAGGGAAGTGCAAATTAGAACCACAGTGAGATAGCACTATATGAAGTATGTCTAAAATGAAAAATTATGACAACACCAAATACTGGAGAGGATGCAGAAAAGCTGAATAGCTTGTACATTGCTGATGGAATGTAAAGTGGTACAGCTATTCCAGAAAACATTTTGGCAATTTCTTAAAAAAAAATTAAACATGCAACTACAATACGACTCAGCAATTGCATCTCTGGGTACTTATCCCAGAGCAGTGAAAACTTACGCTCACACAAAAATGTGTACAAGAATGTTTATAGCCAAATACTGTGAAAAAAACACCTATGTGTCCTTCAATGGGTAAATGGTTAAACACTCTGTGACACATTCATACCATGAAATAAATTCAGCAATGAAAAGGAATTGATACATGCAACTACTTGGATGGATTTCAAGGCACTATGCTGAGTGAAAAGGGACAATCTCAAATGGTTTCATGATGGATGATTCTATGTATACAAAATTTTTGAAATAAAATTTGAGAGAAAGAACAGATTATTGGTTGCTAAGGGCCAGGGATGGGGATAGGAAGGTGGGAAGGAAGTGGGTGAGGTATCAAAAGGGCAAAATGAGGAACTATTCAGTCTCTTGACTATCATGGTGTGTGCACAGTTGAATGCAGATAAAACAAGAAATCTGAATGAGTTTAGTGGATTGAATCAATCTCAGTATCCTGGTTGTGATATCATAGACGCTTGCTCCTTGTTCCTCAGAAGAAAAGTTATGATCAACCTAGACAGCATATGAAAAAGCAGAGACATTGCTTTGCCAACAAAAGTCTGTCTAGTCAAAGCTATGGTTTTTCCAGTAGTCATGTATGGATGTGAGAGTTGGATGGTGAAGAAAGCTGAGCGCCGAAGAATTGATGCTTTTGAACTGTGGTGTTGGAAAAGACTCTTGAGAGTCCCTTGGACTGCAAGGAGATCCAACCAGTCCATCCTAAAGGAAATCAGTCCTGAATATTCATTGGAAAGACTGATGTGGAAGCTGAAACTCCAATACTTTGGCCACCTGATGCGAAGAGCTGACTCATTTGAAAAGGCCTTGATGCTGGGAAAGATTGAAGGCAGGAGGAGAAGGTGACGACAGAGGATGAGATGGCTGAATGGCATCACTGACTCAGTGGACATGAGTTTGAGTAATCTCTGGGAGTAGGCGATGGACAGGGAGGCCTGGTGTGCTGCAGTCCATGGGGTCACAAAGAGTCGGACATGACTGAGTGACTGAACTGATATTATACTACATTTTTGCAAAATGTTGCCATTGGAAGAAACAGGCTAAATTGTACATGAGAACTGTGTGTTATTTCCTAAAACTACAATTTATCAATAAAATCTCAATTGAAAAATACCAATGGCACTAGGTTTTTGAACCCAAATTTCTGGACCAAAGTAACTAACATCAAGCCTTAAAAGGCAGCTGTGTCTTCATAGTTCCTTTGCCTGGCCTCTACCATCCCAATTAATTGTCATGTGGTCAGAGTCATCTCATTTTCCACTTCTCAGATATTGGTAAAGGTGTTCTCTTTCGGGACATGTGCAAAAGTCTAGAATCTGACACTTTCACCTACCTAGGACTCTCCCATTCAGCTTTGGTTTCTAATTTGAGGGAACTACCTCATTCACAGAGGATTGAAACAACGGATGGCTGTAATTTCCAGGTGCAATTTGATCTCCAGGTATGGCAGCCATGGAGGTACACTGCTAGGATCTCCTTTCAAAAAATAACTTGCTGTCCCTCTGCAAGTTGCGCAGTGAGCTGACCCTCTCTAGGTGCAGTACCTTTGTTGCAGAAACCAGTAATCAAGAAACCAAGCACCACACTCAGAGAGTTGGAGAACTCAGGTTTATTATGCCGTCAGGCCCAGAGAAGTTAACACTCCAAGCTCTGAGCCCCGAGTGACTATACCAATTTATATTCCCACCTACAGTACACAAGGGTTCCCTTTTCTCCATGTCCTCACATCCTCATCAACTCCTCATCACCACCAATACTTGTAATCTCTTATCTTTTTGATAATATACATCCTAACAGATGTGAGGCGATAGCTCATTGTGGCTTTCATTTACATTAATTGATGATTAGTGATGTTTAACATGGGCTTTTCAAATACCTGTTGGCCATTTGTATATCTTCTTTGGGAAAATGTCCATATAGGTCCATTGTCCATTTATAAATTGGGTGATTTTGTGTTTTTTTGCTACTGAGTTATATGAGTTCCTTGTATGTATTGGGTATTAACCATTTATTAGATATGTGGCTTGCAAATATTCTCCTATTCCATAGATTGTTCATGAATTGATCTCCACACCCCAGTGAGCATCTTTAAGACAATTATCTTGAATTCTATCAGGTAAATCATTTATCTTCATTTCATTAAGATCTGTTCCTAAAAAAAATCTGTTTCTGTAGATTTATCTTGTTATTTTGTTTGGAACACAGTCCTCTATTTCTTCATTTTCCTCGACTCTCTGTGTTGGTTTCTATACACCAGATAAAACAGACACCTCCCCCAGTTTTGACAGAGTGGTCTTGTGTAGAAGATGAAACTTGTCAGTCTGTCTAGCCTGAGCTCCTGGTTGCCGCTCAAACCCTTGCGATTGTCCAACCACCTTCTTCGTCCTTCATGGCTCCTAGTAGTTGAAGGTGTGCCAAGACCCATCTGTGTCCCAGAGGGGAGGAGCGCAGTCAGCCCCTAGATGCAGGCTGGTTAGAAGCTGGGCCCTCAGGTGGTAGTTGGGAAAGTATATAGTTAAGACCCTTCCAGGAAGAAACTGGGAGATGGGAGTTTTTGCTTTTTCCCTCTGTGCTGAGCCCTGGAGGGAGAGCCATGAACGGGGTCTTCCTCCACCTATGTAAAAACTGCTTCTTTAGTGTAATCCTGTAGGACTTGTGAATGCCAGCCCTGTTGGCTATCAGAATTAGGTGATTTGTGGTCCCCTCCATTAGGCAGCAGCTGCAAAAGGTGGGGTGTATAAGCACTTTCCAGGGAGATACTGGTCATTTGGTTTTATCATTTGAACCAGCCAGAAGGAGGAGGTGGGGGAAGTTCCCAATGGCTTCCCTGGTCTCTGGGGAGGATGACAGCCAGTCTCTAGATGCATGCTCAAATTAGAAGCCAGACCCTCAGACAGCAGCTTGTGAAGTCTGCATTTAGACCCCTTTCAGGGAAAGACCAGGAGATGAGCATTTTTGTCTGCTCTTTCTGCTGAGCCCTGATGGAATAGCCACAGCAATTGCTTGTGTGCTTTACTCGTCAAGAATTGCTTCTTTGTTTGCTATAGTCTTGTAGGTCTTATGGATGTAAATGCTGCTGGCTTTCAGAGGTAGATATTTTGGGGGTCATCCCTTGAGCTAGAGCTGTAAAAGTTGGGACACTAGATTGTGGTCCAAATCTTTGTTCCTCAGGGAGAAGCTGGGGTTTGGGGCCATCCTCCCAGTTGTATGGAACTGGACTGGGGTGGGTTTTATGGCACAAGTGTATCTCAGCTTTTCCTACCTGTTTTGATGTGGATGTTTTCTCATTTGCCTGATGTGTAGGAATCACTCAGCTACTTTCTGGATTTCCTTCAGAGGGAATTGCTCCATGTATAGCTGTCCCTTTGGTGTGTGTGTGGGGGGAAGCAGGGAAGGTTAGCAACCTCCTACACCACTATTTTTTTTGAGCCCTCTGGATACTTCCTATTTGGATCAGACAGTCAGCTAATTTACCTGGTTGACTGGAATTGTGCACACATGGGCACATGGGCTGGTGGTGGGAGTAAGCAACAAAACCTCTCAAATAGCATTGCCCTTTTGGTTTGCATATTAGATTGTCACTGAGGAACTTGGTTCAGGCAAATTTGAGTTAAATAGTTCAGCATATTTGGTCATTTGACACTTGAATAGAAATTTGTACTAGTCCCCAGGGGCAATAGCTGAGAGCATTGCCAATAGGAATTTATTTAAGGCTGAAAATCTATCTTTAAACAGGCATTACACCTCCAGCTCTGCTCTAGATTTGCCATTGCATACAAGCCTGGAAAATTACAGAGTCCAGAGGACCTGGGAGAGTGGCTAAGAACAGCTTCCAGCAGCTGTTTCCTCTGTACTCTATTTCTCTCCCAGAGTTTTACAAGACCATTTGATTTAGAATTCTATGAAAAAGAGGGATAGTATTGTATCTGGGATGACTTTTCCTTGTTGGATGGTCCTTTCTCTTCTTTTTCTCCTTTCATATGTATTAAGCATTTACTATGAAGCAGCCACTGTTTCTCCTCTATCCTTAACAGATACACGGGTTGATTCATCCTCCTAAGGCTGAACTGTTTTATGTCGCTTACTAATCAGCTTTAAAATCCTTTTGTCTCTCTCCATAGCACATAAAAGAAAGATTTATCTCTGCCTGTGTACTAATCTGATGCTGGGAAAGATTGAGGGCAGGAGGAGAAGGGGACGACAGAGGATGAGATGGTTGGATGGCATCACCGACTCAATGGACATGAGTTTGGGTAAACTCCAGGAGTTGGTGATGGACAGGGAGGCCTGGTGTGCTGCGGCTCATGGGATCACAAAGAGTCGGACACAACTGAGCGACTGAACTGAACTGGGTACTAATCTGGATCCTTGTTTTGTGATCTTGGACTATAGGTTATTATCTGAGACATCTCCTTCCCTGGAGTTTCTGTGATTCTGGGCTATAGTGCCCAGTTCAGGCTCTGACCTTGTTTTGTTTTATTTTTGTTCACTGCTGTATCCCTTAATTAATAGAACAATGCATGATCCATACTAGACACTCAATCAATGTTGATTGAAAGAGTGAAAACCTAGGACAAAAAGAAATTGCTTGTCTAATTTACCAAGTCACAGCTCCCTGGGAGGATACAGTTCTATCTGTGGTCCTTCGTCATTAATCAGAAGAAAATATATTCAAGTTCATTTAAATAAGAAAAAATGCAAATTAAAATCACACCAATATCATTTTCAACTATCAGATTAGGAACGGTGAAAATGTTTGATAGCATACTGTGTTGGCAAAAGCTTGGGGAAGCAGACTTGTTATATGTGGGAATGTGAACTAAACCTCAGAGGGGAATCTTTCAATATTTAACAAAATTAAAATAGTTTGTACCCTTTGTTATATGTAGCAGTTCTATGTATAAGAAATGTTTTAAGCAAATGTACTATCCTGTTACCCTAGTCCTTTCACTTATAAGCTCTCCTGAACAACAGTTTGATTTTTCTGTCCAGGAATGTCTAGCATTTCCTCTCCTACCACACTCTCTGCCGATGACCTTGCTTTCTACTTCCTTGGGAAAACAGAGATAATCAGAAGAAAATCTGCACATACTACTAGCATCTCTTCAACTTACCCACATCTATGCCCAGAACTCTGTCTTAACATGTATGCCCAGAACTCTGTCTTCACTCTGGTTGCTGAGGATCAACTGTCCATACTCCTAGCGCTGGATTCCTTTTCCTCTAGTCTGTTAGTACAATGGCAGATCCAGCAAATCTACCCTGTCTCCTATATGGTTAAATTTTCCTTCTCCTCTAATCTGATCAGCATACAAAAACAGCTGCAATTTTTAAAAATCTTAAAACAGCTAATGCCTCACATTGCCCTTTTCTCTATTTATCTTCCCCTCAAAAAAAGCAGGGTCCATGGGGTCGCTACGAGTCGGACACGACTGAGCGACTTCACTTTCACTTTCCACTTTCATGCATTGGAGAAGGAAATGGCAACCCATTCCACTGTTCTTGCCTGGAGAATCCCAGGGACGGGGGAGCCTGGTGAGCTGCCGTCTATGGGGTCGCACAGAGTCGGACACGACTGAAGCAACTTAGCAGCAGCAGCTATATATTGATCTGGTCGATTGCTCCCCACTCCTTGGAGACTTTCTTCACTTGGCTTTCAGGAAGAGTTCGTTTCCCTGATTCTCCTCCAACCTCGTCTCTGGTTGCTCCTTCTCAGAATCCTTTTCTTATTCCTCATCATCTTCTTGACTTCTAAATGCTCTGGATGTCCCAGTGATGATGAAAGCTTGGCCTCTGTGCACTGGTGTGAATAAATTCTTAGAGACAGAGTTTTGGGTGAAGTAGAAAATAATAGCTTTATTGCTTTGCCAGGCAAAGGGGGCCACAGTGGACTCCTGCCCTGAAAAACTATGCATCCCCACCTGGGAGGATTTGGTGAGGGGTTTCATAGCCATGGTTCAAGGGTGGGGTTGCTGACAAGATGTGGGTGTCTTCAGGGACTGCACTCCCTTTGATCTTGCCTCAGATGGTTTTTTGGCTGCTCCTCCCTTGATTAGCAAGGTTTGAATCTGTCCTTTGGAACTCAGGGAAGGTCATGGAGGCTGGAGTCTATTCCCTACAGACAAGAAAACTAGGGACAGAAAGACTTCTGTACCCAGGGGCTCTGCAGGGTCCTGCTCCATTTTACTAGGGTTCAGTTAGGTGACCTCTACATATATATTCACTCCCTAGGTAGTCTCATCCAATCCCTTCACTTTCAACAGTGATATATGTGTGTGTGTGTGTGTGTGTGTGTGTGTGTGTGTGTGTATACACACACACATATATATTTATTACTTTTAAATTAGATTTAACCAATACCTCTACCATGAACTCTAGATTTATAAATCCAGTTGCTTACTTGATATATCTATCTTGATGTCTAAAATAGAGTCAGTTACACTGTAACATGTGCCTTGAGAACACAAATTTATTCCAATGTGATGAATTCAGTGACAATTTGAGTGTCATATGGATTTGGGTTATGTGTGGTTTTTGTCCAAGAAAATCACTTGGAGAGCACAGAAAACTCTGGCTGAACTGAGCCATGTAGGATTCCATATAATATACAGACATTTCAAATATCTACCAGTTTATCACAATTTGTCCAATCCCAAAGAAGGACAATGCCAAAGAATGTTCAGACTACCTCAATATTGTACTCATTTCACATGCTAGGAAAGTAATGCTCAAAATTCTCCAAGCCAGTCTTCAACAGTACATGAACCAAGAACTTCCAGATGTTCAAGCTGGATTTAGAAAAGGCAGAGGAACCAGAGATCAAATTGCCAATATCTGTTGGATCATCGAAAAAGCAAGAGAATTCCAGAAAAACATCTACTTCTGCTTCATTGACTACCCTAAAGCCTTTGACTGTGTGGACCACAACAAACTGTGGAAAATTATTCAAGAAATGGGAATACCAGACCACCTTTCCTGCCTCCTAAGAAATGTGTATGCAGGTCAAGAAGCAACAGTTAAAATAGGACATAGAACAACAGACTGGTTCCAAACTGGGCAAGGAGTATGTCAAGGCTGTATATTGTTACCCTGCTTATTTAACATATATGCAGAGTACATCATGAGAAATGCTGGACTGGTTGAAGCACAGCTGGGATCAAGATTGCCAGGAGAAATATCAATAACCTCAGATATGCAGACACTACCCTTATGGCAGAAAGCAAAGAGGACCTAAAGAGCCTCTCCATGAAGGTGAAAGAGCACAGTGGAAAAGCTAGCTTAAAACTCAACATTTAAAAAAGTAAGATTACAGCATCTAGTCCCATCAGTTCAGTTCAGTTCAGTCGCTCAGTTGCGTCCGACTCTTTGTGACCCCACAGACTGCAGCATGCCAGGCCTCCCCGTCCATCACCAGCTCCTGGAGTTTACTCAAACTCAGGTCCATTGAGTCGGTGATGCCATCCAACCATCTCATCCTCTGTCATCCCCTTCTCCTCCAATCTTCCCCTACAATCTTTCCCAGCATCAGGGTCTTTCCAAATGAGACAGTTCTTCGCATCAGGTAGCCAAAGTATTGGAGTTTCCACTTCAACATCAGTCCTTCTAATGAATATGCAGGAGTGATTTCCTTTAGGATGGACTGGTTGGATTTCCTTGCAGTCCAAGGGACTCTCAAGAGTCTTTTCCAACACCACAGTTCAAAAGCATCAATTCTTCAGCACTCAGTTTTCTTTATAGTCCAACTCTCACATCCACACATGACTACTGGAAAAACCATAGCCTTGACTAAATGGACATTTGTTGGCAAAGTAATATCTCTGCTTTTTAATATGCCATCTAGGTTGGTCATAACTTTTCTTCCAAGGGGCAAGCATCTTTTAATTTCATGGCTGCAGTCACCATCTGCAGTGATTTTGGAGCCCCCAAAATAAAGTCTGTCACTGTTTCCACTGTTTCCCCATCTATTTGCCATGAAGTGATGGGACCAGATGCCATGATCTTAGTTTTCTGAATGTTGAGCTTTAAGGCAACTTTTTCACTCTCCTCTTTCACTTTCATCAAGAGGCTCTTTAGTTCTTCTTTGCTTTCTGCCATAAGAGTGGTGTCTGCATATCTGAGGTTATTGATATTTTTCCTGGCAATCTTGATTCCAGCTTGTGCTTCATCCAGTCCAGCGTTTCTCATGATGTACTCTGCATATAAGTAAAATAAGCAGGGTGACAATATACAGCCTTTCCCTATGTGGAACCAGTCTGTTGTTCTATGTCCAGTTCTAACTGTTGCTTCCTGACCTGCTTACAAATTTCTCATGAAGCAGGTCAGGTGGTCTGGTATTCCCATCTCTTTCAGAATTTTCCACAGTTTACTGCGATCCACACAGTCAAAGGCTTTGGCATAGTCAGTAAAGCAGAAGTAGATATTTTTCTGGAACTCTTTTGCTTTTTTGATAATTCAATGGTTGTTGGCAGTTTGGTCTCTGGTTCCTCTGCCTTTTCTAAAACCAGCTTGAACATCTGGAAGTTCACGGTTCACGTATTGCTGAAGCCTGGCTTGGAGACTTTTGAGCATTACTTTGCTCGCGTGTGAGATGACTGCAATTGTGTAGTAGTTTGAGCATTCTTTGGCATTGCTTTTCCTTGGGATTGGAATGAAAAACTTTTCCAGTCCTGTGGCCACTGCTGAGTTTTCCAAATTTGCTGACATATTGAGTGTAGCACTTTCACAGCATCATCTTTTAGGATTTGAAATAGCTCAACTGGAATTTCATCACCTCTTCTAGCTTTGTTCATAGTGATGCTTCCTAAGGCCCACTTGACTTCACATTGTAGCACATCTGGATCTAGGTGAGTGATCACACCATCGTGGTTACCTGGGTCATGAAGATCTTTTTTGTTATAGTTCTGTGTATTCTTGCCGCCTTTCCTTAATCTCTTCTGCTTCTGTTAGGTCCATACCATTTCTGTCCTTTATGGAGCCCATCTTTGCATGAAATGTTACCTTGGTATCTCTCATTTTCTTGAAGAGATCTCTAGTCTTTCCCATTCTATTGTTTTCCTCTATTTCATTGCATTGATCGCTGAGGAAGGCTTTCTTATCTCTCCTCGCTATTGTTTGGAACTCTGCATTCAAATGGCCCCATCACTTCATGGCGAATAGATGGAGAAACAATGGAAACAGTGACAGACTTTATTTTCCTGGGTCCAAAATCACTGTGGACGGTGATTATAGCCATGAAATTAAAAGATGCTTGCTCCTTGGAAGAAAAGCTATGACAAACCTAGACAGTGTATTAAAAAGCAGAGACATTACTTTGCCAACAAAGATCCACATAGTTGAGAGGGTAACAGGCAGGAAGGCCAGGGGTCTCCAAACAGGAAATAGGCTGAAGTGTCAGACATTTTTACCTCTCTCTTAAGAGGCAGAAGGAAACAAACAAATGTCAGATTTTTTTCCCTCTCTATACAAAATTAAAAGCAGGTTTCTCTTAAAATTCTGTGTTGCCATGACGACACCTGGCTCCACCAGAACTTAACTTTTCTCAAACCTTGAGCTAACCAATGCGTTTTTCTTATGGAAATGTCTGTCTTAAGCTATGTTAAAGAACTATGTATTTACCCTAGACTCTGTATTCAAGTAGGTTCTGTCTAAGACTCAGAACTTGACAAACCAGTATGTTTTACTCAGGCAAATGTTCTCTTCAGTTATGTTAATGAGACTGTATTTGCTTGGCAACTAGCCTTTCTTCAAGATTCATGTTAATCATTTTATAGCTCGGGACAACTCACTTTGTACCAATGTTATCTCAAAATGCATGTTGTGGATGAGGGGCCTGGTGCCAGTCTCTGAGTTCTGAGACATTTCCTTTCTCTAATTAGCACACTGGTAGTAGCTATATAATATTAGGCTAAAGATTAGCAGGGGGGCACTCTTTCTGCCCCCTTCTGATGTCTATGTCAGAAGCTTTCTCTATCTCTTTTATACTTTAATAAAACATTATTACACAAAAGCTCTGAGTGATCAAGCCTCATCACTGGCCCCAGATTGAATTCTTCTCCTCCAGAGGCCAAGAATCCAGGTGTGTTTTGTGGTTTAGCAACAATCTTTCATAGTCAAAGCTATGTTTTTTCCAGTAGTCACGTATGGATGTGAGAGTTGGACCATAAAAAGCTGAGTGCCAAAGGGTTGATGCTTTTGAACTGTGGTGTTGGAGAAGACTCTTGAAAATCCCTTGGACTGCAGGGAGATCCAACCAGTCAATCCTAAAGGAAACCAGTCCTGAATATTCATTGGAAGGACTGATGCTAGGAGTCACACCCCTGTACCTCTGGCTTTATAACTTTGCCTCGGATTTCAGATGGTCCTCTTTCTACCTCTTCAAATGAACTCACAAACTGTATCCCTTCTGATGCCCACTTGCACAAGTAAACTTCCTGTCTTTTTCAAGGTAAAGCACTTTATGTATTGTGCAGTATTTATATATTTCTTAACCATTTTACATGTGTAAAATTATCGCAGTATGTTTTACAAAACAGTCATATTTTTTATTTGTCAATGATAAAGTTTTTGAGTATCGTATCCATAATCTCCATTTTTTCCTATAAGCTCTAGGTTTTTATTGAGTGATTTTGTATAGTGCAGTGACTTCAGGATCAGATGTCACATTAAAGCAGGACTAAATGTATTGTAAATTGAATTTCTGTGTTTATTTTCCAAACACATTGCTTACCAATCCTCCCCTGTTGCTATGTGGCAACTGCAAGTTTCTAGCTGTTCAGGTCTAATATCTTGCAGCCTCTTGTGATTTGTCTCTCACAAATAACACATCTGCTCAATCTTCAAACCTTTCAGTATATATCTAGTATCTGACCAGTTTTTATCTTCTTCCCTGCTACCACCCTCTCTCTAGCTACCATCACCTTTCACTTGGCTTATTGCAATTATCTCTAAGTGGTGTTCTTGCTTCTGCCCTGACTCCACTGTGTATGTTCTCTACACTGCAGCCAGAGTGATCTTTCAAAAATGTAAATCACATGTTCTGGCTCTCCTCAAAACGCTCTAATGTCTTCCTATTTTGCTCAAGTAAAAGCCACATTCCTTACAACATTCCTTAAGGCCCTATGTGATATTGCTACTCACCACATCTGAGACCTCCTCTTCCATACCCCAGTGTCCCCTTCGTGGCTCCTTGTTGTTCCCTACACATGCCAAGAACACTCCTGCATGTGGCCTCTGCACTTGATGTTTCCTCTCTCTAGACTCTTCTTTCCCCTGATATTGGTATGAAATTGCTGCCTTTCCTCCTTTGTGTGAAAGTTGCTCAGTTGTGTCTGACTCTTTGCAACCCCATGGACTTATTAGTCCATGGAATTCTCCAGGCCAGAATACTGGAGTGGGTAGCCTTTCCTTTCTCCAGGGGATCTTCCCAACCCAGGGATCGAACCCAGGTCTCCCACACTGTGAGCAGATTCTTTTCATGCCCCTGCTCAAGTGTTTACTTTTCATTGATGTGCCAATTTATAGATCCCGGTTTGACCACTGAGTCAGGAAGATCCCCTGGAGAAGGAAACGGCAACCCACTCCAGTCTTCTGGCCTGGAAAATCTCATGGATAGAGGAGCCTGATGGGCTACAGTCCATGAGATCGCAGACACGACTGAGTCTCTAACACTTAACACATATCACATATATACATACACATTATATACACATCAATTCTTCAGCGCTCAGCTTTCTTTATAGTCCAACTCTCACATCCATACATGACTACTGGAAAAACCATAGCTTTGACTAGACGGTCCTTTGTCGGCGAAGTAATGTTTCTGCTTTTTAATATGCTGTCTGGGTTGGTCATAACTTTTCTTCCAAGGAGCAAGAGTCTTTGCATTTCATGGCTGCAGTCACCATCTGCAGTGATTTTGAAGCCCAAGAAAATAAAGTCTCTCACTGTTTCTATTGTTTCCCCATCTATTTGCCATGAAGTGATGGGACCAGATGCCATGATCTTTGTTTTTTGAATTTTGAGCTTTAAGCCAACTTTTTCACTCTCCTCTTTCACTTTCATCAAGAGGCTCTTTAGTTCTTCTTCACTTTCTGCCATAAGGGTGGTGTCATCTGCATATCTGAGGTTATTGGTATTTCTCCTGGCAATCTTGATTCCAGCTTGTGCTTCATCCAGCCCAGCATTTCACATGATGTACTCTGAAAATAATTTAAATAAGCAGGGTGACAATATACAGCCTTGACGTACTCCTTTCCCAATTTGGAACCAGTCCATTGTTCCATGTCCGGTTCTAACTGTTGCTTCTTGACTTGCATACAGATTTCTCAGGAGGTAGGTAATGTGGTCTGGTATTCCCATCTCTTTAAGAATTTTATAGACATACATAAAAATAAAAGCAGATTAAGGGGAATAGAGAGTTTATCAGGTATGTATCTTAGGAATACATATATATATTTATTTATTTATATAAACATATTTACATATGTATGTATGTGTGTGTGCATATATATGCACATTCCTCTGCATGCTATTCCCTATTCTCCTTCCCCTGCTTTATTTTTCTATTACACTTAATCACTTTCTGACATCCTATTTACATGCTTGTTTGTTGTCTGTATTCCCTGATTAGAATGTGAGCCCTATGGTGGCAGTACTTTGATACCTGCTGTATCTCCAGGGTCTAGACCAGTGCTTGGCACAGAGTAAGTGCTCAGTGAATATTTGTTGAATGAATAAGAAAAAGCATGATCAGCATATTAAATTCTCTCTTGGAGAATGCAGGCTGCCATCCTAGACCCTGATCAGTAGCTTCTAGCCTGGCCTGGAGACTAATAGTTAGGTCTTGGGATTAAGGTCATAATAAGGGTTTTTCTGGAAGGATTTAGGAAATTTTGCTGTATAGCCGTTTCTCCCAATGCCCCTACATGCCCCTGTGGGAGGGGAGACTGTGAGTTAGCTAGACATATGCCTTAAGATCAGCATCTTTCAGTGTTTGAGTTTCTGCTTGTTTTTATTTCTGTTATCTAATGTAGATGGACTTCATTCCAAGTGATAAGCTGCCAGACTTCTTCCCACTTTCTATGATTCTAGTAAATGTATCAAGTATGGCGTGATGTGAATTCTTATGGAGCTATACCAGCCATGGCAACTCATTATAGAGTTCTTCCTAAATTATTAATTATTCATTCTTATTTCAATGCGTTTTTAAGCATGTTTCAAAATATTAACCATTTAATTTTAAAGATGAGGAAACAGGCTCAGATGTATTAAGTTGTCCAAGGTTACATGACTAGTAAGAAATAGGGCCAGGGTTTGGTCCCATCAGTCTTATTCCAGAGTCCATGTTACACTATATTGTCTCACAGGTTATTGCAGAAAGAGCACTGGCTTGCAACTCAGAAAACCTGAGTTCTTATCCTAACTTTGCTATTTCTTTGCCACGTGATTTTGGGGAAGTCTCCTTACTCTCTCTGGGACTTAGTTTTTCCATTTGTAAAATGAAAACATTCAGTCGAGGGTAGAGACTCCCTTGAGGATGTAAAAGGTATATTACAAGACTGAGAATTACTTTTCTTTTGAGAGTTACCTTGTGTTATATATGACTATTGAAAGAGGGATGGAGATTATAATTGAGTATCACTGGTTTTGATTCTCTCTTGGGGGCCCTTCCAGCTTTACGCTTATAGGGTACTAATGTGTGACACAAAATCCAGGGTGTCATGTTTAAAACAAGTTCTATTTAAATCAATATTCAAAATATAACCAATCCTCAAGAAATATCTTGAAATTTTTCATTTTCTTAATGTCATTAAGGTCCAAGGAAGCTTAGAATATTTAACCAACTTGGAAAATTTATCGCATGGTTCATTTTGCCTGAAGCTCTCTTAACTTTCTTCCCATTTTGTTAGCCTTCCCTTCTCTTACTTACCATCAAAATCTCAAAATAAATGTCACTTCCTTTGGGAAATCTTCTTAGATTTACTTTCTAGACTGTACTAGGTTGTCCAGTATGCACTTCCAGAACTACTTTGAGTCAATGCATTTCTATTTGAGGAAAAAAAGTAAACATGCACTTAATTGACCATCTTGAAAGTGAAGTCTGAATGTGTTTTAAAAGTTTTATTAGCACAGAAACATTTAAAAATAGCCTCATTGAGGAATAATTGATAGAAAAGAAACTGCATATATTTATGTGGTACAATTTGATATATTTTAAGTATTAACCCATGAAGCCATCACCATAACCAAGAGAAGGAACATATCTGCTAACTCCAAAGGTGTCCTTACTCCCTTTGCTAATCCTCTTCCCCTGTATGATTATTCTTACCTACCCCCATGCTGCCACTGACTTGCTTTCTAGTTTTTGAATATTATGAAGAAAGCTGTTGTGAAGATTCATGTTCAAGTATTTGTATGAACACATATTTTAATTTCTCTTGAGTAAATACCTAGGGGTGGTATGGCTGGGTCATATGGTTCAGTTCAGTTCAGTCGCTCAGTCATGTCCGACTCTTGGCAACCCCATAAACCGCAGCACGCCAGGCCTCCCTGTCCATCACCAACTCCCGGAGTTTACCCAAACCCATGTCCATTGAGTTGGTGATGCCCTCTAACCAAGTCTCTGTAGTCGCCTTCTCCTGCCTTCAATCTTTTCCAACATCAGGGTCTTTTCAAATGAGTCAGCTGTTCGCATCAGGTGGCCAAAATATTGGAGTTTCAGCTTCTACATCAGTCCTTCCAACGAACACCCAGGACTGATTTCCTTTAGGATGGACTGGTTGGATCTTCTTGCAGTCCAAGGGACTCTCAAGAGTCTTCTTCAACACCACAGTTCAAAAGCAACAATTCTTCTGTGCTCAGCTTTCTTTATAGTCCAACTCTCCTATCCATACATGACTACTGGAAAAACCATAGACGTGACTAGATGGATCTTTGTTGACAAAGTAATGTCTCTGCTTTTTAATATGCTGTCTAGGCTGGTCATAACTTTCCTTCCAAGGTATGACCTAAATCAAATCCCTTATGATTATATAGTGGAAGTGAGAAATAGATTTAAGGGACTAGATCTAATAGACAGAGTGCCTGATGAACTATGTATGGAGGTTCGTGACATTGTACAGGAGACAGCATCAAGACCATCCCCAAGAAAAAGAAATGAAAAAAAGCAAAATGGCTGTATGAGGAGGCCTTACAAATAGCTTTGAAAAGAAGAGAAGCAAAAAGCAAAGGAGAAAAGGAAAGATATACCCATTTGAATGCAGAGTTCCAAAGAGTAGCAAGGAGAGATAAGAAAGTCTTCCTCAGCAATCAATGCAATGAGATAGAGGAAAACAATAGAACAGGAAAAACTAGAGATCTCTTCAAGAAAATTAGAGATACTAAGGGAACATTTCATGCAAAGATGGGCTCAATAAAGCACGGAAATAGTATGGGCCTAACAAAAGCAGAAGATATTAAAAAGAGGTGGCAAGAATACACAGAAGAACTATACAAAAAAGATCTTCATGACCCAGGTAACCACAATGGTGTGATCACTCACCTAGATCTAGATGTGCTAGAATGTGAAGTCAAGTGGGCCTTAGGAAGCATCACTATGAACAAAGCTAGAAGAGGTGATGGAATTCCAGTTGAGCTATTTCAAATCCTAAAAGATGATGTGAAAATTCTGCACTCAATATGCCAGCAAATTTGGAAAACTCAGCAGTGGCCACAGGACTGGAAAAGGTCAGTTTTCATTCCAGTCCCAAAGAAAGGAAATGCCAACGAATGCTCAAACTGTTGCACAATTGCACTCATCTCAGATGCTAGTAAAGTAATGCTCAAAATTCTCCAAGCCAGGCTTCAGCAATATGTGAACCGTGAACTTTCAGATGTTCAAGCTGGTTTTAGAAAAGGCAGAGGAACCAGAGATCAAATTGCCAACATCCGCTGAATCATCAAAAAACAACAGAGTTCCAGAAAAACATCTATTTCTGCTTTATTGACCATGCTAAAGCCTTTGACTGTGTGGATCACAATAAACTGTAGAAAATTCTTCAAGAGATGGGGATACCAGACCACCTGACCTGCCTCTTGAGAAACCTGTATGCGGGTCAGGAAGCAACAGTTAGAACTGGACATGGAACAACAGACTGGTTCCAAATAGGAAAAGGAGTACATCAAGGCTGTATATTGTCACCCTGCTTATTTAACTTATATGCAGAGTACATCATGAGAAATGCTGGGCTGGAGGAAGCACAAGGTGGAATCAAGATTGCCAGGAGAAATATCAATAACCTCAAATATGCAGATGACACCACTCTTATGGCTGAAAGTGAAGAACTAAAGTGCCTCGTGATGAAAGTGAAAGAGGAGAGTGAAAAAGTTGGCTTAAAGCTCAACATTCAGAAAACTAAGATCATGGCATCCGGTCCCATCACTTCATAGCAAATAGATGGGGAAACAGTGTGAACAGTGGCTGACTTTATTTTGGGGGGCTCCAAAATCACTGCAGATGGTGATTGCAGCCATGAAATTAAAAGAAGCTTACTCCTTGGAAGGAAAGGGTCATATGGTAAGTATATATAAAACTATTTTCCAAAGTTGTACCATTGTACCATTCCTACCAGCGCTAAACCATTTTAGCATTCCTACTAGCAGTGTATGAGAAGTTCAGCTGCTTCACAACCTCAGCAACACTTGGTATGAGCAATCCTCTTAGTTTAGACATTCTAGTATGCCTAAAGTGGTATCTCAAGATTTTAATTTGCTTTTCCCTCTTGACTTACAATGTTGAATGTCGTTTTATGTGCTTATTTGCTATCCATATGTGTTCTTTGGTGAATATTTTGCCCATTTTTTAATTGGGTTGTTTTTGTATTATTAAACTTTGTTGGTTTTAATATATTCTGAATACAATCCTTTATCAGATATGTGATTTGTGAATAATTTCTCCCAGTGTGTAGCTCATCCGTTTACTCTCTTAACAGTGTCTTTTGAAGAGCAAAATTGATTAACTTGCATGAAGTTAAATTTATCAATTATGTCATGGGTTGGGCTTTTAGTTTAGTATGTAATAAATCTTTGCATAATCCAAACTCAACAGCATTTTACTATAGATGATGTATACGTTTAGGTTTTTACATTTAAGTTTATGATACATTTTCAGCAAGTTTTGTACATGCTGTGCAATTTGTGTCAAGGTTTAATTTTTTTGCATATACAATCCAATTATTCCTTCACAATTTGTTGGCAATATTATCCTTTCTTCACTGAATTACCTTTGCACTCTGGAAAAATTCAACTGACCATATGTACATATGAGTCTATTTCTAGACTGTATTCCATTGGTCTGTTTGTCTATATTTGTTCTAATATCATACTTTCTTGTTACTATAGCTTCCCTGTTGTATACAGGGAAGTATACAGGTGTATCCAGGGCTTCCCTGGTGGCTCAGACTGTAAAGAATCCACTTGCAATGCGAGAGACCTGGGTTCAATCCCTGGATCAGGAAGATCCCCTGTAGGAGGAAATGGCAACCCACTCTAGTATTCTTGCCTGGAGAATCACCATGGACAGAGGAGCCTGGCCGGCTACAGTCGATGGGGTCGCAAAGAGTCAGATACAACTGAGCAACTAAGCACAGCACTATATCTTTAGAATATGTCTTGAAATCCAGTACTATAAATCCTCAAACTGTTTTCTTCTCTTTCAAAATTGTTCTGGCTAATCTAGATTCTTTTCCTTTCTATCTAAGGCAATTTTAAAATCAGCTTGTTGATATTTTATAAAAAGATCTTACTGGAATTTTGGTTGGGATTGCACTGAATCTATAGGTCAATTTGGAGAGCATTGACTCAAAATACTATTGATTTTTACAATCCATAAATATAGTATATCTCTGCATTTTTAGGTCTTTTTAATTGCTCTCAGAAGTATTTTTGGTTTTCAGACTTGCACACCTTTTTCCAGGTTTCTCTCTCATTTCTTTTGGCACTAATATAACTGAAATTGATTAGTTCTTTTAATTTTATTTGATGATTATTTATTGCTCATATATAGAAATACAATAGATTTTTATATACTGATCTTTTATCTTATAACATTGCTAGCTTTTCTATAACTAGCAATTAGCAACTTCCTTGTAAGTCCCATAGGGTTTTCTATTGATACATAGATGATCATAGATGATCCTGTCATCTGCAAATAAAGGCAGTTTTATATCTTTCTTTTCAAGCTGGATGAATTTTGTTCCCCCCTTGGTTTGACTGATTGCAATATCTCAAATTGATGGCACAGTATTTAACAGAAGTGGTGGGTGTGGACATTCTTGTCTTGTTTCTGATCTTGGGGGAAAATATTGTCTTTTATTCATAAGTAAAATGTTAGTTGTAAGATTTTTGTGAATGGATTTTATCATGTTGTGAAAATTTACATTTATTCCAAGTTTTCTGAGAGGTTTTTAAAATCAGCAATGGGTGTTTAATTTTGTGAAATATTTTTTCTGCATTTTTTAGGTGATAGTATTTTTTTAATCTGTTAATATTGTATCTTAGTCCATTTAGACTGATATAAGAAAATACCACATATTGTGTAGCTTATAAACAGCAAAAATTATTTCTCACGGTTCTGGAAGCTATGAAGTCCAAGACCAACATGCTGGCATGTTTGCATTCTGATGCTGGCCCTCATTCTAGTTCATATTTGGTGTCTTCTTGCTGTCTCCTCACACAGTGTAAGGGGTGAAGGGTCTCTCTGGAGTCCCTTTAATAAGGGCATTTACCCTATTCATGAGACTCTGCCCTCATGACCTAATTATGTCCCTTAGGCCCTTCCTAATAACCATCACATTGAGAATTAGAATTTCAACATATAAATTTTGGCTGTCCAGAAAATTCAGTCCTTAGCATATCTTGAATTAACCCTGATTGATTTATAAATGTTAAACAAATCTTACATTCTTGAGATAAATTTTACTTTGTATGACATTTTAACATATTGTTGGATTTGACATGCTAATGTTTAATTAAAGATTTACACCCATGTTCATGGTTGATGTTGGTATGTAGTTTTCTTATAATGTTTTGTATGGGTTATAATCAGGGCAAAACTGGCCCCTTTAAACAAGTTTTCATTCTTGTGTAAGAAACCACTTCAAAACGTAATGGTTTACCATACATCCATTAGGATGGCTGCTATTAAAAAACAAACCAGAAAATAATACATGTTGGTGAGGGTATGGAGACACTGAAGTCCTTGTGTACTACTAGTAGAAATGTAAAATTGGGCAGCCTCTCTGGAAAACAATGTGGTGGTTTCTCAAAAAAATTAAAAAAATAGAATTACCATAAGGTCCAGTAATTCTGTTGCTGGATATATGTCCAAAAGAATCAAAAACAGTCTTAAAGAGATATTTGTGCACTTATGTTCACAGCAGCCTTATTCATAATGGACAAAAGGTGGAAGGAACACAAATGTCCGCGGACAAATGAATAGATAAACAAAATGTGATATATACATATAATTCAATAATGCATGCAACGATATGGATGAACCTTGGAGACATTCTGCTAAGTTAAATAAGCCAGTCACCCTGTAAAACTTCTAGAATAGAATATAGGCAAAACATCCACTGACATAAATTGTACCAATGTTTTCTTACATAAGTCTCCTAAGGCAAATGAAATAAAAGCAAAAATAAACAAATGACATGTAATCAAACTTATAAGCTTTTTCACAGCAAAGGAAACCATAAACAAAATGAAAAGACTATCTATTGCTTGGGAGAAAATATTTACAAATGATGCAACTGACCAGTGCTTAATTTCCAAAATATACAAAAAAACCCTCATGTATTCATACATTCAAACATTCAATAACAACAACAAAAACAACCCTATTGAAAAAATGGGCAATTCTCTGAAGACATACAGATGTCCAATAGGCACATGAAAAGATGCTCATCATTGGTAATTACTAGAGAAATGCAAATCAAAGTGCATTAAGGCACCACATCACAGCAGCCAGAATGTGTGTGTGTGGTCAATCACTTCAGTCATGTCCAACTCTTTTCGACCCCATGGACTGCAGCACACCAGACTTCCCTGTCCTTCACCATCTCCCAGAGTTTGCTCAAACTCATGTCCATTGAGTCGGTGATGCCATCCAACCATCTTGTCCTCTGTCGTCCCCTTCTCCTCCTGCCTTCAATCTTTCACAGCAGTCATGGTTTTTTCCAGTGAGTCGGTTCTTCACATCAGGTGGCCAAAGTATTGGAGCTTCAACTTCAGCATCAGTCCTTCCAATAATATTCAGGACTGATTTCCTTTAGGATTGACTGATTTAATCTCCTTGCAGTCCAAGGGACTGTCAAGAGTCTTCTCTAACACCACAGTTCAAAAGCATCAATTCTTGCATGCTCAGCCTTCTTTATAGTCCAACTCTCACATCTATACATGACTACCAGAAAAATCATAGCTTTGACTATATGGACCTTTGTTGGCAAAGTAATATCTCTGCTTTTTAATACACTGTCTAGATTGGTCACAGCTTTTCTTCCAAGGAGCAAGTGTCTTTTAATTTCATGGCTGTAGTCACCATCTGCAGTGATTTTGGAGCCCAAGAAAAACAAGTTTGTCACTGTTTCCCCATCTATTTGCCATGAAGTGATGGGACTGGATGCCATGATCTTAGTTTTTTGAATGTTGACTTTTAAGCCAGCTTTTTCACCCTACTCTTTCACTTTCATCAAGAGGCTCTTTAGCTTTGCTTCGCTTTCTGCCATAAGGGTGGTGGTGTCTGTGTATCTGAGGTGATTGATATTTCTCCTTTCAATTTTGATTCCAGCTTGTGTTTCATCCAGTCTGGCATTTTGCATGATGTACTCTGCATATAAGTTAAATAAGCAGAGTGCCAATATACAGCCTTGATGTACTCCTTTCCCAGTTTGGAACCAGTCTGTTTTTCCATGTCCGGTTCTAACTGTTGCTTCTTAACCTGCATACAGGTTTCTCAGGAGGCAGATAAGGTGGTCTGGTATTTCCATCTCTAAGAATTTTCTACAGTTTGCTCTGATCCACACAATCAAAGGCTTTGGTGTAGTGAATGAAGCAGAAGTTGATGTTTTCCTGGAATGTGGTATATACAATGGCATATTACTCAACCATAAAAAAGAATGAAATACGACCATTTGCAGCATGGGTGGACCTAAAGATTATCATACTAAGCAAAATAAGTCAGAAAATAAAGACAAATAACATATTATATCACTTATTGTGGAATCTAAAATATGACACAAATGAACTTATCTATGAAACAAGAAAGACTCAGAGAGAGAGAACAGGCTTGTGGCTGCCAAGGGGGATAGGTTTGGAAAGATAAAATAGGTGTTTGGGCTTCCCAGATAGCTCAGTTGGTAAAGAATTCGCCTGCAATGCAGGAGACCCCCGTTCTCCAGATATGCTGGAGAAGGGATAGGCTACGCACTCTAGTATTCTTGGGCTTCCCTTGTGGCTCAGCTGGTAAAGAATCCACCTGCAATGAGGGAGACCTGGGTTCAATGCCTGGGTTGGGAAGATCCCCTGGAAAAGGGAAAGGCTACCCACTCCAGTATTTTGGCCTGGAGAATTCCTTGGACTGTATAGTCCATGGGATTGCAAAGAGTCTGACACGACTGAGCAACTTTCATTTTCGCTTTGGGATTAATAGATATAGACTACTGTATATAAAATAGATAAACAAAAAGGGCCTCCTGTGTAACACAGGGAACTATATTCAATATTTTGTAATAAGTGCTGGAGAAGACTCTAGAGAGTCCCCTGGGCAGCAAGGAAATCAAACTAGTCAATCCTAAAGGAAATCAGTCCTGAATATTCATTCAAAGAACTGATGCTGAAGCTGAAGCTGCAATTCTTTGGCCACCTGATGTGAACTGACTCATTGGAAAAGACCCTGATGCTAGGAAAGAATGAAGGCAGGAGGAGAAGGGGGTGACAGAAGATGAGATGTTTGGATGGCATCACTGACTCAATGGACATGAGTTTGAGTAAGCTCCAGGAGATGGCGAAGGACTGGGAAGACTGATGCCCTGCAGTCCATGGGGTCTCAAAGAGTAGGACATGACTGAGTGACTTAGCATGCATTCATGCAGGATACAAGAGTAAATGCAATACAGCCTTTCTCTTAAGGAATTTAGAGTCTGTTGGGAAAGACCCATGTAGAAAGTTGGTTGCCATACTGAATGATACCTGCTTTGATAACATAAGTACAATATGCTATGGGAGTTTATGAGAGGTATACATAATACAATCCTAAGGATGCTGGGAAAGCTTTCAGGAGAAATAATTTCTAAAGCAGATATCTAAATGATAAATAGGAATTCCCCAGACAAAGGAAAGTGAGGAGAACTTTGTAGGCACAGGGGACAATATGCAGAGTAAGGGAGGTGATAGAAAGCATGATGAATTTGTGGAACTGCAAATAGTTTAGTATGGAGCCCAGTGTGGCAATGGTAAATGTTGGGAAATGAGCCTAGATGGCAAGAAGTATCTTGATCAGGCAGTATGCTATATCATATGGAGTTTGGCTTTTATCCCAAGGACACTGGGCAACCATTTAATTCTTTTGTTCAAATTTGCATGTTATAAAGGAAGTTTAAAGGGGAAAAAATAGAAGTAGGGTGAATACTTACAGTGTTGTTGAAATAGGTCCACAAATTTATTGAACTCTAGCTAGGTTCTAGATATTGTGCTATACACTGGGGATATACTGTTGAACAAAAGAATACAACCCCTGCCCTCTTGGAGCTTAGTCTTTTGGGAGTGGGGAAGGTATTAAGTGTGTAGATTAAATGGTTATATATGCACTAAGTGCCATGAAGAAGAAGTACAGGATTCTGTGGAAGCTAAAGGAGAGGACCTGGCATTGTTTGAGGTGGGGGAAATCAGTGTTCACCTAGGGGATTGAAGTTTAAACTGCTGACAAAGGAAAGGATAAAGGTTAACCAGGTAAAAGCAGTTGGGATTATAAGTAGATTATGTTCCTGCAGATGGGACAGAATATGGTGAAGCCCGAATTGGAAAGGAGATAGTATGTTTCAGGACTTCCCAGGTGGCGCTGATGGTAAAGAACCTGCCTGCCAAGGCAGGAGACATAAGAGGCAAAGGTTCGATCCCTGGGTTGGGAAGATCCCCTGGAGGAGGGTGTGGCAACGTACTCCAGTGTTTTTGTCTGGAATATATCCCATGGACAGAGGAGCCTGGTGGGCTGCAGTCCATAGCATCTCACCAAGTCGGACACGACTGAAGCAACTTCGCCCGCATGCATGTTTCAAGTACTAAGAAAAGTTCAGTGCAATTGGAATAGAAAGAGAAGTAGGGTAGAATGACATGACATAACTGAAGAGGTATACAGTGTTCAGATCATGTAGAACCCAGTAGATCACATTATATTAAATTTGATCTTTGTTCTAACAGAAATGAGGGATGGAATGGCATGGTTCTGATTTACATTGTAAAAAGAACAGTCTGTGCTTTGTGGAGCACTAATTAGAGCGGCAAAAGTGAAAGCAAGGACACCAAGTAATGTTCTTTTGAAAGAGTCCTGGAAAAAGATAATGGTGGCTTGGGCTTGTGAGTAAATAATGAAGCTGGGAAGAAGAAGAAAGAATTAAAAGATATTTAGGAGATATAATTAAAAGGTCTTGGTATTTGGGGAAACCATTTACTAGGACTGGGAAGACTGCAGGTGAAACGTGTTCAAGAAAAGGGGGGAGAATTTTTTAGTTCAATATTGAACATGTTATGTTGAGGTTCATTTGGGACATGATGTCAAATAGGCAAATTGATGCATAGGCCTGAAGTTCAGAGCTTGAGATACTTGGTAACAATGGACATATAGCAACGGAAGTCATGGGAAAGAGAATAGTAATAAAAGAAACAGTCAGGAGACATCCTTGAGGGCATCTATTGGTTATGTAGAAGAGGGGGCAGTTGAGAATTAGAGACTATGGCTGGATAATCCTCACAGAAACTCAGCAAGGAAGTGATGAGATTCCCATTTACAGTTGAGAAAAATGAGGCTCAGTGAGCTTATATCATTTGTATACAGCAAGTAAACTAGTAAGTGGCAGGGTCCGGAATGGAATGCCAGTCTTCTTGAATTCAAATCTTTTGCTCTGGCTATAGCCCCATGCAGCCTTTCTTGATGCACAGATCTTTCCTACAACTAATTTTTAGTTTTTCTTACAGAGGAGTTAAAGAAAAAGTATGTGAAAGGTTTTTATTTCTTTTCTGGCTTTTATTATGAGCTCCATCTCTGAGAAGCTTTGACTTTTAAACTTAGAAGCTGCCTGTGCTCTGAGTCAGGCAATGACCCACGAGTGGGAGTTACAAAGGATTATGAGAGTTGGACTATAAGGAAAGCTGAGCGCCAAAGAATTGATGCTTTTGAACTGTGGTGTTAGAGAAGACTCTTGACAGTCCCTTGGACTGCAAGGAGATCCAACCAGTCCATCCTAAACGAAATCAGTCCTGGATATTCATTGGAAGGACTGATGCTGAAGATGAAACGCCAATACTTTGGCCACCTGATGCAAAGAATTGACTCCTTGGAAAAGACCCTGATGCTGGGAAAGATTGAAGGCAGGAGGAGAAGGGGATGACAGAAGATGAGATGGTTGGATGGCATCACTGACTCAATAGACATGAGTTTGAGCAAGCTCTAGGAGTTAGTGATGGAAAGGGAAGCCTGGCGTGCTGCAGTCCATGGAGTTGCAAAGAGTTGAACACGACTGAGCGACTGAACTGAACTGAACTGAAATATAACCAGATATCAAGGACCTTTTCGCATGGACCAAATGTCTAATGGACATTTTGGATAAGACCAAATGTCCCGCAAGTCCTCTCTTTCTTGCATTACCAACCTTTCCTTTTCTACTGAATCTCTTCCATCTGTCGACAAACATGCTATAATACATTCTATGTTAAAAATACTAACCATAACTTGGACCTCATATTTCCCTTCCTTTCTGCTTCCTTAAGTATGTCTCTGCTTCTCTTTACAACAAAATTTCTTGAAAGAATTTTCTGGACCTGATGTTTCTCCTTTTTGTTCTTGTTCTTTCATAAAGCTATTGTAGTTAAGTTTTCAGTTTCATCACTCCACTGGAACTTCTCTTGTCAAGTTTGCCAAGGAACTTCCCTTTATCAAATCTCACTTCTCATCTTACCTGATCTTGCAGAGGCATCTAAATCTGTTTATTTTCCTTTTCTTCTTTTAACTGTATCAGTTATCCAAGTGGAAATGACTGGTTCTCAACCAGGAGAGGTACTATCCCACTAAGGAGCATTTGGAATTGTGTGTATGGGCTCTTTGGTTACACAGTAACTGAAGGAAGGGAGCATACTACTAATATTTAGTAGACAGGACCTAAATGTGCTAAAAGTCCTTCAAATTATGGGATGGTTTTCTATAATAGAGAATTTTCCCACTCCAGATACCAACAGTACCCTCATTGCAAAATACTAGAGTAAGTTTTTTAGAGAAAGAATTATATTTCAAGAGAGGATGGACAATAAATTCAATTCCTTTAACAGGTAAATTCCATTACAGACACTAAACAAACTTTATGATATTACACTTGAGACTTTGTCAATCTCCTTTGAAGAGTTAGTGCAAACAGCAGATGGGAAAGGAGCCAGTTCAGTAGCAAAACAAGAAAATCGATGTGTTATACACATATCTCATTCTTTATCAAAAGTAGTGTTTCTAAGCCTGATAACTTAAATTGATGTTATTTTGCACAAAGTCCAGTCACGGTGTAATAAATTGGTGTTTGAACTTCTCTCAAGTGTCCCATATTGTGATAGTTTCTGTTCTGAAATTTCCCCAGGGGTTTTTACATTTCCTTGGAACTTTGATTTTAACTAAGTTTCAGTTGGCTGATTTTTAAGGACTTACTAGGTTATTATGTCACCTCCCAAGCCTGGTAGTTACTATTGCTTTGTCTGGGTTCTTCAATATACAAGCATAGTGGTATGGCAGCCATTGTAACAGACTTGGGAGGAGACAGTTCTTCCTGGGGCACAGAAATAGAATTACAGGCCACTTCCTCAAAATGCTCAGGGACTCTGGAATGTCGTATATAGCAATGATGAGCAGTTCCTCAAGGAAGCTGGTGGTGGAGGAGCAAGAGGTCAGCTCTCAACTGCTGATAAGAGGCGATCTGAAGCTAATGTACATGTTTATAATCAAAACAATTAATAATAATAATAATTGCCACTTATATAGAGCTTACTACATGCTGGATATTTCTCTAAGTATCTTACCTATTGTTGTTGTTCAGTTGCTCAGGTGTGTCTGACTCTTTGTGACCACATGGACTGCAGCAGGCCAGGCTTCCCAGCCCTTCACCATCTCCTGGAGTTTGCTCAAACTCATGTCCATTGAGTCGGTGTTGCTATCTAACCATCTCATCCCCTGAACGCCCCCTTCTCCTTTTGCCTTCAATCTTTCCCAGCATCAGGGTCTTTTAAACCAGTGAGTTGGCTCTTCATATCAGGTGGTCAAAGTATTGGAGTTTCAGCTTCAGCATCAGTCCTTCCAATGAATATTCAGGTTAATTTCTTTTAGGATGGACTGGTTTGATCTCCTTGCAGTCCAAGGGACTCTCAAGAGTCTTCTCCTACACCACAGTTCAAAAGCATCAATTCTTTAGTGCTCAAACTTCTTTATGGTCCAACTCTCATATCTGTACATGACTAGTGGAAAAACCATAGCTTTAACTATATAGGCCTTTGTCAGCAAAGTGATGTCTCTGCTTTTTAATACACTGTCTAGGTTTGTAGTAGCTTTTCTTCCAAGGAGCAAGCGTCTTTTAATCTCATGACTGCAGTCTCCATCTGCAGTGATTTTGAAGATGAAAATCTCCAAAGAAAATAAAATCTGTTACTGTTTCCATTTTTTCCCATTCTATTTTCCACGAAGTGATGGGACCAGATGCCATAATCTTAGTTTTTTGAATGTTGAGTTTTAAGCCAACTTTTTCACTCTCTTCTTTCACCTTCTTCAAGAGGCTCTTTAGTTCCTCTTCACTTTCTGCCATTAGGGTGGTGTCCTCTGTATATTTGAGGTTGTTTATATTTCTCCTGGCAATCTTGATTTCAGCTTTTGCCTCATCCAGCCCAGCATTTCACATGATGTACTCTGCATGTAAGTTAAATAAGCAGGGTGACAATATACAGCCTTGCCGTACTCCTCTCCCAATTTTGAACCAGTCTGTTGTTCCATGTCCAGTTCTAATTGTTGCTTCTCATCTGTTGTTCCATGTCTGGTTCTAACTGTTGCTTCTTGACCTGCAAACAGGTTCTCAGGATGCAGGTAAGGTGATCTGTTATTCCTATCTCTTTAAGAATTTTCTATAGTTTGTTATGATCCACACAGTCAAAGGCTTTAGTGTAGTCAATGAAGCAGAAGTAGATGTTTTTCTGGAATTCTCTTGCTTTTTCTATGATCCAACGGATGTTGGAAATTGATCCCCTATTCATCTGCCTTTTCTAAATCCAGCTTGTACATCTGGAAGTTCTCTTCTTTAGCAACCTCAAGTTTGTTCTCTGTGTCCTTGATTTTGTTGCTGTTTCATAGGTAGATGTATCTGTGTCATATTTTAGATTCCACATATAAGTGATATCATATGGTATTTTTATTTCTCTTTCTGACTTACTTTTTGAGACTAGCACATTGTCCCTTAAACTCCACCTCTAGTAGGTATGCCTTCCTCTAGTAGCTGTATAGCCTTAGGAAATCACTTTATTTCTCTATGCCTTCATTTACTTGGAAGTACAATGGGACCTTTTTGACAGGTCTTCTGTGAAGTTTATAAGAGTTGTGTGTATATAAAAGCATATTGTATAGTTCAGGGCACAAAGTGTTTTGTCTTAACATAATCTAAATGTAATCATCTAATTTTGCCTTGAGCATTTATTCCAGGGACTCTCAAACTTTCAGGTACATCAGAATCATCTGATCTGTTATAAAGATCATGTCTGTTGGTTTCATCCAACACTGATTTAGTAGTCTTTTGCAGTGCACAGGAATTTCCATTTTTCAGGAGATTGTACTATAAATAATCCTGGAACTACACTTTGAGAAGCGCTGGGTATGATGAAATGCCCTTTCCCTCAACACCTGCCCTGTTATTCTCTTTAAATATATGTAAATCTAGGTGTATGGATACTGCATTCTGGTAGTGTTACATCTATATTTGGCATGGGAATACAGCCTTTATGTAAGGGCAGAATATCATTGGTGAAGGGAGAGAGAGAGAGAGTTATGCTTCAGCCTACAAACCAGGAAACCAGATTTGAGGGGGAGGATTTTAATAGGTGGTCAGCATAGGAGAATTCAGTTGATCTCTTCCTCTCTCTCTCCATACCATGAATAGTATTAGTTTGTCCAGGGGGATCTTTGGGTAGTAGGTTGGTGAAAACAAGATGACTCAGTAGCTATAAGGCAAAGAAAAAAATCAAGGCCAAGCGCTGTAAGATTGTGTCAGCTATTTAGAGCAAGACAGCAGATGGATTAGGTGGTGCATGTATAAACTGACTCATGTCTCCCTTTTTGTGTTTTGTGCTATTATCTATGTTTGCTTCTTCTCACTCCCTTAGTATTTGGAAATTTTTTTTTCTTTGAAAAAGTTTCAATCTGTCTCAGTTATTCTAAGAGGAAACCAAGTGAAAAGGTTTGATGGACCAAAGTGTTAAGCTGCATCCTTGAGGGAAAAATGAGAGTCAGAGCAATAGAGTTAGTGCCTTTGATCAGCTGCTCCTGTCCTCGACCTGAGATTCAGTTTCTAGCACTAAACTTTTGTCTGTATGAGATTTTAAAATAGAAAGTGCATCAGTGAACTTAATCCTACTACAAAGATGGCTGAAGTATCATCCATTCCATAGCTGTCCCGAGGGCCAAAGAAGTCATGGATAGCATAGTTTAAGATTGGTAATATGTTCAGGAAAGCCAGGTTCTTCAATAGCTTTGTGTAGAAAGCTTTGGATCCCAGGTCTAAGGCAGATCATCATCCATCTTTATGGTTAATTTTTAACAATTCTGGTGTCACATGGGTTTGACAAAATTTATCTTGAATGTATCGGAGAAGGCAATGGCACCCCACTCCAGTACTCTTGCCTGGAGAATCCCATGGAAGGAGGAGCCTGGTGGGCTGCAGTCCATGGGGTCGTGAAGAGTCGGACATGACTGAGCGACTTCACTTTCACTTTTCGCTTTCATGCACTGGAGAAGGAAATGGCAACCCACTCCAGTGTTCTTGCCTGGAGAATCCCAGGGACAGTGAAGCCTGGTGGGCTGCCGTCTATGCGGTCGCACAGAGTCGGACACAACTGAAGCGACTTAGCAGCAGCAGCATCTTGAATGTATATGTATTTTAGTTCTTCAAGTCCTTGCCAAGAGCATGAAATATTGTTTTGGTATAGCATATACTTCTGTAAAAACTACTGAAGGATATTTTTTAAAACAGAGAAAAGTGCACAAATGTTTTTAAATGTTTAATGGTGAGCAAAACAGCAGTTATCTCATTGTAAGAATCCAATCAACTAAAATGTCATATCCAGGTTTAAAGACCTCAGATTATTCTGTTGTTAGTGGTGGAAGGTGCGCAGTGCTGGGTGGTAGGAAGTCAAACAATGCCACTCATTATTGATCCTTTCCTTATTATAGCCCAGTCCTCTTGAGTCATTCACTCCCTTAAAGCATGCCTATCCATTACCATTATAGCAGTGTCTTGATTCTATTCATATTGTATTCAGGTCGCCACATTCTATCTCCCTATTAGACTTTGAACTCTTTGAAGAAAGAGACCATGACCTTCAACCTGAATTGTCTTCTATAGTAAGCTCTCAGAAAATGCTCAATTGAAAAATATCAGAAAAACAAAGAAGCAGGTCCGTATAGAAATCAACTATAAAAATTATTTATAGATCTAGAGGTCACCTTCACTTGCAGCAAGTTGAGATGAGACTAGGCTCCAAACAGACCTAAGCATCTGGTCTCAGGAGGAGAGATGATCAGGCCCAACGTTACTCTTTGCACGGCACGGAGGAGTCCTATTCATTTTCCTTACAATAAATGATTCCCCAGGTGGCTTTCTTTATCCTTGTCCTCAGATAGAAACTACACTTATCTTCCATGGTTGCAGAGAAAGTAAATGCAGCCTGAGTTGCTTAGCAAAAGATTCAGAGATGCTTGTCAATGAAGGTGTGTTAGGCAACAGTGGTAGTAGATTCCTCCCTGTTCCCATCTTGATGCCTACACAACTAGAATTCATTTCTACCTTCTAGTACCTTTCCAGTGCTGGTCTGCATGGGGAGCTCTGCTCCAGTCACTCAGGGACCAGGTTGATGGCACATCACATTCCACACACATTGAGTTGGCCAGAACTAGTGCCATGATCCTGCTCAACATGAAGGGAGATAGAAAATATATGGGAGAAAAAGGAATATTGGGTGGGCTTCACTGTCTTGGCCAAAGCAAGGCCAGAAGCATCTGGGAGGTGGAGTGGGTGATTTAGGGAGGGGCCTGGAGAGACTGATGGCTGATGGGTAGTGGCAGATATAAAGAGTTGGCAGAGAGAGTTTCGTTCTGGAAAATCTTGAATTCTGTGCCAGTAGAAGCAGCAGAACATCTTTCTGCCTTCTTCATGAAGCGAATTGGCCCAGTTTAAAAAAATAGAATCCTAGGAGTTCAGAGTTGGAAGACACTTTACTGGTTACCTAATCCAACCTCCTGTTTGATGCACTAACACTCTGGAAAATAATCCTGTTAAATTGCTGTCTAGGCTCTCCTTTACCATTCATTTAGCATGTAACTAACATGTATTGATGGGGAAACTATACAACATATAATCCAAACTAAAATACTTTTCTAATTAAAACTGGGCAGTATCAATAATTATGGGCTTCGCTGGTGGCTCAGATGGTAAAGAATCTGCCTGCAATGCAGTAGACCTGGGTTTGATCCCTGGGTCGGGAAGATCCCCTGGACAAGAGAATGACTACCCACTCCAGTATTCTTGCCTGGAGAATTCCAGGGACAGAGGAGTCTGGCAGGCTACAGTCCATAGAGCCGCAAAGAGCTGGACACGATTGAGGGACTAACATTTACTTATGAAAAATTATGCTGAGACAACAGGGTAGAACCTCGGACTTCTCTGCACAAATTAGAATGTATGGTCACCATTGATGTTGCAGACTTACTATCTCTTAAGGTAATTCATAGCATTTGGAATAGTTCTTTAATTTTTAAGTACATGTAGTTATATAGCACAGCCAACCCCCAAACTTAGATAAATGTCTCATTCTGGAGCAGCTGAGCAGCATTGGCAAAAATTACAAAATTGGGTAACTTGGTACTTTGGTGCCAGTAAAGATTCATTTTTTTCTTCCTTTCTTAGCTAAAATGTTAACACTCACTGTCATTGTTTATTTCTGTCTTTCAGCTGGTAGAATCACAGGAGTTTTTCTTGTTCAAAAGTCATACAACAAACCATGAGGTCGGGCTAAGACCTAGATCCAGACTGTCTTGTAGAGACTTTCACAAAGCCTTTTTTTCCCTACTAGCAATGTCATAAAACATATACATGTTTTAAAAAACCAAACAGTAATATTAGACTTCTAAAGAAAAACCAGGTTGCCCTCTAATTCACTTCACTTTCCTCTCTACCCTGACATGATCACTTTAAACTGCACACATTTTTTTCTGTTAATTTCATATTCCTAAATAACATATATAAACTGCTATTTCTTTGTAGTTTCTTTTAGTATTGTCTGTTTACTTTCTGTGTGAACGACAAGGACCGCTTTCTCATAGTCGTTCACACTGACTAGTGTGTGTGCATGCACGTGCACGTGCACACACACGCCATCTTCCTATCCTCTCAATAGTTTGGTAACTTATTACAACATGGTGACAGTTCTCCTCTTGTACAACCTATTGCCTTTCCTTGAGTTCATGGTTATTCATCTGTTTACTTTTTTCTTGATCAATCATGAAGCATAAATATCTTTTAATTATGTTCTGAAATATTAGATAATCAGTCTAGTGCATTTTTGTTGTTGAAGCCCTCAGTGCTGCTCCAGCTTGGACTAGTTGCTGTAATCTTGAGACTATCCATTTTCAGGACAACTTGAGAATTTGCTTTTCTTCCATCTTGGGTTAGAGTTCCTGTTTTTTTTACTTTGGATCTCATTTCCTTTTCTTAAATTATGCAGTATTTTACTACAGCACCTATTCCAGCAGCTCCCTGAGAAAGAGTGTGGTGAAGGTAAATTTTTTAACTCTTAGATATATATACAAAGATATTTATTTTACCATCAGAATTGATTAGTACTTTGGCTAGGTACAAAATTCTAAGCTGGAAGTAATTATTTTCCAAAATTTTGAAGGAATAGCCCCATATTTTCTAGCTTTTAGCATTGATCTGAAGAAGTACTTTTTTCATTCAATATATTGAAAATCAAGTGCTCAAGTTACCTGACTTCTCGGTGTCTTAGTTTGCTAATGCATTAAAAATGGAGATAATAGTAACTACCAACTACATAAACAGTGTGACTTTGTATGCAGCATCTTACTGAATTCTAATTAAGATGCTGTGTGTAAAGTGCTTAGAATAATGGCCTGGTGCATAGTAAGCTATGTAAATATTACCTATTTTATTTCTTGAATTGTTCTACCTTTTTGTAAGCTGAATAATGGCCCTCAAAAGATGTCCATTTCCTAATCCTGGGAATCTGTGAATATGTTACTTGATATGCCAAAAGAGACTTTGCAGGCTTGATGTTAAACATAGGATGTTAGAATTTGGTCTTGAATAAATGTGATTAAGTTAAAGATGTTGAGGTGGGGAGATTTTCTTGATTATCTGTGTGGGCCCAATGTAATCACATAGGCTCTTATGAGAGGGAGGCAGGAAAGTCAGAATCAGAGAAGGAGCTGTGACAATGGAAGCTATATTCTTCCACTCAACATTATGTTTGTAATATCCATTCATGTTTTTTAGAGTTGTACATCAGTGGTTCTTGAACTTCAGCATGCATCAGAATTACCAGGGGGACTAGTTAAAGCATGCATTGCTGGGTCACAGCCCCAGTATTTGATTCAATGTATCTGGGGGTGGTTTCCAGGAGTCTGCATTTCTAACGAGTTGTTGCTGCTGCTCCAGAGATCACTCTTGTAAATTATTCATTTTCGTTGATTTATAGCGGGGGTCAGCAAACTTTTTCTTAAAGGGCCAGGTACCAAATACTTGGGGGCCAAGAGGCAAAACTGATAATATTATGTAGGTAATTATATAACTATTAAAGATATAACATTCTTAGCTCAGAGGCTATTAGCAACAATGGGATGGCCAAATTTGTCCTGCGGGCCACAGTTTGTTCGTCGCTGATTTCTATAGTATATCATTATGTCACTAAATTAACAATTTGTTTATCCTTGAAACTGTTGATAGTGATTTGGGTAGTATCCAAATCATTTGGCTCTTACATATACTACTTATGCGAGACTTCTTGAACATGTCTTTTGGTAAACATATATATGCGTTTCTCTTGAGTATACACTCTAGAATTGCTGGGTAATACATATATGCATATCTTCAACTTTTAGAAGAAACTGCTGAAGAGTTTTCCAAACTGGTTGTATTACTTTATGCTCCCACCAGCAATATGTGAGAATTATTGTTGCTGCACATCAGTGGTGTTCTGGAGCCAGGCCATACTGTCTTTCAAGAGCCAGTTGTGAGTGTCTCTTTCCAACTTTGTTCAGTGACCTCAGGTTGGTTGCTTGAAATTGGCTGTGGTTCTCAGCCATTAAAAAGAATACATTCAAATCAGTTCTAATGAGGTGGATGAAACTGGAGCCTATTATACAGAGTGAAGTAATCCAGAAAGAAAAACACGAATACAGTATACTAACGCATATATATGGAATTTAGTAAATCGGTAAAGATAACCCTGTATGCGAGACAGCAAAAGAGACACAGATTTATAGAACAGTACTGTGGACTCTGTGGGAGAGGGTGAGGGAGGGATGATATGGGAGAATGGCATTGAAGCATGTAAATTATCATATGTGAAATGAATCGCCAGTCCAGGTTCGATGCATGATACAGGGTGCTCGGGGCTGGTGCACTGGGATGACCTGGAGGGATGGGATGGGGAGGGAGGTGGGAGGGGGGTTCTGGAAGGGGAACACATGTACACCCATGGTGGATTCATGTCAATGTATGGCAAAACAAATACAATATTGTAAAGTTTAAAAAATGGATGAAACTGGAGCCAGAAATACAGAGTGAAGTAAGAAATACAGAAATACAGAGTGAAGTAAGCCAGAAAGAAAAACACCAATACAGTATACTAATGCACATATATGGAATTTGAAAGATGGTAACGATAACCCTATATGCGAGACAGAATAAGAGACAAAGATGCATAGAACAGTCTTATGGACTCTGAGGGAGAAGGTGAGGGTGGGACGTTCTGGGAGAATAGCATTGAAACATGTATATTATCATATGTGAAACAGAACACCATTCCAGGTTCGATGCATGAGGCAAATGCTCGGGGCTGGGGCAAAGGGATGACCCAGAGGGATGGGATGGGGAGGGAGGTGGGAGCGGGGTCCAGGGTGGGGAACACATGTAAACCCATGGCTGATTCATGTCAATGTATGGCAAAAACCACTACAATATTGTAAAGTAATTAGCCCGCAACTAAAATAAATAAATTTATTTAAAAAAGTAAACTAATTAAAAAAAAATTTCCTATACCAAGTCATGAGGAGATTTTCCTTAGTGATGTTTACCTATAAAACATTGCTTTATATATACATACACACATACACAACGAAATACTACTCATTCATACAAAAAGAATGAAATCTGCCGTTTGCAACAACATGGATGGACCTTTAAGATATTAATATTATGCTAAGTGAAATAAGTCAGATGGAGAAAGACAAATACTATATGATTTCACTCACATGTGGAATATAAAAAATAAGACAAACAAACAAAATAAAACAAACTCATAGATACAGAGAACAGATTAGTGGTTACCAGAGGGGAAGAGAGGTGGGCGGGGTGGGTGAAATGGGTCAAGGGGGTCGGATGTATTGAGGATGGATGGCAACTAGATTTGTTGTGGTGATCACTCTGTAGTTTATAAATGTCAACTGTATTGCTGTACACCTGAAACTTATATAATAAAAAAGATTTATTGTTTTAATTTTAACATAAAACTGCAATTCATTTGCAATTCATATGTATGTTTGGGATATAATTGCATTTCTTTTTCCATATGAATATCCACTTAAAGTAGCATTATTTGTTTGAAAGACTGGGCTTTCACCTTTGCACTGCAATATAATCTCAATAGAAACATCCAGTTCCAGTTCATTCACTCAGTCGTGTCTGACTCTTTGCAACCCCATGAACTGCAGCATGCCAGGCCTCCCTGTCCATCACCAACTCCCGGAGTCCACCCAAACCCATGTCCATTGAGGCGGTGATGCCATCCAACCATCTCATCCTCTGTCGTCCCCTTCTCCTCCTGCCCTCAATCTTTCCCAGCATCAGGGTCTTTTCAAATGAGTCAGCCCTTCACATCAGGTGGGCAAAGTATTGGAGTTTCAGCTTCAACATCAGTCCTTCCAATGAACACCCAGGACTGATCTCCTTTAGGATGGACTGGTTGGATCTCCTTGCAGTCCAAGAGACTCTCAAGAGTCTTCGCCAACAACACAGTTCAAAAGCATCAGTTCTTCGGCGCTCAGCTTTCTTTATAGTCGAAAACTCACATCCATAGATTACTACTGGAAAAACCATAGCCTTGACTAGACGGACCTTTGTTGACAAAGTAATGTCTCTGCTTTTTAATATGCTGTCTAGGTTGGTCATAACTTTCCTTCCAAGGAGTAAGTGTCTTTTAATTTCATGGCTGCATTCACCATCTGCAGTAATTTTGGAGCCCCAAAAAATAAAGTCTGACACTGTTTCCACTGTTTCCCCATCTATTTGCCATGAAGTGATGGGACTGGATGCCATGATCTTAGTTTTCTGAATGTTGAGCTTTAAGCCAACTTTTTCACTCTCCTCTTTCACTTTCATCAAGAGCCTCTTCAGTTCTTCTTCACTTTCTGCCATAAGGGTGCTGTCATCTGCATATCTGAGGTTATTGATATTTCTCCCAGCAATCTTGTTTCCAGCTTGTGCTTCCTCCAGCCCAGCATTTCTGATGATGTACTCTGCATATAAGTTAAATAAGCAGGGTGACAATATACAGCCTTGACATACTCCTTTTCCTATTTGGAACCAGTCTATTGTTTCATGTCCATTTCTAACTGTTGCTTCCTAACCTGCATATAGGTTTCTCAAGAGGCAGGTCAGATGGTCTGGTATTCCCATCTCTTTCAGAATTTTCCACAGTTTGTGGTGATCCACACAGTCAAAGACTTTGGCATAGTCAATAAAGCAGAAATAGATGTTTTTCTGGAACTCTCTTGCTTTTTCGATGATCCAGCAGATATTGGCAATTTGATCTCTGGTTCCTCTGCCTTTTCTAAAACCAGCTTGAACATCTGGAAGTTCACGGTTCACGTATTGCTGAAGACTGGCTTGGAGAATTTTGAGCATTACTTTGCTAGCGTGTGAGATGAGTGCAATTATGCGGTAGTTTGGGCATTCTTTGGTATTGCCTTTCTTTGGGATTGGAACGAAAACTGACCTTTTCCAGTCCTGTGGCCACTGCTGAGTTTTCCAAATTTGCTGGCATATTGAGTGTAGCACTTTCACAGCATCATCTCTTAGGATTTGAAGTAGCTCAATTGGAATTCTATCACCTCCACTAGCTTTGTTCGTGGTGATGCTTCCTATCATGTGATACTATACGCCTAAACCCTTTACTTTTTTCATTACACCCTGCCATTCCAAATAGTATATCCTTGTACCAATATCACAGTGTCTTACTAACCATAGCATGATATATAGTTGTATAAGACCTCCAGATTTGTTTTTTTTCTTCATGATCATAACTATTTTAGCCCTTTGTATTAGCATATGATTTTAGAATCATCTTGTCAATTTCTACAAACATCTCTGCTGGTATTTTAATTGGGTCTTGAGGTAGATTAAAGATGCCCACAAATTCTTTGACACCTTTCATAGAGGACTACAGTGTCATCATCTTTGATTGATCCCCTTTATAATTATGAAATATCTCACTTTATCTCTTGTACTGCTGCTTGATTTTTCTGATATTAATATAATCCAGTATATTTTTGATTGATTAGTTCATGTAAATCATTTCTGTCCTTTTATATTCTTTTTTATTTTGCATCTTAACATTTAACGTTCACCTCTTGTAACTTGCATGTATTTGGGCTTTCTTAAATCCTATCTGACAATCTTAGTGTTTTACTTGGGAATATTTGGTTTATTTATATTTAATTGCTCATGTAATTTGGTTTAGAATGTATCTACTATCTAGTGATGCATTTTCTATTTGACTCATTTTTATATTCCTTTTCCCCTTCATTCATTCTTGCTTCCTTTTAGATTTATTAACATTTTTATTTTGCACATTTCCCCCTAATAACTTCTCAGTTATACCTTCTTCTCAGTTATATCTTCTTTTAGTGATTACCTTAGCAAATATAGCAGGAATCCATGATTTATCACCATCTAATAGAAATTATTGGCACCACTTCTCTGATATTGCTAGAACATTTAAACTTCACTCATCCCTTTTTCATCTTTTGCATTATTTTTGTCAAGAATTTTAGCTTTACATATAATTTAAATTCTACAGAATATTACAATGATCATAAATATTAGTTTATACTTAACCGTATTTCTGCATGGGATCATTCTCCTTTTGCCTGTTTCTTTTTTTTTTTTTTTTTCCTTATAGTGTTGGTCTGCTTGTGAGGAATTCCTTCAGTCTTTGGTTTTCTGAAAGTCCCTTTATTTCACCCACATTGTTGAAGAATATTTTCTTTGTATATATAATTCTATATTGATAGTTCTGTTTGTTTATTTTTACTTTAGCACTTTAAAAAGGCCCAACATTGCCTTCTGACTTGTGTTGTTTCTTTTGAGAAGTCTACCTTAATTTCAATATCGTTCCCTTGAATGTGGTGTCTTTTACTCTTCTGCTGCTTAAAGATTTTCTCTGAACCTTTGGTTTTTAGCACCTTGACTATGATGTGCTTAAGTGTGGTTTTCTGTTTATCCTGCTTATGGTTCACAGGGGCTTCCCCCGGTAGCTTAGATGGTAAAGCGTCTGCCTGCAATGCGGGAGATCTGGGTTCGATTCCTGGGTCGGGAAGATCCCCTGGAGAAGGAAATGGCAGTCCACCTCCGGTACTCTTGCCTGGAAAATTCTGTGGATGGAGGAGCCTGGTAGGCTACAGTCCATGGGATCGCAAAGAGTCAGACACTACTGAGCAACTTCACTGGTCTGTTTATCCTGCTATGGTCCACTGAGGTTCTTGATTTTGTGGGTTTATATCTTTCATTAGTTTAGTAAATTGTTTGGATATTGTCTGAAAGTTGCTTCTACTCCATTCCTTCTCTTCTCTAATTACATGTATTTTAGATCTTGATTGTATCCTATATGTCTATTTTTCTCTGTTCTGTCTTTTTTCCAATTCATTTTTTTGTGCTTCAATTTTAGCATTTTCTGTTAATTTAGTTTGGAGTTATACAGTCCTGCCTGTTCTTTTGTATCCATTATCCTATTAAACCTATGCATTGAATTCTGACATTTTCCCTTCTAGGATATCCAATTGATTCTTATTTTTATTAATTAAAATTCTCTATTGAATTTATTGATTTTTTTAATCTCTTTTTCTTATCTTTTTCTCTATTTCTCTTTAAATGGTAATCACAACTAATTTTGAACTAATGTTCTGATGATTTCAATATCCGGATCATCCTTATGCATCTCTTTTCTGTGTTTTCTCTTGAGGTAACATTCCATATCACCTTAACTCTTTGCATATCTTGTACTTTTTTTTTGGTTATTTTTAATACACTTTATTGTTTTAGAGTAGTTTTAAGTTCACAGTAAAATTGAGTAGGGAAGGCACTGAGATTTCCAATATACATTCTACTCCCAGTCATGTATAGCCTCTCCCATTATCAACATCCTCCACCAGAGTGGTACATTTGTTATAGTTGATGAGCCTACATTACTATATCATCATTATCCAAAGTCCATAGTTTACATTAGGGTTCATTCTTGGTGCAGTATATTCTATGGACAAATGTATAACACAGTAAGTCCCCTACATACAAACAAGCTCCATTCTGAGAGTGTGTTAGTAAGTCTAATTTGTTTCTAAGTCCAACAAAGGCACAAAGAGTCAGACAAGACTTAGTGACTGAACAATAACAACAAACCAACAAAGTTAGTCTAGGTACCCAACTAACACACTGGGCTGTATAGTACTGTACTGTAATAGGTTTTAATACTTTTCACATAAGAAAAAAGTGAAAGTTGCTCAGTTGCATCCGAGTCTTTGAAGCCCCATGGACTGTAGCCTGCCAGGCTCTTCTGTCCATGGAATTCTCCAGGCAATAATACTGGAGTGGGTAGCCATTTCCTTCTGCAGGGGATCTTCCCAACTCAGGGATAGAACCTGGGTCTCCCGCATAGCAGGCAGATCTTTTACCACCTGAGCCACCAGGGAAGCCAACTTTTCACATAAATAATACATTAAAAAAGGGCTTCCCTGATGATGGCTTAGTGGTAAAGAATCTACCTGTCAATGCAGGAAACACAGATTTGATCCCTGGGTCAGGAAGATCCCCTGGAGAAGGAAATGGCAACCTACTCCAGTATTCTTGCCTGGGAAATCCCATGAACAGAGGTGCCTGGTGGGCTACAGTCCATGGGGTCACAAAAGGGTTGGACATGACTTAGTGACCAAACAACAACAACAAAACAGTACATTAAAATGCAAAAAATAAAGAAAGCATTTTTAATGTGATAACACAGTACCTTGAAAAGTACAGTAGTATATAGTACAGCAGGTGACATACCAGGGCTGGCATCGAGTGAACTGGCAAGAAGAATTACTGACTGGAGTGGGGAGAGGAGTTGGGGGGTGGTAAAGCTGAAGGATCATCAGCAATAGGAGATGGAGGGCCAGCTTCAAAGTCACTCACACCTGACTGAAAATTCGTGACTTGAAGGTTTGTATGTAGGGGACTTATCGTAACATGCATCTGCCATTACATGATCATAGAGAATAGTTTCACTGCCCTAAAAATCCTTCGTGCTCCTCCTATTCATCCCTTCCTCCCCACATCCCTTGGCAACTGTTGATCTTTTTACTGTCTAAATAGTGTTGTCTTTTCCAGATTGTCATACAGTTGGAATAATATAGTATGTACCCTTTTCAGATTACCTTCTTCCACTTAGTAATATACATTGAAGTTTTCTTCATGTCTTTCCATGGCTCAATAGCCCATTTCCTTTTAGTGCTGAAGAACATTCCATCAACTGAATATCTATTCACCAACTGAAGTACATGTTGGTTGCTTCCAGGATTTAGAAATTATAAATTGGTTATAAACACCTGTGTGTAATTTTTTGTGTGTGGAAATAAGTCTTCAGTTCCTTTGGGTAAATAACAAGGAGGATATATGATAAGAGTATGTTTAGTTTTGTAAGAAATCTCCAAACTGCCTTCCAAAGTGGTCATACCCTTTTGCATCCCCATCAGAAATAAATGAGAATTCCTTGTGCTTTACACCCTCACCAGCACTTGGTGTTGTCAGTTTTCTGGATTTGGGCCATTCTGATAGGCATGTAGCCATGTTAGTAATTTTTTTATTGCATGTCATGCATGACATACAAAAGAACCATAGTATTTCTAGATGAGATATTCTAGAGAGACTTCTGACTTTCTCCTTTCAGGCAGATATGTTAAGGGGATGCTTTTCTAAATCCAATTAGCTATGGAGATGAGTCAAGGTTGGATTGCAGTTTTAATAAAATAAGCTACTGTGGTTTGCTCTTCTTCTGTAAGATGCAAAACACTGATGGGCTTCTGTCTTTTGATTTCTGAAAGATTGTTGAAAATCAAGATCAATTATTTACAGTTTGCAGCCTCCTATAACTTCAAATTCTAGCACATGTCTGTTTCCTAAGAACTGGTGGTTGCTGGAGATTTCACTTTACCTTTTAGAAGTATTTGACCTAGCTCCCTGTATTCTTGTGCAGTACCAGAAGTCAGCAAATGTCTGGTAGGGGAAATTTGCTGAGCATTTGTCTCATCAGCTTTTCAATTTGTCAACCAGCACTGTCAAACTGTTAAAACTTTGTTGGTTTTCCTTTCTCTCAGTAGAGGCTTTTTGTCTGGGTAAGGCTGATCCACAGCCTGTTATTAGAGTTGGTACATATTTCAGAGGGGGAAAAACAATTTGAGATTGTCAATTCACATTGAAAAGTATTCCCTTCCTTGAATTGTTATTTAATCCTGTTGTTTCTACCATTGTTTGGTACCTTTAAAATTATAATTTTTGTATTCTAGTGAAATGAGTGAAGTAAGTCAGAGAAAGACAAATACCATATGATTTCACTCATATGTGGAATCTAAAACAAAAAAGCAAACAAGAAAATGATCAAACAAAACAAAAACTAACTCATAGATACAGAGAGCGGATTAATGATTATCAGAAAGGAGGGGGCTAGGGGCTGTGCAAAATGGGTAAAGGGAGTCAATTGTATGTTGATGAATGCTAAGTAGAATTTTGAGGGTGACCACTTTGTAGAGTTTACAGATATCAACTTAAAATGTTAAACATATGAAACTTACACAGTGTAGTATACCAATTTTACCTCAATAAAAAATATAAATTTTCCAGTTTTTTCTAGTTGTAAAATATTGTTGTGTCTCATGACCTTTTATTCAGAAGCTATCTAAATAGGTATTCTTGATGCTGTTATGACCGGGATCTTTTAGTGACATAAACATTTTTTGCTCATTTAAGAAAATTGATTTTTGTATATCACTTTTGTATCCAACAATTTTACTAAAGTACCTACTTAAATGTGATAGTTTATCCATATATTCTTTTATATTTTCTATGTAATCAATAATACAACCTGTGAATAACAACAGTTTTATACTTCTTTTCCTATGTTTATGCTTTCATTTTTTGTTGTATTCTTAATACATTGAACTCACTATTATTTCCACTATAATGCTAAATAGCAGTGAAAGTGGTAGCCATCTTCTCATATTTCCAATGTCAAAGAAAAGTATTTTAATGTTATAAATAAGTGTGATGTTTTCAGTAAGTATATTTCTAGATACATTGTATCATATTCAGGAAGTTCTCTTATATTCCTTGTTTGGTATTTTTTGGGGGAAAGAATGGATATCAAATTTATCAGATGCCTTTTTTCTTATGCCTCTTCACATAATTAAAATACTTTTCTCCTCTAAAATGTTAATGTGGTGAATTACATTTTAAAAATTTTTAACCAGAATTGCATTTCTGGGATAAACCCAACTTGGCCATGATGTATTACAGTTTGTGTATATTGTTGGATATGATTTATGAACATTTTTAGGGATGTTTTCATTTATGACCATGAATCAGAATGGCCTATAATTTTGTTTGCTCATTCAGTCCTTGTCAGGCTTTGATCTCAAGGTTATGTGAGCTTCATAAAATGATTTTTGGGAGTGTTGTCCCTTTATCTTTATATGGAATAGTTTTTATTGGACTGTAATTACTTCTTTCTTAAATGATTGGTATAAATTGTAGCAAAGCCATTTTGGCCTAGATTTTCTCTGAAGGAGAATTTTAGTTTTGTATTTTCTTAGTAGAGCAATATTCAGGTGATCCTTTTGTTTTTTTCTTCTACAGTACTTTCTTGTGATATAATATGCATATAGTGAAAACCACACACCTTTCATAAACAAAAAGATGAATTTTGACAAAAGAATACATTCATATAACCATCACCCAGATTGAGATAAGGAACATTCCATGATCCCTGAAAATTTCCTTGTGCCCCCACCAGTCACTGTCCCCACACCTAAGTATTGTTCTAGCTTCTCTTATTGTAGATTAGTTTTGCCTATTCCTGCACTAAATATAAATATAATAATAGATTGTGTACTTCTCTTTGATCTCACTTTTTTGCTGAGCATCACGTTTTTGAGATTGATGCAGGCTGTTGCATTTATCAATAGTTTGTCCTTTTTAATACTGATTAGAACCCTCACTGTATGAGTGTCAACAGTTTGTTTATCCAGTTATTGCAATGGACTTTGCTTTACCCCCATTTTTAGCTATTGTGAATAAAGCTGCTACGAATCTTCTTGCATAACATTTTTTTGTGAACATATGATTTCCTTTCTATTGGTTTGAACATATGATTTCCTCTCTATTGGTTATATACCTTTAAGTAGAATTGCTGGATTGTAGGTATAGTTGCATGTTAAATTCTATGAGAAAGAGTTTCTTAAAGTGGTTGCACCACTTTAAACTTTCACAATTCATGTGTGAGAATTTTATTTGCTTCACATTCTTGACAACAGTGAATATAAATTAATCTTTTATCTATTCTAGTGAATGTATAGTGATACTTGGTATGTGTTAATCTGACTTTCTACAATGACTAATGCAAGTTTTCCAGCACCCATTGGCCATTTGTGTATCTTTATAGATCTTCTTTTGTGCAGTGTCTACTAAGTGACAGTCGCTCAGTTGTGTCTGACTCTTTGCAACCCCATGGACTATACAGTCCATGGAATTCTCCAGGCCAGAATACTAGAGTGGGTAGCCTTTCCCTTCTCCAGGGGATCTTCCCAACCCAGGGATCGAACCCAGGTCTCTCGAATTGCAGGCAGATTCTTTACCAGCTGAGCTACCAAAGTATTTTGCTATTTTTCTTACTTATAAACCACTTTAAACTCTAGTATAAGTGCTAAAAAATGTTAAAGATAAATATAACTGCAATCATTGTTTAATGGATCCACAATGTAAAAAAATGTAAATTGTGACATCAAGAATATAAAATGTGTGTGGTGGAGAAAAAGGCTGGAGTGTTTATATGTGAGAGAAGTTGTTATTAGATTAAAATAGACTATTATAACCACAATAAGTTTTATGTAAACTTCATGGTAACCACAAAATGAAAATCCACAGAAGACACACAAGAGATAAAAAGAAAGGAATCAAAGCATAGCACTACATAAATCATGAAATCATAAAGAAAGATAGTTGGAGATGAAGAATGGAATAATGGAACTACAAAGTAGCCAGAAATCAGTTATGAAGGTGGCAATATTAAGTTCTTAAATATCAATAATTTCTTTAAATCCAAAAGAGTTAAATTCTCAAATCAAAGGACACGGGAATACTGAATGGAAAAACATCCAAGACTCAACTCTATACCGCCTATAAGCGATTCATTTAAGCCTTAAGAATATACATAGGCTCCAAGTGAAATGATAGAAATAGATGTCCATAGGAATAGTAACCAAAAAAAGAGCAGAAATGGCTACATTTATATCAGATAAAATAGACTTTCAGACAAAATTGGTCAAAAAAATGTTATATAGTGATGAAAGGGTATATTCATGAAGAGAACAACAATTATAAGTATATATGTACAGTGAGTCCTGTACATATGAATATTCAAGTTGCAAACTTTCAAAGATGCAAACGTGTTTGTGTGTCCAGTCACATAAGTTAGTTCATATGTCGGGTGTACATTGTCATATGTGTACATCCTCTACAAGTGATTGTGCTTTTGTGTATGTTATAGTATTGTATAGCGTACGGTAGTACAGAATCTTTATTTCAAGCCCAGGATATCTGGAAGCAAGTGTAAAAGCAGCAGTGATGTAGCTGGTACTGCTAAGAAGTGTCAAGCAATAATGATGGAATTGGAGGCACAGAGAAAGGACAAAGAGAGATAAGAGGGGGAAGAAGTAACTGAAGACCTGAAAAGATTCACGACCTAGGAAATAGCAGGGGGATTTTCTTTATTTGAGGAGGCATTGTTAGTCTTGAGGTATAGGACCTGAATGTAGAATGGTATACGAAGGTTGCAGCAGCCCTTCAGAAGGCAATCCAGTGAAAATTTCAGAATGCAGAAAGAGCTACTACCCAGACATCACTGGATCATTTTTCAAGAGGGTAGACAGAATTGAATCCAGCAAGGAACCAGAACCTGTGCCGTCGGTGTCAGGTATGAATGAAATTACAGCTTGCTCTCTCTCTCCTATTGCTGATGAGCCTTCACCTCTACCATCTCCCACCTCCTATCTCTCCTCCAGTTGGTAACTATCCTTCTCTGTTCACTTGATGCCAACTCCTGTATGGCAGCTACTGTACTGTACTACTGTACTTTTTAAGGTACTACACTGTAAGATGAAAAATATATTTTTTAAATTTTTTGTGCTATTTTGTGTATTACTTGTGTGAAAAGTATTATAAACCTGTTACAGTATAGTGCTATATAGCTGATTATGTTAGTTGGGTACCTAGGCTAACTTTGTTGGACTTATGAACAAATTTGACATATGAACAAGCTCTCAGAATGGAACTCATTTGTATGTAGGGGACTTACTGTACCCAACATTGGAGTGCTTAAATATTTAAAACAAATATTAACAGAACTAAAGGGAGAAAATAGCAAGAAAATAATAGGACTTTAATACTCTACTTTCAACATTGAACAGATCATCCTGACAGAAAAATCAATAAGGAAATAGCAGACATTAATTACACTATAGAGTAAATGAACCTAACAAACATATCCAGAGCATTGCACCCAACAGCAGCAGAATGTTCATTCTTCTCAAGTGCACATAGAACATTCTCCAATACCATATGTTGCACTACAAAGCAAGTCTCCACAAATTTAAGATGATTGTTTATGACCACAACAGTATGAAATTGGAAATCACTAAGACCAAGAAAACTGGAAAACTGACAAATGCATGGAAAACAAACAAGGCACTTCTGAGAAGCCAATAGGTCAAAGAAGAAATCAAAAGGAGAATCAAACTATCTAGAGACAAAAGAAAATGGAAATACAACATACCAAAACATATAGGGATGTAGTAAAGACAGTTGTAAGAGGAAAGTTTTATAGTGGTAAACACCTACATAAAGAAAAAGAGATCTCAAATAAACAAGCTCATTGTACACCTCAAGGAACTAGAAAAAGAAGAACAAACTAAATCCAAAGTTAGCATAAGGAAGAATATATACAAATTAGAGCAGAAATAAAAGCAGTATAGACTAGAAAAACACTAGAAAAAAATAAGGAAAACCAAGAGTTAGTTTTTTGAAAAGACAAAACTGACAAATATTTATCTAGATTAAATGAGGGGGTGAGGAAACTCAAATGAACACAGTTAGAAATGAAAGAGGAGACAGTAAGCATTATGACTGATACTACAAACATACAAAGGACCATAATACACTATTATGAATAATTAGATTGCAACAAATTGAATAACATAAAAGAAATGGATAAATTCCTAGAAATATACAACCTACCAAGACTGAGTCATAAAGAAACCGAAAATCTGAACATAAAAATAATGAGTAGGAGATTGAAGCATTAATTCACTGAATTGTAACAAATATGTTAAAAAGGATTAAGGCCAATCCTTCTAAAATTCTTCCAAAAAACTGAAGAGGAAGGAACACACCAAACTTATTTTTAGGACAGTAATACCATGATACCACTGCCAGATAAGTAGACTTCAAGAAAAGCAAACTATAGACCAGTGTCTCTGATGAATTATAGATGCAAATCTTCCAACAAAATACTAACAAACCTAACTCAACAGCACATTAAAAGGATCATACAGCAGGATCAATCTGGATTTATCCCTGGGGGGCAATGATGATTCAATATACGCAAATCAATAAATGTGATAACCACATTAATAAAATGAAAGATAAAAATCATATGATTATTTCAACAAATGCAGAAAAAGCACTCCAATATCCTTTTACAATAGAAACTCACAACAAATTGGGTGTAGAAGGAATGTTGCTGTTCTTCAGTCGCTAAGCTGTATCCAGCTCTTTGCAACCTCATGGACTATAGCATGCCAGTCTCCTGTGGCCTGCCCTGTCTCCCAGAGTTTGCTCAAATTCATGTTATCTAACCTTCTCATCCTCTGTCACCCTCTTCCCCTTTTGCCTTCAATCTTTCCCAGAATTGGGGTCTTTTCCTGTGTACCTCAACATAATAAAACCCATGTATGAAAGACCCACAGCTAACATAATACTCAATGGTGAAAGACTGAAAGCTTTTTTCTAAGGTGGAATAAGTGTGCCCATTCTCACCACTCCTATTCAATATAGTACTGGAAGTTCTATCCAGAGCAAATAGGCAAGACAAAGAAATAAAAGGCATCCAGATCAACAAAGAAGTTAGATATTTCTCTGTTTGCAGATGACATACTCTTATGTATAGAAAATGCTAAAATTTTCACAAAAAATTATTAGAACTAATAATGAATTAAACAAAGTTGTAGGATACAAAATCAACAAAGATCAGTTGCATTTCTGAATCCTAAAAATTAACCATCTGAAGAGTAATTTAGTAAGCAATCCCATTTACCATAGCATCAAAAACAATAATATTCTTAGGAACAAATTTAACCAAGGAGGTAAAAGGTTTATACACTCAAAAGAAAGAAATTGAAGAAGATACAAATAAATGGAAAGATAGCTCATATATATGGATCAGAATAATTAATATTGTTTAAATGTCCATACTATAATCTACAGATTCAGTGCAATCCTTATCAAAATTTCAATGGTGTTTTTCACACAAATAGGAAAAAAAAATCTAAAATCCATGTAGAACTATTAAAGTCTCTGATTCACCAAAGCAACTCTGAGAAAGAGAACAAAATTAGAGGCATCACACTTCCTGATTTCAAACTATACTACAAGCTGTGGTAATTAAAACCGGATTTTTTCTTTATCCTTGATTTTGTGTATTTTGAAAATGATATGCCTAGGTAGTTTTTTGGCATTTTTCTTGTGTGGTGTTCTGTGAGCTCCCAAATCTGTGGTTTGGTGTATGGCAATATTTTGGGGAAATTATCAGTCATTATTGTTTCAAATATTTCTTCTGTTCCTTTCTCTCTTCTCCATCTGGTACTCCCATTATGCATATGTTACAATTTTTGTAGTTGTCTCAGATCCTTGGATATTCTGTTCTTTTTTTCAGTCTTTTGCTTTTCAGTTTTGGACAAAGTTTTCTGTTGATATATCCTCTAGTTCAGTAATTTTTTTCTGTGTCTAGTCTACTAATAAGCCCATCAAAGGCATTCTTCACTTCTGTTACAATGTTTTTGATCTCCAGCATTTCTTTTAGGTTTTTTCTTAGGATTTCTGTCTCTGTGCTTATTTGCCCATGTGATCTTGCATGCTATCTACTTTATTCATGATAGCCCTTACATATTAATCATAGTTGTTTTTAATTCCTGGTCTGATAATTCCAGCATCTTTGTCATACCTGTTTGTAATGCTTGCTTTGTCTCTTCAAATTGTGTTTTTTGCCTTTTGGCATGCATTACAATTTTTTTCTCGATTGCTGGACACGATATGAGGTATGGGGGGAGCGGGGGGAAAGGAAATATTATACATTCCTATGATCAGGTCTCAGTCTTTAGTAAGCCTGGGTCTCTGCACTGTGGACTTCACAAATGCTTCTCAGTATTTTTCACCCTGCTTGGTTGCATCAGGATGACTAGAGTGGGCTGAGGTTGGGTATTTTTCTTTTTTCACACAAAAGACTAGAGATGAGTAAAGTTGGCTATTTCCCTTTCCCCAGGTCAGTTAGGCGTTGATAATACTCCAGCAGGCTAGGCTCTGGTTAACTAGATTCTTACACTCAGGTGTATTTCAGCATGGTTCCTTTCCTCCTGTCCCCTGGTGAAGGAATCAGGAGGAATTTTTTTCTCCAATATTTATTGTGAGAACATAAGTTCCTAGAGATAAATCTCACAATTTTGTGGGGCTCCCTATTACTGGGTGCCCCTGGAATGTTTAATTCTCATACTTGTCCACACTGAGCCTCCAGCAATTTATCAATTAACCCCAGCATTGGATCCCCAGGCAGTTTCGCTATTGAGTCTCTGCTGTGCTAAGCCTTAGCTCCCTGTATTCACCTCTATGTCGCTCCAGTCTTGAATGCAGCAGTTTGCCCTGTGTCCTCACCTTATGTATGCAAGAGCTATTGTTTTTTCAGTTTGTTCAAGGTTTACTTGTTGGTAAGATGGACTGGTGACTACCAAATTCCTTACATGGGAGAGTGGAAATTGGAAATCCACCTTTAACTTTTCAAAGTTTCCTTAGAGTCAATGTTTTTAGATATATTGATAGATATTTTTTCTTAGATTTCAGCATTTTTAAGATATCTCTTTTTTGTGTGATGAGAAGTCAATGGTCAAATATATTATTTTTCTTCAGTGTGTTATTTTTTTCTGGATTCTTTCAAGATTTTCCCTTAATATTTGATTTTCATGTAGTTTGATATGATGTCCCGTTTATTTTGCTTGGGGTTCACTGAGCTCCTTGAATCTGTAAATTTATGTTTCACTATATTGGGAAATTTTTCAGGCATTATTTTTCAAATATTTTTCCTGCCTCTTTTGTTTTTTGCCTTCTGGGACTCCAGCTACATATATGTTAGAACTTTGATATTATCTACCAGATCACTGAGGCTCTATTAATCTTTTTCTATCTTTCTCTCTGTGTATTTCAGGTTGAATAATATCCATTAATTTGTGTTCAAGTTAATTTACTCTTTCTTCTTTCACTTTCAATCTGCTATTAGGCCCACCCAGTTAACTTCAGATATTTAATTTTCAGTACTAGATATTGCATCCGTTGTTCCTTTTTGATTGTTTCTAGACTTCCAATATGATTTTCTATTTATTTATTAAAAGTGTGTTTTCCTTTATTTCCATTAGTGTAGTTATGCTAGAAGACTTAAATTCCTTTTCTGCTAATTTCAACATCTGGCCCATTTTATGGTTGGTCTCCACTGATTGCTGGTAATATTTTCCTATTTCTTTTTTTTCCCTAGCAATTTTGGAGTATACCCTAAACTTTGTGAATGATATATGTAGGATACCTATATTCTCTTTCATTTCTCTGTAGAGAATTGCTTTTTTTGTTTGTTTTAGTCAGCAATTAATGTGGCTGAACTGAAACTCAAAACTCTCCTTTGTGATGGGCAGCACTGAAAATTCTGATTAATTTCTTCAGCTATATTTAGGCTCTTTGGAAACTGTCACCACATGTGTAATTGATAGTTCTATCAGCGATTTGGGCAGTTTGTACACAGAATGGGAATCTCCCACTCTGAAGTTCTCTCAATTATTGGATTTCTCTCATTGTTTTCCAGCTTCAGTTGCATCCTGAACTCTTGTCTTTTGGTTCTACAAGCCAGGGTGAGAGTATTTATACTATGGAAGTTGGGAAATACTATGATTTGGGCTTTTATTTATTTTTTCCTGGAGATCCAGTTGTTAAACATTTACCAGCTGCAACACTTACTTTCAATTTCTCTAGAGTTTTAGTTATTGCTCTGGCCTGTGGCCCACCCTCAGGCAGACATTTTTAAAAAGGGCAAACTCAATATTGTTCCTTTCTTTCAAATGTCAACTCTTTTCCAATTTATGACTATTTATGATACATTTCCAATGCATCTGGATTGTTTTTTGACGAGAGTTTTTATTGCTGTCTGCAGCAGGACTGGTTTGATAGAAACTGCTCCAATATCAGAAGTGGTTCTAGTAAAAATTTTTCTGTGGTTTGCAGTGAACTGAGAACATTTATGAAAATACTATTATTTTTTAAGCTATTAATATAGCTAAAATCATTAGATTTAAATTATAGTTTTGTTATGAGGGTATCTTCATCTAACTTCTTTGGATTGAAATAGCTTTTCTTTTAAAAATGATGGTTCCCCAGATGGTTTATTTGTTTAGTGGCTTTATCTGACAAAAAGAAAACTTGGCCACTGCAGTTGGTTGAATAGTATCTTCCCAAAATTCATGTCTGGGCTTCCCTGGTGGCTCAGACAGTAAAGAATCTGCCTGCAATGCAGGAGACCTGGGTTCAATCCATGGGCTAAGAAGATCCTCTGGAGAAGGGAATGGCTATCCACTCCAGTATTCTTGCCTGGAGAATTCCATGGACTGAGGTGCCTGGTGGGCTACAGTCCATGGGATCACAAAGAGTTGGACACAACTGAGTGACTAACACAACAAAATGCATGTCCATCAGAACCTAAGGATGTGATCTTATATGGATGTATATTCTCTGTAGAAGTTGTTGTTGTTGTTCAGTTGCTAAGTCATGTCCGACTCTCTGCAACCCCATGAACTGCAGGAAGCCAGGCTTACCTGTCCTTCACAATTTCCCAGAATTTGCTCAACTCATGTCCATTGAGTTGGTGATGTCATCCAACCATCTCATCCTCTGCCACCCCCTTCTCCTTTTACCTTCAATCTTTCTCAGCATCAGGGTTTATTCCAATGAGTCAGCTCTTTGCATCAGGTGGCCAAAGTATTGGAGCTTCAGCTTCAGCATCAGTCTTTCCAATGCTTATTCAGGACTGATTTCCTTTAAGACTGACTAGTTTGATCTTCTTGCAGTACAAGTAATTCTCGAGAGTCTTCTCCAGCACCACAATTTGAAAGCACCAGTTCTTCAGCACTCAACCTTCATTATGATCCACTGGAAAAATCATAGCTTTGACTATACAGACCTTTGTAGGCAAAGGTTGATAGGTTTGTCATAGCTTTTCTTTCAAAGAGCAAGCCTCTTCTAATTTCATGGCTGTAGTCACCATCTGCAGAGATTTTGGAGCCCAAGAAAATAAAGTCTGTCACTGTTTCCACTGTTTCCCCTTCTATTTGCCATGAAGTGATGGGACTGGATGCCATGATCTTAGTTTTCTGAATGTTGAGTTTTAAGCCAGCTTTTTCACTCTCCTCTTTCACTTTCATCAAGAAACTCTTTAGCTCCTCTTTACTTTCTGCCATTAGAGTGGTATCATCTGCATATCTGAGGTTCTTGATATTTCTCCAGGCAATCTTGATTCCAGCTTGTGATTCATCCAGCTTGGCATTTCACATAATGTACTCTGCATATAAGTTAAATAAGCAGGGTGACAATATACAGCCCTGTCGTACTCCTTTCCCAATTTTGAACTAGTCCGTTGTTCCATGTCCAGTTCTAACTCTTGCTTCTTGACCTGCATACATGTTTCTCAGGAGGCAGGTAAGGTAGTCTGGTATTCCCATCTCTTTAAGAATTTTTCACAGTTTGTTGTGAGCCACAGAGTCAAAGGCTTTAGCATAGTCAATGAAGCAGAAATAAATGTTTTTCTGGAACTCCCTTGCTTTCTCTGTGATCAAACGAATGTTGGCAATTTGTTCTCTCATTCCTTTGCCTTTTCTAAATACAGCTTATACATATGGAAGTTCTTGGTTCACATACTGCTGAAGCCTAGCTTGAAGGATTTTGAGTGTTACCTTGCTAGCATGTGAAATGAGCACAATTGTATGGTAGTCTGAACATTTTTTGGCACTGTTCTTCTTTGGGATTGGAATGAAAACTGACCTTTTCTAGTCCTGTGGCCACTGCTGAGTTTTCCAAATTTGCTGACATATTGATCTTTTAGGGTTTGAAACAGCACAGCTGAGAATTCCGTCACCTCCACTATCTTTGTCCGTAGTAATGCTTCCTAAGGCCCAGTTGACTTCACACTTCAGAATGTCAGCGTCTCGGTGAGTGACCACACCATTATGGTTATCTGGGTCATTAAGACCATTTTTGAATAGTTCTTCTGTATATTCTTTTCATCTCTTTAATCTCTTCTACTTCTGTTACATCCTTACTGTTTTTGTGCCTATCCTTGCATGAAATGTTAACTTGATATCTCCAGTTTTCTTGAAGAGATCTCTAGTTTATCCCATTCTACTGTTTTCTTCTAGTTCTTTGCATTGTTCATTTAAGAAGGCCTTCTTATTTCTCCTTGCTATTCTCTGGAAGTTTGGATTCAGTTGGGTATATCTTTCCCTTTCTCCCTTGTCTCTCACTTCTCTTCTTTTCTCAGCTGTTTGTAAAGCCTGCTCAGATAACTACTTTGCCTTCTTGCATTTCTTTTTCTTGGGGGTGGTTTTAGTCACTGTCTCCTGTACAGTGTTACAAACATCCATCTGTAGTTCTTCAGGCACTGTCTACCAGATATAATCCCTTGAATCTATTCATCATCTTCACTGCATAATCATAAGGGATTTGATTTAGGTCATACCTGAATGGCCTAGTGGTTTTCCATACTTTCTTCAATTTAAGCCTGACTTTTGCAATAAGGAGTTCATGATCTGAGCCACAGCCAGCTCCAGGTCTTGTCTTTGCTGACTGTATAGAGCTTCTCCATCTTTGGCTGCAAAGAACATAACCTATCTGATACTGGTCTTGACTGACTGTTGGAAAAGGGAAATACCTGGAGTAACAGGCAAGTTTGGCCTTGGAGTACAAAATGAAGCAGGGCAAAGGATAACAGTTTTGCCAAGAGAACACACTGGTCATAGCAAACATCCTTTTCCAACAACACAAGAGACGACTCTACACATGGACGTCACCAGATGTTCAAATACTGAAAAATGAAAGTGAAAGTGAAAGTGAAGTCGCTCAGTGGTGTCCGACTCTTTGCGACCCCGTGAACTGTAGCCTACCAGGATCCTCCGTCCATGGGATTTTCTAGGCAAGAGTACTGGATTGGGTTGCCATTTTCTTCTCCAGGGGATCTTCCCAACACAGGGATCAAACCCAGGTCTCCCACATTGTAGGCAGATGCTTTACCACCTGAGCCACCAGGGAAGTCCCAATCAGTAAAATTTCTTGAGATGATATCATCCTAGATTTAAGGATTTAAGATTTAAAGATTTAAGGATTTAAATCCTGTGACTGGTGTCTTTATAAGGGAAAAGGCAGGGAAATTTGGTTACATAGAGGGAGAGAGGAGAAGACAATTTGAAGACTGAGGCAGAGATTGGAGTGATGCTTCTATAAGGCAAGGAATTCCAGGAGCCACCAGAAGCTGGAAGATTCATGGAAAGATTCCCCTCTAGAGTCTTTAGGGCAAGTGTGACCCTGCCAATACCTTAATGTCAGACTTGTGGCCTCCAGAATTGTGAGACTATAAACTTTTGTTGTTTTAAGCCACCAAATTTATGGCATTTTGTTATGGCAACCCTATGAAATAATACAGCAACCTTATGACAGCTTCTAATATTTCTTCTTGCCATTTCACTAATCCTCTAAATCCAATGAGCATTTATGCAGACAAATACATACCTGTGCAGGAGGAATTGTACACAGCTATGTGCCCACATATACGCTTGCTTTATGGTGATCTTGGTGTTGTCACTGATTCACTATGACATTGTGTGAGCTATATTTTTTTTCTTTAGGCAAGTTTCTCTTTCTGTAAAATGAGATGGTTACCTGTTTTTAAGTTAATTTATATTGGAGTATAGTTGCTTTACAGTTTTGTGTTAGCTTCTGCTGTACAGCAAAGTAAATCAGCTATACATATACATATATCCCGTTTTTGGATTTCTCTCACATTTCGGTCAGCACAGAGCATTGCATAGAGTGCCCTGTTCTATATAGTAGGTTCTTGGTAGTTATCTATTTTATACACACTAGTGTATATATGTCAATTCCAATCTCCCAATTCGTCCACCCCCTTTCTCCTTAGTATCCATACATTTGTCCTGTATGTCTGTGTCTCTATTTCTGCTTTGCAAAGATCATCTACACCATTTTTTCTAGATTCTACATATATGCATTAATATATGATATTTGTTGTTCTATTTCTTACTTCACACTGTATGAATTTTTAGGTCCAGCCACATCTCTGCAAATTGCACAGTTCAAAAAGATATACATACCCCAGTGTTCATTGCAGCACTATTTGCAACAGCCAGGACATGGAAGCAACCTAGATGTCCTTCAAGAGAGGAATGGATAAAGAAGATGCGATGTGTATACACACATACACGTACACATGCAATGGAATACTACTCAGTCACAAAAAGGAATGAGATTGTTATCTCTATGGGTCTTTACAGTTCAGTGACTGAGCCTATAGATCCCTCTATATATACTCAGTAAATGGGTATATGCATCTAGTCAGAGTATAGCACATGTACCTCAATGAACAGAAGTAGAGAGCTTTAGGAATTTTTTGGAGGGAGTGGACCCAACAGGATAGTGGTTCAGATAGAAATAGTACACTGTGGGAAGAATTTTAAATGCCTTCCATGTCCCAGTCTATATATATACATATACATATACATACATATATACATATATATATATATATATATCAGTACAGTTAACATACACAATAAAACATATGTTCAATCAGATACCCTAAAGGACCATTTTGATTCTCTGACTAAATGGGTTGAAAAATCACATAAAAGGGGCTGAATTCTTTGATAGGAGCAGTTCATATTTATATTGCCCCTGAAATGCTCAAAAGGGAATGTTTTGTCAGTGTGATTTGAGGTCCTATTTGGGGACTCACCTTTGGAAAACCTTTTAAATTTGGTAGTCTATATTTCACTCTCCACAGGTCAACTCCTTCATCTGAGATTTTCCTGTCTTAGAGCCTAGATTGTTAGGTGTGAAAGGGTCTTTCAAAATCATGTCCATCCATCACCATTCATTTTGCCATTGAGGATAATGAGGGTCAGACTTGTCAAAGATAATAATCGAGTAATTTTCAGAGTCAGAAGTCAAAGCTAAGTTCCTTTATTTTACTCTATCTAGGTCTTTTCCTACCCCCTGTTGCATTATTACTATAATTCGTCCAGTTTTTTTCCCCCAATGGGAATATTTTTCTTTTATACTTTGAGTTAATTAATCTCCTTCCTTCCTTTCTTCCTCCTTGTGCAAACTTACATGTAGGCTCACAAACTTACATACACCTATATTCCCTTTAGAGGTTTTTGAAAGGAAAGCTTTGTGGTTCTGCTGCTTGTCTGTTTTCCCTGGAGGTAAGCTCCAGCTGACAATTCTGTATTGGGTCTACACTTCTACTTGGTTGGAGATGGGGGTGGCAGTTAGGTCACTGGCAGATCAATGTGGCTGAACCCTTTCTTCTTAGTGGAGTGCGAATGGCAACCTCTTTGATGTAGTATTTTTTTTTTTAGCTCATTATTGTCCTCAGAGATGTAATGTGAACAGACAGATTTGTCCAACCTTTATATGGAGCCTGGGCTAAGGCGCGCCCATAGGGATGAAAGGGAGACAGACCACTTAGCTTCCGTCTAGGAGCAGCTAGCTAGTAAGCATCACACATCAAGTATGGTAATCCATACTTCCTTTATCCTCCCATTTGCTCTTATCCTTTATGCTCTCTTTCCTTTCCCTTTGCTGCCTTTGCTCTTCCCCTTCTCTCAGAGCTTCCCTGTTTCTCTGCTGGATAGCTTAAAGAATCAAATACTACTTCAGTCTTTCCTAAAACAACCACAGATGCAAACCTTTGCAGCGCTGTATTCTGAGCCCCAGCACAGCCGCGTGCTCAGCACCCAGCAGTGGTGAAGCCAAAACCAGCAAAGGGGGAGGGGAAGAGGGAAGGGAGGGGGAGAGAGAGAGAGAAGAGAAGGGAGCGAGAGAGGGGGAGAGAGAGAGGAAGGAAGGGAGGGTGAGAGAGAGAGAGCCGGAGAGCGTGAGCGCGCGCAAGCTAGCGAGCAAACCAGAGAGACAGACGGGAGAGGGACCGGGGAGAAACCCAGAGAAACAGAAGAGGAAGCCGAGCTCTGTGAGGGCTCAACCTCCAACTTGTTTCAGTTCATTCATCCTTCTCTCCTCTCCTCTTCGGGGAAGTGACTGTGGCGCTTGGTAAGAAACATAGCTTTCCCTCCTTCCCCCTCCCCCAAGCTCAGGTCTCCTTTAGCGATAGCATCTCTCCCCCGTACGGAGAGTCTCCTTGGGTTGGCCAGCGAGGCGAGACATGCTCTGCAGCTGTGATGCTATCCTGGGTTTCCCAGTGGGGCTGGTGGAAGCCCAGAGTCGGCATCTGGGCAGGGAGGCACAGGGGTAAAACCTGATTTGAGGAAGGGGGGGTTGCGATGTGGTGTATGCGCTATTTGCTTCATTGTCAGTGAATTGTTTTGTTCCTCTTTGGAAGCAGGTCAGCATTGACCTTGCAAATTGCTTGGGGGGCCGGCAGCTGCTGCAGAAAGACACCGAGTGGCCCCTAGCCAGAGCAGAAAGCACTGTCATGACCCCCCAGACAGCCCTAGGCACAGGGATGGGGTAATGGCTGGAGCTTCCTTGCTCCTTTAACTCTTTCTCTGCAGCTGCTTCTCATTGCTGGAAATGAGAAAGAAGAATACATTGTAGTCCCTTTCCCCATCTCCCTATTACCTCCCCCAGACGCAAGTGAGTAGAAAGTTGTAAATAACTGTTTCCTTTGAAAGCAGGTGGAGACCTCCCCCCTTCCCTTAAGAGGCTCTTTGTAGCGTTGGGCCTGAGTTCCTCCACAAACTTGGGAGGTTTCCCTTGCTTCTCTGTGGGAAGCCCCATTGCCTGCCCACTCCCCATTCCAGGTAGTTAAGCTGATAGGCTAGACCTGGGATTCAGATATCCCACCCCATCAACTGGCAGGCTTGGTGTTAGGTCCAGCTCTGTCCTTGAGAGGGAAGAAACACCTGATGGTTTGTCTGGAACTGAATTTCTAGCTTGCTGCTCCTCTGGCTGTGGCTGCGGGTGGCTTAGACAGGAGAACTGGGGGAGGGGTGGCTGTTGGATTTGGAGAGTGCAGGGTGAAGAGCTGATTGGTGTGAATGGTATGATTTATTGAGGGTCAGCAGGTTCTGGATGTCTGTAGCTATGCAAGGGTTGGCTAAAGCTCTTGTAGATCCGCTCTGAATTGGTCGGGGTAAAGATCTGGTTGCTTGATGGGGGCTTTTTGAGTTGGTGACACTGCTGTACCCATGGTAGTAATTATAATACCCGCAATGCCAATTGCTGACATTGTTGAGTGCTTACAATGTTTCAAATTGTGGGCTGTGACTTTAATATGTATTATTCTTACATTAATCATATGAAGCAAGATACTATCATTTTTCTTAGTGATGAGGAAACTGAGGCACAGAGAGGTTTAGCAATTAAATGCCCTGACTGGGAATTAGAACACAGGCAACCTGGTTCCAGAATGCACGGTCTTGACCACTAAGCACCACTGCCTCCCTGGGGAAAATTTTCCACCTTCGTCTGTTAGGCAAGTGTAGATATGCTAGAAAGGGTGCTGCTTGGCAATTCTTTTTTGGAAAGTAGTAGAGTCCTTTGTGTAAAGTAACAGGAATTTAGAGTGGGCATAGTGGCTAGCTATTGTGGAGCCAAGCCTCATCTGGGTTTCCTAGAGGGGCTGCCCAAAAGGCTTTCCTTGGACAGCCTGCTTTCCTTTGAAAAGAATGCCAGGAAAGACTTCATTTTTCCATTGTCATGGCCTCATCCATCTAACATGCAGCCAAAGACTCTCCTTTTAGGACCAGCTGTCGCTCTTTTCTTCTGAGAGCTTCGAGTCACCTTGTTCTGAGAATTGTAGTTTACTAAAACCTTGGAACTGGAAGGACAGAGACCTCATTAGGTGGCTCCTTCTATACTGCTAGGAAGTAATCCCTGTTATAAGCCAACGTCTGTCTCCCTGTAACATCTCTTCATTGGTTCTTTGGGACTTTCTAGAACAAATTTGCTTCTTAATAATGGTGCCTCAGATAGTTGAAGACAGATGTATCTCTCCCCTCAAGCCTTGAATCGGACAGGACCACAAGGAAGGGATCAACATTTGCCTCATTTGGGGGATTAGACTTTTATTAATATGGCCTATTATCCCATTCTCTTGTTTGTCAGCCACAGACTGATCATACTGAGTTTTGTAAAGCAGCCTTGATATTGTATGTTCTCTTCCTTGGAAAAGCTTGCTATCTGGTATCAAGTGGACTGATGGGAACAAAGACGGTCTCTGTTCTTTTCCAAAAACCAGGAATCAGTGCTATTTCTTCTGAAGCCCCAGAATGTCCATATAGCAGCCAGAGAATAAGCATGTGGGAAGCTTTGGGAAGAAAGGATTAACCACAATTATAAAGAAAACATTGGGAATCCTTGTGATTCAAGATTCATAGTATATAAAAGATAGAAGAATAAATTGTTATATCAGTATCTCAGGAACAATGACATCACCGAGGGGATGGTACAGAGTGGGACTGGGTGGAATAGAAGTGAGCATGTGGTGTGTTAGAGTCAAAAACTGACCTGGTTGTTAGGAAAGTTGAGTTCTATTGCTAGCTCTGAAAAATTGCCAGTTACATTAGACACATGATTTCCTCTGCATGGATCTCAGCTTCTTCAAGGGGTTTTCCGCCCTGCAATTCTCTATCTGAAGTAAATTGTAAAATCCCAGGGTTCTAAGGGACTTCAGAAATCATCTAGGCCAGTTCTTCTCAAACTTGAAAGTGCAAAAGAATCCCCTGAGGATCTTGTTAAAATGTTAATTCCGATTCGGAGGATCTGGGGTGGGACCTGAGTTTTGCATTTTTAACAAGCTGACAGGTAATCCTTAAGCTGCTGTCCCAGTGCTTTTCAAACTATCTTGGTGAAGAACCAGTTTTTTAAAATTTCCCAATCCACAGATAGTTTCTTTAGTAAAATACATTAAGTATGAATTACTAGAAAAATAAAAGCCATGCAAAATGTAAGCTATCATTTATTGTTAGATTCAACAGACATAAAATTAATTTTTTTCAAGTTGAGTTGCTACATTTTGTAAGTACATGTTCTCGATTTCTGCATTGTGTGCTTCTCAATTTTTATTCTTAGGTCACTGCTGTCTGGTAGTAATAGTTTGTAGATAAGCAATGATCCTTGGACCATACTTCAAGTGGCACTGTTCTAGGCTACCTGCCCCTTTATCTAATTTAAGAGGCTCAGATTGGGCCCAGTTATAATTTCTAAATAATCCCTTCCAGATGATCTTTCACCCTTAGGTTAGTATCTCCTTTGATGGAAAATTTAACATCCTCACAAAGTAGCATTAGTTGGGTGTTGTGACTGCAATAAAGGCTTTTTAAAAGCTTCTATAAATTCCACTCTTAGATTATATATTTCAAGCTAATAGGGGGCTGTATCAGTCCAGTTTATTGTATCGTCAGGCACTATTAGAGTATATGGCATAAAGTAGGTGCTTGTTAAATTAAAGGAACAGACCAGTTGGTGCTAGTGATGCCTTTTGGGGCCATATATTCATTTTAAAAAAGGTAATTTTGTTTTCTTTCTGGCATTTGGGGGGCAATATTCATCCTATTTTTACAAATTTCTCATGTTGAATTAGAAGGCAAGCTCACCTGTCCCAGATAGCTACCAGGCATCTTAATTTTACTTTGAAGGAATTGTAGGAAGATAGGAAAATATTTTTCTACATTCTAGGTCCCAAATTTTTACCTTTAACCCAGTCATTCATCAGTTCAGTCATTCAACAACTATTTATTCAGTGATATGGTTAAGCACCGTGCAGATGTTAGAAAGAAAGGTAAGCTACACGGACATGGTACTTGCTTATTTGGAGCTCGTAGTCTGATGGGGAAGAGGTAATAAATTAGATAATCACACAACTGTGTTATTTCAGTCAGCAACACATGTTATAAAGGAAAAGTATGGGTGGAGTAGGGCTAGGAACAGAGGAAATCTGATCTAGTTTGGGGTTTAAGAAAACCTTCCTTGAGGAAGTAATATTAACGCCAAATAAAGACATGGGGGTGGGGTGAAGGTGATAGAGGGGGTGGAGTAGTTTTCTAGGTGAAGGGAAGAGCACGCATGAGGATCCTAGGATGAGAGAAGCATAGTGAATTTGGAAAATTGAGCAAACTCTGGGGTGGCTGGAGTGGGACACTGTAAGGATTTTGGCCTTTATTCTAGAAACAAAGGGACTGATTGAGGATTTCAAGCAAGGTGGCTGATATGACCTTAACTGAATCTATTCAGTATGAGATTATTATGAGCACATTATGGACCAAAGGCGATGTGGGAGATACAGACTGATTTAGGAATAGTCTCTGCCCTCCAAGATGACACAGTTAAGTAGGAGAGGGAAGAAATACACAAACAACTATAATACTATGAGAATGAGAGCCACACTCATAAAAGAAGGAAAGGGCTTGCAGCCAAGGAGATCAAAAACAGCTTCCTGGAAATAGCATTTGAACTGGGTTTTGAAAATTGGACAAACTGTGGATGGAGTTTAGGGGGTGGGAAAGGTGTTCTAGGCAGAGGCCAGAAAAATGTATTGGGAACAGTGAGTTCAGTTGCATTGGAGTATGGTAAGTATGTGATAAATGTTTTGTGAGGTACTTGGAGGGCTTCACTGTAAATAATATTGAATTCTAGCTTGGAAACTTAGGACTTTGCTCTATATGTAGTAGAGAGTCCACTCCCTTATTTTATGGATGAGCAAACTGATCCTTGGAGGTGGAGTGACTTGATTTGAGTGAGGTCACACAGGTAGTACTATTGCTATAGCCCACCAAGAAGTACTGGGTACAGTTGGAAAAAAATATGGGATTGGAGCTCTGGAAAGAACTTAGCTGGAGAGAGGGATTTGAGAGTCATCGATAAGCAATACTTGAAGTAGAACAAAAGGATCTAAGGATTTCTTTGGAGAATGCTTATCTTTAGGATGTGTGCATGCTAAGTCACTTCAGTCGTGTTCGACTCTTTGCGACCCTGTGGACTGTAGCCCATCGGGCTCCTCTGTCCTTGAGGTTCTCCAGGCAAGAATACTGGAGTGGGTCGCCATGCCCTCCTCCAGGGGATCTTCCCAACCTAGAGACTGAACCTACGTCTCTCATGTCTCCTGCATTGGCAGGTGCGCTCTTTACTGCCAGCACCACTTGGGAAGGCCAAATTGTTAGTTGCTCAATCCTGTCTGACTCTTTTCGACTCCATGGACTATATAGCCCACCAGGCTCATCTGTCCATTGAATTGTCAAGGCAAGAAAAACTGGAGTAGGTAGCCATTCCATTCTCCAGGGGATCTTCCTGACCCCAGGAATCAAACCTGGGTCTCCCACATTGTGAGCAGACTCTTTACCACATAGTGTCCAAATCTGGACCCTGTACTCAAGGCATGGCTGGCAAGTACCACCATTAAAAACATTTTGCACATTTATTAATCTACCATGAGGCTATAAAATCTGCCTTTAAACAGATTTTTTCCGGATATAAAAGTAAAACAGCCTCACAATAGAAAATTTGAGCCACCAGGGAAGGGAAAACAAAGATGAGTTTGTGTGAAGGCTACAAAGGAGGAGACACAGACATGTGGAAGGAAAATTAGGGGAGTATAGTATTGTGAAAGAGCTGAGAGAAGAGAGGCCTTATCCACTGATTGAACAAATATTTTGTGACTATATAAGATTGACTAAGCATGTACCATATAATAGTGACCAAAATAGACATGGTTGTTGTCACTTTGGGGCTCATGGTTTAGATGTGGAGATAGACATTATTCTACAAGCTACTGAACTATATAATTGTATTTTGTCATTAGTGTATAGAGGAAAATGTACTGCTTTAAGAAGGAAGGTGCAGTCAACATGTAAGACTTTTCACAGAGGTTGAGTACTGAGACATGATACCCCGTTTCTAACAGTCCTCCCCCACTTTGATGCTCACAGTGCTTCCTAACAGTTAAGACTGGGTGATGCATATCCATTTTGCAGATGTTCAATGGATGATAGTGCTATAAGGAAAGATTACATGTCATGTTGCATAGCTGAAACTCTCAATGAACCAAGACTCTTTCCAGACCTCCCAACTCTCCCTATTCTATAAATTAGAGAAAGAGGCACTTGATTTTAAAAATGATGAAGAATTAGATATTAAAGATCTCTCTTAAATAGGATTTTGGATAGCCTAGTCCTAGGTTCTAGTCCTGGCATAGAGGCTTAGTTTCTTGTGACAAACCACCTCTCTTATTTGAGCCTCAGTTTTCATAACTGTAAAGTGAGGAGGGTTGGATTAGACCTGGATGATTTATAAAGACTCTCCCAACTGTAAGGTTCTGTGGTTCATGCTCTATTCTGTACTACATTCTCATGGTCCTGTGCAGGTAGTTCAGGCCCAGTTATTTATTTAAGGAGCACAGGATTTTATATGGAATTCTTAAGGTTGCTAACTTTGGTGGAATAATTCACAGGGTCTGAAAGAGATCACAGCAAGACCCTTTTCTTGTTCTATTCATGAGATTGCTGAAATCATGACTGTCCTGTTAGCTAAGGACAGAACTGATTGTATTCTAAAATCTGTAGTAAATCTGGGTATTGGATGATATTTCTACTATTGCTGGTTTGAAATAAACTAAGAGTACTGAAAAAAATGGTACAGTATACTGTGAAATAGAGGCAAGGTGATTAGTTCATGTTCTTAAATGCTGTCTCTTTCTAGGGGAACATATATGATAAAGGGAAATATTGGTTGGTAATAGAAAAACACCTTTTATATTTCAAATATGACTTTTAAAATATTGACGTTTATACACAGTATGTCTCCTCACCATACACAGAAGGAAGAATAAAAATCTCCAGGATGTATATTTTGAAGGGTGCTTTTTCTCTTTAGAAAATGATTTCTTAAAAGAAATCAAGTATTACACAGATTTTTTTGAAAGGAAGGGGAGGTGGATGGGAATGGAATTATGTAAGTGATCATGGCATAAAATAACTTTTTAAAATAGTACAAGAGAAGCTCATATGACATATATTTTGAGTATCTTCTACTTGAGATACTTCAATTTTCAGTATCATCCTTAACACATAGTGTCCAAATCTGGACCCTGTACTCAAGGCATGGCTGGCAAGTACCACCATTAAAAACATTTTGCACATTTATTAATCTACCATGAGGCTATAAAATCTGCCTTTAAACAGATTTTTTCCAGATATAAAAGTAAAACAGCCTCACAATAGAAAATTTGGAAAATGGAGAGAAGCTAATATAAATCACCTCTGAATACCTAGCCCAAAGGTAACTTGTTCTACTTCCTTCCAGATGTTTCCATGTTTACATGATTGAGATCATACCTTGTATTCTATTTTATATGTGGTTTCTCCATTGGTATCATATTGTGAGCATTCCCCATGTGATTCAGCAGCCTTCAAACAATTTCTAACAGCTACTGTACATAATTTTCAGTTGTACAATTTATACCAAAATTATTTAAGAGATCCTATATTGGTCATTTAAATTATTTTCACTTGTAAGTTATCGTAAATAGCCTTGCAATGTATATACACTTATACATAAATCTTTGCTTCTTTGAACCTTGCCCCATGCAGGTTTTTATAATGTCACCTCGATGAGGTCTTCTGTAACAACTGTAGCATAAAAATGAAAACTCTTCTCCCTTAACACTTACTATTTTCCTTTCTTGCCTGATTTTTTCTCTCTGGTCTGTATCATCACCTAACAGACTAGGTATTTTATTTATTTGCTACCTGAATCCTTGTATTAAAAGGTAAGCCTGTCAAGTACAGGGGTTTTTTTTTCTATTTTGTTTATTGTTGTATCTCCCAGTACCTTGAACAATGGCTGATACGTTATAGATTCTTATTAAATATTTGTTGAATGGATGATTTTCTGAAGATGGGTTTTTATGAAGGCATTACTGTGCCTAAGTTCAGTTCGGTCGTTCAGCTGTGTCTGAGTCTTTCTGTGTAAGGATATTACTGTGCCTAAGGATATTACACTTTCAAAGGTTCTTGACATAAGTGTGAAGTTGTCCTACTGTATAAGAAGGCCAATTTCTGCTAGTAATCCTATGCCAGTTCAGTTCAGTTCAGTCGATCAGTCGTGTCCAACTCTTTGCGACCCCATGAGCCGCAGCACACCAGGCCTCCCTGTCCATCACCAACTCCCGGAGTCCACCCAAACCCATGTCCATTGAGTCGGTGATGCCATCCAACCATTTCATCCTCTGTCATCTACTTCTCCTGCCCTCAATTTTTCCCAGCATCAGGGTCTTTTCCAATGAGTCATCTCATTGCATCAGATGGCCAAAGTATTGGAGTTTTAGCTTCAACATCAGTCCTTCCAATGAACACCCAGGACTGATTTTCTTTAGGATGGACCGGTTGGATCTCCTCGCAGTCCAAGGGACTCTCAAGAGTCTTCTCCAACACCACAGTTCAAAAGCATCAATTCTTCAGTGCTAAGCTTTCTTCACAGTCCAACTCTCACATCTATACACAACCACTGGAAAAACCATAGCCCTGACTAGATGGACTTTTGTTGGCAAAGTAATGTCTCTGCTTTTTAATATGCTGTCTAGGTTGGTCATAACTTTCTTTCCAAAGAGTAAGCGTCTTAATTTCATGGCTGCAATCACCATCTGCAGTGATTTTGGAGCCCCCAGAAATAAAGTCAGCCACTGTTTCCACTGTTTTCCCATCTATTTGCCATGAAGTGATGGGACTGGATGCCATGATCTTAGTTTTCTGAATGTTGAGCTTTAAGCCAACTTTTTCACTCTCCTCTTTCACTTTCATCAAGAGCCTCTTTAGTTCTTCTTCACTCTCTGCCATAAGGGTGGTGTCATATGCATATCTGAGGTTATTGATATTTCTCCCAGCAATCTTGATTCCAGCTTGTGTTTCTTCCAGCCCAGCGTTTCTCATGATGTACTCCGCATATAAGTTAAATAAGCAGGGTGACAGTATACAGCCTTGACGTACTCCTTTCCCTATTTGGAACCAGTCCGTTGTTCCATGTCCAGTTCTAACTGTTGCTTCCTGACCTGCATACAGATTTCTCAAGAGGCAGGTCAGGTGATCTGGTATTTCCAACTCTTTCAGAATTTTCCACAGTTTATTGTGATCCACACAGTCAAAGGCTTTGGCATAGTCAATAAAGCAGAAATAGATGTTTTTCTGGAACTCTCTTGCTTTTTCGATGATCCAGCGAATGTTGGCAATTTGATCTCTGGTTCCTCTGCCTTTTCTAAAACCAGCTTGAACATCTGGAATTTCACGGTTCACATATTGCTGAAGCCTGGCTTGGAGAATTTTAAGCATTACTGGGTATTGTTATTCTTTTTTTTTTAGTTGGAGGCTAATTACTTTACAACATTGTGGTGGTTTTTGCCATACATTCATATGTTTAAATTCTTTGCCAATCTGAAAAAGGCAAAACAGTATCTTACAATTTTAATATGTTTCTTTTATTATAGTCAGCATGGATACTTTCTTGTGTTTCCTGGTCACTTTTGTTTCCTTCCTATAAATGTGTATTGATTATCTATATGCATTTTTCTTTTGAGAGCTTAAGTTTTTTATTCACTTGTGGGGACAATATGTGCGTTTAGTAGACATTAGATCTTTCTTCTATGGTATATGTGGAATATATTTTCTAGATTGTGTTTTAATTTAACTTTAATGTACAAATTAACTTTTATGTAATTATTTATGCCTCTGTCTCTTTTCATTTGTATTTTTTTTTCTGATAAGTTAATATTTAAGAAGTTTTTCCTCATCCAAAATGGGATAAGTGTTTGAATGGATTGTGTTTTCATTTTTATTGCTTATGTTTAATTGTTTAATCCCCCTGGAATTTATTGTGGTGTGAGGTACTTTTCAAAATTGTTTTCCTCTTCAGTGGTTTCACAGTACCAAATATTGAATAAATCATTATTTCCCACCATTCTGTGATGCCGTATTATATATATATATATATATATATGTATGTATATAATACAAATTATTATGTTTAGTAGGTTCTCTTTAAGTTTTTCCTGTTTTCCATTTCTTCTAGTTTGTCTCTTCTTGATCTAGATGCAAAGTTTAAATCTTATTGCAGTTGCAGTTTTTATTACCTCAGCTCTTCTACTTACTGTGTGGTCTTTAAACCTTAATTTGTCTAACTGTGTAGAGTATATAGGGGCTTCCCGAGTGGCTCAGTGGGTAAAGAATCCACTTGCAGTGCAGGAGATGCAGGTTCGATTCCTGGATCACAAACATTCCCTGGAGGAGGGCACGGCAACCCACTCCAGTATTCTTGCCTGAAGAATCCCATGGACAGAGGAGCCTGGAGAGCTATAGTCTATAGGGTCATACAGAGTCAGACAAGACTGAAGCAGCTTAGCCTGCATGCATAGAGAGTATATAATAGCAGTAACATCTATTTTATGTTTTTAATTTTGTGAACTGGATTTCTCTTTCATTATTTCTGATAATTGATTATGGCTGGCATACAGGGAAAATGTTATTTATAATTTTAACTTTCATTCCTTCCACTTAACTCAGATTTATTATTATAAATTTTGTTTACATGTTTATTTTCTTCTATTTTTAACTTTGAAGAATTTAAAATATTGACAAGGAGACTCAAGTGTGTAAAACAATGAGCAAATAACCACATATATGCTTGCTCAGAATGAGCAAGTGTTATTAGCATTTTGTTATTTCTTGTTCAGATACATCTTAATGAAATAAAACATTACAGATAAACTTTATCTTCCCTTTGAGTCTAGGCCCAGCTTCATTTTTTCCCATATCCTTTCAAAATTTAACATGCAGAGCCTCCCACATTTGCTTATTTTTTTGTTTAGTCACTTTCTACTAACTGATTTGTAAAAGAGTTCTTTTTATATTCTGGATACTAATTATTTGTCAGTTATATATGTTGCATATATCTGCTTCTAATATGTCACCTTGGCTTTCTGTTTTGTTTATGGGGTCCTTTTTAGTATAGAAATTTTAGATTTTCATTATAAATTTATGAATTTTTTCCTTCATGAATTGTTATTTTTGGGTCATATTTAAGAAGTATTTTCTTATTCCATCAACATAAAAGACTTTCTCCAAATTTTCTTTAAAATTTAAAACATTTTGCTTTACTTTTTAAGAACATCTGAATTTTATTTTTACATCTGATGTGAAATATAGGTTGATTTTTTTCTATGTCAAATATCATTTGTTAATTTATACACAAATGATTTAGAATGCAAAGTCCATCAAATAACCTAATTTCCATAGATGCTTGCATCTATTTCTGGGCTGTCTATATGCTCTATTAATCCATTTGTGTACATTTGTGCTGTTTTAATTATGAATGTTTTATAATCAATCTTGATTATTTTGTGAGGTCAAGTTATTTTTCATTCTCTGCAGTTACCCACACCCACACCATTTTTCTTGTTCTTTCTAAATTGTCTTGATTATTTTTGGCCCTTTATTCCCTTTAACTTAATTTTTAAAATAAGATTGTTAAATTCCAATAAAATCATGCTGATTTTTCTTGCAATTTTACTGAATATGTAGAATGAATTGGAGCAGAATTGGCATATTTTTGATAATGAGATTTACTACTTATGAATAGTTTATCTTGACATCATTTAAATTCTATTTTTATAATCTTTGATAGAGATTTCAGTTCAGTCGCTCAGTCGTGTCCGACTCTTTGCGACCCCATGAATTGCAGCACGCCAGGCCTCTCTGTCCATCACCAACTCCCGGAGTCTACCCAAACCCATGTCCATCGAGTCAGTGATGCCATCCAACCATCTCATCCTCTGTCGTCCCCTTCTCCTCCTGCCCCCAATCTTACCCAGCATTAGGGTCTTTTCCAATGTATCAACTCTTCGCATGAGGTGGCCAAAGTATTGGAGTTTCAGCTTCAACATCAGTCCTTCCAATGAACACCCAGGATTGATCTCCTTTAGGATGGATTGATTGGATCTCCTTGCAGTCCAAGGGATAGTTTTATTAATAATACTCTTATGTATAAGATATATTCCTAGGCATCTGCAATTTTTTACTCAAATTTATTAAGACATACATCTCATGAAATAAAATGTACTCTTGAGAGTACACATTTCAACATTTCGACAGATGTATATGATCATATAACCATGACCACCACCTCAATAAAGATACAGAAAATTTCCCTCCCCTCAAAAAGGTCACTTGTGCCTGTTTGCAGTCAGTTATCTGGGAAAGAATTGATCTGTCTTTATAGTTTTGCTTCTTGTGTAATATATAAATGGAGTCATATAGTATGTAGCCTTTTGTATCTGGCTTCTTTCACTTAGCACATGTTTTTATGATTCATCTATGTAATTGTATGTATCAGCAGTTTGTTCTTTACTATTGTTTTGTTAAAATGTTTATTTATTTATTTGGCTCTGCCAGGTCTTAGTTGTGGCATGTGGGATCTAGTTCCCTGTCCAAGGATTGAACCTGGGCCCCCTGCATTGGGAGTACAGAGTCTTAGCCACTGGACTACCAGGGAAGCCCCTATTTATTATTGTTGAGTAGTGTATTTATTCATTAGCTGATGGACATTTGGGTGTTTTCCACTTTTTTCCTATTATAAATAATTCTGTTATAAATGTTTTTGTTTGCACATATATTTGCATTGAAATTCTCTACGATGAGAATTTCTGGGTTATATAGCAATGGAGTGTCTGCTGTTATAAGAAGCTGTCAAACTGTTCTCCAAAGTAGCTATACCATTTTGTATTCCTACTAGCAGTGTATGAGAGTCCTAGCTGCTCAACATCCCCACCTACACTTGGCATTTTCAGTGTTTTTTTAATTATTAAACTTAAGTGTTAGAGAAGTTTTAGATATACAAAAAAACTGAAGAGAAAGTATGGAGAGTTACTTTATCTGTTCCTCCTCGGTTTCCTCTACTACTGACATTTTGCATTAATGTGGCACATTTGTTAAAACTGATGAACTAATATTGATATAATCATGAACTAAAGTCCATAGTTCTGAATTTGGGTTCATTATTTGTGTCCTACAGTTATATGAGTTTTAACAAGTGTATGCCATGTGTTCATCATTATAGTATACAGAATATTTTACCACCCTACATATACTCTGTGTTCCACCTGTCTCCTGAACCCCTGTCTCCTGAACTCCTAGCAACCACTGATCTTTTTATTGTCTCTTTAGTGTTGCTTTTTCTAGAATGTCATACAGTTGGAATCTTACAGTATGTAGCCTTTTCAGACTGGCTTCTTTCACTTAGTAACGTGTATTTAAGGATCTTCCATGTATTTTCAAGGTTTTATAGCTCATTTCTTTTTATTGACAAATAATAGTCCATTGGCCAGATGTACCACAGTCTTTTATTCCCATTTACTATAGAAGGACATTGTGGTTGCTTCCAAGTTTTGGCAATTATGAATGAAGCTACTATAAACATTCATGTGTAGGTTTTTGTGCAGATAATGTTTTCAACTCATTTGGGTAAATACTAAGGCACACAATTGCTGGATCACATGGTTAGACTATGTTTAGCTTTGTAGGAAACTGCCAAACTGTCTTTCAACGTGGCTGCACCATTTTGCATTGCCACCAGCAACGAGTAAGTGTTCTTGTCGCTCCATATTTTCATCAGCAATTGTTGTCAGTGTTTTGGAATTTAGCTGCTCTAATAGATTTGTAGTGGCATCTCATTGTTGTTTTACTTTGCAATTCCCTAATGACATATGAGTTGAATATCTTTTCATATGCTTATTTGCTATTCATATATTATATAGTCTTTGCCAAGGTGTCTCTTCAGATCTTTTTGCCTATTTTTAACTGAGTTACTTATTTTCTTATTTTAGAATTTTAAGAGTTCTTAGAATATTTTGGGCATAAATTCTTTATCATATATGTGTTTTTGCAAACATTTTCTCCCAGTCTATCTTGTGTTTCCATTCTCTTAACAGTGCCTTCTCAAAGCAAGTATTTTTTATTTTAATGAAATCCAATTTATCATTTTTTTTCTTTCATAGATTGTGCTTTTGGTATGAAATCTAAAAACTCATCACCAAGAACAACGTCACCTAGATTTTCTCTTATGTTATCTTCTGGAAGTTTTATAGTATTGCATTTTACATTTATGTGTGTGATCCATATTGGTATAAAGTCTGGGTCTAGATTCACTTTTGTATTTGTGGATATCCAGTTGCCTGGCACCATTTATTGAAAAGTTTTCTTTTTCCAATGAATTGCCTTTGCTCCTTTGTCGAAGATCATTTGACTATATTTGTGGACCTATTTCTGGGCTCTCTTTTCTTTTCCATTGATCTATTTGTGTATTCTTTCACCAATACCAAACTCTCTTGATTACAATAGCTTTATAGTAAGTCTTGCCATTGTGTAGTGTCAGTCCTTTAGTTGTATTCCTCTTCTTCAGTATTGCTTGATTATTCTGGGTCCTTTGCCTTTCCATATGAAGTTTAGAATTAGTTTGTTGAGATCCACAAAAATCTTGGTGGGATTTTGATTGTGCTGTGTGTGCTTAGTCTCTAAGTTGTGTCCAACTCTTTGCAACCCATGGACTGTAGGCTCCTCCATCCATGGGAATTCTCTAGGCAAGAATACTGGAATGGGTTGCCATGCCGTACTCCAGGAAATCTTCCCAACCCAGGGATCGAACCCATGTCTCCCACATTGCAGGCGGATTCTTTACCGTCTGAAGGGAAGTCCAGTAGTTTTGATTGGAATTGTGCCAAATCTGTAGATCAAGTTGGCAAGAACAGAATCTAATAGTATTATATCTTCATATCCATGAATGTGAAACATCTCTCCATTTATTTAGATCTTCTTGATTTCTTTCATCGAAGTTTTGTAGTTTCCTCATATAGATCTTACATATATTTTTTTTAAAAAGGTTATATGTATTTCATCTTTTGGTACTAATTTAAATAGTGCTGTTTTTAATTTCAAATTTCAGTTGTTCATTGCTGGTATATAAGAAAGTGATTGACTTCTGTATATTAACTTTTTATTTTGGCTCATTTTATTTTAGCCTAGAGTGAATGTGTAGTAGTAGCTCACTGTGGTTTAATTTGCAGAACTCTGTGACTCATGATGGGCTTCCCAGGTGGTGCTAGTGGTAAAGAACCCGCCTGCCAATGCAGGAGACATAAGGTATGTGGGTTTGATCCCTTGGTTGAGAAAATCCTCTGGAGGAGGACATGGCAACCCACTCCTGTATTCTCGCCTGGAGAATCCCATGGACGGAGGAGCCTGGAGGGCTATAGTCCTTATGGTTGCAAAGAGTTGGACACGACTGAGGGACAGCACAGCACATGACTATATTACTGAACATGTTCATATGCTTATTGGCCATCTCTGTATGTTCTTTGGATAAATGTCCATGAAAATCGGGATGTTTGTATTCCTATTATTGAGTTGTATGTGTGTGTGTGTGTGTGTGTGTGTGTGTGTGTGTGTGTATAATTCTTTAAAAATATTTTTTGAAAATATTTTCTCCCATTATGTGACATTTAAAATTTTTCTATGTAGGCTTTCTATATGACTTTGACTTTTTGTATTCTGAGAAGTCTTTGTCTTAACTAGATTCATAATGATCCTTTCATTTGTTTTCTTCCAGAATTTTATAGTTTCAGTTCTTTGATTTATGTCTTTGATACGTGTTTAGATGACTTTTGTCTTTGAAGCAAGGGTAAAGTTTGTTTTTGTAGTTTTCAATATATAAGTTTCAATATATTTTGTTAACTTTTTTCTAAGTATTATATTTTTATTGTATATAAAAGATATAGAATTTTAAACTTTTTTAGTATTTAACTGTAGTTGATTTACAATATTGTGTTGGTTTCAGATACACAGCTTCAAATTCTTTTCTATTATAGGCTTTATTACAAGATACTGAATATAGTTCCATGTGCTGTATAGTAAATCTTTGGTGTTTATCCATTTTATACATTGTGGTGTGTATCTGTTAATCCTATATGCCTAACTTATCCCCCTCTCCCCTTTCCCCTTTGGTAACCATAAGTTTGTTTTCTATGCCTATGAGTCTGTTTCTGTTTTGTAAATAACTTCTTTAGTATCATAGTTTAGATTCTACATGTAAGTGATATAATATGATATTTGTCTTTCTCTATCTGACTTATTTCACTTAGCATGATAATCTCTAGATTCATCCATGTTGCTGCAAATGGCATTATTTCATTCTTTTTTATGGCTGAGTAGCGTTCCAATGTGTATATATACTACATATTCTTTATCCATTCATCTGTTGATGGAAATTTAGGTTGCTTCCATGTCTTGGCTATTGTAAATATTGCTGCTATGAACACTGGGGTGAATGCATCATTTGAATTAGAGTTTTCTCTAGATATATGCCAAGGAGTGAGATTGTGGAATCTAATGGTAGTCCTGTTTTTAGTTTTTAAGGACCCTCCATACTGTTTTCCATAGTGGCTGCACAAATTTACATTTCCACCAACAGTGTAGGAAGATCCCTTTTCTCTACACCCTCTGCAGCATTTATTCTTTGCAGACTTTTGATGATGGCCGCACATTCTCACAATGTCAGGTGATACCTCATTGTAGTTTTGATTTGCAATTCTCTAATAAGAAGCAATGTAGAACATCTTTTCATCTGACTGTTAGCCATCTGTGTATATTCTTTGGAGAAAGGTCTATTTAGGTTTTCTGCCCAGTTTTTGATTGGGTTGTTTGTTTTGTTTGTTTGTTTGATATTGAGTTGTATGTGCTGTTGTATATTTTGGAAATTAAGCCCTTGTTGGTCTCATCATTTGCAAATATTTTCTCCTGGTCCATAGACTGTCTTTTTGTTTTCTCTATGGTTTATTTTGTTCTGCACAAGCTTATAAATTTGGTTAGCTCCCATTTGTTTATTTTTGCTTTTATTTCTTTTGCCTTGGGAAACTGACCTAAGAAAATATTGCTATGATTTATGTCCAAGAATATTTTGCCTATATCTTATTCAAGAAATTCTATGGTTTTATGTCTTATATTTAGATTTTTAAGCCATTTTGAGTTTATTTCTGTGTGTAGTCTGACAGAGTGTTCTAACTTCATTGATTTACATGTGGCTGTCCAGCTTTCCCAATATCACTTGCTGAAGAGACTGTCTTTTCTCCATTTTATATTCTTGCCTCCTTTGTTGAAGATTGACCATAGGTATTTGGGTTTATTTCTGGGTTTTCTATTCTGCTCCATTAATTGCACCAGTACCATGTTACAGTATTGTCTAAAGTCTGGGAGGTTTATGCCTCCCACTTTGTTCTTTTTCCTCAGAATTATTTTGACAATTCTGGGTCTTTTGTGCTTCCATACAAATTTTATAATTATTTGTTCTAACTCTGTCAAAAATGTCATGGGTAATTGATAAGGATAATATTAAATCTATAGATTGCTTTGGGTAGTAAGGCCATTTTAACAATATTAATTCTCCCAAACCAAGATCATCGGATATCTTTTCTTTTTTTTTTTTTGTATCATCTTCAATTTCCTTTCTGTGTTTTGTAGTTCTCAGCATATAGGTCTTTCACATCCTTGGTTAGATTCCTCCCTAGGTATTTTTTTTGACATGATTTTAAATAGGATCATTAGTTTTAATTTTCTCTTTCTGATTTCATTGTTAGTGTAAATAAATGCAACAGATTTATGTATATCAATCTTGTATCCTGCTAACTTACTGAATTAATTTATTCTAATAGCTTTTGTGTGGAGTTTTTAGGGTTTTCTGGACTTCCCTGGTGGCTCAGACAGTAAAAAATCTGCCTGCAATGCAGGAGACCCAGGTTCAATCCCTGGTTCGGGAAGATCCCCTGGAAAAGGAAATGGTTACCCACTCCAGTATACTTGCCTGGAGAATTCCATGGACAGAGGAGCCTAGCAGGCTACAATCCATGGGGTCACAAAGAGTCAGTGTGTAGGATATCATGTCATTGGCATACAAAGACAATTTTACCTCTCCTCTTTCAATTTGGATGCTATTTATTTCTTTTTCTTATTTGATTGCTGTGGCTGACTTCCAATACTAGGTTGAAAAGAAGTGGTAAGAGTGGGCATCCTTATCTTATTCCAGAATTAAGCAGGTAGGCTTTCAGCTTTTCACTATTATACTGACTGTGGGTTTGTCAAAAATTACTTTTATTATGTTGAGATATGTTTCCTCTATACTCATTTTGGTGAGAATTTTAATCATGAATGAATGTTGAATTTTGCCAAATGCTTTTTCTGCATCTATTGAGATAATCCTGTGTTTTTTCTTCTTTTCTTTTGTTAATGTGGTATATCACATAGATTGATTTGGCTATGTTGAACCATTCTTATGACCCTGAAATGAATCCAACTTGATCATGGTATGTGATACTTTTTATGTATCATTTGATTCAATTTGCTAGTATTTTGCTGACAATTTTTGTATCGATGTTCATCAAAGATATTGGCCTGTAAATTTTTTTGGTAGTGTCTGGTTTTGGTGTCAGGGTGATAATGGCTTCATAGAATGTCTTTGGGAGTGTCCCTTCCTCTTCGATCTTTTGGAAGAGTTTGAGAAGGTTTGGAATGAGTTCTTCTTTGTATGTTTGGTAGAATTCCCCATGAGGCCATCTGATCCTTTTGTTTGCAGGGAGTTGTTATTTATTTATTATTTTTGTTTTTATTTCACCTCCAGTGATAGATCTGTTTATATCTGTTTCTTCTTGATTCAGCTTTGGCAGGCTGTATGTTTGTAGAAACTTGTCCATTTATTCTAGGCTGCCTATTTTGTTGTCATATAACTGTTCCTAGTAATTTCTTAAGATCTTTTTTTTGAATTTTTGTGGTATTGGTTTTATTTTCTCCACTTGAATTTCTTAATTTGTTTATTTGGGTCCTCTCTCTCTTCTTCTTGGTGAGCTTGGCCAGAGGTTTGTTAATGTTGTTTGACCTTGCAAGGAACCAGCTCTTAACTTGATTGATTTTTTTTCTATTGTTTTATTTTTTAATTTTTAAAAATTTTTATTGGAGCATACTTGCTTTAAAATATTGTGTTAGTTTCTGCTGTACAGCAAAATGAATCAGTTATATGCATACATATATCCCCTCTTTTGTAGATTTCCTTCCCATTTAGATCAACACAGAGCACTGAATACAGTTCCCTGTGCTATACAGTAGGTTCTCATTAGTTATCTATTTTATACACTGTTGTTCAGCTGCTAAGTCATGTCTGACCCTGCAGCACACCAGGCTTCTATTTCCTTCACTGTCTCACGAGTTTGTTCAGACTCACGTCCATTGAGACAGTGATACCATCCAACCATCTCATCCTCCGTCATCCCCTTCTCCTTTTGCCCTCAATCTTTCCCAGCATCAGAGTCTTTTCCAATGAGTCAGCTCTTCTCATCAGGTGGCCAAAGTATTGGAGCTTCAGCTTCAACATCAGTCCTTCCAATAAATGTTCAAGGTTGATTTACTTTAGGATTAACTGGTTTATACATAGTAGTGGATACATGTCAATCCCGGTCTACTAATTCATCCCCCCTCCTTGGTATCCATACGTTTGTTCTCTACATCTCTGTCTCTATTTCTGCTTTGAAAGTAAGTTCATCTAGATTTCATATACAAGTGATATTATACTAGTTTTTCTCTTTCTGACTTACTTTCCTCTGTATGACACTCTCCAGGTCTATCTGTGCCTCAGCAACTGGCACTATTTTGTTCCTTTTTAATGGCTGAGTAATATTCCATTGTATGTATGTACCACATCTTCTTTATCCATTCCTCCGTTGATGGGCAGTTAGGTTGCTCCTAAGTCCTAGATATTGTAAATATGTTGCAGTGAATATTGGGGTGTATGAATATTTTTGTATTATGATTTTCTCTGGGTATATGCCCAAGAGGGGGATTGCTGGGTCCTATTTTTAGTTTTTTGAGGAACCTCCGTACTGTTCTTCATAGTGGCTCTACCAATTTACATTCCCACCAACACTGTAGGAGGGTTCCCTTTTTTCCACATCCTCTCCAACATTTATTGTTTATAGATTTTTTTGATGATGACCATTCTGATTGGTGTGAAATGATACATCACTGCAGTTTTGATTTCTCTAATAATTTGTGATGCTGAGTATCTTTTCATGTGTTTCTTCTTTGGAGAAATGTCTATTTAGGTCTTCCACTCATTTTTTCATTGGGTTTGTTTTTTTTTTTTGATATTGAATTTCATGAGCTGTTTGTATATTTTGGATATTAGTATTGTTTTTTTAATTTCTATTTTATTTATTTACTCTCTGATCTTTATTATTCCCTTCCTTCTGCTGACCTGAGGTTTTGTTTGTTCTTTTTCTAATTCTTTTAAGTGGTAGATTAGGTTGTTATTTGAAGTTTTTCTCATTTTTTGAGGAAGGCCTTTATCACTCTAACGACCTCTTTTGCTGCATCCCATAAATTTTTTATGTTTTTAATGTTGTTTGTCTCAAGGTAATTTTTTAAAAATTTCCTCCTTGATTTCATCATTGACCTGTTGGGTTTTTAGTAGCATGTTGTTTAGTCTCCATGTAATCATATATTTTTTTCTCATTTTTCTTTCTGTGATTGATTTCTAGTTTCAGGCCACTGTAGTCAGAGACGATGTTTGAAATAATTTCCATTCTCTTAAATTTGCTAAGGCTTGTTTTGTTCCCTAGTATATGTCAGTAGGGTGTCAAAATCTACTATTATTGTGTTCTCATCAATTTCTGCTTTTATGTCTATTAGTATTTGTTTTATGTATTTGGGTGCTCCTATATTGGGTGAATATATGTTAATGATTATAATATCCTCTTCTTATATCGATCCTTTTATCATTATGTAGTGCATTTCTTTGTCTTTATGGGCTTTGTTTTAAAGTCTGTTTTGTCTGATATGAGTATTGCTACCTCCACTTTCATGTCATTTCCATTTACTTGAAATAATCTTTTTCCATTCCCTCACTTTAAATCTATGCCTGTGTTTTGCCCTAAAGTGTCTCTTTTAGGCAACATAACTGTAGGTTCTTTTTTTTTTTTAATTATCCAGTCTGCCACTGTTTGTCTTTTGATTGGATCATTTAGTCCATTGACATTTAGAGTAATTACTGATATGTATGTATTTATGACTATTTTAAACCTTGTTTTCCAGTTGAATTTGTATTTTTCTTCGTTCCTTTCTTCTTTTTATTTTTCCTTTTATTGTTTGATGGCTTTCTTTTGTATTATACTTGAGTTCTTTTCTTACTGATTTTTGTGAGTCTATTATATGTGTTTGATTTGTGGTCACCCTGGTTATCAAGTATGTTAACCCATAACTGTATCTACTTGCTTTAGACTGATAGTCATGTAAGCTTAAACACATTCTAAAAAATATACATTTTCTTATTCTCCTCCCCCACATTTTGTGATTTTGATATCTTGTTTTAAATTTTTATGTTTATCCTTTTGCTGATAATTGTAATTATAATTGCTTTGACAATTTTTTGATTTTTTAAGCCTATGTACTGGCTTATTTAAGTAATCTTCAATCCTTTTATGTATTTGCCTTTCCTGTTGTGATAGTCCTTTTCCTATAGAGTCATACTTCTTTTCTATTTTGAAAAGACCTTTCAATATTTCTTTTAGGATAGGTTTAGTATTGCTGTATTGTTTTAGTTTTTTGCTTGCCTGAGAAATTCTTTCTTCTTCTTTTCTAAATGATAATCATGCTGGGCAGCGTATCCTAGGTTGCAGGGTTTTTCCATTTCAGGACTTTGAATATATCTTGCCATTCCCTTCTGGCCTGCAAAGTTTCTGCAGAGGAATCAGCTGGTAACCTTATGTTGTTGTCATTGTTTAGTCACTAAATCATGTCCAACTCTTGCAACCCCATGAACTGTGGCCCACTCAGCTCCTCTGTCCATGGGATTTTCCAGGCAAGAATACTGATGTGGGTTGCCATTTCCTTCTCTAGGGGATCTTCCTGACCCAGGGGTCGAACCTGGTCTCCGGTGCTGGCAGGTGAATTCTTATCACTGAGCCACCAGGAAAGTACTAACAACCTTATGGGGATTCCCTTTTAACTGATTGTTTGTTTTTCTTTCACTGCCTTTAGAATCCTCTCTTTATCTTGAACTTTGCCACTTAAATTTTGATATATCTCAGTGTGGGTCTGTTTGGGTTCATCTTGTTGGGGACCCTTTGTACTTCCTATTCCTGGATATCTGTTTCCTTTTATAGGTTTGGGAAGTTTGCAGCCATAATTTCTTCAAATACATTTTTGATTCCCTTTTCTCTTTCTTTACATTCTGGTATCAGTACTAGTCCCTCATCCTGCTTGGCAGCGGTCAGCCCATGCACATTCCTCTAGGCAAATTCCAGGCCCCTGCACCTCCCTATACCTGACTAACCTACCAGCCAGTGAAGGAGGTTCCCAAGGTGAGCTAATCTTTCTTTCCTCATTCATGGCTTTTTCTTAGGGGGTGCAGGTCTCATCTTCATTTTCTTCATTTCCTTTTTTTTTCTCCTTTAGTCCTGCCCAGTTATGTGGGGTTCTTTCTTGCAGCTTTAGTTGCATGAGATCTGCCCACTTTCAGTTGGTATTCTGTGAGAATTGTTCCAGATTTAGATGTATTTTTGATGTACTTGTGGGGGGAGATGAACTCTATGTTCTTCTACTCTGCCATCTTGAACTCCTCCCTGACAATTTTTCAACATTTATTGTTAGTATACATAAATACAGTTCATTTTTATATATTGACCTTGTATCTTATGACCTTAAAAGACTCAATTATTTTAGTAGCTTTTTTTAAAAAAAAAGTTTTAGGATTTTCTATGTAGATGATTATGTTATCTAGGAATAATGACAGTTTTATTTCCTCTTTTCTAATTTGTATACTTTTTCTTATTTTGTTTTGTTTTTGTTGTATTTGAACTGGATAGAACCTCTAGTAGAATGTTGAATTGAAATGGTCAGAGCAGTTCTCCTTGCCTTGCTCTTGATTTTATTGGGGGAAATATTCAGCCATTTACCATTCACTGTGAAGTCAGTTTTAGATTTTTCTTACATGCCATTTCTAAATTTGAGAGAATTCTTTTCTATCAATAGTTTGCTGATGGATTTTATGATGAATATATGCTGGATTTTTTCAAATGCCTTTTCTGTATCGATTGAAGTAATCATTTAAAGTTTGTTGATATGGTGAAAAGTGAAAGTGGTAGTCACTCAGTTGTATTCAACTCTTTGCAACCCCATGGACTGTATCCCGCCAGTCTCCTCTGTCTATGGACTTCTCTAGGCAAGAATACTGGAGTGGGTTGCCATTCCCTTCTCCAGGGGATTTTCCCAACCCAGGGATCGAATCCAGATCTTCTGTATTGCAGGTGGATTCTTTACCATCTGAGCCACCAGGGAAGCTCTTAAAGCTATACCTACTCTTCCATTTTTTTAAAATCTATTGATATGATGTTTTTCCCCTACTGCTATACTAATATTTTCATTTTATCTTTTATCTACACTTCTGCCTCCTTGTTCATTCTTAATATTGTTGACTGGTGCCAGTTCTCTTATTGCTGCTGTTGCTGTTTAGTCTCTAAATGATGACCAATTCTTAAACGATGACCAATTCTTTGCGACTCCATGGACCATAGCCCACCAGGCTCCTCTGTCCATGGGATTTCCCAGGTAAGAATACTACAGTGTGTTACCATTTCCTTCTCCAGGGGATATTCCTAACTGAGGAATCGAACCAAAGTCTCCTGCATAGCAAGTAGATTCTTTACTGTCTGGGCCACCAGGGAAACCCCAAGTATTAGTTTTCTATTGCTGAAATATAAATTACCAAATACTTAATGGGTCAAAACAACACAAATTTATCTTCTTACAATTCTGGAGGTTTTCCTGGGCTAAAATCAAGGTGCTTGCAAGGATGTGTTTCTTTCTGGAGAGTCTGGGGGAGTATTCATTTCCTTGCATTTTCCAGCTTCTGGAGGCCACTGCGTTCCTTGGTTCATGGCCCCTTCCTTCCTCTTAAAGTCAGCAATGTCTTTTTTACATTGTATTACTCTGACCCTGACTCTTGCTTCTACTTGCCCCTTCTGCCTCCTGCTTCTACTTTTAAGAACCCTTGTGATTATATTGGGCCCACCCAGATAGTCCGAATAATCTACCTATTTTAAGGACAACTAATTAGCAACCTTAATTCTATCTGCTACCTTAATCCCACTTTGCCATGTAACCTAACACAGTCACAGGATGCACACATTTTTGTTTTGTTTTCCTTGGAATTATTATATTTTAAAAATATGCTTATTTTCCATGTTATCACCACCAATCCAAGTTCACACTATCAGTTGTCTACATTTCTTCTCAGTAATTCAGACATATATGATGTGGGTATGCTAAGTCACTTCAGCCATGTCCAACTCTTAGTGACCCTATGGATGGTAGCCCACCAGACTCTTCTGTCCATGGGATTCTCCAGGCAAGAATACTGGAATGGGTTGCCATGCCCTTCTCTAGGGGATCTTCCCCACCCAGGGATTGAACCCACATCTCTTATGTCTCCTGCATTGGCAGGTGGGTTCTTTAGAACTAACACCACTACTTTATTTTTATTATCATCTTTAAATTGCTCCTTGAGTTTTCTGTCCTACTACAGTCTTAACTGGTTTCTCACTTGGCTTTGTTCACAACTGTCATCCTGGAATAATTTATTTCCCTCAGAAGGTTGTTCTACTCCCTTGTAGCTTCCAAAATCGCTGTTAAGTATGAATCCATCCTGATTGCTGAACATTTATACTTTGTATCTCTTTCTCACATTCTTTCTCTAGTGTTCTGATGATACTGTGTCTTCTTGTGGATCTATTTTCATCCACTGTGCTGAGAACTCAATTTGCTCTTCCATTCTGAGATTTTTTTTTGAATTATTGTATTGGTGAAGTACTTCCTGCCACCCCCCATCTCTATCTCTGTCTCTCCTTCCCTCCTACAATTTAAATGTTGGCTTTCCAAAGCTTGTTTTTATAATTTCTTAACATTTTTTTTGTCTTGTATCTTCTTGTCTAATGTCTATATTTCAGAAGATATCTTCAACATTATCAACCAGCCCCTCTATTGAGTGTTTTATTTCATCTATCATGATTTTAATTTCTAATGTTTTTTAAAACTATTCTTTGAATTTTCTTTTCTTAAAGAAACTTGTTCTTTCTTTTTCCTGAATGCAAAAATCTTATCTGCTATCTCCAGTGATATTAATGACATAATTTATGTGCCTTTTATCTTTAGAGTCTTTGCTCTTGAAATTTATTTTCATTTTTAAAAAGCTTTTTATTTTGTATTGAGGTATAGTTGATTAACAGTATTGTGACAGTTTCAGGTGGGCAGCAAAGGGATTCAGCCATACATATATATGTATTCATTCTCTCCCAAATTTCCCTCCTATCAAGCCTGCCACATAACATTCAGCAGAGTTTCCTGCGCTATACAATAGGCCCTTATTGGTTGAAATTAATATTTAAAAATATTTGTTTTGTTGTTTATATTTTATGTCAGAGGCTTTCTTCATGGATCTTCTGTTCCTTGATTGTTTCCTTCTATTTGAAAGCTGATTGGGAATGCTGAGTGAAGAGGTTTAGTATCTGCTGAGGTTGTTTTGTTGAGAATTATGTTATCAAAGTTTTTTGGTCTTTTCTCTTGTACTGAGAAGATTCAACAGAAATTAATATTCTAAATGTCGTCCTTTAGTTCAGTTCAGATCAGTAGCTCAGTTGTGTCTGATTCTTTGCGACCCCACGGACTGCAGCATGCCAGGCTTCCCTGTCCATCACCAACTCCCGGAACCTACTCAAACTCATGTCCATCATGTCGGTGATGCCATCCAACCATCTCATCCTTTGTCTTCCTCTTCTCCTCCTGCCTTCAATCTTTCCCAGCATCAGGGTCTTTTCCAATGAGTCAGTTCTTCGCATCAGGTGGCCAAAGTATTGGAGCTTCAGCTTCAACATCAGTCCTTCCAATGCATATTCAGGACTGGTTCCTTTAGGATGGACTGATTGGATCTCCTTGCAGTCCAAGGGACTCTCAAGAGTCTTCTCCAACACAACAGTTCAAAAGCATCAATTCTTCTTTGCTCAGCTTTCTTTATAGTCCAACTCTCACATCCATACATGACTACTGGAAAACCCATAACTTTGACTAGATGGACCTTTGTTGGTAATGTCTCTGCTTTTTAATATGCTGTCTAGGTTGGTCATAGCTTTTCTTCAAGGAGCAAGTGTCTTTTAATTTCATGGCTGCAGTCACCATCTTCCTTGGAAGATACAAATCTAATTTCTTATATTCTGAATAGCAAATAAGGTGTCTTGTGAAATGTTGCTTTTTGTCATATCTCCCTGTATCATTGTCCTTGTTGGTTTGTCAATTAAAATTAATCCTTCTACTCCCACTGTTAAGGCCTCAGAACAAAGCAAGAGCAAATGCTTATGTTTGGCTATTTTAATTGGAAGAACTCTTAATATTTAAAAAAATATTATAGTTTATAAGTTCTTGTGTATTTCTGTATCAGTTCAGTTCAGTTCACTTGCTCAGTCGTGTCCGACTCTTTGCGACCCCATGAATTGCAGCACGCCAGGCTTCTCTGTCCATCACCAACTCCCAGAGTCTACCCAAACCCATGCCCATCGAGTCGGTGATGCCATCCAACCATCTCATCCTCTGTCGTCCCCTTCTCCTCCTGCCCCCAATCCTACCCAGCATTAGGGTCTTTTCCAATGAGTCAACTCTTCGCATGAGGTGGCCAAAGTATTGGAGTTTCAGCTTCAACATCAGTCCTTCCAATGAACACCCAGGATTGATCTCTTTTAGGATGGATTGATTGGATCTCCTTGCAGTCCAAGGGACTCTCAAGAGTCTTCTCCAACGCCACAGTTCAAAAGCATCAATTCTTCGGCGCTCAGCTTTCTTCACCGTCCAACTCTCCCATCCATACATGACCACTGGAAAAACCATAGCCTTGACTAGACGGACTTTTGTTGGCAAAGTAATGTCTCTGCTTTTAAATATGCTATCTAGGTTGGCCATAACCTTCCTTCCAAGGAGTAAGCGTCTGTATAGTTATTTGTTAATAGTTATTTTTTTCTTTTCAAAGTCAGTAGGTGGTAAACTCTTTTAGTTTAGTATGTATGCAAGTGGCTTTCATGTGCCACTGCTATTATACAATGGTTTAAATTTGTATAAGATTTTATTTATTTACTTATTTGTTTGCAGTCATCATTATTCTATACTCAACACTTTCTACCTCTGGAATCATGCATGTCATTAGTCTTGGCTGGAGTTTCTAAGTCTGTTCTCTAGGTCTTTTAACTTCCCTTTTATTGTATCAGTTTCTTTTATCTCTTAGTGTTTCATTCTGAGTCTGTTTCTCAATTTTTTTTTCTTTGGCCATACCCAATTGAGAGCTTATGCTGTCTTTTGAGCTTTTATTTCAGAGTTTACAGTCTTGATTTACAAGATTTCTATTTTTTTAATGTCTACCATTTTTGATTCACAGCTTTTTAATAAACTCTTGCTCTTGCTTTTCATAAACTTAATCCTTCAGTTCTTTGTGGATGCTAAGCATTTATTTTCAAGTCCTTTTTCAAATTATATTATTTCTCTGAGACTGTAACCTCATATTTGTTGAATTTGTTTACTTGTTTTTCAAGATTGCTTTTGTAGTCTTAGAATTTTAACTTGTTACAAGTTTACCATAAATAGGGAAAATCATAGTTATTCTGTCTGCTTTTCTTATCCCTTTTAATTCTTGCTGGATTATGTTTTATTTGCTCAGTCCTCAGTTCAGGACCAATTCTTATGTTGGCAGCTTGAGCTATTGTTCCATGAGGATATCAAAGGTCTAATTTTCGAGCCAGTGGGTGGTGTGATGCAAGTCTTGGTTTTATAGCTATTTCTACTACTTCCTACCACTTTGGCAATACCTCAGTTGCCAAGCTGAGCTGCTACAGTCATCATAGCATATTAAAGGTCACTATGCATAGACAGGAAATCCCTGCCTCACCTCATGATTTCCTGTCATGACCTAACTTCACTATACTTCCACACATTCAATACTATTGGTTTATGTTACCCCCATAGGAGTTGAACTCCTGGATGCCTCTGTGTGTTTCCTAGTAGGTGGGTAACTTTAGTCTCCTCTGTTGCTAAGTTTGTTTTTTTTTGTTTCAGCTCTATGAACATGTTCCTCTTTTTCTTTTATTTACTATTTTAAGCAATTGTGGTTATGTTTTTATTTTAAAAATATGTTTTGTGATTTAGCTGTCATTACTATATTTTATGTTTGAAGCTTAGACAGGATGTTTTTCCCATGTGAACCTACAGTGCTAACTTGACATGATGATCCCTTGGAATTTTTAGATGGCTTGTTGTTCAGTCCCCAGTCGTGGCCGAGTTTTTGTGACCTCATGGACTACAGCATTCCAGGCGTCCCTATCTTCCCTTCACTATCCCTTCACTATCTCCTGGAGTTTGCTCAAATTTATGTCCATTTAGATGTCTACTAATGTTTTTTTTTCCAAAAAATGGCTACTCACTGTTTGAGACCATGGTTATAAAGAATTCTCACTGATTAGTTTTCCATCCTTAATCTGTAATCATAGATTCTAACATTCATATATCAGTATATGGGTATCACTTTCAGTTGTGAAGCAATGGAGGGATGGATCCACTCAGGTTGGGTGAGGCAAGCAGATATTTTTGACTGTGAAGGCAGGAACATTGGACTTGACTAAAACTGGGGCCCCAGCCTGATAGTAAAGAAATTTCTGTAGGACAGGTGGGCAGCAATGGTTACCTCAGCAGGAGAGACTTTCTGTGAAGCTAGGTGGAAGAGATACTAGGAATGTGGAAAAAGTCATGGCAATCCTCGTCTTGTTTCTGATCTTAGAGGAAATGCCTTCAGTTTTTCACCATTGTACATGATGTTTGCTGGTTGGTCATATATGGTCTTCATTATGTTGAGGTATGTTCCTTCTGTGTTGGCTTTCTGGAGAGTTCTTATCATAAATGGATGTTGAATTTTATCAAAAGCTTTCTCTGTGTCTATTGAGGGCAGTTGGTAAAAAATCTGACTGCAATGCAGGAGATCCTGGTTCGATTCCTGGGTCAGGAAGATCCCCTGGAGAAGGCATAGGCTACCCAGTCCAGTATTCTTTGGCTTCCCTTGTGGCTCAGCTGGCAAAGAATCCGCCTGCAATGCAGGAGACCTGGGTTGGGAAGATCCCCTGGAGAAGGGAAAGGCTACCCACTCCAGTATTCTAGCCTGGAGAATTCCATGGACTGTATAGTCCATGGGGTTGTGAAGAGTTGGACACGACTGAGCAACTTTCACATTGAGGGCAGACTTGCTGCCCCACCCCACGCCCACAACTGGCTAGGAGCATATCTAGCAGCCATGGGAGGAGACTACACTGTAAAAACCCAAAGAACATCAGAAGTGACACATCAGTGCTCACGGATTCATAGGCTCCAGCTGATGCCAATTCCATGCCCGCCCTGACTGATGTCTAGGTGACATCATTTAGCTGAACCAGACCTGGTGAGGCTGCTGTGGCAGGGGCCATACCCTGGATGCTTCCAGAGCAGCCAAATGAGCAGCCCTGGCAGCAGGGTGCAGGCCATCTCTAGAGTGAAACAGGCGGGGACCTATTGGAATCCACCGAGCATCATATCTGTGGCACACTGCTGTGTCTGGAGTGAACAAAGGCGGGCCCAGCAGAATCTGCCCGGCATCACTGGCTGTGCACTGCCGCATCTGGAGTGACCAGAGGGGGGTCCATTGGCATCTCCTGGGCATCAGCCCTGGTGTGGTGGAGTGTAAGCTACCATAAGAGTGAACCCAGGTTGTGGACCCATCCACAATCCAGCCGGTCATCACCTGCGCCCAGCAGGTGGTGGCAGTAGGAACCGGCCATTGCCCTATAGCAGGCCAAAACAATTTCCTGACAAATGGCAATGTGACCTTTTGGACAGAGATTTGAAGGTGGTGCTGGTGTGGATACTGGTGAATTGCTGGTGTCAAATCACATTTAACACCAGCAAATGTGGACATTTGACACCACCAGATTTTGGAGTGTCCCACTGCTAATACTCAAAAACCCTTTGCTGAATTTGGAATTCTGAAGAAGGTGGCTGCGCCATACCACCCATCTGGTCACAGTTTCCGAATAGCTGAAGTGCTCTCTGAGTGGAATGCAGATCCACTAAAAGCTATGAAACTGTACAGTAGTGTCCCTTTGGATGGCTGCCCCAGGAACATTCAGCTTGTTGCCTCACAGATTGACATGAAGTACAGATCTGTGCAGAGTATAAATTAGATGGATAACTAGAAACTGTGCTTTGAGAGGTTTCAGTGGCATTAGTGGCACCAGTGTTGCTGAGTCTAAGCTCTTACTGTTCACCATCGCACAAGACAATAAATCGAGAGAAGAGCTGTTAGGGGAAGGAAGAGCTGCCTTATTCCAAGAGCCAGCAGACCAGGAAGATGGTTGACTAGTATCCCAAAGAACCGTCCTGTGGGGGTTGGATGCTTTTTTGTTTAATAGAACAAAGAGGGAGAGGTGAGGTGGTAAAGTAGGAAAGATGATGAGTTGTTGCAAATATTTCCTAGTTCCAGCTAGACTCCAGAGAGGATGTGTTCATTTCTTCTTTTCTGTGGTCATTCACCAGTGTGCCTTGTCAGGATATTTCCTGTGAGCTTAAACAAAGGTGTATTTTAACTTAACACTCAGGCACGGGAGGCAGAGTTGTTGGAGATGAGCCATTATGTATACTTTAAGCTATAGGCAATATCCTTTTAGTGGTTAACTTGTAGTGAAAGCAGTAAAACACAAAGGTTAAAGTAGAAGAAATGGATCCACTATGGAGTCAGACCTGGGGTAGAGGCAGATGCATTGTCGGGAATTCAAAGCACCAATTTTCTATAGAGGAGTTGGATGCCCAGCTGGACACATAAAATACAAGAATGGACACCAGTTAATCAGACCGGCAAATCTGGGTGTGGTCCAGGACCCAGATGTCTCAATGGTGCTCCCTGGTGGCAGGGGGTGACAGAATGGGGCTATGTGGCCAGTGATGGATTTATTTTTTTTTATTTTAAAATAGGGTTTAACATTCATGTAAAGTCTTCTTTTTCTGTACTTTTCTTTAATTCTGAAACAGACCTGTTTTGTACTGATTTATTTTTGGAGTAAATTTTTCTGGTTGCTGTTGTGGCAAAGGTGGTGTTTTCACCTTTGCCATAATAGAATCTATGCTCAGTTGCTGCAGTCATGTCCAACTCTTTTGTGACCCTATGGATTGTAGCCTGCCAGGCTCCTCTGTCTGTGGGATTTCCCAGGCAAGAATACTAGAGTGGGTTGCCATTTCTGCCTCCAGAGGATCTTCCTGATCCAGGGATTGAAGCGTCTCATGCATTGGCAGGCAGATTCTTTACCACTGCACAAACCTGGGAGGCCCATAATACAATATAAATGTATGTAATTAAATTAACAATACATTAAAGGATCATACACCATGATCAAGTGGGATTTATCCCAGGGTTTCAAAGAGTTCAGAATAACTGAAAATGCCCAACATGGAGTCAAACACTTGAATGGCACCCAGCAGAGGGCAATATGGAGAACAAGAAAATAAAAGGGAAAGGAGAGTACTGGCTTCAGATTTAAAGTGATGGAGACATGGGAGTGACGCCTGAGCTGGGAGCAGGGCCAGCCCAAATGTTGCTGAGGGCGCAGAGGTGATCACCCTGGGCAGAGATGAAGAGCAGGTGGGCGATGCACCCATAAACATGTGAACCACACACAGTGCCATTAAGTCCAAGAGGAGAACCCCTTCGCTTGATGTGATTGTGCTGTCTGGACTAGCAGCCTGCGAGCCTGAGGGTGAAGAGGCTGATGCAGAATGCCTTGAAACAGACCATGAGGCCTTCATGAAAAGCAGTCCTGCAGAACGAAAACGGATCATTAAGTGATTAAAACAAGAGTTAAGATTAGAAGAAGCAAAACTCATTTTATTGAAAAAGTTATAGCAGAGTAAAATATAAAAGGAAACCAAGAACCAAACAGATATTTCTGCAAAGAACACATGCAAATGGCTAATAAACACATGAAAAGATGCTCAACATCACTCATTATCAGAGAAATGCAAATCAAAACCACAGTGAGGTACCATCTCACGCTGGCTAGTCAGAATGCCTGCCATCAAAAACTCTACAAACAATAAAGGCTGGAGAGGGTTTGGAGAAAAGGGAACCCTGTTACACTGTTGGTGAGAATGCAGACTGGTACAGCCACTATGGAGAACAGTGTGGAGATTGCTTAAAAAACTGGGAATAGAACTGCCATATGACCCAGCAATCCCACTGCTGGGCATACACACCGAGGAAACCAGAATTGAAAGAGACACGTGTACCCCAATGTTCATCGCAGCACTGTTTACAATAGCCAGGGCATGGAAGCAACCTAGATGTCCATCAGCAGACGAATGGATAAGGAAGCTGTGGTACATATACACAATGGAATATTACTCAGCCATTAAAAAGAATGCATTTGAATCAGTTCTAATAAGGTGGATGAAACTGGAGCTAATTATACACAGTGAAGTAAGCCAGAAAGAGAAACACCAATACAGTATATTAACGCATACATATGGAATTTAGAAAGATGGTAACAACGACCCTATATGTAAGACAGTAAAAGAGACACAGATGTAAAGAACAGACTTTGAACTCTGTGGGAGAAGGCGAGGGTGGCATGATCTGAGAGAATAGCATTGAGACATGTATATTATCATATGTGAAACAGATCGCCAGTCCAAGTTTGATGCATGAGACAGGGTGCTCAGGTCCGTTGCGCTGGGATGACCCTGAGGGATGGGATGGGGAGGGAGGTGGGAGTGGGTTTCAGGATGGGGGGACACAAGTGCACCCGTGGCTGATCCATGTTGATGTATGGCAAAAGCCACCACAATACTGTAAAGCAATTAGCCTCCAATTAAAATAAATTAATTAAAAATAAAATAAAATATTCACAAATATGGGGGAAGAAAAGGCAACCAGAATCCCAGAGGCTCCACTGAGAGTTCCCTGACTACCCCTGCCCTGCTTGTACAGGGCACCCAGATCATTCTTTCTGGCAAGCCATTGCTTTAGACCTCTTTGATTCAGATGCTGTGTTCGTGACAACCCAAGACCCCTCGGTCCACTGTGGGCACAGATGTCCTTGTAGTTAGGACCATAGGGCACCCGCTTGTCAGAAAGGTGACAGCAAATCCACAGGAAACAACATTCCGGGGTGGGCCACAGCAAGTCTTTGCTGGCTCCCCAGGCATCCGTGCACATTCAGGGACAGAGGATCCAGCAGGGCCTCTCTGTGTCTCCAACGTCCCCAGCGCTAGTCTGCTTGTCAGTATCCCACAGCCATCCTCACCAGCCCTATACAACAGCCACCTCTGCTCAGGCCAACTGCACCCCCAACAGCGTACCTCCGTGGTCACTTCTGCTGATTTTGCAGTCAGCCGGCAGGTGGCAGCCAAGCTTGCCTGAGAGTAACCGCTGCTTTAAGTCCCTCCTCCCAAACCGCCCCCTCCCACTGCAAAACGAACTTCCTGCCCAGCGTGGCCAACGATGAGTCCATCTATGTGGTTGGCCTGGAGGAGGTGGTGCCGAACCTGCTGGAGACGCAACCGGGCAGGATATGGTGCTGTCCTGGGGGCCCTACTTCTATGAATACTCCAAAATGGACTTCTCGTGCCGCTGGTGGGAGGAGAAGGGCGGCGCCATCATGTATGAGGACTGCAATGGCGTCCAACCAGAAGAAGGCGCTCAACTTGGAGCAGCACCTGAAGACCGCCTTCCGTAAAGCCGTCTGTGTTTTTTCACCCGGATTCCTTTCTTCGGGGGTCCCCAACCTCCAGATTATGGACAGGCACCTATTCCTGGCAAGTTAGGAACCCGCGCTGCACAGCAGGAGGTAAGCAGCCAGGGGAAAGCTAAGCTTCTCCACTTGCATTTACAGCCATACCCTTCTCCCTTCTCTAATTATATCCTGAGCTCCGCTTTCTATCAGATCAGTGGGGACATAATTAATATGTAATGTGCTTTCTGCTTGAATAATCCCAACCCCCTCCATGAAAAAATTGTCTTGCATGAAACCAAACCCTGGTGCCAAAAACGTCGGTGATCACTGCTTTTCAATCCATTTTTCTCAGTTTTGAGAAAGAAACTGTCTTGCTCTTCTGGAGTGGGTGTATCTATGCCATGTGTTTGCAAAAAGTATCTCATTGTCATAAGTGGCATTTTAACTGTATTAATACCCCAACAGAAAAAAGTAAATAGTCTTAGAACTCAGTCTCCTCTCTACTGTGAGAGTGATTTCACTCTCCTTTCTGAATGCCTCTTCAGATACATCAGTAAGTGGTATAGGCTCAGAAGCATTTGGGGATCCTGGGCCATAACCATGCTACAATGCTCCTAGTTATTTGCTGAGTGGCAGCTGGAAGCTGAAATTGATAAATATAAAGATAACCTTCCTCTGTTTTTGTGTCCAGTCTTCAGATTTCCCATTTTTAGATACAGGGAGGTTGGCCAAAGAGTGTGCATTGCATATTCCTGTTTGTAAATCCTGCATCTTGGGGACAGACTACAAATCCACCAATCCTTCATCTGTCTGCCTGCAGCCCCAGGGACCTCTACTGACAGTAGCTCTTTGGATGAGAAGCAGGACACCACAGTTGGCAAGGTGCATGTTTTTTAGTCTGAGTTCTGAGTTGGAAGGGGATATGAGTTAGTGAACTCTTAGAATACTTGTTGTTCTTCAGTTGCTACGTTGTGCTGACTCTTTGTGACCCCATGGACTGCAGCATGCCAGGCTTCCCTTTCCTTCACTATCTCCCGGAGTTTGCTGAAACTCATGTCCATTGAGTCATTGATGCCATCCAATCATCTCATCCTGTCTCCCCCTTCTCCTCCTGCCTTCTATCTTTCCCAGCATCACGGTCTTTTCCAGTCAGTCAGTTCTTTGCATCACATGGCCAAAGTTTCGCAGCTTCAGCTTCAGCATCAGTCTTTCCAAAGAATATTCAGGGATGACTTCCTTTAGGATTGTCTGGCTTGATCTCCTTGCTATCTAAGTGACTCTCAAGAGCCTCCTCCAGCACCACAATTTGAAGGCATCAGTTGTTCAGTGTTCAGCCTTCTTTATGGTCCAACTCTTACCTCCATACATGACTACCAGAAAAACCATAGCTTTGACTAGAAGGACCTTTGTTAGCAAAGTGATGTCTTTGCTGTCTAGGTTTGTCATAGCTTTCCTTCCAAAGAGCAAGCATCTTTTAATTTCATGGCTGCAATCACCATCTGCAGTGATTTTGGAGCCCAATAAAATAAAGTCTGTCACTGCTTCCACTTTTTCCCCTTTTATTTACCGTGAAATGATGGGGCCAGATGCTGGGATCTTAGTTTTTTGAATGTTGAGCTTCAAGTCAGGTTTTTCACTCTCTTCTTTCACTCTCCTCAAGAGACTCTTTAGTTCCTCTTCACTTTCTGCCATTAGAATGGTATCACCTGCATATCTGAGGTTGTTGATATTTCTCCTGGCAATCTTGATTCTAGCTCGTAATTCATCTAGCCTGGCATTTTGCCCAATGTATTCTGCATATAAGTTATATAAGCAGGGTGACCATATATAGCATCGTTGTACACCTTTCCCAATTTTGAACGAGTCTGTCGTTCCATGTCTGGTTTTAACTGTTGCTTCTTGACTTACATACAGGTTTGGCAGGAAACAGGTAAAGTGATCTGGTACTCCCATCTCCTTAAGAATTTTCCACAGTTTGCTGTGATCCACACTGTCAAAGGCTTTAGCATAGTCAGTGAAGGAGAAGTAGATGTTTTTCTGGAACTCCCTGGCTTTCTCTGTGATCCCACGAATCTTGACAATTTGATCTCTGGTTCCTCTGCCTTTTCTAAAACCAGCTTGTACATCTGGAAGTTCTCAGTTCACGTGTTGCTGAAACCTAACTTGAAGGATTTTGAGCATAACCTTGCTAGCATATGAAATGAGCTCAAATGTATGGTAGTTTGAACATTTTTTGGCATTGCTCTTCTTTAGGATTGGAATGAAGACTGACATTTTCCAAGGTTTAAACAAGGAAAGACATGATAAAATTTGCATTTTCTAGGGTAATTCTGACGGCAGAGAATGGATTAGCTTTCAAGGAAGTCAAAAGTAGATATGGAGAGAGGATTAGGTGATAGAGAAATAGCCTTGGGTCTCACTCTATGGTGGTTTCAGAGGGGATGGAGAAAAGTGAGTAGAGGAGAGAGATATTTAGAAGATAAAGGAGATCAGTCCTGGGTGTTCACTGGAAGGACTGATGTTGAAGCTGAAACTCCAATACTTTGGCCACCTGATGCGAAGAGCTGACTCATTTGAAAAGACCCTGATGCTGGGAAAGATTGAGGGCAGGAAGAGAAGGGGACGACAGAGGATGAGATGGCTGGATGGCATCACTGACTCAATGGACGTGAGTTTGGGTAAACTCTGGGAGTTGGTGATGGACAGAGAGGCCTGGGGTGCTGCATTCCATGGGGTCGCAAAGAGTCGGACACGACTGAGTGACTGAACTGAAGATCGGAGAGAACTGATCAAGAGGTAGGAAAGTATACCTCCCTCAGAGGGTTGTTATGTGGCTTAAATGATTTAATAAAAATACAGTGCTCACAACAGTGCATGATATAGACCACATTTCTTTAGTTTTAAGAAGCACATTTTCTCCCATATTTTAATATTTCTGAAATCAGGACAAATCTTACCTATCAGTGACGTACTATTATTTACTTGGTGGCACTTCTGTTTTCTTTGTGATATGTAAAGTATTGATGTGTCAAAATCAATGGCATCTTGCTGCTGCTGCTGCTGCTGCTGCTGTCGCTTCAGTCGTGTCCGACTCTGTGTGACCCCATAGACGGCAGCCCACCAGGCTCCCCCATCCCTGGGATTCTCCAGGCAAGAATACTGGAGTGGGTTGCCATTTCCTTCTCCAGTGCATGAAAGGGAAAAGTGAAAGTGAAGTCGCTCAGTCGTGTCCGACTCTTAGCAACCCCATGGACTGTAGCCTACCAGGCTCCTCCGTCCATGGGATTTTCCAGGCAAGAGTACTGGAGTGGGGTGCCATTGCCTTCTCCCCAATGGCATCTTAGATTGAATGAAGTGTAGTAATGTTTGCTGCTAACAATATTGTTTATTATTATTGCTAATATTCTGAAAAAATCTAGCAAGAGCTAAGCTCAGGCACATAGATATATAACAAATACAAAACTGCCTAAAATAAGGGATATAATGGAGTGACAGAGTGTACAGAGAAAGTACAATCAATGAACGTATACTTACCAGTTGGGAAAAACTGACTTTCATTATGGGAGTGCTTCTTAGAAGTGAGATAGAATCTCGTCCATTCCTTTCCCGTGCGTTAGCTTTCCACGGGGCTTGGTACAGAGTAAAACTGAGTGTAAAAACATTATTTAAAAATTATAAAAAAGAGCTGAGTGTGAAAGTGGGAAGAGTTGACTATGAAAGACTTGATTTCCTTTGGGAGTTAATCAGTTCACCTGTACTTGTGGACACACAGCAACCTAAGCAGTTTGATGTTAGAGTGCTTCTTGTAAAGATTGAATATCTCTTAATCCCAGAAGAAGATTAACCCTGTCTTCCCTACAGCTTCCTTTACACACTAAGCATAGCTATAGTTTCTTAACAAGAATTTAATCCTCACAATCAATAAAGTAACTGACTGTATGACCAATTTCACTTGATGAAAATGTAAGGTCACACACAATTATTCTTATCAAATATGAACCTGCATCTGCATGACTCCAGAATCTTTCTCCTATACCATGCTATATCTTCAAATGTCTTTCACTAAATGCCTTTTCGTGAAAGGGTAAAATTTGATCTGTTTTTGAACAGCCTTAAAGCTTTTCAATTACTCAACCACCATTTTTTGGTTGCTTATATGCCAGGCATTATGTAGGGAGCAGGAGATGAAGGAATGAACTAAATAGAACAAGGATCTTGCTCTTATGGAATTTGTAATCCAGTAGGAGAAGATAGAGGAGATGTAAAAGAGGTGAGTTTGATCCCTGGGTCAGGAAGAGCCCCTGGAAGAGGGCATAGCAGCCCACTCCAGTATTCTTGCCTGGAGAGTCCCATGGACAGAAGAGCATGGTGGGCTACAGTCCATGGGGTCACAAAGAGTTGGACATGACTGAAGTGACTTAGCACACATGTACAGGAGAAGACAGACTATGTGATATTAATTGCACAAATAAAATAATTGAAAATTATGAGAAGTAATAGGGAGGAAACACAAAATTCTTTGATAGAGGAAAACAGAGGACACCTAACTAGATGGGACAACTCAAGATAGCCTTTCTAAGAAGACGGCAAGATAGGGGCATAGAGTAGGAATATAGAGATTTTAATGTGGGCAGATCTCCAACTGGGGAAGTAAAATCAGAAACCAGGAGAGCAATTTAAAGGGTATTGCACTACACTGGAGAACCTGGCAATCACCACTTTGGCCAGTTGATCAAACTTAACATCACAACATAAAAAATCATGTGTTCCCTGTTGTGATACATTAGAAAGGACACAAAATTGATGATGTGCTGTTCTTGCCAAAACCCCATAAACCCAGTATATTCATGAGAAAACATTACACAAACTCAAACTGAGAAACATTCTACAAAATAATTGGTCTTTTTTTTTTTCTTCAAAAATGTCAATGTCATGAAAAACAAAGACATTTGGGAAATATCCCAGATTAAAGGAGAATAAAGAGATTTGACAACTAAATGTGAATATGATACTAGATTGGATCCTATACTGGGAAAAATAACTATAAAGGACATTATTGGGAAAATTGGTGGAATTTGAATATGGACTCTATATTAGATAATAGTATTTTATCAATGATAAATTTCTTCATTTTGATAATTCTATGTAAGTTGTAATGTGTGTCTGTATGCACGTGCTCAGTCATGTCCGACTCTTTGCGACCCCATGGATTCTAGCCCACCAGGCTCCTCTGTCTATGGGATTCTCCAGGCAAGAATACTGGAGTGCGTTGCCATTTCCTACTCCAGGGGATCTTCCTGACCCAGGGATCAAACCCATATCTCCTGCATTAGCAGGCAGATTCTTTACCACTAGCGCCACCTGTGAAGACCAATGAATAGTAATATAAGAGTATGATAATGCTCTTTGTGAAGCATGCAATAAAATATTTATAGATATAGAGTTCAGTTCAGTTGCTCAGTCGTGTGCGACTCTTTGCGACCCCATGGAGTGCAGTACGCCAGGCCTCCCTGTCCATCACCAGCTCCTGGAGTTTACCCAAACTCATGTCCATTGAGTCTGTGATGCCATGCAACCATCTCATCCTCTGTCGTCCCCTTCTCCTGCCCCCATTCCTTCCCAGCATCAGGGTCTTTTCCAATGAGTCAACTCTTCGCATGAGGTGGCCAAAGTATTGGAGTTTCAGCTTCAACATCAGTCCTTCCAATGAACACCCAGGACTAATCTCCTTTAGGATGGACTGGTTGGATCTCCTTGCTGTCCAAGGGACTCTCAAGAGTCTTCTCCAACACCACAGTTCAAAAGCATCAGTTCTTCGGCACTCAGCTTTCTTTCTAGTCCAGCTCTCATATCCATACATGACTACTGGAAAAACCATAGCCTTGACTAGATGGACCTTTGTTCGCCAAGTAATGTCTCTGCTTTTTAATATGCTGTCTAAGTTGGTCGTAACTTTCCTGCCAAGGAATAAGCGTCTTTTAATTTCTTGGCTGCAGTCATCCTCTACAGTGATTTTGGAGACCCCAAAATAAAGTCTGTCACTGTTTCCACTGTTTCCCCATCTATTTGCCCTGAAGTGATGGGACAGGATGCCATGATCTTAGTTTTCTGAATGTTGAGCTTTAAGCCAACTTTTTCACTCTCCTCTTTCACTTTCGTCAAGAGGCTCTTTAGTTCTTCACTTTCTGCCATAAGGTTGGTGTCACCTACATATCTGAGGGTATTGATATTTCTCTCAGCAATCTTGATTCCAGCGTGTGCTTCATCCAGCCCAGTGTTTCTCATGATGTACTCTGCATATAAGTTAAATAAGCAAGATGACAATATACAGCCTTTACCTGGGGCCAAACTATGGTGGAGGTAATGAAGATAATGGTGACCTCCTTCAAAAGATCCCATGCATATACTGCTACACTCAGTGCCCCCAACCCTGAAGCTGGCCACCACCAACCCATGCCTCCGTTGGGGAGAGGTTCAGTGTGGCAAATGTTTATAATTGATGACTCTGGATAGTTAGTGTGTTCTCTTCTTGAAAGTTATTGAAAATTTTAAGTTGTTTCAAAGTAAAAAAGCAAAAACAAAGAAAACAGTTAAATAAAAGTGGAATAGGGAGGTTGTGGTGGGGTAGTTTATCATAGTGTTGCAGAAACAGCATGGAAGTGGAGCAATGGGAAGGTAGAATTGGACGCATTTGGGGCACCATTTAAAAGTAAAATGGGCAGAAATGGTTGATGGTGTAGATATCATAGATAATATAGAAGGAACTGAGTAATTGGTATTGAAAGAGGCAGTAATGGCGTAGAGTTCACATTTATAAAGTTATTTATGTGTTTTTCGACCATGGCCAAGTAACTGAACCTCTAAGACTCAGTTTCTAATGTATAAAATGAGGATAATGCTATATATTCATGGAGATGTGACAAGATTAAAATTACATTGGCAAAACATTTGTATGTTAGTATTCATTGAGTCTGGGGATGCTGCAAGGAAAAGCCTTCGACATTTTGCCATTAAGTGTGACATTTGCTGTAAATTTTTTGTTGATCTATTTTATCAGATTAAAGAACTTTCTTTCCATTTCTAGTTTGCTAACGATTTTAATTAGGAATGGCTATTGCATGAAAAGCATTTGATAAAATCCACCAATTGAAATGATAATATGAATTTTCTCTTTAATGTTATTATTTTGAGTTATATTGATTTTTCAAATATTAAAGCTTGCATTCTTGAAATGAATCCAACTTAGTTACAACATATTATTCTTTTCATATACTGTTGGATTTGGTTAAGTAATGTTTTGTTTAAATATTTTACATGTATGTTCATTAGAGGTATTGGCCTGTAAAGCCTTTTTATGTTCTGGTCAAATTTTGGTGTGAAGGAAATTCTGATCTCAGAATACAGTTTTATTCTGTGGATTCAGTTGTATAAGGATGATGTTATATCTTTGTTCAGTGTTTGGTAGAAAGTGATAATGAAGTCATCAATGCCTTTTTTTAAAATTTATAATTTGAAGTATAGTTGATTTATAATGTGTTTGTTTTCAGTGTACAGCAAAGTGATTCAGTTACATATGTATGTATCTCTATCTCAGATTCTTTTCCCCCATAGGTTATTATAAAATACTGAGTATAGTTCCCTGTGCTATACAGTAGGTCTTTATTAGTTACCCATTTTATATATAGTAGTGTATATATGTCAGTCCCAATCTCCCAATTTATCCCTTCCCCCACCTTTCCCCTTTGGTAACCGTAGGTTTGTTTTCTGTTTGTGAGTCTATTTTGTAAATAACTTCATTTGAACTTTTTTTTTAGATTCCACATATAAATGAAATCATAGATATTTATCTTTCTCCGTCTCTGACTGATTTCATTTACTATGATAATCTCTAGGTCTATCCATGTGGCTGCAAATGGTATTATTTCATTCTCTTTTATGGCTGAGTAATGTTTTCTCACTTTCTTTATCCATTCATCTGTTGATGGACACTTAGGGTTGCTTCCATGTCTTGACATTGTAAATAGTGCTGCAGTGAATATTGGGGTGCATGTATCTTTTCAAATTATGATTTTCTTCAGATATATGCCTAGGAGTGAGATTGCAGGATTGTATGGTAACTCTATTTTTAGTTTTTTGTGGAACCTCCATAGTGTTCTCCATAGTAGGCAACACCAATTTACATTCCCACCAACAGGGTAAGAGGGGTCCCTTATCCACACCCCCTCCATCATTTATAGTTTGTAGACTTTTTGATGATGGCCATTCTGACTGGTGTGAGTTGATACCTCATAGTAGTTTTGATTTGCATTTCTTTAATAATTAGTGATATTGAGCATCTTTTCATGTGCCATCTGTATGTCTTTGCAGAAATGTCTGTTTAGGTCTTCTGCCCATTTTTTGGTTGGGTTGTTTGTTTTTTTGTTTTTGAGTTTTATGAGCTGCTAGTATATTTTGGAGATCAATCTCCTGTTAGCTGCATCATTTGGAAATATTTTCTCCCAATCAGTGGGTTGTTTTCCTTTGCTGTGCAAAAGTTTTTAAGTTTAATTAGGTCCCATTTGTTTATTTTTGTTTTTATTTCCATTACTCTAGAATGTGGATCCAAAAATATATTGCAGTGATTTTTGTCAAAATGTTCTGCCTATATTTTCCTGTAAGAGTTTTATAGTATCTGGTCTTACATTTAGGTCTTTAATCCATTTTGAGTTTGTTTTTGCATTACAGAATGTTCTAATTTCATTCTTTTACATCCTGTCCAATTTTCCCAGCACCACTTATTGAAGAGGCTGTCTTTTCTTCATGGTGTATTTTTGCCTCCATTGTATAACTTTTTAACTGTTTTTTTTTAAATTAGTTTATTTTCTGTTTTTTTAACTTTACAATATTGGAGTTGTTTTGCCATACATTGACATGAATCCACCTTGGGTGTACATGTTTTCCCCTTCCAGAACCCCTCTTCCACCTCCCTCCCCATCCCATCCCTCCGGGAGAGGGCAAGGGTGGGATGATATGGGAGAATGGCATTGAAGCATGTTTTTTTTTTTAATTGAGATATAATTAACACATAATTTAAAGTGTACAACACAGTGGTTTTATACATGAATATATTGTGAAGTGGTTGCCAACGTAATATTATTTAACATATCCTTCATCTCACAAAATTAGCATTTTGTTGTTTTGTTATTATGGTGAGACATTAAAGCTCTCCTTTCAAAGCAACTTTCAAGTGCACAATACAGTATTGTTAACTATAGACACCATGCTGTACCTTAGATCCCGAAACTTTCTATAACTGAATCTTTACCCTTTGACAAATATCTCCTCAGTTCCCCTTCCTTAAGTTCCAGCCAAACACCATTCTACTCTCTGTTTCTCTTAGTGCAGTGATTTAGATTACACATATAAATCATGTGTGTGTGTGTGCTCAGTCACGTCCAACTCTTTTGCAACCCCATAGACTGTAGCTCGCCAGGCTGTTCTGTCCATGGAGTTATCTAGGCAAGAATACTGGAGTGGGTTGCCATTTCCTACTCCAGGGGATCTTCCCAACCCAGGGATCAAACCCTTGTCTCCTGCATTTGCAGGTGGATTCTTTACCACTGAGTCAAACGAAGTCATCCATAAATCATATCATATAGCATTTGTCTTTCTCTGTCTGACTTATTTTACTTAGCATGATGTCCTCAAGGTCCACTCATGTTGTCACAAATGGCAGAATTTCCTTCATTTTTTGCCTGAATAATATCCCATTTTACATATATACCATATATTCTTTATCCATTCATCTGTCGATGGAAACTTAGGTAGTTTCCATGTCTTGACTATTGTGACCAATGCTGCAAATGAACATGGGAGTGCAGGTGTCTCTTCAAGAGTAATTTCATTTCTATTGGATATATGCAGAAATGAGATTGCTGGATCATATGGTAGTTCTATTTTTAATTTTTTGAGGAACCTCCATAATATCTTCCATAGTGGCAAAACAATTCACATTCCCACCAACAGTGCACAAAGCTTCACTTTTCTTCACATCCATGCCAACATTTGTCTTTCTTGTCTTTTTTGATATACTAACAAATGTGAGGTGATATCTTCTTCTGGTTTTGATTTGCATTTCCTTAATGATTAGTGATGCTGAGCATCTCTTCATGTACCTTTTGGCCATTTGTGTATTTTCTTTGGAGAAATGTCTATTGAAGTCCTCTATTTTTTAATTTGATTTTTTTTGCTATTGAGTTGTATGGGTTCCTTATATATTTTGGACATTAATTCCATGTCAGATACACAATTTGTAAATATTTTATGCCATTGTGAAATTTGCCTTTTTATTTTGATGAATGTTTCTTTTCATGTGCATAAGCTTTTTAGTTTGGTGGAACCCCACTTTTTCATTTTTGCTTTTGTTACTTTGTGGTTTTAGTGACATTTCAAAAAAAAATCATTGCCAAGACCAATGTCAATAAGGTTTTAACCTTTATTTTTTTTCTAGGAGTTTATCAGTTTCAAGCCTTATATTTAAATCCTTAATCCATTTTGAGTTAATTTTTGTAAGTGATATAAGATAGTGACTCAGTTTTTCTACATGTGGTCAAACTTTGTGGAGAGACTGAGCCTGGTCTTTCCTACTTTGCCATCTTGATGACATCCTTGAAAGGGTTTTAAGTTACAGGATCAATTTCTTTAATATTGTGTACTGTTCTGATTTTTTATTTTGATTTGAATCCATTTTGATAACTTGCGCCTTGCTAGAAATTTGTACCATTTAATTGTATTTTCAAATTAACAACATAAAATTTTCGTAGTATCTTAATGATATTTTCAACATCTGTAGGACCTGTAGCTTACATCCTTTTTAAATTTCACATGTTATTTGTGCTGTTTTTTCTTCATTGGTCCTTCTAGAGGTTTATCAACTTTCTTATTTTTTTTCAAAGAAACAATGTTTGGTTTTGTTGATCCCCTTGATTGTATATTATTTTCTGTTTCATTTATTTCTGGCCTTTCTAATTTAATTTCTTCTGCTTTCTTTGGATTTAATTGGCTTTTCTTGTTTTAGCTTAGTAACATGATGCTTAGCACAGTGATTTCCAACTTTTCTTCTTTGTTAATGTGTGCTTTTAGGGTCACAAATGTTCCTCTAAGCATAACTTTAGCTGCAGTCGGCAAGTTTTTGTATGTATTATTTTCAATATTATTCAGTTTGAAATATTGTCTAATTTTTAATGTGATATTCCCATAGAACCAGGGTTATTTGAAAGTGTATTTCTTCCCCCATTCCATTTTTAACAGCTTTATTGAAGCTAAATTGGTATATAATAAACTACATATGTACAATTTGGTACGTTTCAGAATATTTATATACCCATGATTAAGATAATAAACAATAATAAATATAATGAACATGTTATATCTCCCAAAGTTTTCTCCTATCATCGCTTTCCTCCAAAACCTAAAATTAAATGTATTTCTTATTTTTCAAATGATAGAGGTTTCCTAATTGTCATTTAATTATTTATTTCTTGCTTAATTACACTGTGGTCAGAGAGCATATTCTATAGAATTTTCAATTCCTTGAAACTTGTTGAGAGTTGCTTCTCGGTTTATAAAAGAGGTCAGGAAATTATGGTCCACATGCCAAGAATTGCTTATTAGACTATTTTTGTATGATCCTCAATCTGAAAATGTTTTTTACATATTTACAAGGTGGTTTAAAAGAAAAATATGCGATGATGATCTCACGAGGCTCACCAAGCCTAAAGTATTTATTATCAAACCTTTTACAGAAAGTTTGCTGACCTCTGGCCTAAAATACGTTCAGTGTATGCAAATGTTCCATGTGTTTATGAAAAGAATATATATTCTGCAGTTGTTGAGTATAGTGTTCCACATATGTCAGTTAGGTTCAATTTGTTAATGTTATTCAGATGTGGTGTATCCTTACTGATTTTTTTTCTTCCATTCCATCAGTTACTGAGAAAGATGTATTAAAATATCCCAGTATGATCTTGTATTTGTCTGTTTCTCATTGTGGTTTTGTGTAGCTTTTCTTCATCTGGTATCTTACTTCATATCTTTTGATGCAGTACTGTTGCATACAGATTTAGAATTGTTATATCTTTCTGGTGAATAGAATCTTTTATCATTCTGAAGTGTCTCTTTATTGCTGGTTATGACTTTTGCCTTAATGTCTATTTTGTCTGATATTGATTAAGCCACACCAGCTTTCCTTTGATTACTTTTGTTTGGTGTATCTTTTTTCATTCTTTTATTTTCAACCTTTATGCATCTTTATATTTTAGATGTATATCTTGTATGTAACATAAAGTTTTTGTATATTCAGTAAGATAATATTTGCCTATAATCAGAACATTTAATCAGTTTATATTTAAAATAATTAGTATATTTGATTATAAATACACATTATATAATGTCTTCCATTTGTTCTGATTTTTTTTAAAGTTTGCTAGGAAAATAGGTATTGAGTTTATGGGAATATGATGTCTATGCCAGATAGACAACATGATGCATTGTGGGATCTCATGTGCTTTGAGATTGGTAGATGTGAACCTGATGTAAATATAGGGCTGAAGAAGTAGTTTGGACCTGACCATGCAGTTAATCTGTGCCTTGGTTAATAATTTAAAATTTCCTCAAGATTACTCTGAAGTCGTTGAGGTATTTAAAGTGGTGAGAGAGCTACTGATAAAATGAGATTTTGAAATGCTAAACTTGGCTATAGTGTGTAGAACGGATGAGGAGACAAAAGTAGATTGCAGTAAACCAGTTATTATGATCAGATTCAAGGTAGATGCTTAGCAAATATTTCTTGTGTGAAATCAGGCTGTAGCAGTGGTCAAGAATGAGTTCATGACAGCTTGCGCTAGGGTTGTGGTGGAACGTGTGAAGAGAAGCAAATGTTTCTGAAAGAGGTTTTTGTTGTTCAGTTGCTCCATTGAGGCCGACTCTTTGCGACCCCATGGACTGCAGCACACTAGGCTTCCCTGTCCTTCAACTGTCTCCTGGTGTTGAAGGAGGAGATGCTCGAAAAAACTCATATCCATTGAGTTTTTGATGCCAGGCTTAGAATGTGTTGAAGAGGGAGATGTGAAAGATGACTTCTAGGTTTCTGATTCTGTAGTTGGATGGGTGATGGTACCATGCACTGAGATAAGGAATAATGGAAGAGTATTTGGTCCTGGAAAAATGCTGGGACCCAGAGAAAATGAATTCAGTTACATGGTTCAAAAATAAAATAATGATATACAAAATAAAATTTTGCTCCTATTACAGTCTTAAGCAATCCTGTTTTCTTCCCCAAATCTTACAAGAGCTAACAGGCCATGGGGTCGCAAGGAGTTGGACACGACTGAGTGACTGAAGTGAACTTTTAAATTAATGTATTATTCTTCTATAGTTTTAAACATGCAAACATCTTATTTTAGAGTATGTTTATCTGATTACTCTTGAGATTGAATATATGTTTATATGTTTGCTATCCATTTGTAATATTCTGTTGTTATTTTTTTGTCCATATCCTTTGCACAATTTTGTATTTTGTGACATCTTTTACTTTCTGACTCAAATAGCTCCTTATGTGTTAGAAATGTTAATATTTTTTTTCTAAATCTGAGTCTGTTTTTTATTTTTAGCTTTATAGATGAGGTCTTTTTGTTATAGAGAACTTTAGTATGTACTTAAAACTCTTTCCTTTCATGGCTTATGAGATTTAGGCTTTACTTAGCAAACTCTTCCCCACCTCAAGAGTACATTCACTAATTTTTAATTACATGTAGTAGCATTATATTCCATTGTGCATAATGAATTTTTTTCTAAATGGATAGCAATTAGTTCAGTGCAATTTATTGAATAGTCTATAATTTCCTCATTGGTCATAAATTGTTCCTTCATCTTACACTAAATTCCTGTATATACATATGGATTTGTTTGGGGGACCCTCTGTTTAATTACAGTGATTCTTTTTTCTAATTTTACCTCAGTACTAAATTTTAGTGTTTTTTTTTTAATTTTTTATTGTTTTTTTTAAATTTTAGTTTTTTAAATTTGCTTTTTGAATAAATAACTTATGCAAAGATCATAATTGAAAGAGTAAAAAGTGGTATACAGTGAAAAATAAGTCTCCTTCTCATTCTTACCCAAACAGCCACCCCGTTTTCCTCCTAGGAGGCAATTGCTTTTACCAGTGTTTTCGTGCATTGATCTATCAACATGAAAATATTCTAGTACTACAGTGTTTTATTTTGTTAGATTTATAGTATATTCTGTTCTTTGTTAGATCAAATGACCTCTTACAGTTTTTCAGGTAGTTGCAAACAACTTCTTATAAACCTGAAAATAAACTTGACAAGTTTTATTTTAAGAAAATGATGCTGAGACTTACTGGGATTTCATTGAATTATGAATAAACTTGAAAACATTGGTATCTTTTAGTTAATTAGCTCTCCTCAGCCAGAAACATTCTATGTTGCCACTTATTCAGATCTCTTCAGTAATTTTGTTTGGTTTAAAGTAAGCTTTTTTATTGAAGCACATATAGGAAAAAATAAAATCATAAGTGTATTGCTCAATAAATCTTTTTCAAAGGTACAAACCTGTGTAACCACCATCTGGATCAGGAAATTAAAAAATAGTAACATCCTGAAGCATGCCTTTATTCCTTTTCTAAGTCACTGTCCACACTCCCCTGCCCAAAGACAACTAATATCTTCATTTTTTTTAAGCTATAGATTAGTTGCACCTGTTTGTGAACTTTATTCAAAGTTCAAAGTAAGTGGGATAGTACAGTATAATATATATACCCCCTTGTATATGGCTTGTAGCACTCAATATAATGTTTTTGAGATTCATTTACGTTGTTATACTAGCTATAGTTCATTAATTTTCAGTGCTGTTTAGTAATCCATTCTATAAACCACAATTTATATATCCATTCTACTGTTGATGATGTTTAGTAAGATATTCATTTACAATTTGTTGTTGAACATATGTCTTCATTTCTATTGTTTGTATAACTAGGAATGGGATTGCTGGGTCATAGAGTGTGCCTACATTCAACTTGTTAGAAACTGCCAAGGAATTTTACAGAATTTTTGCAACAATTTACATGTCTACCAGCAGTGTATATGGGTTCCTGTGACTCTCCATTCTTTCCATCACTTAGTACTGTTAAGCTTTTAAAATTTAGCCATCATAATATGCACATTTTAGAGACTTTTAGTAGTTTTAATTTGCATTTCTTAATACCTTATGAGCTTGATCATGGTTTCATATGCTGTTTATACCTTTTGAATGTCTTAAATTTTTTTGAAAAAGCTTTTTCAAATAATTTGTACATTTGTCTATTTTTAATCAATTTTATGTTATATTTTAATGAATTGTCCATTCTTCTAAATTTTCACATTTATTGACATAAAGTCTTTAAAAAATAACATCCTCTCATATTTTTGGTTTCTTTTGTATCTTTATGGATATACACCTTTTCATTCCTAACATTGGGTATTTGTTTACTCTTCTTCGTTATTCATCAGTCTTGCTAGCAAGTCTTTGTTTTCATTTTATCTTTTTTTAAATTGAGGTATAATTAACACACAACATTATATTAGTTTAAGTTGCACAACATAATGATTCAACCTTTGTGTATATTGCAAAACGATCACTACAATAAGTCTAGTTAACATCCATCAACACATAGTTACAGGTGTTTTATTATTGTGATGAGATCTTTTAAGATTTACTCTCTTGGCAACATTCAAACATGCAATACAGCGTTACTAACTATAGTCACCATGCTGTACATTACACCCTTGTGACTTACTTATTTTATAACCAGAAGATTGTAACTTTTGACTACCTTCAACCATTTTGCCTACCTCCAACCCCTGCTACTAGAAGTCCCCAATCTGTTCTCTGTATCTATGAGCTTGTTTGCTTGTTTTTTTTAGATTCTATGTATAAGTGAAATCATATGGTATTTTTCTTTCCATGATTATTTCACTTAGCATAATGCCCTCAAGGTCCATCCATGTGGTTGCAAATGGCAACAGTTCCTTCATTTTTATGGCTGAATAATATTCCACTGAAGAAAAGCTATGACAAAACTAAACAGCATATTAAAAAGCAGAGACATTACTTTGCTGACAAAGGTCCGTCCAGTCTAAGCTATGGTTTTTCCAGTAGTCATGTATGGATGTGAGAGTTGGACTATAAAGAAAGCTGAGTGCCGAAGAACTGATGCTTTTGAACTGTGGTGTTGGAGAAGAATCTTGAGAGTCCCTGGGACTGCAAAGAGATCAAACCAGTCCATCCTAAAGGAAATCAGTCCTGAATATTCATTGGAAGGACTGATGCTAAAGCTGAAGCTCCAGTAATTTGGCTACCTGATGCGAAGAGCTGACTCATTGGAAAATACCCTGATGCTGGGAAAGATTGAGGGCAGGAGGAGAAGGGCGTGACAGAGGGCAAGATGGTTGGATGGCATCACCGACTCAATGGACATGAGTTTGAGTAAGCTCCAGGAGTTGGTGATGGAGAGGGAAGCCTGGCTTGCTGTAGTCCATGGGGTCTCAAAGAGTCGGCCACATGACTGAGCAACTGAGCTGAATATTCCATTGTATCCTTATATATTACATTTCTTTGTATCTTTTAATTTTTTTTTTACATTTTAATTAGTTTATTTTCTATTTTTTAACTTTACAAATTTTATTATCTTTGTTTTTCAGACCATGCAACAATGTCTTTTATTATGTACAGGTTTTTAAAATTATTTTTGAATATCTCCCTACACAGGCAAAAAAATATATTGTATAGCATATTGGAACTTGTAAACCTTATCACTGCATAGAGAAGGCAAAACTATCCCTGCAGCACGCTTAACGAGGAGGCCAGTTCATCCGCTGACCTCCAAGAATGTGGAGATGAATGTGATGGGCAGACTGTCCCCCATCTGAACCTTCATTCACCACCGTTTGAGAGCCCTTCTTCAGGCTGAGATCAGCAGCACATTTCTTGCCAACAATCATCAAATGCCCAAGAAGACTTTTATCATCATCATCTGCTGCAGACATCTGGGATATATGTTTTTTGGGTATCACCAGAAAATGTGTTGGTGCTTGAGGGGATATGTTATGGAAAGCAAGACACTGTGGCCGGCCAGGGAAAAGGTCAGGGGGCTTACTATTATCTTTTAATTGAAATATAGTTGACAGTTCAGTTCAGCCGCTCAGTTGTCTCCAACTCTTTGCGACCCCATGGACTGCAGCATGCCAGGCCTCCCTGTCCATCACCAACTCCTGGAGCTTGCTCAAACTCATGTCCATCGAGTTGGTGATGACATCCAACCATCTCATCCTCCGTCGTCCTCTTCTCCTCCTGCCTTCAATCTTTCCCAGCATCAGGGACTTTTCCAATGAGTCAGTTCTTTGCATGAGGTGGCCCAAGTATTGGAGTTTCAGCTTCAGCATCAGTCCTTTCAGTGGATATTCAGGACTGATTTCCTTTAGGATGGACTGGTTGGATCTCCTTGAAGTCCAAGGGACTCTCAAGAGTCTTCTCCAACACCACAGTTCAAAAGCATCAGTTCTTCAGCGCTCAGCTTTCTTCATCGTCCAACTCTCACATCCATACATGACTACTGGAAAAACCATAGCTTTGACTAGACAGACCTTTGTTGGCAAAGTAATGTCTCTGCTTTTTAATATGCTGTCTAGGTTGGTCATAGCTTTTCTTCCAAGGAGCAAGCATCTTTTCATTTCATGGCTGCAGTTACCATCTGCAGTGATTTTGGAGCCCCCCCAAATAAAGTCTCTCACTGTTTCTATTGTTTCCCCATCTCTTTGCCATGAAATGATGGGACCGAATGCCATGATCTTAGTTTTTTGAACGTTGAGTTTTAAGCCAGATTTTCCACTTTCCTCTTTCACTCTTATCAAGAGACTCTTTGGTTCTTCTTTGATTTCTTCCGTAAGGCTGGTATCATATGCATATCTGAGGTTATTGATATTTCTCCCAGCAGTCTTGATTCCAACTTGAGGTTCATCCAGCCCAGCATTTTTGCAAGATGTACTCTGCATATAAGTTAAATAAACAGGGTGACAATATACAGCCTTGACATACTTCTTTCTCGATTTGGAACCAGTCTGTTGTTCCATGTCTGGTTCTAACTGTTGCTTCTTGACCTGCACAGATTTCTCATATAATGCTATATAAGTTAGAGTTGTCCAATACAGTGATTCATAATTTTAAACAGTTATACTCCATTTATAGTTATTATAAATATTGGCTATATTTGCAATATAGCCTTTGTTGTACAATATTGAAAGGTTGTTGCTGAGCCATAGAATACACTGGGATCTTGGCTTCTGGGGGAGAATAATTCAATCTAGGGCCAGAGATGAGGCTTGATCGCTCAGAGCTTTTGTGTAATAGAGTTTTTTTAAAGTATAAAAGGGATAGAGAAAGCTTCTGACATATACATCAGAAGAGGGCAGAAAGAGTGCCCCCTCACTAGTGTTAGCAATGGAGTTATATACTTTTTAATTACTTATTACAGTGAATCAAAAGAATGTCTGAAGTTTGTAAAGACCTTACTAGACCCACTCCCATAATTTACATTTTAAGATAACAGGATTAGCCAGAAGGTTTTTTTCCAGAAACTGTCCTCAAGCAGGATACATTATTGTTATATAATCCTAAGGAATGTAGAGGGGGAAAAAGTTTGACCTTCCTCCTCTTTGAGTATTCCAGACCCCTGTCTCCTCCTGGAGAACCCCAGACCCCTGTCTCCTTGGGGACCCCCAGACTTCTTATCAACCTGCCTAGGAACTGACTCTTTCAACATATCTTTGTAGTTTAGGTTAAATAACTTAAGTTTGTTAATCATTTCTTTAGACTCTTACATATATCTTTATTGATTCCTGATGGCCTAAAATATCAGTTATAGTTATTACTTCCTAAAATCCAGTTATTACTTTTTTAAGTTCTAGAATATCTGTTCTATTGTGTGATATTTTCCATTGTATCTATTTTCTTAGGTTAATCATCACTACTTTATAGTCTATGCTGGCATGTCCAGTATGTGGATTGCATCTGGGGAATTTTTTAGTTTGTGTTTTCTTTGTGAATTTTAGTTCATCTCATTCGTGATAATTTTTTGTTTGCATGCTGGGCATATTAAGTGAAAATGGAAAAGGCTTTCATTGATGCTATCTTTTAAAAAACGTTTTATTTTAAATAACAATCAACTCATGGGAAGATGCAAAAATAGTATATAGAGTCCTGTGAACCCTTTATATAGCTTGCACAAGTAGGAGTTCTGGTATGATTACAGTACAATATTAACTAGACCACAGACTTCATTAACATTATTGTACTGTAATCATATAAGCATATTTTTGTGTGTGTGCATACATGTATGTATTTGTGTAGTTTTATGCAATTTAATCCCATGTGTAAATTTGTATAACCACCACTACCACAATCAAGATACAGAATTGTTCAATCACCACAAACTCCTTCGTGTTGCCTCTTTCTTATAGCACCTACTATTTCTGACCCCTTTCTCTTTCCCTAGAAACCATTCATCTCTCTATCTTCATAGTTTTGTCAGTTTAAAAATATAAAAATGTGTTTGTATACTCTGTAACCTTTTGGGGATTGGCTTTTTGAAAATTAACAGACTTTATTTTTTAGCGAAGTTTTACGTTTACAGGAAAATTGAGCAGAAAGTACAGGGAGTTTCTTGGTACCCTTTTCCCATCCCCTACCGATTTCCCCTATCATTAACAGATTAGTGTGGTACATTTATTGCAATTGATAAATGAATATTGATACATTATTTTTTAAATTTTATTATTTATATTTTGGACTGTGCTTGGGTCTTTGTTGCTGTTCGGGCTTTTCTCTAATTATTGCAAGTGGGGGTTACTCTCTCGTGGTACACAGGCTTCTCATTGTGATGGCTTCTCTTGTTGTGGAGCACAGGCTCTAGGGCAGTGGGCTTCAATAGTTGCAGCACGTGGGCTCAGTAGTTGCGGTTCCTGGGCTCTAGAGCACAGGCTTACTAGCTGTGGCACACGGGCTTAGTTGCTCCGCAGCATGTGAGATCTTCCCGGATCAGGGGTCGAACAACCCCTGTCTCCTGCATTGGCAGGCAGATTCTTTATCACTTAGCTACCAGGGAACCCTTGATACATTATTATTAACTAAAGCCCATGGTTTGCATTTGGGTTCACTCTTTGTTTTGTACAGTTCTATGAGTTTTGACAAATGTATAATGTCATGTACTCACCATTAAAGTATAATGTAGAGTAGTTTCACTTCACTAACAACTCGCTGCATTTCATCTATTCATCTCTCCCTTTCTCCTCCCTAAATCACTGGCAACCACTGATATTTTTAGTCTTTATATTTTTGCCTTTTCAAGAATATCATGTAATTGGAATCATACAGTATGTAGCCTTTTCAGACTGGGTTATTTTACTGGGTTATTTTACTTTGCAATATGCATTTACAATTCCTCCATGGCTTGATAACTTATTTCTTTTCACTGAATAATGTTACATGTACCATTATTTGTTTATCCACTCACTTGTTGATAGACATCTTGGTTGCTTTCAGTTTTTAGCAATTACGAGTCAAGTTGCTGTCAATATTCATGTGTGTGTTTTTGTGTCTACATACATTTTCAACTCATATGGATGAAAACCATGGAGCACAAGTGTTGGATCATATGGTAAGACTATGTTTAGCTTTTATGTGCCTATGAGACTGCCTTCCAAGTGGCTGTACCATTTTGCATTCCCATCAGAATGAGTGTGAGTTCCCTTTGCTCCACATCCTTTTCAGTATTTGGTGTTGTCAACAGTTTGAATTTTAGCCATGCTAACAGATGGTGGTGGTATTTTACTATCATAATCTTCAACTTTCTAATGATAATATGATATTGAGAATCTTTTCATGTACTTATTTATCATCTGTATATTTTCTTTGGTGAAATACTGGCATTTTTACTACATATGATACATGTGAGATCCACCCAAGTCGTTACATGATCAATAGTGTGCCTTTCTATTGCTGAGGAGTATTTTGTAGTATGGATGTACCAGAATTTGTTTAGCAGTTCACCAGTTGACAGACTTTTGTGTTGTCTCTAGTTTGGGGCTATTATCTAAAAAGATGCTGTGAACTACAAAATGCAGGTTTTAATGTGTACATAAATATTTAGGAGCTGTGATTGATATTTTTATGGTATGTACATGTTTACTTTTTAAAGAAACTCCCCAACAGTTTTCCGAAACTACCCAGCAGTTTTCCATAGTGCTTAAATTATTTTATGTTTCAACTAGAATTGTTTTTTAATTTTGTTTTCTGTACTTTTTGGTAGTGTATAAAGTTTCTAACATTGCAGCTATTTTTAAAATCACAAATGGATGTTGGATTTTGTGAAATTCTTTTTCTGTGTCAATTGATATGATCATATGCTTTTGCTTCTTTAGCATGTCATTATGGTGGGTTAAATTGACTGATATTCAAATGAACCAACTTTGTATAGCGGGAATAAATCTTATTCTGTATTCATGAATGGTATCAACCTGTAGTTTTCTTCCTCCCTCCCCCCCTCCCTTCTTAATTTGTTAGTTCATTTGTACTGCCTTTGTCCTTTGTTTGATTTTGTAATTAGGACAATTCTGCTCTTGTAAAATGAGTTTGTTACTTTTCCTCCTCTTCTAATTCTAGAAGAGAATTTGTCAAATTTGTGCCATATCTTCTTGAAATATTTGGTAAATTCTCTAGTGAAGCCATTTGGCTAGGATTTCTTTTTTCAAGGTTTTTTTGAGGAAAAATCAACTGATGATCTTATTGAGGATCCTTTACATGTGATGAATCACTTTGCTTTTGATGCTTTCAAGATCCTCTCTTTGTCTTTCAGCAATTTGATTACAATGTGTTTGGGGGTGGATTGCTTTGAATTTAACCAACTTGGCATTTGTTGAGGTTCCTGGATGTATAGATTAGTGTCTTTCTTCGTATTTGGGAAGATTTGGGCCATTATTTCTTTACATATTTTTTCTGCTTCTTGCTGTCTCTCCTTTTTCTCTGGGACATCTATTATGCAAATGTCCCACAGGTCTCTTAGACTCATTTATCTATTTATTGCCATCTTAAAGTGTACACTTCTGTGGCATTTAGCACATTCACCTTGTTGTGCAACCATCACACTATCTAGGTCCAATATATTATGTCATCTCAGTAGGAAAGCCCATACCTAGTGCTTCTAATCTCCCTTTCCCAGCCTCCTAACATCCGCTAATCTGCTTTCTTTGCCTGTGGATTTACCTATTCCTGATATTTCATATCAATGAAATCATACAGAATGTGGCATTTATGTCGGTTTCCTTTCATTTAGTGTGATGTTGTTAAGAGTCACCCATACAGTAGCATGTATCACTTTTATTTATATATATGGCAATTTCCTTGTATGACAAAGCTTCATTTTATTTACCCATTCATTCTATTTGGTTTGTTTTCCTCTTTTGTCTATTGTGAATACTGCTGCTGTGACAATCCATATACAATTCTTTATTTAAACCCTAGTTTTGAATTCTTCCAGTTTCCCAGAACTGTAATTGCTGAGTCTATACTAATTTTTTGCTTACTGTTTTCTACAGCAGCTGAATCTTTTTGCATTCCCACCAACAGTATATGAGAGTTCCAATTTCCTCACATCCATACAAGCAATTGTTATTTTCTTTTTTTTTTATTTATAGATATCTTAGTGGGTGGGTGAAAGATGTTATCTTATGGTTTTTATTTGCATTTCCCTAATTACTATTTTTGTGTGTTGTTTAGTCATTTGTATATCTTCTTTGGAGACATGGCTATTCAGTTCCTTTGCTCATTTAAAAACAATCGTAGAAAGCAGAAAACTTGATGTGATTTTTTTTAACAGCATAAAGCTGTTCAATGAAATATAGTTGGCTATCCGTAAAATACACCTTTTAACCATCTTTTAATTGGATGGCTTTTCTTTGTTATTGAGTTGTAAGACAGCTTTTTATATTTTGAGGATACTAGATCATTATCAGGTGTATTATTAGCAGATATTTTCTCTCATTTGTAGACTGTCTTTTCATTCTCTTGATTGTGTCATTTGATGAATAAATGGTTTTAATTTTGATGGAGTCCATTTTATTTATTTTTCCTTTTGTTTCCTATGGTTTTTGTGTTTCAAAGAAACCATCACCTAATCTATGTTTGTGAAGAGTTACCACTAGTTTTTCTTCTAAGATTTTTATAGTTTTCAGTCAGTTCAGTTGCTCGGTCATGTCTGACTCTTTGTGACCCCATGGACTGCAGCATGTCAGGCCTCCCTGTCCATCACCAACTCCCGGAGTATACTTAAACTCATGTCCATTGAGTAGGTGATGCCATCCAAACATCTGTCATCCCGTTCTCTTCCTGCCTTCAATCTTTCCCAGCATCAGGGTTTTTCAAATGAGTCAGTTCTTCACATCAGGTGGCCAAAGTATTGGAGTTTCAGCTTAAACATCAGTCCTTCCAGTGGATATTCAGAACTGATCTCCTTTAGGATGGGCTTGTTGGATCTCCTTGCAGTCCAAGGGACTCTCAAGAGTCTTCTCCAACACCACAGTTCAAAAGCATCAATTCTTTGGCGCTCAGCTTTCTTTATAGTCCAACTCTCACATCTACACATGACTACTGGAAAAACCACAGCCTTGCCTAGACAGACCTTTGTTGACAAAGTAATGTCTCTGCTTTTTAATATGCTGTCTAGGTTGGTCGTAGCTTTTCTTCCAAGGAGTAAGCATCTTTTAATTTCATGGCTACAGTCACCATCTGCAGTGATTTTGGAGCCACCAAAAATAAAGTCAGCCACTGTTTCCACTGTTTCCCCATCTATTTGCCATGAAGTGATGGGACCAGATGCCATGATCTTAGTTTTCTGAACGTTGAGCTTTAAGCCAACTTTTTCACTCTCCTCTTTCACTTTCATCAAGAGGCTCTTTAGTCCTTCACTTTCTGCCATAAGGGTGGTATCATGTGCCTATCTGAGGTTACTGTTATTTCTCCCAGTAATCTTGATTCCAGCTTGTGCTTCCTCCAGCCCAACATTTCTGATGATGTACTCTGCATATAAGTTAAATAAGCAGGGTGACAACATACAGCCTTGAAGTACTCCTTTCTTTATTTGGAACTAGTCTGTTGTTCCATGTCCAGTTCTAACTGTTGCTACCTGACCTGCATACAGATTTCTCAAGAGGCAGGTCAGGTGGTCTGGTATTCCCATCTCTTTCAGAATTTTCCAGTTTGTGGTGATCCACACAGTCAAAGGCTTTGGCATAGTCAATAAAGCAGAAATAGATGTTTTTCTGGAACTCTCTTACTTTTTCGATAATCCAGCAGATGTTGGCAAGTTGATCTCTGGTTCCTCTGCCTTTTCTAATCCAGCTTGAACATCTGGAAGTTTGCAGTTCATGTACTGTTGAAGTCTGGCTTGGAGAATTTTGATCATTACTTTACTAGCGTGTGAGATGAGTGTAACTGTGTGGTAGTTTGAGCATTCTTTACCATTGCCTTTCCTTGGGATTGGAATGAAAACTGACCTTTTCCAGTCCTGTGGCCACTGCTGAGTTTTCCAAATTTGCTGGCATAGTGAGTGCAGCACTTTCACAGCATCATCTTTTAGGATTTGAAATAGCTCAATTGGAATTCCATCATCTCCACTAGCTTTGTTCATAGTGATGCTTCCTAAGGCTCACTTGACTTTGCATTCCAGGATGTCTGGCTCTAGGTGAGTGATCATACCAGCGTGATTATCTGCATCGTGAAGATCTTTTTTGTATAGTTCTTCTGTATATTCTTGCCACCTCTTCTCAATATCTTCTGTTTCTGTTAGGCCCATACCATTTCTGTCCTTTATTGAGCCCATCTTTGTTTGAAATGTTCACTTGGTATCTCTGATTTTCCTGAAGAGATCTCTAGACTTTCCCATTTTATTGTTTTCCTCTATTTCTTTGCACTGATCACTGAGGAAGGCTTTCTTATCTCTCCTTGCTATTCTTTGGAACTCTGCATTCAAATGGGTATATCTTTCCTTTTCTCCTTTGCTTTTCACTTCTCATAGTTTCACAGCTATTTGTAAGGCCTCCTCAGGCAGCCATTTTGCTTTTCTGCATTTCTTTTTCTTGGGGAAGGTCTTGATCCCTGCCTCCTGTACAATGTCATGAACCTCCGTCCATAGTTCATCAGGCAGTCTGTCTATCAGATCTAATCCCTTGAATCTATTTGTCACTTTCAGTTTAATGTAAGGGTAAGTGTAAGGGTAAGTGTAAGGGATTTGATTTAGGTCATACCTGAATGGTCTAGTGGTTTTCCCTACTTTCTTCAATTCAAGTCTGAATTTGGCAATAAGGAGTTCATGATCTGAGCCACAGTCAGCCCCCGGTCTTGTTTTTGCTGACTCTATAGAGCTTCTCCATCTTTAGCTGCAAAGAATATAATCAATCTGATTTCAGTGTTGACCATTTAGTGATATCCATGTGTCGAATCTTCTCTTGTGTTGTTGGAAGAGGGTGTTTTCTATGACCAGTGCAGTCTCTTGGTGAAACTCTATTAGCCTTTGCCCTGCTTCATTCTGTACTCCAAGGCCAAATTTGCCTGTTACTCCAGGTGTTTATTGACATCCTACTTTTGCATTCCAGTCCCCTATCATGAACAGGACATCTTTTTTGGGTGTTAGTTCTAGAAGGTCTTGTAGGTCTTCATAGAACTGTTCAACTTCAGCTTCTTCAGCATTACTGGTCAGTTCATAGACTTGGATTACCGTGATATTGAATGGTTTGCCTTGGAAACGAACAGAGGTCATTCTGTCATTTTTGAGATTGCATCCAAGTACTGCATTTCGGACTCTTGTTGACCATGATGGCTACTCCATTTCTTCTAAGGGATTCTTGCCCACAGTCGTAGATATAATGGTCATCTGAGTTAAATTCACCCATTCCAGTCCATTTTAGTTTGCTGGTTCCTAAAATAGTTTATAGTTTTAGTTCTTTTATTTAGGTCTTTAATCCACTTTGGATTAATTTTTGTATATGCTGAGTGGAAAGGATGCAACGTCCTTCTTTTCTATGGGGATATCCTGTTGTTCCAGCATGACTGTGTTCTGTTTTCTTCAATTTTCTCTTTTTTCTTTTCAGACTAGAAAAATTTATTTGAACTATCTTCAAGTTTGATGATTCACTTTTCTGCTGCTCAAATCTCATATTGAACCTCTCTAGTGAATTTTTCAATACAGTTGTTACATTTTTCAACTTAAGAATTCATATTTTCTTTTTCTTTATTGATATTTCTCTATTTGGTGACACATTGTTTTCCTGATTTTCTTTGTTTTTTTGAACAGTTGATTTGAAGTCTCTGTCTAGTAAGTCCAATGTCTAGGCCTTGTTAAGGACAGTTTCTATTAATTTCCTGTTTTCCTGTGACTGAGTCATACTTTCTTGTATCTTTATATTCCTTGTAGGTTTTGTTTTGTTTTGGTAAAGTGAACATTTTGAATATTATAGTTTGTTGACTCTGAAGATCATATTCTTCCCCCTCCCCAGGATTTGTTGTTCTTGCTTTTGGGGGGGTTATGGTGTTTTGTTTAGTGGCTCTTGTAAACAGTTTTCAAAAGACTGTATTCTTTTTCCTTATGGTCACTGAAGCTTCTGTTTTGTTAACTAGTCAGCTAGTAATTTCACAGAAATTTACTTAAACACTAAGAACTGAAAAATTAATGTTCTGGCTCTCCTGATTTCCCTGGATTTGGAGTCCAGACTCCTCACTCAGCTACTCCTGATGCCCTGACCCTAGCAAAGCGGATCATCATATCAGACTGGATGGGAGTTCCAGCTTTTTATTTGGTTTCCCCTGGCCAGTACTGCTGGTGGTGGAGTGTTTGTAGAGCTTGGCTAGCGTGTGGCAAGTATTGTCAGTAAGTTTTCTGTATTGTTAAGCTGTCCCTTTTCTAGTTCCTTGTCTAGAGAGAGCAGGCTTGTGGGGTGGGGCATTTTTTGTCTACTTCTGTTGGTTGTTCTTGGTTGCAGGCTTTCCTGGTGCCTAGTTTAGAATGATTGGGAGGTAAAAAGAAAATGCAGGAACTCACTGCCATGTTGGTCCATAAGTCCCAAAATCCCTAGGCAGTCTGCCTTTTTCTTTCCAACTTTCAGTGCCCTCCAATGATTTTCTGTTGTATTAATGTTTAGTGTTTTAATTGTAATGACTTGGGAGAAACTAATCTATTTTTGTCTGGTCACAGAAATTCTCTGTTATATTTTTTAGAGAGTATTTACTGTAGTATTTACTATCTGGTAGAGGATTAAAGTGGAAGCAGATCACTTTAATCTGATCAGAGATTGAGATACTTCAAGAATGAGGTTTTTTGTTTGTTTTGGGTGGTTGGTTGTTTGCTTGTTTGTTCATTTTGCTAAAGCTTTTTATGTTTGTGACTCACCCTTATTCTTTGTGTAGTTCTTCAGAATTCTAGCTGAAATTTGGGGGTTTTATCAGGAACTCTTCACCTTCTTAGACCTCAAACTCCAAGAAACTACTTAAAACTCTGTTTAGCTGTCATCATTTTAGCATCCCATTTCTGTTTGTATTTTCCAGTTCAGCCATTTAGAAATCAGTAATTACCTCCTCCAGGGGATCTTTCCAACCCAGGGATCAAACCCAGGTCTCTTGCATTGCAGGTGGATTCTTTACAGTCTGAATTACCTCCATAGAAAAATTTGGCTCCAAATATCAGATCCAATTTCTCTGTTCTTCTCCTTTTCCCTAAATCTTGTTTTTTAAATCTGAGTTACTTCCTTCATCCCAAGATTTTTGCCCCTCAAATTCTGTTTGCCTTATTAGCTCTCAGATGGAATAACGCACACATAATTTACCCCAATTTTCTAGATTTTCTTGGTGGGTGAGTTGATCTGTTTTATAAAGCTGTTCTTCACAGTCAAGAAATTCTTAGTAAATTTTTATAGTTTTCCTGAAATAGATTTAAAATATATATTTTGTTATATGTATTTCTCAGTTTTTATAATTTACTGTCAGTATGAATGTTCCTTTTTTCTGATTACATTTTCTAACTGGTTATTGCTGGTATTTATAAAAGATGTTGACTAAGTGTATTTGGATCTACTATTGGTCCGTCTTATAGTAAGCTTTTTATTCATTCCATTGCAAACTGATAGATTTTTCTCTTCTTCTCTATTATTTGTTCATCTTTTCCTTGGCTTAATTCATTGCCACGATTTTATAATAACATACTAAATAGTAGTAATGTGAATAGTGAATTTTTTCTCCTTCCTCACTTTATTGAGAATTCATTTAATGTTTCATTATCAAGTACTAAAGTTTCTGTAGACATCATGTGAATATCTTTTGCTGAATTGGGATTTTTCAAAAAATATTCCTTCTTAAGACAAATTATTTCTTTTAACAGGTGTAAGTATTAAACGTTATCCCATTTCTTCTTAAAATCTTTTTCCAATTTTCACTAAAATGCAACCTTCTTCTCCAATTTTATAGTTCAGTTCAGTTCAGTTCAGTCACTCAGTTGTGTCCGACTCTTTGCAACCCCATGAATTGCAGCACACCAGGCCTCCCTGTCCATCACCAACTCTTGGAGTTTACTCAAACCCATGTCCATCGAGTTGGTGATGCCATCCAACCATCTCATCCTCTGTTGTCCCCTTCTCCTCCTGCCCCTAATCCTTCCCAGCATTAGGGTCTTTTCCAGTGAGTCAACTCTTCGCATGAGGTGACCAAAGTATTGGAGTTTCAGCTTCAACATCAGTCCTTCCAATGAACACCCAGGACTAATCTCCTTTAGGATGAACTTGTTGGACCTTCTTGCAGTCCAAGGGACTCTCAAGAGTCTTCTCCAACACCACAGTTCAAAAGCATCAATTCTTCAGCGCTCAGCTTTCTTCACCGTCCAACTCTCACATGACCACTGGAAAAACCATAGCCTTGACTAGATGGACCTTTGTTGCCAAAGTAATGTCTCTGCTTTTAAATATGCTATCTAGGTTGGTCATAACCTTCCTTCCAAGGAGTAAGCGTCTTTTAATTTCATGGCTGCAGTCACCATCAGCAGTGATTTTGGAGCCCAAGAAAATAAAGTCTGACACTGTTTCCACTGTTTCCCCATCTATTTCCCATGAAGTGATGGGACCAGATGCCATGATCTTAGTTTTCTGAACGTTGAACTTTAAGCCAACTTTTTCACTCTCCTGTTTCACTTTCATCAAGAGGCTCTTTAGTTCTTCATTTTCTACCATAGGGTGGTGTCATCTGCATATCTGAGGTTATTGATATTTCTCTCGGAAATCTTGATTCCAGCTTGTGTTTCTTCCAGCCCAGCGTTTCTCATGATGTACTCTGCATATAAGTTAAATAAGCAGGGTGACAATATACAGCCTTGACATACTCCTTTTCCTATTTGGAACCAGTCTGTTGTTCCATGTCCAGTTCTAACTGTTGCTTCCTGACCTGCATACAGGTTTCCCAAGAGACAGGTCAGATGGTTCTTTCTAAATCATAATTAATTTCTCATTCTTCAATTTTCCAACAACACAGTAGTTATAATGCTGTTTCAGTTATTTAGTTCTTCCTTAAAGTAAACATTAGCTATTTTTTTGTCTATCCCTTTGAGAACTTTCTGTCTTTCAAAAATATCTGTATTCCCATTCTTGGTACAGTATGTATCCCATGCTACATAGTCAATTATTTTCATAGAATTAATAATCTCAATACTTTTGTCATATTTAACTGTCCATGTTCTTACATTCCTTTGCTATTACCCAAGAGTTTAGGAGTTTCTGGTCCTAAGCAATGTTTAGACCTAGGGAAAGAAAAGTAAATATGGACCCAGTGCTGCTTATGCTCCTACTTTGTTCTCAGTTGATATTTCTCTGAATTGAATATTAGATCCAGAACCGTAGTCATCGTCTAGCTCAGCCCATTGGTATTACAAATGAGGGAACTGAGGTCCATTATAAGAAGTCAATTGCCCCAAAGTCAGAGCTAATATGAAATTTATTCTATGAATTTATCTGTGTAGAAAAAAAGAGATGACATCATACAGACATTGTTTTGTCTTTGCTCTGTGGTAATTGCTATGAATTCCCTACTGTCATTCCTCCTCTTGACATGTAGTAAATGTGCGATGCGTAGGTAAAGATAAACATGGGCTTAGGGCATCAGGACATTCTGCAGGAGAGCAAAAAGAGGTTTACTTTCACCAGCTTCTAGAATAGCAGATTCTGCCTTGGTTCACTATTTATATGGATATGAACAGTGTTCCTTAGGTGGACCCTGTACTATTTTGTTTCTGGATTTGAACATACAAGATTATCTTGGCCAGACTTTGTTTTTATTACCTGTAGTTGCTTTCTAGCTTTATGTATCATATTGGATTTATATCTGAGTTTCTTGCACTTTGAAATCAAGCTGAATTGTAGAGCTTTGGGGAGGGGTTTGCAAGTGAGCTGAAGAAGCAGGAAGCAGAGAGGATTAATGGATTTGGCTGAAACCGGAACACTCTGGGTTTAAGAACTACATGGTTTTTCCACTTTAGACAGCTGTATCAGATTTCTAAATCCCTATGTGCTGGTTTCTACATGACCTTATCCAAATCTCTCTGTCCTATAGTCTCCATTGCTCTATTAGAGTGGTTCCCAAGCAGACTCATTGTGAAACTATATTTCTTGTAAATACTCAGTATTCATTTCCAGAGCATGGGCCAGCCCTGTGCTACATCAGAGGCATCAAATAACAGCTTGGCCAAAAAGTACTTCTCTCTATCCCAATAGTATAACTGAATTCTCACCATTATAGTAACTCCTTCAAGGAAGTATTCACATTTTAAGTAAGCTATGGAAATAATACTTAACCAGGAAGCAGAAGTTTTGGATTTAGTCCCGTCCCTCTCTGACACTTATTAGTTATTGGTTTGTGACCAAGTAAAAACTTCTTTGTGTTTTAGATTCTTATTCATTATATAGGTTGAAAAATTCTTACCCTGCTTACCTGAAAGGATAGGGATAATGTTAAAATATGATAATGAATGCATCATAAGTATACAGATCGAATTTACTATTAATGTAACATCATTTGCAGCTGTTTATCGGAGAAGGCAATGGCACCCCACTCCAGTACTCTTGCCTGGAAAATCCCATGGACGGAGGAGCCTGGTAGGCTACAGTCCATGGGGTCGCTAAGAGTCGGACACGACTGAGCGACTTCACTTTCACTTTTCCCTTTCATGCACTGGAGAAGGAAATGGCAACCCACTCCAGTATTCTTGCCTGGAGAATCCCAGGGATGGGGGAGCCTGGTGGGCTGCCGTCTATGGGATCGCACAGAGTCGGACACGACTGAAGCGACTTAGCAGCAGCAGCATTGGTTTCCCATTTTATGCTGTATGCAGTAATAAATGAAGTCTCTCATTTTATATATACCTTATATTAATACTAGACTAGGCAGTTGGCTTCTTGGGAGAAGACTGTAATATGACCAAATTTTAGTTCGCTCAAAACCAGCATTAAACTTTTCTTGTATCTTCTGAGACTTATAAAAGTTTCCCCTTTGCAGGATGCCTATATATTGGTATATTATGGCTGTCTTCACAAGTGTCTTGGAGTTAGTTACCTACACCATGGTTCTTCAATTTTTTTTATGTTCTTTACTGGGGTCATCTGATCCCCTTCCATGTTTGTTTGCTTGTGCACAGTGGTATTCTGAGCATACAGCATAATTGTATACTTTTATACTTAGGGTCACCTACTCCTGCAACCATGGCCACTTGCTCATGTACCATGACTATCTAAACATGTCTTCATATATTTTGGCCACCTGCTTATGTATCTCTGGTTTATTTAAAAAATTTCTTATGATCCTTTACTTCTACCTAGGGAGTATCTGCTCCAATACCATGCTTGTTTGCTTCAGCATTATGGCTCTCTCTATGGAATTGTGGACTTAGGTTCATATATGGTGATTGTTTCATTTTAATTTTCTTATTCTGCACCTTTACTCTGCCACGTCACTGCCTTCTGTTGTTGGTTTTTTTTTAACTATGATTACTGTTAACACACCTTATCTTTGACAAAGGAGGCAAGAATATACAATTGAGAAAAGACAATCTCTTTAACAAGTGGTACTGGGAAAACTGGTCAACCACTTGTAAAAGAATGAAACTAGATCACTTTCTAACACCATACACAGAAATAAACTCAAAATGGATTAAAGATCTAAATGTAAGACCAGAAACTATAAAACTCCTAGAGGAAAACATAGACAAAACACTCTCCGACATAAATCACAGCAGGATCCTCCATGACCCACATCCCAGAATGTTGGAAATAAAAGCAAAAATAAACAAATGGGACTAACTAAACTTAAAAGCTTGTGCACAACGAAGGAAACTATAAGCAAGCTGAAAAGCCAGTCTTCAGAATGGGAGAAAATAATAGCAAATGAAGCAACTGATAAAGAATTAATCTCAAAAATATACAAGCAGCTCCTGCAGCTCAGTTCCAGAAAAATAAATGACCCAATCAAAAAGTGGGCCAAAGAACTTAACAGACATTTCTCCAAAGAAGACATACAGATGGCTAACAAACACATGAAAAGATGCTAAGCATCACTCATTATGAGAGAAATGCAAATCAAAACCACAATGAGGTACCACTTCATGCCGGTCAGAATGGCTGCTATCCAAAAGTCTACAAGCAATAAATGCTGGAGAGGGTGTGGAGAAAAGGGAACCCTCTTACACTGTTGGTGGGAATGCAAACTGGTACAGCCACTATGCAGAACAGTGTGGAGATTCCTCAAGAAACTGGAAATAGAACTGCCATATGACCCAGCAATCCCACTGCTGGGCATACACACTGAGGAAACTAGAATTGAAAGAGACACGTGTACCCCAATGTTCATCGCAGCACTGTTTACAATAGCCAGGACATGGAAGCAACCTAGATGTCCATCAGCAGACGAATGCGTAAGAAAGCTGTGGTACATATAGACAATGGAATATTATTCAGCCATTAAAAAGAATACATTTGAATCAGTTCTAATAAGGTGGATGAAACTGGAGCCCATTATACAGAGTGAAGTAAGCCAGAAAGAAAAACACCAATACAGTATATGAACATATACATACGGAATTTAGAAAGATAGTAATGATAACCCTGTATGCGAGACAGCAAAAGAGACACAGATGTAAAGAACAGTCTTTTGGATTCTGTGGGAGAGGGCGAGGGCGGGATGATATGGGAGAATGGCATTGAAACATGTATATTATCATATGTGAAACGAACCGCCAGTCCAGGTTTGATGCATGAGACAGGGTGCTTGGGGCTGGTGCACTGACATGACCCAGAGGGCTGGGATGGGGAGGGAGGTGGGAGGGGGGTTCTGGATGGGGAACACATGTGCACCTGTGGCTGATTCATGTCAATGTTTTGCAAAAATGACTACAATATTGTAATTAGCTTCCAACTAAAATAAAAAGAAAAAAAACCAGTGACTTTAATGTTCCTGAAGCATGGATATGAAAGCAAACAAATGGCATGTTTCGTTGCATAACATGGTCACCTGCTAATACATTATAGTCATTTGCTCATTCACTATAGCTACCTACTCTTGCACCATAGGTACCTTCTTCTGTAGCATGGTGATCAGAGCACACGTTGAAGTTTATGTGTCATGGCAATTCAAACTTAATCATTGTATAAGTTTCTATACTATGACATGAGCAGATACCATGATCCTCTTGGCATAAATCATAGGAAATGATCCTATATTTAAGTTATATCTATGGATTTCTTCCCTTGCAGTATGCTCTTGCCACTCTGAGTCTATACTTTAGACATCCAAGCAAGCATTGTGGCCTTCTGTTCCTGAATCATTAGTATCTGCTCCTATTTATTAGGAACTTATCCACATGCATCTGAACCACGATCATGATGTCATTATCATGATTTTTAAATATATGTCAGTTATGTTTGCCCATGCATCATGGTTATTTGAGCATTTACCATGGTTATCTCTTGATATCATGATTCTTTGAGTACAGCCAGGGCCTATAACTTTCATGTTATCAGTTCAGTTCAGTTCAGTTGCTCAGTTGTGTCCTACTCTTTGTGACCCCATGGGCGCCGAGCACGCCAGACTTCCCTGTCCATTACCAACTCTCGGAGCTTGCTCAAACTCATGTCCATTGAGTCGATGATGCCATCCAACCATCTCATCCTGTGTTGTCCCCTTCTCCTCCCGCCTTCAATCTTTCCCAGCATCAGGGTCTTTTCCAATGAGTCAGTTCTTTGCATCAGGTGTCCAAAGTACTGGAGTTTCAGCTTCAGCATCAGTCCTTCCAATGAATTTCATGTTATACACAAGTTGCATTGTTTATAGTTTAAATTGGCATTCACTATGACACTGTATACTTACAGGAGTGTTAGGTCACTGTCATGTGATTAATTGTTCACAATCATTATTTTCTTGACATTCTACATTATACCTACATGTCAATGCAGTCTTCTCATATACAGTGTTAACTATAGTCACAAGATACATACTTGTAAATGACTACCCTCTACTTCTTATAAGTGACTGTCAGCACACTGTGCGCTCTGGCTATCTACTCATGGATCATGGCTGACTGATAATATTTTAACGTTTTATAAGTGCATTTTATTCAAGTGGTAAAACTACAGAGAGATGTTTATATACCATACAGTCATTTAAGCATGCACCATGACATTTCATTTTGCAATAATGCCACTTGTATTAGTTTTCTAGGGCTACTGTAAGAAAGGATGGCAAACTCGGTAGCTTAAAACCCAAAGAAATTTATTTTCTCACAGTTCTGGAAGCTAGGAGTCCAAAATCAAGGTGTTGGCAGGGCTGTACTGCCTTTGAAGGCTCTGTAAAAAGATCCACCCTTGCCTCTTCCAGTTTCTGGTAATTGCAAGTGTTCCTTGGCTTGTGAGGTCATCAGACCAATCTGTCTCCATCATCCAATGACATTCTTTCCTTTTCTTTCTGCGTCTAAATTTCCCCCTTCTAATAATGACACCAGGGGGCGCTAGTGGTAAAGAACCTTCCTGCCAACGCAGGAGACCTAAGAGACTCGGGTTCTATCCCTGTGTCGGGAAGATCCCCTGGAGAAGGGAATGGCAACCCACTCCAGTATTCTTGCCTGGAGAGTTCCATGGACAGAGGCTGCAACCCATGAGATCGCAAAGAGTCGGACTCAACCTAGCGTCATTAGATTTAGGGTCCACCCTAATCCACTATGACCTCATCTTAACCTGATTATAGCTTCAAAGCTCTTATTTCCAAATAAGGTCACACTTGCAGGTACCAGAAGTTAGAACTGCAGTGTCTCTTTTTTGGGGGGACATAATTAAACCCATAACAGTATCTATACTTGAAGATGTTTACTTTTAAAAAAACTTTTCAATTATATTTATCATTTACTTAAAATACTCTAAATTTTTTAGACATAATGAAGCATTGAATGAAATTTTTTAAAGTACTAAAATTGATAGATTGCTGTGATCTTCTTGCTATAAGATATGCTGTACCTACTAAAGTGAGAAAACAATATTTTAGAAAATATGGTGATTAAGAGAATGGAATTCCAATCACTCTCAACTAATACTCAACTGTTTCAACATTTGCTTTTGTACTATGGCTTTTTAATTAGGCATTATGTCCATCTGGATAAACACCAGAGTTTTATTATCTTTTCATATACTACTGATGTTTGAGCTAGATCTGTAATTGTCTACCTTCTATGTCATAATTATCACTTTGGGCAGCATTGTTACTAACTCAGGGGTTTCCCTGGTGGCTCAAGAATCTGCCTGCAATGCAAGAGACTGGATTTGACCCCTGGGTCAAGAAGATTCCCTGGAGAAGGAAGTGGCAGCCCACTCCAGTATTCTTCCCTAGCGAACCCCATGGACAGAGGAACCTGGCGGGTCACAGTCCATGTAGTTATTAACTCATGTATTAGTCACATCTGTCTCATATTTCAACATTGCTCTTTACTCCTATACCATGTCCAAGTACCCTTGTGTTTTGGATATTTTCTTGGGATATGTCGTATATCATCATTCATGCCTCATATTTTGGGACTATCAGAATATACATCATGATCAAATACTCAAACACAAGATGCGGCTGTTCATGTACAATAGGCATCTGAACATATGGCCTGTAGTCTCATTTTGCAGCATTGTCATCTTATCCTTGAGTGTAAGAACTTGCTTCTGTATTGTGATAGATATTGGATATATTGAGCTTGATCTGTAATTGTCTACCTTCTATGTCATAATTATCACTTTGAGCAGCATTGTTACTAACTCAGGGGCTTCCCTGGTGGCTCAGTGGTAAAGAATCTGCCTGCAATGCAAAAGACTGGGTTTTGGATATATATTGGATATTGGATTGTGATATGCATCTGAATGAATTGGTCAATGTTTGTTTGCTCCTGTCCAACTGTTTGTGTATTGTATGTATTTATATGTATATATTATATATGTATGTGTGTGTGTATATATATATACATATATATATGTGTGTGTATGTATATATATATATATATGAAATGGATGTTGCTCATCCATTATGAGTATGTAAAAAAGAAGCATCATGATGACTTTTATAACATGGATATTAGCTCTTGGACTGTGGTCATTAGCTCCTGCCTAACAGTTGTTTATTCCATATGTGCTGTCTGCTCTTGTACTATCTGCTAAATGTTAGTTCATTAACTAACATATAATATAACATATAACTAACAGCTGTTAGTTCATATCATGGCATAGTTTGAGTGTACAGTGGTATAAAACATGATTTCTGGCTAGTTATTCACCATGGTTATTTAAAATTAGGCATTATGTCCATCTGAGTCTCCTTTTGTACCATTGTCATCTTCTCCCAGACTAAGATCATTCATAGCTTCCATTGTGACTTTTTTTTATTATACACCATATCTATTTGAGTAGGAATGATAGCATAGTTTATTTCTATATCATATGCATTTGCACTTGTATCATAATTGACATCTTATGTCCTATAGGTATGTATGTATGCCTCATGTACTAAAGGCATGTAGGTGTGATTTGCTCTCAGACCAATGCCATACATTCTGATAATTAAAAACAACCATCTGAGTAGTTTTTCACTCTTTTGTCCTCTCCTGGTGTATCATGTCAGTCCCCTCTTTCATATATGAATGGACTCATCCTTCATGATAGCCTAAACATGCTTAATGGATTTCTGTTCACCTAATGTTTGAAATTGTACTATGAATTTCCACTTAAATACTATGCTTGTGTGATAATACACTATTATTTTCTACTCTTATACTAAGAATACTTTGTACCATGTATATTAGCTTGTGCAGCTTGGTTTGCTATTGCAGTGAATTCTCTCTCCTTCGTCATCACTGTCTACTCCTATAATGTGGGTATGAGCTCACGTTGCAGGATCTTCTGTGTGTGCATCGTGGTCAAATGCTCAGACTCCTTGGTGGCTGTTTATGCACCACGGATGTTCGAGCATGTACTATGGTGTCTACTTTTGCAACATTGCCATCTGCTTCTGGAATAAAGCCATTCATTGTTCTGTTTGTAACGTATCATATCTGTCAGAAGAATCATGGAATACTCTCGTTCATTGTACTGTTTAAGAGAATGGATAGTGGAGCCAAAATGACTGAATTTGAATCTTGAATTATCTACTTACAAGATATGAGATCTTGGGCTTACCAGTTTGCATCTCCATGTTTCATTTTCTTGCATGATTATAACAAGAACTCCTCATAAGATTTTTGAGAATTATATGAGCTATTATACATAAACATTTCAAACACTGCCTATCATGTAGTAAGATGTATGTGGTGATGATAATGATGATGGTAATACTGTGTCCTTTGATTCTGTATGGTGATGCCAGCTCAAAATATGGGGTTCTCTAAGTGTGAATTATGGTAAACTGCTCATATATTTGTGATAGTGTTTAAGAAACCATTATATGAGCATATGCCATGGGGCTTCCCTTTGAATCATTGCCATCTGCACTGTCCTATTAGCTTTTGTATTACTGTTTCTTTTCTTCCATCATCACTATCTTCTCTAATATACTTGTTCCTCTGCCCCTATATTGTTGTCATCAACTCATTTTCTTGGAATGTCTGGGTGTACATCACAGTAAAATGCTCAAACATCATTTCATGTACCATGATCTTCTTACATGTGCCATGTTATCCTCTCTAGTGTTATTACCATATACTGCTGGCCTAAAATATGTATTTATGCCTTATGTTTCCTTTATTCATATGCTCAGTCCATTTGAGCATATTCCATGACATGTTTTTTGCTCCTTGTGTCACATCCACATGCCTTTGTATTATAGGTTTTTGCTCATGCACCATGGTTGTCTGAGCATGTAGCATGCATGTCTGCTCATACCCCATGGTTCCTGAGCAGGAACCGTGATTGTTTACTGTTCTAGTAAGGGAAATAGTGTCTTGTGTATTATGTATGTCAGTTTGCATTTTATGGTAATTTGCTCCTATTTCGTGACTCTCTATTCTTTGATCACTCCTGCCTTTTCCTATGCCATGTCTGTATATTCCAAAATGATAGCTTGTAATCTCATGCCATTGGTTTCTGAGTGTGCATCATAGTCAAATGTGCAACCACCTAGTATGGCTGCTCATACGCCTAATTGTTGAAGCTTGTACTGTGATTTCACATGTTTCATTATTGCCATTTGTTCCTAAACTAAAGGAATTTGTTGTATCTTTTAAATTACCAACCATATCCATTTCAGGAAGTATAGTGGCATCTCTGCCTGCTTCTGTATCTTCATTTTCAATCCATGTCATGAAGTTATATAGGTAAGCATAGTAATCAAAAGCTCACATACTAAATGTGGCTATTAATGCAACATGCTCCTCTAAATACTTGATGTCTAGGTTTTTTTTTTTTTCTTTACCTACTTGATATCTACTCATGCACAAAGCTATTCACTCCTATATCATGAATTTTTTGTAAGGCACAATACCTATCTAAATACCAGATGTCATGAGCATTACAACATGGTTTTCTTCTCAGTAAACAAGTTTGTGTACCATACCCTGTCTCATAGCTCCTGTGTCTTGACTGCTATGACATATTGTAGTGATTTTGTTTACTTGTGTACATCATGATCAACTGATCAAACACAACTGATGACTTTCATCAACTGTTGTTATCTGAGCATGTTCCATGGTTTCTATCTTGCCATCTGCTTCGGAAACAATCATTCACGTATTGAGATGTTTTGGTCATGTACCATATCCATCTGTGATGTTTGCACACATAATTGTTTTCTATTGTACCTTGTCTCTTGGCTCTAAATCAGTGTTGGCTCATTCTCTGTGATAGTATGAATGGGCATAATGCATTTTACTACTATTTTACTGTGTTTGAAATTTTACTCCAATCTTCTGTTCATTTTTTATGTGTGTGAAAATGTATATCATTGTCTGCTTTTTAATAAGAAAGGAAATTTCTATACCATGAATATCATTTTGTACACCATGATTATTTGTTACCTCAATGTGTTTGCTTCCTCCTTCGTCTTTAGTACCTACTCCTATACGCTGGATGTCAGCTCATGTTGCAGGACCTTCTGAGTGTGCATCGTAGTCAAATGCTCAGACTCCTGTGGTGGCTGCTCATGCACCACGGATGTTTGAGCATGTGCTACGGTGTCTACTTTTGCTACATTGCCGTCTCCTTCTGGACCAAAGCCATTTGTTCCTGTACTCTGTGTTTTTTAATCTGTACCACGTTCATCTGAGGAAGCATGGCACCATCAGTGTATATGCAAAGTGCTGACTCTGAAGTTAGAATGCTTTTATTTAATTCCACTCCTGCTGTTTCAGTTTGGTGTCCTAGAGCAAGTCATTTCACCCCTTTGTGTCTGTCTGTTTTCTCAACTGCAAAGTAATGATAATAATACCTACTTTGTAGGATTGTTTTGAGGATCAAAGAGTTAAATGTAATATGCTTAGATTAGTGCCTGTCACGTGGTAAGTGAAAAATATATGCTGATAATAATTACTGTGTCTCTTTGTTCTTTATGGTGATTGTCAGCTTGTATTCTGAGATTGTCTAGTCATGCTTCTCAGTCCCATGCTAAATTACTGGTGGTGGCTGTCCTTTTAACGTGGTCATCTGATGTTATGCCTTGATTTCTCCTTTTGCAATAGTGGTTCTACTCTTGCAACAAAGCCATTCACTGCTGTGTTTTGTTCTTCGTTACATATCCGTCACCTCTCCCCTAGCAAGAATAGCATAATAGTTGACTACCATTTCTACCTGCACCTGTATTATGATTGATAACTCACATTTCAAGGTATATTGGTGTGTATGTATCATGTTCAAATACTCAAACACCTATACTTTTTTTGTATTGTGATCATCTGAGTATAAATCATGGTATGTCCCATCATTACCATCTGCTCCTGGACCAAGTAATTCATTTATGTATTCTGGCTTCTTGATCATATATTCTGACTACCTATGAAACTTCCACCATGTGATTGTTTTCTTTGTACCATTCTGTCTTCTCTTACATATAGGCTTTGTCTCATTTTTCCATGGCAGTCTGGACATGCATAAGGAATTTATGTTCGTATATAGTGTTTGGGGTTATACTATACATTTATACTCATACACTGATTCTGTGAAAATTAAGTAATTGTCTAAAAGACCCTAATGCTGGGTAGGATTGGGGGCAGGAGGAAAAGGGGACGACAGAGGATGAGATGGTTGGATGGCATCACTGACTCGATGGACATGGGTTTGGGTAAATCCAGGAATTGGTGATGGACAGGGAGACCTGGCGTGCTGCAATTCATGGGGTCGCAAAGAGTCGGACACGACTGAGTGACTGAACTGAACTGAATTGAGAATGTAATCCTTTGTATCACGAATAAGTTTATTAATTGTGACAGTATTGAGTTTGCATCTAGGATATCAGCTCATTTCTCAGAGTCGTTGGAGTATGCCTTGTGGTCAGATGTTCTGACTACCATGGTAGCTGCTCATGTACCAGATTTTTGATAATGGACTGTGTATCTACTTATGGAGTAGGAGGTGGTATCTGTATCAGCAATATAGCCATTAATTCCTTTGCTCTGTGTGTGCGTCCTTTTTGGTCTCCTACCATGTCCATCAGAGGTAGCATAGCAATACTTATGTATAATAAGGTTAGACTGATGTACAAGTCACTTCCTATCTTTCTGCCTTAGTTTCCTCAATCCTAAAATAACGATTGTTATGAGAGTAAAATAACTATATGTAAATATAATATACTTGTGTGAATAAAATAGTTACTATAGGTAAAGTTCTTAGTTGCTGGGATACAATAAGTACTAAGTATACTAGTACCATTTTCCTTTGTTTTCTATCACGAGTGGTAGGCTATGTTCTGAGATTATATTGGTTTACATTACAGTCAAAAGCTTAAGCACTGGTGGTATCTTTAAAACGCCCAAATGTACTCTGAACATTTGCCGTGATGTCATTTATCGGGTCATTGATATCTGCTCCTGGACCACTCTATGTCATTATTTTATAATTTCATAAATATTATACCATATTAGTTAAGTATTATTCTCTATGATTTTGCTACTTATCATTTCTGTTTCTATAACATACTTATATGTGCATCACCATGTTATCTGATATGCTCACATACCATGGTTTTCTGCATATGACATAATCACGTCTACTGTTGTAATGAGGTTGTATTTTCCCATGTTGTAGAAATAAGTTTATGTAACAAATTTATTTCATTTTGAACTCTCTTTTTATGGTTTCCCATTGTTACTGTCAGTTTCTCTATCATATCCTTTTGCTTTCAGCATGTATTTTAAACTTATTTGACTGTGCGTTAAAAACTCCCATGAGCAAATGTACTCCAATCTCTTGCAACTACCTGCTGGTCTCCACTGACGTGGACACTTCACATATACTCCAGCTGTGGCTACAGTATCCCTCTGTGGCATAAGTGTGCCCAAATCAGCCGCCACTTTTGTTCCCTCTTGCCTGATTGGGAAACAGATGCTTGAGGGTGGCCCACAGGCAGAGGTGGAGCCAAAACCAAAGCTGAGCCCTAGGGGCAGTGTGGCTAAGGAAGAGGAATGAAAACCTCTCTGTGTAGCTGCACAAGCCATGGATTAAATATCCACAGTTGGCTTGGTAAATCTTGGCGTCTGTGGGATATCTGAATAGAAAATGAGTGTTCCCACAACAGAGACTGGTCTAGATTTAGCAGCAGTGGACTGTGGGGACAAGTACATGCAGGAGGTGGGCCAGGACAGACTCTAAGCTGCCCCACAGTGCCCACAGTGGGTCCAGAGACGTACCTAGAGGAACTGGAGAGCCTCATGGGGAGATATAGTATGACGAAGGCTCACTGTTGGAGCAAGGACACTGACAGTGGAGGTCCCAGGAACATATCCTTGTTACTATTATTCCATTTCTGTTTGTTTCATTTTGTTCAGTTGTTTTTAATCGTTTTTATTTTAATTTTTAAATATTTTTTTTATTTTTCAATTTTTATTTTACATTTTGTTTTCTTATTTGTGTTCTTTGTTTTTTTAATCATTTTATGCATTTGTTTTATATTTTCTTCACTTTTTTTAGACTGCTTTTTGATTTGCTTCTTTTTCCCTCATTTCTGACTGTTAGTTTAGTCTTTATTGATTGTTTTTATTATTTTTTTAAATTTTAATTGGAGGCTAATTACAATGTTGTACTGCTTTTGCAATACATTGACATGAATTCGCCATGGGTGTACATGTGTTCCCCATCCTGAACCCCCCTCCCACCTCCCTCCCCATCCCAGCCCTCTGGGTCATGTCAGTGCACCAGCCTCGAGCACCCTGTATCATGCATCGAACCTGGACTGGCAATTTGTTTCACATATGATAATATACATGTTTCAATGCCATTCTCCCAAATCATCCCCCCCTTGCCCTCTCCCACAGAGTCCAAAAGACTGTTCTTTACATCTGTGTCTCTTTTGCTGTCTCACATACAGGGTTATCATTACCATCTTTCTAAATTCCATATATATGCATTCGTATACTGTATTGGTGTTTTTCTTTCTGGCTTACTTCACTCTGTATAATTAGCTCCAGTTTCATCCACCTTATTAGAACTGATTCAAATGTATTCTTTTTAATGGCTGAGAAATATTCCATTGTCTATATGTACCACAGCTTTCTTACCCATTCGTCTGCTGATGGACATCTAGGTTGCTTCCATGTCCTGGCTATTGTAAACAGTGCTGTGATGAACATTGGGGTACATGTGTCTCTTTCAATTCTGGTTTCCTCGGTGTGTATGCCCAGCAGTGGGATTGCTGGGTCATATGGCAGTTCTATTTCCAGTTTCTTGAGGAATGTCCACACTCCATAGTGGCTGTACTAGTTTGAATTCCCACCAACAATGTAAGAGGGTTCCCTTTTCTCTACACCCTCTCCAGCATTTATTGCTTGTAGACTTTTGGATAGCAGCCATTCTGACTGGCATGAAGTGGTACCTCATTGTGGTTTTGATTTGCATTTCTCTGATAATGAGTGATGTTGAGCATCTTTTCATGTATTTGTTAGCCATCTGTATGTCTTCTTCAGAGAAATGTCTGTTAAGTTCTTTGGCCCACTTTTTGATTGGGTCGTTTATTTTTCTGGAACTGAGCTGCAGGAGCTGCTTGTATATTTTTGAGATTAATTCTTTGTCAGTTGCTTCATTTGCTATTATTTTCTCCCATTCTGAAGGCTGTCTTTTCATCTTGCTTATAGTTTCCTTTGTTGTGCAGAAGCTTTTAAGTTTAATTAGGTCCCATTTGTCTATTTTTGCTTTTATTTCCAATATTCTAGGAGGTGGGTCATAGAGGAGCCTGCTGTGGTTTATGTCGGAGAGTGTTTTGCCTATGTTTTCCTCTAGGAGTTTTATAGTTTCTGGGCTTGCATTTAGATCTTTAATCCATTTTGAGTTTATTTTTGTGTATGGTGTTAGAAAGTGTTCTAGTTTCCTTCTTTTGCAAGTGGTTGACCAGTTTTCCCAGCACCACTTGGTAAAGAGATTGACTTTTCTCCATTGTGTATTCTTGCCTTCTTTGTCAAAGATAAGGTGTCCATAGTTGTGTGGATTTATCTCTGGGCTTTCTATTTTGTTCCATTGATCTATATTTCTGTCTTTTTGCCAGTACCATACTGTCTTGATGACTGTGGCTTTGTAGTATAGCCTGAAGTCAGACAGCTTGATTCCTCCAGTTTCGTTCTTCTTTCTCAAGATTGCTTTGGCTACTCGAGGTTTTTTGTATTTCCATACAAACTGTGAAATTATTTGTTCTAGTTCCCTGAAAAATACTGTTGGGAGCTTGATAGTGATAGCATTGAATCTATAGATTGCTTTGGGTAGTATACTCATTTTCACTATATTGATTCTTCCGATCCATGAACACAGTATATTTCTCCCTCTATTTGTGTCTTCTTCGATTTCTTTCATCAGTGTTTTATAGTTTTCTATATATAGGTCTTCTTTTTCCCTCAGGTAACTCGCTGTGGGTGGGGTTGGATGGGTGGCTTTTCAAGGTTTCTTGGTTAGGGAAGCTTGTGTTGGTGTTCTGGTGGGTGGAGCTGGATTTCTTCTCTCTGGAGTGCAATGAAGTGTCCAGTAATGAGTTTTGAGATGTCAGTGGGTTTGGTGTGACTTTGGGCAGCCTGTATATTGAAGCTCAGGGCTATGTTCCTGTGTTGCTGGAGAATTTGCGTGGTATGTTTTGCTCTGGGACTTGTTGGCCTTTGAGTGGTGCTTGGTTTCAGTGTAGGTGTGGAGGCGTTTGATGAGCTCCTATCGATTAATGTTCCCTGGAGTCAGGAGTTCTCTGGTGTTCTCAGGTTTTGCACACCTTCTCAGGTGTGCCGTGTGTCTCTTCTGGGGAGCTGATCTCTGGCTGTGACCCTCTTGGAGGATGTCGACCATCCAGAATCCCAAGAAGTCTTGGTTAGCAACAAAGCCTGCTTGCAGTTTGGTAGAGGATGCCTCTCTGGGGCTGCGATTGCCCGCTTCTGGCTCTGGCTGCCCTCTCCTGCCTGTCTCCGGCAGGGGATGGGCCGGTCCACAGCTGGCTAGCTCTGCTCGGTCCTTTGTTCTGTGAGCGGGCCTGGCAGTGTCTTAGGTTAGGGCTTTTTGTGGGTTAGCTATCCCACAGTCTGGGTTGCTATCTCAAGTTAGTTCCCTCAGATTGCCCTCAGGGCATTCAGTCCTTACCCTAAGCAATGCAGCCTGCACCTCCCTCTCCATCCACTTGCTTGCTAGTGGGGGATGCAAGCGTCTGGGCTGCCACTCCGCTGGGAGTTACTGTAAGGCACATAATCTGTGGGTTTTATTTATTTATTTATTTTTCCTCCCAGTTATGTTGCCCTCTGAGATTCCAAGACTCCCCACAGACCCGGCAGTGAGAGTGTCTCCTGATGATTGGAAACTTCTCTCTTTTTTAAGACTCCCTTCCTGGGACATATCTCCATCCCTACCTCTTTTGTCTCTCTTTTTATCTTTTATATTTTGTCCTACTTCCTTTTGAAGACAATGGGCTGCCTTTCTGGGTGCCTGATGTCCTCTGCCAGCATTCAGAAGTTGTTTTGTGGAATTGCTCAGCGTTCAAATGTTCTTTCAATGAATTTGTGGGGGAGAAAGTGGTCTCCCCATCCTATTCCTCTGTCATCTTAGGACCACCCCTATCTGTTTTTATTTTTGAGTTCTTTTTTCTCTTGTTTTTTGTTTTCTTATTTTTTTGTATGTTTGTGTTTGGTTTTCTTTCTATCATTTTCTTGGTTTGGTTCTTGGTTTTTGTTTCTCTGTTTTCTTTTCCTTCTCTTTTCTTTTTTCTCTGGCCATGCTGTATAACTTGTGGGCTCTGGGTTCCCCAGCCAGGGGTCGTGCCTGTGCCTCTGTGGTGGGAATACTGAGTCCAGAACCCTCTACCACCAGAGAATTTCCAGGCCTAGGGAGTATTAATCAGCATGTACTCCCCTGGGGTTATCCACTTGAACACTAAGACCTGGCTCCACCCAACTGCCTGCAGGCTCCACAGCTGGACACCTCACACCAAACAAGCAGCAAGATAGGAACACAAGCCCACCCATTAGTACACAGGCTACCTAAAGTCATACTCAGCTCACAAACCTCACAAAACACACCACCTGATACAGCCTGGTGCATCAAAGGGAAAAGACTCAGTTCCACCCACCAGAGCACAGACAGTAGTCTCTCCTACCAGAAGCCTCTGCAAGTCAGTGGATCAACTTCATCCACTGGGAGCAGAGACCAGAAACAAGAGGAAATACAACCCTACAGCCTGGGGAAAGGAAACCATAAACACAGTATATTAGACAAAATGAGATGACAGAGAAATATGTTGCAGATGAAGAAGCAAGGTAAAAACCCACAAGAGCAAATAAATGAAGAGGAAATAGGCAATCTACCTGAAGAAGAATTCAGAGTAATGATAGTAAAGGTGATCCAACATCTCAGAAATAGAATGTAGGCACACATTGAAAAGATAAAAGAAATGTTTAACAAGGACCTAGAAAAACTAAAGAACAAATTAACGCAGATGAATAATACCAGTAACTGAAATGAAAAATACACTGGAGGGAGTCAAAAGGAGAATAAATGAGGCAGAAGAATGGATAATGAGCTGGAGGATAGAATGATGGAAATAACTATTGAAGAGCAGAATAAAGATAAAAGAATGAAAAGAAAGGAGCACAGTGTCAGAGACCTCTGGGATAACATTATATGCACTTCAATCCATAAGGCAAATGCTGACAGCCATCTCTGTTGAGAAATCAACAGTAACACAATAATAGTGGAGGACTTTAACACCCCACTTACACCAATGGATAGATCATCCAGACAGAAAGAAAATTAATGAGAAAACACAAGCCTTAAATGACACATTAGACCAGATAGACTTAATTGATATTTATAGGGCATTCCATCTCAAACCAGCAGAATACATTTTCATCTCAAGTGTGCATGGAACAGTCTCTAGGATAGATTACATCTTGGATCACAAATCAAGCCTTAGCAAATTTAAGAGAATTGAAATTGTATCAAGCATCTTTTCTAACCACAGCGTTTTGAGGTTAGATATCAATTACAGGAAAAAAAATTGTAAAAAAAACACAAACTCACAGAGGCTAAACATTATGCTACTAAATAAGCAAGAGATCACTGAAGAGATCATAGAAGAAATAAAAAATACCTAGAAACAAAGGACAATGAAAACACGACCCAAAACCTATTGTTGTACAGTTGTTCAGTCATGTCCCACTCTTTGTGACCCTATGGTCTGCAGGACGCCAGGCCTCCCTCTCCTTCACTGTCTCCCAAAGCTTGCTCAAACTCATGTCCATTGGAGACAATGAGGCCATCCAATCATCTTATTCTCTGTCGCCCCCTTCTCCTGCCCTCAATCTTTCCCAACATTAGGGTCTTTTCCAGTGAATTGGCTCTTCACATCAGGTGGCCAAAGTCTTAAAGGTTCAGCTTGAGCATCAGTCCTTCCAATGAATATTCAGGGTTGATTTCCTTTAGGATTGACTGGTTTGATCTCCCTTCTGTCTAAGGGACTCTCAAGAGTCTTCTCCAACACCACAGTTCAAATGCATCAGTTCTGCAGCAGTCAACCTTCTTTATGGTCCAGCTCTCACATCCATACATCACTACTGGAAAACCCATAGCTTTGACTATATGGACCTTTATCAGCAATATGCTGTCCCTGCTTTTTAATATGCTATCTAGGTTCATCATAGCTTTTCTTCCAAAGAGCAAGTGTCTTTTAATTTTATGGCTGCAGTTACCATCTACAGTGATTTTGGAGCTCTAGAAAATAAAGTCTGTCACTTTTTCCATTTTTTCCCTTTCTATTTGCATGAAGTGATGGGACTGGATGCCATGATCTTTGTTTTTGAATGTTGAAATTTAAGCCAGCCTTTTCATTCTCCTCTTTCACCTTCATCAAGAGACTCTTTTAGTTCCTCTTCGCTTTCTGCCATTAGAGTGGTGTCATCTGCATATCTGAGGTTGTTGATATTTCTCCTGGCAATCTTGATTCCAGTATGTGCTTCATCCAGCCATCATTTTGCATGTTATACTCTGCATAGAAGTTAAATAAGCAAGGTGACAGTATACAGCCTTGATGTACTCCTTTCCCAATTTTGAACCAGTCTATTGTTCCATTTTTGGTTCTGTTTCTTCTTAACCTACATGTAGGTTTCTCAGGACACAGGTAAGGGAGTCTGGTATTCTAATCTCTTTAATGATTTTCCGAAGTTTGTTATGATCCACACAGTCAAAGGCTTTAGCATAGTCAATGAAGCAGAAATAGATGTTTTTCTGGAATTCCCTTGCTTTCTCTATGATTCAACAAATGTTAGTAATTTGATTTCTGGTTCGTTTGCATATATGTCTGGTAATTCAAAATCTGAAATATGTGAGGTTTGCTTTCTGTTCTCATTGTTTCTTTTTTATAATTCTTAGACTATTTGTGTTCTTGGTTTTCTTTGTATGTATATTTATCAGTTCCTCTGAAAGATATTATTTGTGGTCATTTCACAAAACCAAATAGAAAGATATTATTTTCCAGAGATATTTATGTTTGCTTTTATAGGTCACCTGTGCATAGTTTGCAGTCACATTAAGCTAAATTCATTACTTAAGGTTTCTTGAACCAAACGTTAATGTGAATTTATGTTACAAACCCGAGAGAGAAACCTGCCTGTGGTTTAAAACCTTTGGGGAAAAGATTTTTTCTGTCTATTTCTCCATGTTCAGTTCAAACTGAAGCAACTCTCCTATAGTCTCCTGAGGATTGGAGATGAGACATAGAAATACTTCTGATTCATTGATACTCTGAAATTTTAGCTCTTGGATAATGTGAGTGAGTAAGTGTGTGTGTGTGGTCAAAGTCCCCATCATTGGAAAATCTTATAAGTTTTGGTTTATGCCTGTCTTATTCTATGATATAGTCAAAACTACAACTTGTTTTTGTAATTCTATTTTTTTCCTCTAACTTTTCATTGGGTTATTGTTTTTATTTTATTTTCTTGAGATATTTTTCATTCTGTTTTGCTTAATTAAAGGTGTTGAAGAACATTGGTTTGTGAATTTATCTATCTGTTCAGCTCTGGGCACATCCCTCTCAAAATAAAGTTTTATTCTGTAATTTTACCTGTTTATTTTCCTTGAGATGGTGCTTGAAAAGAAGTAGTATTATGTGTTATGTAGAGAACAAATGTCAGTTTATGTTTATCAGTTGTATTAATTATGGTGTTTGAATTTGTTTTCATCTTTTTCAGCTAAATCTGTTGCAAACTGAGTGGTGTGTTAATTTACCTTAACAACCCAATATCTTTTTCATTTATCTTTTACTTGTAAGTTCTTGTTTTATGTATTCTGTAGTAGTGTTATTGAAAGTAGAAAGTATTAGGAATTGTTGCTTCTAGTAGGGGTGGGAAAGAATACCATCTATATGCTTCAAAGAACAGTACAATACAAATATATTATGTCACCACATACATTTTTGGCTAATTCAGCCTTTAGGTTTCTAAGTTGTAATATTGATGTGACATTGGCATGTCTTTCCCAACAGCTTTTGGGTCTATGTATTCTATTTTAAAGGATGGAACATGTGTTGTGTAATTTATCTTAATTCATTCTTAACAGCAATGTATATAATTAAATTTCCTTTTAGACATTGAATTTTGTTTCTTTTCCATTAATTTTGACAATTATACTCCCCTTCCCTCACTGTTTTTTGTTGCTATCTACCTCTTTTAATGAGAAATTGAGAAGAGATATTTTGAACTGTGTTATTAATCCAGAGCCAGGGAACCCCAAATTTTAGAGGTATCCATATAGAAGTCCGCAAAGAAGATGGATTAGAAATGGACAGAGGTCTATTATAACTAGGATGGTAACATGGAATCCAAAGAATTTTAGAGGAGGAAGTTGTGGTCAGTGTTATCATAAAGAAAAAAAAAAGGAAAAAATGAAAAGAAAAAAGAGAAAGAAAAGTTCAATCTAATGTATGCTAAGTGTGGGTTGTATTTTTTTTTTTTTTTTATAAATTTATTTATTTTAGTTGGGGGCTAATTACTTTACAATATAATACCACCATTACTGATGATCACTGACGTAGTACATAGTTTCAGTGAAATGATCAGGGAAGAAGGTAGAATGTATTGTAGTTGATAAAAGAATGAATAGGTGAGTAATTTGGAGTTAACAGTTACAAATTACTTGAGCAATAAGCTTGATTGATGAAGAAAGGAAAGAAGGTAACTAGAAAAGAGCATATGCATAGAATCTTTTTTATTTTCAGATGGGAGAAGCTTGATTATGTTTATAGTCTAAGAGAAAGAAGTCATTAGAGAGGGGAAATCTAAGATACAGTCAAGTATGAGTAGGAAAACTGATGGAGGGGAATGGAGCTAATGAGACCAGGAGCTTATATTACTGGATTATCCTTAATGTGAAGAGGTTAACCTTGTTTTATGAAATAAATAGAAGAGAAAGTAAGGGTAGATATAAAAGTGAATATATTAAACAAAAATATTTATTTGGTTGCATCAAGTCTTAGTTATGGCACACAGAATCTTCATTGTGTCATAAAGGATCTTTTGTTATAGTGCATGGACTTTCTAGTTGTGGTGCTCAGGCTTAGTTGCTTTGCAGCTTGTGGGATCTTAGTTTCCCAATGAGGGGTCAAACTCATGTCCCTTGTATTGCAAGGCGAATTCTTAACCATTGGACCCCCAGAGATATTTCTAAAAGTAAATATTTTTGTAGGTTGTGTCAGGGTTAATGTCTTAAGTTAGGTTCCACAGAAGCAGACTCAGATTAGGATTCATGTGAAAGTGGCTTATTAGGAAGTAGTCTCAGGAAAAACCAACCAGAAGTGGAAAGTGGGGCAAGGAAGGGAAGGAGGCAAAGCAAGGATAATATGTCAAGCAATGTATCGTGGAGACAGTGTGGCTCACACCTCAGCATTGTCCCCATCAGGGAGCTGCAGTCTTTGTACCTCTGCACCTATTAATCCTGGTTAAGGGCTACCCAGGTTTGGGGACTCAAATTCTCAGACACTTCTGATTCTCTATTAGCACAGACAAAAGTGGGTTTCAGCAGCCCAGAGACAGCCATCAGACAAAGGAATGAAGATTCTGATGTTTGGAGAGAAGGCACAGCTGAGTCAGTATAGAAGAAACCGATAAAGGAATACAAGGGTATATGAGTGGAAGCACTGTTAGTATGTGCTATGGATGTTTTGTCTTTCCTGAGCATCTTGACTTTTTATTAAGAACCATTGTAAATTTCCTTGAATAGGCAAATTGAGATGAATGACACAAGTTTAGAACAAATAGTTGAGAGGAGTAGTGGAGAGTGCTCTTGCTGTTGTTCAGTTGCTAAGTCATGGGCACTCTTTGCGACCTCAGTGGAGAGTGTTGATATATGACAAATCAAAAAATTGAATGGTTCCGGCATTGTTGTGGGGCTGCTTTGCATGACTGGAATTTTCTTCAGCAGCATTCTTTAGTCTAAGAGAAAACAGATTTTTTGCTTGATTGATCCAAGAAAGTATTTCTGGGCAGATATGGTGGAAGGTCATGTATTCAAGGTTCCGGTGAAAGAGTAATTCAAGTGATTTACTCTTGGGTCCAGCCTTGAAATAAACAGAATTAGCACTTAAGCAAGTCCAGGGGAATAGGAGACAATAGAAGGATCAGTTGAAAGAAACACTAATTTCAAAGAGCAAGTGGAATGAAAGTAATAGTTTAAAAACTAGAAGAATAACATAGTAAAAACAGAAATTAAAGATACTGTGGTTTAAGCTTTTTCATGCAATTATGGAGCAGTTACATATAAGATACAGAAAATGTGTCTATGGATATAGATTGCTAAAGTGGAATACATAGGTATATTATCAACACCAACAATGAGATACTGAAGATGATGGAAGGACATAAAAAGTGTGAGTTGAGCACTGGTTTTGAATGAATGTGAAGAGGCTTTAAGGAGGTCGATGTAAGACTAATGAGGGCAGAGGGTGATACAGATAAATGGTGTAAACCTCAAGTGAGGAATGTATGCACACAGGAGAGGAATAGTTTCAAAGTGGTGTTAAAGAGATGAGATAATTCCGATCCTGTCTCTCAGTTGCATAATGTGTGGGAATATGCACATGCTACACTTCAGAGGAAAGTTAATGAAGTAGTGTCTTTGACGTAAACCCAATTTATTTCAGGCAGAGAGAAGGAGACTTTTCTGTTAAGAGGCTGAGGACACAGGAACATTTGTTTCCCATAAAATGAAGGATTGAAAGGCATGGGGGGAAGGTTTTAGAAGGGAATGTTAGTCTTGAGAATATGTCTCTGAGAGCGAAAGGGTCCCTGAGAAGTGTGGGGATGAACACCAGAAAGCATTCACTCTTTTTTTTTCCAACAAATATTTTACTGAGTAGCTACCATATGCCAGGTACTGTTCTATGGCTCAGAAATAAAGTCCCCGTTCTAATGAAACTTACATCTAGTGGGAGAAACAGAAAATAAACAAGTAAATATTGTATATATTATAATTTTAGGTAGTGCTATATAAGAAAAATGCTACTTAGGGGATAGAAAGAGATGAGGAAGGAGTGTGCACTTTTAGGTAAGAGTGATCAGGGAAAGTTTCTCTGAAGCAGTGACACAGAACTAGAATCCTAAGGAATGTAAGAGGGTGAACCAAAATGGTATTTGGAAGAAGAGCATTTATGACAGAGAGAAGAGCAAAGCCCTCTAAGGCGGGAGCACGTGGTATGTTTTCAGGGAACAGTAGGAAGATCAGTTTCACCTGATATGAGTGCTGGAGAGGGAAAGTAGAAAGAGGTGAGATTCAGAGGTAGCCAGTGGTCAAGTCAAGTAGATACTTAATCGGTCATGACAAGTACTTTGGATCCAATGAAAATCCACTGGAAAAACTTGAGAATGGAGTGGTATAATCTAACTTATACTTTTTGAAAACTCACTCTAACTGTTGTGCAGATAATGGAGTGTAGAGTACGGGAGAGGGAGGAGAGAGACAAGCTAGGAGGCCATTCATTGCCATCATGGTGATGTGAGATGATGGTTTAGATAAACTTGTGGGCATTGGAGGTACTGAGAAGTGGTTAGAGTCTGAATCTGATAGTTTGTATGGAAGAGATAAATCAAGGTGTAGATGTGGATTGGGTTTGGGTGGATTTGATATGAGGTATGTGAGAAAGAAGAGTTCTTGGTTTAGTGTTCTCACTTCATTGATTCCCTTTTAGTCTGTTTTGTTCACTACTGTTTTGTTCTAGGTAGTCCCAGGACCTAGAACAAGGCCTGGTAAGTAGATGGGGCTTCATAAATTCTGAATGAATGAATAATAAGAGTGGTTTAGGTGGAGTGATAGGTAAAAGTACTTGATTGGTGTAAGGGGAATAAAAAATGAGAATTGAAGAGGTTGAGATAGTGATATCAAAAATTATTGAAATGAGTTACATAAATGGAAGTGGAGAAATTAGGAAAGAGTTGGAGAGATATGTCAGGTCAAGTGAGGGCTTTCTTTTTTATCATGGATGATAGTTACATCATTTTTTATGCTGCAGGGAATGAGCCAGAAGATAGGGAAAAACTAACAAGTGTGGGAGAGAGAAGAAAATCACTGAAGTAAAATCTTTGAGCAGGAGAAAGGGAATAGGATCCATGGCACATGCAGGAGGAATAGCATTAGATAAGACTAGACACCTCTGGTAACAAGGAAAGGGTAGAGTATATGGCAGAGATTTGGGTAGGTTTAATAATTGATATTATGAAGATAAAATCTTCTGATTGTTTCATTTTTACTGGAAAATAGGAAGCAAAGCCATCTGTTGAGAGTCTGGGAGAAGAGTTACTGGAGAATTAAGGAGAGAAGAGAAAGTAAAAAATAGTTATTTCAGAGAGTGGGAGAATAAATTGGTTTGGCAAATGTAGAAGGATCACGGGACATTTGAAGTATGTTGAGAAAATTTAAAGACAGACCAGTCAGGCATAATTATGGATTTTTCTCCAGCTATATTTATCTGCTCAGTTGCAAAGAGATGAATTTAACCAGGGCTTATTTTTTTTTTCCAAGCAGTCACAACAGAGTTAAAGAGAGGCAAGTGCACGGAGAGTTCATAGCAGACAATGATTATAATGATTTTAATTATGGTGTGTGCGTGTGTGCTTACTTGTGTCTGACTGTTTGTGATCCCATAGACTATAGGCTGCCAGGTTCCTCCATCCATGGGATTTTCCAGGCAATAATGCTGGAGTGAGCTGCCACTTCCTCCTCCAGGGGGTCTTCTTGACCCAGTGATTGAACCCATGTCTCCTGAGCCTCCTGCATTGGCAGGTGGATTCTTTACCACTGAGCCACCATGTAATTCAAGAAGGGTAAGAAAGAAAGTAAGGACACCAAGGTGATGATGGGCAATTTAAAGGTGGCAAGATCAAGTGATCAGAGATAGGAGGGTAGAAGAGTTGACAGTATGAAAGTACTACATGAAAAAAGTTGGGAACATATGATCAGATAGTTATTTGAGATCATAGATTTGTAATGAGAGGGTTTAGATATGACCATGGGAATGAGTGGCTGGATTGGGTGGAGCTGAGACTCATTTGAGGGCAAGAGATCAAGGAATCTATTTGTAGGTTCCAGTGACCAAGGATTACTCTATGTCAAATATAATGCTAAATTGTGTACACGAATTATGCATTTAATTCTCATAAAACTCTCATATGCCAGTATTATCATTCAGTTCAGTTCATTCACATCTGACTCTTTGCAACCCCATGGACTGCAGCATGCCAGGCTTCCCTGTGCATCACCAACTCCTGGACTTGCTCAAACTCATATCCATTGAGTCAGTGATGCCATCCTACCAGCTCATCCTTTGTCGTTCCCTTCTTCTCCTGCCTTAAATCTTTCCCAGCATAAAGATCTTTTTAAATGAGTCAGTTTGTCGCATCAGATGGCTAACGCATTGGAGTTTCAGCTTCAGCATCACTCCTTCCAATGAATATTCAGGACTGATTTCCTTTAGGATAGACAGGTTTGATCTCCTTACAGTCCAAGGGACTCTCAAGAGTCTTCTCCAACACCATAGTTCAAAAACATCAATTCTTTGGTGCTCAGATTTCTTTATAGTCCAACTCTCACATCCATACATGACTACTGCCGTACATGACTACTGGAAAAACCATAGCTTTGACTAGATGGACCTTTGTTGGCAGAGTAACGTCTCTGCTTTTTTAATATACTGTCTAGGTTAGAGATAGCTTTTCTTCCAAGGAACAAGTGTCTTTTAATTTCATGGCTGCAGTCGCCATCTGCAGTGATTTTGGAGCCCCCCCCAAAATAAAGTCTCTGACTGTTTCCATTCTTTCCCCATCTAATTGCCATGAAGTGATGGGACTGGATGCTGAATGTTGAGTTTTCAGCCTACTTTTTCACGCTTCTCTTTCACTTTCATCAAGAGGCTCTTTAGTTCTTCTTCACTTTCTGCCATAAGGGTGGTGTCATCTGTGTATTTGAGGTTATTGATATTTCTCCCAGCAATCTTGATTCCAGCTTGTACATCATCCAGCCCAGCATTTCTCATTATGTACTCTGCATGTAAGTTAAATAAGCAGGTTGACAGTATACAGCCTTGACGTACTCCTTTCCTGATTTGGAAACAGTCTGTTGTTCCATGTCCAGTTCTAACTGTTCCTTCTTGACCTGCATACAGGTTTCTCAGGAGGCAGATAAGGTGATCTGGTACTCCCATCTCTTTAAGAATTTTCCAGTCTGTTGTGATCCACACAGTCAAAGTCTTTAGCATAGTCAGTGAAATAGAAGTAGATGTTTTTCTGGAATTCTCTTGCTTTTTTGATGATCCAGCGGATGTTGGCAATTTCATCTCTGGTTCCTCTGCCTTTTCTAAGTCCAGCTTGAACATCTGGAAGTTCTTGGATCACGTACTGTTGAAGTCTTGATTGGAGATTTTTGAGCACTACTTTGCTAGTGTGTGAGATGAGTGTAATTGTGCAGTAGATTGAACATTTTTTGGTATTGCCTTTCTTTGGGATTGAAATGAAAGCTGACCTTTTCCAGTCATGTGGCCACTGCTGAGTTTTTCAAATTTACTGGCATATTGAGTGCAGCACTTTCACAGCATCATCTTTTTGGATTTGAAATAGCTCAACTGGAATTCCATCACCTCCACTAGCTTTGTTTGTTGTGATGCTTCCTAAGGCCCACTTGACTTTGCATTCCAGGATGTCTGGCTCTAGGTAAGTGATCACACCATCTTGGTTATCTGGGTCATCAAGATCTTTTTTGTATAGTTCTTCTGTATATTCTTGCCACCTCCTCTGCTTCAGTTAGGTCCATACCATTTCTGTCCTTTATTGTGCCCATCTTTGCATGAAAATTATTATAATTTTAACATTTTATAAATGAGAAATAATGTCAGATTTCCAGGTGGTATGTCCAGGATTGGAACTAGGATGTTTCCTACTCCAAAAGATTTAATACTGACAGTGTCCTGAGACAGAGTAGAATTAGATGGCATCAAATGAAAACCCAGTGACAAATTAAGGCAAGAAAATGGCAGACTTGGCTTTGTAGTATGTTTATAGCAGCACTTGGGATACCTCTGTTCAGGTAAAGTTCTGGCAGATAGTGACTGATAGCATCCAAACAGAGGAGTTGGTAGGCAGACTGTTAGTATCTAATAGATTCCAAGGACTGAGGTAAAGGAATTTGGCAAATTCTAATAGAAGAATGTACTGTATCAGTGCCTTGTACATACTAGGTGCTCAAATGTTTGTGATTAAATGAATTTATATTTGGACAGGATATAGCAACAGAGTCACCCTGGTAGCAGGTTTTTAGCCAGGCATTTTATGATTGTTCTATGATTTAATTTTTAGAATTCTGATAGGATGAGTATTATTATCACTTATTTAACAGTTTATGTTAAATAAGGAGGTCTTTAAAGCCTAAAAGGAGTAGTATTTGGTAGTTCCTAGTCGTCTCTTAATCTAGTGGGTTCCAAAGCCCAACCTATACCCTATCCTTCTTTTTTAAAATTAATTTATTTATTTTAGTTGGGGGCTAATTACTTTACAATATTGTAGTGGTTTTTGCCATACATTGACATGAGTCAGCCATGGGTTTACATGTGTTCCCCATCCTGAACCCCCCTCCCACCTCCCTCCCCATCCCATCCCTCAGGGTCATCCCATTGCCCCAGCCCTGAGCACTTGTCTCATGCATCGAACCTGGACTGGCGATCTGTTTCACATATGATAATATACATGTTTCAATGCTATTCTCTCAGATCATCTCACCCTCACCTTCTCCCACAGAGTCCAAAAGACTGTTCTGTACATCTGTGTCTCTTTTTCTGTCTCGCATATAGGGTTATTGTTATCATCCTTCTAAATTCCATATATATGCGTTAGTATACTGTATTGGTGTTTTTCTTTCTGGCTTACTTCACTCTGTATAATGGGCTCCAGTTTCATCCACCTCATTAGAACTAATTCAAATGTATTCTTTTTAATGGCTGAGTAATATTCCATTGTGTATATGTACCACAGCTTTCTTATCCATTCTTCTGCTGATGGACATCTAGGTTGCTTCCATGCCCTGGCTATTATACACAGTGCTGCGATGAACATTGGGGTACACGTGTCTCTTTCAGTTCTGGTTTCCTCAGTGTGTATGCCCAGCAGTGGGATTGCTGGGTCATATGGCGGTTCTATTTCCAGTTTTTTAAGGAACCTCCACACTGTTCTCCATAGTGGCTGTACTAGTTTGCATTACATAGTTTGCTGTACTAGTTACAGTGTAAGAGGGTTCCCTTTTCTCCACACCCTCTCCAGCATTTATTGCTTGTAGTCTTTTGGATAGCAGCCATTCTGACTGGCGTGAAATGTATACCCTATCCTTTATACTCTCTTACCTCACTGAGAGACGTGACTTTTTCAAAATAGCATTCATTAACTATTTATTAAATATACATTATTTCCAGGCAGTTTTCTATGCATTGAACATATATCTATAAATAAAACAAGCAAAATTCCCTGTTGCCATTGAGCTTATATTCTACTGGAGAAACAGCTGATAACAAAAAATATTAAATACATGCTAGAAGTGAACAATGCAAATAAATAGAGGAAAATAGTAGAATGGGAAAGACTAGAGATCTCATTAAGAAAATTAGAGATACCAAGGAAAACTTTCATGCAAAGATTTGAATAATAAAGGGAAGAAAAATAGGGACCTAACAGAAGCAGAAAATATTAAGAAGAAGAGGCAAGAATGTGCAGAAGAAATATACAAAAAAGATCTTGGTGACCTTTATGGTCATGGATAACCATGATGGTGTGATCACTCACCTAGAGCCAGACATCCTGGAGTGCGAAGTCAAGTGGGCCTTAGGAAGCATCACTATGAACAAAGCTAGTGGAGTTGATGGAATTCCAGGTGAGCTATTCCAAATCCTAAGAGATAATGCTGTGAAAGTGCTGCACTCAATATTCCATCAAATTTGGAACACTCAGCAGTGGCCACATGACTGGAAAAGGTCAGTTTTCATTCCATTCACAAAGGAGGGCAATGCCAAAGAATGTTCAAACTACTGGACATGTGTTTATTTCCCATGCTAGGAATGTTATGCTCAAAATTAAAATTCTTCAAGCTAGGTTTCAGCAGTATGTGAACTAAGAACTTCCAGATGTACAAGCTGGTTTAGAAAAGGCAGAGGAACCAGAGATCAAATTGCCAACGTTAGTTGGATCATAGAGAAAACAGTGGAATTCCAGAAAAACATCTACTTCTGCTTCATTGACTACACCAAAGCCTTTGACTATGTGGATCACAACAAACTGTGCAAAATTCTTAATGACATGGAAATACCAGACCACCTGATTTGTCTCCTGAGAAACCTGTATGCAGGTCAAGAAGCAAGTTAGAACTGGACATGTAACAATGGACTGGTTCAAAATTGGGAAAGGAGTACGTCAATGCTGTATATTGTCACCCTGCTTAGTTAACTTATATGGAGAAAACATCATGGAAATGCCGGGCTGGTTGAAGTTCAACCTGGAATCAAGAGTGCCAGGAGAAATATCAGCAACATCCGATATGCAGATGACACCACCCTAATGGCAGAAAGCAAAGAGGAACTAAGAAGCAAAGAGTCTTCTTGATGAAGGTGAAAGAGGAGAGTGAAAAAGCTGGCTTAAAACTCAGTGTTCAAAAACCCAAGATCATGACATCCAGTCCCATCACTTCATGCAAAGAGAAGGAGAAACAATGGAAACAGTGACAGACTTTATTTTCTTGGGTTCCAAAATCACTGCAGATGGTTACTGCAGCTATGAAATTAAAAGACACTTGGTGTTCGGAAGGAAAACTATGACAAACCTAGGCAGCATCTTAAAAAGCAGAGATATCACTTTGCCAACAAAAGTCCATCTAGTCAAAGCTGTGGTTTTTCCAGTAGTCATGTATGGGTGTGAGAGTTGGGCCATAAAGAAAGCTGAGTGCTGAAGAATTGATGCTTTTGAACTCTGGTGCTGCAGAAGACTCTTGAGAGTCCCTTGGACTGCACGGATATCAAACTAGTCAATCTTAAATGAAATCAACCCTGAATATTCATTGGAACAACTGATGATGAAGCTGAAGCTCCAGTATTTGACCACCTGATGCAAAGAGCCAACTCATTGGAAAAGACCCTGATGCTGGGAAAAACTGAAGGCAAGAAGAGGATGGGACGACAGAGGATGAGGTGGTTGGATGGCATCACCGACTCATGGACATCAGTTTGAGCAAACTCCAGGTGATAGTGAAAGACAGGGAAGCCTGGTGTGCTGCAGTCCATGGGGTTGCAAAGCGTTGGATACAACTGAGTGACTGAATAACAACAGCAACAACAGTGCAAGAAGTGCAAAGGAGGAAAATTAAAGCTGGCAACTGCATAAGGAATATCTGGGATGTGTAGAAGGATTTAATTTTTAGATAGAGTATTCAGGGAGGACCTCAGTGAGAGACGTGATGTTTGAATAAAAACCTGAAGTGAGGAAATGAACAAACTATCTGGAAATTGGATGGAAGAATATTCCAGGTACAGGCAATAGCATCTGCAAAGGCTCTAGAACTGAAGTATGCCAGGCGTATCCAGTGAGCTGAAAGGAGGTCATGTGGCTGAATTGGATTGTGTAAGATAGGAGGGTAGCAGAGATTAGCCAGTTACTTGGGGATAAGATCATGTAGGTTCTTTTAGCTCATAATAAGGATTTTGAAATGGTAATCAATTGGAGGATTTTGAACAGAGGAGAGGCATGATCTGACTTAACACTTTATCATTTCACTGTCTGCTACTTAAAGAACAGACCACAGGGGACCAAGGGCAGAGGCAGCAAGACCAGTTAAGAGGCTTTTACAGTGATCTCAGCAAGAGATGATGAGCCAGAGTCGTAGCAGCAGATGTGATGACCAGTGGTTTTATTCTGAATATGTTGCCTTTTGAGTGGAATGCCCATTAGATTTGTTTTTGGATTGAGTGTGGGTGTGAAAGCAAAAGTGGAGTCAAGAATAACATCAGAGTGTTAACTCTGAACAAATGGAAAGGTGGAGTTACCGTTACATGTGATGAGAAAGATGACAGGTGAACCAGGTCTGTGTGTGTGTGTGTGTGTGTGTGTGTGTGTGTGTGTAGGTGGATATCTGAACCTCAGATATGAACGTGTTAGGTTTAAGATGCTTCTCAGACATCAAAGTGCAGATATGGGTTACAGGAGAGTTGTAGGATGGAGATATTAATTTGTAAGTTATCAGCTAATAGAGATTTCCTTCTCGTTAGTTCCTTGTAACTTCCTTTATCTCTCGATAAGAGTGAATTGGTTGAATAATCATTTGCTAAATTTTGGCTGTGCAGTGCCATGTTATGGTCACTTGGGCATGTGTCATGATTGTGTGTTCCTGTACCATGGATAAGACATTCTAACACCAAGATTATCTGAGCCTGCACAAGGTTGTCGCTTCTTGTATTATAACCAATCTGCACCTACCAAAGGGATCTGCCATTGTGGCCATGGTTATCTGAATACACCCGTTGGTTTTAAGTTAATATGTCATTGGTGTTTAATTTGTTGTACTTATATGAGCATACACCATGGTTGTCTACTTTTGCAACGTGGCTACTGCTACTGCTAAGTCGCTTCAGTCTGGCTTCTTTATACTAATTTTAAACAACTATTATTAGGTTTTACATTCTACTCATGCAGCATTGGAGAAGGAAATGGAGACCCACTCAAGTATTCTTGCTGGGAAATTCCCATGGGCTTGCAAAGAGTCGGGCATGACTGAAGCGACTGAGCATGAGCTTGCAACATAGTTGTTTAAATATTCATGTCACTATATGATGTTCCTTGTCTATAATTTTCAGTGTATTCACCATAGATATGTGAATTATATTTGTTCACATGTTATAAATAATAATTTATTCACTATGGTCATCATTACTTGAAAGATATCTATTCTTCATTGTGACCATTTGCATCTATATCTTAACCTCTCTTCCCCAGTGAAAAAAAGTTTGGCATGTCTGCCTACTCTTGGACCATGGCTTCTGTTCCTACATCATGGCAGTCTAGCATGACCATCTACTCCTAAACCATGTCACTTAATTCCTGTATCATGGTTGCCATGATACACATATTGTGTGTGCACATATCACAGTTAAGGACTAATATACCAAATGCTTCTTCACATTCATCATGGTTGTTTAAGTATATACCATAGTTGTCTCTAGCTTCATAGATATTTTATTATGTTTGAAGGGTCTTTAAGTGTCATGGTTTTCAGTTTATGCACTGTGGTCACTTGAAAATTCAGCAAGGTTGGCAGAAGAATTTTAAACATCTGGTCTTCTACTGTCCTTATCTGCGCTTGTTTCATGATCATCTGAGATTGATCATTTACATGGATTTACGTCATTTACATGTACATGATCATGTACATGGATTTATGTTCATTTAATGCTAGTAATGGCTAATGTGCCATATTTCTCTGTACATCTATCAGAGTTGGGTCCTGTTTTATAGATATGTGCTATCGCTAAAGCTACCTATTCCAGTGGCATGTTGTTTTTAATTAAAAAATTAATTCTGGTTAAAAACACATAAACAATCAAGTATTTTAACTGTACAGTTACTAAGTATACTAAGTATATTCACGTTTTTGTACAGCACTCTAGTGGCATTCTTTTGATCATATGCAATGTCTTAATGAAATATGTACCAAGGACATCTTCTCTTGGTCAGTGTTTACTAGGCTTATTATGGTTTTCTGACATATACCATGGCCAAATGGTTTTATATCATAAATATTCACATGAATTATAATAATTTGTTTGCTAACAAGTGTCATGGTAGTTGGAGGGCACACATTATGTCCAACCTCTTTTATATGTTATGAATGTCTTCTCATGCATAATGGTTATTTAAACATGTATTAATATCTTAGCCATGAGTTCATATAACATTTTTGTCTTCTTATGCATCATAGTTTTCTCCTTCCAAATCATGGGCATTTGCTTCTGTGTCATTGGCGTCTATGCTTAGTGTGAAGGTTTATGGCTTGTTTACCATGATCATTTGAATGCAAACCATAGTTATATACTAGAATAGCATAGATGAGCACACACTACTGGTATCCTTGCTCATGCAGCATGGCCACCTTCTCCTAAATCCAGGATTGTCACTCAGGTACTCATGTTTTTTGAGTTTTCCTTTTGTATATATAGTTTTTTGAGTATTATAATTCTGTCCTATATTCCATGGATGATTTCTACAATTTACACTTCATATCCTGTACCAACTCTCTTTCTTCCTGTAGAGTATTTATCAATCATGATTATCTGAGCATTAATCTTTCTCATGTGATTTTCAACCTTTGGGTCCTATGAATGTTTGAACATATGTCAGAGTTATTGCCCATATTACAGGTGTTTCTCTTGCCTTAGAGTTGTCTCTTTATGCACCATATTTTCTTACTCATATGCTATGGTTTTCTTAACTGTATTGTTTTTTTTGATTTTTGTAAAATAGCCATCAACTCTTATCCAGCTCATGAATCATGATCATCACAGCACTTACTAGGTTGAGCGTTAGAAATTGCTATTTTATGAAAGAAAAATTGTCAAATATTGGCATATTTATATGATGCAACTTAATGCTGTGATTATTTCTATGTATGCTGTGGACATTTTTCCATGTCAGAAATCTGTCTTCTTGCATATCATAGTATTCTATGCCTGTACCAGATTTAAGAAGACAATCTAAAGCAGAACCTGAGTGAGTGAGTGAGTGAAAGTTGCTCAGTCATGTCTCACTCTTTGTGATCCCATGGACTGTAGCCTGCCAGGTTCCTCTGTCCATGGAATTCTCCTGGCCAGAATACTGGAGTGGGTACCTGATCCCTTCTCCAGGGGATCTTCCCAACCTAGGGATTGAACTCAGGTCTCCTGCATTGCAGGCAGATTCTTTACCAGCTGAGCCACTGGGGAAGCCCCAATATAGAACCTAGTGGCTGCTTTGGGGCAAGGAGGGGGAGGATCAATTTAGAAAGACTTTTTTTCCTTCATTTTCTCATCAATCAGAATAGTTCTTCAGCATGTATCTGTTTTACATATTAGTCTCTTGTATAAGCTTTCCTTGGGAAAAATGTTCCATATCCTTCTATGCCTTCTGAAAATTAAACCACCTCTATGACTGAAAAAGAGTATGGTGGTGGGTCAGAATTAGGTCTTCTTCAAGTGGTCAATGTCTCAGACTCTAAGTGGCCATAAAGATACATGCAAGTGCCTCTTTACACTGTTTTCTTAACCCTATGTCCTGGGTAAACCTCCACCAAGCCAGAGTTTATAAAATAGCCTTGTATATAGACAACTCTAAATCACATAATCAGTATAATCTGCTGACCATGGAGGGACTTCTGTACCAGGAGACTAGGCTTGGATTTCTTCTTTATGTTGTGGCCCTATTTTGGACTGGCTTTGCCCTCAAATGTGTCTTTATGGGAAAACATCATGCCTCATCATTCAGCAGTCTCTCAATCTGATTCAGAGGAAACAGTCCCTCCACTCCAGGCCTTTTGATATTTTTGAAAACCATCTAACCATATCAAGATGAGAATCAATACTAAAAATTCTATAAAGAGATTCCAGGTCTTAATATTCTAAGATTTTTCTACAATATATTATACAATTACTCATGAAAAGATATTTGTGATAGTAAGAAATCAAACAGGATTGGGGGGAAATAATGTAAAGACGAGAGATTATTTTAGGATCTTGGATATAAGAGGTAACTGAGGCTGAGAGAAGTTCTGTGACTTACCTAGTCAGAGGAAGAGAGGGAAAAAGATGAAATTGTAATCTAAGACTTCTGATAACTGATTTAGAGTCTTTACACTACCTTCTATTGGATGGTCTCTGGTATAATCAAAAGAAGGGTATGCCAGGAGTGAATTTTGGTGGCATTGGTGAATTGGAGAAGGAGAACTGTCACAGTAAGCATTTAGTAGCTGTATATTATGAAAATTAAATGGCTCTGAGTTGAATAAAATATTCTTTTTTTTTTATCTTTTCTTTCTCCTTCCCTTTGTCTTCTACTCCTTTCCTCTTCCTCTTTCCTTGAATACGGCACTCACAGGTCTCTCCAAGTTGGTGCCTAAGAACATGATAATCACACAAATGAGTCAGTTCTACATGGCTGGCCTTGGGCTTCTCTTCCTGATTAATATTCTCCCTGGAACAACTGGCCAAGTGGAATCAAGACGACAAGAACCTGGGGACTTTGTGAAGCAGGATATTGGCGGGTAAGTACCCTTAACTCTTAGAACAAAAGAAGACTGTGATAAATTATTGCCTTTGGTCAAAGTTTTTTTTTTTAATTGAAGTATGGTTGAATTTCATGAAAAGATGGGCTCTATAAAGGACAGAAATGGTATGGACCTAAGAGAAGCAGAAGACATTAAGAAGAGGTGGCAAGAATACACAGAAGAACTGTACAAAAAAGATCTTGACGACCCAGATAATCACGATGGTGTGATCACTCACCTAGAGCCAGACATCCTGGAATGTGAAGTCAAGTGGGGCTTAGAAAGCATCACTACAAACAAAGCTAGTGGAGGTGATGGAATTCCAGTTGAGCTATTTCAAATCCTCAAAGGTGATGCTGTGAAAGTGCTGCACTCGATATGCAAACAAATTTGGAAAACTCAGCAACGGCCATAGGACTGGAAAAGGTCAGTTCTCATTCCAATCCCAAAGAAAGGCAGTGCCAAAGAATGCTCAAACTACCGCGCACTTGCCCTCATCTCACATGGTAGTAAAGTAATGCTCAAAGTTCTCCAAGCCAGGCCTCAGCAATACGTGAACTTCCAGATGTTCAAGCTGGTTTTAGAAATGGCAGAAGAACCAGAGATCAAATTGCCAATATCCGCTGGATCATCAAAAAAGCAAGAGAGTTCCAGAAAAACATCTCTTTCTGCTTTATTGACTATGCCAAAGCCTTTGACTGTGTGGATCACAATAAAATGTGGAAAATTCTGAAAGGGATGGGAATACCAGACCACCTGACCTGCCTCTTGAGAAACCTGTATGCGGGTCAGGAAGCAATAGTTAGAACTGAACATGGAACAACAGACTGGTTCCAAATAGGAAAAGGAGTACATCAAGGCTGTATATTGTCACCCTGCTTATTTAACTTATATGCAGAGTACATCATGAGAAACGCTGGGCTGTAAGAAGCACAAGCTGGAATGAAGATTGCCGGAGAAATATCAATAACCTCAGATATGCAAATGACACCACCCTTATGGCAGAAAGTGAGGAGGAACTGAAGAGCCTCTTGATGAAATTGAAAGAGGAGAGTAAAAAAGTTGACTTAAGGCTCAATATTTAGAAAACTAAGATCATGGCACCTGGTCCCATCACTTCACGGGAAATAAATGGGGAAAGAATGGAAGCAGTGTCAGGCTTTATTTTTTGGGCTCCAAAATCACTGCAAATGGTGATGCAGCCATGAAATTAAAAGACGCTTACTCCTTGGAAGGAAAGTTATGACCAACCTAGATAGCATAATAAAAAGCAGAGACATTACTTTGCCAACAAAGGCCCATTTAGTCAAGGCTATGGTTTTTCCAGTGTTCATGTATGGATGTGAGAGTTGGACTGTGAAGAAAGCTGAGCACCGAAGAATTGATGCTTTTAAACTGTGGTGTTGGAGAAGACTGTTGAGAGTCCCTTGGACTGCAAGGAGATCCAACCAGTCCATCCTAAAGGAGATCAGTCCTGGGTGTTCATTGGAAGGACTGATGTTGAAGCTGAAACTCCATATACTTTGGCCACCTGATGTGAAGAGTTGACTCATTGGAAAAGACCCTGATGCTGGGAAGGATTGGGGGCAGGAGGAGAAGGGGATGACAGAGGATGAGATGGTTGGATGGCATCACCGACTCGATGGACATGAGTTTGGGTAAACTCCAGCAGTTGGTGATGGACAGGGAGGCCTGGCGTGCTGCGATTCATGGGGTCGCAAAGAGTTGGACGCGACTGAGTGACTGAACTGAACTGAACTGATGGTTGAGTTACAGTATTGTGTTAGTTTTAGGTATAGAGCAAAGTGATTCAGTTATATGAATATTCTTTTTTTCAGATTATTTTCTATTATAGATTGTTACAACATATTGAATATTGTTCTCAGTGATATACTAGTAAATTCTTGTCACTGTGTATCTGTTAATCCCGTAGTCTTTTATACCCCCTCCATCCCTTTCCCCTTTGGTAACCTTGAGATTGTTTTCTCTCTGTGTGAGTTTGTTTCTCTTGTGTATAGAGATTCTTTTTTTTTTTTTTTCAGATTCCACTTATAAGTGATACATAATATTTGTCTTTCTCGGACTTAATTCACTTGGTATGATATTCTCTAGATCCATTCACATCGCTGCAAATGACAGCATTACTCTTTTTATGGCTTAGTAATATTCCATTGTGTATACATACCACCTCTTTTTTCTAAATTTAATTTTTTATTGGAGTATAATTGCTTTACAGTTGTTATGTTGGTTTCTGCATACAACAACATGAATCAGCCATAAATGTGTGTGTGTGTGTATCTCCTCACCCTCTTGAATCTCCCTCCCACTCCCCCCATATCCCACCCATCTAGGTCATCACAGAGCACTGAACTGAGCTTGCTCTGCTATACAGCAGGTTCCCACTAGCTAGCTATTTTGCACATGGTAGTGTATTATATATGTCAATCCCAATCTCCCAATTCATCCCACCCTCCCCTTTACCACCTACGTCCACAAGTCTATTCTCTATGTCTGTATCTCTATTTCTGCTTTGCAAATAGGTTCATCTGTGCCATTTTTCCAGATTCCATATATATGCATTAATATACAATATTTGTTTTTCACTTTCTGACATACTTCAGTTTGCATAACAGGCTCTAGGTTCATTTACCTCAGTTTAAGTGACATTCATTGCTTTTATGGCTGAGTAGTATTCAATTATCTTAGTGTACTCTAAGTCTTTCCATCTTCTATCAGCATTTTCAGCTTTAATCTCTGGGGTTGAGGGCTATAGAACTAGACAAGTTTCCTTAGAAACTTGGCCCAACAAGGCCCTTTTTACTCTTTATTCCTGTGTGGAAGAAAAAAAAAAAGACTAATTCTATCTTATTAACTTCTCATGTATCTGATTTCATTGGGCATGATAGATGTTCTAAATAAGATGGAAGTTCTAAATAAATGAATCTTACCTCTTCAAATGTTAAAGGCTTTTTAATTGAACTCTGAGAATTAAGTTCTCTAAAAGATATATTACATGTTATCTAATAATACTAAAGAAGGATTTTGAACAGAATAGTCCTTCTTCATGGTGACTTTCTGATCATCATAAAGAGCATTCATTAAGTTTATTCTATATCTGCTTTTTTCTTTTTGTGTCTCCGTCCTCAGTGTTACTTGTCACCTCTCCTGTTTCTATTGGTTTCCATATATCCTGTTGGTGCTTTGAAAGCCAGATAATTGAGCCTTTTGAAAACTATATTAAAGAGAAGGCCAAGACATCCTGCTTGAAAAATCAGAGACAAGTGCTTGTATTTAATACAGAGATATTAAAAATTTTTTGGGGGGACTTTACTTTCTTACATGTCCAGTACAATTCATGCTTTGGAGGAGATAGAACTACTAAAAGTCTGGCTCTGAATATTAGTGTTGGCATTATATTTGTATTTGCTGTAAATATAGAAACCAATACAACATTAAAATATATATGCTGGTAGCTCTGATACTTAACAGCTGCTGCTTTTTGTTTGCTTGTTTTCATACCTTCTTAATGATGTTTTTGTGTGTTGAATAAAATCCATTTGCTGCATTATTTTATCCACCTTTAGTGGATTATTCAATTAAATCACATGGTTGGCTACCCCAAGGAGCTTCAACAATCAACAGTGGTTTATTAACCAATACTTTGTTTAAATCACATTCTAAATGCAGTGGTTCTCTGTAGGCTTAAGCAAGGAAACAGTTTGCACACTTGGAGAATTTGATTTAGTAACTTGGGGGTAGTGCCTAAAAATCTGCATTTTTCTCACATGCCTACATGATTCTGATATAAGGAATGTTTGGACAATACTCTGGGGACACAGTCCTTGTTTTTAAAGAGCTTACAGTATAGTTAGGAATATGGGGTTCAGAAATTTTAGAATAGCAGACATGGGAAAACCCGTTGAGAAGGTCTCGCCTGATCCCTTATTTTGTGCATGACAAAATTGGCTTCCAACAAAGGACATTTACTTTTCTAAGACTTTACAGAAAATTGATAGTAGAGATAGGTCTAAAACGCCAGTCTCTGATTCCTAGTCCCAAATTTTTAAAGAAAAGCTACAAGGAACAATTTCAGCTTCCTGTAATATATTTCTTATACTCCTGTTTCCTGGTTCAGTATTTTGACCATTAACAACTGAGAACTGTATGTGTGAAAAGTGTTAGGTTAGACCATTATGAAAAGATTGTTATTCTGGGTCAAAATTGTTGAATATAAGCAATTTAATGATGAGTCAAGCTAACTAGCAAGTAAATGCCAAATGGATCTTCTATCCCAGTCTGTATATCAAGATTGCAGGGAGAAATATCAATAACCTCAGATATGCAGATGACACCACTCCAATGACAGAAAGCAAAGAGAAATTGAAGAGCCTATTGATGAAGGTGAAAGAGGAGAGTGAAAAAGCTGGCTTAAAACTCAACATTCAAAAGATGAAGATCATGGCATCTGGTCCCATCACGTCATGGCAAATAGATGGGGAAACAATGGAAGCAGTGACAGACTTTGTTTTTTTGGGCTCCAAAATCACTGTGGACGGTGGCTACTGCCATGAAATTAAAAGACCCCTTGCTCCTTGGAAGAAAAGCAATGACAAACCTAGACTGTATATTAAAAAGCAGAGACATTACTCTGCCGACAAAGGTCTGTATAGTCAAAGCTATGGTTTTTCCAGTAGTCATGGATGGATGTGAGAGCTGGACAGTAAAAAAGGTTGAGCACCAAACAACTGATGCCTTCAAACTGTGGTGCTGGAGAAGACTCTTGAGAATCCCTTGGACAGCAAAGAGATCAAACCAGACAGTCCTTAAGGAAATCAACCATGAATATTCATTGAAATGGCTGATGCTGAAGCTCCAATACTTTGGCCACCTGATGTGAAGAACTGACTCATTGGAAAAGCCCCCGATGCTGGGAAAAATTGAAGGCAGGAGGAGAAGGGGGCAACAGAGGACAAGATGGTTGGATGGCATCACTGACTCAAAGGACATGAGTTTGAGCAAGCTCTCAGAGATAGTGAAAGATAGGGAAGCCTGGTGTGCTGTAGTCCGTATGATCGCAAAGAGTCAGACATGACTGAACAACAACTATCCTGGTCTGACTAATGTTGAAACCTGAGATGTGTATCAGTCAGGATCCGAAAGAAAATAAATGGGGAATTTCAATTAAGACTATTTAAGAGAGTACATTTGCAAAGGGACTAATTGTGAAGGTATGATCTGGGTATAGGTACACTCCAAGGAATAGAGCAAGAACCTAAGGCCAGCAGCAGATATGTCATATAAAACAAGTCTTTTTAAGAGTGCAGAGATCTTTAGTGGAGGCGCTTTCACAGAGAGAGAGCTAAGAGATTACATACCCACACTTTTTCCTTCTTCTTCCCTCTGATCTTCTGCCTACTTGAAGCCAGGGGCTGTGACAGCCCTGCTGATATAGTTCATATAGGTTATCCTTATATGAAAGAGAACAGGTTGAACACGCGTATATAATATATCTGGAAAAAGGAATGAAAGACACTGGGCACAAGGCCTTACATTTACATGACACCATATCACCACTTTTTCTGCATCAAGATTCCATAGTAGTGGCAGTGGTGAGCAGATATTGCGAATTTAGGAGGAAGTGGTTGAATTAATTATCTCCTTGTCATATTCATAGCCTGACTTGGTGCCACTGTTCCAAAGGTTCTCCTAAGTGTTTGCTTTCATCATGAAATATATTTTCTCAATTCTCTTAATCTCAGAATAAACTGGGACCTGTGGCTACACATGTATTGGGTTAGCCAAAAAGTTCATTTGGGTTTTTCTGTGAGATGATATGGAAAAACCCAAATGAACTTTTTGGCCAACCCAATAAATACTAAGTTACTAAGAGAAACATGAAGGATTTGATTTTTATTTTACTTTAACTCGGTGAATAATGTGAACAGGTAGGGCACATGTTGAGTGGGTATGTCTCAAGCTAATTTTGATTGAAGTGCGAGTATGTAAAGTCCAGTCTCTTCTGTGTGTATATAATCTCTATTATGGAATCAATACATTAATACTCTTACCATTCAATCTCCAAATCTTAAAATTTAAGAACCAGATGTGGGACCCGAGAATCCGTAAGTCCTACGCTCTTATCCTGACCAAGAATCCTTCTTGTGTTTATGCTTTATGATTGACCTACCAGTTTGATTCCCTTCAGTAGTAAACTACATTACTACCATGGGCATATAGCTCTAGGGATGGGAAAGTGCTTCCTATAGTGAATAGAAGTCCACCTTCCTTTAATGGCTACCTGTTTTAGGCCCCTGTGACACTTCCTTCCTATTTCACACTTCCTTCCTCTCAGAGCTACTCTATGCTTTCTTGTTTACAGGATAACTCTCATCACTTTCAACTTGTCTCCTCAGATGATACAAGTTTTCCAGAAACTGCTTAAAACTTGGTACTCTCATTGCTCTCTAGATTTTTTTGAAACTTAGTTCGATACTTTATTTTTAGTTTTCATATTCTATCATGTTACTTTAGAGCTTATACTTAAATAATTCTTACTATGTGTCAAGCACTATTCTAAGTGCTTTACATATATTAATTCATATAATCCTTATAACAGATCTGCTAACTAGGTACTGCTATTATTCCTGTTTCAGAGATAAAATATAGAGACACCGAGAGGTCAAGTAGCTTGCCAAAGCTCACATAGTTTAAAAGTGGCAGAGCTAGGACCGAAACCCAGTCTGGCTTCAGAGTACATGCTATTAATTGCTACAGTGTATTGCTTTTCATGTGTTTGGTCACCTCTAAGTAAAAATTAGGAACATGTCCATATATTTTGTGTACATGAACATTTACTTATGTATAGTAATCCCTCAACCTCTGAATACTTAGTATCTCAGCCACATGACTGCCTGGCCAATGCTACAGTGGGGCAAGTGTAATTTTCTTATAGGACCTAGAGAAATAATAAGTATCATTTTCCATTTTGAAGTAGAAATATAGAATTTGTAACACAGGGCAGAGCTGGACATTTGAAGCCAGGGTCAAGAATACTTGGTAAGTGATGCTCTGACTTCTTATTGTATCATGTCAGGAAGCAACAGTGTCTCAGTATTACTGATGCTAAAATGTGATCTCTTGGTTAAGATGATGACTGTCAGGACTCTCCACTGCAAGGATACTAACCACTGGGATTGATTGAGAGATTTGAGCTCATGACCAGCTCATTGCTTTGGTCATGGCCATGGATGTGGGATAGAGAGTAAATAATAATAGTGGAGAAGAGAATATTCCTCGTACTATAGTTTCCCTTCATTTGTATCATAATTCTTTTCTCCACATAGGCAGTGTTATAAATGGTTCTCATGCTGGCCTATGAAAGTCTGATTAATGAGAAATGTTGCTGAAATAGTGCTCGTACATTGGCAATTACAATCAATCAGACAAATCATGAGAAATAAGGACTTGTGTCGCCTTGCCTGAAAGACTAACTACCTTTTATGGCATTGTTTCAAAGGAAGAACGGACCTTTATTTCTTTGTAAATTTAGAATACAACCCATTTTATGTTGAGGTATGTCTGCTTACATTCACATATGAAATCATATCTCTTAAGGTAGAGTACCTTGGTATTTAATCATTCAGAACATACAGTAGTCAGATCTTCTTGTGTGTTTCTGTGAAGCCGTGGCTTTTAGTTACTAAGAAGGTAGGAAAGACTTGATTTTTATTTTACTTTAATTCAGCAAAGAGTGTGAACAGGCAAAGCACATAGTGAATGTGTGTGTCTTAAAATAATCCTTCTTTAGTTTCAGAACAAATCTATAGGTGCCATTTAAGAAAAGGACAGCTGTCTGTGATGGATCGTGCATATTCTAGCCAAAAATACGTTTATTCTTTTTTCTTAAGTGGCTTCTATAAAAACATTAGAATGTGTGTTACTGAGTTCCGAGTATATAGCTGGCATCCCTAGTGCTGAATTTTTAGCTTGACCCTTCCACTTATCAGAATGACTGGACCTGGAAAATAAAAACATGAGGGGTATTGGGAAATGGTAAATAATCTGATATGGCTATGGTTTCTGGTCAGAAAAAAATACTAGAATTTGCAGCTATAAAAGTATATGGGGAATGGAATGCAGATTCACAGAAAACCACATGATCTGAACAGGAATTTTTAAAACATACTTTTTTTTTAATTGAGATATAATTGACACATATTAATAGCATTGTATAAGTTTAAGGTGTAAAATGTTTTAGTTTGATATATTTATATATACTGCAATATGATATAGTAGAGTTAGCTAATGCCTCTATCATGTCACATAGTTTCTTAGTAACTTTGAAGTTTATAATATAGTATTGTTGACTATATTCCCTGTGTTGTATCTCACACCCCCAGAACTTACCTATTACTTGTAAGTTTGTAACCTTAAATGACATCTCCCCAATTCTTCACCACCCCCAATCTCTTGTAACCACCATTCTAGTGTCTATTTGCACAAGTTCATTTTTTTTTTTTTTGGTTCCATATAGAAGTGATATCACACAGTGAAAAGGTGGCTTAAAACTCAACATTCAGAAAACTAAGATCATGGCATCTGGTCCCATCACTTCATGGCAAATAGATGGGGAAACAGTGGAAACAGTGACAGACTTTATTTTGGGGGGCTCCAAAATCACTGCAGATGGTGACTGCAGCCATGAAATTAAATGACGCTTGCTTCTTGGAAGAAAAGTTATGACCAACCTAGACAGCATATTAAAAAGCAGAGACATTACTTTGCCAACAAAGGTCCATCTAGTCAAAGCTATGGTTTTTCTAGTAGTCATGTATGGTTGTGAGAGTTGGACTATAAAGAAAGCTGAGCACTGAAGAGTTGATGATTTGTGGTGTTGGAGAAGACTCTTGAGAGTCCCTTGGACTGCAAGGAGATCCAACCAGTCCATCCTAAAGGAAATCAGTCCTGAATGAATAATTGGAAGGACTGATGTTGAAGCTGAAACTCCAATACTTTGGCCACCTGATGTGAAGAACTGACTCATTGGAAAAGACTCTGATGCTGGGAAAGATTGAAGGCAGGAGAAGAGGATGACAGAGGATGAGATGGTTGGATGGCATCACTGACTCAATGGACATGAATTTGAGCAAGTTCTGGGAGATGGTGAAGGACCGGGAAGTGTGGCGTGCTGCAGTCCATGGGGTAGCAAAGAGTTGGACACGACTGAGCGACTGAACTGAACTGAACTGAGAGAGTTAATCCTCATTGTCCACTGAATTGGACAATAATAGCTGTAACAGTTTACATTCTCACCAACAGTGCACGAGAGTTCCCGTTTCTTCACATCCTTGCCAATATTTGTTATCTCTTGTCTTTTTGATAAAAAGTCATTCTAAAAGGCGAGTTGATATTTCATTGTGGTTTTGATTTGCTTTTATCTGATGATGAGTGATGATGAACAACAACAACAATACTTGTTGGCCATTTGTTTGTGTCTTCTTTGGAAAAATGCCTACTCAGTTTCTTTGGCCATTTTTTAATTGGATTATTTTTCCTTTTGCTATTGAGTTGTATGAGTTCCTCATATATTATAGAATCCAATATATATATTATATTTCTTTATATATTATGAATATATCTTGTTAATATTACTTTCTGCATAGTAAGTTTGAATTTTTAAAATCTGTTCTCCCCCAGGAGATATACAGTATTAGAAAAAGATGACAACCTTTTAATGAAGTCAATTTCTCCTGTCTTTTGGTTGTTTTATAAACTGCATCAGCAACTCCACATCTGTGACTTTTCTGCTTCCCCCGGACATAAGCACATTAAGGTGCTTCCTCAGTGTGGTTGAACTGATACTATTTACTTATCCTGAACTTAATCGCTCAGTAAGCTTAACTTTTCCCATAGCATAAAAGTGCATGTCTTTCAAAGGTGTCTCATTACATTTTCAGGAGTTTGGGGAAAAAGGAATGATCATCCTCAGTGTATGTTGAGTTTTACCATTTACAAAGTAATTTTATGTGTATTATCTTCTTTACTTATTTCTTCCAAAAGCATTATAAGTTGGGGACCTATCCCTATTTTACATGCAAGGAAATAGCTCACATGATCAGTTAGTGGCAGTCGGAACTAAAACTCTGTTCGTCTAACCCTAGTTCTTTGGATTTACCACTTTTCCATTTTTAGGACTCAATAAATGACTAAACTTGCCTAACCTATAGATAATGTATTAGTAACATCATTTTCATTTTTAATGATGCGTTATTAATATATTTTGTCCAGCCAGTAATGATAGATATAAGGCAAAGCAAGCATGGTTATTGCATCAGTCTCATCAACTTAATAAGCATATGGCTTTAAACAATCCCTTTCTTTTGTTGGTGTCTCAGGCCATCCATCTGTAAAGTGAAGGGAAATACTTAACATGATCTCTAAAGTCCTCCATAATCCTGAGATATCATAATGCTTTGTTGTTCCTCCAGACTATTTTGAATGGGCACAAACTATAGAATCTTCAACTTGTTGCAGTTCAGTTATTTAAAAAGAGAGTTCTAACTTGGGTTCTAAATTAAACCAGCTTCCAGCTGCCCATGCAATAATTTAGAGCACATTGGGAGAAAATTTTATTAGTAATCAAGTCAAGTAATCAAAATCATAGAGCAATATATTGAAAATTGCTTTGGAATGACATTAAGCATTGATTTTTGACTTAAAAGTTTAAAAGTTATTAGTGACTAATGCTGCTAACATATCAAAACAGAGGCAGCAGGGGGTGGAACTGCATCGTCAAGGAACTTATTATTTCAGTAAAAGAGGTAGCCCAGTATATGGGCCTTATATTCAAGAATTCTGGACTGAAATTAAAAATTATGTTCAGGGGCTTTACAATTCCCATATATAGATCCACCTGGAGTAGGTAATCTCTGAAGCCCTTTATAGCTTGTCTATGACTCTCTGAGGATTCTGCTTTTTATCCCCTTCCAGTAATCCAAAAAATGGTTTTTCATTCAATTCATAGACCTGTTTCCCAGAAATCAAATTAGGCTAACCAGGGTCAAGATTCCCCGCAGTGAGAGTTAAGGGAAAATGAGAAAGAGGTTTTCACAAAATCACTTAAGCTCCCACAGCCTCTCTCCCCACAGCCCATGCAAGATGGATTTAGAATATTGGAGATTAAGCCAAATGTGAGCTGAGACCTGATAGGGTGTCTCTATTTATCTTCTCAACATATTGATGTCAGTTTGTTAGCTCTGCACTATAGTTTCCTTCTTTTTTCCCCTTCCAAATAAGGTGTCTGTATCATTTCTGGTACTCGTTTCACTAAAACAGCCAATCATCTCTGGTTTCACTGGTTTCCAGTGCCTCTTGGCCAAAGCTTTCCTTATGGCTTTGATGGATGAGGGTGCCTATATTTTGTCATTATTTACATTTGAATAATGTATTTGAGTCCATGGGGTCGCAAAGAGTCGGACCCGACTGAGTGACTTCACTTCACTTCAGTGTATTTGAGTGCATAAACTACTATCTTAAAGAAGACAAAACAAATTTTGAATACTTTTAGATATTAAACATTAAATCTAGAAATTTTAATATATTGTTTAACATTAATACAACATATCCGTGCAGTTATTTTAATTTTCAAAATGAGAAAGCTGTTACAAGAGGTGTTGTGACTTGCTTATGGTCACTCAACTAATAAATTCAAATTCTTGTCTCCAGTCTAGTTAAACCTAGTTCCCCTTTTCATTCCACATGTATCTATTTTTATTGTTTGATTCTCTCAGCAAACCTGTAAGCAAGGGAGAGATTACTTGCCTTATTTTACCTTTTTTTTTCCTGCTCTGTTTTTTTTCTATAGGCACATAGTTGATGCTCGTTAAAGATGCATTGAATGATTACGTGAATTGAATTAGTTTATGAATTAAGGAAATTGGTGTTCAAAATGGCTTTTGACAGTTTACCAGCTAGTGAGTGGCAGTATAGAGTGAGAACTAGTCAGTTTAGATGTTCCTACTATTCCGTGGGGTTCCCTAGTGGCTCAGATGGTAAAGAATATACCTGCAATGTGGGAGACCCAGGTTTGATCCCTGGATTGAGAAGATCCCCTGGAGTAGGAAATGGCACCCCACTCCAGTACTCTTGCCTGGAGAATCCCATGGACGGAGGAGCCTGGTAGGCTGCAGTCCATGGGGTCGCGAAGAGTCGGACATGACTGAGCAACTTCACTTTCACTTTTCCCTTTCATGCACTGGAGAAGGAAATGGCAACCCACTCCAGTGTTCTTGCCTGGAGAATCCCAGGGACGGCGGAGCCTGGTGGGCTGCCGTTTATGGGGTCACAGAGTCAGACATGACTGAACATAGCACAGCAGGAGTTAGCTAAGGGTCTGCAGAAAATCAGAAATTGTGGATTCTAGTTCTGTCTGACCCTCAGTAGCAATATGACTGTGGGAAAATTTGGTATCTTCTCTGAGCTTATTTCCCCATGTATAAAATGAGCGAGTTTAGGGAATCTCTTAAGAGTTCTGGTAGCTTTAACATTTAATGCAATGCTTTTGCTTTGTTGCTCTATCTCCACAGGGTGAGATATAGGTAGATTACATGCAATTCAAAGGTCTTTCTGGCTTTGTTGTTCTGTGAACCTATTCTAGATTAGAAAGAGGGGTAATTTAAAATTTTCCTTTTTTGTTTTGGGACCCTCTTGTCCATGAAACAAAATTTGATAAATCAACTTTATGCCAGGTATTATTCCCACAGACATCCTGTCTAAGATTTCTACTGGTTTTTCTCTACCGCTGGGTGAAGGATGGACCATATGTTTGCTAAAGCTCATGCCAAAGTACTTGCTGGTTTGGGAAGTACAAAGCCATTTAACTGGCCCAATCTACTGATTGACATTTTCTTGAATTAAAGTGTTTAGACATGTAAGTATTTGCTATTAATAACTATTATTTTGTGTCTCGTTTTCTTCCACTGCCTCAGACTCTCTCCAAAGCATGCTCCAGATATTCCTGATGACAGCACCGACAACATCACTATCTTCACCAGAATCTTGGATCGTCTTCTGGATGGCTATGACAACCGGCTGCGACCTGGGCTTGGAGGTCAGTTATTGTTTCAAGATCTTCTTGGGTATTGTCTTCTAAAGAGAGTCTAAAGGTACCTTTAATAGTGTGTTGATCAATGAAGTTAGTATCAAGTTGAATTTCTTCCCTCTGAGCACTGGAAATGTGTCCTAATCCTTAATTTCAATGGTTGGTCTCTCTGGTCTGGTTTTGGAATGTTCTGAATTTCACTTAGGTAAATGCATATAGGGTGTTAAACCACAACATTTGGCCACACCCGTTTCTGGTAATAAAATAGCAATCCCTTCCTGGATGGCAGATGTATCTCAGGAACAGCTGGGAAATATGTCTTTGTTCTAAAAACCCTGAGCACACATCAGCCTGATATTCTGAAGAGGAGAAATCTGATGGCTAGATGGGATCTCATAAGGAAGTAAACATATTAAAATACTTTATGGGCCATATTGAAAGAGCAAGTATGCAAATGTATATATATTTAAATTTTTTCCTGAACCATTTGAAAATTAGATGCAGATATTATAACCCTTTATCCATAAGTACTTTAGTGTGTATTTTTTAGAACATAGAAGTTATTTTATAAAATTATAATGAAATTATAAATTCAAAAAATATAACCTGACATAATACTATTTTCTAATCTGTAGCCCATATTCAACTTTTGCAAATCATCTACATTTATTATATGACAGTATTATAAGAAAACTCCTTCATTCTCTTTAGTTAATTAGGCAACTATCAGCATGAACAGATGGATTGTTATTTTATTCAATGAATTGTAATCCAGGCTTTCCCTGTAGCTCAGTCAGTAAAGAATCTGCCTGCAATGCAGGAGACCCAGGTTCGATCCCTGGGTCAGGAAGACCCCCTAGAGAAGAAAATAGCAACCCACTCCAGTATCCTTGCTTGGAAAATCCCATAGACAGAGGAGCCTGGCGGGCTGCAGTCCATGGGGTTGCAAAGAGTTGGACATGACTGAGCAACTAACACTTCACTTCACTTCAATATTATTATTTGTTATTATCTATTTTGATTAGAATTATTGCTCATAATTTCCCATATTTGCTTAGTGAGAGCCTCTTCATGCTAACTTTTGATATATTTTTATTTTTGAGCACTTTTTGTCTTTATGGCATAACCATATTCCATACTTAACTTGTACTCTCCCTTATTCAGCCTTACAGTCAATCATTTTTTCCAAGAAGAAATGGGATCTTTCTGTGTGGGAAATTATATTAACATCCAACTCCCATGTGCCAAGTATTTTCATTGCTATTGGGTTTCTTTGCTTCTAAGACTTTTCAGTGGACAGAATTGAGAAAATAGAAAATAATATATATGTGTACACACACACACACACACACACATATACACACAAATGTATACATGCATATTTATACATATAAACATAGGAGCTTCCCTTGTAGCTCAGTCAGTAAAGAATCTGCCTGCAATGCAGGAGACCCGTGTTCGATTCCTGGGTCAAGAAGATCCCCTGAAGGGGGAAATGGCAACCCACTCTAGTATTCTTGCCTGGAGAATCCCATGGACAGAGAAGCCTGGCAGTCTACAGTTCATGGTGTCACAAGAGTCAGACATGACTTAGCGACTAAACCACCACATATAGACATAATGTAGACATATATGTGTATGTGCATGTGTAATGGGTTTATACTGATACCACTAATTCCAGTCTAAGTATTCCTCATTGACTTACTAATTTACTTAATTATACAATATACATAAAATAGTGTTGGAATCACTATACCTATACCACTGTAATAAACACACTTATTAAGTAAAGTTAAAGATAAGTTTTCATGGTCTTTTTTTGGGTGTTGTTTGTTTTGGATGAAGGCTATATGGCTCTTGCTTTGGTATAAATAATAGATTGGAGCAGGGCAGTGTTGGAGGAAGAAAAGACTAATCACAAATTGATTTGTTATCCAGAAGGAAGGTGGTGACTGTGGGAATGTAAGAATTTGGTGACTGATTAAATTATGGGATTAGGGGGAAAAGGAGGAGAAAATGATAGCAGACAGAATTCCCCTGTGAAGCTGTCGGGTTTTATAATTTTTTCTGGAAGTTTTTGATTACTAATTCAACTTCAGTACTACTGATCAGTCTATTCAGATTGTCAATTTCTTCCTGATTCAGTCTTGTAAGATTGTATGTTCCTAGAAATTTATGCTTTTCTTATGAGTTGTCTAATTACTTGGTATATGACTGTTTCATAGTATTCTGTTGTGATTTTTTTGTGTCTTTGAGATGTAACATGCAATTTCTACTCTTTCATTTCTAGCTTTGTTCAATTGAGTCCTTTCTCTATTTTTCTTAATGGGACTAATTCAAGGCATATCAATTTTATTTTTTTAAAATAACAGCTCTTGGTTTCATTGATCTTTTCTTTTTGGTCTCTCTTTAATTTATTTGCATTCTGATCTTTATTATTTCTTTCCTTTTGCTGACTTTGGGCTTTATTCTTCCTTTTATAATTACTTTCTATGGTAGGTTGCATTGTTTATTTGATTTTTTTTTCTTCTTTCTTGAGGTAGGCCTGTATTGCTATAAATTTCCCTCTTAGAACTGCTTTTGGTGTGTTCCATAGATTTTGGAGTGATGTGTTTTTATTTTTACTTTTATCAAAGTATTTTCTCATTTCCTCTTTGATTTCTCTACTGACCGATTGGTTTTTTAGTAGCATGTTGTTTAGTGTCTATATGTTTGTGTTTTCCACATTTTTTTCCCTGTATTTGATTTCTAGTTTCATATCGTTGTGGTCAGAAAAAATGTTTGATATAGTTTCTATCCTCTTACATTTGTTGAGACTTGTTTTGTGGCATGTGATCTATCCTGGTAATGTTCCCATTAATTGAAATAATATTCTGCTGTTTTTGGATGGGAAGTCGTGTATATATCTAAGTCCAGCTGGATTAATATGTCATTTAAGGCAACTGTTTCCTTATTGATTTTCTGTCTCTATGATCAGTCCATTGATGTAAATGGGGTGTTACTGTTATTGTATTATTGTCAATTTCTCCCTTCATATCTCTTAATGTTTGGTTTGTATATTTAGGTGCTCCTGTATTAGGTGAATATATGTTAACAAATATTACATTCTCTTTTTTAGGGACACCTTTATCATTATATTATGCCCTTCTTTGTGTTTTGTTATAGACTTTGTTTTAAATCTACTTTGTCTAATGCAGAAAAATCAGCTGATAGCCTTATGGGGATTCAGTTGTATGTGACTCTTTGTTTTCCTCTTGCTGCCTTTAAAATTCTCTTTTTATATTCAACTTTTGCCATTTTGATTATGATATGTCTTTTGTGTGTCTTGGGTCCTTCTTGTTTGGGACTCTGTGCATCCTTTACCTGGATATTTGTTTCCTCTTCAGGTTAGAGAAATTTTCAGTCGTAATTTCACCAAATACATTTTCTACCCCTATATATCTCTCTCTCCTTCTTCTGGGAACCCTATAATGTGCATGTTAGTATGCTTGATGTTGTCCCAGAAATCCCTTAAGCAATCCTCATTAATTTTTTTTTTCTTTTTGCTGTTCGGTTAGGTGATTTCCACTATTCTACCTTCAAGGTCAATTATGCTTTCTTCTGCATCACCTAATCTGCTGTTAATTCCTTCTAGTGTGTTTTTTTCCTTTCAGTTATTGTATTATTCAGCTCTGATTGATTCTTTTTTATATTTTCTGGTCTTTGTTGAAATTCTCACTCAAGTTCAGTTAGCATTCTTGTTACTATTGGTTTGAATTGTATCAGATAAATTATTTGTCTCTGTTTCATTAGGGTTTTTTCAGGGGTTTTATTTCATTTCAGTTGAAACATACTCCACTATCTTATTTTGTTTAACTTTCTCTGTTTGTCTCTATGAAATTAGGTAAAATAGTTACCTATCCTGGTCTTGAATGTGTATCCTTGTGCGGGAGCATCCTTTGTAATCTGTGTATGATCAGTGGCTTTGGTGTGAAAGGTGGACATGTGGTGGGCACAGGCTGCATCTTCCATTGGTGTGCTCTGTCAGCTACAGTCTCTGTGGAAGGTCAGGCTAGATTTGGAGTGCCTGGAGCCAGAGCTGGATGTGAACTGGGGATTCTCCTAGGCTCAATGGTTGAGGTGGGGCTGGGGCTCAAAAGGCTGGAGCATGAACTCTGAGAGAGTTGGGCTTCTCCCAAATGTGATAGCAGTCTCTGTCTTTATTGAGGGTATGGCCAGGATATGAGGACTTAAGCCTGCACTTCTGAATTCATTCAACTTGTTCCGCAGTGTGTGCACCTTGGTTAAGGGCTTGGTTGAGCTAGGAAGTGTTGAAGCTCCGCTACTGAGCTGCCTCCACTTCTTTACCAGTGTGTTCACACATGTGTGTATAGGGAGTGGTGGTCTCTGCCAAGGCCAGAGGCAGAGTCAAGAACTGAACTGGCTCTGTTCCCTCACTGGTGCCCACATGTATACACACACATGCGCATACAAACACACACTGGCAATGGATGTCTACCTTACCCAGAGGCAAGACTGAGGCCTCAGCTGGCTCTTTTCCCTCTAGGCATGCATGTTCATAGGCAATGACCATCTCTGCGTTAGCGAGGAGCAGTGCTGGAACAGGATGGGTTGGAGCAGGAGCCTGGTGCAGTCTGGGGTGTGTGCTGGGGCAGTCCTGGCTGGTCAGCCAGAGAGCAATTCAGTTTTCAGTTTGATGTGTCTATGCTAGAACTGGGAGCAAGCAAGTTGGTTGCATGGCTCCTCACGAGTGGAGTCTTGGGTTTCCTACAGTCCTCTACTAAGCCACATTGTTTACCAAACCAGCTAAGTGGGCTCTTTTTCCCAGTGTTAGTCCTCAAGGTTGAGGTGCCTAATATGTGGCTTGAACTTCTTGCTCTCCAGGGAGAATCCTCAAGCCTGTGACTTCCCCCTGCTCTTTGGGGTCACCCATTCAGGGTGCAGGACCCAACCAGCTTGCTTCTTTTCCCTACGTACCAGACTGAGTATAGTTCTTTCTTTACAGCCTTGCTTGTAGAAGAGCCATTCTTCTTGTCTTGAACTCATTCTATGTGAGAGTTGCTCTATATGTTGTTACAGTTTTGATACATATCTGAGGGGATCTGAGTTTGGGGTCTTCCTACTCCACCATCTTGATCTCCTAGAAAATCCATTTTTAAACTCAACTTTACAATAATAGCTCTTGTAATAGCTTGTTTCTCTATAAATAAATACTTTATAGTCTTTTAATGGATCTGAGACCTACCTGTTACCACAGATTAGCTACTAGTATAGCACCTTCCTGCTCTACCTCTTCTCTTGACCATTTTTTTTCCTAGGATCCTATTAGCATGGAGAAGTAGATAGCTACCAACCAGTGTTAAAGAAGGCATGGGGCTAGATAGTTGGAATCTATCCAAGGTCAGGACTGCAGAGATTTAATTCATTGTCTGACTTTCAAAACCAGTTTATTATATAACATCCAAAAAGTGCCTTGTCTTATAGAACAGCATTTTTCAAACTTGCCACTTGAAAAAAAAAAAAAAAACTAGCTAAAACAATACATAAATAATTTAAAGTTCACTTTTAAATAACCAGAACAATGTTTCCATGTCATGGTGGTCATTTAGTACCTCCAGACAGTCACCACTATCTCTGAAAACATGACAGGATGGAATAACTACAGGAGGTATTTAGGGTAGACCATGGGAAGAACTTTTGGAGTATCAAGATATTCTTCTTTATGCCACTCTAATGAGGCTATATAGACATAGTTAGCATTAATTAATTAGTCAAGCTCTGGAGAGATTTCCCCGTGGGATTTTTTGTCAGACCTTTCTTGCTTTCTCTCCCTGGAATCCTTTGGCTTTAGCTACAAATAGTCAGCAATGTGGAAGCCTTCACAATGAAATAGTGCTAGCTACAGACTGGGCAATAACGTGGTCCTATGCTTTGTCTCCTTTGTTCTTTCTCTTCCCTAACAAGTTACTTGAAGGCAGAAACCATGTCCTATTAATTGCTCTCCTCCCCTGGAGTGCTCAGCACAGAGCTTTGCCTATAGAAGAAGTATAGGAAAACCGTGAATGTGATATAATTGACTCCTTGTGATCCCTTACGCCTTGATTTTTGGCTCTGCTTTCTTTTCTGCTGATTCATATCTTTTGGTTGGGCACAAAGTTATTATACAAATGATTATTTTCTTTTGTGGCATCAACTTCTCATTCTGCCTCATTTACCAAGAGTTGTAAACCAGCTTCTAGTACCTGACCCCTTGTTGCTTTCTGTCTTGAACACTTCATCATTTCACTGTGTGAACTGTGGAGGAATACCTGATTTTCACTAGTTCCTATTCACTGTGCTCAACTTTCTTCAAGAGCTCTGTATACAATTGTGATCTCTCACTGCTTTTGTCTGATCTCCGTTTGTGCTAGTGTCTTTCATTTGAGTATCATTTTTTGATTTCATGCTTAACTCTTTTGCCTTCTTTCTCTTCTTTTAGTCCTTAATCTCTTTGTTTCCTGCCTTGAGTACTTAGCACTCATAACAGAGGCCTATGTCTTAGTCTAGTAGAAGTACCATCGGCAGTTTAGGAGCCCAGCAATGGCTTTATTCATATTATGTCCTTAGTCTAGCATGCACTGATAACTCTACCATTTAGGGTCTTGTTCTTTCTTCAAAACCTAAATACGCTTTCCAGCATGCTGTCTTCAAGCCTAGGCTAGGAGACCTAAATTTACAATTTTATTTTGGCTCATTCTAGATGAGTGACATTAGAAAAGTCACTTGACCTCTCTAAACCATCACATCATACCTTTGGCTACAAAATAAAGGTAACCAGTACACATTATAGGAAACTTAACTCCTTCTAAATCCAATCCAGTGACAAATTCTGCCATCAAAACACCTCAAAATTTGACCAGTTTCCATCACCTCTATAGCTACCAGCTTGGTGTGAACCACCCTTATCTCTCACCTGAATTATTACACTGGCTTCCTCTTGCTTGGGTGGCATCTGCTCAATGAAGCCTTTTTGGCAATTGTATTTAAAATTTTACATCCAAATTGCAGCTTTATTTTCCCTATAGCATCTATTGCATTACCATAGTTTACAAATATTTTATCTGCTTCCTCCATCTGCGAATATAAGTTTTAGGAGTGTGGGGATATTTTGACCCTGATTTGTTGCTAAATTTCTAGTTACTGCTTAGTCCATAGTAAATCCTCAGTAATTCTTTAATGAATGAATATTTGCCTTTGATTCTTTATTGTGAGAGTCAAGTGAAATAAGATATACAAAAGTATTCTATAAAATTTGACACCATAAATACGTTATCATTTTTATTGTTTCCGTCAGTTGAAATTGACCACTGCTTATCTAAACCTCGTGTCTTTAGTAGGATCTCTGTAGCATTTACTTCTCTGCCTTTGGCAGGGGGGTTAGTTATTTAGGTGTTTGTATCATGATTTTTGTCTGGAAAAAGCAAGGGCTCAGTGTCTCAAACTCAGGCTGGAATTCTTGATGTTAAAGCTAGGTGGTGAATGATTAACTTGTGGGCTGCAGAATGTGCAGATGAGAAATATCTGAAAGAAAATACTCAGGAGTAAAATTGGAAGTGAGAGCCCAAGTAGACAATCCAACTGGTGTAGAGACTATGCCAAGAGTAATAAACCAGTTACTAGGCAACAATATGGAAGTCATAAGAGGAGTGCAAGAAAAGTTGATTTGCTGGATGAGAAAAGAAAGAAAAGTAGAATATACAACGTGGAGAGTTTTCTGAGGCATTGTTGCAAAACTACATAGATATATTACCTTTGGCCTTGCCTGTGAGAGCTATTCACAGTTTTGACCTGGTTCAGATACCACCTTTCTGTAACCCTTGCCATAGGTGGAATAAGACCACTGTTTCACCGGGGACACTAAGTGGAAGGCTTGAACAGCCTTTGAAACATTCTGAAGGTGGGAGACATACCACTACGATGGCTTTTTTGGATGTATTCTCCTGAACCAGGTATCAGAATGGGCCAAGGTACTGTGTGTTTAACAACTCTTTCAAAAAAATACTCCACTTTTCTGGATTATCCCAACTGATTCCCAGAAAAGAGACAGAATCTAGCAGAAAATAATGAAGTGTGGAAACGTCTATAAGCCAGCTATAGAGTCAGAAGGCAACTAGATTGATGATTACTATAATCTTGAAAGACCCAGGGGGAGTTAATGGTAATCTAGCTTTGAATACTGAGCTGAAATTTAGGCTGGTAATTCATATCTGTTGAAAGGAGGACCAAATGTCATCTTGTTTCCTCTCAAGGTCCAGTATTGGTCAATATACTCTTCATCCTAATCCCTAGTCCAGGAGACATAATGAAGGTTCTTCTGGGAAACCTGGTTTGTTCAGAGAATGATCACCTACCAGAGTGCCACTCATGGTAGTCATTGAGAGGAAAGTTACTGTTTTTATGGAAAGGGGTCTTTTGCCTGGAAGAGTGCAGCAATGTAAATTGATCTGTGGCAATATCACTGGGACATATAAAAAGTGTTGAAATTTTCAAAGACTCAGCTGATATACTCAAAACTCAGAGGGGAGTGTGGGCAGAGGTCAGGTAGTTTGGTTGTCCATGGAGGTAGAAGAGAACTTTGGCAAACAGGCTAAGAGTAAGCAGCAATGAGTGATGTCTTAACCCATTGGAATAAGAGATTAAATCCAATAATTCTCAGGAGATATTGAGGGTTAGAGAAGGTTGCAATAATCTCTCAGGCCACATAGGTGCCATAGATAGTGATATAACGTAAGGTGATTTTTCTGATTTGGGGACACCAAAAGTCCCTCTCTGAGAGCCCTACTAGTTGTTATAAATGAGATTTGACTCGATAGAATGGCATTGTGAGTGAAATGCCTAGATATAGGCTTCCTCTTTTAGAATGTACATTGTTTGGCAGTTTTTGGCCTACTGTGTTTCCAGGTACTGTCTGTTATATAAACCTGAATATTCAGGTGATTCCACTGTGCATTGCTATGCATCCTATGCATGCTAGCCTACTTTTAGTAGACATGAAGGGTTAAAACCAAATTTTCTATGACTACATAACAATCTGTCTCATCATCTTCAACGTTCCAGGAAAGGATGTCATGGAGATTGTCAGGGGAGAAAACTGAAAATTAAACCATCCATCAACAGTATTGATCAAACCCAAGAATTGCTGAGTGTATTTAATTGAATGGGTATGGAAAGCTCTCAGTTAAGAATTACTGACACCTTGTTCAACATCATGCAGAAACTGTGATAGATAAACTGTGACTCAGAAATTCCATCTCAGGACTAACAGATATGTATTACTTCTGGTTGGCCCAGAGAAAATGCTGACATGAGTAGTTAAAAATAATTTAAATCAGGTATCCAAGGGATTTTGAGTTTGGAATGACAGACAGCTGTTCAAATGTACTGTTGTATCTAGAAGCACTTTTTAAATAAAAAATATGGCATTTATCAAGAATAGAAAACAGCTGGGGTATTACACAGATTGTTATTAGCATACTCCTCTTGGTGAAGCTCTATTGGGAAGACTGTCTTCCAATATCACTTTTCCTCATGCATAAGGTAGCAAGTGCATTGAGGTCCAGTTTAGTCAAGGACAGTTTACTGTGGGGTTTCTATAGAAGATGAGATTCCTGTGGTGTTAGCAGAAGTGGAGTTACCTGTGTATTAAGCATGGAGCCATCTACCAGGGAGGTACAAGGATATTGAACCCTGAGTCATAGATTAGGATATAGATCATTGGGGAGACTCTTGGTTTTGAGAGTGAAGAAGTATATTTTCTTGGCAGAAACTTGAACTTAGAATGCCAAAATTACTGCTAAGTCTTATTTATATTGAGAATGGCAAAGTGAAAGGTAAGGAAAGTCAGGAAGCAGGTTTTCTGCCTTCAAATCTTTTAACACCTCTTTTTAATGTTATATTGGTCTAGAATCCTTTGCAGTAGCATAATAGGCAGAGCTGGCCTAGCATGGGAACTTTAGCAGCAGAAGCCCAAAGTGAAGTAGAGCCAAATATGTCTTCCAGTCCTGCAACCAGAAAAGGCCAGGACCAATAATAAATGTAGACATAGAATGACAAATAATAGCAGTCTCCCAGTATTATTATTGTTTTATTTCATCATTTCCTCATCCTCTAATGGGGATGCCTATCAGCAGTGTCTACTAGGAGGTAGCCTTAGATCGGGGATTACGGACAAGGTTTAGTCAAGGAAGTTGGTGTCCCTGAGTCTCTCATTGATTTTGTTGTTGCTGTTCAATCACTAAGTTGTGTCTGACTCTGAAACCCCATGGACTGCAGCATGCCAGGCTTCCCTGTTCTTCACTATCTCCAGGAATTTGCTCAGATTCATGTTTTTTGAGTCCGTGGCCTCCTTGTCCTCCTTTGAGTCAGTGGCCCCCTTCTCCTGCCCTCAGTCTTTCCCAGCCTTAGGGTCTTTTCCAATGAGTCAGCTCTTTGCATCAGGTGGCCAAAGTATTAGAGCTTCAGCTTCAGCATCAGTCCTTCCAATGAATATTCAGGAATGATTTCCTTTAGGATGGACTGGTTTGATCTCCTTCCAGTCCAAGGGACTCTCAAGAGTCTTCTCCAACACCACAGTTCAAAAGCATCAATTATTCAGCGCTCAGCTTTCTTTATAATCCAACTCTCATATCCGTTCATGACTACTGGAAAAGCCATAGCTTTGACTATATGGATCTTTGTCAGTAAAGTGATGTCTCTTTTTTTTATACACTGTCTAGGTTTGTCACAGCTTTTCTTCCAAGGAGCCAGTGTCTTTTACTTTTATGGCTGCAGCACTGTCTGCAGTAATTTTAGAGCCAAAGAAAATAAAATAAATAAAATCTGTCAGTGTTACCATTGTTTCCCCATCTATTTGCCATGAAGTGATGGGACCAGATGCCATGATCTTGGTTTTTTGAATGTTGAGTTTTAAGTCAGCTTTTTCACTCTCCTCTTTCACGCTCATCAAGAGGCTCTTTAGCTCCTCTTCACTTTCTGCCATAAGGGTGGTGTCATCTGCGTATCTGAGGTTATTGATATTTCTCTTGGCAATCTTGATTCCAGCTTGTGCTTCATCCACCCTGGCATTTTGCATGATGTACTCTTCATATGAGTTAAATGAGCAGGATGACAATATACAGCCTCGCCTGTTGATTTTACCTAACTCAAAACTCTGTACTCAAGATCCTTTACTATGGGTGCCCTTTTACAGCTTCCAAGTATTTTTTCACATCTAGTGTCTGTTCGTTAATTCTCACAATGGAATTGTGGAGGCAGATACAGATACTGACATCCCCATTTCACAGTGTAGAAACTAAGACTAGAATTATTAAGATAACTTAGTCAATAAACAGTAGAGCCAGGGCCCACTCTCAAGGGTACTGGTTCTAAGTACAGGGCTCTTTGTTTCTCATCACTGCTATGTTTGAGAGAAAGAGTATAACAGGGTAAAAATGAACAGCACACCCTCACAGCCCCAGTCTGAATCTGTGAATGTCAGGGTTTGGTGGGAGATAGTATGTTTAGTAGAATAGAAACTTATATTACCATATGTAAAATAGATAGCCAATGGGAATTTGCTGTATGTCTCAGGGAACTCAAACAGGGGCTCTGTATCAACATAGAGGGGTAAAATAAGATGGGGAAGGAGATGGGAGGGAGGTTCAGGAGGGAGGGGACATATGTATACCTATGGCTGATTCATGTTGAAGTTTGACAGAAAACGACAAAATTCTGTAAAGCAATTATTCTTCAATTAAAAAATAAATTAATGAAAAAAGAGTACTGAAAAAAGCTATAACTATTTCAAAGCTGAATATCAACTTAGAGGGTGGTTCCTCATAAGAAAATTAAAAAGAGCAGATGATGGCTAATACTGATGGAAAAGGAAAAATATGGAAGTTTTCTGGTTTAACACCAAGATTAAGGAAGGACAGCTTGGCAGACAGTGTGTTTGGAACATAAAATTCTTAGTGGGATCAAAAGGATAGGAAAACTGTAACAAAAACGTGGGAGGAAAAACTACTTACTTTGAGTTGCAAAGTGAAGGTATCTGATTCCAGGCAGAAAGCCTGGGTTCTGCTCAGCTTGGCCAGGTCCATCACATTAATTTATTCCACAACAAAGGAAATATGACCACTCTCACTTGGAAAATGTTAATCTACAGTGATTGCAGAGGAGTCCCTGTCGGAGATTTCTGAGGGAAATAAATAATTTTATTTGCTGAAAGATGTCTATTACGATGCCATTAAGTATATATAGGAGCAGATTTCAAACCCCAAATGGAAATACTTGTACGTGTCTCTTTGTGCACATGGGTAGGAATTTCTTTTGAATATAGATCTGTCAGTGGAATAACTGGATTATAAGATATACACCTCTCAGTTCCAGCAAATGTTGCCAAATAGCTCTCCTAAATGATTGTACCAATTTTTACTCCCCCCAACACTGTATGAAACTTCTCTTTGTTTCAGTTCTTAACCTATACTCAGTACTGTCATGCTTTAAAAATTTTGCTGATAGCTGTGAAGTGGTATCTCTCTTTAATTTGCATTTCCCTCATTTTATGGTGGTGTTGGATATCTTACGTTGGTTTTTCAGTTTCCTTCTTTCATGAATTATGTTTCCTATTTAAGTTAGTACACTTGTAATTGATGCTTATATGTGGTACGAGGTAGATATGTACTTTTTATATATGGATAGCTTGTAGTCTGGTACATTTTTCATTAGTAAATGTTTTTCTCACTGATATATAATGCCTGTCCTCCCATACATCAAGTTTTCATCTATTAATAGGACAGTTTCCAGACATGCTATTCTGTTTCATTAGTTTTGATGAGTAGACTCATTTTAAATGGGAGTATTTATGCTTTTTTCACTTTTGTTTAATTTTAATCAAATTTTATATTTTTAAAACATAATATGCAACTTACATTCAGTATAATTCACTCTTTGTGGTATACTATCATTTAACTAACTAATAATACAGCTCAGATACAAAATAGTTCTATCAACTGGAAAAATCCCCTTATAGCTCTTCTGACAGGTTTCTAATTGTATCATATTGTGGTTATAAATTGCATTTCCCGATTGCATGTTTTCATGTGCTGATTTGCCACCAGTATTTTTTCTTGGTTGAAATATCTGTTTAGATGCTTTGCAAACTTGGCTTTGCAAACTTTGGCTTGTTTTAACCCTAATTCAGTTCAGTTCAGTTGCTCAGTCATGTCTGACTCTTTGTGACCCCATGAACCGCAGCACACCAGGCCTCCCTGTCCATCACGAACTCCCAGAGTCCACCCAAACCCATGTCCATTGAGTCAGTGATGCCATCCAACCGTCTCATCCTCTGTCATCCCTTCTTCTCCCACCTTCAATCTTTCCCAGCATCAGGGTCTTTTCCAATGAGTCAGCTCTTTGCATCAGGTGGCCAAAGTATTGGAGTTTCAACTTCAACATCAGACCTTCCAATGAACACCCAGGGCTGATCTCCTTTAGGATGGACTGGTTGGATCTCCTTGCAGTCCAAGGGACTCTCAAGAGTCTTCTCCAACACCACAGTTCAAAAGCATCAATTCTTCGGCGCTCAGCTTTCTTTATAGTCCAACCCTCACATCCATACATGACCACTGGAAAAACCATCACCTTGACTGTCAGGATACATTTAACTGGAGGCTACCTGTATGCTGTTTTCGGTCTTGCATAAATCCTTTTGTTCCTTAACAGCCGCTGAATACAAGTGCGAGAAGAGCTGGCAAGCCAGCTCTCAGGAATAATAGGAATTTATGTATCTCCTAAGCAGCGATTTACAACTCTCTTCCCTTCTGATATGTAAAGTAACTTTTACAACCCCCTCTCTTGACAATGATTCTAGCCTCTGGCTTTCTGGTTGACTTGTTAGATTTTCCCTGTCTCTGCTAAAAAGGGCTATCTTGTAAGAGAGTATATATGCCCACAATTACTTTCTTATCGGTCGACTCTATACCCCCAAGTTCTAGCCCATTTAAAGGGCCACAACACTTGACTAGATGGACCTTTGTTGACAAAGTAATGTCTCTGCTTTTTTAATATGCTGCCTAGGTTGGTCATAACTTTCCTTCCAAGGAGTAAGTGGCTTTTAATTTCATGGCTGCAGTCACCATCTGCAGTGATTTTGGAGCCCAGAAAAATAAAGTCAGCCACTGTTTCCACTGTTTCCCTATCTATTAGCCATGAAGTGATGGGACCGGATGCCATGATCTTAGTTTTCTGAATTTTCCCTTATTACTGAATTTTGAAAGCGTTTATATATTCTGTGTACAAATCCTTTGTTAGAAATATGAAATGAAAATATTTCTTCAGTTTTTGACTTGCCCTTTTATTCTTTTAATAGCATCTTTGAAAAAGAGAAGTTTTAAATTTTGATGAGTCTAATGCAATAATTTGTTCTTTTATAGTTGACTTTTATGTCCTATCTAAAAAAAGATTTTGCATGACCCAAGTTCATGGACATTTTCTATGCTTTTTTTCTAGAAATTTTATAGCCTTAGGTTTTACATTTAGGTCTAAGATCTATTTTGAGTTAAACTTTGTATAAGGTGTGATGTAAGGATTTGAGTTCATGTTTTAGCATATGGCTAGCCAATTTTTCCAGCACAACTTAGTGAAAAGGCTGTATTTTCTGCACTGCATTATAACCACTGTTGTGAATCAATTGACCGTATATGTCTGGCCATATTTTTTAACACAGTTCTCTGTTCCATTGATTGATGTGTATTCTTTGACGGTTTTGATCAATGTACCTTTATAGTAACTCTTGAAACACTGAAATACTATAATGGAGTCCTCCAAATTAAGAACACATTTAAAAAATTAGTTCTGGCAATTTTATTTAACTCTGTTGCCTTTCCATATAAATTTTAGAATCAACTCATGAATTTCTTAAAAAAAACCCTTAGATTTTATTTAAGACTATGTTTAATTTATAGATTTTTTTAGGGAGAATTGACTCTGCCTTATCTTCCACTTCTCATTTCTGGTGAGGTCTGAAATTTAGCCAGATGTGAAAGTTCAGGTTCTTCTCAGGCTTGAGTGTGTATTAAGCCCTGGGCCTATGTGGGAACTTATCAATCCCTTGGTATATGCTAGAACTTTATAAAAATCTTTATTCACCCAAGTATCTCCTTTTCTAAACTTTTTCTTCTCAGACTATTCAGTCTATTGTTTGTCTCAACTGTTTACCCCTAGCTCCAGGCTGCTGCTGTCAGTATTTTTGTCTTCAAATGCTTTTGGCTATGCCTCTCAGGAAGCCACTACAGCTCTGGGAATGCTCCCAGTTGGGTGAAACAAAGGTAAGCCATTGCATCCCTCTTTGAGGGAGCTGCCATTCAGGTCAAAACCCTTAACCACAATTTTTTGAGAATAAGATTTGTATTACTCCTTCAGGCAATGGGAACCTGTAACAGGAGTATGGGCTGACATCTTTATGGCTGCAGTAGCAGTTTTCTTCATCACATATTCCCTTGGTGGTTATAAGTTTTTTACTAGATTGTAGAGTTCTGTAAAAGTTGATTCTTACAGTTTTCCCAAGCTTATTAATTGTTTTTATGGAGAGACAAAACCCTGAAGTTCCTAACTCTGCCCCTTTTGGTGATACTCTTCTATTTTTCCCGACACTCATAGATTTTGTCTTTTCTTTTTGGTTTTTGTAAAGTCTGGCTAGAGTTTTGTATATTTTTCAATTTTTTTCAAGTAGCCAGTTTTTAATTTCACTGATTTTCTCAATTGTTTTTCTATTTTTGATTCTACTTGTTTCATTTTTAGTGTTTCTTTTTTTATATATTTCTAGTTCTTGAGATGGAATCTTAGGTTTTGAATTTTTAGTCTTCTTTTTCCTCGACATTCAGTGCTATAAATTTCCCTCTATGTATTTCTCTGTGAGCATCCCACAGGTTTGATGTGTTGTATTTTTATTTTTATTGAGTTCACTATATTTTGAAACATCACTTGTGACTTCTTTCTTGAGCCATGGGTTATTTAGAAGATTGTTCTTTAATTTCCAAATATTAGGAAAGTTACCGGCTATTTTTCTGTATTAATTACATTTTAATTCTTTGATGGTCACTGATCATAGTCTATATGACTTCAGCTCTTCTAAATTTGTTAAAGCTTGTTTTATGGGATATCTTGGTGAATGTTCCAGTGCCCTTGAAAAAGATTGGGTATTCTTCTTTTGGGGGTAGAGTGTTCTATAAATATCACTTAGGTGACATTAGTCAAAAATATTGTTTAGGTTTTCCATGTATTTACTAGTTTTGTCTGTACACATTCTATCAGTTGCTGAAAGAGGGATGTTGCAGTGTCCAACAATAATATTGGATTTGTATATTTCCTATTTGAATTCCATCAGTTTTTGTTTCATATATTTTGAAGCTCCATTGTTGGATATCACATTTAGCCTCATAATATCTTACTTATGATTGAATTATGTAAATCCCCTATTATGTTCAATAATTTTCCTTTTTCTATAGTATGTTTCTTTGATTTTAATATAGCCACCACATCTCTCTTTTGATTAGTGTTTACACTGCATATATTTTCCATTCTTTTACTTTTAATATATTTATATTTTTATAATTCAAAATGGGCTTCCTGTACACAGAATATGGTTGACTCTTTTTTTCCCCCCAATCTGACAATCTCTGGCTTTGTATGTTTAGACCACCTACAATTAATATATTTATTGACATAGTTGTGCTTAGATTCATCATTTTATTATTTGTTTTATTTGTCCCCTCTGTTTTTATGCTAATATGTTTTCCTTTTTCTGATTTTTTGAGGTATTTGAATATCTTTATTTTATCGATTGCCTTTTTAGAAATATTTCTTTGTGAGATCCATTGGTTGCTATAGGGATTACAACTTTCACAGCTGAGATCCGACACTCTTCTTAGAATTAATATTGTTCTACGTATAGTAAAGTGTGTAGACTTGTAACAGTATACATCCATTTCCCATCTAAATGACCTTTATGTTATGGATGTCTTAACTATTATATCAACAGCCCATTAAAAGCCACGTGAGACAATGTTTGAATTTTTTTCCTTCAGCAGTCATAACTATTTTAAAGAGCTTAAGAAGGAAAATGTCTTTATATATATCCAGAATTTCCATTTCTGTTGTTCTTACTTTATTCCTGACAATCTAATTTCCCCTTGGCATTGTTTCCCTTAAGCCTGAAGAATTTCTGTAGAATTCTTATAGAACAAGTCTGCTGGTAGCAAATTCCCATGTCTTTTTAAATCTGAGAATGTCTCTTGAAGCTTATTTTTATTGGATATAGAATTCTGAGGTTAACAGGTGTTTTCTATAAGCATATTAAAGATTCTGTTTCACTACTGTCTGTGAATTGATGATATATCTTCAGTCTTTCAAGTAATTATTCCCCTTCACAGACTGTGTTATTTTCTAATAGCTTCCTTCAAGATTTTTCTTCATCTTTGGTATTTAGCAGTTTGATTATGACATATCTAAGCAATCTTTTCTTATTTTTTCATTCTTTTCTGTTTGGAGTCTGTAGAATAATTTGTTTCTGTAAACTTGTGTGTTCTACCAAACTTGAAAAGTTTCTGAGCACTATTTCTTCAAGTATATTTTTTCTTTACTAGTTTGTTTCCCCACTCCCTCTTGAATTCAAGTGCTCTATGTGTTGGAGAGTATCATATTGTTCAGCATACCCCTGAGGTTCTTTTGATATTTTTTTCAGACATTTTTGTTGCTGTTCTTCACATTGTATAATTTCTATCACTCAAATTCACTAACTTTTTCCTTTGTTATCTCTATTCTGCTATTGAGACCATCCAGTGAATGTTTTTATTTTGGTGACTGCATTTTTCATTTCTCAATTTTGAAATTGGTTATTTTTATATTTCCTAATTTTTCTGTGAGAACTTCATCTTTCTGTTTATTTTAAATGTATTTTCATTTGCCTCATGGAACTTAGTTATAATTGCCAGTTAAAAATCTTTGAAATTTTCAACATCTGAATTGTGTTATAGTTGACCTTTGTTGATTGTCTTTTCCCTTCAGAATTGGTAATATTTTTCTAGTTCTTTCGAAGTAAAATAATGCTGAATTCTATTTTAGACATTTTGAAAAATATTATGTGGAGCCTCAGCCTTGTCATAATGCTTTGGAGAACGTTGATTTTTTTCTTGTTTGTTTTAGCAGAGAATCAACTTGGGTAAGCAGCAAGGTCTGCCTTGCTTTCTGTGGGTGGTGATACCCAGATCTTTATGTTTTCAAGGCCTTTGCTATGCTGCACTTGATGTATCTCACACATGTTATCACTGAGGGGATAGTCCCAAGGCTTGGGATGTTGATTACATATTGCTTCATAATTCAGTTATCAAAATCTTTCCTATGTGGCTTTGAGTCTGTCCTATACTTGTGCAACTCAGGATTAGTGTGAAATTTTGTGTGAAATCATAGTGTACTTGTCAAAGCCTTTTGGCATGCTGCCTTGGGTCTGTCCTAGGGGCATGTTTTTGTTGTTCAGTTGCTAAGTCATGTCCAAATCTTTGCAGCTCCATGGACTGCAGCATGCCAGGCTTCCCTGTCCTTCACCATTTCCCAGAGTTTGCTTAAATTCATACCCATTGAGTCAGTGATGCTATCCAACCATCTCATCCTCTGTTGCCCACTTCTCCTTACCTCAACCTTTTCCAGCATTAGGGTGGGAATTTTTCCAATGAGTTCACTCTTCCCATCAGGTGGCCAAAGTACTGGAGCTTTAGCTTCAGCATCAGGCCTTCCAATGAATATTCAGGATTCGTTTCCTTTGTTCTTAAGGGTAAACTTATGTTTTTTAAGGGAATAATTATTGGATCTTCTTGTTTAACCCTCTGTACTTTGGGATTCCTGATACTCTCTAGTCTGCAGTTGCCTTTTCCCCTGATTCTCTGGTAGGACAGATGTTTTTTGTCAGAAGTTTTGGCTGTTGTGCCACTATCCCACTATGCAGCTTTGCCTTTGAAGCAGAACTGCAAGAGAAAAGAAGAGAAAAAAACACAGGAAACATATTTCCCTGTGGGTTGCTTCTCCAAGTTTTGATTCCCTTTCGTAAACCACCTGTTCTTTTTTACTTTTCAGAGTGCTTGGGTAGTTGCTTTTATATTTTATGCAGAAATTTTATTTATAATCAGTGGGAAAGAAAGGCTATAATGCTGTTACTCCACTATGCCAACAACCAGCTTAACTTGATTTGAATTTTTGTTTTTCACCCTCTTTTTCTTACTGTCTTGTGCTTCTATAATACTGTACTTCCAATTTCTCCTTTTGTACAAAGAAATATTTTAGTTTATTTACTCCACCTCTTCAGACCAGAACTGTGGCTTCAATATTGCATACATCTTTGATTTATTTCTGTTACATGACATGTTGATCTTTTATCTGAAACAATTATATCTTTTATGTTTTATGTCTAATTATTTTGTGTGTTTATTACCTGTGCCATCTTATCTGGAAGTTCCAAACAATAAAAATGACAGTATAAGTCCCTCTGGTAGCCTCTTTTAATCGATTATGGCCAATATTTTTAGTGTTGGAATCATAACAAAATCGATTCCATTTTTTACAGATAAAGAAACTAAGGTATAGTTAACTTGAGGTTGACCAGGATTAACCCAAGTTTCCAGATTCCAATACCAATGCTTTTTAACATTTTTTAATTTTATGCATAAGGTCAAAATCAGTAGGCCCTGGAAAAATATCAGAGTGTCCTTGTAACATTTTAGAATATTTCAGCTGTTTTAAAAATTCTATTGCTTTTCCACTGGCTTTCAGCTTGTTCTGGCTTAAGGATGTGCCAGAGTGGAGAACACATTGTGTAGTCATTCTCCAACTTATTTCTTGGTCGTTATTTGGGCACTGCTTCTGCTTCCCTCTCTAAAGTTCTCATAATTTTGCCCCAAGGAAATCCTACTGGCTCTTGGGAGTGGCCTCTATTTTCAGCAAAGGGATATGAACCACTGAAGAAGCTGCTGTCTGATGGTTTTATTTGTTCCATACCTGTTACAGAAGAGAGGACCAGTGGCAAAAGCAAGAAATAAGCACCAATGTAGTAAAGAAAGGGGTAGGAAAAAATAATTAATATCCAGGGTTTGGCCCACATAAAGAAAATACTCAAATGGCATTTTGACTTTTCTCAAAACTGCTTACAGTGCTCAGTGCTTCTAGTGACATTACTATGGGTCTATGGAAGGACATTCCTACAGTACCTTTGCCCTCCAACCTCCCTTGTGATAGGGTTGTCGTTGTTCAGTCCCTAAGTCATGTCCGACACTTTGCCACCCCATGGACTGCAGCATACCAGGCTGTCCTTAACTATCTCCCGGAGTTTGCTCAAATTCATGTCCATTGAGTCAGTGATGCTATCTAACCATCTAATCCTCTGCCACTCTCATCTCTTGTTGCCTTCAGTCTTTCCCAGCATCAGGGTCTTTTCCAGTGAGTCAACTCTCTGCCTCAGGTGGCCAAAGTATTGGAGCTTCAGCTTTAGCATCAGTCTTTCCAATGAATATTCAGGGTTGATTTCCTTTAGGATTAACTGGTTTGATATTTTTGCAGTCCAAGGGAGTCTCAAGAGTCTTCCCCGTCACCACAACTTGAAAGCATCAATTCCTGGCACTCGGCCTTTTTTATGCTCCAGCTTTCACATACATACATGATTCCTGGAAAAATCATAGCTTTGACTAGACAGACCTTTGTTGGCAAAGTGATGTCTCTGTTTTTTAATACACTGCCTAGGTTTGTCATGGTTTTCTTTTCAAGGAGCAAGCGTCTTTTAATTTCATGGCTGCAGTCACCATTCGCAATGATTTTGGAGCCCAAGAAAATAAATAAAATCTGTCAGTGTTTCCACTTTTTCCCCTTCTATTTGCCATAAAGTGATGGGGCTGGATGCCGTGAAGGCAATACTTGGATTTGTAGCTCCAGAGAAAATAAGAACAGTTGTGTGTTCTATATTACCTCTGTGAGCATCAAGATTCTAGCAATAGTAGAGTTAATGAGAACCCACAGTTGTTAAGTTGGTAGTGATTATGGTCTCTTTTAAATCTTGTGATATTTCTTACTGATGTTTTGTTTGTTACAATCATATGTTGCATGCAGCTAGCTATTAAGAGTTGCTGTACATTCCAAGTGTCAGACACTAGATGGAGTAGCATGAACATAGTGCTAGACCTCTAGCCTACCAAATGTCAAAAGTTATGAGCTGTCCCCAAACACTCTGCAAAAGGGGTGTTACTCAACTGCAGAGCTTAGATTAGAGCTTAAGATCTCTAACACAGACTTTTTTTTTATATCTGCTTCCCTAAACCATCTGTTTGTGATTCCTCTGAAGAGCTTATCAGTGATTAATGCTGTTGGGAGAGGGGTGTGTCACTGAGTACTTACAGTATCTCTGTCCCCAAGGATTATCACAGAGAAATGAAAAGGCCATTAACAGAACAGAGCACTCCAACTCTCAGATCTCTGAGAGCCTTTCCATAAGTCACTGTAGCCCACTCCTTAAATCCGTGTTGCTAGCAGACCCGCTAGTCACATGGAAACTCATTTCTATCTACTAGGTTAGTCTCTCCTCACGATGAAAAGCATGTACAACAAGAAGCAATTATTCTCTAAAATTCCCAGTGACATGGAAGTAAGAATACAGAAAAGTCAGGGCTTTGTTCTTTTAGTCAAAGTCCCAGTCCTTAAAACCTCACTTTTCTCAGAAAGACTGTTACTGGGAAGAATTGAAGAGTCCATCATAGCCTATGATGAAATAAAGGGGGTATGGTTGGCTTTTGTTCATATTGTTCATTTGATAATCCTGTCTCTAATAGAATTGTGACAGTTTCATCATAAAACATATTTCAGAGTGCCAGTTAAAAAAAAAAAAAAAATTAGACCCAAGCCAGAGGAAAGTGAATGGGGAAAGTGAGGGTGCTTAAAATCATGACATGGAAAGAAATAAAATGATCAGACTTAGGGGTAGCATGATCAATTTTTTTCAATCTCTGAAAGTCTTTAAGTCTCAAAAGAACAGGAAGCAGACTTTGTTGTGTGGATCCAAAGGGCAGTACTAAGACAAATGTTTACGTGTGTGGTGGAGTGGAGAAGCTAGAGTTGGGGAACCTACTCTGGTTTGTGCTCAAAGAAGAAAATTCACAGCTTATGGGGGATCTATTTTAATTCAAACAAGAAAATACAGTTTATTGTGAGATGACAGTGAGTAAAGAATTGCCTTCCATGCAGGAGACTCAGGAGACGTGGGTTCGATCTCTGGGTTGGGAAGATCCCCTGGAGGAGGAAATGGCAACCCACTCCAGTATTCTTGCCTGGGAAATCCCATGGACAGAGGAGTCTAGTGGGCTACAGTCCATGGGGTCTCAAAGAGTCAGACACAACTGAGCGACTACGCACACAGCGCACACATGAGCCTCATAGTTAACATAAACATAGTGATCCCTTGCTATTTGGCTTATCTTTACTCTTTCAGATCAAAAGCAAGTTGGAATGACATTAAGAACTGGTTGCTAAGTTCCCCAGCAATGGGCGTCCTGCTGAGGGCTAAAGGCATGTGTGTTTATATAAATATAAATTTCAAGTTTATATTTTACTTCTAATTTATTTTATTGGAATTTTACTTCCAATACCACAGTAAATTTGCAAAAGGAAAAGATAATTCTGTTCACCTTTAGTTTCAGAAGGTAGTATTGGAAGGAAATTAGATCTTCAAAGTAATTTAAAAAGAGCCAAGGAACATAGAAAATATTTGTTTAAAAATAAGAAAGAATTCCATTCATCTCCCAATTAAATCACTTCTTACATTTGAAAAATGAGAAGGCTGTCAACAGGGGCTAGACTATGAATTGTAGCTCTCACCAATTTTAGTCTAATTCACTGGTCTTTTCACTTAATTAAATAAAATAGCAAACTTCTAATTATTCCTTCACACAGAGGAGCTGGAGTGGTGGGTGGATACTCTCTTCTTTGTCTGGCATTGAGGACCTTAGACTTCTGGTCTCAATACTGTCTCCTTAAATCCTCAGAGCAATTCTGAAATACATGGTATCATTATCCTAATTTTCCAGATGAAGAAACGGGCATAAAAAAGTTAAGTGAAAAAAGGCACACAAAGAGTAAATGACAGAACCTAAATTCAGATCCAGTTAGTGATGCTTTTAATCACTGTACAATACTTCTGCAGGGTACTTCTGTGTGTTGTCACATATACTGCTCCAAAGCACCTAGATTTCCTAGTCAAAGATGGTATTTAGTAACTGGGGCTTTGTGGTCCCTGTATGGGACACTGGAGAAATGTCAAATATCCATGTGTTTACTTGGTCTTAGAGTAGAGGGCTAGAGATCTAACGATGGTAACATAGATTCAGAGCCTTCCATCACTTGTGCTGCCATGATACAAGTGACAATCCCTATCTTCATACCCTACTCCTTGAGAGATTTCTGGCTTCTTTGGTGACCAGAGCATTACTTCTCTTTTTCTTTTAGCATTTTTCTCTTGCTTTGTCTTTCTTTAGTGCCGTTAGCTCTTGCTATCTTTTGCTGTCTAACTGTGTTTTAATTTCCTCTTCTCACTCTTGTCGTTAATCCTTTCTATTCCGCTTTTCCCTCCAATCAGATTCTAATTACCTTCCTCCTTCCCCTCTCTTTTTCTTTCTTTCTCCCCCCTTCTTTACCTCCCCCTCGTTTAGTATCACTTTCCCCAATTCTCTTATTTACCAGATTCTTTCAAAATAGGACAGAAATAGAGAAAGAATGAATTTGTGTCCACTGTACTAGACCAAACTTCCCAAGTCTTTCCCTGATTCCAAGTCAGAGAAAGTTTTGAAGCTTGGCTGAGACCTAATTCATTGGGAAAGCAGCCTCTTCTTAGCAATCATTGGGTGGGAGGGAGGTTACCAGTTACGGGGGGAATTGATGTTAGGTTGGTGCTCATCAGTTGCCAAGAAAAGCAGTAGAGGGGTGCACCTCTCACTGCCACTGTGATAAATCATCATAGTCGAGATAGTTCTGATCTTAAGATCAATCACTATCTGGGGCCAGAAGTGAGTACATAGGCATTTACTGATCGGCCTCTATGACTAAGAGGGAAGGTCAGTCATGGGAGTGGGCTGTAGGTGAAGCAGAGACTGGTCCAGCGGGGGATATACAGAGAGCAAGAGAACAGCCATCTTGGGTGGCCTGATCATACTGACCTCCTACCTTCTTCAGGCAGCAGAAAAAACTTGCCTTTTGCTGCCATTGGACACTTTTAGTCACATGCTTTTTGCACTGTCAGAGTTCCTAGTCAGAGCAGAGAGAAAATTCAAATGTGTTTGGTAACAAACCTCCTGTACAAGAGAAAAGGCAAAAGGAAAAAAAGATTTTAAGGCATTCAGAAAGTCAGGCACAGATCCAGAATGTAAGCCTTCCTATCCCAGCCCAAGACTCTTCTTTTCTACCTACAGTGACTCCACTGTCCTCTTGGAACTAGAGCAGTCTCCTGACTTATCACTACTAATTGTCTTCTCCTTTTTCTTCTATAGTATGGGTGCCTGTTTTTAATCTGCATAACTATCTCGTGTGCTAAATTGCCTCAATTGTGTCCAACTCTTTGTGACCCTATGGACTGTAGCCCACCATGCTCCTCTGTCCATGGGATTTCCCAGGCAAGAATACTGGAGTCGGTTGCCATGCCCTTCTCCAGGGGATCTCCCCAACCCCGGGATCAAACCGGCGTCTTACATCTCCTGCATTGACAGGCAAATTCTTTACCACTGAGCCACCTGGGAAGCCCACTTTTACAATTAAATTGGTTAGAAAGTTGTTCTGTGTCTAACCATGTCCTGCCTGGAATATTGGATTCAACTGTAATTGTGATCTCTCCCATTAATTAATTGTGTTTTATGTACTTTGGGGTAGGGCAGTGTTTCCACAGCCAGTGAATGTGGCAGTGTATCTGAAGGGACAAATCTTTAGGGGATATGTTCTGAATTGTGAAGTATTGTCTCTTGTCCTTGAAGCACAGAAATAGGGGGAAGACTGTGCTCTAGATGAAAGCCCAAATACTTGAAATACAACTCTAGTTTGAGACATGTTATTTGCTGAATAAGCTTGGAAGTAGATTGTGTGTTTTGGTGAATTGACTATATCTTTGATGATTATTAAATGATACTCAGTCTCTTTTGAAAATGGAATGTTTGTGGATGTGTGCAGTGGCCTTCAGTATACTATGTGCCTGTATAGGGGAACAATGTATTAAGCCTAAGGGATGGCTCTGGAAAATGGGAAGTCAACAAGATATAAAGTACATCTGTCCTAGGACCCAGGGCTGGATGAATATAGTAAACATGCTATAAATGGAGTCGCTTTGTCCATTACCTTTCCATGAGGTAGAAGAAATAGTGTAATATACAGCACAGGGACTCTAACCAGTATTTTATAATAACTTTAAATGGAGTGTAATCTATAAAATACTAAATTGCAATAAGGTACCCTTAAGACGAACATAATATTTTAAATCAACTATAGTTCAATTAAAAAAGGAAATATAAATTTTAAAATTAAGAAAATAGTTCCATTGACTGCAGTAACCAACCTAATTATCGAGTCCTAGGTGGGCTTTATGTGTATTAGCTGTGCTACTGACATGCGCTGCTGGGGTCAGGTATGCTGGGCTGGAGGGAACTTCAGGTGGCTCAGACAGTAAAGAACCTGCCTGCAATGTGGGAGACCTGAGTTCGATCCCTCAGTCGGGAAGATCCCCTGGAAAAGGAAATGGCAACCCACTGCAGTATCCTTGCCTGGAGAATCCCATGGACAGAGGAGCTTGGGGGGCTACAGTCTATGGGATTGCAAAGAGTCGAACATGACTGAGTGACTAACACTTTCGCTTTCATGCTGGACTGGAGTGAACCTTGCTTGAGTTAACTGTAATGATGAGGTGTTTGGTAGGGTCTCATTGACTTTACGAAGCTGAAGTAGGCTCCCCTGTGCTCTGTTTGAGGTATGTTGGAGTGGGTTGGCTGCAATGGGGTAAATGGGGCAGTGCAGTCATTTCACTTCTGAGTATCATTTTCCAACTTGGCAGATATATATGTGATAAGATTCATCCATTAATACCAAAAATGTTCAGTGAGCACTTTCTGAGTAACAGGCTCCTTTTCTATGTACTCCGTACACAGAGGTAACAAAACAAGAACACTGCCCTTTAGGAGCTCTTGGGTTTTGTGGGAAGGCAGACAAGTAAACAGAAAGTTACATTGGAAAAATGCAAAGAGACTGTATCAGGGGCTATCAGTCATCTCCAAATCTCAGTCACTTAACCCCACGGAAGTTTACTTCTCACTGATGCAAAGTCTATTGTAGATCCAAGCAACTCTCCAGGGCACTTGTCCTCCAAGTTCTGGGTCATCATTCCAGGCCATTTCAGTCTTATAGTAGCTCCATATAAACATATGTTTCCATGATGACCGTGGCAGGGAGTGTCTTGCATTGGGCATTAATTGTTCCAAAGGAAGGGACACATATTTCTTCTTCCTATAACCAAAACCAGTCACACGTTCCCTCCCTACTTTAAGTGGGCTGGGAAGTGGCAGTACAATCATCCTATGTCCTGAACATTTGTAACCTACCACAGGTAAGGATAATCCCAGTGTGACATCCCAGCATGTGTGAATGTTGGAGATCTCGAAGGGCTCTGGAGTTTGGGGATTCTGCTGTTACTCTCAATGATATCTAAATGGATGGACTTTGTTCCTATAATGAGCACATTCTCTGTGAAGAAATAGTAGAAATGAGTATTTTGAGGGGTTTTCCTATGATTTTACCAAATATCCTTTCTTAGAAGTAGTAAGTTCGCTAGCTTTTGGAGAACAGCACTGGACTCTATGTGAGCTGAGGCAACAGGCTTTCCTAACACTCTGCTTTTCTACTTTCTTTCAACCAGATGCAGTGACTGAAGTGAAGACTGACATCTATGTGACTAGTTTTGGCCCTGTGTCAGACACTGACATGGTAAGTATGGTTTCTGCAAAGGTAAAAGTGAAAGATTATGCAACAGGTCAAAGTAAACAAATTGGGTTTTCCCTGTGGCAGGGCCTTGGAGCTATATTCTAAGGAGAAGTCTTGTCTCATGAATTCCCTACCCTCACCATCCTACATTTAACTAAATGCATCTTTTGCCCTGCTCTCCCCACCTTTTCACATATCAAGCATATACCCCCCATCAGGAGTACCATTCCCTTCTTTCTACAACATGTCTTTCAAAATTCAGCTTGGCTCCCTATTCTTAATTAAACTTTCTCTGCTCCTCACCCTTTACATTTGGCCCACCACACACAAATTAGCACAAATAGGTCAGATGAGAAGGGCAGGTGGTGGAGGACTCTCAGTCTACCAACTGATGGTGTCATTTAAGAAGCCCACTCCTTGCAAACAAGCATTCACTGGGGAAGTGGACAGACCACAGTGATGCAAACTGTTTGCGGGAAGAGTCAAACCTACTTCTAGACACTGGTTCTCCTATAGATGTGAGTAGGTGTAAGGAGGAGGAGAGCTTCAGAGCAGATTCAAGGAATAGGGCAAGGCACAGCAGAACTGGGCTTCCCAGGTGACTCAGTGGTAAAGAATCTTCCTTCCAGTGGGAATGCAGGTTTGATCCCTGGGTTGGGAAAATCCCCTGGAGAAGGAAGTGGCAACCCACTCCAGTCTTCTTGCCTGGAGAATCCCATGGACAGAGGAGCCTGGTGGACTGTAGTCCTTGGGGTTACAAAGAGTTGGACACGACTGAGTGACTAAACGATGACGATAGCAGAACTAGCAAGGGGATGATTCATGAGTCATCTACTGGGACTTCCCCTGCTCCTACCTTTCTCCCTTGCTGCCAAAGTAAAGAATGCAGTGGAGAGTTGAGACATGAGACCCTGTCATAATGGAGGACCTGATAAATACCTACTTCAGATTCCAAATATTAGATTTTTGAAAGATTATCACGATGAGAAACAATGTCTGAAGACATTGTCTGCTCAGAATGTCTGAAGTTATTAGATGCTCCATAAAGTTTTGTTGAATGAGTGACTTTGGGTTGAAAATTAAAGTCTTAAAATCAGAAAAAATATGTTCAAAAATATGAAATATCTCTGCTCACTATATAGATATTTTTCTTTGTCTTCAGTGGGACTACTACTTAGCAGGGTCAAAGCTTATTTAGAGCTTTTGGGTAAACACAAACGGTTGTGTAGTGTCATGATAGTTTTTCCTACAGGTAGTGCGGAGCCATTATTTTAGAATGATTCATCTGGCAGTCTGTATAGGATGAACTACAAGGGGGAAAAGACTGGGGGCTGAGAACTGGTCTAGGCATGTCTTGACCTGGGTCTTCCTTCAATCAGGCAAGGTGTAGGAATCAACTGGAGAAACAAGCTAGTTCTCAGGAGAGGAAGTCATAAGTGGTTGTGAGGCCAGCCAGGGGGATAACCAAATTCTCCAGGTAGGTGCAGCTCTCTTTTTTATTGCTGAGAATTAGTGATTGATTAATATTTTCATAAGGAAGCAGCTGTAGCTACTGTTTGAACACACACACACACATACACACACACTCACTTTCACTTATGAATCTACATCCATAAATACATTGAGGCAAAATAAGAAAGTATATGCAGAATAAAAAAAAAAAAAACCAGCTTACACACCACCCCAGGCAGTCCACAAACACACGCATGCAACAGATACCCCAATTCTGAGATACTACAGAAATATTCACATAGCCCCTGCCCAAACCAGCTTGTCTCCCTGCTCTTTTCCCACCCAAGCAGGCACACATGCATGTGCGTAGGCTCTGGAGACACTTCAAACAATCCAGAGGTTTTATCTTCTGAAGTTTCATCTTCCAATTGTTTGTCCCCCACACTGGCCCATGATTAAGCAGAAATAACAAAATGGTCCTTTCCTGATAGAGCAACCTTTGGTCAAATACATTTCAGGTTATTTTTAGCTGAAATTCCATCCTATCACAAGGCAGAATAGCTATGATCAGTCTGGCTGGGAAACAAATTTCTGGTGTTTTAAAAATTTTCTTCTTCCTGTACTACTTAATAGACTATGGCAGTTGTGGCAGGATCAGGGATGACTTCGGATGAAACATCAGATAGTCGTGTGACTTTAGCAATTAATTGAATCAAGAAAGCAAGCTCCCCTGAGCCCATAGACTACTTGGCAAAGTAAATGAAAATTAGGGCTAGCTAGCTGGGTTCTTGACTTTCTTCCACTCAAACAGGGAGCTTTGGTGCCTAATAATTGGCTAAGGAAATAGAGGCAGTCTTTTGTTCACAAAGAGGGAAAGTTGTGGGTGCAGTTTGAGCACCGAACCAGCACCAGCCATAACCCTTTGTAGCCATTGTGCTCCTTGGTCAAACACTGCCCCCCACAGACATTGATACTGAGTTTGACAGCTCAATGAAGAGTCGTCATGTCTGTTTTGTCGATCTCAGTACCACCAATGCCTAACTTGGTGTTCGTCAGTTGGCAGACTCTCAACTATTTGTTAAATTTAAGAATGAATGAGATGGAAGAAATTAAATTTGAGGGGATAATGACTCTGTTCTCTTCTTGAATGAAAGTTCTTCAAAGGCAGAACACATGTCAAATACATTTCTTTATTTATTTTATTTTATTTTTGAAGTCAAGACTTCCCCAGAATTTTATTTTTAAATAGAGGAAAAAAAACCTAACCCCAGCATATAAATACTATTAAAAGACAATCGTTTATGTTTATATCTAATTTCTTTTTTTTAAAATTTATTTATTTTAGTTGGAGGCTAATTACTTTACAATATTGTAGTGGTTTTTGCCATACACTGACATGAATCATCCATGGGTGTACATGTGTTCTCCATGCTGAACCCCCCTCCCACCTCCCTCCCCATCCCATCCCTCAGGGTCATCCCAGTGCACCAGCCCCGAGCACCCTGTCTCATGCAATTGAACCTGGACTGGCGATCTGTTTCACATATGATAATATACATGTTTCAGTGCTATTCTCTCAAATCATCCCACCCTCGCCTTCTCCCACAGAATCCAAAAGACTGTTCTATACATCTGTGAATAGACAAATTTTTATTTGTCAATCATGCCTCAATAATCTGGGAGCATCTTCCTAGGCTATATAGTGGACAGCCAGGTAATGATGAAAGTAGACAATACAATAACAGAACTAACCATCTAGCTTAACCAAAATAAACGAATTTATTTAGAAAATGGAGGCATGGGAAATGAGGACCCATAAGATATATTATAATCATAATTCTTTTTAACAGATTCAGGTGACATACATTTTAGTTGGACTTCTGCTTATGAAAGTCATGCAGTTACCAAAGTATCGAAAGACAGCATGGGAAAAAATGGTGTTAAATAAAAAGAAAGTCCACACAGGGACTTTTTTCCTGTGGTAGTGGGCTTGAAATTATTGGACCTGTTTCTTCCCCAACACTGGAATAAAGTGGCTGTGTCCACTTCAAGTCCTCCCTTACTGGTGTCCTCAGGCATAAAGTGAAGGGGAGCATTTTGAAAGCCTCTTAAGCTGTCAGTTTCCTCTTATGCTATAGGATACCATATTCCCAGATGCAGCATAGAAAGGAGTTCATGTCTGTAGTGTTTTGCCTAGGAGTCCATGATCATGAATCTCCTGAACTACTTTTTTTGTAGACAGGCAGAACACATAAACAATGCTAGTAAGACTATTTCAAAGGCTAAATACAACTGAAAGAGGCATGTGGATTATGGTTTTCCAAAATAGAGAATAGAGAGGAGGCAAAGAGCAAAGGGAGGACTGGATGGTCCCAAGGCCCTGCTAAAGTTGATCCAGCCACACACGCCCTTTCTGGAAGCCTGCATTGATACACAGCACAGTGTTAGAGAGTTGAAGACATTCAAGCTTCAACACCAAGCCAGAAATTCTTCCCCATGAGCTTTGTGTCATCTCTGAGCAGTGTAGGAAGTGTATTAAGTACCTTTCCCAGGAGGCAGACTTAGGCTTATTATCTGGAAGATTTGATTTAAATGCCTCACAAAACAACAGAATTCATTTGTCAGTTTGGAGGCAATCATCCTTGGAGAGTATGCTGCTGCTGCTGCTAAGTCGCTTCAGTCGTGTCCGACTCTGTGTGACCCCATAGACGGCAGCCCACCAGGCTCCCCCGTCCCTGGGATTCTCCAGGCAAGAACACTGGAGTGGGTTGCCATTTCCTTCTCCAGTGCATGAAAGTGAAAAGTGAAAGGGAAGTCGCTCAGTCGTGTGACTCTTAGCGACCCCATGGACTGCAGCCTACCAGGCTCCTCCGTCCACGGGATTCTCCAGGCAAGAGTACCGGAGTGGGGTGCCATTGCCTTCTCCCCTTGGAGAGTATACAAAGGCTCAATTTGCAAGGAAGGAATTGATTGCATTTCTAGAATGGTCACGTCAAAATTGAATTGCTTTTAGCCAAAGGTCATGCGATAATTATACAGCAAATAATTACTATGTGATTTTCCCCAATAGTTTGACTGTGTCGAGAATAACACATTAAAAAAAACTGGGTAACCATCACCCAACTTTTCTAAGCCTGGCGTGGTGCAGTTCATGGGGTCGCAAAGAGTTGGACACTACTGAATAACAAGTTTTTTAAATCTTGAAATCTTTCCTATATTTCTTTTCATTTTAGAAATATGATCTTTCAGTTCAGTTCAGTCGCTCAGTCGTGTCCAACTCTTTGCGACCCAATGAACTGCAGCACGCCAGGCCTCTCTGTCCATCACCAACTCCCGGAGTCTACCCAAACCCATGTCCATCGAGTCAGTGATGCCATCCAACCATCTCATCCTCTGTCGTCCCCTTCTCCTCCTGCCCCCAATCCTACCCAGCATTAGGGTCTTTTCCAATGAGTCAGCTCTTTGCATGAAGTGGCCAAAGTATTGGGGTCTCAGCTTCAACATCAGTCCTTCCAATGAACACCCAGGATTGATCTCCTTTAGGATGGATTGATTGGATCTCCTTGCAGTCCAAGGGACTCTCAAGAGTCTTCTCCAACACCACAGTTCAAAAGCATCAATTCTGCGGCGCTCAGCTTTCTTCACTGTCCAACTCTCACATCCATACATGACCACTGGAAAAACCATAGCCTTGACTAGATGGACTTTTGTTGGCAAAGTAATGTCTCTGCTTTTAAATATGCTATCTAGGTTGGCCATAACCTTCCTTCCAAGGAGTACACGTCTTTTAATTTCATGGCTGCAGTCACCATCAGCAGTGATTCTGGAGCCCAAAAAAATAAAGTCTGACACTGTTTCCACTGTTTCCCCATCTATTTCCCATGGAGTGATGGGACCAGATGCCATGATCTCAGTTTTCTGAACGTTGAGCTTTAAGCCAACTTTTTCACTCTCCTCCTTCACCTTCATCAAGAGGCTCTTTAGTTCTTCTTCACTCTCTGCCATAAGGGTGGTGTCATCCGCATATCTGAGGTTATTGATATTTCTCCCGGCAATCTTGATTCCAGCTTGTGTTTCTTCCAGCCCAGTGTTTCTCATGATGTACTCTGCATATAAGTTAAATAAGCAGGGTGACAATATACAGCCTTGACATACTCCTTTTCCTATTTGGAACCAGTCTGTTGTTCCATGTCCAGTTCTAACTGTTGCTTCCTGACCTGCATACAGGTTTCTCAAGAGACAGGTCAGATGGTCTGGTATTCCCATCTCTTTCAGAATTTTCCACAGTTTATTGTGATCCACACAGTCAAAGGCTTTGGCATAGTCAATAAAGCAGAAATAGATGTTTTTCTGGAACTCGCTTGCTTTTTCGATGATCTTTAAAGATACAAATAAAACTCCTGTGTATCCTCCTGATCCTATTTCTCTCCTTCCCTTCCTCCTCAGAGATAATAATAACCATGAATTTGCTTTTTTTGGTCATTCCAATGCATACTCTAGACCTATAACTGAGGATGTATTTGTTGTTCAGTCGCTAAATTGTGTCCAACTCTTTGCAACCCCATGGACTACAGCACACCAGGCTCCTCTGTCCTCCACTATCTCCTGGAGTCTGCTCAAATTCCTGTCCATTGAGTTAGTGATGCTATCTAACCATCTCGTCTTCTGCTACCCCCTTCTCCTGTTGCCCTCAATCTTTCCCAGTATCAGGGTCTTTTCCAAAGAGTTGGCTCTTTGCATCAGGTGGCCAAAGTATTGGAGCTTCAGCATTAGTCCTTCCAATGAATATTCGGGGTTGATTTCCTTTAGGATTGACTGGTTTGATCTCCTTGCAGTCCAAGGGACTCTCAAGAGTCTTCTCTAGCACCGCAGTTTGAAAGCACCAATTGTTCAGCACTCAGCCTTCTTTATGGTCCAACTCTGTATATATCACATGAAATAGCAATATCATAATAAATAAAATAATAGTGGTTTTCATGTTTTCAAACTATAATAATTAAAATGTATCATAGCTTTTTATCATTTTACAGCAAATCTTTTACTGTACTGAAAGTTATTCTTTTTGATGCTCTTAACCTAGTTCATTTAACTGCTATAGACTTTTAAAGCATATGAATATTTATTCATATTAATACATTCACTTCTCATGTCAATGTGCATTTAGACTGTTTCCAGCTTTTTTCTATTAAAAACAATGTTTTTTTGCTATTTAAAACAAATATTCTTGTACACATCTTTTTGTGAACACGTTTGAGTTTCTGTAGGGTGTGTACCTACAGATAACATTTCTGATTTGCAGGGTTTGCAAACATTTCACTTTTTTCAGATAGGGCCAAATAACTCTTGTGATGGGGTTGTATCAATGTCTTATCCTACTAGAAGTGTATGAGCTCCATTTCTCTGCACTTTTGGTAATGATTCATATTGTTGCACTTTGTTTTTGCCATTCTGACTTTGCTTTATGACTTAGCATATGATCATATATTTTTGGTGAAAAAGATATATGTTGCTAATTGTTAAGTAGATAAGTCTATGTGTATTTCTTAGTTCGTAGTTGTCAAAAGGATTATTTACATACTTTCATCATACAAATTATTGGCCTGATTGGTCTTTCATTTATTGAAAATCTATGGGTTTGTCATTTTCTCCTTGTAATTCAGTTTTTGCTTTACATATTTTGAGTCCATGTTACCCATACATAATTTTTTTTTACCTGATGTACATTTTTAGTGTAATAGTTCATCCTGAAGAAAAGTGTTTATCTTACAGTCCATGCTATTTGTATTTTATAGTTCTATGACTTTACCTTGATCAAAATTTGCCCATATATGTTTCCATCACTTCATTTTCAACCTGTGTTTTTATGTACCCTTAAGTTGTGACTATTGTGTATATAATACACAATATATAACTACATTGTTTATTTATCATTAGATTATATAGCTTATTTCTATTGTCTTATATATTCTTTCCCCTCATGTTTTTATATGCTTTATTTTTTCTTTCCTTTCTGTGGGATTGAAGCATTTTTCTATATTCCCATTTGTTTTGCTCTTTTGTAAGTTTTACATTCTGTTTGTAATATATCCTTAGTGATTACCTTGTTAATATATATACTTGACCTTAAATTTAATATCTCCACTCTTCTCCAAATAATACAAGAATATGTCAATCCATAGTAAGGGGAAGAGGGAGTACTCTTTATGATAGGAAGGTCAAAGAATACTTCTCTGATATGGAGATTTCTGAATGAGGCCTGAATTCTGTGAGTGACCCAGCCATGAGAAAAATTGTATTTTATTTATCTAAACTCATCTTTATTTTGAAACCACTCTTACATATTAATCTAATTGGCTATACAATTCTTTTGACTTCTATTGTTGCTTTCAAGAAATCTGCTATCAAATTGTCACCTCTTTCTAGATAATATGTCTTTTCTATTTTTTTTTATTAATTTATTTTAGTTGGAGGCTAATTACTTTACAATGTTGTAGTGGTTTTTGCCATACATTGACATGAATCAACCATGGGTTTACATGTGTTCCCCATCCTGAACCCCCCTCCAACCTCCCTCCCCATCCCATCCCTCTGGGTCATCCCATTGCCCCAGCCCTGAGCATTTGTCTCATGCATCGAACCTGGAATGGTGTTCTGTTTCACATATGATAATATACATGTTTCAATGCTATTCTCCCAGGACGTCCCACCCTCACCTTCTCCCTCAGAGTCCATAAGACTGTTCTATGCATCTGTGTCTCTTATTCTGTCTCGCATATAGGGTTATCGTTACCATCTTTCAAATTCCATATATATGCGTTAGTATACTGTATTGGTGTTTTTTTTTAATAAATTTATTTATTTTAGTTGGGGGCCAATTACTTTACAATATTGTAGTGGTTTTTGCCATACACCAACACGAATCAGCCATGGGTCCACATGTGCTCCCCCCCCGGACCCCTCTCCCACCTCCCTCCTCATCCCATCCCCCCGGGCCATCCCACCACCCCAGTCTCGAGCACCTGTCTCATGCATTAAACATGGAATGGCGCTCCGCCCCACACATGATAACATACATGTTTCAATGCTATTCTCCCAGAACGTCCCACCCTCACCTTCTCCCTCAGAGTCCATGAGACTGTTCTATGCATCTGTGTCTCTTATTCTGTCTCGCATATAGGATTATCGTTACCATCTTTCAAATTCCATATATATGCATTAGTATACTGTATTGGTGTTTTTCTTTCTGGCTTACTTCACTCTGTATAATGGGCTCCAGTTACATCCATCTCAATAGAACTGATTCAGATGTATTCTTTTTAATGACTGAGTAATATTCCATTGTGTATATGTACCACAGCTTCCTTATCCATTCCTCTGCTGATGGACATCTAGGTTGCTTCCATGTCCTGGCTATTGTAAACAGTGCTGCGATGAACATTGGGGAACACGTGTCTCTTTCAGTTCTGATTTCCTTGGTGTATATGCCCAGCAGTGGGATTGCTGGGTCATATGGCAGTTCTATTCTCAGTTTTTTAAGGAATCTCCACACTGTTCTCCATAGTGGCTGTACTAGTTTGCATTCCCACCAACAGTGTAAGAGGGTTCCCTTTTCTCCACACCCTCTCCAGCATTTATTGCTTGTAGACTTTTGGATAGCAGCCATTCTGACTGGTGTGAAATGGTACCTCATTGTGGAATTGATTTGTTGTTTTTAAGATCTCCTCTTTGGTATTTTTCAAATTCATTGTGTATTGGCTTGGATATATTTTATTATACTTAGCTCAAAACTGATTAAAGTTCTTGAAACTAAGATACTTATATTAATATTTCAACAATTTTGAGAAACTTTCATCCATTAGTACTTTATTGTTCCCCATTTCCTCTATTCTCTAACTTTCAGGTCAGTTCAGTCACTCAGTAGTGTCCGACTCTTTGTGACCCCATGGACTGCAGCACACCAGGCCTCCCTGTCCATCACCAACTCCAGGAGTTTACCCAAACTCATGTCCATAACTTTAGAACTTTGTTAGAAATATATACTGAAAAAGTTTTCTTTACATGTATTTTCCAGTTCACTAATCTCTGTTCAATAATGTCTAATCTTCTATATAATGTATCCATTGATTTTTTATTTTTGTTTCACGGAACATCTACTTCAAATTGTTCTTTTTAAAATCTGTTTTTTCTCATTCCTACCCCATAATGTTTTGATCTTTTCTCATATTCTCAATCTCTCCCTTGATACTTTTATCATTTTAATATATTCAGAAGTTCCTTTATAATATGTATTTTATTCTGTTATGTGAGGTTCTTGTGAAGTGAAAGTCAATCAGTTGTGTCCGACTCTTTGTGACCCCATGGACTATACTACAGACCATGGAATTCTCCAGGCCAGAATACTGGAGTGGGTAGCCATTCCCTTCTCCAGGGTATCTTCCCAACCCAGGGATCGAACCCAGGTCTCCTACATTATAGGCAGATTCTTTACCAGCTGAGCACCAGGGAAGCCCAGGAATACTGGAGTGGGTAGCTTATCCCTTCTCCAGTGGATCTTTCTGACCCAGGAATTGAACCAGGTCTCCTGCATTGCAGGAGGATTCTTACCCACTGAGCTATCGGGGAAGCCCTCATATGTGAGGTTCTTGAGGGGTGAGCTATATATCATACTGGCTGACTCTTGCTTATGACCATTTCCTTAGGTGTTTTGTTGTGGATTGCAAACTTTTTTCAGCAAGCATTTATTTATGGCTGTGTCCCTCTAGAGTGTTTGTTTTTGTAAGTCAGTCTAGGGGTATCCCCATCCAGAGGCCTATTTTTATGTTAATTTCTCAGCTTGTAAGACCCAAACCAGGTGTACATTTAAATATTTAGCTCAGATTAGATTTGAAGTTGCTAAATCTCAGTAGAAATGTTTTCCCTTACCCCTTCTCCATTTCACAATTCATGCTTGGATAAGTTTCCTTTCTTAATTTTCATGCTGTGGATTGGTTTTGTCTAGTTCATTTTATTTAATTCGCCCTTATGCTGAGGGGCTTCCCTTGTGCCTTAGCTGGTAAAGAATTTGCCTGCAATGCAGGAGACCTGGGTTCAATCCCTGGGTTGGGAAGATCCCCTGGAGAAGGGAAAGGCTACCCACTCCAGTATTCTGGCCTGGAGAATTCCAAGGACTATACTGTCCATGGTGTTGCAAAGAGTTGGACATGACTGAGTGACTTTCACTTCACTTCACTATGCTGAGGTCAGAGCCCTTCAGGGTATTGGTTTTATGTGGGAATCTAATTCCAGTTTTAAACCTGGCATAGTCCTGGCTTACGCCTGTCATTCTGATATAATTATTGATAAAGCCTCCTCTCACTCTCAGAAATGTTCCAGTTTAGATAATAAATTATATAATCTCTTAATCCTTAGGCAGGGGTGTTCTTAGTGTTCTGCTGCTGTTAAGTCACTTCAGTCTTGTCCGACTCTGTGCAACCCCATAGATGGCAGCCCACCATGCTCCTCTGTCCCTGAGATTCTTCAGGCAAGAATACTGGAGTGGTTGCCATTTTCTTCTCCAATGCATGCATACATGCTAAGTCGCTTCAGTCATGTCCAACTCTGTGCGACCCCATAGATGGCAGCCCAGCAGGCTCCGCTGTCCACAGGATTCTCTAGGCAAGAATACTGGAGTGGGTTGTCATTTCCTTCTCCTCTTAGTGTTCTAGAGGAGGAGAAAAGCCAGACTGGCTAATTTATGGAGGTACAAGTGGTTGGAAAAGGGCTTAGAGAAAATAAGGGCCAGTTTATGAAGTACTTTCTAGGTAAGGGAAAGGTATTGGTATTTATTCCAAATATAATTGGAAGCCACTGAGGGGACTTCCCTAGTGGCTCAGTGGTAAGGAATCCTCATATAATGCAGGAGACACAGGTTTGATCCCTGGATTGAGAAGAACCCCTGGAGAAGGAAATGGCAACCCACTTCAGTATTCTTGCCTGGAAAATACCATGGACAGAGGAACCTGGCAGTCTACAGTCCAAGAAGTCGCAGAAGAGTTGAATATGACTTAGTAACTCAACAACAACAATATATTTTAAGCAGCTTCTGACTGCTTTGTTTTACCTGACTACCTAGATGTGTCCCCTATCCCTTGTGTAATTTAGTGGCCACTCAAAGATTTGGGCAGAGTTTGTACTCAGAATTTCAGACTTACCCTCTCAGTGGTTTTGGTTTTTTCTCAAGGCTTCCCCCTGAATTTTCAGTTCTTTGGTCAACTTTGAGCTCTTTCTTCTGCAGTATATTAAGCCAATAATTTTTCTGATTTCTGCCAAATGCACAAACATCATCCACCACAGTTTTGTCATCTTTCATTTACTGGAGATTCCCTTATTGTTTCTGTCTGCCTTTTTTCCAGAGCCCCAGAGTTTTCATTTGTATGTAGTGGTCAGCCAGGATTTGGGGCAAAGTATATACTGGGGTTTGAGTTCCCATTCCCTCAGTGACTCTCTTGCTTCCAGGATTCCCACCCCTAAGATTCCAGATTATTATCCACTTCGAGCCTTTAAGGCTGTGATATCAGACACAGAAGTTCTAGGTTTGGGAGACCACCTTTAGAAATGAAAGCCACAAACGCAATTTTAACCTGTTGCTGCTGCTATCTTTCAAGAGTAAACTTCCTTCAAGTTTTTGTCTGCTTTCAGTCATTTCCCATTGGTTTCAAATTGTCTATCTATCTATCTATATGTTTTGGTTCAAATTTTATGATTAATAACTATAAGAAGATATATCCAAATGATTTAGTCTGCTGTTACCAACGCCATTAATGTTTATTGTTATTTGAATTTGTATTTAGATGAACGGCAATTTCTCCATGTTTATTAGCAGTTTCTATCTGTTTCATGAATTTTTCTGTTCATGTCATTTACCCATTTTTCTATCTGTGTGTTTGTTTTTCCCTTATCTGTAAGAGTGCTTTACTTATTGAAGATAATAAGATATTAACTCATTAGATACACTGTTAGTTTGAGAATCAAATGAAATGTGTTTTAAAATTTAAGGTTTTAGTTTTATGCCAGTTGTTATATTGGCTTTTGATGTTCATATGGGATCATTTAGTAGAAGAGACAAGGTTAGGAGTTTGCTCCTATTAGAGATGCCACTGCATAGAGAAGGGAGCTCTTGCCTTTTCATAAGGCAAAGTCTTGTGTTCAGATTGTATGATGTGCAGGGCAGCATTGGCAGTGATCTTCCTAAGTGAAATCTGCTCGGACATATTGTTTATGTACTTATTGATTATCATGACATTATTTCTCAATCATAGTCATTTGCCCTACTTGCCAGTAACTACTGTCAATAGATTGCTGCTTCTCTGCATCAGAGGAAATACTGCAAAGTAATTAATATTTGCTAAGGGCACTGTGGATCCTCACCAGAACTCTACTGAAATGTTGTTCTCTCTTTCTGTCCTTAGGAGTACACCATTGATGTATTTTTTCGACAGACATGGCATGATGAAAGACTGAAATTTGATGGACCCATGAAGATCCTCCCACTGAATAATCTCCTGGCTAGTAAGATCTGGACCCCTGACACCTTCTTCCACAATGGCAAGAAATCAGTGGCCCATAACATGACCACACCTAACAAGCTGCTCAGACTGGTGGACAATGGAACCCTCCTCTACACGATGAGGTCAGAGAGTGTCCGGCTCATCTAAAATATCATGGGGGTAGGACCAGGGTTGAAAGCAAACTTACAAATTAGAAATGCACATTGAGGCATACATTTCCTAACACAGTTACAGGTATGTGCACTTACAGACAAAATATTATATATATATACACACACACATATAAATACCGAGTTGGCTAATAAGCACATGAAAAACTGCTCATCATCACTCACTAATTATCAGAGAAATGCAAATCAAAACCATAATGAGGTATCATCTCATACTGATCAGAATGGCTATAATTAAAAAGTCTATAAATTAATAAGTTCTGGAAAGGATGTGGAGGAAAGAGAACCCTCCTATACTGTTGGTGGGTATGTATATAAGACAGCTACTATGAAGAGCAGTATGGAGGTTCCTTAAAAAACTGAACATAGAGCTACCATATGACCCAGCAATCCCACTCCTAGGCACATACCTGGACAAAACTATGATTTGAAAAGATACATGCACCCCTATGTTTATAGCAGCACTATTTACAATAGCCAAAACATGGAAACAACACAAGTGTCCATTAATAGATGATTGCTTTAAGAAGATGTGTGGGGGATTCCCTGGTGGCTCAGACAGTAAAGCGTCTGCCCACAATGAGGGAGACCCGGGTTCAATCCCTGGGTTGGGAAGATCCCCTGGAGAAGGAAATAGCAACCCACTCCAGTACTCTTGCCTAGAAAATTCCATGGATGGAGGAGCCTGGTGGTCTACAAGTCCATGGGGTCGCAAAGAGTCGGACACGACTGAGCGACTTCACTTCACTTAAGAAGATGTGATACACACACACACACACACACACACACACACAATGGAATATTACTCAGCCATAAAAATATAATGAAATACTGCCATTTGCAACAGCATGGATGGACCTAGAAAATATACTAAGTGAAGTATGTCAAACAGAGAAAGATAAATATTATATACTATCACTTGTATGTGGAATCTAAAAAATAATACAAATGAATCTCTATACAAAACAGAAATAGACTCACAGACATAGAAAACAAACTTACGTTTATCAAAAGGGTTGAAATGGAGGTGAAAGGGATAAATAAGGAGTTTGTGTTTGAGATTAAAAGATACACACTACTATATATAAAGTAGATTAGAAAAAACAAGGACTTATTGTTACAGCACGGGAAACTATACTCAATATCTTATAATAATGGAAAGTAATCTGAAAAAAAAGTATATAACTGATCACTGTGCTGTACACTTGAAACTAACACAATATTGCAAATCAACTCTATTTCAATGAAAAACAGAGAATTGGCCATATGAACATTTTCAGACACACAGAGATACACTTTCACAATGTATAAATGTTTATGTGTACTCAGAGACATGTAATACACAGGCATATACATAGTCAAAGTGAAAGTGAAGTGAAAATGAAAGTTTCTCAGTCGTGTCCGACTCTTTGTGACCCCATGGACTATAGCCCACCAGCCTCCTCTGTCCATGGAATTCTCCAGGCAAGATACTAGAGTGGGTTGCCATTCCCTTCTTCAGGGGATCTTTCCGACCCAGGGATTGAATCAGGGTCTCCTGCATTGCAGGCAGATTCTTTACCATCCGAGCCACCAGGGAAGCCCTATACATAGTCAAGGGTACTTAAATACACAGACTCACAACCACATACACAGGCGTGAACACAGTGACAGAATAGCATCTAGGTTTAACTGCATCAATAGTCTATCTGTATGGTAGAGAATTATGTGACTCAAGTGAGATGTTAGCTATTTTCTGAAACATACAATGTTATATACATATACATATACATATATATATATAAATGCAAAGTTATAGCAACGTATATGTCATGCCACGTTGCATGGGAATGCTGAGAAATAAATGAATTTTCAAACAACTTAAGAATATATCTTTTTATAATATATATATGGGAATATATATATGCATATATATATATATATATATATTTCATACTTTTCTACTCCTAAAGTATAAAAACTATGACAGTTTTTCTGTTTTTCATGACTCATTATTATCATTAGAGTTTTTAGGTAAGGAAATTTTGCTTTTAAAAAGAATAACTTTAAATTCATTTCCAGTTCAGTAAGATCCTTTGCCCCAACACTGAAAAACTTTCTTGGTTCTTGTTTTTTGATTTTGCTAGTTTCCCTGCTGTCATTTGTCACTTCCTAAAGCTCTCTCCTACATTAACTAGTATCAATTTTAAGTAATTTAGTGAACATTTATTGAATGGGAAAAATATGATCTTTCAGTGCAAGCTCTGTGGTATTTCAAGTTTGTGCATTTGTTACTATACACAGTGAATCTCAAATAATACAAGCCTGATAAACATGTGATGAATACATGAAGTGTGCTTGCCTATATGGTATATGCTAGTCTTTCTTTACTTTAAATGTACTATTTATTTTTTCTGAGAGACAAGATGGACAAGGGAAAATAGATAGTAAGTGAATTGTTAAGGGAAAAGTTGAATTAATGAAGAGGAGCTGAGAGAGTAGAGGAGAGAATCATGGAGAAAAGGGAAGTGGGTAGAAGTGGGAAGAATAATGTGGAGATGAGATCAATAAAATTAACATGTATATTTATTTTATTGGTGTACTCCCAGATCTTTTCTACACACACACATAAATCATTCAAGAACAAATGGGTAAAGAAAAGAGAGACTATGAGAGGAGAGAAATAGAATAGATAATTTGGTAGAAAAAGGGAGAAGATAAAATTAAAAGGCTAGATATTAGAATATCCTAAAAGGAAAAAGAGAATTTGGAGAAAAGTATGAAGTAAATGAGAAGAAACAAAAGAAGACATAGAGAAGTATAGCAAAAGACAGTGGAGGGAGAAAAATTTTTGATGGAAGATTAGTAGTATTCATTAATTCATTTATTTATTCACCAGACATGTTTTGACTTCCTAATACATACATGGCCCTGGACTAGGTTCTGGGTATGCAAACATTGATGATACGATCTTAAGACAGTTAGTAGGGAGATGCCCAGTAGATAATCACAAAAAAATTATCTGAAATGATAAGGTTATGAGTAATTGTGAAAGCAAAGGGTCATCTAACTCATTCTTTTGGATCAAGTTGAACAAAGAGTCGCTGGATGAGGTTAACACCTAAGTTCCTGATTATTAGTGTTGGCATTCAGTTTTGTTTTATTGGAAATGTGGTCAAGAAAATTGTAGGTGGAAAGTAGAGGGGAGAGAGGAGGGACATCCAGGCAGAGAAAACCAATTGAGCAGTTGCAGGAAATTGAATGGTATATTAGAAGCAAGAGAATGAGGTGGTCAGGTTTTTTAATGTTATATATGGTACCCTAGTTACTGAGCAAAGGATGCATTTGAAGGGAACAAGACTGGAAATAGCGAAGCTGGTTAGGAGACAGCTTAAACAGTTTAGATGAGGAGTGGTGAAACTCCAGTTCAGAGCAATGGGTTGAGATGGAGAAGGGGAGGTACACTGAGGAAATAGTAAAAACTACCAATGTCAGAATGAGAGCAAAGAGGAGGAGCCAAGGTAGAAGATATCCAAGGAAAATGGTCAATGATGGTGTTACAAACTGGGGTACATCACATGATATTTAGGAAAAGTTTAGATAGAATAAATCTGTGAGGTTAATTTTGGGCAAGATAAGCTTAAGAAGATTGTAGATTATCCAGAGGCAGAAGTCTAATAGCAGTTGAATATTCAAGTCATAAGACCAAGAGAGAGACACAAGCAAGAGAGGTGAAGTTTGGTATTGTCGATATGATGGTACAACCATGTATGTGGGTGTGATCACTTCAGGAAAGTATATACAGTGAGAGGAAAATCATGCCAAGCATTCAATCATGTAGCATTACTATCATTAAAGCAGAAGGTAAGAAAGAAGAACCTACGAAGGAGAACAAGAAGAAAAAGAAAGGAAGGTGTTAACAGAACCACTAGTGTGTAGTATCTTGAAAGCTATGTGTGGTAGTCAATACTGCTACTTCCACTATTTCCAGTTCATTTCCCTCTGGGTATGTGTTAGTATTTCACTTAGAGCCTTGGACAAATGACTGGCTTTGGCTAACCAAATGTGAGTGGAAATAACATGTGTGATTTCTGAGGAAGGATTGGAAAGTTTATTTAAGATGTACATTTTAAAATTTTCATCTCTGTTCAAAACTTTTGTGGTTAGTGCAATCTGTTATAACTGTTTCCATATCAGTACACTTTGGAAACACTGTGATCACTCAGGAACTAGCGTATTGTTCTGTTTAATTCATAAAATTAAGAATCATTTTGCTCAGTGAATTTGCAGCACTGGTGTTAATTCATTTATCTTTTTAAAAAGTATAGTTGATTTATAATGTGTTAGTTTCAGGTGTACAGCAAAGTGATTCATATATATATATATATATATATATTTGGATTCTTTGATACTGTAGGCTATTACAGGATATTGAATATTGTACCTTGTGCTGTTCAGTAGGTCTTGTTGTTTATCTGTTTGAAAGATTGGAAACTTTTAAGAGCCAGTACATGAATTTCTATGTTCCTCTCCCCTGGCCATGGTGAGTAGCATTATGCCAGGTGATCCTGGCTCTATTATTCTGTGTCCCTTATTAAAGATAACAGAAGAGAGCATCCCTCCCCACAACCTGATAGAGATAAATAGTATGAATGAGAAATAAGACTTTGTTGTTTTAGGGCACTGATATTTTATGATTATTACTTCATATTGATCAAATCCATTTTGACTAATATATCAAAGGAATAAAGAGTTTCAAAAAGATGAAGTGATCAATAATAATAATACAATAATAGCATAATAAGTGCAATAGTTGCCATCAATATAGTGCTTACAATGTGCCAGGGACTGTTATACTCATTCTACTTACTGTTATTCCAACATTACAAATGAGGAATCTGAGACACAGAGCTAGTAAGAACATTTTCCAATATCACCTAGGTAGTAAGTGGTTGATCCTTCATACTTTGGCAGTTTGGTTGCAAGTTTATGCTCTTTACTATTACTTATACATCTCTACAATATTGTTGGCTATTACAAAGATATCTAGTAATATAGAGAATTGAAAGTATGTATTAGGCTTGGTAACGTGGAAGACATTGGTGTTCTTCACATACAGTGTTGCAGTGGAATGATTAGTGCAATGATGAGTTTTTAGGACTTGGCATAGAGGTAGTAAACATAGAAAATACTTTCTGGGAATGTGCTTGAAAATGAAAGGGATGCGTATATAATTAATATATGCAGGAGTAAAGGAAATAGTTATTTTTTGAATGCAGAAACTGGCACATATTTGTGAGATACCTGGAAGTGGCTACTAGAAAGTCAAAGGTTGAAGATACAGTAGAAATAGGGTTTTTCTAACATCAGATTGCCAGAGAAAATTGTCAGGAGATGGTATCCAAACTATAGTGAACATTTTCCTTGTAAAAGAAGGAGGGATACCTCTTCTCGCATTGCATGAAAAGACATGAAATTAGAGATAAATGTTGAAAAGGAGGTGGGGAGGACTGGACAGAGTAGAAATATGAATGGTTATAATGTATGAAGGAGAATTTGAAGAGATAGAGCATAAGTGGAGAAATAGAAGAGAGATACACTTGTAATAAAGTGCATAAAAGAGTTTGAAGAGGAAATGAGCATGTACACAACTGTGGAAAGAATGGAGTGAAGTACGTGTAAATAGAAGAGAGAATGTATGGAATGAGGTGGTTGGAGAGATGTAAAGATGATGAGATATGGATGGATAAAAGGCAGTAAGAAAATGGAAGAGAAGCTAGAGGGAAGAGTGATAAGCAGAAAGGGAAATGAACAGATACAGAGATTAAGACTGACAGAGGAGAAAGAAAACAGAAAGAATGAGGAGAACAGGATAGTGGAGAAGCTAAGTAATAAAAGGAAATTAGAATAGAGAATAAGTTTTGGAGGAGGAATAGAAAAGAGAAGAAAGGAGAAGGGAGGATGAAAATATTGAAATATGAAGAAGGGATGATGCTGATTAAGGAGGGCAGAAGATGAGGCAGACCAAGAGATTACTCACCTGAAAATAGAGTTGGATGAATGGAAACAGATGGCCGTAAGGTCCTTCATTTTAGTCTGAATTGGACAAGAAAGTGGAGTTTAATAAGACAGGAGTCTATGCAGAATGCCCTTGTGCTTGTTTTGAAGGACAGAACAACAGAGGAGGTACAGAAATTCAGAAGCATGATGAAGTTAGTGGTTCCCTTACACAGTAAATATTTCACAGTGGACCAAAGAACGTGGGCCCAGAGGGAAACATAGGTTCAAAACTTAAAATGAAAGCTTGACACTATTTATCACCCCATAATTTATTCATCTACTGACCTTTTGCAAGACACAAATTATCTGCTTTCTCATCTTGATAATAACATAGCTGCTACCTATCTTGTTCAGTTCGGTTCAGTTCTGTCACTCGGTGGTGTCCGACTCTGCGACCTCATGGACTGCAGCACACCAGGCCTCCCAGTCCATCACTAAATCCTGTAGCTTGCTCAAACTCATGTCCATTGAGTCGGTGATGCCATCCAACCATCTCATACTCTGTCGCCCCCTTCTCCTCCTGCCTTCAATCTTTCCCAGCATCAGAGTCTTTTCCAGTGAATCAGTTCTTTGCATCAGGTGGCCAAGTATTGTAGCTTCAGCCTCAGCTTCAATCCTTCAAGTGAATATTCAGGACTGATTTCCTTTAGGATGAACTGGTTGGATCTCCTTGCTGTCCAAGGGACTCTAAAGAGTCTACTCCAGCACCACAGTTCAAAGGCATTGATTCTTCAGTGCTCAGTTTTCTTTATAGTCCAACTCTTACATCCATACATGAATACTGGATAATCCATAGCTTTGACTATACGGACCTTTGTCGGCAAAGTAATGCCTTTGCTTCTTAATATGCTGTCTAGGTTGGTCATAGCTTTTCTTCCAAGGAGCAAGTGTCTTTTGATTTCATGGCTGCAGTCACCATCTACAGTGATTTTGGAGCCCAAGAAAATAAAGTCTCTCACTGTTTCCATTGTTTCCCCATCTATCTGCCACGAAATGATGGGACCAGAGTCCATGATCTTAGTTTTTAGAATGTTGACTTTCAAGCCAGCTTTTTCACTCTCCTCTTTCACTTTCATCAAGAGGCTCTTTAGTTCCTCCTCACTTTCTGCCATAAGGGTGGTGTCATCTACGTATCTGAGGTTATTGATATCTCTCCCAGCAATCTTGATCCCAGGTTGTGCTTCATCCAGCCTGGCATTTTGCATGATGTGCTCTGCATATAATTTGAATAAGCAGGGTGACAATATATGGCCTTGACGTACTCCTTTCCCGATTTGGAACCAGTCCCTTGTTCCATGTCCAGTTCTAACTGCTTCTTGCTTCTTGGCCTGCATACAGATTTCTCAGAAGGCAGATAAAGGGGTCTGGTATTATCATCTGTTTAAGAATTTTCCATAGTTTGTTGTGATCCACAAGGTCAAAGGCTTTAGTGTAGTCAATAAAGCAGTAGATGTTTCTCTGGAATTCTCTTGCTTTTTAATGATCCAGTGGATGTTGGCAATTTGATCTCTGGTTCCTCTGCCTTTTCTAAATGCAGCTTGAACATCTGGAAGTTCACTGTTCATGTACTATTGGAGCCTGGTTTGGAGAATTTTGAGCATTACTTTTCTAGTGTGTGAGATGAGTGCAATTGTGCAGTAGTTTGAGCATTCTTTGGCATTGTCTTTATTTGGGATTGGAATGAAAACTGACCTTTTCCAGTTCTGTGGCCACTGCTGAATTTTCCAAATTTTCTAGCATATTAAGTGCACAATTGCACTCATCTCACATGCTAACAAAGTATGCTCAAAATTCTCCAAGCCAAGCTTCAACAGTTCATGAATTGTGAACTTCCGTATGTTCAAGATGGATTTAGAAAAGGCAGAGGAATCAGAGATCAAATTGCCAACATCCGCTGGATCATCAAAAAAGCAAGAGAGTTCCAGAAAAACATCTAATTCTGCTTTATTGACTATGCCAAAGCCTTTGACTGTATGGATCACAACAAACTGTGGAAAATTCTTAAAGAGATGGGAATGCCAGACCACCTAACCTGCCTCCTGAGAAATCTGTATGCAGGTCAAGAAGCAACAGTGAGAGCTAGACATGAAACAGCAGACTGGTTCCAAATTGGGAAAGGAGTACATCAAGGCTGTATATTGTTACAGTGCTTATTTAACATATATGCAGAATACATCATGAGAAATGCTGGACTGGACTGGATAAAGCACAAGCTGGAATCAAGATTTCCAGGAGAAATATCTATAACCTCTATAATATGCAGAGGACACCACCCTTATGCCAGAAAGTGAAGAAGAACTAAAGAGCCTCTTGATGAAAGTGAAATAAGAGAGTGAAAAAGTTGGCTTAAAACTCAACATTCAGAAAACTAAGATCATGGCATCTGGTCCCATCACTTCATTGCAAATAGATGGGAAACAATGCAAACAGTGATAGACTTTATTTTGGGGGACTCCAAAATCCCTGCAGATGGTGACTTCAGCCATGAAATAAAAAAACACTTGCTCCTTGGAAGAAAACTTCTGACCAACCTAAACAGCATATTAAAAAGCAGAGGTATCACTTTGCTAACAATGGTCCATCTAGTCAAAGCTATGGTTTTTCAGGTTGTCATGTATGGATGTGAGAGTTGGACTATAAAGAAAGCTGAGCACTGAAAAATTGATGCTTTTGAACTTTGGTTTTGGAAAAGACTCTTGAGAGTCCCTTGGACAGCAAGGAGATCCAACCAGTCCATCCTAAAGGAAATCAGTCCTGAATATTCATTGGAAGGACTGATGCTGAAGCTCAAACTCCAGTACTTTGGCTACCTCATGCAAAGAACTGATTCATTAGGAAAGACCCTGATGCTGGGAAAGATTGATGGCCGTAGGAGAAGGGGGCGATAGAAGATGAGATGGTTGGATGGCATCACCAAATCAGTGGACATGAGTTTGGATAAACTCCGGGAGTTGGTGATGGACAAGGAGGCCTGGTGTGCTTCAGTCCATGGGGTTGCAAAGAGTGGGACACGACCGAGTGACTGAATTGTACTGAGCTAAGTGCAGCACTTTCACAGCATCATCTTGTTGACACATGAAAAGCACAAATTAGATTAAGTCTAAAGAACACTCAGAATTTCCCAGGAAGTTTCATTCTACAGCATTCCTATCATTATTTTGACCGTTAGAAACAGTATCTGGGTTCCATAGGAAAATTAAAGGACAACTTTTTAGAAATATCTGACCAAAGTTTGCAAGGCTATTTTTTTAGGACAATTTAGAATCAAGCCTAGCCTTAGTTCATCTTGTGATCTCAGGACAACCATAAAAATACAGGCCAAAGCTCATTACCTGCTTTTTCAATTTTGGAACAATACAGGAAAGATGAACAGAGTCCAACTGAAGATAATATAAACATTTATGCGGTATTTTCCATTTTTTTCAGGCGTGGATATATATAAAACTTTATTTCTATTAATGACATCTTACTGATTAATGAAGATATGGGTAAATGTGTTCATTGTTATATTCATTGTACTTATATATAAATGTATAATATATAATACAATAAAAAAGTTTCACTGATTGTTTGAATAGGAGCAGAAAGTACTTATTGAATTTAGCTAGATTTTATCTCATTCAGTTGAATCATTTAACATGTTTATATGAGTACTATTATATACTTTGGGATATGTGCTGAACTACAGAGATAAGATACAGCTCATGCTCTTAATGACTATTTGATCTAGTAGTTAGAGAAGACATATGCACAGATAGCTGCACAATAATATAAAAGTCCTTAAATAGAAGCAGGTACAAAATGTGATGGGATTACAGGGTAAAAAGCATCTAAAATCATATGGAGACATCAAGGAAAGTTGTACAAAGGAGATAATGGTTATCCTATATCTTGAATCTTGAAGGAAATATAGGTAACTATTGAACAGATGAGGGGCAGATTAATATACTGAAGGATATTCCAGGCAGGGAAAATAGCATATGCAAAGGCAAGTATTTATGAATTGACATTGTGTGTCAGAAAATTCATGTCTCTTATTAGAACTTACATTTGTTGATTCTTTCCAAAATATTTCTTAAGGGCTTAACGAGACCCAAACAGTGTTTGGCACACTAAGGATAAAAAAAAGTGTTAAAAAGTGAAAGTGTTAGTTGCCCAGTACTGTCTGATTCTTTGCAATCCCATGGACTGTAGCCCACCAGGCTCCTCTGTCCACGAGATTTCCCAAGCAAAAATACTGGAGTGGGTTTCCATTCCCTTCTCCAGGGGATCTTCCAGACCCGGGGATCAAACCTGGGTCTCTTGCATTGCAGGCAGATTCTTTACCATCTGAGCAACAGGAAAGTGAAGAGGATAAAGTGGTAGGCAAAAGTAGATGTGGTTTCTGCTGTCATATTGTTGTAGGGAAAAGCCAATTTTGACTCCATGTTGGAACTTTTTCTTTGACTTACTTTTCATTGATTTTGTTATAATCATACATGATGACCCGCCTCAGAGAACCCTGCCCTTTTGCCTGAATATTAATTCAAAGTACCTATGTTAAGGGAGACATCCTGACCCTGTCCACCTGTGGATGGCTGCAAGAAAACAGAAATTAACACATCCCCTCCCTAAGGCTGCCATTTTAGGAGATATTTGCAAGATTAATGGCCTTTTTACTTTGTTTCCTCACCTCCCTCCATCTCTGATGTATAAAAGAACCTGTCATCCAGACCCTAATAAGATGGTTATTCTGAGACATGAATCTGCCATCTTGGTCAGCCAGCTCTCTGAATAAAGTCATATTCCTTGCCTCAACACCTCGTCTCCAATTCTTTGGCCTGTCCTGCGGCAAGCAGAGTGAGCTTGGACTTGGTAACAGTATAACTACATTCTAGTAGATCCCTTGGAGTAGAGAATGTCTACCCACTCCAGTATTCTTAGCTGGAGAATTCCATGGACAGATGAGCCTGGCAGACTACAGCCCATGGGGTTGCAAAGAGCCGGAGATGACTGAGCAACTAACACTTTCACTTTAGTGGGGAAAACAACCTGTTAATGCAAGTTCATGTGCGCAATGCAAAGTGAGACAAAACAAACTGAAACATTGGTGTTTGGAGCAGAGAAAGGTTTATTGCAATCCATGTGGTGCTGAGTTCAAGTTCACTCTGCTTGCCACACATCAGGCCAATAAGTCAGGAGATGAGGTAAGGAATAATGACTTTATTTGAAAAGTTAGCAGACCCAGAAGATGGAAGACTGATGTCTCAAAATAAACATCTTATTGGGGTCTGGATGCCATTTTTTTAAAAATAGAACACAGAGCAAGAGGAGGTGAGAAAGTAAAGTAAAACGACCATTAATCTTAACAAGTATCTCCTGAAATCGAAGCCTTGGGGAGTTTAGTCGCTAAGTCGCTTAGTTTAGTTGCTAAGTCACTTAGTTTAGTCTCTAAGTCATGTCTGACTCTTTGTGACCCCGTGAACTGCAGCACACCAAGCTTCTCTGCCCTTCACTATCTCCCAGAGTTCACTCAAACTCATGTCCATTGAGTTGTTGATGCCATTCAACCATCTCATCTTCTGTCACCTCCTTCTCCTCCTGCCCTCAACCTTTCCCAGCATCAGGGTCTTTTCCAGTGCGTCAGCTCTTTGCATCAGGTGGCCGAAGTATTGGAGCTTCACCTTCAGCATCAATCCTTCAGGTGAATATTCAGGACTGATCTCCTTTAGGATGGACTGGTTGGATCTCCTTGCTGTCCAAGGGACTCTCAAGAGTCTTCTCCAGCATCACAGTTCAAAAGCATCAATTCTTTGGTGCTCAGCCTTCTTTATGGTCCAACTCTCACATCCGTACATGACCACTGGAGAAACCTGTAGCCTGGTTTTTCTGGAACTACTGGAAAAACCATTGACTCTATGGACCTTTGTTAGCAGAGTGATGTCTCTGGTTTTTAATATACTGTCTAGGTTTGTCATAAGTTTTTGCCAAGGAGCAAGCATCTTTTAATTTCATGGCTGCAGTCACTGTCTGCAGTAATTTTGGAACCCCCAGGAATAAAATCTGCTACTGTCTCCACTTTTTCCCCATCTCTTTGCCATGAAGTGATGGGACCAGATGCCATGATCTTGGTTTTTTGAATGTTGAGTTTTAAGTCAGCTTTTTCACTCTCCTCCTTCACTTTCATCAAGAGGCTCTTTAGGTCCTCTTGGCTTTCTGCCATTAGAGTGGTATCATCTTCATATCTGAGGTTATTGATATTTCTCCCAGCAGTCTTAATTCCAGCTTGTGCTTCATCCAGCCTGGCATTTTGCATGATGTACTCTGCAGATAAGTTAAATAAACAGAGTGACAATATACAGCCTTGATGTACCCCTTTCCCAATTTTGAACCAGTCTGTTGTCCCATGTCTCGTTCTAATTGTTGCTTCTTGACCTGCATACAGGTCTCTCGGGAATCAGGTAAGGTGATCTGGTATTCTCATCTCTTTAAGAATTTTCCAGTTTGTTGTGATCCACATAGTCAAAGGCTTTAGTGTAGTTAGTGAAGCAAAAACAGATGTTTTCCTGGAATTCCCTTGCTTTCTCTATGATCCAAGGAGTGTTGGCAATTTTATCTCTGATTCTTCTGCCTTTTCTAAACTCTGCTTGTCCATCTGGAAGTTACTGGTTCTTGTACTGTTGAAGCCTCAAGGAGGGGATTTGCTAATTTCTGTTTTCTTGCCATCATCCACAGGTGGACAGAATCAGTATGTGTCTCTGAACATAGGCCCTTTGATTTAACATTCAGGCAAAGCGGCAAGGTTCCCTGAGGCAGGCCATTATGTATAGACAGTATCCTTTTACTGAACAAAAGCAACTGGAAGCAAAGTTTAAAATAAAGGAAACAGATCCAACTTGTAGTCAGATTTTGTTCTTCCCTGTAATACTTGCAAGGAGACGGGTTGCTTAAGGCCTCAAATGCCTGGAGCTCCCCAAACGTTTTTGACAAAACATTTTTAAAATCCAAATGAGGGAGGGAGGTGGTGTCACAGGGGTAACTTCATCAATCCTTCACTCCAGGAGGCCAGGGGCTGTGTCCTTATGGTCATCAAGTAGTTAACTTCTTCCATTTGGTGGGAGGTTTTTCACATCTGTGAAACAGCTCAGGAAATTTGCATCAAATACTGTTATCTAGGTACTTCAGAAAGGAGCTAAAGCAGAGGATTTGGGGGAGACCCTGTCCCTTGGGAAGAACCCATAGGGTCCTGTTTGGTTACATTATCAAGAAGAAAGTGGTATTTTTTTGACCATTTAAGAGAGGCTTATTGTTATATTCAGACCTGCCATCCTGCATCTGAGTCTTCATATAGAGACTGCCTCTGAAATGGCAGGTACCATGGAAGGCATTTGGGTCACATTGTTAATTCTATAGGACTCAATGTAATGAAATCAACCAAACATTGATAGCTTTGTTTCACACAACCCTTTTTTGTAACAGCTTTTGTTCTAGGGGCTTCCACCTATAGTTTCTTATTCATTAAGTTAGCAGCTGACTCACAGAACCTCACTTAGTGTGTGTCACTTGAATGAATAGAAGTAAGAGCACAGAAGAGATATAGTGGCTCATTTTGAACTCTGAGAAAGATTACAATGAGGTGGGAAGCAAGTAACATTACGAGTCTTCCGTTAATCACAAATTATGCTGTGTATTCCGTGTGGTGATATCAAACCCTACCCTCCAAGAGCTCACATCTTAGCAGGAAAGATAGGATGCATAATTTGCTATACTATAGGGCATAATGGAAGTTTCCAAAAAGCCAACAATGAAGTGCTGTAAGCTAAAAATTATAGGTTTCCATACAACCTGGATGTGGTGACCCAAGGACGAAAGAACAGATAACCAAGGAGGGTCTTGGAAGGCAGGAATAGAAAAACCAGACCCTTATCATTCTTCCCTCCTCCATGTTGTAACTATTAATGGAACAGTATAACCTGTCTCCCCTCCTACCCCATAGAGAGGAGGTATTTACCTCACTCTTCCCCACCCAGTATACGTGCCTTATCCAATCAGCAAATGACCCATAAGACCCCTATCCCACTCCTTGTACCCTGGGTATAAAAGTGGACTAAGGATCCCCATTCAACATTGGTTCTCTCTTGAGCTGGCCCGCTGTTCTAACAGCGTCTTGCACTCTAATAAACTTTATTTCCCTCTCATTCTGTCTCATGTCTGGAAATTCTTTTATTTTTTTTTTTTTTTTTTTTTTTTTTTTTGTCCTTAAAAGCTTTTATTTTTTTTTTTTTTTTTATAAATTTATTTATTTTACTTGGGGGCTAATTACTTTACAATATTGTAATAGTTTTTGCCATACATTGACAAGAATCAGCCATGGGTTTACATGTGTTCCCCTTCCCGAACCCCCCACCCACCTCCCTCCCCCTCCCATCCCTCTGGATCATCCCACTGCCCCGGCCCCGAGCCCTTGTCACATGCATCGAACATGGAATGGTGCTCTGTTTCACATATGACAATACACATGTCTCAATGCCATTCTCCCAGAACGTCCCACCCTCACCTTCTCCCTCAGAGTCCATAAAATTGTTCCATGCATCTGTGTCTCTCATTCTGTCCCGCATATAGGGTTATCGTTACCATCTTTCAGATTCCATATATATGCATTAGTATACTGTATTGTTGTTTTTCTTTCTGGCTTACTTCACTCTGTATAATGGGCTCCAGTTTCATCCATCTCAGTAGAACCGGTTCAAATGTATTTTTTTTAATGGCTGAGTAATATTCCATTGTGTATATGTACCACAGCTTCCTTATCCATTCATCTGGAAATTCTTTTAAAACCCACACCCGGACCATGACACTGGAAGCATGGGCCCAGATGTGGAAATGCATCATAGGGAAACTAGCATTCGAGCTGCAGAGAGGGAGGGAAGAATGTATTCCCAAGAGGTCTTCTCACATTTGTTTCATTTTTTGCCAGCTGCACAAGGAAATCAGGACCTTGAAATAACAAAAATTGCCTTTATTCTCAAAGGCAAGAAGCTGAACCCCAGGCAGACTGAGTCTGTTTAAAAGATCATTCTAACACAAGGTGGATTTGCAGATCATCAGAAGGGTCCTTCTAGTTCCAAAGAACCCAACTATTTTAGATGCTACTGTTTTTAAACACAAATTAGTGTGTCCAATGCCCAGTGAGGCCAAACAAGGGGAAACACTGGGGCTTGGGGCAGAGAAAGGTTTATTGCAGAGCCATGCAAGGTTTTGAGGTGGATCATGCATAATAATCCCAAATTCCCCAAAGGAGACAGGGGACATAGAAAGAATTTGTACTTAGGAGGACTCCACAGGGTCCTGCTTGGTTTTACTACCCCTAGAAAAATGAAGACTGTCTGTTGTAGTGAAGAACTTTAGAGTAGGAATTAGGCGCTCTAAGTGTGAGTCCTAACTCTGGCCTGGATCAGCAGTATAACCATGAACAAGGCATTTCTGTTCTCTGGACCTCAGTTTCTTCTTCTGGGAAAAGGGACTGAAAATACCTGCTCTATTTATCTTGCAGAAATATTTATTAAACCAAGAAGCATTTATTGATGACATGCTGTGTGCCAATCACTGTACTATGGATGGGATTACAAAAATATATAGAGACCCTTCTCTCAAGTTTCTCATAGTTCTGTGCAGAAGGTAGACACATAAACAGACTGATAATCCTGTGTGCTATTAAAAAATGATTAAATAAACATTTAGATGATACAAACAATTTCACTTCATGAGGTGAACAGTCTCCTTTTGAAGAACCTCAGAATGGAGTGGAAGGCAGGAAGCTTTTATAAAATAAAGAATAAACGAAGAAGAGAAAAATAGAAAATATCTGATTGGGTAGGGCCATATAATCTACCTTGCTTAGGGTATGAGATGGCCCAGAGTTGGTTTGGCCATTGAAAATAGTTGACTGGATATACTATGTTTCTCTGTCAAGTAGAGCATTTATAGGAATACTAAGGTCATCTAAGTTTTTGTTTTCTGATGTAGCACCCAGGCAGCAGTGGCTACATCTTGAGCCTAGAAAGTTATTTCAACAACATTAAGCACTAAGCTATTTGTACAAACTGCTCTGGGACTTCTGTGAACTGCCTATAGGGCACATACAAAGTATCACAGAAGAGGTAATATTTGAGCATGAACTTGAAGGAAATTTGTTTCACATATGAAGAGGAAAGGGTATTTCTGGCAGGACAAAAAAGAACCCAACAATTTGTACAAAGACTCAAAAGCATTAAAGCTTTGTTTGGCAAAATCATAAGTATTTGCAGATGGCTGTAGAGTGGGAAAAACATATGAACATCAGAAAATGAGGATAGAACAATGCATGTGAGGTAATTGTTAAAACCTAGAAGTGTTCTATATAATGGCTAAATGCAGTGGTAAAGAGGTATAATTGATATGCAATATTATATAGGTTTCAGGTATACAAATAATTCACAATTTGTAAAGGTTATACTTTAAAGAGTTATAAGAATAATTATAAAATATTGGCTGTATTCCATGTGTTGTATAATATATTCTTGTAGCTTATTTATTTGAGGATAGTACTTTGTACCTCTTAATCCCCTACTCCTGTCTTTTCCTTTCTCCTTTCGTCTAGCCACCAATAATCACTAGCTTGTTCTCTGTATCTTACACTATCCAGCCCATTCCCCATAGTTTCCTCTTTGAACTCATCATCTGTTAATCTGCCCCCTTGGTCTCTCCACTACAGCCACAGTGGCCTAGTTGCTAGTTTTTTTTAATACATTGGGCACCTTTCTACCTCTGGGCCTTTGCATTTGCCACTTCCTCTACTTTGAATATTCTTTCGCCAGCTATTCATAAGGCTCACTCTCACTACCTTCAGGATCATTGCCTAAATGTCACCTACTCAGTGAGATATTCCCTGAATACCCTATTGAAAATTGCAATCCCTTGTCCATACTTTCTACTCACATCTTATTTTTCTTCCTGAGGCATATTGCCTTTTAATATAGTTTACTTATTTTACTTGTTTGTTTGGTGTTTTCCCTCTACTCAAATGTAAGCTCTAAGAGGGAAACAACCTTGATGTGTTTGCTGATGTACTTATATTGCTTAGAATAATACCTGGCATATAGTAGGTGATCAAAAATTATTTGTTGAGTATAACAAGTAGCAAACTTTTAGTCAGCTCTATCCCAGACTTGGGTGATTTGAGAAATGTTCTTCCCTTCTGCTTTATCATATGTAAAATATATGAGGGCTTCCTTGGTGGCTCAGATGGTAAAGAATCTGCCTACAATGCAGGAGACCTGGGTTTGATCCCTGGGTCAGGAAGATCCCCTGGAGAAGGGAATGGCAACCCACTCCAGTATCTTGCCTGGAGAATTCCATGGACAGAAGAGCCTGATGGGCTACAGTCGATGGGGTTGCAAAGAGTTGGACACTGCTGAGCAATTAACACTTTCACACTTTCACTTTCAAAATATATGAGGGAATAAAACTGGATGCTTTCTGTAAGGGTCTTTCAGATACGAAGTTCTAGGAAAGAGGCTAGATGACCACTTAAGAGGATAGGTTGAGATATTGTGCTATTAAGGAATCATATTAAGATGCTATTTTCCTAGAACCCTAGAAATAACTGAACCCTATCTTACTCCATCTACACCTTCTCTCTGCAAGCTCCCCATAGAAGTACATGCTTTTAGGAAAGCAAAAATCATTCATTAGTTAATTGATTCAGTGGGTATGTATTGAACACCTATAATGTGCTAGCTAGTATGCTTTGCTACTGGCACACATCAAAGAGAATCCAAGACAAAAATCCATAGCTTTACAATAAGGAGGAGAAAATGATGAGAAAAAATAAATTATATGGCATGTTTTAAGTTAGGTGCTATGGGAAACTCTGGGAGTTGGTGATGGACAGGGAGGCCTGGTGTGCTGTAGTCCATGGGGTCACAGAGTTGGGCACAACTGAGCAACTAAACTGAACTATGGGAAAAGAAAGAGCATGGCAAAGTTTACTAAGCGTAGTGTGGATAGTAAACTTAGTGGAGGTCAGGGAGGCTTCATTCAGAAGATAATAATTAAGCAAAGACTTGAAAGAGGCACGAGAGCATAACAAGTGCAAAGGCTATGACACAAGAGAGGCAAGCATGTTGGAAGAATAGCAAGGAAGCCAGGGTGACTGGAACAGAGACAGCAAGGGAAGGCACAGTAGGAGATAAGCCATAGAGGAACAGAAGATAAGATCATGTAAGAGCCTGTAAGCAAGGAGTTCAGCTTTTACTCTGTATAGGATGAGGAAATACTTGATGGCTATTGTGTAGATAATATAGTATACAGAAAAAGGGTAAAAGTAGAGATACAAGTTAGGAGGCTGTGGAAGTAATAAAACTTTAACTTATTACTGTGGTGGAATAAAAACCAACTGTTGAGAAGCAAAGGTTGAGGTGACAAGGGAGCCAGTGTGCTACAAAACAGTAAAATGAGGACAATACCTGAGGAGGGTGTGGGTATGTGTATGCATGTGTGAAGGGCTTAAACACACCTCCTTCCCATCTGTATTCCCATCTGTCTTTCATCCCCAAAGAAAAGGATTTTCTATATTGCCTTTTACTTCCTGTTTGCTCTCTACATAGGAATCAAAACAGGTCAAAACTTGGCTGGGACTCAGTTCCTGTAATCTGATTGTCACATTTTGAGGGGTCTTGGACCTTTTTTGAAAAGCCAGCTGAAGACTAGTTGTTCTTCACTCGCTAAGTCATGTCAAATTCTTTGCAGCCCCATGGGCTGCAGCACGCCAGGCTTCCCTGTCCTTCACTGTCTCCTGGAGTTTGCTCAAACTCATGTCTGTTGAGTCAGTGATGCCATCCAACCATCTCATCCTCTGTCGCCCCCTTCTCCTTCTGCCCTTAATCTTTCCCAGCATCAGGGTCTTTTCTAATCAGTAAGCTCTTCACATCAGGTGGCCAAAGTATTGGAGCTTCAGCTTCAGCATCAGTCGTTTCAATGAATATTCAGGGTTGATTTCCTTTAGGATTGACTGGTTTGATCTCTTTGCTGTCCAAGGGACTCTCAAGAGTCTTCCCCAGGACCAGTTTGAAAACATCAATTCTTTGACACTCAGCCTTCTTTATGGTCCAACTCTCACATCCATACATGACTACTGGAAAAGCCATAGCTTTGATTATACGGACTTTTGTTAACAAAGTAATGTCTCTGCTTTTTAATATGCTGTCTATTATATCTGTAAGTCTCATTCATCTTGTGTAACTGAAATTTAGTACCCTTTCACTAATACCTGCCAGTTCACTCCAGCTCATGGCAACCACCATTATGTTCTCTGCTTCTATGAATTTGACTATTTTAGATTCCACATATGAGTGAAATCGTACAGTATTTGTCTTTGTCCACGTTATTTCACTTAGCATGATGTCCTACAAGTTCATCAGTGTTGTTGCAAATGGTAGGATTTCTTCTTTCTACAGCTGGATAATATTCCATTGTATGTATGTACATTTTCTTATCCACTTATCTGTTAATGGACATTTAGTTTGCTTCCATGTCTTGGCTATTGTGAATAATTTTGCAATAAAACATGGGAGTGCAGATATCTCTTTGATATCCTGATTTCAATTCCTTTGGATAGAGAACCAGAAGTGGGATTGCTGGATCACATGGTAGTTCTATTTTTAATTTTTGAGGAGCCTCTCTACTGTTTTCCATAGGGGCTGTACCAGTTTACATTCCCACCGACAGTGTAGGGGGATTCTCTTTTCTCCACATCCTCACCAACACTTGCTATCTCTTATCTTTTTTGATGACAGCTGTTCTAACAGATGTGAGGTGATATCACATTGTGGTTTTAATCTGCATTTCCCTGATGAGTAGAGATGAGCATTTTTTCAAGTCTCTGTTAACCATTTTGTATGTCTTCTTTGGACTAATATCTATTTGAGCAAATTAAAAATACTGTGTTAAATACTTAAAATTTACTAAGTGGGCAGATCTTATGTTTTGTCACAAAATAATAATTTAATAACATAATAATAAGGCTTCCCTTGTGGCTCAGCTGGTAAAGAATCTGCCTTCAGTGTGGGAGACCTGGGTTTGATCCCTGTGTTGGGAAGATCCCCTGGAGAAAGGAAAGGCTACCCGCTCCAGTATTCTGCCCTGGAAAATTCCATGGACTGTATAGTTCATGGGGTCGCAAAGAGTCGGACACGACTGAGTGACTTTCACTTTCAACATAATAATAAAAGAGGGTAGAAGCAAAGTTTTGAAGGGGATGGATATTTTTGTGGCATAGATTGTGGTGATGAGTATATTAGCCTGAGTTTAGTCTGGGTGCTTTCTGCTGCACAAAAACCTTGGAGGGGTCTTAAAAGTTGTAACAAGGAGGAGAGAGGGCATTAGGATGCATTTAAGTACCAGTGAAAAGACCACAGCATAATCTGGCTTGTGAAGTACCCTATTCCCACAAACATCTGCTTTATCATTACTTCTCTGTGCTTAGGTAGAATGGGTATAAAGTGGATGGGGATGAAAATAGGAAAACTATTATAATTCAGTTCTGCTCCTAAACAGAAATCAGTACCTTTTGCATCTTGGCTTTGATAATCTATTTGTTGTGTTTATATTTGCCATGTCCTCAGAACAACAGGGTAGACATAAAGTAATTTCCCCTTGGCATTACTCATAATAGGCAGTATCTTGGAAATACTAATATAAGTGGAGAAAAGGAACACAGTTGTCTTTATTAAGCCCTCATGAAATCTTTTATGTATCCAACAGGAGCAGGCTTCTCAATGAAAGATATTTCTCTTGTATCAGATTCTCTGAGTTGTGAAACTCCCTACTTATGCTTTAAGAATAAAGAGTAGATTGGAGGGGTATTGCAGGCTGAGTTGAGAATTGAGCTTTTGTCCAACACACATGGGAAATTTTATAAATATCCAAGGGATTAGTTAGAGCTGCAAGGACACTTGCCATCTAGTTTTAACCTCTTACTATTTAGATAAGGTAATGGAAAATAAGAGATGGGTAAATATTTGCTAAAGGGCACACACTTGGTTTCTGCCTTCCAGCCTAGAGTTCTTGCTAATAAACACCTGAGCATGTTTGCTTTAGTCAGCCTGCTTGGAGCAGTATCCACTATTGCTACTGTGATCATTTATGACATGGTACACATTTATCAAGTTTAACAGTTAGCCAGGATAAGAGATTCTTGCCAGTTGGCCACCTAAAACTCTTAAGAGGATGGCAGGGATTGAATCCAGTATAACCAGGAGGTATACAGGTTAGCTAGAAAAAGCTCATCAGAGTTAGCTGTCAAATAATTCTGATTTTTTGCTGTGTGATTCCCATTTCCACATAGCAGGTAACTTCCTAGGACAAAGAAAGTTGAAGCTCAAAATATATGAAGGAAAAAGGGGAAATTGTGGAATTAATTATTTAGACAGAGTAATGCCAGAGAATGAGTATGTGGGTATGGCAAGTCTTACCCAATCCAGATTTCCATTGAGGAATCCGTTAACAGTCTCTCCTACATGTTGTCCCTATTAAGAGCACATGAGTTCTTCATACTTGACCTCTGAGGTGTTTGATGTCCTCCATAAACTTTGTAATTTTTTTTTTCTCTGCAGCTGCTGTGTGTGTACATGCATGTGCAAGTGTGTGTATGTGTTCTCCAAGAATCACCTTCTTCAACAAAGCTATACCAGTTTCTATAAGCAGAAGAGCCATCTTTTGTGCTTATTATCAGGTTAAAGATATCCTTTTTACATATCCCTCCTCTCCAGCGCAGCCTCTAAATTCTTTAATTCACATGATAGCCTGCTGAGGAGAAATATTTCAGAAATAAACTGCTGGGCTTCCAAGGTGGTGCAGTGGTAAAGAATCCGCCTGCCAATGTGGGAGATGAGAGAGATGCGAATTCGATCCCTGGGTCGGGGAGATTCCCTGGAGAAGGAAATAGCAGCCCCCTCCAGTATTCTTGCCTGGAAAATTCCATGGACAGAGGAACCTGGCAGAGTCCACGGAGTTTCAAAGAGTCAGACACAACTGAGTGACTGAGCATGCACGCACACATGCAATTAAACTGCTATCAGGACCGGATGACTCAGAACCTGGTGTTTCCAGGCTTCTTTGGTGGGGAGGTAGCTAAGGGAGCTCAGCCAGGGCAGATAAATGATATTTGTTTTCCTAAAGGTGGTAATGTGGATTCATATCTGATCTAAAAATCTGAATACCGAATGCTGCTTTGAGAGGCTCTCTAGTTCAGTTAATCCATCCCTTGTGTTCATAAAATCTTAGATCTCAGTGAACGTAAACAAACAAATTTTTGTTTTTTTAGCAGCACTCCACTGCTGGTGAATGGAAACCGAGCTCCATGTTTAATACCATTCATTTTAGCTTAATTTCATGTTCTGTTCTTCCTTTTAGGTTAACAATTCATGCCGAGTGTCCCATGCATTTGGAAGATTTTCCTATGGATGTGCATGCCTGCCCACTGAAGTTTGGAAGCTGTATGTATTTTCCTACTTTCTGTTTTCTGATCTTTTCTCGAAAAAAAAAAAATGCCATAGTTCCTATTCTGTCCCTTAGTAATTTCAAAAGCTGAGACCTTTAATTTGGGCTAGTATGTAAGTGGGGAAAGGGAGTGGGATGGAGTAGTACTAACTGATCAGGAGAAGATTTAACCTTTAATAGAGTTTTCATTTTAAGAAGCAAACCTTATTTCACCATTTTAGACTAATTTCTTTGTCATTAGGTTGAAACATTAACATCTGTTTCCTAAATTATCCATAGGACAAGCCAAGACAGAGCTAATATAAAACACAATAATAGCTTCCTAAAGACAAGATCCTTCAAACAGAAGGTGTTTGTATTTTTAAAATGCCTATTCTATGTGCATCCTCATATAGTTCTAATTCTCTATAGCAAAAGATAAACAGTAAGAGATGGGAAATTTTCTCCTTTTAAGAGAGTATTGCCCTTGCCAGTAGCTGTAAATATGGCAGAGAAATAAATAGATACATAGCCCATTTTCATATAATTAGAAAAATAAAAATTGAGTAGAATTTGAGTGAGTTTCTAAGAATTTCAGAGTAAGTTTAATTTGGGAGTCATCAGAGCAACAGTGGCAGACTTTAGTTTTTGGGCTCGAAAATCACTGCAGATGGTCACTGCAGCCATGAAATTAAAAGACGCTTACTCCTTGGAAGGAAACTTATGACCAACCAAGACAGCATATTAAAAAGCAGAGCCATTACTTTGCCAACAAAGGTCTGTCTAGTCAAGACGATGGTTTTTCCAGTAGTCATGTATGGATGTGAGAGTTGGACTATAAAGAAAGCTGAGCGCCAAAGAACTGATGCTTTTGAACTATGGTGTTGGAGAAGACTCTTGAGAGTCCCTTGGACTGCAACGAGATCCAACCAGTCCATCCTAAAGGAGATCAGTCCTGAGTATTCATTGGAAGGACTGATGTTGAAGCTGAAACTCCAATACTTTGGCCACCTGATGTGAAGAGCTGACTCATTTGAAAAGACCCTGATGCTGGCAAAGATTGAAAGCAGGAGGAGAAGGGGGCTACAGAGGATGAGATGGTTGGATGGCATCACTGACTCAATGGACATGGCTTTGGGTAAACTCCGGGAGTTGATGATGGACAGGGAGGCCTGGTGTGCTGCAGTCCATGGGGTCGCAAAGAGTTGGACATGACTGAGCAACTGAACTGAACTGAACTGAACTTGGAGCAGTATATCATGGTCTGTGTTTATCATCTCTAAATTATATTTATCTCTGTATTTTAACGTAGAAAGTGCATTTGAAAAGACCCAAATAATTATATGTGACATATTTTTTTCAATCACTGTCAAATATTTACAAATTATCTTCCGTGGGCCAGGCTCTGTTATAGGAGCTTGGAATGCATCCATAAATAAAACAAAGACCCTGCCTTTGTGGAGCTTATATAGAGGAGAGAGTAATGGCAAAAGAGAAAATAAACACTAGATTAAAAATTAAAGTATGAAGTATGCTGTAAAATGAGAAGCACCGTAAGAAGACATAAAAATACTGCAGAATAAGGTGGGGTCAAGCATGTCTAGGTGAAGATAGGCATTGCCATTGAAATTTAAAATAAAGTAATCAGTGTAGTCTTCTTTGAAAAAGTGACATTTGGGCAGAAAGTTTGAGGAGGCAAAAGGTTTAACAAGACAGATATTTGTGGAAATAATATTGTAGTTATAGGGAACAGCCAGGGACAAGACCCTGAGTCACAAATGTATCTTACTTGTTAAAGAACATCAAAGTGCCAGATGTGAGATCAAAGAGGGGGTCAGGTCATCTACAGTCTTGATGGACAGTAAAGCACTTTGAAATTTATTCTGAGGGAAAATGGAGTTATTGGAATATTTTGATATATTATCTGATTTTTGTTTTTTTAAGAATCATTATGGATACTCTGTTAAAAATAAGTATGAGAAAGATAGAAGCAGGGAGTCCAGTTAATAGGTTATTGTAATATTTCAGCTGAGAGATGATGATGGCTCAGATCAGAGTGATAGTGGCATAAGTGATAAGATTCTGATTCTGGATACATTGTGAAGGACAATCCCAAAGGATCCTTCAATGAATTAGATATAGAATATCACAAGAAGAGAACTCAAGGATGACTTATAGATTTCTGTCCTAATGCATTTACTCTCAAGTTAGGTAAGTATTACTTCCATTCTGTGTAGGATAGAATTGTTCATGAGTGAACAAAGCTCCCCTCATGAACAATTAGAACAAACCTAGAACTGTTGAGCAATAAGGATTGAAAAGACTAAAATTCTGGAGATAGGGTAGAACTTCCTTCATTCTTGGTGTGTGTATGTTAGTTGCTCAGTTGTGTCTGACTCTTTGCGACCCCATGGACTGTAGCTCTCCAGGCTCCTCTGTCCATGGGATTCTCCAGGCAAAAATCCTGTAGTGGGTTGCCATTCCCTTCTCCAGGGGATCTTCCCACTCCAGGGATTGAACCCAGGTTGCCTGCATTGCAGGCAGATTATTTACTGTCTGAGCCACCAAGGAAGCCCCTTCATTCTTGGTGGTACTTTCCAATTCTGGTCATGGATTGCAGCTTGGAATTCAAGTTTTGCCCTAACCATAGGGCTGCTGCTGGATGATATATTTAAAAAAAAGTAATAGAAAATGAACTTATGGTTGCCGGGGTTGCCAGGGGGAAGGGATAGTTAGGGGGTTGGAATAGACATGTACACACTACATTTAAGATAGATGATCAACAAGGAATAACTGTATAGCACAGGGAACTCTGCTTAATGTTACGTGGCAGCCTGGATGGGAGGGGAGTTTGTAGGAGAATGGATACATGTATATGTGTGGCTGAGCCCCTTTGCTGTCCACCTGAAACTATTACAACATTGTTAATCAGCTATGCATGCTAATTCACTTCAGTCGTGTTCAACTCTTTGTGACCCTGTGGACTATAGCCAGTGAGGTTCCTCTCTCCGTGGGATTTCCCAGGCAAGAAGACTGGTGTGACAATTGGCTATACTCCAGTACAATATAAAAAGCTTAAAATTTTGTTTAAAAACGACTCTCCATTAGCACTATACATGGCTATAAACATACACTTATGATAAGCAAAATCAAGTGATCAGATCAACATATATTCCTGTGCTGATACATGGAATTTCAACACTTTTGACTCAGTGTGCCAGCATTTCCTGTTCTTGCTTTGACTTGACATTAATAGATTTCTTTAATCCAGTAATGATTCTATGTATATTGTTAAGCTTTAATTTTTATAGGAGAATTATAATACTTTTTCCATTTTGCTTACTTCTCAACTATTTTTCTCAATATTTGATTTTCAAAAAAAATGCATTTCCCAATAAATGCCAGGAAGGAAATTACACATAGAAACAATAGTCAGGATAGTGGTTACACTTGATGGGGTTTATGCTTGATAAGGGAGACAACTAGTGCTTCTGGGTGCTGAATATATGGAATGTAAGTCTGGTTTCAGGAAAGATATCTAGTGTGTGTTAGTCGCTTAGTTATGCCCAACTCTTTGCGACACCATGGAATGTAGCCCACCAGGCTCCTCTGTCCATGGATTCTCCAGGCAAGAATACTGGAGTGGGTAGCCAATCCCTCCTCCAGGGGATCTTGTTCCTGGGTCTCCTGCATTGTAGGCAGATTCTTTACCATCTGAGCCAGCAGACTGGATATTTAATTGAAGTTTCATCCATTTAGATGGTATTTAAAGCCATCAGGCTGGAGGAGTTGACTGAATGTAGATAAGAGTGTCAAAGACTGTTTCCTGAATCACTATAACATTTAGAGGCTAAAGAGAAGAGAATAACTCAGTAAATGTGAAGGATAGGACAGGTGTAGTAAGAGGAAACTTAAGGGAACATACTGTCCTAGAAGCAAATTAAGTATATTAAGGAGAAAGTGGTTTAAATTCTTAAGTGGGCAGTTAATATTGACCTTGAAAACTAATAAGGAAGCAATTCTGGAATGGCAAAGTGAGAACTTCTGAAAATCCACTCTTCCATAAAAGCAACAAGAACATTTTCAAAAGTTGTCAAAGTAAACTTTCTCCAAACTCTAACCAAAGGCTCACAACAGTCTGAGGAGTGTTAGTCAAGAGAAATGGCTGATTCTCAGTAAGGCGAGAGAACCATGTTCTGATCCTCTTCACCCCCATTCTGAAGAAGCCTTGAAGATTTCATAATGATAAAAAGGATCAATTCATCAGGAAGGTATAACAATTATAAAGATGATTGCACCTAGAAACCCAAAATGCACAGAGCAAAACTGCAGAGAATAGAAAAGGGGAATAGAAAATTCAATAATAAAAAAACTAAACATTTTAATATTCCACTTCCATAGAGCAACTAGACAGAACATCAACATAGAAATAAAAGACTTGAACACTATACAAACCAATTAGATCTAATTAGCATTTATATTGCACTCTACCAAATAATATCAGAACACCCATTATTCTAAAGTGCACATGGGATTATTAAAAAGAACATATTTGAATCAGTTCTATTGAGATGGATGAAACTGGAGCCCATTATACAGAGTGAAGTAAGCCAGAAAGAAAAACACCAATACAGTATACTAATGCATATATATATGGAATTTGAAAGATGGTAACGATAACCCTATATGCGAGACAGAATAAGAGACACAGATGCATAGAACAGTCTTATGGACTCTGAGGGAGAAGGTGAGGGTGGGGCGTTCTGAGAGAATAGCATTGAAACATGTATATTATCATATGTGAAACAGAACACCATTCCAGGTTCGATGCATGAGACAAATGCTCAGGGCTGGGGCAATGGGATGACCCAGAGGGATGGGATGGGGACGGAGGTGGGAGGGGGGTTCAGGATGGGGAACACATGTAAACCCAGGGCTGATTCATGTCAATGTATGGCAAAAACCACTACAGTATTGTAAAGTAATTAGCCCCCAACTAAAATAAATAAATTTATTTAAAAAAATTAAAAAAAAAATAAAGTGCACATGGAATATTTTCTGTGGTAGACTGTATGTTACGCCTTGAAACAAGATGCTGCTGCTGCTATTGCTGCTAAGTCGCTTCAGTTGTGTCCAACTCTGTGCGACCCCATAGACGCCAGCCCACTGGCCTCCGCCATCCCTGGGATTCTCCAGGCAAGAATACTGGAGTGGGTTGCCATTTCCTTCTCCAGAAACAAGATGCAGTCAGTTTAAAAGTCCTGGAACCATATAAAGTGTGTTATCTAACCTCATTTGAATGAAATTAAAAATCAACTATGGAAGGGAATTTGGGAAATTCACAAATATGTTGAAATTAAACAGCATACTCCTAAATAAAAAAAAAATGTGTCAAAGAAAAAATCATAAGGGAAATTAGAAAATATTTTGAAATGAATGAAAATTATGTATAATGTAAATACAGCTTAAAGCAGTATTTAGAGGAAAGTTTATAACTGTAAAGCCTGTATCAAAAAGAAGAAAGATCTAAAATCAATAACCTGAACTTCCACCTTAAGAAACTAGAAAGAGAAGAGCAAACTAAACTCAAAACAAGCAGATAGAAGAAAATAATAAACATTAGAGTGAAATTAAATGAAACAGAAAATGGAAAAACATTAAAGAGAATCAAATAATGTAAAAGTGATTTTTTTGAAAAAAATCAGTAAACTGATAAACCTTTAGCTAGACTGATGAAAGAGAGAATACAAAACACAGATGCACAAAACAAGAGAATAATCAAATCATGAAATAAGGACATCACTACTGATCTTACAGAAATAAGCAGGATCATAAAGTAACACAAGCTGCAAATTACATGTCAACAAATGAGAGAGCCTAGATGAAATGGAAAAATTACTACTAATAAACTACTGGAAGTGACTGAGAAAAAAATAGACATTTTTATTGGACCTATAACAAGAGACTTAATTAATAATTTTATAAATTCCCACAAGCAAAAACCCAGACCCAGATAGTTTCACCATTGAATTTATCAAACATTTAAAGAAGAATGAATACTAAGTCTTCCCAAAGTCTTGTATAATACAGACGAGGAAGAACATTCAGTCAGATCAGTATTACTATGATACCAAAACCAAAGATCACAAGAAAAGAAAACTACAGACAAATATTCTTCATGAATTATTTATGACTGTAGACATAAAGGTCTTCAACAAAATAAATAAAATAAAAGCCAAATAATAAAGCTTATAAATGAATTACCCACTATCTTCAAGTGGGATCTATTCCAGGGATATAAAGTTGGCTTAATATCCAAAAATCAACCAATGTAATACACCATATTAATAAAATAAAGGACAAAAAAACCACATGATCATTTCAATAGCTGCATAAACACATATACCTCATACCAGAAGTCCAAATCTGTCCTGATTTGCCAGTAACTCGCTGTCAGAGGAGCCTGGTGGGCTACAGTCCACAGGGTTTCAAAGAGTCAGCCACAAGTGAAGCAACTTGGCACACATGCATACTTGCCTATAACTTACCCTGTAACTTTGGATATTTTAAAATCTTGACAGTTTGAAGTATTTGAATTAGTTATAAACCTCTGGAGTGTTTATTTCCACATGGTTTCATAGTATGCCAACCTTAGGCTGTGGTTGTTATGTTCATCAGAACTTTTGTATTCTTACTGAATATGCCCAAACCAAGCTGGTTATTTTTTCTCTGAAACCTTTTGTGTTTTGTGTCTTGGTTTAGATCCCGTGATCAGGTTGTTGTTAACCTCTTCAACCTCATCTCATCTCTCTTTCCCCTTTCCTTTGGCTTTCTTCTAGTTCCTAGAATACTGTAACACTGCAGAATATTTCCCACTCAGAAGAGTTTACAGTTTCTGTTTTTTGTTTGTTTGGCTCCTGAAATATTCTCCATCAAACTCTGGCTTTTGCTCATCTTCTGTTTTTCTGCTAAAAAGCCACCCCCTCAAAGGGATCTTCTCTGATCACTCTATCTAATTAAACTCCTCCACACGTCATAAACTCTGTCTTATTTTTTATAGCACTTATCACTGTATGATATTATCTTCTTTATTTACTCACATATTTTCTTTCTGCACTAGACTATAAGTTCAGTGAAGGGTTGGGACCTCAAATGTCTTATGACTTCTGTACATTAACTGTCTAATATAATGTCTCAGTATATGAGTGACTGAATCAAGCAAGCAAGCAATCAGTTTCTGACAGTATGAGTTCAAAGGGAATTCTTGCTCATTTGTGCTGTTGTGGCAGGAGTGATTTTTACTTTTCATATTCCTGGAGCCTGGCACATACCAAGGCTCAAGTAACAGAAGGAGGCATTTGGCAAAGCAACCAAAGGCAAGCAGATGCTTGTGACATCATAGCCAATACAATATATGTTAAGGGGGCCATTCTGGGAGTGCTGTAGTTCTTATTGTCTGATAGGTCTCCTTTCTGCAGCATCCATTTCCCACACCTCTCTACCTCTGCTCCTCCACGGGGAGAAAAAAAAATAGATTGAAATTGAGAAGGGGTAGGACTCTTTGGGAGGGAAGTTGAAGGTTTAAAGAAACCCATGGGACAGGGAAGGAGAAGAGAAGAAAGAGAAGTTCTGAAGGGAAAGACTTCTGTTCCCCGATGGGTGAATGAATTCCATCATTAGTCAAATACTTGCAAAAGTTACAAACTCATGGTCATCTAGAATCCTTCCTTAGATTTCCTCCTTTCCTTTCTTGAAAGTGAAAGTCACTCAGTCATGTCCGACTCTTTGTGACCCCATGGACTATACAGTCCGTGGAATTCTCCAGGCCAGAATACTGGAGTGGGTAGCCTTTCCCTTCTCCAGAGGATCTTCCCAACCCAGGAATCCAACTGGGGTCTCCTGCATTGCAGGCAGATTCTTTACCAGCTGAGCCACAAAGGAAGCCCAAGAATACTGGAGTGGATAGCCTATCCCTTCTCCAGGGGATCTTCCCGACCCGGGAATCCAACTGGGGTCTCCTGCATTGCAGGCAGATTCTTTACCAACTGAGCTATCAGGGAAGCCAAGCCACAGTTATATTCTGCCACTGAGATCTCCTCCCCATTCCACTCAATTCATCCCACTAATGCTATGTATTGTGTCCTAAATGTCATTCACACAAAACATTGTGATGGCCTTTTTAACTGTTTTGGCTTTAGTTTCATTCTTTCCAACCAGTCATCCATACTGCTGGTTGAACAATCTTTCTAGAGCATACGTCTGGCCATGTCATCTCTATTTCAGTCCTGTCCACAAGACTTTATAGCCTATGGACTAAAACCCCTATTTCACTTCTTAAAAACTTGAAGTATAGTTAATTGAAAATATTATATTGCTTTCAGATGTACACCGTAGTGATTCAGTATTTTAATAAATTATATTCCATTTAAGGTTATTATAAATTATTGGCTGTATTCCTTGTGCTGCACAGTATTTTCTTGTAACTTATGTACTTTATACATAGTGGTTTGTGCCTCTTGATCCTCTACCCCTATCTTGTCATCTCCTAGTTCCTCTACCCACTGATAAGCACTAGTTTGTTCCCTGTATCTGGGAGTCTGTTTCTGTTTTCTTATATTCATTAGTTTGTTGGAATTTTTAGATTCTGTATATAAGTGATTACATATAGTATGTGTCTTCTTTGTCTGACTTATTTTGCTGAGCATAAAACCCCCAAAGTCTATCCATGTTGTTGCAGATATCAAAATCTCTTTCTTTTTATGGCTAATATCCCATTTTAGGCTTCCCTGGTGGCTCAATGGTAAAGAATCTGCCTGCCAATGCAGAAGATGTGGGTTTGATCCCTGAGTCAGGAAGATCCCCTGGAGAAGAAAATGGCAACCCACTCCAGTATTCTTGCCTTGAAAATCCCATGGACAGAGGAGCCTGGTGGGCTACAGTCCATGTTGGTCACAAAGAGTTGGACATGAGTTACTGACTAAACAACAGTATCCATTTTACACACACACACACACACACACACACTGTATCATCTTTATACATTCATCTGTTGATGGACATTTAAGTTGGCTTCTGTATCTTGACTATTGCAAATACTGCTGCTATGAACACTGGGGTACAGATATCTTTTCAAATTAGTGTTTTCATTTTCTGCAAATATATTCCCAGGAGTGGAATTGCTGGGTCATATGGTAGTTCTGTTTTTAGTTTTTTGAGAAACCTCCATACTGTTTTCCACAGTGGCTACATCAATCTACATTCCCACTAACAATGTACTAGTGTATTGTGAAGTCGCTCAGTCGTGTCCGACTCTTTGCGACCCCATCGACTGTAGCCTGCCAGGCTCCTCCATCCATGGGATTTTCCAGGCAAGAATATTGGAGTGTGTTGCCATTTACTAGTGTATTACGGTTCCCTTTTCTCAACAACCTTACCAAGTCTATCCATCCTTACCAAATTTATTATTTGGGATCTTTTTGATGACAGCCATTATAACTCATGTGAAGTGATATCTTATTGTGGTTTTGATTTGCATTTCTCTGACGATTAGTAATATTGGGCATCTTTTCATGTGACTGATTATTGACCATCTGTATGTCTTTGGGAAAATGTCTATTCAGGTCTTCTCTATATTTTTAAATCAAGTTTTGGTTGGTTTCCTTTGCTGTGCAAAATTTTTTGTTTAATTAGGTCCTATTTGTTTATTTATCTTTTTGTTTCCTTTGCTTAAAGGGACAATCCAAAAATATATTGCTAACACTTATGTCAAAGATTGCTCTACCTATGTTTTCTTCTAGGAGTTTTATGATTTCCAGTCTTACATTTAGGTCTTTAGTCTATTTGAGTTTATTTTTGTATAGAGTATGAAGGAGTGTTCTCATTTCATTTTTTGACATGTAGCTGCCAGTTTTCACAGCACCACTTATTGAAGAGGCTATCTTTTTTCCATTGTATATTCTTGCCTCCTTTATCATACATTAATTGGCCATAGGTGCATGAGTTTATTTTTGTGCTTTCTATCCTGCTACATTGATCTATATTTCTATTTTTGTTCAGTATCATACTGTTTTGATTACTAGAGCTTTGTAATACAGTCTGAAGTCAGAGAGTGTGATGCCTCAAGCTTTGTGTTTTTTTTTCCTCAAGATTGCTTTAGCTCTTCAGGGTCTTTTGTGCTTCCATACAAATTTTAGGACTATTTGTTCTAGTTCTGTGAAAAATGGCATGGGTATTTTGTTAGGGATTGTGTTAAATCTGTGAATTGCTTTGAACAATATGGACATTTTAACGATATTAACTCTCCCAGTCCATAAATATTGGCTACATTTCCATTTGTTTGTATAATCTTCCATTTCCTTCATTAATGATTTATAGTTTTCAGAATATAGATCTTTCACTTCCTTGGTTAAATTTATTCCTTCATATTTTATTATTTTTGATATAATTATAAATGGGATTGTTTATTTGCCTTTTTATGGTAGTTTCTTAGTAGTGTATAGAACAGCAATAGATTTCTGTATATTAATCTTGAATCCTACAAATTTGCTGAATTAATTTAATAGTTCTAATAGTTTTTTGGTGGTGACTAGCATTTTCTATATATAGTATCATGTCATCTGTAAATAGTGACCTTTCTACCTCTTTCCTTCTAATGTAGATGCCATTTTTTTCTTGTCTGATTGCTGTGACTAGGATTTCCAATATTATGTTAAATAAAGATGGTGAGATTGGGCATCCTTGTCTTATTCCCTGATCTTAGAGGAAAAGCTTTCAGCTTTTTACCATTGCCTGTAACATTAGTTGTGGGTTTGTCCTAGATGGCTTTTATTATTTTGAGGTATGTTGCCTCTATGCCCACTTTCTGGAGAGTTTTTATTATGAATGGGTGTTGAATTTTGTAAAATTTTTCTGCATCTATTGAGATGATCATGTGGCTTTTGTCTTCTTTTTGTTAATGAGGTGTACTACATTGATTGATTTGTGGATAATGAACCATGATTGCATCCTAGAATAATTTGCACTTGACCATGGTAAATAGTTCTTTTTTGCATATTGCTGGATTTGGTTTGATAATATTTTATTGAAGATTTTTATATCTATATAAAAATCAGATATATTGGCCTATAATTTTCTGTTTTGTAGTGTCTTTATCTAATTGGATATCATGGTAATAATGGCCTTGTAGAATGAATTTGGGGATGTTGCCTACTCTTCAATATTCTGGAATAGTTGAGAAGGATAGGTATTAATTCTTCTTTATATATTTGATAGAATTCCCTTCTGAGGCTGTCTAGTCCTGGACTTTTGTTTCTTGAGAGTTTTTTGATGACTGATTCAATTTCCTACTAGTGACCAGTCTGTTCAGATTATCTATTTCTTCCTCAGTTTTGGAAGAGTGTATGTTTCTAGGAATTTATGCATTTCTTCTAGGTTGTCCAATTTGTTGGCATATAACTGCTCATAGTATTCTCTTATGATTTTTTTGTGTCTTTGTGATAGTCATTGTAATTTCTCCTCTTTCATTTTTTAATTGTTTGTTTGGGTCCTCTCTCTCTTTTAGTGAGTGTGGCTTAAAGTCTTATCAATTTCATTTATCTTTTTGAAAAAATTAGCTCTTGCCTTCATTGATCTTTCCCATTGTTGTGGGGGTTTTTTTTTGTCTCTACTTAATTTATTTCTCCTCTAATCTTTATAATTTCTTTCCTTCTGCTGACTCTCGGTTTTGCTGGCCCTTCTTTTTCTAATTCCTTTAGATGGTAGATTAGATTGTGTATTTGAGATTTTTTTGTTTCTTGATATAGGCTTTTATTGCCATAAATGTCCCTCTTAGTATTTGCTGCATCCCATGGATTTTTGAATCAGTTCAGTTCAGTTCAGTCACTCAGTCATGTCTGACTCTTTGCGACCTCATGGACTGCAGCACACCAGGCCTCCCTGTCCATTGCCAACTCCCGAAGTTTACTCAAACTCATATCCACTGAGTCGGTGATGCCAGCCAACCATCTCATCCTCTGTCATCCCCTTCTCCACCCACCCCCCCGTCATCTTTCCCAGCATCAGGGTCTTTTCAAATGAATCAGCTCTTCGCATCAGGTGGCCAAAGTATTGGAGTTTCAGCTTCAACATCAGTCCTTCCAATGTACATTCAGAACTGATTTTCTTTACGATGGACTGGTTGGATCTCCTTGCAGTCCAAGGGACTCTCAAGAGTCTTTTCCAACACCACAGTACAAAAGCATCAATTCTTCGGCACTCAGGTTTCCTTATAGTCCAACTCTCACATCCATACATGACTACTGGAAAAACCATCACCTTGACTAGACGGACCTTTGTTGGAAAAGCAATGTCTCTGCTTTTTAATATGCTGTCGAGGTTGGTCATAACTTTTCTTCCAAGGAGAAGAAAATTCTTTTTTTAATTCTTCTTTTACTTCTTCTTTTAATTTCATGGCTGCAGTCACCATCTGCAGTGATTCTAGAGCCCAAAAAAATAAAATCTGCCACTGTTTCCACTGTTTCTCCATCTATTTGCCATGAAGTGATGGGACCGGATGCCATGATCTTAGTTTTCTGAATGGTGAGCTTTAAGCCAACTTTTTTACTCTCCTCTTTCACTTTCATCAAGAGGTTCTTTAGTCCTTCTCCACTTTCTGCCATAAGGGTGGTGTCATCTGTATATCTGAGGTTATTGATATTTCTCCCAGCAATCTTGATTCCAGCTTGTGCATCTTCCAGCCCAGCGTTTCTCATGATGTACTCTGCATATAGCATATAAGTTAAATAAGCAGGGCGGCAATATACAGCCTTGACATACTCCTTTTCCTATTTGGAACCAGTCTGTTGTTCCATGTCCAGTTCTAACTTGCTTCCTGACCTGCATACAGATTTCTCAAGAGGCAGGTCAGGTGGCCTGGTATTCCCCTGTCTTTCAGAATTTTCCACAGTTTATTGTGATCCACACAGTCAAAGGCTTTGGCATAGTCGATAAAGCAGAAATAGATGTTTTTCTGGAACTCTCTTGCTTTTTTGATGATCCAGCAGATGTTGGCAATTTGATCTCTGGTTCCTCTGCCTTTTCTAAAACCAACTTGAACATCTGGAAGTTCACGGTTCACGTATTGTTGAAGCCTGGCTTGGCAACTTTTGAGCATTACTTTGCTAGCATGTGAGATGAGTGCAATTATGTAGTAGGATTTTTGAATATTGTGCTTTTATTTCATTTTTTTTCAAGATATTTTAAAAAATTTTCTCTCTGATTTTTCTTTTGACTCATTGTTTTTTTTATTAGCATGATGTTTTAAGTGTTTATGTAATTGTGTTTTCTCCATTTTTATTCCAATCATTGATTTCCAGATTCATGTTTTGTGGTTGGAAAATATGCTTGACATAATATCTATCTTCTTAAATTTATTGAGACTTGCTTTGTGGCCATCATGTGATCTCTCTGGAAAACTTCCATGTGTACAGAAAAGAATGTGTATTCGGCTGTTTTGGATGGAGTGTCCTTTAGATATGTATTAGGTCCAACTAAGTTACAAGTTGGTGGTTTGCAAATATCCTTTATTTGACATAATAAGTGTTGTCTGTTGTTTTAGGCACTAAGTCATGTCCAACTCTTTTCTGACTCTATGGATGTAGCCCACCAGGCTTCTTTGTCCATGGATTTCCTAGGCAAGAAAACTCGAGTGGGGTTGCCATTTCCTTCTCCAGGGGATCTTTCCAACCCAGGGATTGAACTCACATCTCCTGCATTGCAAGTGGATTCTTTACCACTGAGCCACCAGGGAAGCCCATAATAAGTGTTAATTACTTTCAAAATTATCCTCCAAGATTTGAAATTTGGGAGATATCACACAGAATTCCAATTCATTTATTATTATTATTTTATGAAATCAGAAGATAGGACAACATTGAGCTCAAATCCCCACAGGCCCAGAACCATATGGGGCTGGAAAGTGTCTGTCTCTTTAGATGGGAACTTTCTACTCTCTCACTAAAAACAGGATACAGTTGCCATTAGTCAACTCACATTCTTGTTTTACATGTGGTAGAACTAAGAGCTCCTAGTTGAATAAAGAGGAAAGTGACATAGTTGTTGTACCCATAACTATAAATATTTTAAATAAATAGAAGATAGACTGAAAGGACTATTTCAAGAAAGATTGTGAGTTTTCATTTACTAGTAAAAATGAATATTTATACACAATTGCTTTGCATACAAAGTTTGCTTTTGTTTGAAGAAATAAAACTTCAGATATCAACATTATGCAATCCATTATAAGAACCATAATTGATACATTTAAAAAGATGTACAGTGAAAATCTTAAAGCAGACTGAAATTTAAAAACCTATCAAATAGATTAAAATTTCAACAGGTTTGTATTTGAATGTATACATTAAGTGTTGCTGCTGGGAAATGTAGTTATATATTAATTAAGCAATTAACCTTCACAGGCATCAGAATATTTTCTAGATGTCAAATTTATAAAAATGATTTAATTGCAGCAGTAACTATATATTTAATCGAGTATTTTTGTCAGTGAATTGAAGAAATGACTGAGAACATATACAGCGCATATTATGTGGAAAAGTTAGATTTCTTGTGGCATTCTCCTTCATCACTTATGATGGCACAGATTTTAAAACAATACCATAGAGTTATGTGTATTTTCTCATAATTTCAATGAGAATTTTGATGGCCTGAGGAACTTTTGGGCATGTGGCCCATTATAAACAAATCAGGAAATGTTTTTTCTTGAATATATTGAAAATAGTCCTAAAACTGTAATATAAGCAGATCACAATTAATACATATGTTTTTGTCACACTGTTATGAAATACATTTCAAAGTTTTGTAGGGATACAGAATTTATATTTTTCATTGGTAGATGGACTAGCAATTATTTGCTTTGTGGTAAAATGTTTAAATAGAGCATGTTATGGACATGATAGCTGCCACCATGAGTTGGAGATCTCTGAGTGACTTGAATAATAAACAGCTCAAAAATGAATGAAAAGGGTGAGCAGTATGGCGGTCAGGTTCCCTTTATAATGATCCTAGATATTTGAGCTAGGGCATGGTGCTCACTCCAAATATAAAACCCACTGTGCTAAGAGTTCATCTGTGTCTAGAAAGAAAACAACTCTATTCCTTTAAGATACTGACTATAACTAAATAACCTCACTCCTCATTCCCTCACCATTTTCTTACCCACACCCCTGTTAAAATTAATCTGTGCTAAGTTCCATACTCAACTTTGAAATTCCAAATACAAGACCTGATATTAATACGCTGATACAAAAGAAATGGTGGCAGGTTTCTGGTTTGCAGATTAAACCAGATTAAACTTGTAAGTTTCAAAATAAAATTGTAATCATTAGTTATTGCTTTTTTAATTTGTAATTTTTCATTTTTAATTTAAAATATCCCTAACATGATTTTTTACCATAATTCATATGCTCACCCAATAATTATTAATAATTAAAGAAAATTTTATTACATTTCTAGAAGTTTATTTTTCTTACAGCTAGCTTAATTAGGTCATTTAAGATATGTCTCTAGCTCCTGTGGGCGTTTGAATTTGTGACATCTGCATTAGATAATATTTTAACCATTCCTCCCCTTGCCACTATTCTCTATCCTCCAAGAGAAGGAAAACTTTATAAAGGTTTATTGGCAGTCCAGAAGACTGTGAGTCACTGTGAGTCTTCTGGACTGTGACCACTTTGGGTTTATTTCTATGTGTCCAGAGTTGTTGTTGTTGTTTTTCAGTCGTTCAGTTGTGTCTGACTCTTTGTGACCCTGTGGACTGTAGCCTACCAGGCTTCTCCATCCTTCACTATCTTCTGGAGTTTGCTCAAACTCATGTCCATTGAGTCGGTGATGCCATCCAACCATCCCATCCTTTGTCACCTCCTTCTCCTCCTAACCTCAGTCTTTCCCAGCATCAGGGTCTTTTCCAGGGAGTTAGGTTTTCACATCTGCTGGCCAAAGTTTTGAAGCTTCAGCTTCAGCATCAGTGCTTCCAATGAATATTCAGAGTTGATTTCCTTTAGGACTGACTGCTTTGATCTCCTTGCTGTCTAAGGGACTCTCAAGAGCCTTCTCCAGCATCACAGTTGAAAGCATCAATTCTTCGGTGCTCAGCCTTCTTTATGGTTCAATTCTCACATCCGTATATGACTACTGGAAAAACCATAGCTTTGACTATACAGACCTTTGTTAGCAAAGTGATGTCTCTGCTTTTTAATATGCTGTCTAGGTTTGTCATAGATTTTCTTCCAAGGAGCAAGTGTCTTTTCATTTCATGGCTTCAGTCACCATCTGTAGTGATTTTGGAGCCTTAAGAAAATAAGATGTGTCACTGTTTCCATTGTTTCCCCATCTATTTGCCATGAACGATGGACCAGATGCCATGATCTTAGTCTATAAAATTTTGAGTTTTAAGCCAGCTTTTTCACTCTCCTCTTTCACTTTCATTAAGAGGCTCTTTAGTTCCTCTTTGCTTTCTACCATTAGCATGGTGTCATCTGCATATCTGAGGTTATTGACATTTCTTCTGGAAATCTTGATTCCAGCTTGTGCTTCATCCACCTCAGCATTTTGCATGATGTACTCTGCATATAAGTTAAATAAGCAGGGTGATAATATGCAGCCTAGACATACTCCTTTCCTAATGTTGAACCAGTTCATTGTTCCATGTCTGGTTCTAACTGTCGCCTCCCAGTTCATTGTTCCATGTCTGGTTCTAACTGTCGCTTCTTGACCCGCATACAGGTTTCTCAGGAGGCAGGTAAGATGGTCTGGTATTCCCATCTCTTTAAGAATTTTCCGCAGTTTGTTGTGATCCACACAGTCAAAGGCTTTAGTATAGTCAATGAAGCAGAAGTAAATGTTTTTCTGGAATTCCCTTGCTTTTTCTGCGATCCAGTGGATGTTGGCAATGGTGTCCAGAGTAAACTATTAATAATTATTCAACAAGTACTTAGTACAGGCATGGACAAATGTAATTCATTTTGAGACAGACCACATATTAAAAAGTCTTTTGGGATGGGAGTTATATTTCAATCTCGTATGAGTTTACTATCGAAGATAATCATTTTCTTTTCCCTTCCCTTTTCCTTCTTGACTTTTTTGCATTAGATGCCTATACAACAGCTGAAGTCATTTATTCTTGGACTCTTGGGAAGAACAAATCTGTGGAAGTGGCACAAGATGGCTCTCGACTGAATCAATATGACCTGCTGGGCCATGTTGTTGGGACAGAAATAATCCGGTCTAGTACAGGTATTTATTTATTTTATTTAACAAGTATTTTCTAACCTGTAGCACGTATCCGTCACTGTTTTAAATGATTATAATAACTTATGATAAGGAAACAGTCTTTTGATGTAGGTAGCATTACGTTAAGGAAACTGAGGCATGCAGATGTTTAGTAATTTGTTCTATGTCACAGTTATGTAATGTCAGAGCCAAGAGCTGAATTCAGGCGGATTGGCTTCCAAGACGATGCTTTTAACTATGATGCCATGCTGTCTCTTGGTGAGTTAGAAGATCAAGGTCTTTAAGGCTGGACTGTGATAGAAGAGAAAGCAAAGGGAAGCCACAATGTTGGGAGAGCTAAACTTTGATCCTAAACGTTTCATGAAAATATTGCTTAACTCCGGCAATACAGAGGTGGCAAGAACACATCCAGGAGGTCCAGAAATGAGCCATGGAATTATTTTCTTAAGTGAATCTCCCATTTCAGAAACAAGTGTATCTGGCAAACATTGCCAGGTCCTCTCAATGGCTCTTCCTAGGATATTGATAAATGGAACTTAGAGATTTGTTTTGTAGCCTTAAGTCCTGTCTATTTAGAAACTTATCAGTTGTAGGAGCCTTAGGAAGGAGACACCCTGCATCCCAACTAACTTTAGGGTATTTGGCAAAATGGAGTATATCTTAGGAGCCCACATGCCTTACATTACTTTTCACATGAAAGGGTGGGAACTTTCAACGCTTGTCTCCATGGAAGATCTCTGAATCCACAGTTACAAAGCAGGATACTCTTGTCCTTTTTTTCCATTAGCTGGACACTGCTGTTCCATCTCCTTGTGATGTTGCAGTATGTCCATGTTCTGTTTTCCCTCCATCCTCAGACCAGGGGAGGGAACCTAAAAAAAAGCAGCATTTGAAAAGAATTAAAGGACAACAGGGGGCTTCCCAGGTGGTTTAGTGGGTAAAGAATCCTCCTGCATTGCAGGAGACACTGGTTCAATTCCTGGGTCAGGAAGATCTCCTGGAGGAGGGCATATCAACCCACTCCAGTATTCTTGCTGAGAAAATGCTATGAAAAGAGGAGCCTGGCAGGCTACAGTCCATAGGGTCACAAAGAGTCAGACGAAACTGAAGTGACTGAGCACGTACGCATGCAAAGGACAACAGGATTTAGGGATTCAGAATTTGGTGTGGGAAAAGGCTATTCTTGAGAATGGTAACACTGAGGTTCAAAAGACCAGAGGTTTGTGAGAACATGACCTCTTGGAGAAGGTCAGTTGTTCTGTTAGGGTGGGAGGGAAGTCCCCGCCTGGCCAGTTCAGCTCTCCCCAAGCAGAGGGAGGGAGCGAGGAGGACCTTCATTGCCTGCATGTGCAAAGTGTACTTTCATTGTCCTACTGTGATGCTTTCATTTTTGGACGGAAGTTACCTCCTGCTCTGGGGTGCTCCTGCTGCTGCAACCAGCCTCCTCTGGGATTAGTTGCCCCACTCCTTCCCACCACAGCCTGTGGGCAAAGAGTACCAAGGCTCCCGATGAAGGCTCTGTGCATCCCAGCACAGCAAAGCAAGCCCACAAAGATCAAGGGCATCCCAGGCACCCCAGAGGTCCACCCAGCAGAATGGAGAGAGTTCCTGGGGCTACAGCATCTGTTCATTCCCCTGACTTATCCATCCCTCCTTGGTACTGTTCACCTGATATCAACTTTTGAGACCCATCATTAGCCATTCCAGCAGCCCCATCTTATTTCCTTAAACCACTGTTTGTCTAGCCTTTATCACACAGGCAATACACATTCATGATAGAAAAATTAGAAATATCAGAGAAGCAAAAAATGTAAATTAAAACATTCTTAAATTCCATCTAGAAAAAAACTTTTTAGAGGAATTTAGTGCATTAATTGATTATTATACAGTTTGGTGTGTAACCTTTAAGAAGGTTCTGTTTGCATTTTTAATCATAAACATATTTTTATATTAATGGGACTCTAATATTGATACTGTCTTACAAGCTGTTTTTTATGTAATTTTATATTGTAGGCTTGTTTTCTTGTCACTAAGTACAGGATTCAAGTAAAATGTACACACAAGCTAGTAATATATTTTTTTCAGATATAATTGACATATTAGTTTCAAATGTACAGCATAATGATTCAATATTTGTCTGTGCTATGAAATGATCACCACAGTAAGTCTAGTTAATATCCATCACCATACATAGTTACAGAATTTTTTCTTATGCTGAGAACTTTTAAGATCTACTCTCAATAACTTTCACATATGCAGTAGAGTATTTATATTAGTAGTAATTATAGTTTCCATGATGTACATAACACCCTAAGGACTTATTTATTTTATAACTGGAAGTTTGTACCTTCTGATTCCCTTCACCCACTTCACCTAACACTTACCCTTGGATTCTGGCAACCACTAATTTAATCTTTGTATCTGTGAGCTTGATTTTTTTGTTTTGTTTTTTGGATTCCACATATAAGTGAGATACAATGTCTATCTTTCTCTGTCTGACTTATTTTACTTAGCATAATGTACCCAAGGTCATTGCATGTTGTCTCAAACAGCAAAAATTTCCTTCTTTTTGTGGCTGAATAATATTCCATTGTATCTCTATATGTCACATCTTTATCCATTCATCCATGGATGGACACTTAGGTTGCTTCCATGTCTTGGCTATTGTAAATAATGCTGCAGTGAAGATGGGGGAGTATATATCTTTTTAAGTTAGTGTTCTCATTTTCTTCAGATCAATAAGTGAAATTGCTGGATCATATGGTAGTTGCATTTTCAATTTTTTGAGGAAACTCGATACTGTTTTCTATAGTGGCTGCACCAATTTACATTCCCGCCAAGAGTGCATGAGGGTTAACATTTCCACACATCCTCACCAACATTTGTATTTTGTTGTTAGCTGTAAGTAGTTAGTAATAATATTTTAATAATCAGAATAGACATATATTAATTATTACCTGTTTTAGTTACTCTAAAAACGAAAATTAAAATGCCATCCTCCGAGGCCATAGCCAGCATTCTTGACAATGACAAATGTTGCTATCAGTGGGAAATGTAGCATTTCATTATGAAATTCAATAATATCTTCATGTTAATGGCTTCATACTCGTGGATCATAATTCATTTAACAAATTAGTTATAATTATTTTCTATTTTAATGCTATAAATAACACTGCCAAGACCTTCTTTTTCCACATAGAATTTTGTTCCTGTGTAATTACCTGCCTAGGATCAAGACAAAATATTGAGATTCCTATTTCAGAAAGTAGACACATTTAAAAATTTTTAATACATATTGACAAATTGCCATTCTAAAAGGTTAAACAATTCATGCTCTCATTATCAGTGTCTGAGCATGCCAGTTTCCCTTCATTCTTGGCAATGCAGATTTTATGGATTGAATTATGTCTCCCCAAAAGGTATGACCCCCAGTACCTCCAAATATGACCTTATTTGAAAATAGGGTTACTTCAGATACTAGATTATAGTCCCAAATTAGTTTTGAAAACATGATAGAGAATACATCAGTGAAGAGGTGATTTAATATGTTACAATTCATTTGTAAAATTCAATAATATGCAGGTGTAAGAAGGAATGAGGAAGTTCTATGGGAATATCTACAGGATATATCATTGAGCGAAAAAAGCAAATACAAAACCACAAAAGACTATAGGATATATATTAATATAGGAATAGTATTTCCAGAATATACACAAGAAGCTATTAATTACAGTTAATTGAAGGAAGGAGAGATGAAATGGCTTGAAGGAGGGAGACTTTTTGCTGTATATTATTTGATACTCTTTGGTTTAGAAACCATATAAATATCATTACCTCACATAGTATATTGTTTTCATGTGACTATAAATTATATGCATTCCTTTATGAATATGCTCCCTTATGTACGGTCCAAAATATCAATGGGAAGTTGGGCCAGATGAAGACCCACAATCCATGGATGTTCTGTTTTGTATGGGTAGCTTTCTCTCTGAATGGTACCAGTCCTCAGCATGAAGTAACTTTTTTTCATAATTGTATTTATTTATTTATTTATGGCTACACTGGATTTTCATTGCTTTGTATGGGCTTTCTCTAGTTGTGGCGAGCAGGGGCTGCTCTTCATTGTGTTATATGGGCTTCTCATTGCAGTGACTTCTCTTGTTGTCATCACAGGCTCTAGGTGTGCAGGCTTCAGCAGTTGCAGCACATGGGCTCAGTAGTTGCAGCCCACAGGCTCAGTAGTTGTGACTCACAGGCTCTAGAGCACCAACTCAGTAGTGGCACATAGCTTAGTTGCTCCAAAGCATGTGGAATGTTTCTGGACCAGAGAGAGAAACCATGTCCCCTGATTTGGCAGGCGGGTTCTTATGCACAGTGCCACCAGGGAAGTCCAACATGCAGTAATTCTAAGTAGAGGACTCTTCTTTGTTCCAAATTCAAGCATGTATTAAATAAACAACTGAAATTTCTCAAACTCTCTGGCCAGTTCTTCACACTGCTCCCTGCTTCAGCCCTGATTCCATTTTGCCTTGTTTGCAACTTTTACATTAATTTTCTAAGAGGAACATATGAATGTATGATCTTAGTTTTGCATCTTTCCTAGAAATTTGAAGTTTGTTAGAAAAACTTTTATTACTATTATTGTGTATATTATTTATTTACACATGGAACATAGGTAAGTGAAAATAAATCAGAAAATAAGAGCAGTGCAGCAGGTGTTTTGACCAATTCATAGACACCATTTTGTGGGTGGGGCACCAAAACACCACAGCTGCTTAGCCAGAGAGATAGTTAAGCCCTGAGGTCACCATTTTGGCATGGGAGGCCACTGACACCAAAGAGAATGTCCAGTTTGTGGACAGGGGCGCCAAAACCCCACTACTGCATAGCTACAGAGGCAATCAGCTGCTGAGGTCACCATTTTGTTGCGGTGCAGCAACAGACACCAAGGGGCGTGGCCTTATTTCCCAGCTGGTTGCTACTGAAAGAGGGATCTGCTGGAGTTTTGCTGTTGGCGTCAGCTTCACTGTTGGGTGGAGCCTCTATGTGTACTAGTCTGTTTGCCAGAGCTAGGGGCTAGCTCTCAGAGGTTGGGTTCTCTCAGACACTGCTCTCAAAGGTTGGGTTCCCTTGCAGGTGAGATTAGACTGCTGACTGTACTTTTGACCAGGAGATGTTGCTGGCAGGGGTCCTGGTACCACCTCCAAGGTTTGCACATTGTTGGCTGTAAGTTATACTACATCCCTTTGTGCAAGCTGACCTGAAATGATCTGGTCTTGCAGTTCCCAGAGCCTTCCCTATCACACATGGCAGAAGTGGGCCTCTAGGGGAATGCCCAGGAAAGCTAGGTATCTGCCTCGGGTTCTCATTTCCCCACTGGAGAAACCATAGATTCAAAAGTACCCTCTTAGGTGCTGCAGCTGAGCTGGCCTGGGGGAGGGAAGAAAGCAAAAATTGATACCACTTGTGTTATCCTTCTAATGTGGCTTTTCTTGCTTTTCATGCCATGGGTTGGTGGGAGTGGGTGCTGCTTCAGCTTTATTTCTTGGATCTGGGATTTTCACAGATGTGTTATTTTCCATGGTTAGCTGCTAAACCATATTTTTATGACAAGGTACTAAAGCCGGGACTGTCATATCCCACCACCTTACTGATCTTAAGTCACCCTCTTTGCTTCTTTGGAAGAGAGACAGTTTCTCTGGAAGAAATTGAAGGAAAGGATAGAAAAGGAGAATATATTTTAAAAATATATTCAGTTACATAAAATAATTGCTAATTTGGTAAGTTTTTGAAAACTCCACTTGCTTTCGTTTCAGCTCTACACAATATAACTTATATAAAATCTATAATATGTATTATTTATGATCAGATATAGGATTAACAGACAGGAAGGAATTTAGAGGTATGAGACTAACATGCAGAAGGACGAAATTCCCCAAGCTAGTCAAAGTCCAACTGTTGTTAAAAATAAATCTTCAGTGCTAACCCAGCTGAGAGAAAGAGTGAACAGAAGGACAGGGAAAGAAAGCAATAGACATGTATACAGATAGGAGAGAGGGAGAGAATAAGGAGAGAGTGGGAGGGAGGAGAGAACAAAGAAATAAAAAGATTGAAAAAGAGGCAGAGAGAAAGAAAAGAAACTCCAGTGTTATAATGAAGAAATTCTATAATTTTGTGTGAAAATTCTTTGCTAAATTAAAAGTAAGCCCACTTATATTTTTCATGTTCGCATAAACGAGCTAGAATGTGAATACACACACAGTATGGATTGTGTATTGAGCTTTGGCTGACCAGATGGTCCTTCCTAGGCTTAGGTACAAGGGAGTGGGTGAGGTAGGAAAGTGGGAAATTACCTCATTTGGGAGACATGCTGAAACTAAATGGGGGTGGAGAGACAGAGAGGTGAAAAATAAGAAGCCTAACAAGAAAGGTAGAAATAATCAGATTGCATGGACATTTGGAGACTCTTTGGAGAAATTTGGATTTTTCTCTTTCAGAGATGGGAAACTTGAAGAGTCTTAAGCAAAAGAGAGACTGAGTCTGACTTACATTTTAATAGATTCATTTTGGCTGCTCCTCTGAGAATACATTTAAGGGGACAAGTACAGAAGCAAGGAAAGTTAGAAAGCTATTACAGTACTTTAAGAAAGAGATGATGGTAGCTTAGTCCAGAATGGTAACAGCAGAAGTGGTGAGAAGTGGTTAAATTGTAAATATTAATATATTTTGAAGAAAGAACTGTCAGTGTATCTGAATCTGTGTCTACATTTGTGCATGCACACATAGAAACATGCATGAGCGAGGAAGAGGGAGCAATCGATTATGTTAAAGATTTTGAAGGATTTTGATCCATGCTCCTGAGAGTTACCATTTATTGAGATAGGAAATCTATTGGAAGAGATATTTTGGAGGGCATAGGAAATGGAGAGAATAAGAGTAAGATTTGGACATGTTAGGTCAAAATACCTATTAGATCCCCAAATGGTGATGTCTAATGGGTAATGAAATATATAGGTGTAGAGCATTATCAGTTCAGTCGCTGAGTCATGACTCTTTGTGACCCCATGGACTGCAGCACACCAGGCTTCCCTGTCCATCACCAACTCCCAAAGCTCGCTCAAACTCATGTCCATTGAGTCGGTGATGCCATCCAACCATCTCATCCTCTGTCATCACCTTCTCATCCTGCCTTCAATCTTTCCCAGCATCAGGGTCTTTTCCAGTGAGTCAGTTCTTTGCATCAGGTGGCCAAAGTATTGGAGTTTCAGCTACAGCATCCATCCTTCCAATGAATATTCAGGACTGATTTCCTTTAGGATGGACTGGTTGGATCTCCTTGCAGTCCAAGGGACTCTCAAGAGTTTTCTCCAACACCACAATTCAAAAGCATCAATTCTTCAATGCTCAGTTTTCTTTATAGTCCAACTCTCACATCCATACATGACTACTGGAAAAACCATAGCTTTGACTAGACGGACCTTTGGTGGCAAAGTAATGTCTCTGCTTTTTAATATGCTGTCTAGGTTGATCATAACTTTTCTTACAAGGAGCAAGCCTCTTTTAATTTCATGGCTACAGTCGCCATCTGCAGTGATTTTGGAGCCCAAAAAAATAAAGTCTGTCTTCCCTCTGTTCACATTTGGGCTCCTTTTATACAGGGAGCTGGGGAGGGGCTCACTATGGGGAAGGGCTCACTATGGCACCAACCCATGGCTCAGCAGGCCCACTAATGTTGGCTGGTTGACAGTTGCTCACTAACAGTGGCTTGCTTGGGGGAGGGACCCACTGTGGTGCTGACCAAGAGCTGAGTGCGGCTGCGGTAGCTTGCACCTGCCCAGCCCCTATTACATTTCCCCACTGTCAGTGTCCATTCCACAGTCTTGTAGGAAAAGGGGTGATGATATTTCTGGCTATCTCCCACTGAAAAGGGGAGACGCGGGAGTGATCGTGAAATGGAATTGATCAGCATTGGGTTGGGAATATTCTTTAAAATTTTTGGTAAGCAATACAGTTCTCTTTATCTACAACTATTTGAACCTGATGACATTCCTACTACAATGAGATTTTAATCTCAATACATAAACTTTCTGAAGAGCAACCTTAACCCTTCTAAGGGTTCACAAACCCATTGCTCTCTGGCTTCTCAGGAGTTGAGTCATTTTCTGATGACAGTGGGGCTACTTTAAGCAGTGTGATATATCCATGGCTTTACTCCAGCTAACTTGACAGATGAATGCATGGTGAATAATACCACGTGTGGTCCTGTCCTCCTTGCAGTCAGCTGGTGCTCTGGCAAGGCCTTGTTGTTGTTCAGCTGCTCAGCTGTGTCCTTCTGTTTGCTGCCGCATGGACTGCAGCACACCAGGCTTCCTTGCCCTTCACTGTCTCCTGAGTTTGCTCAAACTCATGTCCTTTGAGTCGGTGATGCCATCCAACCATCTCTTCCTTTCTCTCTTCCTTCTCCTCCTGCCTTCAGTCTTGCCCAGCTTCAGGGTGTTTTCCAAAGAGTCAGCTCTTTGCATCAGGTGGCAAAAGCACTGGAGCTTCAGCTTCAGCATCGGTCCTTCCAGTGAATATTCAGGGTTGATTTCCTTCAGGGTTGGTTGGTTTGATCTCCTTGTTGTCCAAGGGACTCTCAAAAGTCTTCTCCAACACCACAGCTCAAAAGCATCAATTCTTCGGCACTCAGCCTTCTTTATGGTCCAACTCTCACATCTGTACATGAATACTGGAAAAACCATAGCTTTGACTCTATGGATCTTTGCCGGTAAAGTGATTTTTCCACTTTTTAATACGTTGTCAAGGTTTGTCATAGCTTTTCTTCCAAGGAGCAAGTGTCTTAATTTCATTGCTGCAGTTCACTGTCTGCAGTGATGTTGGAGCCCAAGAAAAGAAAATCTGCTACTGTTTCCACTTTTTCCCCATCTGTTTGCCATGAAGTGATGGGATCGAATGCCATGATCTTTGTTTTTGGAATGATGAGTTTTAAGCCAGCTTTTTCACTTTCCTCTTTCACTTTCATCAAGAGGCTCTTTAGTTCTTCTTTGCTTTCTGCCATAAGGGTGCTGTCATCTGCATATCTGAAGTTATTGATATTTCTCCCAGAAGTCCTGATTCCAGCTTGTGCTTCATCCAGCTGGCATTTCACATAATGTACTCTGCATATAAGTTAAATAAGCAGGGTGACAATATACAGCCTTGTCATACTCCTTTCCCAATTTTGAACCAGTCTGTTGTCCCATCTCCGGTCCTAACTTTTGCTTCCTGGCCTGTATACAGGTTTCTCAGGAGGCAGGTAAGGTGGTCTGGGATTCCCATCTCTTAATTTTCCACAGTTTGTTGTGATCCACACAGTCCAGCATAGTCAATGAAGCAGAAGTAAATGTTTTCCTGGAATTCTCTTGCTTTTTGTATGATCCAGGGGATGTTGGCAATTTGATCTCTGGTTCCTCTGTCTTTTCTAAGTCCAGTTTGTACATCTGGAAGTTCTCAGTTCACATACTGTTGAAGTCTAGTTTGAAGGATTTTGAGCATTACCTTGCTAGCATGTGAGATGAGGGCAATTGTATGGTAGTTTGAACATTCTTTGGCATTGCCTTTCATTGGGATTGGAATGAAAACTGACCTTTTCCAGTCCTGTGGCCCCTGATGAGTTTTCCAAATTTGCTGACATATTGAGTGCATCACTTTAACAGCATCATCTTGTAGGATTTTGAATAACTCAGGTGGAATTCTATCACCTGCACTAGCTTTGCTCATAGTAATGCTTCCTAATGCTCGTAACAGTGTGTCCTAAGGCCCATGTGAGTTCACACTTCAGGATATCTGGCTCTAGGTGAGTGACCACACCATCATAGTTATCTGGGTCATTAAGATCTTTTTTGTACAGTTCTTCTGTGTATTCTTGCCACCTCTCCTTAATCTCTTCTGCTTCTGTTAGATCCTTACCGTTTTTGTCCATTATTGTGCCCATCTTTGCATGAAATGTTCCCTTGGTATCTCTAATTTTCTTGAAGAGATCTCTAGTCTTTCCCATTCTATTGATTTCCTCTATTTCTTTGCATTATTCACTTAAGAAGGCTTTCTTATCTCTTATTGCTATTCTCTGGAACTCTGCATTCAGTTGGGTATATCTTTCCCTTTCTCCTTTGCCTTTCGCTTCTCCTCTTTTCTAAGCTATTTCTAAGGCCTCCTGAGACAACCATTTTGCCTTCTTGCATTTCTTTTTTTGGGGGATGGTGTTGGTCACCTCCTCCTATACAAGTGAGTTAAGTTAGTGTCTTGACATATTTTAGCAATGCTCCTTTTTAATGTCTGATTCAGTTTCTCATGTTGTTTCTGATCCCCAGGATGAATGTAACTTCCAATCAGTTCAGTGTTTTAGACACTTGTTGGGTTATGCTAGAGACAAAAGCAGGCCTGTTATCACTTTGGAGGATATTACGTAGTCCAAAGCAGGGAATAATTTCCTTAAGGAGGACTTTAACCACTTCAGAGGCCTTTTCTGTCTGGGTGGGATAGGCTTCCACCCATCCTCAAATGGTGTCCACATATACTCGCAGGTTCTGAAGATTCCTACAATTTGAGGCATTTGAGTAAAATCTATTTGGTAGACCTCAGTGGGGTAAGTTCCTTTGTTCTGGGTCCCCGTCTGAGGAGGTCTGAAAGAGGTTTGGGGGTTATTTTTAGCACAAATCATACAATTCCGAGTGACTTGCTAGATGGTCCTTTGGAGGTGAGGTTCCATTATATGTTTCCAAATCCACTGTAACTTGGCATCTGTCCCATAATGGGTGCTCTCAGGGATGTGCTGCAGCACAGTGTCCAGGAGAGCCACAGGGATCAAAACAATTCCTTGTGCATTACATTTCCAGTCAGGTGAGTTATGGTCAAGAGTGAAACACACTCTTTGGCCCTCTCCTCGTCCTTTTCTGAATATGCTGGCTGGTAAAAATACCAGTGAATCTGTGGAAGGGGTGACCTTATCATGGCTTGCTTTCTTTGCAGCTTGGTCAGCTAACCAATTCCCCTTTATTATATGAATCTCACACTTATGGTGGCCTGGGCAGTGCTTTATGGCCACTTGTGAAGTCTTATGGACTGTTTCTAATAGTAACAATTTCAGGAGCATGTTTTAGGTCTTTATTGTTTGAAGTGAGGAGCCCCCTTTATTTCCAGATTGCCCTGTGAGCATGCACTACAGAAGATGCATAGCAAGAGTCTGTGTATATATTTACTTGCTTCTCTTTAGTAAGGAGCAGGGCCCTTGTTAGGGTCTTGATTTCTGCCTTCTGAGCTGTGCTCCCTGGGTGCAGGGCTTCTGTTTCCACAGTCTCTGTGAGTGTTACCACTGCATACCCAGTGCATCACCTACCTTTGTCCACAAAGCTGCTTGTGTCGGTGAACAGTTCCACATCCGGCTTAGCTAAGGGTTGGGCCGTTAAGTCCAGTCTGCTGGAGTACACTAGCTCGATGGTGTGTAGGCAGTCGTGCTCAGGGATTGTGCAGCATCAATTGGCAGCAATATGGCTGGATTTAGGGCTGAAGTGACTCGAACTCCCGCTTGGTACTTTCCCATTTTCCCAGAAGTCAGCCAATAACCCCCTTTCTGTTCCAGCAAAGCGAGGACATGATGAGGAACATACACAGTGGTGGGTTGCCCCAGGGTAAAGTTCTCAGCTCCTTGAAGTATGTCACAACTAGCTGCCACAGTTTGAAGGCAAGGAGGCCACCTCTTGACAGTCTGTTCTAGTTATTTTGAGAAGTAGGCAACCAGTCTGTGGATATTCTCCAGGGTTTGGATTAGCACCCCAAGGCTTATGCCTTTTCTCTCATGTGCATACAGTTTGTAAGGTTTCTTTAGATCCAGTAGTCCCAAAGCCAGAGCTGAGACTTTGCTCTTATTGTCACAAAGGCTGTTTGGCACTCTAGTCCAAGTAAGGGGCTGAAGATCATGTCCCTTCAGTGCCCCATAAAGGGGATTCCCTATGACCCCATAGTTTGGGATCCAAATCCAACAGAGCCCTGCCATTCCCAGAAAACCTCTATGGTGTCTATGAGTCTTGGGTGTTCTCAGCCTGCAATTGCCCATTTTCTATCAAGCAAGACCTCGCTGTCCTTTGGAAATGGCAAAACCTAGATACTTGACTTTGTTGCTTATATATTTGGACCTTTTTCTGGGAAACCTTATATCCACAACTGGCCAAATAGTTCAGGGTTCTGATGGTATTTTGTAGACACTTATCATAAGTAGGATTTGCTATAAGCAGGTCGTCCACATATTGGAGTATGAGTCCTTCATCCAATATTAAGTTTCTAAGGTCCCTTGCCAACATTTCCCCAAACAAGGTAGAAGAATTCTTAAATCCCTGAGGCAGGACTGCACAAAAATACTGTTGGATTACTTGTGTTTCGGTGTCCTGCCATTCAAAAGCAAAAAGCTGCTATGATTCTTCTGCAATAGGAATGCAGAAAAAAGCATCCTTCAAGTCGCAAACTGAGAACCAGCTGTTTTCTCCCAGAACAGTTGTGAGCAGAGTGTATGGATTGGGTACCACAGGGTGTAAGTCTTGGACTATTTCACTAATAGCTCTCAAGTCTTAGACAAAGTGATACTCTTTGAGTTGGACTTTTTGACTGGGAGGATAGGGGTATTATACAGGAAACTGCAAGGTTTAATCACTCCTGTTTTCAAAAACTTTTCAAGAATTGGCTGAATTCCCTTTTGAGCCTCTTGTCTCAGAGAGTAGTGTGTTAGATTAGGTGTCCCAGCATCACTTCTTAATGTCAGCCATGCATTTTGGGGCCTTCCCTGAGGTGCCATTAGCCCACACTTCTTGTCTTACCTTTCCACAGACTTCGGAGGTAAAAGCACAGTCTCCTTTTATGGGCCATCATGACTGCCATTTGCAGGCTTATGGTGTGTTCTAGTGGGACCCTGATGTCAAGCTGTCCTGATAAATTACTTGAGCATTTAATTTACAAAGGAGATCTCAGCCCAAAAGAGGGGTTGGACACCCTGGCATATACAGGAAGCTGTGTTTCAGGGTGCGTGCATGTGTTCTAAGTTGCTTCAGTCATGTCCAACTCTTTGTGACCCTGTGGACTGTAGCCCAGGCTCCTCCATGCAGAGGAGAGGCACCTGTCTTTCTTTTATTGTTTTCCTTCTTATTCCTTAGCCTAGGGCAATCTGTTTTCAAAAGCCCTTCCTCCTTGCAGTAAGTACATTGTTCCTTCTCCGCTGGTGGCTTACCTCTCTCTTCAGGTTACTTGCCTTCCAGAAATCTAGTGCTGCTGCCAGGAAAGTGGTGTTCCATCTTGATCATCTTAGTTCTGTCTTTGTTCCATGTTATTCAACTCTTTAAAAGCAATATTTACCAATTGATAAGAGTTCATTCCAAATGCACCATCTAACTTTTGTAATTTTCTTCTTATATCTGAAGCATTTTGCCCAATGAAGGCTGTACTTACCATTCTCATATTTTGGGGCACCTCAGGGTCTGCATCAATGTAGCACCTATAAGCTTGAAAAATTGTTTCTAGAAACTCTGATGGATCCTTATAGGGTTTTTGGTGTATCTCCTGAATTTATTGTAAGGTCTTTTGCTTAGGTACTCCCTTTCAAAGAGCTGCTAAGATACACTTCCTGTAATGCTCTAGGTGTATCATTTCTCCATTGTTAGGATCCCAGTCAGGCTCAGCAATAGGAACTGCCAGATTTGCTTCTGAAGTTCCATCTGGATCTGCTAGATGAAGCTGCTATGCTTCCTCTCTAGCCTTGTCAGTGAGCATCCTCCTTTCATCCCCAGTAAGCATCAACTTCATACGAGTGTGAATGTCTGCCCAAGAGGAATGGTGAATGGCAAAGATAGAAGTGAAAAAGTTCAGTCATATGGAGGGGGTCCTCTCAGTATGTAGGGTTATGGTTTTTTCCAATTAAACAAATCTGAAGTTGAGAATGGCTTGTGCATCCATGGAAACCCAGCTCTTTGGCCATCTGCATTAAGGCCTCCTACAGGATATGTGCACAAAGAAGATTGCCCCGCTCCAGAAGTGGCTCCCAGTCCAAATTGGGTGCCCTGTCAGGTCTTAGATGGTGATAACAAACCAGGCTCCTGTGACCTGGAGGTTAACATAGAAACTTCTAATTGATTCTCATAAGTAGGGGAGACAAGAGGCAGTGCATGTGTTAGTGCATCCTGCTCGGCCAATGGGGGAGCTGGGTTGGTCGGAGGGGGTTTTAAGTTTTGAAGTAACATGTCCTCACTCTTGCTTTCTCCCTTTCCCTCTTGGAGAACAGGTTTTCCCTTCAGACTGCTGTACCATAAGGCAGTAGCCATTTGACTGCTTTTCCTCTTGATGCAATAGCATAAATGCTTCTCCATATAGAATCTCATCATTTTCACCTGCTCTTTCACAAAACAATTCTAATTGCAAGATTGTATAATAATTAAGTGAGCCATTCAAAGGTCATACCTCTCCTGATCCTAACGTATATTGGGAGCACACACTATGACAATTGAATATCATCTGTTCCTTAGTCGTAGGCTCACAACTATATTTTGCCCATTTACTTAAGGTACAGTCCAAAGGGCTTTTCTTAGGGACAGATGGAGTATTTCCCATATTTATAAGTTCAAGAACAACAAAACACAAAAAGGACAAATTCCAATGCCAGAGGCACAAGTAGGGTCCATCATGAGTGAGGGCAAAACAAATGCAAAACAAACAAATGCAAAACAAAAGCAAGTGAACACAAAACAAAACTGAAAGAAATGGTTCAAGAATCAGATAGAGTTCAACAACAATTTGTGTGTGCATGCGTGCCGAGTCACTCAGTCGTGTCCAACTCTTTGCAACCCCATAGACTGTTGCCTACCAGGCTCCTCTGTCCATGGGATTTTCCAGGCAAGAGTACTGGAGTGGGTTGCCACTTCCTTCTCCAGGGGATCTTCCCGACCCAGGGATCAAACTCTCATCTCCTTCATTGGCAGGCAGATTCTTTACCACTGTGCCACCTGGGAAGCCCTCGAATAACAACTGCCCTCTCCAAAAGGGTACCTTGATCAAATGAACAAATGGGCTTTTCCTTTAAGGGAAGAACCCAAATTGAGAGGGGAAGATGTTTCCAGTTGTACACACCTGAGTAACTCACCCTACCATATTGAGCCTGTTGGTTCCCAAACGTTGATTCCTTGCTCCAACGGCCAAGCTCTGAGGCACCCAGTGCTGCTCTAGGGAATTTTGAAGGGAAGATCCTCAGGACAGATGATCCTGGCAGCTGCTAGGGCCTTACCCTAAAATTCCCCAAGCAGGACTGGTTGGTCACAAGTAGCAAGGTTCCTTGGTGGTTTCACCAAAAATTTGTTACTGAGCCTAAGATTGTTTTGCTTGCTGCACAACAGGCCAATAAATCCGGAGACGAGTTGTTGGAGCAAGGAATAATGACTTTAATAGAAAAGCTAGCAGACCAAGAAGATGGCAGACTGGTGTCTCAAAAAAACCATTTTCCATCAGTCCAAATTTGGGCTCCTTATATATAGAAGAGGGGAGGGGGGAGTGACCCACTGTGGTGCATACCAGTGGCTGAGTGGGGCTGCTATAGCTCGTGTCTGTCTCGCCCCTATTACAATCTCTGCCTCTGTCATCACACATTTCCCTGTGTGTCTCTCTTTATAAGAGAGCATCAGTCATAGTAGATCAGGTCCCATCCTACACCAGTATGAACTCATCTTAACTAGCTATATCTGCAGCATGCCTCTTTCTAAAGAAAGTCACATTTTGAAGCATTCAAGTTTATGACTTCATGTATTTCTAGGAGACACATTTCAACCCATAACCATAACAAGTAGGAAGCCCAGGCAGAAAATACACATTGGGGAGTTTTCAAAGTTTAAGGTATTATTTAAAGATACAGACCTGGATAAGAATGCCAAGGGAGTGAGACAGGCTCGTTTGTGTGCTCTGCGCCTTCGCCCAGGCAGTTGCCAAGCAAGGCCTGGCAGAGTTGCCAAGAAAGGCCTGTGGAAACATGAGATGTGCGCACACACATTGCAGCTTCTTGCCTTGGGCAAGTCTGAGTTGTTGCAGATCACCCAGACAGGTAGAGACAGACTCACTGACAGGTAGACCAGCAGATCAGTGGATATGGCGCTGCTCTTGACCATGAATTGAGGAGACCCTCTGCTGGCATGAAAGGCCAGTTGAAAATGCTTTGGCTAGAACATCATGACCTTGTAATAGAAGTGGTCATGCCCTAGCAGGGTTTATTGGGTTGGATGCATGTAGGCTCCACTGCAGGTGTGATAGGGGCACCTCCAACAGTGAGGGGAGACCAGGAAGCAAGGCCATTTGCCCTCCTGAGGTCAGGGAGGAAATGAGGAAATGGCCCCAGAGGCAATATTGCAGCTGCCTGATCTGCCTGCTCCTATCAAACCCTCCACTAGGTGGGGCAGTACATGCCTGGACAGATGGGCCAGCTGGGGCTACCCTACTAGGATCTAGGATTTGATACCTCCCCCAAATTGTCCCTCCACCTCAATACAAGTGTCTGGATTTGGGGCCGGAGATGCTCGCCTCTGCTCACTTGTACACCAGGCACCTGCTATTGGATGGTGCAGACCCCTCAGTTCAGCTGTCATCCAGGCCCCTGCAGTGCCCTTCTAGGATATAACAGGAGAAGGACAGGCACACAGCCATTAGCACGAGACCTTTACCAGGGTGTTTAGAGAGCTTGCTCAGCCAATAGTCAGCTCACAGGTATCCTTGTGGCAGAGAGTGCAGTGAGAGACAGATCTCGGCCTTCTTTGCAGGCCCTCCAGGCACTTCAGCCTCAGGCCAGTGGGTGAGCTGGGGGCCCCCCGGGGACAGGCAGAGGGCTGTGTCCCACAGGGCTCCAAGTCATCGCTACAGACACCCATTGGCCAAGCCCAGGCCTCAAAGCAGCCGTAAACCTCTTCCCCTGTCTGCGGCCTAATGGCGGCAGTGTCTTCATAGGTTGCAGTCTATGAAGTCCTCAGATTCTCTCCAGTTTAAATAAAAAGCTTGAGGGCCAGTTCAGTCCTGCGCATTTTGGCTCCCTTGGTGATGATGGCTGGGCAGGATCTGAAGACATGGTCCTGAGGGCGCCTCCAGCTGAGATCTGCCTCTTCAGCTGGGCCAGGGCACTAGCAAGAGGATGCAGACTGGGGGCTGGATGAACGCTCCTGGGCAGGGTAACCAATCCATGCAGTGACCCCTTCCTCTTAGCCAGGCCTGGAGCTCGAAGGGTGAAAGTTGACCTTGGGACCTTGCCTGTTCTTGTTAGAACAGAGAATAACATTTGTTTTGGTGAAGGTTTACAGGTACATGGTGCCCTGACTGTGACTTCACCTCAAGAACAAAGGATCTGACAACAAGAAGTTTTTAACAACAAACCATGGCTGTCCCTCACCTTTCCTATAAAAGGGCTCTGCTGAAAGCTTTCTGGGAGTTCAAGGTTTTTAGGGCATAAGCCACTCATCTCCTTGCATGGCCCTGCAATAAACCTGTCTCTGTGCCAAGCTCTGACATTTTAGTATTGTTTGGCCTCACTGTGTGTTGGTCATATGCATTTGTGTTTGGTAACATTTTCACCAAAAAAACAAAAACAAAAACAAAAAGCCACCTCTGTACTTCTTCATGATTATTAAAGAGATCTGGTTACACGGACCTGAGAGGTGCTGGGATGTCTTGTTCTGAGTATACGGTTGAGGAGCTTTGTGAACTGAATTGGGGCCCACCTTGATCCAACAGCGTTTGACTGCAATAATGTCTAATTTTTACTGTCTAGGAGAATATGTCGTCATGACAACCCACTTTCACCTCAAGCGAAAAATTGGCTACTTTGTGATCCAGACCTACTTGCCATGTATCATGACTGTCATCCTGTCACAAGTGTCTTTCTGGCTCAACAGAGAGTCTGTCCCTGCCCGCACGGTCTTTGGTGAGTGTTGTTTTATGAAGAATAGGGTGGGGGGACATTTGCAAAGTGTTACGATGAACAATCAGAGAAGGGGTAAGGATGGTAGAAGAATCATTACTGTAGTGAATGGTAGAAACACCTGAGCCTAGCATTGGTAACTAAGTCATCATACCTTGGTGTGTTCAACAACTGAATTATTAAAAGGAAGTGGGAATAAGAAGAGTATTGGAACATTAAGGTTTACTGAAATGCTTCCTATCTCAGTCACGTTTGCTTCCGGAGCTAGAGAGGGATGAAACTTTCAGTGAAATGGAAAGGAAATTAGTGGGCAGAGCTGGAGAAAGGGAAGGGGAGAAACTAAGCTGAAGACAGAGAAGTAGATTGGGGCTTTTTTATGACCCAGCTTTTTATATGACCATCTGACTTTGCTGCTTCCCCTCTAGCCTTTTTGAAAGTATGAATTACCTGATATTCGGTAAGAGCTATACAAAGTTTGAAGGTTTTTACAAGAATACCTATAATTAGAGAAATTTTCTTCACTATGAATTGACTATTGTGTAGGAAGAGATGTGCATAGCTTTAGCACTTTTCCATGAGAGACTTACAGCACATGAACTGTTTTCTGTCGTTTTTCTCATTGTAACATTTTTTTAGGAGATAAACATTAATTGACTCTAAATCCACTAAATTGTCTCCATATACTTTGATATGCTGAGTACTCACAAAGAAGGCCAATATTTCCTACAGAGATCCTGAAGCTATACTGTGTAATTAAAGAGTAAATGATGTTTCAGAAAGAAGAGGCATTTTAGGTCAGGTAGAAGAGGGGACAGTAGTGGAGAAAGAAAGAGAAATAATCTGTAAAGTAAGAAAAAATGAGAAAAGGTATGATATGGAAATCAAAAGAGGTGAGTGTTCAAGAAGCAGGGAATAATCAACTGGGGTGAATTCTGTGTGTTTAGGTAAAATGCAGATAAAAACTGTATTTGGGATCATGATATGCTTGGTTGCTAGTGCTTGGTTGCTAGTGATTTGAAAAGAACAGCTCTAATGAAGTTGGGGGGGCATAATCTATATAGGAGTAGATTAAATTTGCCCAAGTTTTGGAAATATTACAAACTAGGTACCTTGAAAAAAATCTTCCTGTACAAAATCCTTAAAAAAACAGATAAAACATAGAAAACATTCTTTTTTAATATCTGAGCTCATAAGAAATTAAAGAAAACACTCAGTGGCCCAAATGGAAGAAGGAACTGAAAACTGGAATGTTACTGACATGAGCTGGTACTGTTGTAGCAGGAGAATGGATCGATGGATGGGCTACTTGTCTTGGTAGATAAGTGTTTGAGTTTTAAGGTTACACAAGAAAGGCTTTTAGCTTGAGTGAAATTAAGGGTTAGAACTAGGATTGTGGTAGACTTAATAATGGTCCCTAGTGATACCCATGTTCTAATCTCTGGAACTTGTGAATGTTACCTTATATGGCAAAAGCACTTTACAGATTTGTTCTAAGTTAAGAATTTTGAGATGGGGAGATCATCTTGCATTATCTCAAGCAATTTTAGTTGGGTGGGACAGACATACATTATCAAAGAAGCATACTGGACTTTTAGAAGTGCTCAAAGGAAGGAAGAGGGTACTCACAAAAAAAAACTTTGTAGAAGAGTCTTGAAAGAGAAGCCCTGGGTGGCAGGCCTGGATCTTTTAAAATGCCAAAACCTCTTTGTCCATCCATGAAGTATACCAGATGCTTGATTGAGGGCCCTACCAGCTCTGACTAGCTAAGAACTCTTCACAAGATGACAGTTTTAATTAAGCTTTAGAGGCTAGAGTTCTAAACATCTCCACTGAGATATGGCACCTAAACACTCGTGTTGCAGTACGGTTCTCTTGATCCATGCTTTGGCACTGTTATGAATGTACCGGTGTTGACAATTGCATTTGCTGATAACCATAAATGAGATAACTTGTTTCTTCCATGAATCACTTGCTCAGTTTGATCAGAGGGTTACTGAGCCTTAGATCCATTCTCAGAGCTTACCAGGCTACAAATTCAGATTTTGTTTTTGAGGTCCTAGCTGTATGGCTGATTCTTGCCAGGGCTTAAATTGTCTTTTCACTAATCAGCCTTGACAATTCTCTGCTTAGTTTGTGTAAAGATGCTCCTTTAGAGTCTCTTTGTTGAAAGTTTATTAAGTTTTTACCAGTTTGGATTTTGATTTATATAGTAAATGTGTAAGTAAGATACTCAAAGAATCAAGTATGAAAGGAGGCTCCAGAGACTGCAGCACATGTGGCTGACTCTCTGGGTAGAGTTAATAGTTAATAGGCCTTATCTGCTTGCTTTTTGATATAACATATCTCACCCCATTAGGACTACCTTCCATACCCTACTTGACCCACGCTCATAAGGGTCACACTCTCCATTTTCTTGAGGAATCCAACACTTAGAAAGAGTTTCTGACTATTCCTTCTTACTCACTTCTGGATGGATTTGGGTACACAACTGCATCATAAAAATTCTGGAGGAGACTGTAGGGAATATTCATATAGATGGGAAGACTGAAGGCAAGGAGATATTAAGGAAATTGCCCAAGATACAAAACCAGTAAGTGGTAGAACTCAGGACTTCCTACTTCTGGTATAGGTATTCAAGACTGGGGCTTCCCAGGTGGCTCAGTGGTAAAGAATCCGCCTGCCAATGCAGGAGACATGGGTTCAATCCCTAGGTCAGGAATATCCCTTGTAAAAGGGAATGGCTACCCACTACAGTACTCTTGCCTAAGAAATCCCATGGACAGAGGACCCTGGTGGGCTGCAGCCCATGGGTTCGTAAAAGAGTCAGATACGACTTCACAACTAAAAAATAATAACATTTAAGACTGCAATACTCTTACTAACAATGACAAAATTAGTGTTATAATATTATTGTTAAAACGTGACTATAATTCAGTTCAGTTTAGTTCAGTCGCTCAGTTGTGTCTGACTTTTTGCCATCCCATGAACTGCAGCACGCCAGGCTTCCCTGTCCATCTTCAACTCCCGGAGCCTACCCAAACTCGTGTCCATTGAGTCGGTGATGCCATCCAACCATCTCATCCTCTGTCGTCCCCTTCTCCTCCTGCCCTCAATCTTTCCCAACATCAGGGTCTTTTCAAATGAGTCAGCTCTTCACATCAGGTGGCCAAAGTATTGGAGCTTCAGCTTCAACATCAGTCCTTCCAATGAACACCCAGGTATGATCTCCTTTAGGTTGGACTGGTTGGATCTCCTTGCAGTCCAAGGGACTCTCAAGACTCTTCTCCAACACCACAGTTCAAAAGCATCAATTCTTCGGTGCTCAGCTTTCCTTATAGTCCAACTCTCACATCTATACATGACTACTGGAAAAACCATCACCTTGACTAGACGGACCTTTGTTGGCAAAGTAATGCCTCTGCTTTTTAATATGCTGTCTAGGTTGGTCATAAGTTTCCTTCCAAGGAGTAAGCGTCTTTTGATTTCATGGCTGCAATCACCATCTGCAGTGATTTTGGAGCCCCCCAAAAATAAAGTCAGCCACTGTTTCCACTCTTTCCCCATTTATTTGCCACAAAGTGGTTAACAATATGAGCTTTAGAGTCAGTCAATTTGACTCTAAAGCTCAAATTGTTAACCACAACACTATATAGTTCATACGTATATCTAAACTATGAACAGATTAGGAAAAAAATTAATATAATTTAAAAGTGATTAAAAGAAAGTCTTAAATTTAGGTTAATAAATACCACCAAGAAAATGAAATCAGTTGATTTCAAACCAAGCTCTGGTTTGGCAAAAACTCATAAGAAATAGATGTGAGAATAGTTTTGGTTGTTCATGCATTCAATAGGACCTAGACTGTGATGCAGCTAAAGGACAGTTTTTCTGCAATAGTTTGTTGTGTTATTTGGGGAATAGTGTCCACAATAAATGAAATAAAACTCCAGGTAATATCAGACCATGTCCTGAGTCTTAGCCTAAGTTCTGGCCTGTTGAGAAGGCATCTACCAGAATGGAGAAGGAGGAGAAACAAAAGAAGGAGCTGGGCATGTTCTAGAGATGAACAGACTCACAAGGAACCATGGCCACTCTCTCCAAATTTCTGAAGTCCTGTCCCAGAAAGAAATAAGCAGGGTTTCTTTCTTATGTCTCCAGACAGAACCTCTGAGATCAGTCAGTGGATTAGGAGTTAGAGGAAGGCAGGTTTCAGCATAAGGTAGACTTTTCTAATTAGAAAGCTCTATTACACTGAAATAGGTTACCTACAACCTAGTCTTCAATAGAAATGTTTAAGCTGATGTTAAAGGGCAACTCTTAAGTGCTATACTGGAGATTCCTATTCCTGTGATAATTGAGATGGGGTGGTTACTACATAGAACCATTCCATTTTGACATTATCTTTTTTTTTTTTTACTTTAAAGAGGCCATTTTGGGTGGGGTTTAGCTCCTCCTTGCAAGGAGGAAGTTGGTAATATCATCGGGTACACTCAATGTCTTTTAGTGGCAACTAGTTCTTATTTTGGAGAAGGCAATGGCACCCCACTCCAGTACTCTTGCCTGGAAAATCCCATGAACGGAGGAGGAGGAGCCTGGCGGGCTGCAGTCCATGGGGTCACTGAGTCGGACACGACTGAGCGACTCCACTTTCACTTTTCACTTTCATGCCCTGGAGAAGGAAATGGCAACCCACTCCAGTACTCTTGCCTGGAGAATCCCAGGGACGGGGGAGCCTGGTGGGCTGCCGTCTATGGGGTCGCACAGAGTCGGATACGACTGACGCGACTTAGCAGCAGCAGCAGCAGTTCTTATTTTCTCTCTCCCTAGGTGTCACCACTGTTCTCACCATGACCACCTTGAGTATCAGTGCCAGAAACTCCTTACCTAAAGTGGCATATGCGACGGCCATGGATTGGTTCATAGCCGTGTGTTATGCCTTTGTATTTTCTGCGCTGATTGAGTTTGCGACCGTGAACTACTTCACAAAGCGGAGTTGGGCTTGGGAAGGCAAGAAGGTGCCAGAGGCTCTGGAGATGAAGGTAAGATACAGGAAAGGTGGGGGCTGGGAAGCATTCCCTGAGAGAACTGTATTGGAACCAGGAGTGGGCAGCCTGCAGCCTGTGGGAACTGGCCAGGGCTGTGTGCTATTCACTGGGGTCATCAATCCAGTTCTCAACTGGAGTGCTTCTTGGCAGTGTGGTGTGTTTGCTAGGGGCAAAGAAAAGAGGGTCAGTATCATGGAGGGCTGATGTCTTGTGGTGAGGGATCAAACCTAAGTGTGATACTGCTGAACCCAAGGGGAATATGTTGTACTTACAAAGTCACCCAAAAGAGTGGTCTTTATCTTCCACCCAGAGAATGGTCTCTAGGGCCACTTCTGCCCCTCATTTTGGCAATATGTTCCCATTACCATCAAACAAAAATGATCATCATACTTTCTATGTCTTTGCTTATTTTTACTCTCTACCTGGAATGTTCTTTTCTTATTTTCCTGCCTGATAAAGACCTGCTCAGTCTTTAAGAACCAGATGAAATGCTATTTTCTCCATAGAACCTTTCCAGAATCATGAGATAGCTTCAGCTTTTCTGGGGGTGGGAGAGGTTGCTCATGATATGGAAAGCATTTATTTGCATTAGAGTTATTTGTCTGCTTCCTCACTAGACTGAACTTCTTGAGGGCAGGGGCTTGTCTGCATTTCTCTAACTAGCTAGCATCCGTGCACAGCATCTGACTCATAGTAAAAGCTGAATAAATGTTAATTAGATTAATGGATGAGAAGGGGGAAAAAAAGAAAGAAAAAAATCCCAATAAACCACCTGGAATTGGTAGGAATAAAAAAACATAAATACAGTAAAATTAAGTTTGGTATCTTTGACTGCTTTAAAAGAGTTGAGATCTCTAGCTGTAGAGGAAGACTAACCCATGATGCTAAAAAGAATGGGCAGATATGGCCCCAGAATCATGGAGAAGAGAAAACATAATGACGATTTTTCAAACTGGAGGAATAGATTCCATAGAATATAGACTGGTGAGCTGGAAAATTTTTAGAATAGATCTTAACTATTTATTTAGATAAAATTTATTAACTCTTTGCTATAAATCATGAAGAAATAAGTATATTTCTTCTTCCTCCATCTACTCTACCATAGGAATTTCTTGGTTGGTTTTATTATTATACTTAGTCTAGTTGCTAACGTTTGTATCCTTAAAATATATTTACCCATCTAATGCTTGATTCATCAGTTATAAACCAGGTCTGTTGATCCCTCACCCACTGCAAGATACAAGGAAATTTCTATACTTATCCTGCTTCTCACCATTGCTTTCTACTAGTCCCTGTCATCTCTCAACTTTTGTTATACTACTGTTTCCACATTGTCAAGTTTTATAGTATTTACATGCTTTTATGCAGCCATAATTTCTGTATTTTATTACTCACAGTTCTATATTTAAAAAGACTCTCTTCTCAAAATAGTCCTCTTATCCATTTTTATGTTCATCACTTAGTTACCTCAAGGCTATCCTCTGGAAGTTTCTTTAGGAAGGGTTCATGAGAACCATATTTCCTACTATCTTACATGTATAAAATTATCTGTCAGTTGTGTTTATACTTGAATTATATTTGGGCTGTTGTACAATTTGTGGGTCGCATTCTATTTCTCTAATGTCCACATAGACATTGGTTGCTATTTTCGGTTCTAGAACTGAATATTGTTATGAGGAAATTTAAAACCACCCTGAGAATCTTTCACATAATGAAGGAGATGATTTTATGTCTTAGAAACCCATATGCATTTGTCTTTTATTTACAAATACCACTTACTTTACAAGGATAGATCTTGATCTCTCTGTATGAATTTTTCCTAGTACAGCATGTTGCCCTTAAGTCTATAGATTCACAACTGGCTTTGTTTCTGGAAAGCTTTCCTGAAACACATCTTTGCTCTGTTATCTTCCTAAAAGCACAGATTATACATATAATAAAAGTTTGTAATCCTTATTTACCATTAAACTGTTATTTTCCATTTTATTTTTCTCAAGCCTGTCTTCTGTGTCTCTGAACATTTTCACCCGTGTCTGTTCTCCTTCATTTCTATAGTAGTAGTATTTTTCCTTATATTAATTTTATCATTTCTGCTGACTTAGCTTTTCATGTATTCTGTTTGTTTTGTGTGTTGTTACACAGTTCTTTATTGGTTCTTTCCCCTCATTGTAACATATTTTGCATCAGTAACATATTCTTTTTCAACTGTTACTTGAAGTTGTATCAGAGGAGTTCTTTACTTTCATTTTGGGGAGGGACAGAGACAATGAATAGGATAGTTTTGAGTGGTTGACAATAAGGAGTTGAAAGTGAATAGTTTGACCATCATCTGTTATCTGTATAAATTCTTATAAATAACCCACAAGAAAGTCCTCTATGTATGGTGTAGTATGTGCATGCTTGTGTGCATATGTGTAATGTTGTACCCTTTAATGTTTCCAGTCTCTACCTCCTCACTACTATGTGGTAATCAAACAGTATTCCAGGATGTTCTCACTACCAGCCTGAAAACCATTCGTTTCAAAACAAAGGTCATTTGTTTTTCACTTAGGTCCTGCCATCCACCTTTTAGGACTCTGTTCTTGGCCTGAAATCTAGAACATTAGGCATCCTTAATGTCTTCTTCACCCTGATACAGTTTTTACTGCGTTTGGGAGCCCTTAGGTTTTGGGGTGAGGGTTAAAAATACTTCCAGTTTTCATCAAAGATGGAGTTTTGGTTTCATATATCATTTTCCTTATTTTGGTTGGTTCCAGAGGAGAAAAGGAAGCAAAGATGTCCTTATTTTGACATATTAAACTGAAAAACCCTTATTAAACAGAAGTTTTAAAAGCAGTTTGCACTAACTACTGACATATAGCCTGAGTTAACTAAGAAGAGATTGTGCCAAACTAACCTTAAGAAAATTCATAGAACGTTTACTAGACTGGTAGAACAGGAAATATATAGACTTTATCAAGACATCTAACTTTTTAAAATTATATCCTCATGAAGAAGAAATAGCAGTTGAAAAAATATTACAATTATGCTGATGTAGTTGGTTGAACAATTGAAGTCAAATATAATCTGATTGATGGATGGACATCAACCTGACTGGATATTGCTGTCATAAGCCACAAGGCTTTCTTTATCTTTGACCCTCCACAGATTCTTGACCGTCTGAGCTACCAGGGAAGCCCTCTTAATTGCTGTCATCTGTGACTTAAATAAAGATACATAATATAAGAGATTCAAATTTGTAAGCTGGCATTAATGAAAAAGAGTATCTTCTGAAGTAGAGTCCAAGAGAATTTCTGAAGTTTGAAAGAAGAGGCTGAAACCAAAAGGTTAACATTTCTAAATACAACAACTTTTTACACATAGATTCCAAAAAAGTTTAGGGATAAAAAAGCTTAACAAAGATTGCATGTTATGAATAAGTTGCTATGATATAGGGAAAGAAGACATTTAATATAAGGCATCCATGTGGTGTAACTCTTGAAAAGCCAAATTTGATTTGAGTCTGAGTTAGGAGTTACCTAGGACAAATGAGATGATAAACCCCTTTTATTCTGTACAGGTTGTACCATGTTTAAAATATGCTGTTCCAGTTTGGTTACTATAATGGAGAAAGGACGGATGCATTAAGGCAATGATGATTGCTAATTTCAGATATCTGAAAGGCAGTCATAAATAGCTTATGAAATATGTGGTAGACTTGTTTTTTTGTGATTGGGAAGAGGTACAGTGGTGGCTTGAAGGTAGAAAGAGCACTTCAACAGTGTAGCTGTGGATGTCAAAAATAATAACCGTTTCTCCAATTCCAAGGAGTGCTGAAACTGAAAAAAAAAAAAAAAAGGACAAAAAGAATCATCTAAAAGTCTTCTGCAAAGATGGTGATCTTAGTATTCCTCCTTAGTTCTGTCAACCAATGTAAGTTATTGAAAGGATGTTGATGAGATTTGAAAAAAAACTATGAAATGTATAAAAATGATTTCTAATACGAGGGTACTATGTTTTGTGCATGCTGCTACAATATGAAGGAACTAACAGAACCACTGGCCCACAGAAAAAAATGAAGTGCATTAAAAATAAAAACAGTGAAATTTAACTATAATTTATTTTCCTTCCTTTAGAGAGACATATTAAACCTTATTTGCCTCATAAAACTAGAATGGGTGAGCACAAAACTGTTTAAATGATTTAAAAGTCTATTTCTGATCTGTACTATGGTCAAGGATTAGACAGAATGTGAGGGGAAAAATAAAGGAAAGGAAAATAAGGGATAGGTAGGAACAAATACCTCATTTTCAAATGAAGACAAATGACTACCTTATAATAATAGCACTCTGCAAAATAGGTGAACTGTGGGCTTCTGAGGAACAGCTACATGTTTTATAACCGCTTCTTTTAAAAATTCCACTAAAATGAGGGTAAAGAAATAAAACAGGTATAAACCCACAAGTACCAGGAGAACTGGAGAAGGGCTTTCAGTCAGACAGGAGATTGTAATGCATTTTTTTAAGAAAAATGAATGTGGAAAGACAGAATAAGAACTGATTTCCCAAGTTGAAGAGAGATATAACCCTGGAGAAACTCAGCATTCAAGATGCTTGGTACAACAGACAGTAAATCATGGGGGTGCAATTAAGGGGACTGGATAAAGGCCTGTGTACAGAGTAGTCAAGACCCCAGAGCCTGCCAACATATAAAATGTCAGATGTATACTTTCCTAAAGACCAGGAGAAGTTTTTCTTCTAAAGAAGCTGAATGTCTCCATAGAAAAGACCTCAATACAGTGACATTCTGGAGTATCCCATAAAATGACCTCCCTCCAGACAATCTTCAGTCATAGTTTACCAGTCAACAAGCCCAGCTCAGGCACACTAAACATACAGACATCTTTTATGTTGCCAAATAATACTATGATATGAAGGATTATCAAAGTGAAATTTGTAATAGAGAAAAGTAAAGATTAAAAAAGAAACTCATCTTGGCAGGAACAGAAATAATTTAGAGAATTAAAGAGAATCTAAGAAAAAAGAAGTAAATCTTATATTTGTAAATATATCGTATACATAAAATAAGGAGGATGCTAATATAAAAGGAAATCAGAGAATAAGGAAGAGCTTTTGAAATGAAAAATAACCACCAAGTGGTAATGAAGCCGATCCGATGAGGAAAGGCAACAACCTCCATGAACACAGAAGACAAGCCACACAAGGGCTTCCATCCCCAAAACAAAGGCTGTGCCAAAAACCAAGAGGCTGCTTTGGGGACAAAGACCCCAATGAAGGCAGTACTCTGCAGACAATTCAGAGGCCAGGCCTTTCTGGGGAAATGTCTCCAGGGTTTCACAGTGTGATGAGAAATAGAAGTTTCCACAGATGCTGCGGTTCTCTATGTGCCAGCTATGGGGTTGGTGGCCTGAGCTAGGAGAGGAAAAAAAAGCAGTTTTCACTCAGTTTCAGTTCCTTGCCCGAGGTGCTGACCCAATTCTCTGCCACAAGAGGGTCAGTCTGAATATACAAACCCTATTTGGTTGTGTGATCCTCTCAATAATTTGTGAAAAAAAAAGTGAAAGTGTTAGTCACTCAGTCATGTCTGACTCTTTGCGACCCATGGACTGTAGCCCATCAGGCTCCTCTGTCCATGGGATTTCCCAGGCAAGGATGCTGGAGTGGATTATCATTTCCTTCTCCAGGGGATCTTCTCAACCCAGGGATCGAGCCTGGGTCTCCTTAATTGCAGGCAGATTCTTTACCATCTGAAACACCAGTGAAACCCCAATAATCAGCTCTGGCTTGTTTCATAGCTTTCATGGCTTTGCTTGATCTGTTAGCACTTTTTCTCAAGACATTGCAGCATTTTTGCCAGGCAGTATTTACGCATTTGTTAACGAAAATCAAGATGTGAGTAAAGATCAGAAGCTCAGTAGCAACCTATGGTGTAGCAGTGATGTCAGTCCATTGATTGTCTTTGGAGAGTTAATGTTGAAAACAAAATGCTTATTGATCAGACAAACATGATCTACTGAAGACACATGCACTTTTGTAGAGTTTAACATCTTGTGTTTTTCTGAAAAAATATACATATGCACATATGTTGCTTTATTTGAAACAAAATATGATGCATTTGAAAAAATAACTGCCAAAATAAAAGTTTTAATAGAGATGGGAAAATTAACTGAAAAATGTCTCTCTACAAGTAGGGTAGAAAGGAAATAATTGACAAATGAAAAGAAGAGGTTAAGGGACTTAGGGATGAATCCAGGAAATTCATCCAACTCAGAACCTGCAGAATGAGTGAACAGAGAAATGGGAACAAAGGAAATTAGCAAAGAACTAATATAAGACATTTACAAATGGAAAGATATAAGCCTCCAGATTGAAAGTGTCCTCATAGGCCCCCATAAAGTCACATCATCTTGAAATTTTAGAAAACCAGGGATAAATGGTAGATTACAGAGATTCTAGAAAGGCAATAAGAGTTATTTACAAAGAAATGATTAGCAGAATGGCATTAGACTTCTCAGCTGCACTGGATGCTGGAAGACAGTGGAGCTGTAAATCTAAATCTGAAGGACAGATGATTTTCAACCTTGAATCCTATGCCTAGCCAAAGTATCACTTACATGGAAAGGTAGTTATTTTCAGACCTGCTAGAATCAGAAATGTCACTTCCCATGGATTCCACCTTAGGAAAATACAGGAAAATGTGTTCTATTAAAATGATAGTAGAAGGAAAAAGAGAAAGACCCTGGATCCAGAGAAGAGGGTATCCTACAGAGGAGATAGATGAAGGGAATTCCTAAGATGAAAGCTATGCAGCAAGTAAACCTGGAGAAGAACCCAGTGCAGTTTGTAGCAAGAGGCTAGAGGTATTTATCCAGTCCTTTATAATGATGTTACCATTGATTATTGATTGTACTAAAAAGATTGCTATAATTGTATGGAAGATGGAGGAAGGGTTGCATAAGTGAAGTAAATCATTATCATGAAATTATGAATGGTTATGTGTAAAACTGATAGCAGTATAAGCATATTACTTAGAAATATATAAATATTAGAAAATTTAGAAAATTAAAATAAAGATAGAAAGTTAAAAATAATTATGAGTTGTAGGACAAGGTTGGGGTACAGGCATTATAAGGTTTTACATTTATTTCTTTTTAACTATGTGCATTATTACTTAGATTACATTTTTTGAAAATTAAAAATAAAAGCAAATTAAAATGGAGAAATAAAACTCTATATTTAAAAAGAAGACAATTATTATTCTTAGAAGTTCTTTTAAAATATTCATAAATTCTTACCTAAATTTTGGAAACACAGTAATTCTTATGCTTTTTTTCCAAATAAGAAATTTGAATGCTCTAGAATAATGTTTTATTTTACATTAGAAAACACTTAACTTCCATCCATAGTTTGGAAAAGTTTAGTTTTTTATCATTAATGGCTTTTTAAAATTTGTAAAAACAGCCACAAATCAAGTCACCACTTGGTATGTTCTCTCTGGGGTGAATGATATTCACTCTGGGTTAATTTGTATTCGTAAAGTGGTAGCCTTCCCACCCTTTTCTACAGTAGGTATAAAAGCCCTGACAGCAAACATACTCTATCACTGGTGAATTGATTGAAACAGAAACAAACAGGGGGATCAGCCAAGATGGCAGACAGAGTAGGAAGACCGAGCGCTCACCTCCTCTCAAAAGCACACCCAAATCGCAACTATCTGCAGAACAACCATCCACGGAAACGATCAAAATTTACCAGAAAAGATCTTCTACAACTAAAGATATGAAGAAGGAACCAAACAAGACAGGTGGAGTTGTAATATAGGCAAGGCTCATACCCTGGGTGGGCAATCCACAAAGGAGAGGAATGTTACCATTGCAGAGGTTCTCCCCTAGGAGTGAGGGGTCTGAGCCCCAAGGTGGACTCCATAACCTGTGGGTCATATGCCAGGAAAACGAACCCCCAGAGCATTTGGCTTTGAAGACTAGTAATGCATGCAGTTGAGAGTCCCAGAGAGCTGGGGGGAAATGGAGACTTCACTCACATGCTCTGGGATCCAGGGCAAAAGCAGTAATAGGAGGCTGGGTCAGACCCACCTGCTGATCTTGGAGAGACTCCTGGAGAAGCCGGGGGCAACTGCAGCTCCCCCTGGGGACATAGACACTGGTGGGAGCCATTCTGGAGAACTCATTCTACCATGTGGATAGTGGTGCTGGCAAACGCCAGTTTGGAATCCTCCCTCTAGCTCATAACCTCAGGCCCCAGCCCACCCTGGCCCAACAGCCTATAGGTGCCAGTTCTAGGACACCTCATGGCAAGCAAATAACTGGGCATGGACACAGGTCCACCCACCAACAGATAAACACAATTAATAAACCATAGATAATATTTGAGTCTCATCCACTGGCCCCAGATCCATCCCCACATATGGTCTGGATATCCCCTACCCTCTCAGTAAACTGGTGCAAGTGATTACTTCTGTTGCACCTGCATTTTCTCCCCATTCTATTGGCTTACTGATCTCTTCCTAATCCAGCATGCTCCCTTCCTCTTTTGAATTCACTTGACTCAGCATTTGTGCCTTTCTGTGTTTGTGTGTGTGTGTGTGTGTATGTGTGTGTGTGTGTTCTCCCTTATATTTTAGTTCTCTCTTATTTTAATTAATCTTCATTAGACAGCCTAAAATTTATCATCTTAACTGTTTTTAATAAGTATGTTCACAGTATTGTACAACCAACTTTCAGAACTTTTTCATCCTGCAAAACTGAAACTCTATCCCCATGAAACCAGAAATTCCAATCCTCCCCTCCACTCTCCCCCTGTTAACCTCCATTCTACCTTCTGTCTCTAGCAATCTGACTTCTCTAAGTACTGCATACAACTGGGATCATATTTGTCTTTGTGACTGGCTTATTTCACCTAGCATAGCATCCTCAAGGTTCATTCATGCTGTAGCATGCATCAGAATTTCCTTTCTTTTTAAGGCTGAATAATATTCCACTGTATGGATGGACCACATTTTCTTCATCCATTCTTCTCTCTATGCATACTTGGGTTGCTTTCATCTTTTGGCTAGTGAGAATTATGTTGCTATGAACATGGGTGTACTCATATCTCTTTAAGACCTTGCTTTCAGTTGAGGGGGGCAATATACTCCAAAGTAGAATTGCTGGGTCATATTTTAATTTTTTTGAGGATCTGATGTACCATTTTTCATAGTGGCTGCACCATTTTACATTCCCAACAGTACATAAGGGGTCAGATTTCTCCATATCCTTATCTACACTTGTTATTTCCTTTTTTATTGTTACTGTTATTGTTCTCATTTTTGATACTAGGCACTCTAATGGGTATGAGGTGGCATCTCATTTTGACTTGCATTTCCATTATGACCAGTGATATTAAGCATCTTTTCACATCCTTATTGGCCATTTCTATATCTTCTTTTGAAAAATGTCTATTTTAAAACCCAGTTTAAAAATTGGGTTATTTGGGTGTAAAAATTGGGTCTTTGTCTGATTTGTCTTTGAATCCACCATAGCGTAACTCCATTACTTTACCCATTTCTGAAAACTGGGGTTCAGGAAAGTTGGATGGATGTTAGGTCAACACAGTCATAGGACTCTATCTGCATATACTCTGAGGTCCTGGAGGTCTCAAGTACATTCGGGGCTTCAACTAACCCTCTTAATTAGCACTTCTGAAAACAATTAAAATGAATGTCATCTGAGAAAAACTCTAAAGTTGGACATGCATTAGTCCATAAAAGTTTTCACTACCTCATCCCCAGTCCACATGAGGTAGCTTTCGAGAAGGAAAAGTGTCCTGCCCTGAGGTCAAAATTCTTGGAGGAATTTGGAAGAGTGAGTTTCAGTTTGGTGGTATGGGAATTACTCCAGGATGAACTATAGAGATATTCTATATACTTCTGTCTATATAGGAGAAGTCATACTAGATAGGAGAGGTCATACTTCTCAAGAGTTGGAGAAGACTCTTGAAAGTCCTTGGACTGCAAGGAGATCCAACCAGTCAATCCTAAAGGAAATCAGTCCTGAATATTCATGGGAAGGACTGATGCTGAAGCTGAAGCTCCAATACTTTGGCCACCTGATTCGAAGAACTGACTAATTGGAAAAGACCCTGGTGCTGGGAAAGATTGAAGGCAGGAGGAGAAGGGGATGACATAGAAATAGATGGTTGGATGGCATCACAGACTCGATGGACATGAGTTTCAGCAAGCTCCAGGATTTGGTGATGGACAGGGAAGCCTGGCGTGCTGCAGTCCATGGGGTCGCAGAGAGTCGGACATGACTGAGCGACTGAACTGAACTGATAGGAGAGGTCAAGACTCAGCAGGAATAAATTAGAAATCACATGAAGAATCTTCAGTTGGGGGGGAGTCAGGTTTCATTTTGTAAACATCTATAATGCAGCTAAGAGCCCAGCATTGGCTCGGGAGGTAGGCACAGAATCATAGCTTGGTCAGAGTTAAGTGACTCTAGTTTGTGTCTATCAAATTCCAGGGTGTAGAGAAGTATTAGAAAACTAGATGCAGAAATGTGAATTATTAACCATTAATCTCTGCTTCCTGTTTCTGTCTTCTCAGCACTACAACTTTTGCTTTGATTTCCCTTCTTTGACAATTTAGGTAAAAATTATAGTGGCTGATTAAAAAGTTCCATGATGGAAAGGGCGAGGGAAATTAAAAGGTAATTTTCTTTTATTACTTAAAAAATCTGTGATTAAATCAACTGCTGCTTCTCTACGTATAGAACACAAAGTGCCTACAGAGCTAAAGAGAGTGTTTGCTGTTCAGAATGATTATTTCAAAGACTTGGTCATAACCAGCTTATAAGATGATTAAATGAAATAATATACGTGAGTGTGAAAGCTTCTAGCAAAGTCAGGATAGTGGGTTTTTTTCTTTCATTTTTTTTTGTCTAACCATGAAAAAAAAAAGAGATTAGTAAGCAAATGGATAAGTAAGTAGGCAAACAAGTGAAGTGCTCCTTTATTTAATAGCAGAGGCATTTAGCAGCAGGCCTCTATTCACACAATGAATTTGCTAATTATAAGTGAGTCCCATGTAGTATTTAAAGCATTTACAAGGTTGTTAGACTCCATTAGAGTTCTGTCCCCCTTCCACTTGTAGCAATGTAACTATAATCCTCAAAGAGAAAGAACGGTTTTGCTTTTTAAGTGTCCTATTAGTCAGACTGTTCATTTACTTAAACCAGCACCCACTTCTTTGTCCCTCTTACCCTCCCTGATGAAAACTCTGAAGCCAGCACAGACAGGCCTTTATCATGCACACTCTCATCTAGCTACAGCAGACTCTTTGTCATTCCTCAAATTAGCAGTGCCCTTGACCTGTGCATTGCCTTGGCTACATCTTCATCTGGTGAGCTCCTGCTCATCCTTCATGACCCAGCTTGCCATCCTCATTGCCTTCTCTAAGCCACCTTTTCCAGCACCTGAAGGTAATTTGCCCCTCCCTCTACTGAATTCCCATCACCTTTTGTTCATATCTCATAGAACTCTGATCACATTATATGGCAATGATGTGTTCACAGGGCTCTCCCCCCACCCCCCGCCACTGGACTGCGAACTCCTACAAAACAAGGAGTGAAGTAGACAACTTTTAACCTTCCTACCTATCCTGAAACATCTAGCATAGTTCTTGGCCCAGTAGATATTCAGTAGCTGTTGGGCAAAAGTTATTATTAGGGCCAGGAAGATCGATGGCAGTGTGGTCTAAAGAAAAATAGGTCAGAAAATGGGGGGAACTCGGAAGTAAAGAAGAAAGGAAATAGGTTAGGAGAAAGGGGATCAGTAGGAGAGGGCGGGAGTAGAGAAATCCAGGAAGGAAACACGTGCAAAGAAGTAAAAGAGATGCTGGGAAGCAAAGTTACGTTGAGAAAGAGAAAAATCCGAGGTATGTGAAATCAGGGCAACACATTGGTCGTCACTTTCCATCAAATATTCACGGGCATTTTCCAAGCTCATCTGTCCCCACTTTTCCCTAGAAACAAAGAGGGATGAAAGGAAGAAAAGCCAGAGTGGGAAATGAGGCAGCAAACACTATGAGCTCAGCACTCAGACTTTGGCCTCTCCTGTTCCTCAGCCTCTCTCTTCTGACCCAGGCCTGAGTTTTGTCACCTTTTCTCTTTTCTACGTGGAAGGTCCATGTATATACAAGTCATATACGTGAGAACAAATGGGCACATGTGTCTATGCTTATTTATCATTGAGTTTTTTATAATCTGGAAAAACAAAGATCATAGTAAGCCCCCAGGATCCCTGCCTGTGCTGTCAGAGGGAAGCATTTGCAAAGTTCCCTAGAGAGGCTGTCGCAAAGAGTCAGACACAACTGAGCGACTGAAATGAACTGAACTAGAGAGGCTGTAGCTCCTGCCTGCATGAAGGGTTATAATGATGCATGTAAACATGCTGTAGAATGTATGTCTTTAAGACAAAATGACTTTCAGACTCACCAAGCTCTCTTCCTCACAGGAGATGTGCCACTTGATGGTTGAAGCCTTTTGGAGTTATGTCTCGGGTAACCAAACAGTGTCTCATACCTATAGAGCAGTACAGCGCAGCCCTGGTTAAAAGTTGGGAGCCCAGATGTCTATTGTGGGCTTTGCCACTCAGTCTGAAGCTGAGTTTTCTCATCTGTCAAATGGGAATAATCTCACACACTTAACGTCGTACAGTTACTGTGAGGATCAAGTCACATGATTGCATAGGATCCTACACGTGACCAAGATTTCAGAGTTTTCCAGTTGTTTCTACCACCATTCTTTCATCTGATCCTCTCAACAACCCTGCCAAATATTTTGATCCTCATTTTACAGATAAAGAAACTAAAGCTCTAAGGGGAAAAGTCACTTGGCCAAAGGCACAATAGCTAGTAAACCAGGATGATGCAGATTTTGTTTTCGAAGTCATCTTCAATTTATCCCTTTGTACAAAGCTGGCTACTCAGTGCTATTGGCTTCATGGCCCCTCTTTCCTAACTTCCCTCATGTCTCCTCCTCCCCACAGCCTTTGAAGGTGTTCTATATAGTGAATTAATTAGCTTTCCTTTTGTCCCCCCATTCTCCCCTGCTTTTTCTGGCCCTTAGAAGAAAACACCAGCAGTCCCGACCAAGAAAACCAGCACCACCTTCAACATCGTGGGAACCACCTATCCTATCAACCTGGCCAAGGACACTGAGTTCTCTGCCATCTCCAAGGGCGCTGCTCCGAGCACCTCCTCCACCCCGACAATCATTGCTTCGCCCAAGACCACCTATGTGCAGGATATCCCGACTGAGACCAAGACCTACAACAGTGTCAGCAAGGTTGACAAGATTTCCCGCATCATCTTTCCTGTGCTCTTTGCCATTTTCAATCTGGTCTATTGGGCTACATATGTCAACCGGGAGTCAGCTATCAAGGGCATGATCCGCAAACAGTAGATATTGGCGGCGCTGCAACCAGAGCACTATATACCCTAGGAAGCATCCAGGCACCCAAACCCCAGGGCTCCCCTTCATGTGTTTCAAGATTCTTCTTTTGTAACCCTCTTACCACGCCATGACTCTCAGTTAATATTTAGGAATCTCAATGAAGAAACAATAACAGAAAAAATTACTTGTCCCTCTAACATTGCTGAGTATGTCCTGATTGGAGCCAAACACTGCCATTTGTCCAGTTGCTTATCTTAATCTGCCAGTCTCCCTCAGCTGAGGGCATGGCGTGTATTTTACTCCACTCTGCCCACTACAGAAACAACAGGAGACTCTACAGCCTGCAGTGAGAGCCTTGGCTATTGGAAAGGTCCAGACTAAGGTGGATTGTTGACTTGTCCAGATGATTCTGACTCACTAGGGAGCTAGCCTGGGTCCCCAGTGGTCCTGCCTGCCACCGCTCCTGCCCACAACAGGGCCCACTAGGCATAAGTACTGATAACAAAGGCAGGAGCCAGTGCTAACCTCTGAAGATGGCCCGAAACCCCTTTATTGGCTTGAAGGTTAGTGTGGACAATTGAGGCTTACTGCTGTCTACCATGTATTGCCAAAACAGATAGAACCAGTTAGGTCAGCCTGGCACGAAGATGACGAATACCTGCCAGGTCTAGACCCTCAGGAAAATAGTACCCTCTTTGGTATATATCTCCTCCAGAAAGCCCTTTTCTCTTAAGCCCTTTGAACCTGTTGTAGCCAGCTGGACATGGCTTAGCTTGGACTCATTACTGCCTACAAACTCTTTAGGAAAAGGATCAAGTATTTGTTTTAATTTATACTAAGAAGGGACATATGCAACAAAATGAGATCAAATGCCTAAATTTTTGAAAAGATTAGAAAGATATGAAAATCACCTCCTGGCCAAGGCAACTCGTCAAATACTGGATGGAGTAAGAGATTTGGGCTGGGTGGTAGTTGAGGCTTGAAGACTGGCTTGAAAAAGAGGGCTACTGGCAGGTGAAAGTCAAGTTCTTCTTTCCAAACCCTCCACACTCCAGACCGTAGCCCAAGACATTTGCTCCTACTTGTCAGGGACCTCTGGTCCTCTCTTGATGCCAATATTAAGAGGGATACATTGGAGTCTAGTTTACTTTTGAGACAATTAAATCATTAACCTTATTACCAGTTTGATAATATATTATTTAAAGGATTCAATCTCATTTGTTCTTAGCGTGAATAGAAGGGACAGTTACAATTGTAAATTTTTTATAAAGTAGACAAACTCAGTTTCAGATGTTTGAATGACTCACCAAGGCTCTTTACAAGTGTCTGTAATAGAGAACTATCATGAACCCCTTTCCAAAGGCCAACATGAAGATAGGACTGAGAGTCCAGGTCCACCTAGACCTCAGAATCAGCACCATCTCAACAGGCATGCTGGGTCCTGAATGCAGCTTGGTTGGACACCAAAAAGATTTTTAGAAAGTCACAATGTGTTATCCAAGGAGACCACTTCTCGTCGCCATGATTCAAGAGAATGAGATGAAGGTGGCAGCCCCAGCCACTAGTCCAAAGTATCCGGGAGCCCCTAAGTAATGCCACAAAGGGCACCAAAAGGAGATTCTCCCTGCCCACCCCCTGATCAGTGCTCCTAAGGGATCTTTCATTAGCTGCTGGTTGCCTTTTCACCCATCCTTCCCCCATCTCCTGCTTCCTTGCCATTGCTGGGATAATGCATGCCAGTCCCATTATTCCTAAGACTGTGTCTGTAGGTAAATTCATGACTAGAAGAGTGTAGTGTCGTGGCTATGTGGGGATGGGGGTGGGGTGGGGTGGGTGGGGCTGTTAATGATTGTCTTGTTCATGATTGTCTTAAGGAATTTAGAATGGAAGCCTGACCTTTGCCTCTCTGTAGAAATTGTGTTCCCAAATGCTTTGGTGCAATGTTTAGTGGCTGTTTATTAAACTCTTTCTGAATTGTACTCAGGCTAAATAACTGTTTTTGGACACTGTTTGACTAACACAAGTGGTAGTCTGTTTTGGGCTTTCACTCCTATTCTCGTGCCATCCTTACTTAACACCATTGGAATATGCTGGAGAAAAGGTATCCCAAGAACAAGAGATCTGTTACAGCAATCCAAAATGGAATCCATGTGAAAAGATTGCTTTGATTGACTCACGGGTCTCATTACCCAATATGACAGAGAAGGAAACACTTGTATTGCTTCCTCCACTAAGTTCACCCACTCCCAGGAAATAAGAGAAAGGTCTTTTCTTTGTAATTCAAAAGGCTTTTCCCCCCATTTCCATTGATTATTATTTTCCTTAGGCAGTAGTTCTCTACAGGTAATAGTTACTAGGCAGAGGGAGAATAAGTGTCTAATTGGTTAGTCCATGTGTTGGGAAATAGATGATGACCTTTATCTGTTACAGAGTTAAGAAAAATCTGGGAAATAATCTTATGAGATGTGCTTGAGGAAATCACTGGGCTTCTAAGGGATGGGGAAAATCTCCTTGGGAGAGCATTTTGAATCATATAAAAGGTTTTCTTGGGTGAAATAAGACCAGGGACTTGAACAATTTGACCCTCAGTGCATGTTCTAGCCATGTGGTCATCTGATTGATGCCGTGATACTACAGCAATTTCATAATCCTTGACCAATTCAAGCATACCCCCCCAAACAACCATGAGATACAGGCTCCCTAGCAAAGTTGCCTGCTACCCATATTTAAGTGTTGTTGCCTTGAGAAACTTCTAAGACCAGTTTTCCTCTGAAAACTATTCCCCGAGTTTTATGGGAAAGCTGAATCTATTCCCATCAGTAATTCTGTTGCTGAGGTCCCCTAGAGTTTGAAACCTTACCCCAAACTGGGACCAATATTGTGAACTTAAGAATCTTATGGTAATAAGAGCTTCAGAGACATACCCCTAGCAGTTCTAGAGGCTACTGCAAGAATGTCTAACAAAGTGTAGGCACTTAATACATATTTTTGAATCGCTGTTGTTCAGTCTCTCAGTCATGTCCAACTATTTGCAACCTCATGGACTGCAGCATACCAGGCTTCCCTGTTCTACACTATCTCCCAGAGTTTGCTCAAACTCATGTCCATTGAGTCAGTGATGCCATCCAACCATTTCATCCTCTGTCACCCCACTCTCCTCCTGCCCTCAATCTTCAGAGGAGCCTGGTGGGCTACAGTCCATGGGGTCACAAGAGTTGGATATGACTGAGCAACTAAAACCTTATTTATGAATAAATAAATGCTAACCTAGATGAGAGGTATGTGGGGTGGGGGTTCTTCAGGGTGATGTTGGAAAGGAGACTAGCTAAACCATGATCAGTGGAGACTGATGGAAGCAAACAAATGCAATATGCAACCCTCTAAAGCAGCATCCAAGTGTTAATAAATGTACACTGTCACTTAAAATAGTTTTTTCCCCTACTAAATAATTGTTTGCTCCTATGGACTTTTAAATCTGAGGTGTTCACGTAATGACCTTTTAGTTCCTCATGCTAAAGTATGGCGGGCAGGAGAGCAAGGCATGACTGGGCACCAGGATGCATCTGTGTTATGATACCCTTCAGAGGGCTTCTCACACTGAGCTTGGGAAGGAGGCCCTCTGGAAGTCTGACTCCTTCCTAGAGATCTAGCAGGAGATGAATGAGAAGGGAAATGGAAGAGGAAGAAAGCATCGGAAAATTCTGTCAAAGGGGTCTAGAATGGGAGCAAGAATCTCTCTTCAGTCTCAATAGCATCTAATTACACAGGCTGCTTTTTCCCTGGAAACATCATTCATGTGACCATCCACTGCACTGAGGCTAAAAGCACCTGCCCTTGTTGACCATGCAAGCTACTGTCTGGAACCTCCTGCCTTTTCCATCACAGAGCCCCTGGGCCTTGTCTACTTTGTTTCTGCCTAAGCTCCAATGATTTGATGTTATGAGAAAAACATTGAGAAGAATGAACACCTGAATTTCAGTCAGGGCTCAATTCCATATCAGTTGCTACGTGAAATCGTACAAGTCCCTCCCCTGAGCTGAGAGTTTCCCTATTAGTAAACTGGGGTTCTGATGAGAGCCAAGTCAATGTAAGCATACGCTTTCCAGCAGCTTCCCTGGTGGTCCACTCTGCCCCAAGTGTCACCACATCCTGGGCACACCCTGCCCCCCCGCCACGCCCACCTGGGGAAGAGAAACACCATTCTTTGTTTGCCTATCGTGCAACTCTAGATGGATTGGCAGCTTCAAAAGGATTTGATTAAACATCAAACAAGGAAGCTAAGAGGCTAAACGTTGGAATGCAGGGGCCAAACTCTCAGGTCTAACAGTGACCTCCTTACCACTACCACTGCTACCCTCATCCTTGGCCTGAGCTTCATGTGACCGAGTCCTGTGTCATGATGCACAGCGCCATTAGTGGTCCAGCATCAGTCCCGGCATGGGAAAAGTTGGGTCCTACTTTAACAAAATTAAGCAGGTGCTGGTACCAGGCAGGGAGCCCCTAGGGATGCCAAGATTACGGATTGGGAATGTGAAACACCCCCTCTTCGTTTTTTTCCTCCAAAAGTTCAGCTTAGTGGAGAACAGAAACTCTTAGATGAGATGGGAACTCCCTAAACTTCAACAGAACTCATAGGATCTGCACACACCATCTCTTCCTTCCCTTGTGATGGCAAAAGGTGGCCTTCCTCTGTCTCAGGCCAGTCCCTCTTTTATTCTTCATGTTAGCTCCTCTTTTCTAAAGGAATTCTATGCTGTTATCTTCTTTCAATGAAGCTGTTCTTACTGAGGTACCACTGCCCTGGTTACTAAAATTTAAAGGCATGTTTTAGTTATCTTACTTGACCTGTCAGCAGCACTTGACACTATTGAATATGACTTGATTCTTTGCTTTCCATGACACCACAGCCTCCTAAGAGCCTTGCTTTTTCCTCCCTGCTACCTCTCTGTTTCTGTTTTTCCTGTTCAACTTCTCGCATCCCTTCCTACAGTGTTTTCTCTCTCCTCTCCTCACTCTACACACTCTCCCTGAATGATCTCATCTGTCCTGACAGCTTCAGTTATCACATATTTCAAGTATCTTTTGTTGTGCAACAAACCAGCCCCAAATGTAATAGCACAAACAACCATTTAGTATTCCCATGGGCCAGGAATGTTGACCGGGCAACAAACACATGACTTATCTCTATTCCATGATGCATGGGACGTCAGATAGGAATACTCAAATGAGTGGGCGGTGACCCAACTGACTAGAACATATGAGGATGGAGGATCTACTTTCAAGCTCCATGTGGCAGGGGATTCGGTGGTGAGATGAAGGCATATTAGTTACCCAGCTCTTACCTTATTCAAGAGGGAAAATGTTGAGTCCTAAACTAAGAAGAGGAGGGCATTCTGTGTGCCAGTCTGGGGGGTTCCTTCACTCACATGTCTAGCAGCTGGGCTGTGATCGTTGAAGGACGGTTCAACTAGTACTGTTGACTAGAGCATCTATATATGGCCTTTCCTTATGTCTTCTGACAGCATGGCAACTAAGTCCTGAAAGGGAGCATCTCCAGAAGGGGCCTCCAGAGTACAAGTGTTCTAAGAGAACCAGGTAGGAAGCCACATGGCTTCTACCATCCTCACATGAGGGGTAGCTGCATTCTGTTGGTTACAACAGAGTCACTAAGGCCAGGCCTGATTCAAGAGTTTGGGCACAGACCTCATCTCTTAATGGGAGGAGTGTCAAACAATTTACAGACGTGCTTGAAAACCACCACATCTATTTCACGATACTGACTGCCAAGTCAATATCTCTAGCCTAGTTCTTTCACATCAAATTTAACCTGTTAAAAGCAGTACTCTTTAATTCCTCAACCCACATAATTTTTCCCTTGGACATTGCTTTATCAATAAATAGAAGCATCATTCAACTAGATGCTCAAGTCAAAAATTTAGCAGGAGTTACTTACACCTCTCTCTCATCCCCATATCTAGCACATCTGACAATCTCGTGTACTCAGCCTCCAGTTTAAATCCCATGTTGTACCCCTTTGTCTTCACTTCCAAAGTAGAACTCCAGTCTAACCTTCCATCATGATCTCTCACCTAGATAACTATATAACAAGCATTTTAAATTGTAAATCGGGTCACATCACTTGCCTGTTTAATACACTTCAATGGCACCCTGCTGCATCTAAAATAAAATCCAAACTCTAACCCAGGCCTTAAAAGTCCTATTCAGCCTCCTGTTACCATAATGCCTAACTCACTCACAATGTGTCAGCCACATCAAATGAACATCAGGTACTAATATGTCTCAGGACCTTTGTGCAGGGTGTTTCCTAAGTCTAGAATGTTTCTTCCCTTCCTGCCTTGACCTGGCTAACTGCTACTTATCCTTCAGTTCTCACTGGAAAGATCATGTCTCTCAGGCCTTGTTCTCCATGTTAAAAAAGCTGTGTGCTTGCTTCCACTCTACTCTGTTGCTCTCACTATCCCCATATTCACTACATTTCATTGCAATCTCCTACTACCCTAAGCTCTGTGAGGAAGAGCTGCACATTTACACCACAGTGTAGGGTCAACACCATAGTGCAAACTCAGGAAAATACTTATTGAATCAAATAACTTCTGAGCTGGACTTTAAAGGATGATTCAGAATTTGCCCAGCAAAAAGGAGAAGGGCATTCAACCTGAATGTACAAAGACCCAGAAGTGACAGAGACCATAATGGGGTATATGGCCAAAATTTATTTGTCCCAAATTTCCAGGCATTCTACCCAGTAGGATGGATGGTGAGTATGGTGGTTCTGGACTTAAGAGGTGGTTGTGAGGGGCCATAACCTATCGTCTACCTGAGAACCTGGTTGCATGCCACCATCTTGTGACTTGTGATCCCAGAAAGTTGGCTTCCATAGACAAAGATAATAGGAGCACATGTGAGCTGATTTGGGAATAGCCACTTGTTGGCCCCTAGGCTTGATGGCTCCATTCTAGGCCAACTTCCTCAAGACCCAGAGTCTTAGAGTTTCCCATCCACATAGCCACACTCCAGCCTTCCTACACAACAGGCACATTTATTCACAGTATTTCAAAACCTACAGACGCTTTCTTAGATCATTAAAGGGTCACATGAAGTTAACATAAGTTCATAAAGAATAAAATTAACACTGGTAGGTCCTGTTGTAGGCCACTCAGCTTTATTGAAGTCTCAGGACAACCATGGTGTGGCCTTCATGGGGGCTTAGGACTCTGTATTCTAGCAGATGGAGCTTTCATGCCTGCAGGTGTTATGTTTGGTAAGAGCTCTATGATCTTTGTACACTTGAAGCTGGGTCCCCATCCTGAAATACATATCTAACCTGGAATCATACCAGTCCCTTCCCTGCCTCTTAATGAGAGGAGAACAAAGGAAGTTCAATGAATGTCTGTTGACAGAGAGCTACTGAACAACTAGTAGAAATAGTATAATTCAGAGAAATCCAAGATCTTATTAATCACCACCTTCTGATGTGAAGGACAGATGCTACTGATCCTGAAACTGTCTAATCTCCTCAAGCCACATCCATACTGAGCCAGTCTCCTATGATGACCTATAGCCAATTTTTCCAGGTTTCTGTGGCACCAGCAGGTCCCCTCAAGGTTAAAGTCAATAGGAAATGGTGCTCAGAATGATGCTATAGCTGGTGGTACTTCAGCTGGGAATCTGTTCTAGGCACTTTGGTTTTTGGTCTTGTCTATGCTATAGTCCTATTGAACGAGTTATGATGATAGATTCAGCATGGCCTGAATCGTCGGTAGATAGCCATCTCCTCTTATAAGTATTAATATGTGGCCATGTGAGTGGCTTTTATTGGGACTGGTCCCCACCAAATACATGAGAAGAATGAGATACCAACATGCTTGCAGAGAAAGCTGCTAGTGGTTAGAGCAAATGTCAATGGTAAATAGACACAGCAACTCAGAAGCAAGAACACTGAGTTCTAATCTGGCTTATACCACTGTCTCTTGGGGATGGTCTTGCTCCCTGTCTCCTGAACAATGTCACGAACCTCCGTCCATAGTTCATCAGGCACTCTGTCTATCATATCTAGTCCCTTAAATCTATTTCTCACTTCCACTGTATAATCGTTAGGGATTTGATTTAGGTCATACTTGAATGGTCTAGTGGTTTTCCCCACTTTCTTCAATTTAAGTCTGAATTTGGCAATAAGGAGTTCATGATCCGAGCCACAGTCTGCTCCTGGTCTTGTTTTTGCTGACTGTATAGAACTTCTCCATCTTTGGCTGCAAAGAATATAATCAATCTGATTTCAGTGTTAACCATCTGGTGATGTCCACGTGTAGAGTCTTCTCTTGTGTTGTTGGAAGATGGTGTTTGCTATGACCACTGTGTTCTCTTGGCAAAACTCTGTTAGCCTTTCTCCTGCTTCATTCTGTACTCCAAGGCCAAATTTGCCTGTTACTCCAGGTGTTTCTTGACTTCCTACTTTTGCATTCCAGTCGCCTATAATGAAAAGGACATCTTTTTTGGGGTGCTAGTTCTAGTCTTGGAGGTCTTCATAGAACCGTTCAACTTCAGCTTCTTCAGCGTTACTGGTCTGGGCATATGCTTGGTTTACCATGATATTGAATGGTTTGCCTTGGAAATGAACAGAGATCATTCTGTCGTTTTTGAGATTGCATCCAAGTACTGCATTTCAGACTCTCTTGTTGACTATGATGGCTACTCCCTTTCTTCTAAGGGATTCTTGCCCACAGTAGTAGATATAATGATCATCTGAGTTAAATTCACCCATTCCAATCCATTTTAATTCTCTGATTCCTAAAATGTCGACGTTCACTCTTGCCATCTCCTGTTTGATCACTTCCAATTTGCCTTGATTCATGGACCTAACGTTCCAGGTTCCTACACAATATTGCTCTTTACAGCATCGGACCTTGCTTCCATCACCAGTCGCATCCATAACTGGGTGTTGTTTTTGCTTTGGCTCTATCCCTTCTTTCTTTCTGGAGTGATTTCTCCACTGAGCTCCAGTACCATATTGGACACCTACCTACCTGGGGAGTTCATCTTTCAGTGTCCTGTCTTTTTGCTTTTTCATACTGTTCATGGGATTCTCAAGGCAAGAATACTGAAGTGGTTTGCCATTCCCTTCTCCAATGGACCACATTCTGTCAGAACTCTCCACCATGACCCACCCGTCTTGGGTGGCCCTACATGCCACGACTCATAGTTTCCTTAAGTTAGAGAAGGCTGATGGGTTAGTTTTCTGTCATTGTGGTTTTCAGTCTCTCTGCCCTCTGATGGAGAATGGTAAGAGGCTTATGGAAGCTTCCTGGTGGGAGAGACTGACTGAGGGAGAAACTGGGTCTTTTTCTGATGGGCGGGGCCATGCTCAGTAACTCTTTAATCCAATTTTCTCTTGATGGGTGGAGCTGTGTTCCCTCCCTGCTATTTACCTGGGGCCAAATTATGGTGGAGGTAATGAAGATAATGGTGACCTCCCTCAAAATATCCCATGCATGTACTGCTACACTCGGCGCCCCCAACCCTGCAGCAGGCCACCGTCGACCCACACCTCCACCAGAGACTCCTGGACACCCACAGGTGTCCGGGACAGTCTCCTGTGGGTGACTGCTCCTTTCGTCTGGGTCCTGGTGCACAAGGTTCTGTTGTGCCCTCTGAGAGTCTATTTCCCAGTCCTATGTAAGTTCTGGCAGCTCTATGGTGGGGTTAATGGCGACCTCCTCCAAGAGGGCTTATGCCATACCCAAGTCTGCTGCACCTGGAGCCTCTGTCCCTGTGGCAGACCACCGCTGACCCGTATCTCCACAGGAGATGCTCCAACACAGTTCTGTCTCAGATCTGTGCAAGGATATCCAACCAGTCAATCCTAAAGGAAATCAGTCCCGAATATTCATTGGAAAGACTGATGTTGAAGCTGAAACTCCAATACTTTGGCCACCTGATGCAAAGAGCTGACTCATTTGAAAAGACCCTGATGCTGGGAAAGATTGAAGGTGGGAGGAGAAGGGCACAACAGAGGATAAGATGGTTGGATGGCATCATTGACTCAATGGACATGAGTTTGAGTAAACTCCGGGAGTTTGTGATGGACAGGGAGGCCTGGCGTGCTGCAGTCCATGGGGTCACAAAGAGTCAGACACTACTGAGCGACTGAACTGACTGAACTGATACCACTGTCTCAGCTGTCTTACCTTGGTCAAGTCACTTAACCTGTGTAATATAAATATAATAAGAAAACTTTTCCACGGAACACTGGATTAAATGAGCTACTGCCCATGGAAGATTGTTGGAATCCTTTATTGCTACTCACATGTAGGGAATAAACTAATCCAAACACTGTTACTGAGAGTGAAGTCACCAAGGTGGTGACAAAGAAGTCATTCCTGTCTTCTCCCCGTGTCATGAGAAGAGCAACTAAAAACTCTTTATGGAGAAGACACCCACTGAGAGAACCTTAGAACATAGCAGTGAGGGTGACCCCAACTCCTGTATCATGGAAGCCAAGATAGACTGCATTAGAAAGGGAAAAGGAGTGACGGCATTCCCCTCCCTAGGCCAATGCAGCACCATGCAGCGAGGTCTCCCTTGAGCCTATAGTTTCTTCAGTGAGAAGAGAGAGCCCAGGGATTACATCCAGCATGCCTCAGTACTGTAGGTTGCTTTGTGGGAGCCCTACTCTAGTTTTGCCTCATAGAGATTGTAGTGGAATCTGTGGGGCTCAACCACTTGAAATATGATTGTGACAGAGACGTGGGGAGAGACTTCCAACAACCAGTACACGGATCTTGGCAAACCATTTTCCTACCTTCAGAGATCAAGTAAGTAGTCCCAACCAGTGGCTTTGCTCACCTGGAAAACCAAGTCGGTGGTGTAGTCTGCACAGGGAACTCAGTGGGGGTGCAGCTCTCCTAGACTTGGGTCCTGAAAGAAGGAGTTTTGTCAGCCCTGGAGCTAGGTCTGCCCACACTCAGGCAAGAGAGCTGAGTCATAGCTGCACCCACTGTGGAGCATGGCTTGCATCCCCATCTGACAGGAAAGGGTGATGAGAATACCTGGCAACTGTAACACAGCAGCACTCTAGCTGAAAGGAGGATGGGCAGAGCTCATTCACCCCAGAGCAAAGCCAGTGGCCCTGCTCTGTGACAACCTAGAGAGGTGGGATGGGGTGGGAGGTGGGAAGGAGGTTCAAGAGGGAGAGGACATATGTATACCTATGGCTGATTCATGTTGATGTATGGCAGAAACCAACAGAATATTGTAAAGAAATTATCTTCCAATCAAAAGTAAATAAATTTAAAAATACATAAATAAATAAATAATGACTCTTAGCATACACACGCACAGAGAAAAAGCCAGTGGCCCTGCTCAGACAAGGAACTTGTGGCATGAGTTTGCTGGAGTCAAGACCGCAGAGAGCCTTAGTAGCCTTGGAGATGCTTCACCCACTGTACCCACAAAATGAAACTAATTTGTGATCCCACTTATTGCTGAATACAGCCTTTAGCTGCCTGATCAGGGAACCTAATCAGAGCACACGGAGAGCTCTGATGCACAGTCCATCTAGCAACCCTGCGTATAGTGGCACTTGAACTGAAAGCACAGCCTGTGACTTTCCCTATCTGCAGACAAAAATCAGTGGCCTTGATGATCAGGATATTCAGTCCCCATTCTTGCTTGAGTTGGGGCCCAAAACAGTGACCCAAACAGACCCTGGGTCCTATCCTGCTGATGAGCCAGGGCAGGGAAGATAATTCACAGCCTTACCAACTACCAAGTAATGGCATAAAAAAAGACACATAGGTCATGAGAACTGAATCAAGAACCCAGAAACAAGCCGAAGCATATACAGTCAAGTAATATTTGAGAGAGAAGCCAAGAAGACTCAGTGGAGAAAATATAGTCTCTTCAATAAAGAGTGCCGGGAAAATTGGATATTCACATGTAAAAGAATGAAACTAGACCCCTTTCTCACACCACTAGCAAAAATTAACTCAAAATGGTTTAAAGACTTTAATATGAGACCTGAAACCATGAACACCTAAGAGAAAACAGAAATAAAGCTCCTCAACACAGGTCTTGGCAATGATTTTTTGGATACTACACCCAACACATAAGGAACAAAACCAAAAATAAGCAAGTTGAACTACAATACACTAAATAGCTTTATACAGCAATAAATAAATAAACAAAATAAAAAACCTACTAAATGGAAAAAAATATTTTCAAACCACCTATCTGGTAAGTGGTTAACATTGAAAATATATAAAGAATCATACAACATAGCAAAAAAGCAATAATCCAATTAAAAACTGTGCAAAAGACGTGAGTAGATATTTTTTCCAAAGAAGATACATCAATAGTCATCAGGTACATGAAAAGATACTCAACATCACAAGTTACTAAGATAATGCAAATCAAAATCCCAATAAGATTGTTAGAATGACCATCATCAAAAATTCAAGAGATCCCAACAAATACTGGTGAGGATATGTAGAAAATGTAACCCTTTGCACTTCTGGTGGGATTGCAAACTGGTACAGACACTATAAAATAATATGGAGGGATTAGTCTCCAAAATATATAAGCAGCTTATACAGCTCAGTATCAGAAAAACAAACAGCCAAATCAAAAAATAGGCAGAAGACCTAAACAGACATTTCTCCAAAGAACATATATGGATGGCCAATAAACACATGAAAAGATGCTCAGCATCACTCATTATTAGAGAAATGCAAGTCAAAACTACAATTAAGTATCACCTCACACCAGCCAGAATGGCCATCATCAAAAAATCTACAAACAATAAGTGCTGGAGAGAATGTGGAGAAAAGGGAACCCTCCTATGCTGTTGGTGGGACTATAAATTGATACAGCCATTATGGAGAATGGTATGGAGATTCCTTAAAAAACTAGGAATAAACCTGCCATATGACCCAGCAATCCTATTACTGGGCAATACTGGACATATACCCTGAGAAAACCACAATTCTAAAAGACACATATACCCCAATGTTCATTGCAGCAATATTTATAGTAGCAAGGACATGGAAGCAACCAAGATGTCCATCGACAGATGAACGAATAAAGAAGATGTGGTACATATATACAGTGGAACACTACTCAGTCATAAAGAAGAATGAATTTCAGTCAATCCTAGTGAGGTGGATGAACCTAGGGCCTGTTATACAGAGTGAAGTATGTCAGAAAGAGAAAAACAAATATTGCATATGAATGCATATATACGGAATCTATAAAAATGGTACTGATGTACCTATTTGCAGGGAAGGAATGGAGATGCAGATGTATAGAATGGACTTGTGGACACAGTGAGGGAAGGAGAGAGTGGGACAAATGAAGAAAGTAGCATCAACATATACACACTATCATGCATAAAACAGCTGATGAGAAGTTGCTCTGTAACACAGGGAGCCCAGCCTGGTGCTTTGTGATGACCTAAAGGGATGGGATGGGGGGCGGGAGGGGTTATATGTATAATTATGGCTGATGTGCATTGTTGTATGGCAGAAACCAATACAACATTGTAAAGCAATTTTCCTCCAATTAAAAAAATAAACTAAAAAACAGTATGGAAGATCCTCGAAAAGTTAAAAATAAAACTATTATATGATTCAGCAATTCCATTTCTGAGAATATAGCCCCCCTAAAATGAAAACACTAGCTCAAAAAGATACATACACCACCACATTCATAGCAGCATTATTTATAATAGCCAAGGCAAGGAAACAACCTAAGTGTTCACTGATGGATGAATGGATGAAGATGTGATAGACACACTCACATACACATACACACAATAGGATATTATTAACACATTAAAAAACAACCAAACAAAGAAATCCTGCCATTTGCAACAGCCAAGATGAACTTTGAGGGCATTATGCTAAGTGAAATAAGTCAGACAGAGACAAATATTGTATGATCTTACTTATATGAGGACGGACAAACAAACACATTCCTAAAAGGAGAGATCAGAATTGTAGCTAACAGAGCTGGAGCATGGAGGGAGGTAAAATTGGAGGAAGGTAGGTGGCGCTAGTGGTAAAGAATCTGCCTGCCAACACCGGAGATGTAAGAGAAGCGGGTTTGATTCCTGGGTCGGGAAAATCCCCTGGAGGAGGAAATGTCAACCCACTCCAGTATTCTTGCCTGGAGAATCCCATGGACAGAGGAGCCTCGTGGGCTACAGTACATAGGATCACAAAGAGTCAGACACAACTGAAGCGACTTAACAGTAGCTGTCAAAACATACAAACTTCCAGTTATGACATAAATAACTATTTGGCTCAGATGGTAAAGCGTCTGTCTACAATGCGGGAGACTGGGGTTCGATCCCTGGGTGGGGAAGATCTCGTGGAGAAGGAAATGGCAACCCACTCCAGTATTCTTGCCTGGAAATTCCCATGGATGGAGGAGCTTGGTAGGCTACAGTCCACGGGGTCGCAAAGAGTCGGACATGACTGAGTGACTTCACTTTCACTTTCACTGTTCAAGGGTGTAATGGACAACATGACAACTGTATTAACAATGCCATATGATATACATGATACTCCAGTATTCTTGGGCTTCCTTTGTGGCTCAGGTGGTAAAGAATCCACCTGCAATGTGGGAGACCTGGGTTCGATCCCTGGGTTGGAATAGCTCCTGGAGAAGGGAAAGGGTACCCACTCCAGTGTTCTGTCCTGGACTATATAGTCCATGCAGTTGCAAAGGGTTGTACACTACTGAGCGACTTTTACTTTCATTTTCATGATCAGTTAAGTCGCTCAGTCATGTCTGACTCTTTGCGACCCCGTGAACCGCAGCATACCAGACCTCCCTGTCCATCACCAACTCCCAGAGTCTACCCAAACTCATGTCCATTGAGTCGGTGATGCCATCCAACCATCTCATCCTCTGTCGTCCCCTTCTCCTCCCGCCCTCAATCTTTCCCAGCATCAGGGTCTTTTCAAATGAGTCAGTTCTTCGCATCACATGGCCAAAGTATTGGAGTTTCAACTTCAACATCAGTCCTTCCAATGAACACCCAAGACTGATCTCCTTTAGGATGGACTGGTTGGATCTCCTTGCAGTCCAAGAGACTCTCAAGAGCCTTCTCCAACACCACAGTTCAAAAGCATCAATTCTTCGGCGCTCACATTCTTTATAGTCCAACTCTCACATCCATACATGACCACTGGAAAAACCAAATCCTTGACTAGAAAGACCTTTGTTGACAAAGTACTATGTCTGCTTTTTAATATGTTGTCTGGGTTGGTCATAATTTTCCTTCCAAGGAGTAAGTGTCTTTTAATTTCATGGCTGCATCACCATCTGCAGTGATTTTGGAGCCCAGAAAAATAAAGTCAGCCACTATTTCCACTGTTTCCCCATGTATTTGCCATGACGTGATGGGACCAGATGCCATGATCTTAGTTTTCTAAATGTTGAGCTTTAAGCCAACTTTTTCACTCTCCTCTTTCACTTTCATCAAGAGGCTCTTCAGTTCTTCTTCACTTTCTGCCATAAAGGTGTTGTCATCTGCATATCTGAGGTTATTGCTATTTCTCCCAGCAATCTAGATTCCAGCTTGTGCTTCTTCCAGCCCAGCGTTTCTCATGATGTACTCTGTGTATAAGTTAAATAAGCAGGGTGACAATATACATCCTTGATGTACTCCTTTTCCTGTTTGGAACCAGTCTGTTGTTCGACGTCCAGTTCTAACTGTTGCTTCCTGGCCTGCATACAGATTTCTCAAGAGGTACGTCAGGTGGTCTGGGATTCCCATCTCTCAGAATTTTCCACAGTTTGTTGTGATCCACACAGTCAAAGGCTTTGGCATAGTCAATAAAGCAGAAAGAGATGTTTTTCTGGAACTCTCTTGCTTTTTCGATGATCCAGCAGATGTTGGCAATTTAATCTAAAACCAGCTTGAACATCTGGAAGTTCACGGTTCACGTATTGCTGAAGCCTGGCTTGGAGAATTTTGAGCATTACTTTACTAGCGTGTGAGATGAGTGCAATAGTGTGGTAGTTTGAACATTCTTTGGCATTGCTTTTCTTTGGGACTGGAATGAAAACTGACCTTTTCCAGTCCTATGGCCACTGCTGAGTTTTCCAAGTTTGCTGACATATTGAGTGCAGCACTTTCACAGCATCAACTTTTAGAATTTGAAATAGCTTAACTGGAATTCCTTCACCTCCACTAGCTTTGTTCATAGTGATGCTTCCTAAGGCCCACTTGACTTCACATTCCAGGACTTCTGGCTCTAGGTGAGTGATCATACCATCATGATTATCTGGGTCATGAAGATCTTTTTTGTACAGATCCTCTGTGTATTCTTACCACCTCTTCTTAATATCTTCTGCTTCTGTTAGGTCCATACCATTTCTGTCCTTCATTGAGCCCATCTTTGCTTGAAATATTCCCTTGGTATCTTTAATTTTCTTGAAGAGATCTCTAATCTTTCCCATTCTATTTTTCCCTCTATTTCTTTGCATTGATTGCTGAGGAAGGCTTTCTTATCTCTCCTTGCTATTCTTTGGAACCCTGCACTGAAATGGGTATATCTTTCCTTTTCTGCTTTGCTTTTTGCTTCTCTTCTTTTCACAGCTATTTGTAAACCCTCCTCAGACAGCCATTTTGCTTCTTTGCATTTCTTTTTCTTGGGGATGGTCTTGATCCCTGTCTCCTGTAGAATGTCACGAACTTCCATCAGGCACTCTGTCTATCAGATCTAGTCCCTTAAATCTATTTGTCACTTCCACTGTATAATCATAAGGGATTTGATTTAGGTCATACATGAATGATCTAGTGGTTTTCTCTACTTTCTTCAATTTAAGTCTGAATTTGGCAATAAGGAGTTCATGATCTGAGCCACAGTCAGCCCCCGGTCTTGTTTTTGCTGACTGTATAGAGCTTCTCCATCTTTGGCTGCAAAGAATATAATCAATCTGATTTTGGTATTGGCCATCTGGTGATGCCCATGTGTAGAGTTTTCTCTTGTGTTGTTGGAAGAGGGTGTTTGTTATGACCAGTGTGTTCTTTTGGCAAAACTCTATTAGCCTTTGCCCTGCTTCATTCTGTACTCCAAGGCCAAATTTGCCTGTTACTCCAGGTGTTTCTTGACTTCCTACTTTTGCATTCCAGTCCCCTATAATGAAAAGGATATCTTTTTCGGGTACTAGTTCTAGAAGGTCTTGGAGGTCTTCATAGAACCGTTCAACTTCAGCTTCTTCAGTGTTACTGGTCGGGACACATACTTGGATTACTGTGATATTGAATGGTTTGCCTTGGAAATGAACAGAGTTCATTCTTTCATTTTTGAGATTGCATCCAGGTACTGCATTTCAGACTCTCTTGTTGACTATGATGGCTACTCCATTTCTTCTTAGGGATTTCTGCCCACAGTAGTAGATATAATGCTCATCTGAGTTAAATTCACCCGTTTCAGTCCATTTTAGTTTGCTGACTCCTAGAATGTTGACATTCACTCTTGCCATCTCCTGTTTGATCACTTCCAATTTGCCTTGATTCGTGGACCTAACATTCCAGGTTCCTATGCAATATTGCTCTTTACAGTATCGGACCTTGCTTCTATCACCAGTCACATCCACAACTGGGTGTTGTTTTTGCTTTGGCTCCATTCCTTCTTTCTTTCTGGAGTTATTTCTCCAGTGATCTCCAGTAGCATAGTGGGCACCTACCAACCTGGGGAGTTCCTCTTTCAGTGTCTTTTTGCCTGTTCATACTGTTCATGGGATTCTCGAGGCAAAAATACTGAAGTGGTTTGCCATGCCCTTCTCCAGGGGATCACATTCTGTCAGACCTCTCCACCATGACTAAGAGAGCAATTCCTTAATTCTCATCAGAAGGGACATTTTTTTTCCTTTGTGTTTCCTTTTGTTTTAGCTATATGAGATAACAAATGCTAACTAAACTTATTGTAGTGATCGCTTCCCAATATATGTATGTCAAAACATTATGCTGTACACCTTAAACTTATACAGTAATGTACGTTGATTATATATTGATAAAACCAGAAAGACAAACAAACAAACATTGTTACTGATTTAGGATAAGCCCTCTCATTTCTAGGTCTCAAATATTCCCTTATATAATGAGGATCTTAAACTATGTGATATTTTAGGGAGCTCCTGCGCCTGATAATCCAGGATTCTAGCCAAACTATTTATTGGAGTTGAAGTCAGATGTGTCTGTGTGCAAATTGAGAGTCTAAAATAGTTTTTATTGTTTACATGAAGAAATGTGCTCTGTGCATTTGGGGTGTGAATAGCAGCAAGGTAGGCATTGCGGGGAGGGAAATTCAATGTTCCTGAAGCCCCAGATTCCTGGTACCTGCTAGGGTCAATTCTGACTGCCATACTCATGTTTATCCCTTGAGCTGTAATCAGATCAGAGCAAAATGTAAGGTATTATCACATTTCTCAATGCAATTATATGCTTTCCAAGGTGGATTGGTAATTTATGGCTTTAAATTTTGATTTTTTAAAAAATTCATCTTGGTTGTTGTCTGGGAACAAAATATCTTCCTTGGGAAAAAGTCTGCTTCTAAAGGAGGAGGGATACTGGTGTTTCAACAGAACAAATACGTATTCAATACCTGACATGTCATAGGCATTTGAGTTTCCTCCTTTTTATCTCCTTCTCATCTCTCCACATTCATAGACACTAGCTCAGTGCATGAAACAGAGTAAAAGCCTCAAGAAATGACCATGGGATAAACAAATGAATAGGGTGGGAACCCTTTCCCCAAAATCCTAACCCAGCATAATTTGGCAGAGGATGAAAGATTTACAGAGGATTATGAGGCCAAATTAAGCAAGTGAATGGGCTGTAAATGACAGTGATAATAAGAAGACTAATACTGAGAGCTTCTGAGGCACCAGTCACTATGCCAAATGAGGTGGCAGGTCGGGAAAAATTAGAGTAGTGAAAATATGAGTAGAGAAGTGGGGGTGACCTCAGAGAGATTTAGAAGCTGAGATTATTAATATATGAAAACTGACTGGATATTGGGCCTCTTGAAGAGGAGGCATCAAAGATGACAACCATGCATCTGACTTGAGTGACAAGAGGATGTGGGTAACATTTCTGGACATGGGAAAGACTGGACGAGCAGGCTTGAGTGGAAGATGATGAGCTTAGCACTAGACATATGACGATGTAGGTGTCCATGGGACATGGTTGGTGATGTGTCCTGGAGGCAACTGGATATCAAGGTTCTGGAGCTCCACGTTGAGGCCTGGACTCAAGACAGCAATCAGGGATCAAGGCTTTGTCAATGTAGTGAAGGTGGTAATTGAAAGGTTAGGACCTCCTGCAGCCCCCATGTCTGCCCCACATCCCCAGACATGGGACGTGAGAAGAGTAAGACATGCTGCAAATGGGCAACTAGACAAGTACAGGAGAGAGCAGGGAGAAGTGGTGCTATGGACAGAAGCAGAGGGCATGTTTCTAGAAGGGTAGAGGGGTGGGAATGTTCCAGGCTGTCATCTGCTGCTGCTGATTTCAGAAAGGACAAGGACTAACAAAATCTCTTTTGGATTTATGGACAAAGAAGTCTTTGGTGACATTTGTAACGGCACTTTGTGTGGGGTGATAGGAGAAGCGGACAAATTGCAATGGACTGATAAGTAAGGAAGGGGGGAAGAAAGATATTATGTGTGAAGGACATTTTGTTTACAAGAGAAGGATACAGATGTAGCTGGAGGGGCTGTGGGGTTGATAAAGGTGGTGATCAGTTATTTTTCATGTGGGAAAAACTTAAATCTGCTTTTAGGCCAAGGAGAAGGAAACATGGACAAAGAGAGGAGGAGAAAGGAGAGAAGGAGGGAAGGAGGGAGGACAGGAAGAAAAATGAGACCCAAGGATTGGGGGTGGGTGGCAATGGGCATAGGAATGCTCAGAGGAAAAAAGGCAAGTATAGCTGTCATTCAGGAACATGAGAATTTGGGGCTTCAGAATCCCTCCTGAGGTAGGCAGAATAATGGGCCCCCAGAGATGTCTACACCCTCTTCAACTAGAACTTGTGGACATATTGTCTTAGATGGTAAAGGGAATTAAGTTTTCTAGTCTGCTACCCTTCAAATAGGGAGATGACCCTGAATTATCTGGGTGAGCCCAATGTAATCACAAGCATCCTTGTAAGTAGAAAAGGGAGGCCAAAGAGAAAACCAGAGATATGGTAGCCTGTGAAGGACTCAGTCCAGCATTGCAGGCTTAGAGATGGAGGAAGGGGGCCAGGAGCCAAGGGATGAAGGTGAAAAAGGCAAGGAAACAGATTCTCCCCTAGAGCCTCAGAAGGAGCATAGCCTGGTAAGACTCATTTTGATGTAACATCATTAATGTGTTAAGTCCCTAAGTTTATGCTCATTTGTTATAGTAGCCATAGGGAACCACTACATCTCCACTCACCTTTATTTCCTTCCAGGGTTCTCAGTTCAGTTCAGTGCAGTCACTCAGTCGTGTCCAACTCTTTGCGACCCTATGCACTGCAGCATGCCAGGCCTCCTTGTCCATCACCAACTCCCAGAGCTTGCTCAAACTCATGTCCATTGAGTTGGTGATACCATCCAACCATCTCATCCTCTGTCATCCCCTTCTCTTCCTGCCTTCAATCTTTCCCAACGTCAGGGTCTTTTCCAATGAGTCAGTTTTTCGCATGAAATGGCCAAAGTATTGGAGTTTCAGCTTCAGCATCAGTTCTTCCAATGAATATTCAGGACAGATTTCCTTTAGGATGGACTAGTTGGATCTCCTTGCAGTCCAAGGGACTCTCAAGAGTCTTCTCCAACACCACAGTTCAAAAGTATCAGTTCTTCAGCGCTTAGCTTTCTTTATAGTCCAACTCTCACATACATACATGACCACTGGAAAAACCATCGCCTTGACTAGATGGAAGACACCGGGGAATAATCAAGGATCACCAGCTGAATATGAGTGCAGGTTTATTAATTTGGGCAAACATTTAAACTCCCAGAATACAGGCTCCTGTTCAAATTCTATTGGAAAAATCTGGCTGAGGGTAGCAAGAAATCCATCCCACAAATATTTATTACACACAAAGTACTGTACTAGGTGCTAGGAATACAACAGACAAGAAACTAAACAAGGCTAAACATTAGTGGCACACAGGGAGGTCTCTAGTAACATGCAACAGGAATGAGGTAACTGCAGCACAAGTTTTCAGTCCTTAGTTTTGCTTCTTTGGAAAAGTCCTGTCCTAGTTCAGTGATTTTGCCAGCTGTATTATTGTCCCCTGAGGTGACCAAACAACACCTTAGGTCAGAATAGGAAAGGACTGGATTGTCTGGGCTTTTCTCCAAGAAGTGCTTAGGGAAGGACATGTGTGGGTAGGGAGAAGCTGTACAAGTTGTAGTTTTGACAAGTGTCAGGCAAACGAACGAGGGGCCAAAAGCATTTGGAATCTAGGTAAAAGCCATGGAGGTGGCTATGGGCCTAGAGGGCAGTGATGCTATGGAGGCAGTGCCACTCTGGGAGAAAGTATAGGTACTGATGGTCTGAATATCTGAAGATGGGCCTAGTCCCTGGGGATGCTGTAGCCCTGTCCTCGCTTCCCCATCCCTCACGCTATGATGCTATAGTGTGTTGTCAGGGCTGGTGGCCTGGCTGTCTCCCACAGAACTGTGAACTCTTTGAGGGGAGGGGCTGTTTATGTCCTTACTTCCCAGGTGCATGCATGTGTCAAGCAGAGAAATCACTGTTTCTCTGCTTCTGGGAGGGGTGGGGCAGAGAGACACACAGAGACTACAAGCCACTGTGTAAGAGACAGACAACCATGAAAGGGAGGCAAGGAGGGAGAAAGGAAGAGGGGAAAGGCTCATCCTCTTTACTTTTTTCTCTGTTGCTGCCAGCCCACCAAACCACCTCCTCCAGTATTCACCTTTTCATTCTTTCCACCCACCTCCTTGAAACACTGACAACTAAATGAAACTCATTTCAGAGATGACTTCAGCAAGCAGTCAGGGAGGGGAATCCCAGCAACAAATGGGGGATGTGGGAGCATAGACAGCTGCATTTAAGGTTCTGTGAGCCTTTGAGCCAGCCCTTGCTCTCTGGCTTCTGGAAAGGATGCTAACTTCTTAGAGACTCAATTAGGGCCTCAGATTCCCACTTTACAAGAGACCCAGAGAGCAAGTAGAAACAAGCCCAGGCAGCAGGGTCTCAGCAGAGACTCCCTGAAATCTTGGTACAGGGAGAACCCTGAGTTTGTCACATTCTATCAACCAAGAAAGTGAAACACATGTTTCTTTCCACATCAGAGAAAGGGATTCCCAGGGAAGAGAGAACTGGTTCTGGTTCTTTCCCAGGGCTTTGTCATAAGCAGCAGCCTTCATCCACTGCCTTGCCTCATCAGCTGAGTTCCCAGGAAAACATTACATTGAAGCTAATAACTGTTTCATTTTATGACATCTGCTCAATTTATTACAGTTATTCACATCTGAACATTTTTGATAGTACAGCTTTCCCCAATATAAACAGAATTTTTTCGCAGAATGAATACTTAAATTGTTTCTTCTAGGGTGTGTAAATCAGCAAATGAGATCAAGCCTACAACATTAATGATTCTTTTCTCATCAGCCTCTGTGGATCTCACAAGCAGAAGTTGTACTTTTCCCCCTGAGGTTTCAAGTTAAGAGAGTATTCAGAACCAGGGGTAAAGGACGTAGTGTGAAATCCAAAAAGAGTGGTGCAGTCTTGTCCAGGAGCTTTGTGGGAACATCTTCACCTTGTAATGATGTCCCCAGTCACTGGTATGTCAGGAATTCGGTGCTCCCTCCCAGGCTGCCCCCTGAAGCCATCTTTCAAGTGGACTTCATCTACTTGTCAATCATCTGAGGGAATGGCGGAAATAAGAATGGAGGAGAAGGTCTGGGAGGCTGGCAGCAGCAAAGCAAAAGATCAAGGAGGACAGGATGATCTGTTCTTCCCTCTCCCCTTTCAAGGCTGTCTAGATTTATCTCCTTTCTTCTTGTTGCAAAGATGCAACAAGACTAAACTTCAGCTGAGTTTCTCAAATTGTGATTCATTGTCCCGTGTCCCCTCCTTCTTGACTCTGAGATTAACAGGGGAAAGGATATTCTACATATAGGAAACAGCATGTGCAAGGTCCCAGAGGCTCGAGAGAGCAAGTAGCTCTTATAGAAGTTAGTAGTCAAGTGTGGCTCTAAAGGAGAGTACTGGGGGGTGGGGAGGGCAAAGAACAGAGTATGGGGGCACATGATAGAGATGTGTGTACAGAGATAAGTAGAAATCAATTGTGCAGAGTTGTATAGGCCAGCATGAGAACTTTGAACTTTATCTGAAGATCAATGGGGGTCCACTGAAGGACATTAAGTAGGAGAATAGCAGGGTAGGTGAGATACAGTAAGATCTTTTTCGACTGCTGCTGATAGAAGTGAATGGTGAGGAATAAGACTGGTAGCAGGGAGGCCATTTAGAAGGTCATTAAAATAATTCAAGCAATATATCATGTCCTGGACAAAGGTAATGAAAACGGGAAGTCCAGTTTCTCTAACACCACAGCCAAAGACCAATTAGGATAAAACTTTATGAAACAGACTTCACAGGATTTGGTTTGTGATTAAATATGGGGATGTGGAAGAGGAAGGGGTATATCTTGATAGGTTTCTAGCTTGGATGTCCAAATGGATGGCTGTGCCATTTGTTAATTATGGTTATGGTTTGGTCTTGAGAATGAGGGCCTTGATGAATTTAGTTTGGGGAAGTCCAATTAGAGATATTCAAGAGACAGATGCATAGAACAGTCTTATGGACTCTGAGGGAGAAGGTGAGGGTGGGACGTTCTGGGAGAATAGCATTGAAACATGTATATTATCATATGTGAAACAGAACACCATTCCAGGTTCGATGCATGAGACAAATGCTCAGGGCTGGGGCAATGGGATGACCTAGAGGGATGGGATGGGGAGGGAGGTGGGAGGGGGGTTCAGGATGGGGAACACATGTAAACCCAGGGCTGATTCATGTCAATGTATGACAAAAACCACTACAATATTGTAATTAGCCCCCAACTAAAATAAATAAATTTATTTAAAAAAAAAAGAAGTTGGATATTATAGATCTCAGGTTAGCTGAAAGACTTGAACCAGAAATGTATATTTGGGAATCATCACATACAGATTATAATTGAATTTAGCAACAAGGAAATCCTTGGTAATTTTAGAAATATCACCTTTAATAAAGTTGCAGGTAAGTTTTCAATGGGGTGGAGGAAAGTACACGGGATCCTATCTGATGAATTTTTAGAAACCACAAATTTTCACTGAAGCCACTCTACCTACTGGTGAGATTTTTCTCTAGCAGTCAGTTTTCATCAGGCTAGGTGAGTGAGGACAGTGGAAGAACAGCTTGTATAAATTGGATTTGACAATGACAGAGAAAAGGAGCTGAAAATGTTGACAAGAGAGCAGGAAGGTGAAGGAACTGAAGTTCTAAAAGAGTGTGAAAACCACACTCTTTTAGTATTTTCATAATAGATGAGTAAGTAAGCTATAACAACAGCAGTTGCAGCTAGAGAATTGAAGGTTTAAATTTAAGATATCATAGTGGATTAATTGTAAGTATAATCAGTGGAGCAGACAGCTGAAGTCCAGTGAAGGAGGAAGCCATTTCTGGTGAGGAAGACAAGGGTGTTGGATGGATCTTCATAGGGATATTTTAGTTACCCCAAAGAATACCAGATCTCAGAATACAGAGGAAGACTGTGAGCCTGGAGACATAATCTTCATGAAGAGAAGATTAAAGACATCAATGTTGAAGTGAGGAAAATAATTCAAGTCATTATTACGTTTTCTTTTCCTAGCCTTGGGCCTGACACAGAGTAACATCATGGGTGAACAAATGAATGAACTAATAATCTAAGGGAGTCTGAATCCTAGAAAAACATGGGACCCAGTCAAGGTGATTTCTGTTGCAGACACATGTTTAGGCTCAATAGGGTGAAGACAGAGGCTTCCCTAAATTCCCAAAGTCATTGTAAAAGAAGTAAATGGAGTCCCTAGGGATTCATTCCACATTAGCCTTGGAACTGGTCACTACTGTTCTGAATCCTACTCAAGAGATTTTTCTGCAAGCCTGCCATGGGAACATTGATGAGCCTAAGTCTATGGAGGCTGGACTCTGGAAAAAGATGGCGACATCTACTATACCACCCTGGACACTTCTACTCTCTCTGTGCACACACCATTTGGCCTGACTAGAGCTCAGGGCTTTGGAGTGCTTGCTCTTTGAGGATGCCTTAGAGAATCCTCTGAGGATGGAGCTGTCCCTCCATAGATCTCGTTACACAAGAATGTGGGGCCTCTTGCTCTGAGCAGGCTTTTAACACACCCGAAATCTTTGCTGCCGCATACATGGGTACTCCAAATTTGGAACATAAAGACTGCATTTCCTAGTAGGAGAGCCTTCTATTCACTGACTTCCTATTATTCTGATGTCACTTTGTATACGGGTTATAGATATAAATAATTGCAACAGAATTTTCAAGAGCAAACGTTATTGCTATAGATTGAAAACACAAAACAAAAATAATTATATTAGTGGGTTGAAATGATAATATTAGGCTATGTAATTTTTTTTTTCTGCTATGGTAACTGCAGAATGAAAAATAACAAATGCAATATTAAAGGTGATCATGAGGACTGGGCAAAGCAAAACTTAGTCATCATTGTGAAAAGCTCACTTCCCACTCTAACTGTCTTTGCCCCCCACACAGACTGAAAGCAAATGTCTGAAGTCAGTGTACCTTACACTGCAATGTGCCTGCAACTACCCTGAGGATCTTGGGAAAATGCAGATTTTGACTCAGAGAGTCTGGGCCAGACCTGAGATGCTGCATTTCCAACAAGTTCCCAAGTGCTGCTCCTGCTGCTGGTCCCTGGCTGCAGCTGGACTGGCAGAGACTGAGCAAGTCTCAGGCCAGACCCTAAATGGGCCAGGCCAGGGCAGCTGCCTAGTTCCCAGTAGGAAATGCCCAGGTGGGAGTGCCATCCCCAGGTGCCAGGTAAACTATGGTTACAATAATGATCACAGCTGAGGCTCAGAGCGGGGATTCCAGGGCTGATCTATAGCACCTAGATGTCTTTTCTTGTGGAGTTTGGACTAGAGAGGTAGGCGCCTGAGTCGCACCGGAGGAGAAGGGAATCACAGCTCCATTACTGGTAATATCTGAATGAGAGACCTTGGCTGAGATGAGCAGTCACCCTGGGTTGGCTGGCCCCTCATCCCAATTTTGCAGATGGGCCCACCCTGGCTGGTCAGTCCCCTAACTTCTCCTGAGTGTCAGGCCCCTTTCTGCTGGGCAGAGAGTAGATTATAAAAGCTGCACTGAGTCCTAAATCTGGGCTGCCCCTGAAACACAGCCCAGGGAGGAGGGAAGGAAATTATTTTCCATGCTTATCTTCCTCCCCCACTGCACACGTTCTCATACCCACACACTAACTAAGCAGCAGGCTTTCTCAGGGTAGGGATTTAATCTGCATTGTTCAGCATAGTAGTTACTGCTAGCATATTGCCCAATGCCTAGTAAATGCTCAAAAATACTTGGTGAATGAATGAACTTTCAGACAACTCTATGAGGTAGATATTATTTCATCCCCATCTTTCCAACGAGGAAACAGAGGCACAGAGTGGTGAGACAACATGCACAAATAACCTACCTTCTTTCAGTCAATGAAATATTAGATCACTTTGCCCTTTTCTCATAGGTTTCCAACTGCCACTGCCTGGAAATGTCCATTCAATCAATAATGCCCAGCATGCATTTTCCCTTCCTCCTTTCTAACAGAACCCTACATTTTGTTGATGAGACTATTCTTTCCACGTTGATTATATTGGGCATTGCGTGAACCTGACCCTTTTTAGCATCTGAGACACAATTGATCGGTTTGAGATAATCCATCCCCTTTGCCCATAACTAGTTCAGAAATGGGAATGAGAAATGAAAAATTGACTAACAGGTTCCAAGAGAGTTTTAGTTCATTCTGTTGGCATAATTTCCACCGGCAATGTTCTCCCCGCTTCTGAAAGCAAGAGAGAAAGCAAGCAACACCATTTGACGGTGTAATCTGTCACATAACCCAAGAGGAATAGCAATAGGATGAAGCCTATGGACAGTAGAGTGGAAAGAATTTGAGTTCCTGATGATATTAATAAACTACTGGATCAAGCAAATTTTGGAAGCTAGAATTCAAATGGGAAAATATTAATGGTGGATCTTAACAGAACTGAGTAAACGAAAGCTCTGTGTAGGTGAAAGAGACCTCTGAACTCAGGGAGACCTAATGACTAGAGGCAGCTATAGGTGAGAGTAGAAGAAAATCCATAAAGAGAATATTCAAAGTAAGAGTCAGGGAGCAGCCTTCAGTGATAATTTTTCAAAGCAGCTAATTATGTAATTTTCTTCAGTTAAAGTGTGAGTCTGTTCTGGGAGAGTTCCACAGGTATGTTCAAGGTGTTCAAGCGACACTGTTGTTCAGTCACTCAGTCATGTCTGACTGTTTGCAAACCCATGTACTTCAGCACGCCAGTCTTCCTTGTCCTTCAACATCTCCTAGAGCTTGCTCAAACTCATGTCCATTGAGTCCAATGCCATCTAACCATCTCATCCTCTGTCATCCCCTTCTCCTCCTGCCTTCAATCTTTCCCAGCATCAGGGTCTTTTCTAATGAGTCAGCTCTTTGCATCAGGTGGCCAAAGTATTGGAGTCTCAGCTTCAGCATCAGTCCTTCCAATGAATATTCAGGATTGATTTCCTTTAGGATTGGTTGGGGCTTCCCTGGTGGCTCACTGGTTAAGATTCTGCCTGCAATGCAGGAGACCTGGGTTCGATCCCTGGGTTGAGAAGGTCCCCTGGGGAAGGGAAAGGCTACCACTCCAGCATTCTGGCCTAGAAAATTCCACAGACTGTATAGTCCATGGGGTCACAAAGAGTTGGAAATGACTGAGTGACTTTCACACACACACACAGGATTGATTGGTTTGGTCTCCCTGCAGTCCAAGGGACTCTTAAAGAGTCTGCTCCAATACCACAATTCAAAAGTATCAATTTTTCAGTGCTCAGCCTTCTTTATGGCCCAACTCTCACATCCATACATGACTACTGGAAAACCATAGCTTTGATTATATGGACCTTTGTTGGCAAAGTAATGTCTCTGCTTTTTAATATGCTGTCTTGGTTTGCCATAGTTTTTCTTCCAAGGAGCAAGGGTCTTTTAGAGCTCCTTTAATGCTTTCTCCCAGAATCCTGAGTCAATGCACAGGGAATAGGAAATTTTACCTAAGATCTGTTAATACACACATATATTAATTATGATCAGTCAGTGTATATTGTAATCACTTGGATAGCTTTAAATACTGACAATAAACAGAGGTTATCTTTGGAAGAGTATTAACTGGGAGGGGCAAGGAGTTTTTCTGGAGTGCTAGAGATGGCCTATATCAGGGGTCAGAAATGCTCATTCATTTACATATTATCCTTCACTGCGTTTGTACTACAAGAGTTCAGTAGATGTGACAGACAGTGACTGGAACATAAAGTCAAAAACATTTGGCCCTTTATAGAAAAAGTTTTCCAACCTTTGGTCTATGTCTTTATCTGACTCACAATGTGTTGTATATGTATGTATATGACTCAGGTAAAGGTCTATTGAGCAGTACACTTACAATTTTTGTACTATACTGTGTGTAAATCAAATCCCTAAGAAAGAAAAGATTCAAGTGCTGGGGCACTGATGCCAAAATCTTGGTTCTCTGTGCACTGATGCCAAACAGCAATATGGAGACAGAGTTATGGAGAAGAAGGAAAGAGAGGGTTTGTTACTTTGACAGGCAAAGGGGGAACACAGTAGGCTAGTGCCTCAAGAACTGTGTCCCCCTTCCTGGTGAGTAGGGAAAGGTTATATAGTCAGGCAGAAGTAAGTGATAAGGATCAAGGCAGTAATAGTCATATTCTTTCTTCTGCAAAGTTTCAAAAGGGCAGAGTTTTTGACAAGATTAGGGTGTGTGCGGGGGGGTCTTAGGTGATCTATTCTCCTAATACCATGAGCTTCTCTGGTCTCTTTAATCTTGCCTCAGGTGGTTTTGTAGCTGCTCCTTCCTTGATTAGCAATTGTTCTGCCCTTTGGAACTCAGGAAGGTCATGGGGATTGGAATCTGCCTATAAGAAGTGAGGGACAAAAAGGCCTCTATACTCACAGGGCCCTGCTTGGCATCAATACCACTTCAAGATAGTCTTATTTAATTGGTCTATGGTACGGTATTAGGGTTTTTCAAAGCTCCCAAGGCAACTCTAATGAGCAAACAAGATTGAGAATAGGGCTAGATCCTTGTTCATATGAACAGATAAACAAAGATCACCAAATATGTAAGGATGAGCAACCTAACCTTTCAACCACTTAAATGAAAGACACCAAGTGCACACACTAGAGGTCTCTTCAAGAAAATTAGAGATACTAAGGGAACATTTCATGCAAAACTAGGCACAATAAAGGACAGAAATGGTATGGACCTAACAGAAGCAGAAGATATTAAGAAGAGGTGGCAAGAATACACAGAAGAACTATACAAAAAAGATCTTCATGACCCAGATAATGACAGTGATGTGATCACTCACCTAGAGCCAGACATTCTGGAATGTGAAGTCAAGTGGGCCTTAGGAAGCATCACTATGAACAAAGCCTGTGGAGGTGATGGAATTCCAGTTGAGCTATTTCAAATCCTAAAAGATGATGCTGTGAAAGTGCTGCAGTCAATATGCCAGCAAAATTGGAAAACTCAACAATGGCCACAGGACTGGAAAAGGTCAGTTTTCATTCCAATCCCAAAGAAAAGCAATGCCAAAGAATGTTCAAACTACCACACAATTGCACTCATCTCACATGCTAGCAAAGTAATGCTCAAAATTCTCCAAGCCAGGATTCAACAGTATATGAACTGTGAAATTCCAGATGTTCAAGCTGGATTTAGAAAAGGCAGAGGAACCAGAGATCAAATTGCCAACATCCATTGGATCATCAGAAAAGCAAGAGAGTTCCAGAAAAACATCTACTTCTACTTTATTGACTATGCTAAATCTTTGACTGTGTGGATCACTACAAACTGTGGAAAATTCTTAAAGAGACAGGAATACCAGACCACCTGACCTGCCTCTTGAGAAATCTATATGCAGGTCAAGAAGCAAGAGTTAGAACTGGACATGGAACAAAAGATTGGTTCCAAATCAGGAAAGGAATACGTCACGGCTGTATATTGTCACCCTGCTTATTTAACTTATATGCAGAATACATCGTGTGAAATGCTGGGCTGGATGAAACACAAGCTGGAGTCAAGATTGATGGGAGAAATATTAATAACCTCAGATATGCAGATGACACCACCCTTATGGCAGAAAGCGAAGAAGAAATAAAAAGCCTCTTGATGAAAGTGAAAGAGGAGAGTGAAAAAGTTGGCTTAAAACTCAACATTAAGAAAACTAAGATCATGGCATCCGGTCCCATCACTTCATGGCAGATAGATGGGGAAACAGTGGAAACAGTGGCTGACTCTATTTTCTTGGGCTCCAAAAGCACTGCAGATGGTGACTGCAGCCATGAACTTAAAAGACGCTTTCTCCTTGGAAGAAAAGCTATGACCAACCTAGACTGCATATTAAAAATCAGAAGCATTACTTTGCTGACAAAGGGCCATCTAGTCAAATCTATGGTCTTTCCAGTAGTCATGTATGGATGTGAGATTTGGACTATAAAGAAAGCTGAGTGCCAAAGAATTGATGCTTTTGAACTGTGGTGTTGGAGAAGATTGTTGAGAGTCCCTTGAACTGCAAGGAGATCCAACCAGTCCATCCTAAAGGAGATCAGTCTTGGGTGTTCATTGGAAAGAGTGATGTTGAAGGTGAAACTCCTATAGTTTGGCCACTTCATGCGAAGAGCTGACAAACCATCTCATCCTCTGTCATCCTCTTCTCCTGCCTTCATTCTTTCCCAGCATCAGGGTCTTTTCCAATGAGTTGGCTGTTTTCATCATGTGGCCAAACTATTGGAGCTTCAGCTTCAGCATCAGTCCTTCTAATGAATATTCAGGGTTCATTTCCTTTAGGATTGACTGGTTTGATCTCCTTGCAGTCCAAAGGACTCTCAAGAGTCTTCTCCAACACCACAGTTCAAAAGCATCAATTCTTTGGTGCTCAGCTTTCTTTATGGTCCAACTCTCACATCCATACATGAGCACTGGAAAAACCACAGCTTTGACTAGTAGCAAACTATGGTTTGCTACTTTGTTGGCAAAGTAATGTCTCTGCTTTTCAATATGCTCTCTAGGTTTGTCATAGCTTTTCTTCCAAGGAACAAGAGTCTTTTAATTTTGGCTGCAGTCATGAATGATTAAGTAGCAGAAAGATAATACATGTGTCATAAAATAGTGAATTGGAAGATTGATTAATGACATCCTCCTCAGATAATGTGCCAAAGAAAAGCATAGGAAGATTATTGGAGAGAAGTTAGGAGACTTAGAGGACAGATCTAAAAGAGTAAAGTGAAAGTCTCTCAGTCATGTCTGACTCTTTGTGACCTCATGGACTCTACAGTCCATGGGATTCTCCAGGCCAGAATACTGGAGTTGGTAGCCTTTCCCTTCTCCAGGGGATCTTCCCAACCCAGGGATTGAACTCAGGTCTTCCGAATTGCAGGCAGATTCTTTACCAGCTGAGCCACAAAAGTCTATATAATAGGAGTCCCAGATGTAAGTAACACAGAGAAAGAAATAATAGTGAAACAAATAATAGTGAACTAAAATGTCTCTGTATTAGTGAAAAGTGAAAACTTGAGTCTTAAGATTGAAAGTGTTCACCTAATTAGTGCTGATCTGAGGGAAATAGATCTGTTTGAGAAGGGAAATGGGAAAGGTGTAGTTAACAAAATTGGAATGTTATATTGGTAGATCATGAGAGAAACAGAGGTGAGCTATAATGTGACCAAGACAAGTCAGGAACACAATTGGAGTTCAACTTGAGTGTCCAAGCAAAACTTAATTATGCAGGTATGATTACCAGGTGTCCCAATTTTAGGCTCCTATATGTAAATTATATTGCAGTAAGAAGAGCCATGTATAAGTAAAATAACCAGTAATCGGGGAAGGAATCATGATCTATCTAGTTTCCACTTAAAGGAAGGCCAGGGGAAGAGGTTTGGAGGGAACTGTGCAGTGGAGAGAGGATAAAACCATATGGATATATTCTTGGACTAAATGAAAGGATTTACTGGGCCTGTCTGGGCCTCTAGAGAAAATAGCTCATGTTTCTGCACAATTAGGGCTTGCTGAGCAAATCTTACTGAAACTTGGGACCTGGGATAAAAGGGCAAGCCTGGGAAGGTAATTTACAACTATATAGTGAGAGGACTCCAGACAGATTTATGACTAGAAGTATGTGCCACATTTCATTCCACGATTGTAAAGCTGGAGACAATGGTCTTTATCTTTCCCCTAGAAAGATTTATTTACATTCCAAAAGGTTAGAGTAAGACCACCAGATCCTTCCGAAGGAGCAAAGATTTTCCTCCTTCCTTTCAACAGGGACAGCCACTCCCCTTCTATATAAATGCTCAGAATCACTTCTTCCGCATTTATTTTTGGCAATATAAATTTTGTTTGTGTAGGGTGACATCCAACTCACATCTTGTTGTCCAAAATATGAGAAATTCAGGTATGGGGAACTACAGAAGTGTTATTTTCTTGAAAGGAAATAATGATGAATCTACGCTGCTCCAGAAATCTCATATGTGCTCTCAGGATAATATTAATAAATAGGAATATTAAAAACAGCCTGCAAACTCTGGACTTTTTTTTTTTTACCTCTCATTAACATGGTTAGAGTAGGTATAAGCAGATTATATGTTTGTGCATCCATATTATGTCATGTTTTCTATCAGCTGCATTACTACACAGGAGGAAATCCCAGAGATAGAAGATGGGAGATTTCATGCTTCTCATACTGTCTATGGATTGCCTTGGATAAAAAACAAACAAACAAAAAAACCCCAAAACCCCCAAAAAACTGTGGCACCTTGCTGCCTTGATTGCTTAACATGTTCCCAACTGCCATTAAGGAGAATCATGCTTACTCAAAGAGTCAGAATGGATAGAATAGCCAACCTGAAGAGCAAAAGACAGCCAAAAAGGTGAAGAGTATTAAAGAAAAGACAAAAAAAACAAATTGCATTAGTCAGACTAGGCTCTGTTATGCTGTGGGAGTAAACTATCTCAAATTACAGAGCTCAACTCAACAAAGGTTTATTTCCTTTTCAACTCTGTGTCCACCGTAGGTCAACAAAGGGATCCTGTTTATTATCATCAGGAACCGAGGCTGACTTCATCACAATACCTACTTCCATGAGCACAAAATAGGGTAAAAGAATGTGGGAAATTGCACATTGACAATTTAAACTTGTCTTTGGGCAAAACATATAACTTTGGTTCACATTTCTCAGGTAAAGCAAATCACGATGGCCTTATCGAACTTCAAGGGCTGGGGAAGAGTGATCCTACTGTGTGCTTGAGAAGAGAATAAAAACACTGGGTAGATGGCACTAATCACCACCCCAGCCTTCCTTTCTTGTCACGAATATTTTGTCTACTTCTTTTTTCTTCATGCAGAACACATTTACCCCCTCCTCCTGGGAGGAATCAAGAAGACTCATTCAATCACTTTTTCACTTCCCATATCTAGGACCTCTAAATGGTGTTTGGAAGTTTCTTTATCTATTCTGGAAGTGTCACCTCTTAGTCCAGAAGACTAGGAACTAAACAACAAAAAAAAGTAATTTGCCCCCTCATATCCAGTATTGGCTTCCCAGGTGGTTCAGTGGTAAAGAAACTGCCTGCAGGAGACACGAGTTCGATCCCTGGGTCAGGAAGATCCCCTGGAGGAAGTCATGTCAACCCATTCCAGTATTCTTGCCTAGAGAATGCCATGGACATGGTGGCTACAGTTCACAGGGTCACAAAGGGTTGGACACAACTGAGCGACTGAGAGGTGCACTCACGCATGCATACAATATTCCTGGAAAGACAATCACAAAAACAATCCCTTCTAGAGAGATCAGGAATCATAACACTGCCACTGGTTAATAGCAATGCTTAAATTCTACTAGACATAGGCAGAAAGAGTGCTCCACCCAGAGAGTGAGAATGTTCCTTGGTAAGCCTTGATTCTGCTCCCTGGGAAGGGGCATGCCTGGTCAGTTTTTCACTATGGACCTTGATTTTGCCCTCAGAGGGTGTCTTTCTTTTGTCATCCTCCTTAACCACATCTGGATTGAGTATCAGAAAATATTTACTCCTTGGGGGCTGAAAAACTCATAGCCTGCTTCCTCTTTATAGTAGATTTGGAGCCCAAGGGTCATTTTAAATTTTAAACAGTCACAGTAATTTTGTTCAGGCTTCGTAGCTATTTAGTTTGACTCAGCTCCAAATGTCAATAACCATACTCACAATTCATTACTAAACACATCTTGCATATATACTATATTTGCTTTCTCAGGCTCATGTTTCCTGCAACCTTAACTGTTAATATCTTGAGCTTATCAGACTTTTAAGAGAGAACTGGACCCTCAGTTTATTTTCCCTGAACTATTCTTTTCAAAAGAAAATATTTACTGTGGCAACAGTTCTAATTTGTCTGTCCTTTGAAACACCACAGTCCATTCAGAGATTTTTACAGTAGTCAAATGACCATCCCCTTGATTTAGTCCCATTATAAGGGCTGCAAGGAGATCCAACCAGTCCATCCTAAAGGAAATCAGTCCTGAATATTCATTGGAAGTACTGATGCTGAAGCTGAAACTCCAATACTTTGGCCACCTGATGTGAAGAACTGACTCATTTGAAAAGACCCTGATGCTGGGAAAGATTGAAGGCGGGAGGAGAAGGGGATGACAGAGGATGAGATGGTTGGATGGTATCACAGACTCAATGAACATGAGTTGCGTAAACTCCGGAAGTTGGTGATAGACCGGGAGGCCTGGTGTGCTGCAGTCCATGGGGTCGCAAAGAGCCCGTACACGACTGAGTGACTGAACTGAACTGAACTGAAGGCTGTTTTAAGAAGCCATTGTCAACAAAAAACCTCCTTGCCTTTATCTTTTACTCATCGAGGCTAAGAAGCAATTGTCTCTTCCAGTTTTACCAGTCCTCACATTTCTGGACTCTCTATTTCCTTTTATCACTGCCTGCAAACCAGCCAATTCTTTTCTGACTTCAGAACTTTTTTAATAACTTGTCAAATGTGGACAACAGTGACTAACACATAGTGCCAGCATTCTCTAGTCCAATCTCTTCTCCTAGAGCTAAACATTCATTAGTTAAATTGTCTGCCTTACAAATTAATGCAGGCAAAAGTTTCAGTAAATATTGCACCACTACAAAACATGGATCACCATTCGTCCAACCCTTGATAACAGTTTATTTGGTATCCATCATCTGGTAATTCAACCAAAGCTATTGATATTATATTATTATTATTATTAATTTTATTGTTTGTTATGGCAATAACCTCCTGTTTCAGTCTGGATAGACTAGTTTATGCTCTAATAATAAACAATCTAAAAATATCAGTGGCTTGAAACACCAAAACATTTCTTTGTCATACTGCCTATTCAATGTTGGGCAGCAGGAGGGCTTTGCTCATTGTAGTTACTCGAGACTCGACTTACAGAAGCTTTAGATCAATGTGGGTTTCCACATTCACTATTACAGAGGAAAGAAAATGTTACAAATTGTGTACTGTTATTAAAGCTTTCATGGAAGTGATATGTCATGTCTTCTCAAATCTTACTAGCTAATACATGTCACAAAGCCACAAGTAACTTTAAGAAGTGTGGGAAGTACAATGTGCCCAGAAGAAGAACTGGAAATATTTGGAAAACAGCACTAATGACTTATCACAAGAAATCTAGACACATCCCAGATCGTTTTTCAAATTCTGTAGATACAGAGAAGTGCTGTGATTTTCTACAGAGAAAGAAGTTACCTATAAAAAATGTGAACCTGACTTATATCAGATCTCCCATTAGCAATGCAGGATGTTTAAATTATCAATAAACTATGATGGCAAAATAAAGACCTTCTCAGCCACACAAAGACTCAGAAAACTAACAAAACATGCCATACCACTGAAATAATTATTCTGAGACATACTCTGGCAAAAGGAAAACAGAATCCAAGCAAAAAGAAAGCAAATATAAGAAACAGTGGTGAACAAAAAGTAAAACTTTCAGTTTACAGTAAATAGCTCTTGATAATAAGGCTACAAAATTAACACAATTTTAAATGTAATGGCCTATAAAAAAGCACTGACATACTATTGAAAATAATGATTTGAAATAAAAATTCAGTCGAATAGTGTGGTAGAGGCAGAAAATAAAAGCTTACTAAAAGTCTTGTTTGGGAGAGAAGCTAAATCTTTGTCAACAGGAGGTTGAAAGTTTAAAATGTATTTGCTAGAAGTTTGAAAGTAACAACTTGCAGAAGGAAAAAAATCAGAGCCCAACTAAAATAAATAAATTTATTAAAAAAACAAAAAACAAAAAACAAAACAGTTGATTATGGTAGAGCAGAGAAATACAATGCTATCCATCTAGCAAAAGTGAGAGAATAAGAAAGTGGAGAAAGAAATCACAAGGAAATCAAGATAAACATAAAAACTAAAGCCTTGTATCCAAACCTACATCATGGGAGTTCCACTTCTTCCACTGGCAATGGGAAGAGTTCCATGGATCCACTCCCAGTGAAATATGTCACCATTATTTTTTAAACAATCATATAAAATATCTGGAAATTGTCCTAAGGGAATATGCAAATTAAGAAGCACTTTTAAAAAAAGTTTACTGACATTTGGTAAGAACAGTGAGAGTCTATGGTATTTGAACCATGGCCCACTTCCTTCCTCCTCCATTCCAGCCCAGTGTTAAAGAAACTCCACCCCAGGTGGATACAGCCAAGAACATAGAGTTCCTTCTCCCTCCAGCTCCCAGTCAAGGGCTTTGGGTATCTTCCTGGGAACCGTGGGAATCAGCATTTCTCATCCCATCCCAAGCTACTTGTTCCAAAGGCTAAGTTTCAGGAAAGTAAGGCTGAGAGATGTGGAGAATCCCTTCTTTCAGCTAACCCCTCACTTGTGGGACAGAGTCCCTCCCTTAGGAACAGTGCACTGAGAATACTGGAACCGTGCTTTTCCTCACCCTGGCAGAGTTACCATGCCAGGAGTGGCAAGCCATAAAAGACCTGAGGCAACTGATCACTTCCGCTCCATGCCAAGCATCCCACTACTAAAGCAGTGCTTCCGGCTCCAGAGCCATGGCTCAGAGATTTTGACCAGGAAGATACAATCCATAAGAACAAATATCTCTGAAAACTGCCTATAGGAACGGACTTCATTTTGATATGGACCAGGGTTCTTGGCCTTCCCCAATCAATAGAAATTGACTAGAGGCCAGGCAAGAAATTCAGGCAAGGCTTTACTGGGGCTCCAGCTGAAACAGAGGGAGCAAAAACAAGTAACAGTTTCCCTTGCTTGCTCACTGAGGCAGAGCAAGCTTCTTCCTTATATGTGGTGAGGGTAGGGGTGTGTCCAGGGGTCAGACTGGAGGGCTGACACTTGGTAACAGTGAGAGTCTATGGTATTTGAACCATGACCCACTTCCTTCCTCTTCCATCCCAGCACAGTGTTAAAGAAACTCCACTCCAGGTGGATACAGGGGTGGCTTAGGTGGTTTGCCCTCCCCTTTCTGGTATTGAGTGCAGGGGTCATGTGTAGTACCGTGCTTTTGCTCCTGACACTCTGCTTTTGCTTCAGGCTATTCAGAAATGACAGTTGGTTTTTTTTTTTTTTTGTCTTTTTGTATCTTGTGGTCCAGAATTTGCCCCAACTGCGCATGCACACAGTTGTTTTAATTCCCATAAATTTCTTTGCATTTTATAGCTTGAGGAGAGGCATATCCAGGTGTAAGCTTTGCAGCAACACAGGAAAGGGTCCCAGGTCTCAGACCTGTCTTAATAATATTATAGAAGCCTTTTTCCTGTCCCTTCCCTCTACATCAACATGTCTCCTTTATAACAACAGTAGATTATAGCTGAAAGAACTGCAAGACACGAATCTATTTGAGATGCAGTTCCTAGGGAAACCCAAGAACAACAGAAGAGGGAAACAAAGGGTGTAGATGAATTTTAAACCCCTGACACCAAAAGGTGCGATGCTAGCTGACATAAATCCTCACACTATTAAGGCCAATTTACTTCAGTTCCTATTGTCTAACATGTCTGGCTTTTCAACAAAGAAAATTACATGGCATGCTAAAGGGCAAGAAAAAATACAGTCTGAAGAGAAAAAGCAAGCCTCAGAAACAGACTCAGATATGACAAAGATGTTAAAAGTATCAGACAAGGAATTTAAAATAATTATGGCTTATATGTCAAGGGCTATAATTGAAAAAGGGGACAATATTCAAGACAGATAGGTAAGCAGATGTAAGCTGTGATATGGGAACTCTAAGAAAGAGTCAAAAGGAAATGCTAGGAAAAAACATAAATTAATGTAAACTAAGAAGGCTTTTGGAGAACTCATCAGCAAACTAGACATAGCTGAGGAAGGAATCAGCAAGTTTAAAAATGTCAACAGAAATCCCCTAAATTGAAATTTTATTGAAATTCTAAATGGAAATGAAAAAAAAAAGAATGCAAAACCAAATGAAACAGAATATCCAAGAACGGTGGGACAGTTTCAGAAGGTGTAATATTTAAGTAACTGGAATATCAGAAGAAGGAGAAGAAAGAGAATTTAATTTGTAAATTAAACAGTATGCATCCCTATATCTCTGGGTCAGGGAATAAGCTCCAATATAAATGTTTTAATATTTTAAATAAGATACAAATGGTAATAATAAAAAAATTGTGGAATATAGAAAAAACAGTGCTTAGGGATAAATTTATACCACTAACTGTATTAGAAAAATAAGTTCTAAAATCAAAACCTAACATTACAACTTGAGTCTAGAGAAAGAAGAGCAAATTAAGTTGAAGGCAAGCAGAAGAAAAGAAATAAGAATTTCTGCAAAAATCAGTGAAATTAAAAACAGGAAAACAATATAGAAAATCAGTGAAACCAAAAGTAGTTATTTGAAAAGATCAACAAATTGATCATCTTCTAGCAAGGCTACAAAACAAAAATTAGATGACGCAGATGACCAATATAAAGAAATGAAGGAGTATTATGACAGCTCTATGTCCACAAATTTAATACATTGGATAAAATTATCTTAAGTGACGTAATCTATAAAAATTTACACAAGGATAAAAAGGTAATCTGAATAAATCTATATCTACTAAGTAAACTAAATCAGTAATTAATATTCCTCAAAAGAGAAATCACTAGGCCCAGATGGTTTCACTGGCGAATTCTACCAAACATCTAAAGAAGAATTAACAACAATCCTCCACAGGGTCTTCCAAAAAATAAAGCAGAAGGAATACTCCTAACTTATTCTGTGAGACCATTACCCTAACACCAAAACCAGTAAAAGATATTACAAGAAAGGAAAACTACAGACCCATAACTCTCATGAACATAGATCCAATGATCTTCAATAAAATATAAGCAAATCAAATTCAACATGTATAAGAATAACTATACACCATGACCAAGTGAGATTTATTCCAGGTACACAAGTCTGGCTTAACATTAAAAGACCAATTAATGAAATTTATGACATCAACAAGCAAAAGAAAAAATATCATATTATCATATCAATTGATACAAAGAAAGCATTTGATAAAATCCAACACAGATGCATGATAAAAAAAAAGTCTCAGTAAACTAGGAATAGAAGGAAATTTCCTCAATGCTTGCCACCTATGGTCAGGAAAAAGGCAAGGATGTCTCCTCTGAGGCCTCCTGTTCAACACTGTACTGGAAGTTCTAGCTAGTGAAATAAGAAAAGGAAAGAATAAGACATATAACTGGGGAAGGAAAAATTTTGTCTCCCTTTGTTCACTGAAGAAATTTTTGTCTGCATACAATAAAAAGAACGAGGGCTCTTTGGAGAAATGACTGATTCTAGAAATAAGGCAGTAAATATACAAAATGAGCTTGGGTTATCTTGTAGTGTCAGTAAGTTCTGAAGAACTTGTTAAGGGACACCACAAACGTTGCATTCAACAAAAGCCATACTGTTGGAAACTAAACAAAACACAAATTCTGTTTTTTTTTTCCCCAAAAATTTAATTGCAAGGAAAAAGAGGTAACAGGGGAAGAAATTACAGATTTAAAAAAGACTTGAGACATAAAAAACAATTATAGTGATTAGATCCTATTTGGACACTGATTCAAAGAAACTAATTTTTTTAAGTATGTCTGCCAGGCAAACATGAAAAATACCTGGCATTTGAAGATTACTTATTTAAATTTTTGAAAAGAATTAGATTTACATATCATAAAAGAATCTATATTTTAGGAAGACAGGAAATATTTGACATGGATATGAACTTGGGCAAACTTTAGGAGATGGTGAGGGACAGGGAAGTCTGGCATGCTGCAGTCCACGGGGTTGCAAACAGCTGGACATGACTGGGTGACTGAATAACATGAAATATTTAGAAATAAAATAGTATGATGTTTTGAATATGCTTCAAATTATTCCAGTAGCAAGAAATGGGAGAAGGTGAAGGTATAACTGGAACCAGATTGTGTTGAAGTGTGTTAATGCTGAGTGTCAGGTATACTGGGTTCATTATATTATATAACAAAGAGAAACGGATTCTTTTTATTGTGTGTATGTTTGATAATTTCTGTAATAAAAAATTATTATAAATATCATGCTATTAAAGTTGAAATCCTAAGTGAAATTGACCACCTAAAAGTTTAATCAAACAATACAAACTGAAACTGTATTCAAAACTCAAGCCACCATCACATGTTCCAAAACAAGGCAGTTTTGGAAGCCAGTTTTACCAAATTGTCAGGGAGAAACACATTATCACCTTATGTAAACTCCTCCAAAGCATACAAAAACAGTCAATTATTCAACACATTTTGCCAGGTTATTGCTCCTCAATTCAAAAACCAGATAAGAACATCCCATGAAAAGAACACTTTAAGCCATGCTCACTCACATAGCAGCAAATATTCTAAATAATTTAATAGCATATTAAACATAGCAATGAATTAAATGAACAAATGGGCTGTGTCTGAGGAATAAAAATATGATTTAACATTAGAAAATACTTTCAATTATAATTCCCTGTACAAATTAGAGGAGAAAAAATACTTGATCACATCAATGGGTATATTAAAAAGCTTTTGAAAGAAATTCAACAGAAGTTTGTGGTTAAAAAAAGAGTAAGTTAACATTAGAATAGAACTTCAATTTCCTAAAGTCTATTGCAAACACACTTATATGTAAAATATTAGAATTTCCATTAAAGCCAGGGCCAGACAACACTAAAATGAATGCTCTCTCCTCTACTGTTCAAAATTGCACTGGGACACATAGAGCAATGAATATTGAAATAAATAAGAGGTATGAATATTGAAAAGAAAGATAATATTTGGTGACAATATTATTATCTGTAAAATACGTGGCGTATTTGAATGATTGAGAGACTTCAGGAAAATATATATGGAAAATCATTATAGCAAAATCAAGAACCTTGCCATATAAAAGCAATAACTAATTAGAACATGAAATAGAAAATACCTCATTCACAATGGCAAGAAAGTCAAGAAAATTACCTAAAAAGAATCCTAACAGACATGTACGAGACATTAATTGAGGCAAATATAAAAGCTTTCTGATAGATTCAGCTAAAAGTCCCAAATAAATAAAGCAGTAAAACATATTCATTAATGAGGAACAGCATTATTACAAAGATATGCTGCTGCTGCTGCTGCTGCTAAGTCACTTCAGTCATGTCCGACTCTGTGCGACCCCATAGACGGCAGCCCACGAGGCTCCGCCGTCCCTGGGATTCTCCAGGCAAGAACAATGGAGTGGGTTGCCATTTCCTTCTCCAATGCATGAAAGTGAAGTCACTCAGTCGTGTCTGACTCTGAGCGACCCCATGACTGCAGCCTACCAGGCTCCTCCATCCATGGGATTTTCCAGGCAAGAGCACTGGAGTGGGTTGCCATTGCCTTCTCCGACAAAGATATGAACTCTCCTTAAATTATTTATAGATTTAGTGCCTTAGCTGTAAATGCCAAGATGACCATCAGGTTCAGACCACTGACTTCCACTCCCCAAATCAACTCTCAATAACTATAGAAAGGAGAGGAGGGTGGGGGGGAAATCAACAACAAAAGCTAAACAACAAAACACAAGAAATCCCTAGGGAAGACTGATGACTGTGGGGAGCTGGTTGTTGTGTTTGGTGGGGTGGTGGACAGTGGGGAAGTTGTGGAAGGGCTGTAGGCCACAGATGGAAGGATGGGTAAGGAGAAGAAGATTTTAAATTTCTGACCTATTTCATTGCACAAACCAGAGGCAGGCCCTCTAACCACAGATACCAGTAGCTCTTGGATAGTAACAGAACAGCTGAAAAGATGAGATGACTGAGGTTGTAGGACCCCAAAGCCTGTGCTAATGACCACCTGAAACCATTTTAGTGTGTTACAATAAAAAACAAACAGAGACTAGCCTTGAAAAACTTCCTGAGCAGACAAAACCAATTTAGCCATATACAAACAAAGCTTAATTTAGGTTTTATTGCAAGGCTAACTTGATCTGGGTCATTTCTTGCTTATGCCTCTGGAAATCATCAGCAAAACTTCAGTTGTTTCCCCAAATTGATATGAGGTAATCACTAACCAATTCCCTGTCATTTAAGAAATTCAAATATTATAACCAACCACTGTGAAGAATAGTCACTGCCTTCCCACAATATCAGCAGCTTTAAAATGATATATCCCTGACCTCATTCCATGTTTGGTTTCCAACTGTCCTTTTGGCATGGGCAGAATAAACTATTACTAATTGCTACTTTTGCAATTCATTGTTTCTACTCCTGTTACTTCTGAACTTTTGACAAGAGACTGAGGACTGGCCTTTCCAAAATAATTTTTAACAGAAGATAAAGAATGGACTGGAGATATTATAGAATAGGAGCTATTAAAGCGATCCACACACAGTAAGTGTAGGTATTCTTTCATGAAATTTTATATGTATTCTAAATATACACTTGGTAGAGATGTATAATATATTTTTTGCTAGGAATGAGGGTTAAGAAAATGAAAATCAGTGCTCTGAACTATGAAATGTTAGATAATTTCAAATGAGCAGGACCTCTCCAAATGCTGCTGCTCAGCCTCTTCTGTGCAGAAAATCAATCTTTTAGAACAAAATGTTTCTGAAGTTTGGCTGGCTGGTCAAGAGACTCCATTGAAAAGGTTGCTTTTTCTCTGACTCTCCCCCATGCTCATGGGCACTGCAGCTCCCTATCTAGAAACTAGTTCATGGTGCAGAATCATTCTCTGCGAGGGACGCAGCTGGACAAATGCTCGGAGCTGACAGTGAGGAGCCTCTCCCAGCCAGGATTTCATCAAGGACCCAGGACCTCAGAAGTAAGGACTGAGCCGGGAGCATCCTCCCAGTAGGTCCAGATAATCCAGCTATACTCCTGATAACAGCTGTGGGAGATCCCTGGCAGAGCTGTCAGACTGTGAGCCTTACTCAATCTGCCCTGGGGGTCTTCAGAGAGGTGAGAGCCTTGGCTGGGAGGGGACAGGCTGAGGTCACAAGAGGGAAGAGTCTCAGGCCCTGTCACAAATCAAGGTGAGGATATTGAAGGAGCAATGAAGGAATCCCAGACTAGAAGAGAGGAGTCCTAGCTTTACCTTGTCCCTGCAGTCAGCCCCCATAGGCGCCAAGTCAGAGAGTCGTGGAAGCCTCTGACTTCCTTCTGGGGAAGCAGAAAATGAACACCTCAGGGAAGTGAGGCTTGGATAGAGGGATGTGTCTTCATATCAGCAAAGGAAGGAGTTCCAGAACCTGCCAGGAGTCAAGTCAAGGACCCTGAGGAAGGACTGGAGGCACCTTGAACCTCAGAACAGAGGTCAGCTCCATCCTGCCCCTGCTATCAGTGTAGGGAGGCCCCAAGAAGCTGTAGCCTGATACGGCGGCCTCTGTCTTCTGCTGGGTTAAATGGTCTAAAGGAGGGAAAGACATCAAGCTGGCAGGGCTGGACTCAGGTAAGCAGAGGCGAGGACCCAGGAACTGTCAGTATTCAAGGTGAGGACCCTGAGGGAGGACTGATGAAACACTAGACTCCAGGACAGAGGGGATCCCCCAACAGATCCGGTGCTGTCAGCCCAGGCATCTGACTGGATTTAGTATTACATTACTTTGCCTTGGGATACTGAAATAGGGTTGGTTTGGTCTTGGGTGTGCATCCTTCAGTCAGCAGATGGAGGAGTCCCAGGCCTTGACAGACATGAAGGTAAGTAAGGACCTGAAGGAGGACCCTGAGGGGACCGTGGACCCCAGACAGAGGAGATCTGAGAGAAGCCCATCCCTGTTGTCGGCCCTGGGCAGCCCTGGAGTAGGTTGAGCCCAATAGGCGTGGTCTGACTTCCTGATATCTGGGTGTCAGATTAAGGACCTGACAGGGGGCGGGCTTCCTAACATCCAATCTCAGACGGGACTTGGTACAGGGGGCGGACTTCCTGACATCTGGGGCTAGGAGGGACTAGGAACTGGTATAAGAGGCGGCACTTCAGTTGGGTCGAGGAGAGAATCCCGGGTCCTGCCTGGAGACAAGGTAAGGACCTGACGGAGGACTGAGGGGACACCGAGGGAGGGTTGACGGAACCCCACAGATCCCTGCCCATGTCGTCGACCCTGGGAGACCGTAGGGTGAGAAGAGCACACTAGGCCTGTCTGACTTCCTGACATCCGGGTCTCAGAGAGACTGGGGCCCTGGTGTGAGGATCCGGGCCTCAGATGCGGGGAGGACAGAGTCCAGGTCCTACCAGGAGTCAAAGTGAGGACCCCAGATTCCTGCCCCTGCTGTCAGCCCTGGGAGGACCCTAGGGGGGTTAGACCACTGAGGGAGGACTAAGGGGAGCTGGACCCCAGAACAGAGAGGACCCTGTAGTCCCCAGGCAGGACGGCCACATGCAGCATTTCCTGACATCCGGGTCTCAGAGAGACGGGGGTCCTTGTGAAAGCTGCGGAGTCTCAAAATGGCAGACGGGACAACCCCAGTCCTGCCTGGAGTCTGCGTTTCATGTGAGGAAGGACTGAGGTGGTTATACCACAATAGGGAGGCAGGGATCCTGGCCCTTGTGGGGGCTCTTGGAGGCCCTAGATCTGGGTGAGCAGGGGTGACCTCTGGCTTAGGGTCTCGGGAGGTAAGGTTTTTGGCAGAGGGCGGAGGCTTCAGATCCACAGAGGGTGGACTCCCTGGACCCCGAGGGAGGACTGAACAGACTCCCTCCCCTGTGGTCAGTGCGGGGAGGGCAGGCGGGACGTGAGGAGGAGCTGAGGACCGAGCATCTCCCCAGCCTAGGACCTGTGGGAACCCCTGGGCAGGTGCGGCCACATGTGGGGCCCCTCAGCGCTTTCTGTTCAAACTTGGGTCTTGTTCTGAGTTTCCCTGCAGGCCCCCAAAGGGGAAGGTCCAGGCCATGCTAGGGGAAAAGTGGGCACTACAAGGGAACCCCAGTGGGACCCCACTGCACAACTGGGGAGACCTCAGAATTCACCCTTCGAACCATCACAGAAGGCCCAGGGCTGTGCCACGGTCTACCCCCGAGGTGTCCCCTCCATTTCTCTCACAGGAGCTCCAGGAACCAGGAGGCGAAGGCGGAGGTCTGAGGCCGGTGTTCCGAGGTCAGAGAGTGGAGGAGGTCCAGGCAGAGCCAGGAGTCAAGGTGAGGAGGGTGCCCTGAGTGTGCACCAGAGGCCCCCTATCCCAGAACAGAGGGGCACCCACAAGGGTCAAATCCCCCCACTGTGTGAGCCCCGGAACCTCGGAATGGGCTGACTGCATCCTGGGGAGCCCCTGCCCTTCCTTCTTTGGGTAGCCAGCAGACAGGCTGCCCAGGAAGAGTGCCCCTGTTCCATCCAAGAGCACCCCTCGAGAGGAAACCTGTAAGTGGCCTGTGTCAGACCACCCAGGGTTCGTTTCTCAGCCGAGGCCGCTCTCATCCTCTCTCTCCTCCAGGCCCGTGGTCTCCCATCTGTCACCTCTGCCCACACTCCTGTCTGTTGCCGGAAACCGTCATCATGTCTCACGCTCCAAAGCGACGGCGCTGCATGGTTGAGGAAGGCAGTGAGGCCCAAAGCGTTCTTGCAGTTGTGGAAGAGGCTACGTCCTCATCCTCCACCTGCTCCTCCTCATTTCCCTCCTCCTCCTCTTCCTCCTCTTCCTCTTGCTATCCTCTGATCCCGAGCTCCCCAGAGGAGGAGCTTAATGTTATTCCTGGGCCCCCGGGTCCTTCCCAGGATCCTTCCCAGGGTCCTTCTCAGGATCCTTCCCAGGGTCCTTTACAGAACCCTCCAGATTCCTTTCTCTCTCCCACTGCTGTTGCCTCTCCAATGAGCCAATCTGAGGATGGCCCCAGCAGCCAAAAAGAGGAGAGTCCAAGCACCTCTCAGGCTCTGCCAAATGCTGAGTCCATTCCCAGAAATGTGATTGATGACAGGGTAGCTGATCTGATAGAGTTTCTGCTTCTCAAGTATCGCACCAAGGAGCTGACCACAAAGGCAGAAATGCTGAATGTCGTCATCAAAGATTACCAGGATCACTTCCCTGAGATCTTCAAAGAAGCCTTGCAGTGCCTGCAGCTGGCGTTTGGCGTGGATGTGAAGGAAGTGGACCCCAGCGACGAATCCTATGCCCTGGACACTACCCTGGGCCTCACCTGCGATGGGATGATGGGCGATGGGCAGACCATACCCAAGAATGGTGTTCTGGTAATTATCCTGAGCATGATCTTTATGGAAGGAGGCTGTGTCTCTGAGGAGAAGGTGTGGGAAGTGCTGAATGTGATGGGGGTATATGATGGGACAGAGCATTTTATCTATGGGGAACCCAGGGATCTTATTACCAGAGTGTTGGTGCAGGAGCAGTACTTCGAATACCGACAGGTGCCCAACAGTGATCCTGCCCACTATGAGTTTCTGTGGGGTCCCCGGGCCCATGCGGAGATCTGCAAGATGACTCTCCTGGAGTTTTTGGCCAAGATCAGTGGAAATGACCCTAGAGCCTTCCCTCGGTGGTATGAGGAGGCTTTAAGAGAGCAGGAAGAGAGAGCCCAATCTGGAATTGCCACCACGGATGATACTAGTGCCGTGGCCAGTGAAAGTTCTAGTGCCCCCATCTAGCAGCTTCTGCCCTGAGTGAAGTCCAAGGCAGATTCTTCACTCTGTGTTTCAAGAGGGCAGTCAATGATCTAACTAGTAGAGGGCCAGACTGGGGGCGAGGGAATCATAGTAAATAGCATCTTTGTGTTTCTCTTCCACTGGGGTGACTTAGAACTTAATCTTCTTTCACTTTTTTGGCATTTTAAAATGTTGTTACTCAACTAGAAAGTCTGTTATTCTCAAAATCTAAGTTTATGCATGACATTGGCACATTTAGCATTTTTTTTTCAGTTTAGGAGAAAGAATTTTGCTATTTTAAAACAAATTGGGAAACCTTTCATTTTATTTGTACTCTGTAATAAGATAAGATGGCATTAGAATAGGAATTTCCTTGAAAATGTGAAAGAACTTAGTAAAATAGAGAAAATAAGTGGTTTACTTTTTAATTCTCACTTTTAGTCTTTTCTGTAACATTAAGATATGTACTTGGATTTTCTTAGCTTATTCAAGCATGTAGAAGAAATAAAATAGTAATAAATGAAATCTCTGCTCACTGGTTCATTTATTCCAAAGACCTTCATGGGGCCTCTGCTCTGGGGAAGGCCCTGTGTTAGTAGCAGGGACACTGGGAGAAGCAGGGCACCCCCACACCTAGAGTGATGGTCTAGGATCCGCAGTCACACAAGGAAGGTGGAGAGACTTCCTCTAGTCCCACTGAACAAAGAAACACGGGGCAGGGCAGTGGGGCTCCAGGAGGAACACTGGAGTGTCAGTGCCTGAGCCAGGGTGGTTTGGGGCTTTGGGAAGCTGGGGTTTCTTCTGTGGGAGGTGATGGTAATGAACCTGGGTGGTGGCAGCCCTCAGACTTGCAGATGGTGTGTCTTAGGAATGAGAGAAAAACCTGGATAACAAAACTGCTCTTGGCATTTCCTTTTGGATCATGGATAAACCAGAGAGAAATCACTTCCTGGGGCAAGTAAGAACGTTGTCCTGTACTCTTGTCCCAGTTCAGCTGAACACAAGACCTAGGTGTTTTATAAGTATCGTCTGCAAGAGTTCCCTGAGAAATAAGGATGAATATCTTTTGAATGCTGCTGGGAAGTCACTGTCCAGGCACCTATTTCACTGACCTAGGAAAGCCAGAGATGACATTATTAGAAGACATTTTAATTAGATTACCTTTAATGTAATTTGGCCAATTCTGAGCAATACATAGCTTTGGGTGGGGAGGAATTAATGAAAATAGTGGTTTGGATGAAAATGCAGCTGGGAGGGAGGGACAGAATTGGTCTTTGGCTCAAATTCTAGCAGCTTTGAATTGCATCCAGCTGGGGAAGACTCCTCTCGACCTAAATTTAATAATATATCCTCTAAGAAGAAAATTTACTGAGTTTTATTTACAGAGCCCCTGTAGCTCAAATGGTAAAGAATCTGCCTGCAATGCAGGAGACCCAGGTTCAATCCCTGGATCAGGAAGATCCTCTGGAGAAGGGAATGGCAGTCCACCCCAGTATTCTTGCCTGGAGAATCCCATGGACACAGGAGCCTGGCAGGCTACAGTCCGTGGGATCGCAGAGTCGAACACAACCGAGCGACTAACAATACTACCACTATTTACAAAGCCAGCAGCATGGTTGACTGATTATGGTATTACATGTCCTATTGAGATTTCTCTAAGATGTACTGGATAACAACAACAACTTCTAGAGTACAGGGTAGAATGGCCTGGGGTCAAATTAATGATAGAAACACAGAAGTCTCCCTTATCTGCCAGTGATTATGTTCCAAGACCGTCTGTAGGTATCTGACACCATGGAGAGTACTGAAAACCACAATATTACATTTTTTCCTATACTAATGGGTGGGTAGCATATACAGTGTGGATATGCTGAATGAAAGGATGATTCATGTTCAGGGTAGGACAGAGTGGGATGGTGTGATTTAAAACTTAATGAATTGTATATTTCTGGAATAGTCTATTTAATATTTTCAGACCCTGGTTGATCTCAGGTAGCTGAAACTGCAGAAAGCAAAACTGGGGATAACAGACAGTTACTGTAACTGCTCATCGTTAAAGGCTGAGCCAGGCACTGTGCACGGCACTTTACATTGCCTGCATTACCTACATCTCAGCCCCCTTACAAGATAGGGCTCATCAAGCCCACTTGCTTCACAGGTGAAAAACCTGAGGCCATAGGGCTTGGTAATCTACCATGGTTACATGGTTAATAAGTGACAGGGCAGGGACTAGATCTCTAGTCTAAATTCATCAGGAACCTATGGTTTTCTCGCTCAACCCCAGCCTGATACCAACCTTCTGACTCTAAATCATTTCTTTTCTCAGCACTCCATATAGTCTCTAAGGTGACCAAAAGGAGGACCCCATGCCCAAGGCACAAAGTGAAGCAGACAGGGTTTGGGTATTGTTTGTGGGCTTTAGTAACATAGAGTCCTCCTGCCTGTCAGGGTCCCTTGAGAGCTGAGCTGCCAGAAGTCTGTCTATTCCCAGCACCTTCCCACATGACAGCACCCATCCCCTGGTCTTCCCCTATGTACCCTCCAGTCCAGCTCTGGAACCTGACCAGCTTACCAGCTCATCACTGCTGCCTCTTCTGAAATCTGTGCCTGCTCCAAATGGAACAGCCTAAATCTCTTGCCCTCCCTCTGACATAAAGCATTTCAACTCCCTGCAGAAGTCCCCAGACTGTCTCAACCCACTGCCCACTTACAGTGCCCTTGTGTTTACATTGGATAGTGATGTTAAACATTGATCATTACCTCTCCCCCGCCTCCACAGGTATCTTCAACAAACTGCTTTCTAAATGAGTTTATGTGTAGAGTCTAACTTGGCACATAATCTACCAGTTCTTTGGATAAAACCCTGAAGTTAAGAGTTTTTGAAACCAGCGCAATGCTCTGTGGTGACCTAGATGGGTGTGATTGTGGGGAGGGCAGTGAGAGAGAGATCCAAGAGGGAAGGGATATATGTATACATACAGCTGATTTACTTTGTTGTACAGCAGAAACTAACACAACATTGTAAAGCAACTATAGCCCAATTAAAAAATATCTTATAATAAAACCATAAAGGAAAAGAATATGAAATATATAGATAGATAGATATATGAATCAGTTCACTGTATACCAAACCCTAACACAACATGGCAAATTGACTATACTTCAATAAAAAAGGAAATTCTCCAAGAAGTGAAGGTTGTTGTCATAGCAAAGTATAATAATTGGTTTTTGTTCAGCATCTACTATGTAACAGTGTATGAGAGAGACTACATGGTCTTATCCATATTTTGTCTTCCTTTCCTTCATGGGCACATGGAAAGACTATTATACATTGCCAACCACAATGTATTACTACAATGTATTTACTACAATACATTGTATTGTAGTAAATGAAGTACTACATTGTAATTGTATTACTACAAGTACAATCCACTTGTAGTTAGGAATGATCATGTCACTACCCATTGTCCCTGAAATATGAGTAGAAGCATCATTACATCCAGGCATTTGAGAGCCAGCATGGCATTTCCATGCTTTCTATTTCATTCAACAGCAAACCTGGCATCTCCCCGTTGAGATGGTGGAACTAGAGTCTCGAAGTATCGTGGATCCCTGGGTCACCTGAGCAGAGGTCTCCTGGCCAATGCATCAGAATTTATATGAACAAAAATAAACTTTTCTTATGTTAAGCCACTTAAATTTCAGTTTTTGTTTGTTGCATCAGCTTGCAGTTACTTCAACTGACAAATACATAGTTAAGTGTATTTAAATGCTTTAATTACACAGGTATTATTAGTGCATATAGTGTACTTACTCTTATCGCAAAAAAAATTGTAAAAATAGATAATTTCCCCGTTTATAAACTTCCTCCAAATTTCAGCCCCTTATCCAGAGGTAACCACATCTAACACATTAATGTGATTTTTTGGTTAAAGTGGAAAGGGTATAAATATTTTACATTTTCATAAATATTGCTGGAATTTTTTTCTAAAATGCTGTACCATTCATATTCTCAAAAACTATTTTATGTGAATATCCTTCACTCTCAAAAATATTTTATCATTCTTTTAAACTTTGGTCAAAATTATGGATAAAATATTGTCTCAATGTTGTTTTAATTTGTGTCTCCCCCATTTTCTAATTTGAAGTAGGAAATGGCAACCACTCCAGTATTCTTGCCTGGAAAATCCCATGGACAGAGGAGCCTGGTGGGCTACAGTCCATGGGGTCGCAAAGAGTTGGACACGACTGAGCACGCACGCATTTTCTAATTAGGTTAAACAATTATTCCTCACTCGTGTAAAACTGGATTGATGCAGTGTTGTCCCAAGTGACAGGATTCCTCTGACCATGATTTTAATGAAATGCCAGCATACCGGTCCCCTTCTCAATAAGGAGCAATGATTCAGTCAGGAGGTAGGGAAGGAGACCAGAGGGGATGCCCTCAGCCTGCGAGGGGCATTGAGAGCATCCTGGGGACAGCTGTCGCCAGAGTACACGAGAGAGACAAGTGCAAAGCCAAGTCCAGAGAGCCCCAGGCAGGCTGACAGTCAGGACCCTGAATTCAGAGTTCAGTGTAGGGGGAACAGGACCCCAAAGGAGAGAAAGTGGGGAGAGGAAAGGGTACAGAACAAGGAATGTGAATAGGCTGGGAAAATCTCTAGACCTTCCTCCCCAGCCCGAAGTTGTAGGGTGGTCTGAATAGTCAAGTCTATTGGATGGCCGGACCAGGGGCATGCCAGACAGCTCACCCTGCCCTTAGAGTCCCCCACCTCTGTCAGGAAGAGTACATCTGGCTCTGTGCCTCATTTGGGGGAGCTTCATCTCTTGACTACACACGTGGTCCAGCGCACCCTTGCCAGTGTTTCAGGGCTGGGCTGGGAGTGGTCATGATGCCGGTTGGAGGCTGAGGCATTTTCCCCTGGGTATAGAGCAACCTTCCTTTGAGATCGGGGCCATCTGAATGAGCGGGGTTGGTGACTAGGGGCAGACAGCTGAAACAGTCCAGGAATACCCATGAGCCAGGGGAGGGAGTGTGTAGCTGCCAGGAGGGTGGAATTGGAACAGGGAAGCCCTGGGAAGTGGTTCCTGAAAGAGTTTCTTATTCAGTAAGAAGAGAAGAGAAATATGAGTCCGGAGCTCACAGCAGATCCTCCAGTCTCATCGTGTTCAAATTTGAGTAACGAGGGCAATTTAAGTGCCTGGTGTATATGGGCTCGTCTGGTCAGTGTGCTAGGGCCTCTGGTACAAAAAAGAAAACAATCAGCATACCCACTGGATCTCAAAAGAGTCGAATACAAAACCCCAAAAGTATTCTTCCATTTCTCCCCTGTCAGCCTTTTGCCTAATCTTGGCATACATTTTACTCCTACATATGTTATAAACTCCACCATACATTGTTATTATCTTTACTTTATATAGTCAATTATCCCTTAAAGACATTGACACAAATAAAGAAATCCTCTTTATGTTCACACATAGAGCTCCAATTCCGGTGCTCTTCATTCATTTGTGTAGATTCAGATTTCTATCTGGCATCATTTTCTGTTAGCCTGGAGGACTTTAGAATTTCTTTAAAGCATTCTTTAATATTTATTTTAGGGCATGTCTCTTGGTTATTAATTCTTTAAGGTTTTGTATTTCAGAAAAAAAATCTTCATTTAACCTTTATTTTTGCAATATATTTTCACTGACTGTAGAATCCTAGGTTGACAGTTTAATTTTTCAGGACTTTAAAGATAGGGCTCCACTCATCTCTTGCTTTCATTGTTTTTTTTTTTTTTTTTTTATTTTTATTTTTTTTTATTTTTTTTTTTTAATAAATTTATTTATTTTAGTTGGGGGCCAATCACTTCACAACATTGCAATAGTTTTTGCCATACATTGACATGAATCAGCCATGGGCTTTCATTGTTTTTGACAAGAAACTCACTCTTACCCTTATCTTTGCTCCCCTGTAGTAAAGTGCCTTTTTTTCCCCTCTGGGTGCTTTTAAGATTTTCTCTTCATCACTGATTTTAAGTAATTTGAATATTGTGGGCCTTGGTATAGTTTTTTTTTAATTTCATATTTCTTGGCATTCTTTATGCTTTTTGAATCTGTGGGTTTATAGTTTTGTTGATTTTCATCAATTTTCATTGAAGTAGAGTTGCTTTACAATGTTGTGTTAGTTTCTGCTGTACAGCAAAATGTATCAGCTATACATATACATATATCACCTCTCTTTTGGATTTCCTTCCCATTCAGGTCACCACAGAGCACTGAGTAGAGTTCCCTGTGCTACACAGTAGGTTCTCATTAGTTATCTATTTTATACATGGTGGTGGTGGTTTAGTCACCAAGTCATGTCCGACTCTTTTGCAACCCCAAGGACTGTAGCCCACCAGGCTCCTCTGGCCATGAGATTTAGACAAGAATACTAGAGTGAGTTGCCATTTCCTCCTCTAGGGGATCTTCCTGACCCAGGTATCAAACCTGCGTCTCCTGTATTCGTAGGCAGGTTCTTTACTGACTGAGCCACCAAAGAATAGTGTATATATGTCAATCCCCAACCTCCTAATTCATCCCACCCACCTTATAGTTCTTATCCAGCTAGGAGATTTCTCATTCAAATGCTTTTTTCTATCCTCCTTTCTTCCTTCCCTTTGGGGTTTCCAAGTATATGTACATAGGTCACTTGAAGTTGTCTCACAACTTGCCAATACTCTGTTCATTGTTTTTAGTATTGTTTTCTCAGTGTGTGTTTTTTCTAGATAGTTTTATTGCTATATCCTCAAGTTCACTGATCTTTTCTTCATACATGTCAAATCTGCCATTAGTCAAAACCAGTGTATATTTTCAATTCAGGCATTGTGTGTGGCCTTCATATCTCAAAGTTTATTTAGGCTCTTTTTTATGTCTTTCATGTCCCTATTTAGCATGTTTAACCTTTCCTCTTTTGCACATATGGAACACAGTTATATATAATGCTGTTTTAATGTCCTTGACTACTATCATGTGTCTCATTTCTAGGTCAGTTTTAATTTATTTTTCTCCTCATTTATGATCCTACTTTCCTGCTTCTTTGAATGGCTGGCAATTTTGATTGGATGTCAGAAATTGTGAATTTTACTTTGTTAAATGCTGGATATTTTTTGTGTTTCTATAAATAAATATTCTTACGCTTTTTGCAGGGACACAATTAAGTCACTTGGAAACAAGTCACTGGTCTTTTTGAGTCATGCTTTTAAACTCTGTTAAGTGAGTTAAAAGCAGTGGTTAGATTATGGCTAATAATTCCTATCTTCTCAGGCAAAACCACTCTCTATATTTTACCTGAGCCCCATGAACTATGTGATTTTCCACTCTGACTAATGGGAACCAGAATAACTCCCAGACCTGCATGATCTCTGGAGATTGCTGTCTGTGGAGCGCTCTCCCCTCTGAGATTTGTTCTGCAAGTTCTTGCCACCAAGCATCCCCTAGACCCTCAGCTGCATCTCCCCAACTCAAGAAGATGACCAGCCTCATCCATTATACACTGTGGCCTACAATCTTTCTCTAGGCAGTAAGCTTGAGCAATCTTAGAACTCACCTCATTTATTTCTCATCTCTTAGAGAACACTGTTCTTCTTCACCTGATGTCTAATAAACTGAAAATCATTGTTTCATGCTTGTTGTCTGTTTTTCTGGTTGTTTGAGGTAGGTGTGTATGTTTGGTCCCTGTTACTACATCATGGCCAGAATCAGAAGTCCTATAATTCAAATGTAAAACCAAAATTATTTACATATGACAGTGTCCCATATTTTGACTTATTCAAATTAAAACCAGGTTGAAAGACTGTGGGACACATATATATGTTAATATGGACATTCGTACAAAAAACCAAAAGTATATAGAGCAAAATAGCAATAATATTTTTCTCTTGTAGAAATATAACTGGTTTTTAAATTGTCTCATTTGTGCTTTCAGTGTTTCTAACCCTTCCAAGACATATAAGAATTACCAAAAGATACATGTACATGTGGGGCTTTCCTGATGGCTCAGCAGGTAAAGAATCTGCCTGCAATGCAGGAGGCACAGCAGACATGTGTTTGATCTCTGGGTTGGGAAGATCCCCTGGAGAAGGAAATGGCAACCCACTCCAGTATTCTTGCCTGAAAAATCTCATGGACGGAGGAGCCTGGTGGGCTGCAGTCCATAGGATCACAAAGAGTCGGACACAACTGAGTGACTAAGCACACACATGTGTATGTATGGCTGAGTCCCTTTGCTGTCCATCTGAAACTATCACAACATTGTTAATCAGCTGTACTCTAATACAAAATAAAAAGTTTAATTAAAAATAATTACCATTATAATAACAACATACTTTAAATATTAAAAAATATGATTTAGGCTACCAAAAATAAACACTCATTATCTAGATATTTTGTTTGTAATATTGATTAACTTCTTGCTGGATTCTTTTCAGCCTCTGGCATGCTGACTGATTATGTAACAGTAAAGAAACCAAAAAATACAATTAGTAGGCTATGTGTAGTCATCCAACTTCTCTGTTTCAAATACAATCCTTCACAGTTAAGAATCTTTCTTATCTTTAAAGCTATCTTTCAGAAAAACTAATAATATTTAAAAGGGGAAATTAAATATTTATATTCCTGAGTTAGTCACTGGATTGGGAATTTCTTCTGGAGAAGTGAATGGCAAACCACTCCAATATTCTTGCCTGAAAAATTTCATGGACAGAGAAGCCTGCCAGGCTACAGTCCAAAGGGGTCACAAAGAGTCAGACATGACTGAGCATGAGCAAAAACAAAGATATTTATATTTAAGTCATATGCCCAATGCAGGCTTTCCAGGTGACACTAGTGGTAAAGAACCCACCTGCCAATGCAGGAGATGCCAGAGATGTAGTTTCCATTCCTGGGCCTGGAAGATCTCCTGGAGGAGGGTATGCCAATCCACTCCAGTATTCTTGCTTGGGAAATTCCAAGGACAGAGGAGCCAGGTGGGCTGCAGTCCACGGGGTCACCAAGAGTTGGATGCAACTGAGCATGCATGCACGCATGCATATTCCCATGACATGATATTGGATCCAATATTTATAGGAAGGATTGTATGTAGGCAATATGGCAGGAGGAATTATCATGACTACGTTCATTACTATAAGTGTTGTTTATATGTCCCTTGTCAAAACTTGTTTATATGTTTCTCATAAACCTCATAATAAACAAATTGTTATTTAAAATATGTTTTCAGCCTTTAATGCCATTAATTCTGAGTCATCAGTAAAAGTGTACTTTTAAAAACACTGATTGTCCTAAGAATGAAGCAATATTTTCATAACAATGACCCACATTTCTTCAACCCACATTTCTTTAATTCAACACATTGGAAAAGGGAATGGCAATCCACTCCAGTATTCTTGCCTGGAGAATTCCATGGACAGAGAAGCCTGGCAGGCTACAGTCCGTGGGGTTGCAGAGTCAGACACTACTGAGCAACTAACACACACACACACACACACACACACACACACACATTCAACACATAGCTTTAAGTTAATACATGCTTATCTTTCAAAAACTGAACACCATGTAAAAAGAGCTGTGATTTTTAATTTTGTTAAAGGTTCTCTGCAGTAGATAATACACGCTTGGTTGTTAGCTATGTCTTTCTTATTTCTTTTGTGCATTGACAATTTCTCCATTTTAATGTTTTAATTCACACACTGTACTAATAAAGACACAAATGGTTTCTCATACTGATATGATTTCATATTCTTGTGCCTCAGCAATTTTCTTACCGCTTTATCATTTATTCTTTGCTCTTTTTGCAACTCATCAATCCTTATTTTTTACCACATTATTTTGTTCCAAAGATGTTTCTATAGATTTTTAGTTACAAAAAAATGGGCACGTAATTTATTTGCCATGGAATAATCTTATGGTTGGACTTCCCTGGTGGCTCAGTGGTAAAGAATCTGCCTGCCAAGGTAGGAGATCCAGGTTTGATCCTTGGGTTGGGAAGATCCCTTGGAGAAGAAAAGCACAACCCACTATATTATTCTTCCTGGGAAATCCCATGGACAGAGAAGCCTGGTGGGCTGCAGTCCATGAGGTCACAAAGAGTCAGACATGACTGAGTGACTAAACAACAACACAGTCTTATAGTATTTTTTATTTTCCCTTTTAAAAATATAGGTTCATATTCTCCAAAAAGGAATAAAAGAGAAGTAATAAATACCAGTATCTTTATCAGTGCTTTTTCAAACCAAACTTGTTTTATATATAACCAGAATTTTCCCCTAGCAAAACAGTAACTGTTCCTTGTGCATGCTATGTTGCTTCGGTTGTGTCCGATTCTTTGTGACCCCATGGATGGTAGCCCACCAGGCTCCTCTGTCCATGGAGTTCTCCAGACAAGAATACTGGAATGAATTGTCATTTCCTCCTCCGGAGGATCTTCCTGACTCAGAAACTGAACCTGCGCCCCTTATGTCTCCTTCATTGCAGGCAGGTTCTTTACCACTAGTGCCACCTGGGAACCCAACTGGTCCTTATTTTTGTATAATATCATTTTGTCCCTTTATATACGTTTTATGTAGATCTACATGATTTACTGGTTATTCCAAATTTTTAAACATTACACATTACTACTACGTTCAAGGGGGCCTCCCTAATGGAACAGATGGTAAAGAATCTGCCTGCAATGCAGGAGCCCTGGGTTCGATCCCTAGGCCGGGAAGATTCCCTGGAAAAGAAAATGGCACTCCTGTATTCTTGCCTGGAGAATTCTATGGATGGAGAAGCCTGGCAGGCGCCAGTCCATGGGATCACAATGAGTGGGACACAACTGAGCAACTATCACACATGTAGTTTCCACCTAGGGTTCAACTTACTTTTTTCCCCCAGTTTCTTACAGTGGAAACTTAGATTATTGAGTTGTGCTGTGTCTTGCTTTGTAATCTTAAGCATCTAATGACATAAATTTCTCTCTACATACTGCAATAGCTGAGTCCCACAAACTCTAATATGTTGTATTTTTACATTAATTCACTTCAAACTATTTTCCAAGTTCCCTTAAGAATTTATTGTGAAACATGAGTTAGGCAAAATGTGCTTAATCTCTAAATACTTGCAGAATTTGCAGATAACGTGGCGGCTGCGACGGACCACACAGAAGCGTGGCCGAGAGGGGCCAGCCAGTGCCCGAGGCCGGGGGCGGCCGAAAGGAGTTACCCCAGGTCCAAGGAGCGGCGGCTGTGTGGGCACAGGAGGGCCGAGAGAAATTACTCCACATTCAAGGTCAGGAGAGGCCGTCCTGAGTAGATGCCCCTTGTCCAAGGTAAGGAGCAGCGGCTGCACTTTGCTGGAGAAGCCGTGAAGAGATACCCCACGTCCAAGGTAAGAGAAACCCTAGTAAGACAGTAGGTGTTGCGAGAGGGCATCAGAGGGCAGACACACTGGAACTATAATCACAGAAACATAGCCAAACTGATCACACGGACCACAGCCTTGTCTATCTCAATGAAACTAATCCATGCCGTGTGGGGCCACGCAAGATGGATGGGTCATGGTGGAGAGGTCTGATAGAATGTGGTCCACTGGAGAAGGGCATGGCAAACCACTTCAGTATTCTAGCCTTGAGAACCCCATGAACAGTATGAAAAGGCAAAAAGATAGCACACTGAAAGAGGAACTCTCCAGGTCGGTAGGTGCCCAATATGCTACTGGAGATCAGTGGAGAAATAACTTCAGAGAGAATGAAGAGACAGAGCCAAAGCAAAAACAACACCCAGCTGTGGATGTGACTCGTGATGGAAGCAAGGTCTGATGCTGTAAAGAGCAATATTGCGTAGGAACCTGGAATGTTAGGTCCATTAATCAAGGCAAATTGGAAGTGGTCAAACAGGAGATGGCAAGAGTGAACGTCGACATTCTAGGAATCAGCGAACTAAGATGGACTGGAATGGGTGAATTTAACTCAGATCACTATTATATCTACTACTGTGGGCAGGAATCCCTTAGAAGAAATGGAGTAGCCATCATGGTCAACAAAAGAGTCCGAAATGCAGTACTTCAATGCAATCTCAAAAATGACAGAATGATCTCTGTTCATTTCCAAGGGAAACCATTCAATATCATGGTAATCCAAGTCTATGCCCCGACCAGTAACGCTGAAGAAGCTGAACTTGAATGGTTCTATGAAGACCTAAAAGACCTTTTAGAACTAACACCCAAAAAGGATGTCCTTTTCATTATAGGGGACTGGAATGCAAAAGTAGGAAGTCAAGAAACACCTTGTGTAACAGGCAAATTTGGCCTTGGAATACAGAATGAAGGAGGGCAAAGGCTAATAGAGTTTTGCCAAGAGAACACACTAGTCATAGCAAACACCTTCTTCCAACAACACAAGAGAAGACTCTACACATGGACAACACCTTATGGTCAACACCGAAATCAGATTGATTATATTCTTTGCTGCTTTAATATGGAGAAGCTGTATAGAGTCAGCAAAAACAAGACCGGGGGCTGACTGTGGCTCAGATCATGAACTCCTTATTACCAAATTCAGACTTAAATTTAAGAAAGTACGGAAAACCACTAGTCCATTCAGGTATGACCTAGATCAAATCCCTTATGATTATACAGTGGAAGTGACAAATAGATTTAAGGGACTAGATCTGATAGATAGAGTGCCTGATGATCTATGAACAGAGGTTCGTGACATTGTACAGGAGACAGGGATCAAGACCATCCCCATGGAAAAGAAATGCAAAAAAGCAAAATGGCTGTCTGAGGAGGCCTTACAAATAGCTGTGAAAAGAATAGAAGCAACAAGCAAAGGAGAAAAGGAAAGATATTCCCATCTGAATGCAGAGTTCCAAAGAATAGCAAGGAGAGAAAAGAAAGCCTTCCTCAGTGATCAATGCAAAGAAATAGAGGAAAACAACAGAATAGGAAAGACTAGAGATCTCTTCAAGAAAATTAGAGATACCAAGGGAACATTTCATGCAAAGATGGGCTCGATAAAGGACAGAAATGGTATGGACCTAACAGAAGCAGAAGATATAAAGAAGAGGTGGCAAGAATACACAGAAGAACTATACAAAAAAGTTCTTCACGACCCAGATAATCACGATGGTGTCACTCACCTAGAGTGATGATAATCACTCACCTAGAGCCAGACATCATGGAATGTGAAGTCAAGTGGGCCTTAGAAAGCATCACTACGAACAAAACTAGTGGAGGTGATGGAATTCCAGTTGAGCTATTTCAAATCCTAAAAGATGATGCTGTGAACGTGTTGCACTCAATATGCCAGCAAATCTGGAAAACTCAGCAGTGGCCACAGAACTGGAAAAAATCAGTTTTCATTCCAATCCCTATGAAAGGCAATGCCAAAGAATGCTCAAACTACCACACAATTGCACTCATCTCACACACTAGTAAAGTAATGCTCAAAATTCTCCAAGCCAGGCTTCAGCAATACGTGAACCGTGAACTTCCAGATGTTCAAGCTGGTTTTAGAAAAGGCAGAGGAACCAGAGATCAAATTGCCAACATCCACTGGATCATCGAAAAAGCAAGAGAGTTCCAGAAAAACATCTCTTTCTGCTTTATTGACTATGCCAAAGCCTTTGACTGTGTGGATCACAATAAACTGTGGAAAATTCTGAAAGAGATGGGAATACCAGACCATCTGACCTGTCTCTTGAGAAACCTGTATGCAGGTCAGGAAGCAACAGTTAGAACTGGACATGGAACAACAGACTGGTTCCAAATAGGAAAAGGAGTACGTCAAGGCTGTATATTGTCACCCTGCTTATTTAACTTATATGCAGAGTACATCATGAGAAACGCTGGGCTGGAAGAAACACAAGCTGGAATCAAGGTTGCCGGGAGAAATATCAATAACCTCAGATATGCAGATGACACCACCCTTATGGCAGAAAGTGAAGAAGAACTAAAGAGCCTCTTGATGAACATGAAAGAGGAGAGTGAAAAAGTTGGCTTAAAGCTCAACATTCAGAAAACTAAGATCATGGCATCTGGTCCCATCACTTCATGGGAAATAGATGGGGAAACAGTGGAAACAGTGTCAGACTTTATTTTTTTGGGCTCCAAAATCACTGCTGATGGTGATTGCAGCCATGAAATTAAGAGGCGCATACTCCTTGGAAGGAAGGTTATGGCCAACCTAGATAGCATATTGAAAAGCAGAGACATTACTTTGCCAACAAAGGTCCATCTAGTCAAGGCTATGGTTTTTCCAGTGGTCATGTATGGATGTGATATTTGGATGGTGAAGAAAGCTGAGCGCTGAAGAATTGATGCTTTTGAACTGTGGTGTTGAAGAAGACTCTTGAGAGTCCCTTGGACTGCAAGAAGATCCAACCAGTCCATCCTAAAGGAGATCAGTCCTGGGTGTTCATTGGAAGGACTGATGCTGAAGCTGAAACTCCAATGCTTTGGCCACCTCATGGGAAGAGTTGACTCATTTGGAAAACACCCTAATGCTGGGAAGGACTGGGGGCAGGAGGAGAAGGGGACAACAGACGATGAGATGGTTGGATGGCATCACCGACTCGATGGACATGGGTTTGCGTAAACCCCGTGAGTTGGTGATGGATAGGGAGGCCTGGCGTGCTGCGATTCATGGGGTCGCAAAGAGTCAGACACAACTGAGCGATCGAATTGAACTGTATTCTGTAATTCCATTATGAGGAGAGAATATGCTTTGCATGATATAAATTCTTCTACATTTGTTAAAGGTTGTTTTATGGTCTGTCTTGGTGAGTATTCCACATTTACTTGAAAATAATATATATTTTTCAGTTGTTGTGTGAAGTAGTCTCCAAAAGCCAATTAGATGAAGTTGGTTGATAGTGTTATCTGAGTCCTTCAATATTTTCTGTCCTTGCATATTTTCTGTCCATCTTTTCTTAACGTTTACTCAGAGATGAGTGTCATGGTCTCCAAACATTAGTACAGTTGTAGATTTGGTTACCTGTAATTTTAGTTCTATCATTTTTTATTTTATGTATTTTGCCACACTGCTTTTAGGTGAATACGTATTTAGGATTGTCATGTCTTCTTGATGAGTTCTTATGTAACTAACGTTCCAGTTTATTTATGATAAATTTTCTTCTGATGAAATCAGTTTATTCTGATATCGATGTAGTCACTCCATGTTTTTAATTTCTTTAATATTTTAAAATTATTGAACATCAAAATTATCTTTTTATTTCAGTGTACTGTTAAAGTTCCTTTATAGATTTATGTAACCACAGCTTCAGAATAGTATCATAACTGTCCTCACACACACACACACACACACACACACACACCTCTTATGCTGTTCTTTTATACTCTTACCCTCTTCGTACATCTAACTTTGACAACCACTCAACTGTTCTCCATCACTGTACCTTTGTCTTTTCATGAATGTCATACAAATGGAAGAAGAGAGTAAGTAACTTTTTGAGGCACTTTCACTCAGGAAAATCCCTTTGAGGGTCATTCAAGTTCTGTGTATCAATAGCTCATTTCTTTTTGTTGCTCAATAGTCCATTGGTTGAATGCACCACAGTTTGTTTATCCATTCAGCCACAAAAGGACACTTGGGTTGTTTCTACATTTTGGCAAGTATGGATGGAACTCCTATAAACTTTCATATGTAGGTTTTTGTATGAACATAAGTTTTTATTTCTCACAGGAGTGGCTTTGCTGAGTTATATAACAAGTGTAGCTTTATAAAAAATTACCAAATCATTTTCCACAGAGCTATGTTATTTTATATTCCTCACTTATGTGTGAGAGTTCAAGTTGTTCTTCATCCTTGATAGCACTTCGCAGTGTCATTTTTAAAACATTTTTAGTCTTTCTCCAATATGTGTTATGATATCTCATGATGGCTTTAATTTTCATTTCTCTTATGGCTGATGATACAGAATAACTTTTCATGTGCTTATTTTCCATTCATATTTCCACTTCACTGATGTGTCTACTGGCATCACTTGCCCATTTCCTTAACTGAGTTGTTTATTTTCTATTATTTGAGTTTTGAAAGCTGTTTATATTTTCTGGCTATAAGTCCTTTATTGAGTATCTAATTTGCAAATATAGTACTTCCAGCTTTACTTTTTATTCTGTGTTTCTCAGAGTGAAAGTTTTAAATTTTGAGGAACTCAAATTCATCATTTTTAAAATTTTATGACTCATGCTTCGGGTGTCATGCTTAAAACCTCTTTGCCTAATCTCAGGTCATGAAGATTTTCTCCTTTGTTTTTATTTTTTAAGTTTTATATTTTTCATTTACCCATTAGATTTATTATGTATTTATATAAATTATGAAGTTTTGATATTCATTTTTAACATAAGGTTGTCTAACTGTTCCAAAACATTATTAAAAAGCCAAAATTTCTCAATTAAATTGTTTTAATCCTTTATAAGGTCTTCCTAGGTGGTGCTAGTGGTAAAGGATCCACCTGCCAATGAAGAAGACACAAGAGATGCAGTTTCGATCCCTGGGTCAGAAAGACCCCCTAGAAAAGGAAATGGCACTCCAGTATTCTTGCCTGGAAAATTCCATGGGTAGAGGAGCCTGACAGGCTATAGTCCTTGGGACCGCAAAGAGTCAAACACAACTGAGTGAATGCATATACACACAATCCTTTATAAAGTCTCCATGGGTCGTATTTGTGTTGGCTTATACCGGACTCTCTATTCAGTTCCCTTGATCTATGTGTCTATTTCTTAGCCAAATTTACGTTGCACTATTACTATAGCCTTATCAGCTAGAGTGACTTGAATGTGATTTTTCCAAAATTATTCTACTTATCCAAAATTGCTTTAGCTAGTCTAGTTCCTTTGCCCTTACATAATTTTTTTTGAATCATTTTGTCTATGCAAGTAAGAATTACTGCTGTGATTCTGACTAGTATTGCTTTGAATCTATGTATCAATTTGGTAAAAATTGAGTTCTTTACTATGTTGAGTTTTCAAGTCCATGAACAAAGTATGTATTTATTTAGGTGTTCTTTGGTTTCTTTTATCAGAATTTTACTGTTTTTAAACTACAGGTCGTATATACACTTCATTTGATTTATATCTAAGTCTTTTGAGGGAGCTATTGAAGCGGTATTTTAAAAATATTTTTGTTTTCATATTTTGTAATTATATGGAGAAGGAAATGGCAACCCACTCCAGTATTCTTGCCTTGGAAATCCCATGGACAGAGGAGCCTGGCGGGCTACAGTCCATGGGGTCACAAGAGTCGGTCACAACTTAGCAACTAAACCACCATATGGAAAAAGATGGGTTTTGTGCATTGACTTTGTAACCTGCAAACTTGATAAACTCATTTTTTTTTTAGTTTCCTTAGGATTTTATTGTAATACAATTATGTCTCTGAGAATATGTATAGTGCTTTGTGATCCCTTCTTATCTGTTTGATTGTTGTTTATTTTCTTCCTTCATTCCACTTGTAAGAATTCCACTAAAGTCTTCAATAAAAGTGGGGAGAGTGAACTTCCTTGCCTATTTCTTGATCTTAGAAGGCATCAGTCTTTCACTGTAAACCTTGATATTAGCTGTAGTTTTTATATATATACTTTATCAGGTTAAGTTCCTATTCATTTCTTGTTTTGCTCACAAACCAAGCTGTAGTCTGGCAAATGCTTTTTCTCCTTCAGTTGATGTGATCATAAAGTTAGTCTGTTTTACTGGTATTTTACATTCATTGACTGTGAAATATTGAACTGGCCTTGCGTTCCTCAAACTCAGCTTGGTCATATATTATCCTTTTTATACATTTCTGGGTTCTGTTTGCTAATATTTTGTTGCAGATCATTGCATCTTATGTTCATGAAGTTTATCGACCTATAGTTTTCTTTTCTTGAACTGTTGTTACATAGTTTTCATATTAAAGGTAATGCTAAAGGGCTTCCCTGATGGCTCCAACAGTAAAGAATCTGCCTGCGGTGCAGGACACTTGAATTCGATCCCTGGGTGGGGAAGATTACCTGGAGAAGGGAATGACTACCCACTCCAGTACCTTGCCTGGAGAATTCCATGAACAGAGGAGACTATGTGGTTGAAAAGAGTCAAACACAACTGAGTGACGAACACTTTCACTCATTCAACCTCATAAAATGAGTTGGGAAATGTTCCTTCTGCTTTTATTTTCTTGAAGATATTTTATTAGAAATAGTGTTAATTCTTTTTAAATATTTGGGAGTGATCTCCAGTTGTCATCTGTTTTTGTTCAGTTGCTCAGTCGTATATGACCCTTTGCGACCCTAAGAACCCTAAGAACTGCAGCAAGCCAGGCTTCCCTGTCCTTCACCATAGACTGAGTTTGTTCAAACTCACACCCATTGAGTCGGTGATGCCATCGAGCCATCTCATCTTCTATCACCCCCTTCTCCTTTTGCCCTCAATCTTTCTCAGCATTAGAGTGTTTTCTAATGAGTCAGCACTTCCAATCAGGTGGTCAGAGTATTGGAGGTTCAGCATCAGACCTTCCAATGAATATTCAGAATTGATTTCTTTTACGATTGACTTGTTTGATCTGCTTGTTGTCCAAGGGACTGTCAAGAGTCTTTTCCAGCACCACAGTTCAAAGGCACCAATTCTTCGGCACTCAGCCTTTTTTATTGTCAGCTCTCACATCTCTATATGACTACTGGAAAAATCATAGCTTTCACCAGATGGACCTTTGTAGGCAGCTAATGTCTGTGCTTTTTAATAGGCTGTCTAGGTTGGTCATTGCTCTTCTTCCAAGGAGGAAGCATCTTTTAATTTCATGGCTGCAGTCACCTGGAACTCTGCATTCTCTGGAACTCTTAGAGCCCAAGAAAATAAACTCCATCACCATTTCCATTGTTTCCCCATCTATTTGCCATGAAGTGATGGGACTGGATGCCATGATCGTCATATTTTAAATGTTGAGTTTTAAGCCAGCTTTGTCACTCTCCACTTTCACCTTCATCAAGAGGCTCTTTAGCTCCTCTTCACTTTCTGCTATCAGGGTGGTGTCCTTTGCATCTGAGGTTATTGATATTTCTCCGAGCAATCTTGACTCCAGCTAGTGCTTCATCCAGCCTGGTATTTCGCATGATGTGTTCTGCATATAAGTTAAATAAGCAGGGTGAAAATATACAGCCTTGATGTACTCCTATCCCAATTTAGAACCAATCTGTCATTCCATGACCAGACCTAACTGTTGCTTCTTGACATGCATACAGGTTTCACAGGAGGCAGGTAAGCTGGTCTGGAATTCCCATCTCTTTAAGAATGCAAACTAGTACAGCCACTATGGAGAACAGTGTGGAGATTCCTTAAAAGACTGGGAATAGAACTGCCATATGACCCAGCAATCCCACTGCTGGGCATACACACTGAGGAAACCAGAATTGAAAGAGACACGTGTACCCCAATGTTCATCGCAGCACTGTTTACAATAGCCAGGACATGGAAGCAACCTAGATGTCCATCAGCAGACGAATGGATAAGGAAGCTGTGGTACATATACACAATGGAATATTACTCAGCCATTAAAAAGAATACATTTGAATCGGTTCTATTGAGATGGACGAAACTGGAGCCCATTATACAGAGTGAAGTAAGCCAGAAAGAAAAACAGCAATACAGTATACTAATGCATATATATGGAATTTAAAAAATGGCAATGATAACCCTATATGCGAGACAGAATAAGAGACACAGATGCATAGAACAGTCTTATGGACTCTGAGGGAGAAGGTGAGGGTGGGACGTTCTGGGAGAATAGCATTGAAACATGTATATTGTCATGTGTGAAACAGACCACCATTCCATGTTTGATGCATGAGACAAATGCTCAGGGCTGGGGCAATGGGATGGCCCAGAGGGATGGGATGGGGAGGGAGGTGGGAGGGGGGTTCAGGATGGGGAACACATGTAAACCCATGGCTGATTTGTGTCAATGTATGGCAAAAACTACTACAATATTGTAATTAGCCTCCAAATAAAATAAATAAATTTATTTAATAAAAAAAAAGAATTTTCCACAGTTAGTTGTGATCTACACAGTCAAAAACTTTAGTGTAGTCAGTAAAGCAGAAGTAAATGTTTTTCTGGAACTCCCTTGCTTTCTCTATGATCCAGTGGATGTTGGCAATTTGATCTCTGATTCCTTTGCCTTTTCTAAATCCAGCTTGTACATTTGTAAGTTCTCAGTTCATGTACTGGTGAAGCCTAGCTTGGAGGATTTCGAGCATGACCTTGCTATCATGTGAAATGAGTGCAATCGTGTGATAGTTTTAACATTCTTTGGCATTGCTCTTCCTTGGGCTTGGAATAAAAACTGACTTTTTCCAGTCCTGTGGCCAGTGCTGAGTTTTCCAAATTTGCTGGCATATTGAGTGCAGCACTTTCAGAGCATCATCTTTTAGGATTTGAAATAGCTCAACCGAAATTCTATCACCTCCAGTAGCTTTGTTCATAGTAATGCTTCCTAAGCCTATGTGACTTCACACTCCAGGCTGTCTGGCTCTAGGTGAGTGATCACACCATCGCGGTTATCTGGGTCATTAAGATCTTTTTTGTACAGTTCTTCTGTATATTCTTGCCACCTCTTCTTAATATCTTCTGCTTCTGTAAGGTCCTTGCCATTTCTGTCCTTTATTGTGCCCATATTTGATTTAAATGTTCTCTTGGTATCTCTAATATTCTTGAAGACATCTCTAGCCTTTCCTATTCTATTGTTTTCCTCTATTTCTTTGCATTGATCACTGAGGAAAGCTTTCTTATATCTCCTTGGTATTCTCTGGAATTCTGCATTTAGCTGAGTATATCTTTCCCTTTCTCCTTTGCTTTTCACTTCTCTCCTTTTCTTAGCTATTTGTAAGGCTTCCTCAAACAACTATTTTGCCTTTTTGCATTTCTTTTTCTTGGGGATGATTTTGGTCACCGCCTCCTGTATGTTATGAACCCCCATCCATAGTTCTTCAGGCTAACATCTAATCCCTTGAATCTATTTGTTATTTCCACTGTATAATCATAAGGGATTTGATTTAGGTCATACCTGAATGGCCTAGTGGTTTTCCCTATGTTCTGCATTTTAAGTCTGAATTTTGCAATAAGGAACTCATGATCTGAGCCACAGTCAGCTCCGGGTCTTGTTTTTGCTGACTGAGAATGTACTCAGAATCATTTGTATTTTTCATAATTTGTTGTTTGTTTATGACTTAGGATGTATTTCAGTGAATATTCCATATTTACTTTGCAGTGATTTTGGCATTCACAGTTTTTGTGACCACCCACAACCATGACTAATACCTGTGTAGTGGTCTACCATGATTACAGCTCTCCAAGTTTTGGTATCTTTCTTTTTGTAATATTCCTGCATAAGCATCTCAGACTGAGCCCAGTACTTGATACACAAATTGATGGTATCCCTTTTGCACATTTCCTTCTCCTGGCAATCTTCATCATATTTTCTATTACCCAGGGGACCCCATTCTGTTCCTTTCGCCAAAAAGAGGATCTTTATTCTAACCACTCAATTGTGTGGTTTCCTTGAATCGATCTACACTGATGGCCAAGTGGCAGGAGTACAGAGAGAGAAAGATATCAATGAGGATTCATCTCGTGTATTCTAGACCAAAGTTCTCTTGTCAGAGAGAAGGACTTTTCACTCCAATTTTAGATGCTTTTGCAACTTTTGCTGATGCAGCCACCACTGAGTTATAGCTTCAAGACTGGGGATTGCCTAAGTGCAGGGCCAGCAGAAAGATAAGGGGATTTGGACCCCTGTCTGTGTCCCATAGGGATCCTAATTTCTATTCCTTGACCAGAAATAGGGACAGTTTTCAGTGCTCTTTCTGACCTCACCTCATGTGCAGTTATTAAATTTGACCTGCATTTGAGTCTAGACTTATCGATACAGGAAGAAAAAAAGAGCACAAGAAACTCATAACCATACAGATTTCACTTCAAATTCTGATTCCCTTTCTCAATCTTTTTGCTAACATTTAATTTTTTGATTAACTTTTTAAAAGAAAAGTTTTCATTTCACAGAAGTGTTGTGAAGATTCTAGAGTTCCCATTTACTTAACCCTGTTTTTCTTTATTATTAACATTTTATACTATTATGATATATTTATCACAAATAACAAACCAATATTTTCATAGGTTTTACCTAATTTCCTTTCTCTGTTCCATGATCACATTCAGGATAACACATTACATTTAATTGTTGTGTCTCCTTAGTCTCCTCCTCTTAGCTGTCCTGTCTCTCCTTGGAAGGAATTGTCATCCTTCAGAATTTAATTTTTTGACTGCTTTGCAATTTTTTGAGAAAAGTTATGATTTTACAGACCATCTAACTTTTTCCCATTGTTAGAATGGGTGTAATGTTCTCTTCTGATTTTCTACTTCAAATGGAAACAGAATTTGGAAAAGCTAGATTTTTTACTTTTATATCCCCCAAATCATAAAATATACAAGGAGAGATAAGAAAGCATTCATAAGTGAACAATACAAAGAAATAGAGGAAAACAATAGAATGGGAAAAACTAGAGATCTCTTCAAGAAAATTAGAGACACAAAGGGAACATTTCATGCAAAGATGGGCTCAATAAAGGACAGAAACAGTATAGACCTAACAGAAGCAGAAGATATTAAGAAAAGGTGGCAAGAATACACAGAAGAACTATACAAAAAAGATGACCCAGATAGTCACGACGATGTGATCACTCACCTAGAGCCAGACATCCTGGAATGTGAAGTCAAGTGGGCCTTAAAAAGCATCACTACAAACAGCTAGTGGAGGTGATGAAATTCCAGCTGAGCTATTTCAAATCCTAAAATATGATGCTGTGAAAGTGCTGCACTCAATATGCCAGCAAATTTGGAAAACTCAGCAGTGGCCACATGACTGGAAAAAGTCAGTTTTCATTCCAATCCCAAAGAAAGGCAATGCCAAAGAATGTTCAAACTACTGAACAGTTGCACTCATCTCACAAGCTAGCAAAGTAATGCTCAAAAATCTGCAATCGAGATTTCAACAGTACGTGAGCTGAGAACTTCCATATATTCAAGCTACATTTAGAAAAGGCTGAGGAACCAGGGATCAAATGGCTAACATCTGTTGTATTTCAAAAAAGCAAGAGAATTCCAGAAAAAACATTTACTTCTGCTTTATTGACTATGCCAAAGACTTTGACTGTGTGGACCATAACAAATTCTTAAACACATGGGGATACCAGACCACCTTACCTGCCTCCTGTGAAACCTGTATGCAGGTCAAGAAACAACAGTTAGAACTGGACATGGAACAATAGACTGGTTTCAAATTGGAAAAGGAATATGTCAAGGCTGTATATTGTCACCCTGCTTATTTAACTTAGATGCAGAATATATCATGTGAAATGCCAGGCTGGATGAAGCACAAGCTGGAATCAAGATTGCCAGGAGAAATATCAATAACTTCAGATATGCAGATAACACCACCCTTATGGCAGAAAGCGAAGGAGAACTGAAGAGCCTCTTGAGGAAACTGAAGGAGGAGAGTGAAGAAGTTGGCTTAAAACTCAGCATTAAGAAAACTAAGATCATGACATCCGGTCCGATCACTTCATGGCAGATAGATGGAGAAACGGTGGAAACAGTGACATACTTTATTTTCCTGGGCTCCAAAATCACTGTGGATGGTGACTGCAGCCATGAAACTAAATGATGCTTGCTCCTTGGAAGAAAAGCTATGATGAACCTAGACAGCATATTAAAAAGTAAAGACGTTACTTTGGCAACAAAAGTCCGTCTAGTCGAAGCTACAGTTTTCCAGTAGTCATGTGTGGATGTGAGAGTTGGACTATAAAGAAAGCTGAGCACCAAAGAATTGATGCTTTTGAACTGTGGTGTTGGAGAAGACTCTTGAGTATCCCTTGGACTGCATGGAGATCCAACCAGTCAATCGTAAAGGAAATCAGTCCTGAATATTCTTTGGAAGTAGTGATGCTGAAGCTGAAACTCCAATACTTTGGCCACCTGATGCGAAGAACTGACTGATTGAAAAAGTCCCTGATGCTGGGAAAGATTGCAGGCAGGAGGAGAAGGGGACGACATAGGAATAGATGCTTGGATGGCATCGCTGACTCGATGGACATGAGTTTGAGTAAGCTCCGGGAGTTGGTGATGGACAGGGAAGCCTGGCGTGCTGCAGTCCATGGGGTCACAAAGAGTCAGACACAACTGAGTGACGGAACTGAACTAATACACTTCTTAATTTTGGTCTGGCTGCTTACATTCAATATTATATTGTGAGATTCATCCATTTTGTTAGTATAGATCTGGTTTCTTTATTCTATTCCTATCACCACCCAAGAGGTTTTTAAATATAGGTTCTCATCTCTTTTTGTTATTTTATTAATATCTATTTGTTTATTGCACACAAATTTCTCTTTTTTTAACGCCAGCCAGGAAGCCTTCACTAATGTGAGAACTCCTTATCTGATGAGAGGAATCTCATTCAACAGAGTCTGTATCAGAGCAGTTCTGTTAGGCAGGTGGCCTGATTTCCTCTTTCTATTTACACCTCATTTCATCCACCCACACAAATTTTGTGTTCCTTTTATCATTTCCTTTTACTAAAATATACTCACAGAAAAGCCCATATACATTGCTCGAATTAATTATTATAAGACCCTGATGCTGGGAAAGATTGAAGGCAGGAGGAGAAGGGGATGACCCAGGATGAGATGGTTGGATGGCATCACCGACTCAATGGACATGAGTTTGAGCAAGCTCCTGGAGTTGGTGATGGACAGGGAAGCCATGGGTTTGCAAAGAGTCAGACACGACTGAACTGAACTGACACCTTTGTAACAACCCTTTTGATTAAGAAGTCAAGCATTCCCAAGATCCTAGAATTCCCTCATGTTCCCTCACAATCACTACTTCCCTCTTCCACTCCTAAGGAAAGAGCTATTGTATCTCATAACACTACAGATAAATGTTCCTGTTTTTTTTAAGTAAATATAAACAGAACCATACAGCATATATTATTTACATTTGGTTTTCTTGCTAAAGTTTGTGTTTTTGACATCCATCTGTAGTGCTGTGTGCAGCTTTAGTTCATTTTAATTGCTGCACAGTAGTCCATCTTATTAATACACCACGATTTAATGTATCCAATCTCTTCTTGATGGGCATGTGGAATGGTTTCAGTCCTTGGCTTGAATGAATAGTGTTTCTCTGAACATTTGTGTACACAACTTAAAATTTCTGTTAGACACCTAGGAGAGGTATTGCTATTCACAGGATACACAATGCATATTTTTAACTGGAGAAATTACTGCCAACTTTTGAAAGTGCTTGAATGAACTTAAATTCCCACTAGCAGTTTTTGAGAGTTCTCTTACTTATACATACATTTGTTGTCGGTATTTTTACTTTTCCCATTCCGGTGGGTGAGAAATGGCATCTCATTGTGGTTTTAATTTGCATTTCCCTGATGACTAATAACCAACACCTTTTCATGTGTGTATTGGCCATTTCTATTTCCACCTTTGGATAGTGCTTGCTTGAATTCTCTTGTCCATTTTTCTCTTCAGTTTTCGGGGGTTTTTCCTAATAATTTTTGAATTATTTGTATATTCTGGATATGAATATTCCAGTTATCAAGTGCTGTGTAATAAGACACCCCAAACCTAGGAGCATAAAACAAAAATCAATGTATTATGGTCATTAATTCTGTGGGTCAGGAATTTGGATAGGGTGCAGCGAGGATGACTTATCTCTGTACTCAGTATCCAAGGCCTCAGCTGGGAACACTGGAATGGTTTAGAAGTGACTTGAATGTTTGGGAGCATCTGAAGGCTTCTTTACTCACATGTCTGTCACCAGGGACAAGATGACTAAAGTCTTGGCTCAGTTGATTCTGTTATCCAGAGCACTTGCACATGGCTTTCTCATGTGGTTTGGACTTCTTCACACTGCAGATGCCTTCCTCACAATGGATTGTTGGATTTCTTATATCCTGTCCTTGGGCTTCAAAAGTGAATATTTTAGCAGCAGAAGGCAGAAGCTGGCATTGCTTTCTATGACCTAGCCTTAGAATAACATAACTTCCATTTTACTCTGTTGGTCAAAACAATCTCAAGCCTGCTCAGATTTAAGAGAAAAGGAAGTAGTAGCTCCTATTGATGGAAGGAGGGTTAAAGAATTTGATGCCATGTTTCAAAAGCACCACAATCCAGCCTCTGGCTCCACATTATTTATATTCCTCCCATAGGCAAAATGTACTCTGTCTCCACAAAGACCACCTCCAACCAAACTGAAGTCCGGTCCTTTTATGGCATCAGGTATAAGATCTTGTTATCTAAATCAAGTCCAGATATAAATGAGACTTCTAGTTTAGTTTCTCTAGTATGGTTCTTGTTGATCTGAAGACTTGTGAACTAAAGTGAAAAGTTATCTACCTCACAAGATACAATTATGGGACTGGCATAGGACACTCACAATAGATACTCCTTTCAAAAAGGGGGGACATGAGAACATGTTATCCTTATGAAACAGGAAGAAACACTAGATATCTGTCTCCACTATGTGAGGACACAGTGAGAACGTGGCCTTCTGCAAGCCAGAAAAAGAGCTCTCACTAGAAACCAAATCCTGTTGGAAACTTGATCTTGGACTTCCCAGCCTCTAGAACTGTAAGAAAGTAGTTTTCTGGTGTTTAAGCCACCCAAACTATGGTATGTTGTTATGCTAGCCTGAGAAGACTGAGATAACTGGTCTCTGATTCAAAGCACATACCACATTCTGTAAAACAACGCTCTATCATTTCAGGTTGTTTTATCCCAGCAATATACATTTTTACTATCTTTATCTCAGATACTTCTGAGTAATAAGGTATATGGTAAAACACTGAATTACATGTGCATGAGCCTATTGTTACCCCCTTTTTTTTTATAGTGAAGTTGTTTCTTTGATCAGAAGCGAATGCTGTGTTGAATACCATTACAGTGGATTAGGCAACCAAACTCATGACTTGTGACACTGGCAGAAGTATTTCAGGTAGAGAAGGCAAATCCATACTTATGTTTTCTCCAGTGGGGATGAACCGTCTTCCTCTTCCATGATGGATTAGAGCCATTATAACCAAGCTGCCACCGGATAGCTAGATGGTATCCTCCAAGGTAATTTTGCCCTATCACAGACTTAATGTTGTTCTCTGATATTGACAAATAAAGTGCTTAAGTGTAATGGTAGCCAGATAAATTGTTTAACCCATGCATAACTTGCATACCTGTCACCATGGTCACTCTGTTCAGGATTACTGAATAAGGATTTGGGTAGCTGGAAAACAGGTTGGCAGAAATTGACAGAATGTATCATTTGGTCTACATAATTACCATGCATCTGCACTCCATGCCTTTTAGTGAGCAGTTAGCATTCACATGGTAAACAAATACCTTCATACTCTGTGACAGTTCTAAGAGGTATCTCATTGTCTCCAATCTTCCAGTTCCATTCCTTCCAAGTCTCTGGCTACAGAGCTAAACCCTTGAGAAATGGTTATGAATCAGCACATATTTGTACATCTGGCCATCCTTCATTCCAGATTAAGTCAACAACAAAATGTATAGCTTGAAACTTTGTCCACTGGGAGATTTCCCCTTCACCACTGTCCTTCAAGGTCATCCTTGAGAGGGGCTTTAATGCTGCAAATGTCCACGTCCAGAATATCATACAGAAAATCTATAAAAATAGGCCTGATGTTTCCTCCTCAGTCACTGATATGTGACTCCCTATGAGATCATAGATGTTATTAGAATAAGAGGAATCAATGCAGCTGGTGAGAGTCTGAGCCATATGCTCATGCAAATTACCTGTGTCATCCAGACCTGCCTTACCTGTTAGATATCATTTTCACCTTATGATACTTTTCTTGTGTGCATGCTCAACTTTAAGGCCTTCTGGGTCAGACAACAACTAGTTTATGATAGAAAGTGAGCTGCATGGTCACCTGATACCCCATAATTAGATATTCATTCTATACTAAGGCCTAGAAACAATCTAGGGTCTGTTTATCAAAAGATAATTTATCTTCATAAAAGAGCATAGATTTTTCTCCCAAATCCTAGAAATATGGTATATGACTCTGGTATTCATGCTTTCCAGAAAGTCCATATAGCACTCCTGGCTACTACAGATATTTTGAGTATCGTTGAATCTGATAGAATATAAGGCCAAAATGGAAAAGTAGCTTGCAGTGTTTTACTGCAGCTGGCATTTGCTACATAGTCTTTTCATGCTCTAGTCCTCCCTCAACACTCGTTACCTTATGGATTATTGAGTAAATGGTACAATTAATGTATGCAAATGTAGTATGTGTACATGTGTGCGAAGTTGCTTCAGTTGTGTCTGACTTTTTGTGACCCTATGGACTGTAGCCTACCAGGTTCCTCTGTCCATGGGATTCTCTAGGCAAGAGTACTGGAGTGGGTCGCCATTTCCTTCTCCAGGGGATCTTCCTGACCCAGGGATCAAACCCATGTCTCTTAGGTCTCCTGCATTGGCAGGTGGGTTCTTTACCACTAGCACTACCTGGGAAGCCCCATATGTAGCATATATTGGGGATATATACATTACATTATTAAAAAAAATAAGGAAGTCAAATTACGCCTCTTGTTCATTAGTAAGTGGTAAAAAGTGCAAAGATTTGTCTTTTACTACAAAGATAGTCTATCTCAAGATGCTCCAAACCATCAGACCTCCAGAAACTTCACTGCAATTTTTGGACCCCTGAGCTTTCATGTTTTTTCTCCCACTCTCTGGTTCACCTATGTCTTACCAAGGCAATTAAAGCACAAGCTATTCCCTCTACTTCCTAGTCATGTCTGTAATTAGCATAATGTTGTCAATATAGTAGACCAGTATATAATATGGAATGTGCAGGCAATCAAAACTTCTAGGCTTTATATTTTGGAGGAGAGCAGAAGAATCAATATCATCCTGAGGAAAGTCTGTGAAGATGTACTCTTGGCCCTTCTAGATAAAAGAAACTCTCCTGGTGGTCTTTACAAATTAGTATGGAGAAAAAGCACTGTAAAGGCCAGTAGATGAATATCAAATGTCAGAAGCTTTGTTGATTTGCTCCGGTTAAGACACTATATCTGCAATAGGAGCTTAATTGAAGTCATCACCTGATTAAGATAACAACAATCATCAGTTATTCTCCAAGGTCTAGCTATCTTCTGCACAGGCCAAAAGGGTGAGTCAAATGGAGATTTAAAAAGCATCCTTGAATCTTGGTAAGCCTGTTAAATTTAACTAAAAATTATACAACCTGAACAATTAAGTTTAGTGTTTTATTTTCAGTAATATTGGCCCCATGTCTACAAGAAATAAGTTATGATAGCAGCTCTCTGTTTTTCTGACTATGATTTGAATTGAGAGGTTATAGCCTCGAGCTTGTCATTTTCATTATGTACAGCCCCAGTGTACCCAAAAGAAGACATGGTCTTTTTATTTATAATTATTCTCATAAAAGTCAACATGGCAATAGTTTGGGCTCCCAAAGCATGTATATCAACAAGAACTTCATGACAATCAATCAAAGATGTACATGGATTACTAACATCCCAGTTTCCATTGACTCAGAGCTCAGCATCATGTTCTATCCAAGGACACAGGCAAACTAACCCTTAAATCCTATTCTAGGGCATTTCCTGGAAGCACTTCTGTTACCACTTTCTTTATATATCAGGAAACAAATAGTACAAGTAATTTCAATAGAGAGGATTTAATATAAAGAATTATTTACTAGATATAAAATTGTGAACTCCATGATGTCAAGTGTAAAATGAGAGAGCTCAAAAAGGCCATGGTGGTAAGAACTAGAGAAAGTAGCAGGGCTGGTAGAACAAAGGGAAGAGGTTGGAATTACTGGAACTTATTAAAGACATTGAAACTGAGAGGTAAGGCCTTGTGGAATTGAAGCACAGACTTCTGACAAAATTTCTCTGCTAATGTTGGTGTCCCTGAGCTAGAGGAGCCTGACAACTGGACTTCTGAAGAGTGGGCACTACTTCTCTTATTTCTCTAAGGAGAGCTCAATGAAATTAGTTCTGAAAGTGTTGGGAAAACTGCAAACAGATTCATTTACTTCTATAGAAAAGAACTTTATCTGCTTAGGTGGAGAAGACTTGCTGGACTGATCCCCAGAGGAATTTCAAGAAGTGCATAAAAGCAAATAAGAAGAACCAGTCCTTTCTTCCTTCTCCAAACTTAGCCTCTCTTTCTATTGGCAGAGAGTCAAGGCAAATAAGAGCAGAAAATCTTCATTTCTGAAACAGGTCACAAAGCTGTGAGTGACATTTAAAGCATTTTCTTCACTGTCGTTTTCTATTCTCATTTTAAAATATTTTGATAGAATTACTGTGCACATACATAGTATGTACAAATAATATGCATAAATCCAGAAATTTTTCTAACTCTACCATACCAGGGTCATAAAAAGTCAGATCAAGAAATACAACATAACCAGTATCCCAGATGCCCCCTTGTGACTTTTCTAATAAATCCTCCATCCAAACAACCCAAAGATAACCACCGTTCTGATTCTCAACATCATAGTTTTACCTGTTTTTAACTTTATAATACTGGAATCATGCAGCATGTAGTTTTCTCTCTTTAACTTATTTTGTTCAAATTATGTTTCTGAAATTCATTTATGCTCTTTCCTTTAATAGTAGTATATTAATTTTCACTAATGTATTAGTCAGGATTTCCCAAAGAAACAGAACGTGCACACACGTGTGTGTGTGTGTGTGTGTGTGTGTGCATGTGTGCATGTGCATACACATGCAACCTTTTCAACTACCCATTCTCTAGTCCCTTTACCTTTAAGCAGGCACCTCAGCTGGCTGTGGTTCTTTATCTGGTGGGGTCTGGGTCATTAGTAGTCCTGTCTGGGTTGGTTAGTATAGTTTTCACCTTAATCATAGGGCATGGTAAGTGACACTCAGAGACACCCTAGGGGATGTCCCATAATCCAGACATCGTCTTTCTTACCTTCAGTGTGGAGAACCAGTTCAATTTCCTATTGGTAGTCAGGAGCTATCACCCCAGCTGGCGCAGGAACTCTGTTGCTTGCCTGTTGATTCAGAGGCATGAAGAACCCAAAGAGACTGAGTGACAGTTTTAACTTCCAGTTCAATGGAATCATTGTGGTGTTTCCTTGTGGAAGCACCCTCTCCCTGGAACTAAGATCTCGAGGCCAGTGGAGCAGGATGCTGCAGAGACAGGAAGCATTTCTCACAGGCTACTGGTGGTAATAGAGACTGGTGCCACCCCCATTTCTAGCCTCTGATGCTCACACCCACGAATCTGGGCTGCGAGAGAAATAGCACTGTAGAGTGAACACAGAGTCAGAGCATAGGCAGACTTCTGTACACAGCTTTGGTCAGAACCTGGCCCTGCCTTAGAGGTGTCAGCACCCAGCTGGCACTACAACTGAGTCTGAAAGAGGGCCTGCCACCTTTCTACCTACCAAGCCAGCAGCTTCACTATCAAGGGAAACATGGTAAGAACAGTGAATTCCATGAGTATTGAAATTCATTCTTTTTTTCCTGCTGCTCTTCAGGATGATTTCGATTGCCCTGAATTCAACTTTATTGAGTCTTCTGCCTGCTCAAATCTGCCATTGAACTCCTGTAGTAACTCTTGTATTTAAGTGGCAGTAGTTTCAGTTTCAGAATTTCTGTTAAGTTCCTTTTACAATTTATCAGTTCAGTTCAGTCGCTCAGTCATGTCTGACTCTTTGTGACCCCATGGACTGCAGCACACCAGGCTTCCCTGTCCATCACAAACTCCCGGAGTTTACTCAAACTCATGTCCATTGAGTCTATGGTGCCATCCAGCCATCTCATCCTCTGTCGTCCCCTTCTCCTCCTGCCTTCAATCTTTCCCAGCATCAGGGTCTTTTCCAATGAGTCAGTTCTTCGCATGAGGTGACCAAAGTATTGGAGTTTCAGCTTCAGCATCAGTCTTTCCAATGAATATTCAGGACTGATTTCCATTAAGATGAACTGGTTGGATCTCCTTGCAGTCCAAGGGACTCTCAAGAGTCTTCTCCAACACCACAGTTCAAAAGCATCAATTCTTTGGTGCTCAGCTTTCTTTATAGTCCAACTCTCACATCCATACATGATTACTGGAAAAATCATAGCTTTGACTATTTTAACTGTATGGCCCTTTGTCGGCAAAGCAATGTCTCTGCTTTTTAATATGCTGTCTAGATTGGTCATAACTTTTCTTCCAAGGAGCAAGTGTCTTTTAATTTCCTAGCTATAGTCACAATCTGCAGTGATTTTGGAGCCCCCCAAATAAAGTCTCTCACTGTTTCCATTCTTTCCCCATCTATTTGCTATGAAGTGATGGGACTGGATGCAATGATCTTAGTTTTCGAATGTTGAGTTTTAAGCCAGCTTTTTCACTCTTCTTTCACTTTGATCAAGAAATGCAAATCAAAACCACAGTGAGGTATCATTTCACACCAGTCAGAATGGCTGCTATCCAAAAGTCTACAAGCAATAAATGCTGGAGAAGGTGTGGAGAAAAGGGAACCCTCTTACACTGTTGGTGGGAATGCAAACTAGTACAGCCACTATGGAGAACAGTGTGGAGATTCCTTAAAAAACTGGGAATAGAACTGCCATATGACCCAGCAATCCCACTGCTGGGCATATACACCGAGGAAACCAGAATTGAAAGAGCAATGGGATGATCCAGAGGGATGGGATGGGGAGGGAGGTGGGTGGGGGGTCCGGGAAGGGGAACACATGTAAACCCATGGCTGATTCATGTCAATGTATGGCAAAAACTATTACAATATTGTAAAGTAATTAGCCCCCAACTAAAATAAATAAATTTATAAAAAAAAAAAAAAAAGAAAGAGACGCATGTACCCCAATATTCATCACAGCACTGTTTACAATAGCCAGGACATGGAAGCAACCTAAATGTCCATCAGCAGACGAATGGATAAGGAAGCTGTGGTACATATACACAATGGAATATTACTCAGCCATTAAAAAAATACATTTGAATCGGTTCTACTGAGATGGATGAAACTGGAGCCCATTATACAGAGTGAAGTAAGCCAGAAAGAAAAACAATACAGTATACTAATGCATATATATGGAATTTGAAAGATGGTAACGATAACCCTATATGCGAGACAGAATAAGAGACGCAGATGCATAGAACAATTTTATGGACTCTGAGGGAGAAGGTGAGGGTGGGACGTTCTGGGAGAATAGCATTGAAACATGTATATTATCATATGTGAAACAGAACACCATTCCATGTTCGATGCATGAGACAAGGGCTCAGGGCCGGGGCAGTGGGATGACCCAGAGGGATGGGATGGGGAGGGAGGTGGGTAGGGGGTCCAGGAAGGGGAACACATGTAAACCCATGGCTGATTCATGTCAATGTATGGCAAAAACTATTACAATATTGTAAAGTAATTAGCCCCCAACTAAAATAAATAAATTTATTAAAAAAAAAAGTTCTTTAGTTCCACTTCACTTTCTCCTATAAGGGTGGTGTCATCTGCATATCTGAGGTTATTGATATTTCTCCCAGCAATCTTGATTCCAGCTTGTGTTTCATCCAGCCTGACATTTAGCATGCTATATTCTGCATATAAGTTAAATAAGCAGGGTGAGAATATACAGCCTTGATGCACTCCTTTCCCAATTTGGAACCAGTCCATTGTTCCATGTCTGGTTCTAACAGTTGCTTCTTGACCTGCATAAACATTCTTAGGAGGCAGGTAAGGTGGCCTGGTTTTCCCATCTCTTGTAGAATTTCCACAGCTTGTTGTGATCCACACAGTCAAAGCTTTAGTGTAGTCAATGAAGCAGAAATATATTTTTTTTTCTGAAATTCCCTTGCTTTCTCTATGATCCAATGAATATTGGCAATTTGATCTCTGGTTCCTCTGCCTTTTCTAAATCCAGCTTGAACATCTGGAAGTTCTTGGTTCACATACTGTTGAAGCCTAGGTTGGAGAATTTTGAGTGTTAGTTTGCTAGTGTGTGAGATGAGTACAATTGTATGGTAGCTTGAACATTCTTTGGCATTGCCTTTCTTTGGGATTGGAATGAAAACTTACCTTTCCCAGTCCTGTGTTCAGTGCTGAGTTTTCCAAATTAGCTGGCATATTGAGTGCAGCAGTTTCACAGCATCATTTTTTAAGATTTATAATTTATAATTTCTCTTTATTCATATTCTCTATTTGATGAGCCTTTGTTCCTTTAGCTTCCTTTAGCTTAGTTTTAGTTTAGGATTCCATTAGTTCTTTGCACATTATTTCCTTTAGTTCTTTAAACAAAATGAAGATAGTTAATTTAAAGCTTTTCTCGAGTAAGCCCAGTATCTGGACTTTGTTGAGGACAATTTCTGCTAATTAATTTTTCCCACGAATGTCCCATACTTTCTTGTCTCTTTGTATGCCACATAATTTTTGTTTGAACTGAATGTTTTTAATGTTATAATGTGGTAACTCTGAAAATCATATTCTCTTGCTCTTCTCAGGGTTTGTTGTTGTTTGTTGTAGGTTGTAGTTATTTAGCTTTGCAAATTGGCTTTGAGTTAGGGCACTTCTTCAATGCTTAGCCAGGTGCTATAATTCTGCCTTAGTCTTTACTTTCTGCTTATTTGGAGTCCAGAGATCAGTTAGAGGTGAAAGCTGAGGGTTGTCTCAGGTCTTTGCTGAGCATGCATATATCCCTGGGCATGGGTATGCCTCTCTGGATTATGGAAAATACATGACAGCTTCACAAAGCTGTTATTTTCCTGTGTATTTTCTACCCCTGCTCCTCTATTCCTGGATTTCCTGTTCCTCTGCTGCTTGCCCCATCTGTTGTCTCTTGCCACATGGAGCTGTGGATAGTCTATGCCTTTAAGTGCTTTCTAAAAATGCTGTACAGGAGGCCATTCTCATACGAGAGAGTTCTGAGGGGCGTAAAACAAAGGCAAGCCCCTTAATCCATCTCTTAGGGAGTTACCAGACAGGAAAAATTCACAACCACAATTATTTGACAATAAGGTCTGTATTGTCCCCTCTTGCACCAACAACATTCATCATATAGGTGGATGATGATCAGCTGGTCCTGAACAGGGCAGTGGGGATGGTAGGTAGGTAAACAAACATCCTATAACAAACTTTTCCCAAAAGTTATCAGCCTTTTTCTTTCTTTAGCACTCCCCTGATTGTTATATGTCTTTGATTAGAACCTAAAGTTCTAAAACATGTTGATTCTGAAAGGTTTTTTGTCAGATTAATGGTTGTTTCAGTAGAGGGGATGGACCCTTAGAATTCCCTACTCTGCCATTCTCCTTTCATCCTGTAATACGTGGAAGGAATCACAAGCAGAGACATTTGGTTGTGAAATTTTATTTCAGAGAGTAGTCCACGCACTACCAATCTCCTGCAACCCCCATCTCGCAGGCAAAGGCTGTGATTCAGGGCAGGTCTCCACAGACCAATGGTAGAAGGATTTGCAGGGGGGCCAAGCTCAAAGAGAGACTGACCAACTTTTGAATATGTCCAGTGATCTTGGGAGAGGCTGCTCTGTGGAACAGCAAATGGCAGCAAACCTGGCTATGACCATCTACAGCCAGCACAAACGAGGTATGAAGCATAAGTAAAGGAGAAAGGGGAATTCTCAGTCTCAGCACCCAAGAGATCAGACAATCATCCTTCCTGACCTCACCTTGCAGGAAGAGCTCCTGACCTGGTTAGAGTTCAGATGAGCTTCACTCTGAAAGGGCATCTGCTCTCACCCATGTGTGTTCTACTCCAGTTTTATCACAGAAGGAAGAGGTGAATTCCACTGAGGAGAGTAAGCAGCAAGAAGAGGGCAAAAATTTCCCAAGGGATGGTGTCTGTGAACAAGTCTTGTAGTTGAATTTCAACAGGCAGAAGAGGATTGACAGCCCCAGAAGGAAAAGAGCATACTCACCTAAATAGATAATAAGTGCCATAAATAAAAAAGACTGGAAATGAAGGAGGCAAAGTAAGGGACACATTATAGAGACTGCGCACTGGTCAGTGTGAGGGGGTGACATTTGAACAGAGACCCAAGACAAGCCCCGGTGGCTGGAGTGTTAGGGGCCAGACTATGTTGGGCCTTACGGGCTGTGCTAAGGGATTCCAATTTCATTCCTCATGTGCTTAGAAGCCACCGGAAGGTGTTAAACAGAGGGGTGACGTGATCTAATTATGAATAAGGAGGCCCTTCTGGTGACTGTGAAGGGAATAGATTGCAAAGAGAGCAGGTGAAAGTCAGGGGAGGAGAAGGCACCTGCTTCTCTAACCCCACAGAACGTATTCAAGGTAGACTGTGCATGCGTGTGTGCTTGCCAAGTCCCTTCAGTTGTGTCCAACTCTTTGTGACCCTATGGGTTGTAGCCCACCAGTCTCCTCTGTCCACGGGATTCTCCAGGCAAGAATACTGGAGTGGATTGCCATGACCTCCTCTAGGGGATCTTCCTGACTCAGGGATCAAACCTGCATCTCCTGTGTCTCCTGCACTGGCAGGTGGGTTCTTTACCACTAGTGCCACCTGGGAAACCTGTGGGAGCAGAAACTCTCAAATCTTTGGCTTCGTGGCAACCTGTTGAGGAATTTCAGAGCTGATATTCATGGCCACTTTCTTTTTCTTCTTTCCTCCCCAAGGGTGGAAGAATTAAGAGAAGGAGCTGAACACATTTCTTCCTCCTGAGGAACCCCTCCTCCCTGGGCTGTGTTTCAGGGGCAGCCCAGATTCAGGACTCAGTGCAGCTTTTATAATCTGCTCTCTGCCAAGCAGAAAGGGGTCTGACCCTCAGGAGAAGGCAGGGGACTGACCAGCCAGGGTGGGCCCATCTGCAAAATTGGGATGAAGGGCCAGCCAGCCCAGGGTGACTGCTCATCTCAGCCGAGGTCTCTCATTCAGATGTTACCAGTAATGGAGCTGTGGTTTCCATCTCCTCCGGTGCGACTCAGGGGCCTGTCTCTCTAGTCCAGAATTCCACAAGGGAAGACATCTAGGTGCTATAGATTGGCCCTGGAATCCCTGCTCTGAGCCTCAACTGTGATCATTATTGTGACCATAGTTTACCTGGCACCCAGGGATGGCAGTCCCACTTGGGCATTTCCCACCAGGAGCTAAGCAGCTGCCCTGGCCTGGCCCATTTAGGGTTTGGCCTGAGACTTGCTTGGTCTCTGCCAGTCCAGCTGCGGCCAGGGACCAGCAGCAGGAGCAGCACTTGGGAACTTGTTGGAAATGCAGCATCTCAGGTCTGGCCCAGACTCTCTGAGTCAAAATCTGCATTTTACCAAGATCCCCAGGGGATCTCCAGGTACTTTATAGTATGAAGTGAACTGCAAATCTAGTGTTCCTCCATCAAGAATTTATCAAACCAAGCTGGTTCATGTTGGAAATCTTGCAACTCCTTTCTCATGAAAATCTGGGAACACATTGCTGGAAAGGACAAGATGTGTAACCATCTGGCCTCAGGCACAGATTAGGAGCTGCTAGGCCCTGATGGATAAGGCACAGATGTGTAGTTGTTGGCAAAATGCAAGCTGGCTCTCCCCCAACTGAGTGGCCCCATGGCACCTTGCCTGGTTAGTGGCCTTTATATGGGAAGCCTCTTAAGTTACTCTGCCCCTGGAGCCTAACTTGGCAACTGTTTTCTCTCATACACAATGCTCTCAGACTGTAAGTCAAGCAAGCTCGCCGGATTTTACTGTAATCAACAGAACAGCCACTACGCACCTTCCAGTGGAGGCCACAGGAGGAGTGGAAAATTTAAGCCATGGGCATCCTGAGCTCTAAAACTGGGGGACACTTCAGATATCTCCTTGCTTTGCCTTCAAGAGTGGATTCTTGAGCTAGAGTGAAAAATGTGGGCTCTAGCACTCTCATGGTTTAAGGTCCTTGAGAGTTTAGGATACACACCTCTTTTGCATTCAGGGTATCTCCCCAGTGGACACTACGGAAGTTTTCCTCCACTGAAGAGCTCAGGTTGATAGCTACTTCCTTCCAGCAATGCTGATCTCTGCCTCCAGGACTCCATCCAAATACCCGTCACACTGACCCTACATTGGCCCCTGGCCCTCTCTGAAAAATTGTCACTGGAGGAATCTGATTGCTTCCCACACAAAAGGCTAGGCTTGATAGGTTCCTAGTCTGGGTGCTTTCTTTCTAGTAATGCTACAAAGGTGACCAAAGTTTGGATTTTCTAAAGCTGCATCAATCACAACAGACTAACAAAGTTTTTCAGTCTTCTAGAATTCCCAGTTCTAACTTCCTCAAAGTGCTTTCTCCACACATGGAACCAAGGGGGCTGGGGACCCTCTCTTCTCCTTGTAAGGTCACCGCCATTTACCACCTGTTGCCTTGTTAATTGCACATTGTCACCTTCACACTGTAGGTGCCTCACAGGGATTAAAAAAATCCATCCAAATGCTATTAATTGGCTGCATCAAATCATGACTCAGTAAATAAGTATATTGGACATCTTGGACTGTGATTAACCTACCATTAATTGGCCTCTGGCAAGACCAAGTAGAGGGGGTCCCAATCTGTCCTTGGAAACTTGCCAACACCCAGTTCTGTGGAGTTGGCAGGAGCCACAGCCTCGTCACTTCCAGCTACTGATGCTGGAAGCAGGGCAGGAGAAACCCTGAAATACAGCCAGCCAAGGCACCCCAGTTGACAGATGAAAAACCAAGATCCTGACTTGTTCAGAGCATGTGACCAAGTCAGACTGCCACATCTGAGGGGTCAGGTGGAAAGTTTGACACTTCCTCATTGCATCCTGGGGTAGGCATAGGGTTTGCTGGGAAGATTCAGAATCCATGCCACAGTGTGTACCAGGTCGCCAGGCCTGAGACACTGACTGGGGGTGCTGAGCCTATTAATGCAAATGTTACAGTGCGATAGAATTCAGTAATTCTCTCTCCCTCTCTCCACATCCTGCCATCTCTCAGAGTTTTATTGCTCTCTGAGAACATAACCTTCAAGCCAGGATTTCCAGACCCATGTGTTTGAGCTTGAGAGCTCATTTTAGACTCATCAGGTAGGGGCATATATGAAGGGCTATGTCAAATTTCTAACCAGCTGGTGGTACACAGTGGTACATTCCCACACCTGCCCACTTACTCTGAACTACCTGCTCTGAGCATCCAATCCCCTACCAAGTAGAACGCTGTGAACTGCAGGATAAAAATGGACATTCTCTGAAGAAGAAAAGATATATTCTATGAGGAATCCACTTCTTCAAAAGCCTCCATCCATGATTCTTGCTCTTTACCAAATCCTTAGAGAAGGCTCTTCATTCATACTGGCCATGATTAACCACTCTATACACAGATACCCTGCTACTCCTGTAAACAAACTACAAAGTGAACCTTACCTCACCATGCCATAAATTATACTTCCCCCTACCTGAGCGGCCTCCCTCTAGGGAATGGGGCTTGCTCCATCAAGGCCTCTTACCTATCTATCTTACATTCTGGAAACTCACTTGGGAAACTTATTTGATCCTGGAGGAGATGCCTCCAAGAGAACAAGACCTACTCCTTGTCCTCAAGGAGCTCACAGTCTACACATGGAGATAAGCAGACCACAAAAGGTCATGACTCTGGAAAAGGTGCTAGATTGAGAGATAAGCAAGAGAGAACCACAGGAATAGGAGCTATCAAATCCTCCAAGGCAATCAGGAAAGGAAGCATAAAAGAGCTGACCACGAAGCTGGGTCTTGAGTGCTGAGTATGAGTTCAGCTGGGGAGATGAGAAGAAAAGTTTAAATGGGTGGAATAGCAAGACCAAAGGCAGGAGAGTGAAAAATATGCTCAGAGAATGCCCAAAAGTCCTGTATGTCAACAGCAAAGTATGGAATAAGGGTGGGAGTAGGTGGCAGAGGATAAGACTAATAGGAGGATGCAACTGGGGTTTTATCTCTTCCAGGTCTGTGTTTTGGTTAGTCATTGCTGCACAACAAACTAACCCAAAACTTACTGGCTTAAAACAATAGTCATCTTATTATATCTCACAATTTCATGGGTTGGGAATCCAGGTAGAGCTGAGCTAGGTGATTCTTTTGCCCACATGGCTTTGATAGAGATCACTCAGCTGTGTTCAACTAGAGGATGGGCTGGTCCGGTGAATGCACCATGGCTTCCTTCACATGCCTCGTGCCTTAGCAGGGATGGCAGGAAGTTTAGGGTCAGCTGGGCCTGTTGACCAGAATACCTATATGTGGTCTTACTAGTGTGGTGTTCTTAGGGCAGTTGGAATTCTTACTTGGCAGCTCAAGGCTCTAACAGCTAGTATTTCAGTGACCTAGGTGAAAGGTGTGTGGCCTTTTATAACCTAGCCTCAGAAGTGATAGTAGCATTGTTTCTCTGGTACTCTATTGGTTTTAGAAGTCATAAGCCTACCCAGATTCAAGTGGGGCAGGGATGTATAGACCCCACCCCTTAATGAAAGGGATGTAAAAATTTGCAGTCATATTTTGAAACATCCACATGTCTTACTGAAATAAACCAGGCATAAAAAAAGGGCTCTAGGCTTTCCTGGATCTTGGCTCTCTCTACTTTGTGGATCAAAAGTCAAATGGAAAAAAAAAAGTCAAATCTCAAATGAGTCGAACTAGAAGTTGGTTCATTTTAAGGAATGTGCTCTAAAAGCACAGAATAAATAAGTCACAAAGCCTCCTTGCCATACCTGTGCACAGCTCATATCCTGGTGACCAAAAAAAAGAAATGAAAGTGGTGACTAACTCTTCTGGCATCTTTCAGGCACCATTGGAAAGGATCCAAGGAACATGGTCTGCTACAGGGAAAACATCTTGCCTTATGAATCAGACATTGACTTTCTGAGGGAATGTTGGACAAATCTCTTCCTTTCTAAGCTTTACTTCTTGTGTTGTAGTGATGACTCCTACACTACATTTAGGGCAGCAAATAGAACCTGCAGTATATAGCCTACATTGTGTGCTACCAATCGACTGTGCAACATATGCTCTGGAGGTATGATGCTTGCTCTTGCTCGAAATGTTCACAATTTATTATGTTTTTTGTTTTTGCATTCTCATGACAAATTATGAAAGCTTTTCTGCCTCCTCTTTGCTGTCCCTCCCTCCAGGGCTTATCAGTATGGCTTTGAGGCTCTCTCTGAGAAATCCCTTTCCCACAGCTGTCTTAAATGCAAGCTGGGATTGTTTATTTTCTCACACCTCATATATCTCAGTCTAGAAATGGCATTAATGACCTTTTTTGCTCCAGATCATGACTCTTCCACTTTCTTGTAAAACAAAACCAAAAAACAGGAAACTTCCACTTATTTGAGTCCTATGTCATTTACTTATATCATACTCTCTTGCTGATCCTGCTCACAGTGCCAGTTGTCTCACTGTTATTTTACTGTGCGCACTCTTCATTGAACTCAGGGTAGACAACTTGCGAACTAAAAGGCTGGAAGAAGAAGCGAGGAACCATAGGAACTACAGATATGTTTATTCTCTCTTGACTGGCACAGCAGCCATAGCAGCAGACACTGTATTCTGTCCTCTCCTGGCTGACCCAGAGGACACAGCTGTAACACTGCCTCACCTCCATAGTGCAGCCATAACATAGCCCCAAGGACTTTTCAGGTGAAGTTTTTATGCTTATAGAACAAAAGTAGCCCATGGCCAAGCAAATATCTTGTGACACGCATGTGCAGTGCTATAAGTGATCTCAGCTGTTACATAATTCTTTACAAAACTTGGGGTGAGAGCGAGAGGCCGTGGGGCGAGAGTGCCTGACCACCACCATCTTGGAAATTAGCTCTTTCCCTACACACACTCTCTTTCCTTACTTTTCTAATGTCCAGATCTCCTAGTCATTTATTTATTGAAGACTTGGCACCTGATTCACAGTGCTCTTTGTACTCTAAGTTCTGCCATCATTGTGGATGACTTTGTCTAACTTCCCAAGTTCCCCATCCCTTAGCCTTTTTATTTCCAAGAAACCTCTCCTCATTTCATTTCAGCCACACACTCCTGTCATCATACCAGAGACCCTGTCATTTCCTGTTATTGTCCCACCTTCAGAACCAGTGTTTCAAACATTCTACTTTCTGACCACAAACTTCCCTATTTCTCGATTGCTTGCTCTACTCTCCACCATGACAGTTCTTCACCATTTTGGGGCTCACAAACTAGTGACTCTTTTTGTCTCACTCAGTCTTTTAGCCCTTTCCTTTCTCTGCCTGACTCCTTATCTTATTTGGATGGAATGGCTAATCAGTTCAGTTCCACCTTCCCAATGCCTTGCCTAAATTCTCTTGCCTCCCCCCCACCTTTTTTTGGTAACCCAACTCTGCATGAGCTTAATCTCTGTGCTTGAGTCTCAGCAGCTGAACAATGCTGGAGAAAACTGCACTTCGGGAAGGTTGATTCCATTCTAAAGGCACAATTATCAACTTCCATCCTCCAGTACCAACCACCTGGCAATTCTACCACATGCCTCTGATCAACTTACCTGCCCATTTTATCCACAATAGCTATTTCAAACCTTATCTACTATCCTCAGACTTTTAACTTTCTCCCCTAACTGCCCTTTGCTCTCAGCATAGGACCTCACTTTCTAGTTCACCCACATACACAAAATGAAATCCAACAGAAGGAAATTTCACTATGCTATGTTTATCAAACCTACAAAGTTACCTGTCCCATTCATTTATGTTAGAGAAAGTGACCACTCTTCTGTCTTGGTTGAATCCCTGCCCCTTGCTTTGGATCACACTTGGTCCCAATTTCTTATAGCTTTACTCTATCAATTATCACTTCTCCAGATTGTATGTTCAACTGCTACTTCTTGTCTAGAATTTGAGTAACAGCAGATCTGGGCCTCTGCTAAGTAGGTCAGGCTACTGTGTGTAACTGGCTTTTACTGGAAAAATATTCAGTGCATTTCTAGAACATGGTTTAAGACTGTAGTATCTAATATGAGATGCATGGGAGTGATCCATTTCTTTGTGAGAAAGAAGACACTACAATGTGTTCTATGTCTTTAAATTTAAAAAGTGAAATGGGGAATTCCCTGGTGGTCTAAGTGGTTAGGACTCCATACTTTCACTGCCAAGGCCTCTGGATCCATTCCTGGTCAGGAAACTAAAATCCCAGAAGCCACATGGTGCAGCCAAAAAAAGAAAATGAAGAGCTGAGACAGAAATTTGTCTTCCCATTATGCAGTATGCTTGGTGACCTGTGGTCCTCATCTCATTTTGCTCACTCATGTGATAGACAGTCCTAGGCCTGTGTTGTGGAGAAGTGCCCTGAGATAAGGAGAAAGATGCACAGTGTTCTAGCATTTACTGCAGGGGCCTCCTGGAGGAACACCAGCATTTTGAGCAGGCCTTGGGTGCTAAGTTAAATGAATTTAGAGATATCAACTATTTTTATATGATAGCTTCATTGAGTTATAATTCAATTATCATAAACTGCATTCCTTCAAATTATATAATTTAGTGAGTTTTAGTATATTCACAGAATTGGGCTACCATCACCACTAATTCCAAAACATTTTCATGACCCCAGATAGACTGCATGCCCATTAGCAGTCACTGCTCTCTTGCCCTCAACTCTCCCCTCAACTGTGGACAACCACTAAACTACTTTCTGTCATTTTTCCTATTTGGAGTGTGTGATATAAACTGAATGGTGTCTGACTTCTTTCACTTAGTATAATGCCTTCAAGGTTCATCTACATTGTAGCATATATCAACACTCATTCCTTGTTATAGCGAAAAGATTTTAGATTTTATGAATAAGCCACATTTTATTTATACATTCATTTGTTGTTGGACATTTGGGTTCTTTCCACTGTTTGGCCATTATGAGTAACACTGTTATGTACATTAATGTACAAGTTTCTGACAACCCTCTCCAGTACTCTTGCCTGGAGAATTCCATGGACAGAGGAGCCTGGAGGGGATACAGTCTATGGGGTTGCAAAGAGTCAGACATGACTGTGTGACTTTCTTTCTATGTAGATGTATGTTTTCATTTCTCTTGAGTAAATACCTAGTGGTGGAATTGCTGGGTCATATGCAAGCTATGTTTAGCTTTTTGATTAACTGTAAAGCTGTTTTCCAAAGTGGCCACCTCATTTTACAATCCCATTAGCAATGAATGAGCATTCATTTCTTCACATCCTTTCCAACACAGAGAATGAGAGAAAATAATTGCAATATATGTGGTATAGGACTTGTATTTAGAATATAAAAAGAACTCTTAAAACAAAAAAGACAAGTAACCTAAAATGAGCTAAGGATCTGAGTAGACATTTCTCAGGATGATATATAAAAGGACAGGATGATATATAAGAGGACAGGATGATATATAAGAAGTCAAAAGGCACATGAGAAGATGCTCAACATCACTAGATATTAGGGAAATGCAAATCAAAACCACAATGTTATCCTATTCACATGCACTGCTGTTGCTGCTGCTAAGTCGCTTCAGTCATGTCCAACTCTGTGCGACCCCATAGACGGCAGCCCACCAGGCTCCCCCGTCCCTGGGATTCTCCAGGCAAGAACACTGGAGTGGGTTGTCATTCCCTTCTCCAATGCATGAAAGTGAAAAGTAAAAGTGAAGTCACTCAGTTGTGTCCGACTCTTAGCGACCCCATGGACTGTAGCCTACCAGGCTCCTCCGTCCACGGGATTTTCCAGGCAAGAGTACTGGAGTGGGGTGCCATTGCCTTCTCCATCACATGCACTAAGATGACTAAAATCAAGAAGATATCATCCAACTTTAACTCAACTCACCCTCCAAAGTATATAAGTGCTTTAAAAAGTTTTTTTTTGCAAAGAAAGAGCAGTTTGAAGTTAACACTAATGATACAAGCGTAAGTGAATGACAAGAAAATGACACCACTGACACTTTAATCTGGGAACAAATCCTTTGTAAGCTACATGACAAGCTAATCATATGTGACAAAAATATTGGTAAAAAGTTGAAATTATCAAGGCAATATGAAATGTGATATTTCATCACTATTGTTGATAATGAACCTCACGTTAACTGTATATTATTTCCTGAGAAATTAGCAAATTGCAGGGTAAAGCCACCAGGACTTATAAGATAGTTACAGAGATAGGTATTTTGAAGCTCATATTTATATTATCCTACTAAAAGTTCCGAATTTAAATATGTTTTATAGTATATTTATAATATAGAAATAGTCTCATGGTACATGTATATCAGCTGCGAGTAACTATTCATATATTGGGAGCAGATAATGGAAAATGTTTAACTGATGGGATGGGCAATCACAAAAGTATGTAGATTACTGTTACAGAGCATAGACCTGAACTTATGCACTAACTGAACCCATTCCTGGATGGCTTACTTTGTGCCAATTATTTAGCCTCTTTGTGCTTCTGAAAGCACAGATGTTCTGCATCTGAAAAATGACAATATTGACAATCTCTGCTTTATGGAATAGTTGTAAGGATTAAATGGTATGAAGCACAATAAAAAACACAGTGCCTGTATGTAGTACATGCTCAATAAACATGATGGTAGTGATGATGATTTGATGATGGAAGAAAAGAAAAAGAAATCTTGGTGGGAGGAGGGAAACAGAGAGAGATTATTGCTGAGCACAATAACCTGACTGCCCTGAAGCCCTGAGGTATGTACAGTGTACTGAATTACGGTATTTATGATGCCCTTTCTTATGGCCCTGTCTGCTACTTCTCTAAATTCTTTCTCCTCCCTCTGAGGTTCCCTATCACTTCTAGTTTCTATAACCTCATTTTTCCTGGCTCACTAGAGGAAAGGGGAAAACACCCATTACTTTATTATGCTGAGGAATTAAATTCTTGTTGATCTCGCCTCTTCCACCTCCACATTGCCTACTGGCTCTGTCCCTCACGGCTGCAAGGCCCTAATAACATGATTTTATAAACCAAAGGTGTTTTTCCTAATAAAATTCTACTTTCCTCCAGAGCCAACACACTCAAACTGCAGCCAGCTCTTAACATAGCAATTGTTTTCCTCCCACCATAAATGAACAAATGAATAATTGAATGAATGAGCCATTTACTCTCCTCACTGAAAGACCTCAGGGCCTCCTTTCCAATCAAGTCAGCAGACTTACTCTGTTACCACCCACTTCTCCTAGAAGCTGCCCTTCACTGTGCCACTCTAGGTTGATTTGACTTCTTTAAACTCTCTTCAAGTCACTTGGCATTGGCAGTGCACGGTAGGGGGTGGGGGTAGCTATGGAGATTGTCCAGTTTACAGAGGAGGAAGCAGCCAGAGGTAGCAATTTCAGGGAATAAGAAACTTGGGTGGTAGATTAAATTCTCTTTTTTTTTTTCTTTTTTAAATTAGTTTATTTATCTATTTTTTAACTTTACAATATTGTATTGGTTTTGCCATACATTGACATGAATCCACCATGGGTGTACATGTTTTCCCCTTCCAGGACCCCCCTCCCACCTCCCTCCCCATCCCATCCCTTCAGGTCATCCCGGTGCACCAGCCCCGAGCACCCTATATCATGCATCAAACCTGGACTGGTGATTCGTTTCACATATGATAATTTACATGCGTCAATGCCATTCTCCCATATCATCCCGCCCTTGCCTTCTCCCATAGAGTCCATAAATTCTCATAAGCAATAAGCAAACTTTTCTGTTTCAGATTTTTGTCTGTAAAACAAAGAGATAGAACCAGATAAGAGAGAGAAGACCTTTTAAACTATGCAGGGGGTTGTTTTATATTCCCTTGGTGTGGTGGGACAGGAAAGGGGCTGTACACTATTGAATTTGATGATCTAAGAATAAACCAGACACAGAAACTCCAGCCACTTAAAACTGGCCACCTACAGAGGTTATCTTTGGATGGGGAGATTAGTTGTTACATCTGTATGCTTTTCAAAACTTACGTAACTGTCATGTGCTAATTTTTTAATCAGTCGCCACAGTCATGTCAAGTGTAAAACTTAGGTAGCAACTTTATATATACAGTCTGATCTCACTTTTGCATAAACATTTGTATGCGTGTATAAGAAAATGCCTAAAAGGAAAAGAGCCCAAAATGCAACTGTGTTTTCCTTTGAGTGGTGGTATTGTAATGATTTTATTTTCTCTATTCTGATATACAATAGATGTTATAGAACAAACACAGCTTATTTAACAGGAAGATTTTTTTTAATTAAAAATTACATTTAAAAGCCCTATTTTGCTATCAAAATGGTGATCAAAAGGACTCCAGCCCTTTTCCACTTCCCTCCTAAGCAGTGGTTGAGTATCTTTGTTTGTGACACTTGGTTTTGGTAGTTGTTTCCTCCTCAGCTCTGGAACCTACCAAGCCTCTGTTTTCCACATATTTATAGAGTCCTGGAGAAGTCCAAGAAGTGCACGGGTACCCCCTTACACCTTTCTTCAGGCTCACCCAGATACACCACAACACAAAGTTGGCGCTTGCTGAAGAGATGGTGGGCCAAGATTTGGCCATTCTGGTCCCTGTGAGCCCTGAGGCCATTGTCAGTTATTCAAGTGTGCTCTTCTGTCTGGCAAGGTTCTACCTCTGCAAATTATATATAACAGCTGCATCATCGAAGGAGGCAGACATTGTAGCACTCACGTAACACTGCCTTCCACCTTCTGAACGTGTGGTAAGTTACCCTCAGAGGCCCTCTAGAACTGGAGAAGCTAGGTCCTCAGATACTGGCACTGTTCCTGATGCCCTGAAATCCCATTCTTTGTCTCCTTGGATCCTCTGGCCTGGTGCTAATGAAAATGCAAGCTTCGAGGGAGCCTGGGTGTTGAAGTGAGCCTCAACCCACTCTGGTTCACTTGTACTTGCAACCATACTGGTTTGTGGCCTCACTCTCAGCTCCAACCATAATTCCTATTGCACTCAGAAGGATAGAAGTAATCTGAAGAGAACTTCCATGTGCTACCCTCACCATATCCACAACTACCTGTACGAACATCTGTTAGTCTAAATTAACTGTCCACAGTTCTACCTAATGTCTGTTTCTACTTGCATCCTGGATTAATTTCTCTCTCTTGTGCATTATCAATTATTAATTCTCTACTTATTCTTTCCCATAAATAAATAAACGTGCTATTATTTTTCCCAGACCAACAAAACATTCTCTTGACCTACTTTCCCTGCCAGGTACTGCCTTATTTCTCTGCTTGCCTATACAGAAAAACTACTTGTCTACACTGTCTACAGTGTCGTCTGACCTCCTTGTCTATACCATCTAAAAATCCTCATCTCTGATTTTCTTTTGAATCTACTCCAGTCAGTCCTTGTTACCTCCTTACCACATCGCACAGATATACCCATAAGAATTGCTCTTATTAAGATCACCAGTGACTGCTATATGGCTAAATCTATTGATTAACTCTCAGTACTTATAAGACAATCAGCAGCATTTGTTACTGTTAATCACACCCCCCTCCTTGACTTACTTTTGTAACTCAGTTTCTGATTTTCAACACAAACTTGGCTTTCCTTGCTATCTCATTGGTGGCTCCTTCTTAGCTTCCTTTTCCTATTCTTTGTCTTCAGCATGAATTTTTATTGTTGGAATAACTCAGGAAATAGTCTCTGAACCACTTGTCTCTATGTACACTCACTTCCAGTCTCATGGCTTTAAATACCATCTATATACCACTAACTCCCATATCTGTATCTCCAGTTCATTCTTCTCATACAAACTACACACCCATAATATTCATGCCTACTCAACATCAACACTTGGAGTTTTAACAGACATCTCAAATTCAACATGCCTAAACTGATTAACTCCCACAGAGATTTCTCTATCCACAGACTTCCTTATTTCAATTGATAGGAAGTTCATACTCCGAGTCACTCAAGCCAAAACCTTGGAATGCTATTTGGTTTCTCGTTTTCTGTCGCATTTCATATATAATCCATCAAGAAATATTGTTGAAATAGTTTTACAATACATCTAGATTCCAATGATTCCTTAACATCTACATTGCGCTCACCCTGGTCCAAGCCACCATCATCTCTTTTTTTGTACTGACACACTATCCTCCAGGCTTGTCTCCCTAACGCCACTCTACCCTTTTATAATCCATTCTTATTACAGTAGTCAGAGTGGTTTTTTTTTCAGAAACTAAGTCATAGGTCCCAGCTGTGATGGAGTAACTGGTAGTTGACAAGCTTTCTAGTTGTTAACAACCATGGAACTGTACAAAATATATGACACAACTGTTTTCAGTCATTAGAGAACAGGAAGCACGTGACTCAAATAACTAAAAGAAAGTAAACTCACAAGGTAAGCCTCAGAGTCACCTAACTTTCAGCCTGGAGAAAGTTTCCCCCTCACAGTACAGTGAGCTAGAGTCAAGGCAAAGCATGGCACTCCTGTGGATTGAGAAGAAGGAATACAGTGGTAAGGGGATCTGAAATGACTGTAATTTGTGGGGCAGGGTACTAGAGATGAGGGATCTGCAGGAAGTGTAGTACTCCAGGAGTCCATGTGGAGGTCTCCGAAGAATGTGAGGTGGTTTTGATTTGCATTTCCTTGATGATTAATGATCTTAAATGCCTTTTTATATACTTATTGGTCATTTGTATGTCTCCTTTGGAGAAATATCTATTCAGGTCCTTTGGCCATATTAAAATCAAGTTAGCTTTTTTTTTTGGCTATTGAGTTTGATTAGTTTCTTATACATTTTGGATATTAAACTCTTATCAGATATATGGTTTGCAAATATTTTTTCCCATTTTGTAGGTTGCCGTTTCGTTCTGTTGATTGTTTCCTTTGCTGGACAGAATCTTTTTATTTTGATGTCATTATGCTTGTTTACTTTTGCTTTTGGTGTCTTATCCAAAAAATCATTGCTGAAACCAGTGTCTGGGAGGTTTTTCCCCCTACTTTCTTCTAGGAATTACATGGTTTCCAGTCTTATGTTTAAGTCTTTAATCCCTTTTGAGTTGATTTTTGTGTATGGTGTAAGATAAGGGTTCAATTTTATCATTTTGCATGTTTTCCCAACATCATTTATTGAAGAGACTGTCTTTTTCCCATTTAGTATTCTTTGTGCCCTTGTCAAAGATCACCTGACCATATATGTAAGAATTTATTTCTGGGTTCCCCATCCTGTTCCATTAGTGTATATGTCCTTATGCCAGTACTTTTCTAGTTTTTGATTACTTTGTAGTATAATTTGAAATCAGGAATTTGTAGTAAAATTTGAAATCTTATTTTCCTTGCTCAAGATTGCTTTGGCTCTCTGAAGTCCTTTGTGGTACAGTGTTAGTGGGAATGTAATTTTGACACAGTCATTATAGAAAACAGGTTGGAGGTTTCTCAAAAATTAAAAATAGAATTACCATGTGATCCAGAAATCTGGATATATATACAAAGAAATTGAAATCAGGATCTCAAAGCATTCTGTACTCTCATGTTCACTGCAGCATTATTCACTACGGCCAAGATATAGAAACAATCTAAATGTTGATTGATGGATGAATGGATAAAGAAAATGTTGTGTATACAGGCAGTGGGATATTACTCAGACTTAAAAAGGAAGGAAATCCTTCCATTTGTGACAATATAGATGGACCTGGTGGGCACTGTGCTAAGTGAAATAATCCAAACACAGATAATAAATACCACGTGATCTCACTTATATGTGGAATCTAAAATAGTCAAATTCTTAGAAGCAGAGAATAGAATGATGGTTTTCAGGACCTGGAAAGAGGGGAATATGGGGAGGTGATGGATAAAGGATGCAAATTTTTAGTAATGCGAGGTAAGTAAGTTCTTGAGATCTGCCACTATACACCATAATGCATATAGCAAACAGTAATACTGTGTTATATACTTAAAATTTGCTAAGAGGGTAGATTTTATGTTGAGTTTTTAACACCCTCCCCCAAATAGTAAAGGGGCAGGCGGAAACTTTGGGAGGTGATGGATATGTTTGTTCTCTTGACAGTGGTAATGGTTTCATGGGTATATACTTATCTCCAAACCCATTGAGTTGTATACATTAAATATGTACAGGTTTATATATGTCAATCAAACCTCAGTAAAGTAGTTTACAAAATAGAATAAATTTTTAGCAAAGTGGCAGTGCAGTAGTAACATAACAAATAGATGCAAAAATTGTTAGAACAGAAGTGTCTAGAAATAGATTCTTGCACATACATTTAATTGAGGCGAGACTAAGGTATCTAGTCGAAGGAGAAAGTCTTTTTAATAAATATTGCTATAACAATTGGATATCTTTATGGGAAAAATGAGCTCTAACCCCTACTCCACAGCATATAAAAAAGTTCATGTGAAATTGTGCATAGCATATAAAAGGCTTCCCTGGTGGTTCAGATGGTAGAGAATCTGCCTGCAATGCAGAGACACAGGTTCAATTCCTGGGTCGGGAAGATCCCTTGGAGAATGGAATGGTAATCCACTCCAGTATTCTTGCCTGGAGAATCTCAAGGACAGAGAAGCCTGGCAGGCTACAGTCCATGGGGTTGCAAAGAGTCAGACCTGACTGAGTGACTAATAGCATATAAAGGCTAACCCTGTAAAACTTCTAGATGGAAACTTTGGGATCAAAAAACACTAACCATAAAAGAAGAAATATGATAAATTGGTCTTCATCAAAATTTAAAACCTCCACAAATAACAAAGTCAGAGGTCTTACACTATCAGCAGATTTCAAGACCTATTATCAACTTACAGTAATCAAGACAGTAAAAAAATATCACAAGGATTGCCTCATAGATCAATGGAACATAATTCAGAGAGAGCCCAGACATAGATGCATGCTTATAAAATTATTTGATTTTCCACAAAGGTCTCAGTGCTATCCAAGTGGACAATAAAAGACTTTTGAACAAATGGTACTGAAACAGCTGGATATCTATATTTAAAAAATAAACCTCACCCCAAAACATATACCACAAATAAAAAATAATTCAAGACAAATCATAGACCTAAATGTAAAAGCTAAAACCCAAATGCTTTATGGGGACAACCTAGAAGGATAGGGTGGGGAGGGAGGTGGGAGGGGGGGTTCAGGATGCGGGGGGACACGTGTATACCTATGGATGATTCATGCTGATGTATGGCAAAGACCATCACAATATTATAAAGTAATTATCCTCCAATTAAAATAAATTAGTTAATTAAAATTTAAAAAGTGGAGAATGTCTTTGAGAATTGGGGGTAGGCAAAAGTTCCTTAAGCCATGGAAAGTAATAACTATAAACAAGAAATTAATAATGTATACTTAATCAATATTTAAACCTCTGCTCATAATAAGACACTATTAATGGAAGGTCACAGACTGGAAGAAAATATTTACAAAACATATATCTGACAATAGATTATTATTTAGGGTATATATTTAAAAAAAATAAAACCCTATAGCTCAATAAGAAAAAGACAAAAAAAAATTCACCTTATAAATGGGCAAAATATTTGAACACATGATTCACAAGAAAAAATATATAAATATCCCAAAAACACATGAAAAATATTCATTATCAGTAGTTAACAAGGAAATGCAAAATTAAGCCAAAAGAACATACCACCACACACATCAGAATGGCTAAAATTTAAAAAGACTTGGGGAGAAGCTGGTACTATTGTATATTTTTAATTGGAATGTAAAATGCTACAACTACTTTGGAAGAAGTTCTAGAAGTTTCTTATAACTAAACATATTCCTACCATATGACAGTCATTCTATTCCTAAATGTTTATCCAAGAGAAATGAAAACATATGTGCACAAAAAGACTTCTACAAAAATGTTCATAGCACTTTTATTCATAATAGTAAAAAAAACTGAAATAAACAAATGCTTATCAAAAGGAGAATGTATAACCAAAATACAGTACATCTATACAATGGAAGACTACTCAGTAAGAAAAAGGAAAGCTCTGTTAATGAACACAAAAACATTAATGAGTCTTGAAAAGAGAGCAAAAAAGGGCAATCTCAACCAAAGCAAAAGAAGAATTATATGGCAGAGTGCATACTGTATGACTCTATTTGTATGAAGGTCTAGAATAGACAAAGTAGTTGTCTTAGAAGAATGTTAAACAGTTGCTTCTAGAGGATGGTATAGACAAGAATTGATGGCAAGGAGCATGGGAGCATAAGGTAATGGTAATGGTGATGTTCTACATCTTTCTAAGGATTTGGCTTACTCAGGTGCAGGCATTTGTCAAAACTCACATGATATCTTTAGATTTGTGCATTTCATTGTGAAGTTTTGGTAAAGTTTTAAATTGAAAAAAAAAATGTAGACAAATGTTGAATTCTAGTTAGTGAAAGACCTGATAAAATATTTGTGAGGACAATAACTGTTGTATCTAATTTGCTTTGAAATATACACAAATAATAAAGTAGATTAATGGGTCAATAGAAGGATGGACAAATATGATAAAGGAACTATAATAAAACTGATAGAATCTAGGTGGCAGTATAAAAGTGTTTGCTGTATGCTTTCTTTTTTAACCTAAGAAAATTGAAAATATATGTTCACACAATAATTTGTACCCAAATTTGCATAGCATGTTTATTCATGTTTCCCCCAAACTGAAAATGATATGAATATCTGTCAACAAGTGACCAGATAAACAAGCTGTGGTATATTTATACAGTATAATAGTACTCACTATTAAAAATGAAAGAACTACTGCTACACATAACATGGATAAATTTCATGGACATAATTTTTAGTGAAAGAAGGCATTCATAAAATAGTCCATGAAGTATGCCTCTACTTATATCAATTCTAGAATAAGCAAAGCTAATGCACTGTGATTGATTAGGTAAGTGGCTTTACCTTGGATTGAAGGCAAGAGTGGAAGGGAGACATTAAAACTGGGTGATGTAAATATTCTGTGGCTTGATTGTGATCGAGATTACATAACTGTACATTTAAATAATCTCATGTAACTGTATTATGATTAAACTGGGTATATTTTATTGTATGTTAAAAAAAATGCTCCAGTGAAACAGATTGTAAAAATACCTGAGCAGATCATGATTTTCTTCTGTCATACAATGGGAATCAATTTCCTTCCAAAAGCCTAAAGTCTTTAATGATCTACTTCTCCTTCCCTACTCCAACCTCTCTGACTTCAGCTCTTAATACCTCTTGGCTTTGCTCAGTCTGCTTTGGCCACACTTGGCTCCTTGCTCTTCCTAGAACATACCAAGCATACTCTGACTTTAGGGACTTTGTACTCACACTTCTGTCTGTCTGGCATGCTCTTTTTCCAGTTGTGTACAACATGGTTCATTTCTCATCTCTTCTGGGTCTTTATCAACTGTTAAACTTCTAAATGAGGCCTTCACTTGCCATCTATTTAACATCTCTCTCTCACACACACATACTGCTAGCAATCACCATAAACTTTACCCTTCTTTTTATCTTTTTGCCTTAGGAATCACCACTTTCAACTGTAGTATATATTCTATATATTATGTTTCAGGTATTGGCAATAACACCCCTTTGTTTGAATGTAAGGTTCAGAATAGCAGGGATTTTTATCTGTTATTATGTTCACTGCTATATTTCCAGAGCTTGCTGTAGTGCTGGGGATATATCAGACTCTTATTAAAAATTCGTTAAATAAAGAAAGAATCTTCAGACTGAGCTGAGAATCTTCTTGGAGAGAGAAATGTGTGAGAAGTGAATTGGCAAATTGTCTCCTCAGACCTGATGGCTGTGACATTAGCTGGGCTTCTGTGCAACTACCCAGTGACTTGAAACAAGATCCAAAGATTTCTCCCATAAGCAAATTAGACATCCTGCATGGGAATGGACAGGAGAGCCCTTAATTCCCTCAAATCTTGGAGAGGGGACTTGGGCAGTCTGGATCCTACTCTGGTGATCCAAAATATTAAAATATAGGGTGGATTGAAAGTTTGCAAAAGATGATGGGAGGCAGAGTCCCTGGCCCCGCAGGATGGAAAAATTGCCCCCCTTACGGACTAGTCTGGGCTTTAAGTCAAGCCTCCTCACTTTTCCTGACCTCGGTAAACTAGTGTGCTCCATTAGACTTAGTGATTCTGGGGTAAGGAGTCCAGTCCAGGACAGTAGGCTCTGATGGGGAGAAGGAAGGAGAGGTATGGGAGATGGTGCCCTGTTCAGTGAGGGCAGCCTTGCTAGGGACTAAGACATTTGATGGAGAGGGATGCGGAACTCTGAACTGGACCTCAGGTAATGAGAGGGGTATTGGCACACTAGTGATAAGGGAGCATTTTCCTGAGATTTGGCCTTTGCTTCCCTTGTGGCTTAGCTGGTAAAGAATCTGCCTGCAATGCGGGAGACCTGGGTTTGATCCCTGGGTTGGGAAGATCCCCTGGAGAAGGGAAAGGCTACCCACTCCAGTATTTTGGCCTGAAGAATCCCATGGACTGTATATAGTCCATGGGGTCGCAAAGAGTAGGACACGACTGAGCAACTTTCACTTCACTTCACTTCACTTCACTTCCACAGTTGTCTCTGCCAGGAGTACCCCGAGTCTAACTTTCAAAATCACTTGTCACATTCTTGAGGGATTAGAATAAATGGCAACACCTCCTAAAGACCTGTTACAGTGGAATAAAATCAGAAACTCAATGCCTCTTGGTTGAACAGGTTGGAGCAGGACACTCCCTGAGCTGGATTCTGAATATTAAGGTTTGAATAACAGCTTGGCAACTCTGGCTCTGAAGCCTTAGGCAAGTCACTTTCCTTCACTGAGTCCCAATTTCCTCATATGTAAAATAGGATACTCATGCCATGATGACCGTTCCACTCTAGAGTTAACCTGAGGATCATAGGAAAGTATGGCCAGGAGACATTTTGGAAACTGAGAAGGTCGCAGAGTGTCAGAGGCTATTGTTTGCAGGTTCCAAGGACTAGCTGGTCAACTGTAGCAATTGAATACATTTTTAAGATTGAAATAAGAATCTTCTAGCTCACCAGATCCTTGCTCAAGTGAAGTAATTGAGAGCAATTATCAACATATAATCCTCCCCTGAGCCATCAGCAACAGACTCAGCTTTTCCAGGTCTACTGAATCAGTATTTACAAGGCAGGGCCCAGCAACATGCATTTTAACATATCTTCCAAATAGTTGTGATGGCCGTGAAAGTTCAAAACCTGCTCTTTCTGTCTGTGTACTATGGAATTTTCCTGTCCTTTGGGCTGATTTGTCTCCAAATCTGCTGATGGTCTTACTCACTAAAAAGAACACGTGTTCCTGAAGGAGTTAGGTGGGTCACATTTCCTTAAACCCATCTTGAACCACAACTTGAATCATCTTGCCTACAGCTAGGAATACATAGGCTATACTATTAATTGCAAATAAATAGTCTGATTGATTGCTAAACAATCTGTGTACTAGGTCTCAGTCATAGGTGAAACTATTCAGAACTGCTCACCAGACATTGCTGAATCATCTGCATGATCTTTGTAATATGTCCCCTTAGAGAGTCATAGTTGGTGAGAGGTTCCAGCCTTCAGACTTTGCTAGGTTCCTGTTGGGGGTCATTAGAGACAGATAAACAAAGAAATACTCTCTGTATTTCAAACACAGTGCCAGCTCACCCCTCCCACTTGTGCAGGCTCAATACCAATGGGGGTGGAGGAGGGGACAGGGGTAGTGAGAGGCACTAGGCATAGTGCTTTTAAGGTGCTTTTGAAGAAAGAGGATGGTCAGCAATTTTGACTCAGAGGGTTAGCAGACTGGAGCAAAGTCCATTCACATGTGTGCCCCCTCAGCATGAGCCCCACTGGTTAGCGGCAGTTCCATGGCCTTTGCTCAGCAATACTTCTAAGCTTCCCAAGCAGCAATAATTTGTTAGAATGAAAATTTGTTTGCAAAATGCATAGACACAATAATTTCCAGAAAGCTAGATTTTCTGTTTTGATCCAGGCTAGGGCAATGATTAGACTAGCAGTTAGTCAATATTACTTCTTATCCCAACTCTACCACACTTGGCATCAGGTTCACAAAGAACTGGGCACAACTGAAGTGAATTAAGCACAGCACACACTTAAAGCTCCATGGACTTCCCAGATGGCAATAGTAGTAAAGAATCAGCCTACCAACACAAGGGATTTAAGAGACCAGGGTTCAATCCCTGGGTTGGGAAGATCCTCTCGAGGAGGGCATGGCAATCCACTCCAGTATTCTTGCCTGGAGAATCCCACGGACAGAGGAGCCTGGAGGGCTACAATCCATAGGGTCACACAGAGTCAAATGCAACTGAAGCAGCTTAGCACGCACTCACACACTAAAGCTACATATATGTATACTCTTTGGTCCAACAATTCTAGTTTGTAGAGTGTTTACTGTTGTTGTTCAGTCACTAAGTCATGTCCAACTCTTTGCAACCCCACCAACTGCAGCACGCCAGGCTTCCCTGTCCTTCAGGGTCTTCTCCAATGAGTTGGCTCTTCGCATCAGGTGACTAAAATATTGGGGTTTTAGCTTCAGCATCAGTCCTTCCAATGAATGCTGCTGCTGCTAAGTCGCTTCAATCGTATCCGACTCTGTGCGACCCCATAGACGGCAGCCCACCATGCTCCCCCGTCCCCGGGATTCTCCAGGCAAGAATACTGGAGTGGGTTGCCATTTTCTTCTCCAGTGCATGAAAGGGAAAAGTGAAAGTGAAGTCGCTCAGTCGTGTCCGACTCTTAGCGACCCCATGGACTGTAGCCTACCAGGCTCCTTCATCCATGGGATTTTCCAGGCAAGAGTACTGGAGTGGGGTGCCATATGAATATTTGGGACTAATTTCCTTTAGGATGGACTGGTTTGATCTCCTTGCTGTCCAAGGGAATCTAAAGAGTCTTCTCCAGCACCACAGTTCATAAATAAATATCAATTCTTTGGTGCTCAGCCTTCTTTATGGTCCAACTCTCACATCCTTACATGGCTACTGGAAAAATCATAGCTTTGACCTTTGTTGGCGAAGTGATTTCTCTGCTTTTTAATACGTTTTCTAGGTGTGTCATAGCGTTTCTTCTATGGAGCAAGCATCTTTTAATTTCATGGCCGCAGTCACCATCCACAGTGATTTTGGAACCCAGGAAGATAAAATTTGAGACTGTTTCTACTTTATCCCCACCTATTTGCCATGAAGTGATGGAGCTGGATGCCATGATTTTAGCTTTTTGAATGTTGAGTTTTCAGCTAGCTTTTTCAATCTCCTCTTTCACCTTTATCAAGAGACTCTTTAGTTTCTCTTCGCTTTCTGTCATAAGGGTGGTGTCATCTGCATATCTGAGGTTATTGATATTTCTCCCCACAATCTTGATTCCACCTTGTGCTTTATCCAGCTGGGCATTTTGCATGATATACTCTGCATATAAAGTAAATAAGCAGGGTGACAATAAACACCCCTGATGTACTTCTTCCCCAATTTGGAACCAGTCCATTGTTCCATGTCTGGTTCCATTACTTCTTGTCCTGCATACAGGTTTCTCAGGAGGCAGGCAAGGTGGTCTGGTATTCCCATCTCTTGAAGAATTTTCCACAGTTTGCTGTGATCCACAAAGTCAAAGGGTTTAGCATAGTCAATGCAGCAGAAGACTTTAAAAAAAAAAATTCTCTTGTTTTTTCTGTGATCGAACAGATGTTGGCAATTTGATCTCTGGTTCCTCTGCCTTTTCTAAATCCAACTTGTACATCTGGAAGTTCTCAGTTCACGTACTGTTGGAGTCTAGCTTGAAGGATTTTGAGCATTGCCTTGCTAGCGTGTGAAATGAGCACAATTTGTATGGTAGTTTGAACATTCTTTGGCATTGCATTTCCTTGGGATTGGAATGAAAATTGACTTTTTCCAGTCCTGTGTCCATTGATGAGTTTTTCAAATTTGCTGACATATTGAGTGCAGCATTTTGACAGCATCATCTTTTAGAATTTTAAATAGCTCAGCTGGAATTCCATCCTCTCCACTAGCTTTTCTTGTAATGATGCTTCCTAAAGCCCACTTGACTTCGCACTCCAGGATGTCTGGCTCTAGGTTTTAGAGTATAACTGACAAGAATATACATACATATATATATGTATGAATTTTACAGATTTATTCATAATAACCACCCAAACTGAAAACTATCCAAACATCTAATAAAAGTACAATTTTAAAAAATTTTGTAAATGTATAAAATGAATACTACACAATGATTAAAAAACCAAAACATTCGTAAGAAGAACAGAGCTGGAGGAATCACACTCCCTGACTTCAGACTCTACCACAAAGCTACAGTAATCAAAACAGGATGGTACTAGCACAGAAACAGAAACATACATCAATGGAACAGGCCATCTCTTTTTGATTGGCTGAAAAGTTTCACTGGAACTCTGAGAAAGCCAATCTTCTCTCTCTAGATACTTGGAATTTCTTAAGTAGTTCCTTTCCCCAAATCTGGCAAGGGGGCACATCTTTGGACTATATTTATTCCCTTCCATTTCTGATTGCAAATTGGGGAAATTCTCACCTGAGATCAACTCTTTCTAATACTTGCATAAAAGCATTAAGGAGCAGCAAACATAAACATTCTGAGTCTTCCCACTTTTTCTAGCACTGTAGTCTCAGTAAACATCAGATTGCATTCCAAGTTAGTAAAGTGACAGTTTTACTATGCTTTGTCATAGCATGAAAGAAGTTACCCATTTTCAAATTGATAGTATCAATATCTCTCTTCCCACCACCTATCTGCTAAGCTTTTGTTATAATAGCACCTTATTTAAGATACAATTCTACTTTAGTTGTTATAATAGAGACCCACCAATAGAATGGCTGAGAAAATGAAGGAGTTTATTTTTTATTATTTAATAGTCCTGATGTGAAGGACCCTGTGGTTAAGTTAGTTAGTTCAGTCACTCAGTCATGTCCAACTCTTTGAAACCCCATGGACTGCAGCACACCAGGCTTCCCTGTCCATCACAAACTCCCGGAGTTTACTCAAACTCATGTCCATTGAGTCGGTGATGCCATCCAACCATCTTACCCTCTGTCATCCCCTTCTCCTCCTGCCTTCAGTCTTTCCCAGCATCAAGGTCTTTTCAAATGAGTCAGTTCTTCGCATGAGGTGGCCAAAGTATTGGGATTTCAGCTTCAACATCAGTCCTTCCAATGAACATCCGGGACTGATTTCCTTTAGGATGGACTGGTTGGATCTCCTTGCTGTCCAAGGGACTCTCAAGAGTCTTCTCCAGCACCACAGTTCAAAAGCATCAATTCTTTGGCACTCAGTTTTCTTTATAGTCCAACTCTCACATCCATACATGGCTAACGGTTAAGTGGTTCTCCCCTTGAAGTCATTTAAGAACTGAGGTTCCTTCCAAGTTGCTGCTTCGCTATTCATTGGGGCATTGGTATCACTTAAATGTGCATGGTCACTATAAAGGGATCCAGATGACAGAAAACAGGGAAAAGGACAAGGAGGAGGCACACTGTGGTCTTAAGGTGAGTATAATGTAGTCACATGACAGCATATGACAGCATCGAAGTGAGGGAGATTCTTAGAAATGTGGTCTAATTGGGCAGTTATGTACCCAGCCACAATGTTGTTATTATGGAAGAAAAGGAAACTAAATTCCAATGCACATCTAGCAATCTTGACCACACCCATTTCCCCTTGCTTCTTCCACACCCAGAAACTAGGTTGAAACCTTCTTTTGTATTTAAACCCAAGGATCTCTGTATTGCATAACATTTTCATCTTCTAATATATCTTGTACTTATTTTTAAAGTGTCTCCTCCCATGAAATGCAAGCTTCGTGAGGCCAGGGACTTTTTTGGCTTTGTTTATTTCCGTATTCCCCAGCCTCTAAAAGAATCTCTGGCATATAGTAGGTGCTCAGAAAATATTCACTAAAAGAATGAATAAGCTGTGATTAAAGAGAACACAACTAAGAAGTGGGGAAAAGGAAAGCCTCAGAGCAAATTGGGCTTCCCTGGTGGCTCAGACAGTAAAGAATCTGCCTGCAATGTGGAAGACCTGGGTTTGATCTCTGGATCAGGAAGATCCCCTGGAGAAGGGAATAGCAACTCACTCCAGTGATCTTGTCTGTAGAATTCTGTGAACAGAAGAGCTTGACAGGCTATAGTCCATGGGGTTGCAAGAAATTAGACACAACTGAGCAGTTAACACTTTCAGAGCCAACTAAATCATGATCATGAAGCCCAAGATCCACACTTTTATTGGAGTAGGGGGTTCAGGATTTCAGTCAGAGCTCAGAAACTTTAGTTTATATAAAGTTCTATGAAATATATGTATCTAATTTCCATTCTCAAAGCAAATGATAAATAGCAAAGTGATTTCATGCAAGAAAAAGACTCAGTGACAATCATGAGAAGTGGCAGTTGACACACTGACAGCAAAGGAAGAGAAAAACTCTGTAACATGCTAACTCAAAAAGCACATCCATCTGAGGCCATTTGCTGTTGGAATAGAATGACTACATCTAAGTAGCAACCAAGAAAACAACTGTCATGGCCAAGAACAGAACATGAAATTCATAATAAGAACCTGGAATCATTAGAAAGGGGTAACTTATGTGTGGTGTGATATGCTTCATTTTGCTAAGATAGAAAAAAGTACCATAGCCAAAAGATGTGTTTTTTACCTCCTGATACATAGATTAAATACTTTTTCAAAAACCTTGATGTTTAAAGTGGTGAACTTCCTTTTGACACCTTCATGCAGATTCCTCACTACCCAGGCTGGAAAATGTGATATAAGAAGTGCCATTGTTCTTAGCATAGTTCTGCTGCTTACCATGTCCTGATCTGAGAATGGGAATAAATTGCCTCTCATTTCCCTGATGACAGGAACCAGAGCCTCCATTGTCTTCCCTAGCACCCTCCCTCCTCCAACTCATGCCCTAAGTTGACTCTTGCCTTTTGGATTTTCCTCACTGCCTCCTCACAAGGAGAAGAATTGCCCCCTAGTTTACAAAATCCTCATTTCTGTCTAATGTGCCATGTGAACCTTCATAGGGGTTTGTTTGCCAATCAGGCAAATCACAGCCATTCCTTTGTGACCTACTGGGCAAGAGAGCAAGCCTGAGAGGAGATGAAGAAGCATGTCTGAATTCATTCTTCCCCTGTAATGCTCCCTGGGCTTACATCCAGAACTTGAAGCCCAGCCAGCCCAAATCCTGGACAGAGTGCAAGACCCAAACAGGGAGACCTGTGGTGGGTGCAGTGAGTCAACAATCTAGGGATTCAGCCAAGGTTCAGAACCTCAAGGCACAGTTAACAGAGCCAAAAACACAAACTGAGTGACTTCAGTAGAAGCACAGGAGGAGGAGGGGACTAGACTAGGTATAGGAAGAAAACCAGGAAGGGGAGAGTTGCAGCATCCCCAGGACCAAGAGTAAGGTCTAAAGGGAAGTGGAGTCATAACATCCCACCGATTAGAATTCTGCAGGCCCAGCTGCAGTCAGTTCACATCTACTTCCATGAAAATGCCAGGATTTCATCTGCCAAATGCTTTTTGTTCTCCATAAGCTTTATGAGGGACCTCAGCAATGCTCGTGGCTTCTCCTACCATCTCTGTGCAGCTGACTTTGCTATTTTGAAGAACAGTAGGAAACACGTAGCATTTGGTATTAGGAGACTTGCATCCTGGCTCCAGCTCTACGACTTCCTACTGTGTGATCTTAGGCAAGTCATTTAATTTCTGTGGGACTCAGTTGCCTCAGCTGGGAAGTGGGAAAAAAAGTGTGTACCTCATAGAATTGGGTAATGATAAAATATAATCATGATGATGAAGATGCTTTGTCGTCTTACACCATGATATTAGAGATACATTCCAACTTCACTTTCTAGCCTAAGTATCCAATATTCTTACCACTCCTAACCAGAAGCATCCTAAACATATAATTTCCTCTCTAACTTTCTTAAGCCTTTTCCATTCTTATATATCTTGAACATTTTCATGGAATTAGACCTTACTAGAGTTGTGGGACTTTACAGCCAGCTGGACACAAGCGCTCCCCTGAGATAGCTTCCTTCAATTTCCAGTGCTTTCCCCAACATAGCCTCGTGCAGAAGACTACTGAAATATCTACAATCCTAAGAGAGCATGAGCAGTGGACAGAACTCTGGGTTGTCAGTTGACTTTAGGTCCAGCTCTTGTCCTAGATCAAGTTCTTCCACTAAAGGAAAGAGTCAACACAAGACAACATTGTGCTGTCTTTGAAATGGTCCTTGGTGACATTGTTGAGCTACTGAATTAAGCAATCCAGTAGCTCACATAGCCCTGGACTTCCTGTTATAAATGTTTTTTGTTGTCTTAGTCAATCTAAGTAAAGATTTTCAATACTTGCAGCTAAAAGCACTGTAAATGATCCAACACAATAGCTGACGTGAGCAATACCATTGGCTTTAAGTAGGCACAGGAGCTATCATCTTTCTCACATCAATCAAACAAAAATAGAAACTGTGGCTCAGAGCTGGAAAGTCATTTCCCCAAGAGCACACTGAACATTCTATGGCTAATTGTATTGATTGTGACAATACTGAAAGCTATTTGCAGCCTGGATTATCAGGTGAATAAGTCCTATTCCCTTCTAATTGTGCTGTTAAGCTGCTTTGGGTTCGGTAACCTAATTTCCAAGTATTTGGAACTGTATGTAGACTAAGTGTAAACAGGCTCTGAATTAAGTCCTAAGGGCTTGCCTATGAAAAATTGGCAGAAGCTTTACTGTTGACTCTGAGACATTCAGAAGATTGTGATGTCTCTAAATTACTGGCTAATCTTTGATCCAAATAATATCAGAAGTGTTATGATAACGTGTCACCTATTTAGCTTTAGTGTGTGTGAAAATGATTACTGAATGTCACAGAGCATATATCCATCGAGGGGGTATCAAACCATGCCTGCCTATGTGGGCAGGGAAAAACAGTGGTAGGGACAGGCTCTCTAATTTCAAGTTTAAATGTTTTGTCCTGGATAATTTAGGGTTGTAAACAAAGGGGAGTCTGATTGTCCCTTCTACCTTCTTTCAGGAAATTCTTTATTTACTGTATCAAAGGAGTTCTTTGCTGTAGAGCTCATCTGAAAGTGACACAGGCTGCCTGAGTACTGGGCTCCCCACCCCTGCTTCAGTCTAAGGTTAAACATCCTATTTGTGAGCAAATTATTTATAGTTCCTTCCAAATCCTGATTCCTCTTCTAGCCCACCATACTAGACTCTTAAGAGATCAAAACATATTTTTCCTGTTAAAATTGCCCATAGAAATTGGAAGTCTCAAATATATCTAGCCCACCACAGAGCCCTTTCTGTTATACATAAGAGCCTGAATAATTTTGGAACCAAGGCCCAACAAAAGTGTTATAGATGATGCATCTACGTTGAAAGCACGTACTTCCTCAGTGAACTCACCTCCCAATATGTTGGGAGCAAATCTCTTTTGTAGAACAGGCTGATAGATTCAATGGTGGAGTTTCCATCCATGGAGGTTCCCAGAGCACTTGACCAAACCCAACAATCCCAGTTGTTACAAATGATTGGCAGCTGGGCCCAGGAGGCATAATGAAATTGTTAATCGGTTTTCCACAGGCTTGGGAGGAGAAACGGCTTTCATTAAATGCATGTGTCCAGAGCACCAGGGAAAATATGCTCCTCCTGGGAATTCCAACAAGCGACTCTCTAACCTACAAAAGGCACGGGAGTGTGCCTGCTGAGAGACAGCAAGGGAAACACAGACTCCTCCATCTATGTGCCTATCTCCAGCCCCACCAGGAAACCACCCTGCTCCCAATCTTTGTTGAAGCATTTGTTGGTTCCCTTGGGACCTTTCACAGTTGGAGTGAAAAAATACAGCTCTTCAGCGATATTCATGCTCAGAAGCCCTGTCCCCTGAACTTTAGGCTTGGGAAAACAGGCAAGCCAGTAAACCATCAAGACTGTTTGGTGCAAAGTCCTGCAGCTCTGAAGGATGAGTCATCTGCTTTTACCACCACTTGAAATAAATGATAATGGCTTGGCAGCCTCTCGTATATTAATAGCCTTGTCATTTTACCTTCCTCTCGCTCCCTGTATTACACATTGGAATTAGAAATGGCAAAAATGGTTTCAGGGCTGATTGCTCTGAGTTTTCAAGCTGCCCAGAAAGTCCAGAACATTCCCGTCACCCTGGCCAGACTGACACTCCACTGTCCTCCTATAGTCATCCTGGGCTATATTACCAAGTTTAACTGCTTCATGACACTTCATACTGGAGATTATCAGATTTGCTTCCTTGTCTGTGTATTGCCCATTTTCTCACATAACAATGTGTCTCACTGTTCACACTGTTTGCTGACCCCAGGGTAGGAAAGATGCAAGTGGGGAAGCTGTAAGAAAACTCGAGGAGCCATAGGAACTGCAGACATGCTTATTCTCTCCAGGCTGGCGCAGTAGCCGTAGCAGCAGACATGCTGTATTCTCTCCTCTCGTGGTTGACCCAACAGATGCAGTCATAACACAGCCTCGAGGGCTTTTTGGTGCAGCTTATATATGCTTACAGAACAAAAGTAGCCCGTGGCCAGGCGGGTTCATCGTGTCCCTCATGCACAGTGCTATAAGTGATCTCAGCTGTTACATACCCATGTATTTACAAAAGGTGGGGGGAGAGTGAGAGTCTGTGGGGTGATGGAGTCTGACCACTGTCATCGTGGCTAATTTGCTCTTGCCCTACACAATAAGCTTCATGAAGGCAGATACTTCTCTGGCCCGTCACAGTATCCCCAGCACCCAGAACAGCATTTGTGAGAAAGGAGAGGGAGGCCGGAAATGTGATTTCCTGTCTATGCAAAGATACACAAGGGGGGCATGGGGTGGTAATGGGGAAAGGGTCTCATGAAGGGGAGAATAGGACTCTCTGTAAATATGTGCTTTCTGATATACTGGGCATTCGCCCCAATCCCTGCTACAAACATGTGGGTCACAGCCCCACTGCTGGTTAATCTCACACTTAATCATTAAGCTTAAGGGGTTAAAAGAAATAAAACCTGGAGACTGTAAGTGAAATGTTGTTGTTTAGTCCCTTAGTTGTGTCTGACTCTTTGTGACCCTATGGACTGTAGCCCGCCAGGCTCCTCTATCCATGGGATTTCCTGGGTAAGAATACTGGAGTGGGTTGCCATTCCCTTCTCCAGGGGATCTTCCCCATCCAAGGATCAAGCCTGCATTTCCTGCATTGACAGGTGGATTTTTTTTTTTTTCACCTCTGAGCCACCAGGAAAGCCCAGGTGAAATGATTCCTCCTCTATTTAGTGTCTCCATTTTGCACATATAGTAGCAAAGATCTATGTGAGAAACACTTCTGTTCCTTCTCTTACTTCTCTTGGAGAAGCCATGGCTAACCTAACTGGGCGTGTGTGTGTGGGGGTGTGCCCAGTTGCTTCAGTTGTGTCCGACTCTTTGAGACCCCATGGACTGTAGCCCACCAGGCTCCTCTGTCCATGGGATTCTCCAGGCAAGAATCCTAGAGTGGGTTGCCATTTCCTTCTCCAAGGGATCTTCCTGACCCAGGGATTGAACCTGGGTCTCCTGCATTGCAGGTAGATTCTTTACCACTGAGCCACCTGGGAAGCCCAACCTGATTGGGAAGACAGAGCAAAGGAAATGCAGCAATCTCAGTTCCCTGGTGTTTCTGTACTGGGATTCTGAGGTCCACAAGAGGGTCTTCTGCCTTTTGTAGCTGCCTCTCCCCAGGAAGAGCCACTAAGTTTAATGTGAGGCATGGCAGAGGGATGAGGTGGAAGCCAATTTGGAGCCTCTGTCCACTTTATTAGGAAATGTGGGGAAGTATCTCTCCTTTGATATCTGTCTGACTCTTGAATCTTATTTTTAAATTACTCTGAATTTGGAGGGAGGGTGGGGGTGTGGCTAATCATTTCCCTCAGACTCCAACAAGACCCGACACACTCCATAGCCCAGTCCTCCACCCTGCGCTCTAGCGTACCCATCCCTGCACTGCTCTGTGCCTCTACAGCTTCTGCTGAACTCCTGAGCACTCTGGCACCCCCTCTACATCTTCGGTACCTCCCACCAGCCCACCAGCACCTTGCTCCCACCTCTTAGTGAACTCTACCTCCACCGCTTTATCCAAATCCTACTGTAGCTCTTCCACCTGGAGGACAAGGTTTCCCCTACAAGGCTCTCAATTTATGCACTCAGTCAATAATCCAGTCAATACACAGGGATTGGGCACCAGGTCTGTGGACCAATCAAAGGCAAGTATTCTCCGGTACTCTGTGTCCCTCAGAGTCTGATGTAAGGTTGTCACATTCACTAATGTTGCTTCCAAACCATTACATCTCATCCTCTCTTACTCACTCAGTGACATCCCTGGAAGCCTCACCCTTACTCCCTTAAAGCGTAATGTTTTACTCTTACTTGGACATTTCCTTCAGCATATACACAAGATATCACTTCTCCCACATAACCTTCTCTGATCCTCCTTCCTTGTCTAATAACTGCCCCATTTAGCTACAAACAAAACTCCCCAGTGAGTTGTCTATGCTCCTTATCTACAGTTCCTTGTCTTTTTTGAAGCTATTTCAATCAATCTTTGCTTCTCTTTCCCATGCCTTCCCAAGACCACACACATCATAGAAACTTATTTTATATGACTTGCATGCTGCTCACTCCAATGCTCAGTTCTTAGCCTTATCCCACTTGACCTGCCAGCAGCAGCTGCAAATTGAATTGCTCCCTCCTTAATGATTTCCCACAATGCTTCACTCTCTTGATTGTCCTCCCTCCTCACTGATCACATTTCTATCTTCGTGCTGACTCCTTCTCTTCTCTCTGATCTCTTAATATCAGAGTAACTTGGAGCTCAGTCCTTTATTTTTAAATTTATTTTTTAATTAGGGGAAAATTGCTTTACAATGTTGTGTTGGTTTCTGCTGTACAACAATGTAAATCAGCCATAATTATACATATATCACCTCCCGCTTGAGTCTCCCTCTTCTCCGCTCACCCCTCCCCTTTAGGTCATCACAGAGCACCTGGCTGGGCTCCCTGTGTTATACAGCAGCTTCTCATCGGCTATCTACTTTACACATGGTAGTGTATATATGTCACTGCTACTTTCTCCATTCATCCCACTCTTTCTTTCCCCGACTGTGTCCACAAGTCCATTCACCATATCTGTGTCTCCATTTCGTCCCCACAAATAGGTTAATCAATACCACTTTTCTAGATTTCACATGTATGCATTAATATACCGTAGTTTTTCTCTTTCTGATTTATTTCACTCTGTATAACAGGCTCTAGGTACATCCACCTCCCTAGAACTGACAAATTCATTCTTTTTTATGGCTGAGTAGTATTCCTTTGTGTGTGTGTATACACACACACACACACACACACACACACACACACACACACACACATATATATATATATATACCACATCTTCTTTATCCATTCATCTGTTGATGGGCATCTAGGTTGCTTCCATGTCCTAGCTATTGTAAATAGTGCTTCTATGAACATTGGGGTACATGTGTCTTTTTCAGTTATGGTTTTCTCAGGGTATATGCCCAGTAGTGAGATTGCTAGGCCATATGGTATCGGGAAAACTGGCCAGCAATATGTAAAAGAATGAAACTAGAACACTTCCTAACACCAAACACAAAGTAAACTCAAATGGATTAAAGATAAGGCCAGAAACTATAAAGCCCTTAGAGGAAAACATAGACAGTATACTCTGACATAAATGACAGCAAGATCCTCTTTGGTCCACCTTCTAGAGTAATGGAAATAAAAACAAAAATAAACAAATGGCACCTGATTAAAATTAAAAGCTTTCACACAGCAAAGGGAACAATGAGCAACTTTAAAAGACAACCCTCAGAATGGGAGAAAATAATTACAAGTGAAACAACTGACAAAGGATTAATCTCCAAAGTATATAAGCAGCTCATACAGCTCAATATCAGAAAAACAAACAGCCCAATCAAAAAAATGGGCAGCATATCTAAAACAGACACTTCTCCAAAGAAGACACACAGATGGCTAATAAACACATGAAAAGATGCTAAACAGCATGCATTATTAGAGAAATGCAAAGCAAAACTATAATGAGGTATCACCTCAGACCGTTCAGAATGGGCATCATCCAAAAAATCTACAAATGATAAATGCTGGAGAGGATGTGGAGAAAAGGGAACACTCTGGCACTGTTGGTGGGAATGTAAATTGATACAGCCACTGCAGAGAACAGTATGGAGATTCCTTAAAAACCTAGGAGCTCAGTCCTTGATTCGCTTCTTTTCTCTAGCTACACTTATTCTGATGGTCATCTCATTCAGTCCTGTGGCTTTAAATCCATTCTCTATGCTGATGATTCCCAGTTTTATTTCTTTGCTGCTGTTATTCTTCAGTCACTCAGTTGTGTCCAACTCTTTCAGACTTCATAGACTGCAGCATGCCAGATTTCCCTGTCCTTTACTATCTCCCAGAGTTTGCTGAAACTCATGTTTATTGAGTCAGTGATGCTATCCAAGCATCTGATCCTCTATAAACCCCTTCTCTTCTTGCCCACAATCTTTCCCAGCATCAAGGTCTTTTCCAGTGAATCACTTCTTTGCATAAGGTGGCCAAAGTATTGGAGCTTCAGCTTCAGCATCGGTCCTTCCAATGAATATTCAGGGTTTATTTCATTTAGAATTAACTGGTTTGATCTCTTTGCAGTCCAAGGGACTCTCAAGAGTCTTCTCCAACACCACAGTACTAAAGCATTGATTCTTCGGCACTCAGGTTTTTTATGGTCCAACTCTCACATTCATACATGACTACTGGAAAAACCATAGCTTTGACTATATGGACTTTTGTCAACAAAGTGATGTCTTTTAATATACTGTCTAGGTTTGTCAACTGTGAGAAATTTTTAAAGAGACAGGAATACAAGACCACCTGAACTGCCTCCTGAGAAATCTGTATGCAGGAAAGGAAGCAACAGTTAGAACTGGACCTGGAACAACAGACTGGTTCCAAATCGGGAAAGGACTACGTCAAGGCTGTATATTGTCACCTTGCTTATTTAACTTATATGCAGAGTACATCATGAGAAATGCTGAGCTGGAGGAAGCACAAGCTGGAATCAAGATTTCCAGGAGAAATATCATTAATAACCTCAGATATGCAGATGACACCACCCTTATGGCAGAAAGTGAAGAAGAACTAAAAAGCCTCTTGATGAAAGTGAAAGAGGAGAGTGAAAAAGTTGGCTTAAAGCTCAACATTCAGAAAACTAAGATCATGGCATCTAGTCCCATCACTTCATGGCAAATAGATGGGGAAACAATGGACACAGTGAGAGACTTTTTATGGAAGGGGCTCCAAAATCACTGCAGATGGTGACTGCAGTCATGAAATTAAAAGACCCTTGTTCCTTGGAAGAAAATTTGTGATCAACCTAGACAGCATATTAAAAAGCAGAGACATTAGTTTGTCAACAAAGCTCCATCTAGTCAAAGCTATGGTTTTTCCAGTAGTCATGCATGGAGGTGAGAGTTGGAATATAAAGAAAGCTGAGCACCAAAGAATTGATGCTTTTGAACTGTGGTGTTGGAGAAGACTCTTGAGATTTCCTTGCACTGCAAGGAGATCCAACCAGTCCATCCTAAAGAAAATCAGTCCTGAATATTCATTGGAAGTACTGATGTTGAAGCTGAAACTCCAATACTTTAGCCACCTGATGCGAAGAACTGACTCATTGGAAAAGACCCTGATGCTGGGAAAGATTGAAGGCAAGAGGAGAAGGGGGTGACAGAGGATGACATGGTTGGATGGCATCACTGACTCAATGGACATGAGTTTGGTAAACTCCGGGAGTTGGTAATGGACAGAGAGGCCTGGCGTGCTACAGTTCATGGGGTTGCAAAGAGTTGGACTCGACTGAACGGCTAAACTGAACTGAACTGAGGTTTGTCATAGCTCTTCTTCCAAAGAGGAAATGTCTTTTAATTTCATGGCTGCAGTCACCGTCCACAGTGATTTTGGAGCCCAAGAAAATAAAGTCTGTCACTGGTTTCATTGTTTCCCTATCTATTTACCACGAGCTGATGAGACCATGATCTTAGTTTTCTGAATGTTGAGTTTCAAGTCAGCTTTTTCACTCTCTTCTTTCATTGTCATCAAGAGGCCCTTTAGTTCCTCTTTGCTTTCTGCCATTAGGGTGGTATCATCTGCATGTCTGTGGCTGTTGATATTTCTCCAGGCAAACTTGATTCCAGCTTGTGCTTCATCCACCCTGGCATTTCCCATGATATACATTGCATATCCTAAAGGAGATCAGTCCTGGGTGTTCATTGGAAGGTCTGATGTTGAAGCTGAAACTCCAGTACTTTGGCCACCTGATGCGAACAGCTGACTCATTTGAAAAGACCCTGATGCTGGGAAAGATTGAGGGCAGGAGGAGAAGGGGACGACAGAGGATGAGATGGTTAGATGGCATCACCGACTCAATTGACATGAGTTTGGTTGGACTCCGGGAGTTGGTGATGGTCAGGGAGGCCTGGCGTGCTGCGGTTCATGGGGTCGCAAAGAGTCGGACACAACTGAGCGACTGAACTGAACTGAACTGAACTCTGCATATAAGTTAAATAAGCAGAGTGACAATATACAGCCTTGCTAACTCCTTTCCTAATTTGGAATGAGTCTATTGTTCCATGTCCGGTTCTAATTGTTGCTTCTTGACTTGCACACATGTTTCTCAGGAGACAGGTAAGGTGGTCTGGTATTCCTGTCTCTAAGAATTTTCCACAGTTTGTTGTGATCCACACAGTCAAAGGCTTTAGTGTAGTCAATGAAGCAGCAATATATTTTTTTCTGGAATTCCCTTGCTTTTTCTATGATCCAGCAGATGTTGGCAACTTGATCTCTGGTTCCTCTGTCTTTACTAAAATGCAGCTTGTACATCTGGAAGTTCTCAGTTCACGAACTGCTGAAGCCTAGCTTGAAGGATTTTGAGCATTACCTTGCTAGCATGCAAAATGAGCACAATTGTACAGTGGTTTGAACATTCTTTGGCATTGCCTTTCTTTGGGATCGGTGTGAAAACTGACCTTTTCAAGTCCTGTGGCCACTGCTGAGTTTTCCAAATTTGCTGACATATTGAGTGCAGCACTTTAACTGCATCATCTTTTAGCATTGAAGAACTATCTCTGCTGGAATTCCATCATCTCCACTAGTTTTGTTTGTAGAATGCTTCCTAAGGTCCATTTGACTTCACGCACCAGGATTTCTGGCTCTAGGTGAGTGACCACACCATTGTGGTTATCCTGTTCATTAAGACTTTTTTTTGTACAGTTCTGCTGTGTATTCTTGCTACTTCTTCTTAATCTTTCCTGCTTCTGTTAGGTCCTTACCATTTCTGTCCTTTATCGTGCCCATCCTTGCATGAAATGTTCCCTTGATACCTGCAATTTTCTTGAAAAGACCTCTAGTCTTTCCCATTCTATTGTTTTCTTCTATATCTTTGCACTGTTCACTTAGGAAGGTTTCTTATTTCTTCTTGCTATTCTCTGGAACTCTGCATTTGGTTGGGAATATCCTTCCCTTTCTCCCTTGCTCTTCATTTCTCTTCTCTCCTCAGCTATTTGTAAAGCCTCCTCAGACAAACACTTTGCCATCTCTCATTTCTTTTTCTTGGGGATGGTTTTGGTCACTAACTCCTGTACAATGTTACAAACCTCCGTCCACAGTTCCCCAGGCTCTCTGTCTACCAGCTCTAATCCCTTGAATGTATTTGTCACCTCCACTGTATAATCATAAGGGATTTGATTTAGGTCACACCTGAATGGCCTAGTGGTTTCCCCTACTTTCTTCAATACAAGCATGAATTTTGCAATAAAGAGCTAATGGTCTGAGCCATAGTCAGCTCCACGTTTTGCTTTTGCTGACCATATAGAGCTTCTCCAGTTTTAGCTGCAATGAATATAATCATTCTGATTTCAATAATGACCATTTGGTGATGTCCATTTGTAGCGCCATCTCTTGTGTTGTTGGAAAAGGGTGTTTGCTATGATCCATCTGTTGTCTTGGCAAAACTCTGTTACCCTTTGCCGTCATGCTTCATTTTGTACTCCAAAGCCAAACTTGTCTGTTACTCCAGATATCTCTTGTCTTCCTACTTTTGCATTCCAGTCCCCTGTGGTGAAAATTACATCTTTCTTTTTCTTTTGATCTTAGTTCTAGAAGGTCTTGCGGGTCTTCATAGAACTGGTCAACTTCAGCTTCTTCGACATCAGTGTTTGAGGTATAGACTTGGATTACTGTGATGTTGAATGGTTTGCCTTGGAAATGAATTGAGGTTATTCTGTCATTTTTGAGATTGCACCCAAGAACTGCATTTTGGACTCTTTTGTTGGCTATGTGGGCTACTCCATTTATTCTAATGGATTCTTGCCCACAGTAGTAGATATAATGGTTATCTGAATTAAGTTTGCCCATTCCCGTCCATTTTAGTTCACTGATTCCTAAGATGTTGATATTCACTCTTGCTATCCCTTGCTTGACCATATCCAATTTACTTTGATTCATGGACCTAACATTCCAGGTTCCTATGCAATATTGTTCTTTACAGCATCGGACTTTACTTTCACCACCAGACACATCCACAGATGAGCTTTGTTTCCACTTTGGTCCAGTTGCTTCATTCTTCCTGGAACTATTAGTAAGTGCCCTCAGCTCTTTCCCAGGAGCATATTGGACACCTTCCCACCTGGGGGGCTGATCTTCCAGTGTCGAATCTTTTTGCCTTTTCATACTGCTCATGGGGTTCTCACAGGAAAAATACTGGAGTAGTTTGCCATTCTCTCCTCCAGTGGATCACATTTTGTCAGAACTCTTCACTATGACCCATCTGTCTTGGGTGGCCCTGCACGGCCTGATTCATAGCTTCTTTGAGTTACGTGAGCTCCTTCGCCATGACAAGATTGTGATCCATGAAGTGGTTTATTTCTCTAGGCTACACTTTTTTTCCTCATACGAACTTCAGACTCATAAATGCATCTATACTAGGAAATTGAGGGAGCCACCTCATATTCAATGTCTAAAACTAAACTTCCGACCTATCTACCAAAAACAAAACAAAATGAAACAAAAAGCAAAATTCCAGCAAAACAAAGTAAGCAACAAACAAACACTGTTCTGTCTATAGCCTTTCATGTTTGAGCAGATGGCAATTCTATCCTTCATCTTTTTTCTTCCTTTCACACCTCATACGTATTATCTGTCAGGAAATCCTACTGGTGCTACCTTTAAGATATATCCAGAGTCTGAACACTTCTCACTATATATCCATGCCATCACCCTATTCCAAGTCACCACTATCTCTTTTTAGGATGACTACAATGGCCTCCTGTTTTTATCTTTACCGTTTTCACTTTATTCTAAATACAGTGGTCCTTAAAAAAAAAAAAAAAGTAAGCCATATCATGTCACTCTCCTTCTCAGAACTCTCCCAATGGCTCCCATTTTCAGGCAGAATTAAAGTGAGCATTCTTTCAGTGACTATATGGTGTCCCGTGATTTGCTGGCCCCGTTTTGTTATCTCTCTGACCTCACCTCCTACTATTTTAATATTTCCTCTTTGTTCACTCTACCCCAGCCACACCAGCTTTCCTGTTGTTCCTGGAATGCTCAGTATGTTCTGACCTTAGGTAATTTTTACTGTTTGTTCCTTTGTACTAAAGCACTCTCCCTTCAGACATTTGCATAGTCCAGTGCCACCTCAGTGATGCTCTCCCTGACCATCCTATGGAAAATTGTAACCCACTCTCCAGTCTGACTTACCTCAGTATGCCCGTTATTTTTCTCCAAGCCATTAGGCTATGTTATATATATAGTGGTTGGTCTCATATATATGGGTTTCCCTCATAGCTCAGTGGGTAAAGAATCTGCTTGCAATGCAGGAGACCTGGGTTTGATCCCTGGGTCAGGAAGATCCCCTGGAGAAGGAAATGGCAACCCATTCCAGCACCCAGTATTCTTGCCTGGAGAATCCCACGGACAGAGGAGCCTAGCAGGCTATAGTTATATATATATATATATATGGTAGTTGGTCTCCTCCCTCTGGAATATATGCCCTACAAGGGCAGGAATTTTCATTTATATTTTGCTTTTCTTAGCACACACATAACAAATGTTACTTGAATGAATGGGTGAGCCTGTCTCTTCCCTTTCCTTTCCTTCCCTCCCTTCCTCCTGTAAGGAAGAGGTGTCCATCTCCACTGGCACACCAGTTCTGCACACTGGGATGTGATCGTTCCCAACTACCTCCTTAAGATCGCCCTTGTCTCTCTCTTTATAGTTTCTCCCTCTTCATCTCAATTGGTTTCTTTCTCTCAGCCAGTAAACATGCTTGTGTCTCATTTGTCTTTAAAACACCAAAATCAAAATGCTTCAAATATTTGCTTCCCTCTAACTGTTGCACTCTGTACCCTTCATGGTAAAATTCTTGAGAAGCTGTCTATGTTTTCTGACCCCACATCCTCACCTCCTACATTCACTTCTCACAGAAAAAAATTTTCTGTGACCCCAAAATTTTTAATGACCCCATTATTCTCAACTGCTACCCAGTATCATTTGCCAACATTGTTAGTCCCTTCCTTGAATCTCATTCTCTTCCTCTCCAAGGCCTTGGTCCAGGCCCTAGTAGCTCAGAGAAGAACAAGACATGACACCTACCACCCCCTACATTTGGTCCCTGCTTTCTATCCATACTTATTTGAGTCATCCAATGCCCCACTGCAATAGCTCATGCCAGGTTCCCTGTTGATAAACTCAGTGAACACCATTCAATCCTTACAAGAATGTTGTTGAACATGCCATCCTAGTAGAAATGTCTGCTCTTCTGTTGGCTGCCATGACAGCCTTCTCAGGACTCAAGCTTAAGCCCCTTTGCTTTCTTCTTAGATGACTTCATCCAGACAAATAGCTTTGAACAGCATCCATGTGCTGATGACTCTCAGTCTCCATCCCCAGGCATGCCTCTCCTCCCCCATGTAGACTGAGCCTGAGTACCACCAGCCTGAGATGCTCACAGAGTGGTCCAGTTTCCTGAGGTCTAGAGCCCTGTTTTGTCCACTCCATTTCTACTGTCTTGGGACAAGGCTTTGCCCTGTGGTATATATCTGGGGCTGGCCTCTTGCTCCTTGGTAAGATACTTCCTAGGTGATGTTCAAGACCCCAGAGATATCAACTGTGCCTACACTGCTATTTATCAGTTATTAACTAATAATAGGAATGGTGAGAATGGCACATAAGTTTTGTTGCATTGCTGGAACCTGTACTAAAGGCTTTACATGATCTATGCCATTGAATCCTCACAAATTCCATGGAAACTGGAAACCATTGCATCTCCCATTTTACACATAAGAAATATGGCCTTTGGGGGTGGAGGGTTTAGGTAATTATCCAAGTGAGGCTTCAACAGTACATGAAATGAGAACTTCCAGATGTTCAAGCTGGATTTAGAAAAGGCAGAGGAACCAGAGATCAAATTGCCAACATCCGGTGGATCATAGAGAAAGCAAGAGAGTTCCAGAATAACATCTACTTCTGCCTTATTGACTACACCAAAGCCTTTGACTGTGTGGATCACAACAAACTGTGGAAAATTCTTCAAGAGATGGGAATACCAGACCAACTTACCTGCCTCCTGAGAAATCTGTATGCAGATCAAGAAGCAACAGTTAGAAACAGATATGGAAAAACAGACTGGTTCCAAACTGGGAAAGGAGTACATCAAGGCTGTATATTGTCACCTTGTTTATTTAACTTATATGCAGTACATCATGCGAAATGCCGGACTGGATGAAGCACAAGCTGGAATCAAGATTGCTGGGAGAAATATCAATAACCTCAGATGTGCAGATGACATCACTCTTATGGAAGAAAGTGAAGAGGAACTAAAGAGGAGAGTAAAAAAGCTGGCTTAAAACTCAACATTCAAAAAACTAAGACATGGCATCTGGTCCCATCACTTCATGGCAAATAAATGGGGAAACAATGAAAACAGTGACAGACTTTACTTTCTTGGGCTCCAAAATCACTTCAGACGGTGGCTGCAGCCATGAAATTAAAATATGCTTGCTCCCTGGAAGAAAAGCTATGACCAACCTAGAGTGAAGGAGTGAGTGAAAGTCGCTCAGTCGTGTCTGAATCTTTTCGACCCCATGGTCTATACAGTCCATGGGATTCTCCGGGCCAGAATGCTGGAGTGGGTAGCCTTTCCCTTCTCCAGGGGATCTTCCCGACCCAGTAATTGAATCGAGGTTTCCTGCATTGCAGGCAGATTCTTTACCAACTGAGCTATCAGGGAAGCCAGAATATTAAAATGCAGAGACTTTACTTTGCTGATAAAAGTCCGTCTAGTCAAAGCTATCATTTTTCCAGTAGTGATGTATGGGTGTGAGAGTTGGACCATAAGAAAGCTGAGTGCCGAAGAATCAATGCTTTCGAACTGTGATGTTAGAGAAGACTCTTGAGAGTCCCTTGGACTGCGAGGAGATCCAACCAGTCCATCCTAAAGAAAATCAGTCCTGAATATTCATTGGAAGGATGGATGCTGAAGCTGAAACTCCAATACTTTGGCCACCTGGTGCGAAGAACTGACTCATTTGAAAAGGCCTTGATGCTGGGAAAGATTGAAGGCAAGAGGAGAAGGGGATCACAGAGGATGAGATGTTTGGATGGCATCACCGACTCGATGGACATGAGTTTGAGCAAGCTCTGTGAGTTGGTGATGGACAGGGAAGCGTGGCATGCTGCAGTCTATGGGGTCACAGAGAGTCAGACATGACTGAGCAACTGAAGTAAACCGAACCATGCACTAGTAATTTCTGAGAGATATCCCCTCTCCTCTCTTGAAACACATGTGACCGTATATCCATCATCACCAAGTCCAGGACCTGGCAAAGAGCAACACATGGCAAATACTTGGAGAATCACAGAGTGTCCAAAGGTCCTTGCAGTCATCCAGTGGATGAGCTTTATAAGGAGGAGGGCAAAGTGCAACAGTCTCAGTCCTTTGAAGACAAAGGTGCTCTGGCTGGGTGGTCTGCTGGGAAGCTGGAACTGTCTGCTTCTTTTGGTGCCTGGATTCAGTCATTCATTCAGCAAATACAATTTTTAAGTAATGAGGCACTGCTCTCAACCCACAGGAATCCAGGTAAATCAGAGAAGCTTCTGTCTCTTGGAGCTCCAGTGTCAGTAGAGAAAAAGATGAAAGACCATGAATAGAAGATATTTCAAGTCCAAGGCTGGGTACAGTAAGTGCAAAATCACCTCTCTCTGCAGCAGTCTGGTGCTGAACAGAAAGGCAGATGTCTCCTTCTAGTAGGCTCAGGAGTGCTCTGTGCTTGCCTGTTCCCTGCTCTGCAGCATGTGTTCCTAGGGCAAGTTCAGTTCAGTTCAGTTCAGTCACTCAGTTGTGTCCGATTCATTGCGACCCCATGAACCGCAGCACGCCAGGCCTCCCTGTCCATCACCAATTCCCAGAGTTTACCCAAACTCATGTCCATTGAGTCGGTGGTGCCATCCAACCATCTCATCCTCTGTCGTCCCCTTCTCCTCCTGCCCTCAATCTTTCCCAGCATCAGGGTCTTTTGAAATGAGTCAGCTCTTTGTGATGCACCTGATGGGTGGCCAAAATATTAGAGTTTCAGCTTCAACATCAGTCCTTCCAGTGAACACTCAGGACTGATTTCCTTCAGGATAGACTGGTTGGATCTCCTTGCAGTCCAAGGGACTCTCAAGAGTCTTCTCCAACACCACAGTTCAAAAGCATCAATTCTTCTGCACTCAGCTTTCTTTATAGTCCAACTCTCACATCCATACATGACTACTGGAAAAACCATAGCCTTGACTAGAAGGATCTTTGTTGGCAAACTAATGTCTCTGCTTTTTAATATGCTGTCTAGGTTGATCATAACTTTCTTTCCAAGGAGTAAGTGTCTTTTAATTTCATGGCTGCAATCACCATCTGCAGTGATTTTGGAGCCCCCCAAAATAGAGTCAGCCACTGTTTCCACCATTTCCCCATCTATTTGCCATGAAGTGATGGAACCGGATGCCATGATCTTAGTTTTCTGAATGTTTAGCTTTAAGCCAACTTTTTCACTTTCCTGTTTCACTTTCATCAAGAGGCTCTTTAGTTCTTCTTCACTTACTGCCATAAAGGTGGTGTCATCTGCATATCTGAGATTATTGATATTTCTCCCGGCAATCTTGATTCCAGCTTGTGCTTCATCTAGCCCTGCGTTTCCTAGGGCAAGAGTGGCTACATAACCTGCAGGGCCCTGGGGAAACATAAAAATGCAGGGCCACTCGTTAAAAAAAATTATTAAGAATTTCAAGAAAGTGACAGAGCATGAAAGCATGAGGCACCTCTGTGTGCAGGGCCGTGTCGCGTTGCACAGGCCACATGCCCACGAGGCTGGCCCTGCCACATGACTGGGAAGGATATACACAGGATGCCTGAATGTATTCTACAGTGTCGTCTTCTCTCTTGCAAAGTCTGAAGGCAGCAGATACCAGTGAAATCAGTGGCACTAAGACACACACAACTGCACACAGGCCAGTAACAAATCTTTGTCGAGTGCCTACTGTGTGCCCAAAACTCATCTTAAGTTTCAGGGATATGGTGAAGAACCAGACAGACTCTTTGTACAGCTTGGTTTGGTTTTCTTTTTTGGCACTGAGCTTACTCCAGTGGCGAAATGTTCAATAAACAATCTCACAAACAAATGCCCAAGAACATCATCAGTTAGTGAGCACTGTCTTGAAGATGACAAAGTATAGTGATGAGATGGGAGTGAGGTGATGGAGAAAGTGTATTAGATTAGCATGCGACAGCGAAGCCAGGACTTCCCAGGTGGCTCAGTTGTAAAGAATCCTCCTGCTAATGCAGGAGATACAAGAGACTCAGGTTTGAGCCCTAGGTTGGGAATATCCCCTGGAGGAGGAAATAGCAACCCACTCCAGTATTTTTGCCTGGAAAGTTCCATGGACAGAGGAGCCTGGTCGGCTACAGTCCATGGGGTCGCAAAGAGTTGGACATGACTTAGCGACTGAGCACAACAACAGCAAAGCCTGTCCAAAGAGCTCACAGCCCGTTGTACAGCAACACCTGAGGATGCTGCTAGTGTTTGGCATCAGCTCCACAGGCAAAAGTCTGCAATCCCTTCCCCTCTGAAGTGAATCATGAGCTTCCAGGTGAGAAAGACGAAGTCCAAGGACGCTTGAGAGAGACTTGAGATGTTCCCCGTGAAAGGGGTCAGAGATCCCACCCCCCACCTCTAGGGGCTTCTCACTTCCTCTGGGGGTCACCAGGAGCCAAGTCTCTAGAAAGATAGGGGCAGTCAAACTGGGGAATGAGGTTTCCAAGCTCCGCCCCTCCTCCAGCTGCTCCCTCTCACACCCAGGCCCCGGCGCTGAACTGGGAGCCAAATTGCCATCAGTTTCCTTTGGGTTCAGAAAAAGTCCTCCAGTGAATGGTTTGGCCTGGTCCTCTGGTGGTGGGTCCTCCCTCCACCCCAGATACCTGGGAAAATGGCCCACGTAGTAACTAACTCAGATCAGAGTTTCCTGGGGAGACTCTCAAGTCTCTTCTTTTTCCCCCTGTGCCAAGGAAGGTGCTAAGTTATCCAGCTTCCTTTGGACGCCCAGGAATGCGCTCTGAAGGGCTGGAAGGTGTGGAGTGAGGATGGGGGAAAGTCTCAGAGGCCAGGGGACTTGGGAAAGTGATGAGGTGCAACAGGTGGTGGCGAGGGGCGCGGGAAGCCAGGGGCTGGAAGCCACACTGCGATCCCATGGCGCACCAGCGGGCTGGCAGGGGCGGGGGTCGCAGCACCCGCATCTTGCCCCTGCCGGGCCCAGCCTGCAGTCTTTCTCCCAGCCGCAGCGGCTGCCCGCCGATTTCCCCGCCTGGGGCCCGCGCACCGCCGGCTCGCCTCCTCCTCCCTCCCCCACGTCCCCCGCCCCTGGCTGTCTGGCAGCGCCGCAGCGGTGGCGGTGGGGGGCGGGGGGCCTTGGCCACCGGGCTCCTTCCTTGTCTCCCTCCTCCTCCCCGCGCCTGGCCGGAGCCATCCCTCCCTCTGCCGCAGCCGCGTACACGTCGTCGGAGATTTCCATCGGGGCTTAGGGGGCGGAGCCAGGATGGGGGGCGCTGGGCGGGGCGAGTGGGAGGAGTGAAAGTTGGAGCCCGACAAAACCCTCCACGCCGCGCTCAGTGCGGCCAGACCGCGCGCAGCGACCTCCGCACAGGTGGTCGCTCCGGTCCCCGCCGCAATGTCGACCAAAGTTCTCCTGATCCTCCTGGGCATGCTGGTAATCCTTCCGTGGTGAGTCTCCAGCCCTGGACCCAGGAGCCCCCCCTACCCAGGCCCCGCTCCCTCTTCCCAGGAGCGAGGCTGGCTCCTGAGACCCCCGCAGCCCGTGTTCCTCGAGCCCCACTCCCCGCCTACCCCAGGCCCTCGCACGATCTACCCTGGTCCCGCGTCCAATCGACGCACACGGCCAGCCTTTGCCCCGCTTCCCCTAAGATGGGAGCCCCGGGCCCCTGAAGGGGCGCCCAGGAAGGAAGACGGGACGCCTGTCACCTGGCCGCTCCCGTTCCCCCTCCCTTTACCCCCTCGGGACCCCCCTTTCCAAACCACTGCACCGGCCAGGGACCGATCGAGTCCCCCCACCCCACCCCCTCCAGCCTTCCCTGGGAAGAGGTGACCGGCCTGGGCAGGTTCGCGCCTCTGGGGACTGGGGGGACTTTGGGAACGTGGCGCCCAGAGAGGCGTGCGGGCAGGGGGAAGAAACTGCGCTTAAAATGTTTGAGTGTTGGCTAGTTTGTTCTCTCGTTCGAAAAAAAAATTTTTTTTCTCTTTTCTGAGCGCCTAGTGAGTACCAGGCACCGTGCCAGACAACTCTGACTTTACTTGCTTCCCTTCCTGCCGCTCCTTTTGGTGCCAGCCCCAGGCAGGAGCCTTGGTTTAGTCCAAGAGTTCCCACCCCAGCTGTCCACCCCATCCCCCTCTACCGCTGGTTCCCTCTTCCTCCCTAATGCCCCCAGACGCCCTGCTGGGTCTTGGCTGACTGGAGCCAGGGGTCAAGAATGGTCATCTCGGAGGTCTGTGGTTTTGGATCCTGCATTTCAACCCCTCCCACTCTTCCAAAGACCAACAGCAGGTTTTCCCTGGAGCAGCCGGCTTCCCTCACACCTTCCTGGGGTCCTGGGACTTTGCCAGGAAGGTTATCCCCTGCATTTCTGGCTTCTGAGAGTGAAAGAGGACTGCTTCACATTTTTTAGATGGTTGCCCATTCAGCTCCAACTGTCACAAGTTCTTAAGCTTCCTGATCTTTCTAGAAGCCTCCACCACTAGACTTGTCTTGCTTTTTTGGTTTGGGGGGGGGAGTGGGAAGATGGCTTCTATCCCCACCTCAGAATACTTCAGCTCATCAGGGGCAGGGCTGTGTAGCCGGTTGCTGGCTCATTGGTGCCCTGGCGAGAAGGGGGGCTGGCCTCATCAGGGGGCTTGGTAAATATTTCTGAATGCGTGCTAGGAATTTCCAGTCATCCACATCCCTTCAGATGTGAACTGGACTAGTTGGGAGAGCTGACATGGTGACTAGGGCAAAAGAGGGATATAGGAGTGCAGAAGCGGGGAGGGGAGCAGAGAGGAAACCAACAGGGAAGAGGGGCTGTTGTGATGGAAACTACCCTTCCAGCCTGGGGAGAAGGACTGCAGTAACTCACACTGTCAGTTCAGACGCAGTCCACATGGTAACTTGTGACGTCATTAAAGAGCTGGGGAGGTGGCAGTGGGGTGTGCTGGCATGGGCCATCTTGAACCACCTAGCTCGGGTCCAGGCTCAGCTTAAAACCACTTGTATGACACTGGGCACAGCTCCTTCCTCCATCTGGGCCTCAGTTTCTCCATCTGTAAGGTGAAAAGAGGACTCATATGGGAAAAAAAAAAAAGCAGTCCAGTGGCCCTTCTCATATTCTCTTCCCTCTCCCTAGCCAGCTGCCTGAGCATCCTCTGTGGGGGAGGGGTTGCAGAAATTCAGCTCCATCTTGGACCATCACATCAAGAGGGATGTGGATGCTCGAAAAGCCCCATGGGAAGATCCCCACTAGTCCAGTGAATGAATGTTTTTCATGTTTTTATTATTTCTAGCCGTGAACGTTGGCTTAATGGCGAGCTGAGGAAAGGTATATACATTGTCAGCAGCTTCTTAACCCCAAGATCCCAGGATGACGGGGCTTTTTTATTTGTTTGAAATTTTTTACTGGCAAAAACAATTTATCAGATGACAGCAGCCTCAAGACCCTCTGATCTCATTTTCATGGCATACATAGTCTGTCAGAGGCTGTGGTGGTCTTTGGGCCTTTGCTTGTTTGTTTGTTTGCCTCTTGAAGCTCAGGGGTTCTTCTGGTTGGCTGTGGACTTCTGGGAGGGGTCATGGCAGGCTCTTGGCTAACAGTCCTAATCATGGCATGCTCCCAGTCAAGTCATGCATTTTGCAGTCCCCTAGTTCTCCATCCCCCCGCTCTCCCTCCCCCACCCCATGGAGGCTGGCATGATCTATTCAGAGGACATAGGGAAGAGCCTCAGGGAAAGAGGGCATCTCTGGAAATGCTATTAGAAATGGAAATTGCTTTCCTCAAGCCCAGTTCTTCCCTTACCCACAGTGGGAATTAGCCACTTCAGACATGAGAAATGGCATTGACTTGGCACATCTGGACACCAATTAAGCAATTCTAAGAGTTTGAAATACTGCGGGAGCATGCATTGTGCTGCTCAAGTTGGCCTTCCCTTGGTCTGCAGTACAGAGGCCATACCCGCATCTCCTGCCCTGTTAACCCCTTCTTTGAGGGAGCAAGTTGTCTGATTGATTTTGTAAACTATAAAATCATTTTGTAAGTTTAACCGAGATATACGAGTGTAGAAATCAGGAGTGGATTTTCACAAAGGAAACATGCCCATTTAACCAGCACCTAGACCAGGAAACAGAAAGTTGCCTGTCCCCTCCCCCACCCCCACCAGCTTCACCACTCTGCCCCCTCCAAGTACACCCTCTTCCCTAAAGGAAAACACTCTTCTGCCTTCCAACATCACAGATTAATTTCAATGATGGCTTTTGAAAAAGCTTTTAATTATAATTTTTTTCAAAGACATAGAAAAGTACAGAGAACAGTAGAGTGAATCTCCATGTACCCATCACCAGCCTCATTAATTATCAGCTCATAGGCAGTCTTATTTTCTATGTATCCCACCCACTCTCTATTTCCAGCTTAAATTCTTTTAAAGCAAATCTCAGACATCATATCATTTCATATGTAATTATTTTAGTATATATTTTTAATCATAAGGACTTCAAAAACAGACTAAAATACCACTATTACACCAAAAATGTTTAGAATGTTTCCACGCTGAAGAAACTAACCAGTCAGTATTCAAATCTCCCTTATTGTATCATAAATGTTTTTTTGTTGTGTTGTGCTCTGTTTGCTTTGATTTTTATGATTTGCCCTTTAAAATCATATAAGGTCCGTATATTTGCAGATTTTTATTAGCATTTTAATTTTTCAAAATGCATTTTTTAAAAATTAGAACATATATGCAGAAAAGTGCTCAAACCATAAGTGCACGGCTGACAAGTTGTCCAAAAATGATTCACACTGATATCAAAACACCCACATCAGGGACTGGAATATGACCAGAACCTCAAGCTGCCTGGTGCCCCCTCCCTCACTGCCTCCCAGCAAAGGAAGCATGACTCTGATTTCTAACACCATATCTTGTGTGTTTTATACATTTGCAGGTGGCTTTTTTAAGTTTTTAAAATTTTTAAATTTAATTCTTTGTGTAATTTTTTGGCTGTAGCACTCAGGTTGGATTCCTGTTGACCATCTATTTCCTAAATGATAGTCTCTGTTTTCTCTCAGTGCTCAGAGCTTCCCCCATCCCTGGCCCTCAGCTCCAATGTAGTAGAGTATCACTAAAGCAAAGACATGCAGTGTTCTGACCCTCTCTGGGAGAGAGTGCTCTGGCTTTCCTGAGCATTCCTCACAACCCTGGCCCTTTGCCTGCCCATTTGCTCCCAGGTGGCACTGGTCAGGCAGACTGGAGACCAAGGCTAGTAACGGCAGCTGATTGGCTAGAGCTCATACACCCACATCCTCTTGCTTTTACTTTGAAAAATTATTTTAAAATCTCAAACTTGCTTTTGTTATTGATTTTTGTTGAATAAAGAGTGGCCATTAAAGATGGATAGCATGGGAAGTTCCGATGGAGAGCAGCAAGTTTTAGAAGAAATTAACAAGAATAATCTGGCTCTTGATTTACTGTTACCAGGTACTCTTTAACTATGCTCTGGGTTGCCGACTTATTCACTCTGTCCCAGGAGGCACCAGCTGGGCCCCTTCAGAGTGGAGGACAGAGGTTCACTTGTTTGTTTTTATGTTCTAGCATTGAAGGACCTCAAGTTGAAACAGAGGAGGGATCCTCTGCCAGTGATGATGAGGTCTATGGCCCGAAGCCCCAGCCTCCTGAAAAGAAACTCTCCTCTGAAGAAATAAAGCCCACTGCTGTTGGTACCCATGAGAAACTTGGCAAAATGCCAACAGCCACGGAAATCCTGGATGGCATCTTCCATAACTATGACTACAAACTGCGCCCTGGCATTGGAGGTGAGTAGCAGGACATAAATCTCCCAGGCCCCAGAGGGGAGGAGGGTTGAGGGCCTGAGTGTGGAGAATGGGCCTGGGGTGTAGGTGGTGGTGCCCTGCATGTGGGCAGCTGTTGCTGACGTATCAAGTAAGATATGTTAGTGTTGGTCTCAGCAATGCCATTGACTTTGGTCTAGACTTTTCCCTTCTCTCACCCTCAGTTTTTCCAACTGTAAAATGAGATGACTGGACTAGATGATTGACCTTTGAGGTATGTCCAACTCTTAACAGTCTATAAATTGGGCCTTTTCATGAGAGAAGAAAGAAATGGTATCAGATCTTGAAACCATGTAGTTCAACCCTTACCCCCTTTATTTGCCACTGACCACACCCTCCCTTGCCCCACACTTCTGTTTGACACTTACCTCTGCCACTTCTGCTTACTTTATAGAGAGACCCACTGTGGTCACCGTTGAACTGTCTGTTAACACCCTCGGGCCTCTCTCTATCATGGACATGGTGAGTACTGAGCTTTGATTTATAGTATCTTCTAGCCTAGGGAGCTGACCCATGAGGCTTTTCGAGTACTTGGTTTTTCTGTGTCTGTAACAAAAGAGTTTGTTTTTGGAGGGGGGCATTTTAATCGACGAGGACTTGAGAAGGAGACTGAAAGGGGTAAGTCCCTTGCTGCCTGAAGAGGACCTTCGGAATCCTGACTGTATCTTCCAGTATTTCATTCAAAATAAAAATAATAAAGCAACTTGAAACAACACAGTGGAATGGCTCTTTTCTTCTGATAATGATTTTTATGGACTTAATCCCGTAGTTACCAACTGTTGCTCTAGGATTGTTTTCTCTAATTCTGCCCTACTTTCTTATCTCCTTTTCTACTACTGCTGCCATCCTACTGTCACTACTGTCCCCAGTCAGCCTCCATGAGCTCCTACTTGATATATACAAAATGCAAGGCTTCTGCCTGTCCCAGTCCACCTACTAACCCAGCCTCCTGCGTGACATGCCTCCTGTAGTCCCAGCCCTGCTTAAAGCATGAAATTCAACCCCACACTCTAGCCGCCAAGGCTCTCCATGTCTGCAGCCAACCCAGGGCTCTAGTTTTTTTTTTTTTTTTTCACTCCTTTAGAAATCACGTGCACTAGTCACACTAGCATATGGTGTTCCTAGGCTATCTTGTACTTCTGAGCCTTTGTTCAAGTGATTTCCACTTTGGGATGGCATTTTTCCAATTTTTCACCTTATCCTTCAAGATTTAACTCTAATGACATATCTTTCACGGCATCTCCCCTGACTTCTACAGCTATTAATTGCTCCCTTTTTTACTTACACCACACTCCTTTCTCTGACTCTCAGACCTTTCTAGCTTATATCACAGTTGTTTACCTGAACTTCTCTACCTCATTGTATTGTAATTATATATCCTGCGTCTGCCTTGCTCTCTCAACTATGGGTTCCTTGATGTCAAGGACCCAGCATATGTTAGCTGAGCAAATGAATTATAAAATATGTTCTGCAAGTGTCACTTTCATCTGTGGAGCCTGATAATGAGGAAGACTAGAGTAACCAACTCCATCACAGCCATAGTTCAGCCTATCCCAGGGCAGACACAGTTTTAGCATACACCCTGGTACCCAACAAGCACCATGTGACTGAGTGAGCTAAGTGTCTAGGCTCTGAGATAGTACTTGCAGATACACACTCAAAGGTAAGTAAACATTCATGGAAGCTCAAGGTGTTTACATAGGCTGAGTGCAAGAGTAGGGTTCCCCACTGTGATGCTTTGTTTGACTGCCTGATTCTTGGGGCACAATGATGTATGGCTATGCAAAAATTAGGACTTCCCTGGTGGCTCAGAAGGTAAAGTGTCTGCCTACAATGAGGGAGACCCAGGTTCAATCCCTTGGTCAGGAAGATCCTTTGGAGAAGGAAATGGCAACCCACTCCGTGTACTCTTGCCTGGAGAATCCCATGGATGGAGGAGCGTGGTAAGCTATAGTCCATGGGGTCGCAAAGAGTCAGACACGACTGAGCGAATTTACTCACTCACTCACTCATGCAAAAATTAATCCCAAAGCATAGTATCTTAAAATGAAAAATAATCATTAGGTCACAGCTCCTGTGGGTTAGGAATCCAGGCATGATTTAGCTGGGTTCTCTGTTTCAGGGTCTCCCAAGGCTGCAGTTAAGGTGTCAGTTGGGACTGGGGTGTCATCTGAAGACTTGACTAAGGGAGGGTCCACTTCTAAGTTCTCATGTAGTTGTTGGCAGGGCTTAGCTCTCTGGCTACTCTCTGTAGGCTTTCCACAGTCCTTGCCAGGTGGGCCTCCCCATAGGGCACCTCACATGTGGCAGGTGGCTTCCCTCAGAGCAAACAAGAGCATGAGAAAAAGTGCTCAAGATTGAAGCCACAAACTTTGGGGAAATAAGAAGGAAGAAGAGAAATGTGAGAGCAGTCAGATCTTTTTGAGTTTCTGTTGACATTTTAAAGCTTATTTTCCCTCTTCCCTTGATGTCAGATTTATTCTTTGCTGTCATCAATGTGCTTACCACTAAAATGAGTATGAATTTAGCAGTTAGTTTGACTAAAATTATTGATAAACCAAGAAATACTGGGTTTTGAGCCAGAGGTTGGGGTCCTCTGGTCCCACCATCATAGCCACCATTTACTCTTAACAAGAAAGGCACCTTTCAGATCATTGGTGGGAGCATGGCGAAAGTGGCCTGAAGAATAGTAGAAAATCTGTGGCTGCCACCTCCTTGTTATGTGTGTAAGATGTAATTTGGGAAATCTGTTTCTAACATCTGCAAGAGCCTTTGCTGTGTGCCTACTCTTGTTGGCAGCACTGATCTCACGGGATGGACTGCTACCTGACAAGCCTGAGGGATACAGTTTAATGACCCAGCCCTCACTGAACCTGGCATGTAGCACAGAACTGGTCCAAAGAGGAGCCAACAACCTGATTTTCTTTGGCCGGTAACATGTTGCTTTAGCCTGGGCCAAGTGCCTTTAGAAGATTCCGAACACTCATGTGGTATTGAATTTCCCAGAGAAGTCTGGCGATCTGCATAGTTCCCCATAGTTCTTTAAAGCTGTGGGAGGTCCCAGTCCTTGTACATAGCCTGTTTTTCTCTGGTGATACTGTCGAGTGTGGTGCTTGGTGAGGAGGAGTTCCAATACCCTTCAGTCATAAATCAGAGGTTGTGGAGAGCACAGGATTTGTCCTCAGGGAGAGAAAACAAGCCCCCTTGTCAGACTGGGGAAAAATTGAACCGTTAGTTATCAGTTGGTGTGTCCTGAACTTACAGTTGGAATCCGGTTAAATGGAAATGAAAAGCTTATTTGAAACCCGAGAGTGTAGCACAGGAGCAAGTGTGCACCGTAGTGGGGAGGCTTCCTCTGGTTACTCAGCAGTTCTGTAGGCCAGTTTGGAGCTGCCAGCCACGCAGGAGTGCAGAGCCACCCTGAAGGCCGCTCGTGAGGACTGGTGTGGCTTGGCAGGGCAGAGCTGGGGGCTCTGCATGTGAATGGTAGCCAGGCTTTTTCCTGTGTGATTCTCTGGACTCCTCCAGGGAACATTCTCAGTCTTGGGGGGCTGGCTTCCTGTAATTGGGCAGTGGCTCTCACCACCTTGTGTCCTGAGCAGCAAAGGCAAGCAGAGATGGTCTTGACCCCTGCTCCCCAACCTCTAGGGCTCTACAGCCCTCTTCATTGTGGGTTTCTGGTTGGTGGTGTTCATTATTTGATGCAGGAAAACTCACAGGAAAGGCTTAGGGGTCCTGCAGAGGAAAACTGGACCTTGACCCCCAAAGGGATTCTTGGAACAAGTGGAGTAAGCTGTGGAGAGTAAGGCAGGCGGAGGTGGTCCCAGGGCAGGGCCATGGCAATGGTGCTCTGAGCATCAGAGCCAGTATGTTCCCATTAACTATTTGTTTGATTTCGAACAGACTCCTTTCTCTCTGACCTCTAAAGTAAAGGAGATTGAACTAGCCCTCGAGGTTGTACCTTGGCCTTGTTCTGGTACAGACCTTGTGCTGTTCAAGCTGCTTGCAGTTCTATTAGAGTCTGTTTTTTTTCTCCTTTCAATACCAGTGGTGCAGATTTCTAACTTCTCATACCTCTTCCTCTTAAACCTTCTTTTTGATATTTAACAATTTATGTGATAGACCATATCTAGAGACCAAATACTTGTGGGTTAATTAACATCTGTGCTCCCCAAATAAAGCTGAAAGAGGCAACTTCATTGTATGCAATCAAAGGTGCGTATGTTTGTAAATGTTTAGAATGATTTTGAGCTGACATCTTTGATTTGCTATGGAAATGTGGGAGCCCAGATGGTGTTGGCCTGACTGAAGTAGCATCATAGTCCTACAGGGGAGTATCAATGTGATGAGCCCAGCCTTTACAATTAAGCCACCATTGTCTGTCTGTTTCTGGGTTAAATGTGTCTTCCCAGATTGCTATTCATTTGGGAATTTTTTTTTTCTTTCTGGAATACATGGAAATAGAGAATGTCCTTCAGCCAAACCCATGCTGTTTTCCTCTGTGGAAACCTAAGTGGGCTCCTCTCTACTAGATAGCTCCATCACAAGATGGCACGGGAATGTTCTTTGTCTGCACAGCCCCAAATGTGTGTTTTTCTATCCTTGCCACCAGGAATACACCATTGACATCACCTTCTGCCAGACTTGGTATGACGAACGCCTTCGTTTCAATGGCAGCTTTGAGAGCTTTGTTCTGAGTGGCAACTTGGTGAGCCTGCTGTGGGTCCCAGACACCTTTTTTAGGAATTCTAAGAGGACCCATGAGCACTCAATCACCATGCCCAACCAGATGGTCCGCATCCACAAGGATGGCAAGGTGTTGTACACCATCAGGTATGTCAAGCTTCTGGAGTCTTGCCTCCTGCGACTTTTCCCTTCTGAGAATTTTTGCCAAAGAAACATGGACTGAGGGTTCATCCTGAATGATACTTCTAAGGGCCCTTCCAGCTTTCCCAGACCATGAGCTCAATCCCTTGATGTATAGACATACATACTAAAGCCTCAGAATAAGAAGATATTGCTTAAGGCCACAGCCCGAGTTTGTGGCATAGCTGGGACTGATATCTGGGTGATATGGGGGCGGGGAGGTGGTAAAGAGTGGGAGAGTGTTGGCAGGTCCTTGAAGCTGTGATGGGCAAGAAACACAAGCCCATCTAAGCTGGTCCACACATTTCTCTAATGATGGAGGCCAGAGTAGCCAGATATTTCCAAGCTGTTCTTCCACTCTTTTTGTTTCTCCTTTGAGCTCTTTGTCTCAAATCCCACCATTGCCACTCATTGGCGGTGGTCCCCAGGCCCAAGCTGGGTGGATATGTAAGTGTTCAGGGCCAGCCTAATGAGGCTCCTTTCTCCCTTCCAGGATGACCATTGAGGCTGGATGCTCACTCCACATGCTCAAATTTCCAATGGACTCTCATTCTTGCCCTCTGTCTTTCTCTAGCTGTGAGTACCTTCTTAGGTTTCTGGGACCCCAGAGTCATCACACTGGGCCCCTTCTTTTTCTCATCCTTGCCCCTTACATTTTTCTGCCTTTGTTTTTTTCCCTTAAGATGGTACCAAGGTTGCCCAGGGCCTCCCAATCCATCCTCATCTCCTTTCCTGCTGACAATGCTGTGTTGCTTAACCTGGGCTTTATGTTGGCTTCCTCCTTCTCCTTTCCACACCATTTCAAATCAGTCACCCGCCTCTAAAGTGTATCTCAAGTACGTCTGCTCTCCATCTTCACTGTCATTACTACCTTGGTTTAGGTCTTTGTCATCTTCCACTTGGACTTTGCAACATCTGCACTTTGAAGCTGACCATGTCCAACACTAAATACACGGTCTCCTCCCAACATCTACCCTCAAAACAAATGCGTTGCTTCTGTGTCCCCATCTGTCTCATTGAAAGGCACCAGCAACCACTCAGTTGTCCAAGCCAAGAACTTTGATACTTCTTTCTTCTTCACCTCCTACATCTATCCAATCAACACATCCTGTTGGTGTTAACCTCCAGAATCTCTATTGATCTTATTTCTCTGCATTCTCTCTGCCACAGCTTTGACTCCTGCCTTTGTTCATTTTATTGTGCTTGAGTTATTGCACTGGGCTCCCATAACTGGTCTCCCTGAAAACAGGCCATCCTCATGTAAGAGCTAGAGTGACCTAGTGGAAGCATCATCTAGACTAGGTTACTCCTTAGTTTCAAATCCTTCCTGAACTCGTGAATCAATTCCAAATTGCTTAAAGTAGCACTCAAGGCCCTTCATGAACTGGCCCCTGCTATCCACTCTTACATACCTCATCCATCTTCTGTGAGCCGGCCATCCTGAACTTTTAACATTTCCATAATACATCAGGCATTTTCACCTTTCTGTGCATAGAACACACTCCTCACCCTTTCAGCCTCATCTGTACAGAGAATATTTATGCTGGACTTTTAAGACTTACTGAGCATGTCACCCACTGTATGGAGTCTTTTCTGGGTATGTCCCCAGCTGAACTTTCCCTCCTTGGTTTCTCCACTGTCCCACGGGCAGAGGTTTCTCAGAGGAATTCCAACAATTACAGATGTGTACTCACTGTCTTATTCAATAAAATGTGAATGCTTGAAGGCAGGGCTCCTGCCTTGCTCATCTCTGTGTGTCTAGCATAGGGCGTGGTACTGAGGAATGATCAGTAAATGCATTTACTGGGTGAACTTCAACAATGAGGTAAGGGAGGTAAGGCCCCACAGCTGGTGCAGCCAGAGTCAGGACTCCAGGGCATTGCTCAGACACCATGCTGTTGGAGGCCTGAGCTCAGCTTCCCAGTCTCACATGACTCGTCTTCCCACGTTGCCTTACAGTTTCCTATCCTGAGAATGACCTCATCTACAAGTGGGAAAATTTCACGCTTAAAATCAATGAGAGTAATTCCTGGAAGCTCTTCCAGTTTGACTTTACAGGAGTGAGCAACACAACTGAAACTGTCACAACCCTGGCTGGTAAGTGCACCTTTGAGCCAGGGCTAGCCAGAGGCCCAGGAGGGTGGTAAAGATGACTGAAGGTGGCCATCCGTTCGTCCAAATGCCATGTACTCGTTCCATGACAATATTGTAGAACATGGCTCCTGTCTTATAAATGCTAAGCACTTACAACTGTTTGCAGAGGAAACTGAGACTTTGTAACTATATCTCAGTCTCATCTGCAAAGAAGTAAGTGCTTTGCCAAGCCCCGGAGAGGGTAGGTGAGTAGATAAAGTTTTGTTGCTGTCGGAATTTGCAACTAGCCTTGTCATGCAGACTTTTTGGTTTCCAGTGCTTTGTTACAACTGACCTACTTGGACACTTGGGGAAATGGAGGTCATGTGAGTTCTCCATACTCAGAACAATCCAAGTGGTTCCAGTTGAGTGGGATGCAGTCTGTCCTGATGGGAGGTGGAGGCTGGAGTTCTGTCATCAGCTATCTGAGGGCTGGGATAATCTGGAGGAGGTTTCAGCAGCTACAATACCTGCCATATCAACATTTATTTTTAAAGGAGCAGCCCTGACATGCACAGATTCCCGTCAAAGGCTTCGTGGTGGATTCAACTTGGACATGGTGATCATTGGTTTCCTGACCTTGTCCCTCACAAGGATTAAAGGGGAGGGTCCTGGGTCTCTTATACTTTAGCTCTTATACTTTAGGTGTGAGTGTCTTTGCTTGTGTTCCTAGGTGATCTGAATGAGGAGCCAAGGGGCCTCCCTGGGGCTTCTCTGGGAGCAACCTTTTCACACATACTGACCAGTAAGGGCAGTGGCGGCTCTGCCCTCACCGTTTCCAGCCTGCGGATGGAACCAGTCACCCAGCCAGCCATTTACCATGGAAGGCATCTTGCCTGGCTTCCGTGTGGCTAGGCGGAAAATCTGCTTTTGCTTTACTCGTTGGGTTGGTCCCTGGGTGAGGGATAGCCCATGCTCATCTGGCTAGAGCTTTGCTTGCGCAGTACTAGGCAGGGGTAGAAGGCTGCTTTACAAGTGCTTTCCTTTTTCTCGGGGGCTCTGGGTAAGCAATTTTACTCCCTTTGACTTGGGACCCTTGCTCTTCTGCCAGCTGACCATTGGCATGCCTCTTACCTTTCTGCACCTTAGTTTCCCCAGACAGGTGGGGACCCATCATCAAAAGCAGCAGGAGACAAGGCCCATGGGCTTTCAAGTCACTAGTGGTTCCGTTTAGTAGATGGTTGTGCATTGTTTCAAAATGGTACCCTAGTGACTACAAAGCCCCAGAGGCAGCATCATCACCAATGACAATAGGTAAGCACCCTGCTTTCCTTGGAAGAGAGGAGAGTTCTTGAGAGAAAGGAGAAGGCCTCCTTTATCTTCTGTGAGAGATGAGTTGATCTTGAATCATGGTTTCTTCAGTATCATAGTTATCTTTGGGTCTGGTCCCAACTCTTTCAGTTTGTCCCTGGGCAATTCTCTCTGTCTGGAGTAGACTTAGGTCATAAGTTCCTAAGCTCCTAAGGGTTCAGAATGCAGTGCTAGCTTGGTACTCTGGCCACCTTGGGCCTTCAACCAGAGAATCTCTGCTTCAGGAGCTTTACCCCCAGTGAGTGAGGCATCTTTCACTGCTGGCTGTTGAGCCTTTGATAGAATTCACCCATGATTAAGATTTTGCTTTCTTGCAAGGGAGTTTATTCCTTTGCTAGATAACTCTGTTCATCAGAAAAACCTCTCTGTTCATCTGAAATTGAAATCTCTGGAACTTCCACCCATTAGACTTAGTTCTTTTTCCCTAGAACTACTGAGCTTCCAGTAAGTCTAGTCGATCTTCCACAGGGTCAAGATCAAAGAGCCAGTATTATGGTTCCAACCCTGGATCATATTCTTTTATAGACTATACAGCTGTAGTTCTTTTCCCTCCCCTTTGTTCTTCAAAGCTTTGGCTCCACTCATCCTTCTAGTCTCAGTTCCCTGGACATGGTCTTTTTCATTGTGTTCCTCTGACAGTGCAGTGACCAACTGTGCTCTGGCTGAGGCAGATAAGAACAGAAAGCATCTTTAGCTTTTCTCCCCCTCTGGCTCCTCAGCTCCAGATATCTTTTTTCCCTTACCTATGCCCCTCCAGTCCTCAGAAATAAGAAAATGTGTGTTAGTACCTTCACTTGGCCTTAAAGGATAAGTTCCCATCTGTTGACAAGTAGAGAAGGTTCTTCTTAGGTGAAATAGACAAAATAAAAATAGAAAAACCGATAGGATAATCAATCTTATTGCAACAAGAATATTTCAACTCAGTAAAGTTTTGTGCAGAGTGGTTGTAGCTGAGTAAGGCCATTTTAATTGCAGTCAAGACCCCAGGACAAGGAGCTAGGATCTCGATCAATAACATTCTGGCTAGTAGGCAAAGATGAGTGGTCCCTGCAGCAGCCCTGGAGGAGGAGTTCTATCCGCAAAGCTACTATTCTGGACACAGGTATTCAACTGGCCCCAGGCAATTTCCTGGCCTTTTCCAGAAGATTCTGAGAAGTCTTGCCCCTTGAGTGTCAGTGCTGCCAAGGTGAGTAGGAAAGGCTGGTCTTCCCATTCAGTCTCAACATATCCAGACTTCCTGGGAAGGTGATCTGTTTTCTAAAATAGGAGGACACATGGGCAGGTTAGTGTTCTGGTCTGCTTTACAGAACTGTTGCCAGGCAGCAGCAAGAGTTGTTGTGCATCTGCTGGGTTCTAGGCTGTGCTGGGCTGAGATGGGCAGGAGTGTAGCAATGGGGCTCAGATGAGACCTGCCCTGAAGGGGTTTAAAAACCCACCTAATAAGGCCACAAATTCTACAGCATCACTGAGGTGGAGAGTTGGAGCTTAGTTTCACTGAGGAGCCAGAAGTTGAACTATTGTAAATCCAACATGATGTTGAGAGTGAAAAGAGATATTCTGGCCTCAGAAAGGCCTCCAGAATCCCCGGGGGTCATGATAAGCATGCAGAGTGTTTGGGCATGTCAGAGTATAAGGCAGCATGACGGGTCCAACAGAAGATGCCAAGTGGAGATAGAGGCTGTCATCAGGTCCTGCACAAGCCATCACTGCCTAGGCTGAGAGCCAACATCAAGGACACGACACTCAATGAATGCGAAAACCTCAGTCAGCCTTGTGGATGTATGTTCTGCACACCTGACATCTAGAGGACTGACTGAAATTTTCACTTTCAGCTAATTCTTCTATTTTCTTGAAACACTCATTTTGGGCTAAGGTAATAGACTAAGAACAGGAGTCCAGGGTTCGAATATTGGTATAAATATCCACACACTATCTCAAGGAAGCTGAGTAGATAGGGTTAGCTTAGAGTAGGGTGTGGACATGGAGGCCTCAGTCAGCCACCTGGACATTAGCCATGTGGTTCTGATATCTAGAGGGCTAACTGATTTTATTGCTTTCACTTGACTGTTCTGCTCCCTATCCTGGAAAGATGGATGTGGGGTGTGTGACAGTGAGCTGAGAAAGAAGTGATTAAGGTTCTAGCCTTGGCTTGGCTCTTAACTGACCATGGGCCTGGCAGTGAGTCTCCTCTTGGGCTTCCTCTGTGTCTCTGTGTGTGGCATTGCCTTAATGTGCCTCTGTCCAAGGACCGTGGTGGGCATCCCATGAGCCTCTATTGGGCCCTAGTATGCATGTCCTTCTGTGTGTGGGACACCCTCGTGGCAGTGCTGTAGTGAGGGGGTATTTTTTAAATATCTTCCAGGTGATTTCATAGTCATGACGCTTTATTTCAACGTGAGCAGGCGGTTTGGCTTTGTGGCCTTTCATAACTATGTTCCTTCCTCTGTGACCACAATGGTCTCCTGGATTTCCTTTTGGATCAAGAAAGAGTCTGCTCCAGCCAGGACTTCTCTAGGTAAGTGGGTGAGGTAGGCATCTCCTTGAGGCACAGAATTGCCTTTTCTGGGGGCCTTTCCAAAGTGTAATATATAAGCCAGTGGTGCCGTCCACCTCCACTCATCTCCTTTCACAGGAATCACCTCTGTACTCACCATGACCACTTTGGGCACCTTCTCTCGGAAGAATTTCCCACGCGTGTCCTATATCACAGCCTTGGATTTCTACATCGCCATCTGCTTCGTCTTCTGCTTCTGTGCTCTGATGGAGTTTGCTGTGCTCAACTTCCTGACCTACAACCGGACGGCACCCCGTGGTTCTCCCATACTTCGCCATGTATGAGCTGGTATGGGAGTGGTGGCAAGGCTTTGGAGGATGGAGGCATGCAAGTAGGGCACTGGCACTCATAACACGTGGGTGGCCAGCTCACCAAGTAATGAGGGGTAACCTGGGGGGCAGGGCAAGAAACAGGGTGCCAAGCACTGAGTCCTCAGGAATCCTTGAGACAACACCTGGGCTTGGTTCATCTTCCGTTGACTCGTTCTGACTTCTTCGCTTGTTCCTTTCAGCCTCGTGCCCCAATCCGTGTCCGCATCCCTGTCATTGAGCATCCGGAAGCTTTTGTGTGTGACATTGAGGACTCCGAGGAGGAGGAGGGGGTGGAGAGTGAGGAAGACGAAGGCCCATCCTGCCCAGCCCAGCAGGCCGCCAGGCCAAGCCGCCCCCGGCGCTCTGCTGGCTGCAGCAGGTGGTGCGATAAGTACTGCTGCACGGTCCCCACTTGTGACGCCAGCAGCTGGCAGCAGGGCCGCCTCTTCATCCATGTCTACCGCTTGGATAACTACTCGCGAGTGATTTTCCCAGTCACCTTCTTCTTCTTCAATGTGATCTATTGGCTTGTTTGCCTTAACCTGTAGGTGCCAGCTGGTACCCTGTGGGGCAGCCTCCCCAGTTCCCCAGGAGGTCCCACAGCTTTTGCTAAGTGAGTTGGAGGAAAGCAGCAACAAGAAAATGTCTTTCCTTCCCCTTCCCCAGCCAGCAGCCGGCAGGGCATCACTCCTTGCCAGTCGCGCCCCACCTGGCCCATTCACCAAATCTCCTTAGCAGCCCATCTCAAGTAGAATGGCCCCATCTCTGTTTTTCCCGGGGCATGTATGACGCTCAGGCTTTGAAACGTAGACTCAGCAACCAGCCCCCTAAGATGGTGTCCATGTGCGAGTGGATTAGCCATCTCCCCAAAGGGCTAACACCCACTGCCTTTTCCCAGAAACCCAGCACTGCCTTTGTGGTGCTCTGGGCCCAGCTCTGGCCTCAGCCTCAAAGTGCACACACCAGCTGCTTGCCTGATCCTGGCACCTCCTAACGATGCCGGGCAGCAGTGTAACAGGGGGAGGGGATCTCCATCCTAGGTCCGATGATTATATTCTTGACTCTTGTCTCCCTGCCCTCCCTTGCCCTGCAGATAGGTGGGCACTGGCGTGATTCCTTTAGGAGGAGGGGAGCCAGCAAGTGAGGACAGTACCCCTCCCTCTGCTGCTGTGACACCTCCCTCTCCCCTCCCCTCCCCGCGGGCCTTCATTGTTCATCTGCACCACCAGTTCAATGCCTTGCATCCAGTGGGTGTCTATTTTTGTGTGTGATGATAGTAATGACCCCCTGCTTTGTATGCTCCTTTCTTCCTCCCCCTTGACCCTTGTGACTTTTCTGTGACTTCCCCAGTGACTTTCCCAGCCCCAACCCAGGTGCTAGGCCATGGTGACTTCCCGGGGCCAAGAAACCAAGGGAATTCTGCTCTCTGCAGCGGGCATTACCCGCACTGATTGGTGCCCAGCTGAGGCACAGCATAGGAGTTCTGCCACTTCCTTGGCCCCTGGACCTGTGAGCTGGTCCACTCCTATTCCTGGGGCACTCTGACAATCACAATCAATCAATTGAATTCCCTTAAATTTGTGCAGCACTTTACCTTTTGCAAAAGCACTTTTGACAAATTATTTCTATTTTGAGCCTCATAGCCCAGTGATATATTCAGGGCAGGATTCTTATCTCCATTTTGCAGATGAGAACCCTGAGGCACAGATTTCTATGGGACTGTGGATCTCACTGGAAACTACCCAGGAGCCCACTGTCACGTGACAGGGCTAGGCAGCTCTTTCCACCATGATTTGATTCTATAGCCTCTGCTGACACCCCAGTGGCAGGGCCCAGAGTGGCAGCCTCTTTTCAGCATTGGCCTGCTTAATTCCTGGGCCTCAGGTGCTCAGACTGCCCCAAAGATCTAACCTCTCCTGGCTCTAGTAACCCAGTGAGGTGAATTTGGACACGCCCCAATGCTTGTATATGCTTAATGAAATCTGTGTCTGTATTTTATTGGGGGGTGGGTGGGTAGGGTGTGGCTCCATCTGCTTTTTGTCACCATCAACTGTAAAGGGGAAATATATCAATAAATATATCAGCAAAGCATAAAAAATGTATGGCTGGTTTCTTGGGTGTTCAAGTTTGTTCTCTGATGAGGTTTTATTTTTTTTAATTTTTAGTTACTTATTTTTGGCGTCACTGGGTCTTTGTTGCTGTGCACGGGCTTTCTCTAGTTGTGGAGAGCGGGGATTACTTTCTTGTTGAGGTGTGAAGGTTTCTCACTGCGGGAGCTTCTCTTGCTGTGGAGCTGTGGAGCACGGGCTCTAGGGCATGGGTTTCAGTAGTTGCAGCTCACAGGCCCCAGAGTATGGGCTCAGTAGTTGTGGTGCACAGGCTTAGTTGCCCCGTGGCATGTGGAATCTTCCCGAGCCAAGGATCGAACTTGTGTCCCCTGCATTGGCAAGTGGATTTTTAACCACTGGACCACCAGAGAAGTCTTCTGCTGAGGTTTTAAATCTTAACTCAGTGACTCAAATCTTTGTCTGTTATCCTCCCCCATCCATGACTCCTAGACCTACCATGCACTTGCCATGTATTTTTCTCTCAGTGGAGAACTTAAGGGAAGACACTGACCAAGTGGGTGGCCCCCTTTACTGATTCTCTTACTTACTCCTATGCCTCTTCTCCCTTCCATGTTTCTTTTGCTTTGCCCGTTATTCTAGCTTCATCTAGTCAGCTTCCTAAAGATCATCAGACTCAGAACACTCCCCGTTTAAAGATGGGGATGCTGAGGCAACTATCACACAACCAGTCAATAGTGGAGTGGGACGAAGTCAATACCCTGTCTTGGTTTAGAACAAGCCTGGAGATCTTGGTTGATTACCCTTCAAATGAACTTTCTAAAGGTATTGGCAAGTGTTGGCCCTGGCATCCTTTGACACATCCAGCTCTAAGGAAAGTCAGAAAAGATAGTAAGAACCAAGCAGGAGACAAAATGGCATCTGAACAGCCAACAGTTTTGCCATAAAGTTATTGAAATGATGTGCACTTTCCCTGTAAGAAATCTATATGCCTTTACTGTATATTTTCTGATGTCCTAACCCATGACACATTACAATTAACAATAACAAGTAACCAGGAAAATAGTTGCTCACTTTTAATTATATTAGATGCAGGGATGGGGGGAGAGAAAGCCTGGCTCCTGAGCAATGAGGACATGGAAATTTGTGAGCATTCATATTTAAATGCATTTTGAAACTGATAGTGCAAACCTGATTTCTTCAACACACTACAGTAAAGCTAAAAACAAAATTCCTACCATTAGTAAATTTTAAGAAGTTCATGTAAACAGTTCTTTAAAAATGAAGAAATTAAAACCATAATTGGGTGCACAATATCAAAAAATCAAATTAATGAGGAAAAAAAATCCATATGTTTAAAAACACATGGGATGCAGCCAGCACCACATTTGGAGAAAAATTCATGATTTAAGCATTTCAATTACTGAGCACAATGGAAGATAAATGAGTTAAGCATGGAAACCTATAAACTGGAAAAAGGATAAAAGCACATTATATCTTAGAAAAGTTTGAGGGAAAGAGGGATTTAAAAATTAATTAGTGTCAGGAGAATTAGCTACTCATTTAAAAATAAATAAAACGTGGTATCTGTCTCTTTCTCTACAGCAACATCACAGATGAATCAAACATTTTAAAACCTTTAGAGAAAATCCTAAGATAATATGGGTGAATATGTTTTCTTGGGATGGGAAAGGCCTTTATAAGCATGCCATAAAACACCAGAAACTGTAAAGGAAAGTGCTGAAAAATTTGTTCATACTAAGAAATAGTAACTAAAGGAAAAGCAAAAAAAAAAAAATGTATAATAAAACACACTGTCAGTGGTGAGTTTTTCTGGGAAGCGATCTCTGAGACTGAGATTAGCATATAGGGGGTTGATTGGGGAGTGCTCTTAGGGCATTGCAGCCACCATTAGGTCCTCAGCTGTACATGTGAGGAGTTTTGGAGTTGGGGTAGATTTTCCAAATTGTCACAAATCAGGGCAAGGAGGCTAGGCCTTTATACTCTTGCATTTATCAGTTACTGGATATGAGTATACACTTGCAAGGGATATGAACTTGGGTGTGTCTGGAGAAGGACTCAGTTGAAGTGGTCAGCCTCCAACAATCTCAACAGTTGGAGAAACAAGAGCTTCAGGGCCAAAGAGGTAGGGATGTGGAAGGCCTTGGTAACACACCACAGCATCCTCCATAGTTCATTCCTCACTTTGTTCAGGCTCATTTGCTTCAGATAAATAAAATCTGGAGCAATTCACCTACGTTGAGTTTCTTATCCTGAGGAAAACTTAAGAGATCAGTGAAACACTCTAGCACCTGCCACTGGAGCTGGTCTCAGGACCTTAACTGATAAACATCATGTCTGTGTTACATTCCCAACTCTGGATTTCCTCTCACTCTCAGCTAGTATCTCTCCTGGTCTAGGTGGCTTACCTGATCGAGTGACTATGCCTCGTCCTTGAAGGGTCTGAGATCTGGATATCTTGCTCATCTCAAGCCACGAGCTGGAGGACTTGTTTGTCATTTCCAAGGGATACCTAAGTGGGTCACCTAGACATCAAACCTATTCTTGCCTGTCCCCATTGTATGCAGTGACCTTATCTTCTCCCAATTTTTAGGGTCAATTTCCCGTCAGGAAGAAGATTTGTGATTTGGTGCCAAAAGTAACTGGGCACTAGCCATGAATTAAAATTTAATTTGTTGTCCTCTGGTGAAGGCACAATCTGGGAGCCAAGAACTAAACCTGTAGAACCCAGAATTATGAGGATAAAAGTACAAATTCCTCCAGAGGATCACTGGGAGTGAGGACTCCTATTCCTACTCCTTAGTTCCCAAACCTATATATATCCTTTATAATGGTTGTTGATTTAGGATATATAATGTTTCCTGGTGGGTAACACCCCATCCTCTCAAGGTACCATCTACAAGCTGAAACTTGAGTTGTGCTTTCAACACACCATTTCATCATTTTACGATGATGTGGTATGTAAATAACATCCCAGGCATGTGCCCAGTGTTGGACTGCTTTGGCCACATAGTGGATCTCTGGGTCCTTTTCAAGTTATATATAATCCTGTCTCAGTGCTCTTGACTAGTGGAGTTGTCTGAGATCCTCCAGAAAAGAAAGGCAAACCCATATCCATAATGTGCTGATTGCAATTGAAAGGAATCATTGCCCCATGCAAGTCTGAAATGACTCACTGTAGTCAACTTGTCCCCAAGTCACTTGTCGATTCTCTTCAAGAATGGTCATATATTGGGACTTGCCATTGAAGTCTGTTTAGCATGATCAATAGCTAAATCAGCCTTAGTGAGATGGTGACTATGCTGTTATGCCTACATAAAAACCTCAACCCTGTCATTGTGGTAGGGTTGCCAAATTAAGAAAATGAAAAGATATCAGTCAATTTTGAATTTTAGAAAAATAACACATTAATACTAGCATAAGAATGCTTTATTTGAGGTTACACTGTGTCCCAAACTCAGGTTAGGTTGCTCCTTGACAGCCAGGTGATGAGTGATCCCAGAACCCCATCTTTTTTTTTTTTTGGAGTGTAATTGCTTTACAATATTGTGTTAGTGTCTGCTGTACAAAAATGTGAATCAGGGACTTCCCTGGTGGTCCAGTGGTTAAGAATCTGCCTTGCAATGCAGGGGACACAGGTTTGATCCCTGGTTGGGGAAATAAGATCCCACATACTGCAGAGCAGCTAAGCCCACACATCACAAATACTGAGCCTGCAGGCTCCAGAGCCCATGTGCAACAGCTAGAGAGCCCGTGGGCCACAACTGGAGAATCCATGCACCACAACAGAAGACCCCACATGACGCAACACAGATCCCATATGCTGCAACTAAGATCTGCGGCCAAATTAATTAAAAGGAACAAACAAAAACCAATGTGAATCAGTTATATGTATACACAGTTCTCCTCCCTCTTAGACTTCCCTCGCACCTCCCATCCCACCCCTCTAGGTCATCACAGAGCACTGAGCTGAACTCCCTGTGCTGCGCAGCAACTTCCCACCAGCTATCTATTTTATACATGAGGTTGTTCATGGTATCAACGGGGTCAGTTTAGGTTGTCTGGGACCCAGATGCCAAAGTGGGATTCGAAGAGCAAGAGATTTGTTGGGGGAAGGTTTGTGAAAAACAAAGAAGAAGGAGCAAGAGTAACCTGGGAAACCTTCATGTGGGAATGAGTCAGACATCCAAAAGAGAGGGAGAAGCAAGTAAAAATAGAAGGAAGACCCTTGAATGGCAGAATGGGTTTGATGAAGTCTCACTGACTTAAGGGGAGCCCTGGTGTAAAGACTGCTTGGATGGCTGATAGCAACAAGAATGATGGGGCCTTGAAGCAATTGAGACCATGTGGCAGTGCTTAATCACCAGAAGTCAAAGTCTGAAATTATCTTAGCCAGCAAGGTTGGAGGGACAGCCAAGGGAGCTTGATCAACAGGAAGTTGTAAAGATGGTTAACAGAATAGGCAAAAATACATGAAGAGTCAATGAGTGCTACTTAAAATCTATGATCAGAGACAAGACTGCAGGAACAGAAAGTTGAGTGTGACTGCTCAGATAAAAAAACTCATGGTACTTTGCTCAGTTCTTGCCCCTGAACCAACCCTTCAGAACTGGAACCCATTGACTGGATAGATTTCCAGGTCTCTAAGAGGAAGTACTATGCAATTCCATGAAAAGTATATACTATGATTATATCCTCACTCCTTTGCCAAAGGGTTTGCTAGCCATTTACTCAGATGATTGCCTACTTGGGAGGTAGGGGAATATCAGCGCATTTCTAGGACTATTGGACATAGATCTGAATTAACATTGATACCAGAAGACTAAAGCATCATTAGACATCCCAGTTAGAATAGGGGTTTATGGAGACCAAGTAATAAATTGAATCTTAGTTAGAGTACAGTTCACAGGGGGATGACTAGGTCCACAGACCCATTCAGTGATCATCTTGCCAGTCCCATAGTACATAATAGGATTTGATATACCTGGAAGTTGGGATAACTTCCACAGTGAGTCCTTGATCTGTGTGGTAAGAGATAGCATAGTGGGAAAGGTGAAGAGGATACTTCTGAAAATACCCTTCCCCGGTCAAGACAGTAAAGCAAAAACAATATCACAAACCAAATGGGAGAAATTAGTGCCACCCTTCTAGATCTCAAGAAAGTCCCCATCATATCTCCATTTAATTCGTCAATCTGATCCCCAAAGAAACTAGATGGATTCTAGGCAATGACTGTATGTCGTCACAGGCTTCACCAAGTAATAGTCCAAGTTACAGCTGCTTTACCATATTGTTGCTAGAGTAGGTTAATAAGATCTCAGGTACGTGGTATACAGCAATTGATTTGGCAAATGTGTACTTTTCCAATTACAAAAGAAGATAAAAAATGGTCAAGATAAGAACATTTATTTGCAGTTTTCTCCAGGGCTTTGTTAATTATCACACCTCTGTCATAGTTGGACAATAAAGAAGGCTGAATGCTGAAGGATTGATTCTTTCAAACTGTGGTACTGGAGAAGACTCTTGAGAGTCCCTTGGACTGTGAGGAGATCAAACCAGTCAATTCTAAAGGAAATTAACCCTGAATATATCGCTGGAGTGGTGAGTGGCGGCAGAGAAGAGATACCCCACATCCAAGGTCAGAGAAACCCCAGTAAGACGGCAGGCACTGGAGCGGCTGTGAGGAGATACCTCATGACCAAGGGCAAAGGAGAAGCCCCAGCAAGATGGTAAGAGGGGCAAATTCACGTTTACAATCAAACCCCATTCCTGTCAGAGATACTAAGAGGGCTCAAACAAACCTTGTGCACACTAGGACCCAGGGACCCCACAGAGGCTGAGATAGAACAGTGTTGAGCATCTCCTGTGGAGGTATGGGTCAGCAGTGGACTGCCATAGGGACAGGTGATTTGGGTGCAGCAAACTTGGATATGGCATAAGCCCTCTTGGAGGAGGTCGTCATTAATCCCACCACAGAATTTCCAGAACTTACACAAGGCTGGGAAATACTCTTGAATGGCACAAACAGAACCCTGTGTACCAGGACCCAGATGAAAGGAGCAGTGACCCCACAAGAGACTGACCCAGACTTGCCCATGAGTGTCCAGGAGTCTCTAGCTGAGGCGTGAATTGGTGGTGGCCTGCTGCACCGCTGGGGGCACTGAGTGTAGCAGTACATGCATGGCATAATTTGACAGAGGTCACCATTATCTTCATTACCTCCACCATAGTTTGGCCTCAGTTTGTTTCCAGGGAGGGAACACAGCTCCAGCCATCAACAGAAAATTGGATTAAAGATTTACTGAGCATGGCCCCACCCATCAGAACAAGACCTAGTTTCCCCCTCAGTCAGGCTCTCCCATCAGGAAGCTTCCATAAGCCTCTTATCCTTCTCCATCAGAGGGCAGACAGACTGAAAACCACAGTCACAGAAAACTGACCAATTTAATCACATAAACCACAGCCTTGTCTAACTCAATGAAACTATGAGCCATGCCATGTAGGGCCACCCAAGACGGACAGGTCATGGTGGAGAGTTCTGACAAAATGTGGTCCACTGGAGAAGGGAATGGCAAAACACTTCAGTGTTCTTGCCTTGAGAACCCCATGAACAGTATGAAAAGGCAAAAAGATAGGACACTGAAAGATGAACTCCCCACGTCGGTAGGTGCCCAATATGCTACTGGAGATCAGTGGAGAAATAACTTCAGAAAGAATGAAGAGACGGAGCCAAAGCAAAAACAACACCCAGCTGTGGATGTGACTGGTGGTGGAAGCAAGGTCTGATGCTGTAAAGAGCAATATTGCATAGGAACTTGGAATGTTAGGTCCATGAATCAAGGCAAATTGGAAGTGGTCAAACAGGAGATGGCAAGAGTGAACGTCGACATTTTAGGAATCAGAGAAGTAAAATGGACTGGAATGAGTGAATTTAACTCATATGACCATTATATCTACTACTGTGGGCAAGAATCTCTTAGAATTTCTTCAGTGATGGAATAGCCATCATAGTCATCATAGCCATCATAGTCAACAAAAGAGTCCGAAATGCAGTACTTGGGTGCAATCTCAAAAACATCAGAATATCTCTGTTTGTTTCCAAGGCAAACCACTCAATATCACGGCAATCCAAGTCTATCCACCGACCAATAATGCTGAAGAAGCTGAAGTTGAACAGTTCTATGAAGACCTCCAAGACCTTTTGAACTAACACTGAAAAAATCTGTCCTTTTCATTATAGGGGACTGGAATGCAAAAGTAGGAAGTCAAGAAACACCTGGCGTAACAGGCATATTTGGCCTTGGAGTACAGAATGAAGCAGGGCAAAGGCTAATAGAGTTTTGCCAAGAGAACGCACTGGTCATAGCAAACACCCTCTTCCAACAACACAAGAGAAGACTCTACACATGGACATCACCAGATGGTCAACACCGAAATCAGATTGATTATATTCTTTGCAGTCAAAGATAAGACCGGGAGCTGGCAGAGGCTCAGATCATGACCCCTTTCTGCAAAATTCAGGCTTAAATTGAAGAAAGTAGGGAAAACCACTAGACCATACAAGTATGACCTAAATCAAATCCCTAACGATTATAGAGTGGAAGTGAGAAATAGATTTAAGGGACTAGATCTGGTAGACAGAGTGCCTGATGAACTATGGACAGAGGTTCATGACATTGTACAGGAGACAGGGATAAGACAATCCCCAAGAAAAAGGAACGCAAAAAACAGAATGGCTGTCTGAGGAGGCCTTACAAGTAGCTGTGAAAAGAAGAGAAGAGAAACGCAAAGGAGAAAAAGAAAGATATACCTATTTGAATTCAGAGTTCCAGAGAATAGCAAGGAGATATAAGACAGCCTTCCTCAGTGATAAATGCAAAGAAATAGCAGAAAACAATAGAATAGGAAAGACTAGAGATCTCTTCAAGAAAATTAGAGATACCAAGGGAACATTTCATGCAAAGATGGGTTCAATAAAGGACAGAAATGGTACAGACCTAAGAGAAGCAGAAGCTATTAAGAAGAGGTGGCAAGAATACACAGAAGAACTGTACAGAAAAGATCTTCATGACCCAGATAATCACGATGGTATGATCACTCACCTAGAGCCAGACATCCTGGAATGTGAAGTCAAGTAGGCCTTAGGAAGCATCACTGCGAGCAAAGCTAGTGGAGGTGAAGGAATTCCAGTTGAGCTATTTCAAATCCTGAAAGATGATGCTGTGAAAGTGCTGCACTCACTATGCCAGCAAATTTGGAAAACTCAGCAGTGGCCACGGGACTGGAAAAGGTCAGTTTTCATTCCAATCCCTATGAAAGGCAATGCCAAAGAATGCTCAAACTATCACACAATTGCACTCATCTCACATGCTAGTAAAGTAATGCTCAAAATTCTCCAAGCCAGGCTTCAACAATACATGAACCGTGAACTTCCAGATTTTCAAGGTGGTTTTAGAAAAGGCAGAAGAACCAGAGATCAAATTGCCAACATCCATTGGATCATCGAAAAAGCAAGAGAGCTCCAGAAAAACATCTATTTTTGCTTTATTGACTATGCCAAAGCCTTTGACTGTGTGGATCACCATAAACTGTAGAAAATTCTGAAAGAGATGGGAATACCAGACCATCTGACCTGCCTCTGAAGAAATCTGTATGCAGGTCAGGAAGCAACAGTTAGAACTGGACATGGAACAACAGACTGGTTCCAAATTGGGAAAGGAGTACATCAAGGCTATATATTGTCATCCTGCTTATTTAACTTATATGCAGGTTACATCATGATAAACGCTGGGCTGGAAGAAGCACAAGCTGGAATCAAGATTGCTGGGAGAAGTATCAATAACCTCAGATATGCAGATGACATCACCCTTTTGGCAGAAAGTGAAGAAGAAATAAAGAGCCTCTTCATGAAAGAGGGGAGAGAAAAAGTTGGCTTAAATCAACATTCAGAAAACTAAGATCATGGCACCCGATCCCATCACTTCATGGCAAATAGATGGGGAAAGAATGTAACCAGTGACAGACTTTATTTTTTGTGGCTCCAAAATCACTGCAGATGGTGATTGCAGCCATGAAATTAAAAGACACTTACTCCCTGGAAGGAAAGTTATGACCAATCTAGACAGCATATTAAAAAGCAGAGACATTACTTTTCCAACAAAGTTCTGTCTAGTCAACGCTATGGTTTTTCCAGTAGTCATGTGTGGATGTGAGAGTTGGACTATAAAGAAAGCTGAGCACCAAAGAATTGATGCTTTTGAACTGTGGTGTTGGAGAAGACTCTTGAGAGTCCCTTGGACTGCAAGGAGATCCAACCAGTCCATCTTAAAGGAGCTCAGTCCTGAGTGTTCATTGGAAGGACTGATGCTGAAGCTGAAACTCCAATACTTTGGCCATCTGATGCAAAGAACTGACTCATTTGAAAAGACCCTGATGCTGGGAACGATTGAAGGCAGGAGGAGAGGGGGGCGACAGAGGATGAGATGGTTGGATGGCATCATCGACTCAATGGACGTGAGTTTGGGTAAACTCCAGGAGTTGGTGATGGACAGGGAGGCCTGTCGTGCTGCAGTCCATGGTGTTGCAAAGAGTCGGACATGACTGAGTGAAGGAACAACAACAAAAACAAGGATAAAAAAGTTTAATATTACACTGCATTAGGAGAGGCTTTCTCTATATGGTTGCATAAATTGTTGCAATCTTTCTGGAAGGATATCTGTAACTAATATGTATCAAAATATAAAATATGCATAACTTTTTTATCCAGTTGATCACACTCCTAAGAATTTGTCTCATAGAAATTATAGGACAAATGAGCAAAGAATATATACAGACTACATATCACAGCTTATGTATAAGAGAGGGCTTTCTAAATGATTTAATTGTTAATTAAATGATCAGTAATTTGACTCTGTTTATGATACGGCGACACAAAGGAATATTCTGAAGTTATTTTAAAGATCTAAGATATGTCTGTATTGATAGGAAAGACATTCACAGAATTACTGAGTGAATAAGTCAGATTACAATGTGCCAGGTTTAATATTATCCCACTGGAAAAAAAGTTGTTAATGTAAATAAATTGTATGTAATTGATATGTAGATAGATTATACATTTGTGTATAATTTTTATTTTGTTATTTATACTTTTCTGTATTTTTTCTCTTTTCTTAAATTAACATTTTTTTATTTAGAACCAGAAATACATTAATTTCACTGCTAGTGTAACCGTAAAATAAATCAGAAGAGATGTCAAAAGACAGCCCGAAACTACAGGCACAATAAGAAAAGCAAGAAACAATAATAGCCAAACTACAAGAGAGAGGGTAAACAAACAAAATAAAAACTAGAAGTGAGCAATTATTCTAAAAGTACAGTAGTAATCTAGGATTATTTTGTGCAGAAGCAAATACAGCATAATATTATAAAGAATAAGTGATGCTCATAGGATGACGGTGAGTCACACAGAAAGCATTAAGGCCCATTTAATATTGTCAACTAAAGAAGACAAAGAAGTGTATACTTTTAAAATTGAGTTTCTATGCATATAGTTAACACAATAATGTACGGCAGTGCCTATAGGAGCAAGCTCAAGTTCTGTAGCAAATACCCTTTTGTGCAGCTTCTATTCACCTTAGAACATTAGAAATGTTGATGAGTAATCCCATCTTGAATAGAATATTGAGCTAACTCCTGATTATCCATGCGCGTGGGAAACAAGAACATTTGAATCATTAAATATTGTGCGGTTCCAGTCAACTGGAATGGAGTGCCTTAAGTTTTCTTTTTTGGCCTAGAGTGGAGAGTGGCTCTGGATGCTGCCAGTGGAATAAATGGAGAAAGCAAGACAAACAGATAATAATCTATAGAAGAAGGCAACCCCCTCTGAATAGTCAGGAGCTAACTCTAGAACTAAATTAATCATATCCTAGGCGGTTTGAGTGGAGAAGGCAATGGCACCCCACTCCAGTACTCTTGCCTGGAAAATCCCATGGATGGAGGAGCCTGGTAGGCTGCAGTCCATGGGGTCGCGAAGAGTCAGACATGACTGAGCGACTTCACTTTCACTTTTCACTTTCATGCATTGGAGAAGGAAATGGCAACCCACTCCGGTGTTCTTGCCTGGAGAATCCCAGGGACAGGGGAGCCTGGTGGTGGGCTGCCGTCTATGGGGTCGCATAGAGTCGGACACGACTGAGGTGACTTAGCAGCAGCAGCAGGCAGTTTGAGAGAGAAGAAGCATGAGTAGAGATGGGGGCAAGATTGGTCCCCCTCAATGAGCAGCGAAGGGTCACACTGAGCGCTCCCCAGGGCTTCTCTTTCACTTGCATCTTGTGCACGTTCGGTATCCTCTACTTTCCTCAGAATCCCAACAATCTGGGGCCTCCAAACCTAGCTGGGAATGATGGGAGATACATGCGTCTGGACTGAGGAGGTCAAGAGTCCTTCGGTGCCTTCAAGCAGAGAGCCAAGAAGGCCACTATGGATTAATGCCAGTCTTGTATGGCTTCCACGTACCACCACGTACAATAGATATAAAAGAAGTAAATGGTGAAGAGAATCAAGCCCATGGGGAAAATCTGAGTTGGCACAGAAATGTGCAGAGGGAAGTCTTGAAAAAGTCAACAGCATTACTGATTAGGTACAATGTGGTGACTTGGGCATTTCATAAACCTAGATGTGACCTGACTTTGTATTTGGACAAAAAGGTAACTCTTCAATGCTCTCCAGAAGCCGTCTGTATTAGTTTGTCAGGGCTTCCATAACAAAGTACCTGAGATTGAGAGCTTTAAGAAACAGAAACTTAAAACAATGAAGATTCACTGTACAGCACAGGGAAGTATATTCAATATCTTGTAATAACTTACAATGGGAAAGAATCTGCACATACATATATATATATATGTATATGCATGTATATCACTGGCTCTGAATCACTTTGCTGTACACCTGAAACTAACACAATATTATAAATCAACTATAGTTCTATTTTAAAAACAGTTTATTTTCTCACAGTTTGAGAAGCCAGAAGTCTGAGATGGAGGTGTTTGTTGGTGGGGTTCATTCATCTGAGGCCTCTCTCCTTGACTTGGAGATGCTGTCTTCTCAGTTCTCACATGGTCTTCCTTCTGTACCTATCTATGTATCTTTCTTCATAAGGACACAGGTCACATTGGATTAGGGCCTATCCATATGGCCTCATTTCACCTTAGTGATCTCTGTAAAGGTTCTATCTCCAAATCCAGCCACATTCTAAGGTATTGATGGGTTAGGGCTTCAACATATGAATGGGGGGATGCTCGACTCAGCCCATAACACCATCCACAGAACTAGGAAAACATTGTTGAGACCAGGGGAAGCATTTGTCTCCCCTTTCAGACTGTTTACTCCTTCTCAAAGTGAAGATTTCCACCATTCCAGCCTATCACATATCTATTTGCCACAGAGCGTTTAATAACAATCCAACATTGTGTTTGTGGGGAACACAAAGAGGAAGATGGCACTACAGTGGCCCTAAACATATTCATTGTCTTGTAGGTTGCTAAGAGACAGACGAACCCCCAAAGAAGGAAATGTATAGAAAAAGTGCTGGGGTCACTCAGAACAGGGAGAATGCAATGACTTCCAAGACCGATCCTGCTCCTGAGGACCCCAGACCCCTAGAATAACATAATTGAAGAATGAGACAACTTGAGGGACAGAAATATAGGTGATTTTATTGGCAAAACATTTGTCCTTACAATTGGCATCCAGCAAAAACACCTTTTCTAAGCTGACTCTCAGAGAAAGAGGCTTCCACAAAGATTTTCAAAGCTTTGAAATGAAAACAATTTTCCATGGTCTCTTCAATAGTTCTGTGCCCCCTCCCTGTAATAGTCCGGCACAACCAAATGCCATGGGAAGAGGGTGGCTGGCTGCTGAGGTGAATTGACGTGAAGAGAAACTTGTAAGACCTACTGCTACGAGTTTTGTCTTCTTCTGATCTTGTGAATATTCTGACATTCTGTTCATATAAAATAGAATATACATTATGATTCTTTCCCATGTAGAGCCTTTTTAACATTGGATAGAAGAGGCAACTGTACCCAAGACCTGGAGACAAGTGGAGTGACTGGAAACACGACACAGCTAGCTGAGAATGACAGCTAAGGAAAACTAGGATGAAAATGTCCAGCTATCTCTGGCTACATCATCTTGAACGGTTTGGATGTAGGATCACATATTTAGAGTTTCAAGAATGGCTAAGTAGCCAATTTCATTTAAATATTGGATCTCCGTATGACTTCTAATATTACATCTCTAACAGAGACACACCACTGTCTCTGGGTATACATACTCAGAACAGGCTTTCCTTGGCTTTGGCCAGAGAGCAGGAGTAGTGCCAAAGCAAGTCCAGTGGTCCCCTTGCTTTGAACAATATGAAATTCAAAGACTACCTTAGCATCTCAACATCATCATGCACAGATTTTCACTGTTTCTCTGATATGGGTTTGTTTTTCTAACAAGATCATTGATGTTGGCATTCAAGAGATACAAAGTGAGATTCTCTGTGTGCCAGAACATAAGCTAGATGCTACTGAGAAAAAGAAAGCAAAATGAAGTTAAGGAGTATCTGGGAACTGGGGGAAGGCCTTTGAAAATTGAGAGCTCAGAGAAGAACTCACTGATGAGGAACCTGAAGGAGGTGAGGAAGTGAGCTATCTGCCTCTTCAGGGAAAGTCTGCTCCAGGCACAGGGAACAGAAAGTGCAAAACCCATGAGGCAAGAGCATGCCTGATGTTGATGAAGTGCGGAATGGAGATCAGAGTGGCTGAACTCGATTGAACTCTAGGATGAATAATTAGAGAGGTAAGAGAGGCAGAAGGGAGCCAGATCATGTAGGCTCACTCAGTCATTTGTAAGGTCTTTGTTTATCCCTCTGAGTCTGAGGGCTCTTGAACAGGGAAATGAGCCAACCTGGTCTGACTTAATTTTTTTAAAGAATCACCCAAGCTACAGTGTTAAAATTAGTCTGGCATCAAGAAAGGGCAGAGACAGTGATACCAGTTAGGAGACTATTACAATAGTCCAGGTGAGAATTCCTGGTGCATGGGACTAGGATGAAGAGAATAGTAATGGGAAAATTGTTAAGCTTGAGCCAATAACATTTGTTGATGGATAAGACTCTGCAGGTAAGATGTTTCTCTCCATTCACTGCATCATTTAAATTCTTGGTCTTTGCACAAAGGAGCATACCTGGAGTTTTAGGTCACAAAGGGAATCCACAGGGTCCTGTACTTATTGATTAATGCTCTTGAAAACCCAAGATCGGAGAATGGATACTTAAACCATGATGCTTGCCTTACCCTGCAGGGCACATTCAATCTAGCTAGAGTTGCACACTCTTAGTTTGGGTTTAATAACCATGTGACATGCTTAATTCTTTGATAAATTTAGTTTTTCCCAGAGTCCAGTGAAGCTGTTAGGGAACTGAATTAAAAGCAGACAAGTAAAACCCTCAAATGATAATTCCCACTAGAGTAAGTATAAACTCAAGGAGGAAACACAACGTTATGATTTCTTCAAGGTCAAATATGCACATTTCAATGGAAGGACTTGGAGGACATCTCATAAAATGGACTAGAAGGATAATCCAAAGCACACAATAGCCTCATAAGCACTTCCCAAATCACAGGATCCATCCTGCAAGGACTTGAGTATGGCAGGGAGTAACACATTAATAGTAAATGGTTTCTTTGCCAGAAAAATGGGCTTTTAAAAGTTTCAAGGACTCCTTTCAAAAAAATTGCCTCACAATAGAAGCCTACAGTTGGTATGGATTTAAAATCTGTTTCATATTTTAATAACTGAATAATAGCAGCCTACAATGAGATCAGTTAAGTATTTCCCATTTTCATCCCCAAGTTTGACTGATAGTAAAGGACTTCCTAGGTAGAGCTAGTGGTTAAAGAACCTGCCTGCCAATGCAGGAGACAGAAGAGAGGCAGCTTCAATCCCTGGGTTGAAAAGTTCCCCTGGAAAAAGAAATGGCATCTCACTCCAGTATTCTTGCCTGGGAAATCCCATGGACAGAGAAGCCTTGTGGGCTACAGTTCATAGGGTCACAAAAAGTCAGACATGACTGAAGTGACTTGGCAAGCATGCAAAGGAACTACTAATACCCAGCCACATGGTGGTCAAAGTTCAACTCCAACCTATCACGGGCAATGCGATATTAACTCCATGCCAGGGAACATTGGATCTTCATGAGGAACGTGATTATATTCTATTTCTTAGATCTTGACTAGATCTCAATCCAAGAGACAGCAAGAGAAGAGGCAAACACTTTAGGTGACAGCTGAATTAAGAGCAAACTTTGGTCAAAATTCTGAAGAAGGAAGAGCATTCATGTATGGGCTAAGAGAGGACTGGGCAAAGAGTAAAGACTTGAGGACCCTTCAGAGTTTCAGTAAATTAAAAAGTAAAGGAGAAAGATCACCTTCCTGCATGATGGAACAGAGTTTTGCTAACCCACTCACTACTGAAAGGGTAAAAGCTATACAATCAACAATAGTAGTAATCATTTAAAGACTCTGCAAATGGTCTTAAGGGTGAAAAACGAATCAAGAAACACCTATTTGATAATACGTACAAAGATTTCTTGGGCTTCCCTGATAGCTCAGTTGGTAAAGAATCTGCCTGCAATGCAGGAGACCCTGGTTCGATTCTTGGTTTGGGAAGATCCCCTGGAGAAGGGATAGGCTACTCACTCCAGTATTCTTGGGCTTCCCTGTTGGCTCAGCTGGTAAAGGATCCACCTGCAATGCAGGAGACCTGGGTTAGATCCCTGAGTTGGGCAGATCCCCTGGAGAAGGGAAAGGCTACCCACTCCAATATTCTGGCCTGTATAGTCCATGGGGTCGCAAAGAGTCGGACATGACTGAGTGACTTTCACTTTCATTTTAAAAGATTTCATAAGACTGGAATCTGTGGTATTTAAATGAAGACTGCTTCTTCTCTCCCACCTTCCAGTTCAGTGCGGCAGAGATTCCTGACACAGATGATAACAATAACAATGACAACATCAACAAGAACTGGGAAGGACAACTAAAACAGACTCAGAGGACTCCAGGTTTAGGAGTCATTAGTCACAAATTTTAAATAACAATGTGTAATATGTTCAAGGAAATGAAACAATATAGATTGAGAATTTTCTTTTTAGGAAACTACTAATAATGAAAATTCTAAAGGTGAAAATACATTACTGATAGTGAAAATAAATGAATAGGTATAACAAAAGATTTGTCACCGTAGGAAAGAAAATAAAGTAGGAGATAGATCGGGAGAAAATATCTAGAGTGAAGTAAAGACAGAAAGCTGAAAAATACATAAGATAGGGTAAGAGACATAGCGGATACAGGGGCAAGGTATAATGTAGTGTAAAAGGAATCCAGGAGGAGATAGAGAGAATGGAGCAAACACAATATCTAGAGATCAAGGTAATAACTTTCCTATAATGATCAAGGATATTAATCCATTGATTAAAGAATGCCTATGAACACAAGCAAGATAAAAATATCTTCTATGCATATTATTTTAAAACTATTGCAGACCAAAGCAAAAGTTTGAAAACAGAAAAAAATATATATCAAGTATTAATTTCCAATGGCCACTGTGACAAATTACCATGAACTTGGTGGCTTAAAACAATAGAAGTTTATTCTCTTACACTTCTGGAAATCAGAAGCCTGAAATCAATATCACTAAGCCAAAATCTAGAGGTCAACAGGACTATACTCCCTCCAGATGCTCTAGGGGAGAATGTGTTCCTTGCCTCTTTCAGCTTCTGGTGCCAGGTAGCATTCTTTGTTTGTAGCCGCATCTTTCTAGTCTCTGCCTCTGTGATCACGTCGGCTTCTTCCTTTCTGTCTGTGTCAAGTCTCTCTCTGCTTCTCTCTTATACAGATATTTGTGATCACAGTAGGGCCCATCTGGATAATCTAGGATAATCTCCTCATCTCAGGGTCCTTAAGTTGCCATATAACGCAATATACACAGGCCGGCTACAGGGGTTGAACATGGATGTCTTTGCAGGGAATGGGCACATTATTCAGCCTGAAAAGTGAAAGTGAGTCACTCAGTCGTGTCTGACTCTTTTCAACCCCATGGACTGTATAGTCCACGGAATTCTCCAGGCCAGAATACTGGAGTGGGTGGCCGTTTCCTTCTCCACGGGATCTTCCCAACCTAGGGAATGAACCCAGGTCTCCCACATTGCAGGCAGATTCTTTACCAGCTGAGCCACAAGGGAAGCCCTTATTCAGCCTGCCATACTTCAACAGAGCAAGAATTAGATTGACAGCTGGATTCTCAACAGAAATTATGAAAGTCACAATATAATGATATGATGTCTGCAAAGCACAAAAGAAGCATAGCTTCCAATTTAGAATCCAATATCCAGAGAAAATATACTTCAAGAATGAGGGAGAAAGAAGACCATTATCAGACAAACAGAAACTGAGCAAATTCATCACCACTAGAACTCTCTGAAAAGCAGTACTAAAATAGAGTTTCCTGGCAGAAAGAAAGTGATTCCAGTTGGAAGCTCAAAGACACAAAGCATAACAATGAGCAAAAGAAATGGTAAATAAGTGGTAAATTTAAATGAGTACTGACTGTGCGTGTGTGCATGCTAAGTTGCTTCAGTGTGTCTGACTCTTTGTGACCTCGTGGACTGTAGCCCGCCAGACTCCTCTGTCCATGGAATTCTCCAGGCAAGAATACTGGAGTGAGTTTCCATTTCCTCCTCCAGGGGATCTGTTCTGTTCAGCAAAAATAACAGGAAAATACCCATCTGGAAATTAAGAAGCACACTTCTAAATAACTCAAAGATCAAAAAACAAATCACAATGGAAAGTAGATAATATTTCAAATGAAATAAAAATGAAAGTGCTATATATGCAAACTTGTGAGATACAGCAAAAAAAGTCATTTGTAAAGAAAAAAATTCAAAGGTTAAATGTACATACTAGAAAAGAAGGAAAGCTGAGATCAATTAGCTGAGCATTTATCTAAAAAGACTAAAGAAAAGATAGAAAATTAAACCCACTGAAAATAAGAATGGAAAAAATAATAATAAAAGTATAAATTAACTAAGTAGTAAATAAGCATGCCATAGAAAGGACACAAAAGCCAGGTTGGTTCTTGAAAAAAAATACTAAAATTGATAAAATTCCTGGTAAGACCTACTGAGAAAAAGTCAGAAAAGTTACTAACAACTGATACTAAGAATGAAAAAAGGAGAAAATTAAAAGACCGTGAAATAATGGAAAAGACTACAAAAAAGAATGTATATGTTTGTATAACTGAGTCACTTTGCTAACAGCAGACACTGGCACAACATTTTAAATCAACTATACTTCAATAGCTTCCCTGGTGGCTCAGATGGTAAAGTGTCTCTCTGCAATGCGGGAGACCTGGGTTTGATCCCTGGGTTGGGAAGATCCCCCCTGGAGAAGGCAACGGCACTCCAGTACTCTTGCCTGGAAAATTCCATGGATGTAGGAGCCTGGTAGGCTACAGTCCATGGGGTTGCAAAGAGTTGGACACGACCAAGCGACTTCTCTTTCTTCTTTCTGGAGATACTTCAATAAAAATGCTTCTATATAAAAAAAATTTTAAAGCTCATGAAAAGTATTAAAGCCAACTTTTGTCAATAAATTTTAAAATTTAGATAAAATTGTCAAATTCCTGATGAATGCAATTTATCAAAATGTATGTTAGAAGGAATTGTTAAGTCTCAATAATTATATAACTATTAAAGAAATTAAATCAGTAATTAAAAATTTTCCAAAAAAGAAGCCCAGACTCAGGTATTGTCAGTAAGTTTTACCAAATATTTAAGGAAGAAATAACATTAACCTAACACAAAATCTTCCAGAACAAAAGTAAGAAAAAAAGAGAACTCTCCCTATGCCTTCCCTTGTGGCTCAGCTGGTAAAGAATCTGCCTGCAGTGCAGGAGACCTGGGTTCAATCCCTGGGTTGGGAAGATCCCTTGGAGAAGTGGAATACCCACTCCAGTATTCTAGCCTAGAGAATTCCATGAACTGTATACTCCATGGGGTTGCAAAGAGTCAGACACAACTTGAGCGACTTTCACTTTCACTTCTCCCTATGCCAGTTATTAGCCTGATTGCTTTCACATGCTTTCCGTGCCCTGAGCATGTACTGTTCTGCATTGCAATGCACTATATTTCTCAGGTTACCCTGCTAAATGGTTTTCAAATAGATTTGGTCAATAAGAGGCACTGATGATGATGCCAGGTTCTGAGCTCAGGTCTCACCACTTTCTACATGGTCCCCCCAAAACCTGGAGATGGTGGAGATTTCTTACTTTCTTCATGGAGTTGCCTCCCTTGGTTCATTCATCAGATGTGTAACAATTTTCTGTACTTAGTCCATTTTTGTCTTTTCCAGGCTGGCACTGCCTGATACAATTCTTGGTATCCCCCCAGGGGATATGCCCTCACAATGAGTTTCTGGAAATATCTTTTGAGCTTAAATTCAATGAGAACTTCCTTGCAGGTGGAAAAAATGGCATAGTATCAATAGTAATCTATACTAAAATTATCTTTGATATAGCTTGAATGAAATGCCTATCTCAAAGTTTTGGGAAATCACATATCTTCACTATATGATCAGTGTAGGAGTAGTAATGACTATGTCTGTTAAGTAGGATGGTTAATTTTATTTTACCTCCGAAGGAAGAAATTTATTCTTGCCTCTGACTTCTTTCTTTATACTATTATGTACCCAATATAGAATAGTGAGTGACAATGAAGCTTGCTTTAAATGTTTCATTATAATAAAAATTTTCAAAGGCACAAAAAGTTTAAAAAATTGTGTTGTGAATGTATGTATACCTACCACCTAGATTCTACAAAATTTATGAAATTCTACAACTTCATCCACTAACAAGACATCATAATATTAAAATGTGCAAGAGAACAAAACAGACTCTTCATAAGTAAAGATAGACAATAAGCATATAAAATGGTGGTTAACCTGTTTAGTAAACACAGAAATACAAATTCAAACCACCATTAAGGTACTACAACATGGATGGAGGGCTTTATGAGCAAGTAGATTCTTATTTGCACGGCACTGTATTTGCAAGTCTGAAATAAGTTGAGTGACTCCCTGTCCAAGTTTTTTGTTTCTTTCTAGTTACACAAACAGTAAGCATATGGAAAGCTGAATCCAGCAAGAAGCTGATCACTATTGGAAAAAAACTATCTAGAGAATGCATACTTATTTTTGATAGTCTAAATCACATTTAACATATTTATAATATTTTAAAACTATGAAGGGCATTCATATGTGTTTCAGAGGGTTAGAAAATATCGAAAGCATAAACAAGTAAATAAATTATATTTCTGTTAGCAAGAGAAAAGTATTATTGCTATTTTGATATATACTCTCAGTTTTGTGTATGTCTACATGAACATATAGACATGTGTGTATGCCTGTGTGTATGTGTGTCCAACAGTCTTTCAATTCTGGTTTTATTCTGAATTAGTTTGATATATTGGGATATTTGTTATGCATAGATAATTTGAGTTTTAAAATCAGAATATAGAACTTCTGCTTCTGGCCAAGATGAAGTAGGAACCAGATTTATACACCTACCTGAAACAACTAAAAAATATCTGCACTAAATAGATGAGAAAAAACTTGGTAAATGATTAGAATTAGGCAACAAAGGATGGTGATTTCTGATAAAAAACAAATGCGGTGTGTCCTACAACTTACATCCTAGAGAGAGACTGCACCCCACAGTGCACAGTGGGGAGCTTGATTGTCTTCTTGTGTTGAGAAGATGGAGTTGGGAGATCAGGGGGGCCATGGTGGTTAGATAGCTCTCTTAGGGTTGGGGACCGTTCTTGTTCCCAGTGGTCAGAATAGAAAAGCTCCTAATTCATCATGCATTGTTAAGAGTACTTAGAAGGATTTTGCCTTAGGAGTGAAGAAATACTGAGCATAGGTTATAAACACTGCTCTCATCTCACCTAACAAAGCTTAAATCAATACCCAAAAGGATATTTGTTGCTATTGTTGTTGTTCAGTTGCTAAGTCATGTCCGACTGTTTGCTGTTTTCAAATAACTGTGTCCCAGTTAGCTGTTACAGGAACCACTTCAACTGTTCTTAAAGGGGATTAAGCTATACAGTTTTAATAGATGGTATTTGGTTCCTCTTGCCACTGAAATAAATTACCAACATTATCATGACTTAGCACAAATTCATTTTCTGACAGTTCTAGAGGTATAGCAGTTTTGAGAAAAAAAAAATTCAGAAATATTTATAAAATGTTAAATTATCCTCACTCTTTCCACATTAACCCAACTTCTATATTAGTATGCATGAAAATGAAAGTTGCTCAGTTGTGTCCAACTCTTTGTGACCCCATGGTCTATACAGTCCATGGGATTCTCCAGACCAGAATACTGGAGTGAGTGGCCTTTCCCTTCTCCAGGGGATCTTCTCAACCCAGGGATCGAACCCAGGGCTCCCACACTGCAGGTGGATTCTTTACCAGCTGAGCCACCGGGGAAGTCCAAGAATATTGGAGTGGGTAGCCTATCCCTTCTCCAGGGGATCTTCCCAAACCAGGAATCAAACCAGGGCCTCCTGCATTGCAGGTGAATTCTTTACCAACTGAGCTATGAGGGAAACCCATTAGTATGTATATCTTATAAGAAAACATCCACATTTACTCAAGAATTCTAAGATGTTAATTTCATGTTATTTATCATACAACAAAAGAAAAGCAACTTATGCATCCATCAGAAAGGAGATTGTTTAATTATGATGCATACATACCTCAGCATTCCAAGAGGTAGTTTCAAAAGTGAAGTGGAGCTGTATGTGCTGTCATGGGAAGATTCTGCATCTTTTAAATTCAGGGACAAAGGCTAGTGGCACATCAATATGTATATCATTATCTACGTATGTCAAATCAAATCAATATATTTTATAGGATAGAAAATGCATATCTATGAAAAAGCCCATAGTCCGCTTTAAAGCAACTCACACTACATTGTTAGTTGTGGTGACCTCTGAGTAGGAGGTTGAATTGTGGAAAAAACCTTATAAAGGGGATTCTGCAATTTTTCTATAGTTTTAGAAATTTTTGCAATAGGAACATATATACTACTACCTTTGCAATTAAGATATTTATATAAACCTAACAACAGAAATAGTAGCTGTGTCTGTTAAAGTTACTGCAACCTGATGAAATAGGCAAACCTTGACGTTTGAAAGACTAACACAAGAACAGTGTTTTTGTGCAGGTAAATTCTTGTGTGGTTTAGCAGGAGCCCTCAGCTCTAGGGCGACCCAGGGATCCAGGCTGCTTCTGTCTTGTGGTTTCAGCACCTCAACACTGGATCACCATGTTTGCTGGTGAATCGAGGGAGAGAGTGTGGGACCAGCATCCTGCTTCTTCAGTGCCTCCAGGTGACAGTAAACACCTGCTTGTGTCTCAGTGGCCAAGGGTTGTCATGACCCCTCTTAACTACAAGCTGATTAGCAGCATAGTGCCCCTCGTGTCCAGAAAGGTGAGCAAGACAAGATGTGGACGGGCACTGGAGCCTCTCCCATGTACCATTACAAAGTAGATGCTCAAGAAAAAGCACCTATTATTATTTGCTGAGATGAAAACCATCTTCAATGCTTGGAGGAGTTTCTGAGGTCAGATCTGCCTTGAAATGCTTTGAAATTTTCAAGCATCTACTATGTGACAGATGCTTTCAAATACAGGATCACATCTAATTGTCAAATGGTTCTGTAAATCTCAGCAGGGAGAATTCACTTTCTTCATTCAGTGGCCCCTTAATGCACTTTTCTTTGCAACAACCTCTATAATCTCATAAAACTGAAAATGAGCTTCTTCCTCTTAATGCAAGCTCACACTTCTAACCCTTTGAGTCTCTGCTCACCCTCCACGTGACTGAACTTGCCTGAGTACCTGGGTAGGTGCCATGAGGCACATTGAAAGCTGGGACTTTCCTGGGGGCATGTATTGCAAGAGACAGTGGGAGGATGGGTAATTATTCTATTTTTCATCAGAGCTGACATGTCTTCCAAGGAACCATTTTTAACTCCTAGGAAACTCCAGGGATTTAGGAGTTCATTTTTAGATGTTTGCTCCACAATGACTTCTGTCATCTTTCCTCAACTACAACTGGGAGAGTCTCCGGTTTTTTAGCACTTACACAAATTAGGTATTTGATCAGCAGTGAATTTAAAATAAGACCCCTCATTGAAATCCTATTTAAAATATCATAGTGGTTTCAATAACCCTCTAACTTTAGGGTTATATTCCAGGAACCAATATATGATGTGCCAAATTAGACTGCACTTACCATCCCATTTAGAAAACACCTGGAGACTGTGTTAGAGATACCAGGGCTGGTGATCAGGTGTCTTAAATCAGCTGTCCCCAGATGAATTTTTACATCAATGGGGCTGTTGATATCATAGGTCTTCTAGGGTGAGTAATGGGACAGCCAGAGGACTAATGCTCAGTGTTGGGGGAAGGTAGGTGATTCTGGGCTTCCAGTGGAGACCAATGATGAGCTGGTTAGCAGGCTAGGTTTGAGAGTTAGACACGAGAGCATAAAGAGGAAGACCAGGGAAAGGGTGCTATAATTTGGGAAAGTTCTGGGTCTGAAAAAAATGCTAGCACCCAGGCAGAAGTCAGTTCTCAAGGAGCTCTGGGACTCAAGTGGGTGGACCCTAGATTAATAAAGCCCACAGACAGTACTCAAATTTCATTTAAATCTCATTTTCACGTTTATTCTTTAGGCCTGCTTTTAGTACCTTAGCCACAACATCTTCCTTGTCACCTCAGAGACATCGTGTAGTAGAGAACACACAATCGAATTACATATAAATCAAAAGGTCGGCCACGGGCTGGGGTAGGTGGGAACAGCATGGGCTCAACAGGAATTCAGGCCAGGATCTAGTCCCTATTCTGTCTCCTAGTAACACGTGATGCTGGCAAGATGCCCAAGTCCCATGGTATAGGCTTCTTCATCTGTGAAGCAAGTGGGCTCAATGAGCTCTGTTTTGCAGGGCTTCAGGGATGTGGGCAGTATATGTAAAGCATCTCACACAGTGCCTATCATATATTGGAACTTTGATGACTGGCAGTCACTTCTAGTATTATTTTACCCACAAACCATACAGGTTACCCCCTCTTCTGAGAACCTTGTTTGTTTTTTATTTCTCAGATCTCAGAGAGCATGCAAAGCAATAGGATGAAGAATAACAAATCAGCCAACAATACTGCTTTATAAATAAAACTCAGTACAGTTGCCCTCCTAGAAGATGTTATTTAATTTGGGGGGGGGGGTCTCCCTCAGCCGGATGCAACTCAGAGCTCCTAGAATTTGAGTCAAAGACCAACTCCATTCCTCCCTCCCAGCTGCTTTTCTATCCAAACGATGTCTTTCATTCATTCTACCCAACCAAAGATCTAGCTCTTGCTTGGAGCTGCCCAAATGACACTCAAGATCATCTAATTAAAATGTTTTTAAATACAGTGCGTTCTGGCTTTCCACAGCCAGAGAAAAGAGTGTCCCTTGAGAGGCTTCTGGACACCACTTCAAAGTCTTATCACCATATTTCTCAGGAAATTCTTACAGATCATGAGTATAAAGCATCTAGTCTCTGTACTGTACTCCACAGTACTGAGACACAAGTGCAGGGCTCCTTCCCTACCTGCTCTAGGAGGAGATTCTTCTCTGGTTTTTCAACGACCTAAAGGTAACTGTTAAGTGCAGTTTTCTATTCCAGGCTTTCCTCTCACCTCGAAGACACACCGTGAGTCTGGTCACGGCCACCACCCAGCTTCATCACCCCTAGCTCCTCCAGAACTGAAGTTTCCCAAAGCTCCAAACTGCCCGGACTTGGGGCAGTTACACTTACTGTTATCCATAGTCCTCACCTCCTCTTCCTTTCTTTTACTGGTTATTTAGTATCAGGTGGGCCAAAAAGGTCATTTGGGTTTTTCCATGCTGGCTTATGGGAAAATCCATATGACCTTTTGAAAGTGAAAGTCGTTCAGTCATGTCCGACTCTTTGCGACCCCATGGGCTGTACAATACAACCTTTTAGGCCAACTCAATACTTAGACCTTAACCCTTAGTTAGTATTTAGACAATAGCTCATTATCTTCCTGATGTGACTATTGCTCTTGGACTCTACAATTTTATAGCTAGGGGGTGTATCTCCCTTATCTTGGTGTCCCCCTACTTCTACAGGGCCTTTCAAAGAGCCAGTCTCTAATTAATGATTGGGGAATAACAGAGGCAGTGAACAGGGAATCTTGCTTATTTAGATTTAATACTGCATACATTCTTGAATAAGCAAAGCATATCCAGGTACATATCTTTTAATTTTACAGAAGGACACAAGAAAAGGGATAACAGAAGACAAAAATTAACTATTTTTCACTTTTTTTCTCTATTTCTCTATTTTCACATTTCCAAGGAAAGTAATTTTCCAATGCCAGGTTTTCTTCTTCTAGATCGCAAAATATAATGAAAGGTTTCCCAATTTGTTTCACAAAATAGTAAAATGCAGAAAATCTTAAAAGCAGCAAGAGAGAAACAGCTTGGTACATTTGAGGGAGACCCCATAAGAGCATCAGCAGACTTTTCAGCCAAAATTTTGCAGCTAGAAAGGGCCGAAAGAAAGAACTTCCAACCAACAATATGCTCGTTACCCTACAAAGTTATCATTCAGAAAAGAAGGATAGATAAAAAATGCTCCAAAAAAGCAAAACCTAAAGGAGTTCACCATCAATTATACAGGCTAATGACAATAACTGTAGCTACAAAATAGTTAAAATGTTCACTTCTTAAACTAAATAAACAGCAATACATTTTTGATGAATGTCATTTGTAAACTTAGAACTTGAAGTTAATTAAGCCTTTTGTTAATAGGAACAGCATTTGAAAAGCACCAAAAAGAAAAAAATAAATCTCCAAATCACCCTTACACAGCAGGAACACAAAGATATAATATATTCAATACTCCCAAGCCCCATCTTGCCTCTCCACTACTTAGATAAGTGACTGTTCTCATCAAACAGAATGAAACATTTGCCTCCACTTCAGTTGGGGCAAGAGGAGCTGTTGGATGTGGCCCTGGAATAGGCCCTGGTCCTGGCACAAGTTTCATCCATGGCCCTGGCTACAACTCTGACTTGGGGTCCCGTTTTTTCATTTTGCAAAGCATCTTCATACAAGCTAGGAAAAGCACTGGGGGTGGTATCATGGACTCTGGCCAAAAACTCTAAGACTTTCATCTTAGTGGTCTCTGCATGCGTCCGGGGACCCCACAAGAACTCGTAGCGCACAGGATAACTATTTGGCACCTGCCGGTATTCCAGGTACCCCTCCTGCACCCACACTTGGGTCAGCAGCTCCCTGGGGTCCCCATAGATGAAATGGTTCACACCAGCATACAGCCCCATGATACCCAGCATTTCCCAAACCTTTTGTTCAGGGGCACAGTTGCCATTTACGAAAATTATACTCAAGGTATTTACAAGGAGGCCAGCCATGGGCATGCTCTCCTCATCACCACTCAACAGATCATTGCAGGTGAGACCCAAGGTGTTGACCAAGACATAGGAGAGACCTGTGGGGTCCAACGCCTTCACATCAATACCAAAGACCAGATTCATGCACTCAGTGGCTTGGCTGAAGATCAAAGCGAAGAGGTCTTGGTAATCTTTGATAATGCTAACCATTTCTGCCTTTGTGGCCACCTCCTTTCTGTGATATCTGAGGAGCAGGAATGACACCAGATCCCCCACCTTACCATCTATAGCATCTCTGAGCAAGTGCCCACCGTCTGGCAGGGCTGGCAAAGTGCTTGGCCTCTTTCTTTTTCCACTGCTGGAGCCCTGATCTAATATGATTGATGGAGTGGTTGCTACGGCATTGGGTAAGGTCCAAACTCTCTGAGAACCCTGGAAAGGACTTGGTGTCCCAGCAGCATCAGGAACCTCAATTATGGGGCCTGGGGTCAGAAAAGGGAAGGAGAAGGTGGCGGGGGGAGAGAGGGAGGAAGAGGAAGAAGAGGAGGAAGAGGAAGAAGAGGAAGAGGAGGAGGAAGAGGAAGAGGAGGAGGAGGAGGAAGAGGAGGAGGAAGAGGAAGAGGAGGAGGAAGAGGAGGAGGAGGAAGAGGAGGAGGAGGAAGAGGAGGAGGAGGAAGAGGAGGAGGAGGAAGAGGAGGAGGAGGAAGAGGAGGAGGAGGAAGAGGAAGACGAGGAGGAGGAGGAAGAAGAGGAGGATGAGGAGGAGGAGGTGTGCTCCCTCTCCTCCTCACACTCAGTAACTTGTGCATCCCAAAGTTCCCATTTCTTGCTATGGGACTGAAGATTTTCCTTAAGTATGCAGCGCCAACACTTCATGTAACACAAACGCTTTGGAGGTGGAGGCATAATGACTCCTGGTAGCAAGAGTACGGACAGACAGTGCGGAACTGGATCCACAAGCCTGGGGGAGAGAGGGGGTGTGAGCGTCCTTGGCTGAGAAACCCACCCTGGGCGGTCTGACTCAGGCCACTGACAGGTCTCCTCTCGAGGGTGCTCTCAGGCCTCATAGAGGAGCTCCTCAGTGGCCTGACCCCTGGCTATCCGAAGGAGGACGTGAGGTGTCTCCCCAGGGTGGGGGCAGCACAGCCTGAGGTTCTGGGGATGAAAGAGGAAGGGATTTGGGTCTTGTGGGGTCCTGTTTGTTCTGGGGTGGGGAATCCCTGCCTGGTAAACACTCAGGGCAGGCACCTCACCTCACCTTGACTCCTACTGCTGCCTGGACCTCCTCTGTTCTGTGACCTGTAGACACGAGCTTCAGACCTTGGCTTTCACCTCCTGGTTCCTGGAGCCCCTGTGAAAGGAAACAAGGGGGCACCTCGGCTGTAAACTGTGGCACAGTACTGGGCCCCTTGGTGCTGGTAGGAGGGTGGACTCTGTGAGGTCCTCACTCTTCTGGGATGGGTGGTCCCATTTGTGCTCATGCAGGGCTCTCACCTTTTCCCTGGCAGGATGTGGGCTCTCCTCACTTCAGGCCTGAGACAAAACTCTCAAAACAGGATCTCTAGACTGAACAGAAGGAAGTTAGAGGGCTTCACATCTAACTATGCCTGCCCAGGGCCTCCCCAGGGGGAAGAGCAAGGGGTGGCTGAATATTGTGGGGTCCACCTGTCCCGGGATTGGCGGGGAGGTCTGCTCAGTCCTCACCTTAATGCCTGGCAGAGCTTCCTTCTGTTTACCTCAGTCCACCTTCCTTAAATGAAATGTCTCACCTTTCTGTGAGAACAAAGATGGAAAGGAGAGGGCACCACATGCAGCCAAACTGCTTCAGGTCCTCCTGTGGCCAACAGAAAGGGTAGGGAAAGCTGGGGTTTAGTATATTTTCGCGTGAGTTCAGCCAGTCCTCTCAAGGTCCTCACCATTACTCTTGACAAAGCCTGAGCCTCCTACCTCTGTGTACTTGAGTACAATGCCATATGCTGATGCCCCACCTTAGGTGGCCAAGCAGGAAGTCAGGAAACAGCACATTTGCAGCCCCTCCCCCATCCCATCTGGAACCTCTTGGGGTTGACAGTAGGGGCATGTTTTTGTGAGGTTCCCTATTTTCTGGGGTTCAGGGTTCCTAGACTCTCTCAGACCCCAATGCAGAAGTAAGTACAAGCCTAATGTGCTCATCCAGCCCCTGGGGCTTCCCAGGGCTGTCAGCAGGGCTGGAAATCTGTGGGGGCTCCATCTGTTGTGGGGTCCAAGTTTCCCTCAGTCTTCCCTCAGGGGTTTGACTCCTTCCCTTGACTCTGGTTAGGACGTAGGAGTCTCCCCTGTCCCCACTGAAGCCTCGCCCCTTTCACCAGGTTCCCAGTCTCTCTGAGACCTGGATGTCAGGAAATGCTGCCTGTGATCATCCCGCCCCAGGGCCTCCCAGAGCCCAATCTGGTCTGAGGCCCAAGTTCCCCTTTGTCCTCCCTCAGAGTCCTCACCTTGACTCCCCGCAGGACCTGGGATTTTTCTTTCTGCCCACCTAAGGCCCCTGCCCTTTATCCCAGGTCCCCAGTGTTTCTGAGACCTGGATGTCAGGAAATGCTGCCTGTGCATATCCCACGCCAGGGCCTCTCAGAACCTTCTGTTCTCGCAGGGTCCCCTAGGTCCTCCCTCAGGATCCTCACCTTAGTCCATGAAGGATCTAGGATTCCGCCTCTGCCCACTCGAAGCCGTGACTGTTATCACAGGTCGCCCCCGGTCTCTGAGACCCGGATGCGGAAGTCAGTACAGGCTGCCACGTGCTCATCTGGCCCCGCGGCTCACCACAGCTGAGGGTGGGGGCGGGTTTCTCTGAGACCCGGATGCCGAAGTCGGCACGGGCTTCCATGTGCTCATCTCGTCCCGCGGCTCACCACAGCTGAGGGCAGGGCGGGTTTCTCTGAGACACTTTGCACTCCATCCGTGTTCTGGGGTCCAAGATCCCCTCAGTCCTCCCTCAGGGGCCTCACCTTGACTCTTGTTAGGCTTCTGCACTCTCTCTAGCCGAGTACCCGCTACTTACACTAGATTCCCAGTCCCTCCGGGACCGGATGTCAGGAAATGCTGCCTGTGCATATCCCACGCCAGGGCCTCTCAGAACCTTCTCTGTTCTCGCAGGGTCCCCTCGGTCCTCCCTCAGGATCCTCACCTTAGTCCATGAAGGATCTAGGATTCCGCCTCTGCCCACTCGAAGCCGTGACTGTTAACTGTTATCACAGGTCGCCCCCGGTCTCTGAGACCCGGATGCGGAAGTCAGTACAGGCTGCCACGTGCTCATCTGGCCCCGCGGCTCACCACAGCTGAGGGTGGGGGCGGGTTTCTCTGAGACCCGGATGCCGAAGTCGGCACGGGCTTCCATGTGCTCATCTCGTCCCGCGGCTCACCACAGCTGAGGGCAGGGCGGGTTTCTCTGAGACACTTTGCACTCCATCCGTGTTCTGGGGTCCAAGATCCCCTCAGTCCTCCCTCAGGGGCCTCACCTTGACTCTTGTTAGGCTTCTGCACTCTCTCTAGCCGAGTACCCGCTACTTACACTAGATTCCCAGTCCCTCCGGGACCGGATGTCAGGAAATGCTGCCTGTGCATATCCCACGCCAGGGCCTCTCAGAACCTTCTCTGTTCTCGCAGGGTCCCCTCGGTCCTCCCTCAGGATCCTTACCTTAGTCCACGAAGGATCTAGGATTCCGCCTCTGCCCACCCAAATCCGCGACTCATCACAGGTGGCCCCCACTCTCTGAGACCCGGATGCGGAAGTCAGCACAGGCTGCCACGTGCTCATCTCACCCCGTGGCTCACCACAGCTGAGGGTGGGGGCGGATTTCTCTGAGACCCGGATGTCGAAGTTGGCACGGGCTGCTACGTGCTCATCTGGCCCCGCGGCTCACCACAGCTGAGGGCGGGGGCGGGTTTCTCTGAGACCTGGATGCCGAAATCGGCACGGGCTGCCACGTGCTCATCTGGCCCCGCGGCTCACCACAGCTGAGGGCAGGGGCGGGTTTCTCTGAGACCCGGATGCCGAAGTCGGCACGGGCTGCTACGTGCTCACCTCGTCCCGCGGCTCACCACAGCTGAGGGCGGGGGCGGGTTTCTCTGATACACGTCACACTCCATCCATGTTCTGGGGTCCAAGATCCTCTCAGTCCTCCCTCAGGGGCCTCACCTTGACTCTTGTTAGTATTCTGTGCTCTCTCCAGCCGAGAACCCGCTACTTACTCTAGATTCCCAGTCCCTCCGGGACCGGATGTCAGGAAATGCTGCCTGTGCACATCCCACGCCAGTGCCTCTCAGAACCTTCTCTGTTCTCGCAGGGTCCCCTGAGTCCTTCCTCAGAGTCTTCACCTTGATTTCAGGCGGGACCTAGGATTCTCCCCTCTGCTGACCTTAGGCCCCGTCCCTTTGACCAAGTCCCCAATTTCTCTGCGACCCAGATGTCAGGAAATGCTACATGGGGTCATCTTGCCATAAAGTATCCCAGGGATCGCCTCTGTTCTGGGGTCCAGGGTCTCTCAGTCCTCCCGCAGCATCATCATCTTTATTCCTGGGAGAACCTGAGATTCTCCCCTCTGCCCACCTGCAGCCCTGCCCCTTTCACCAAGTCCTCAGTCTCTCTGAGACTGGGATGTCAAAAATTCAGAACAGGCCTACTGTGCTCATCCAGTTCCGGGTCCTAGCAGGGCTGACAGCAAGGGCAGGAATCTGGGGAGGGGGGTCCCCTCTGCTTGAGGTCCAGGATCCCCTTAGTCCTCCCTCAGGGTCCTCACCTTGACTCCCAGCAGGACCTGGGATTCTCTTATCTGCCCCTCTGAGCCACCACCCTTACTTACTTTCACATCTGTCAAGGCCTGGAACTCCTACCTTTACTGATTTCAGCAGAGCCTTGACTTCCTGCCCTTTGTGGATCTGAGTCTGCACCCTTCAGACTAAGACTCTGAATCTCCAAGTTCCCTGAGGAGGTGGTGGGCAAGGAAGAATGCAGTTTCCTACATGCAAACATCTAGCACAATATCTCGCAGGTTAATATCTGCCTTATTCACCTTACCCTGTTAAAACTCATCTGGGTACTACGACTTGTGAGGTGCACTGACCTCCCTCTCAGATTTGAAACAAAACTAAGATGCCCAGTTGGGAAAATCTGTATACTAAAAACAGACTTAAGGCAGTGATTTCAATCTGGAAAGTAGAAAACTGAAGAGAGCTATGTGGGTCCTCAGAAAAGGAAGTGGGATGGGAAGTTTCTCTGGTGGTATCCAAGAAGTGAATGGTTTTCAAGGTATATAAGAGAAATTTTCAGAAGGGAAGTGAGATGATTCACATCTCTGTGGAATCTTAAATACATTCATTTTACCTTGGGGGGATTTTATGTCAGTTCAGTTCAGTTCAGTCGCTCAGTCGTGTCCGACTCTTTGCGACCCCATGAACCGCAGCACACCAGGCCTCCCTGTCCATCACCAACTCCCGGAGTTTACCCAAACTCATGTCCATCGAGTCGGTGATGCCATTCAGCCATCTTATCCTCTGTTGTCCCCTTCTCCTCCTGCCCCCAATCCTTCCCAGGATCAGGGTCTTTTCCAATGAGTCAACTCTTCACATGAGGTGGCCAAAGTATTGGAGTTTCAGCTTCAACATCAGTCCTTCCAATGAAAACCCAGGGCTGATCTCCTTTAGTAGGGACTGGTTGGATTTTATGTAAGCACATACAAAAAAAAAAAAAAAAAAAAAAAAAGAACATACAAAAATCAGTTCATGGTAGAGGGTGAGAGATAACACTGAACCACTGAAATGGCTGGCCACAGGGAAAGGTTTGATGGTAAGGCCCATTCCCTGCCATGTGACCACCAGAATTGAATGTGGGATGGTAGGAAGCAGCGGGCAGTCAGTTTGAGAAGGTTCTTTAGAGGTACTAAAGAAATGTCCCCTTTCTCCAACCAAAGTATCTTGGCCTTTTCACTTCCTCACGCAAGCCCCCATGGATATATCAGGATGGATTTTTGTCGTGTCTAAGATTCTTCCCCAGGGCTACCCTTGATCAAACAAACCTAAAGAGTATGGCCTTTATTATCCTTGGGAGTGGTGTATACAGGCAGGTCAGGAGGCCTGAAGTAGACCGCTAGGAAATTTTAACACAGGGAAAGTGACCAGGAAACCACAATTCCTTAGCATAGGTATAAAATAACTGATCCCAAGCATCAAAAGGAGGAAGAAGGTGCTCTGTCAACACAAGTCCAGAAGCAGGGTCAAGGTGAGATGACCACACCCAGATCCTCTGCCTCTTCCTCATTGACACCTCTCCAAGACCTCTACCCTGTTCTTGCCTGCCAGAGCCATCCTCAGCCCACATCCCTTCTCATGAAGCCTTAGTTCCCATTCATTCCCCAACAATTACCCCAAACCAATGTCCATCTGTGCTCACACTGTTGTCCCTTCAAGTTTCCAAGACAACTACAGAGGTCAAAAAACACCTTCAGGGAATTTTCAGGAAAAAAGCCTCTCAAGAATCTCTTACCTAAGAAAGCTAGAACACCCACATCATGGGACAAGTATCACTGGAGAAAAGAGGAACTGAATCAAAATTAGCTAGTGCAGGACTAAGAGAGTGTGGAGAAATCCACCACTTCAAGTGATGACATGGGCAACGAGTAACTTCAGAGCAATGTTAGAGACTTCTGAACACTTTGCAAAGTCTCCACAGTCTGACCATTATTGTTATTGTTGTTGAGTTGCTAAGTCAAGTCCAACACTTTGCAAATCCATGGACTAGAGCACTCCAGGCTTCCCTATCCTTCACCATCTCCTGGAGCTTGCTCAAACTCATGTCTGTTGTGCTGGTGATGACATCTAACCATCTCATCCTCTATGACCTTCTTCTTACATTGCTTTCAATCTTTCCCAGAATCAAGTTCTTTTCCAATGAGTCAGTTCTTTGCATCAGGTGGCCAAAGTATTGGAGCTTTAGCATCAGTCCTTCCAAAGAATATTCAAGGTTTATTTCCTTTAGATTGACTGGTTTGATCTCCTTGCAGTCCAAGGGACTCTTGAGTCTTCTCCAGCACCACAATTCAAAAGCATCAATTTTTTGGCGCTCAGCCATCTTTATGGTCCAGCCCACACATCCATACCTGACTACTGGAAAAACCATGGCTTCAACTATATGGACCTTTGTTAGCAAAGTGATGTCTCTCTTTCTAATGTGATGTCTAGGTTTGTCATAGCTTTTCTTTCAAGGAACAAGTGTCTTTCAATTTTATGGCTGCAGTCAATGTCCCCAGTGATTTTGGAGCTCAAGGAAATAAAATCTGTCACTGTTTCCACTTTTTCCCCATCTGTTTGACATGTAATGATGGGGACTGATGTCGTGATTTTAACTTTTTGAATATTGAGTTTTAAGCCAGCTTTTTTACTCTCCTCTTTCACCCTCATCAAAGGGCTCTTTAGTTCCTCTTCACTTTCTGCCATTAGAGTGGTATCATCTGCATATCTGAGGTTGTTGATATTTCTCCCAACAATCTTGATTCCTGCTTGTGCTTCATCCAGCCCAGCATTTTGCATGATGTACTCTGCATATAAATTAAACAAACAGGGTGATGATATACAGCCTTGTCATATTTCTTTCCCATTTGGAACCAGTCCATTGTTCCATGTCCGGATCTAACTGTTGCTTCTCGTCCTGCATACAGGTTTCTCAGGAGACAGGTAAGGTGGTCTGGTATTCCTATCTCCTTAAGAATTTTCCATAGTTTGTTGTTATCCACACAGCCCAAGACTTTAGCATAGTCAATGAAGCAGAAATATATATTTTTTTCTGGAATTCCCTTGCTTTCTCTATGATCCAATGAATATTGGCAATTTGATCTCCGGTTCCTCTGCCTTTTCTAAATCCAACTTGTACATCTGGAAGTTCTTGATTCATGTACTGTTGAAGCTTGGCTTGAAGGATTTTGAGCATTACCTACTAGCATGTGAAATGAACACATTTGTGTGGTAGTCTGAACAATCTTTTGCATTGCTCTTTTTTGGGATTGGGATGAAAACTGATGTTTTCCAGTCCTGTGGACATTGCTGAGCTTTTGAAATTTGTTGGCATATTGAGTACAACACTTTAACAGCATCATCTTTTAGGATTTGAAGTAGTTCAGCTGGAATTCCATCACCTCCACTAGCTTTGCTCATAGTAAGACTTACTAAGACCCACTTAACTTCACACTCCAGGATGTCTGGCTCTAGGTGAGTGACCACACCATTGTGGTTATCTGGGTCATTAAGACCTTTTTTGTATTGTTCTTCTGTGTATTCTTATCACCTTTTCTTAATCTTTTCTGATTCTGTTAGGTCCTTACCATTTATCTCCTTTATTGTGCCCATCTTTGCATGGAATGTCCCCTTGGTTCTCTAATTTTCTTGAAGAGATCTCTAGTCTTTCCCATTCTATTGCTTTCCTCTATTTCTTTACACTGTTCACCTAAGAAGGCTTTCTTACCTCTCCTTGCTATTTCCTGGAACACTACATTCAGATGCGTATATTTTTTCCTTTCTCCTTTGACTTTTCCTTCTCTTCTTTTCTCAGTTACTTGTACAGTCTCCTCAGACAACCACTTTGCCTTCTTTTATTTCTTTTCTTGGGGATGGTTTTGGTCACCACCTCCTATACAATGTTATGAACCTTTGTCCATAATTCTTCATGCACTCTGACTATCAGATCTAATCTTTTGAATTAATTCATCACCTCCACTGTATATTCATAAGGCATTTTATTGAGGTCATATGTGAATGGCCTTTTTCTTTGGTATTAGTTCTAGAAGGTCTTGTATGTCTTCATAGAACCGTTCAGCTTCAGATTCTTCAGCATTAGTGGTTGGGTCATAGACTTGGATTTCTGTGCTATCAAATGGTTTGCCTTGGAAATGAACACAGATCATTCTATCATATTTGAGATTGCACCCAAGTACTGCATTTTGGACTGTTTTGTTAACTATGAGGACTACTCCATTTCTTCTAAGGGATTCTTGCCCACAGTAGTAGATATAATGGTCACCTGAATTAAATAAACCCATTCCAGTCCATTTTAGTTCACTGATTCCTAAAATGTCAATGTTTACTCTTGCAATCTCCTGTTAGACCACTTCCAATTTACCTTGATTCACGGACCTAACATTCCAAGTTCCTATGCAATATTGTTCTTTACAGCATTGGACTTTACTTTTAATACCACTCACATACACAACTAGGCGTTACTTTTGTTTTGGCCCCATCTCTTCATTCTTTCTGGAGGTATTTCTCCAATCTTCTCCAGTAGCATATTGGGCACCTACCGACCTGGGGAGTTCATCTTTCAGTGTCATATCTTTTTGCCTTTTCATACTGTTCATGGGGTTCTCAAGGCAAGAATACTGAAGTGGTTTGCCATTCCCTTCTCCAGTGAAGCACATTTTATCAGAACTCTCCACTACGACTTGTCCACTTGGGTGGCCCTACACGGCATGGCTCATAGTTTCATTGAGTTAGACAAGGCTGTGGTCCACGTGATCAGTTTGGTTAGTTTTCTATGATTGTGGTTTTCATTCTGTCTGCCCTCTGATGGAGAAGGATAAGAGGCTTATGGAAGCTTCCTGATGGAAGAGACTGACTGTGGGGGAACCTGGGTCTTGTTCTAATGGATGGGGCCATGCTCAGTAAATCTTCATTCTAATTTTCTGTTGATGGGCGGGGCTGTGTTCCCTCCCTGTTGTTTGGCCTGAGGCCAAACTATGGTAGGGGTAATGACTGTAATTACTTCAAAAGGACTTGTGCATACACTGCTGTGTTCAGTGCCCGTGACCCACTGTTGACCCATGTCTTCATTGGAGACTCCTGGACACTCACAGGCAAGTCTAGCTCAGTCTCTTGTGGAGACACTGCTCCTTTCTCCTAGCTCCTGGTTTGCACAAGGTTTTGTTTGTACCCTCCATGAGTCTGTTTCCCCACTTCTGTGGAAGTTCTGTAATCAAATCCCACTGGCCTCCAAAGTCAAATTCCCTGGGGGTTCTCAGTCCTTTTGCCGGATCCCCAGGTTGGGAAATCTGTTGTCAGTCCTAGAACTTTCTTAACAGTGTTAGAATTTCTTTGGTATAATTGTTCTGCAGTTTGTGGGTTGTCTGCTCGGCAGCTGTATGGTGGAGCTAACGGCAACCTCCTCCAAGAAAGCTTATGGCATATTCTGTGTAGCCCAGGTCTGCTGCAGCCAGAGCCCTTGTCCCCACAGCAGGTCTCCGCAGGAGACACTCAAACACTCAAAGGCAGGTCTGGCTCAGTTGCTGTGGGGGTCTCTGGGTCCTGGTGCATACAAGGTTTTGTTTGAGCCCTCCAAGCATCTCTGGTGGGTATGGGCTTTGATTCTAAATGTGATATTGCCCCTCCTACCATCTTGTTGGGGCTTCTCCTTTGCCCTTGGACATAGGGTATCTTTTCTTTTCTTTTTTTTCCTGTGGGATCCAAAATTCTCCTGTTGATGGTTGTTCAGCAGCGAGTTGCAACTTTGGAGAAGATTTCTACTCTGCCATCTTGTGCAAGGCTCACCTGGAGTAAAAGGAAAGTTTGCCCTTGGAGTACAAAATGAAGGAGGGCAAAGGCTAACAGAGTTTTGCCAAGAGAACGTATTGGTCATAGCAAACACCCTCTTACAACAACACAAAGGATGACTCTCAACATGGACATTACCAGAAGGTCAGTACCAAGATCAGATTGATTATATTCTTTGCAGCTAAAGATGGAGAAGCTCTATACAGTCAGCATAAACAAGACTGGGAGCTGACTGTGGCTCAGATAATGAACTCCTTTTTGCAAAATTCAGACTTCAACTGAAGAAAGTAGGGAAAACTACTAGACCATTCAAGCATGACCTAAGTCAAATACCTTGTGATTATACAGTGGAAGTGACAAATAGATTCAAGGGATTAGATCTGATAGAATGCCTGAAGAACTATGGATGGAGGTTTGAAACATTGTATGGGAGGCAGTGATCAAGACCATCCCCAAGAAAAACAAATGCAATAAGGCAAAATGGTTGTCTGATGAGACCTTACAAATATCTGAGAAAAGAAGAGAAGCAAAAGGCAAAAGTGAAAAGGAAAGATATACCTATGTGAATGCAGAGTTCTAAAGAATAACAAGGAAAGATAAGAAAGCTTTCTTAAGTGGACAATGTAAAGAAATAGAGAAAAACAATAGAGTGGGAAAACTAGACATCTCTTCAAGAAAATTGGAAATACCAAGGGAACATTTCATGCAAAGATGGGCACAATAGAGGACAGAAACAGTATGGTCCTAACAGAAGCAGAGATATTAAGAAGAGGTAGCAAGAGTACACAGAAGAACTATACAAAAAAGATCTTAATGACCTAGATAACCATGATGGTGTGATTACTCACCTAGAGCCAGACATCCTGGAATGTGAAGTCAAGTAGGCCTTAGGAAGCATCAGTACAAACAAAGCTAGTGGAGGTGATGGAATTCCAGTTGAGCTATTTCAAATCCTAAAAGATGATGATGTGAAAGTGCTGCACGCAATATGCCAGCAAATTTGGAAAACTCACCAGTGGCCACAGAACTGGAAAACATCAGTTTTAATCCCAGTTATTTTAGCAAAATAACTCTGTGCTATTATAGGTTACAAATGATGATAATACTGAATAATGTATTCAGAAAACTAAGATCATGGTATCTGGTCCTTTCACTTCATGGGAAATAGATGGGGAAACAGTGTCAGACTTTATTTTTTGGGCTCCAAAATCATTGCAGATGGTGACTGCAGCTATGAAATTAAAAGAAGCTGCTCATTGGAAGAAAAGCTATGATCAACCTAGACAGCATACTAAAAAACAGAGACATCACTTTGCTGACAAAGGTCCATCTAGTCAAAGCTATGGTCTTTCTAGTAGTCATGTATGGATGTGAGAGTTGGACTATAAAGAAAGCTGAGCACCAAAGAATTGATGCTTTTGAACTGTGGTGTTGGAGAAGACTCTTGAGAGTCCCTTGGACTGCATGGAGATCCAACCAGTACATCATAAAGGAAATCAGTCCTGAATATTCACTGGAAGAAGTGATGCTGAAGCTCCAATACTTTGGCTAACTGATGCAATGAACTGACTCACTGGAAAAGACCCAGATGCTGGGAAAGATTGAAGGCAGGCGGAGAAAGGGATGACAGAGGATGAGTTGGTTGGATGGCAACCGACTGGATGGACATGAGTTTGAGTAAGCTCTGGGAGATGGTGATGGACAAGGAAGCCTGGCATACTGCAGTACATGGCGTTGCAGAGTAGAACACGACAGAGCAACTGAACTAAACTGAACTGAATGGCCTAGTGGTTTTCCCTGCTTTCTTCAATTTAATCCTGAATTTTGCAATAAGATGCTCATGGACTGAGCCACAGTTAGCTAGGTCTTGTTTTTTCTGATTGTATAGAACTTCTTAATCTTTGGCTGCTAAGAGTATAATCAATCTGATTTCAGTATTGACCATCTGGTGATGTCCATGTGTAGTGTTGTCTCTTGTGTTGTTGAAAGAGGATGTTTGCAATGACCAGTGCATTCTCTTGAGCAAATTCTGTTAACATTTCCCCTGTTCCATTTTGTATTCCAAGGCCAAACTTGCCTGTTATCTTGACTTCCTACTTTTGCATTCCAATACCCTATGATGAAGATGACATCTTTTTTTTTTTTTTTTTTTTTGGTGTTAATTCTTAGAGGTCTCGTAGGTCTTCATGGAACCAGTCAACTTCAGCCTCTTTGGTATCAGTGGTTGGGGCATAGATTTGGTTGATTTGCCTCAGAAATGAAATGAGATCATTGTGTCATTTTTAAGATTGCACCCAAGTACTTCATTTCAGGCTCTTTTGTTGACTCTGAGGGCTACTCCATTTCTTCTAAGAGATTCTTGCCTATAGTAGTAGATATAATGGTCATCTGGGTTAAATTCGTCCATTCCAGTCCATTTTAGTTCACTGATTACTAAAGTGTTGATGTTCACTCTTGCCATCTCCTGCTTTCCCACATACAATTTACCTTGATTCATGGGCCTAACATTCCAGGTTCCCATGAAATATTGTTTTTTGTAGCACCAGACCCTGAGAACAGGTTAAATCTTACACCTACAGTGTATACCAATAGAGATGATTAAAATTAAATCTATAAGTTGTGAAAAGATGTATCTTCATGAGTTCTCTGAATGTGGGGAGTAGGCATGTGGCAAATGTATGAGGATGAAAGAAGGTGGAGTTCTGCAGGGTTGTGGGTCAGAGAAAAAGGCCCACATTTAGGCAGACATGAAGGATAAGGACTGGGTGGGTATGAGCACTGAAAGCAAGCAACAACAAAGAAAGATAATAATTTACCTCATGGACAAGGAGGAAAAGGGCTTGGTGTTTCTGCCAGTGTGTAATTTGAGGGTGCAGAGCATGATGTCAAAGTGTAAATTATAAGAACTGCCTGGTAGCTCAGTGGTAAAGAATCCACCTGCCAATATAGGAAACATGGGTTTGATCCCTGGGTGGGGAAGATGCCCTGGAGAAGGGAATGGCTACCCACTTCAGCATTCTTGCCTGAGAAATCCCATGGACAGAGGAGCCCGGCGGTCTATAGTCCATGGGGTGGCAGAGTCAGACATGACTTAGCCACTGAATAGTGACAATACAGAGTGATGTGTGTGGGTGGCAGCATTCCCCCTCCCATACCAAAAGGGCAAATACATCACCTCTAGGCCACTTACCTCATACTTGTGTTTATTCTGTCACACCATAAACTGTAAGCAACTGTAGGTCCTCAGAATGACCAAAAATCTCACAATATTAAAAGTCAATGACGGCACCCCCCCACCACTAAAATAATGGTATTTGGACACCCAAACCCAACACCAATTAGGCCACTTTCTTGTTAAGAAACTTGTGGTGGCATAGTGGCTCCCAAAGGTGAAGGAATGACAGTTATTCAATCCTGGTGCTGGCATTAAGTTGCAGAGAAAATTTTAAATTAAACTTTTAATTTTGAGATAATCATGGACTCATATGCAGTTGTAAAAAATAAAGAGATCCCATGTACCCTTTTGCCAACTCTAATGATTATATATTGTATAACCGTACTACTATAATATCATAACTGGGATATTGGCATGGACACATTCGAGATGCAGAGCATCTCCATAATTTCAGGAGTTCCTCATGTGGCCCATTTATGGACGCATCCACTTCCCTCCTACTTCCACTCCCACCTTAACCCCTGGTATCTATTCATGTGTTCTCCATTTCTACATTGTTGTGTTTTGCTTTCTTGATTTTCTTTACTGTTTTCTTGTTTAAAATCTATTGATTTATCCTCTAATTTGTATTATTTCCTCTCTTCAAGTTGCTTTAAGTTTAATTTGTTCTTCTTTCTTTAATTTTCTACGGTGGAAATTTAGGTTATTAATTTTAAATTTCTTTTCTAATATAAGCATTTATGTGCTGAATTACCCTCAAGAATCACTTTAGCTGAATCTTACGAACTTTGAATATGTATTTAAATTTTCATTCAGTGTAATGCATTTTAAATTTTCTCTTGAGACTCCCACTTTGGCTCATGGATTATCTGAAGTATACTTTTTTTAATTTTCAGTATTTAGACATCTTCAGAATATCTTTTGATTTGAGTTTAGTTAAATTGTTGTCTGAGAACTTTCTCCTTGCTTTCTTCCTATCACTGACCAATCCCTCTCTTTTCTCCATCCAACCATTAAGTGTAGATGCTCTTCAAGACTGTGTTCCAGGAGGGTGTAGAGAAAAGGGACTATGTTGGTGACGTCCTACACTGTTGGTGATGATGTAAACTGGTGTTCCACTATGCAGAACAGTAGGGAGGCTCCTTAAGAAACTAAAAATAGAGCTTCCATGTCTGCGTGCTAAGTTGCTTCAGTTGTGTCCGACTGTTTGCGACCCTATGGACTGTAGCCTGCCAGGCTCCTCTGATCATGAGATTCTCCAGGCAATAATACTGGAGTGGGTTGCCATACACTCCTCCAGGGTATCTTCCAGACCCAGGGATAAAACCCGCATCTCCTGGGGCTCCTGCACTACAGGCAGTCTTTACTGCTGAGCCACTAGGAAATCCCTAGAGCTACCATATGATCCAGCAATCCCACTCCTGGGCATATATCCAGAGACAAACATGGTCCAAAATGATCCGTACACTCCAATGTTCATTGCAGCATTGTTTACAATAGCCAAGACGTGGAAGCAACCTAAATTTCCGTCAACAGATGAATGGATAAAAAATATATGGTATATACATACCGTGGAATATTACCCAGCCATTAAAAGGAATGAAATAATATTATTTGCGGCAACATGGATGGCCCTGGAGATTATTGTAGTAAGTGAACCAAGTCAGACAGAGAAAGACAAATATCATATGATATTGATTATATGTTGAATCTAAAATAATGGTACAAATGGAAATTCTTTACAAAACAGAAGCAGACTCATGGACTTAGAGAACAAATTTATGGTTACCAGGGGGAATGGTGGTGGGGAGGGAAAGATTGGGAGTTTGGGATTGACATGTACACAATGCTAAATATAAAATAGATAACCAACAGGGACCTATTGTATAGCACAGGGAAGTCTGCTCAATACCCTGTAATAACCTAAAATGGAAAAGAATTTGAAAAAGAATAGATACCTCTCTATATATAAGTGAAACACTTTGCTGTACACCTGAAACTAACACAATTGCTAATCAACTCTACTCCAATATAAATAATATAAAATAAAAAAATTTTAAATGGCAAAAAAAGATACTAGAATTGAGAATAAGAGTAATTCTAACTTGGCTAGAAAATACACATATTAATCCCCCCTCCTGATGTTATTTAAAGTTGTAATTAACTGCTCTATAAACAAATTCTGAATAAAATATTTTTTTAGAAACTTTATAAAATATTATTATCACTCTAAACTATTAGCCATTCTATATAATTTTTAATTATCTGTATATATCAATTAGGTTTGATAAAAGTGAAACAAAAATTAAATTCACTATCATACAAGATACTTCCTTTACAAATTCTAAGAAAGTAGTTGTATAAAGGCCTCCAGAACTCTACACTACTAATTTGCAAAAGAAATTCTTTTTCATTTTAGCTAATACCACTCTCATAAGAAAATGTACAAATGTTCAAAATTAAACAGTAGAATCATTTCAAATCTGAATCTGCAAAAATATAGCCTTACAAGAGAATAATTAAACCTTTCTTTCTACTTTTCAGTTTTGCTTTGTTTGTTGTTTTCGTAGTATGTTTATAGATACTGTGTGCTGAAATAATTTAACCACAACTTACTGGAACTAAGGATTAATAAACATTATCATAAGTTTAAGAAAAAGACTGTGCTCCAGGTCTTCCCAACCTCTTATCTCTGTCACTATACACTTACTGTCTGATATCATCCATTCCTGATCTCCTGCTCAACCTCTCCTCTGAACTTCAGAGGTAAGTATGTTATTGTCTCCCAGGACCCTCCACCTAGAGTGCCAACAGGAAACTAAATTTCAACAAGTCCCCAGACATTTTCATCACCTATGGAAAGAACATCATGATTAATCCAGCAGTCATCAGACTGGAAATCAGTGCTCAACACTCTTGCTGATTATACTCCTAAATGACTCTTTCTGATTCCATCATCATCTCTTCTTTATACTCACTGCCACAATTTGATGTAGGCCCTTAATTTTGGTATAGGCTGGACCATTTGGCCTCAGATCCACTCCTCATATTTCTCCTGCTCAACTGTATTTTTTCAGAATGAATTTTCTTGGCTATTGTGCCTCATGGAGGGAGATTGGTGGTTGACAGGAAGTGAGAAGGAGGATGAGAGAGGGAGTTCTTGAGCTGCATGTATTTCCTCTGTGTCTCCATCTCCCACCATCAAACCCTCTGCGATTCCAGTTTCCACCAATCGACCCTGCCTCAGGACTCTGCAGACCCTGGCTCCACTCTCTGCCCCTGTAGCCTAGGAGTGGTAGCAGCTTGCTGCTGTTGCTTATTTCTGGGTCGCTTCATCTTATAAAGCTTGCATTCTCAATCATTCTAGTTCCTATATAACCAGTTACTTGTGTTGCATTTCTCCTCTCATAAAAAATTACTGTGATTTCTGTTTTCCTGGTTAGACCCTGACTAATACAGCCTTTACTACTTCTAACCTAGCTTCTAACCTCAGATGCTCAGATGACACCACCCTTATGGCAGAAAGTGAAGAGGAACTAAAGAGCCTCTTGATGAAAGTGAAAGAGGAGAGTGAAAAAGCTGGCTTAAAACTCATCATTCAGAAAACTAAGATCATGGCATCCGATCCCATCACTTCATGGCAAATAGATGGAGAGACAACGGAAACAGTGACAGACTTTATTTTCTTGGACTCCAAAATCATTGCAGATGGTGACTGCAGCCATGAAATTAAAAGACGCTTGTGCCTTGGAAGAAAAGCTATGACCAACCTAGACAGCATATTTAAGAGCAGAGACATTACTTTGCCGACAAAGGTCCATCTAGTCAAGGCTATGGTTTTTCCAGTGGTCATGTATGGATGTGAGAGTTGGGCTGTGAAGAAAGCTGAGCGCCAAAGAATTGATGCTTTTGAACTGTGGTGTTGGAGAAGACTCTTGAGAGTCCCTTGGACTGCAAGGAGACCCAACAAGTCCATCCTAAAGGAGATCAGTCCTGGGTGTTCACTGGAAGGACTGATGTTGAAGCTGAAACTCCAATACTTTGGCCACCTCATGCGAAGAAGTGACACATTGGAAAAGATCCTGATGCTGGGAAGGACTGGGGGCAGGAGGAGAAGGGAACAACAGAGGATGAGATGGTGGGATGGCATCACCGACTCGATGGACATGAGTTTGGGTAAACTCCGGGAGTCGGTGATGGACAGGGAGGCCTGGCATGCTGTGGTTCATGGGGTCGCAAAGAGTCGGACACGACTGAGAGACTGAACTGAACTGAACTGAACTGAGTGACTGAACTAAACTGACTGAACCTAGCGTACTGTAACCGATTTTCAGTAAATTGTCCTGATTCTAGTTTTCTTCCTCCCTAATTTACTCTGAATATTGAAGCCAAAATAATGTGTCTTAAACAGACTTGGCCTAAAAGCTTCAGTAGTTCCCCACCGCCTACAGGACAGAGTCCTATTTTAGATTGCAATTTGACAGTGTAGTAGATGAAAGAGAGGACTGGTGCCATTGTTGGGTTACAAGATGGAGACCAGGGCAGCAAGTTAAAGTGCAAAGTGAAAGTGAAAGTTGCTCAGTCATGTCCAACTCTTTGCAACCCCATGGACTGTAGCCTGCCAGTCTCCTCTGTGCATGGAATTCTCCAGGCAAGAATAGTGGAGTGGGTTGCTATGCCCTTCTCCAGGGGATCTTTCCGACCTAGGGATCGAACCCAGGTCTCCCACATTGCAGGCAGGTTCTTTACTGTTTGAGCTAGGTGGTGCAACAGTGAAGAATTTGCCTGCCAATGCAGGAGACACTGGTTCAATCCCGGGTCAGGAAGCCCCTCTGGAGGAGGAAATGGCAACCTGCTCCAGTATTCTTGCCTGGAGAATTCCATGGACAGAAGAGTCTGGTGGGCTATAGTCCATGGGGTCTCAAAGAGTCAGACACGACTGAGCACACACACAGACACACATGAACTCCAAAACAACATGGCTCCTGGCCTTCTACAGAACCAAATGGTGGACATGTTGACAGGAATGATGTTAATCTAGCTCTAACTTGGGTTTGTCAAGCATAGCAAGTTAAAAGTATCCCTTAACCATTGGCTCAGTTTCAGATGAGCTCCTCACAGAAAGGAAAGGGAGATATCAGAAACAGCCTTGGTGAGTAATAAAGGCTTCAAGATCTCCCAATAAATATAGACCAACTGACTGGAAGCCCCTGATTCATCCACTTGCTATATTCTCAAAAGACTCCTGTCCCAACAACATATTACCAATAGTGAACATCACTCAGTCGTGTCCAACTCTTTGCTACTCCATGGACTGCAGCCAGCCAGGCTCCTTTGTCCATGGGATTCTCCAGGCAAGAATACTGGAGTGGGTAGCTGTTCCCTTCTCCAGGGGATCTTCCCAACCCAAGGATTGAACCCAGGTCTCCCTCATTTCAGGCAGATTCTTTACTCTCTGAGCTACCAAGGAAGCCATGTACCTATAAATTTAGCTTGAGAACTTATTCTCTTTCTATAATTCCTCTTGCTCAAAGATGGAATTAGGAAAATTTTCAAAAGCCCTTGGAATACAGTAAGATTTTTTGAAAGATTAATGTATCAAGGCTAAGTGAAGTGAAGTTAAATTCACTCAGTTGTGTATTACTCTTTGTGACCCCATGGACTATACAGTTGGTGGAATTCTTTAGGCCAGAATACTGGAGCGGGTAGCCTTTCCCTTCTCCAAGGGATTTTCCCAACCCAGGGATCAAAGCCAGGTCTCCCACTTTGCAGGTGGATTCTTTACCAGCTGAGCCAAAGGGAAGCCCGGGGTGGGGCAAAGCAGGAATTAAATGCTTCGGTTTGTATCTTGCCTCTGCTCCTCGTTTTCTCACAAGAGAAAGGGAAAATATATCAAGGCTAAGGGAAAAATATAAATTAATAAAAATGATGGTTCCAGGAGTGAGTTTGTACATAAAAGGCATGTCATGGGATTCTGAACTTTCAATTAAACTTAAGACATTTTTAGCATCCAGAACTAAGAGAAAAAACCCTCCATTATGTAATCATCAGGATTCAAAACCCAGATTTTTTTCCGTATGAGTTTGGCTTATAAAGCCTACTTATTTCCAATGATACGAGAAAGGAATTGCTGGTGATATCCATTGCCCAAGTTCCCATAACATCCAGCCAGAAAATGTGAAATCAATAACATTGCTAACAAATCTGTGAGTTAGAGTTGTGTTTCTCTATGTTTAACTTACCTGCAGATTCCAAAGTACCATCGATGAGTATTCGATGATTAGTAACAATGAGTATTCTAGGATTAGTAACCTATACATACTGTGTAGGTTTTTGTAATAGTCAGGGGAGAAATAATGAGGACCCAGACTAAGATAGTAGCAGCAGGATGAGAAGTGAGGGGCTAACTTGAGAAATGTTCAGTTCAGTTCAGTTCAGTGGCCCAGTCGTGTCTGACTCTTTGTGACCCCATGAACCACAGCACACCAGGCCTCCCTGCCATCACCAACTCCTGGAGTCCACCCAAACCCATGTCCATTGAGTCGGTGGTGCCATCCAACCATCTAATCCTCTGTTGTCCCTTCTCCTCCTGCCCTCAATCTTTCCCAGCATCAGGGTCTTTTCAAATGAGTCAGCTCTTCACATGAGGTGGCCAAAGTATTGGAGTTTCAGCTACAACCTCAGTCCTTCCAGTGAACACCCAGGACTGATCTCCTTTAAGATGGACTGGTTGGATCTCCTTGCAGTCCAAGGGACTCTCAAGGGCCTTCTCCAACACCACAGTTCAAAAGCACCAATTCTTTGGCATTCAGCTTTCTTCACAGTCCAACTCTCACATCCATACATGACCACTGGAAAAACCATAGCCTTGACTAGACGGACCTTTGTTGACAAAGTAATGTCTCTGCTTTTTAATATGCTGTCTAGGTTGGTCATAACTTTCCTTCCAAGGAATAAGCATCTTTTAAGTTCATGGCTGAAATCACCATCTGCAGTGATTTTGGAGCCCAGAAAAATAAAGTCAGACACTGTTTCCACTGTTTCCCCATCTATTTGCAATGAAGTGATGGGTCTGGATGCCGTGATCTTAGTTTTCTGAATGTTGAGTTTTAAGCCAACTTTTTCACTCTCCACTTTCACTTTCATCAAGAGGCTCTTTAGTTCTTCTTCACTTTCTGCCATAAGGGTGGTGTCATCTGCATATCTGAGGTTACTGATATTTCTCCTGGCAATCTTGATCCCAGCTTGTGCTTCCCCCAGCCCAGCATTTCTCATGATGTACCCTGAATATAAGTTAAATAAGCAGGGTGACAGTATACAGCTTTGACATACTCCTTTTCCTATTTGGAACCAGTCTGTCATTCCGTGTACAATTCTAACTGTTGCTTCCTGACCTGCATACAGGTTTCTCAAGAGGCAGGTCAGGTGGTCTAGTATTCCCATCTCTTTCAGAATTTTCCACATTTTTTTGTGATCCACACATTCAAAGGCTTTGGCTTAGTCAATAAAGCAGAAATAGATGTTTTTCTGGAACTCTCTTTTTTTTTCGATGATCCAGCAGATGTTGGCAATTTGATCTCTGGTTCCTCTGCCTTTTCTAAAATAAGCTTGAACATCTGGAAGTTCATGGTTCACGTATTGCTGAAGCCTGGCTTGGAGAATTTTGAGCATTACTTTACTAGTATGTGAGATGAGTGCAACTGTGTGGTAGTTTGAGCATTCTTTGGCTTTGCCTTTCTTTGGGATTGGAATGAAAACTGACCTTTTCCAGTCCTGTGGCCACTGCTGAGTTTTCCAGATTTGCTGACATATTGAGTGCAGCACTTTCACAGCATCATCTTTCAGGATTTGAAATAGCTCAACTGGAATTCCTTCACCTCCACTCGCTTTGTTCATAGTGATGCTTCCTAAGGCCCACTTGACTTCACATTACAGGATGTCTGGCTCTAGGTGAGTGGAGCGGCGGTTGCGACAGCACAGGAGCAGGGGTTGCGTTGGCACAGGAGTGGCCGAGAGGAGCTACCCCATGTCCAGTGTAAGGAGCGGCAGCTGCTCTTTGCTGGAGCAGCTGTGATGAGATACCCCACGTCCAATGTAAGAGAAATCCAAGTAAGACGGTAGGCGCTGAGAGAGGGCATCAGAGGGCAGACAGACTGAAACTACAATCACAGACAACTAGCCAATCTGATCACACAGACCACAGCCTTGTCTAAGTCAATGAAACTAAGCCATGCCGTGTGGGGCCACCCAAGACAGATGGGTCATGGTGGAGAGGTCTGACAGAATGTGGTCCACTGGAGAAGGAAATGGCAAACCACTTCAGTATTCTTGCATTGAGAACCCCATGAACAGTATGAACAGTATGAGAAATGTTAATCAAAGGGAAATGGGCATGTTGTAGTGACTGGTTGTATACCTCCTAAATTCATAGCATTGATGACTCTGAGTTTATGGAGTCCAGTCAGAGATGTCAAGCAGGTAGTTTGTTACATGAATTGGGAGTTCAGAGAGCTATGAGCTGCAGATAAAAGTCAGAGAGAGAAAGAACATGTGTGTGTGTGTGTATGTGTGTGTGTGTGTGTGTTTGGGGGTGGGTCTTGAGCTTAAAGGTGGTACTCGGTACCATAGTAGTGGAGAAGAATGTCCAAGGAAAAAGGCATGGATTTGAGGAAGAAACCCTGGGGTGTCCAACATTTGATGGATGATTAAGTAAGTGGAGACCCCTAAAGAGAATGAGAAGAGTAGTAATGTGTCTAAGGAGTACAGTGTTTTAAGGGGGGGGGGCAGTCAACATGTTCAATGGTATCAAGAGGTCAAGTAAAAAGAGGATTGAAACTTGACAAAGGGATTTAGACACCTGGAAGTTACTTATGACCTTGACAAGAGCAGTTTATGTGGAGTGGTGGGCAGAGGCCAGAGGAGAGTAGATTGTAAGTGGGAAGTGGGTAAGTGGTAGAGACAATTAGAGCACAAATATTGCTTTCCAGGAATTTGGCAGTGGAGGGGGTGGGGGAAAGATATCATGGTGGCTGGAAGATAAAGAGTCAAGAGAGGATTTTTGAATTTAGATTACAGAAACTTAAATGTGTTTTCAAGTTAGGAGAAAAAAAAGATATTAGAGAAAAGGATCATGAAGGAGCAGAAAAGAGAGGGAAAGATTGAAGAGGTGATAGAAGAGGAAGGGCTGAGGACTTAGAAGTGTGAACATGGGAGAAGAGATTACCTTCGAACAGAAGGAGTCATCTCTAAGGCTATAGTAACGTGGTCAGAGAAGTAAAAGCTATTATCAGTTGACAAGGAGGAACAGCTAGGAAGATGAGAGATGTAATTTCTCAGTTCTATCAGGGAAGTAAGAGCAAGGTTGCTTTTTATAAGCAAGAAGGATGAAAACTCATTAGGAAGCTTGAAGACAAAAAGATAGAAAAGGTTTAGAATAGTGACTAGTAAATGTAAATATTCAAAGAATTTCTCTGGCCAGTTTCAAAGCAGGCATACTAGGCCTTTTTGAGACTGCCTCTCACTTGCAATGTAATGGTTGGACCTTAGCTGCTGGATGAAAAATGGTGGCAAATCTCATTATAGCCATGGAAAAAAGATTGCCTGGCAGCACTGATTGCTCAACTGAGCAAAGACCCAGATTTAAATGAGGCTAATATGGTTTTCTGTTCTTCTTCCAGCTGGACTCAGAGCTGCATCTAAAAACAAAGAAGGTGGACTGTGGGTGATCAGTTCATCCAGCATTGGGATTTTGTTGGGTGGGTGCAAGGAAAAGAGACAAATGTGAAGGAGTCAATACAGGGGACAGAACAGTCCCACCGATCCGCCATGTATGGTGGCTTGACTTCGGAGGCAAGGAAGAGAGGCTTGGAGGAGGCTGCTGGAGAGACAGTAAAGGGTGCACCCAAGGGCTGGATGCCTGGCTAAGGTGAAGAAGAAGCTACATCAGGAGTAAAAGTAAGAAAGAATTCAAAGGACTGGGGCACATGGTCAGGGGATGTGATCTGAGGGCTGTTAGTGGAAGGAGTTCAGCATCTGAGCTTTCCACATCTCTGCCCATTGGTATTGACTGACAACTCCCTTGAGTCATGCCTTAGGTAAAAATGGAAGCATGGAGTATATGAGTGGAGTTGAAAGCTTCAACTCTTTTTGAGATGGGAAGGAGTGATAAACTTGGGAGCCAGGAGAATCATGGAAAAGAACATTTTCAAATGAAAAGGGCATCAGAAGCGACTAATTGGAAAGAAAATTTTGTCTCCTGGGCCAGCTGAGAGATGTATGTGTTTTGGAGCACAGTGACCTTTCCATTTCCTTAGAAAGAGATGAGACCACCATGGGGCTTTTCTTATGTGCAATGGCATTAATTGGTCTAAAATTGGCTGTTATCTAATACAAAAATAATAGCAACAAAGGAAATTGGCCAAATTAACAGAAACCTGAGGGTTCAGTGGAAATGAATTTTACTTTTAATGACCTGGAGCAAAGATAGATCATGGAAGTCACCAGCGGTTCAAATGGAAGGTGTTGAAACTAGCTAGTTTGGTGATGTAGTAACCTGGCCTGAATCACTGGCTGTGTGTGTGTGCTTAGTTGCTCAGTCATGTCCGACTCTTTGCGACCCCACGGACTGTAGCCCTCCAGGCTCCTCTGTCCATGGGGATTTTCTAGGCAAGAATACTGGAGTGGGTTGCCATGCACTCCTCCAGGGGATCTTCCCAACCCAGGGATCGAACCCAGGTCTCCCACACTGCAGGCAGATTCTTTGCCATCTGAGCCACAAAGCATCACTGGCTGGGCAGCTTCATCTAGTCGAGGACCAGCTCTGAGGCTGTCTGGCTGATTATACTGACTATGGAACCTTACAGCCATGACACTATCTGTTTAGTTCTGCTAGGGCCAGCATGATCTGGAGGAATCCGAGGACAATTGGGAACTACAGGCAGCCAGCTGCTCTCCTAGTCTGCTCTGAACAGTCCCAGCATCCCACTTCTTTGTGAGCATTTGAATCTGTTCTGACCTTTAGCTTGTTCCTGTGACTGACATAAGATCTTTAATGTACTGGTCCCCCCAACCCCCATCCTTCTAACAGCTCTAACAGTGATTCTCAAACTTTAGTCATCAAAAGAAAGCCCTGGGTATCTTGTTAAATGCTGATTCTGATTCAGCAGATCTGGGGTGAGGCCTGAGACACTCCCAGGTGTCATGGTGCTTCTAGACTGGGAGCCACACTTTGAGTAGTGAGGCTCTCAGTGGGGCTTTCTCTAAGAGACCATCTCTCCCTCACCCCCTCTCCCATTTTCAGTGAGAATTTACTGAAAATCTCCCAAGGACCAATCACTGGACTAGGCAGTGGAAGGCAAGAAGAAGATAAAGCGGATACATAATGGAACAAGACATGGTGCTTGCCTACAAGGGAACAGGCAATGATACCACATGTAGGTATAATAGAAAGATGGACAGAGGGTTGGGGGAACACAGAGACGGGACTAAATATGCCAGGGTTTTGAGGAAGGATTCACAGAGGAGGTGACATTAAGATGGAGCTTGAAACCTGAGTTGGAGGGCATTAGGTAAAGAGATGGAGAGACATTCCCAGCAAAGAGAAAACTTTTTGCAAAGGACTGGCAACGGACAGCATGTTTGGGCAATGGTGAGAAATCAGGTGTCAGCAGAGTCCTGGGGGAGCAGGCAGGTTGTGAGTAAAATATAAAGTCACAAAAGCTTTTCTACCTTGCTAAGAAAATGCTCAGCAGACCTCTGACCATGAAGCATGTTTCCACTTACCAGTTAGACAAAAGCTCACACAGGTATGGTGGACAGACGATATCTCAGAACAACAGTAACTTCCTATTGATTCCAACTTCCAAAAATGCTCATTCCCCCTGGGCTGGACAACCCTGGGAGAAAAGGGATGACAGTGAGAAAGGAGGAAACTGAAAAATGGCAAAGCATTTCAAGAGCTACCTTTTGTACCAAACCAATGGTCTAATTTCAAATGAATTTCATTTGTGCATTAAAGCCAGTCACTATGAAAATTCATAAACTTTATGTAACTGAAATAAATTGACTGATTTTCTTTAAAGACTGTACATAATCATGCCTTTAACCAATTTATATGGCTGGCTTCCATTTCCCATTATGTCCTCCCCCTCCCCCAGCACAGTCAGTTTTCCTCTCTATAATGAACAGGCTCAGATCTGCTAGGATTTACTAGGGTATGAACAGCAGGGAAAATGAAGGAAGGAATGAGGGAAATGAGGGAGTGTGGGAGGGAAGGAAGGAAAGAGGAAAAGAGGGAGAGATGGAAGGAGAAAGAAAGAACAGAAGGAAGAGAAAAGAAGGAGAGAACAAAGAAACCAAAAGGAAAAAAAATTTCAAAAAGCAAAGCACTCAGGTATCTATCACTATGTGCAAAACTAGAACTGTGTAGAGCATTCTTACACTCATTTTACAGGGTATACAATAGCTAACCATTATTTTTAATTGCAAATAGAAGGGCAGCATAATCTTTTCCTTGCTTAGGGCCTTTTAAGCTCATAATCAGGCCCTGTTCTGGCAAATTCCACCACCTGGAGGGTGAGTGTATGAGGTGCAGGTGTGATGATGAGCTGGCCCAAATGGCCACGGCCCTCAGTTGTATTTATCCATTGGCATTCAGTTTTGCCCCCACAATAAACCTACCCACTGGGATGAAAGACTCTGACTTTACTTACAAACGAATTTTATTGGATTTAGTTGCACTTGGGCACACTCCTTTATTTTTCTCCTGGCTGCGTGGGGCTAAATAATTGACTTGATTAAGTCTTGTGTTGTTGACCAATTTCTTTGAGCATAATGAAGCCATCCCACATCCACAGAAGAAGTGAGCAGGTATGTAATGGGCTTAATCCATTACCCTAAAGGGCTGTGAGGATGCCGAGTGGCACCCCTCGGATTCATTACTGGGCCCAGGTGATTCATGCATGGTCGCTTGTGGATTCTGGAACTCCTATGCTTCTTGGAGAATAGCAAGGCTAACAGGAGAATGGGCAAAGAAGGAAATTTGGTGGAGCCTGACTAAAAAGTTTCCTGTCCAGCCTCACTAAAATGTCTTCTTTCATTAAGAGAGGTATCCGTTTCCAAATATTAACATGCCTGTGTGTAGCTGAGCTTTGTATTGTATTGTGAAATCCCTCTATACTCTTGATGTTCTTGGCATATTGTCATGTCTGTTGCAGACCATTATTATGGCTAAGATGTATTTCATGTAAAACTGAGAGTATGGCGTCAGTGGAGAAAAGAAAGCACTAACTGTCAACCAGTTGAAACCAAACTGTCAAACAATTAATTTATCTTTTACAACAAAACTGCCTTACAACCAGTTATGCAGCAAAAATGCTTGCAGCAAAGATGTCTACAGTAAAGATGTTTATGGAAGAAATACTGGACACATGGAAAGGTATGTGTATTTTAAGTGGATTTTATTTGAACCCACCTGCCAAGGAGATGCAAGAGATGGGGTTTGATCCCTGAGTTAGGAAGCTCCCCTGGAGTAGGAAATGGCAACCCACTCCAGTATTCTTGCCTAGATAATCCCATGGACAGAGGAGCCTGGCGGACTACAGTCCATGGGGGCCACAAAGAGTCGGACATGACTGAGCACAGTGCAATCTTATTTGAAGTGATGGAAAAGCAGTGGGGGCTCTAACCATGGGGGGAAAATGAGCTGGTTCAGCTATTAAAATACCTCTGGCTGCTCTGGGAGAATGCATTGGAAGGACAGGGCACGGATGTGGAGTGGCTGTCACAATAATCCAAACACGAGATGTATTGGTCACTGATGGTGTTAAATGAATCTTTGGGTTATGCCTCTATCAAACAGTTGATTTTCTTTAGCTTCTCTTTGATTCTCTTGCTTCACTATCCAATTTCTCCTCACCCTATTCATTACTCAGTTCTGCAAGTGAGCCAGAGCTTCTCTTTCTTGGGAAGTCTGGGCAATAGAATGTGAGGGAATTGTGGGATAAGGGTGACTGAAGGAAGGAGGGAATGGATGAATGGATGGAGAGCTGTACTGGCCAATGTCATTCTTTTATGGCTCCAATGCCCAGTGGAGGTCCTTGGGGCAAACTGGGTCCTCAAGGAACAATGACTGAATGGATGAAGAAAGAAGATGGTAAGTCAGTCAGTTATCTCCGAAATTAGCAATCATGGATCCTGTGGATTTTGTGATGAAGGGATTATAAACTTTGAATTAGAATATCTACATCTCTCATAATGGATTGTAGAACAGGAATTCAGGAACAATCCTTAGATAAGGTAGGCTCCACTTGGAGAAAATAGCTTTGCTATTTCTAGAAAGAATTGACTGAGAACAAAGAACCCATGCTCATTGGTGATGATATGGCAAATGTGATGGATTTGGGTTGGTTGTAAATAAGTTCTCAATGTCCCAAACAATTCAGCAACCTCCTTGCCAAGCTTTCTCCATCTCAGTAAGCTGAACCACCTTTCATCCAGCTTCCCAAGCCAGAAGTGAGTGAGTGAGTGAAAGTCGCTCAGTCATGTCCGACTCTTTGTGACCCCATGGACTATACAGTCCATGGAATTCTCCAGGCCAGAATACTGGAGTGGGTAGCCTTTCCCTTCTCCAAGGGATCTTCCCAACCCTGGAATCAAACCCAGGTCTTCCACACTGCAGGTGGATTCTTTACCAGCTGAGTGACAAGGGAGGCCCTCCCAAGCCAGAAACCTGTCAGTTATTCTAGATTCCCTTCTCTCCCTCAGTTACTGCACCTAATAAATCTCCAAGTCACATCAATTTTACCTCTTACACATCTCTCTGATCTACTCATTTCTCACTGTGGCTACTGATGCCAGCTTATTTCATGCTGCTAGTATGTCTTGCCTATACATCTGAGAATGTCTTCTAATCTCTCTGCTTTCACTCTTGTACCTCTACCATCCATTCTTCACCTAGCCAAGTGATCTTTTTTTTTTTTTAAGAATAATTCAGATCATTTCTTTTCCATGCTTAAAATCCTCCAATGACTAACTCTCTAGCTTCATGTCACATCTGTCTTTTTTCTACATTCTCTTCTCCTGCCATATTAGAGTTCTTTCAGATTCTTTTGCTGGAATCTGGGCCTTCACATGCTTGGTGCTATTACCTCTCCCCATGTCTTCTACTGCTGGGGGATTAGGGTGGAGGGGGGGCGGGTGCTGGAAGAGATCACCCAAAGAAGTAAGTCAGGCAGAAATTCTCAGTCTCTCCCCTTGCTACCAGTCACAGATCTAAACACAGCAGTTTTTCTTCTTGGCCTGAAGTCAGGCAAGGAAAGAGAAGGAGGAAAAGGAGGATCAGACCATTCAAGTCCGTCTAGGACCATCTGGTCTCTTCTCACCTAATTTTACCTCTCTTCCCAGCTCTATCGGAGAAGGCAATGGCACCTCACTCCAGTACTCTTGCCTGGGAAACCCCATGGATGGAGGAGCCTGGTAGGCTGCAGCCCATGGGGTCGCGAAGAGTCGGACACGACTGAGCGACTTCACTTTCACTTTTCACTTTCATGCACTGGAGAAGGAAACGGCAACCCACTCCAGTGTGCTTGCCTGGAGAATTCCAGGGACGGAGGAGCCTGGTGGGCTGCCGTCTATGGGGTCGCACAGAGTCGGACACGACTGGAGCGACTTAGCAGCAGCAGCAGCAGCAGCAGCAGGAGAGGGGGTCAATCTGAGCCAAAATAGTGGCATCTCATGTAAATGGAAGTAAGGCGAAGCATTGTCTAAGATGATTTACTCCTGACCAGCCATTTCAGCCAGAGAGAGCACTGGAGAATGTCTGGGCCAAAGGCAAACAGGACAATACAAGGACAATCAACATTATGTATGGGTTCAAAGTCACGCTAGGGCTGGAGCTACTTCTGATAACACAGTTTAAAATAATAGATGCTCCCCAAGTCTCCTGGCAATCCAGTTGCCTTGGACACACAATGATGCAAGGAATGACATACACAGCTATTGGTTGCTGCTTATCCTTACTGAATGAAAAGCTTCACTCATCAGAATTTGGAAAATTCTGGTCACTTTTTTAAATCTCTCTGCCTGGTAATTCTATTCTTATGCCAAGAGCCAGCAGCAGCCCTGCGTCCCTCCCTAACTGACTCAGAGACACTTTCTAGTCTTGGATTTTGCTACTGTCTAATTGGCTATTAACATTTGACCCCAGGCTGCTGTTTGTAGCACACCAGGAGACAAACACTTCAAAAGTGCAGAGTCTATGAAATTTTTCCCTTATTGGTCCCATCCAAAAACAGACTGAGCTAACAGCCTGAGGTACGTGCAGAAAGCCCTTCTCTTCTCACGAATGCTCACTGACTTGTGAACTTGCCCAGGGCTAGATTAAAGAAGGAAGCTTAGGTTTTGTTTCTGTAGCCTCCACCTTCCCCCTCCAATCCCATCCCCAAGATCAACAGTATGGTCCATGACTTGACTTTGACACTGAAACACCACATGTAGAGGGTAAATGTACACTTTAATTATCCTTTCATGATCAGAATGCATCCCCTCCTTTTTTTGCCTTATCCTCAGTCGCCCTCATCTGAGCAAATGGCTCTTGCTCGAACTTTAATAGGAGTAAAGCCTTGGAACCATGTAGTAACTAAATTCAGGAGCAATGTTATAAAATCATAAGAAGAAAGCCTGAAGGCAGCAGTGGAGTGAAGGGTGGCAAGGCTGGTCTTTGGTTGATGGGTTAGCAAACACATTAAATGTGTCATCCTTTGCTCACATGCTACACATGTGCCACACTTCGCTGGCACATTCGCACTGCTTCCTATACCAAGTTTTCAGCATAGTCCCAAGGACAGATGTATGTTAAGACATTTGATTTCTGGAGCTAGAGCTCCAGGGAACAATATACCAGTCTTATCATTCCTTGGTTCTGTGACTTTGGGCAAGTTACTTAACTGTTCTGGGCTTCGGTTTCTTCATTATGTGTAATATCATCTTGCCCAGTGGTGTTGTAAGAAGTAAATGAGATAATGCCTGCAAAGCATTTAGAATACCTCCTGACTCTTAGTGTGCCAAACGTGTGGTTTATGACTATTGTTTTTATTATGAAAACAGATGTTGAAACCCCTAACATGAACTGCAAGTATACTTGCTCGAGGATGTCTGGCAGACTCTAGAAACTTCTTTGTCCCCCAGCTACTGCAGCTACCCATTTGCTTTTCCCCCTAGGCCTCCTCTCTAGCCAAGACCCCCAGACATCCAGGCTACTTCTAATCCCAACTCAATACTCCAGCCTCACTTTGAAACATTGAGGTAGAATATAAGGAACTATAGATTAAAGGATTTCAGGGATGACGTGAGTTTTTACTAGGAAAAAAAAAATTTCAGCCAAAGTCTTTTTATATGCAAATATGTATTGAGTTACACGAGCTATAGGGCTTCCCTGATAGCTCAGTTGGTAAAGAATCTGCCTGCAACAGGAGACCCCAGTTTGATTCCTGGGTCAGGAAGATCCTATGGAGAAGGGATAGGCTACCCACTCCAGTATTCTTGGGTTTCCCTTATGGCTCAGCTGGTAAAGAATCTGCCTGCAATGCGGGAAACCCCAGTTCGATCCCTGGATTGGGAAGATCCCCTGGAGAAGGGAAAGGCTACCCACTCCAGTATTCTGGCCTGGAGAATCCCATGGACTACAGTCCATGGGGTCACAAAGAATCGGATATGATTGAGAGCGACTTTCACTTTCACTTTTACATGGGCTATATAATAATTGCCTGGGCCCTAGCCATCGCCACGTATTTTCTACATTATCCTTTAAGTAGAGTGTAGCAATGTACTAAACATTCTGGATCATTCTCTATTTCTGCTATTCTTCAGTTTGATTCCTGTAGTACTTGATATTAGTTATCTTTGTTAAATTTTCCCTTTAAAAATAGTCTATAAACTTTCATGTGTAAATTGCTGTTTTACTTATTTTCTCTTTCCAGAAAGTTATCTTTATCTTTTAGTATTTTCATATTGTCTGTGGACTTATTACTTTTAGCCCTCAGATTCAAGCCAATGTGGAAATATTCATTCTTTTAATGAATATCTATTGAGTACTATATCAGTCAGAATATTTCATATTATAGTGCAGTAATCAACAATGGCCCACAAAATTAGTGGCTTATTTTAAACAAAGAGTTGTTTCTTATTCAGACTGCATATTCATTGCTGGAAGGCTGGAAGCCTGGTCCATACCTCTTCACCCTAGAATGTAACCTGACATATTGGCCATCAACTTGAACGCAGCTGGTCACTGTGACAGAGGGAAGAACAATTCCGGAGCATTTCACACTGAAGCTTAGACCCTCTCTGTGGGAGTGACATGACACTTTCATTCGAACCTCTTTGGTCAGAGACTTCTCTGGCAGTCCAGTGGTTAATACTCTGGGCTTCCGCTGCAGGGGGCACAGGTTCAATCCCTGGTCAGGGAACTAAGTTCCCACATGCTGCACAATGTAGCCAAACAAACAACACACCCCCCCCCAAACAACAACACAAAACCTCTTTGATCGGGACTATTAATGTGGCCATACTCCACTGCTTAAAGGGCAAAGAAAAGCATTCCTCTCGTGTGTCCTGAATAGAGAGCTAGGAGCTGGTGAACAGCATTAATGAGTGCTTACCATGTAGCAGACACTGTGTCAGAGATGGGGAGCTTTCACAGAGCTCACCTCTTCTTATGTATATGTGTGTGAGGGCAACATAACTGACATTGAAAAGTAACTACAAATGCGATGAGAGTTATGGAGGGAAGGTACACAATGCTATGGGGTGTATAACAACGGAGTTAATCTGGTCTCAGGGGAAAAGGAGCCCCCCAGCCAACCCTAGGAAATTCACAGTGAGCCTACATGGAGGGACTGGCTTTATCAGGATGTATTCCTCAACTTGCTCATGTCTGCCAGGTTTTGGCTCCTTGTTGGACTATCTGACTGTTCCTCCTTATCACTCTGACTCCATTCGCATCCAGCAGGGCTGCTTCCATTTTAGTAGTAATTTGCTCCAGTGGGCACCAGGCACACATATCATGGCAGGAGGACAGTGGGAACTGCAAACCCGAAGACATGGATCCACTGACTAGCTATGTGACCTTAAACAAGTTACTTCACCTTTGAAGCCTCAGTATTTTCATTCATTGCTGCTAAGTCGCTTCATTAAGTGATGGTAATTCATAGTCCCTGGCAGCCAGTCCAGTATCTGCACATTGTCTGACCATGGCCATGTTCATGTACATAGCCTTTGCAGAGAGGTTCACCTTAGGAGCCGGGTGACTATCCTCAAGGAAATGCCTGCAAGCACCTCCCCAAGGGGTTCTCAGTTGAGGATGAGACAACCCCTTGTTCTTGTTGTTGTTCAGTCACACAGTCATGTCCAACTCTTTGCGACCCCATGGACTGCAGCACACCAGGTCTGCCTGTCCCTCACCATCTCCTAAAGTTTTCCCAAGTTCATATCCATTGCATTGGTGATGCCATCCAGCCATCTCGTCCTCTGACACCCTCTTCAGGCATCAACCCCTTAGAGGCATTTAAAAGTGGGGGGATGTTTTTGTTTGTCACAATGCCTGAAGGGGTAAGACTGGAATTTGGGAGGCTGAACACCTGCTTTATTAATAATATGGGAAGCATTGTCCTGCACAACAAATAATTCTTCCATCCAAAATCCCAAGAGTGATCTGTTTGGGAAAACTGTATACCACATTTTAGTCATTTTATAGTGACTGTGGGAGCTGATCTCCTGCCATCCCGCTAGGCATGCCTCCAATAACTTCAGAAAAGAATTTTGCCTGAAATGTGCAAAGTATCCATCCAGCTCTTAATGACATGACTTGAAGAGTGTAGTAATTAGGATTACCTAGGCTTTGCGAAAGCAACAGTTTCTACATTTCAGTGGCTTAAAACAGCCAAGTTTTATTTCTCACTCACATTGCAATACACAATGTCAGTTGAAACTGCTGCCCTGTTCTTTAAAATCATTCCAGGTCCCAATGTAGAAGTAAGCAGATAAATGAACAAGGAAAAGATCAAGTGGAGTTAACTGCCATCTAAAGAATTCTAACAGACTGAGGAGGGGCTGAGGAAGCTAACTTTAAATGTGACCTTCACGGGAGGCTTCTCTAAGGAGAAGCCGTTTGAGTAGGGTGACCCAGACAGAGTAGACTGCAAGTGCAAGGTCCTTGTGAGATTGAGGAGCAACAAGGGGGGGCTAGGGTGGCAGAAGGGGAGGCAATAGGAAGGCAGGCAGCTGAACAGAGGGGTCCAGAGCATGGAGGGCCTTGCAAGCCCCTGTAAGGCTTTGGGGGCCTACTCCGAACAAGATGGCGCCCTCGTAGGACTTTGGGCCAAGAATAAATATGATCTGACTCGTGTTTTTCAAAGGTCATTCTGGTTGCTGTGGAAGACTAGACAGTAGCTATGGTCTGGGGGAAGCTCCCTCTGCATTCTGCTCCTGTGAGTGGCTGAGCAGCTGGGAGAAGGCTCTTCTAATACAGAGAGACAGCTTTCTTTATTCTTCTAATGGTCTTCTCTTTCTCCAAGCTCTTTTATTGGCCAAGGAGTGAAAGAGGACTGGGCAGATGACATCTGCCCTTCCCAGAGAAGGTTTAATTATGACTCTTAATATTGTGGAGCGAAGCAGCAGAAAGGCCACCTGATATGGTTGAAGCTGCAGCCCTGGCCTCTGACCCTGCTCTGCCGTGCTTTGCTGCACTATCCCACACAAGTTCTTGCCCCTCTGAGGATCCGTTTGGTCATCCCTGCCATGACTGTAGGGTTGAATAAGCTTTGTATACTTGGCAGGGCCATGTCCTGTGCCATGTCTCTACCACCACTGGAGACTGGGTTTCCATTCCCAGCCTCTGTACGTTTGAGCAAGTTAGGTGCTCCAAGAATCTGGGTCCTGATGGAGGTGAAGCCACTCCAGAGACTACAGCAGCCTGTAGCTCCAGATTTTCTGGGAATTCTTTCTCCCAGAGAAGATTGACTTGGAGACCAAAAATACCTACAGGCTACTAATAAGACTTAAAATGCTAATTTATAATAATAGCCAGTGATATTTATTGACTGCTTACTGTGTCCCAGACACTGTGTTAAGAGCTCATAAACCAGAGCTTTAATTCCAAAATTAATACATGAAATGAAATATAGTGGAACTACCTAGAAGAACAAATTAGAGAAAATTAAATGTAAATGATTGCCCGTGAACTGTGTTCCATCCATCTGGAACCATTCATTTTTCCATGATCATTTCCTTGGTGCCAACTCCGGGCCCAGCATCTTGGATGTCATCCCTGTACCCACGGCTTCACTGGAAACTATTAGCAGTGCCCTGGCATGTTGAGGATGAGTTACTCAGGTTGTCCCTTTGACAGCTTGTCTGGACCTGTGCCCTGGTTACAAACCAGCCTTAGTCTCTTCCAAGGTCTCTGCCCACTGGCCACCTTCCCAAACTTCTCTGCTCCCTACAAATGGATGATACGAAAAGAGCCAGCAAGGCATTGGAAAGTCACAGGTGTCCTGTCCTTGCCCACTACTGCTAGCGCAGCCAGCAGTAGACAAGGGTAGACAAGGGTCATGCTTCAGTTTCTCTAAAGCATTCAGGCCTGGGACAGTGCTTTTGGGAAGATTCCTGAGAAGTGGTGCAAAACCTGAGGGTCACACTGACTTGAAGGGCCCAGGCAGAAAGTGACAAAGCCGCAGCCATCAATAACGCACAGGAGGGTGAGGGGCAGGTGAGGAGCACCCTGGCCTGGCTGCAGGCAGAAAACAGACCTGCCTGTGACACTGCCCTCTCCCACGGCTATCACAACCCTCTCCTACTGAAAGAAACCTTCTTTCAAGGCTCCCCAGTCTTCCTTCAAAGTTCCCCACTATGGAGAAAAGAGTAACTGACCTTAAGGTTTCCGTGACAGAAAGAACCAGAGCAAAGGAGAAATTAGTAGTTGATGAGTTCAGAGACTGGAAAGAATAGGAAAGACTGGTTTGAAACGGGTCACCTGCTGAGTATCAGTGGTGGTTAATGAAGTATTTCATTGAGCTGCATGCTATTCATCTATGGCCAAGGCCAGTGCCTGGCCATGTTTCCCACTGGGGCCCCCAACCCTGTGTTGAGTTGTTCCTGACAGAGGACTTCCCGGGCTTCTTCCCACTCCCACCACCCATAGGACCATGGCCAGTAAGGAGAAAGCCCGAGCCCATAATTGCTGCTTCTGAACTAGCCCCATTGGGATGGATGCAGTGGAAGATCAGCCTGGTTGGGGTAAAGGTAGGAACACCAAGTCAAGAGCCTGAAGTGGGGTCAAATCTGATTCCTCCCTGTCTGGTTGTGTGGCTTTGGACAAGTCCCTGCCCCATATTGACACTTTCTTGCCTTTACTGGTACAGTAGGGGTAATAGATGAGGTGGCATCTGAGGGTTTGCCAATTCTCCATCTGGGATGCCAGGATGCTGGGAATTAGGGACTTGCTTATCCTCTTCATCACCTGCCATCCACACCAATCCCCAAGGCCAGAAAGCTCAGGTGGACTGGCTTCTAGGCCTTCTGCAGATAAAATCTCCTGGGTGGGTTCCCATCAACCTACAATTCTATAAAGGCCCGAGGGAAAGCATTTAATCCTTGCCAAATGGGTTGATCTTTCCAATACTGAGTCCTGGGAATTGCCCCCAAAGGCATGTAAAAGCTGCTAAAATCATCCTGTTACCTTTGGGTGTTTTGCCAACAAGAAAACAAACAAAATTTTTGCTTTGATTCTGTGGACTATTTAACTGAAGTAACTCCTTGCCAGAGACAGGATTGGGACTGGGGCCAGGTTGGGAGACTTGCAGGGTTTGGCAATTGATGAGGCCTTTGGAATAAGGGGTGGCTCTCCCTGTGGCAAGGCACCCATTTCCCCCTGCTGGGCAGTGCCATGCAGCAGACCACATTAGAAGCTGAAGACTCAACATGAGCCCTTTCTCTCCTGGTGGCTGTGCCCGAGTTACCCCACAGACACCTTGAACTCCAGTGTGGCAAACCTCACCCCATCAACTCACTCTCGCTCTTCTCTTTCTCCAGGACTTCCCATCCCCAGGGTGGTGGCTTCATTCTCTCGGGAGACTCATGGGAGCCAACCTGAGAACCACCTTCCTTCTGACTCTCGCTCTGTGTATTTGGGGGACAAACCCTACCCATTCAATCTCTTTGAGTGTGTCGGAAATCTGTCCTCTCTTTTCCAACCCCACTGCTGGGGCATCAGCTCAGACTCTCCTCAACTCTTGCTGAAAGCCTTTGAATAGAACTCTATTTTCTCTGCAAGTGATCTTTTCTCGAAACTGTTGTTTTCAAAACACAGGTCTTTGTGATGGTCACAGTGTTGCCTACCCCTATGCAATTCAAACAGTTTCCTTGGCTCCAGGGCACATGCTGAATAACTTACCTGACAACGTGGCTGTCAGATCCCCAGATGATGGTCCTATCCTGGCTGTTGTCCATCCTCCACTCCCACTTCTTTATCCTCAGAATTCATCCTGCTGCCTGAATGGACTCTGCCTCCCATCACTTTTTGGTCTTGCTTACACAGTCCTCTGTGCATGGAGAACCCCGAGTCTGATCTCCACCCATCTAAAAGAATTACTTCTCACAAGACTCAGCTCCAGTGCCACCTCCTCCAGGACACCTTGTTGGATGGCAATCCCTTCGGCTATTTGGCTGCCAGGGTAACTTGGAGCTCTGAGAACCTACCAGCAATTTCTATGTAATACCTTCAAATTTCCAACATCGACAGGGCAAGGACTAGGTGTAACTTATGGCCAGGCACCCAGTAGAGCAGCTAATAGACACTCTGCAAATGGCTGTGGCAATGAAGTGAACCAAAATGCTCCAGAGAAGAACCTAGACTATGGCCTTTTCCCCTACACTGCTTCAACCTGGGACCAATTCCTGGGATGGAAGGCTAACAAGCAGGCAGGTGCAGCCTTGGCAGCCAAATAAATGTGCAGGAGACTTTGCCAAATCTCTGCCCAGTCAGTCTATTTACACAGGTAGTTGGCCCTGGCTGCAGATGAAGCTGCAGCGTGGGCAGAGAATTACTCATCCGTTCAAGACACAGCCGGGATTCTTCCAGACCAGAGAGCTGTGCTTGGCAGGGGTACAAATAGCTTCAATTTCCGGATCTTTAACTACTCGGCCTGAGTAATAGCTTAGACCTGCCTCCTAGCTGCCTGTAGTGAGGGCCCAAAAGCCTCACACATTATGTCTGGAATGAGACTTGTCCTCAGAATTAAACCTAAATCCGCAAAGCTCCAGACAGGGACCTGATAAATAGGTGGAGCCTTGGGACTCCTTGGGAGAGAGAACATCGCTGAGCTGAAGGCCTGACTAAATGAGGTGGAGAAGCCCTGGATGGCCTTTTGGGCTGCTTTGCTGCTTCTCGGGAGCCTGTCGTGGTAACGTGAGGGTGGCATGGTTCAGATTGCCACATTAAAGGGGCCACAGCAAGCACAGCTGGGTCTCAGCTTCCTGCTGAGGGTTTCAGGACTCTTGTGCTCTAACAGCTGTGATGCTTTTCAATGTCTATAGGCATCTAGGTGAATTACAGGACAGAAATCCAAGTAAACCATTTAAAAAAAGGTTCCTAGTCCCAGAGACCGGATGTCTGTTCTGTCACTGGGCAAAACTAAAAGACCAAGGGACTCCGGTCATGGCCCTAGCAACCGCGGAGATGCTGACACATAAGCCACAGAGACGATAGTGAAGTCGCAGTGGCATCCAACCCAGGAGCTCCAAGGTCAGCAGTGCTGCCTCCTTTCCTCCACTCCCATCCCGGAGACTTGAGACCAATATTGGAGTCTCAATTCTGCCATTCAGTTCAATTCAGTTGCTCAGATGTGTCCGACTCTTTGCGACCCCATGGATAGCAGCATGCCAGTCTATGCGTTTGTGAATTAGTCACTTCCTCACTTGAACAAAATGAACATCCTACTCTATGCCCCTCCTTTCCACCACACATACAGCAAATGCTCAGTAACAACTGAGAGACCGAAGAATGCATACTCACTCCCATGAAGGCATAATTAAATCCATCCTATTAGCTGGTTTGTAGTACCCTCTCTATGTTCAAAATCAAATTCATCTTCTCCTTCCAAACTTTCTACTTCATGGTCTCCCTCATATTAGAGAATGACAATATTCAACCAGTTATTAAAGCCAGTAACTTATGATTTCACTATGACTCCTCACTCATTCTCCTAGTTTTCATCTATCCCACCATCAGTTACCTTTGAGTCTCCCTCTCAAATCCCTCTCTAATATATCAGCTTCTCCCTTACTTCACCATTATTACCCTAGTCTGAGCAAACATCAACTCTGGCTTAAACTATAACATTATTCCCCTTAATTGGCCTTATTACCTTTACTCTTACTCCATTAAAACCATTCTCCCCTCAGGAGCTTGTGTGAAGTTTCTAAAGTGCACACTTATCACTCCTCTGCTTGACATACCTTAGGGGGTCTTCAGGGCCCTGAAGTCCTAAATCCTGGCCATGACCTGCAGAGCAGTCTTATATGGGGTTGCCTAAAAAAAAAAATACCCTAAACCAAAGTTTGCCTCCTAAAATTTTATTTAGAATTTCAGTCCCAGGACAGGAGTGAAGGAAAAAAAGCACAGTGAGGTTTAAGAAAGGAGTGAAAGCAAAGAGCAAGTGGTAAATTATGGAGCTGGCCATAGTTTCAAAAGAAATTCAGCCAGCTGTTGAGTCACATGAACAGGTAGAATGAAATGGAGCCACCTTGCCTTAACATAGTCATCCTATCCCCTGGTGTTTAGTGTTGAAGATCCAACTTGGAAGCTGTTACCTCACCTATACTTCCAAGTTGTGTCCTCTGGCTCCTCAGGCATCCCTCACTTATAGAAGTGAGATCCCATGTTCAATGAGGCACTTCCTCTGAGCCTAGAAGCTTCTACTCAGCCCAGTTTTATCAGGCCTGGGTAGCACCATGGTGGACTCAATGGAGATATTATGGAACCTAGCCCTTACCCTGGAAGAGGGGGTGAGCGAAACTGCTGGCAGTGCTAGGTGAGAAGGCAATAGCAGTGGCAAATGAGGCTTTTCATTGAGAAAACAACCTTGGGTCTTGAAGGCCTGTGGGGCTAAGTAAAGCTAAGGTGGCAAATAACTTGAATCTAAAACAGAGAGCCTGACTAGACCAGCTTTATCTGGTGACATGCTCCTTGCATTCTGCACTTCAGCCATATGGAACTTTTTATAATCCTCTAGAATAGCACTGTTCACATATGTATGTGCCTGGTTTGATGTAAATTTAATTTTAAATCAAATTTTAATTTGAAATAAAATTGAGACTTACACTTCTGGCCAGGATGATGTCCCAAGGACTGGATTTATCTTCCTGCTTGAGAAATAAGAATACCTGAAATAACAGTTTTCAAGACACTGGACATCAGCCAACGAAGGACAGACATTCCAGAGAAAACAGAAAACAAAGGTGGTGAGCCTTATGGTTGTCCCAACTTACTACCTTGAAAGAGACCTTAAGCTGTGATGCAAGGAAGCGGCCACGGCAGAGCCTGACAATATCCCTGAGTTGAGGAGACGGAACTGAGTCTGGAAAGACAATGACACTCAAGTTCAAATGTAGAATATTGGAGAGAAGAGATGTATAAAGAGCTCCAGAGATCTGCAGAGGATCCCCCTCCAGGATTCAGCTGAGTGCTGATCGGCACACACACATGAGGAAACTACTCAAGGCTGGGGAAAGCAAGAATGAGAGTGAGGAACATAGCACTCTCACATGACTTGCTCCCATCAGTCAGCTGGACAAACTCATAAAATACCTGGCATCGGGTAGGGAACCCAGTGAAGTCTTGCTTCAAAACTGGGCAATTATTAGCTCAATACTGGGCAACGGCTGGGTCCTACAAAGTAAATATTAAAAACAAGATCCATAAGAATAAACTTGTTTCTAATTAACTGCACCCCAGTATACAGCTCAAGAACATTTACAGGAATACAAAAATATCTAGCACCTGAGAAGGTAAAATTCAAAATATCTGGTTGCAGACAAATGTTGCAGACAAAAAGCCAGGAAAATATAAACAACAACAAAGAAATCAATCAAGTGAAACAAACCCACAACTGATACAAGTGTCAAAATTAGCAAACAAGAACATTAAAACAATGATTATAATTCTTTTCTGTGTGGGGAAAAAAAAAGTGAAGTAAAGACACAGAGATATAAAAAAACACAAATCAAACTTTTACATAAGAAAACTACAGTGTATGAGATTTTTAAGATGTACTGGATGAGATTAACAGAAGATTAGATATAATGGAAAAAATATAAGGGACCTTGAAGACATAGAAACAGAAACCACCCAAATGGCAAGTTGACAAAAAAAAAAAAAAGTGATTTTTAAAAAATAACAAAGCATCGCTGAGCTATAAAACATCTTCCAGTGGCCTAATAAGCATATCTTTAGAATCCAGTTTACTCTGTCCATGTAATTTTCCAGGCAAGAATACTTGAGTGGGTTGCCATTCCCTTCTCCAGGGGATCTTCCCGACCCTGTAATCAAACCTGGGTCTCCTGCATTGCAGGAGGATTCTTTACCATCTTAGCCACTAGGGAAGCTTGTCTCTGAAAAAGAAGGAGCAGAAAAATTCTGTGAGAAATTAGTAACCTTTTTTTCCCCCCAAATTTAATGAAAACTATAAGCCAAAAAAACAAGAAACATGAAGAAAATTGCACTGAGGTACATCACAGACAAATTTTGAAAACTAATGATAATGGAAAAATCTTAAAAGGAGAAAGAAAAAGAGACGTAATATATGGAGGAACAAAAGTAAAGATAACATAAAATCTGCTTTGAAAACATGCAAATGAGAAGACAGTAGATCAACACTTTCAAAGCACTGAAAGAAAAATAAAACCGTCAACCTAAAACTCCATATCCACGAAAAAATAGCAGTCAAAAGTGAAATGATATGAAGGCTTTTTCAGACATACAGAAGGTGAAAGATACCACCAGGAGATCCTCTCTACAAGCTGTTACAGAAAGGAAACAGAAAGAAAGAAAATGATAACAGAAATGTGACTATAAATGATAGAGAGCACCCAAAATGGGGGGTAAATATGTATAATTCTTTTTCCTATGATTTAAAAGTTTTTGAAAGATAATCTCAGGTTAAGCAAAAATAATAACAGTGAAAGTTGCTCATTTATGTCTGACTGTTTGCGACTCCACAGACTATACATTCCATGAATTCTCCAGGCCAGAATACTGGAGTTGGTAGCCATTCCCTTCTCCAGGGGATCTTCCCAACCCTAGGACTGAACCCAGGTCTCCTGCATTGCAGGCGAATTCTTTACCAGCTGAGCCACCAGGGAAGCCCAAGAATACTGGAGTGGGTAGCCTATCCCTTCTCCAGTGGATCTTCCTGACCCAGGAATCAAACTGGGATTTCCTGCATTGCAGGCGGATTCTTTACCAACTGAGCTAACAAGGAAGCTCTAAAAATAATAAAGTACTGTGTAATTTATAATATTTGTAGAAGTAAAGTGTGTCAATAATAGCAAAAAGTCTGGGAAAGGGCAAATGGAAGTATTCTTATAAGGCTCTTATACTATCTGTGAAAAGGCATGGTATTCCTTGAAGGTGGACTGTGGTAAGTCAGATGTTTACTGAAGAAGATGTGTACATGTGTGCTCAACTCATGTCCAACTCTTTGTGATCCCATGGACTGTAGCTCACTAGGCTTCTCTGTACCTGGAATCCTCCAGGCAAGAATACTGGAGTTGGTAGCCATTTCTTTCTCCAGGGTATCTTCCCGACCCAGGGATTGAACCCATGTCTCCTGCATTGGCTGGTGGATTCTTTACCACTGCACAAATCTGGGAAGCCAAAAAGATGTTTCTATAAACCCTAAAAGACCACTGAAATAACAAAAGTTATACCTGCTGCTGCTAAGTCGCTTCAGTCGTGTCCAAATCTGTGTGACCCCATAGACGGCAGCCCACCAGGCTCCACCGTCCCTGGGATTCTCCAGGCAAGAATACTGGAGTGGGTTGCCATTTCCTTCTCCAATGCATGAAAGGGAAAAGTGAAAGTGAAGTTGCTCAGTCATGTCCGACTCTTAGCGACCCCATGGACTGCAGCCTACCAGGCTCCTCCGTCCATGGGATTCTCCAGGCAAGAGTACTGGAGTGGGGTGCCATTGCCTTCTCGGAAAGTTATAGCTAATAAATAAAAAAAGTAAATAAAATATAATCATAAAAAATATATAATTTGTTCAAAGGAGGGAAGAAAAAAAGAACAAGGGGACCAAAAAAACATAGGGGACAAATGGAAAACAAACTGCAAGATGATAGACTTAAACCATATCAATAATCCCATAAGAACAATATTTCAAACTGACAAAAAGCAGAGATTATCAGATTGGATAAAGAGGTATGACTGAATTTTATGCTGCCTACCACAAAGACATTTTAAATACAAAGACACAAATAGCTAAAAAGTAAAATGATGGAAAAGATAAATCATACTAACACTATTAAAAACAAAGCTAGAGTGGCTATCTTAACGTCAGTCAAAGTGAATTTCAGAGTAAAGAGTATTACCAGGGATAAATAAGGTCATTTAATAATGATCAGGAAGTCAATTCATCAAGTGAATATCCAATTTTTTGTCGGACATGTCACTCAGTCATGTCTGACTCTTTGTGATCCCCATGGACTGTAGTCCACCAGGCTCCTCTGTCCATGGGATTCACCAGGCTAGAATACTCAAGTGGGTTGCCATGCCCTCCTTCAGGGGATTTTCCTGACCCGGGGATCAAACCTGGGTCTCCTGCATTGCAGGTGGATTCTTTACCATTTGAGCCTACATAATATATAATTCATAACATTTATGTAATTCATAACTTATCTTCAAAACATAAAAAGTGATGGAGTTGCAAAGAGAAAAAGACACATGAACAATTGCATTCAGAAATGTTGGTATCTTTCTCACAGTAAATAGAAAACAGAAAGGATAGAGAAGAATTGAGCAACACTGTCAACTAATGTGACCTAATCAACATTTAGAGCATACACACAATAGCAGAATACACATACACCAAAGATCTTGCTGTAAGATCTGGAACAAAGTAAAAAGTCCCCTTTCATCACTTCTACTTGAGTGTACTATATATTCTAGCAAGTACAATAACCATTACCTCAAAAAAAAAAAAAAAGAAGAAAAGAAAGAGAAATAGATGCTTTGGTTTGAAAAAGAAAAAGAAAAGAAAGTAAGAGAGAAATGTTGGCAGATGCTAGTCTAGCTTTGAAGCAGGTAAATGGGGCTATAGCCAAGGAATGCAGGCAGCCTCTGAAAGTTAGAAAAGAAAAGGAACACAGCCCCTAGGACACCTTGATTTTAGCCCACTAAGACTGATTTTGGCTTTCTAATCTTCAGAACTGTAAGATGAATACATTTGTGTTGCTTCAAGCTACGGAGTTTGTGAGAATTTGTTACAGCAGGCATGCTGCTGCTGCTGCTGCTAAGTCACTTCAGTCGTGTCCAACTCTGTGCGACCCCATAGACAGCAGCCCACCAGGCTCCTCTGTCCCTGGGATTCTCCAGGCAAGAATACTGGAGTGGGTTGCCATTTCCTTCTCCAACAGCAGGCATAGGAAATGAATATAGCAAGCTTTCAAGAAAAGACCAATATACAAAAATCAAGTGTAGATCTATATACTATCAATAAACAAGTTGAAATAAAAAACAATAACATTTATAATAGTTTCCAAACTATAAAATTCTTAGAGACATCTGACCATCAAAGCAAAATCCATAAAATATTTATACAGTGATATTCACAAAACATTGCTGAAAAAAATGAACAAAAATAAATGAATAATTAGAAAAATATATTGTGTGTCGTTGGGTTGGAAGACTCAATATTGTTAAAATGTTCACACTCTAAATTGTTATATAGATTCAAAGCAATTCCAAATAAAAATCACAAACAAAATATTTTGTAGGAATAGGAAATCTGATGTTAAAATTAACCTAGAAACACATACAATTTAGAATAGCCAAAAGAACTCTGAAAAAGAGGAACAGGGATTGACATGGGTCCCTTGAGAAGCAAATGTTATGTACAACTGTTTGGACCCCTAAGTGGGACATCCATCGGTGAATGAGCAACGATTGACAATGCCTGCAGCATGTCCCCTTGGGTGGTTGGTATGTCTTAGAGTGCCCAGTTCAGTTTCAGTTAGCACTGTCTATCCTATTTCTATTCCAGAGCTATGCTTGGGGCGGGGTGGGGGGTAGGGCTAGTGTTAGGCACCCTTTGAAGGATAGCAGGCGAGGAGGACAGGTTCCCCAAGGCTGCTGTGATTTGTGCTAGGAGGTAGCAAAAATATGGCTGTCACTACGTAATATAAACTGATGAATCTGCTATGATTATTTAAAAGTGAAATTCTCTAAGAACCAGCTTTTCAGGAAAACAAAATACGCCTTACTTCTCCTGAGGAAATGGCAGAAGGGTCCCCTTGGGAAGTGTCCCCCATTAACCTAGCATACTATCCAAAGGAGCAGAGAGTGGGATATATGTGTGGGAGGAGGCGTGTGTTATCCTATTCTGCCCTTTTAGATATATTGCCAATTTCATTTCCGCCTGTGTAACTATTTCTGCACAGCTTGAAAACGGCTGGACTGATTGCCACACAATTTCAGGGAAGTTTGGAGGAGATATGACTTCAGTTATAGGCCCAGTAGAATGCATGAAACTCACTTTGGGGTGGCCATCAGGACAGAGCATCCAGTGATTCAAAGAGACTTTAGACAAAGACATCAGTGAACATCCCCAAATATGACTTCCCTCCAGTGGAAAATCCCTAGGGTGGTAATTTCTTCTTATTATAAATGATGAGTTTCTGTCCAGCCATGGTGTGGCTCCACCTCCAGTGAGAGGTGAAAGATCTGACTGATACTAGGATGGCCAAGAAGTCCATCCCTAACAAATCAAGTGCCACTTACTGGTCATCTGCTATGTGCCAGCCCTGGAGAGCCCTCTGCTCCTCTGCTCCTGACCTCAGCATCATTATCCTGGCTTGAAAAATAATCCCTCTGCAAAAAGAACTCTCAAAACCTAAACTGAGTTAATCCCCAAGGAGGGCAGGTTTGAAAGGACTGGGGTCCAGATTAGCCTGACTTCAAGTCTCATTTAGATTTTTGTATCTTGTTTGTGTGACTGAGCACTTGCCCAGAAGCCAACCACCCCTGCCAACTGGCCTGGAGCCCTCACTGTGGCAAGCAGAAATATCTGGCTGCTTTACCAGTCTCCCAAAGTCCAGCCCAACCTCGGGCACAGTGCAGAGTTTCATTGTTTAATGCATGAACAGTTGCAGTTTCGTTACCTGTTCCATAGAACACTGATTGCTGACTGGCCTCCGCCACAGAGCACTTATGTCCTGATGTCTGTGCAGTATTAATACTGAAGAAAATACCAAAATAATACTGAAGAAGAGAAAAGAAAAATGATACTGAAGAAAAGTAATAATACTGAAAAGTAATTAGAATTTTGCACCTACTGTGCCTAATATAATGCCTTTATCAATACTGAGCACAGAATTCAGTTCAGTCACTCAGTCGTGTCCAACTATTTGAGACCCCGTGGACTGCAGCACGCCAGGCCTCCCTGTCCATCACCAACTCCCGGAGTTTACTCAGACTCATGTCCATTGAGTCGGTGATGCCATCCAACCATCTCATCCTCTGTTGTCCCCTTCTCCTTCCACCTTCAATCTTTCCCAGCATCAGGGTCTTTTCCAACGAGTCAGTTCTTTGCATCAGGTGGCCAAAGTATTGGAGTTTCAGCTTTAGCATTATTCCTTCCAATGAATATTCAGGACTGATTTCCTTTAAGATTGACTGGTTTGATCTCCTTGCTGTCCAAGGGACTCTCAAGAGTCTTCTCCAACACCACAGTTCAAAAGCATCAATTCTTCGGCGCTCAGCTTTCTTTATACTCCAACTCTCACATCCATACGTGACTACTGGAAAAACCACAGAATAGTCATGTAATAAATACTTGTTACTGCACATCCAATAGAAAGGCTACTAAAAACCTATTTAAAAGACCAATATTAGCAGCTGTTGTCAAGAATGGGAAGCAACTGGGTTCCATATACATTGCTGGTTGGAATCTAAAATGGTACAAACATTTTGAAAAACAGTTTGACAGATCCTCACAAAGTTAAATATAGAGTTGCCATATGATCTAGCAATTCCACTCTAGGCATTTACATGAATGAAATAAAAGCTTATGTCCACACAAAGACTAGTATGCCAATGCTCATAATAGCATTATTCACGTTTGCCCCAGGCTGGAAAACTCCAGTGTCCATCAACAGTTGAATGTATAAGCAAAATGTGGTAATAGGAATAAAAAGAATGAACCGATATGCCCTATAATTTGGATGTACCTCAGAAATATGCTGCATGAAAGAATTCAGACAAAAATATAAACCACATGATTCTATTTATATGAAACTCTAGAAGAGACAAACCTTAAGCTATACTAACAGAAGCCAGATTATTGACTACACCTAGGGGTGTGGTATGGAATGGGAAGAAGCAGAGAGGAGGGGGTAAAGAATACATTCCATATTTTGAGCTGAGTTGTCATTATACATATTTATTAATATGTAGACATCATTTCCATATACAGACATTCATTTAATGTTTGTTTCCTTTACTGCATGTGAGCTATACCCCAATCACGTTTCTTCTAAATAAAATAAAAGTAAATGCCTGTTCCTCAGTGAATCCGGGGAAATGTGCAATGTAACAAACCCAGTTTTATTGTTTACTATGTGCTTTCAAGTTCTTTACCTAAATGAACTCAATTCTCACAACCTTATGAGTAAGGAACTACTATTAACCCTGTATTACCTGTGCAAAAACTGAGGCTTGTGGATATTAAGTCATCTGGCTAGAGTCACAGAGCTAAAAGGGGTCTACTGGAGATTTGAATCTAGATCTGTGCAACATCAAAGCTCTTAAGCACACACACAAAATGTTTGATTTCCAAAAACTCTCTCTGGGCTATGGGGATGAGTTACTTTAAAAATAGGGTGAGTATTCCAGAGGAGGTTGACCAAACGGCTGAAGGCCCCAGAGGGCTTGGGGAAATGGGATGAGACTGCCAGTCCTGACACGGCAGTACTGGGGCAAAAGTCTTGGGCTTGTTCTGACTGGTTTTAGTGAACAGAGCTCAGGCCAGGAGGCCTGACACTGCAGGTCAACGATTTAATACAGACTTTGGGAAGTTCCATACTCAGAGACCTCACACAGTCTAGTTGGTGCCAGTAATTAAGACACAGGTGAGTGTTCAAATCCAGGCTTTGCTCCTTCTACCTGGGTAAAACTTTGGCAAAAACATAGGCTTTTTTGAGGCCAGAAAATGACCTGCTGCTGTCATTTTCTGGACTAAGATGTTCAAAGAGCATCTGCCTAAAACTTAGTAACTCTGCAGCAAAGCAAAGGCTGATCACCTTAGAAGAATACCGGGAGACTTTCTGGAATTGAAGCAGCTTTGACTTTGTCTTCGGGGTACACTCTCAGCAGGCCAGTGGCACAGAGTTTTATTTGCATATGCTCACCCTGGCTGCCGCATGGAAAGTAGATTGAAAGGGGGATGGATCCTGGAGGCAGGAAACAGTTCAAAGGCTATTAGTTGCTCAGGAATGTGTTAATAGGGACTAGCTGAATGGGAGGAAAGACAGCCTACTGCATCTGGAATGGTGAAGGTGTTTCTCTCATTTTCATGCAAAAGGTCCAGAACATTCCAACAGGTGCTAAAGCATCAGACTGGGGTTCCAGCCTTCTTCCTTGCATCAGCATGCCAAGGAGTGGGCTGGAGATAATGGAGTAGAAGCACAAGCAGAAGGGACGGGCCTCTCTGCAAGGCCCTGCATTAAGCACTGAGGCTTTAGTCATCATTGTTGGATTCTAAACGGCTGCCAAACCGTCTGTTACTGTTCAGGGCTAAAGCTTCCGATACAAACCTGAAGTCTCCACAGAGCTGATCTCTCCGGCAGGGCCAGTAAACTCGGGGCGCAAATGCAGGAGGGGTGGACTGACCCCAAGCAGCCTCAGACTGGGTGACATTCTGGGAAACAACACAGACCCCTAAACATTTCTGTGAATGAGGGCCTTTACAACTTATGGAGCAAGATCACGTCTCACATCCTGGAGGTCTGTACAAGCCCTCCTCCCAGTCAACTTCAGAGCTACAGATCCGGGCCTCACCTGGATCATAGACAAGCACAAGCGGGCCTGGACTCTTCTGTCTATATGGAGCACTTATTACTAGGCACCTGCTGGACTCTTGGCATTCAGGAGGCTCCACCTGCCTTCTAGGAATGTCCAACCAATCAGTAAGGTCACTTCAATGCTGAAGATGCTTTTGTCCATCCCCGCTGAGTGCCTATAATCCCTGGCACCTCTTTCCCTAGGCATGACTCTTCCCTGGATCTTAGCATCACTGCTCCCTTCCTAGAGGCTTCCATTTCTGCAGCCAGGCCAGATGAGGCACTGCTGCCCATAGGCTGAGGTCTCTTTTTCTAGATACTTCAGTTGTCCCACGTATTACATCTTTTGTCAATATTTGATACAGACAGAAAAATGACAGAACAACTTGAAGCATAATAGTGAAACAAACACTGATCCACTGACCACCCAGAATAAGAACAAGGACATTCCCAACAGCATGGCAACCATCTGGGGGCTCCTTCCCTCACTCATCTCAGCCTCCCTTTTCATAACAGTGGCCCTGAAGGGAAATTTTATGTGTTTCAGGCCCTTGTCTTGCATTTTCCAAGTTTTGAAATATACGTTTTATATCCCTACAGAATCTGTTGTTTACTTTTACTTGCCTACTTTCTACAAATGGTATCATACCCAATATTATACACCATATGAACAGAATAAAGGACAAAAACCACATGAGCTTCTTAGTAAACACCAGAACCATTCGACAAAACCTCACATCCTTTCCTATTAAAAGCATACAGCAAACGAGGAGTATAAGGAAGCTTCCTCAACCTGAAAAAGGATTCTATGGAAAAAAAAAAACAAAAAACTTCACAGCTAATATCATACACAATAATAAAAAACTGAAAATGTTCCCCCTAAGATCAGGAACAAAATAAGGATGTTCACTCTTACCTCTTCTATTCAACATTGTACAGGAAGTTCTAGCCAGATCAATTAGAAGCAAAATGAAATAAAAGGCATTCAGATTACAAAAGAAGAAATAAACCTATTGCTATTCTTATATGCAAAAAATTCTAAAAACCACAAAAATATTATTTGAGCTAACAAATGTGTTCAGAAAAACTGCACCAGACACATGACGCCGACTCATATTCCGGGTCACATGGCCGAAACACGTGACCCTGACTCATATTCTGGGTCAGGGTGCAAACACGAGACCGGGACTCATATTCCTGGTCACGTGGCCCAGACACGTGACCCCGATTCATATTCTGGGTCACGTGGCCCTGACACGTGTCCCAGACTCATATTCCAGTTCACGTGGCCCAGACACGTGACCCCAAAGGTTGTCTAGTCTCATATCCCAGACTCATATTCAAGATCACGTGGCACAGACACGGGACCCTGACTCATATTCCTCGTCACGTGGCCCAGACACGTGACCCTGACTCATATTCAAGGTCACGTGGCCCAGACACGTGACCGCGACTCACATTGCGGGTCACGTACCCAGTCACGTGACCCCAAAAAGTTGTCTAGATTCGTATCCCAGACTCATATTCAAGGTCGCGTGGCCCAGACACGTGAACTTGACTCATTCTTGGTCACGTGGCCCAGACAAGTGACCGCGACTCATATTTCGGGTCACGTGGCCCAGACACGTGACCCCCAAAAGTTGTCTAGACTCGTAAGGATACAAGATCAACAAGCACACAAACATTAGTTGCATTTCTGTACAATAGCAATGACCAATCCAAAAGCAAAATTCAGAAAACAATAGCATCACACCCAAGGAAAACCTCAGAAGTAAATTTAACAAAGGAAGGATAAAACTTACTCTGAAAACTATAAAACAGGCATCCAGGTGAGGGTAGTGTAGGTAGAAATAAGTGCACAGGACTGAGATAACTTTTGACTTTTTTTTCACCGTCTTTGGGATGATAAAATATGTATAACATAATAAAGTTTGTCATTTTTAACCATTTTAACTACACAATTCAGTGGCCTTAATGATATTTACAATATTGTAAAGCAATTATCACTATTTCTAAAACTTTTTCATCACCCCAAACAGAAACTCTGTGACCATTAAACAATATTCTGCCATTGTTCCCTCATTCCAGTCTCTGGTAAACACTAATCTAATTTCTATCTCTATGAATTTGTTTAGTGTAGGTACCTCACAGAAGTGAAATCATATAAGTGCCCATTTTAGTCTGACTTATTCACTTAGTATAATGTTTCCAATATTTATTGTAGCATATGCGAGAAATTTCATTTATGACTGAATAATACGCTGTTGTATGTATATACCACATTTTACTTATCCATTCATCTATGAATGGATGCTTGAGTTGTCTCCATGTTATGGCTACTGTGAATAATCCTGTCATGAACATCGGACAAATACAAGTACCTGGGTTATTTCTTTTAGATATATACATAGGAATGGAATTTTTGGGTCATGTGGTAATTCTATCTTTAGCTTTTGAAGAACTTCCAAAATGTTTTATACAGAAGCTAACTACACCAAATTACATTCTCACCAGCAGAGCACAAGTATTCCAGTTTCTCCACATTCTCACCAACATTTGTTATTCTCCTTTTTTTTAAAAAAAATATAGACATCCTAGTAGATGTGAAGTAGTATCTCACTGAGGCTCTGATTTGCATTTCCTTAATGACAAAGATTCTGAGCATCTTTTCGTGTACTTATTATCCTTTGTATATATACTTTGAAGAAATGTCTATTCAAGTCTTTTGTTCATTTTTCGGTGAGGTTTTTTTTGTCGTTGAATTATAAGCATACTTTATATATAATAAATATAAAACCCTTATCAGATATATGATTTACAAATATTTTCTTTCATTCTGTGCATTGTCTTTTCATTTTCATAATAATATACATTGATGCACAAAAGTTTATTTTAATTTTGATGAAGTGCAATTTGCCTATTTTTGTTGTTGTTGTTGCTTGTGCTTTTGTGTCACATCTAAGTATCCATCGCCACATCTGAGATCGTGAAGATTTACCTCCATGTCTTCTTCTAACAGTTTTATGATTTAGCTCTTATATTTAAGTCACTGATCCATTTTGAGTTAATTTTTGTGCAAAGTGTGATATAGGAGTCCAACTTTATTCTTTGGCCAATGGAAATCCAGTTGCCTCTGTACCACCTGTTGAAGATGCTATTGTTTTGCCTATTAAATGAACTTGGCACCCTTGACAAAATCAACCGGCCATTGATGTGAGGCTTAATTCTGGACCTCAGTTCTATTTGGTCTTTATCTCTACCCTTATGGTGGTTAGAGTTAGGGTTAGGCACTATCTCATTTACTGCTGCTTTGCAGTAAGCTTTGAAACTGGGGAAGTGTAAGTCCTTCAACTTTCTTTTCTTTTTTCAATATTATTTTGACTATTTGCGGGCACCTTGTAATTTCAAATTTGAAGTCGAGAATCCAGCTTTTCTATTTCTTGGGGGGAAAAAAAGCTGTTGCAATTTTGATAAATATTGTTTTGGATCTGTAAGTCACACCTCAACAAAATTAAGTCCTCTTACCCATTGACACAGGATGTCTTTCTATTTTATTTTATATTTTCTTTAATTTCTTTTGGCAATGTTTTCAGCATACAAGTATTTCACCTCCTTGGTTAAATTATTGTAGATGCTATTTGTAATGAGATTACTTACTTAGTTTCCTTTTTGAATTGTTCATCATTGGTGTATAGAACACAACTGGTTTCTGTGTGTTGAGTTTGTGCCCTACAACTTTGCTGAATTTTGTTATTAGCTCTGGTAGCGTAATTATAGATTCTTGATAATTTTCATGTCAACTGTGAACAGAAATATTATTAGCTCTTCCTTTCCAATTTGGATGCCTTTTATTTATTTTCCTTGACTCATTTCCCTGGCTACCAGTTGAAATAAATTCTAAAGAAGTAGTATTTGATAATCAAGTAGTGATGTCATGTTGACATCTGGAGTTTAGAGGAGAGATCCATTCTGGAGATCTGATTTTGGGAGCCATAAGCATATGGACCATATTATCAAGGGGTAGAGTAGAGAGAGAGAAGGAAAAGGAAGAGAAGGAGAGGCAAAGGGAGGGGAAAGGAGAGAAGAAGTGCCTTTTGTCTGATTGCTACAGCTTTGTCAACATTCAAAACCTGCCAGGTCCCTTAATATCACCCTTTTTTCCTTCTCTTACTAGCTTGTGGCCTTAGGTGAGTTCACTTCACTGCTCTGACTCTGTTAGCTCATCTTTAAAATGGGAATTTAGTCATTTTTCTACCTTAGTTCCAAGGAACATGTTCAGCTTTCAGACAAAGACACAGGTTTACCAGCCCCTTGGGATAGGAACAGAATGTCACCCCAGGGGGTTCCTGGTATTGTTACAATCTTGGGAGAGCATGGCTCAGCAAGATTACAAATGGAGCAAATGGGTCATGAGGTTCTAATTTACTGACCTATCCTTAAAAGGCTGTGCCATTCTCCCACACACCCTAAAACCCATAATTTGAAAGACACAGACTACATCAGTCCAAATACATAGAGTAGGCACTTGAGCATCGCAAAGGGCAGCATGTTCCAGCATAAGTGGCACACGGCATCATTCGCAGTCAGCCTCCACAAAAAGCCACAGCTGTGAAGCCAGTGTGACTGCCTGAGAATGGAGCTACCATGCTGCTCTTTTCCCCCCTAAGCCATCAGGAAGTGGACCCTGGAGCCAGAAGTGGCAGGAGGTGGAATGCACTTAAGACCAGTCTGGAAGAGTATTGGGTCCAGTGAGCCACAGAGATACTAAAAGGTCACTTTGATCATTACAATAGCTGAATTCCATTCCTCTTCCAGAAAATGGCCAGGAATTTCTCTCTGTAGAGAAGTTAGTTCAAGACAGCTTGGATTTCTCTAAATGAGCTTATACCTAGGGTCTGTCCCACATGGCTTCAACCTCTCAGGACACTCATATTAAGACAAAGTAATTAAACCACAAGCTTCAAGTGGCAAGCATGCTCATTGCCATCTGCTCTAGATCCCCAAAGGATCTATATTGTTTATCAAGATGATATTAATGATGATAATGGAACAATAGTACTTTTGCCAGTAGCTCCTACTTTAAGAAGTCTACATTCTTTCCGGCATTTTGTGAATTATATCTCGAATTTTCAATATAACCCTATGAAGGAGGTACTATTGTTATCTCCATTCTATACATAAGGGCAGAACGGATCAGAGAAGTGATTTTTCTACGGTACATAGCTAGTCACTGGCATAATTTGGCCCTGCATCACCTGATTCCAAAGTCTAGGTTCCTTCCACTATTCCTCACTGCCTCCCCTCCCCCTTCTTCTGATCTTCTGGATCTTCCATCTCTCCAGGCCAAGTCCCTTCCTCCTAGCCCGTTGGTGCTACGAGAACAGAAGGAAAGGAATTAGCAATGAACGTCACCTCATTGCTGGGCATCCTGCAGTCTAAGGCCCCAGCCCAAGTACCATGATGAGCTTCCAGATAGTGAATGATGGCCTTGAGGACATTCTTGCAGAACTTTGCAGCATCCCTTGATCTGGGCACTGGTGGCACCTGAAACTCTGTGCCCTCTCTGGAATTCTGAAGATTTTTAAACTGAATTAAAACACTGTTTTTCAAAGGGTAGTCTCATTAGAAGGTCAGTCAGTCAATCCTCAATTCTGATGAAGGAAAGAACCTGAAATTGAAAAAGCCACCCCATTTCTCCCTATAACAGATTTGTCTTTGAATCGTTAATCGGAGAAGGCAAGATGTTAGCAGGCTGGTAGCAGTAAGCTCCAGCATCTGGGCCGTAAAGTAGATCCTGACCCGGATTAAAGATGCTGAGGAGCCCTGGTGGGCAGGAAGGATTCCATCTCCAACCCACAGGGCCAGGAGGAGGCCTTTGAGATTCTGCAATCCCCACGCCTCGGAGTGCCAAAACCTCGTCCGTTCTTTGCAGGGCAACATGATCCGGGGTCAATAGACTTGAAGGCAGAGGCTGGATCTCCCCTCCTATATTAATATCACCGGTACACGTGTCCAACCCACTTGAAAGACTGAGACAGCCTTGCCACTCACTGATTACTCATTGCAGCATCAGAATACTCAGCACCAGGCCTGGCACAAAGTGAGAGCCTCATAAATCCTCATCGGCTTGAATGCTTTGAATTGAGTTTGGGGGCTGGCACACATTCTCAGCTCCTCACAGGCCCACTGAGTTTTGGCTCAGAGGCAAAGGAAGCATTTACTCTTCCTGAGTTGGCTACCAGTTGCTGCCATTTCACTGACTGCAGTCCCCGGTGTGTAGACAATGGGGCCACCTGTGGCCTAAGTTCTCCAGACTGTTTTCTTGCTTGGGGGGGGGGGGCTCAGACCCCACAGGCCCAGCACTGTTCCCCCAATCCAGGCAGGAGGGCCCCCTTACAAGGATTTGGGATGGGTCCCCGGAAAAAGGCATCTACAATTTGGGAAAATGGTCTCCAGGGAGCCAGGGATTGGGCAAGTGAGGGGAAGGGAAATGATGAGGAGATACAGACTACATGGAAGACAGGCAAGAGAAGAAGAAAGGAAGATGCTTTGAGATCTGAGGGCTATGCAAATAAAGTTCAAGGCAAAGTGCCCAGGCCCAAGATTTTTCAACTGATTTAGCTGCTGCTGCTGCTGCTAAGTCGCTTCAGTCGTGTCCGACTCTGAGCAACCCCATAGATGGCAGCCCACCAGGCTCCCCTGCCCCTGGGATTCTCCAGGCGAGAATACTGGAGTGGGTTGCCATTGCCTTCTCCATTGATTTAGCTACAGAATTCTTACTCTGTGAATGGAGTGCTCAAAATGTAGAAGAGATACAAGGAGAATGGGACAGCCAACTCCTTGAGCTCCTTCTTCCTTCTCTTCCTCCCCTACACAACACCCCCACCCCTGGAGGCCTCTAGGACTCCAGTTTAAGACTTCCTGACCCAGGTCAAGGTGAGAAAACTGAGGTTCAGAGAGGTGTGAAAATTTTCTCCCAGTCATCCCCAGAAGACAGAGACAAGGCGCATGAGTGTGCAGCAGATTCACAGGTATAATGTGCTGAATCCTGGGAGGTCCTGTCAGGGGCCTTGCTGCTCACAAGTGGTATTGGACCCATCATGATGAAAAAAAAAAAAATATATATATATATATATATATATATTTGATTTACAATGTGGTGGTAGTTTCAGGCGTACAGCACAGTGATTCAGCCGCCAGTCTCCTATGTCCACAGAATTCTCTAGGCAAGAGTACTGGAGTGGGTTGCCATTCCCTTCTCCAGGGGATCTTCCCAATCCAGGGATCGAACCCACATCTCCTGCATTGCAGGCAGATTCTTTACAGCCTGAGCCACCAGGGAAACCATATATATATATATGAACATAGCAACCACGGGAGAGTTTCCAAGTACAATAAATGCATCAGCCGTGCACCTCACTCCTCAACTCCTTCCCTTTCCTGTCACTGTAGGGCCCTCTCTCCCCTCTCTCAGGACAGCCTTGCAGCCCTGGCAACCAGCTGCTCCAGGCCTCCTATGAGTATCCCTATTCCTCTTTCTTGCTTCTCTTCCTGCATGGAGCTAGGTGCTTTTGCCTCACAGAAGGCGACTGACCTGCTAATAGAAAGATCAGACATGTGGGGTGAGAAGCAGAAAGGACTTCTACATGTTGGGGAAGAGTCTCCACGTGCATCTTGGATTTCCCTATCCATGATGCGCACTGTAGCAGCAGATAGAGCTGTTAAAACCAATTAGCATAAAATGCATCTTCCTTAGGTGCTCAATTTAACAATGTCTAACAAATGCCTATGTGCCCATAACCACCACAAAAGTCAAAATATAGAACATTCCCATCATGCCAGAAAATATAGAACACTTCCATCATGCCAGAAAATTCCCTCCTGCCCCTTTGGAATAAATCTGACCAACTACAACCCTTGGCAACTATTTATCACCTTTCTGTAACTGTAAAGCAGTAGTTATTTCCAAGAATTTTACACAAATAGAATCAGAGAGTAAGTGGTCTTTTTTAGATTTTTCTTTGACCTAGCACAATGTGGATTGATCCACTTGCTGATATTATCAGTAGTTGATTTCTTTATATTGCTGAGCAGCACCCTATATTATAGATGTGCCAAATTTGTCCATGTACCAGTTGATGGGCAGCTAATCATCTCCAATTTTTGCTATTATACATAATGTTTCTAATTAACATTCACGATAAGTTTTTTGTGTACACTTATGGCTTTATTTTTCCTTGGGTAAGTACTTAGAAATGGAATTGCTGGCTCATATAATATCCATACAAGTATACTAATCTGTAACAAATCTGTTGACCTGTTGCTGGACATGTGAGCTGTTTCCAGCTTTCAGCTCTTGTGAATGAAGCTGCTATGAACGTTTATGTGGACATATGTTTTGATTTCTCTTTGGGAACCATCCACAAGGAAAACTGCTGATTCACATGATAAATGTATGCTAAACATTATAAGAAAGTGGTGAATTCTTTTCCAAAGAGTGTATGCCATTTGCATTTCCACTTGCAGTGCATGGAAGTTCTAGTTGGTCCACATTCTCAACAGCATATGGCGTGCTTGTCCTGGTATCTTCAGTTTTGTTTTTTTTTTTTTTTAAGACATTCTTTTGGTAGTGTGCTACTGTCTTGTAATTTTAATTTGCATTTTCCTAATGATTGAGCATCTTTTCAAGAACTTGCTTCCCTGGTGGCTCAGTAGTAGAGAACTCACCTGCCAGTGCAGGAGACGCAGGTTTGATTCCTGGGTCAGGATGATTCCCTGAAGAAGGAACTGGCAACCCACTCCAGTGTTCTTGCCTGGAGAATCCCATGGACAGAGGAGCCTGGCGGGCTACAGTCCAACAGGTTGCAGAGTCAGACATGACTGAGCAACTAAACAACAATAACAACATAGATTATTCACATATCTTCTTTTGTGACGTGAGCTGTTCAACTCTTTTACCCATTTATAATTGGATTGTTTCTCTCATTATTACTGAATTTTAAGAGTTATTTATAGTCTGGATACAAGTTCTGCATCAGATATATGGGCTATGAACATCTACTCCCACTCTGGAGCTTGTCTTTTCACTTTCTAAACAATGTCTTTTGAAGAGTACATGGTCTTAATTTTGATGAATTCCAAATTATCAAACTTTTATGGCTTGTGGATTCTGTGTCCTAATTAAGAAAATTGTGCATAACCCAGGGTCAAAAAGATTTTCTCCTAAGTTTCATAATTTCAGGTTTTATATTAAAGTCTATGATCCATGTTATGTTAATATTCATGACTGGCATCAGGTAAGGGTCAAGGTTAATCTTTTTCTATATCAGATATCCATTTGTTCTGGCAGCATTTATTGAAAAAAACTATCTTCTCCCAACTGAGTTACCTTGGCATCTTTGTCAAAAATCATTAAAAAGAATGAAATAATGCCATTTGCAGCAGCATGGATGGACTATCATACTAACTGAAGTCAGACAGTGAAAGGCCAATATCATATAATATCGCTTATATACAGAATCTTTTAAAAATGATACAAATGAACATGTTTACAAAACAGAAACAGACGCACGGACTTAGAGAATGAACTTATGGTTATGGGGGCGGGGGTGGGGAGGGATACATTAGGAGTTCAGGATGGACATGTACACACTGCTATATTTAAAATGGATAACCGACAAGGACCTACTTGTACAGCACAGGGAGCTCTGCTCAGTATTCTGTAATAGTCTAAATGGGAAAAGATTTTGAAAAAGGGTAGATACATGTATATGTATAACTGAATCACTTTGCTGTATGCCTGAAACTAATACAACACTGTTGATCAACTCTACTCAATATAAAATAAAAATTTAAATAAATTAATTAATGAAAAAATCAATATATCTGTTTTGGAGTTATCTTTATAATATTGTGATTCATAATAAAAATTTTATAATTTGGTCTTCTTTCCTATTCCTGGCACAAAAACTCCTAAAGCCCTTGCAACTTCCTAAGTGATAAAAGAAATAAAGGTGTCTTTTGTTATTCATAACAAACCCCTTTCAACACTTTTGAGTTTCCTTTGCTGATCAGAAGCTTTTTAGTTTCAAATAGTCCCATCTGTATATTTTTGCTTTTGTTTCCCTTGCCTGAGGAGACATACGCAGAATGATACTGCTAAGACCGATGTCAAAGTGTGTACTGCCTATTTTTCTTGGACAAGTTTTATGGTTTAAGTCTTTACATTGATTCTTTAATCAACTTTGAGTTGGTTTTGTGTATAACATGAGATGGTAGACTAGTTTCATTAATTTTCATGTGACTGTTCAGTTTTCTGAACACCATTTATTAAATAGACTCTTCTTTCTCCATTGTATTCTTTGTCCTAGGTTAATTGTCCATACATGTGTGAGTTTATTACTGGATTCTCAACTCTGTTCCATGATCATGCCAATGCCATGCTGTTTTGATCACAATAGGCTGGTAATATGATTTGAAATCAGGGCGCGTGATACCTCCAGCTTTTTTCATGAGATTGCTTTGACTATTAAGAGGTTTTTGTAGTTTCATACAAATTTTAGAAATTTATGTTCTACTTCCATGAAAAATGCCCCTGGGATTTTGATAGCAATTGCATTGAATCTGTAGATTAGTTGAGGTAATACAGATGTTTTAACAGTGTTTGTTCTTCATTAGAATATCTTTCCATTTCTTTGTGTCTTCTTTAATTTCTTTCAACAATATCTTACAGTTTTTAGTGTACAGGTCTTTTGTCTCCTAGTTTAAATTTATTTTGAAGGATTTTAATTTTTGTTATCATAGTAAATGGAATTATTTTCTTAATTTCTCTTTCTGTTATTTCATTGTTTAAAGTGAAAGTGTCAGTCACTCAGTCCTGTCTGACTCTTTGTGATCCCATGGACTGTAGCCCACCAGGCTCCTCTGTTCATGGGATTCTCCAGGCAAGAATACTGGAGTGGGTAGTCATTTCCTTCTCCAGGGGACCTTTCTGACCCAGGGATTGAACCTGGGTCTCCCACATTCCAGGCAGAATCATTTCATTGTTAGTGTACAGAAATGTAATGGATATTTGTATATTGATTTTGAAACATGCAACCTTACAGTATTCTTTTATTGTTTCCAATAGTTTTCTTGGGGGCATCTTTATGGTTTTCCTATATAAAAATTATGTCATCCACATTAATGCCAGTTTTACTTCTTTTCCAACTCGGATGACTTTTATTTCTTTTTCTTGCCTAGATGCTGTGAGTAGATGCATGTTCTTTATTGATTCTAATTAATAGAGTGAGGAAGTTCCCTTCTATTCAAGTTACCTAAAAGGCTATTTTTTTAAATTAATCATGACTGGGTTTTAAACTGTATAAAATTAATTTTCTGCATCCATTTAAATGATTATATATTTTTCTTTTTTACTTGAGTAATAGGTGAATTATATTGATTGATATTCAAATATTAAGCCAACTTTGTATTCCAGGAAGAACCCCACTGGGTCGTGATATATCTTTTTCAATATATTGCTATATTTGATTTAATATTTTATAAAGGATTTTTGAATCTACATTCATGAGAGATATTGGTCTATAGCTTTGCTTTCTTATAATGTTTTCACTTATGGAATCAGGTTAATACTGAGTTCATAAAAAGTGTTGGAAAGTGTTTTCTCCTCCACTATTTTCTGGGAATTGAAGTAGTATTTGCATTTCTTCCTTGAATATTTGATAGAATTCATTAAGGAAACATCTGGGCTAGGCTTTTCATAGTGGGAAGGTTTTTAACTATGAATTCAATTAGCATAAGCTATGCATATTTTCTATTGCCTTTTGTTATGTTTTTGTAATGTGTATCTGTCAAAGATATTGTCTAAGTTGTTGAATTTATTGGCATAAAGTTGTTCATAGCATTCTCCTGTTATCCTTTTATCCTTTTAATATTTGGAGGATCTGTAGTAGTCAGATTTTTTCATTTGGATATTGCTAGTTGAGTTCTTACCTAATTTTTCTAGATCAGTATAACTAAAGGTTCATCGATTTTATTAATTTTTTAAATTCACCTTTTAGTTTAATTGATTTTTTTCTGTTTTGTATTTTCTGATTAACTGATTTTAACTATTATCTTCACTATTTCCACACAGAAAATCTGGGTTTAATATACTTTCTTCTCTCCTTCTTCCTCGTCATCATTCCTCTTCTTTTCTTCAAATAAAAGGTAAAACATAGATTTTTAGACCATTCCTTTTTGCTAAATATAAGTATCTGAAGCTATGGATTTCCCTGACAGCACTTCTTTAGTATGCCCCACATTTTTTGATATGCTGTATTTTTGTTATCATTTAGTCCGAAGTATTTAACAACTCCTTATGTAATTTCTTTATTGTTGCATGAACTATTTGGAAGTGGTTGTTAATTTCCAAATAGTTAAGGATTTTTAAGATTTTAGTTCTTGATTTTTTAATTTAATTCCATTATGGTCAGAGAACACTCTCTAAAATTTATTTAGATATGATTTATATATGTCACAGGGTATGGTCTTGCTTAGCAAACATACAATGTATACTTGAAAAAAGTGTATATTATACAGTTGCTGCTGGCTGCATCCTAGATGCACACACACATTAAGGATTATCTTGTCTTCTTGATTAACTGACAATGTTATTGTGAATATCCTTCCTTTCCATAGAAATTCTTCTTATATTTAAACCTATTTTTTCTAATAGCAATATAGCCACACCAACTTAATGTTTAGCAGTTGCCGTATAAAAGTAGCAAGCACGAGCATATTTCCTTTTTCCTGATCTTAGATTGAAAGCATTCAACATTTCATCATAAATATGATGCTAGTTGTAGGTTTTTCACTTATGTCTTTTATCAGATTTAAGATTATCCTATGAAATACATGTTTGCTGACAGTTTTTATCAAAAATCAGTGCTGGATTTTGTCAAATACTTTTTTCCATGTGTATTGAAATGATAATATGGTTTTAATCATATTGTGTTAAAATTGTGAATTATATCAATTGTTTTTCATGTATTAAACCAATCATGCCTCCCAAGGATAAACTATTCTTGATTGTGATGTATTATCACTTTTACATATATTTAGACTAAATGATAATAGTTGGTGTGTATTTTTAAATCTATGTTCATGAAAAATATTTATTCTGTAACTTTGGTAATGGCTTAGCTCATATTTTATTGTCAGGGTTATGTGAGCCTTATTTAACAAACCTGGAATTGTTCCTTTTTAGTCTATTTTCTGATGGGGGTTGTGAAAAACAGGTGCCGCTTTTCCCTTAAATGGTTGATAGTATTCACCAATGAAACCATGTGGACTTGGAGCTTTCTTTGAATGAATGTTTGGTAATTAATTTTATTTGTTTAATAGACATCAGTTCAATCGCTCAGTCGTGTCTGATTCTTTGCAACCTCATGGACTGCAGCACTCTGTGGTTCCATGTCCAGTTCTAACTGTTGCTTCTTGACCTGAATACAGATTTCACAGGAGGCAGGTAAGGTGGTCTGGGATTCCCATCTCTTTAAGAATTTTCCACAGTGTGTTGTGGTCCACACAGTCAAAGGCTTTGGCATAGTCAATAAAGCAGAAGGAGATGTTTTTCTGGAACTCTCTTGCTTTTTCTATGATCCAGTGGATGTTGGCAATTTGATCTCTGGTTCCTCTGCCATTTCTAAATCCAGCTTGTACATCTGGAAGTTCATGGTTCACATACTGTTGAAGCCTGGCTTGGAGAATTTTGAGCATTACTTTACTAGCATGTGAGATGAGTGCAATTGTGTGATAGTTTGAGCATTCTTTGGCATTGCCTTTCATAAGGATTGGAATGAAAACTGACCTTTTCCAGTCCTGTGGCCACTGCTGAGTTTTCCAAATCTGCTGGCATATAGAGTGCAACAGTTTAACAGCATCATCTTTTAGGATTTGAAATAGCTCAACTGGAATTCCATCACCTCCACTAGCTTTGTTCATAGTGATACTTTCTAAGGCCCACTTGAGTTCACATTCTAGGATGTCTGGCTCTAGGTGAGTGATCACAGCATCGTGATTATCTGGGTCATGAAGATCTTTTTTGTACAGTTCTTCTGTGTATTCTTGCCACCTCTTCTTAATATCTTCTGCTTCTGTTAGGTCCATACCATTTCTGTCCTTTATCGAGCCCATCTTTGCATAAAATGTTCCCTTGGTAGCTCTAATTTTCTTGAAGAGATCTCTAGTCTTCCCCATTCTGTGTTGTTTTCCTCTATTTCTTTGCACTGATCTCTGAGGAAGGCTTTCTTATCTCTCCTTAGTATTCTTTGGAACTCTGCATTCAAATGGGTATATCTTTCCTTTTCTCCTTTGCCTTTCGCTTCTCTTCTTTTCTCAGCTATTTGTAAGGCCTCCTCAGACAGCCATTTTGCCTTTTTGCCTTTCTTTGTCTTGGGGATGGTCTTGATCACTGCCTCTTGTACAATGTCACAAACCTCCATCCATAGTTCTTCAGGCACTCTGTTAGATCTCATCCCTTGAATCTGTTTGTCACTTCCACTGCATAATCATAAAGGATTTGATTTAGGTCATACCTGATTGGTTTAGTGGTTTTCCCTGCTTTCTTTCATTTAAGTCTGAATTTGGCAATAAGGAGTTCACAATCTGAGCCACAGTTAGCTCTCAGTCTTGTTTTTGCTGACTGTATAGACCTTCTCCATCTTCAACTGCAAAGAACATAATCTGATTCCAGTATCAACCATCTGGTGATATCCATGTGTAGAGTTGTCTCTTGTGTTGTTGCAAGAGAGTGTTTGCTATGACCAGTGAGTTCTCTTTGCAAAACTCTGTTAGCCTTTGCCCTGCTTCATTCTGTACTCCAAGGCCAAATTTGCCTGATACTCCAGGTATCTCTTAACTTCTTACTTTTGCATTCTAGTCCTCTGTGATGAAAAGGGCATTGTTTTTTGGTGTTAGCTCTAGAAGGTCTTGTAGGTCATCACAGAACCATTCAACATCAGCTTCTTCGGCATTAGTGGTTGCAGCATAGACTTGGATTACTGTGACACTGAGTGGTTTGCCTTGGAAACGAATAGAGCTTATTCTGTCATTTTTGAGATTTCACCCAAGTACTGCATTTTGGACTCTTTTGTTGACTATGAGGGCTACTCCATTTCTTCTAAGGGATTCTTGCCCATAGTAGTTTGCCCATGCGGGTTTGGTGGGAAGGGCAGATGTGGGGACTGGGAATCCTGGCCATCCCTGGCCCAGGCCCATGGGTGTGTCCAGAACAGAAATAGCCAGATTCCTCTGGCTTCCTCCCCCACCACCACACACAGGCTGCCAGCCTTGTCATTAGCACCGGTGGCCCCCTTTCCCTGCCTGTGAGCACCTCACCGGGGTTAGGGTGATGCAAAAGAATCTGGCATCCTCCTGGAATAGGGACCACGTTATGTTCCACACCCAGCCCGGCTGGTGCACAAGGCAGCCTTGGAATCCAGGCGTCCAGCCATAGCTCCCAGATGTCTGCTTTCCCTTCTTCAGAATGGGTACATGGGCACGAGTTAGAAGGTCCTCAGAGAGGCATGCCTGGATCTAGTCTGGAGAAGTGTCCACTCCTGTCTTGCTGCGAAGTTTTTATCCCTGGAAGTGCCTTTGGCAGAGGCTGGGGCAGAAGCCATAAAACTTAGAGCAGCTTGTTAGATCCTAGTTCCCTGACTAGTTCAATCCCAGGGATTGAATCCCAGCCCCCTGCAGTGGAAGCCTGGACTCCTAATCACTAGACCACCAGGGAAGTCCTTGATTCATGTTTTAAAAAGAATGCCATTGAAGCATGTAAATTATCATATGTGAAACGAATCACCAGTCCAGGATCGATGCATGATACAGGGTGCTCGGGACTGGTGCACCAGCATGACCTAGAGGGATGGGATGGGGAGGGAGTTGGGAGGGGGGTTCTGGAAGGGGAACACATATACACCCATGGTGGATTCATGTCAATGTATGGCAAAACCAATACAATATTGTAAAGTTAAAAAATAGATAAATAAACTAATTTAAAAAAATAAAAATAAATAAAAGAATCACTCTGGCTGCTGGATGGGGAGTATCATGGAGGGACAATGCTGAAGCAAGGAGGCCAGGGAAGGGGCTCTTGCAATAATTCAGGCATGTGGGATCTTAGCTCCCTGACCAGGTATCGAACCTGCACACCCAGCATTGGAAGGCAAAGTCTTAATCACTGGACTGTCAGGGAAGTCCCTGCACTGTAGTTTTAATTTACACTTCCTTGATCACTAATGATGGCTGATTCCTATCCTGTCCTTTGTGGATAAGCCCTCTTGCAGGAGGTCGCCATTAGCCCCACCATAGAGCTGCTGAGCAGACAATCCACAAACTGCAGAACAGTTATACCAAAGAAATTCTCCCACCATTAAGAAAGTTGTAGGACCCACAACAGACTTCCCAACCTGGGGATCTGGCAAAGGGACTGAGAACCCCCAGAGAATTTGACTTTGGAGGCCAGTGAGATTTGATTACAGATCTTCTACAGGACTGGGGAAACAGACACTTGGAGGGCATAAACAAAACCTTGTGCACACGAGGAGCCAGGAGAAAGGAGTAGTGACCCCATAAGAGACTGAGCCAAGCTTGCCTGTGAGTGTCCAGGAGTCTCCAGTGGAGGCATGGGTCGACAGTGGCCTACTGTGAGGTCAGGAGCACTGAATACAACAGTGCACGAACAAGTCCTTTTGAAGAAGGTCGCCATTACAATCATCCCTACCATAATTTGGCCTCAGGCCAAACAACAGGGAGAGAACATAGCCCCATCCATCAACAGAAAATTGGATTAAAGATTTACTGAGAATGGCCCTGCCCATTAGAATAAGAACCAGTTTCTCCCACACTAATGCTCAAAATTCTCCAAGCCAGGCTTCAACAGTACGTGAACCGTGAACTTCCAGATGTTCAAGCTGGTTTTAGAAAACACAGAGGAACCAGAGATCAAATTGCCAACATTCGTTGGATCATCGAAAAAGCAAGAGAATACCAGAAAAACATCTCCTTCTGCTTTATTGACTATGCCAAAGCCTTTGACTGTGTGGAACATAACACACTGTGGAAAACTCTTCAAAAGATGGGAATACCAGACCACCTGACCTGCCTCCTGAGAAATCTGTATTCAGGTCAAGAAGCAACAGTTAGAACTGAACATGGAACAACAAACTGGTTCCAAATCGGGAAAGGAGTATGTCAAGGCTGTATATTGTCATCCTGCTTGTTTAACTTATATGCAGAGTATACATCATGAGAAATGCTGGGCTGGATGAAGCACATACTGGAATCAAGATTGCAGGGAGAAATATCAATAATCTCAGATATGCAGATGACACGACCTTTATGGCAGAAAGTGAAAAACTAAAGAGCCTCTTTATGAAAGTGAAAGAAGAGAGTGAAAAAGTTGGCTTAAAACTCAACATTCAGAAAACCAAGATCATGGCATCCAGTCCCATCAGTTCATGGCAAATAGATGGGGAAACAATGGAAACAGTGACAGACTTTATTTTCTTGGGCTCCAAAATCACTGAAGATGGTGATTGCAGCCATGAAATTAAAAGACGCTTGTTCCTTAGAAGAAAAGCTATGACCAACCTAGACAGCATATTAAAAAGCAGAGACATTGCCAACAAAGGTCCATCTAGTAAAGGTATGGTTTTTCCAGTAGTCGTGTATGGATGTGAGAGTTGGACTACAAAGAAAGTTGAGCACCAAAGAATTGATGCTTTTGAACTGTGGTGTTGGAGAAGACTCTTGAGAGTCCCTTGGACTGCAAGGAGATTCAACCAGTCCATCCTAAAGGAAATCGGTCCTGAATTTTCATTCAGGACTGATGTTGAAGCTGAAACTCCAATCCTTTGGCCACCTGATGAAAAGAACTGACTCATTGGAAAAGACCCTGATGCTGGGAAAGATTGAAGACAGGAGGAGAAGGGGACGACAGAGGATGAGATGGTTGGATGGCAACCGACTCAATGGACATGAGTTTGAATAAGCTCCGGGAGTTGGTGATGGACAGGGAAGCCTGGCTTGCTAAAGTCCATGGGATTGCAAAGAGTTGGACACGATTGAGCGGCTGAACTGAACTGAACTCACCCACTGTCAGTCTCTCCCATTAGGAAGCTTCCATAAGCCTCTTATCCATCAGAGGCAGACAGAATGAAAACCACAATCACAGAAATCTAGACCACAGCCTTGTCTAACTCAGTGAAACTATGAGCCATGCTGTATAGGGCCACCCATGACAGATGGGTCATAGTGGAGATTTCTGACAAAACATGGTCCACTGGAGAAGGGAATGGCAAACCACTTCAGTATTCTTGCCTTGAGAACCCCATGAACAGTATGAAAAGGCAAAAAGATAGGACACTGAAAGATGAACTCTCCAGGTCAGTAGGTGCACAATATGCTACTGGAGATCAGTGGAGAACTAACTCCAGAAAGAATGAAGAGATGGAGCCAAAGTAAAATCAACACCCAGTTGTGGATGTGACTGGTGATAAAGTAAAGTCCGATGCTGTAAAGAACAATGTTGCATAGGAACCTGGAATGTTAGGTACATGAATCAAGGCAAATTGGAAGTGGTCAAACAGGAGATGGCAAGAGTGAACATTGACATTTTAGGAATCAGTGAACTAAAATGGACCATAATGGGCAAATTTAATTCAGATGACCATTTTATCTACTACTGTGGGCAAGAATCCCTTAACAGACAATGGGTTATGCAGATTTTAAACATTTTGTCTTGTGTCAGTTGTGGTAAGTTGTATTGCTCAGATACTTTGTCTAACATATAAGTTTTCAAATTGTTGGCATAAATTTGTTCATGTGCATGTGCATGCATACTCAGTCGTGTCTGACTCTTTGAGAACCCATGGACAGTAGCCAGCCAGGCTCCTCTGTCCATGGGATTTTCCAGGCAAGAATACTGAAGTGGAATTTGTTCATAGCATTCTCCTATTATCCTTTGAATGTCTGTTAGACCTGTAGTGATAAGCCCACTTTCACTCCTGCTTGTAACAGTCTGTTTCCCTTTTTTTCTTAATTAGTCACAATAGAGATTAATCAATTTCACTGATATTTTAAAAGAACTAAATTTTGACTTGATTAATATTACCAATTTTTTTGTCTTTCCTTCTACTTACTTTGGATTTCCTTTGTTCTTTTTACAGCTTCCTTAAAAGCTTCATTAATCAAATTTTGATTTCAGAATGGTTACAAGTTGTTTACATCATCTATATAATATCTGATTTTTTTAGTGTAGTTATTCTATCAATTGTATAGAAAAGAATATTAAAATCTTCAACAGTGATTGTGAATATGTCTACTTCTTCTTTTAATATTTTTTTGATAATTTCTTTGGGCATTTTGAAACTCCTGCTCTTCCCACCCTGTGTTCTTTTGATTTATCTGAATATTTTTATGCTTTCATTTAAATTTATCTATTGGATTCTTTATTTATGCCTTTTGTGTTACTTTACTTTTTTTAATTAATAAACTTTATTTTCAGAGCAGTTTTTTTTTTTTTATAAATTTATTTATTTTAGTTGGGGGTTAATTACTTTACAATATTGTAATAGTTTTTGCCATACATTGACATGAATCAGCCATGGGTTTACATGTGTTCTCCTTCCTGGACCCCCCACCCACCTCCCTCCCCATCCCATCCTTCTGGATCATCCCATTGCCCCGGCCCTGAGCCCTTGTCACATGCATCGAACATGGAATGGTGTTCTGTTTCACATATGATAATATACATGTTTCAATGCTATTCTCCCAGAACGTCCCACCCTCACCTTCTCCCTCAGAGTCCATAAAATTGTTCCATGCTCAGAGCAGTTTTATAGCTCTGAATTTTTCATTTAGGTCTATGATTCACTTTGAGTTAATTTTTTTTAAGGGTATGGAAAAAAAAAATTTTCTGCATATAGCTGCCCAGGTATTCTAAAAACATTTGTTGAAAGACTGTCTCTACTCCATCACATCGCCTTTGCTTTCTGTCAAAGATTGGTTGACTATATTTTTGCAAGTCTATTTCTGATGTCTCTCTTCTGTTCCATCGATCTGTCTATTCTTTCACCAGTACCACACTGTCTTGATTACTGTAACTTTATGGTAAGGCTTGTAGGCTAGTAGTGTCAGTTTTCCTTCAGTATTAGACTGGCTATCCTGAGTCTTTCAACTCTCTTTTGTACTCTAGAAACAACTTACTGATATTCACAAAATAACTTGGTGAGATTTTGACTGGGATTACACTGAATCTATACATCATGGTGGGAAGAACTGACATCTTGACAAATTGTATCTTCTTATCCATGAGCATGAACTATCTCTCCATTCATGTAGTTCTTCCTTGATACCTCTCATCAGAGTTTTGTAGTTATCTTCAAATTCATCTTTATATACAGGTTTCCCCCACTATCCAAAAGCAGAGGCTCCTATGGAGCCTTTTCCATGCTGAAATGGCAAAAAGTGAAGAAGAAACAATTGCCTTAGGACCAGTCTTGTTAATAGATGTACAAAATAAATCAACATAAAAGCACAGATGCTCACAGACACAGTTCAAAGCTGCAGTGCATGCTAAGTTGCTTCAGTCGTGTTCGAATCTTTATGACCCTAAGGACTGTAGCCCACCAGACTCCCCTGTTCATGGGATTCTACAGGCAAGAATACTGGAGTGGGTTGCCATGCCCTCCTCTGGGGCATCTTCCCCACCCAGGGATCAAACCCACATCTCTTACATCTCCTGCATTGGCAGGCAGGTTCTTTACTACTAGCACCACCTGGGAAGCCCAAAGCTGCAGTGGCTTGATGCTGAGTAACTAAGTGGAGTTACCAGGGAAAGAGCTTAAAGTGCTGCTTGGGCTATGTGCTGCATCTGTAGCAGTTCCCTGTAAAACAAACCCTAAATGATATCGTCCCTTTTTTGCCTTTGCTTTTTTTGTAAAAGTGAAGGTCCTGCTCAGATTCTCCGATTGTGACAATATGTACTAACTTAAAGTGAAAGTCGCTCAGTCGTGTCTGACTCTTTGCGACCCCATGGACTATGGGATTCTCCAGGCCAGAATACTGGAGTGGGTAGCCTTTCCCTTCTCCAGGGGATCTTCCCAACCCAGGGATCGAACCCAGGTCTCCGCATTCCAGGCAGATTCTTTACCAGCTGAGCCACCAGGGAAGCCCTGTACTGATGTAGGTCTTTCATAAAAGTGAAGTGGTGTAAGGTGAACTTTTGAAAAGCAGGCGATTTCTGTATTTTTAAAGATTTATGCCTAAGTATTTCTTTTTGTGTATGTGCTAATATAAATGGCAGTGTATTTTTTAAAGTAAAATTCCTACTGTTCATTGCTGGTATATAGGAAAGTGATAGACTTTCGTATATTAACCTCATATCTTCCAACCTTGCTATAATTGCTTATTAGTTTCAGGAGTTTTTTGGTGGATTCTTTCAGATTTTCTACTTACACAATCATGTCATCTGTGAACAAAGACAGTTTTATTTCTATCCAATAGAAATAAATTTGTCTGTTTCTTCCCAATCTGTATATCTTTTCTTTCCTTTTCTTGTCTCATTGAATTAACTAAGACTTATTGTACAATGTTCAAAAGCAATTGTGTGAGATGATATATTAATACTCATCTTGTTCCTGACGGTAGGGAGATTTCGAGTTTTTCACCATTAAGTATGCTGTAGGTATTTTTGTAGTGTTCTTTATTGAGTTGAGGCACTTTCCCTCTATTTATAATTTCTTGAGAGGTTTTTTTTTTTTTTTTTATCATGAATGGGTGTTGGATTTTATCAAATGCTTTTTGTGCATCTATTGATATAATCGTGTTATTTTTTTCTTTAACCTGTTGATGCAGTGGACTACATTAATTGATCTTTGAATTCTGAACCAGCCAGGCACATTTGGAATAAATCCCACTTGGTCATAGTGTATAATTCTTTTTCTATATCCTTGGGTTTGAGTTTTCTAATGTTTTATTGAGAATTTTTGCAGCTGTGTTCAAAGAGAGATTGCTGTGTAGTTTTCTGGCCTTATAGAATGAGTTAGGAAGTAGTATTCCCTTTGTTTCTACCTTCTAAAAATATTTTTAAAAATTTGAATAATTTCTTCTGAGCTTGGTGCTTTCTCTTTTGGAAGGTTATTCATTGTTTATTCATTATTACTTTAAGAGGTATAAACCTATTAGTTATCTATTTGTATTACTTTTTAATGATTGTTCTAAGTGCTAAATCATATGTCCTTAATTTTTCATAGTTTACTTAGAGTTAACATGATACAAAAAATACTATCTTATAAAATGCAAAAGTCTTTTATCCATATAGGTCTATTTATTGTATCACCCATTTATGATTTTGTTATTTTAGATACAAAAATAGAGAAAAATATATATATATATTTTAGAAGTCCCATAAGAAAATATATTACTTTAGTCAGTATCGTATATTTTAGAGAAATAAGAGGATGAAACAGACTTTTTAAACTTACCCGTGTATTTATTTCTAATATTCTTCATTTGAACTCCGTCTGTCTGACTCTAAAGACTATGCCCTACCCAAAATTTGTTGAACAGAGTTACTTGGGGAAGATTGTATAAAAGTAGGTGTCCAGTGCCCATGTCAGTCTTATGAAATTACTAGCTTTCAGGTTAGGCCTAAGCATGGGCTTTTGGAAGATGTTCCCCAAGTGACCTCATGTGTTAACTGGACGCAAACTGGACTCCTTCTAAGCTTCCAAACAGCATGACAAAAATTCTTGGGTTGACTCACATTTCTATCTTGCTCCCAGCTCATGTGGTATCAGGTTATGGGTGGTTTTCTTATCTCTTCTAAAATTTCCTTCATTAAGCTTCAATATCCCATCCTAATTAATGAATTCTGGCATTAGGAGACAGACTTGGCCAGACTTGGAGACAGACTTCTTTCTTACAGCTTCTATCTTGCCATCTGACTCTTTCTATGATGTATCCTTTGGCTCCCCAGCACTGTCTACTCACCCTAAGAAGATATTTCATTCATCCTTTTTCAAAATAGCATATTACTTGTGAACTTTACTCTGGGAATACCACAGTGATATAAGAGGTATTTAACACTGTGGCAAATAGGGTGTTCCCTTGAGTCAGGTGGTCTGAGTTCAAAACTCAGCTTCTTCACTGATAAAATGTATGACTATAGAAAAGCTACTTAGGTGCTCCATTTGTCAGTTTCCTCATATGTAAAACGGGATTAATGACAGTGACAATCACATAAGGTTGTAGAGAAGGTTTATATACATACCTTAACACAATATCTGACACCAGAAAGCTCAGATAAATCAGTGGTAGCTAGTTATTAGGATTATTAAAACAGAAATGATCTCTTACCTCTACAGAGCTTACAGTTCTGATAGTCTAGGCCAGTACTACTCAAAATATGGTATACATACTCATCTTTGATGGGATCAGGAGCTTGAACCAGAATGTAAACCAACTTATCACTAAGCACGCTATTTAATACAGCTGACATTTATTTCCTAGTAAGACCTTCTCAGTGAGTGAAGCAGTGCATTGATTTACACTGTGCATCAAGCTCATCATTTTATAAATGATCGGTGTTTTGTGTGGCACTTTTTCAGAGAACTCATAGACTTCCCTGGTGTAATCAGGGAGAAAAAGTGGCTCTGACCTTGAAGGCAGAAACCCTTATATCAGTTCTGTCTTTGACATTGACAAGCAAAGTGATCACTGATGGGTCCTTTAAACTCTGATCTTCTATTTTATCACCTAAAAAGTGGAAATAATTACTTCTGCCTCCTTCCTTCCCTCCTCCATGAGTGTCAGGGCTATAACAATGCCTGGAGATACTTAGGTGCCCCTGTGTGGGGAGTAAACCAAAGAAGCCTCTGGAAATGTATAAAAAAGGCAAATCTCCAGGGCTGCAAACAGCTCTGCAGCAGAGTTGAGAAGGAAGAATCTTTTTTAAAATGCTTTGTTAAGGTAGAAGTGAAGTGAAAGTCACTCAGTCAGGTCCGACTCTTTGCGACCCCATGGACTGTAGTCCATGGAATTCTCCAGGCCAGAATACTGGAGTGGGTAGCCTTTCCCTTCTCCAGGGGATCCTCCCAAGCCAAGGATCAAACCCAGGTCTCCCACATTGCAGGCAGATTTTTTACAGCTGAGCCACAAGAGAAGGTCAAGGATACTGGAGTGGGTAGCCTATCCCTTCTCCAGCAGGTCTTCCCAACCCAGGAATCGAACCGGGGTCTCCTGCATCACAGGTAGATTCTATACCAATTGGGCTATCAGGACCTCAGGTTATCTCCATTTTCATTTGTGATCCCTAGCCCCTTTCAGTGTTTTTCAGATGGCTACCACTGTTTCAGCATGAAATCCAAACTGAAAATATCCAGACGGACACAGCATTATCCAACAGAACTTTCTGCAACAGTGGAAATACTCTGTGTCTGCACTGTCCCATACGGGTGTTCACCCGGGCCTAGTGTTAAGGTATAATTGATACACAAAACATGGCACAAATTTAATGTACATATTTTGATGAGTTTGGAAATATGGACACATCTGTGATAGTACTACCATATGATCCACTGCCCCAAACTATTGAAATAAGTATCTCAAAGAGATACCTGCACTTTCACGTTCAGAGTAGCACTAGTCACAATAGCCAAGATATGGGAACAATTCAAGTGTCCACTGACAGATGAATGATGAAAATATGGTTTATACATATAATGGAATACTTTTCAGCCTTAAAAGATAAGGAAATTCTACCACTTGTGACAATATGGATGAACCTGGAGACATTACACTAAGTGAAATAAGCCAATCACAGAAGGACAAATACTATGTGATTCCACTTCTCTGAATAATCTACAATAGTGACACTCACAGAAGCAGAGTAGAGTGATGGTTGCCAGAACAGATGATAGGGAGAAGGGCAGAACTGTTGGTCAATGAGTATAAACTTTTAATTATATAATATGAATAAGCTTGAGGGATCTGCTATACAACCAAGCACCAATAGTTAACAATATGGTGTAGTGCACGTAATATTTGTTAACAGGATAGATCTCCTATCCAATGTTCTTGAAACAAAGGAAGGAAGGAAGGAAGGAAGAGAGGGAAGCAGGGAGGGAAGAAGGAAGAGAGGGAAGCAGGGAGGGAAGAAGGAAGAGAGGGAAGCATGGAGGGAAGAAGGAAGAGAGAGAGAGAGAGAAAGAATAGTCTTGATAATAGCTTGATAAAACCCAGACCTCGTAACTCCCAAGCTATTAGGTTGGAGAACGGTAACCAAAGGCAACCAAAGCCACCATCCATTGTCTCCCAAATGACATTTTATGTTCAAGCTAAGTGCTTTCCACTTAAAGGTACTCTAATTTGGGAGCTGACAATGTCACTGGGCATCACATTGCTTAAAATCTGCCCAAACATACAAACATTATTAGTGAAAGCCTGGAACAGAGCAAAGTGGTACATGTGTTTGAATGGCTAATGGGGAGGACATTGAGGCTCAAAGCACCAAGTGCATCCCCACAATCAGCCAACCTAGCAAAACACTGGATTCATAACCTCACCAGCGCCCTAATGTAGTCCTTCTCGGAATCAGTAATAGCCCAGCACTAATGGCTGCAAAAAGGACCATATTGTATCCCCTGTCGTTAATTCCCAGAAAGAGGACTGCACTGAACTCATTACTGCTTTAACACACTCATCAGATGAAATGTACAAGTTAACTTCCGCAGAGGGATGTAGTAATCTGAGCAAGTGAACTCAGCCATCTCACCAACCCCCACTCCAGAAGCCCTGTCTCTGGCAGCAACTGTTAATTCTTTGCTAGGAAGCTGCCTGGACCCTCCTGACAACATCTCTGTCCATTTTGTCAGGGTGTCTGCTCCTCACTTGCTCAGAGACTCAGCTAGCTGAGGGGTAGACAGGCCAGACAGAGGGAGAAAGAGGAATTGGTACAGAGATGCTGCTGCTGCTTCTATTACTGCCAATGAGAGAAGGAAGATTATTTTAATAACAATAGCCAGTAACCATTCGTGGATTACGTATAGTATGTCAGGCTCTATAGAGAAATTTTAAAACATATGATCTCATTTGATCCTAGCCAAAATACTATTACTAACCTCATTTGACAGATGAATAAACAAGAGGCAAGGAAGGTAAATAAATTACTCAAGGTCACAAAGCTAGTAAGTGGCTTGTCCAGAATTAGAATGCAAATCCCTGACCCCAACATCATGCCTCTTTCCACTGGACCACAGCTATCAATATTTGCCCGATGTGGTCTCTGTGAACAAGACACTAGGACAATCATTATAGCTCTCATTGTAAGTGCCTCGCAAAGATAAGGCCATTTGTAACCATGGTGTCAGGGACATCCCTCAGCTCTTGCTTTGGAGCTAAGTGGTACTGCCAGTAAGATGGCAACTCTATGAGAAACATCATGACCCCAAAGACCCCCATCCTGCATCCCCTTACTAGAAACTGCCTCTCTGCCTGTCTATCAGATTAATTTCTCTCTCTCTGGACCTCTGTCAGCAGCTGCAGTGGAGGAAGGAGTGCAGAGGAGCTGGGACAGGGAATGAGTTGTTGGAAGAATACCTCGCTAGGGAACCTGGGGAAATGGAAAGAACTTTCCTTTGATCTGGGAAGTTAGGATGTTCGTACAAGCCCTCACAGTCCCTGTGGTTTCCTCCATCATGGAGTTTAGTTGGCTTGTATAGATTGTGTTTCCCAGCAGGCCATCAGCTTCTGGAACACAGGGACTCCCTCTTTCTCCTCTTTGTCATTTCAGCAAGCAGCACATACATGACAGGCGATGAATGTTCAATAAATGTAGTGGAGCAAGCATATCGCTGCTGCCCCTGTCTTTCTTTGCTGCCTCAGATGGCTGGCTCGGCAGAGATAGTTTGGGAAAGCAGACTGAGGTTTCACTGCCGAATAAGCATCATAGATGGGTGGGTGACATGGAGACAATCTGTGCCCAAACTTGTATGTGTAAGGAGCCTACTGGGCAGACTTCCGTCAGATCACAGTAGCCTGTCCCAGGCAACAAAGCCACACTGCCTTATTAAAGCAATCCTTTTTCAAGCATCCTGAAGAGTCCTATTCCCATAGGTGACAGCTTTTTCCCAAGCATAGTCGGTTCTACCACTAGCCCTAGTATTGAGAAACCCTAGCCTGAGTGGGAAGGCCCTTCAGAGGAGATGGAGGATATTGCAATACATGGGCTGCAGCTCCTGGAGGTTCGGCTGCTGAGTATCTTGGGGACAAAAAGAATCTGGAACACCAACAAATGCCTACAGTATAGGTCAGGGAACTATACTCAGTATTGAGTAATTACCTATAAGGGAAGAGTATCTAAAGAATATGTGTGTATATATATATATACATATATATATATATATGTATATATATATATATGTATATGTATAGAATATGTATTTGTGCGTATATATGTATATGTGTATATAGATGTATATACATAGGTATGTGTATATATATGTGTGGATGTAGGTATATGTGCGTATAACTAAATCACTATGATGTATACCTGAAACTAACACAATATTGTAAATCAACCAATACAATTTTTTAAAGAATCTGTAGGATAAGACTTACATCTGGAAGTAGGGTGGCTGAATGACAGCAGAATAAAAAGGTTCATTTTCAACTCTACAGACGCCACACCAGTCATATTTCTACAGCAGTGTCAGGAAGAAATGTTGGTGTCTTTACTTCTCTCTGTCCTCTAAAAGCTTTTGAGAGAGCTGGGGGATAAAACTCTAATGCACAAGTAAAAATTAAGGCACAATTGACAACAATCTGTAATTAAGTGCTAAATTGTCTGGCTTGGGCCTTAAGTGCTGCAGGAATCCAAAGGAGGGGCGGTCAGTGAAGGCTGAGTAATGCGTGGGCAGCCAGAGCTCTGACGTCTGAGAATGTATGACTCTACTCAGCACAGATTGCCTGGAGGAGGGACTGGCACTGGACCTTAAAGGATGAGGAGTACGGGGCTTGGAGGAGGGGAGGGGCCTCTGGATCAAAGCATGGGGGATGGCGAAACAAAGGCAGGAATCTGGCCCCAACAGGAGTGGGATGTTGTGTGTGGGGCCTCAGGGAAGGCTACTGTGGGAGGGGAGCTATGCAGTCCAGGCTCGGTGACTCAGGGCTATTGGGCTTTTGGGAAACTATCCAGAAGCTGCAGGCAGGTGAGTCTAGAGTCCAAAACAAATCCCTTTCAAAGGTAAATTTCTTGGGGAATCTACTGCATGGCTATTTCAAAGGAGTTCCCATCTCTGCATAGGCAATATCTCCTTGAAGCCCATGACAGTCCTGGGAGGGAGGGATTGTTAAGGAAGGAATATACTCCAAACAACATGGGCTGAGTGGGAACAGTGGAGTAAGTTGGAAGGTCACTTCCTTTCTAGATTCCAGTGGGGTCACTCTGGGAAGGGGCAGTGGCAGCAGATGAGCTTCCTGGAATCTCGAAGCATCTTGTACCCAGAATTCCCCATTTTGCTCCCTCCCTGCAAACATGCACCTGCTTAATAAAGACAATGCTATCACTCTGTGTCCACTGTGCTAAGAACTTTAAGGGGATGAGTTCATTTCACTCACAACCATCCTCTCTATTTTATAGATAAGGAAATTGAGGCACAGAGAGGTTAGGGACTTGTCCAAGTTCATGTGGCTGGTAAAGGATCCCAAACCAGCTAGCTTGCCATGCCAGTCCACTCTCTCACTTGCCTCACTCCAAAGGTGCCCTCTGGGTCCATCATCTGGAGCTCCAATAGGAAATGGCTCGTTCAATGCCCAGGACAACCCTGAATGGGAGGGAGCATTCAGAGACACCAAAGTGCAAGCAGATGTGGTGTGACTAGAGAGATTAGAGTGGGTAGGAAGGTGGTGTGACTAGAGAGATTAGAGTAGGTAGGAAGTCATGGAGTCAAACGATCTGGCTCAGAGCTGGTGTGATTTTATTTCTGCACATGCCATCCTCATGGCTGCCCCACACCTGTCAGCATCAGCAGAAACAGCAACCCCAGCACCTTCTTGGAGCCTCAAGCCAAATTGTTGCAGGAGTCCTACTGGAAAAAGCAGGGCATATGTGGCACCATGGCCTCTCTTGGGCTAAGCTGTGGGCCAGGGAGGAGGAAAGGGGACACACGACAGTGCTGGCAGCAGCCAGGAAGGAGGAGGGGAAGCAGGTAATAATGAACCCAGGAAGCATAACCGAGGCTGAAGGAGGATGATGTTCCACAGGCAGGGTAGGGAAGACATCATGAGATGCCTGCATTTCGGCAGAGCCTAGACTGAAGAGCTGATGTTAGGGGCAGACAAACTACAGTGAGATCAAAATAAGACCTCAAACCCACCCTTGTGAGAATAGCAAGCTGTTTGGACAATAAATAACTTCCAGGCAGGTGTCCTATGGGGGGAGTGAGTAGGTGCCTGGAGTAAGGTCTAGTGAGAGCGAAAGCCTGCTTCACCAGGCTCAACTCTCAATGATTTCCAAGACTTGGATGGGCCCTAGACTGCTGTGTTACACTCTTGTTCTGCTGTGGAGCCTTGGCAGATGGATGAAACCCGTGAACCCTATCTCAGAATAATACTTTAAATGCATTAAAATGCATACGATTATAAAAGACACAAATTATATCAAAATATGAAACAAAACTTGCATTGAAATGTTAACATAAATTCTTCTTTATTAATGCATGAAATTAAAAAAAATTAGTGGTGATTCTAACAACGGCAATAATTTCAAAATACTATGGACTGTAAAGACTATCTCGAGATAGCTATGATGATAATAATACACTAGGAAAATAATCTGTGACTTCTGTTAGAGACAAAGTTTCATGAATTACTAATGCTGTCGTGGTTCATTGCCTACAAAATGAAATGGAATGAGAAATTTCAATTACAAGTTAACAAAAATAAAAATTCAATTCTTTCTCTCCCAACATCACAGGGGTCCTCACTGAGCAATATGCATAGTGCAATGGGAATTCATTAGACTTGGGAACAGACAACTGCAGACCTAGTCTCGGGTTTCCTACTGATTATGTGTCCTTGAAGTGGGCTCTGACTCTTGATGGCCAGCTCAGAAGATAATTCTATTCTTTCCCCTCACAAATGTTTTTGAGAAGTTAGGGCTGCTGAATTTGGTACCCGGCTTCTGGAGACCAGGCCCAGGCAAGTTGAAATCCAAGTCCATCAACCTGCCAACACAGACCCTCTTGTTCACAGACACATTCTTATTGGATATGAAATTAGCTTCCTCCTGTCAACTGGTTCTAGACCCCGAGTGCAAAGTTATCCAGGCAAAGGTCATGATTCTGCCTTTTGGAACAAGCCAATGCCACCCCAGGAGAGCCCTCTAAAGCAAGCACACACTTCTGGCTGGATAGAGTGTGGAATGTTTATTACAAGACTGGTTACACATTTACAGCAAGCCCTAGGGAGTTTGGCAGACAAAGCAAATGACAGAATAAGAAGGAGAGTGAGAGCAAGAGAGCAAAACAGAACAAGAGAGAGAGAGAGAGAAAGGAAACGAGTGAGAAGGAGAGATGGAGTGAGTGATAGTGAAAACTGGAAGAGGCCTCAGCGGCCCTCCAGTCTCACTTCACTGTCTCAGTTGGACACACCAAGGCCCAGAGAAGGGATGTGCCCTGGTGGGGCCACAGAGCAGTTGAGTTCTGAGCTCACTCACTGGCCAGTTGCCTGCTCTTCGCTCTGTAACTCTTGCCTATTTGACTAGAAGTGAGCATGAGCCCATGAGACATTTGTGTGTGGAGTGCGCTTCTGGAAGCAATGTTCAAAATAGCCAACAGCTCCCCATGCCTCCATGCAGCTGTATCTCTGGTGGCAAGCACAGGAATTAATACCACAATCTTGAGGAAGGGAGCCAAACACTGGTCACACTTCGGACACCGCTGTGTTCAATGGGATGGCCAGTCCCATTGATCAGAGGCGTCGTGTGATTCTGCAGGCAGGGTGTGGCCAGCCATAAAGTGTATGGGCCAGGGACTTGAGGCAGGAAGGAAAGTGGGAAGAAAGGGAGAGGGTGGATTTTCTGCTTCTGTTTCAGGGTCAGGAGAAGATGAGGAGGAGGGAGGCTGGCCTGGAGGATGGAGCCCCCAGTGGGGTCCTGTCTTAGCCACAGGGCATGGAGTGTGAGTGCACCCTGGGCATCCCTGCATGTGTAACCCCCTTCTCTGATTTCCAGAGAAGTCAGTGAAGAATTGTTTACCATCAGCACCATCACCACCACCAGCAGCAGCAGCATTTTATGACTATCACTATTATTATTTTGCTATTTCATTACTTAGGCAGATTTTATCCGCGCTTTGGTGGGCAGTTCCCCAAACCTGAATCACACTCAGGGCCAAGAGTACAGGACTCTGAACTTCAGCTCAGATTTGAGGTGCAGCTCTGCCTCCTGCTAGCTTGAGTGAATTTTCAACCTTCCTGAGTCTAGGTCGCCAATACGCAAAAGAGGGGATCTGACCTGTACCCCAGGTTGCTGTTAAGAGGTACACACCATGAGCTGATGGGGCAAAGCACTTTGATGAGTGAACAGTGCTCTCCCTCTGTGTGTGGATGACTGGGCTGGTGCCCATAAGAACACATTCTTCCCGGGGATCACACTGCTTTTTTGCTTGCAAAAAGGAGCTATTGACAGAGGCACCAGCACATTCAAAAGTGAAATCTGAGAAGAATGTAATTTTCTATTTTTTCTCCTTGCACAAAGGGGAAAATGATTTACTCCATTGCTCCCCAGAGCTAGATGTCAGCTGGCTATAGCCATGGCCAGATTAGGGAGTGACAAATCTGGAGCTCACCGTCAGAGCTTATGAACAATTTATGAGGTCAAAACATGCTTCAAGCTCTGACCTCTCAGGCCCAGATCTGAGACCCAGGAAAGGCCAGAGATCACCTAGCCAGCCTCCTACCTTTGATCATCCACATTTCAGCTCTATGCCAAGGCCAAACGGCCAGCAGCTATAAACACTGGTAGAGGAAGAATGTTTGCTGGGTGCTGGAATCCACAAACCAACCTCCACTCAGAGGTGGAACACCGCAGAGAAAGAGCACAGGCTCTGCCATCAGGCAGGCTGAACTCCTGTTCCAACTCTGCCTCTTAAATCTATGGAATTTTGTGTAAGTTCCTTCCCTTCTCTGGGCGGAGGTTTCTGCAGTGACCTTCAAGTCCATCTATGGCCTTGACCTTTATCATATTTCCTATCCTCCTCATACTTACTAGAGACTGCTGTGTGGATTACCTTGCAAATCTGGATCTAAGAATAAATTTCAAACTCTAAACATGGTTTCTGCCTACCTCGCTCTCTGACGTCAATCTCTTAACACTCTCCCCCTCATGCTTCATAACTGTGAGGCACTCTTCTCTATTTGTTGCTCCTCAAACACACCAAGACCGTGCCTACCACAGGGCCTTTGCATTTGCTGTTACTCTTCTGAGAGATCTGGAAAGCTCTTATTAAAAAACATTTGAATGGCTGGATCCTTTTTATTCAGGTCTCAGTTCAGATATTTACTGTTCGTCAAGGCCAACTCTGGTCACCTTGCTATAGTTGTTCAGACCCTGTCACTCTTTACGTCATTACATAATTTCTCTGTGATACTTGTCAGAACCTAAAATCGTGTCACTTAGTTATTTAGTTGCCATTGTCTGTCTATCTAAGTGAAATAATGCCTCTATGGGAGGAGGGCCCTGGTCTCCACTCTTCGTGACTTTATCCCAAGCACTAGATCAATTCTGTCAGAGAATGATTGAGCAATAAATATTTGGTAAATGAATAAATGATTTCCCTGCTTCTAGCTTGCCTCCAATAATCTTTTCTCTACACCAAAGACAGAGTGATCTTTTAAAATGTAATAGATCATGACAGTAAAAATCCTTTAATAGCTTCACTGTGGTGTGTGTGGTTAGTCGCTCAGTCATGTCTGACTCTTTGCAATCCCGTGGACTGTAGCCCACCAGGTTCATCCATGGGATTCTCCAGGCAAGAATACTGGAGTGGGTTGCCATGCCATCCTCCAGGGGATCTTCCCAACCCAGGGATCGAACCCAGGTCTCCCGTATTGCAGGCAGATTCTTTACCATATGAGCCACCAGGGAAGCCCTAATAGCTTCCCACTGTTCTTCAAACAAACAAAGCTCCAAGTCCTTACAGTGGCTGACAAGCTTTGCCATAACCTGACCCTTGCCCATGTCTGAAATCACAACTCTTTCCGCTCTGCCTGTAGCCCACTGTCAGTCAGGTTCACTTTCTATCTATTCCTCAAATTCATTGTAATCTTTCCTACTTCGGAGTCTTTGCTTGGCTGGTATCTCTGTCCCCAGTATTCTTCCTCCACATTGAGGCCACTACTCCCCACCTAAGGCAGTACTAGTACAAATAGTACAGACAGTGACTGCTCAAAGAGCACAAAGATGAGAAGGATCATTTCCCACTGGGCTGGCTGGAGGAACTAGGAAGCTCTGAGGGTCCACAAACTGACATTTTCAGCTTTTACCTACACAGAGGTCACCACCATCCTCTGAAGTGACACAAACCAAAGACAAAAGGAGCTCAGGTCTCTTCCAGCACAGACTTTGAAAAGAAAACTATCTACTTGGCTTGGGCCATCCCGTCCCTTTCCTGCACTCAACCCTTCATCCAGTCTAATCTGACCACACTTCACTGATGAGCATTATCCAGAACCTCCACGGTACAAAAGCCACTGGGTGTGGATCTCACCTCATCTTGTCTGGCCTTTCAGGATCATGGGGAAGAGGAAAGCACCAGCCTGTGTGTTGTCCCCCTTATCTCTTCAGATATTCATTATCAGTCTTCTTTGTTGGCCCTTCTTTCTATACTCCATAAAACCTATATCTCTCACTCACACTTCGTACCGAATATTCTAGCTCAGTTGGTAAAGAATCTGCCTGCAATGCAGGAGACCCTGGTTCAATTCCTGGGCTAGGAAGATCCGCTGGAGAAAGGATAGGATACCCACTCCAGTATTCTTGGGCTTCCCTTGTGGCTTAGGTGGTAAAGAATCCACTTGCAATGCGGGAGACCTGGGTTCGATCCCTGGGTTGGGAAGATCCCCTGGAGAAGGGAAAGGCTACCCACTCCAGTATTCTGGCCTGGAGAATTCCATGGACTGTATAGTCCATTGTGTCACAAAGAGTCGGACACGACTGAGCGACTTTCACTTTCACCTGTGTATTCAACTGTCCGCTACCCATTTCCACAGCAGCAACTCAGATGTCTCACCAGTCCTTGTACTGAAGATTTAACCTCACTAGCGCACACATGAACTCCTTCTTTCCACCACTGTGCCTCTGCTCACGCAGAGGCCCTTGTGCTCAGGATGGCCTTTCCCTTCCCCCCATATGGCACACTCACACTTATTTTCTCATTCCAGTTCAAGTGTCAGCTGCTATAAGATTTCTCTGTCTCTATGCTCCCCTCCCCATGTTGCTACCGGGTCTGGGTTATGGGCTTTTCCTCTGGATTCCCACAGCCTCCCGTGTTTCCTTATCATCCATCCTCATTACAGAGGATGCCGTCATATCCACATCCGTCAGTTCCCAGGACAGGGGGAGGGGGATCCTCAAAAGCAGGAACCTTCTCTGAGTGGCTCTATCATCTCTGCTTCCAGGAGGCACACACAAGGTCAGTTTCCTGTTTCCTCCCATCTGTCCCCACAGTCCCAGTCTATGTATAGCTCTGCCTTGCTTGTACTTTAACTCCTCTTAAAACTTTTAGGATTCTGTTGTCAAAGCTCATCACTCAATTCCATATTCATGATTTTATTTCTTCCTGACATTTTTTTTTTTTGGTTGATGGTAGTGTTTTGTGATGTTGTGCTGTGTTTTGTTTTACTTTTTTATCTCAAGTGACATGGCTGCCAGGCCCTGGAAGCTTAGTCCAAATCCTAAGGGGTCTGTCTCCAGTCAACCGCGTGGCAGCCTCTACCTGTGGAAGTCCGGGAAGATGGCCCAAGGAGAAAGACAAAGAGAGATGGGTCCAGCTGCAGAGCCACAACCACACACACTGTACCTGCATCGCACTTTACAGTGTACAAGAACCTTCCCTCATCTTTCTGCCCATCTTCCTTCCTAACCTTCCATATCTTCCTTGCCACTCAAAGATGTATAGAAACCAAGTATTCCTATTATTCTAATTGAGCTGATGGGGAAACTAAAGCACTAAGAAGGTGAAAGGGTCACCAATGTCTCTCAGAAGAATGTTGCTTCCTGAACAGGAGGTCACGTGTGACTGCTGGGAAAACCTACACTAGAGGACAAAGTTTAAGGAGATGCTTATTTTTGGCTTATGCAAGTTCAGGGTTGGCACCTGAGAGTGATAGCCTGTGGGTGGACAAGGCAGTTGAGGCTCTAAGTGCTGGGAGATCGTGTAGGAGATGAGATGGGCAATTTTCATGCAGTGTCCTCCAAACTCTTAAGATAGTGGTGGGGATGATTTTTGAGTGATGAATGGAGGGGAGCGCATACACTGAAGTCACAAATACCAGTATCCTCAGAAACCATGGGACTTGGGAGTGGATGTAGCAGCCTGCAGATCACTCTGACCCATCCTGGAAGGCAAGGAAGAGAGGAACACAGAAGGGAGGTGGCCCACCAGGGCAAATGACAACCCCCAGGCAGTATGCTACCCACAGGGGCAGACCTCAGAGTAGCCCCATGGGAAAATAACCATTAGAATGTTCCAAAGGACTCAGAAAGCAGTTGCCTGACTGGCTTATTAGGTGCCTTTGGGTCAGTCTCTTCTCTTGGGGCTTCAGAGTCCCCATAAGTACATAGGGACCTTGCAATCTCTGTCTTATCAGGTTGTTTTGGTGCCAGACTCTCCTCCTCTGTGACTTTGGTCCCCGGCCCAGTCCCTGAGTCCAGAAGGTGGCCAGTGGTAGGGAGCTTCTAGAATCAGTGACTCCAAAGAGAAATATACTTTGTATGAGTCTGAGCAAACTGTTGTGCATGGAAAGCTTGATTTAAGGCCATTTCAATAAGCCCCAATTCATCATCTTGAAGGTCTTTGAAGAAAAGACAAGTGCCATTTTCTAAATGCCATTATGCAATCAAGCCTTTTGCAGCCGGCCCAGCAGGCTCACATGCCTACATGCGTGCTCTGACTGCTACATCTCACAATACCTCTCACTGAGTGTGTCTGGACTCCCTTCGACAAACAGCCCTGGTTATGTGGGGGCTGGGAGCGATGACACAGGGAAGAGACCGGGAGCCCCAGACATAAGACACCATGTAATAGGCAACCTGAAAAGCTGTGGAAAATTTCACGGGAGGGAGACTACCTGGCCCAGGTCACTCCTGTCTTTCAAACCCTGACCTGGTTTCCTGAGCTCACCTGCCACGGAGGGCAGAGGCCCAAGGCAGCCTCCCAAGAGCACCATTGTCCCTGGGGAGCAATGCTCAAATCAGAGTCCTAGCAGTCAGACTGCCCAGGGTTGAGTCCTGACTTTGGTACCGCTGAGCTCTCTGACCCTGGGAAAGGGAGCTGACCACTCCATGCCTCAGTTTCTTCATATCTAAGATGACCTAGGGGCAAACCGAAAAATGAAAGACATGGTTATAAAAGATACTTCTCACTGTATAACTTCTTATGTTCTCCTGAACCACAAGAATGTCTTATCTATTCAAAATTAAATTTGAAAGATTTAAAGAAAAAATAAAACCAATTTGTTATGAAGAATAAATAAATAAATGAATAAAAGTAATAACAGCATGTCAGTGTCCTAGAGTTAGGGTGAAAATTAAATGCTGTAATGCCTATAAAGCTCTGAGAATAGTGCCTGGCATGTGGTCTGCTATATACAAGTATTAGGATTTGTGCCATCTTCATGAAACTACAAATAGCATTGGCAACTGCGGAAGCTGAAAAATAAGCTAGGGTTTCCCCCAGGCTGTGGGATGTGGGAGAAGCAAGGAGAAGCCTGGAAGTTAAAGGCCTGGCTTCAGATCTTGGCTTCACTATTCACTGGCAGCGGGGCTTTACACAATTTTGGGTACCATCATGAGCCTGCTTCTCTGACTCTGAAAGGGTAGAGACTCCACACATCATCAAGCTGTTCCAGAAGCTGATGAGGAAACAGATAGGACACTGCTTTGTACTCAGAAACCTATTTTAATACCATCTACGCCAGTGGTTCTCAGAGTGGTCCCCAGACCAGCAGCATCAGCATATATATATATATATATATATACATATATATATATATATATATATATATAGTGGAATATTACTCAGCCATAAAAAGGAATGAAATTATGTGATTTGCAGGGACATGAATGGACCTAGAGACTGTCATACTAGTTGAAGTAAGTCAGAAAGAGAAAAACAAATATTGCATATTAACATACATATATACATACATTAACATACATATGTGGAATCTAAAAAAGCTGGTATTGTCTATATGTCTGTTCTCTGTGTCTAAGAGTCATAGACATAGAGAACAAACATATGGACCACAAGGAAAAAGTGGGATGTGATGAATTGGGAGATTGGGATTGACATATATTCACTATTATGTTTAAAACAGATAACTAATGAGAACTTACTGTATAGCATGGGGAGCTCAGTGCTCTGTGGTGACCTAAATGGGAAGGAAATCCAAAAAAAGAGGGGATATACAGATACACACAGCTGATTCACTTTGCTGTACAGCAGACACTGACGCAACATTGTAAAGCAGCTAAAGTCCAATTAAAAAAAATGTTAGAAACGCAAGACCTAGTGCATCAGAAACTCCAGGTGGTGGGCCCAGTAAGTCATCTTTTCACAAGCTCTTCAGGGGAATCCAATGCATGAAAGGCCTTGTGGACCAGTCTTCTAATTCAAACTCACAAAGACAAGGCTGTGGAGGACCAGAGAAAGACCAAGGACTGCATATTCACAGGGAGCAAGGTGCTAGGTAGGGGGAAGTAATGGTCTCAAGGTAGCCATGTAGGGTACCCGTGAGACCAAGGTCTCTTGTCTCCCACGTGGTACTCTTGCTGGGACACCAGTATGAAGAATGTTCAAGATCCCTTCTCCTGGGCAGATACCCCCAAAAGTTCAGGTTGAATATGAGACCCTGATGCTCGCTCCTTACAAATTTGCAAATAGAGCATTTTTAAGTGCTAGTCCAAAGGCTAAAAGAGAGGCCTGTGGGCACCTCTCAGGGGGTGAGCTGGCAGGACCACACCGTGGGAGGCAAGAGACCATGTTCTCATAGGAACCTTCCCAGACACTTCTCTATGGAATAGCCTGTCTTACAGCTATGGATCCAGCACCCAGAAAAAAAAAAAAAATCTACTTCCGCATTTTTAAGGACTAACAGTCAGGGCTCTTGGTCAGCCTGAGCGGTCCAGAGTACTTGCCAAGAAGAAAGGGTCTCAGGCCCTTGCGGTCATCCTAAGATGGAGGCCAGCCATAGTGAAGCCCCTGCCTGTCTTCCCAGTCCCAAAGTCGGAGACAGTGCAGGTGGGCGGTGGCAGGCAGCATCTGGAAGTTAGCTGATGCTTGCAGCGAGCTGGAGGGCTGAGAAATGGCTCAAGTGGGGAGCCCCAAATGGACCCTGTTACTCTTGTGACTGGCTGTCTTCTTGGTGGGCTCTTGCCCCAGAATTTATTCCAGCCCTTCCCCAACTGCTCAAGTCAAACCTCTTTCTCTCCCCAGTGGGAAGGGACAAGAGAGTGTGGGAGAGGGTCCTGGCTTCTCAGGGGCCCAGGGCCCCCTTGGCAGTCCTGGTGCCCCCACTCTGGGGAAGGAGAGCGATAGCAGTAGCAAGAGACCCAGCCCCACAGGCACTAGCTCTGCTTCAGCAGACAGGCAAGCAAGACACAGCCCCGCTTCCACAGCCCGCGTCAGGAGCTTCTCTCGCCCACATCACGATGGCAGGTCATGACTCATTTTCCCCCCAGACCAGCTGCAGGAACTCAACAGCACGTGGGCGCTTCTCTGCTCCTCCCTTCCCAACCACCTTGGCAGGAAGCTCTCCATCAGAAGGTGATTAGATTTGGGGAGAGTTATTTCATTTGCCAGATGTAATTGTTCCTTAATCCTTTTAATTTCATTCCCTTTAAAGATTACAAGCAAGAACTGAAACTTGATCAATGATGAAGAACATTAGCAATTAATCGAGTTTTCAAGTAGTACTGTCTTCATGGTGAGAGAGATATATATATATATTAATAACATATATTATATATATTATATTTTATATAACACATTATATATATTATAATATATTATATTTTATATACCATATATGATAATATATTATATTATATACCATATATATAAAGTTTGAAATACATCATCCTTAGAGACTGCCTATGGATGAAAGCAAAGGAAATGAGATCAAAGGAAAATGCTTGATGAAATTGAAAACTTGAGGAAGAAAAGACCCTTCCAAACTGTGCCTGAGACCCTTGTCAAGGGATCAGGAAGCCCAGAAATCTAAATAAGTTCCCCAAAGACAGAGGAGAAAGAATATATTCATTTATTCATTTGCTTATTCATCAAATTAGTTAACTTGATCACTCACTCATTCATTCATTCAATGGCTTAGTTATTTCCCTTCTTTCTCATCTGCTCGCTCACTAACTCACACACAAAAAAGATCATTTCTTCTTTCTGTCCCTTGTGCACTTCCTCATGCACACACTGTCACACATTGCCCCTGCACTGTACCACCCATAGCTCCATGGTGACTTAAGTCTCTAGCTCACTATAGACTTTCTTCAAACACATCTTACTGGAAGTGAAGGTCACTCAGTCATGCCCAACTCTATGCGACCCCATGGATTATAGTCCATGGAATTTTCCAGGCCAGAATACTGGAGTGGGTAGCCTTTCCCTTCTCCAGGGGATCTTCCTAGTCCAGGGATTGAACCCAGGTCTCCTGCATTGCAGGCAGATTCTTTACCAGCTGAGACACCAGGGAAGCCCAAGAATACTGCAGTGGGTAGCCTATCCTTTCTCCAGCGGATCTTCCCGACCCAGGAATCGAACCGGGGTCTCCTGCACTGCAGGCAGATTCTTTACCAACTGAGCTAAGGGGAGATCTTTACATTTTAATATGCAAAGAGAATTATGATCTTTTTTTCCATAGTATTAGCTGGCTTGTCCTACAGCCCTTTCATTCAGTTATGCTGCTTGAGACTTTGTGCAGAGAGCAGAGAGATACATATGACATTTACCATGTCCTCCCCTTACTCAAGGAGATAAGTCCACTTGGGGAGATAAGTATTTTCAGAAATTCCTATATTTGAGATAGGAATCCAAATAGGAATCACTTGATTCTGGCAGAAAGACTGCATGCAGGCTTCCACTCACGAACTTTCCTAAGCATCTTCTATAAAGCAGACCCTGGGAATACAGAGAGGACTAAGACATGATCCTACCTTTGCAGAGTTCAACATCTAATAGTGGAAAAAGATACCAGGCTAGATAATTGGCATAAAATATGAATAAGCTGAATTGCTGGGAAACACAGTGATACAAAAATCAGGTAATGAACTCTGTTCATGGAAAGCTGAAGAATGAGTCTACAATAGCTCTAGGCCTTAAAAAAGGTGTAGGACTTTTTGGAACAAAGGTAGGTGAAGGGACAGTGCTTGATATACATGCATGACCCATGGGTAGAAAACTTAAGTTGTGTTTGGAGAAAGGTAAACAGTCTTATTTTTCTAGAGCAAAGAATATATCATACAAAGATGGTGGAAATAAGGCTTAGCCATCAGGCAAGAGTTTGGATGACTGTTGGGATTTGATTGTAGAATAGAGGAGGAACCATGGGTGGTTTTTGAGTGGAGCTGTGTCATGACGAGAGCTGGGTTCAAAAAATGAATCTGGAAGTGAGATCAGAGACAGCACAGAGACTAGACAAACAGATACTTGTAGGAGCCAGAGACTCCCAAGAGAGTAAATAGAGCAATGGGGAGAGAGATGCAGAGACAAATGTGAATGTGAGTACCGTGGAAGACGTGGAATAAAGAAAAAACTGAATGTGAAGAACGAAGGTGAGGCAGTCAGGGACGCTCCAGAGATGAGTCGAAAGCAAAAGCTTTGGTAAATGTTAATTGCAGGAAAGAGGATCTTGGACATGTTACTGAGAGGCGTGTTGGACCAGCTTGAAGATTGACTTGATTGACTCCACGCCCACCAATGCTTGATCATACTCATCCGTAGATCCAAGGCTTAGTTGCTATCTTCTGTGGTTAAGAGAGGTGACAAATTCCCAGGCAAAACGGAAACAACATTCTTGGGTAGGGGAGCAAAATACATCTCTGGACCATCTGTTACCTCCTTCTTGGCCTGCAGTCTCTCCCATGCTGCCTTCCACCCATTCTCCAATCCCCTTTGCCCTAGGGCTGCCTGGTAGCAGCTCACACAGAAGGACTCAGAAGGACCCAGAAGCACAATATCAAATGCCTAGCTCTTGTTGGGGAGAAAAGGGTCTTCTTTGACTCCAGAAGGAAGAAGGAGAGAGTGGGTGACAGGCAGGGTAGATTCAGAGAGGGAGGGACAGAGCAGAGGGAACTCAGTCTGAGGCAGATGGCCGTGCTGAGATAATATGCGTATGCGTGAGACCAATGGAGGTCACCCCATGCTACCAGGTCCCCAGCACTCTGCAAATTTTCTCAGTCCCAGGAATGTGGATTCCTCACAGAGTATAACCCCCATGGTGGCTCTCTCACATGGTCACTGCTTAGAGGCTCTGTTATTATATATGAGAGAATCAGCTTTGAAGCAAATTTCCTTAACTTCTGTCTGCTTCAGTTTCTTTGTATGCAAAATGGTGCTGATGACATTTGCCCTGAAAAGGCTTGGGGGTTAAAAGAGATGCATACAAAGCAACTATCTGTGTTTTTCAAAAATTTTAATTGAAGTATAATAGATTTACAATGTCTTAATTTCAGGTGTGCAGCAAAGTGAATACATATAGTTAGAGGTATATTGGCAACCCACTCCAGTATTATTGCCTGGGAAATCTCATGGACAGAGGAGCCTGGCAGGCTACAGTCCATGGGGTCACAAGAGTCTGACATGACTTAGCAATTAAAAAAGACAACATACATATATGTGTATATGCATCATTTTTCAGATTCTTTTCCATTATGCTTTATCACAGAATACTGAGTCGAGTTCCCTGTGCTAAACAGTAGGTCCTTATTGATTGTCTATTTTATATACAGTAGTGTGTATCTGTTACTCCTCAATTCCTAATTTATCCCTCCTCTCCCTTCCCCCTTTGGTAACATAAGTTTGCTCTCTATGTCTGTGAGTCTGTTTCTGTTTTGTATATAAGTTCATTCCTATCATTTTTAATGTTCCACATATAAGTGATATCATATGATGTTCATTGCACTCCTTCTCCTGAGGTCACTGGAATCTCAGGAGAGGGAACTGAGACCACAGCATTTGATTTCCTTCAGCTTGGAAATGCACCAGATCTTAACATCTCATTAGGTATTCTCAATACAGTTTTATCCTCTGCACACACACAATGGATGCTGTCTGACTTACAAGGAGAAATACGCGACTCGCAGTGACTGCCAATTTCTCTAGTGCTCTATAGGGGATTTGGCATTTTTCATCTGTCATGTAGGAGGGAATCCAGCCTGACTGTCCCTCACCCAGTGCCTCCCATTGTGGTACACTGTGGGTTACCCTGTTGAGCACAAACCCCATATCAACACTGGCTACATGATTTGTGGGGTCCAATGCTAAGTAAAAACAAGGGGTCCCTTCTTCAGAATTATCAAGAATTTCAAGATAATGACAGCAGAGCATCAAACCCAGCAGGGGGTCCCGTGTGAAGACACTGATTGCACACTCATGAAGTAGTCCCTGCACCAAACTGATCCTCAGTGCCCTGATCTTGTTGAAGGAGGATTCAGAACGAAGTCATACACTCATCTGAAAGAAATTTGCACTGAAAAAGTCACTTCTGGGCAAAGACCCCCCCCCTCCAGGTTGTTTCTCCAAAAATCTGACTGAGCAGATGCTGGTGGTTATGGAACTCAGAGAGTTTCGGCACTGTAGCCCTGAGGTATGTCTTCTCTAACTCTAATTGACCAGCAACTGCCTTTCTTCCTGCTGTTACTTTGTGCAATCACTGCCAGATGATTTCTACTCTCCCAACCCCTCCACTGGGCTTCCCTGGTGGCTCAGTGGTAAAGAATCCACCTGCCAATGCAAGAGACGCAGGTTTGATCCCTGGGTCAGGAAGATTCCCTGGAGGAGGGCATGCAACCCACTCCAGTATTCTTGCCTGGAGAATCCTATGGACAGAGGAGCCTGGCGGGCTACAGTCCATGGAGTTGCAAAAAGAGTGAGTGACTAAAACAACAAAAACAAGCCCCTCCAGTACACACATCTGCCCCAGCACAGGTGTCCTCTAGGGGAGGTGCCGATTGGCCCAATTCTTCATCTTGATGGTAACCTTGAGCCTCAGTGGGTGGCTCTCTGGCCATCTCTCAGGTAACACTAGAAGGAAGGATGCTTCCTTCACAGGTCCCTGGGAAAAGGTGAGGAGAATGACAGATGTACCGACCTAGAAGGCCAAATGGATGTACAGACCTTGAACAGCACGACTGCAAAGGTGCTCCGTGGCTCAGTGCCAGACTGTGATGAGGTAAGTAGAGAGTAAGTTTTGGGAAACTTTTATAGCAATTTCCTATTGCCTATTAAATTTCATAATAAAATAATAAAAAAATAATTTATGTCTTAATTTTCACCTTTCTAATAATTCAGTTTCATTGCATTTTGCCAAAGTATTGGTCCACACAATTTGGAAATCTGAAAAGATAATTAAAAACAAAACAAACTAAAGCAAAACAAACAAACAAAAAATCGGTGTTTCACAGCAGATGGTTGCCAGCTTTGCCATGGCACCCCTGACCCTAGTGTAACAGCAAAAGCACTGAGGTAGGAGTTAAAAGATCAAACTTCTCGTTCATCTATTTTATATATAGTAGGAAACTCTATTCAGTATCTTGTAATAACCTATAATTGAAAAGAATCTGAAAAAGTATAATAGGTATGTGTGTGTGTGTAACAGAATCACTTTGCTGTACAATTGAAACTAACACATGATAAATTAACTATAATTTAAAAAATAAAATGAGTCTCTTGTAGACAGCAACAAAAACTCACACTTCTCATCCCAGTTCCTTCATCTCCTTGGACAAGTTGTTTAATGTCTGAGCTTCACTTTTCGCATCTGTAAATGTCTCATGAGGACCACATGAAAGCTTGGGCAAGAAGGTCCTTTACAAACTGTAAGGTGCAGTGTTAAATGAGGGCTAAATGGCGAAGATGCTACCATCCTGTGGCCACTCCACACTCCTGCCTGGCAAGTGGCCCTGGGTACTAGCACGGTGGTAAGAGCACAGACTGAAGTCAGGCTGGATTTGTTTCCCAAACTTCATGACTTAATAAAGTCCCAGCTCTCCATTTCTTCTCTATTTTCTTACCAATAAAGAAAGGATTTTTAAAACATCAATCTGATAGGTTGTGGTGAGGATTAACCAGGAAGCACTTAGCACAAAGAAGTGGTAGTTAGTAGTGTGGTCTGATTACCTCTTTATTCTTGTCGCTCTACACTACAACTTTGAGATTTGCCCATGTTCATAGCTCTTCTCCTGTAACTGCTGTATATTTCCATGATTTGCATCTTCTGTACTTCCTATATCCATACCCATATTGGTGCATTTATATATTCTAATTGGTCACTGCCAGTGGAGAAGATACTATTGATGTTAGAGTATTGATATTCCATCTAGTAAACAAGAGGAACTTTTTCATTAGTTCTTACAGTCTGCCTAATTTCTTGATCTTTCTATGTAAACAATCACATCATTTTCAAGCACACTCATTTTGTCTCTTCCGTAACAATCCTTAGATTGCTTATTTCTTTTTAGGACTTCCCAGATGTGATAACAGCAACCTCATCTTGCTTCCTACCTCAAAGGGAAGGTAAAGTTTGTCTTCTAAAGTTTGTCTCCTCTAGTAAGTATAATATTTGCTATGGGCTTTTAACAGGTAGTCTTAATAGAGGTGGGGAGGATCCCTTTATTAATAATTTTTAATGTTTTTAGCATAAATAAATGTTTGCCTTTCTAAAATGATTTTATGTGTGTCTATAAAGATTTTTTTCGTTGTTTTCTCTGAGTGTATTAATGTGATAAATGACATTGACAGATTTCCTGATGCTGAAACATTCTTGCATCCTCGGGAGAAAGTCTATTTGGCCATGGTGCAATCTTTTGTTTGTTTGTTTGCTTGCTGTGTTTGGTTTTGTTTTTAACGCACTGTCAGATTTGGTTAAAATTCTGCTTACCAATTGCTATCTATATTCTCAACTGACATTTCCTCTCAATGATCTTTTTCTTTTGTTGTCCCAATGCAGATGTGTCATCAAGATTATAGTAGCCATCTAACTCAAGTGGGCACCTTTCCCACTTTTTCTGGTCTCTGAAACAACATGTATAGAAGAGAGATTATCTTTTCTTGTGAAGTTTGACAAAATGATCAACCCATGAAACTGTCTGGAGCTGGTCCTTTGGGGAGGAGATGAGATTTTAATTGACCACGGCAACTTTACATGGTCACTGATCTATTCAGTTTTCCTGAGCCCAATTTTTGCATTAAAAAAATCAAGATATTTATCTCATTCCTCTGATTTTCAGTCTTTGTTTCACCACCAGCTTTCTCATAACACCACCGGTGAAGATCCAAGAGCTAGGCTGAGTCGGATCCATAATGGTACTTTTGATACAAAGGTAAATTGTCAACTTCTCTCTCTTAGGAGCTGCAGTTAGCTCAGCTCAGATACAAGTGAAAAAAGGATGAAGGAGAGGAGGGAAGATAATAGCAGCTATCAGGTGAGTCCTACCTACCAAGTTTCATGCTTCTTATACTGTGGTGGTCAAACTTGATAAGAAGCTTCTTGAAAGAATATCTTCCTGATCCCTCCACCACATTTAGGTGGAAAAGCTTTAGAACCCTTACTTTCCTGAGGCAAATTGTCACCTCTTCATGTGATAAGGCAGTACCAGGATTACCCTCTCTCTCAAGACTCTGTTACTTAACTGTCTTCTGTTTTTTTCCACTCACTTACTCACATTAACTCAGTACCACCTTGTGTGCGGGCTTTCCCGGTTTTTGCTGGTTTGATGTATATTGGAAGAAGAAGTATGTGACTTGTCTCTTGGTATAGTCACAACTTTGAAAAGAGAGCTGCAGTTAGAACCCAGCGAGCTAGCTTTGTTTGTTTAATGAAGACAGGGCCAACTCTCCTGCCCTCCCACCCTAGACCTGAGGTGGAAATTTCAGGATCCTTCTCTCTGAACTACATGGACTGCTATTTTAATTGAATTTAGGAAAAGTCATCGTGTTCAACCCCAGAGCTTCTTCTTTTCCTCCTCCCTCTGATCATTTTGGGATAGTTAGTGGCAGATGGCGCTCCAGCAGCTCTGTCAGATAGGCCCCACCCTGTCCTCCATGTTGCCTCTGACTCTTGGCTCAACCATATCTCTCTTTGCTTGGCTTCAGTGTTTGGGATAGAGGTTTCTTACACGATTCACTATCTGGATGGAAATGCAGTGTTCTCATCAGAAGAAATCGTGGACTGAGTCACTCATTGATCTGAACTCCAGTGGAAAGTTTGAAAAAGACAATATTTCGTCCCCAACTGACCCAAGTGTCCATAAATACCCAAATGAATAGCCTACTAGGTGTCACTCTAGGTGGGTATTATAGTTTCCTCCAACATCAAACCCTGCCTACGCTGGGTTGTTGGCCTGTGGGCTGTGTCATTATTTAGAAATAATTCAGCTTTAACTAAACATCACCTTCCAGAGGGACATGGATAGCAGATAGCCTGACATAACCCCAACTCTTGAGCCTTGAAAAGTTTTTCCTCTTAGGAGTCTCAGTGTCATTTGCCAGAAAGACCGTGACCCACTTGGACCTTGGTCCCTTCCAACTATCCTGAGAGACATAAGCCTCACTACCTGCCTGGGAGTTGCCTTGGACTTTGAGTTTCCTGCCTGAGAAATAGATTCTTCCATATTGATGACTGACATTTGGAACTACATCTCCTTCTAGACATGCAGCCCCCATGCTCAGTATAGCTTTAGCCAGACCACTAAAGAAAAAATAGCACCAACACTAGGAGGAGGAGGTCTTGTTTCCTTTCTGCACTGAAGGTCGTGAGACAAAATCTTTGTTTCATTTTATGAGGCTTGAAGTGGTCTCCAGAGGGAAATTGTTGACATGACTCTAATAACTCAGTGGGGGCATGTGGTGGGCAGAATTCTAAGGATGGTTCCCCAAGACATCTGTTCCCAGGTTATTAAATTAAATAGTAATCTTGCTAGGGTTGTAAAGGGATTTTGCAGATGTAGTTAAAGTTTCAAGTCAGTTGAATTTAAGATATGGAGTTTATCCAGGCTGGTCTGATCTAATCACAGGAGCCCTTTGAAGACAGAGTTTACAGATTCTTCCTGAGTTTCAGATAAGAGCCCAGCTCAACTCACATCTTGTTTCGTGAGAACCCGTAAGCAGAGGACCCAGCAAACAGAGGACCCCTGACATGAAAACAAGAAAAGAACAAACGGGTGCTATTTACAGCTGGTAATCTGTAACATTGAAGGAGGGCGTGGCAACCCACTCCCATATTCTTGCCTGGAGAATCCCATGGACAGAGGAGCCTGATGGGCTACAGTCCATAGGGTCACAAAGAGTCAGACACAACTGAAGCAACTGAGCACACACACACGCACAATCTGTAACACAGCCATAGAAAACTAACACAGGACACTAAGGCATCCCCAAGAGTGTCAAGTCAATAACTCAGCCCTCTGAATGAGCAAGAACAAGATGCGAAAACACTACCCAAGGCCCCATTCCCCTCTGCAGACCTGAGTTGAACTCCTGTCACAGAACTTCTCTCACTAGGGGCCTGCCGGTTGCTGAGCTGCTGAGACATGCTAATGACTGACTCCATCTGATCCATGGGCAGGTGGGACATCTTTTGGGTCAGTGGAAACAATCCCCGTTATTTTCAGAGAGCTGGGCACAAAGCACTTCCATGGTCAGCCAATCATGGGAACCTTACTGCAACTCTCAGTGGGAGAAGCCATCATAGCCCCACGTCCCAAATGAAAGAAGAAAGTGGCTGGCTTAAGGTTACAGAGCTCACATATGCAAAGGCCCTGCTGCATAACAGAATTGACTTTTGGTAACGATACGTGGATTCTTCTGTCAGCAGTTTGCAAGGCCTTGGACCTTTGAAACTGTGAGGTGGGCAATGGTGAGACCTGACCATCAAGGCAGCTTCTCCTCATATGCACCTGAATTAATGGGGTGGAGACGCTAGGGAACCTAAGGGCTACCAATGTCTCTGTCAGTCATCTACAGCCATAATCTGCCCCAAGTTGTTCCCTTGGCCAGTGAGGCCCTTTGTCCAGAGAGCCACATGGGTCTTCTGTTCATTTTATGTATCAATGTGACCAGGCCACAGGGTACCCAGAGATCTGCTTCAACAGGATTTCTGGGTGTGTCTGTGAGGGTGTTTCCAGAAGAAATGGGCATTTAAATAGTAGAACTGAGTAAAGGGGATCACACTCTTCCATGTGGGAGGGCCTTATCCAATTCACTGAGGGCCTGAGTAGAACAGAAAGGCAGAGGAAGGGTGCGTTGGCTTCCTCTGCCTGGCTGGTGAGTGAGGTCTTCTCCTCCTCTCTCACAGGGACCTCATCTCTCAGGGACTGTTTATCCTCTGAACCAGAACTGACTGCAGTGTCATCTGCCCTCTTTTGTTTATGGGAAGTCATCTCTCAAAGTGACGTCTGAGGCCCCAAGAGGAAAGATCTTATCTGCCTAATAAACTGGGATTCATTTGTACCAAAGGGAGCAGAAGCAAGAGAGTAATCCTGTTGCCTGGAATTTATTAAAAAATTTGAACTGGTCCCAGTGTGAAAGATGAAATGGTGCCGCCTGGAGTGGCTGAGACATATCAAGTCTGGGCCATGTCCTTGTGGCAGTTCCTCATGAACTAACTGCAATACCCCTCCCCATGGGCAGAGCCTTCAGGACCAATCAGCGCAGCTCATATCTTCCCAGCAGGGCCCACTTCAGACTGTGCCCAGAAATCAGAGCTGCAGAACCAATCTACAGCATACGAGGCCTTTGACTAGCATAGCTCTGCAGCTTCTGAGACCGGGTCTGTGATGAGAGAGGTTCACAGAAGGCCGAGAGTAAGGAGAAATGTGGGACCACATGGGGATGGAGTTGCTCCTGGGAAGACACGTGATTCCCTGTGCACACTTACATCATACTTACAGCTGACATGTGAAGTGAAAGTGTTAGTCTCTCAGTCTTGTCCAACTCTTTGCAACCCCATGGACTGTAGCCCACCAGGCTCCTCTGTCCATGGGATTCTCCAGGCAAGAATACTGGAGTGGGTTGGCATGCCCTCCTCCAGTTGTCAAGGGTGTTTTTTATTTAAGAACATCACAAGGTCCAACAGTCAAATTGTCCTAAATGTCAAATTCCACCCCCCTAACCCAGAGCCTCTCCTACTGTCATGTGTCCTGCACCAATTCTGGCTCATTCCAGCCTGCTTTCTGGTCTTTAACCCCATAACATACACACATGTGCGTGCACACAAACACACATACAAATAAGTACACACACACACTGCAGTTTCACCTTCCATCCTTGGTCTCAGTCCTTGCCTTACCTCACATGATTCCAATTTCCACCTTGAATATCTGTCCATTTACCACTGAATATAAAGAGACAAGCTATTTTCCCCCATCAGGAAATGGAAATCCAAGCTCTATTTGGATCTAGTAGTATTCTGGCTGGAAATCATATTGCATAATGCTTCTGTTTAAGAGGAGAGAATTAGGGCAATCCTTCACTTCAAGCAAGTCAGGGCTAGCCAAAATTAGAACCCAGACACAAGTAATTCATGCCTCATTATCATTAATAGGAAAGAATTAGACAAAATCTAGATGTTAGACAACATGAACACTATTAAGAAAATTGCTGTACATCATCTCCAAGGAATATTATACAGCCACTAAAGATGATAGTCATGAAGACCATGTTGCAACATGGTAAATGTTTACAAGTTCATGGTAAGTGGAGTAAACAGTATAAGACTTCAAATACACAGTAACTACAGCAATGTAAAAAATAATATATGCAAGATGCTAAGGCTGGGGAGGCAATCTGGGATATAAAATAACCTCTCATGAACTAGGATGTTGGATTTATGAGCTATTTTTTTTTCTTTGTAGATTTCCTCTAATGTTGTTTAATGGTGTTATAATATTGTTGCTATAGTAAATCACAGTGAAGGAGAACAGAGGCCAGTCTGAAGCCTTCAGTGAGCTGAAGCTGTCTGGACCACAAATGACCTAGAAAGAGAAGCCATCCTCACCGTATTTAAAGACAATTATGAGGACAAACAGCATGGAACACGGTCTGCAAGCTCTCTCCCCTCATTTCCCCATCCAGCCACAGACTCTGTGCTCTGCAGGCTGCAAGGGAAGGAGAGAGTGGGCCAGGCCTCTAGGCCAAGGGCAAGTGAACCAATTTCAAACACTGCTGTTACTCCTGCACAGGAAAAGTGGCTGATGACTCTCTGCATCCTCCACAGTGCCTTATTCAGGGCTGTATAGAGAGCAGTTACTCTTGTTTCCTCTCTCTTCCATGTTCCCAAGTTCAATCCATGACTGAATCCTGTGGATTCTGCCTCAGTAAGATTTCGCAAATCTCTCTCACTTCTCATGACCTAGTCCTGTTGACTGTTGCAATGTTACCTGCCATCAGCCTGAGAGCCACTTCTTTAGCCTCTAGGACCACGAAGCAACCAGTTCACTGATCCTGGCAGCTCGTTGTGTGTATCTCTGCCCAATTGCACACTCAGTGATGTCAAGCTAGTAGCTTGAAATGGGCCATGGTGGGATTACTTACACCACGGAAATTAGCGGGGGGAACTATAAATTAGAGATTTTTTTTCTCAGGAAATTGATTTTGGAGCATTTACCAGCACATCACTGACCTTATCCCTCTTCTTGGAATATCCTTTCTTCAGGTCTTCAGTGAGCTCTGCTTGAAGATTTAGTTCAAGGAGGGAGGTTCAAAAGGGAGGGGATGTATGTATAGTTATAGCTAATTCATTTTGTTGTACAGCAGAAACTAACACAACATTGTAAAGCAACTACACTCCAATAATAAAATATTGGCTTCAAGCAACATACCATCCAAGCACCGTTCCGTCACGCCTTTCTTTTGAGCATCCATACCTCTTCTCTGTGCTCCTCTGCACACAACTATGATGTCCTATGAACTCCTCTAGGTCAGTGCTCTTGTCTGAATCATCCTAGGCCAGGTGCTGCATGAATACTCAGGGAATGTTTGTTTGCCAAACTGAAATTTCTGATCGAGTTGGGGCACCTTGACATCTGCAGCCCCTGTGGGTCCTAGTGAGCCTACCTGGTAGAGCTATGTAGCCCTCGTCCCAGGCATCTGCCGAACAGCTTCCTGACTGTTTCCGCAGCCTCTCTCAGACCCTGAATGGCCTAGAGGCTGCTGCAGGGAAACCAGCTCTCCTACTGAAGCCATGATCATTCCCACCACGTACGTGAGCAAACAGCTGTTGAGAAAACCATGATGCCAGAGGCAAGAGTTACAGAAACGAGTCCCATTGGATTGCAAATGGAGATTTGTTTTCTTTTTGCAAAATCCCACAGAATATCTATCGTTTGTGCTAGCAGGCTGGTGCTTGGAACACCAGTCTAGAATCATGTGAAAGATTGAACTTTAGATATCAGGCTTCCCTGAAGGAAGAGGTGTAAAAGCCCTTTTGAAATGAGAGCAGAAACATCAAATCCCACCAGCCAGGTACCAGCACAGGAGAGGAGAAAAATCCTTGGCTCCTCAGAGCTATAAAAAAAAAAAAACCCAGAGCTACAAACAAAAGTTCTTTCCTCGAGGTGTTGGAACCGTCACTGAGACTTGATTATAACTGAGAAGGAAACTGGGAAAGGTGAGTGGCTTAGTCCCTGGGTCAGAAAGGCAGGTCATCCCCCCAGCAAGTTCATGGAAAGGCTCTATGCCTTCACAAGGGGCAAAGGGTGGCTGGCTGCAGAGAACCAGGGGGAAGAGCAGATATGGAAGGAAGAAAGAAATGAGAACCCGCTGTCCCTCTGACTGAAAAAAAAACAGGAGCGCTGCTAAGGCCTCCATTCTGCAGTCAGCATGGTCCAAGTCTCAAGGACCACCAGAAAAACAAACTTTTGGTCTTTCTGGTTTCAAGAGAAACTGTAGAGTCCCGAAGACCTGAGTTTTAATCATTGCGTGGTGGTCCGCTAGTCAGGTAGATTGGGGCAAATTAATCACCTTCCTTGAACCTCAGTTTTCTCATCTGCAATGTGGGCACAATGACACCTTCCTCACAGAGTAGTAAAATTTAAACTTCATGTAATGGTTAATTTTATGTGTCAACTTGACTAGGCTATGGAGCCTAACTGTTTGGTCAAACACCAGTCAAGATGTTGCTGAGAGGGTATTTTTTGAGATGTGATAAAGATGTATAATCACAGACTTTGAGGAAAGCAGAGAATCCTCTGTCATGTGGATGGGCCTTATCCAATCAGTTGAAAGCCTTAAGAGCAAAAAATTGAGGTTTACTGAAGAAGAAAGGATTCTGTTGACATAACTGTAATACAGAAACTCGACTGAGTTTCCAGCCTGCCTGTCCTGCCCTGAGGAATGTGGACTTTCCAGTCCTTGTAATCACACAAGCCAGTTTATACACACACACACACCCCCCTCACTGTAAGAGCATTGATTCTGTTATGGAGCACTGTGTTTGATGGACTAAGCAAGGAGATGTATGAGGTGAGTGGGTTTAATCAGTGAAAATTCCTGAAAGGAAATTACATTTTATACCAGATAACAAAGCAATAGTGGACCTAGATGTCATAAAAAGGTAGAATTGATGCAAAGAATAAAATACCTAAAAGACTGGGTTGACTGAAAGAGAAACATTGATGTGGAGAACAAGGAAGATGAGGCTAGAGAGGCAGAGGTGGAAGCGAGAGCAGAAAAGACACACATGTCCAGTCGATTCACGAGTCCCTTCAGATTATTAAAGGCAGATGTTTTTGGAAGGTGAACCTGGCCTCTGTGCATCTGAAGGGGCTGTAAGGAGTGGAGAGAGGGCAGGACGGTCTACTGGAGAAGTCTGGTGACTGGGGGCTGGTGGAGGTAGGAAAGGAAGGAGGAGGAGGAAGAATGGGGAAGGGTGTACAGACTACAGTGGTGTCTACACAGGTAGAAAGAGAAGGGCTCGTTCTACATGCTGGACTGTGTGCTGGGCTCAAGGGGTAGAAGAGTTGTGGTCCCCTCTTTGTGGAGCTTGTTAGTGGGAGAGAGAGACATTCTGTCACATAGTGACAGAAATAAATATCATTGTCAACTAAGTGCTAAGAAGGAAAATGGTGAGCTGCTCTGAGAGTGAAGACCAAGATGACTGGACATAGCACACGGGGTCAGGGGAGGCTTCCCCAAGGAGCTGATGGGGGATCTGAGACCTGAGGTAACAGTAGTGGTTGAGGGGGGTGAGATCCTCACATTCATGCACAGGTACACACATGTGCACATACATGGATTGCGCTCATTCTTCCTATCTTTGGAGGTCCTAAAATAACTAAGACGGAGAGCAGGCCTCCAAAAACAGCTGGGGCATATTTGTGTTCAGCCTCCACTAAACCCTTGGGTGTTCTCAGCCAATCAGCACACCCACTCACAACAAATCTATTGACTTGCCAGGGAAGCCGAAGCACAGAAGGTTGAAGTGATCGCACTGAAACCACATAGAGTGAGCCCATGGACTCTACTGAAGGTGCTATTTCGGGACAGATTCAAGTTGAGAGTCAAGTAATCAATCAGGTCAGCAAACGGTCAATCAGTCTCAGCCATTAAGACAGCACGTCGGCGGCATTGCTATTGACACAGCCACAGTGACTCAGAGACAAGCTGAGGAATAAGGCCCTAACTACGCTGGTCAATAAAACACTTTGGGTCCTGACAAAGCAAGCAATTAGGACCAGCTGTGTTTCATTTTTCACCTCCTAAGCCATGATGGCCCTCTAGACACATCTATCAATGCAAGAAGGCAGGGCTGAGGGTTGAAGTTTAAGTCATTCCAGAGGAGAGGGAATAAAAGAGAAAGAATAGGCCAAGAAATTCCACATAAGCTGTTTTTCAAAAATTTCAGATCTCAGAAGTATAAGGAAATTGGAAGCCATCCTCCACAGTGCAAGACATCATGGACACTAACTCATATAGAGCTGGACAGAGTCAAAGAACCACTGCCTGCTGAGAGTGGGGCTGGAGCCTCTCTGTCTCCATGGGGGAGGCTTGGGAAGCTGGCTGACTCTTTCCAGCTCCACGTGCACTTGAGTTTTCTCAGCTCACAGGTCTACTGATGGTGTGAAAACCTCCCAGTCTAGACCAGAAGATCCTTGAAGGAGGGGTAGGATGAGAGTCGCCTGGGTCATTCCTGTGTCCCCACTGCCTACCCAGTGCCTGACACATCAAATAGACACTCCGTTAATATTTCTCCCTCTCTGAATTCATTAAAAAAAAGCATTGAGTTTCTAGCTTCTTTCCTAGAAATACCCCCGCCAGGACTTAGCAGTCCCTGAATTCTGCCCACAGGTTTACGCTGGACTGAATTCTACCTTTTCTGGCATAGGTTTGGACAAAGGACGCCCCCTCTACTCTCTCAGTTCAGTTCAGTTCAGTCGCTCAGTTGTGTCTGACTCTTTGCGACCCCATGAACCGCAGCACGCCAGGCCTCCCTGTCCATCACCAACTCTCGGAGTTTACCCAAACTCATGTCCATCAAGTCAGTGATGCCATCCAGCCATCTCATCCTCTGTCGTCCCCTTCTCCTCTTGCCCCCAATCCTTCCCAGCATCAGGGTCTTTTCAAATGAGTCAACTCTTCACATGAGGTGGCCAAAGTATTGGAGTTTCAGCTTCAGCATCAGTCCTTCCAATGAATATTCAGGACTGATTTTCTTTAGGATGGACTGGTTGGATCTCCTTGCAGTCCAAGGGACTCTCTAGAGTCTTCTCCAACACCACAGTTCAAAAGCATAAATTCTTCAGCACTCAGCTTTCTTTATAGTCCAACTCTCACATTCATACCTGACCACTGGAAAAACCATAGCCTTGACTAGAAGGACCTTTGTTGGCAAAGTAATGTCTCTGCTTTTTAATATGCTATCTAGGTTGGTCAAAACTTTCCTTCCAAGGAGTAAGCATCTTTTAATTTCATGGCTGCAGTCACCATCTGCAGTGATTTTGGAGCCCCCCCAAAATAAAGTCAGCCTCTGTTTCCCCATCTATTTCCCATGAAGTGAAGGGACCAGATGCCATGATCTTAGTTTTCTGAATACATTATTCAGTATTATCATCCTTTGTAACCTATAATAGCACAGAGTTATTTTGCTAAAAGTCCCCTGGCCGCTTCAGCCAAGTCATCCATCTGCCTACAAGGAGAACTCCTGGCTCAAGTTTCTCCCAATCTCAGGAAGAGCCATAGCCACCACAGAAGTACAAGATCCAGTTCATTTCCATTTGGCTTCTTTAGCCTCATGTCCCATGTAAGGTCCCAACTTTGATTTGGCTGATGGAAAGGCTGTCTTTTGGGGAAGAGTCCCAGCTCTCAGCGTTGGTCAGTCACCTAAGTGTCCCCAAGGCTTTCTACATGTGTAGACAGCAACCTACAGCCTTGCCAGCAGCTGTAGCACAGGCTCGGCTGAACGGCAAAGTGGTATCCTTAAGGCATCCACAGGGGTCAGTGGCCACCTTCTAACCTTTAAACTGAGAAGTAGCTTTCTTGGGACAAAGAGGTCTCTGCTGAGATAGGGAGACTCAGAAGTCCCGTGTCCCAGTCAAGGACTGACCCAGATGGTGCCTATCTTTTCTCAGATGGTCCAAGGGATTTGCATCCCTGGTACGAGCCGTTGAGCTGGTGGTGGCTGGGCTGTTTGGAGCCTTGAAACAGGGAACAAGTGTGGACAGAAGGCACACAAGGGAAGAGATTCAGCTTTGAGGATGGGATTCCAGGTTGAGCTAAGAGCATGAGCAAAGGAATGAAGCTGGAAAATCAATGACTGAAAGCAACGGCAAGCTGTTTTGTTTGCTTGGACTCCAGGACTCTGGAAAAGGAGTGTGGGAAACGAGGCTGAGGAGGGTTGCAAGAACTGAATTCCCCATGACATGAGCTGTTGTCAGGGCTTGGGCTTTGTACTGAGGGTTGTGCCAAGCCTCTGAAATGAGGCTTGAACAGAAGAATGACACAAGTGAATATATGCTCTGAAAGGTTCTGTCTGGCTGTTGTGTGGTGTTTAGAAGACCACTCAGGAGGCTAAGGTGGCTGGGCATTGAGATGATAATAGCCTGCACTAGGAATAAAGTCCTAGGGTTGAAGAAGAGTAGACGGGATCAAGACCTCATTAAGAAGATAAAGGAATAGGACACAGTGACTGACTAAATTCAAGACATAGGAGCCAGGAAAAAGTTAAGGATCTGTGAATCTATAAAAATATTAACTAGCTTTTCCTAAGCATCAAATGTATACAGAGCTCTGTGCTTTGCCGTAGGAACTCAGAGGTACATAATATGCGGTGTCTGCTCTCAAATAGCTCCAGGTTTAACGGAAAAACCAAACAGGAAGGTGACAATAGCAATGAGGTATCCCTAGTCGCTGAGGAGCACAAAGGAGGCACTTCACATCTAGTCTCAAGAAGACAGAAGGCTAAAAGAAAATTTTGCACAAAAGTCAACTGGTCTCGATAGGGACCAGTTGAAGAGAAGAGGGTAAGGTATTGTGACCAAGTGCACAGCATATGTGAAGGCAGTGAGGTGTGGAACAGCATGGTGCACGTATGGAGCCAGGGACAAGGCAGACGGTAGCTCCATTAGTTGTGATCTGGGATGCAGAAGGCAGAACAGCTTGTGGTGGTGACAGTGGAGGTGGGGAAGCAAGGTTAGGTTCTGGTCTTGGACACACTGTGTCTGTGGTACCCAAGGAGTCACTAAGTAATCTCCACAAAGAGCCCCCTGTGAAGACAGAGGGAAAGTGATGGTGACCTGCGTGGGACACCTTGCCCACCACCTTCTTTCTCCCTAGGGGTTAACAGGACTGAGAAAAGGGGGACAGGGGCCATCCAAAGCAGTGTCATTTGTTTGAAGGTTCTGTGGTCCCGAGGCAGAGCCAAATTTGGGGTGGAGACTGCTGGGCTACCTGGAATCTGAACAGTTGAAGCAGTTTCGGTGCCTAAAGGCATATTCTCCTTCTGCCTCCTCTGCTTTGTTTGGGGAGGAAGGTGGGTCACCAAGCTCATGTATGTAGAGGAGTAAGAAGTGGCAAAGCTCACCTTGGCCACCTGGTCTCCCAACTCCTTTCCTTAGCCCTTCTTTCTGTTCCTCGCCCACACTCAGAGCTCCCTCCACCTGTGCCAGCTCCTGTTCCCAGACCTACCCCTCTTTCAGAAGGCTGGATGCATGAGAGGGGAGGGTTTCCTTTCTGCCTACCAATGACTTCACTTGGAAGCTAGAGCTGCACTTGAGGAACAAAGAGACCTACTTGTCCATAGAGATATCTCATTTTTCTCATTACCTGCTTCATCTAGTAGGATAGACAGGTTTTCAGGTGGCAAAGAAGACGAAAGAGGAAGAACGAAGTATGTTCTAGGAATGGTGAGTCTTCAAGAGTGCCAGAGGCTGGATTACAGGAGAGTAGAGGGGAGGAAAGTGGCGTTCAGTGAGGGGAGAGAGATGGGCAGAGGCCAATCACAGAGGGCCTCTTAAACTAGGTTAAGGAATTTGGAATTTGTCCTAGTGACAATGAGGAGTTACTGGAGATTTTTTTTTTTCTTTTCCCTGAATAATGACTTTACTGTCTTTATAAAATTTCTGTGTTCTCCTAATTGGACATTAAATTGATACAGGAAAGGTCAAAGAAGAAAATTAAAAATAACTTTAACTCCCACACGATAATCATTGCTAGGGCAAGCCTCATTCTAACCTTGCCTTTATGTTCATGGTTAGAGATGAGGATGGGTATAGAGACAGAAATAGATTGAGAGAGAGAGCAAGATTGCAGGAGGATGGGGAGAGAAGGGTTGTGAATAATTTTTAGTGGTATCCTTGTATAAATGGTATCTTAAAAAATATAAAAGTTAATTTGCTTTCAATTTAAGAGATGGTTTCTTAAAGAAGAGGTGACACCTCAAAGGAAAGAGGTAATAGGGTGTAGGTGGTGAAAAGATCTCTTTGGCCACTGTGATGGGGGAAGGATTGGGAGGAAGGAAGGTTGGATGTCAGGACACAGGTATGAGCCATTATGGTCATCTGGGTGAGAATAGTGAGAGTTGGAATGAGTCAGGGTTGGTCGGATTGAAGAGGAGGGGTGGGGAGAAGTTCCAGTAGAGGAGCAGGTTTCCTAGGACTTGGTTTCTGGTGGGGGGCACACAGAAGAGGCTCCTCCTAGATGACTCATAGGGCTCAAACTTTGATGATTAGGAGGTGTTGGCACTGTGATCAGAAATAGGCTAAGCAGACAGAACAGGTTGGATGGGGGAGTCAATTAGTTTTGCTTCAGATGTGTGAAGATTCTTCCTCTGGACATCCAACAGGCAGTTGGCTCAGATGGGAACAGGACTGAAGATGGGGACCTGGGAACCATCCACACAGAAGTGAGCACAGAAATCGTGGGAATGTAGGAAGATCTCCAGGGGAGAGAGTGTTGAGACAGAGAACTGGGCCAAGGACAGAAGCTTGGGAGTAACTGTGTTGGGAGATGGGAGGATGGACAGGAGCCACGGGGGATCGACAAGGTTGGGAAGAGGCTAACATTCCTGACTCAGGGCTTTGCTTATGATAGTTTTCAGAAACTTTCTGGGAAACTCATAGGTAAGGTGTGTTTGGTGAAAGAAAAGGAAACCAAATCTGCAATGTGAGAGATAGGAGCTGAGAAGCAAAGAGCTTCATCTCAGGAGAACGGAGCAAGCAACTCCGAGCAGACAGCCAGAGGCGAGAAGAGCCCATTGGATTTGGTGATCAGGATACTGAGGGTCAGTTGTGGAATCAGGTTGTGGGGAGCACTGGGAAACAGAGACAAATGGCTGGGAGGCACGGAGGGGACCTGGGGTAAGGATGGGATGGCCTTAAAGGCAATCTCCACTCTCCAGATGTTTGGGGTGAAGGTAGAGGAAAAATTAAAATAGCTCCAGGAGACTAAGACATGCCTAGACATTTTCTAGGCTGCAGAGAAAGAACCAGTGTAGCAAAAGAGGCTGAGCACTAAGCATGGTGGTTATTTTTGAGCACCTGGGGCCTCAGGAAGTTGGATGGGGAAGGGGTGATTAGTGCCCAAAGAAAGGAGTGGGCCTCAAGACTAGAGGAGAGGAGAAATAGTGAGGTGGTGACATGCTGACATTTTAGGCTTGAGAGAAGAAATGAGATCATCAGCAACCACCACTTCTTAAGTGTATACATGGTGCCACACATCAGCCTGAGTGCTCCGCAGGCAATGTTTGCTGTGATCTTCACAATGACCCATGAGACAGGTAGGATTATGACCCATATTTTACAGAGGAAAGAAGTAAAACTCACACATATCCAATCTCGCTTAGTGAGACAGGACTCCAGCCCAGGTTTGTAAGACAATGAAACCCAAGTCCTTTTACAAATGAAAACCTGATGATGTCCAGGGACAGTCAGACAGACATTGATTTCCCCGTGAGAGATGGCGGGGCCAGGATGGGTGCCCAAAGCTTCTGACTGCAAGGGAGTGGCTAGTTCTTCTAGGCTGGTGGCAGGGTGCCCCCTGTGGCTGGGAATGCCATGGCACAGCCCAACCCAGCACACAAGGGCAGCAGCTAGGCACTGCGGGCTCCACCGGATCCGGATCGAAGTGCTGACTTCACTTAATGGCCATGTGCCCTTCAGTCAGTTGCCCAAATTGTCTGTAAACTGGAACTAATAATAGCACCTGCCTCACAAGATTGTTGTAAGGGTGAAGCATGATAACCCACAGGAGGGGCATAGCCCTCTGCCTGGCACTGAGTGAGTGGCCCATAAGTGCTGTTAGTGGGGAGAACATGATTTAGAAACAGACAGTCTGGGCTCTAGTCTCTGGCTGACCACTTAATTTCTCTGACTTGGACAAGTTGCTTCGCACAGAAGCCAGTTTCCTCATGTCTAAATTGGGGGGAAATTCACCAGTGACTGTGGGGATCAGTTAGGTAGTAGATGGGAAAGTGCTTTGAAAACTACAAAGTGTCCCCAAAAAGGCTAGTTATTTAATTCTACCTTGAAACTAAAAGATCAGCTTTCTAGAGAACCAGGCACAGAGGATGAGAAGAGAGGAAAATAACTCACTTAATGAACTCCATAAATCAAAACTGAAAAAGTTTGGAAGAAGGGAAAAGAAAAGAGTTTCTCCTTCTCTGAGTTAGAAAGAATGTACTTCATTTTAGCTAGAGTGTGTTTGGAACTTGCTCCAGACCAGGATTTGGACAAGCCTTGCTGGGTGACAGGGCTTGAGTCAGCTTTGGTCCCTGTTGGCCAATAGCTACCTCAGGTTACTTGTGCACACCTAACTCTGTCACTAAACAGACAAAATTGAAGCAGAGGGTGTAGGGAACATGATGGGTTTCTCAGAAGAAGCGGCATTTGGACTGGGCTTTGAAGCCTGAGTAGGTGAGGGATGTGTGAGGGGTAGGAGTAATTGTCAGAGGGATGAAAAGAAAAGTTCCAGCCAAAGCACAGCAGCAGGGAGGGACGCGGGTTTGGGAACAGCAAATCCATCCACGTGACTGAAGAGAAGGCTTAGGAAGTGAGGGGCAAACATGACACATGAGCCTGGAGAGGTGGCTTGGCTTCAGCTCCCGGAGGCTGTCAAGGTGGCTGAGAAGCTTGGTCCCTGTCCCACAGGTAAAGGGGAGGCACTGGTGAGTGGTGTCTTCTAAATGTCCTGGCCAGACCTTGCCTCACAGTGTTCTGGGCAATGTAGGTGTTAGAAAACAAGTCTCTGATTGCTGAAACACACTCCACAGCAGGAACTTTAGTCTGGCTTATCCCCACCAAAGTCAAGTTGACTGCAGCCTAAAGGAGTGGTTGGCCGTGTCCTCTGCAGCTCAAGAAAGCAGCTCTCTTCAGGGCCCCAGGATGACCCAGCTTGGCGTCAGTCACACAGCTCTCTACTAGAGAGAGGAAGGTCACGAGCACTATGGAATTCTCATCCTTCTCGCCTCCCCTTAGATGTTTTTCTCCTCATCTATGGCTCCTTGTCCCGTTGCTGATCCAGCATGTTTCCTGGTTGCTTCTGATCTCTGCTCTTCTATGTTAATGTTGATGCCTACAGGACCTAGCTAGTCCGTGATCTTTGCTAATGTGCCAATCATGGCTGCCCTCTCCACTAGTCTTTCCCTTCCCCCCAAGCATACATACACAGGAAGATCCCTGCCAATACACAGAGGTAGGTTTAGCAGTGTCTTGGAGCACAAATTCCTCCATCTCGTTACTATTAGGAAGCTGTTCTGTCTCGGTAGCTCAGCCCTTTACAAACCTGACAATGACTAATTTGCCAAAGGGCTGCTTCCTTGTTGAAAGATCCATAGCTTTGTTCAGGAAAGGTCAGATTCATTGGTTCTAGTCAATTAGAGAATAATTCATCGTCCCTCTTCCTTCTGTGACCTCCAAGACCGTATGTGGTTTATCAGCAGGGGGCCGATCTCTAAGGCAAAGCCCACACACCAGTACACCCCAAAGTCAGAAATGAACTATTCAAGTTTCTCTGGGTTACACGTCTCAGCTGGTCTCATTCCCCACAGATTCCCCCATCACAAGAAAGTTATAGTGGGCTCCCGGTCCCTCAGACACACTGGAAAAACCAATATTGTACAGATGTGAGATTGTGTAGGCAGACTTTCCAAAGATGTTGATTTCCTCTCTAGAATGATCCTGCAGTTGGACCAACAGTCACTAAGTAGTAGGTATCAATGTCTTGGTTATGTCCTTCTGGTAAAAAGAGCTAAACTCTTGGGTATTGGCTAAGTGAAGAAAATTAAGGGGATGGGGAGGGAGGTGGGAGGGGGGTTCTGGAAGGGGAACACATGTACACCCATGGTGGATTCATGTCAATGTATGGCAAAACAAATACAATATTGTAAAGTTAAAAATAGATAAATAAACTAATTTAAAAATTAATAAACTTTACTACTAATTTTAACCTAACTAACACAGCTGGCATGTGTGAGTGCTTAGTCATTCAGTTGTGTCTGACTCTTTGTGACCCCATGGACCGTAGCCCGCCAGTCTCTGCTGTTCAAGGGATTCCCCAGGCAAGAATATTGGAGTGGGTTGCCTAGGCCTTCCTCCAGAGGATATTCCCAACCCCGGGATCAAACCTGTGTCTAATTTCCTGAGACACAGGGTCTCCTGTGTCTCCTGCATTGGCAGGTGGGTTATTTATCACTGAGCCATCTGGGAAGCCCCAGCATCAAAATAAAATAGAATGATGAAATGGAATACAAATTAGAGCAAAGTTTAGAGAAACAGAACTCCCTAGGAACTGTAATGGAATGCTCTTGTAAAGCTTAAACTGATCAACCTAGTACTTGTCTCCTCTTTCCCTTTTTCTTAATCTGTTGGTTTCTATGTCAGGTTTATACTGAGCTTCCTTCAAATTTTTGACAGGCAAAGAAAGGAAGAAAGAAGAACTTGGGCATCTCTCCTTTTCACCACCCTCCCCCATCACGAACTGTTTCATAACAGCCCTCTCTACTCAAGTCATTAATCAAAGATGCTATTTTCTTCCCATCATAGTGCTTCTGTCTTTGTTTCCAAGGAATCTGACAGAATCCAAAGGGGAAATGAATATGACCAAGAATGGGCTGCTTCTCAGCATGAAACCCTGTGATGGCTGTCTTTTCCCCAATCAAGAGGGATTAAATGTTCCTTCTCCAAACCTAAGTTCTTTGCCTTCTAAAGCCAGAGCGTATGTTATTCATAATATATGTTGGATGGTTCCTTAGCAGTCACCGGTCCTCAAAATGTTTTCTGTTACAATTTGGACTTGCGAAACTGAATTATGCCAGAATGAAATGTTTAAGAGAATATTCCAAGAGCATAAGCAGATTTCTAAACCATCATATGTAAATGTTTTTTCCACATGTGCTGTGAAATCAGACTCTACATCAGAGCCCCCACCATAGCTCTGGTCTAGGCTCCTTGTAGGAAATGACCAATTGTAATTTTGTTCTGTAAGCTGAGAATAGGGACCCATGAACTTGGAGGTTGCTTGACCTATGAATCCTAAGATGGGGATTACTTACTTGAGTCTGATTCGGAGATAAACATCTGGTTTTGCTTGTTTAGCTCAAACGTTAGAAAGCAGCATTTGGAAGCCAAAACCTGTAGATCCAGAGAATGGAAAAGGGCTGAGAAATGAGGGAAATGTAATGAGCTTTGCCCTCCAGGATAATAGAGGAGCCCTAAGGCATGGGATCTGGGCACTATAACAGAGAAGTTGGGGAAGAAGAAGTAGATGAAGACGAACAAAGAGTGGAGAACTTTGGGAGATTCTAAAATATCCCCCAGAAGTCCCTAATACAAAAGGCCAGTGACTTCTTTAGGACAGGAAACATGCAAGTGAGAGCCAGGAAGATTCTCTCGGGTCATTGCCCAAAGGAAGGAGAGGTACCCAAAGGAGCAAGGGGAGGGGACTGGAAGGAAACAGTGGCCTTAGAGCAGCAGGAAGATAGAGGAGTTCTAGGAATGATCCCAGATTCTAGGACACACTTTGAGGGTTTCACAGAACCCAGAGATTCCTATTAGCCCTTTGTCACTCTGTAACTGTCAATAGCGAGTGGCAGCTGCATGGCGCTGGAGCCGCGTGTGCTTTATTGACTACGCCAAAGCCTTTGACTGTGTGGATCACAATAAACTGTGGAAAATTCTGAAAGAGATGGGAACACCAGACCACCTGACCTGCCTCTTGAGGAATCTGTATGCAGGTCAGGAAGCAACAGTCAGAACTGGACATGGAACAACAGACTGGTTCCAAATAGGAAAAGGAGTGTGTCAAGGCTGTATATTGTCACCCTGCTTATTTAACTTATATGCAGGGTACATCATGAGAAACGCTGGGATGGATGAAGCACAAGCTGGAATCAAGATTGCCAGGAGAAATATCAGTAACCTCAGATATGCAGATGACACCACCCTTATGGCAGAAAGTGAAGAAGAACTAAAGAGCCTCTTGATGAAAGTGAAAGAGGAGAGTGAAAAAGTTGGCTTAACGCTCAACATTCAGAAAACTAAGATCATGGCATCTGGTCCCATCACTTCATGGGAAATAGATGAGGAAACAGTGGGAACAGTGTCAGACTTTATTTTTTGGGGCTCCAAAATCACTGCAGATGGTGACTGCAGCCATGAAATTAAAAGATGCTTACTCCTTGGAAGGAAAGTTATGACCAACCTAGACAGCATATTAAAAAGCAGAGACATTATTTTGCCAACAAAGGTCCATCTAGTCAAGGCTATAGTTTCTCCAGTAGTCATGTATGAAGGCAAGAGTTGGACTCTAAAGAAGGCTGAGTGCCAAAGAATTGATGCTTTTGAACTGTGGTGTTGGAGAAGACTCTTGAGAGTCCCTTGGACAGCAAGGAGATCCAACCAGTCCCTCCTAAAAGAAATCAGTCCTGAATATTCATTGGAAGGACTGATGTTGATGCTGAAACTCCAATACTTTGGCCACCTGATGCGAAGAGCTGACTCATTTGAAAAGACCCGATGCTGGGTAAGATTGAAGGCGGGAGGAGAAGGGGACAACAAAGGGTGAAATGGTTGGATGGCATCATCAACTCAATGGACGTGAGTTTGGGAAAACTCCAGGAGTTGGTGATGGACAGGGAGGCCTGGCGTGCTGAAGTCCATGGGGTCACGAAGAGTCGGACATGACTGAGCAACTGAACTGAACTGTCAATAGAAAGATCTGAGACCCCACAAGTCCTTACAATCTCACCCAACATTTCTACTGTAACCAGTCTAGAAATCTTGGCTTCCTCTAGGGCCTTTTGGAGAAGACAATGGCACCCCACTCCAGTACTCTTGCCTGGAAAATCCCATGGATGGAGGAGCCTGGTAGGCTGCAGTCCGTGGGGTCGCTAAGAGTCGGACACGACTGAGCGACTTCACTTTCACTTTTCCTTTCATGCATTGGAGAGGGAAATGGTAACCCACTCCAGTGTTCTTGCCTGGAGAATCCCAGGGATGGGGGAGCCTGGTGGGCTGCCGTCTATGGGGTCGCACAGAGCCGGACACAACTGAAGAGACTTAGCAACAGCAGCAGCTAGGGCCTTTGCCCACTTTGGATTGGCATGGATTCTCTCACAAGACAGGTCTCCTCACCACTCTTCTCCCTAACCAGTGTTGTCTGCCCAGAGGTCCATACCAAGAAACCTAGATCTTCAGCCCAGAGCCAGAGAAGCCTCTGTCCTGCATCAGTGGTTTGTTTCCTCCCAGCTTTGCTGTTTATGCTTTCCCTCCTGGCCCAGCCACTTGTCTGGCTTCTGGTCTCAGCCGACCTGCTCTGAGGAGCCCTGCAAGTGAGCCCTTCTCGAGAACAAATGACCAACCCTCTTTAGAGTGACTCTGGATGCCAGAAAATTGGTACCTGCCAGTATTCCTTCTTTTCCTTTTCATTTTGTGTTTTAGCCTCCCCTGTTACCCTTCTGGTCAAGTCTATGCAGAGGCTGCCTGATCCCAGAATGTCAGTGCCTCCTTCCTGACCTGTGGCTTGGCCCTGCCTCTGTTTGCTCTGTGACTCATGGCGCTGACCGCTGGCTGGACCCCTTTGCTGATTACTTGCAGCAGTTGGACCGGGCCTCAAATTCCTGGATACCTTCCCCATTGCAGGCCTCAGCCCAGATGTCCGTGCACAGCTCTACCTCAGCTCTGGATAGTCTTCCCATTTTCCAGTTAGCCTATGTGTCAGTGATAGTCGAGAGGCCTAGAGAGGCTTGTGCTCTCGCCTCCACATGGAGTTTATAGCAAAGCTAATTATCCAAGTCCCTGGCTCATAGCATCAAAGTCTGATGAGAGATAATGACCGAAACTAAGGCGACTGGAGAACTCTGTCTAAAGAGTCACTGGAGACTTCTCTGGCTGAAGTAGGATTGCTCCAGGAGCATGCACATAGCCCAAGGTTATATCCAGCAAGAGAATTCAAGAGGAGTCTGTCCATAAATGGAATTAGCCCATATGGATATCGAGGCTAAAGACAACTAAAAACCTCCTGGTGCTGTAGTTTTGGTGGCCTGAGTGCTCATATGAATAATTGGCATCTCCATAGCACCTGTCAAATCCCAGGCTTACCTGGAAACCAGCATCCTCGGTCAGCACTGTCCAATAGTGGCTACCATGTGAGACCATGGAGATACAGCACATTAGGCTTTTCCTCAAGTAGGAATTTCTGGAATAAGGATGAAGAAAGAATGTACAAATGACTAATGAACAGCTAACCTGCCAATGGGGCCAGACCAGAAGAGAGGGTTGATGCTCTATGGGGAGAGGTAGGGATCCTCAAGTTGTGTCACTCATAGCTCTCTTAGTGAGGAGCTCCAGAGTGCTGGGCCTACCTTGCCTTGATATATCTCAGCCTCATTGGCCATTTTCATTTTCACCTTTATGAGAAAAACTATAAACTTCCATTGTCATCTAAGAAGATTTAAACAAATGAACAAAGAGAGCTTATTCCTGTTAAGAAACCTCATTATCAAAGAAAGGTCAACTCTCCCCAAATCAATCTACAGATTTAACAAAATCCCAGGTGGATTTTAAAGGGCCTAGACAGAATGATTCTAAAGCTTATCTGAAATATAAACAACTGGTAATGGCTAGAAATATTTTTAAAAAACAAATAAGGGGCTCACCTTAATATTAAAATGTATTCTAAAGTCACAGTAATCACAATGAGATGTGACAGAAGACACAGATTAGTGCGCAGAGCAGATCTAGAAGCGGATTCAAATCTATGAATATTTAATATATGATAAAGGAGGCATCTCAAATAAGTATGTAAACATATTGAGACAAATGGATAGATATCTGGGGAGGGGGAATTAACTTAGATTTGTCACGTAGAACCACAGTCTAACACTAACCTCTTTTATAGTGACATCTGAAGGAAGCCGAAATCTGAATGTGAACAATAGTGTGCTCTTCGCTGTCTATATTATGTCACTCAGCATGATGCTTTGGGGATTCATCCATGCTGTTGCAGGCATCAGTAACTCTCTTTTGTTGCTGAGCAGGGCTGTCCTGGATGAGTATGCCATAGTTTGTGTATCCAGTTTGTGTATCCTGTTGGTATATACAAGTCTATCCAGTTTGTTTATCATTGTCCTGTTGGTGGGCACCTGAGTTGTTTCCACTTTTAGGGTATTACTAATAAAACTGCTATGAACTTTCTAGTAAAGATTTTTCATAGATATGTATTTTCATGAGTCTTGGGTAAATACCTGAGAGTTGAATGGTTGCATCATAGGGTAAGTGGATTTTAAGCTTTATAAGAAATAACCAGACTTTTTCCCAGAGGGATCATATCATTTTATATTCTTTTTTTTTTTTTTTTTTTTTTTTTTTTATAAATTTATTTATTTTACTTGGGGGCTAATTACTTTACAATATTGTAATAGTTTTTGCCATACATTGACAAGAATCAGCCATGGGTTTACATGTGTTCCCCTTCCCGAACCCCCCACCCACCTCCCTCCCCCTCCCATCCCTCTGGATCATCCCACTGCCCCGGCCCCGAGCCCTTGTCACATGCATCGAACATGGAATGGTGCTCTGTTTCACATATGACAATACACATGTCTCAATGCCATTCTCCCAGAACGGCCCACCCTCACCTTCTCCCTCAGAGTCCATAAAATTGTTCCATGCATCTGTGTCTCTCATTCTGTCCCGCATATAGGGTTATCGTTACCATCTTTCAGATTCCATATATATGCATTAGTATACTGTATTGTTGTTTTTCTTTCTGGCTTACTTCACTCTGTATAATGGGCTCCAGTTTCATCCATCTCAGTAGAACCGGTTCAAATGTATTTTTTTTAATGGCTGAGTAATATTCCATTGTGTATATGTACCACAGCTTCCTTATCCATTCATCTGCTGATGGACATCTAGGTTGCTTCCATGTCCTGGCTATTGTAAACAGTGCTGCGATGAACATTGGGGTACACGCGTCTCTTTCAATTCTGGTTTCCTCGGTGTATATGCCCAGCAGTGGGATTGCTGGGTCATATGGCAGTTCTATTCCCAGTTTTTTAAGGAATCTCCACACTGTTCTCCATAGTGGCTGTACTAGTTTGCATTCCCACCAACAGTGTAAGAGGGTTCCCTTTTCTCCACACCCTCTCCAGCATTTATTGCTTGTAGACTTTTGGATAGCAGCCATTCTGACTGGTGTGAAATGATACCTCATTGTGGTTTTGATTTGCATTTCTCTAATAATGAGTGATGTTGAGCATCTTTTCATGTGTTTGTTAGCCATCTGTATGTCTTCTTTGGAGAAATGTCTGTTTAGTTCTTTGGCCCATTTTTTGATTGGGTCATTTATTTTTCGGGAATTCAGCTGCAGAAGTTGCTTGTATATTTTTGAGATTAATTGTTTGTCTGTTGCTTCATTTGCTATTATTTTCTCCCATTCTGAAGGCTGTCTTTTCACCTTGTTTATAGTTTCCTTTGTTGTGCAAAAGCTTTTAATTTTAATTAGGTCCCATTTGTTTATTTTTGCTTTTATTTCCAATATTCTGGGAGGTGGGTCATGGAGGATCCTGCTGTGATTTATGTCGGAGAGTGTTTTGCCTATGTTTTCCTCTAGGAGTTTTATTGTTTCTGGTCTTACGTTTAGATCTTTAATCCATTTTGAGTTTATTTTTGTGTACGGTGTTAGGAAGTGTTCTAGTTTCATTCTTTTACAAGTGGTTGACCAGTTTTCCCAGCACCACTTGTTAAAGAGATTGTCTTTTCTCCATTGTATATTCTGGCCTCCTTTGTCGAAGATAAGGTGTCCATATGTGCGTGGGTTTATCTCTGGGCTTTCTATTTTGTTCCATTGATCTATATTTCTATCTTTGTGCCAGTACCATACTGTCTTGATGACTGTGGCTTTGTAGTAGAGTCTGAGGTCAGGCAGGTTGATTCCTCCAGTTCCATTCTTCTTCCTCAAGATTGCTTTGGCTATTCGAGGTTTCTTATATTTCCATACAAATTGTGAGATGATTTGTTCTAGTTCTGTGAAAAATACCATTGGTAGCTTGATAGGGATTGCATTGAATCTGTAGATTGCTTTGGGTAGAATACTCATTTTCACTATATTAATTCTTCCAATCCATGAACACGGTATATTTCTCCATCTGTTTGTGTCCTCTTTGATTTCTTTCATCAGTGTTTTATAGTTTTCTATATATAAGTCTTTTGTTTCTTTAGGTAGATATATTCCTAAGTATTTTATTCTTTTTGATGCAATGGTGAATGGTATTGTTTCCTTAATTTCTCTTTCTGTTTTCTCATTATTGGAGTATAGGAATGCAAGGGATTTCTGTGTGTTAATTTTATATCCTGCAACTTTACTATATTCATTGATCAACTCTAGTAATTTTCTAGTAGAGTCTTTAGGGTTTTCTATGTAGAGGATCATGTCATCTGCAAACAGTGAGAGTTTTACTTCTTCTTTTCCTATCTGTATTCCTTTTATTTCTTTTTCAGCTCTGATTGCTGTGGCCAAAACTTCCAAAACTATGTTGAATAGTAGTGGTGAAAGTGGGCATCCTTGCCTTGTTCCTGACTTTAGGGGAAATGCTTTCAATTTTTCACCATTGAGGATAATGTTTGCTGTGGGTTTGTCATATATAGCTTTTATTATGTTGAGATATGTTCCTTCTATTCCTGCTTTCTGGAGGGTTTTAATCATAAATGGATGCTGAATTTTGTCAAAGGCTTTTTCTGCATCTATTGAGATAACCATATGGTTTTTTTCTTTCAATTTGTTAATGTGGTGTATTACATTGATTGATTTGCGGATGTTAAAAAAACCTTGCATTCCTGGGATAAAGCCCACTTGGTCATGATGTATGATCTTTTTAATATGATGTTGGATTCTGTTTGCTAGAATTTTATTAAGGATTTTTGCATCTATGTTCATCAGTGATATTGGCCTGTAGTTTTCCTTTTTTGTGACATCTTTGTCTAGTTTTGGAATTAGGGTGATGGTGGCCTCATAGAATGAGTTTGGAAGTTTACCATCTTCTGCAATTTTCTGGAAGAGTTTGAGCAGGATAGGTGTTAGCTCTTCTCTAAATTTTTGGTAGAATTCCGCTGTGAAGCCGTCTGGTCCTGGGCTTTTGTTTGCTGGAAGATTTCTGATTACACTTTCGATTTCCGTGCTTGTGATGGGTCTGTTAAGATCTTCTATTTCTTCCTGGTTCAGTTTTGGAAAGTTATACTTTTCTAAGAATTTGTCCATTTCTTCCAAGTTGTCCATTTTATTGGCATATAGCTGTTGGTAGTAGTCTCTTATGATCCTTTGTATTTCTGTGGAATCTGTTGTGATCTCTCCATTTTCATTTCTAATTTTGTTGATCTGATTCTTCTCCCTTTGTTTCTTGATGAGTCTGGCTAATGGCTTATCAATTTTGTTTATCTTCTCGAAAAACCAGCTTTTAGTTTTGTTGATTTTTGCTATGGTCTCTTTTGTTTCTTTTGCATTTATTTCTGCCCTAATTTTTAAGATTTCTTTCCTTCTACTGACCCTGGGGTTTTTCATTTCTTCCTTCTCTAGTTGCTTTAGGTGTAGAGTTAGTTGATTTATTTGATTTTTTTCTTGTTTCTTGAGGTACGCCTGTATTGCTATGAACCTTCCCCTTAGTATTGCTTTTACAGTGTCCCATAGGTTTTGGGTTGTTGTGTTTTCATTTTCATTCGTTTCTATGCATAATTTTATTTCTTTTTTGATTTCTTCTGTGATTTGTTGGTTATTCAGAAGCGTGTTGTTTAGCCTCCATATGTTGGAACTTTTAATAGTTTTTTTCCTGTAATTGAGGTCTAATCTTACTGCATTGTGGTCAGAGAAGATGGCTGGGATGATTTCAATTTTTTTGAATTTACCAAGGCTAGATTTATGGCCCAGGATGTGATCTATCCTGGAGAAAGTTCCATGTGCACTTGAGAAAAAGGTAAAATTGATTGTTTTGGGGTGGAAACTCCTGTAAATATCAATTAAATCTAATTTGTCTATTGTATCATTTAAAGTTTGTGTTTCCTTGTTAATTTTCTGTTTAGTTGATCTATCCATATGCGTGAGTGGAGTATTAAAGTCTCCCACTATTATTGTGTTATTGTTAATTTCCCCTTTCATACTTGTTAGTATTTGCCTTATATATTGTGGTGCTCCTATGTTGGGTGCATATATATTTATGATTGTTACGTCTTCTTCTTGAATTGATCCTTTGATCTTTATGTAGTGTCCTTCTTTGTCCCTTTTCACATCCTTTATTTTAAAGTCTATTTTATCTGAAATGAGTATTGCGACTCCTGCTTTCTTTTGGTCTCCGTTTGCATGGAATATGTTTTTCCACCCTTTCACTTTCAGCCTGTGTGTGTCCCTAGTTTTGAGGTGGGTCTCTTGTAGACAGCATATATAGGGGTCTTGTTTTTGTATCCATTCAGCAACCCTTTGCCTTTTGGTTGGGGCATTCAACCCATTTACATTTAAGGTAATTATTGATAAGTATGATCCCGTTGCCATTTACTTTGTTGTTTTGAGTTCGTGTTGAAACATCCTTTCTGTGTTTCCTGTTTAGAGAAGATCCTTTAGCATTTGCTGGAGAGCTGGTTTGGTGGTGCTGAATTCCCTCAGCTCTTGCTTGTCTGTAAAGCTTTTGAATTCTCCTTCATATCTGAATGAGATCCTTGCTGGGTACAGTAATCTGGGTTGTAGATTATTCTCTTTCATTACTTTAAGTATGTCCTGCCATTCCCTTCTAGCCTGAAGGGTTTCTATTGAAAGATCAGCTGTTATCCTTATGGGGATCCCCTTGTGTGTTATTTGTTGTTTTTCCCTTGCTGCTTTTAATATTTGTTCTTTGTGTTTGATCTTTGTTAATTTGATTAATATGTGTCTTGGGGTGTTTCGCCTTGGGTTTATCCTGTTTGGAACTCTCTGGGTTTCTTGGACTTCTGTGACTATTTCTTTCCTCAATTTAGGGAAATTCTCAACTATTATCTCCTCGAGTATTTTTTCATGGCCTTTCCTTTTATCTTCTTCTTCTGGGACTCCTATGATTCGAATGTTGGGGCGTTTCATATTGTCCCAGAGGTCCCGGAGGTTTTCCTCATTTCTTTTGATTCTTTTTTCTTTTTTCCTCTCTGCTTCGTTTATTTCCATCATTCTATCTTCTACCTCACTTATCCTATCTTCTGCCTCCGTTATTCTACTGTTGGTTCCCTCCAGAGTGTCTTTTATCTCCTTTATTTCATTATTCATTCTATATTGATTCCTTTTTATTTCTTCTAAGTCCTTGATAAACATTTCTTGCATCTTCTCAATCTTTGTCTCCAGGCTATTTATCTGTAACTCCATTTTGCTTTCAAGATTTTGGATCATTTTTATTATCCTTATTCTAAATTCTTTTTCGGATAGATTCCCTATCTCCTCCTCTTTTGTTTGGCTTTGTGGGCATTTCTCATTTTCCTTTACTTGCTGAGTATTTCTCTGCCTTTTCATCTTGTTTAGATTGCTGTGTTAGGCGTGGCCCTTCTGTATTCTGGTAGTATGAAGTTCCTCTTTGTTGTGGAGGTTCCTCACTGCGGTTGGGGTTGGACAGGTGGCTTGTCAAGGTTTCCTGGTTGGGGGAGCTTGTGTCGGTGTTCTGGTGGGTGGAGCTGGATTTCTGCTCTCTTGAGTGTAATGGAGTGACCAGTATTAATTTTTGAGATGTCTATGGATTTGGTGTGCCTCTGGGCAGCCTGTATATTGATGCTCAGGTCTATGTTCCTGCGTTGCTGGAGAATTTGCGTGGTATGTCTTGCTCTGGAACTTATTATCTCTTGGGTGGAGCTTGGTTTCAGTGAATTTATGGAGGCTATTGGATGGTCTCTTATTAATTAATGTTTCCCCTGGCTTTCAGTCTTATTCTTGCAGTAGCCTCAAGACTTCTCCTTCCATACAGCCTCAATAATAAAACTTTTAGGTTAATGGTGAAAAGATTCTCCACAGTGAGGGATACCCAGAAAGGTTCACTGAGTTACATGGAGAGATGAGGTGGGGGGGGTGGGTTGTAGTGACCAGGAGGGGAAGAGGGGAATTCAAATGTGGAGAGAGCAATCTAGCCAGTAAGCACTTCCCTCTGTGCTTTCCACAGTTTGGAACCCTCAGAGTGATTCACAGAGATACATAGAGAGGGGGGAGGAAGGTAACAGAGGTGAGCATGAGTAGAAAGGGAGGAATTAAGAGGGGAGAGAGAGATCTGGGCAGTATCCTGTTCCTGAAGTGTTCTCCGGTACCCAGAACACCCTCAGAGATTCACAGAATTGGGTTGAGAAGAGAAGGAGGAGGGTGGGAGATAGAGGTTCCCTGGGGGAGAAGAAAGAGCATCAATAGGGGGACAGAGTGATCAGGCCAGTGATCACACTCCTGAGTAAAAATGGGTCCTAAAGATTGGGTTCTTAAATGTACAAAGTTGATATCAAATATGTAAAACACAGATTAAAAATCTAGAGTAGAGGTTAGACTCTTATAAAACTTACAATCTAAAAAAAAAAAAAAAAAAAAAGAAAAAAGGGAACAGTGTAAAAAGAAAAAAAAACAGTAAAACAGTAAAAAAAGAAACAGTAAAAAAATGTAGAACAGGAAAAAAACATTAAAAAAAAAAAACACAAAAGGTATAAGATATATGTATGTAGTTTGCTTCAAAAATAGGGTTTTTTTTTTTTTTTTTTGCAAGTTAATAGTGGGTTATGAAAATGAAACTTAAAGGTGTAATAGAGGACTTGAAGAAAAAGGAAAGAAGAGAAAAAAAAATTTTTTTAATTAAAAAAAAAATTAAAAAAAAATTAAAAAAAAATAATAATAGTAAAAAATATATATATCCCGGACTTTCTCTGGAGCTGTTGTGAGCAGTGTGGGATCTGCTCAGTTTTAGATAGATCCTTATTCCTGCTTATACTTTTCAAGATCTGTAGGTCCTTTTTAATGCAGTCGGTATTAGCTACAGGGATCTTAATCTGTTGGCCTGTCCCTTCCAAAGCACTTCCCTCTGTTTATTTGGCTTCTGTTTGGAGATCTCTTCAGTATCTAATTTCCGCCCTGCATCAAAGCGGTGGAGGTGATCTCTTTAGGTTCGCTTGTTCAATCGTGCTGTGGGGAGGAAGGAACACTGCAATTCTGGCGTGTGTGTGGTAAGCTCGCAGTGTCTCGGCCGCACTGGGTTCGCCCCCGCTCACGGCGTGTGTGCTTTCCCCGTCTACCCTGCTCAGGCTTCAGGTTACTCGGCCGGGGAGCGGGCCCTGAGCTGCGTGCACTTCCCAGGACTAAGCCGCTCAGGTTCAGGCTCCCGGTTACTCCACAAAGGCGCAGACTCGATTTTGCCCGCGGCTTGTGCCGTTCCCGGTCGGAGCTGCCCAGGCGGCCAGGAGTTTGGCGAGGGCGCTGTCCCCTGTTGGGGCGGTGCGGCTTATCACCTCCCTGGTCCCCGCCTCGGTTTACGGGCGCGCCCGGCTCCGGTGTGCTTTGTGTCGGTTCTGGGGAGCTGGTCTCTGGCTGCGACCCTCCCGGCTGCTGTCGACCCTCCGGGATCTCAGGCAGTCTTTGCTTAAAAAACTGGGAGCCTGTTTGCAGTTTGGTAGGGGGTGCCCTCTCTGGAGCCGAGTTTGCCCCTTTCCGGCTCTGGCGGGCCCCGCCTGCCCGCTGTGTCCGGCGGGGGATGGCGCAGTCCGCAGCCGGCTAGCTCTCCTCTGGTATCGCTCAGTCCTTTGTTCTGTGAGCGGGCCGGCAGTGCCTTAGAGTTGGGCTTTTCGCGGGATAGTTCTCTCTCTCGCTGTCCCACAGTTTAGGTTACTATCTCACGTTAGCTCCCTCAGATTGCCCTCGGGGCACTCGGGCCCGGTCTTTACCCTAGGCAATGCCGCCCGCTCCTCTCCGTTCAGCCCCCACTTGCTGGTGGCGGATGATGCGAGCGTCTGGGGTTCTTTGCTGGGAGTTGCTTTAGGCACGTAATCTGTCGATTTTATTTATTTTTCCTCCCAGTTACGTTGCCCTCCGAGATAAAAAATCCTCCCCCACACCCGCCGGTGAGAGGGTTTCCTGGTGCTTGGAAATTCCTCCTCTTTTACGACTCCCTCCCCGGGACGGGTCTCCGTCCCTAACTCTTTTGTCTCTCTTTTTATCTTTTATAATTTCTCCTACCTCTTTTGAAGATAATGCGCAGTTTTTGTGAAAGCCTGACGTCCTCAGCCAGCCTTCAGAAGTAGTTTTGTGAAGTTTGGTCAGCGTTCAGATGTTCTTTCGATAAATTTGTGGAGGAGAGAGTGGTCTCCCCGTCCTATTCCTCCGCCATCTTCTGCCTCACTTTCATCATTTTATATTCTTATCAACAATGTGTGACAGTTCCTCTTTCTCCACATCCTCATCAATACCTGATGCTGTCAGTCTTTTTATCTTGAACTATTCTGGTGAGTGTGTAGTGGTATCTCATTGTGATTTTAATTTTCATTTTCAAGATGACGAATGACATAAGCAATTTTTCATGTGCTTATTGGCCATCTGTATATCTTCTTTTGTGAAGTGCTCCTCAATATTTTCTTTTGCTCGTTTTTAATTGGCGGTCTTTTTATCATTCAGCTGTGGAAGTTCTTTACATATCCTGAATGTGAGTCCCTGGTCAAATATAAGTATTTAAACAAATAATTTCCCCCAGTAGCCTACCTTACATAGTTTACATAGTACATAGCTTACCTATTCACTTTGCTAGCAGTATCATTTGATGAGCAGAAGTTCTAAAGTTTTATGAAGTCTAATTTCTCAATTTTTCTCATTGCTTCTATTTTCTGTGTCCTGGTTAAGAAACATTTATCTACCTCCAAGTGACAAAGATATTCTTCCATAATTTCCTTTAAAAATGTTTATGGTATGTTGCTTTGTATTTAGGTCCCTGATCCATGCCAGATTAATTTTTCTGTATGATGTGAGGCTAGGCTCAAGTTTCCCTTATCCATATCGATGGACAGCTTTCCAGTGCCATTTGTTGAAAAGACTTTTTTCTTTCTCATTATATTGCTTTGGCACCTTTGTCAAAAATAAAATTGCTGTATAAATGTGCATCTATTTCTGGGATCTTTATTTGGTCATATTGATATATTGGTCAATACTTATGCCAGTAGCACACTATTTTGATTAATATAGCTGTAGTGAAATTCTTAAAGTCAGGTCAGGTTAGTGTTTTAACTTTGCTTGTGTGTTTCAATATTGCTTTAGGTTTACTAGGCCCTTTGCATTTCCATTTCAAAACAGTTTGTCAAATTCTACTAAAAAAGCCGTCATGGTTATGACTTGATTGTGTTAAATCAGTAATCTATAAATAAAGTCTATTAATGTATAAGTCAATTTGTGAGAATTGACATCTCACAAATAACATCATGGTCTATATTTCCATTCCTATAATGTGTTTTTAATTAGAGAATTCTCTTTGTCAGAGCTGTGCTTTAGAGAGATTAATTTTGGAGCTGGATGGGGTGTAGAGTGGACTAGCAGCATTGATACCACATGCTACTGTGGTTATCCATAGATAGAATGTGCTAGAATTGATGCGGTAGCAGAGTGGAAATTAGGAAATACATTCTAGAAATTGTTAGGATTTGATGACTGAATGTGAAGAGTGAGAAAGATAATTAAAATTTAGATTACTCAGGTATTTTGGTCCTGAATGATCAAGAGGATGACATTTCCATGAAACATACACTCCTTTTAATCAAGAAAGTATTAAATGCATATTATGTAACAGAACCTGTGCTTGGCATTAGGGACACAATAAGAGCAAAAGCATACATGGTCCCTGCCTTACTGGAACATTTTGTGGATGAGAAAGACATTTATTAACCATGCAAGTAGATGTAAACTTGCAACTAATAAAAATGCTCTACAGAAAGCACATCTAGCACCTAAACTTTGGTTTCTAATTCATTTCACCAATAAAAGGAACCCAGTGTCCCTGGAGAAATGACTGATTCTGGGGCAGGGGCAGAAAATATACAAGATAAACTGAGAATCTTGTAACACTAGAAAGGATAGAAGTGCTAAAAATAAAAGTAAAAGTCTCATTATGATGGATGGGAGTATGTCAAAGTGACACAGAGGAGCCAACTGAAAGACAAGATAATAAAGTCGTATTGGGATATAACCCAAAGTGTAAGGTAAATATTCTTATAGTGATAGAAATAAACGATTGAATAAGTTATTAAATGAGGGAGAAGAGACAGTCTCTCACAGAGAAGAATTCCAAATAAACTGTATAGATTCCCCACCCTAAAGGAAGGGAAGCTTAACATCTACTCCTTAAGTGTGGGCTGAACATAGTAACTTCTTTTTAATATATTTTTTTGATGTGAACCATTTTGAAAGCTTTTATCGAATTTTTTACAGTAGTGCTTCTTTTTCATGTTTTAACTTTTTGGCCACAAAGCATGTGGAATCTTAGCTCCCCGACCAGGGATTGAACCCGCAACCCCTGCATTGAAAGGTGAAACCTTAACCACCAGACCACCAGGGAAGTCCCCACAGTAACTTCTTTATAAAGAGTGCAGTGCAGGAAGGGGGGAAAAGAGTAATTTTGCAGTGAGAAAATCTGACAAACTACTTCAGCCTGGTGATCAAGGTCAACATCAACAATCATAAACCCTGCAGGTAGTATGTTGCTTTGATATGGTGTGATGGAAACATCACTTTACTTCTTTGATTTTGCTCCCCTCGAAAAACAAAGCCCCATGAGAAAAACATCAGACAAATCCCAATAGAGGGGCATTCTACAAAATACCTGAATAGTTTTCCCCAAAACTATTGAAGCCATTAAAAACAAGGCAAGTCTGAGAAATTGTCAGTCAGGAGAAGCCTATGGAAACATATATTTAGGGAACTAAATATAATGTGGTATCCTGGAATGCAAAAAGGGCATTAGAAAACAGCTAAGGAAATCTGAATAAACTACAGACTTTAGTTAGTGACATACCAATATTATAACTTTCATTATTAAAGCAAATGTTCCACACTAATGTGGTATGTTAATAACAGGGGAAACTGTGTGCAGGGTGGAGAAGTATATGGTAACTCTATACTATCTGTTCAATTTTTCTGTGAATCTAAAACTTTTCTAAAAAATAAAGTCCATTAATTTTTTAAAAAGTTTTCTAAAGGAGAAGTGCGTGGTCTAAGGGTGACTAAGGTCTGAGAAGGGCTCCTTAAGGAAGTTACTCTTTATCTGTGATCTGAAGGATGAGAAGGGATGAAGCAGATGAAGGTCTAAGCAACATCAATGTGAAGGCCCTTAGGCAGAAAGAAACATGATATGTTCAAGGAACAGAAATAAGCTTATTACCTTTTAAGCAGCCTGATCAATATGGTGCCAAATATGGTGGAACAGATAGCTAGGAGCCAGAATGTACGAGGCTTTGAAGGCCTTATTAAATGCTTTTGTCTTTATCTTAAGAGCAATGGGAGGTGGCATGAGGCAAAGGGACAGGTAAAGGATGACACCCACATTCTAGTTTGGCCAAGTGGGTGGCTAATACAGGATTCACTGAAACTGGAACACTGAAAGCAATCAGGAGTTCAGTTTTGGACAAGCATGATTGAAGGTGCTTGTTGGATATCCAGATTAAGGTGTAGAGTCAGATATACAGATCTGAGTTCAGAAGAAGTCTTCTACATATAGATGGTAAATGAAGTCATGGACACAAATGAGACCACCTAGGGTCTCACATTCAAGAGCCTAAATAAAAAGGTGGGAAGTCATCAATATGTAGATGACCATGCGCTTTGCTAGAGAGACTGTAGAATGAGAAGGGGACCTATAGAAGACCTCGGGTGAACATCAGCACTGAAGATGAGGAAGAATCAGTGAAGGAGAGAGCAAAGACAATCTAGATGAACAGCCTGATGTCATTGACAGCAGAAGAGAAAATCTGAGAAAGTGACATGGTGACCAAGAAGTCAAGATCAATAAAGGTTGAAGAAGCATCTGCATTAGGTCACTTTGATGTTTGTGAAGGTAATGGTGGTAACTTTACTATTGTGGCTTCAGGAAGGAGTGAGACCAGACTACATATTTTTTAAAGTTTGGTGATGAAGTGAAGGAGAAGATTGGGACAGTCATTGGACAGGAATAAAAATTCAAGAGAGATTGATGACACAAGAGAAAAACAATAAGCAATGAATAAAGTATTGCTGGGTACCAAATTTAAATTCATTTACTGGACATCCAGTCCTGAAAACTGACCTTTTCCAATCCTGTGGCCACTGCTGAGTTTTCCAAATTTGCTGGCATATTGAGTATAGCACTTTCACAGCATCATCTTTTAGGATTTGAAATAGCTCAACTGGAATTCCATCACCTCCACTAGCTTTGTTTGTAGTGAAGCTTCCTAAAGCCCACTTGACTTTGCATTTCAGGATGCCTGGCTCTAGGTGAGTGATCACACCATCATGATTATCTGGGTCATGAAGATCTTTTTTGTAGAGTTCTTCTGTGTATTCTTGCCACCTCTTCTTAATATCTTCTGCTTCTGTTAGGTCTATACTGTTTCTGTCCTTTGTTGTGCCCATCTTTGCATGAAATGTTCCCTTGGTATCTCTAATTTTCGTAAAGAGATCTCTAGTCTTTCCCATTCTATTGTTTTCTTCTATTTCCTTGCATTGATCGCTGAGGAAGTCTTTCTTATCTCTCCTTGCTATTCTTTGGAACTCTGCATTCAAATGGGTATATCTTTACTTTTCTCCTTTTCCTTTGTGAGTTGGACTATAAAGAAGGCTGAGCACTGAAAAACTGATGCTTTTGAACTGTGGTGTTGGAGAAGACTCTTGAGAGTCCCTTGGACTGCAAGGAGATCCAACCAGTTCATCCTAAAGGAAATCAGTCCTGAATATTCATTGGAAGGCCTGATGTTGAAGCTGAAACTCCAAAACTTTGGCCACCTGATGCGAAGAACTGACTCATTTGAAAAGACACTGATGCTGAGGAAGACTGAAGGCAGGAAGAGAAGGGGACAACAGAGGATGAGATGGTTGGATGGCATCACCGACTCAATGGACATGAGTTTGAGTAAACTCTGGGAGCTGGTGATGGACAGGGAGGCCTGGCGTGCTGCAGTCCATGGGGTCACAAAGAGTCGGACAGAATTGAGCAACTGAACTGAACGGGTTGGACATCACCACATTTGATGACTATCTTCTCCCCTCCTTAATGGGCGCCGATGGATGATTTACTCTGCACTTCATCACAAGCATGGCTGTGAACTGGCTGGGCTTGTGATAGATGGGGAAGCTGTACTAATATAGGTGCTGCTTTGAGATGTACCATACATCAGTATTTACTCTGGGCATAATCCATACAGCTGTTCATAGTGGTGCTTCCAAAGAAGTAAGCATCTTCTCCAAAGTCAGTCCTGCCTCCATTTCAGGCAATAAAGAAGCAGCTTTTGAATCTACTATGGTCTTGCTCTTTGAGTGATTCTGAGTTGATTGAGTGGTAATTTGTATTAATAGCTCAGGCTGCAGCCAAAGAGCAAGCTCTGCTTTTGGCTCCTTCTTTGGGAAGATCTTTAATACAACAGTGCCCTAAAGACCAGTCCTTTATCCACAACCTAAATACCGTCTCTTCTCTTGCCTGTGTTTCAGATCACCAAGCCAGGGATTTCCTTCCAGTAGCTAAGAACACAGGAATCATGGCTTCCTGGCCCATCTCCATTCCCATTAGGTTGATATCTAGTGGCCTAGGTCCTCAGAACTGACTTAGGCTGGGGCAGAGGCAGTGCTTAGTAACCGCATGTACCTATCTGTGAATCCGGACTTCTTTGGTGGCTCAGTGGTAAAGAACCCACCTGCCAATGCAGGAGACACAAGAGACTCAAGTTTGATCCCTGGATCAGGATGACCCCCTGGAGGAGGGCACGACAACCCACTCTAGTATTCTTGCCTGGGAAATCCCATGGACAGAGGGGCATGGTAGTTTGCAGTCCATGGGGTTGTAAAGAGTTGAACATGACTTAGCGACCAAAACAACACATGAATCTATTCTGGGAAGCACTGTGGGTCCAGAATTAGGGTTGCCTTCGTGTACCATAACTGCCATGGGGTAAGCTGAAAACAAACCATATTGCTGCCTGTCCCCTTAGAAATTTAGTCTGCCTGTCTCAGAATTAGTCATGGTATACACTGCTCCAACTGCACACATACAAAGAACCAAGTGTGCCAGCTTTTGACAACAGCTCTTCCTATCTTGATTGAGTCTTAGATCCCAGACAGGTAGCAGCCTGTACTGGTACCCACTCTATGCTCAGCTCTGTACTGGGTGCAGATGAGATGCTCAGAGATTTAAACACAGCAGTTCTATCCTTAGGAGAAGGAAATGGCAACCCACTCCAGTACTCTTGCCTGGAAAATCCCATGGACGAAGGAGGCTGGTAGGCTACAGTCCATGGGGTCGTGATGAATTGGACACGACTGAGAGACTTCGCTTTCACTTTTTACTTTCATGTGTTGGAGAAGGAAATGGCAACCCACTCCAGTGTTCTTGCCTGGAGAATCCCAGGGACGGGGGAGCCTGGTGGGCTGCCGTCTATGGGGTCGCACAGGGTCGGACACGGCTAAAGTGACTTAGCAGCAGCAGCAGCAGTTCTATCCTTAAAGATCATAAGCAGTCACTTGAATACAAAGTGGGAAGACATCTCAAGATCCAAGAATGTGAACCGAAAGCTTCGTAAGTACTCACGTTATCTCAGCTAATTCTCACAAAGCCCTGCATAATAGATTTCATTCTCACTATAAGCAAATTACAAAGGAGGAAACTGAGGTTCAGAGGGGAAAATCACTTGACCGTGGATAAGTGTTGTAAGTAGAAAATACAGGATTCAAATCTAGATCTGTTTGACTCTGAAGCCTGTCTTCTTAAGATCGTCTTAAGTACTCTGCAAGGCTGGCCTCAGCAAACATTGACCTTGCCAGTGACCCCTATATCAGAAGCTTGTGACAACACCTTCTATAGGATGGGGGCATCTGGTTTGGCATTTCTGGGAAGGGGTGGCACTGGCAGAGTGGAAAGATAGTCTGGATCCTATTAGTGTGGGCAGGTGCACACAGGGCTCAACATAGCTGTTCTAATTCCTGTCTCTTGTCCAGGTTAATCTTGCCCTGGATGATGTGGCATTTCATCGAGTATGCCCTTTGCCTCTGTAACGAGATTCCCTTCATCTCCAAGCAAAAATGATGGATTGGCCTTCTGTTTGCTTAGGTACTCAGCTCTGAAAAGCCCTCTCAGTTGAGCTAACTTTTAAATCATTTACGGGAAAACAGTCCTGCTGCTAAGAGGGACTGACTTGGATATGACAGTGGACAAGTCTCTCCAGGCCTCATTTTTTCTCATTTGTAAAAGATAGTTGTGTTGGATTTTGTTTCATCTATGCTCCATCACCTGAGGAGGATAGATTCAATCAACCAACAAAAAATTACTGAAGACCTCCTTTGCACCAGGTATGTGTGCGAGCAGGCTCAGTCACTTCAGTTGTGTCCGACTCTTTGTGACCCTATGGACTGTAGCCTGCCAGGTTCCTCTGTCCATGGGATTCTCCAGGCAAGAATACTGGAGTGGATTGCCATGCCCTCCTCCAGGGGATCTTCCCAACCCAGGAATCGAACCTGGGTCTCCCGTGTCTTCTGCATTGCAGGTGATTTTTTACTGCTGAGCCACCAGAGAAACCCTTGTACCAGGTATATTGAGACACAAACCATACAGCATGAATAAGACAGAAATGATCTGGACCCACATGAGATTTAACATCTTTGTTGGGGGAGTAAGTACATTATCAAACATTGTGATTACAGCGTGAGGACTATGAGACCAGGGTGTCTAACTCTGCCTGAGGGATTGTATAAGGTTGCTTTTCTCATCTACCCCTTTCCCTGTATAACTTCTACACATCACTCATTCATTCATTCACTCCCCAAACATTTCCTGAGTGCCTGCCAATTGTCAAACACTGGAAATATAGCAAAGGTCAAGGCAGACAATGTCCTGGCCCTGTGGCACTTACATTCAAGTGGAAGAGATGCACAAAATGCAAGTAAACAAATACATATACAGAGAGAATTCAGAGTGTGATAAGCGCCCTAGGGAAGAAAGAACAGGGCAATCTTAATAGCTGCATTAAGTTGGCTCTTTCAGAGATGGCTTTTCTGAGGACATGACATTTGAGTTGAGAGCGATTAACAAGAAAGAGCCAGTCACATAATAATCCAACAGGTAGAGCTTTTCATGCAAATGAAAAAGTAAATGCTAAGGCTCTAAAGAGGGACTGGGCTTGGTCTACTTAAGGACAAAGAGGAAAGAAAGCTAGGGGGCCGGCATATGGGGAATCAAAGGAGAGTGATACCAGGTGAGACTGGAGTGGTAGGTAGAGCCAGGTAACATGGAGCCCTGGAGGTCAGGATAAGAAGGATGAGTGTTTTTCTCACCCTGCAATAAGCGGCCGTGGGATATTTTAGCAGGAAAGAGAGTTATTTTGCATTTTAAAAGTACTAAGTATCAGATATGTAGTTAGCAAATATCTTCTCCCATTCTGTAGGTTACCTTCCATTTTGTTGATTGTTTCTTTTTTGGTACAGAAGCCTTTTAGTTTGATGTAGTCCCGCCTGTTTATTTTTGCTTTTGTGGCCTCGCTTTTCTTGTCATATCCAAGAAATCATTCCTGGGGCCAATATCAAGATTTTTCCCTATGCTTTTTTCTAGGAGCTTTACACTTTCAGGTCTGTAATCCACTGTGAGATGATTTTTGTGGATTATGTAAGATTAGAGTCCAGTTTCATTCTTTGGGGATGAAATTTTCCCCAATAGAATTTCCCTGTTGTATATTTTTGGCACCCTTGTCAAAAATCACTTGACCATATATGTGAGGGCTTATTTCTGATCTTTCTATTCTATTTCATTGATCTATATATCTGCCTCTATGCCAGTACCACACTTTTGATTACAGTAGCTTTGTAAATTATTTTGAAATAAGAAAACTTGATGGCTCCAGCTTTGTTCTTTTTGTTCAAAATTACTTTGGCTGTTGGGGTCTTTTGTGCTTCTATATGAATTTTAGGATTTTTTTCTATTTCTAAACAAAATGCCACTAAGATTTTGATAGAGATTGCATTGAATCTGTAAACTGCTCTAGGTAATATGGATGTTTTAACAATATTAATTCTTCCAATTAATAAACATGAACATCTTTCCATTTATTTGTGCCTTTTAACATTTATTCATTACTGTTTTGTAGTTTGAGGTGTACAAGTCTTTCATCTCCTTGGTTAAGCTTGTTGTTAAGTATTTATTCTTTTTTACATTAATGCAAATAGGATTGCTTTCTTGATTTCCTCTTTTGATAGATCAGTGTTACTGTATAGAAACGTAACTGACTTTTGTACTTTGACTTTGTATCATGCAACTTTCCTGAATTCACTTATTCTCCAGAGAAAACATTAAAGTGATGAATAGGTACAGGAAAAGGTGCTCAACACCACTAATCATCAAGGAAGTCAAAACCACAATGAGATATCACCTCACATCTGTTAGAATGCCTATTGTCTAAAAAAATAAAAAATAAATAAGTGCTGGTGAAGACGGGATGTAGATAAGCAAGTCTTGATGAAGATGTACACTGTTAGTGAGAATATAAATTGGTGCATCCTTTGTAGGAAACAGCATGGAGATCACTCACAAAACTAAAAATAGAACTACCATGTGATCCAGAAATCTCACTTCTGGGTATGTATATCCAAAGGAATTGAAATTAGGTCCTTGAAGAGCTATCTGCTCTCCCACATTCATTGCAGCATTGCTTACAATAAGCCAAGATGTGGAAGCAATCTCTATGTCCACTGTCAGAGGAATGGATGAAGAAAATGCAGTGTATATATACACATACATTGGGGTATTATTCAGTCTTAAAAAAGAAAGAAATCTTGTCTTCTGCAACAACATGGATGACCCTGGAAGACATTATACTAAGTGAAATGAGCCAGACACAGAAGGATAAATACTACATGATACGACTTATATGAGGAATAAAATACTCAAACTCATAGAAGCAGAGAGTAGAATGGTGGTTTCCAAAGGGCTGATGGAAGTGGAAGACAGGGAGTTATTAGTCAAAGGGTACTAAGTTTCAGTTATAAAAATCAATAAGCCCTGGAGACCTACTGTGTAGCATAATGCCTATAGGTAATAATACTGTATTATATACCTAATAATTTGCTAAGAAATTAGATCTTATTTTAAGTGTTCTTATCAAAATAGATAGGTAGATGATAGATAGGTAAATAGTTAGGGCAAAGGGAAACTTTTGGAGGTGTGTGTGTGCTCAGTTGCATCTGACTCTTTGTGACCCCATGGACTGGGACCCGCCAGGCTCCTCTGTCCATAGAATTTCCCAGGAAGAATACTAGAGTGCTTTGCCATGCATTCCTCCAGGGGATCTTCCCAACCCAGGGATGGAACCCACTTCTCTTATGTCGTCTGCACTGGCAAGCGGATTCTTTACCACTGTACCACTTGGGAAGACCATTTTTGGAGATGACATATGTTTATGGTATAGATTGTGGTGGTGGTTTCACACTGTATACGTCACTCTGAAATCATTAACTTGTATAAATTGCATATGTAAAATTACTGTATGTCAATTATGTGTCATTGAAGTGGTTAAAAATCACTAGCAGTTAAACAAAGAGCAGATTGGGAGGCAAGGCAAGAGTATATTAGTCTGTTCAGGTTGCCGTGACAAAATACAACAGGCTAAGTGGCTTGAACAACAGATTTATTCCTCACAGTTCTGAAGGTTGGAAAGTCCTAGATCAGAGTACTAGCACAGTTGGGTTCATGGCAAAGGCCCTCTTCCTGGTTTTGCATATGGCAGTCTTCTTCCTGTGTCAACATATGGTGGAGAGCAGGGAGAGCAGAAGCAAACTTTCTCATATCTCATTTTAAAAGGACACTAATCCTATCATGATGGTTCAGTGGTAAAGGATCTGCCTGCCAATGCAGAAGATGCAGGCTTGATCCCTGGGTCAAGGAGATCCCTTGGAGGCGGGCATGGCAACCCACTTGAGGGTTCTTGCCTGGGAAGTCCCATGGACAGAGGAGCCTGGTGGGCTACAGTCCATGTAGTCACAAAGAGTCAGACAAGTCTTAGTGACTATACAACAACAACAATCTGAAAGCTAGAAAATAAGTGGAATAAGGAGTCAAGAGATCCCTTTTCCCACAGGCACACTAGCCTTGGTTCATGATCCTCCTGAAGATCTCCAGATGTCTGCCTCTTTCTGCCATTTCAACATCATGGTGCTAGAAATGCACCAACTGTGCAACTTCTTTCCAGAATCTCTTTCAGGCAGAAAGGCCTGAGGCTCCCCTTACAGTGTCTTCTGACCACAGTCTAGAAGGACCTAACTTGGCAGATTGGCAGCCAGTGTTCACAGAGGCAGGACCTTTGTGTGCAAAGCACTGGACTGAATGCTGCACCTCCCACCTCTTACTGCTTGCCATCTCCCATCTGTGCACGGGCTCTGTCTGACTTGCTGCACCAGGAAGACAGGAAGGAGGCCCAGGGAGGGGCTGGGCTTTCCCAAGGCCACATTCAGAAGAGGAAGCCAAGCCAGGACCTGAATCCAGCTTTCTGGGCTCCTAACTCCATGCTTTTTTCCACCCCCACCGTGCTGCTAGGCCTTTCCAAGAGAGAAACCAAGAGTCAGAGAATGGCTTTGAAGCAGGAAGCCACAATTCCCTCCCCAAGCTTACATTCCCAGTGGAACGAATCCCTTTCACTCTCCTGCCACCTCAGCAGTAGAAACCTCCCTGCCATGTCCTCCTCTTCCTGCCTGAAGGCTCAGAGTTCACCTCCCCACAGCACCGGATAGAAAGACAGCCAGAGGTAAGCAGAGTGAAGGAGGCAGGCTCAATTAGGTGAGCACCAGAGACAGTGTGAGATGGGACATGGGCAAGGAGGGTGAGGGGAGGAAAGATTTACGAGTGAGGTCAGAATGAATGCTGGTAATCCAGGACCACTGGTGCTCCACCTGGTGGATCAGGAGGGGTCAAATCTGACTAAACACTGGAAGATTTAGCTCTGCTTCCAAAGGATGCTTCAGATATATCAGCTTTGGCCCTCTGCAGACCCCTTGCAGGAAATACACTGCTCCCGCGCAACACCTTCAGGCCTCTGAATTGACTGTGAAAGCCCAACTGGTACTGGTCACCACCTTTGCAGCTATCCTCTGCTTACCTTGTTGTAGGGCCTTGGGTAAGAAGATCCTTTCTATTCCTGGGCCCCAATCCTCCCATCTGTAAAATGGAAAGCTGGTCCAAATGACTCGTGACTGAGAACCTTCCAACCTTGCAACCATGTTGCCTCATGAACTCTGAGGTGGGAGGGTGCTGGACTGGATACATGGTTGGAAAGGGTGGGGCTGGAGACAGGGACCTGGCCAGCAGGAAATGAGGCTTAGAAACAGCCTCTACTATGAAAAGACCCTGGTGAAGGGCTGTGTACTCACACAGCATACCCAGAGCCAACTGGGCCTGGGATTAGGAAGTGGATAGTCTAGCTCAAGAAGCTAGGCAGGCAGACAGGGACCTTAGGTTTTCCCAGGCATGCAATACTGGGAACATACTCTGCTGGTTCTTGAGCTGGACACTGGTTTGAGAGGCTAGAAAGCCTGAGGAGAACAGGGTCAAGGGAGAAATAGGAGGAATGAAGCAGCCACTATAGAAGAGAAATTCAGGGAAAAGAGCCAAGATGTTTAAAGAGGTTATTTCATAAATGTTGCTTTATGATATATAATATCTCCCTGGCCTCTCCTTGAAGCCTTCAGTGAAATGCCATATTAACTGTCAATACATTTTTGCTTTTGGATGTATCCCTTTTGAGATCTCTGCAGTATGCTGAGACAGCCCTCAAGAAGGGCCTCGTGCTAGAGCAGGTGTCACCCAAGGAGGCCCCAGCAGCTTTGAGTTACACATAGAAGAGTTTTACTAGTCTGGCCTGTCTAATAGCCCATCAGCTACTCTGCCACCTCTCTCTCCATATCCCTCATCCTGGGGCAAGCAGGCCACAGAATATCCTCTCCTTAGAAAGGGTGAGCAACCTCAAGGAAAAATCAGCAGAGCAGGGCCTCAAGGTTGATTTCATGTTGCAGTCACTTGAAATGTAGACTCTGAGTCTCAGAGATCTAAGGAATCACATATACAGTCTAAGCTCATCAGTATAATTGAAATGGACTGAATATGTCTCCCTCAAAATTCAAATGTTGAATCCCTAACTCCCCAATATGATATTCGGTTTATATGAGGTCCTGAGAGTGGGGCACTCATGATGTGATTAGTGCCCTTATAAGGAGAGACACAAGAGAACACTCATGCCCTCTTCTCATCCTCATCCTCCCACTCCCTTCCGCTCCCCTCCCCACAGTCCCTTTCTCATCTTCCTTCTTCTTCTTCTTTTCCTTCACTTTCTCTTTCTCCATTTCTCTCTCTCTCTCTCTCTCTCTCTCTCTCTCTCTCTCCCCTCCATGTGAGGACATATTGAGAAGATGGTCAAGTAGTCATCTACAAAAAAGGAAGAGAGTCATCACCAGAACCCAACCATACAGGCACGTTAATCTCAGACTTCTAACCTCCAGAACGGTGAGAAATAAATGTCTATTATTCAAGTCTTCTAGTTTATGGGATTTTGTTAAGGCATCCCAACTAAGACAATACTCCTAAGAGAAAACCAGAGCTTTAGCCTTTACATCAGCATCCTATGGGCCAGATATAAAGGAAGTGTTAGCCCCCTTCTACAGGGGGGGAAACTGAGACCCAGAAAGTAGCCTCACTTGGCCAAGTTCACAAAGTGACCAAGTATGGGGGTTGAGATTCAAACCAAGTACTTCTGAGTTCAAGTCCAATATCTTAGCCTCAATTTCTCAAAGTGTGGCCCAGGGACAATATGTTTCAGACTGCCCTGCTGAGCTTCTTGAGCAAGCATAACCAGGGTGCCCCATCCCAGACTTACAAAGTCACAGTATCTAAACATAAACCCATGAATCTTCAGCTTAGCCAGCTGTCCTGTGATGTTTAGACTTCCCAACATCAGAGAAGATTTTATCAGCTTGCTCAGGATGCTGTAACTGAGTCTCACAGACTGGGGGGCTGAAAAACAGACAAATGCACTGTCTCCTAATTATGGAGACTTGAAGCCCCAGATCAAGGTGTGGGCAATTTGTTCCTTCTGAGGGTTTAGAAGGCAGTATCTCTCCCAGGCCTCTCTCCTGGGCTTGTTGACAGCCCGTGTCCTCTCATGGCCTTCCCTCTGTATATGTCTGTCTTAATCTCCTCTTCTTATAAAGATACAAGTCCTATTGGATTAAGGCTTATTGCAATGACCTCATTTTGATTTTATCACCTCTTTCAAGACCCTATCTTCAAATACACTCACATTCAGAGATACTGGGGATAAAGGCTTTGACATAAGAAATTAGACGCACAAGAGAAGCACTGATTGAAAATATGATTCCTAAGCTCCATTCCTAGTGAAAAACAAGTCGTTTCTCTTTCTGTCCCCCTTCCTCCCACTGCCTACCCCTCTAAAAACAACAGCATATTGTCTTAGAGCACTGACTGCTGGAGGCCCTGCTTCCTGTTTCTGTATCTCCCCACCCAGTGGAGGCCTCTAAGGACCATCAGGAAGCTGGGTCTCGGCCTCCCTTCCTTGATGGTGGGTGTGCGCAGGGTGATGTATGGCATGTGGCTGGTGAAGAAATGCTCTGACCTTCAAGTGTGCAAGTCAGCTCCACCTGCTTATGTCCAGAGGCTGTGATTAACCCCAAATCAAGTGAAGACGTGCTTCCAGTAGCAGAAAACACAGCCACCACTTTGGTTCATCACCAACATAGTAAATATTGTCTTTCATATCTTGCAGCTGACAAGTTCATGTAGCTCATGAAAAATTCAGGGGTCATCATTACTTGCAAACACCAGCATGCCAGCCAGAGAAAACAGAGGGTGGACGCAACCTCCAGGAGGGATGCATGAGGTGGCCCTCTTCTGCCACATCTTGTGTCCTGAGCCACAGTGATTTCAGGGGTAGTGCCAGGTGGAATAGCCTAGCTTTGCCTGCAAGTCCTGGCATCGAGTTTGCAAATCTCAACCCAAGGGGACCCGAGCTATCCCGGGCCTTTGGGTGCTCCTTCTACACCACATGTGGCATGCCAGAGGTGCTGAAACTCTTGTCCCAGAGACCTTTGCCCTCACTAACCTTTCGCCCTCTCTGGAAGGCCTGGGCACTTTCCAAGGGTCAACTCTAATCTTCACTGTCCTAGAAAGCTTCAAGCCCAACCCAAGGCCATGTCCTCTGAAGTCCCCAGCCCCTAGCATAGATTCCCGGTTTCCCTTTGCTCACAGCACAGAGTCTAGTCACACTGGGAAACTCAGTGTGCTCGGAGAACCAGCCCCAAGGGCTGAGGTGGTGGGGAGGGAGGTGGCAAGGCTGTAAAGGCCTCCGTGAAGCAGAATGAGAGAGAAGAAGGGAGGCGAGGCCTGTGGATGCTGCTTTGTGACAGTCCCGCCCCTAGGAGCAGAGAGCTGGAGGTAGAGGGAGGGCACTGGGAGAGAATGAGACAAACCAAGAGCTCAACTACGCAAAGGCCCACTGTGCAGGGACCCAGCACTCTGTGCGAGGCTCTTCCCCTTGCCTACTTGGGCATTTTGCATGGAGACTGTTCAGAGAATCCCTGCCTGCTCTGGAATGGGCCATCTTCACTCTTAGTGATGTAAGCAGAAGAATGAGAAGGGGAGGTCTCCATCCCAGAGAAGCCCGTGAGGGCCCACCCTGGTCCTGCCAAGCTCAGCGGGCAGGAGCTAAGTCAATTCCAGCGGCCATGAAAACAGCTGCTGCGATGTCACTCCATGAAGACAGCTGTGTTTCACTGGAGGGCTTGATGTCATCCCCCAGGCATCTGGGTGGGATTGCAGGGCTCCTTCCAGCCTGCTTTTGCCTTATTTGTGTGTGTACATCTGTCTTTTTCACTTAACTGAGAGTCTCTCCAGACCAGCAATGGCATCTGATCCTTGTTTCCATCACACTCATCCCATAGCCCACGCCCTCAAACCTGGCACTGAAGAGACGATAGCTCAGTGTTTGCGAGGGGGCCCAGTAACCCGAGAAACCCATAAAGATGAAGCATGAAGTCAGCACTGCAGATATGGGTCAGGAGATCAGTAATCCCGGGACACAGCTGGGGCTGGAGTGACGTGAGAGCTGTATGTTTATGAATCTAAAGGTGAGCTGGCTTGCTTCCCCACTCAAGAGGGCTGTGCAAAGTCTCTTAAAGAAGCACTGGGCTCTCCAAAATTTCCCACACCCACCCCGGCTTGGCGAGGCATTTCTCCCCCATTCCTCCTCCTCTTGTTCCTCCTCCTTCTGGCTCCTATTCCTCTTCCATATTTGCATGTGTGTTGACTTTCTCCATTTTCCCAGCAATATATGCTCATTAAAGAACATTTGAAACATTTCAAATAAGAGAAAGAAGAAGAAAATGTCATCTACATTCCACCCACCCGAAGATAGCCACGATTAATATTTTGAAATGTTTTCTTCCAATATTTCCTCTAATCTTTCTGAGCACAGAGGGTTTATATGTGTTTGCTTTATTTCTACTGCTTAGCAACAACTGACAACCAGGTAAGGAGGAGCGAGCAGAATGAGGCAATGTAAATGTCAGGAGAGTGTCCTCTGAGTTCCTGCCGTGCTTCTGATGTGCTCCCTGGTGCTTGGCATGCCTGACCCTCCCAGACTGCAGGTTTCCCCTCTGTGTAGTGGGGTACTGGATTAGAGACGTTTGACACTTTGTTCCAACGTAAAAATGCTTGGAACCCATTAGGGCATAGGGAAGGCTTCAGGAAGGGGTGGTGAAGGGAGCTGAGATTTGGAAATGGAAACTCTGTTAAGAGATTTGGAAAAGGGCAGTCTAGGTAGAAGAAAACACAGTCGCACAGACAGAAAGTTTGGAAGAAACAAGCTACCCTGGAGGGCAGCTCCTGAAGGGTTGAGTGTGTGGGAAATGTCAGTGGAAAATAAACTGGGGCCAGACACCAGATGCCTGGCATTCCTTCACTTGAAGACCATCAGCATCCAACATGGGTTCCAAGAGCAGGGGCCTGTGAGCCTATAGAGTACAGCATGGCTGTTGTGGGGTGAGCAGGGGACAAAGCCAGCTACTGCTCAGCCAGTTACGAGATCTCAGGGCATGGAAGCATATAGACTCAAGGAGGGCTGAAGCCAGGAGCCTAAGGACTCCACCAACTGCTAGCACAGTACAAATCTGAGGAGAAAGGGCTTCAAAAACCTGGAATCTGAAAGAAGCAGCAGAAGCTCCAATAATAATATAACTCAAATAAAGAGGAGGAAAAGTCCTAGAAAGAGTAAAATGATGACCCGCACACAGAGTTTAGGTGGTCCTGGATCTCAACCAGCCTTATTCTCATGACTCCAACACTGTTGTGGACAAGCTGGAAGGTGGGGGGTGAAGATATTGAGAGAAACAGTCAAATTTCTTGGGTAAGAGGGTTAGGGATAAGGGACTGGGCATTCATTCACCTATTTATTTAACAAGCATCTCCAAAGGCTTGCTGAATGGCCAGCCCTGTGAGAAAAAGTGCCTGCCAAGCTCTTGACCCTCCCTGTCAAGACTTACATTTGTGAGATAGGCATATCAGAAACAGTTGATCATGGCCCAGAACTTTGTTCCAATTTAAATAAACTTCGAGGGAATAGTGGTGCTGAGGTTACTGCCTCGTGGTATTACAGCTTGGCTTCTGACAAACGTCATTAACTGGATCAAAGAAAATGTAGCCAGTGTTTCCATTAATCCATAATACTTTATTATCACAAAATATAATAAGAGAATTTCAACGTTGGGCAGAAAAATTTGAAAATCAATTAGTCTAGAACCATTATTATGGATTTAAACAGATTTATTTACACATTTATTAGACTCGGTGTTTCTAAAAAGAGATACAGGTTTCTAAATGCACACAGCTGAAGAAAGTCCCTAGTCACCCACCTCCTGCCACCATCCACTAAGCAAATGATACAGCCTGGCTTGAACAGAAAGTCCCCCGGCATGGCCTCTGATAGGCTCAAGGCCTTCCAGTTGTTTTTCATCGAGTTATATTCCCAGGCAATCAGCCAGCATTTGGTCTCAGCTCAGCTGGACAGGCCTTGGCGGCTGGTTGGGTGACTTGGGACATGAGTATGTCTGGCCTCCTTGAGACAGCCCTGTTCACCTCTGAGGTATCTGCCATGTCTGCTCGGCCCCTGTCTTTCCTCTTGTCTCATGACAGTGCAGAAGGCAGAAGAAACGTTGGAGTTTGTCATACATATCCTGAGGTGCTCTTTTTCAGCAGGCAGTCCCCCCACCTCAGCTAGTTTCTGAAACAGGTGTCCTGTGTACGGAGAACACCAGTCTTCCAGAAGCAACCGTGAGCCTCTTTCCCCACACCTGCTCTGAAAGGCAGAACCTGATTGGCCCAGAGATCCACCCCCTGCCCAGTCTGTTTTGTCTCAACTAATCCGGAGAAAAACCAGTTACATCCTCTGAGCCTTTATCAGTGGCCATTCTCTCTTCCTTCCTCAACAGGAGATTTGGAGTCTCTTAGGAAGACCCTGGAAACCTCAGCGTAAGCTGGGGGCCAGATGGAGCCCAGAGAAGACCCTGGCAGCAGCAGTGGTGGCAGCGATGGCAGAGGTAAGAATGGAGGGTGTGACCCTGCTCACTCCTTTCAGAAGGGGGAACCTCTGCTTGGCCCCAAATGTCCTCAGCTACGTTATCAGCCTGATACCCTGCCCAGCCTCTTTGCTTGCCAGTCTCCTTGTTGAAATGACACTGCAGAACCATGGAGCAGCAGGCTTTTCATGCAGATCATAAAGGCACCTTCATCATCAACTCCCTTCATTATCTGTTTGCGCATGATAAAGTCAGCCACACTGGTGTGACTGGGCCTCCCCTGGCCTCTATCTAGAGCCATCACTGTGCTTGCCACTCTGGCTGTGAATTAAATATCAGTGGGGCTGATAAATGGCCTCTGCAGCAGGGGCTGAAATACCAAGTCACCGTATAGCAGCCAGCAGCAGTTGATCCAACCAGGACAACCCCATACAGGGAGCCTGGTCCCTGGAGCCATCAGTGTTGCATCCACAGCATTGCACCAAGCTCACCTGTGGTTCACCAGGCTCACAGGTCCTCCCAGATGGAAGGATGCCAAGGAAGCTTGCTGATGCCCCAGCTAGTTAGTAGCCCCAGGAGAGCAAATACCTACAATTTCCCTCTTGGTGAACCCCCAACCCAAAAAGACATGGGCCTGGGTTTTCAGGCCAGGCATGCAAAGCAGTGGGTTATGGATGCAAACTAGGAAGTGAGTGGAGAGAGGCTGCAGAGAGCCCTGTGAGAGGGGGACTGACAAGCAAGTTCCACATTTGCGCATTTCTCCAGTGTCCCTGGTAACCAAATCCACCTCTGGGCCACGGTATGTGATTTCGCCTCCAAAATTCTTGCCCTTCTGAAAGGGAGGGGACAGATTCAGAGTGCTGCAGCCCCTAGGACCTCACTCTTTTCCATACTAATTGGCAAGGTCATCTCCAAGACTTTTGCGTCATTGAAGTCTGCCCATTCTCACTCCTGGTGAGTCATATCTCCTTGCGGGAGGGCTCCCTGGTGTCTCTGCTGCCTGCAATGCCACCTAGTGCCAATGCGGTTCTGGCAATGGGCAAGTGGGGGGTGATGAAAAGACCATGGTGCCAGTGACGTGAAGATCACAGCTCAGTCCTGGGCACAGCGTAGAGCACAGCTCCTGTGGGGCTCCATGCCCCATCCCAGACTGGGATGCTGCAGTGGGGCCGCTGGCCAGTGAGGGAGGTTAGATGAGTGAGCTGTACCCCTTGAAGCAGAGAAGTCTTCTTTCACTCCTGGTTATGCATTTGTTCATTGCTCATCTGTTTGCTAATCATTCATTCATTTGTGCATCATTAATTTGTTCAAGAATACTTCCCTGAGAAGCAAACAAGACTCAGACCTTGTCAACAAGGAGCTTCTAGGCCAGAAGCAAGATGCCCCCTGAACCATGAATCAGCCAGACCTGTGCTAAGAGCCAAGAATCCTCTGCCCAGAGTGCTGTCCCTCTTCTATGAGTCCCTTGTGCTGGAAATGGAGACCATCCATCAGCTGGAGAGCTGGCCCAGCCTGAGACAGGGCATGGAGCATTTCCTCAGACTCACAGCTCAAATGTCCTTACAAAACAGTGCAATCTGTTATTAGGATCAGGGATCACAGAAAGCACTTGTTTTTTGATGTTGGCAAAACAGCCTTCCAGGAACCAACTGCTTCCTCTAACTTGCAGTCTGATGGCTCATCTTAGGATTTCCTTATGGGGCCCACAAGCAGATGGGCCTATTCTCTCCTCCCAAGGACAGATTTTAGAGGCCTCCAGAGGGTGGCATTCAAAAAAAAAAAAAAAAAAAAAAACTAAGATTGTGACATCCAGTCCATCACTTCATGGCAAACAGACGGAAAAAAGTGGAAACAGTGACAGATTTTATTTTCTTGAGCTCCAAAATCACTGTGGATGGTGACTGCAGCCATGAAATTAAAAGATGCTTGCTCTTTCGAAGGAAAGCTATGACAAACCTATGCACTGTATTAAAAAGCAGAGACATTACTCTGCCAACAAAGGTCCATCTAGTCAAAGTTATGGTTTTTCCAGTAGTCACGGATGTGAGTAGTAGGATGTGATTAGTACAGATGTGAGAGTAGGACCATAAAGAAGGCTGAGCATCGAAGAATTGATGCTTTTCAATTGTGGTGCTAAAGAAGACTCTTGAGAGTCCCCTGGACAGCAAGGACCTCAAATCAGTGAATCCTAAAGGAAATCAACCCTGAATATTCATTGGAAGGTCTGATGCTGAAGCTGAAGCTCCAATACTTTGGCCACTGGATGTGAAGAGCCAACCCACTGGAAAAGAACCTGATGCTGAGAAAGACTGAGGGCAGGGGAAGAAGGGTGCAACAGAGGATGAGATGGTTGGATGGCATCACTGACTCAACGGACATGAGTTTGAGCAATCTCTGGGAGATGGTGAAGGACAGGGAAGCCTGGGATGCAGTCCATGGGGTCACAAAGAGTCAGATACCAGTCAGCAACTGAACAACAACAGCAGAGGGTGGCCATATTCCCCTCAAGAATCTGCTCTTCTCTGCGATGAACAGTCCTTTCACTTATCTCTCCTCTTCACCCATCCTGCTAGTTTTCTTTTTCACACTCCAAGTTGTCCCCAACCCTGTTCAAGTCTGGGGCCCAGAACTAAGCTTGAGATTCTGGGCCTGGTCTGCTCAGTGGAGAATGGCTCCCTGGACAGCTCGTTTTCTAGCCACATCACATTCCGGACTCCTGAGATTTGTGGTCAACCATAGTAGGAATTATTCTCTTGAGTTTATTCTGAGCTGGGAATCTTGAATCAAGGGCACAAAATTTATTTTTTTTTAAACATGATGGCTTCCTACGTGACCCTTTAAAAATTTATCTTGCCGAATTTGGCCAGGACGCTTCAATGAACATTGGCTATATCCTTCTTTCCAAACTTTGTATTGTTCGCAAATTTGGCAAAAATACTTTCTGTGTCTTCAGATTTGGGGCTGATCTGGCTAGGATTGAAAACACAGTTCTGAGACATGTCACATTCAATGTTTGTTCAATGTTGAAACCCAATTCTCAAGGCAAACCCTTTTGGTGTAGTTGCTCAGGTAGTTTTGAGTCAACACAGTCATACAAACATTTAACTCATACTTCTGAGATGGTCAAGAGACTCTTGGTTGGGTGTTTTAAAACATTGAGACTCCTAGAATGTCTAAGTGGAAGGTCCCTTAGTGACCACCTGTCCCTTTTCTTTGTTGGACAGGTAATACAGACTCCCAGAGAGAGGAAGAGGTTGCCGAAAGCCAGAGTGTGCAGAACAGGATGAAGTTCTTGCCCCACACAATACAAACCTTGTCCTCCCTGCCTTGTGGCAGATTCTGTTTACAAGAGGCAATGGACAGTAACATCATCTCTATCAATAGAATATGTAAAGCTTCCTTCTTTTTTAAATTTTTTTGGTGTATACTTGATTTGCAATGTTGTGTTAGTTTCAGGTGTACAGCAAAGTGATTCAGTTAAATATATACATATGTGTGAGTGTGTGTAGACACACACTCACACATATATGCGTGTATATTCATTTTCAGAATCCTTTCACATATAGGTTATCACAGAATATTGAATAGAGTTCCCTGTGCAATACAGTAGGTCCTTGTTGCTTATCTATAAGCTTATCTTATATATAGTAGTGTGTGGATTTCATCCCAAACACCCAATTTGTTCCTCCCACCCATATACACACCTATCCTCTTGGTAATTGTTAAGTTTGTTTTCAAACTCTGTGAGTTGGTTTATGTTTTAGATGTAAGTTAATTTATGTCATATTTTAGATTCCACATATAAGTGATAGCATATGGTATTTGTCTTTATCTTTCTCATTTCATTTAGTATAATAATCTCCAGGTCCATCCATGTTGCTGAAAATGGCCTTATTTCATGCTTTCTAATGGCTGAGTAACATTCCATTATACACACACACACACACACACACACACACACACACATATATATATACCACATGTTCTTTATCCATTCATCTGTTGATGGACATTTAGGTTGCTTCTATGTCTTGGCTATTGTAAATTGTGCTGCTGTGAACATTGGGGTGTATGTATCTTGAAGCTTCCTTCTAATTGACTTTGGAAATAAAAGCAAAGAAAAGCCACCCCACAGTCTATTCTCTGGTGCAGCAGTAGAAAGTCAGAAAACATTATTCTTTCTTTCCATTTGGCATTTCATGGCACCCAGTTCTCATATACCTGTGTCAAGGCAAATCCAAGAGTGCTGCAGCAGTGACCCTAGAGACACAGATTGAGATGCGGGACACAATTGTTAAGGCTGAGTGGAGTCTCCAAGGATCATTCCAGATGGCAAGACTGAGGCTAGAGCATGAGGCAAACTAGGGCCAAAATCCTCAGCAGGGTGCCCAGACAGCCATTAGTTATTTCAAGCTCTTCTCTGTGGGTGAGAAGCCTGTGTACCTACCTTCATACATACTTTTCACAGTTTGTTCTTGAAAGAAAGAAAAGCAATAGATATAAAAATTTTGCCAGTAAACTTCTGAGGTGACCAATAAGCTTATTTTTCACTTGGCTTCCCTTGATATTCTTTCTTGTTTCACTTAACTTCCAAGTACGGAGCTCGTACATCCCTTTCACTGAGAGGAAAAGGTTGTTTATCAGAAGCTGAGCCAGTCAAGCCACCAGTTACACACATTTGTGCCTCTGACTAGGCCTCTGAGCCTTCTCACCAGGGCCATCTCTCTGTGGCTCCTAGGTCTTCATGATCATTTGTCTCTGTCGTTCCTCGTGCTCTTTGTTGTTTCGCGCCTCTCTCTGGCTTGCTCCCAGATTGGGTCTCTTTGTCACTCTCTCTCCATTGTCTCTTTTTCACTCTTCTCTCCTCACTCTGGCCAAAGGTCCACCTTCCAGGCCCTGAAACCTGGAGGTTATAGTGACTCTAACCCCTCTCAGAAGCACCAGCAGTTTTTCTCTAAATGTATAGCTGTGGCCCTTGCCCCCAGTTGTCTAACTTTGAACAATGAGTTTTCATGGAACATATGGTGCTGAGGATTTCACACATGCTTTTCTCAAAAGGAAAAAAAAAGGGGGGGGGGCTCTTAAGCTTAGGAAAATGTAACATAAGAAAGAAGGTGAACACTGGGACTCCCTGTGGCTTAGCCTGGCTGGCAAAACTGCACCCAAGCACTTGGAGGTGGCTTACAATGAATGAGAGATACCTGGGGCCAGATGAAAGAGGAAGAGTCTTCACTGGGAGCATTCTTCCACGTGGCATGCCCCTTCCCTAGCTCCTCCTTCCTCTTCTCCTCCAGACGTCCCCCTTCCCCCCAAAAAACACATCTCCTTAGCCTGGAGCACAAGGTCTGCTATAATCTCCAACTTAACCCTCTAGCTTGCCCCTCATATACCTTCATCAGCCATTCCGAGATCCCCATCTTTCTCTCAGCCCACTCTTTTTCACTGCTTCATGCGTTTGCTCATGTTGTTGACTCACCTAAAAAAACTTTTGCTCCTTCTTCACCACCCAAGTGATGTGCATGCATGCATGCTCAGCTGCTTCAGTCATGTCTGACTCTTTGCGATTCTATGGACTGTAGCCCACTAGGCTCCTTTGTCCATGGGATTCTCCAAGCAAGAATGCTGGAGTGGATTGCAATGCCCTCTTCCAGGGGATCTACTTGACCCAGGGATAGAACCTGCATCTCCCGTGTTTCCTGACATTGAAGGTGGATTCTTTACCGCTGAGCCACCAGGGAAGCCCACCCAATTGACGATCTCCTATAAATTAAGTTGCTGAAAAAGACTGCTCATCCCCCAAGACCAAATCAGAAGTTGCCTCAAGCTAACGTGGCAGAGGAATAGGATGGGGACACCACTTTCTCCCTCACAAATTCATCGAAAGAACATTTGAAAGCTGAGAAAATTCCACAAACAACTTCTGAAGGCTGGCAGAGACATCAGGCACCCAGAAAGGCAGCCCATTGTCTTCAAAAGGAGATGAAGAAGTCTTGAGGCTACTGTAAGTATAAGACTGAAAACCAGAGTCAGGAGGCTTAAGTCCGAAACCTGAGAAAACCAAAGAACTCCTGACTCCAGGGAGCACTAATCGATAACAGCTCATCAAAAGCCTCCATACCTACACTGAAACCAAGCACCACCCAAGAGCCAACAAGTTCCAGAGCAAGACATACCACGCAAATTCTCCAACCACACAGGAACATAGCCCTGAGCTTCAATATACAGGCTGCCCAAAGTCACACCAAACGGATTGATATCTCAAAACTCACTACTGGACACTTCATTGCACTCCAGAGAGAAGAAATCCAGCTCCACCCATCAGAACACTGACACAAGCTTCCCTAACCAGGAAACCTTGACAAGCCACCCATCCAACCCCACCCACAGTGAGGAACCTCCACAATAAACAGGAACCACAAACTGCCAGAATACGGAAAGACCACCCCAAACACAGCAATATAAACAAGATGAAAAGGCAGAGAAATACGCAGCAGGTAAAGGAACAGGATAAATGCCCAGCAAACCAAACAAAAGAGGAAGAGATAGGGAATCTACCTGATAAAGAATTCAGAATGATGATAGTGAAAATGATCCAAAATCTTGAAAACAAAATGGAGTTACAGATAAATAGCCTGGAGACAAGGATTGAGAAGATGCAAGAAATGTTTAACAAGGACCTAGAAGAAATAAAAAAGAGTCAATATAAAATGAATAATGCAATCAATGAGATAAAAAACACCCTGGAGGGAACCAACAGTAGAATAACAGAGGCAGAAGATAGGATAAGTGAGGTAGAAGATAGAATGGTAGAAATAAATGAAGCAGAGAGGAAAAAAGAAAAAAGAATTAAAAGAAATGAGGACAACCTCAGAGACCACTGGGACAATGGTAAATGCCCCAACATTCGAATCATAGGAGTCCCAGAAGAAGAAGACAAAAAGAAAGACCATGAGAAAATACCTGAGGAGATTAAAAATTAAAAATTTCCCTAAAATGGGGAAGGAAATAGTCAACCAAGTCCAAGAAACCCAGAGAGTCCCCAACAGGATAAACCCAAGGCAAAATACCCCAAGACACACATTAATCAAATTAACAAAGGTCAAACACAAAGAACAAATATTAAAAGCAGCAAGGGAAAAACAGCAGATAACACACAAGGGGATTCCCATAAAGATAACAGCTGATCTTTCAATAGAAACTCTTCAGGCCAGAAGGGAATGGCAGGATATACTTAAAGTGATGAGAGAAACCTACAGCCCAGATTACTGTACCCAGCAAGGATCTCATTCAAATATGAAGGAGAAATCAAAAGCTTTACAGACAAGCAAAAGCTGAGAGAATTCAGCACCACCAAACCAGCTCTCCAACAAATGCTAAAGGATCTTCTCTAGACAGGAAACACAGAAAGGGGGTATAAACTCGAACCCAAAACAACAAAGTAAATGGCAATGGGATCATACTTATCGATAATTACCTTAAATGCAAATGGGTTGAATGCCCCAACCAAAAGACAAAGACTGGCTGAATGGATACAAAAACAAGACCCCTATATATGTTGTCTACAAGAGATCCACCTCAAAACAAGGGACACATTCAGACTGAAAGTGAAGGGCTGGAAAAAGATATTCCACGCAAATGGAGACCAAAAGAAAGCAGGAGTAGCAATACTCATATCAGATAAAATAGACCTTAAAATAAAGGCTGTGGAAAGAGATAAAGAAGGACACTACATAATGATCAAAGGATCAATCCAAGAAGAAGATGTAACAATTATAAATATATATGCACCCAACATAGGAACATCGCAATATGTAAGACAAATGCTAACAAGTGTGAAAGGGGAAATTAACAATAACACAATAATAGTGGGAGACTTTAATACCCCATTCACACCTGTGGATAGATCAACTAAACAGAAAATTAACAAGGAAACACAACCTTTAAATGATACAATAGACTAGTTAGACCTAATTGATATCTATACAACATTTCACCCCAAAACAATGAATTTCACCTTTTTCTCAAGTGTACATGGAACCTTCTCCAGGATAGATCACATCCTGGGCCATAAATCTAGTCTTCGTAAATTCAAAAAAATTGAAATCATTCCAAACATCTTTTCTGACCACAATGCAGTAAGATTAGATGCCAATTACAGGAGAAAAACTATTAAAATTTCCAACATATGGAGGCTGAACAACACGCTGCTGAATAACCAACAAATCACAGAAGAAATCAAAAAAGAAACCAAAATATGCATAGAAATGAATGAAAATGAAAACACAACAACCCCAAACCGATGGGACACTGTAAAAGCAGTGCTAAGGGGAAGGTTCATAGCAATACAGGCTTACCTCAAGAAACAAGAAAAAAGTCAAATAAATAACCTAACTCTACACCTAAAGCAACTAGAAAAGGAAGAAATGAAGAACCCCAAGGTTAGTAGAAGGAAAGAAATCTTAAAAATTATGGCAGAAATAAATGCCAAAGAAACAAAAGAGACCATAGCAAAAATCGACAAAGCCAAAAGCTGGTTCTTTGAGAAGATAAATAAAATTGACAAACCATTAGCCAGATTCATCAAGAAACAAAGGGAGAAGAATCAAATCAACAAAATTATAAATGAAAATGGAGAGATCACAACAGACAACCCAGAAATACAAAGGATCATAAGAGACTACTCTCAGCAACTTTATGCCAATAAAATGGACAACTTGGATGAAATGGACAAATTCTTAGAAAAGTACAACTTTCCAAAACTGAGCCAGGAAGAAATAGAAAATCTTAACAGACCCATCACAAGCACGAAAATTGAAAGTGTAATAAGAAATCTTCCAGCAAACAAAAGCCCAGGACCAGACGACTTCACAGCTGAATTCTACCAAAAATTTAGAGAAGAGCTAACACCTATCTTCCTCAAACTCTTCCAGAAAATTGCAGAAGAAGGTAAACTTCCAAACTCATTCTATGAGGCCACCATCACCCTAATTCCAAAATCAGAAAAAGATGCCACAAAAAAAGAAAACTACAGGCCAATATCACTGATGAACATAGATGCAAAAATCCTCAACAAAATCATAGCAAACAGAATCCAACAACATATTAAAAAGATCATACATCATGGCCAAGTGGGCTTTATCCCAGGGATGCAAGGATTCCTCAATATCCACAAATCAATCAACATAACACACCACATTAACAAATTGAAAGATAAAAACCATATGATTATCTCCATAGATGCAGAGAAAGCCTTTGACAAAATTCAACATCCGTTTATGATAAAATCCCTCCAGAAAGCAGGAATAGAAGGAACATACCTCAACATAATAAAAGCTATATATGACAAACACACAGTAAACATTATCCTCAATGGTGAAAAATTGAAAGCATTTCCCCTAAAATCAGGAACAAGGCAAGGGTGCCCACACTCACCACTACTATTCAACATAGTTTTGGAAGTTTTGGCCACAGCAATCAGAGCAGAAAAAGAAATAAAAGGAATCTAGATAGGAAAACAAGAAGTACAACTCTCACTGTTTACAGATGACATGATCCTCTACATAGAAAACCCTAAAGACTCCACCAGAAAATTACTAGAGCTAATCAATGAATATAGTAAAGTTGCAGGATATAAAATCAACACACAGAAATCCTTCGCATTCCTATACACTAACAATGAGAAAACAGAAAGAGAAATTAAAGAAACAATCCCATTCACCATTGCAATGAAAAGAATAAAATACGGAGGAATATATCTACCTAAAGAAACAAAAGACCTATATATAGAAAACTATAAAACACTGGTGAAAGAAATCAAAGAGGACACAAACAGATGGAGAAATATACCATGTTCGTGGATCAGAAGAAACAATATAGTGAAAATGAGTACACTACCCAAAGCAATCTATAGATTCAATGCAATCCCTATCAAGCTACCAATGGTATTTCTCACAGAACTAGAACAAATAATTTCACAATTTGTATGGAAATACAAAAAAAAAACACCTCAAATAGCCAAAGCCATCTTGAGAAAGAAGAATGGAACTGGAGGAATCAACCTGCTTGACTTCAGGCTCTACTACAAAGCTTCAGTCATCAAGACAGTATGGTACTGGCACAAGGACAGAAATATAGCTCAATGGAACAAAATAGAAAGCCCCGAGATAAATCCATGCACCTATGGACACCTTATCTTCGACAAAGGAGACAAGAATATACAATAGAGAAAAGACAATCTCTTTAACAAGCGGTGCTGGGAAAATTGGTCAACCACTTGTAAAAGAATGAAACTAGAACACTTTCTAACACCATACACAAAAGTAAACTCAAAATGGATTAAAGATCTAAACGTAAGCCCAGAAACTATAAAACTCCTAGAGGAAAACATAGGCAAAACACTCTCCGACATAAACCACAGCAGGATCCTCTATGACCCACCTCCAAGAATATTGGAAATAAAAGCAAAAATAAACAAATGGGACCTAATTAAAATTAAAAGCTTTTGCACAACAAAGGAAACTATAAGCAAGGTGAAAAGACAGCCTTCAGAATGGGAGAAAATAATAGCAAACGAAGCAATGGGCAAAGAATTAACCTCAAAAATATACAAGCAACTCCTGCAGCTCAATTCCAGGAAAATAAACGACCCAATCAAAAAATGGGCCAAAGAACTAAACAGACATTTCTCCAAAGAAGAGATACAGATGACTAACAAACACATGAAAAATTCTCAACATCACTCATTATTAGAGAAATGCAAATCAAAACCACAATGAGGTACCATTTCACACCAGTCAGAATGGCTGCTATCCAAAAGTCTACAAGCAATAAATGCTGGCGAGGGTGTGGAGAAAAGGGAACCCTCTTACACTGTTGGTGGGAATGCAAACTAGTACAACCACTATGGAGAACAGTGTGGAGATTCCTTAAAAAACTGGAAATAGAACTGCCATATGACCCAACAATTCCACTGCTGGGCATACACACTGAGGAAACCAGACTTGAAAGAGACACGTGTACCCCAATGTTCATCGCAGCACTGTTCATAATAGCCAGGACATGGAACCAACCTAGATGTCCATCAACAGACAAATGGATAAGGAAGCTGTGGTACATATACACAATGGAATAATACTCAGCCATTAAAAAGAATACATTTGAATCAGTTCTAATGAGGTGAATGAAACTGGAGCCTTTTACACAGAGTGAATTAAGCCAGAAAGTAAAACACCAATACAGTGTACTAAGACATATATATGGAATTTAGAAAGTTGGTAATGATAACCCTATATGCGAGACAGCAAAAGAGACACAAATGTATACAACAGTATTTTGGACTCTGTGACAGAGGGTGAGGGTGGGATGATCTGGGAGAATGGCATTGAAACATGTATATTATCGTATGTGAAACGGATCGCCAGTCTGGTTTCGATGCATGAGACAGGGTGTTCGGGGCTGGTGCACTGGGATGACCCAGAGGGATGGGATGGGGAGGGAGGTGGGAGGGGGATTCAGGATGGGGAACACATGTACACCTGTGGCCGATTCATGTCAATGTATGGCAAAACCACTACAATATTGTAAGGTAATTAGCCTCCAATTAAATAACTTTATATTAAAAAAGAAGTTGCCTCAATTATTCAGCTTTCTTAATAACTTTTTATTGAGTATCTACTATGTGCTATATACTCTTCTAACTACTGGAAGCAGAGTTGAACAAAACAAATGAAGCTTTTAGCTTTAGTGAAAGAGAGAGATATAGATCAGATGAGCAGACCAATAAAGACAAATGACATCTGGGCTTAGAGCTATGACAGGAGCATCTGGGATGCAACGAGAACACATAATGGAGAACTTGATCAAGTATAGGAGGTCTAGGAACTCTTTCTTGGAGAGCTAATGCATGAACCGAGACCTAAATAGGAGGAATTACCTAGGTTTTAGCCAAGGAGACCAATATGTGCAGATGCTTTGAAGTACAATGCTCATCTGTGTTTCAGAAAGAGCCAGGGAGTCAGTGTAGCCAGACCATAGTGGAGGATGGGGAGAAAGGCCAAACACGAGGTCAGAGAGGTAAGCAGAAGCAAGATTAAGTAGGGTATGGAGGCCAGGAGGAAGAGTTTAGTCTTTATTCTTCATGACATGGAAAAACTGGAAAGTTCTGAACAGGAGTTACAGGCTATGTAGAGATCCTCCTGGCTGTGGTATTGGGAGTAGACTTTGAGAAAGTTGGCAAGAACAGAGGCAAAGAGACCACTTAGGAGGATAGTGAGTCATCCAGATAAGAGATGGTTGTAGCTAGGATCAGGATGATAATAGTATGGATGGAGAAAAGGAGATATTTAAGAATTAGAGTTGACATAATTAAAAATATATTGGGAAGTGGATGGGATGTGGATGGTAGAGATATTTACTGAGTGGAGAATACAGGACAGGAGAAACAACTTAGAGAAGAACTTGAGTTTTGCTTTAGGTCAACTGGAATGGAAAATGATCACATTAGCTAACAGGTCCTTTGTGCAGTAGAGGACATTCTGTGTTCCAGGTTCCTTTTTCTCATTTTGCATGTCTTACCTCATTCCTTCTCAAACCCCTTAAGGTACATGATGACTATAATGATGGTGGTGATGAGTTTCATTTTTTGATGAGGTAACTGAGTCCTATAGATTAAATAATTTCACAGCTAGTCAGTGAAGGAGAAAAGATTTAAACTGGGCAATTGGGCCCAGGAGTCTACAGCTATGTACAAGGCTCAGGTGCTATTAATACTGAGTTTGTTGCCTTACAAGGTCCAGCGGGTGATTAGAGCTATGGATCTGGTGATCAGAGGAGAGGTCTTGGCTGGAGCTAGAGGATTAGTAGTCAAAGACACAGAGGTAGGTCATCACTGAAGCCACAGAAGGCAGATGAGCTGGCCTAAGGGAGAAATCACCAGTATACCTTGCCTTCAGCTTCCCCTTCCCAGCATCTGCACATCCATTCATCCAAAGATCATTCGAGAGGACCATTCAGGGCATGTGTCTGATAAGACACCACGATTATGGACATGAGGGAAGCCAGGTTCCTGCCCTCAGTATACTCACAGTCTGCTGGGGAAGACAGCAGAACTCACAGCCAGCTTGAGTAATGCTTCATGGCTAAGAACATTGGCAGCGGGGGTGGAGTTGAGATGTGGTCCCAGAGGATAGAGATATAGAGATACTGATTCTGTTTCTCTGGTAGAATCCTTTAGATAGATGATTGACTGATAGGTAGATTGATGGATGATAGAGAGATAGATGTAGATTTATTGAAAGGAATTGGCTTACTCAATTTATTGCAGTCAGTTTGTGACTCAGTTGTGGGGCTGGCTAGGCAAGTCTGATAGCCATATGACAGGCCATCAGGAAGAACAGACTGGAAACTCTCAAGCAGGAGCTGATGCTGCCATTCATAGGTGTGACTTCTTTCTCACAGATACCTCAGTTTTTTCTTGAGGCCTTTCAACTGATGGGTTGCGGCCCACCAAAATTATCAAGGGTGATCTCCTTTACCTCAACTCAATTAACTGCAGATATGAGCCACATCTAGAAAACACTTTCACAGCTACACCTTTACTAGTGTTTAATTGAATAACTAGAGGCTATAGCCTGATGAAGTTGACACATAAAACTGCTCAGCCATCACAGTCCCCACATTAGGGACATTAAAGAGCTTTTATTCAACAAATATTGAGTGGTCTTCAGGCACTGAGCACACATTAGTAAACAAGCTAGCCCTCATGGAGCTGACAGCCCAGCCTGGTCTATGCATTGGCAATTGTGCCCTGTTAGGGATATTTAATATAATTTAGTTTAAATTAAAAGATGCTTGCTCCTTGGAAGAAAAGCTATGATCAACCTAGACAGCATATTGAAAAGCAGAGACATTAGTTTGCGAACAAAGGTCTGTCTAGTCAAAGCTATGGTTTTTCCAGTACTCACATATGGGTGTGAGAGTTGGACTATAAAGAAAGCTGAGCACTGAAGAATTGATGCTTTTGAACTGTGGTGTTGGAGAAGACTCTTGAGAGTCCCTTGAACTGCAAGGAGATCCAACAAGTCCATCCTAAAAAAATCAGTCCTAAATATTGGTTGGAACGACTGATGCTGAAGCTGTAATAATTTGGCCACCTGATGCGAAGAACTGACTCATTGGAAAAGGCCCTGATGCTGGGAAAGATTGAAGGCAGGAGGAGAAGAGGACAACAGAGGATGAGATGTTTGGATGGCATCACTGACTCAATGGACATGGGTTTGAGTAAACTCCAGGAGTTGGTGATGGACAGGGAGGCCTGGCGTGCTGAAGTCCATGGGGTCTCAAAGAGTCGGACACAACTGAGTGACTGAACTAAACTGAGGGATGTTTATTTTCTTTCTCCCCATTGGACTGTGAGCTGCATGCATCTCCAGACTTGGGGCTATGTGTGATTCTTCACCTCCCTCACCAGGGCTCAGCACAGGGACTAGCAGCTAGAAGATGCTAAGTAAGTTTTAAGGCGATGAATTTGTCTCTGTGGCCATGGGAGAAAGTGTACATAGATCAAGCATCTTAGCCAACAGCCTGTTTGAACCATGGAATATTCAAGTGGTACAGAGCCTCAGCGATCACTGTGGCACATTCCATTCCTTTGACATCAAATGGCCCATGTCCCTCAACATAGTCTTTCTTTGGCCTGCCCTAGGAGCTTTTGTGCAGCTGTCATTCTGTAGTAAAGCCCACCCAAAAGCTCTTCCACCTTCTGGAACATAGCCTCTGGAAGGCAGTCAGAGAAGTTGAGCCTCTGGTTTGGGAATTCCACTTTGGAATTCATGATGTACCCGTTTGGCCCAGGCCAGGTCTTTGAAAAGTCAACATATGCTTTGTTTATCACTTACAGTGCACAATGGAAAGGTCTGGGACCCCTCAAAGAAAGACTGGATAAGCATCTTGTTCCATTGCTCTTTGAGCTTTTAGGAAGGAATTATGGCAGCTGCTCCCTTCACAGAGAGTGAAGAGGAAATTGAGGAGCCAAGACAAACATAGAGCCAACTGGATCCTCAGCGGGTGGACCAAGCCCAAAGGCCCTTGTCCCAGGGAGCCTCACAAATTGGAGTAGAGGCAGGACAGCTTTTGCTGATCAGAAGTAGAGGCACAGTGGCCTCGAACCTCCAGGCTGGCCATGAGCTCTACAAGAACGTTTCACATGCTAGTGCTGATTCCTAAGTACAGCAATAAGAGTAGGTGTCTAGGTACTGTTTTAGCAATTTGACCTGGCTACAACAGAGAAAGGTGAGATTTTGTCTTTTAGAAAACATTTGTTGTTGTTTAGTCGCTAAGTCATGTCTGATTCTTTGCGACCCCATGCCAGTTTCTGCAGCCCATGGGATTTTCCAGGCAAGAATACTGGAGTGGGTTGCCATTCCCTTCTCCAGGGGATCTTCCCGATCCAGGGGTCGAACCTGCACCTTCTGCATTGGCAGGCAGATTCCTTACCACTGAGCTACCTGGAAGCCCTTTGTAAAATATACCTTGTGACAGAGTAGAGATTGAAAAACTAGTCTTTCCATCCCAGATAGTTTGAGAAGAACTGCTCTAAACTAGAGGCTCCCCAGCCTAGGGGTGGACTCAGCAGGATAGGAACTGGCATCTGAGTTTTTAACCCACTCCCAAGTGAGTCTGAAGTCCACCTGTGAACCAGTGGGCCAGTGTTGTAGAACCATCTCCACCTCAAACATATGTTCAACCTCCACCTTCCTGTGGCCACACAACAACTCCTTGCATACCTCCAGGGCCAAGGAGGGTACCCATTCTGAGACAGTGGCCCTGACCTTGAAAAAGTGCTTGCTCAGATGGAGCTGGATTGCTGATGGGTAGCTGGGCCCTGTCAGACTCCACTGGAGTGATATCTATGGTCATAGGGTGCCTGGGTCAAGTCTTTCCACTGACCTGCTGCTCAGGCTAAGTCCCTATTTAGATTCCTAGCCCCTCTTCAAGGAAGTCCTGCTGTGCACACCACCTGTGCCTACAGAGCCTACTGCTGGTTTCCTCACTGTAGTCACCAGAGCCACCATGTCCTTTTCTCCCTCCTTCTGACCCATGCTTCTTGCTTGTCTGATAGAATGTGGGAAAATTTGATGTATAAAGATTCATTCAACTGCAGTGTTCACTGAGTTGCCATGGCCACTCCTGCAATGTGCCCACATCTGACTCTAGAACTATTTCCACTGTCTCCCAAACCATCCTCTGCTTTGACCACAGCCTCCTAACTATGCTTGATGACCTCCTTTGAAATGCCTATTGGTTTTCAGCTCTGTCTCCTTCAAAGCAATTCTGGTTTTACCATCCCCTTACCTTGTCTATCTGGGTGGAGACTGAGTGGCAAATGTTTGTGCTTTGGAGCCTGAGTTGTCTATGGTCTTTGAACACCGTGTGTTAGCATAGCATGGTGTTCATAGACAAGGACAGGGGCTCAGAAAGCTACCACCTGACTAACTCACTGGGCATCTCTGGAAATCCCTACCCCTCTTTAAGCCTCAGTGTCCTCATCTGTAAAATGGGGCTACCTTCCTCAGAGACTTCTTTAGGGTTCTGAAATAAAACAAATGGCTTGAAAGAACTTTATCATGGTTGAAGTATTAGTTGCCATTAAGGAGTAGCTCTCCTCAGGACCCAAGAGGAAAGTGGTCTTTCCATTCTGCCAATGCTGTGAATTTGTTTATATGGGAATTAAGAAGAAATTGACAGAATAAAGGCCTCAAGAGACGTGTCAATTTGTATAGAAGAACAAAGAGAAAGACTCATCTTAATAGAGCAAAGAGAAAGACTTGTCCTACTAGATAAGATATAATACAAAGTTAAAGCAAATTTTTTAAAAAGCAATCTGTACTGGTGTAGAAAAAAAAATGATCCCAAGGAAAATAATAGCAATTTAATATATATGTTAAAGTTGGAACAACAAACCAATAAGCAAAACAAGGGTTTTTAAGTAAATAGTGCTGAAAAAAATGGTTACATTCCCACTTCACACCACAAATAAAAAGTGATTTCTGATGGATTAAAAAACCTAAATATAAAAGGTAAAACCAAAAAGATATTGAAAGAAAATGTAGAATACCTTTAGGTCTAGGAGAGGATCAGACTGAAAATAAAACCTTCAAGCCTTACAAATTGATAGGTTCAATTAAATAAAAGTAAGGATTTCTACTCATAAAATGATATCATCAGGAATAAAAAGATAAATGACCAAGAGGTGAATATATTTATGATGTCTAAAACCAAACCAACAAGAGGGGATTGTTCAGAAAGAAGACAGGAGTTCAAATTTTAAAAAAAGGAAAGAAAATCAGAGAAAGTATTTAAACAAGCAATTTGCATAATAGCCAACAAACCTGGGGATGGATGCCCAAACTCACTAGTAATCAAGGATACGCAAATAGAACATACAATAAGATTCTCTTAGCCCCTATCAGTTTGGAAAGCATTAGAAAGTTCAAAAATACCAGATGTCAGCAAGGACTAGGTGAAACCGGAGCCCCCGTGCCTTCCTGGTGGAACTATAAGCTGAACTACCTTTTGACACATGTGCACCCACGGCTGATTCATGTCAATGTATGGCAAAAAACACCACAATATTGTAAAGTAATTATCTTCCAATTAAAATAAGTTAATTAATTATTTTTGAAAAAAGAAAGAAAAGTAAGGATCATAATATCTACCTCACAGAGTTACTTTTTTTTTAACTGAGAAAAGGACATGTATCTAAAAACTGTAGAAAACAAAAATGAACTAAATGCAAAAAAATTAATTTTTATTGGAGAGTAGTTGATTTACAATGTTGTGTTAATTTCAGGTATACATCAAAGTGAACCAGGTATACATATACCCACTCTTTTTTTAGATTCTTTTCCCATATAGGTCATTACAGAGTATTGAGTAGAATTCCCTGTGCTATACGATAGGTTATTCTATATATAGCAGTGTGTATATGTCAATCCCTATCTTCCAGTATATCTCTCCCCTACCTTAGTCCCTAGAAACCATAAGTTTATTTTCTACATTTGTATCTCTACTTCTGTTTTGTAAATGAGTTCATTTGTAACCCAATTTAGATTCCGCATATAAGTGATATCATGTTATTTGTGTTTCTCTGTCTGACTCACTTCACTTAGTATGATAATCTCTAGGTTCAGCCATGTTGCTGCAAATGGCACTATTTCGTTCTTTTTTGACCTACTCTTTTGGAGAGAAAACCAACAGGGCTTAGTAGCATTAAGTACATGTGTACTCTGATCCACTGAGCCCATATCTGGGGGTCTATCCCAATGCAGGTCCCATTGGAACATGTCCAAGGAGGGCCATGGCATGAAACTGGGGACAGGCCATTTTTCCATCCACAGGAGAATGGATAGTATAAATAGAATTCTAAGCAGCAATTTGAAGTAACCAGATGTATGTGCAACGTAGAGTGATCTCAAAATTATAGCACTGGTTTTTTTTCAAGCAAGAAACAAGACAAGATTTATAGCACAATAATATTTATGCAAATTAAGAACACATACACAAAACAACACTATATTTTACAAGAACACATACATATTCAGAGATGCATCTCAAATACATTAGAGTGGGTGTCCATGAAAGGGAGGAAAAGAGGTGAGGATCTGAAATAAAGGAGAAAAGACATAAAAGGAGAAGGGGTCCTCATATACTCCTTAGGTGATTTTAGTAGCCAGCCCTGAAATGAGATATACATTTAATTCAACTCTCTACACCTGAAGTCCACAATAAATCTCAGTAATAAGTTTTTTTTTTTAAGTGAAAAGAAGGGAGAGGAAAATTGGGGATGGATGCTTCATGAATGTGAAGTTTACTTTGGGGGTGACAAGAATGTTCTAGAACTAGACACGGGTAATGGTTGTATAACACCATTACCATCAACACATGAATGTACTAAATGCTAATGAAGTGTATACTTCAAAATTGTTAAATGATGAACTTCATGCTATGTGAATTTTACCACAATACAAGCAAAAAAAGGGAGGTCAGAAGAAGAGCAGAAAGGAAGACAAATCAGCCATTCAGGGCTCCTTAGAATGCAATCCACTGCCCTTGACTCTCCTAACTAAAACCCTGTGTCCAGTCCACTGGTGCTCAAGGCCAGTTGCCCCACTGCAGCACAACAACCTCTTGGGCCTGGGCCAGGGCCTGTGCAAAATTGACGGCTGTGCCCTGGGCTTGGGGCAGGAGGCCTGGCTTCTGGCCCTAGCTTGGCCAGTGCCTCCTTGGGGAGCTAGTCCTGGCCCTGTTTACCTCGCAGGCTATGGCAAAGCTCAGGTGGACTGAAGTGTGGGAAGGCACTCAGCACCTGATAGAGAGCTGCACTGGTGTAAAGGATTATTGCGGATTTTTATGACCATGCAGAATTGCTCACAATGCAATTTCCTCTCCCTTATACTTTCTTGATATGGCAGCCAATTTCCATTTCTGTGACTTGGGACTTTGAGGACGCAGTATCGCAATCCTTACCCTCTTCCCTAGGGCTTTCCAAAAATTTGGTCATTCTCCTGATGTCAAAACAACGACTGAAAGACACGCGGTTCAGGGGGGTGGTCAGGGGCCAGAGCTCAGAGTCCATCCCTCAGACGCAGGACGGAGCTCTGAACCTACAGCATGTGTTTGCAGGTTCACGTCCGTGCACTAGGCTGCATGCCTTCATCCTCACCCTGCTCAGAGATGACCTTAGGGGGCCAGCTCTGGTAAAGTGGGACACTTCGAGGCTATAGGACAAGCTGCTGAGAGGTGAGGATATTTCCTTTCTTTAGACGGGTGCTGACACATCAGAAAAGACCCTGATGCTGGGAAAGATTGAAGGCAGGAGAAGAAGGGGACGACAGAGGATCAGATGGTTGGATAGCATCATCAACTCAATGGATATGAGTTTGAGCAAGCTCCGGGAGATGGTGAAGGACAGGGAAGCCTGTCGTGCTGCAGTCCATGGCGTCGCAAAGTGTCGGACATGACTGAGTGACTGAACAACAATAAAACCAGCACTTGCGGCTCTATATTTGTTTGGAGGTCCCTACAGTTCCCTCACTGGTGCTACTGGGGCTCAGGGTGCTTAAGAAAGCAGCCCTCCCCAAGGTCTTGGTGTTCAAGTCCAGAACCTCTGGTCGGGGAAGATCAAGGCTGGAGCTGGTAATGCTAACATTCTAACGTGTGCTTCTCTTACTAGAAATGTCTGGTCCTGTCTTTCTGCCTGGACAGGTCCTAACCATCCTTCAATACTTCCCCTAATTCTCATAGATAAGGTTGGTCCCTGCTTCCCTGGGCTTCATAGCAACTATTCACTGAGCCCCTACTGGGTGCCAAGCACAGTGCCAGGACCTGGGAGTACAAAAGGGATCCAGATGTGGTCTCGCACTCACAGAGCTGGCAGTCTAGTTAGGAGAGAGAGAGAGAGAGATGGCATAAAGGAAGAAATAAAAGAGGACAATAGAAACAAGCAGTGCTGGCTGGAAAATTAAGATGGGATGATGAAACAGAGTGGCTAAATGGCCACTTTAGAATGGGTGGCCAAACATAGTGACATTTAAGCTGAGGACTGAATATCAAAAATAAGCTGGTAATGTACAGATTGAGAGCAGAGGATGCAGACAACGGGAACAGCAAGTGATTAAGCAAACATTACAGAACCTCTGCTACCACAAAACAATGATAAAACACACAATGCCTTGGGCAAAGTACCCTGCCGCCCAGCTTGTAGCAGAGATGAAAAGAAAACAGCGGTCAAAAAGCCACCCCCTCCCTTCAGGGCTTTGGACGTCTGCCCCCTCGGGTTTGCCTTTTAGCTCATCCATTTGCTTCTGGTGGACAAGAACTCAGAGTGCTGGAGCCCTGGCCCTCCAACAGGAAGTACCTTGACAGAGCTGGCGAGGGAATGCAGAGACAGTAGACCCATGTGCCAGGGGTAAGGTAGTAAGTCTGCTACTTACTTGCCACACATCTGTGACAGATCACTTAAAGGTCCTGCACCTTGGTTACCGTCTGGGCAAAACTGGAAACCAGCTTGTTGAGTTAACGAGAGGCTTCAGTGAAAGCACATATGTATGAATATAGGGCCTGAAGAAAAAGGCACCTTGATGAGCCAGTGTTACCCCAGCCGAAAGACCATGGAAGTCTGTTACTCTGCTTAACATGAGGACCCCGAGGCCCAGGCTTGCCAAGTGTCACCCTAGATTTGCTGTTGGTCCCAGGTCTCGGACAGCATAGGTGTAAGCCCTAGTTGGCCTTCAGTGTCCCCTGTACAAGAGGCTTGAGACTGTGTTTGTGCAGCCACCTCCACCCCCGCTCCTTTGGGTCCTTTTTGAGTCAACAGAATGCTGTTGCCACTGTCCTCTGGCAGGGCTGGGCACAAAGACAGAAATGCACGCAGTAGGTGATGTGTGAGCTACGTCCACAGGAGCTCCCCTGGGCCCTGGGGGGCTCTCTGTGAAGAGCAGAATCCTCGTTTGGCTAGAAATGTAGCTGTAGGGGTCCACAGCTTTTCCTGCTCTGATGCAGAGCTCGGGACTGGGTTGTTCTAGGGTCCCCACCACCTTTAGGAATCCCCCGTCCCCCACTGCCTCCTTTATGGTGAACAGCAGAGGAAGTAGCTTCCCAAGAACGTGTCCCCTACTGCCCCATGCCCAGCTGCAAGCAGATGGACACAGTAGCAAACTGAATGGAGGCGGAGGACAAGGTAAGCGGGAAATGGAGGGCCGGGACATGGGCCTCAGGGCTAAGAGATACAGGCAGGGGCAACGGGCAGCTAAGGATGTAGGATATGGGCAAGGATGGCCAGGCCCTATAGGAAGAGGCTGGCACGGAGGGCCGTCCACCCAAGGGAGGATCCTAGAGACAAAAGGGTCGTTGTACACAAGATCTGCTTACAGCTCAACCGTGCTCCTGCACAGATGGCTCATCTCTGGGGTTGCCATCAGAAGCAACTCCCATTGATGGCACATTGACCAGGAACCCACTAAAACCTAGCAACCTTCAAGGATCCCCTTCCCCGTTGTCTGGGCTACAAGCATCAGCAGCCCCATATGGCACCTCAGCTCTGAGCCGGTCTCCCCCTCCTGCCTGACTCCCAGGGCTTGCTGTTTCCCCTGTGCCCCAATGAGTGTCCCTGAGGCAGTGCTTAGGACAGTTAGGGGGGTGGAAGAGGGCTTAGCTGCTCCCAGGATTCTGCCACTTGGGATGCTGGGAGAAGTAGAGGGGAAAGAGCAGGCAGGGGTTCAAGAAACAGGAAAGGAGAGACAGAGGAGCACAGGGCAGGGAGAAGGAGCTGGAGGGGCAGCTTGGTGGAGAGAAGAAAGATGAAGAGAGTTTGATGGTGGAGGGAAGAGCTGTGAGGAGGGAAAGACAGATGGTGGAAGGCAGAGAGACCAACACAGAGCAGTAGGAACAATGAGAGGAGAGGAGCAGGAGGGGAGAGACTGGGAAAGGAGGGCAGAGAGTTTCTGAAAGAATGACCAAAGGTGAGCAGACGAGGGTAAAGGATTCTGAACACAGGGATATGGAGAGGAATAAGAGATGGGGAGGAAAAGGAGAAAAAGGATGGGATGAGGAGTGGAAAACAGGGATGACGACAAGAGTAAGGAGCGGAGAGCAGCCTTGGGGGAGACAAGGAAGGAGGGGGAGGGAGGCAAAGGGGCAAAGAAGAAAGGAAGGAGAAAGAAGGAGCAGGAGAGAGGCAGAGGAAAGGCCAGAAGGTGCAGGGACAGCATGAGAGCTATTGAGGGAGAAAGAGGGGAGGAGGGAGGAGGGGCAGGAGAAGCAGGAGAAAGAGGGCAAGGGGCGCAGGGACCGGGCTGAAGAAGGGAGGAGGGAGACAGCAGAGGAGAGAGATCCAGGGAAAGAAAGCCAAAGAGGGTTAAAGGCAGGGGAGGACCACTTCAAGTGGCACCTGGGACCTGGGTGTGACGGATGACTGGCCAAGCCTGTGAAGACCCATTTCAAAGAGGATGTGACCATGGCCAGCTGGCCAGGCTCCCGGGAGACACCATGGCATTCCCCAAGAGTAAAGCCAGCATACTTGCACGAGCTGCCAAGATTGTCTCCACTCCAGAGTGACACTTGCACCACTCCTCCCCTTAGGGTGAGCCCCACCACCCCGCAGAGCTGTGCACTCAGCGCTGGGTATTGGGTGCTGCCTGGCTTCCGAGGAAGTTAAGTTGTGCCAGCTGTCATCATTGTGACCATGAGTCACCAGAAGTCTCCTGCCTTCTCCTTCCCTCCCTGTCTCCTTCTCCCCTTCTTTCTTCCTCCACTCAGAACTGGCCACAGCCTGACCTCCCCTGCAACTCCCTCCATGCCCCAGTGAGCCTCACAGTGGAAGCCAGGCAGAACCCAGTTGTGTGGGGCATGCTTCAGAGCTGGCCACCCCCTGCAGCCCCCACTCCTCTGTGTAGCAGGGGCAAAGCTGCCTCCAGCTCCAAGTTGTGGCTTTGCAGGGCCACGAGACCAAAGGACTACATGTCCCCAAATGCGAGGAGGGCATGACACAGAACTAGCTGTGGTCACTGGCTATAAAAAAATATCCTTTTGAAATAACAGGCAAATATGAACTAATGGGTGGGATTTATGTGCCATTAAGAAATGACTCAATGCATGGCAAGATTTGAAAATATAAAGTGGAAATTTTTTTTTTCTTTTTAAAGAGGCAAAAATCAAATTCCAGGCAGATTCAGCTCAGAATCTTCAAATGTCACCCATTAGTGCTTTCTCCATGTGGCTCAGATGTTATCTCCGCACTTAGGTAAACAACCCATCAGAGACCTGGGTTAGGGGGCCACTGTGAGGTGGCGGGGGAGGGGGCCCAGGAGCAGCTTCCAGGTCACATGCCCTCAGCAACCAGGGCACTGACCTGCCCACACCACAGGGATCTCCTGTGGAGAGCGTCGGAGCTGTCCCGTAGCGGGCACAATTAGCTCTCAGCACGTCTGCACACCACAGTCACAGCCTGCCTTGTCTCTGGGTCAAGGGAAGCTGTTTTCTGTTTCACAGGGTCAGAACTGAAAAGGAAGCACAGGAAGGAAGAGCCTGTGAAATAAGCTGTGTTCCCGGGACTCTTTGCAGGCAAATTTCCTCTTTCCCAGACCCTGTTTGCCACCCCACCAGCCCCTGCCCCCACCCCACATCTGCACAGAACTGGTTTATCTCCTGAAACCACTCTGTGCTATGTATACACTGGACACCCGCTTGTTTCCTAAAGGGCCATCCATTTATTTCCTAGGTTTAGAAGGAAACACAAAGCCAAGCACGTTCAAAAATAGAGAAATACAGTGGTTTCTTCATTCTGACAACCAATATTCATTGGCATCTACTCTGCACCAAGCACTCGACAGAGACAAGGAGATGGAGCCACAAGAAGGGACTCAATTCAGTGGGGCTGGGGGATCCCTGGAGCCCCCCAAATCAGGGTAGCTTTAGGGAAGGTCAGTTTCAACTTGAAAACTGGGGAACCCGTACCAGCCCTTGCAAAAGAGGGGTAAGGAGGGAAAGGACAAGGGCCCTGAGTGGCTTCTGTGCCCAGCAGGAGGAGGCAGCGATCCTGGCCACCATGGTGCACCCCAAAGAGCTCCATGGTCTGCAGGGAGGGCTCTACTCTGCCTCTCTTTCTAAGCACATTGCCCATCCAAGTGCACTGCGATGAATCGATCGGCAGAGGTGACTCACAGGCAGACAGCCAGCGTGGTCACCAAGCCCCGTCTGCATTCCCAATTTGCCTGTTCGGGGTTGTTGTCTTGCTAATGTTATTTACCAAGCCCGATGCCCCGAATGCCTGTCCCCGGGCCCCTACGAGAGCCCTCCAACCATTGCCTCCGGACGCCTGTCACGCCTTGTCACGGCCTCCCTGAGTTCAACAGGTCTGGGTAGCCTGTCTACAGACTCACTCTTTGGGCCGCAGGAGCCAGGAAGGCAGCTTAGTGACCCCAGCCCCACCCTCTCAGAGCAGGTCCCAGAGGGGAATAACCCCCGGCTACCTCCCCCCTGCCTCTCCTCGGCAGGAAGCGGGTGTCGACAGGGAGGGAGAGAAGGGGCGAGGGGCGAGGCTCGAAGGGATGGGAATGCGGAGACCTAGGGCGGGCGCCCGGGGAGACCTGCCATGCTTGGTGCCTACGGCTGCCCATCTCTCAGCACCCAAACCCCTTCTCGCCCGGGGGTCTTGGGGTATCCGCGCTCCCGGGAGTCCAGGGCCAGCAAAAGTGTTCCTGCGACGTGGAGGGTGGCCAAGGGCTTGGAAAGCGCCGCGGCGCGCTCCATCGGCGGAGCGAGAGCGCCCCCACCATGCCTTGTGACCGGAGGTGGAACAGCAGCGGGGCGAGCGGTCCTGAGCCCAATGCAGCCTGGCCAGCGGGGCACCTCTCAGACCGGACACCTCTCAGGGCTAGCCCAGGCGGCTGCCCTCCCAATACCAGCCTCCTGCCCACCGCTTCTCGCTGGGCCTCCAAGACCTGGGTCCCAAGGGCTGTCTCCTCCCAGCACTAGAGGGACCAGCTATATCTTGGTGGGACTGGGGCAGTTCCACCTCCCCAGAACTAGAGTGTTGCAGAGACCTTACTGGTGGTACAGATAAGAAAACAGAGGTTGCAGACTCAAGGCAAGCCTTTGTTCGTGGAGAATGCCAAGAACATCTGATTATTACCATGTCACCATTGCCCCCATTCAACACTAGCCCTAAACTCTCTAACCACCCAGCTTGCACTCTTAGACCAACAGAGAGTCCAGCTAGACTGCAGGCACTCAGACCCTCAGGAGTATTACGGACCCCAGTAATACCCACTCCTCCAGCTGGCTTCAGATTCCACAGCTCCAGAAAGAAATTGGAAGGACTTGGATGTGGCACAGGTCCAGATTATGAAACTGAGTTGGCATTTAAATGACCTAATAACAAACTGCCCAAATTTTATTTGCTTACTCAATTCAATAAAAGAGAAAAAAGAAAGCCCATCTAATTAAATACATTGATCTGTAGAAACTGGCAACTCTGAAAGTCTGCCTGAATGTTAGCCGTTTGACAAATTTGAGTGATGCAAGGGTATGAGTGGAAATAAGACAAACCCATTCTCCTCCCACCCCCAGAAGGGCTGCAGGGGGCCCTGAGAAATGCATTCCTTAAAATAAGTTGAAAACTGAGCCCAAAAGGGGAAGAAACTTGTCCAAATTCAACCAGTGAGGCCAAGTTAATTCTAGGGTCTGTGAAGCCCAAAAGAGCATTCATTGGGTTCATGCACCACTCCAGCAACAGACTGGGACCCTTGCCTTGCTCTTCAGCATCCTTCCCCCATTAGCACCTTGAACCTCGACTGGCATATCACCTTGCTGGCCCAAACAGCTCCTATGCATCTTTCAAGACCCTAGGAAAATTTCAGGTTCTCCAGGACAAATCTGTCCATGGAGGACAAAACAGCAACTTGCTCAGACCCCCTTAGAGCACTGTCCAGTTTGACTCACATGCGTACAACTAAGTGGAAGGTTCTGGAAAAGGACAGAACCTCACCAAGCCTGGAGGAGCCAAGAAAGGATGATTTGATTGGAAATAAAGACAGTGTCTTCTTCCTCAACTTCCCCGCTGTGGGAAGCTCCAGGTTTCGAAAGGTAGACATTTGCAGGTCCCCAGCACATTCCTGGACACCCAGGCCAGTGCCACTATCAGGCCCTCCACAGGCACGGCCCTAGTTCCAACCAGAGCACTGAGCCTGTTTGGACTTGTGCTTAGCAAACCTTTTAGCTAGAGATGCATTTTCATCACCCTCCTAATCGGGGCTAGCTGGTGTCAAGCCCTAAATCAGGACTGGCTTGTCTTTCTAGGGAGATGTCTGCCTAGAAGCAGACTAAGAAGCAAAATCATTTAGTCCTTGGCAGCTCTGTCCATGCCAGGGGGAGGTGACCTGCAGCTGAACCCACAGCCAGTATGGCAAGCCATTGCTCATGGTGGGACCAGATGGCACCCCATGCCTGCCTACGCGCACTCCCTGTTTAGCTGAGCGGATTTCAGTGCGGCAACAAGGATACCAGTGTGGAGGTGACTGTGGCCATCCAGGAGAGAGCTGGCAGTGTCCCAGACTCAGGTGGGGCTGGTGGAGGTGGGAGAAGTGCATGGATTCTGATTTTATTTTGAGAGTAAAGTAGAGAGTGTTTCCAGGCTGATTGGATATGGTGGATGAAGCAAAGAGGGGAGTTCAGGATGGCTCCAATGCTTAGGCCTGAGCAACTGAAACGGTATACATGTCATGACTGATGTGGGGAGGGTGGGATAAAGCTGGCTTGGAGAAAAGTAATTAAAAGGTGAGTTATGGCCATCTTCATCTTGAAACACCATCATCCATGCTTCACCTTCATGGGTCATTGGAATAGTTATTTATGTAATCCTTTAAATCGTCTTAAATCAGCTCTCTTTTTTTAGCTCCATGCTAAGGAATAATATCCATAACAATGAGTGTTTTGTGGGTTAGTAGTATTTTTTCTGAATACACATTAAAATAGTAACAACCAGGCCCCCTTGCAGTTCAACCCTGATATTTCTTCTATACCCAGCTTCTAGCCGGGTCTGGGCACCTGGCACACACAGACTTGGACAGAACCATTGGCTTTGAAACCCAGGACCATCTGAGGGCATCTAAAGGGATCACAGCAAGGCATTTAGGGAGACAGATGTGGTCATACAGCTCAGAAAGGCTCCTTGAGGAGCCACCTAGCTGCCTCCGCGGGCACCCCTCAGCCCTCTGCTTGGTTAGGGGTTCACAGAGGAGAGCCCACCACCCTTTCCTGAGGTCCATGCGCCCTCTGGTGGCCCGGTCCCTTGTCTCTGTGCACCGGGGGCTTCCTGGCTCAACATTTCCAGAAGAGGGGAAACTTCTGCCTTGCCCACTGCCACCCCCCCCACCTCCCCCCGCCCCGAGAAGAGGGCAAGAGATCACACTAGCTTTAGGCTCCAGAGTGAGGGACAGATAGATGGTGCTGAGTCTGGGACTTGGGCTGGGCCAACGTGGGGGTGGCAGTCTGCTAGCCAGGCAGGAGCCACTGAGGGTCAGACCGAAAGGGGAGGGAAAGTGGTGGGCAGGAGAAAGGGCTTTTGTTTTCTATAGAAGGTCATCAACGCAGAGAAAAGCAAATTCATGACCATATACCAAGAGGGCAATTTACCTTCGTGGGTATGTTCAGAGGAAAAGAAAAAACATTCCAATTTAAACATTTTTTAAGAGCAGGGAACTTCAGACTGTGCTGAATAAAAATGACACATAATGGAAAATATACTTCAGTTCTTATATTACAGCCAGTTATGGGAGAGAAGCGGGGGTGGCGGCCAGAGACAAGCAGGAGACAGTCACGTTGCTGCAGAGAGAGGAACTGAGGAGGGAGCTGGGCAGGCTGACAGGGCACACAGAGAGAAACGCTGTCTGCCTAGGGTCCACACCCAGGTGCTCACAGCGGCGTCCACATGGGGCTTAACATAGGTGCCCATATACACACATTCACACGCTCACATGCCCCGAGCTGCACGGATATTCCTGCTGTTGCTCCTTCAACCTTTTCTCAGTGAACAGTTGGTAAAAAATCTGCCTGCAATGCAGGAGACACCGGTTCGATTCCTGGGTCAGGAAGATCTGCTGGAGAGGGGATAGGCTATCCATTCCAGTACTCTTGGGCTTCCCTGATGGCTCAGCTGGTAAAGAATCTATCTGCCTGCAATGTGGGAGACCTGGGTTCGATCCCTGGGTGGGGAAGATCCCCTGGAGAAGGGAAAGGCTACCCACTCCAGTATTCTGGCCTGGAGAGTTCCATGGACTGTATAGTCCAGGGGGTTGCAAGGAGTCCGACAGGACTGAGCCACTTTCACTTTACCTGTGAGAGAGGTTGTCTCAGCCCTGCCCACAGAGATCCCACAGTGGAAACCAGATGCATCAAAACAGACCCCACCAGGTGATAAAGAGCCAGGACTGAGACTCACGAGCAGCCTAGAGCCTAGACTCACGATTGCCTAGTGTGGGAGCTGATTCAGACAAGGGAACCTTCTCCCAAAATGTGGTACCTGAGCTGAGAACAGAAGGACCAGTAGGGCTTAAAGTGAAAGTGAAAGTGGCTCAGTCATGTCCAACTCTTTACTACCTCATGGACTATACAGTCCATGGAATTCTCCAGGCCAGAATACTGGAGTGGGTAGCCTTTCCCTTCTCCAGGGGATCTTCCCAACCCAGGGGTCGAACCCAGGTCTCCCTCATTGCAGGTGGGTTTTTTTTACCAGCTGAGCCACAAGGGAAGCCCAAGAATACTGGAGTGGGTAGCCTAGCCCTTCTCCAAGGGATCTTCCTGACCCAGGAATCAAACCAGGGTCTCCTGCGCTGCAGGCAGATTCTTTACTAACTGAGCTATGAGGGAAGCCCTGGTAGGGCTTAGGCAGGCAGCAAAAAAACAGCAAAGGGGATTCCAGGCAAAGTCCTGGGTAAGGGGAAGAGAGAAATAAGGGGAAAAGAGATGGGTTGGGAGGGAGGAAGGGAGAGAATCTTAATAGCAGAGTGGAGCAATCACCACAAAGAGTTCAGAGGAATTTATTAACTTGTAAGCGTCTCTACTGCAGATGTTAACTTGAAGAGTCATCCACCCAACATCAGCCTCAGGGCCTCCTGAGAAACGCTCTGCATGGAGGGGTGATGGCCAGGCTCCTGCCCACCGCCTTCTCCAGGTGCCTTGCCTGCTGGCCAACTGCTAGTTCGTCACTCTGTGCCCTGGGGTGGACTGGAGACCAGGAGCATCCTCCTCCCCCTGGTCCAGAGAAGACCACAGGGCTGCCACTCTGGGTTGGCAGACAGACAGAGGAATCAGCAGAGCAGGACTTGGAGTGAGCATCTCCTACCTGCCCCCCTCCACACCTTTTTCCTGCCTTGGGAAAAAGACACTGGGACCCTTGCTAGGTGTCTGCAGCCAGTGTTCGAACTACATACTACTGCAGGAAAAGAACCAAGTGGGAGGTAACTAGAAGCAAAAGAGCCTGGAGAGATGCTCCTCTTCTCTTCCTTCCTCAAACTTAGACAGGCTGAAGCTTCTGGAAGCCGAGCTAAGCACAGTCTGTGTCCTGCACAAGATTTTGTTAGTTGGACTTGGAGGAGGGCTTCTGGATGATCGAGCCCTAACCTTCCAGCAGAGAGAGGCTTCTGGGAGAATTCAAGGGGATGTGGTAATGCATATATATGTGGGGACCTACACAGCTCTTCCAGTCCTGGGGTCAAGGCCAAGGCTGGAGGGGCAATTGGGCCAAGCCATTATGGCTTCTCGGCAGGTGGCTCTGGGCTGTTCATCCCATCTGACAGGTAGTCATCCTCATTATTCTGTTTCATCTTGGTTTCCAAAACTGTGATGCGCTGCTTGAGCTTCTGCTGGGCTCCTGTGTACTCGGCCAGCAGGCGGGCAAAACGAGTGTACAAGGTGTCCATGTTGGTCTCCAGCTGTTCTAGCTTCTCCTGCACATCTACCTCCATGCTGGCTGCCACCTCATTCTCATCCAACAAGCCCTCCTTCATCAGAATCTCCCGGCCTCTCTCCTCCAAGACCCTCTTGGCATCAGGGTACTCAGTCACAGCTTCCATAAGATCATCCTTGGACAAGCAGAAGAGATCAGAGTAGCCAAGACTGCGGATGTTGGCTGTGCGCCGATTGCCCATTTTGCTGCCCTTAATATTAAGGATACTGATCTCTCCAAAGCAACTCCCAGCCAAGAGCAGGGCATACTGAGTGACACCATCATCAGCCACCACTGCCAATTTTCCCTCCTTGATTATGTACATCTCCTTCCCAATATCCCCCTTGCGGCAAATGTAGTCCCCAGGGCTGAAGACCTGAGGCCGGAGCTTTAATACCAGTTCCACCAGCAGGCCAGCCTCACAGTCCTGAAAGATGCGCACTTTCTTGAGTGTGGACAGGTGGACATTGATGGCTATCTCAGCCCTAAGCTTGGCTGGCAGGTTTTTGAGGACTTCTCGCTCATCCACACTCTTCTTATTGGTCCACAAGTAGTCAAACCACCTAATGACCTTGGCTTCCATTTCCTTGCTGACCTTTCGGAACTGCATATAATGTTTGACAGCATCAATCTTGGCCTGGAACTCAGCCCGGGTGGCATTCATGTTGGAGATCATGGAGCCCACATTTCCCACGATGGTGGCAAAGATGAGGACACCAATCAGGAAGTCAAAGATGACAAACAGGTACTCCTCGTCCTTTACAGGGGGTGGTGTCTCCCCAACGGTGGTGAGGGTCAGTGTAGACCAGTAAAGGCAATAGATGTACTCCCTAGACAGGTAGCCATACTCAGGGTCAGTGATGTTGGGGTAAACCCAGGTGTCGACCCCAAAACCGATGGACTTGGAGATGGCATAGTAGATGCAGGCATTCCAGTGGATGATGACCAAGATATAGAGGACCAGGTTGCTGATTCGGAAGATGTTGGGGTAGCTGGTGCGTGTCTCAGTGCGGTCAAAGAACTCAAACATGCGGGCAAAGTGTAACAGGCGGTTGAAGCGCACCTCAGGGTTGTGGATCCCCACAGCAAAATAGACCAGGTCCGTAGGGATGACAGAGGCCACATCCAGCTTGAACTGCATGGTGTGCATGTACTTGTCCCGCAACTTCTTGGTGTCTGTCACCAGTAGCCCCTGCTCCAAGAAACCTAGTGGAGACACGAGCCAATGTATATCACCTCTGACTTCATACCTGTCCCTCCTAATAGACTAACGCTCAGGAAGGAGCATATGATCACTGAACCCTCCTTCCCAAGGAGGGTATAGGAGGCTCACACAGTATAGCTGGCCATAAGTATCCTAAGAGATCACCCCCAGATCCGAAACTCGCTGAGCATGTAGGGAAGTTGAGATTCAAAGAGGGAAAGGCTTCAGCCTGTGTCCCAGCCAGAGAGTTGAGGCTAACACCGTGCCAAGGGGATTTCCTGAGAATTTGGATTCAAGCCTGTAGACTCAGGGGTCATGCTCCTGCCTAGGCATCCCAGTTATCACTTACCTGTGCGCAATCGGATGAAGAGGTCTGCGATGTAGACCACATCTGAGATGTAATCCAGCACCAGCCACACTATGTAGTAACCTTTCTGCAGGTCACTGAAGCAGGCTCTGCAGGAAAACAGTGCTGGGCTTCACCCTCAAAGCCATCCAATGACTCCTGAAGTCCCCAAACCGATTGCCCACCACAAGCATGTCTTGGGAGGGCCACCAGGGGCACTGATGAGTCACAGTCAATCTGCTGCCCAGAAGACACGGATTCACAAGCAACTCCAACCCTTATTATACAAAGACTTTGCTCTTGAACATTACTTGTCTATCTGACCCATTGGACTGTGAGCTCCATGGAGACAGAGACCACCTCTTAGTCCTTACAACATACCTGGTGCCCCATGTGCTAGCCCAGAGCACATCTCAGCCCAGGATTCAAGTGCTCAACAGAAGTGAGTTGAATGAAAAATGAGTCATTGGAAGAATGCCCACAATACACAGCTGACTAGCCTCCATGTTTGGCTCTTCAACACACAGCTCCTGAGAACCCAACATGAAGCACTGGCCAACCCACCCAAGAGAGAGTGGTAGCTGGGCTTAGACTCGAGGCCTTGGGAATGAAGAGAGGTTGGAGACTGCAGGAGAGTGTTAGGAGGAATTGAGTCTTGATGCCTGGGTGGGTAGGGGCCACGGGAGAGGGCAGAGGAAGGGATAGAACCCAGAACGACTCAATGAGTGTACAAGTCAAAGGTAGGAGCACTTAACTCTGACTACTTGGTTACACTTCGAATGAAACCCATCCCTCCCCCTGGTGCACAAAGCCTGCAGTGCTGGCCTGGGCCTGCCTCTCCAACGCTTTACCTGCAGTCCTCCAAACCCTCTCTCATCACTCAGGTCTTAGCTAAGGCACCACCTCCTCAGAGAGGTCCACCCTGACTACCTTTTCTCTAGTATCAGTAGCTCCCTGTCTCCAGTCCCTGAAGTCAGCTTGGGCACTGGTGTATTCAGGTTCCCTGTCAGTGTCCTCATGAGCCTGCGAGCTCCAGGAGTGCAGAGACCATGCGTGCCTTGTTCACACATGGTCCCCAGTCCTGAGCACTGAGCCTGGCACCCATTAGGTGCTCAGTTAAATCCCTGGTGAATGAATGACTGAGGTAGGGTGAACTCTGTGTCCACAGCTGGACCAGGTTGCTCAGGCCACCCCCTCCCAGACCACTTTCTGCTCACCTGGCCACCAGTATGCACCAGTTGTAGAGGACGGGCAAGGCAATGAGAAACAGCCAGCGGTAGTACCAGTCCCCGGCTGGGTCCAAGACAAAGAATTCAAACTTCTTCCTGAGGAGACACACAGAGACCAGGCTTGGGAACCAGCTCCCCAGGGTGGCAGCACCCTGTCTCCCAGAGACCAGAGGACCCTGAAAATGCAGTGCCTGGCGGGATGCCCAGGGTGAAGCATGGGTTTTCTTAGGGCCTCATTTATGAGGAAGCCACAGCCTGGCATTGTGCATCTAACTAGAGCTTGGTGGGTAAGAAACAGCCTTCTTCTGATTCTGACCCTACATGGGCCCGTTGGGAGAAGGCAATGGCACCCCACTCCAGTACTCTTGCCTGAAAAATCCCATGGATGGAGGGGTCTGGTAGGCTGCAGTCCATGGGGTCGCTAGAAGTCGGACACGACTGAGTGACTTCACTTTCACTTTTCACTTTCATGCATTGGAGTAGGAAATGGCAACCCACTCCAGTGTTCTTGCCTGGAGAATCCCAGGGACAGGGGTGCCTGGTGGGCTGCCATCTATGGGGTCGCACAGAGTCGGGCATGACTGAAGCGACTTAGCAGCAGCAGCAGCAGCAGCAGCCCGTTGACTCTTGTGCCCTCTGGAGGCCTCTTGACGAGAGGGTACATGAGGGAGAGTGCTGTCGCTGAGGCAGGCCTTGGGCCCCAGGGAGGGACTTACACAGCATGGTGATGAGGGCTCAGGGCAGGTCCCCACATCCCTCCTGGGAAGAGAGAGGGGCTCTGAGCAAGTGTGCTTCCTGCCTGTCCCCGCTGTTTGGTCTGGCCTCCAGCTCCTGAATCACTTTTCCAGATGCCGGGTCCTGCCTTGGCAGGAACGCTTTTCCTCTACTGGCCAGAGGTGGGGAATGTTGGCCTGGCCAGACATCCCCTGTCGCCTACTCCTTCCTCAAAGTACAGGCCCTCCAGACCTGCCTTCTCTGGCCTCCCTACTCACTCTGTCTTGCTCACTTTTTTCGGGGCCTCCCCCTCCACCAGCCAGGCAGCCCCCAGCATGGCCTCTTCACACCCCCACTCTGCACTCACATGGGTGCTGGGGTTGACATGGGCTCCACAGCACTCTCTAGTTGCACCCTCCTCTGCACCCTTGGCTGAGTCCTCTTCCCACCCACATCCACGTGCCCTTGCCCCTTGCTTCCTGAGCAGCAGGAGGAGCTCTGTGAATCGGTGGCGAAGGTGAGAGGAGACAGCAGAGGATCCCACGGCCGGTGGACCACTGGCCATTAGAAAGACTTTGGGCACAGACCATGGAACATTCTAGAGTTGAAAGCCCAGCAGGCCTCCCTGGCTGTGGTCTGAGGAACTCCACCGAGCCCTCCCAACGCATGCTTGGGGGGCCCTTCCCATCCCTCAGGCTGGACTGCTGTACTTGGTGCCCTTGCCCTCGCCGTCCTTGTCGCCTTTGCCGTCCCCTTGCTGTGTTGTCACGGTGTGGAGCTCAGGCCCCCGGAAACGCTCAAGGAACGAGTCAGGTCTAGGCTCCTCCTCACGGAAGTTCCTGTTAGCCCACTCTCTGAGGACTCCCACCAGACGGGCAATCCTAGAGCAGAGAGAGGGAGCATGAGGCATAGGAGACCTGCGCTTTGGAGAAAGGACCCACGCCCAGGACAGGGGATGGGGCTTGGGCGTGACTCAGCCCAGCAGCCTGAAGAGGCTACTCTTGGAAGACTTCCTGTAGGAGGTGCCATTTCTGTCCATTCTGAAGAACAAACACGGGGTCTCTGGGGCAAAATGGAGATGGAGCTGAGGGAGGACAAGTCAGGAGAAAGATTGCTTCTGGCTTTCTGATTTCTGCATGGAGCCTACAACCCTTGGCTGGAGACCTCAGAGCCCTCCACCTGAGCCCCGCTGCTGGGAAGACAGTCTCCTCCTGACACTGCCACAGACAAGTCTGAAGAGAAACCTCCACCGGCCCCTCAAAACTTGCTGACAGGAGCCTCCTCTAGAGGGAAAAGTTGAGCTAGGGCAGGGCTGACAGGGCTTCCCAGAGGTCTTGTTAGAAAGGCCCCCTGGGACCTAGAGGACCCCATGATCTGACAGGCCTCGTGGGAGGGAGGGGATAGTAGCAGGGCAGTGGTGAGACCCACCTGCGGAAGCCACCCCTCCTCTGCGGGGGGGCGTCCATCTCTGCCAGTCGCTGTAGCTCTGAGGAGGTATCATCGTCAGCCGCAGACTGTGGCCTGTAGAGGAAGGAGCAGAATTGACTGAAGCCTTTTTTTGTTTGTTTGTTTTTTTCTGGGCATGCTTCATCTCCTATTAGCCCTCCCCCTTCCTGGGAGATACCTAGAAATCCCATGGTCCTTTTAGAAGCTGCACTTGAGCCAAGAATTGTTTACTCTGTGACAATGAGGCAGAGCTGGGAGGAAGTAGCAGGCTCAAGGCCATCTCTGAAATGATCCAGCCTCAACAGACTCACCGGCTACTGGCCCTGTGGTCATCTTTGCCATTGGCCTTGATGGTAGGGGGGGCATGGTGGTTGTGGTTATTGGCTGGGGAGCTCTTCACGCCATTGGCTTTTTCTGTCATCCTCCATGTACAACCAGGACCCTCACCTGCCAGGGAGAAGCCCAAAGAAAGTTCACAGAAGACCCCAGTACCCACCTAAGAACCTCAGGTGAGCACTGAGAACAGCACCAGGGCCTGGTACCCCGGCTCCCCACAGTATTGCTATGGTGGTACAGGGCAAGATGCTGGTGCTCTCCCCGCCCTGACAGGTTATTTAAAAGGCAAACTGTGCTAAACTGCAAGGTGTGTTTCTTTTCCTTTTACTGGAATGAATTCTCTGACGTGTGAACAAAGCTAAAACAAAACAAGCAAAAATCTGTTCAGCCATCTTCTGGCGACCCTGTTTGCAGCTATCTGGCAGAAACTGAAGCCACTGAGCACCTCCAAACCAGTCACTGCCCCCGAATTCCTGCCCTATGAGAGGAGATGTACCTCCTTGGCCCAAAGAAGCTGTCACTTGCCTGCTCAGCTCTCTGGTTCTCCTCAGGTGAGAGTCCTGCCTCTCACTGACTTCTTCACCAGGGGCGTGGACTCTGGGGGCCCTTCCTTTAAGCTTCAGTCACATTCTTTCAAGCACCCTGAAGCTGAGGAACAAACAGTGGATGGGGCAGAGGGTGAGACGAGAGAAGGGAGAGCAACCACAGGCTCTATAAGAAGTGGTATAAGTGAATACTTTCTCCTTTGGGCTATGGGGAGCTTTGTAAGGGCTAAGCAGGAGCATGACAAGGACAGTGTTATATTAGAGAAAGAGCCTTCTGACTGCTAAGTGGAGGCTGGCCTGGAGGGAGTAGAGAGGTGGAGGGATGTGCAGTGGAGAAGTCTGGAGAAGACGGTGCAGATGAAGCCCGAGAGAAGGAAGAAGCCACTGGGGGTAGGGATTGAGGGAGAACAAGTAGGCGAGGTCACACAGGAAGGGCTCTGGAGAACACCAACATTTAAGAATTGAGCAGAGGAGGAGACAGCCACAAAACAGACCGAGAAGGAGCATCCTGAGAAGGAAAAGTCCAGAAGAGAGACCTGGTGTTCCACATGTGTCTTGCACGGGGTCAGGGAGGTGGGACAGCCCTTCCGCACTGAGGCTGCCCTGCCAGATTTGCTCAGAAAGGATGAGCACACCCCACGGATGACCAGTGGCCCCAACTGCTGGAGCTCCTACTGGAGCCCAGCCTTCTCCAGCTTCGGAAGCGGTCTCCATGGTGATGGCAGGTACGTCAAGCTCTGCAGTGAGTGGTAATAACAAGCAGCCTCAGAGCCTCTCACCCACTGCTCCCTGTGGGAACACGTCACCAGGATGCTAATGAGGGCACCTGAGGGACAGGAACTGGCATCCCTGTGTCCTCACTTGGACCCGAGAGGTGGCCAACCATGGCGACAGAAAGTTCCAAGCAATGCAAACAAAGCTGGGGCCACCTGCACTAAGCAGGCTTTTGGGGCTGGCCTCCTGGAAGCCTGAAGCTGAAGAGGGGCTGGAATACAGGCTCAAGAGTGGTATTCAGTAGAGCCCTGTTCAGTGGCTGAATGGCTGGGGTGGAGCAGTGGAAGTAATGGTTCCGTCCATGGCAGGGGTGTAGAGGACACTGATGTGGGAGGTGGGACCCAGAGTACAGAGTGAGCTCTGCTTATAGGAAGAAGGCAGAGGAGGCCAAGGCCAGCCCAGGGAGGCTGCAAACCCCAGGCCGAGGAATCGGGATAGCTTCTTGCTGATAGAGAACCAGCATCGGCCGTGTTTGCCAGCACTCGGACCCCTCCCATCCTTCCTGGTCATCTACAATAGCAGTGGCCCTGAGCCCACAAGGGGGGGCAGCCCTGGGGGCACATGACAAGTTGTATGCCGTCTCTGAGTTTCTGGCACCAAGACAGATTCCTCTCCCATGATCTCTGCTTCTTCTCTGCTAGAAACAGACTCTTCCCTCCATCTGGCTGCCACCTACCCTGCCCTTCAGGAGAACTGCCCCTTGGGCCACTCACGGGGAGCACCTGGGCGGTCAGCTATCCACGGCCCACAGGTAGCTAGGCCAGTGCTTCTGGTCTACGTGCTCACTCCAGAAAGTTCATCTAGTCCCAGGCTTCAGTTACCATCACGTCCCCACCCAGGCGTCTCTTCCAAGGTGCCCACCCATCTCTCTAGTTTCTGCCGGGCCTCTTCTTCTTTGAGGTGCCTCAAACTCAACCTAGCTAAAACTCAACTTGACACCTTCACCTACAAATTGGCTTCTCCTCCAATTTCCCCACCTCAGAACATGGCCTACCCTCTACCGAGTCACCCAAGCCAGAAACCTTCAGTCACCACCTCCAAGCAGTTTCCTTCTCAGTTGATTATCCCCTCTACAAAGTGTCAAAAAATCTTTCCATTCACTGCCCTCTGTCCCCAAGACCCCGGGCTAGTCTCAGCATTTCCAGTCACCCTCCAGGCCTGGGGCAGCAGTCTCTGAGCAGCCCCGTGCTCAGTGGGGTCTGAAGTGGAGGGGAGATGTGGACACCATCAGGGTTGCTGGCAGTTCAAGCTCTCAGAGAGCATAAGAGCAGAGGAGGAGGCTGAGGGGAGAGTTCTGAGGAGACTATGGAGGACAGGCCCCAGGAGGAGTCTCATGAAGGGAGGAGCCTGAGATGAGAGCTGGAGCGGCCCTGTGTCAAATGCTAGGGGCCTCACTGGCTACCTCATCAAAGGCAGAGAGGGCATGTTTGCAGGGTTTCAGATTGAATGGTAGGAGGTGAGGGAGACAGTGGGAACTAGGAGATGTAAATTTGTAAACTTTTTTGTGTTGCTATTATTGTCACCATTGTACAGAAAGGACATAGGGAAGAAAGTGAAAAGGTTTGAGGAGGGATTCGATAGACCGTGAAAATATCTGTGCTCATAACCCCAGTAGATGCTACTGGTAAAGAACCTTCCTGCCAATGCTGGAGATGAAGAGAGGAAGGTTCGATCCCTGGGTCAGGAAGATCTCCTGGAGGAGGAGATCTTAGTATTAATACTAACCCACTTAGTATTCTTGCCTGGAGAATCCCATGGGCAGAAGAGCCTAGAGGGCTACAGTCCGTGGGGTCGCAAGGTGTCAGACATGACTGAGCGACTTAGCACACACCTAACTACAGTTAGGGCTGGAGCTCATGAAAGATGGATAGAATGGGTGTGTCCAGGGAACAGAGGATGTGAGAGGTGACTTATGAAGAGCACGGAGCAGAGGGGCTGGATGAACAGGCCGGAAAGGGGAGGAGGTGACAAGCAAACATGTTAGATGCAGCTAGGGAAGAGTGAGAGACAGGTGAAGAGGCTCTCTCATGCCAACGCCCAGCATTCTCAGCCAAACGGGAAGGGTTTCATCTTCAGAGGCATCAGGCAGCAGTAGATGCACTGGGGAAACCGAGCAAGTGTCTGCACAGGGCTAAGCTGCGTGAGGAAGACAGCAAATATAGTTGGCAAAGACAAGAGATGGATAGCGAACGTAGACAGGAGGGAGGTATTCAAACCAAGAATATGTGCATGCATGTTAAGTCACTCAGTCGTGTCTGAGTCTTTGAGACCCTGTGGACTGTAGCCCACCAGGCTCCTCTGTCCATGGGATTCTCCAGGCAAGGATACTGGAATGGGTTGCCATTTCCTTCTCCAGGGGATCTTTCCAGCCCGGGGATCGAACCCAGGTCTCTTTACGTCTCCTGCAGGTTTTTTTACCACTAGTGCCACCTGGGAAGCTCCAAACCAAGAGTAAGTCACCCTATTTCCACAAAACAAACAAACAAACAAAAAAACATCAATCGTGGTGCACTTCTGGGTCTCTTTTCTCCTCATCCACAAGTTGAACATCCAGCCCAAGACTTTTACAGAAACCCCAGCCTGGTCCCAATAGTCTCTCGGACCCTGGCTGAAAGCATTCTGAGGCTGATTCCTTCAGAGATGTTAAGACCAGGAACAGAAGAAACAAGTTAGAAATACAGCCAAGGCTAGAAGCCAGAGCTACTACCTTCCAGTCTGTGGCTCATTCAAGTCCCACTGCTGCCCAGTGCCCTTTTACCCATTCATCCATCCCATGCATATGGCCAAGACACCTGCTGTGCACCAGGCCTCCAAGGGGCTGGGGTGAGAAAGATGAGTCTGCAGAGTCTCTGACCTCAGTATTTCTCCGAGAATAAAAGGGAAAGCCATGAACACAGTTCATCCTCAGAGTGACTTCTCTGTCCACATCTAGTCATTTCTCAGCAGCATTTGGCACAGTTTAGACACTCTCTCCTTGAAGTAATGGGTTCCATGCTCTTGATTCTCCTCCTGCCTCACTGGCCACTTCTTCTTAGTGCTTTCTGATGAAGCTTCCTCCTCTTTCTTAGTTCTAAACTTTGGAGTGTCCTGAACTCGGTGTTTGAGTAGATGCCTTATCTTTTCTTTCTTCATCATTTCTTCAACTGGTCTTCTGGCTTTAAACACATCTGTATACTGATGACTTGCAAATTACAACACCTGTCCAGCCTCTCTCCTGGACTCCAGTTTATCTCCCTGACATTACCACATGAATAGACATCACAGGCCGAATATGTCCAAAACTGAATAGTTGATCTTTCCCCTCCAAATCTTATCCTCCAATACTCATCTTCATCTCAATAAAGGTGATGCTGTTCTCCCAAGTCAAAAACTGACAAGGACCTACTGTATAGCACAGGGAACTCTACTCAATATTCTTATATCTTATATGAGAAAAGCATCTGAAAAAGAATGAATATATGTTATATGTATAACTGAATCACGTTGCTGTATACCTGAAACTAACACAACATTGTAAATCAACTATACCCCAATAAAAATGTTTTAAAATACCTTACAGTCATACTTCACTCCTCCCTTTCTTTCATACCTTCTGCTGCTGTTGCTGCTAAGTTACTTCGGTCATGTCTGACTCTTTGTGACCCCATGGACCCGCCAGGCTCCTCTGCCCATGGGATTTCCCAGGGAACAATACTGGAGTGGGTTGCCATGCCCTCCTCCAGGGAATCTTCCAGACCCAAGGATTGAACTGGCATCTCCTGCATTGGCAGACGGGTTCTTTACCACTAACACCACCTGGGAAGCCCCTTCATACCCTCACACCTATGCGATTCATCTGGTCATATGCAATTCATGTTGTCTCTACCTTCCAAACATACCCTGTATCCAACCACTTCTCACTGTCTCCACCATTAACACTTTAGTCCAAGCTACCATCTTTTCTCAGTGTCTGGCACATAGTAGATGCTCAATGAATATTTGCACTTTCCCTGTCCATTACTCTGTCTCTCTACTTCTATTACTCAGATTAGACCTCTGCTATATCAATTTGTTGATTTTAAAGGAGTATATGACAGTTCTGCTTCTGAAGAAGATGGAGTAACAGGGGTCAGATATACCCTCCAGAATGAAATTCATAATGTGTTGCAACCACTTAAAGTTTACCAGGTATACAAATAATTTCTCCAAAATAAAGATCAAACTACCAACCAAAATAAACCCCAAACTGACACAAATGCAAAATTACTGGACAGGGGTATTAAAACAGTTAATATAACTGTATTGCATATGTTTGAAAAGTTACATAAGGGTATAGAATATATGAAAAGACCCAAATCAAACTTCTAAATACTAAAACTATAAACTATGAGATAAAAAATATACTAGAGGAGATCAACAAGAGATCAGCTATTTCGCAAGGAGCTATCAGTGAACTTGCAGACAACACAATACAACTATTCAAAGGGAAGCACAGAGGGGGAAAAAAAGAATAAGAAAAAGAAAGAGCAAAGCATCAGCAAATTGTGGGAAAATTTCAAGTGGCTTTAATAGAGGTATAGTTGAAGTTTCCAAAGGAGGGAGAGGTAGAAAATGTATTTAAAGACATAATGGCCAAAATTTTTCCAAATCTGATTTTTTAAAAAAACTACAAATCCACAGATATAGGAAGCTCAATGATACCCAAGAGCAAGAAGCATGAAGAAAGCTACCCCAAGGCACATTGTAATCAAATTGCCCAAATCCACTGATAATGGGGAAATCTGAAAAGCAGCCAGGGAAATAAAACACATTATTCATAGTCACAAAAGTAAGGATGGCATCCACTGCCCAGTACTAAAGATAAGGATAACAGCAGAACCTCGTTGAAGAGCTTCAGGCTTTCCTTCCAACTCCCAGTTGGAATTGGTCCCTTGGACAAGGACAGCTTACTTTGTCCCAAATCACACTCAGTGCATCGCCACTGTCGGCCTTTAAATATTTGTGACTGACTGAGCCTTCAGGCCTTCAGCTTCTGGCCTTCAGTGCAGCTTGGCACTCAAACTTCTCCCCAAAGAGTATGTCCATGCTCATTCTCCCCATGAACCACTTTGCCAAGATCTCAAAGTCCTGGGATGAAGCCCGAGTCCAGACTATGCCAGCCCTCTTGCCAGTACCCCCTGGAGAGGTAAAAGCACTGCCCAGGACAGGCATCAGCGTCTGCTTGTGATGCTCTGTATCCCTACACAGCACTGGGGCTGCCTCCTGGGAGCCGCTCCATACATACCGGTGGAGGGAAGAAAGGCAGGCAGGGAGGTGGGGAGGGAGACATACAGGCTAAATCTTGGTACAGCTGAGAAATCTTAGCAAACAGAGCTCAGAAGAGGGAACTAACTGCTGGTGGGTGACACTGGTTTCAGTGGATCTTCCCAAAAGGCTGATAAAACCCTCCGGGTGACCAGGTTTCTCAGCTTCTTTTATAATTCAGGCCATCCTGGCCTCAGATTCAAGATAATACCAGCCAAAATGTTTCCACTGTGACTGAGAAGGGAACTCTTCCATGGCAGACAGCCCAGAGAAGCAGACGCTAAGTCCCAGCCAGAAACTAGTGCCCCAAATAGTCAATTCTAGCCAGTGCAGTAGAAAAAATCCTAAACAGCAGGCAGAGAACAGTGCCAAGGGAAGGGTCATGTGCATCACGGGTGGCTGGGAGGTGGGCAGGCAAGCAGACATTGACAAAGAGAAACAAGAGGAAGCTAGAAGACAGGTGGGGTGTAGGGAGCAACTTCTTGTTCAGGAAGCAGCTACCATGGGCTACTAGCACTTGACCTAAGTTGACTTCTTTAATTCTCATAGCAATCTGACAAAGCTAATGTCATTACTATCCCCATTTTACAGATTCACACCTAAGCAGCATGGCTCCGAAAGCACACTTAACCACAGGGCCAGCCTGGAAGGGACTTGGGCCTGAGTACTAGGAGGAGACCTGTTCAGTGCTGCAGCGGGCACAGCAGTGACCCTTGTGCCCCAGGTCTGGAGGGACAGTTAGAAGGGGTTCAGCTGTGGAAAGGTAGCCCCAAGCTGGGGGTAGAGCAAGGGCTTGGCACTCAGTGGGCAGGCATGGGTCCTTGGTGCCAATTTGCCTCTGGCTATCAGCAGCCACCCTGCAGTCAGGCTCCAGGCTAGCACCTCCTTGGAAAAGATGCTTGACAACTATCTGTTGAATGAATGAAATCTCCAGTGGGACACAGGGAAAACAGGGCTCTGCCCAACAGGTCTGGCAGAACACCATTCTGGGTCACTTCTTTGACAAGGGACTGGAGCCTTTAGTGTGGACACCATCACATCAGAAACTTTCTAAACTTGGACTGCTTTTGCCACCTGAGGCGTTATTTCTTTATAGATCAATATGGAACTGGGGCAGTGTATCTGACACCAGTCATAGTCAGCCCCCACCCCGCAGGATACACTGGACCGTAGAGATAGCAGCCCATGCCCCTAGCCTCTGCTGTCCTCACTGAGAAGCCCTTCCTGAGCTCTACCCCCCCCACAGGTGCCCACAGGCCAGCTGTATCTCCTAGAGGCAGTCACTGGGCCCCTAGACTCAATGTGTCCCAAACTGACATGACTCTCTGACCTCAGCCCCAGCCCCAGTGCCTTATCTTGAGAAAAGCACATCTCTCCCTATCTATGCTCAATCTACAAACCTGCTGCTGCTGCTAAGTTGCTTAAGTCGTGTCCGACTCTGTGTGACCCCATAGGCGGCAGCCCACCGGGCTCCGCCGTCCCTGGGATTCTCCAGGCAAGAACACTGGAGTGGGTTGCCATTTCCTTCTCCAAACCTAGGTAGGAGTCATTCTTGACATTTCCTCCCCATCCTCAAATCCTATTGGTTCTACTGCTGAAATTTCTCTCCAGTACCTTCTTCTGTGTCTATCCTGCCTGCTGATGCCCCAGGTCTAGCCTCAACCCTGTCATAGTCTTCTGACTCATTGCTTCTTTGCCTTCATATTCCCAGCCTGTTCTCTCCTCTACCTTCCATACCGCCAGGTTGAGTTCAGTAAGTCCACACCCAGATCTATGTGTCACTCCTGCTTCTAAAACCCATGGACAGAAGCCCTCACCAAAGAAATAAACTTCATCAGGGCAGGGGCTTGTCTGTTTTGTTTCATCACTAAGTCTCAGAGCCTAGCCTCATGGCGAGCACGTACATATTCTGGATGTGTTAACGAATGAATGAATTCCCTAAACTTGCTCTGCACATTCCCAATCCATGCCTTGTTTCGTGTTTGCTTTTCCCCACTTTATTTGCATCATAGACTTATCATGTCCTGCTCACAATTTCCATGCTTTTCTGTCCCTGGTGAGATGATCACATCCATGCGAGTAGCGACCAGGAGTACCTTGTTCCCTGTTGGGTCCCAGAGCCAAGGAGAGTGTCAGGTACTCATTGAATGGATTGAAAGATCATCTACATAAAAAAGACAAACTCTGTATTTGGACACTAAAACCCCTTCCTGATCTGACCAGAGCCATCTTTGAAGCTTCATCTCCTGTGAAACCATCTCATGTTGGAGCCTGGTGGTGGGGGGAGGTGGCTGGGGCAAGCACTGGCAGTTTTGAGGCCAAGGGCCCACCAGGCACACACCATGTCAGCCACAGATGGGACTCAATTCCATGCACATGTGCACAGCGCAAGAACTCAGGGACCCTCCCTCTGGAGAAGTCAGCCACCATTTGACAAGTGATACTAAAAGTTCTATGCGTGCTCCACCAGCAGCAGGGCCCAGACACTGGCAAGAGATAGACTGAGCTGGCTGTCCACACTAGCTGCCTCCTATGACCACAGTCTGACATGGATGGAGCAGACACTGGCTGGTCTGAGCTCAAAGGGACATGCAGGGCAAGCTCAGCTGGAGGGCCAAATGGGGAGCCTATCCCTGCCCCAGGCCTGCAAGCTGGTTCTGGAATCTTCCGTCAGGCAGAAGCTGTAATGGGCTTCACTGTAGAAATATCTGCCAAAATGGCAGTGGGGCTGGCTCCCAAAGCCTGAGAGACCCACAACGGGTGCCCTCCTTCAAGGATCTCCTGAGGATGGCGAGGTACAACTCAAAGAGCTGAAAGCAAAGGCTGCAGTCCCAGCAGAGACTATGGGAGAAGCGCCACATGTACATTGCCCTGCCCTACATCCATTACTCCTCACATGCAGGAAGCCAGGGAGCTCCCAGCGGTGCAGTCCCCGTGCTCTGACCTCGGATGCCCATAAACGCCCTGGGCAGGCTGGCAGTGGAAGCCGATGCAGCAGGTGAGACCCACAGACTCCCCCCTTTCTCCCACCCCACCCCTCCTGGCCAGGTGCGCTCTTGGCCCCTATATTGTCCCCTAGGAGGTGGCAGGGTGGTTAGAGCACAGGCTTAGAGAAGGCCTAGCCTCACACATACTCAGTGCCTCCATACCCCTAAAGCACCCAGGGTTTCATTCATGCACTTGGACAAGGAACAAAGTCCCCCCACACAGCCACTTTCTCTCAGCTCCCAGGACAGGCCAGGCACACAAGGGCCCATGTCAAGTCCAGCTCCAGGATCTACACACATAGGGCTCCAATCCTGACCCTAAGGAGGCCATCGACCTTTCCTCACCAGTCAGATGGCTTCTGAGGCAGGGTGTCCCTTGGCCACAGTCAGCATCTATAGGTCTGTCCAAGAAGCTTCCAGTCAGAGACGAGCCCTTGGGGGTTCATCAGCACCAAGGGACAGTAGAGACCTCCCAAAGCTCCTGTTCCCAGACCAGGGGGATCCCTGAACCTCCACGCAGCTTCTCAGCCTCTCAGTCAAAGAGCCGCCTCCCCTGCCTGACGTGAGCAGGGGAGGCTGGCAGTGGCCCAGAGGAGCCCATGCCCACAGCTGAGGCGAGGTTGAGGCCTCGGCCCAGGGCAGCACTTGCCCACTGGAGAAACAGTTCTGCCCACTGGCTGGATGCCTGACCCTCTCACTGTGGGGCCCGCACACGCCAGGCTGCCAGCAGGTGAGAGCTGGATGCTAGGCTGCCTGGCTGTGGAAGCTGCTCGTCTGCCCAGACCCAGGAGCCAGCCCCTCCCAGGCTCCCTGAGGAGCCCTCCCTTACATGGAGCTCGTACCGCTCAGGGCTTTGTGTCTGGGGACCCAGAGTCACCAGCTCACCACCCCCAGGCACCTGCCTCCTGGCCTTGTTCACAGTCCCAGCCCACCTACCTGGCCAGAGGGCAAGCCAGGTGGAAACTTGGGAGAGACAAGAGGTACTTGGGGTGGGGCAGGGTGGGGGGGAATCCATTCCTTCCCCTCTAGGGCTCCCTGGACTTGGCGTCCAAGAGGGGCCGGAGTTGGGGAAGCGAAAGTGGGCCAGAGCCCTTAAGTGGCGACTCAAGAGGCCCGGATTTCTGGCTGTTGCCAGGTACACAGAGCCCCTCCACACACCCTCCCACCTCCCACCCCACTTGCCCGCCTCTCCCAGCTGCTGAGACAAAAGGACCCGGAATATGTTGAGTTCCAGCTTCTGGAAGGGCTGGAGGGGGTTTGAGGGCCAGCCCAATGGAACAGGTTTATAGCTTTCCCCACGTGCACACACGCGGTAAACAATCCACCCATGAATACAAGAGACATAGGAGAGGTGGGTTCTATCCCTGAGTTGGGGAGATCCCCTGGAGAAGGAAATGGCAACCCACTCCAGTATTCTGGCCTGGAGAATTCCACAGACAGAGGAGCCTGGTGGGCTCCAGTCCATGGGGTCCCAGAGAGTCGGACACCACTGAGTACACAGGAAAGGGACGCGTAGCTGGGGGGCCCAGCCCCTCTCCAAGGGCTGCCTGGGATGGCTTGCACGGCTCCTCTGCACAGAGCTCAAGGCATGCACAGGGACACATGTGTCCACATGACAGTCAGAGTCTGCTGGGGTGCACACCAAGCCAATCATGGGACTTACCTCCACGCAGGCACTTGACAGGACAGGGGCTGTGGGGGAGGACAAGGGGCTTTGTTAGCTGCATGTGCCATGCTTTTTGCCTGTTTCTGGAGGATGTAGTGAAGCAGGACTCGTGTGATCTAATACCTTAAAAACACAGTGTGCTGGCTCGTAGTGGGAGTGCTAGGGGTAGTAAAGGTACGAATGGACTGAATTTCCCACGGGTTTTCCACAGAAGGCCAGGCCCCTGTGAGCAAGGTGAGGCCAGACCTCCCTTCGGGAGGCCATTTGGCCAGAATTATTCCCTGGAGACCCTGGTCAGAGACCACCCTTCCAGCCCTTCACTTCTGCTGGGTGCCAGGTGAGGAAGGCAATGGAAGATTGCCCCCCCCCCAAGCAGCTCCTCATCCAGAGGGGGAATGGCCGTGGCCACCAAGCCTGGGGCACTCGTGGGAAGTAGCACAGCAGAGTGCTAAACGACCTGCTGCAGAGGAGCATCCCCCCACCCCAACTATCAATGAGTCAGTCTCCTCTGCACTGGCCCAGCTTGTCCATGGGGAAGTTCAAGGTGAAGAAGGGTTGGGCACCTGCTGGAGTGCTTTGGCAAGGCCAGGGCAGCTTGACAGGGAAATATCAGCAAGGGGACAGATGTTCCAGGTGGACTAGGGCCGGAGGGCCAGGCAGACCACGCCAACCCCCACAAGAGGACCCCTGTGGTGTCCTGCAGAGGAGGCCAGCCTGGAGCGGACATGGTGCAGGCAGGCAGCGCCCAGATCAGTGAGCAGTCACTACGAAGGCTGGAGGGGCGGCCTCCTGGCCCAGGAGGCGTTTCTCCAGGGGCCGCTGCACTGTTTGTTTGCATCGTAGCTAAATTGCTCCCAAGGGTGAACCTTTGTTTCACAACATATTTTCAACCAGACTTTTTCTGCAAACATGTCTGTGTCCACTCGCACACATGCACACCGTGTCCCAGAGGCTAGGCCCAGCCCCGCCCTGCAGCACCTTCCCGCCTCTGAGCGTGGCCATGGCCCAGTTGGAGTAGAAGCAAGGAGCACCTTCAGGAGGGCTGGGGAGCAGAGGGGTGGCCTCCTGGTCCTCCCTGGGCCTTGTGGCCAGGCACTGCCTCATCCCCATTCTGCAGGGCTTTTCCTCTGGCACCCCAGTCCCACCCCTCTGCTCTGGGACCAGAGAGGGAATCTTCCAACGGTTTCTTCACCAAATGCTCTTATCTCTGTTCTCAGCAGAGCCCACGCTCCAGTGGTCACGTGCATGGGATGGCACAGCGCTAACAGGAGACCCACACTCCACTCTCAGAAGTACTGCAAGCCCCCGAGTGTCAAGAGAGGAGGAACCCCCCCTCACTGTATGGGGCCAATGAGGGCCAAAGAGGGGGTGGGGCGGAGTCAGAGCAGGCTCCAGGACTCAATTTTCTTCCCCTCACCCTCCCTCCTCACTTACACACACACTCTCTCTCTCTCTCTCACACACACACACGTCGTCATGTTTATTGTATATCTAGTGACTAGCACACTCTCTCACCTTTAGAGATGGAGAAGCCTTGACCGACCTGGGGACTGGGATAAGCTCTGTTGAGCCACTAAAGCCAATAACAATGTAATGATCCAGGTCCTTGCCCGCGGAGAAATGTGTATTTAACCCTTGGTCCCAGAGAAAGGGCAGCAGTTCTTCTGATGGCCTCCTGGCCCCCAGCACATTGGCCCTGAAGCCAGGCCCGAAGCAGTGACACTCCTGCCCTCTTAGGCCAAGTCCCAGTACCCTAATCAGCACTGTGTCCTGTATGAGAACATTTCAGAGCTGTGGACACAGAGGAGAAGGGTTCAAAGTCCCTCTGTGTGATCTTGCATCCAGCCTCCAGAGCCGAATTGGGGCTGGTCCTCGAGTGATCTGTTGGAGGCAGGCCAAGCCCTAGACCCTAGATGGGGTCAGGAGAACCCATCTTAGATGCATCCCTGTCTCGGTCTTGCTGGATGACCCCGGGGCCATGTTTCCCTTCTTTGGGCCTCAATTTCCTCCTGAGCAAATGGAAATGTTTGTGGTCCTATCCAGGAGATTTCTCTGATTGAGTCCCTGTAATGCCCAACCAGGACAAGCTGCTGCTGCAAAACTACGTCCCCATAAGCATTTGCTGGCGGGAGCCCCACAGGAAGGGCTTTGCCAAACTCTGTCCCTAAGGAGTGCCTCCCCCACCTGGGCTGGGAATGGAGAGGCAGGATGAGCCTGGGAAGGAGGAACCAAGGATTTTGTTCAGAGGGGCTGTCCCCACGTGAGTCCTGGATGCAAGAAACTCAGTCACCAGGGTTTGCTGCTATAACTGAACTTTTATTGAGAACATTCTATGTGCAGAGCCCTAAGCACAACATTGAAGAAAACAGGGAAGACACAGCCAAGCCCCTGCCAAGGATGGAACAGAAGAGACACTGAGGGCCCAGAGGCAAGGTCTAGCTCCAAGATGGTCACCATGGAGCCCTGGCAGGGAAGGAGGAAGCACCTACCACTGCTGTTACTGTGGGGACCAGAAACCACCATACTCTCCCTGCAAAGGGGCTGGATCTCAGCCCATTCTGACCTTCGTGATTCTACACTTCCTCCACCTCCCAGCAGCTAGGGCCTCCCTCAGGCAGAGGTGGAAAATAGTTGCGATGCTGTTGAAGGCTGCTGAAAGTTAGAAGGCGGATGGGCAGAGGTGGCTGAGGGAGAGAAGGGAAGAAGGGGAGGACTGAAGGGCTCCAGCTGCACGACGGACTGGCAGGAAGCATCACTGGCGTGTCCACAGCCAGAGGTTGGCGAGGCAGGAAGACAGCAGTATGGTGAATAACAGCACCTCCCGTTGGCGCCAGGTGGCTCTCTGGTCCTCCAGGTCACGCACACGCTCAGTGATCATGAACAGCTGCAGAGAGACCAGAGCTGGCTGGTGAACAAGGCTCTACTAGGGAAGTCCACAGCACACCAATGGGGGGGAAATATGACTTTAGACCAAGAAGGGCCTCTGCTGCGCTTTGGGAGGAAAAGGGCCTCTGGGCAAGAAGCAGGCAGAGCAGCTGACCAGGGGCTGGGGGTGGGCTCAGTGGAACCCAGAGACTGGGTTATCTGTGTTTTCAGTCCCCGCCACCTTGCCCCCCACCATCACCAGTTCTTCCCATTGTCTGGAAGAAGCCAACCCATCCCAGTTGTGCTGGTGGGAGCCAGGGAAGGGGATGGGGACAGCAGCACCAGAGTGAGGGCCTCGGGATGGGGTGACATGCAAGGCCAGAGAGGGCCACCAGGGAAGACATCCCTCCTGCCCACGCCCATGCCTGCTGGGGTCTCGAACCAAGGAGACCTGAACTTGGTCTGAATGAACATGACCCCTGGCTCAGACCTCTTGGCATCACTCTCTCTGAATAAACTTCTCTTATCCTCTGATGTCCCCGCTTCCTCCTCTTCTCCTCCCTTCTCCCTTCCCACATGTCAGGCAGAGAGATGGGGTTGAGTCTGGGCCTCAAGATAGGACACTGGAGACAAGAAGGCTGGGTGAAGGGGAAGCAAGCCTGACCTTGCCCCCACTGCTAGCAGGTGAATACAATTGGAGAGGGTGGGTATCCTCAAGGTGGGTGGCTCCACCCACCCAAGACACCATGATTCTGCCTCCCACCTTCAAGTGGGTCCCTGGCAATCAGACACTCACCTGTCTTCTCATGATCTCCATCTCCAGCTCATTGAGCTCTTCCAGACCAATCTCAGCCAGTGTATTTAGCTCTCGGCTGCTGGGAGATAAAACACAGAGAGTCAGAGCCTCTGGTGGTCCCAGGAGAGACATAAAGGTGGATGGGTAAGGTTGTGGACTCCTCTGGACCATGAGTCTGTTCGCCTGGAGCTCTCCCCTTCTCTGGTCGCAGGTCCTGTGGCCTGAGGGCTGGGAGCTGGCCCAGCTGTGGGATGCTAGGAGGCCCTGAACGGGCAAGGAGCCAGGGGGCTCTATGGCTGTGGCGAGGAAGCAACAGAGCCCCCATACTCCAAGCATGGCCAGCTGTTCACTGTTCCCTCCTGGGCAGTCTGCTTGCCAGGTCCCCAAGTCCCTGCCCAAAAAGCCCCAGCCTTTCTCTCCCGCAGGGTCCATGGGGTCCTTCTTACCGCTCATACTGGGACCTCATGCCCTGGCAGCCGCCAGGATTCTCCTGGAGTCGGGCACCACCATAGCCTTGTTCTCCCATCATTCCAAATCCCCGCAGCTGCAGCCCCTAGGGAAAGGAACCATCAGTCAAAGTATCCTGCTTGGGCCCACACTTTGTCTGGGAGCATCAGTGCACCCCATTGGGAGTCACGTGGCACCTGATCCTCTGGAATCAGAAGAGCCTGGGAGTCACACAAGTTGGCTGCCTGCCACCACCCCACCTCCACCAGGCTCCTCTGGCCACGGGGCTCTCCAGGCAGGACTTCAGGAATGAGTTGTCATTTCCTACTCCAGGCAATCTTCCTAACCCGGGGATCAAACCCACGTCTCCTGCATTGCAGGCAGTAAGATACCTCAAAAACAGCATTAAAAGGACAGTGTGTGTCAGGAAGACTCCAGGACTATAAAGAAAAATTAGATGGAGAGTCTCTCCTAGAACAATTTCCACACCACCCCCTTGATTTTCCTATAGATTGGGATCAGAAGGAGAAAATGCTTTTTGAGAGAGTTGAAGGCAAAATAAGGATGAGTGAGTAGGATGTGTTGTTTGTTCATTTGTTTGAGATAAAACATTTTATTTTTAACACGTCAATATCATAAGAATTAATTTAAAAACATATGCAAGCCTGATGATAACTTGTGATCACCAATCATGTGACAGGTCTAACTGTCCGAAGGAATTGTCTTTTTGCTCTTTTATTTTTAATTTTAGAAACTCTCTACTTAGAGTTATATACATTGCAAAACATCAGATTTTTATTTACATTTGATGGGGATTTTAAAAATCTATGAATTGCAGCAAGTCCAGCTCCCCTCTGTCAATTATTTCCAAAAGTGTTATTTTTATTTTCATATATTTTTTAAGGCACACTACATCTTTTTTCCCAAATGGGCAGAGTAGTATTATGATTTTTTTGTTCTTTCATGTTGTGGTTCTCTCAGAGGCAATAGCATTCCATTAACATTTTACTCAAAAATAAATGATGAATAAATATATAGAATTGATACATTTAATTCTAAATGTCTAAATTTAATTTCTAAAATCAATATAAGGACTCCATTTTTAAAGGTATATTTCTCTGGTCCTAACAGGCAACTCTAATTAATCTAGAGATTGATTAAATCCCCCTCAGTGCCCCCAGCTTCTACATCAGAGTTAGAACATAAGCAGCTTGCCCACATCCAAGGTGAATGTAGCTAACAGAATCAGCCACAGAACTACTAGACTTAAGTGATTTCATGGAACAATCAGGTCTCCCTCCTCCTCAAAATGGCTGCCTTTTCCCCATATTTAATGCAACAACATGGCTACCATTTTCTCTACAACATTCCCTCGTTACAATGGAACAAAATGTAACTCAGCTGATTTTCTAGAACATCAGGTCTCCCTCCCTCTCCAGTCAATTTGCCTTCCCTCCACCTCCTATAACCTTTGCAACAGAATAGCAACCATGTTTCTAAAATTGCCCTCATCTGCAGCAAAAGTAGCTTACTTATTAGATGGGCTACAGAACATGAGACTCACATGATTGCCTGGAACAGTCGGGTCTCCCTCCTCTCCAAAGGTGTTGCAATGGTATAACAATCGTGTTTCTAAAACTTTCCGTCACCCAAGGTGAATGTAGGTTAAAAGAATTGGCTACAGAAGGATGACACTCAGGGATTCGTGCCATTCCAGAGAAGAGTCAGGACTTCCTCTTCTCCAAAATGGCTGCCTTTTCCCAGTATCCTTTGCAACAGTATAGCCACTATTTTTTCTAGAACATTCCCTCACTTATATAGAATGTAACTTAAAGGATTAGCTACAAAATGCTCAGATTCAATTAACTGGATTTCCTAGTAGCCAGAGAGCATAGGCATTTCACTTGCCTTACCCTAGTCCCAGCCCTAAGATAGATATAGATACATGTATATCTGTATTTATATATGCTGGGAGATATATATACAACCCTGAATATTCATTGGAAGGAAGGTTGCTGAAGCTGAAGCTACAGTACTTTGGCCATCTGATGCAAAGAGCCAACTCACTGGAAAAGACCCTGATGTTGGGAAAGATTAAAGGGAAAAGGAGAAGGGGGTAGCAGAGGATGAGATGGTTAGATAGCATCACTGACTCAATGGACATGAATTAGAGCAAATTCTGGGAGATAGTGGAGGACAGGGAAGCCTGGCGTGCTGCAGTCCATGGGGATTCAAAAAGTCAGACACAACTTAGAGACTAAATAGCAACTATATATATATATATATATATATATATATATATATAATAATTTTTATACTTTTGCATATTTCTATGTAGAAATATATATATAGAGAGAAGTAGACATAACATATAGATATATACAGATATACATATAGAGATTCAAATATAGATATATTTACTCATTTATTAGTAAAAGAAAGTAGATATGTACTCCCCAAGCAATGTGTGTTTCGGACATTCTGGACCCTCAAGGTTGAACTAACAAAGAATGGCCGTGATCTCTTGCCAGACCTTGCTGCCCTCGTTTGCCTGCCCAGTACACAGGAGCTTTGTCCTTCCCCCAAAGTCAACATCTGCCCTGCTTGACCTACCATCTTCATACCAGAGCTGCTACAACTGGTACCCCCAAACTCAAGCTAGCCACCAAGTGCCATACAGTACCACTTTCTTGGGCTGGTTTGCAGCCATATTCCAAACCGCAGCAGAGCCAGCAGCCTTTGGATCCACCTTCTGCTGCCGCTGAGAAGTACGCAGCAACTGAGATATATGATCCTTCATTTCTAGGGAGAAGAACAGAGGCCCCAGGAACACCCATGGAGGCTATCCCAAGGCTTCATGGGAACAGAACACAACAACAAAAAAAGGATAGGGTCCCCCAACATCTTAGGAAGCACTCAACACCCATTCTCTGACATCTACTAGCTAATCTCGGGTCTCAATTTCTTCATGTACTCAAAATATAGTAAGTGGTTACTGAGTGTCAAGCTCTGGGCCAGGTTATTAAAGAGCAAGCAATGGCAAAGAAACAAGATCACAGCAATCAAAAATTGATTGTCTGTGTGTGTACAGAGAAAGTAGTGGCGGGAAGGGGGTTTACAGGAAATAATCCATCAGTGCAAACCAAGAGATGCATGCTCCCAAAACAATAACAACCGAATAACAAGACATAAAGAAGGGGCTACTTCTAGAAAAGTCAGAAACAACATTGAGGCAGAGACCTGAAAGAGAAAGAGTCCAGCCATAGAAAATCTAGGGAAAGAGGGAACACCTAGTGCAAAGGCTGTGAAGAAGAAAGTCTTGGGATGTTATAAGACAGGCTTAAAGGCACTGTGGACTGGGTCAGCATGCCACAGAAGGACGTATATTGAGGAGATGACCTTGTATGGATCTTGTAGATCATGATAAGGAGCTTTACTCTAAAGGGCAGAAGAAGGTACTGGAAGGTTAGGAGAGAGAATTTCTTTGAAAGATCTTATAAATTGAGCCCACTGAGTGTTTTGCAATAAGACCCCCTGGTGGCTTGCAATTGGGGGGGGGTGTTCATCCAACCTTCGCCCTCACACCCTACAAAAGGCTCACTTTATCAATCCCATTACCCCACACACAGGTACCCACAAATAAATGCAAACACACATGCATGCTTCTGCTAAGCCACACCTGTTCATTTTCTAACATACATGCACAGGTGCAGACACCCAAGGGAAGGGACATTACGGGGGATCCTCACCTGATGTCACTGAACGCTCTTGGTTATCTCGAAAGCTTCCAAGAAGCAGGTCTTCATCCTTTGGCACTTGCATCTTTTCCTTGAGATTCGGGACTACTCCTGCCATCACCACCACTTGTAAGCAATGGCCAAGAATGCACAGGGACCAAGGCTCAGAGGAGGCTTGGGAAATCAGCTCTCTGAGGAAAATATATCTGGACACGGGGGTGGAGCCAGACTCCCACTTTGAGTTCAAGCCTTGAACCCGGCACCTCCTGTTCCTGCTGTATCTTGCCGGCTGGGTTCGAGATCTTCTTCTCTGCTGCTCTGTAAGCAACTTAGGAGAAGCGATAAGGCTCTGAATCTTTGCCTGGGAAAACTGCCCTGGATCTCAGCTCATCTGATTTGACCTCATTTCTAGATAGAGGCAGGGGCTGGCACAGGACTCCAGAGTCGGTCAGTGGCCAAAGCAGGTTTAGATCCCATCGTGGTTTCTGCAAGGCCAGCTCTGGCTAGTAGTCCAGGCCACAGCCCCCTTCAGAAAGCGTCCTCTGCAGAGTGCATCCTGCCTTCCCCCATCCAGAGTTGCCAGGCAAGGGACGTGGCTTTTGATGCCTTGGATCAGCCTGGACAGGAATCATGAGAACCAAAGGGGGGATGTGCAGTAGAAGAGGGGCCTGCTTACTGGAGCCCCCAGTGTCCCCATCCCTGCACCCCCTATTCTAAGTCCAATTTTCCCTCAGCTTCCCTATTGACTAGACCTCGGTGGTCATGTTTATGGTCCACGTGGCTAGCCTAAGGTCTCCAATTATTCCATCAAGTGCTGGTCTAGATGTTGCTATCAAGGCATTTTTTGTAGCTGTTGATGTCTATAATCAGTGGACTTTAAGTAAAGGACATGTGTATCCTTGATACTGTGAATAGGCCTCATTCAATCAGTTGTAGGCCTTAAGAACAAAGACTGAGGTTTCCCAGAGAAGAAATTCTGCTCAAGACTACACTCAACCCCTCCCTAACATTCCAACCTGCTGACTTGCCCTGTAAATTTTGGCCTTGCTAGCTCTATGATGGCATGAGCCAATTTCTTTAAATAAAATTTTCTTTATACACATATATATATGTGCATAGTGGGTCAATGGTAAAAAAAAAATCCACCTGCCAGTTCAGGAGACCCAGGTTTGATCCATGGGTCGGGAAGATCCCTTGGAGAAGGAAATGGCAACGCACTCTAGTATTCTTGCCTGGGAAATCCCACGGCCAGAGGAGCCTGGTGGGCTACAGTCCATGGGGTCGCAAAGAGTCAGATATGACTCAATGAGTGAGTGCAACAACACATATACATACACATACATAAATCCTATTGGTTCCACTTCTCTGGAGAACTCTGACTCATACAGCCACCAAACGTGAACCCTCAGCCCTTGGGAATAGCCTCAGAGCTCCTGGGGAAGAGGAGGCTATTTGTAAAGAAACCAAGCACAGCTGGGGCCAGGTAGGAGGGAGAGGAGGATAGGGGGGCTGTGGGTGGGGGAAGAGGAAGGGAGGAAGGAAACAGTGAGGAAAGCGAGGGGCCAGCTCCCTTAGAGAGGGTGGCTGATCTGGGTTGCCTAACCCCCTCCCTGGTCCCACCTGTCCAGTGCTAGGAACAAGCTCTCTAGAATAGGGCTTACAAAGGCCCTGCCTGCATTCCTGAGGGCCCAGGAGAAGCCCTTTCCAGCTCCGGTGGAGCAGCTGTGATGAAATCTGAGCTTTCCGAAGGGTCACCTTAGGAGAAAGAAGTGTGCTCTGTGGGACTTAGGAGCCTGCAAAGCAGGAACCAGCCATGGGTTTCTGGCAGGCCTGGATTGCCAGATTGAACAGATAAAAATATAGGATACCCACTGGCTTTGAATTTCAAATAAACAATGTTTTTTTTTTTTTTCTTTTTTAGCATAAGTAAGCAACATATGGGCTTCCCTGGTGGCTCAGATGGTAAATAATCCACCTGCAATGCAGGATACCCGGGTTTAGTCCCTTTCCTTCACACTCACACTCACACATGCGACATTTGGGAAGTACGTCCACTAAAAAAGTATCCTATTTAATTGGGTACCCTGTATTTTACGTGGCAGCCGTATGCCCTGCCTATCTTCCACACGAACTCAATTCTTTGGACTTTAGTCTCCCCACTAGAAAATGGAACTAATAGTCTCCTCCCTACAGGGTGGCTGATCTTGAGAGCGGTCAAGTCAGCAGACCTGAATAAGTACGGACATGCACGCATGCTAAGTTGTTTAGCTGTGTCCAACTCTTTGCGACCCCTGGACAGTAGCCCATCAGGCTCCTCAGTCCATGGAATTCTCCAGGCATGAATATTGGAGTGGGTTGCCATTTCCTTCTCTGGGGAATCTTCCTGACCCAGGGATCAAACCACATCTCTTATGTCTCCTGAACTAGTGCCACCTGGGAAGCACTAGGTATGGGCATGACTTTGCACTACTGACCTCAGATCAGATTCCTCTCTCACTACCAACTGGCCTTGACCCTAGCCCCTGGGTCACTTCCGGGCCCTGGGTGCCTGGGTCACTCCTGGGCACTGGGTCACTAGGTCCAGGTGCATGCAGAAGAACTGTCTCCTGGTGGCAAAGTACCCTACCACCTAAATCCAAGCAAAGGGGGTGTGGAGACGTTATTCCCAATCCCTACGCCCCCAGTGCCATCCAGAAACCTTGGCATTTCACCACCTTAACGTGTCTGCCTCTCTTGGGTTGGGCACCAATACCACAGTTTCCTTCTGAAATTGCCCCAAACTCTCATTCCAAACACTCCAGAAGCCCCGCTCTCTGGCTGGACAAACTTAGGGGCCCAGAGAGTGAGAGCACCCCGAGTACAGAGCGATCTTCCAAATCTTAGCGGGGCCAGGAGCACGGCCCAGGGCCAGGTGTGAGTGGTGGGCTGTAGAGACCTCAACCCTAGTGGAAGGCTTCCAGACAAGAGAGCCAGGGAGCCCAAATATCTCCCCCAGCCATCGGTTAGACTGATGACCTGGGAGCGGGGAGGAGGGGTGCAGAAAACATCTGGCTTAGATGTGTGTGTGTGTGTGTGTGTGTGTGTGTGTGTGAGTGTGTGTGTTTGTAGTGTTTTACACAAATGAGATCATACATTTGCGGTACGTGCTGTTCTGAAACTTACTTTTTGAAGTGAACAGTGTGCCTTGGGGATCTCCCGTGTCAGAACAAATCTGCCTCACGTCATTTGAACACAATACAGTATTTTGCTGCATGGCTGCACTCCTGTTTATTGACATACTCGCGGGCAGTTGGGGTATCTAGAGCCTTTCTCTCTTATAAACAATGGAGCAAGGAACATTTCTGGATATGCCTCTTTGCAAACGTGTTTTTGTAGAGCTGGTGCCTAAGAGTAGAATTGTGGGGTTCTGGGGTGCACATGCTGACAGTTTTGAATGCTGTTGACACTGTTCCCTCTGAAGAGGCTGGAGCAAGTGGGACCTCAGCAAGGGGAAGAAAGTGCTGGTTTCTTCACAGCCTTGTCAGTGGAAGATATTAGGAAACTTTCCATAAGGCATCATTATGATGGGTGAAAAATTATCTCTATCTCGTTGTTTGAATCTATATTGCTTTAATTATGAATAAACCTGAGCATTTTTCATATGTTTATTGATCTTCTGTATTTCTTTCCTGTGAACTGTCGGCTGGAGGGCTTGAATCATTATTAAAATAGGAGTTGTTTTATTAACAGAGAGGGTTGGGGTTGAAAGCTCTCCCTCCCTTCAAGCTAAGCATCTCCAAAGAAAACATATCATCTTTTTCCCTGAAGGTGATCCTGAGCGTGGAGCCTCCGCTGGGGAGCAAACAAACCCAGTTAATTGCATACAAGTTCATGCTGAAATCTAGGCTGCATCCAATCCCACCCTCCCCACAGAGCAAGTGTTCACCTCAGGTTGTTTCCTGCATGTCTGCCTGTCTGCCCTCGTCTTGTGTCTGTCTATTTCTCCGCCTGCTCAACCACCTGCCCCCACCCAATAGTTTCCAGCCACTAGCCTCTCCCAGCCGTTCAGCCAGCCATGCACTCTATAGAGAGATGCCTGAATGGTTTGAGGTCTGATAGCCACGGCCGCTACTTACTCCCACCTCCCTTGCAAGCAGAAATGGGAGATGGTGAGAACCCAGACCTGCGGTCAGTACACCTGGGAGCATCTCCTACCTCTGACCCCGGAGCATCTTAGGCAAATTGCTTCCTCTGTGCTGAGCCTCCGTTTCCCATTGCACATGGAAGATGGGGCTAAAATCCAGCTTCCCACTGTTTCATGTGTTCAGGGAAGTGTGGTTGGGGTTCTTCCAGCCTCTCTTCACCCAGAACAGTGCTCTTTAACCCTTTTCTTAAGTTGGGATTCTATGGAGAGGCCATTCAGACCCAGGGGGCATGACAGTCTGCTGCCCTCCGCTCCATGGACAGCAGTTCAGTTCAGTTCAGTTGCTCAGTCGTGTCCGACTCTTTGCGACCCCATGAAACGCAGCACGCCAGGCCTTCCTGTCTATCACCAACACCTGGAGTCTACCCAAACCCGTGTCCATCGAGTCGGTGATGCCATCCAGCCATCTCATCCTCTGTTGTTCCCTTCTCCTCCTGGCCCCAATCCTTCCTAGCATTAGGGTCTTTTCCAATGAGTCAACTCTTCACATGAGGTGGCCAAAGTATTGGAGTTTCAGCTTCAACATCTGTCCTTCCAATGAACACCCAGGACTGATTTTCTTTAGGATGGACTGGTTGGATCTCCTTGCAGTCCAAGGGACTCTCAAGAGTCTTCTCCAACACCACAGTTCAAAAGCATCAATTCTTCGGCGCTCAGCTTTCTTCACCGTCCAACTCTCACATCCATACGTGACTACTGGAAAAACCATAGCCTTGACTAGACGGACCTTTGTTGTCAAAGTAATGTCTCTGCTTTTTAATATGCTGTCTAGGTTGGTCATAACTTTCCTCCCAAGGAGTAAGCGTCTTTTAATTTCATGGCTGCAATCACCATCTGCAGTGATTTTGGAGCCCAGAAAAATAAAGTCAGCCACTTTTTCCACTGTTTCCCCATCTATTTCCAATGAAGTCATGGGACCAGATGCCATGATCTTAGTTTTCTGAACATTGAGCTTTAAGCCAACTTTTTCACTCTCCTCTTTCACTTTCATGAAAAGGCTCTTTAGTTCTTCTTCACTTTCTGCCATAAGGGTGGTGTCATCTGCATATCTGAGGTTATTGATATTTTTCCAGCAATCTTGATTCCAGCTTGTGTTTCTTCCAGCCCAGCATTTCTCATGATGTACTCTGCATATAAGTTAAATAAGCAGGGTGACAATATACAGCCTTGACACACTCCTTTCCCGATTTGGAACTAGTCTGTTGTTCCATGTCCAGTTCTAACTGTTACTTCCTGACCCGCATACAGTTTTCTCAAGAGACAGGTCAGATAATCTAGTATTCCCATCTCTTTCAGAATTTTCCATAGTTTATTGCGATCCACACAGTCAAAGGCTTTGACATAGTCAATAAAGCAGAAATAGATGTTCTTTTGGAACTCTCTTGCTTTTGTGATGATCCAGCGGATTTTTGGCAATTTGATCTCTGGTTCCTCTGCCTTTTCTACATCCAGCTTGAACATCTGGAAGTTCACGGTTCACGTATTGTTGAAGCCTGTCTTGGAGAATTTTGAGCATTACTTTACTAGCATGTGAGATGAGTGCAATTGTGTGGTAGTTCGAGCATTCTTTGGCATTGCCTTTCTTTGAGGATGGAATGAAAACTGACCTTTTCCAGTCCTGTGGCCACTGCTGAGTTTTCCAGATTTGCTGGCATATTGAGTGCAGCACTTTCACAACATCCTCTTTCAGGATTTGAGATAGCTCAACTGGAATTCCATCACCTCCACTAGCTTTGTTCTTTAGTGATGCTTTCTAAGGCCCACTTGACTTCACATTCCAGGATGTCTGGCTCTAGGTGAGTGATCACACCATCCTGATTATCTGGGTCGTGAAGATCTTTTTTGTACAGTTCTTCTGTGTATTCTTGCCACCTCTTCTTAATATCTTCTGCTTCTGTTAGGTCCATACCATCTCTGTCCTTTATCGAGCCCATCTTTGCATGAAATGTTCCCTTGGTATCTCTCATTTTCTTGAAGAGATCTCTAGTCTTTACCATTTTATTGTTTTCCTCTATTTCTTTGCGTTGATCACTGAGGAAGGCTTTCTTATCTCTCCTTGCTATTCTTTGGAATGCTGCATTCAGATGGGAATATCTTTCCTTTTCTCCTTTGCTTGTTGCTTCTATTCTTTTCACAGCTATTTGTAAGGCCTCCTCAGGCAGCCATTTTGCTTTTTTTGCATTTCTTTTCCATGGGGATGGTCTTGATCCCTGTCTCCTGTACAATGTCATGAACCTCTGTCCATAGTCCATCAGGTACTCTGTCTATCAGATCTAGTCCCTTAAATCTATTTGTCACTTCCACTGTATAATCATAAGGGATTTGATTTAGGTCATACCTGAATAGTCTAGTGGTTTTCCCTACTTTCTTCAATTTAAGTCTGAATTTGGGAATAAGAGGTTCATGATCTGAGCCACAGTCCACTCCCAGTCTTGCTTTTGCTGACTGTATAGAGCTTCTCCATCTTTGGTTGCAAAGAATATAATCAATCTGATTTTGGTGTTGACCATCTGGTGATGTCCATGTGTAGAGTCTTCTCTTGTATTGTTGGAAGAGGGTGTTTTCTGTGACCAGTGCGTTCTCTTGGCAGAACTCTATTAGCCTTTGCCCTGCTTCATTCTGTACTCCAAGGCCAAATTTGCCTGGTACGCCAGGTGTTTCCTGACTTCCTACTTTTGCATTCCAGTCCCCTATAATGAAAAGGGCATCTTTTTTGCGTGTTAGTTCTAAAAGGTCTTGTAGGTCTTCATAGAATCGTTCAAGTTCAGCTTCTTCAGTGTTACTGGTCGGGGCATAGACTTGGATTACCATGATATTGAATGGTTTGCCTTAGAAATGAACAGAGATCATTCTGTCGTTTTTGAGATTGCATCCAAGCACTGCATTTCGGACTCTTTTGTTGACCATGATGGCTACTCCATTTCTTCTAAGGGATTCCTGCCCACAGTAGTAGATATAATGGTCATCTGAGTTAAATTCACCCATTCCAGTCCATCTTAGTTCACTGATTCCTAGAATGTCGACGTTCACTCTTGCCATCTCTTGTTTGACCACTTCCAATTTGCCTTGATTCATGGACCTAACATTCCAGGTTCCTATGCAATATTGCTCTTTACAGCATCGGACTTTGCTTCTATCACGAGTCACATCCACAGCTGGGTGTTGTTTTTGCTTTGGCTCCATCCCATCATTCTTTCTGGAGTTATTTCTCCACTGATCTCCAGTAGCATATTGGGTACCTACCCACCTGGGGAGTTCCTCTTTCAGTGTCCTATCTTTTTGCCTTTTCTTACTGTTCATGGGGTTCTCAAGGCAAGAATACTGAAGTGGTTTGCCATGCCCTTCTCCAGTGGACCACATTCTGTCAGACCTCTCCACCATGACCCGTCCGTCTTGGGTGGCCCCACACTGCATGACAGCAGAGTCTCAGTAAACTCCACATCAAGCCCCAGCGATTGAGCCTGATTTTGGCTGCAAACCCAGTTCTTCCAGGAATCTGGGAGCTTCCTCTCTACTTGCTAATGAAACTTAGGAACCTGTAAACAATTCTGCTTCCTGCTTCTGGAAGCAGCTGGTACTGAGGTCATGCCTGGAGCCCCGGGGCCCTCCCCAACCAGAACCTGGCAGATGTCCCTCCATTCCTTAAAAAGACAGGAAGGACAGAAAGCAAACTTCAAGGATGGTAGCTGGCCCAGGGAAGGAGGGCCATTTCACTAGCAGAGAGAGGGAAATAAATGCCAGGGGACACAGTCATCAGCGGGAAGCAACAGGGAGCTCCTTGGTTTCCACGTGTGGGCTCCTTTCATCCAGAAGGATCGTCTTGAGAAAGCCTGCATGCATGCCAGGTGCTGGGGCTAGGGGCCAGGTCCCCATCCTCATGGGGCTCCTGCTCTCAAGGGCAGATAGAAACCGATGGGCCAGAAGTCCATGGCTCTATGGGGACAGGAGCAGGGCATTGCTTTGTGTTGGTCCTGCCCTTAATCCTGCCATATTCTGCTTCCCTGGGAGTGTGGTGGAAGCAGCCCCAGCAGAAGTGAGTTAAAGACACTGACACAGGCCCAGACCTGGTTGATGAGCCCACCTGCAGAACAGGACCACTAAGATGCTCTGGGTCCCTTGAGCTCCTCCTGTGAGGGGCGGCCACCTGGACAAGTCAGGGGGAGCTGCAACCACCCAGTTTAAGGTGATAGCTGCTGGCTAATGGCCCAAAGAGTAACTCTGGACTGCCCTGCAGGTGGAACAGAAGCAGGACCAAGAGCAAGCGAGATGACAGGAAGCCCACTCTCTACCCCCTTCCCCCTCTGCCCAGCATAGCAGCTGCTCACCCTGCAGCTCCTTCTTCCTTTCCATCTCCCCATTGGCCCACAAATCCCTTCCACTGGAAGCTGGCAGTAGATTCCAAAACCCAGAGGGCATAGACAACTACCTGTCAGTCCCTTGGGTACAGGGAACCCTTGTCATGGGTGGGGAAGGACTTGTCTCCTGATTCCCAAGGGATGAGGTTGGACCAGGTGACCTCACAGAGTCCTTGGCCTTGCCTGCCAGGTAACTCCTCACAGAGCGCTGCACCTGCTTTCCATCATTTCCATATCCAGTGAGAGAAATGTGATGTGTCTGTAGAATTCAGGACAGTCAGGGGCCAGAGGAACATGGCCCACAATAACGGAGAGGTGGAAAAAGTGCTGTAAAGACACAAACGCTGAAGCCTCAAAAGCACATCCAGCAGCAGCCCCTCTGACCTGGAGGAAGACACAGAGAGGATAACCCTGGGTGAGTGAGAGAGAGGCCCAGCAAACTAATGACAAGGTCTCCAAAGATCCACAAAGCCGATCCTCTTCCCAGGGTCCTCCATTTTACAGACAGACAATCTGGGGCCCTTGACAGACCAGGGTGTGAGTCAGTTCACATAGCAATTCATAGACAGGGCTTAGATGCAGATCCATAGGACTATGTCCCTGCCTTTAACTCAAGGACCCTGGGACAGAACAGGAGGAGGTCCAAGGGAGGGAATGACTCACAAGAGTTTCAGGAAATATCCTCTTGCCCCTGACCCACTCTACCCTGCCCTTTACTCTTGCAAGACAGGGCCAGCAGGCAGGTCATAACACAAGTAGGACACACCAGGGAGGACAGGGTGGGTCAGAGTCCAGGCTCTGTGGTCCCGCTGCTCTGCCCCTCCTGCCATGGCTCCTCAAGAGTGGCTGTGTGACCCTAGGCAATGTACCTCAGTGATCCCACTGGAAAATGGCAGGGAAGGGGCCGTGGACTGTGAAGAACTCAGCTTCTAGCAGAGTTCTCACTGGAAGCTGGCACCGTGGGATTTGCCCACTGCCTGCAAGGCCGTCCTTGGCAGGGCTGGTGACCCTCGTGTTTGTGCCCAGCTTCAGCTCTCTCAGGGACTTATCTCTGCAGCTTCCTGGGCGTTTGGCTACTCCCTTCTCCAGGATCACTCTCTTCAGCACAAAAATATAGCCACATCCTCTTCAGCGTTTGATAGCGGTTCCGTGAGGGCAGAGACCTTGTAGGCTTTGCTTGCTTCTCTCTGTCTCCCCCGCACTTACTGCACTGTGTCCCTCATGGTAGAAACTCATAATTGTTGAATAAAAATGACCTGAATGGTAGACAAACAAATATTAAAGTACCCAACTTTCCTACCATGGTGTTTTGTCTCACTGGTGCCACTATCTTTTCTCAACTCCTGGAAAAGTGAAGTCGCTCAGTTGTGTCCAGTTCTTTGCGACTCCATGGACTCCAGCCTACCAAGCTTCTCCATCCATGGGATGTTCCAGGCAAGAATACCAGAGTGGGTTGCCATTTCCTTCTCCAGGGAATCTTCCTGACCCAGGGATCAAACCCCGGTCTCCCACATTGCAGCCAGACACTTTACCCCCTGAGCCACCCGGAAGCCTAACTCCTGGAAAGTGTTGCCCCAACTCTGTCTCCACCCTTTTACCTCCCAGACGTTCCTCGCCTTACCTGACTCTGGCCCACCACTCAACTAAAAGTGCCCCAGGCCAAGGTCACCAATGCCCCCCTGACAGCTAGATCCATCTTACTCATCTTACCCAACTTCCTTGAAGCATTTTGTATCACTGTCCTTTCTCTTCTGCTAAAAACACTCTCCTCCCTTGCTTTCCAGGACTTTATACTCCCATGGTTATCTCCTGCCTGCCTGGCCCATCGAGCCCATACCCAGACTTCATTTAGCATGTTTGTGGTACCTCAGTTGACTCCAATATCTGCTCTTTCAGCCTAGACTTCCCTCTTTCATTCCCCTAAGACACTCCACACCACACACTCAACATGCCACAACCTACTTTTCCTCCAGTGGAAGTGAACCAATTCAACCTTCTAGGAGAATGGCTCACCATCTAGCCTACTGTCTGAGCCCCCAAACTCACATATGAGGGTCCTCCCAACTGTCTCACAACCCAGTCAGTCACTGTACATGGTTTTGTTCCCTCTATGAAGGTTAATTTTATGTGTCAACTTGACTGAACTACAAGGTGTCCAGATATTTAGCTAAAAATGAATTCTGGATGTGTCTGTGAGGCTGTGTCCAGATGAGATCAACATGTAAATTGGTAAACCAAGTAACACACATGGCCCTCCCCAATGTAAGTGGGCATTATATAATCCATGAAGGGCCTACATAGAACCAAAAGGCAGAAGAAGGAGAAACTTGCCCCCCCCACACACACACACACCTCTCTTCTTTTCCCTCTCTCTCTCTGCCTGAGGACTTGAGCTGGTACATTGGTCTTCCCCTGCCTTTGAACTAGAACTCACACCACTGGCTTTCCCAGGACTCCAACTAGCAGAGGGCATACTGTGGGGGACTTCCCAGGCTCCATAATTGCAATTGCATGAGGAGATTCCTTAGGATAAATCAATATCTTTCTATATCTCTATATGTATAGACAGATAATATTTATATTCGTAAAACTTTATCTCCTATGCATTCTGCATCTGGAGAAACCTAATACAACTTCTTAAATATATAATTCAGTGTTGGAGCAAAATTCTTCCCAGTGGTTTACTTCTGTCTGTCTCCTGTCTCACCAACCTAGACAATCCCACTGCCATGTGGGATTTACTCTGGCGTAGTCTTTACTCTGGCGGTAGTGGGAGCAAGAGGCCATGAGCAAGCTTATTTGAAACAATCTCTCTGCCTGCTGTATGGAGAATGGGCTCAACAGGATCAAAGAGATAAGGTAGGAGGCTATGGCTATCATCCAGGGAGTAAAGACTACAATGCAGAGTGTGGCGTAGGGGGGCCTGGGTGGACTGGCTTCCCTCTATCTTTCCAGTCTTGCACAAGGGAAAGACAGCTTTCCCTTTCTGCTGTCCTGGCTTCCTGTTTCCTTAAAAACATGATGGCCTTGTTGGCCTTCAGGCCTCTTCACGTGAGGTCCCTTTGCCTGGTTTTGTTGTCTTTCATGCTCTTTGTCTTACTGATTTATACTCATCCTGTAAGCTTTAGGTTGGATGTGGCTTCTTCAGGAAGATTTTCTCTGGCATCTTCCACCTCCAGACTCATGGCTGCCCTGTAGCAGAAAGTTCTACATGCTCTGCTGCTATCTCTTGTCTCATGCCTCCCCCACCAAGCTAGGCCCAAAGTTCCAAACAGGTAGGGCCCTTCTTGAGTCCCATGGCCAGAGTGGAAGCAGTGACACTCCCAGGTTGGCAAACATTGCACTCCACCAGCACCCCTCCCCTATGCCCAGTGAGTCCCGGGACTCTGGGGTGCTGGCATCCACCAGCCCACCCACTGTGCTCCTGTGATTAAGTGTAACCAGCATGATACGAATATTACCCAGCCTCTAGAGCCTCTATTTTTACAGCACATAAAGCCCAGTGAAACTGAATCCATCACGCAGTTTGAGCTCTTCAGAGAAATTGTTGAAAGCCACTGTTAACTGGAGCTGCTAGGCTTGTGATTCATGAAAACAACTTTTGTCTATTTAAAAAAAATCTAAAAGGGCACAAATATTTTGTCTATTCTTTAGGCTTTCGGTCTGCCTATCACTCTCCACAGAGGAACCCTGGGAAAACCATTCTGAAGCCCACATCGCCTCTCCCAAGTCCGCCTGCCCTGTGGGGACCTTTGACAGCTGTTCCGAGTGCACCATCTGTGGCAGGGGAACATCTGCTCTGGGGTGTGGTTTGAGAATGGCAGGGTACCCCTGTGTTCGCCAGAATCTCAGCAGAGTCGTGATGCCCACCCCCAAGCTTTTCCAGAGTGTGTATGATGCACTCAGGGTTGGGAGAAGGGGCAACAAAGACTCCTATCTGCCATGAATAGAGTATTATGGGATGAAGTGTATCCCCTCTTGAAATCCTGACTTTCGGTACCTCAGAATGTGACTGTACTGAGAGGTAGGGTCTTTCAGTTCAGTTCAGTTCAGTTCAGTCACTCAGTCATGTCCAACACTTTGCGACCCCATGAATCGCAGCACGCCAGGCTTCCCTGTCCATCACCAATTCCCGGAGTCCACCCAAACCCATGTCCATCGAGTCGATGATGCCATCCAGCCATCTCATCCTCTGTCGTCTCCTTCTCCTCCTGCCCCCAATCCTTCCCAGCATTAGGGTCTTTTCCAATGAGTCAACTCTCCACATGAGGTGGCCAAAGTATTGGAGTTTCAGCCTCAACATCAGTCCTTCCAATGAACACCCAGGACTGATCTCCTTTAGGATGGACTGGTTGGATCTTCTTGCAGTGCAAGGGAATCTCAAGAGTCTTCTCCAACGCCACAGTTCAAAAGCATCAATTCTTCAGTGCTCAGCTTTCTTCACCGTCCAACTTTAAAGAGGTCATTAAGGTTAAATGAGGTCAATAGGGTGGTCCCTGATCGAATATGACGGGTGACCTTATAAGAAGAGGAAATTAAGATACAGACATGAACAGAGGGGAGACCATGTGAAGACACGGGAAGAAGATGGCCATCTACAGGCCAAGGCAAGAGGCTTCAGGAGCAACCGACTTTGCTAAACCTTTGATCTCAGACTTCCAGCCTCTAGAACTGGGAGACGATATATTTCTGTTATTTAAGCTATCAAGTCTATGGGACTTTGTTACAGCACCCTGAGCAAACTAGTACAAGGAGCCTGAGTTATGACTGGAGAATAAAATCACTCAACCCATTTTTTTTTAATTGAACACTGAGTGTGAGCCAAGCACTGAGCTGAGTTCTGGTGAAGAAGTGATGAGAGCAAAAGTTATCCATGGTCCCTGCCCTTGTAGAATTAACAGTTAGGTAGAAAGAGGTGGAGGGGTGGGTGCTGGGAGGATGAACAGTCAACAAGAACACAAAAGCAAAGTGATCACCAGAGGAGAACAGCAGTGCAGTACAATTGGCCAGGGGTGGGACAATCTGGACAGACCTGGGTTCACATGATGAGGTCAGCACTTCTCTCAGAGGCCTTGGTCAAATGGCATCTTTTTGGTCCTTGCTTCTCCCAGACATCACAGGTTTCTTGGGAGGATCGTCTCAGTTAATGCTTCTACAGGGCCTAGCATACACTAAGTGCTCAATAAGGGCTGGTTATGATCATTTCCAAGCCCAGTTTGTGACCCCTCTCCACTGTCCTTCAGTGCCTTCATTCTGTGAGATCTCAAGCCAGCTGCTCTAAGGGTGTGGCCGTGGTACAGGAGGGGCCTGGGGAAAGGGGGAAGCTTGCGTGTGTTAGTTTCCTTGTGTGGGCTAGGCTGGGACCCTTAGTGGCTCCCTAGAGTGCTAGTTTCTAACAAATGGAGCTTGAAGTTCCAAACCTATGTCTAGAACATGACCCCATCTGTGTGCTGGAGTCTGCCTGAGGAGTCTTCATTTGACTGCCCAGCATCTTCAGAAGGTTGGCATCACTCAGTAAGTCAGCTTGGGATAAGAAAAGAACCTAAGGCCTCTGGCTGTCATTCTTGGCATTGGGCCTCCACATTCAATCCTCAAAGGAGGCCATGAATGTCACTGCCATTGTCTCATCACTGCTATGGCTTTTTGTATTAAAGGATGGATTACTTTCCTTATGGGGGACAGGCACAACTTTCGCCAAAAACTTCCCTTGGCCCCATCTCACTCCAGACAAACAGCTGGCAGTGTTCCAGGCTAAGATCATGCTTCCTCCAAGGGGAGGATAAACTGTCAGTGCCCACTGAATAGTCTCAGACTCCTGCCACCTTCAGAACTCAGGATGCTGAGCCAGGGCAAAAGCTGAGGATTGCATCTCACCTATGTAGAGCTCCAAAAAATTTCTCCCTCCCGCCCCTCCCCCAGCTCTGAAACCAAGCAGAACATCTTTTCTAGAAAAGGCCACCTCGATGAGTAACCAGGGATCAGGCGACAGGGAAGTTGTTAACATGATTTGTGGCAGACCTTACTAACCTCCTCCCACAGGGATGGGTCGGCAGATCATCTTACACATAGGGGACCAGCTCTAGGACCCAGGACCTCTCGGCTTCCTGCTTTTAAACTGGTTCGGGCTGTTTCCTTATCTACAGTCTGACTCCTGGAAAAACAAGTTTGGCCCACAACCTTCCATATCCCAAGGAAGTTAGAGTCAGCAATGATCCAAGATGGGTGAGGAGAGAACACAAATGAATGCCATTTGCTCTTTATTATTATTCATTATCTTCTGGTACAGAAAGAGACGAAACTTAACAGCTAAACTCAACAATTAGAGAGAAAGAAATCAGAAGTACAATTGTTTGTTACCCCAGGCTCCAGTGAAATCCTGACATATGAGTGAATGTACAGATTTGCCAGCCGACATGGGTCAACGCGCTAATTATGAGCACAGTTTAAAGTGATACCAAAATGAATCCATTTCATAGTAATCACATCTAGAAGCTCTGTTGCACATATCAGGGTTTCCACTGTTACAGAGTCACAATCACAGAGTGAAACAGCAGGTGTGTTCAAGCCTGGGAAAGTGGCATCCTTACAGGGAGACAGACGGGGAGGCGTAAAAAGCTATGGGACTTGTCCCCATCTTGAATATCTGTGTTAATGCTCTGGCTGGGGGCGGGCTGGGGCAGGCACTGGGCGCCAGTCACATAGCTCAGGACAGTGGGACAACTGTTGAGGCACTGAGCCTGAGGGGGTGGGCTGCGCTGTTTGGATCTCTTTGTCAGGGAAATTCTTGCTCAAATGAGCCTCACCACCCACAGGCTGGGAAAGGGAAAGCTTGCTACTTTTGAATATTTGGGGGTGAATGATGGGAGTGGCCGGACTGATAGCGAAATATCTGCTTTACAGACTATTGAGCATGATACACAGTTATATCACTTTAAATTGCAACTTAGTTCACAAACTATTTTATTCACAGAGCAAATACAGAAGGAGAATGAAATGCTGCCATACCCAGCACGCACACAGTAGAGACAGAACAGAGGTCATCATGTACATGAAGAGCCTGACATACGAGAACTGCTGAAGGCACAGTGAAGGGATCCATCATATCGTGAGCCTTTTATTGGGAAAAGGGACTCGTTTTAAACTAGATCCCTCTTACACATATGAACCTGAAAATTGACTCAAGGGAGGAATATTGGGAATATTTCTACAGAGGAAGAATCGCAGATACCATGCATTATCTAGAGTTGTGATTTTTTTTTCCTACATTTTGAATTAGTGGGCTTTGAATTAATGGGCTTTTACCACAGTTGCAGGCAGTTTGATTACAGTACTTTTAAATTAGCTAATAATACTGATTAGTATGACTTGAGTTCAGTTGGGAGGATGTGCTTGTTTCTGAATTGGTGCAATCCTGAGATGGAGCTGTGTTCCTTGTCATGCTGAAAAGCAGCCTAGACAGCAGCTTGGCTACCCAGCTCTCCATCTTGGCCTTGAACGTGAGGGCACACACATGACATAGCACACACACGCACACTCCTAGAAAGACAGAGCACAGGTGAATAAGAGAATTTCTCTTAGTAATCTCTCTGTGTCTATCTCTCTTGGACAAAGGAACAATCTAGAGGCAGTGTTGTTTTTAGTTCTTCTTGTGTGATGCCATTTGGTTGTGAAAAGATCAACCCCCAGCCAGAGAGGAACCATCTGGCTCCAACTCCTTAGCAGAAAGATGCTTTTGTATCCCAGATCGGTCATCTTCAGGCTAGCAGAAAGACACAGTCCAACAGATTGGGCAGGTTCCTATTTTCCGAAGCACCCAAAGGAATTCACACTAATGGCAGTGGGATTCGCAAGTTGAAGAGGAGGCCCCTGGCCTCTGGGTAAGACGGCACAGTGCCGCGTGTCCGTCAGCCAGGGCACAAGGCAGCTGTCCTGGGGCCACACACACTTCTGCTTGTGCTTTCGTTTTGGGAGTAGCAGGGGAGGGACAAGATAGTGATGTTTGTTTCAAAAAGTCTTAAAAAGATTTTGGTTGAAAACACGCGAAAGTCACATTCCATGGAATTTGTTAAAGCCTTTTTGTTTTTAAATGAAAAATATCTAAATAACCAGCCCACCATACCCCAAAATCAACAGTCACACATCTTTCCGCCAAAAAGAAAAAGAAAAACCAAAAAGGCCCAGGAGTGCTCAGATTTCCTTCCGTTGTTGACATCCACAGAACAGGAGCTGAGGTTGGGGGCACTGCTCCAAAAGAGTGTGTGAGTCGGGGATCTCACAGGAGGGAGGCCCACAGGATAGAGCTGCTTCATCCTCTTCCAAAAGCTTTAGTGAAGGAGGGCAGAAGGTGGCAACTCTGAAGGGCTCGCTCCAGCAGCTCATCTCAGCTTTCCTGACTCAGGGTCCTGTCCTCAGGCTGCCTAGCCCTAGGAAGCGACATTCCTCCCCTAAGACCGGAACCCTCCTGGTACAAATATAGCCACACGCCAGCTATTGTTTCAGATAAGCATGTGAGAAAAGGCAACGTGCACATGTGTATACACACATACACACACACACACCCCAAGTCCAAAAGCAACAAAAATGTGGCTATCGCAGATTGAGCATTGTATCAAATCGACATCCATACAAAGACAGAGTTGGAAAAGATATGTACAGGGCGTTCTTAAAGCCAAATGTGCACCGCAAGGGAGTTATGACCATGGTGTACTGTACATACAGTCTTTTTGTCTAAGATAAGCCGTGAGAAATGTCCCGGGGACCACGGGACCCCATGTGGAAGAATGCTGCGAAGGCCAGGAACCGGAGAGCTTGGCGCCTACAGGACGCAAGCTGGTCTCCGCCCCAGGCTGGGCTCCCGGGCATCACTCCGGCTCCCACCTCAAACTGGCTGCAAACAGTGAGCAGCTCGGCAGGAAAGGGCTTGACAGGGGCCAATGGGAGCAGGCACTCCCCGGCGTCCTCCCTCTGGCTCAAGTCCATGGGGCCCACTCCTGGCTCTCTGCCCAGTGGGGAGGAGACACAGAGGGCTAAGTGTCCTCTCCCATGCTCCTGGCTGACACGCAGGCACGGCCCCCGAGAAAACGCGGGGACAGCAGGGATAGGCCCCGGAGCCTCACGCTGCCCTGGGTCCTCCAACATGGCTGAAGAGGATAGATCCCAGCATCCCTCATGGACAAAGCAGGGGCAGTGTACACCCAAAATGCCTTTGGAAGGAAGGGAAAGAGTGCAATGCTGGAGGCCAGAAGGAGGAAAAGAGGGAGGAAGGAAAGGTGGGATGCCACCTGGTCAGCACCTCTGGCATCAGGGAGCTCTCGGGGTGGGGTGGGTGGGGAGAGAGAGGGGAGGAACGGTCTAACTGGCAGGAGACTGACTCCCCAGGTTGAGACTTGACTTCACAGTCCTACGAAGACCTCTGCTAAAACGGGTGCCTCATGATCTACATATGTCTAGAAGAATCTTCCTAAGGGCAAACTGCACTGAGCTTTCTGGTGTCTCAAGCACTGCACAGGCATTAGCTCAATCAGCCTCCAGCAGGCTTGTGAGATAGGGGAATGATGGAAAACCTGGGCCACAGGGTTGAGTTGGCCAAGCTGGTGGCCTCGCTGGGGTAAAAAGACAAGCCTCCTTGCTTGAAGCATGTTCCTAGGTGAGTGCCCAGGACCGGAGGGGCCTCCAGAAGTTATCTGTGGCCTCTAGGCAGGGCCACATTCAAAGAATGAGGCATAAGGCCTGCCTTGGAGAGCTGTTTAGACAGAGAGAAGCTTATCTTCTCAGTGGGTTTTAAACTGCTGTGGTTGCCAATAGACCCTGGCTGTGCACTCTTTTGGGCCCCACAAAAATTTGCTACATTTTTTAAAGCACCACAGAGGAAAAACGGCTTGGTGCTGAGGCCAGGAGGATGAAGACGGACGGGTGGGGAGGCAGTGTTGACAGTGTCTTTTGCATGGTCACTGACACTTAAAGGGCAGGTCACCTCTGCCCCACTGCTGTCCAAAGCCTCACTGAAATGGAGAGGTGGACAGCTCCTGGGCCATAGAAAAGGGTTGCTAAAAATGGACCAGCACCTGGCAATGACAGAGCATATCCCAGACAGGCCCTCAAACCCAGGTCACGGGCTTCCCCATCTCCCCCAAAAAGAAATTTCTAAAAAGGGACACTTTCAGATCTTCTCCCCAGGTGGGCACCATCATTAAGAAGAAATCAGCCATCTGAAATTCAAGTTCATCTCAACACACCTACTCCCAAAAAAGGGTAGTTGCCTAAAAGTTTAAGGCCAGAAAGCACAATGCTGAGGAAACCGAGTTTGTGGGTTTAATCATCCAACGGGCCAAGCTCACAAGGAGAAAACTTCAGCTTTCTACCCCAGCCTGTGGCCCAACCGTTCATAGGCCACAGGGTCCACAGGCAGGGTTAGCGGTATCTGTTCTCCCAAGGGCATGATATGGCTCAGACCAATAGGGAGCGGCTTTTAGCACAGCTGAAAGAGAGCCTGGAGAGTCAAGTTCTGAGGGAGGCCAAGCACAGTAGGACCAGAGCTCCCCTCCAGATGACCACGTCCCCAATGTGGAGGGGGTAGCTTGGCCAGCCAGGCCCCAGCCCTCATCCTTCACACAGGCTGTCCTCCTCTCAGGTGGCTCCAGACATTCCTTTGAACCTGGTCGGGAGTGTGGGGTGGGTATCGGGGGGTGTCACCCATCTGTGAAACTGATCTCCCTTGAACCCCTATCAGTGGCCCGGGTGGTATCATTTTGTTGTCTTGTGTTCATTATGTTACTACTACTGTTTTTGTTCTGTCCTTGTCCTTGTCCAATGTGAGTGAGGACAGAGAGCACGGGGCTAAGTTAGGGAAAAGGGCGCTGAGGGCTGGCTTCTCTCCCTCAACTCTGCAGTGAGGCTTCGGACAAACAGGTCTCCGGCCAGCTGCAGGGTCCCAGGGCTCGAGCCTGGGGCCACAGTCAACTGCATGGGGTGATTCCTTTGGCATAAGAGAAGTCAGTCCCTGACAGGAGGACCAGATGGCAGGGATGTGGGCGCTTCTGGAAGAGCTGGGCTCTCTGGCCCGTGGCTCTCGCCAGGGGGTTTCCATGCATGCGTGATCCCTACCCGCCTCCACCTGTCTCTGACAACTGACTTCCTACAGATCCACGGTGAGGAAATTATTTGGCAACGAGGAGGCTAAGGCTGTTTTGTGGTGGCACAGTCTTTAAAAAGTTAAAAAGGAAACAGGAGGCCCCTGAACGAGGCGTTCACATGGGACAAGACACGCATCCCACTACTTGTCTGAGCCAGGGTTGGCCGCCACGATCTCCTCATACTTCGGGGGTGGGTCACTGTAAGACACGCTCGCCTCCTCGCTGCTGCTCTCCTGGGGAGCGGTCACCTCCTCGTAGGACGGGGGAGGGGTGGCGCTGGACAGTCTGGAGAGAGATAGCTCGGGAAGGTAGAGGGTGCTCTCGAGCCGGACGGTGGTTCTGCCCCCCCGACTGGGCCCCAGCACCACCTGTGGGTGGCTCCCTGTCTCCCGATGCCCGGAGGCCTCCCCCTGGCTGTGCACCGTGCCCCGGTACACCATGACCCGGGGGAGACTGTGCCCTGCGCGACTCGCTAGGTACCGGTTCTGAGCATATGAGGGGTGATGACGGGTGGCTTTCTGCAGCTGGCACCTCCAGATGATGAACAAGGCGATGACGATCAGCAACGCCACACCCAGAAGGGGCACCACCACGTACATGGCATCTGAGCTCTGTGCAGGGTCTCGGACTGAGTAGACTGCATTCGGGTACCCCTTCCAGAACTCCATCTGCAAAAGAAGGGCAAAGGGTGGCTGACACTCACACGTAAGCAGTCTGACTTCGGCAGGTCGGGATCATGTTCCACAGGGTCTGTGCCTGCCCCCACCCTGACTGGCCTCTGAGAGCCACTGATGAGGCTGTGGAATGCCCTGAGGATCAAGAACATGGCCATGAATCTGGCAGATGGGGCTCTAAGGACAGGTGAGCTGTTCTTATAGGGCCCCAGCGGCCCTGTCCTGGACTGGGCTGGCTTCCCTTCATTGCTTCTGATCCATCTGAGATCCCAGGGCGGGCTCGGCTTATTCCTGAGGCTAGCTGTCCTCCCAGCACCCAGCCCCAGGGCGGTACGTGCCGTTTTCTCCTTGTCCTCGAAAACCTCCTTGACCTCCTCGTAGCTGCAGACCTCTTCCATGCACTCCCGCTCGATGGTGCCCTGGCGCAGCTCCTCCAGGAACTCATTGGCACGAGGGAAGCGTTTCAGGACCGAATGGGCATTCTTGGCCTCCAGAAACACTGAGGAGAAAGTTGTGCTGACGGCTGGAGGGTGGAGGGGCCCAGAGGCTCCTGCCCACCAGACTCAGCTTGGGCACAGAGGCTCAAGGATGGAGGGAAGCAAGGCAGAGCCAGCAGGTAGGACACCCTCCCGGACATGTACAACAGATGGGAGGGCTGACTTTCTCTGATATCATGCTGTATCTGCCAACAAGACTCTGGAGGACAATGGGGCCCTCGTAAGAAGGAAGTGTGTGTTGCATGAGAACCTTGCACATGACACATCTTGAACGTTATAGTCACCGGTGAATACGTCCCCAGTATCTTCTGCCTCACCTCCAAAAGAGAAAATCAGAGCCTTTATCATAAGGATGCATTTCCCTGTGAGGCTGATGTTGGCATCCCCCACCTGAATGGCCACCTGGGCTGTTGGATGGCCTGGTATCAAGAGTCTTGCCCTAGACGGTCTAGTACAAACCCTGCTGCAGGAGATCCAGAGACTGGACACATATGAATCTGAGAGGGACTCTGGGAAGAGGGGTAGCAGGCTTGAGATGGAGAATCTAGGTCTTTGGAAACTGGGCACAGATGGCCTCTAGCCAAAATGTCACGGAGTGGGAGCCATATCCTCTTATTCCCAAGGGGAACCCCCAGTTCCAGCTGAGCTGACTGGCACCCCCAGAAACCTGAGCTGAGACTTTGGAAGATGAAAGAAGAGGTGACATCTGCTCCTAGTGTGCCCCTAGAGTTGGGGTTTCTTAGTCCTCATGTCAAGCAGGCCTTCTTGGTCCCAGGCAGGCATCCCTCCCTAAACCTCCATGGCCTGCCATGTTAGCTTCTCTCCGAGTGGCCTGGGTAGGCGCACCTCTCCAGGGGAGTCTGTGCTCCAGAAGGGAGCCAAAGAGTTGAGAGTGGAAAGATGAGACCCAGACAATTGGACAGCAGCCACGGGAACACCCTCAGTACGATGAAAGCTGGAAAGGCCTTGAAAGGTAGGCTAGCACTTTTCCATGAGCCCTAGGCACGGCCCTTCCCCACTTGGCCAGGGCCCAGACAAACTCACCTGCCATGGCTCTCCGTCAGATTCAGTGTGTCACTCACCTGGCAAAGGAGGAAAGCAGAGTCATGGTGAAATCACACCCCCAAACCTACAGGGCACCCTCTCGGCCCTGGGATGTGACCCCGCTCACACTGGCCTGAGCAAAGGTCACAGCAGCTTCTCATGGTGCACATCACCCTCTGTGCAGCCTCTCCCAGCCCTATCACTCTCATCCTTGTCCAAGCTCTCCTCTGGAGCTCCCCGAAGCGCAGCAGAGCCCACAGCAAACCTTCCAGCTATTTCCCCCAAGAACATAGTCTGAGAGTCTAGACCTAAGGCTTGACATTTTCTTTAAAAAAAAAAAGAAAAAAGAAAAACTCCTACAGTCTGAGGTTCTGCCTTCCTCACTCGACTCGATGAACGTCTGCACTTGTGACTTGGAAAACACCCCAGAGAAAAGAGGGGCACTTAAGGAAGGTCCAGCAAGTCAACAGTGACAGAGACAGGACCTGTTTGGGGAACAAAGCTTGCTCACAATGGCAAGTTGCACATACCTCTAATGACAAGCATGGTCCCTGAAACTAGGCAGTGCGTGTTTAAGAAGTGGGCACTGGCAACGCTTCCCACAGCCACAACAACCATCTCCAAAGTCACAGCCCAAGCCCAGAGGACCTGCTGTGTTCCTCTTCACCAGACAGGCTGGCAAGGATCTCCGAAACAGAGTCATCTCTCCTCTCTGTGCATTAAACAACACAGCAGCAAAGGACCTAGACATGGATGGACATGCTCAAAACAGCCGCTGTCTAGATGAGACTGTTCATTCTAATCGGAGCTATTAGCCGAAAGCGCAGGAATTATCCAGCCAGTATGTAAACCATGGCGGCAGCACACTGCCCCTACTCACAATGTACACTCCCACTCACACGCATATTCCAGAGCACTGGCCAAGCTGTCCACATCTGGGAGCAATTACCCCACGGCTCCCCTCCCCAAGCAGAAGCTCTGGTTTTATGACTAACTGGATGTTAGACACAACGGTGTCACCCATGGGGCTACCCTTTTTGCCTAGGCTGCCAGGAAGTTCAGTGTTAACATTAACCATAAAGTACAGGCTCTCTGGAAGTCTAGCTATTAAACACATGTGCTTTCTCCCCTGTGACATGGAATCCACTTTTCTCCTTATGTTTTCAATCTTATGTATATTTAAAATATATCCTCTAATCCTTTTGGCAAACAGGTAGAATGTGAATCATAAATGCAATGAAAACCGAAGGAAAAAGAGCAAAGCTAACATCCATCTATAGAAACACCATGTGGAGGGTCTCTTGTGCACCCCACAACAATCCCACCCAAAACTCTTAACATGGGAATTTGTCCACAGACGGGCCTGCCATGGTGAGAAAAGTTGACCCTTGGTGTTTAGAAGAGAGAAGATGGAATATTATCTCAAAATCCCGCTTCCATTCTGCATCTCTGAGGTTCCCCTAAGGCCACTGCCAGTCATGTGTCTAGGGTGTGGGTGTGGCGTGCCTAACAGCAAGGTTTTTGATTGAAGAAAAATGGAGCTGTTGTGTCAGGAATTGAAAAGAATGAGTAAAGGCTTACTAATAAGTGACGACAGAAAAATACATGTCTCATTGCTTATCAATGAGAACTGCAGTGTTGTTTTGTACGTTTTTCTTCTGTGCAGAAATTACGTAACAGCTTCTAGATAGCTATGCCTTGTCCCAAGAGTGTGGGTGTGCGTGGTGGACGCACACCCACAGGTTATCAAAGGCCGACTAGGTTAGCTTGACACCTGCGTAAGTCATTAGTTCATTTTTAAGCTTCAGACAAACCAGTAACTCTCCCAAACAGCTCCCGGGCATGGCCCACTCCATTAACAATTCCGTGACCGCCCTCACTGCTGCTGCCTGAGGCCTCCTCCCCCTCCTTCCCCAAAATTTAGCGCCTGCTTCTTCCCTATAAATACACCATCAATAGGCCGTTACTATGGCAACAGTGAGGAAGCGCGAGGGCTTCACGACAGAGAATGCTGCGGCAGTCACGCACGTATATGTCCCTCCTGCCCCTGGTGGATACTCTAAGGCTGACTGTAGGCCGGAGGAATTTTTAACCCACTCCCCACAGGAACTCAGCTGAATCCTGAAGGCCTGGAAAGGAAGGAAGGCAGGGACCCGCCACCACAAAGACCTTCCTTAACCCCTCCCCGGACCGCAGCTGCCCCATCCCAGCACTCTGGGACGTCGGCTCTAAAGTCCCTCGCATGGGGACCGGCAGCCACAGGGGCACCCAGTGTCCCAAAGGTGGCCTCAAAAACACTTCTCCAAATCCCAGCCCTCCTCATTGCCCTCACTCAGAACTGATCACCAGGAAACCCTTCTGTGATCCCCAAATCTCATGACTCATCAACCCACCCGGTGACACGGAACTCCCAAATGACCCTCCAACTCAAACTCTGGGCCCTCCTCGTCCCCTCTCCACTCATGCCAGCCCTGAAGGTGCCTGTCCTCGCCCACCATCGCCCGCCACCAGTGCCCGCCACCGGCGCGCTGCCCAAGAACTCCTGCTTCTGGCCCAGCAGCTGGGTCGGCTGCAGAATCCCTGGCGCCTTGGCCCGGCCAGGCCTCCAGATTCTCCCCCCACAGTGCCCAGCGCCCGGCTCAGGGGTCCTGGACGCGGAACCGTGCCCTCGGGGCCGGGGCGCCCAACCCCAGCGGCCTCACCGTTCTCCGGGCCCAGGAGGCGGCCGCCCTGTTTGTGCACGCAGCCCGCCACCTCGCTGCGGCGCCTCTTCCAGCAGGGCCCCTGTCCCCGCCCACCTGCTCCCCGTCGGCCAAGCCCCCCGGCCCGGCCCCGCCGTCTCCTCCCACCCTTCCTCCCCGCCCCGCTACCCCCGGGCGCCCCCGGGCTCAGCCCGGCCCGGGCCGAAGTGCGCCTGGAGCTCCCCGCCCCTCGCAGCCGGATTCCCAGGCCCTACCCATTACCTCTGTACCCCCCTGGCCCTGCTCTCCTCTGGGGGCTCCGCTGCTGCCCGCCCGCCCCCCACTCCCTGCTGCGCCAGGTCTGGCCTCGAGCCCCGCGCCTGGCGCGCCACCCTCGAGCGCCACGACCCCTCGCCCCGAGCGCCAGGCCGCGATCGTCGCGTCGCACCGCGCGCGGGGCCGCCAGGCCGAGGAGAGGAGAAGGGGTGGGGGGCGACGCGAGCGGGCTGAGGGGGTAGGGCGGGCGGGCGAGCTGGGCCGGAGGGGCGGCGGCGCGCACCGAGCACCGCGCGCCCGCGCCCCACTCCGCCGGCGCCGCCCCTGCCCCCGCCCGTGCCGCCAGGGGGCGGGGCCTGGTCGGCGGGCCCGGGGCGCCCCCGCGACCCTCGGCCGGAGGCCCTGGCCCCGGCGTACCCCCGGGCGCCAGCCTGCGGAAGCCCCGCGCCGCCTCAGGCTAGGGCGGCCGCACCCAAAGCCGGCGCGCCAGGTGGCCCCGCGCAGCCCAACCCCCTAAGTGTCCCCAGTTCTGGCTCACCTGCCATTCCGGCCGGCCCGCCCTGTCTGCCCGCGGAGCCAAGAGGGGCGCGAGCCGGCCGCCCCGACCTGCCTCGGCCGGGTGCCAGCCGGCCTGCAGAAGAAGGGCCGGGTCGAGGCCACGTTCCGCCGCCCATGACTGGGTGACCTTGGCTTCGTCACTTACCCCCACCCCCCACCCCTGCCCCTTCTTTCTGGTCAAGTCTGGGAAATGGGAAGAATCCCGCCGCCCTTGCGGGGGGCTGCCGCGAAATAAAGGAAGAGATGCGCTTGGGGACTCTTGGGGTGCAGAAATGGGTGAGGATGGAATCTTCTGGGTCTTCCAAGGGAGCGCCTGGTGGGGGTGGGGGGCCCTCAGGAGGCCGCCCTGTGGGAGGTTCAGTAGGACCGACTGGACGCTGGTGGCAGAGGGCTGACACGAGTGCGGGGAGAACCCAGGAGAGGTGGGTGACTGACAGACGGCAGGCCAGTTCTGGGGCCCAGGCTGCCAAAGCCTCCCAGGAGGGGCCCATCAGGCCTGCTGGATTCTGGAGGGGGCTCTCTTTGTTCTCTGCACCTCTGCAGCTCATCCCCACAAGGGAGTTGACACATCCCCCTAATTTGGTGTTTTGGGGGCATAATGAGCCTGGAAGACATCCCCCGGAACTACCCTCGCCCCCCATTCCAGGCAGAGAAATACCTACTTGCCCTGGCAGGAAAGCTTCCACCACCCAGATGCTTCTGGTTCTGCCCCTCGGTGGGGGGGGTTGGGGGGCTGGAAATGGCAGACAGCAGCCTTGGTCAGGGCCTCGGTCCCCCTCTTCCTCCCCTTCCCCCACCCCAGTGGTGCTTTCCTCTCCATCCCTGCCTCCTGTTTGCAGAGTCCTCCCCTGGCTGGCTTGCTCTTCCAAGGCTGCAGAAGCCTTCTTTGCTCAGCACAGCCATCTGAACCCTCCCCAAGGAAGGCAGCAGGGCCGGCTCCCTGGCCTGTTGAGTGGGGTTCCACGGAAAAAATCAAGTTCACCTAGGATTGTGAATGGAGCTCCTTCAGGGCCCAGAGGGCTATGTATGTTTTCAAGGCACCCTGAGTTCAGGGGGTGAGATCCTGGGCCCTGGCTCATGGGGAAATGGTCTGGGGCTCTTCAGGACTGCACTTCTGGGGTCCCCTAGTCCTCCACTGTGTCCCCCATCCTGATCTTCACAGATGACTTTACAAGCTTTCAGGATGAGGTGACGGTCCATGGCTTTCACCTTCTTCCGGCAGCCCCAGCTAAGCTTCTGAATGCAGCAAAGCCAGTCTACTTGTAGTTCCCTCTCTGCCCAGAATTCCTTTCCTCCCACTGTCAGCCTCTGTGCACTTGTATTCATTCTTCCCAAGGAGCTCAGATGACATCTCTACTCTTGAGGTCTTAGGGATTTCCACCCCCGCCTTGTGTTGATTGTTCCATTCACAGCTCTCTGTCTGCAGAGACTATAAATGTGGGGCCTTCTGTGGGTGCCAAGGGCAAGAAGGAATAAGAGCAGGGTGTCTGCAGCATGCTGCCTGTGTCATCTCTTGGCAGTACCACAGATCAGTTCTCAGCAAGTGACTTAACCTGTCTGCATCTCAGTTTCCACATCTGTCAAATGAGACTGATGATAATGGTACCTGCCTCAAATGGTGGTTGTGTTAGTTGCTCAGTCGTGTCTGACTCTGCGACCCCATGGACTACTCCAGGCAAGAATACTGGAGTGGGTTGCCATGCCTTTCTCCAAGGAATCTTCCTGACCCAGGAATCGAACCCAGGTCTCCCACATTGGGCAGATTCTTTACCATTTGAGCTACCTGGGGAGCTTTCCAATGGTGGGGAAGAGGGCAAATTGGGATAATCCCGTCAAGTGTGCCTGCTGTATGAGTCTGACACATGCTAGCTTTTGCCCACATCCAGCTGTGCTGTGTTCTTTGGTTGCTCACTGGTGTTGCACACTTGCCTCTTCTATCTTGAGGTTAGGGACCTTGTCTGTTCATGTGTCCCTAGCATCCAACAGACAGCCACATCCACAGCAGGCTCAGTAGATTCTTGCAGAGATGAGGCAGGAGAGGCTGGGGTGCAGTGAGAAGCTGGAGTGGGGGTCAGCCTTAAACTTACTACCAAGATATTGCCCCAAGAGCACCAGCAGCCCCAGCCCCTGTATCCTCCCTGTGGGAGCCTGTGTCCTGACTTATAGATTTTGTCTCCCTCAGAAGGCTTTCCATCACCCCTCAGGATGGTTCCAGGCTCTCCCAAGGACTGGCTGGGGAGGGCTGCAATCTTCCCTCTGGCCCCATTTGTAAATTGTGGTCTGAACAGCCCCTCTGCACCAGGATGGCAAGGGCTTGGATACTGGTTTCTCTGCCTTGGCCAGGCACTGGGCAGTTAGATGCACTTCGAGGGGTTTTCTTTTTCCAATCAAATCACAATTCCTTTATAACCTCCCCCAGGCCACTTGTACAGTTCAGATCTTCATTGCCTGAATTCTAGACCTGCTCTGGTCTTCTTGTGCACATTCACTTCTCCTCCATCTCCATCAAATCCAATGAGCAGCCTCGCTTAGTACGTTGGTGATCTCAACAAACACACCTTGGCACACATGAAAATCACATGTGTAGGGTACATCGTGGGATGACCCAGCTTCAAAAAAAGTGTACGGTACAGTTGCTAACAAGACACAAAGATGGCAAAAGGCAGATCATATAAAACTGCCCAATACAATGCAAAAGGCTAGATCTTCCACCCCAGCCTGATCCAAGCCTTTAAACTGTCTCCATTTCTGATCCAGAGCCCATCTGGCAGGACCAGGTACATGGCTGTTGGACCAATGGAGTTGGACAGGGTTCAATGTCTAGAAGGGTTCCCTATGTTTGGTTCAAGGCTCTGCTGTCACCATTTAAAATTATTAATACTTTTTGAGTAAGAGATCTGAATTTTTCACTGGGCCCATCAAGGAATATGGATGACCCTGCCCATCAATGACATTCCCAACATCCCCGAGGGTCCTATCCCAAGGTCTCAACCACCCAACCAGTCTTTGACTCCTTCCCTCCTCCCTTCTGCCCACATTGGCCAGTCTCTCCTTTCCTCACCCCTCAACTGCATTGACTCCATTGTCTTCTTCGCCACGGCGTCTTCCTTTGGCTGAGAGGAGTACTCTCTTCCAACCTCATTCAACCCTGGCACATCACTCTCTACCCCATTGTCATCCAGCCCAGAATTGAGCCCTCTTATGAGCTCTGTTGCCAGCCAATCGCTTATGTCCTCACCAAGCCTTGCTGTGTTCCTGAGCCTAACACTGATCCTTACTCCGTCAGTGTCTCAATCCATCTCTGTACATTGATCAGTAAATTAATCTAGTATTATGCACTGAATTACCCCCCACTCTCAAATTCATATGTTGAAGTTCTAATCTCCTCAGAAGTGAAGTGAAGTGAAAGTCACTCAGTTGTGTCTGACTCTTTGAGACCCCATGGACTATACAGTCCATTGGATTCTCTACACCAGAATACTGGAGTGGGTAGCCTTTCCCTTCTCCAGGGGACCTTCCAAACCCAGGGATTGAACCCAAGGCTCCCGCATTGCAGGCAGATTCTTTACCAACTAAGCCACAAGGGAATCCCCTCAGAATATGACCATATTTGGAGACAAGGTCTTTGCAGAGGCAATTAAGGTAAAGTGAGGTCTTTAGTGTGGAGTCAACTCCTATCTGACTGTTGTCCTTATAAGAAGAGATAGTCAGACTTCCCAGAGGGCTCAGTGGGTAAAGAATCTGCCTGCCCATGTAGGGAACATGGGTTTGATCCCTCGTCTGGGAAGCTCCCACATGCCAAGAAGCAACTAAACCTGTGCACCGCAACTACTGTGCCCATGCACCCAGAGCCCGTGCTCTGCAACAAGAGAAGCCACCCCAATGAGAAACCGGAGCACTGCAGTGAAGAGTAGTCCCCTACTCTGCGCAACTAGAGAAAGCCTGAGCAAAGCAATAAAGATCCAGTGCAGCCAAAAATAAATAAATAAATCAATAAATAAAAGTTTTTGTATTTGTTTTTGTTTTTTTAAAAGGATGATCAGGACACAGACACACACAGAGAGAGACCATGTGAGAACACAGGAAGAAGGCAGCCGCTAACAAACCAAGAAGAGAGACCTCTGAATAAATCAACCCTGATGACATCTTGATCTCAGACTTCTGGCCTTCGAATCTGTGAGAAAGCAAATATCTCTTGTTTACGCCACCCAGTCTGTGGCACTCTGCACACTAAGATGTCAGGTATTCACTCAGTGCTAATATGTACCAAGGACTGTTCTAGAATGCAGGATTACAGAAGCCAGCAAAATAAACATTAACTCTTACCCTCATGGAACTGAGACAAAAAATAAATAAAAAGAAAAACTCCAAAGAAGTCAAATATACAGGATATTGGGTGTTGAGAAAAATGAAGCAGAGAAGAGTCTTGGCTCAACTGCCATCTTCTCAGTGAAGTCTTCCCCAACCACTGTACGTAAACACCCTCTGCCCTGAAGCCACAGTTTTCACATATCCTAGGGTCAACCAAGAGGTCAGTGTGCTGAAGTAGAGCAAGTGAGAGAGGAAGATGGTAGGGGATGAGGTCAGACATGCCACGACGGGGGTGGCGAGCAATCATGCAGGGCCTTGAAAGCCATTGTAAGAACTTTGACTGCTAGAGTGATATAAAGAGACAAGGGCAGAAGCAGACTATTGAGGGACATACTAGATTAACTGAAATAATCCAGGTGAGAGGTCATGGCGGCTCCCACTAGGTGATGCAGCAGATGTGGCGGGAGGTAAGCAGATTCTGGGTCCATTTTGATGGTAGAGTACTAGAATTTGATGAGAGATTGGTATTGGGCTATGACAGAAAGACAGGAGTCAAGGACAGCTCTCAGGATTTTATTCAGAGAAACAAGAAGGATGGAAGTGCATGAACTGAATTAAGGAAGATGGCAATGGTGTTGTTAAGATAGAGAAGCCTGGAGTTCAAGGGTGACATCAAGGCTGGAGATATAATAGGAGAATAATTAGCATCTAATCCATATTAAAAGTCATGAGACTGGATGAGATCAAGAAAAGACGGAGTGTAGACAAAGAAAAGCAACCCAAGAACCAAGCCCTGGGCAGGCAAACATCTAGAGGGGCAATAGCTGAGAAGGAATCAGCAAATAAATGAGTGATCAGTGAGGTAGCGGGGGAAACCAGGAGAAGATGGAGACAACTGAAGAAGGTGTATCAAGAAGGAGGGACGCATACGTTCCTCAAGTCCTATTGACCAGACAAGTAAGAGGAGGACAAAGAATTGCAGCAACATGGAGATCAGCGGTGACCTTTAAGAGCAATTTCCAGAGAGGCATGGGGAAACAAGGCAGCTGAGAATGCTTTCAATCTACAGTGGAAAAAGAGAAATGCCAGTGAGAAGCAACTGGCAGTTCTTTTGAAGAGTTGTGTTGTAAAGGAGAGCAGAGAAGTGGGAAACTGGTAATTGTAGGGGTACATGGGGACCACATGAAAGTGTTTTTTTTTTTTTTTTAATATGGGAGAAATTACAGCATAGCAACGTGTGTGTGCTAAGGAGCCAGTAAAGAGGGAACAATTGTTGATGCCAGAGAGATGTGCCAAGATGCACGTAGGTGGGAGAGGTGATGCTGGAGCTCAGAGCAGCTCTCTTGTGATGCATCCTATTTTCTCATTGAAACAGGAAGCCAGGCCACCAGCTGGGAGTAAGAGTGGGAGACAGATGTCAGCAGTTGATGGAGAGTTGGATGTTCTATGGAACTATAACATGATTGCTGGGTGGCGTTAAGGGCTCACTTGAGGTTTAATGACCATTCATTTAAAGTGAGATTACTCAGCATGTCTGCATGGTTTTCTCCAGTCATGTTCAACTTCACAGAGTAGCTGGAAAGTTGGATTTTATCAGGGCTGAGTTTTGCTAGTTGAGTACAAAGAAATGGCAGTGGGACATAGGAATTTCAAGTGTATTCAAGAGAGAGATTATGATGACTGATCTTGGATTGTAGGCTGGGTAAGAAGGGAAGGGAAGGATAGAGTCAGGGTCTGGTAAAAGGCAGTAGGAAAAAAAGTATGGCTGTCTGAAGGGTCCCCGGTGGTGGCTGGAGTTGTAGGATTGTTGCAGTTCTTGTAGAACTAAAAGGAATGAGCTGGCTTTGGGACAGCAGGATATAATGGCGATTATGGAAGGGTGGTGGTGACAGATAAGGCAGGGTATTAGGATATGACCAGAGAAGTAAGTGGCTGTGATAGGTAGAGAGAAGAGAAAGAGTCAATGGACTGAGAGACCAAGGAGTTGAATCATCTACGTGGACACTGAAATCAGCAAGAAGGCACATATTTAAGGAGCTCTTGTACCATACCTTGAAGCCTTACCTCCTCCCCAACACCTCACTTTATTCCTTGGACTCTTTGTGAACCTGAGGGGCACCCCACTGTGCCATTCAGCTCTTCCCAGGGCCTCACCCCTCCTTCAAACTCATTTGTTCTGGAGATCACCCCATCTGAGCCTACACTCTAGGGAGAGCCACACCCCATGTTCTAGTCCATCATCACTCCCCTGAGCCTTGCCCCTGAGCATTTATTGAGCACCTATTGTGTTGCATGAATTCTGCCTCGTGCTGATGACATAAAGGTGAATCAAACAGACTAAGTCTGTGCCCTGATTCCCTTCTGGTTGGAGGAGAGAGACAATGAACTAGCAAACATGGAAAAGACCTAACAAGACAGTTGGTAGAGGTGCAAAGCTGGGAAAGGGGACTGTGACACTGACTGTTACCTCATCCTGATTCTAACCCCGGCCTGGTGGGGTTCTCACTCCAAGCCAGCTCATGGTGACACTGGAGAGCACCAATCACTCCCCCGGAGTCTCCCCATTCCAACCCCAGCTCTGACCTTCACCTTCTTCCTGGCCTTGACCTCAGAACAGCCCCTGATGACATCCATCATATTCCTCAACCCTCAGCTTGTCCATGATCTATTCCTGAGTCCCACCCCAATACCACCCATCACCTCGCTCAGACTGCACTCCATCTCCTGTCTCCTCCTTCCTCCTCACCAAGCTTCCCCTCTAGCTCCTATTCCTGACCACTTACATCCTCCTCAGCACCTTTGCCTGCTCCTCACTTCATCCTGCTCTGGAGTCAGACCGTCTAGGTTCAAAGTCAGCCTTTCTACTTGCTAACTGTGTGCCTTGGGCAAGTAAATTTACCTCTCCAGGCCTCAGGTCTCTCATATAAATAATGGGAATCATAATCTCAGTTTCAAAAATCCTTGTCAAGGCTGACTGAGACAATGAAAGCCAAGAGCTTAGCACAGAGCCGGGTTCAACAGAGTCTCAATCAACACCAGCTAAAAAATTACACTAGTCTGGGGCAAATGTTGCAGCGCAGGGGGTGCTTCTGGGTTGATTTCTTTCATCCAGCCTGGAAATATGCAAACCATCACAAGGGAGGTTCTACCCTTACCAGCACTTCCCTCACCCTGGACTTTGGAACATTTCCGGCAAGCTCTGATGTCCTTTTGACTAACTCTGGCAGGGGAAGTGGAAAAAGAAGAGAGTTTATTGATCCTGAACTTGCAGGTCTAGGGCTGTCAGAGCAGCTTGTGCCTCTCCAGCTGCCTCTGAAAATCTTCCTCCATGTGGCCCAGAGTGGTCCTTGAGGAATCCAGGGTCTGATGGTCCAGAGTACTGGGAGGTTGAGGGCGCTGAGGAACTCTCTGGAATTAGAGGTTGGTCCTCTTGTGAGAGGAAGAAAAGGATCCCTCAGTGACTGAAAGGTCCCCAGCACCCCTACCCTGGCAGTGGAATTTCCTCCCTTTCGTTGAGCAGTCATTTTCCCTTTGATCATCTGTCCCAGCTAAGGGTAGAAGAACCCCAGACCAGGATTTCTCAAAGACTATGATGCACAAGAATTCTCTAGTATGCTTTTTGATCATGGCAGTTCTCATGTCTTGCTCTGTATCCCATACAGAAGCAGTAGGCCTGACGGTGAGCCCAAAGTCTGCATGCCACCATCCAGTGTGCTGGTGGCTCTATGATGTGGATGTGGGCCCCTGGGTGAGCCACACTTTCAGAAACACAGCTCTGATCTTGACTTTCTGTTTGAGAAGTGCCCCCTGCCTCTCCTTTTCACACCCCCCTCCCCCAGCAGATGACTCCGAGGATGGACTGTAAGAGGAAGCAGCCTAACCTCAGATTTGGCATGTGAAGTAAGTAAGCACATGTGAAACCCTAGGAGCCTACAGAAACCCTAGGATCCAGCAAGAGCATCTCAAGCCCTGGGCCAGGGGTCCTGAGAGGTCTGAACAGGGTAACCTGGGTTGACCAGGTTGTTCAGGGCTGAGGAACCAAAGCCAAGGCTGGATGGCCATTATATGGCTCATCATATCCACACATCCTTTTTGTCCCAACCTTGGACAGGAAGGAGATCAAACCAGTCAATCCTAAAGGAAATCAACCCTGGATATTCATTGGAAGGACTGATGCTGAAGCTGAAGCTCCAATACTTTGGAGAAGAGGATGGCAGAGGATGAAATCATTGGATGGCATCACCGACTCAATGGACATGAGTTTGAGAAAACTCCAGGAGATAGTGAAGGACAGGGAAGCCTGGCGTGCTGCAGTCCACGGGGTCGCAAAGAGTCCAACACTGAACAACAACAACAATAACACACATACAGCCTAAGCCAGGAAAGTGCTAAGGCAGTAAGCTCCCAGAGCCCTTAGCCCTATTGCCCTTCATTTTCCCCGCTGCCCTCTCCTGGACATTGTGGGCAGGGTACCTGCCACTATGATCCTTGGCAAACACACTTCTTTCCTCTCTGGATACCATGATCATACAAGTTGTGAAAACCATGCTTGAGGACTCCAAATTCAAGTCCAAATACATTCCTTGCCTCTGATTCTGATGATTGGAAGTGGGGCAACAGAATCATGCTTTCAGAAAGAATTGAGCCTCCTGGAGCCACTACCTTTACAGGAATGCTCACCAAGCATCAGAGGTGTCACTTGCCACCAGCCTCTCGTCTTCAGTAGACACATCAAATCTAAGATGACATCAATTGCATGACCTAGAAATTAAGCCATACCTCCAATTATGATACAATACTTTCTCAGCACATAATTTTTTTATTTTGTACTTATTGGAAAAGCTCTATTAGACTTCATCAGATGATGATTTTTCTCATAGATCTTTCAGGCATTTATAGAAAAAGAAAAATATAAGTAAAATTAAAGTAAATTTGATTCCGAGGCCAACTCTCCTGAATGACTTTTTGTCTGAGACTTGCGGACGGCACTGTTTTCCCATACAGCATCTGAGGCTTCAGGCATGTTGGGGATGGGGCCTTTCTTTAAATAATGATTTTTTTAAAAGCCTGTAGGGAGGAAGGGAGGATTCAAGATGGTGGAATAGGATGATATGGAATTCGTCTCTCCTCAAAAGTACATTAAAAATACATCTACAAATGAAACAGTCTGCACAGAGCACCTGCTCAACATTAGCAGAAGACTTTGGACACCTGAGAGGATAAGATCAATCCCCCTGCAACCAAGTAGGTAAGAGAATTCAGCACCACCAAACCAGCTTTACAATAAATACTAAAGGAACTTCTCTAGGCGGAAAACATACGAGAAGGAAAAGATCTACAAACACAAACTCAAAACAATTAAGAAAATGGTAATAGGGACGTACATACTAACAATTACCTTAAATGTAAATGGATTAAATGCTTCCACCAAAAAACATAAACTGGCTGAATGGATATAAAAATAAGACCCATGTATATGCTGTCTACAAGACACTCACTTCAGCTCTAGCGACACATACAGACTGAAAGTGAGGGAATAGAAAAGTATATTCCATGCAAATAGAAATCAAAAGAAAGCTAGACTAGCAATACTCCTATTAGACAAAATAGACTTTAAAGATTACTGAAAGAGACAAGAAAGGACACTACAGAATGATCAAGGGATCAATCCAAGAAGACGATATAACAATTGTAAATATTTCTGCACCAAACATAGGAGCACCTCAATACAGAAGACAAATGCTAATAGTCATAAAAGGGGAAATTGACAGTAACAAAATAACAGTGGGTGACCTTAACACCCCACTTACACCAATGGACAGATCATCCAGACAGAAAATTAATAAGGAAACACAAGCCTTAAATGACACATTAGACCAAATAAACTTAGTCGACATTTGTAGGACATTCCATCTGGAAGCAGAAGAATGCACTTTCTTCTCAAGTGCACATGGAATAGTCTACAGGATAGATCACATCTTGGGTCACAAATCAAGCCTCAGTAAATATAAGAAAATTGAAGTAATTTCAAGCATCTCTCCCAACCACAGTGCCATGAGATTAGAAATCAATTACAGGAAAATATCTGTAAAAAGCACAGACACATGGTGGCTAAACAATATGCTACTAAATAACAAAGAGATCACTGAGGAAATCAAAATACAATGAAAAAATGGCAACAAAAACATGACAACCCAAAACCTATGGGATGCAGCAAAAGCAGTTCTAAGAGGGAAATGAAATGAAATGAAGTCGCTTCAGTCATGTCCGACTCTTCAGGCTCCTCCACCTATGGGATTTTCCAGGCGAGAATACTGGAGTGGGTTACCATTTCCTTCTCCAGGGGATCTTCCCAACCCAGGGATTGAGCCTGGGTGTCTTGCATTGCAGGCAGACTCTTTACCATCTGAGCCACCAGGGAATAGTTCTAAGAGGGAAGTCTATAGCGATACAATCCTACCCCAAGATACAAGAAAAATCTCAAATAAAGAACATAACCTTATACCTACGGCAACTAGAGATAGGAGAACAAAAAAACCCAAAGTTAGTAGAATGAAAGAAATCATAAATATCAGAGCAGAAAAAATTAAACAGAAATAAAGAAGAGAATAGCAAAGATCAATGAAACTAAAAGCTGATTCTTTGAGACGATAAACAAAATTGATAGACCTTTAGCCAGACTCATCAAGGAAAAAAGGGAAAGCCTCTTCAATAAGTGGTGCTGGTGAAACTGGGCAGCTACATGTAAAAGAATGAAATTAGAATTCTTCCTAACACCATACACAAAAATTAACTCAGAATGGATTAGAGACCTAAATGTAAGGCTAGATACTATAAAACTCTTAGAGGAAAACATGGGCAAAAGACATTTATCTTAAGACATAAATCACTGCAAGATCCTCTTTGACCCACTGCCTAGAGTAATGAAAATAATAACAAAAATAATCAGATAAGACCTAATGAAACTCAAAAGCTTTTGCACAGCAAAGGGAACCATAAACAAGACAAAAAGACAACCCTCAGGAGGGGAGAAAATATTTGCAAATGAAGCAACTGAGAAAAGATTAATCAAAATATACAAACAGTTCATGCAGCTCAGTATAAAAAAAAACTGATTTAAAAAATGGGCAGAAGACCTAATATACATTTCTCCAAAGAAGACATACAGATGGCCAACAACATGAAAAGATGCTCAACATCACTAACTATTGGAGAAATGCAAATCGAAACTACAATGGGGTGTCACCTCACACTGGTCAGAATGGCCATCATCCAAAAAAAAAAAAAAATGTACAAGAGATAAATGCTGGAGAAGATGTGGAGAAAAGGGAACCCTCTTACACTGTTGGTGGGAATGTAAATTGATACAACCTCTACAGAGAACAGTATAGATGTTCCTTAAAAATATAAAAATAGAACTAATATATGACCCAGCAATCCCACTCCTGGGAATACTCCCAGAGAAAATCATAATTCCAAAAGATACACGCACCTCAACGTTCACCGAAGCACTATTTGCAATAGCCAGGACATGGACATAGCCTAAGTGTTCATCAACACAGGAATGAATAAAGATGTGGTGGTGGTGGTTTAGTCGCTGAGTCGTGGCCAACACTTGGTGATCCCATGGACTATAGCCTGCCAGGCTCCTCTGTCCATGAGATTCTCCAGACAAGAATACTGGAGTAGGTTACCATTTCCTTCTCCAGGGGATGTTCCCCGCCCAGGGATCAAACTTTGGTCTCGTGCATTGCAGGCCGATTGTTAACCAAATGAGCTACCAGGGAAGCCCAAAGATGTAATGCATACATACAATAGAATATTCTTCAGCCATAACAATGAACAAAATTGTGTCATTTGCAGAGATGTGGATGGACCTGGAGACTGTCATGGAGAGTGGAGTAAGTCAGAAGGAAAAAAATAAATATCATATATTGACTCATACATGTGGAATTTAGAAAAATAGTATAGATGATCTTATTTGCAAGGCAGAAATAGAGACACAGATGTAGAGAACAAATGTATTGGTTCCAGAGGGGGAAAAGCAGGATGCATTGGGAATTTGGGATTGACACAGGTACACTACTACGTATAAAAGAGGTGAGTATAAGAACCAGCTCTATAGCACAAGAAACTCTACTCAGTGTAGTAGTTACCTGAATGGGAAGTAAATCCAAAAAAGAGGGGATATATGTATGTATACAGGGCTTTTCAGGTGGCACTAGTGGTAAAGAATCTGCCTGCCAATGCAGGAGATGCAAGAGACATGGGTTCGATCCCTGGGTTGGGAAGATCCCCTGCAGGAGGGCAAGGCCACCCACTCCAGTATTGTTGCCTGGGAAATCCCATGGACAGAGGAGCCTGGCAGGCTACAGTCCATGGGACCACAAAGAGTTGGACACAACTAAAGTGACTTAGCACACACGTACATGTATACTTATCGCTGACTTACTTTTCTGTATGGCAGAAACTGACACAAAGTGTAAAGCCACTAAACTTCGATAAAAATTTTTTTAAAAAGGCTGCAGGCCCTGAAGCGGGCTTTGTGACTCCCAGAACTTGGCCAGTTTGGACTGCTGCTCAGGGAATGTAGTTCATCTCACTGATCGTATTTGATTTACTGCCTGGGCACCATCTCCTCACCTGGTCCCCATAGACATTGGTTCCTAGAAGTTAAAGGAGTTGCTCATCTACTTTCCTGGTTCTGGTGAGGGATTGGAATCTTCCACCATCCCCCTCCCCCCCCACACACCCCCTTGCCACCTTAGGACCCAGCTTCAAGCTATACAACTGCTTGGCTGTGGTATGGAACTGGCTCCTCCAAACAGAGTGTTCCATCTCTGTGCTGGCTGCCTGATCCTCACGGAACTAGGGCCACGAGGGGGTGACAGGACCTCAGTGTGGAGGAGTGGGAGAAGGTGAGTTTGGATGAGGCCACCTCTCCCCACTCTGGGTTCCTTCCCAATCTCTGGTTTCTTGCCTTCAGAGCATTTGCCGATGTGCCGTTTTGCTGATTCATTCATGTTTCCTGGTGGTCTGTCTGCCTCCCCAACCAAATCCTCTCTGTAGCTTCAGCTCCTTCCTGCCTTTCTCATCTCATTTCCTACCATTTGGCCCAGGAATTGTACATATTTTTCTCAGTTCTGATTATGAAAATAATATGCCTCCATTGGGCAATTTCAGAAAGAACCAGTTGCAGTCCCACCAGATAGAGAAAGCCACTATTAAAATTTGCATTTATTGCCCTCCTGTTTTTCACTCTATAAATCCAATTTTACATAATTTAGTTTATGTGATGTAAAGATTTTTGTTAATTTAAAGAACATTTTATTTGATTATAAAAGTCATAGTATGCACATTATAAAAACATTGAGGTAAAACGTGTATAAACAAGAAAGTTAAAAATTACCCATAATTTCATTGCCTGGTGAGAATCATTTTAGTAGTTGGGATTTATTCTTCTGTATGCTTTTTTCCACTACTTTTCTCCCTTAACAAAATCTCATGACCCAGCGGGCATCTTTCTTTGTCAGCATGAGACAGAGTATGACTGAACCAATACTTCCTTATTTCCCACTTCTTTCTGATTCCAATTTATATTGCTTTCTTTCCATTGTCAACAACACTGTCGTGGCCTCATTGGTACACATGTCCTTGGCATCTGACCGTGTTCTCGTTTTGCTTTCATCCTTGCAAAGGCTTTCTCCATCCTCAACATTTCAAAATAAATGATTTGTCACCATTTTTGCGTTTTCGTTAGTGAACATGTACATTTTTAATCTGTCCAGAATTGAATTTGGTTTAATACTTAAGCTCAGGATTAGCTTTATTTTTGTAATTGTTTAATCTGTTTGTGAAATATCATCATTTCTCCACCTGAGTTGGAGAGAAAGGGCAGCTAATGGATGTGAATTTGAGCAAACTCTGGGAGATAGTGGAGGACAGAGGAACCTGGCATGCTGCAGTCCATGGGGTTGCAGAGTCAGACACAACTTAGCAACTGAACAACAAGGGGACTTGAGCCCCTACAATATCTATCAACTTCCTCCCCCCAATATATATTTTATGTGGCCAATTAAGATTCCCTCAGCCTTCAAGAATCACCACCTACGCCTACTAACTAGAGAGCCATCCTGAAGATTCGTCTCTAAAGCAAGTCTGAAGCCGCAGCTACACCACACTGAGGTGCCAGTCTTGCCATGTCTATATCATATATCCTTGCCTCTGTTTCTAGTGTAGCCTGTCTCCTCATGCCAGCCACACACTGCTAAGACCAGTGTAATTCCAACACACCTGGAATATAGGCTAGGGCAAGTACCCTCTCACCCTTTGCCCCCAATCGTATTTACCTCTCTCCCCCAGTAATTTCATTATTAGTGATTTACTCTTCTATCAAAACTCTGGAATAGTTTCATAAAGTTACAAAAGAAAAATAACAGCATTGATATCACAGTTGTAATTGCATTAAATTTGGAGAAAACTGGTATCTTTATAACATAAATCTTTTCACTCAAGCTAATGGTATTTCCTTATATATGTATGTTTTTCATTTTATTTATTTGTTGATTTATTTTTAACTGCCCTGGGTCTTCATTGCTGCACTTGGACTTTGTCTCGTTGCAGCAAGTGGGGTTTACTCTCTAGTTGTGTTGAGTAGTTTCTCATTGTGGCGGCTTCTCTTACTGCCAAGCACAGGCTCTAGGCATATGGGCTTCAGTAGTTGCAGTTCCTGGGCTCTGGGTGCGTAGATTCAGTAGTTGTGGCACATGGGCCTAGTTGTCCCGCAGCATGTGGGATCTTCCCAGACCATGGGTTGAACCCATGTCTCCTGCATTGGCAGGCAGGACCACCAGGAAAGTCCTGGTACTTCTTTTGATTTTCCTAAACCTTATGTGATTTTTCTCAGCAAGTTTTTTGAGTTTTGTTCTTATAAGTCCTACATATGTTTTAATATTTTATGTATACAGTGTGTATATAAATATATAGCATATATGTTAACATGGCAAAGCTATGACAAATCTAAATAGCATAATAAAAAGCAGAGACATTGCTTTGCTGACAAAGGTCCATATAGTCAAAGCTATGGTTTTTCCAGTAGTCATGTATGGATGTGAGAGTTGGGCCATAAAGAAGGCTGAACATCAAAGAATTGATGTTTTCAAATTGTGGTGCTAGAGAAGACTCTTGAGAGTCCTTTGGACAACAAGATCAAACTAGTCAATCATAAACGAAATCAAGCCTGAATATTCATTGGAAGAAGTGATGCTGAAGCTGAAGCTCCAATACTTGGGCCACCTTATGTGAAGAACTGACTCATTGGAAAAGACCCTGACGCTGAGAAAGATTGAGGGCAGGAGGAGAAGGCGTGACAGAGGATGAAATGGTTAGACAGCATCATCGACTCAATGGCATTGAGCAAACTCCAGGAGATAGTGAAGGCCAGGGAAGCCTGTTGTGCTACATTCAGTCCATGGGGTAGCAAGGAATTGGACATGACTTAGGGACTGAACAACAACAAATATGTTAACATATGTTATACAGTGTTATATGTAGAATATAACATATACATGACATGTTATTATTAACATTAATTACATAATGTATAAAGTATATATATTTATTGCAGTTGTGAATGGAATCTTTTTTTCTGGCTAATTATCGTTGGTTTATGAGAAAGGTGATGATTTTTATATAATTATCTTGTACTCATCTGTCTTGCTAAAAATGCTGCTTAATTGTGTAGTTTTCCAAGTAGGTGACATAGAATTTGCAAATGAGAATAAATGTGTCTCTTTTTTCCAGATTTCTCCCATTTGTTTCTTGTTCTGATCCCACCACAATGTCCTGCTCTTGGCTGTCATGGCAACACTGCTAGGGATTCACTATGCATACTGATGTTTCATTTACCACTGGTTCAGATATATTTAATACATCATGTTGACGAAGAATCCTTTTATTCCTGATTCACTTGTATTTGTTATTTTAATCAGAAATGGAAGTTGAATTTTATTAAATAACTTGTGTTGATTTGCTGTATTTCTTAATGAATATGGAGGTTTCAAAATGCACCCAACCATTCTTCAGGGAATTGGAGGCTTAGATTTTTTTTCCAACTGTCATTACTGTAAATGATGCTGCAAATGAATATCTTTAAAAAAAATAACTATGCATCTTTTTTTTTTTTTTTTTTTACATGAGCAGGAAGAAAAGCAAGTGACCAAGATTGTCGAGCATCTCCTCTGGCTCTAGTACTGCGGTTGGTCTTTCAAATCTGCTGGTCTTTCTGGTTCACCCATGTTTGAATTAGTTGGGGGACACTTCTACCAGCTAAATTTTAGTGAACGAGCGAATGAGTAGGAGGCACCTAACACAGACAGAGGAGTCTAATTATTCTTTTTTAGACTTCTATTTATTTTTCAGCTTAATCCAGCTTAATCAATACATAACCCCTGAGTGCTTCTTGTGAATCAGAGATGGTGTGGATTAAAGGCAGACTCTACTTGCCCTCTGCCTTTAAGGGTCTCTTAGTCAGCACATCCTCATGTAAATGAGAATACGGATCTGTTTCTTAAAAGTAGAATCATGGAGAAGTCCCTGGTGGCCTACTGGTTAGGATTCTGGGCTTTCACTGCCATGACTCAGGTTTAGTCCCTGGTTGGGAACTGAGATTCCCACAAGCCTTGAGGCATGGCCAAAAAAATAAAAGAAAACAAGAACAAAAGCAAATCACGGGTCCCTAGCTGTAAAATTGGCTTCCCTGTTGGTTCAGTGGTAAGGAATCTGCCTGCAATGCAGGAGCTGCAGGAGTCATGAGTTCAGTCCCTGGGTCGGGAAGATTCCCTGGAGGAGGGTATGGCAACCCACTCCAGTATTCTTCCCTGGAGAATCCCCATGGACAGAGGAGCCTGGTAGGCAATAGTCCATAGGGTCACAAAGAGTTGGACGTACTGAAATGACTTAACATGCACTCAGAGCAGTAAAATCATTTGGTCAAAAAATTTGAACATTTACAGGGTCTGATTCTGAGAACTGAGATGCTATACAACAAGGTTGGTCTAAATCTCAGTGTGCAAAAGTATTCACCTCACTTTTGCTAGCAAAAAACATGGTAGTTTAATTTTCTTTACAAAGCTTATTAAAATATTCCATCACTTTGTGGTCATAGTGGTTTAGTCGCTAAGTCATGTCTGACTCCTTTGTACATATTTACACTCTCACTTGCCTTCTATTAATGCTTATCTTCTTGTTTATCCTTTGTGATTATTTCCATTTCTTTTAAACATAGAAAATCTCACCTATCCAAGGGTATTAAAGATATTTTATACATTTTTTTTCCTTAGGTTTTTTACTACTTAATTTTTTTCAGTCACTCAGTCGTGTCTGACTCTTTGCAACCCCATGGACTGCAACGCTCCAGGCTTCCCTGTCTTTCACCATCTCCTGGTGTTTCCTCAAACTCATGTCCATGAGTTTATAGTCCATGAGTTTTAAGTCATGACTTCATGAGAAAGTCATAAAAAATAGGAAAAAAATAAATCTCCCAGGCCTTTGCTATGGAGGTTTCCTCTCCCTGTAATGTACACCAGCCCCCCTTCTCCAACTCATAACATTCATTTGGAGCTGAGACCCAGGATAAGCTTTCCCCGAGACTCCTCTTACAGCTAGGAAGGGTCATGTCATAATTTTTACCTCCACTCAACAAACATGCTTCCATTAGAGCACCTCCATTTCTTTCACTTTTTTCCCCCAATATATATCTAACGCTTGGCCACCCTGTTTCCTGGTCTTGGGAGAGAGTAAGGAATCAGTTTGACCCCACTCTATGACACTAATAGTTCAGAAATAAGGACAGAAGCTAAACAGTCATTTATTCAATGTGTTTAATCTATTAAATAACTTATTTATTCAGAAAAATAATATATAAGTACACATGGAGATAAATTGTGCTGTTATGAGCATTTATGGGAAGGGAGAGGATTTAGTTAAAATAATATAGTAACATTAGAATAAGAAACAAGAGACATACATACTGAAAATAATACATTGTAAAAGTGTATCATTAATAGCAAATTCTATGATTGCTTACTTAGAAAGCTAAAGATGATTAAGAAATCTTTTTAGGAAGGCAGATGGATACAAGACTATTTTATCCAAAAAACTTAACCTTTTTATTAATCAGCCACAAAATAGAATGGAGAAAAATACCACTCACAGTTGCAACTTCCACTTTGAGGAAGAGATATTTAAACAGAGACCTAAAGCAAAAGATGAAGTCAGCCATGTAAGGGGCTGTTAAGGTAGACGCCTTTCTAGCAGAAGCAATAGCAAGTACAAAAGCCCAAGGCACGAAAGTGCTTGATGTTCAACAGCCATAAGGGAGGCTGGCGTGGCTGGGGCATATGGCGAGCAAGGGTCGGGGGCACACACAGGAGGTAAGTTCAAAGAGATGGCAGGGCCCTAGAGTACTTTGCAAGGGGCTCACAATTTCTCTAAGTATGATGGAAGGTGTTGGAGGGTTTGAAACAAGCAAGTGACATGCTCAGTTTGATATTTTATAAAGACCACTCTGAAGTTGTATAGGGAATGGATAGGAGCAAGAATGGAAGTAAGGAGACCAGTGAAGAAGACATGGGAGAGACATTGCTGGGAACTTGCAGGTGAAGAGCAGCAGATGGATTCCAGATACATTTTGGAGGAGATCTTGAGCCAACAAGATGCTGCTGTTGAGTGGATATGGAGAGTTAAGGAAAAGGAAAAGGTTAGGGTTGGTCCCAAGAGCATTAATACCACAAATTGGGTGGCTGTCTTCGTCACCTGGGGCTGCCATAACAAAATACCACAGGCTGGGTGGGCTTAAACAATAGACATCAATTTTCTCACAGTTCTGGAGGTTGGGAACTCCAAGGTCAGTTCAGTTCAGTTCAGAGTGCTGGCAAATAAGGTTCTTGGTGAGGGTACTCTTCTTACTTGCAGATGGCAACCGTTTCACTGTATCCTCACATGGCCTTTCCTCTGTGTGAGTGCAGTGAGAGAAGAATCTCTAGTGTTTTTTACTCTTCCTCTAAGGTTACCAGTCTTATTGGATTAGTTATCCACCCTTTCAACCTCATTTAACCTTAATTACTTCCCTAAAGATCTCGTCTCCAAATACAATCCCATTTGGGGTTAGGGCTGCAACATACAAATTTGGAAGGTGGGCATAATTCAGTCTGCAACACTGGTTTAAGTAAGAAATTCATTGTCTCACAGCTCTGCAGGCTAGAAGTCCAAGATCAAAGTGTGGGCAGGGTTGGTTCCTTCAAAGGCTGAGAGGGAGAATGTGTCCCAGGCCTCTGTGCCAGCTTCCAGTGGTTTACTGGCCACCTTGTGTGTTCCTTGGCTTGTAGAAGCATCACCCCATCTGTCTTCATTTTCCCATGCAGTTCTCTCTCTCTCTCTCTCTCTCTCTCTCTGTGTGTCCACATTTCCCCTTTGTATAAGGACACCAGTCATGGTAAATGAGGGACCACCCTGCTCCAGTATGATGCCTCATGTGCACTCATTACATCTGCGTGACCCTATTTTCAAAGAAGGTCCCATTTGGAGGTCCTGGGGGTTGGGACGCCACTATGTGAATGTTTGGAAGATACAACTCAGCCCATAACAGGAGATTTCTGCCTTAGAGAACTAGGTTAACAAGGAGCTCCATCTACCGAGAGAGGGAAAACTATGGGGCAGGCAGGCTTGTGGGGGGTATCAAAAGTTTTGTTTTGAACATATTATATTTGAAATGCCAAGTGGGTATCTAAGTTTTGGGGTGTAATGTCAGCAGTTGTGTATATGACTCTGGTTCGGTAAAGAAATGTGGTGTGGCTGGTATATTTAAAATGGATAACTAACAAGGACCTACTATATAGCACAGGGAACTCTGTTCAATGTTGTATGCCAGCCTGGATGGGAGGAAAGCTTGGAGGAGAATGGATACATGTATATGTATGGCTTAGTCCCTTTGCTGTCCACCTGAAACTATCACAGCATTGTTAATCGGCTATACTCCAATATAATTTTTTTTTTTTAAAAAGAAATGTGAGGTGTATGTGTGTGTCTTTTATAGTTAGGGGACTGGATGTGATCACCGAGGGTATAAAAGAGGTGCAGAAAAATCCAAGACCCAACTTTAGCAGTCAGGAGTAAGAACCAGCAAAGGAGAGTGAGAAGGAGTAGCCAGTGAAGTAGTAGATGGGGAAACAGGAGTGAGGTGTCCTGGAATCTTAGAGAAGGGGAGTGTTTACAGGAAAGGCTGTCCAGTGACTCAACAGTGATGAGAGCTACAGTAACACTAGGACAGATAGGTGAAGGGTGAACTTGACAACACGGAGTTCATAGGTGACCATGGTAAGAGTTATTTTAGTGGACTGGTGGCAGCTGAGGCTGGATTCAAGAGTGTTGATGCCTACACTGGGAAGAGAGAGGAATTGAAGACAATACCTACAAACAAGTGCTTTGAAAGGAAGCAGGAAAATGTGGGGAAAGAAGATAGGAGTCAAGAGATGATTATTTTTTTTTTTTTCAGCTGGTGACAATGACAGCAGGTTTGCATGGTGTGGGGATGGTCAATTAGAGAGGGGAAATTCAGTGATGCTGGACAGAGGGGCAAGTGGGAAGGATGGGATCTAGGGTGCAGAGAAGGCATCAGCCTTAGAAAACAGAAGGGAGGCATCTGCTGTTTTAGCTTGCAGAAAGGAGGAAAGTTTGGTTATAGAGGAAGGCAGGTGAATATGCTTGGCGATGGTATGATGAGGGAGTTTCCATTCCATATATTCTAATTTCTAAATTGAATATGGACAAGGTGAGAAGGAGAAAAGTGGGAAGACATGGGGACTTTGAGGAGAGAGCAAATCACCATTGTAAGAATGGACTGGAAAAACACAAGACACAGAGGTCCTCCTGCACAGCGAGGTGTGCCCAGGTGATGTTGGAGAGCCTAAATCTATAAGGCTGTGCAATGTGCCAGCTTGTATGATTCTTTCTAGCAACACAGAGATGCTTAAGTGCAGGCGCACAAAGCATAAATATTTGGGTTCATCCAATGTTGGGGATTTGCCAGTCAATTGTGAAAGAAGGCAAGAAGGGACAGGGAGTGATGATATGATGGTTCATGACTCTAAGGGCACTTGGAGAGTAGAGATGGGAGATATAAAGAGATCTGATCAAGGGCTAGATTGAAGTCTTGAGAATAAGGTTCTGTTCCACGTGTCGAGTCTGGCCCTATGTAGGTGCTCAGAAAATATTAATTGACTTGGTGACAAGGGAGGACACCGGAGAGCTGCAATACTGTAACCATACACCAGGGGGCAAAAGACGACAAGAAATGAGTCTAATCAAGCCCTGCCTAAAGTCTGGGGGCTGTGTGGCCAGAGCTCCAGGGCCCCTCCTGCCTGCTCTCAGCTTCCCCTGGCAGTGGGGGCAAATGATACTGCGTATACAAGCTGGAGTCTACTGAAGGTACCACCAGGTGGCTGGTGGTGGAGTGTGTGAAGCAGGAACAGAAGAAACCATGATCCCTACAACAGAGATAAGAGGACCTTCATGCGTGCCTGTCCTGGGCTCTTGGTCCATGTCTGGGCTCTGGACAATGCCCCAGCCCTGAGCAACCACAGGAAGCAGACTCAAAGTGTTCTTGTCCCAGGGGATATAGCCTCACATGCTGACTCGACCTAGAGGGGCCCTAGAGCTACGTGCCCCGAACCCAGAAAGGTGTTTTGCTGAAGCAGGGGTCTGGGGAGCTTCTGGAGGAGAGGAAAGACCATTGCTCAACACACTTTCCATATGTGTGCTCAACACGCCTCCTGGATGCCCAGCCCATGTTGGGAGCCCAAGACAAGGTTGACTCTCCAGTCATCTGTTCACCCATGTGCTCCGTCATTTACTCAAGCTTTCCCTGCCCCTACTGTGTGTTAGTGGAGGTAACAGACAATTATGCCCAATACGATAGACCACAGAAAGGGAGGTGTCAAGGCCAATGTCTGACTACTGGCAGGGGTTACTGAGAGGAGGAAGGTGCCTCTCCCTGAGTGGAGACCTGGTTTCTGGAGATGTTGAAGAACCTTTTTGGCTGTATCGACCTTGATGTGCCCAGAGGACACCCATGGGTGGTGGTTTAGTCGCTAAGTCATGTCCAACTCTTGTGGCCCCATGGACTGTAGCCGCCAGGCTCCTCTGTTCATGGGATTCTCCAGGGAAGAATATTGGAGTGCGTTGCCATTTCCTTCTCCAGGGGACACCCATGGGGAGACATATAGTACATAGATGGGTCTAAGGGCCTGGAAGCCAATGGGGAAAGAAGGGTGGGGTATTGGGGTTTGGGAGTCACATCATTTCCCAGGTAGAGGCTACAGGCTGTGGAGGGGTTAGCATGGGCATCAAAGATGGCGGTGGGTCTGAAGGGTGGCTGCCTGGGGCCTGCTGTCCTGAACATGCTTGTAAGCTGAGCAGAAAGGACTCAGTGGGACTTGGGGGGAGGTCCTCACAACAAGGAGGGGACAGCCTCTGAAGTTTTGTCCATCTTCTCAGGGACCAGGCACTCCCTCTGAATCTTCATGAGAACTAAGGGGGGGAGGGTGCGACACAAGGGCCAGATCAGCAAGGATCAGACTTGTGTTTACTTCTTCATCCATTGGTCCCTCAATCCAGGAGGGCGCTTCATTCTGGCCCCATTCTGAAACAGGCCTCATATCCTTCCCCTGCATTCTAGAGGTCTGACCAGGCACATGGAGGTAAAACAACTTGCTCACGGTCTCAGAGCAAGTGGGTAGCAAGTGAAGCCTAAAATAAAAGTTTGATGTCCTGCCTTCCTCAGCCCCATGTCCGGGTTGGGAAGTGGTAGGCATTGTTGTGTGTGGGTGAGGCTTAGTACCAAACTGCAAGGCCCTGGCTCCTTCCCATGTGCCCTGCTGTCCACAGGCCCCTCTTTGCACGAAGCCTGCTCTTCCAGTGGACCACATGCTTCAAGGTTCTGGGTGTGAATCTCCCCATGAGCTAAGCTCTTTTCCGGAGACCTGCACCCTCAGTTGAAATCTCACCCTACTTCAGCCAAACTTCCAACCCCTCTTCCCCCAGGGCTGGTGGGCTAACTTCTAAATAGATTACACAAACATTTGAACGCGTGATTCTAAATACTGCAATTTGTCTGTCCTGTCTGTTGACCTTTGCTTCCATCCCTTTGACATGTTTTGATTCTCCAGGGTTGTGGGTTTTGTTTCATCAACAAGGTGACCATGTGGTTAATTACCCTTTGACCTTCGGGGTCAGGGCCTCCATCTGGGCAGGAAACACCCAGAGCTCCAGGAGTTTCTTGGCATTTAGTTGTCACTGCCAACAGTTCCCATGCTCTCCCCACCACCACCCCACCTCCCTGCAGTGTTCCCGCCTGTCTCTCTCATCCACCAAGCCCTCCCCCAAGTCCCACCAAAGGCCAGGACTTTTGCCCCACAGCAGCTTCGGCCCATCCTCATCTCTGAGTCCCTTGTTGAGGACGAAGTCTGAGGCAGGGTGGCAAGATGACTGGATGAGGATCAACGGCTTAAGAACACCAACATCTGAGCTAAGTGTTAGGTGCACATGGGAAGCCGCCTTCCTGGGGCCCAAGGCTGAGAAAGTGGGCTGCCTTGTGCCCTAGGGATGGCCTCCCATGAGTTAGCCCTAGAAGGCTCGAGGGCCTCACCTGCTTGACTTGTCACTTGAAGATCCTGTGTCAAGCAGCTGGTTTTCTTTGTGAAATGTTCTTCGGGTAGCTGGATGGCCCTTGGTGGAGGACATTCATGGGAACATTTGTAGAGAGAAGGTTCTGGGGTTCCCAACGCCTGCCCCTGAATCTCAGCCTAGAGGAGGCAATGGCATGTGTGCAGCAGGGGCTGAGTAGAGACACATGGGCTTCGGTGAGGCCCAGGTGGGGCAGAAGGAAGGGGAGCAGAGAGCCTTCCGGCCGGGCTCTGCTTCATGGGCAAGGATCAGAAATCCAGAGGTGAGATGGAAGGATGTTCAGGGCATGGAGAAGAGGGACAAATCCATGAGGGCAGGAGAACCAGGACTTGTGCCCAACCCCGTGGTTCCACAAGGCCGGGGCGGAGTGTATGAAGGGTGGAGGGCCATGCAGTCGGGGAGGAAGGGTGAGGCCAGGCCACCAGGCCAGACTAAGATCTTGGTTTTATTTGAGAAGCAGTGAAAGCCATTCCACATTGTCTTGCTTAGCCATGAAAACAGAAAAACAGCACAATGCTTTTCTATGCCCTGTGGAACATTTAATTGAGTCATGGCAATAAACTGGAGTCTTTGTTATGGTTGTTGGGGGCTGTTTTGAGAGATGGGGATGGAATCTGCGGCAGCCCTAAGCACCCCAGGCCCACACTGACCCCTTCTCTTCTGCCCGACATTTCTCCCAGGGATTTTGGCAGAAGTGAACAACACTCACATCCCAGAGGCTGCCTTCACTTTCACTACCTTCAACTGGAACCCTTGAGATGCCATGCAGGGCCTTGGCTGGATGGTGTCCCACTGATGCAGATGAGGAAGATCATGGAGCAGGGCTGCCCCAGGCTCTTCCTTCTTTATTGCTTCCCTTGTGGCTCAGCTGGTAAAAAATCTGCCTGCAAGGTGGGAGACCTGGGTTCAATCCCTGGGTTGGGAAGATCCCCCGGAGAAGGGAAAGGCTACCCACTCCAGTATTCTGGCCTGAAGAATTCCATAGACTGTATAGTCCATAGGGTCGCAAAGAGTCAGACACGACTGAGCAACATTCACATCATCACATCACACTCTTTTTTATTATCAAAGTCATTTGGGAACAGGAACAGTTATCAATTTTTGCTGACCTACAAATTACATGAATATTCAGCTCGTAAAGTCTGCGCTTGGAATATCTTATTATATCCAGACTGAGGCTTGGTCAGTCTGAGGAAGCTGTGCCGCCCACCTGGGGATGAGCTGACAGGGGCAGGGGTGGTGGTGGCTGTGTTGGGAAGGGTCTGCCGTGCAGGGGCTGCTGTGTCATGTTCCTCCAACTTCCTCTGCCCTCTCCCACCCACAGAAAACTACAACTCCAGTACTTTTCCGGACAAGAGCTACCAATTTGGCTTTGTGCTGGAGGGGTAAAGAAATCCTCGCCCAGCCACCAGGGGGTCTTCTGGGGTGGTTAGGCAACAGTAGTCTGGGTCAGGGGCCACTCTTGCTGACCTCCTTACTAGGGGTGCACACTTTACATCTTGGGGCTGCTGGTGGTACTGCTGAAGGAAGGCAGGCCAGGGTCTTGGTCCTGGATCAAGTGTGTCTGGGCCCCCTTCAGCTGTAGGAGCCCTGTGCCCACAAGATCACAGTGCTCCTGTCACTCTGTGCCTCTACCCCACCCCCACCCCAACATCAAAGCTGGTGGGGGCCAGGCAGCTGTGGTGAGGTCAAAACTGTCCAGCAGAAGCAGCAAGGCCAGGAAACTTAGGGTAAGCTGCCCCCATGTCTCAAGCCCTATGCCCAGCCATTGAGTTATATGTGGGTCCCGGTGCTCAGGGCACCACCCAGTAAGGAGAGCCACGTGGCTGAGGCTGGCGTGCTGGGCGTGGGCATCCCGGGAGCAAGGCTTGCTTGGCCTTTGGATGGAGTCTCCCTCCCAGGCCCTTCCCTGACACGTGCCTGCCCTTGGGCTGCTGGAAGAACCTCTCGTCTCCCTCAGAGAGGAGTCTGGGAGGAAAGATGAGCTGGCTGAGTGTGTTGTGTACTGTATGTGTGTGGCCTGTGGGGCCCAGAAGGAGGGTGATGGACAGAAAAGCTTTGTCTCATGTCGTTCCAGGTGTAGCTTCCATTTGTGGCATGGGCTGCAGAGCCCCCAGCACCTCCTGGGGCAGTTTAGCACAGACCATGGGGACAGCCATAGCTATTTCTGGGTGGAGTTGTGGTCTGGGAAGCTTGGCCCATGATCAGTCTTCTTGACACAAGTCTCCTTCCCTGGGCAAGGCTGGGACAGAACCGCCCCCTCAGTTCATGATGCAAAGTGCATGCAGGTCTCATTCCTTTTGTGCTAAAGCTACCCCTGACCCTCATGTGGACACTGCCATCTCTTGGCCTGGTCACTCTGTCTCTCCAAGCACCTGACATCAGACAGCTTTCTCTTGGGCTACAATCATCAGGAGACACTCTGAAACTGGGAGAATTAGGGCTCATGCCTGGGAAAAGAAGGGAAAATAAAGTACCAACTGATCCCGTTTAAAGCCATCAGTCTGCCCAGGCAGACAAGTCTAAGGTCTCAGCCAAGAGTGCCAAGAATGCCTTGGAGCAGTAACTGGGCCTAGAACTGCCTAAGAGACCTTGCTCACTGTGTTTTGCCTGCAGTCACATCCAAACCAAACTCATGCTGAACCAGCTGGCGCATGAGCACTGGTTCTGGGGTTTTAGCCCCGTGCCCTCCACTTTCCCCATCCTAAGATGGGGTGACACTGTAGGCCCAGGCAGCTGGCCCCTCTGACCCTCTGGCCACCTGGCTTGGGGGCTGAGCTGGGAGCTGAACTGTTGATCAAAGTAGAGCCTGAGGGAACCACAGACTACCTCAGCTCAGGATCCTTGTCTGAAATCCAGAGGGTGGTGAAGCCAGAGTTATCTGGGTCAGATGGGGCAAATCCTGGCCCAAGAACACCCTAAACATCAAATTCAAATAATAACCCCAACTGGATGCCTCTGGTTGAGTCAACCTTTGTAGTGCCCCTCTTGAAGGCTCTACAATGCTGTTAAGGATCATCTGCTCTTGGAGCTATGTAGAAAAGGCACCGTCTCCTGCTCCCTCCTTTTTTTTCTGATGGATAAACAGAGGCCCAGAGGGCTTCAGTGACTTGTACAGCAGAATGAGGCCCCAGCTGCATTATCTTGGGGAGTGTGCTGCTCTAGGGCCTGCCTGACCACCTCTCCGTTCTGTGTAAAGGGGAAAATACTATACTCCAGGAGTTGGTGATGGACAGGGAGGCCTGGCGTGCTGCAGTCCATGGGGTCACAGAGTCGGACATGACTGAGAGACTGAATTGAACTGAACTATAGTTGGGGAGGGTGGTTGCTTCAACGGATTTTTATTTCTCACAGATCTAGAGGCTGTCAAGGAGATCAAGATCAAAGTGACAGCAACGTGGGTTTTATTATGAAACCTCTTCGATTGGCTTGTAGGTAGCCACCATCTTGTTGTGAGCTGATATGAGTGCCTCTTTGTGCACACAGCATGAGGGAGCAAGCCCTTTGTGTCTCTTCTTCCAGGTGCACTAATTCTATGAGGACCCCACCTTTATGACCTCATCTACAGCTAATCACCTCCCAAAGGCCCCACCTCCAAATACCATCCCATTAGTGAGAGAGCTTTAACATATGAGTCGGGGCGGGGGGGCAGGCATTCAGTCCACAGCATCTTGGTAGAGATCTGGCTGCCTGGCAAATGTCAAGCTTCTCCTGTGGGTCTGTGGCCTCACTGCTCCTTCAACTTACCACTGGGGATGGGGGCTTCCTTTGCCTTATTCCAGCAATGGCTCAATAGTTTAAGCCTGACATTCACAGCACCTGATGACCTCAGGTTGGGTTATCCAAGCACCCTCTACCCCTTCTTCCCCTCCCCATTGCACACATCTGGGAAGATGCTCTCCTTGGTGCTTGACTGAGAGCAAATCACTCTTCCTCCAGGGAGTACATTTGCCCGAAAGAAGAGAAGGAACCTGGGTGTAGATCAGATGGGCACTGTGCCCTTGAGCAACAGGCTCACCTCTGATGGGCTATACCGGGCACAGCCACAGTCTACAGAGAGAGGGTAGCACCAGGCCAACTGTGTCGGGCCTCAGCTACCCAGAGGGCTTGGGCACACGGCCACTTGGGAAGGTAGGTGCTATTTCTAGGTTCCCAAAGTCAATTCTAAGTTCACAGAGAGTTGTAGTCAAAGATAGTTTTTATTAAGCAGCAGAACTGTGATGATTTTAGCACAATTTGTTGACCTATTTCAGCTTCCCACAGTTGGATTGCTATTTCCCATGGGTTTCCCCAGCACAAATGTGGAGGAGGTGCAGGCCTCGATGGTTGAATCCAAGGCCTCGGAATTCTCACAGCTTGAGATGGAACAGCTGCTTACTAGATTGCAAACCGTGCTGGAAAATATTTCTTGGCAGAAAAAAGGGTATTCTAAGCCAAGCAGACTGCAGCCTGCCTGCCCATGGTAGAATAGGTAAGCGCAACACTGGGCAGCAAAATTTCCAAGACACAGGTTGTGAAGAACTAACAATGAGAACAGAATGTATTAGGAAAGAAAACCAAGTCTTCAATCCCCACACTCTACCCCCCACCCTCCACCCCCCACCCCCCAGTCCAGGGAACCTGGAGGTCCCCTGGACATGCAGGCCTCATTGGCCTGTATCCCCTGCCCCTTCTCTCAAGGCCTGAGAGAAAAGTAGAGCTGGTGCGGCTCTACGGATCCCAGTGGGACTGCTAATGTGATGTAGAGGAGTTTAGCTGGTTCGGCCCATTATTCCCAGAGGCTTGGACAATCTCCAGTCCTGAAGAATGCTGGACTTGTTCAGTGGGCGCCGCCTGCTGAGAGAAAGGGGACAAGATGGAGTCCTTTGCTAGAGTTCCTGGGCCCATTTTGCAGTGGTGTGAGGATCCCTTTGGTCTGAGCCAGTAAGCTGCTGAGAAGGACGTCTTTGGAAAACACAAGCCTGCAAGGTGCAGGTAGAAGCTGGAGCTGGGGAAATGAGGTCCCCCCCTGCTTCTCTCTCCCAACAGCATAGTAGCTTAAAGAGCAGCAGAAGTAGGCCTGGGCTCTCCAGAAACTTGTCTGAATGCCTAAGGCTACCAGATTCCCTGTCTGGCTTCCCCTGGCCCAGCTCCCGACCAGCCATGAAGGTATTAGAAGGTCTCTCTGGCCTCTCCCTGCCTCTACCTTTAGGTCTCACCATTCTACACAGACTATATGACTTCCATGCAGAGCCTCACTGGCAGCTACCTGGCTCACTCAACATGACACGGAGAGTTAACAACCCATTCTGGCCTGCGGACAGGGGAGGAAGGATGGACACGCTGATGGCATCACCAAGAGTGGACTATGGGGCTCTTTGTGCTGGAGAAAGAGGGACCCTTTGGGCTGGTTTTTGAAGGTGATAGATTTCAATGAGTTGAACTCAAGGGGGTGGAGGGCAAGGCTGGGGAAACAGGAGGAGCAGGGCTGGGTTATGGGCAGAGGCTGGAGGTGTTGGAGGACCTGGGGAGAGCAAGGCTCCAGAGCATGGAGAAAAGGAGCCAGGGCAGGGTGTGGGACCCCCCGCAGTCTTGTGGACAGGGAGCATCTGACACGGTCCTCCCCTTGGCTGCTCCCCTGGTTCCTCTCCCACCTGTGTCACATCCCCGGGTCCTCCTTTCTCCACTAACTGGGCATCTGCCTCTCAGGGTAAGTGCCTTGAGAACACGCACTGAGGGTCTCAGCAGAGTCTGGCTTTCTAAATGAACCACAGCGTCCACTGACCATCTGATGGCATCGTGCAGGCTGTCCCTCTGATGGGCCACCTTTCTGGAGGGCTGGTGGCTCAGCTGGTCAAGGGGTGTTTGTGAAATGAATCATACCATTTAAAATACTCAAACTCCTTCATTCTGCCTTAGTTTACTGGATTTTTGTTGTGGTTATTTTTTTTAAGGGGTTAAGCTCTTTTAAGATTTCTAAAGCCAGAACCCAAACATCCTTTGAAAGTGGCATTAGTCAGATTGAGAGTTAGTGGTCCCCAAGGGGACTGCTGGGAGTGTACCTGGGAGCCAAACCTGCTATGTGACTGTGGTCTCAACCAGCTCCCATCCCTTCCCTAGCAACATGGCCACTGCAGATGGTCCCCAAGGTGGGGTTTGCCCTGCCAAATATGGGGCACTCCATGGTTGGATGCCAGGCACTCATCAGAAGGACTCCTGGTTTATTTTCAATATGAGGAAATGCACCCACACCAGGCCTTGGATTTTGTAGCAGAACTAAAGATACAGAAGTTCAGAAAGGTATCCCATCTAGGGCATTGGATTCAGCATATGGCAAGACACTCTGCCCAGGGAACACATTTTTGAGAAGTTTCCAAGTAGGACTGCATTTAATATCTATGAGAACAGCTCACTTTTTCATGGAAGCCTAGAGAGTCTTTTTGCTCAGCCGTGACCCCCATGTGGGTACCCATCCTCAAATTTTCTTGTGCTTTAAAGTGTGGATTTCACACACGGAGCATATGCAGAAGGGGTGTAGCCCTGTGCAGAACCTCCAACCTGGGTCAGGGGCAGAGAAAAAGGGAGTGCTATACCTGAGCACAGGTGGCTTGGCCCAGGGTGGCCTGCTCATTGGGAGCCAAATTACTCACTTGGACTGCTTGGTAAAGATGATTCTGCGGGTCTTGAGGCTGTTGCCAGAGGCGGACATAGTCCTGTGGAGTCTCCAGAGTAACAAGCTGTGGGTTGTGGGTGATGGCAGTAGTCTGAGGTGGGTTGGTAGAATAAACGGTATGGGACCCTGGGCCGTGGGTCACAGAGAAATGACTCATGCGGGGCTGATGTTGGTTTTCAGGAAAAAATCTGTAATAGAAGAAACATGTTACAGAGACATGGGTCTAGCAATGAGGCCCAAGAGACAGAGTCTTGCTCATTAAGAGGTGCTCAAAGAACCTTTGGTTTGGGTCGCCAAATCAGGAGTCACTTGCTTGGACTCTCACTTTGGCCTGAATAAGACTCAGTTCTCCAAATTAAGGCAAATGGAAACACAGAAAATTTAGTCATTTGTATCAAGTGGTATTGTTGCTATTACTTGGACGGTCCTGCTTCTTTCAAGATGGTGATCTCTGTGTAAGTCACTTCACCGACTCTGAAGTCAGGGACTTGCCCTTCATCAGTGAAGGAGCCCAAGACCCAGAGGGGCTACAAGTCCACTTTCTCCTCTAAGTCCAGGGCTCCTCTATCACCCTTGATACAACTTGAGGGTTGTGTGATAAACAGAGATTTCTGAGCATCACCCTAGACTCTGAATATGCACTTTCAACAACCTCCTCAGATTAATTCTGATAATCAGGCCAGTGGGAAACATGGCACTAACCCATCCCACACGTCAGGGTCACTGTTCCTAAAGGAATACCCAGAAGGAACTCAGGAGAGCTTTAGGAGACCCACTCAGAGACTGGCATTCATTCAAAAATAAATATTGGGCGCCAAGACTATGCTTACTCCACCTTTCATTGCTGAGCAGAACCTTCTTTTTCTGGCATTGAGACCAAAGTTTTTATCCCTAGGCAGAAACTGTGTTCCTGTCCTCATACTGCCTCCCAGGACTTGGTCTTTCTGTGTTCTTGGCTCTTTAGGTATCCAATGCCATACGGCTTGTCAGTGCCATGGAGACCCCTTCACCTGCTCTACTGTGACCACAGGATCCCAGGAAAATGGAAGCAGGGAGTTAGGAGCCAGGAGTCACTCAGCTGGGGATGCTCAAGACTTCCTGATAGACCCCCTGTGCTGTGAGACTGGGTTTGCCTAGAAAAAGTCAAGCAATTTCAAGATCGGCATGCTACTTCCCTAGCTTGGAGACTTCCTGATCTAGCCTTCTTATTTTCATGGAGACACCTCTGTTCCATCAAGGCATGCTCAGCTATGGATCATGCCAGCAGAGGCAGAGAGGCCACAGAGCAGGATGAATGGGAGCACGTTGCTCAGGATAAGGGGACTTTGGGTGCCCATGGGCACGTCGCCCATGGTCTCGGTCGTGATGTCCAGCCACCATCGGAAAGCAGTGACCTTAGACCTTATGACCATCTCACATCCTTCTTACCTGAGTCTACCATTTTCTCGGCCATTGAAGTTTTCAGCGCGATAGTAGCCAGGGGCATTGACGTTTTCAGCACGATAGTAGCCAGGGGCACTGAGGTTTTCAGCACGATAGTAGCCAGGGGCACTGAGGCTTTCAGCACGATAGTAGCCAGGGGCACTGAAGTTTTCAGCGCGATAGTAGCCAGGGGTACTGAGGTTTTCAGCACGATAGTAGCCAGGGGCACTGAAGTTTTCAGCACGATAGTAGCCAGGGGCACTGAGGTTTTCAGCACGATAGTAGCCAGGGGCACTGAAGTTTTCAGCGCGATAGTAGCCAGGGGCACTGAGGTTTTCAGCACGATAGTAGCCATAGGGCTGCTGTTCAGCTACCATTTTGAAAGGAAGAAATGTGGGTGGTGGTGGTGGTGGTGGTAATGGTGGTAGTGGTGGTAGTGGTGGTGGTGGTGGTGGTGGTGGTGGTGGTGGTGGTGGTGGTGGTGGTGGTAGGGGTAGGGGTAGGGGCATGAAGTTATTGTTGTAGCGTAACATGGAGGAGTTAGGTTGGCTTGGCAGGACTACCTGCAGCACTTGGCTCTCCCCAGTGATATTATACTGTTGTGGCTGCTCGGGCAGCTGCTGCTGCTGCTGCTGCTGCCCCTGCTGCTGCTGCTGCTGCTGCTGCCCCTGCTGCTGCTGCTGCCCCTGCTGCTGCTGCTCCTGCTGCTGCCCCTGCTGCTGCTGCTGCTGCTGCCCCTGCTGCCCCTGCTGCTGCTGCTCCTGCTGCTGCTGGTATTTCACCTCCTCCTGCTGCCCCTGCTGCCCCTGCTGCTGCTGCTCCTGCTGCTGCTGGTATTTCACCTCCTCCTGAATGGGCACCTGCATCCACAGGAAAGAGAGAAGAGCAACTCAGTGCCTGCCAGAGCCTCATACATGGAACAAACTCTCCATCCTCTGCGGCAGAAGGCAACAGGAACAATTCCTCTTTGGGCGCCCTGGCAGTTTGGTGACTCTCCGCTCCTGGGTGTGAGAAGCTATGGTCCAGAACCCATGCACACGAACGCATGCATGTGTGCCCAGGTCCAGCTGGCCTGGACATTTTGTCTCAGGCAAACAAACTGCACCCAACCGGGAAACCACCACTCCCATCAGAGAAACAGGGGAGGAGCCCATGCTTTCATGAGAATGAACTCTGCCTTTGGCTACAGCGATGAAAGCAGCCTGCCGTACCTGGGAAGATGTGTCAAAAGTCTGCTGAAGCTCCTTGGGGAGCTGGGAAGAATATGGTAAGCATGAATCACTGACAGATGTGGCCTCCGAGATATCGGAGAAGGGACTCCTTGTTGCCTCAGAGCGTGGTTTCTTGGGCGCTGGCTCCAGAAAATCGGGACTGTGAACACGGACTGGGATAGACTGCAGCACCTGTAAGGACACAGTATCACAAAGGTCTTACTCAGGGGCCACAGCTTTCCTTAGGACAGAAGGCATGCTGGTCATGGAGCAAGACTGCCTACAGGCCAGCTCACAGAAAGCCTTGGCCCATCTCAGCTCCTGCAACTAAGAGAAAAGGAGCAAAGCTCTAAGTCCCTGCTGAAGATCATTCTAGATGTGCCATGCTGCCCTGGAGGCAGCTGCCCTCACTACTAGCAGGCCCTATCAACTAACCCCTTGAAGGCTGTCCAGGTCCCTTACTCGTCTCCCTTTTGCCACTGGCATAGAACTGGTCTCTGACCTGTGGCTTGCAATCGTTCATCTCTTGGAGCTGCTCCTTCAAACTTTCCAGGGAGCTCCTCTGGTTTTTTATTTCGGTTTGCAGTATCTGTGTCTGCTCGTTCAGCTGCTCCTGGAATTTCTTCATCATTTCCTCCTCCTGTCTCTTGATGTATGATGTGATGTGCGGTGACAGCCGTAGGAGCTGTGGGGAGACATCATTATGGTTCATATATGGGGCCACCAGCTTCTCCAAATTCTACCACATTGTTTCATTCCCAAGCTTTGGCACACTGAGAATGTGAACAACACCCCAACCCTGATTTCATTCACTACTAGAAAGTGTGAAGAAATGGTTAGGGAATCCAGAAATCCTATAATCAGAAAAGATTATGGGGAATGTTTAGTCTAATTTTCCTCAAACCTAAACTATGGGATTAACTCAGAGACATGAAATAACCTTCCCACAGTCCTTAGTGAAAGAGTCAGAGTGTAGCAGGTCAGATCACAAATGAGACATGTGGAAATATCCATCAAAGCTCCTGCTAGTGACGTAGGAAGAAGAAGGAGGCTCAACTGGCACTTCCTTTCATCCAGGCACTTGTCTAAGCACCATCAGAATCCACAGATCTGACTTTCACACAACCATGGTGGCCACACACAACTATAGTACTTGGAGGAACACTCTCCCCTTAGCCCTGGAAATCTAATTTTAACTTGAGTATCAGCCTCAGATCTACCAATAAACAAATGTATATGTGTGCTTAGTCACTCAGTCGTGTCTGACTCTTTGTGACCCCATGGACTGTAGCCCACCAGGCTCTTCTGTCCATGGGGATTCTCCAGGCAAGAATACTAGAGTGGGTTGTCATGCCCTCTTCCAAAGGATCTTTCCAACCCAGAGATCAAACCCAAGTCTCCCACATTGCAGGCGGATTATTTACTGCCTGAGCCACCAGGGAAACCCGAGAATACTGGAGTGGGCAGCCTATCCCTTCTTCAGGGGATTTTCCCGACCCAGGAATCGAACCTGCATTACAGACAGATTCTTTACCAACTGAGCTACCAGGGAAGCCCAAACAAACGTATAGGTTGATAAAATTAGAAACTGTGTTGCAGGACAAACTAATGCTTTGCATTGGCAGTGAAGAAGGGATGAGGCAAGTCACATTTGAAAGGGAAGCTGGGAAAAGAGCCTTGTGCAGACCATACACATTTAGGTGGCCAGGGAACTTAAATGCTGCTGCCAGGAGGCATGTTCTAAAGCACAGATTTGATTGGGGAAGTGACATGCTCAGATCAGTGCTGTAGAACATGTCTTCGGGCAGCAGTGTGGAAGATGAACTGACAGGACAAAGTAAGTCTAGAGTCAGAAAAAAACCTAGTGAGGAGGCTGTAGAGTTAATTTAAGATAGAGATAACTGGGACCTGAAACAGATCAGAGACAGGACACAGACAAAAGAGTCAGGGGAGTGTCCAAGATGGAAGAGTAGGAAGGCCCTGAGCTCATCTGCTCCCATGGGCACATCAGAATTCTATCTACTGAGCAACTATTGATGAGAAAGATCTGAAGACCAGCACAAAAGATCTTCTACAACTACAGATCTTCTCTACAGAGAAGGAACCATGAAGAGATGGGTAGCAAGACTGGAGTTGCACGATAGTACAGACACATACCCTAGGGTAGGTGACCCACAGACATGAGGACAATTACAATTGCAGAGATTCTCCCCAGGGTGTGAGAGGTCTGAGCCCCACATCAGACTTGCCAGACTGAGGGTCCTGCCCGGGAAGCTGAGTTCCCAGATCATTTGGCTTTGAAGGCCAGTGGGACTTACTTTCAGGAGAGCCAAGGGGCATAGGAAATAGAGATTTCACTCTTACAGGATACACACAAAGTCTCACATGCTCCTGAATCCAGGGCAGAAGCAGTAACTGGATAGGAGGCTGGGTCAGACCCACCTGCTGATCATGGACAACCTCCCAAGAGGCAGAAGGCAACTGCGGCTCCCCCCAGGGCCCATAGACACTGACAGTAGCCACTTTTGGAGGTCATTCTCCTATGTGGACACTGGTGTTGGCAAGGGCCATTGTGGGATCCTCTCTAAAGCTTATTAGCCCTGGGACCCAGCCCTGCCCTGGCCCAACAGTCTATAGGTGCCAGTTCTGAGATGCCTCTGGCCAAGCAAATAGCCATACAAGGATACAGGCCCACCCACTAACAGGCTGGCTGCCTCAGGACCACCTGAGCTTTCAGCTACCTCTGGACCCGACCAAATCCACCAGCAGGCTCAGGACATGGACTTGCCCACCAGTGAACTGGCACTACTCCTGGGACCTCCTGGGTCCCCACCTTGCTCACTAGCTGGGCAACATCAGCTCTGGGACCCCAAGGGCTCTGCAGCCAGAGATATCAGGTCCCAGCTCCATTCACCAGGTGCTGGCACTGTCCCCAAGACACCCTGGGTCCCAGGCCAATCCACTGGCAGGAAGATACCACCTCCAGGACCACAGTAGCCCCACAGATGGCCCTGTCAGGACCTCGTCTAAAGACATCACCAAAAAACTACTAGAATTTATAAATGAATTTGGTAAAGTCGAAGATACAAAATTAATATATGGAAATCTGTTGCATTTGTATACATTATCGACAAACTATCTGAAAGATAAATTAATAAAATAATTCCATTAATAATTACATCAAAAACAATAAAATCCTTAGGAATAAAGCTATCTAAGGAGTTTAAAGACCTGTACTCTGAAAACTGTAAGACACTGGTGAAAGAAACTAAAGATGACATGAACAGATGGAAAGTTATACTGTACTCATAGATAGAAAGAAATAGTGTTGTCAAAATGACCATACTACCTGAGGCAATGTACAGATTCAAAACAATCCCTATCAAAATACCAATGGTGCTTTTCACAGAAGTAGAACAAATAATTCTAAAATTTTGTATGGAAACACAAAACACACTGAATAACCAAGACAATCTTGAGAAGGAAGAACAAAGCTGGAGGTATCATGCTTGCTGACTTCAGACTATACTACAAAGCTACTGTAATCAAAACAGAATTGTACTGGCACAAAAACAGACATATAGATCAATGGAACAGAAGAGAGAACCCTGAAATGCACCCACACTTATATGGGTAATTAATTTACAACAAAGGTGGCAAGAATATACAATAGAGAGAAAACAGTCTCTTCAATAAGTGTTGTTGGGAAAACTGTACAGCTAGACACCAAAGAATCTCACAACATACATAAAAATAAATTTAAAATGGGTTAAAGAGTTAAATGTAAGCCTTGAAGCCATAAAACTTCTAGAAGAAAACATAGGCAGTATGCTCTTTGGTATCAGTCTTAGTAATATTTTTTGATATGTCTCCCCAAGCAAGGGAAACAAAAGCAAAAGTAAACAAATGGGACTATGTCAAACTAAAAAGCCTTTGGACAGCAAGGGAAACTATCAACAAAATGAAAAGGCTGCCTACAAAATGGGAGAATATATTTGCAAAAGAAATATCTGATAAGTAGTTAATATCCAAAATACACAAAGAACTGATACAATTCAACATCAACAAACAAATAAACAGTCCCCAAATGGGCAGGGGATCTGAACAGATATTTTTTTCCAAAGAAGACATACAGATTCCCAACAGGCAGGGAAACATATGTACACCCATGGCAGATTCATGTCAATGTATGGCAAAACCAATACAATATTGTAAAGTAAAAAAATAGATAAATTTTTAAAAAATCACAATGAGATGTCATCTCACACCTGTGAGAATGGCTATTATCAAAAAGACAACAAACTGGAGCCCATTATACAGAGTGAAGTAAGCCAGAAAGAAAAACAACAATACAGTATACTAATGCATATATATGGAATTTGAAAGATGGTAACGATAACCCTATATGCGAGACAGAATAAGAGACACAGACGCATGGAACAATTTTATGGACTCTGAGGGAGAAGATGAGGGTGGGACGTTCTGGGAGAATGGCATTGAGACATGTGTATTGTCATATGTGAAACAGAGCACCATTCCATGTTCGATGCATGTGACAAGGGCTCAGGGCCGGGGCAATGGGATGATCCAGAAGGATGGGATGGGGAGGGAGGTGGGTGGGGGGTCCGGGAAGGGGAACACATGTAAACCCATGGCTGATTCATGTCAATGTATGGCAAAAACTATTACAATATTGTAAAGTAATTAGCCCCCAACTAAAATAAATAAATTTATTAAAAAAAAAAAAAAAAGACAACAAATAATCAAAGTGTTGGTGAAGATATAGAGAAAAGGGGGCCCTCCTGCATTGGTGGTGGGAATGTAAATTGGTACAGTCCCTATGGAAAACAGTATGGAGACTCCCCAAAAACTTAAAAATGAAACCAGCATAAGGGCCAGAAATTCCCCTCCTGGGTATTTATCTGAAGAAAAGAAACACACTAATTAGAGAAGATATATGTAACCCTATGTTGACTGCAGCACTATTTACAATAGCCAAGATATGGAAGCAACGTAAATGCCTATCAAAAGATAAATGAATAAAGATGGAGCATATATACAATTGAGATTCCCAGGTAGCACAATGGTAAAGAACCCACGTGCCAATGCAGGAGATGCAAGAGACACAGTTTCAACTCTTAGATCAGGAAGATCTCCTGGAGAAGGAAACGGCAATCCACTCCAGTATTCTTGCCTGGAAAACTCCATGGACAGAGGAACCTTGTGGGCTACAGTCCTTGGGGTCACAAAGAGTCAGACACGACTGAGAAACTGAGCACAGCACAAACATATAATTGGAATATTATATGTTATATGAAATATATATTCTCAGTCATTAAAAGGAATGAATCTTTGTCATTTGCAGCAACATGGGTGGACCAATAGTTAAGTCAGAAAGAGACCAACACGTGCTGCTGCTGCTGCTAAGTCGCTCAGTCGTGTCCGACTCTGTGCGACCCCATAGACGGCAGCCCACCAGGCTCCACCGTCCCTGGGATTCTCCAGGCAAGAATACTGGAGTGGGTTGCCCTTTCCTTCTCCAGTGCGTGAAAGGGAAAAGTGAAAGTGAAGTCGCTCAGTCGTCCGACTCTTAGCGAACCCATGGACTGCAGCCTACCAGGCTCCTCCGTCCATAGGGTTTTCCAGGCAGGAGCACTGGAGTGGGGTGCCAGTGCCTTCTCTGGACAAACACATTGCTTTCACTTAAATATGGAAAGGCAAAAGCAAAACAAATGAACAAGTAAGACAAATCAGAATCAGAGTCATAGATACAGAGAACAAACAGGTGGCTGCCAGAGGGGACAAGAGTGAGGTGTTAGAGGAAAAGATGAAGAGACTAAGAAGTACTAACTTTCAGCTGCAAATTAAACAAGTCACAGATGTGAAAAGTACAGTGTGGGGAACATAGTCAATAATTATGTATCTGTATGGTGACAGGTGGTAACTAGACTTATTGCGGTGATCATTTAAAAATGTATAAAAATATCAGACCACTGTGTTGTATACCAGGAACTAACATAGTGTTCTAGGTCAATTACACTGCAAAAACAAACTCATAGACAAAGAGATCAGATTTGTGGTTTGCACAGGTGAGTGGGGGTGGTGGGGAAATGGATGAAGACAGTCAAAAGATACAAACTCCAAGTTAAAGATAAATAAGTTACAGGGATGTAACATACAACATGATAAAAATATAACTAACACTATTGTATGTTATACATGAAAGCTGTTAAGAGATCAAATCCTAAGAGTTCTCATCACAAGGAAAAAATCTTTTAAAATTTCCCTTCTCCAGCTTTGCTCTCAGTCTTCTGGGTATACTCCAGTCTGTCAGTCCATGGCACCCAGAAATAAGCCTATTACACTATCACAGGCAGAGCCAGGCTACACACATTGCTGATTATTTTGACCATTTTAAACAAAAAGTATATTTAAAGCTTAAAAAGAAATTAACTCAAAGGAGAAGAGAAAGCTATCATCAGTGAAAAGGGAAGCACAACTTTCTAGCACGATAGGGACATAAACAAAGACAAATGTATTTCTTCAGAAATTTTCTTTTAAATAGCTCAAAGAATTTTCAGAGCAGTCTAAAAATCCCTGTAAGGCAAGCAGACCATTTCAGGTGGAGAAACTGAGGCTCAGGGATGTGCCAAGGTCACAGTGCTGGGGCCAAAAAACAGTTGTTTTCTAGCCCTCGTTTCTTCTCATTAGAACAGCATGCCATCTAATGAAGAGACTCACCTAACGCTCAGTAGCTATTGCATACAATTCCACATAACAGACCATAAACTCATTATCTTGGCTGCCAATCCTGATGACAATAATCCTGTCTAATATAATCACCCAAACCTGTGATTATGTAGATAAATTTGGGGGTAGAACAACAGAGTCATGAATCCAACTGTTTTGATTTGGCCTTGAACCATACATTGGTGCTGACCGTTGAAAGTGGGATATATCTAACATTCTGATAATCCCATTGGGGAAACCTAGCTTGTGGTGGGGACAGTTAGCATCTCCTCACAGATAATGAGCAGAGCGCTTAAAAACAGCCTCTTTTGTTAGTAGTTAAACTTCCTATTTGACTCAAACTTTCTCTCAAGCACAGAGTGTCTTTGGATATTTCACGTTAAGAAGAGAACAGTACTTTGTCTTACTTCAAGAACCTCCAATCTCCCTGTTGGCTAGGGCCCATTGGATTCTCAGCAGCATCAGAAAATCCAGTACAACAGAAATGGTGATACAGTTTAAAAAAAACAAAGATGTGTGCTTTCTGCAAAGTTAAATTGAGCACAAGAGTGGAAATCTGGGGCTTTGCAGGGATAACAGTACAGACAGATATGTGGAGCAAGACTCCCAGAGCACCCGATCTCTGATATCAGCAGCCAAACTAGAGGACCAGTCTTTTGCTCCACCTGGTTCGCCTGGTCTTCCTGGGTCTGCTGGTACTGCTCATACTGCTGGTACTACTGGTCCCCCAGGCCCTTCTGCTCCACCTGGACCACCCAGCCTACCCGGTACTCTTGCTCTTTCTGGTCCTCCTGGTCTTCCTTGTCCTCTTTGTCTTCCTGGTCTTCTTGATCCTCCTGGTCCTCTTCATCTTCCTCCTGGTCCTCTTCATCTTCCTCCTGGTCCTCTTCATCTTCCTCCTGGTCTTCTTCATCTTCCTGGTTCTCCTGGACTTCCTTGTCTGACTCTTCTGTCTCATCCAGATCATCCAACTTGTGTATACGCTTCGACTCACACACATAAGTCCTACGTCTCTTCTTAGGTTCTGATTCAGAGCTCTGCACTGAGTACGTTTCTGAAGAAGAAAAGATTGGAATTCATGATGAAAAAGGCTAAATTACTAACATCCCAAAACAGATTACACAGATTTCTCTGTATATTTCTTGTTATATATCATAGAAACAGGAAAGTACAGTTTTATTCTATGTTATGGATTAGATGCACCAGGTACCAGGATTAATTCAGAACATTATTTAAAAATCTATTCACATTTGAAAATGAAGTAAAAGGAGGGAATGTCTCACTTTACCTTCATACACCCAAGCATAAGCAGGCACCCAACTCATTCACGTTGTGTCTTTTCACTATAAAAGTTCTTTTGGCTCTGCTACTTGAATTTGGTACATTTCAACTAATAAAACCAAATCAAACCTAGTCATAAAGCACTTCTGAGAAACTAGGTTCCCAAGCAGACAGGATCTTGGGTCTGCCTGAAGTGCTCTTGCAGGTGGTGTGACATGACTTTCCTTCAGCAGCCCCCAAAAGAAAGTGGAGAACATTAGTTGAATAATGCAAAATGATAGAATCATTTCAGTACAGAGTTTGGCAGTTCTCCTTACACACACTTCCCATAGGACCCAGTAGTCACACTCCCAAGAATTTACCCAAGTGCTTTAAAAGTGTATAGGGACGTTCTGAGAGAATAGCATTGAAACATGAATATTATCATATGTGAAACAGAACACCATTCCAGGTTCGATGCATGAGACAAATGCTCAGGGCTGGGGCAATGGGATGACCCAGAGGGATGGGATAGGGAGGGAGGTGGGAGGGGGTTCAGGATGGGGAACACAGGTAAACCCATGGCTGATTCATGTCAATGTATGGCAAAAACCACTACAATATTATAAAGTAATTAGCCCCCAACTAAAATAAATAAATTTATTTAAAAAAAAGTGTATAGGCACACAAAAAACCTCTATGCAAATGTTTATAGTAGCTCTACTTGTGATCACCAAAAACTAGGAACCAATCCAGATGTTCTTCTTCAGATGCATGAATTAAAAAAAAAAAAAATAAACCACCACGGTGCATTCAAAATGAAGTACTACTCAGCAAGAAAAAAAAGGAATGAACCATTGATTCACACGTTTGCATCTTAAATGCATTTTGTTAAGAGACAGGCCAAAAAGGCTAGACATTGTATGATTCCATTTACATGACATTCTGATAAAAGGAAACCAGAGATGGAGTACAAATCAATGGTTGCCAGAGGATGGGGGGCAGAGTTTGAGTTCAAAGGGGCAGCACAAAGGAATTTGGGAGGTGGCAGAGCTGTTCTGTTTGTACTGTGGTGGTAGATGTATGACTCTTTGCTTTTGTCAAGAATTGTACACCTCAAAGAGCGGATTTTACTTGTGTGTAAACTAAATTGGCCTTACACATTTTCAAAATCACAATCATGGGTTCAGGGACCTTGCCCATGCTCCACCAAAAACAACTGTTTAAAAAGGATTTTTTTTCTTCTTTTTAAAAAAAAATTAATTAGAAGGTAATTATTTAACAATATTATGATGGCTTTTGCCATACATCAACATGAATCGGCTATACATATACACATGTCCCCTCCTTCTTAAATACCCCTCCCACCTCCCTCCCCATCCCACCTCTCTAGGTTGTCGCAGAACACCACAGAGACTTTGGGCTCCCTATGTCATACAGCAAATTCCCACTGGCTACCTAGTGTACATATAGTGTATGTATATGTATGTATATGTTTCAATGGTATTCTCTCAAATCATCCCACTCTCTCCTTCCCCCAAAAGTCTGTTCTTTATGTCTGTGTCTCCTTTGTTGCTCTGCAAATAGGATCGTCAGTACTATCTTTCTAGATTCCATATATATGTGTTAATATATGGTACTTGTCTTTCTCTTAAAAGGATTTTTTTAAACAAAGCTTTGAGATTGACGGAAATACTGGAAGAATTTTTAACTAGAATATTTCAAAAATACAGGCATTACTTCTATATATGGGGAGTCTACAAGTTATCAATGATAAGATCAGCTCATCAGAGGGCAAGGTTTGCATCTTGCCTCCACCGCTGTTTTGTATTCTATTTTTTATACCTAAATTGTATTTATGAAATGTCTTTAATATTTAAACTTCTGTAGTAAATATCACTGTTTTTGAGAGACATCACTTCACTCTTTAGTAACAATTCTTACAGTACAGTTTTTTTAAAAAAAGAGGTTTCTTTGGACTGCAATTAATATACCATAGCAGCAAAGGCTGCATAAGTATGGAAAGATAAGGTGCTACTCCTCCAAGGACTGAGATCTAGCACCAATCTTTAGATCAAAACTAAATGGGAAATTTACAATGCTGGTTAGTTCAGGTGTAAAGCAACATGATTCAGTTGTGTGTGTGTATATATACATACATACATATATATATATATACACACACACACACACATATATATATATATACACATATATACATACTTACATACATATATATATATATACATATATACATACTTACATACACACATACATATATATATATATATTCTTTTCCCATATAGGTTATTGCACAGTATTGAGTAGAGTCCTCTGTTCTATACAGTAGGTTCTTATTAGTTATCTATTTTATCAATAGTAGTGTGTATATCTCAGTCCCAATCTCCCAATTTATCCCTTCCCCATGCTTCCCTTTTGGTAACCATAATTTTGTTTTCTATGTCTGTGAGTCCATTTTTATCCAGATTCCACCTACTTCAATAAAAACTTAAAAAAATTAAGCTGGGGATAATAATACCATTCCCAAACACTTGAACCATTGCTGAAATATTCGTTTGCACTGCTCTCAAATCATCATTCAAAAGAAACTTACAGACGATGAAGAAAGTTACAATTCACTTTTGTGATTTCACACCATTATAAACAGAACACTATCTTCATTTGAAAAACTGTAACTACTCTGTTCACTATTTTTCTTTTGAGAATCTCCATCTAAATGTCAAAATGTACCCACCAGGTGATGCAGATGTGCTTGGCGAGGATACTCTGTTGGAGTCATCAGACACAACGGGATTTTCATTAGAGACGTCAGCAGAATCTGGTGATTCAGAAAGTTCAGTCGCTATAGCATTTACTGGTTCCTAGGAATTTCCAAAAGGGGAGGAGAAGATGACATCTCAATTTGGTATCAAAGAGATATATAAAATGACAGGAAATACAGGTAGAACACAAACTTTGATATATTTCATATGATTTCTAACATTGTTTCAATAAATTGAGCACCTAACAGAAAATTATCATGAAACACGTACTTGAAAAAAATTGCTGGAAGGTAACAACAAGCAAAGATTATGGGTGTCACATGCTATCCAACATCAAAACTCAGAAGAGAAATATGGTATAGATGTGGTAAAAGCACAAGCATAAGAAAAATGTGTACCAATCGAAGGCTGTTGCTATATGTATATGTGTGTGTGTGTGTGTATGTGTGTGTGTGTGCAAGCACATTTCAGAGGTGTTGGTAGCATGCTGGTTCAGAAAAGTGGGAAAGCTGTAAGAGAACTACCCTCCACTGATGGGGCCGTTTTTCTGGAGATCTCCACATGCAGACTAGGTTTAGAGAAAGGAAAGGACAATTGGGGGCTGTTTAACCACTTCTCTCTTTTTTATACAAACTAAAGTTGAAAGTATTATTAACAAAAGTACCTTTACTATATAGTAGCAGAGAGTCAGCAATGACCCTGGGGAGCTTCTAGTGCAACCTCCCCATTTGATAGTGTCAAAAAGGAGAAGGTCATACAGCAAGTGAGGAGCAGAATGAGTGATATACTCCAGTGATTTCAAGCTCAGTCTAAGCTATCTGTTGCTTTAAACCATATACATTAGATTCACACTTAGTGATCCACTTCCACTTGTGTAACAACTGGAATCTTTCTGAATAGTCTTGGGCTCACTGTTCATATGAAATTTAAGTACCTGGTTTATCAGTGAAATTTTGGAAATCTCTGCTAAAAGATTGTGTATGTGTTTTTGTGTTTGTTTTGGACTAGATTAACACATAGACTCATGCTCATTTTTCCTTAAGGAAGCTGTTTATTGGAGCACGTTCGTCCAGATCAGGTCCCAGCATTTGAACTTAAGGAAACTGTGCAACTTCACTGTTCAAGTACGCTGTGTTTTGTACTCTTCAAAATGAGCAATATGTTTCTGAGGGTGTGGAAATCTTTTCATTACACTGAAAAAGATATTCTGCTGGGGAGATATTCATTAAGATATGATATGACCTCTCTTTTTCTGTCCTCTTGCTTCTGCTCTTTATTGTAGCTATATATCAATTTAATCACTAGATCTTTGCTTCCCAGGTGATTTTCAAGGGAAATATATACACTTGGATGTTAAGATGTCCATTTTTGCACATTCATAATTTTTAGCCCATCAACAGAAATGCAGTGAGTTTAAGTGATCTTTTTCTTAAATTTATTTATTTTAGTTGGGGGCTAATAACTTTACAATATTGTAGTGGTTTTTGTCATACATTGACATGAATCAGCCATGGGTTTACATGTGTTCCCCATCCTGAACCCCCCCTCCCACCTCCCTCCCCATTAACTATACTTATCTTGTTTACCTAAATCTATCTCCTGTTGGAATGTTCCTCCAGAACAGGAATTTTTCAGTTTTGTTAACTGATGTATCTACTGCCCTCACCTAAAACAGCATCTGTTACAAGGTAGGTGTTGACTAAACATTTGGTCAATGAATCAATAAATGAACCTAAAATGGCCTTTAAAACTAAGTATGTTTAAGAATTTCAAAAATATAAAGAAATGAACTTATGAAACAAAGAATAGGACAATGTGAGAAATCAGAGAGCTTTGCTTTGAAGGTAGATGCTTCATTGTGTAGTAAGAAATATAGATATTGGAACCAGATGGGCCTCAGTTTGAATCTGGGCTCTGCCACTTATTATGTGACTTTGGGCAAGCTTTTCAATAGCAAGAATCCAAGATTCACCATCTGTAAAACTGGAACAATAATGCCTCATAGAGTTGTTGTGGGGGTGAAGCACCTAGCCCAAAGCTTGATACATAAGAAGTCCTCAATAAACTTTAATCATAAGTACCGGTCCTCCTCCCACTCCCTGCACCACTAGAGTGAGTTTCGGCTGACTTTCTTAGGCTACTTTTCTGGACACAATAAGTATCTGTTGAATTAACACATAATTAAGTACCTATCACACTGTAGCTGTATGTGAACCGTGAAATTCCAGATGTTTAAGCTGGATTTAGAAAAGGCAGAGGAACCAGAGATCAAATTGCCAACATCTGTTGGACCATAGATAAAGCAGGAGAATTACAGAAAAAAACATCTACTTCTGCTTTATTGATTACACCAAAGCCTTTGACTGTGTGGATCAAAACAAACTGGAAAATTCTTCAAGAGATGGGAATGCCAGACCACCTTACCTGCCTCCTGAGAAATCTGTATGCAGGTAAAGAAGCAACAGTTAGAACTATACATGGAACAACAGACTGGTTCCAAATTGGGAAAGGAGTATCTCAAGGCTGTATATTGTCACCCTGCTTATTTAACCTACATGCAGAGTACAACAAGCAAAATGCCAGGCTGGACGAAGCACAGGCTGGAATCAAGATTGCCAGGAGAAATATCAATAACCTCAGATACACAGATGACACCACCCTTATGGCAGAAAGTGAAGACAAAATGAAGAGCCTCTTGATGAAAGTGAAGGAGGCAAGTGAAAAAGCTGGCTTAAAATTCAAAATTCAAAAAACGAAGATCATGTTATGCAGTCCCATCACTTCATGGAAAATAGATGGGAAAACAGTGGAAACACTGACAGACTTTATTTTCTTGGGCTCCAAAAATCACTGCAGATGGTGATTGCAGCCATGAAATTAAAAGACACTTACTCCTTGGAAGAAAAGCTATGACCAACCTAGACAGCATATTAAAAAGCAGAGACATTACTTTGCTGACAAAGGTCCATCTAGTCAAAGCTATGGTTTTTTCCAGCAGTCATGTATCGATGTGAGAGTTGGACCATAAAGAAAGCTGAGTGCCGAAAAGTTGATGCTTTTGAATTGTGGTGTTGGAGAAGACTCTTGAAAGTCCCTTGGACTGCAAGGAGATCCAACCAGTCCATACTAAAGGAAATCAGTCCTGAATATTCATTGGAAGGACTGATGCTGAAACTGAATCTCCAATCCTTTGGCCACCTGATGGGAAGAACTGACTTGTTAGAAAAGACCCTGATGCTGGGAAAGATTGAAGGCAGGAGGAGAAGGGGACAACAGAGGATGAGATGGTTGGATGGCATCACCAACTCGATGGACATGAGTTTCAGCAAGCTCCAGGAGTTGGTGATGGACAGGGAAGCCTGGTGTGCTGCAGTCCATGAGGTCACAAAGAGTCAGACACGACTGAGCAACTGAACTGAAGTGAACACTGTAGCTGTAAAATCAGTGGAAGAATCTTTCATGATTACTCCCTGAGTCAGGTTTGTCCTGTCCTCCTCATTAATACATAGCTTGGGCAAAGAGCTTCCAAGTCTCATGTACACTATGGTTCTCCTGCCCTACCCAGCCCCTGGTACAGGCTCAAAGCCAGCATCTTCTGAAAAATTGCCTGACACCTCCAGGCACAATGGATTTGAGTGGGAAAGCATCCTGAAAATGTACAAGCTCCAATTTTGCCAAAATGCCTGTGTAGTGTAACACAGTCCAGGAACAACAGATCTCTACGGATGGGTGACAGAATGTCAATAGCTGGCAACAGCTCATCTAAACTCATCGTTAAAATAAAGTCTTTGGGACAGAGTCAATTAGGAAGAATTTGCTTTGGATTAGCATTGATGCTACTACTTAAAGCCACTGCTGTTCACACAGTGAAGTGATGGTTTTGTGGAGAGAACTTTGTTCTCAATACTTTGCCTTGTTCTCAATTCCTTGCCAGTTAGAGAAGTGAAGTGGAAGTCACTCAGTCGTGTCCAACTCTTTGAGACCCCATGTACTATACAGTCCATGGAATTCTCCAGGCCAGAATACTGGAGTGGGTAGCCTTTCCCTTCTCCAGGGGATCTTCCCAACCCAGGGATCGAACCCAGGTCTCCCGGATTGTAGGTGGATTCTTTACCAACTGAGCTATCAGGGAAGCCTTTTAGTAGCTGTTCTCAACAGAACCTGCTTTATTAAATATAACATAGTCAATAGTAACAGCTGACAGATCAAAATATGATGATACCTGGCAGGGACCAGGGTATGCTTTGTGTGGTTTTCTTCACTCTTCTTTTGCTTAGGTTCAGTTGAGATCCTTGAATCTCTGGGTTTATGGCTTTTATCAAATGTGGACAAATCTCTGGCCATTATCATTTCAAATATTTTTTCTTGTGCTTCCCTCTACATTTCAGAGACTACATTTACATGTACACTTGGCTACTTAAAAAGTTTCTAACAGCTAATTGATACACTTTTCTTTTTAAACTGTTTTTTCTCTTTATTTGGAGAATTTCTATTATAACATCTTTAAATTTCCCAATCTTCAAAATCTGCAATGTTTAATCTGCCATCAGTCCCATCCAGTGTTGTTTTCATTGCTCGAATTTTAACTTGAGACTTTACCCCAGCTTCCACATCTCTACTTGAAATTTTGAACATATGTTAACACATATGTTAATATACCTGTCCACTAATTCTAAAACCTGTATTGGATCTGGGTGAGTTTTTATTGATTGAGTTTTCTCTTCAATAAGAGTTACATATTATTGCTTTTTTAAATGCCTGGTAATCTTTGACTAAATGCCAAATATTGTTAATTTTATTTCTTGGGTATTGGATGATTTTGCATTCCGAGAAACATTTTTCATCTTTATTTTGGAATGTAGTTTAATTACTTGAAAACAATTTGACCCATTTGCTGTTGTTGTTCAGTCAATCAGTCATGTCCAACTCTTTGCAACCCCATGGCCTGTAGCACACCAGGCTTCCCTGTCCTTCACCATCTCCCGGAGCTTGCTCAAACTCATGTCCATTGAGTTGGTGATGCCATCCAACCATTTCGTCCTCTGTCGTCCCCTTCTCCTCTTGCCTTCTATCTTTCCCAGCATCCATTTCTTTTCTAATGAGTCGGATCTTTGCATGAGGTGGCCAAAGTATTGGCGCTTCAGCTTTAGCATTAGTCCCTCCAATGAATATTCAGGGTTGATTTCCTTTAGGATCCCTTTGGTCTTGCCTTAATGATTTGATAGTCAGAACCAAAGCAATAGTCAGCCTGGGGCTAACTTTCCCCCATAACTGAGGCAAGATCTCTCTGTGTACTCTTATGCCTCGTGTCCTGTGTATTATGAGAATTTCCAGTGTGGCAGGTAGAAACAGGAAGCATTACCAACCCTGTATGAATGCTGGCATTGTTCCCTCTAATCCTCTTGTGTGGTTCTCTCCCCTCACAGATCCCCACAGCAACCTTCATCCATGCAGCCCTCTCCTCTCTGGTGCTCTGCTAGCAACTCTAGACTATCTAGTCTCACCTCAGTCTCCCCAGCTCAGGAATTCTCCTGGGATCCCTGTGTGTCTTCCCTCTTGGCTACATGGCCTGGAAACTTGCTAGGTAGTAAGTTATGGCAATTGCAGGGCTCATTTCATTCATTTCCCATCTCTTAAAAGTCCCTGTCTTTTGTTGCCTTCTGTCCATTATCTTGAAAACTGTTACGTCGTGTTTTTTGTCTTTTATTTTTGGCTGTTTTGGGCTGGAAAGTCAGTCTGGTCCCTGCCGCTCCATCTTTATTGGAAACACAAGTTCCCCAATACCATAGTATATTGTCCAGTTACTGAAATGACTAAATTTGAGACTGTCCAAAGACAGACTTTAGCAATAAGTGATAACCAAAGGAAATGGAGTAGCAGGCAAGCTATCATTATAACAAAGTCAAAAACAGATGTGATGGTAGACCGAGACTGAATGGAAATAGCAAAATTAAATAGCAATTGTGCCATTGTGATAAGATTATGAGATTCTTTTAAAAAAACAAACTTACCTTTAAATGTTAAAATTACTTAGGTTTTATAAAGTTTCTAAAGTGAGAGTTTTTTTTAATCCAACTTTCTTCAAAACACTAAGTTGAAGGACTGGATTCTTCACACACATCACACAACAGATCCTGGGTAAATAGGCTATAGGCTATAGGCTATATAACCTCTGATTTCAAAATGCATTCACAAGTCAAAAAGACTTTGAACGATGTCTGGCACAGAGGCTAGCTTAATTCTTTTTAAAGCTACTATAGGGACCATTCCAAGCATGGCTGTTACTGCTCCCAATAAGAAATAACTATAAAATGGCAACTGTGGAATACCACTCATGTTCTATGTCTATATGGGATACTTCTTGAAATTAAAACCTTTATATGTAGGTCAAAGGAGGCTGAATTTGCCACCCCAAAATATGACTTGTTGGCATAAGGGTTATTTTGAGCTGGTTATTTCTAAGAAACAGCAGGCAGAGGAGGAGCTCTGAAAACCAATAGAAGTTACCCTTTTGTAAGATACATTTATATTTATAAGGGAAATCTCCATTTATAAGCATGTCTCCTTTTCTGCACCAGGTAGAAAACGATGACTCTCAGTTTCTAGAAACTTATTAATGCAGAAGGCCAGGACTTAAATCTGCAGAAAAACTTTACCCTTGTTTACTGTGTCCCCACTACTGACTCCCCGCTTCCGACACCTTCCTTTTTTTTTTTTTTTCATTTTTTCCTTTTTATTTTCTTTTTATCTATTCTTTTTCTTTACAGTATTGTATTTGTTTTGCCATGCATTGATATGAATCCACCATGGGTGTACATGTTTTCCCCTTCCAGAACCCCCCTTCCCACCTCCCTCCCCATCCCATCCCTCTGGGTCATCCCGGTGCACCAGCCCCGAGCACCCTGTATCATGCATCGAACCTGGACTGGCGATTCGTTTCACATATGATAATTTACATGCTTCAATGCCATTCTCCCATATCATCCCGCCCTCACCCTCTCCCATAGAGTCCACAATACTGTTCTATATATCTGTGTCTCTTTTGATGTCTCGCATACAGGGTTATCTTTACCAATTTACTAAATTCCATATATATGTGTTAGTATACTGTATTGCCAACACCTTCTTTTATCTTAGCTGAAAATGGTATTTAAGGTGGTGGCTTGAGTCGTTTCAGAAAGTTATTCAATATTCTTGGGTCTCTCCCATGCATGTAAGAAATATATTAATACCCATTACTAAGCTTCCATTCGTCTTTCTCCTGTTAATCTTGTCTTTGAATTACAGGGGCATCTCACCTGAGAACCTAGAAGGGTAGCAGGAAAATTCTTTTCTTCCCCCACCTTGACCACACACATTAACTAAACAGTCAACATTATGGAAATAAGGCATGACTCTATGTACTCAGTGTACGTACTTCTGCATCAACAGTTTCATGTTCTAAGGATTCCGTTCCAGAACATCTTTCCTCTTGAATGCTCCTATAAATAGGTGAAAAGAGAGACAGTAAACACATCTCACTTGCCACTAAATTCTCTGTAATACAGTAAAAATGAGGTTCTGTTAAGAAAAAAAACCAAATACCCCAAATGGTATCACTTGTGCTAAAACCCATGTTACCAAACCCAGAATTAATGCCTAACCTAACTGTAGTCTCAGCCTTTACCAGCAGTGGAATCTTAATCAACCAGCTTGGAACTTCCTAGTCAGCACCAAATAGGTAATCTGTCACATGGTCCTTTATATCCCCCAAAGGAAGAACAATGTCCTGGCCCCAAAATAATCCTTTCTTTTCTTTTGTTAGTAATTCCCTGACCCCACTCCTCTTCCTATAAAAAAACTTCCATTCTATATAATTCTTGGGATGCTGCCCAATTCATGAATCACCTCATAAAGTCAATTAGATCTTCACATTTACTCAGTTAAATTTTGTTTTTTAACAGTTCAAACAAGAAAAAAAAATCTCTTTTATTTTTATTTTTTCTCTTTTTTTAAATTATGAAAGTATGATAATACATTTATAGGTGAGTTGGAAAATATAGAACAAAGTTACATATAGTTCTACCATATATTACAATTATTTTGAAGTAGATAAATTAAGATTTTTAGTTGGAGTTTCAATATTATACTCTCAAAAGTTAATGGAATGGATATATAGAAAAGTAGAAGGATATAGTAGACCTGAAAAGCACTGTAAACCAATTAATTCAACACAGTTAAGATTTATACCATTTTCACACCAGAGTAGGATACAAATTCTATTTAAATTCCCATAGACTATAAACTAGGAGACACTGGAACATATCCAAGGAAGTAAAACTAGGTGGTCTAAAGGTATTGAAATCATAGAGTCTGTTCTCCTATCACTGTGGAATTATGTTAGAAATCAGTATCAAAAGATATTTGAAAATAACCTATATATTTTCAAGTGCAATGTGACATTTACCAAGAGAGATCTTTGACTTAGCCATTGAAAGCATCAATAAAGTTAAAAGACTGAAAAAACACAGAGGGTGACTGCAGAGAAGAAAGCATTTAAATGAGAAATTAGCATCAAAGATACTTTAAAAAAAACCCATGTATTTGGAAATTAAATGTCCACTTTTAAATGATGGGTGTATCTAAGAAGCCATAACAAGGAAAATTAGATCTGAGAATATAAAGAAATACTATTCATAAAAAAGGAAATTAACATATGATACACTAATATTAACTCTCTTATTTTTCTTAATACATAACATCGTCAATCTTTGAGGTGTCACTTTTCCCATAGAGAAAGTAGTTCTGCACCATATTTATAATAAAGTAAGGCATCTGGACCAGCATTAGAATGAAGTTTACTGTAGGTCTCAGTGGCTCTTTTTGACACTGGTAAGCAAAGCAAGTTAAAAAAAAAAAAGCCAACATGTATGAATGAATGTTCTTAAATTTAAGACATTACGAAAGAATGTCTTCAGGCCAAATTCAATTTTGTTTCCTATAATTAGAGAAACTCTCCATTCTCTGATAATTAATGATTAATTTCTATCAAAATTAGAATTTTGATGCCCGGGGAGAGAATGAAGCTTCCTGGTCCACTCAAGTCTAAATACCAGCTTGCTTTTCACCAAGTAAGTGGAAGATGAGAGAGAAAAAGAAAGTGGGAGAGACAGAGAGAGAGAAAGAAGAATCACGACTCTCACTTTAAATCAAAAGCTAGAAATGATTAATCCTAGTGAGAAAGGCATGTCAAAAGCTGAGATAAGCTGAAAGCTAGACTTCTTGCACCAAACTGCTACCAAGTTGTGAATGCAAAAAAAAAAAAAAAAAAAAGAAAAGTTCTTGAAGGAAATTAAAAGTGCTACTTTAGTGAACACACAATTGATAAGAAAGCAAAACAGCATTATTGCTGATAGGGAGAAAGTTTGAGTGGTCTAGAGATAAGATCAAACCAGCCACAACATTCCCTTAAGCCAGAGCCTAATCCAGAGTCTAAAAACCTTGCTTATTTTAACTTACATGCAGAGCACATCATGCGAAATGCAGGGCTGGATGAAGCACAAACTAGAATCAAGATTAACAAGAGAAATATCAATAATCTCAGACATGCAGATGGTGCCACCCTTATGACAGAAAGCAAAGAGGAACTCTTGCCTCTTGATGAAAGTGAAAGAGGAGAGTGAAAAAGCTGGCTTAAAACTCAACATTCAAAAAACGAAGATCATGGCATCCAGTCCCATCACTTCATGGCAAATAGATGGGGAAGCAATGGAAACACTGACAGACTTTATTTTCTTGGGCTCCCAAATCACTGTAGATGGTGATTGCAGCCATGAAATTAAAAGACGCTTGTTCTTGGAAGAAAAGCTATGACCAACCTAGACAGCATATTAAAAAGCAGAGACATTACTTTGCTGACAAAGGTCCATCTAGTCAAAGCTACCGTTTTTCCAGTAGTCATATATAGATGTGACAGTTGAACCATAAAGAAAGCTGAGTGATGAATAATTGATGCTTTTGAACTGTGGTGTTGGAGAAGACTCTTGAGAGCCTCTTGGACTGCAAGGAGATCAAACCAGTCAATCCTAAAGGAAATCAGTCCTGAATATTCATTGGAAGGATGGGTGCTGAAGCTGGAACTCCAATGCTTTGGCCACCTGATGCAAAAAACTGACTCGTTGGAAAAGACCCCGATGCTGGGAAAGATTGAAAGTGAAAGTTGCTCAGTCATGTCTGAGTCTTTGCAACCCCATGGTCTATACAGACCATGGAATTCTCCAGGCCAAATACTGGAGTGGGTAGCCTTTGCCTTCTCCAGGGGATCTTCCCAACCCAGGTCTCCCGCATTGCAGGTGAATTCTTTACCAGCTGAGCCACAAGGGAAGCCCAAGAATACTGGAGTGGGTAGTGTATCCCTTCTCCAGTGGATCTTCCCGACCCAGGAATCGAACCGGGGTCTCCTGCATTGCAGGTGGATTCTTTACCAACTCATCTATCAGGGAAGACCTGGGAAAGATTGAAGGCAGGAAGAGAAGTGGATGACAGAGGATTAGATGATTGGATGGCATCACCAACTCAATGGACATGAGTGTGAGCAAGCTCCGGGAGTTGGTGATGGACAGGGAAGTCTGGCGTGCTGCAGTCCATGGGGTGGCAAAGAGTCAGACACAATTGAGCGACTGAACTGAACTGAACTGAATCCAGAGCAAGGCTGTAGCTCTTCAATTCTATGAAGGCTGAGGGAGGTGAGGAAGCTGCAGAAGAAGAAAAGTCTGAAGCTGGCAGAGGGTGGTCCATGAAGCTTAAGGAAAAAAGCTCTCCCCATAACATCAAAATGCAACGTGAAGCAGCAAGGGCTGATGTAGAAGCTGCAGCAAATTATCCAGAAGATGTAGCTAAGATCATTCATGAAGGTGGCTACACTAAACAACAGATATTCAGTGCAAATGAAACAGCCTTCTATTGGAAGAAGATGCCATCTAGGACTTCCATAGCTAGAGAGCAGAAGTTAGTGCCTGGCTTCAAAGCTTCAAAGGACAGGCTGACTCTCTTGTTAGGAGCTAATGCAGTTGGTGACTTCCAGTTGAAGCCAATGCTCACTTATGATTATGAAAATCCTAGAGCCCTTAAGAACCATGCTAAATCTACTCTGCCTTTGCTCTATAAATGGAACAATAAAGCCTGGATGACAGCACATCCATTTATATGGTTTACAGAATATTTTAAACCCACTATAGAGACTTACTGCTCAGAAAAAAAAGAAAAGATTCCTTTCAGAATATGACTACTCATCAACAAAACACCTGGTCACCCAAAAGCTCTGATGGAGATGGACAGGAAATTAATGTTGTTTTCATGCCAGTTAACACATCACCCATTCTGCAGCCCATGAACCAAGGTTTCATTCCACCTTTGAAGCCTTATCTTTAAAGAGATACATTTCATAAGGCTAAATAACTGCCATAGATAGTGATTCTTCTGATGGATTTGGACAAAGTAAATCCAAAACTCTCCAGAAATAATTCACTATTCTAGATGTCATTAAGAGCATTTGTGATTCATGGGAAAGTTAACGGGAGTTTGGAAGAAGTTGATTTCAACCTTCATGGATGACTTGGAGGAGTTCAAGACCTCAGTGGAGGAAGGAACTACATATGTGGTGGAAATGGCAAGAGAACTAGAATTAGAAGTGGAGCCTGAAGAGGTAACTAAACTTCTGTAATCCCATGATAAAACTTTAATGGATGATGAGTTGCTTCTTATGCATACACAAAGAAAGTGGTTTCTTTGAGGTGGAATCTACACCTCATGGAGATGCTGTGAAGATTGTTGAAATGACAACAAAGGATTTAGAATACTACATCAACTGATAAAGCAGCAGCAGGGTTTGAGAGAGTTGATTCAAATTTTTAAAGAAGTTCTACTGTGGATAAAATGCTATCTAATAGCATTGCATGCTACAAAGAAATCGTTTGTCAATCCACATGGCAAACTTCATTGTTGTTTTATTTTAAGAAATTGCCACAGCCACCCCAGCCTTCAGCAACTACCATCTTCATCAATCAGCAGCCATCAACAGCAAGGTAAGACCCTCCACCAGCAAAAGATTACAACTTTCTGAAGGCTCAGATAGTGGTTAGCATTTTTTTTTAGCAAGTAAGTATTTTTAAATTAAGATATGTATATTCTTAGACATAGAGCTATTGCACACATAATAGACTTCACTATAGCATAAACCTTAATATGCAGCACTGGGAAACAAAAAATTGTGTGATTCACTTTATTGTGGTATTTGCTTTACTGCAGTGGTCTGGAACCAAACCTGCAATATCTCAAAAATGTGCGTTTACAAAGCAAACAGAATAACTGGATTATTCTGCATGGTTTCAAAAAGTGAATACTGTTCCAATGGAGAGAAAATTTCCATTTTATGTTTCAGAGGATGCAGCCAAAAAGTCCATTTTACTTATATCATTTATTTATAATTGTAGAAAATTATGAAAAAAATTAAATGTATATTTTAGTATCAAAATATTTTATTTAGAAGGTAATGATTTAAATAGCAACTAGTTAATGAGCTAATTGGGTCATTTGTATATGTGTTTATCACTGCTTTGACTTTCAGCATCAAGTAACTTAGACCTAAGCAGAGTTACTTTTACAGTTAACCCTACATTATTTAAAGATATAAGTCCTAAAATATTTTTTGTTGTTGTTTACTCACTTAGTCATGTCCAACTCCTGTGACCCTATGGTCTGTAACCTGCCAGGCTCCTCTATCCATGGGATATACTTCAAGCAAGAATACTGGAGTGGGTTGCCATTCCCTTCTCCAGGGGATCTTCCTGACCCAGGGATAGAACTCAGATCTCCTGCATTGCAGTCAGATTCTTTACTGTCTGAGCCACCAGGGAAGCCCCACCCACTAACTACATAGTGGCTAAATTAAAATAAAAATGTAATAAAGTTTAAAATTTAGTTTTTCAGTCACAGCTGGCACATTGTAAGTGCCCCACTGCTCCATGTAGCTAGTGGCTACTGTATTACACAGAACAGACTAAACAGCATCTCTGTCATCATACAAGGTTCTGCGGAATAGTGTTATATCAAAGGCTGTGGTGGGTGTTACTTGACAAGCCACTAACCTTGTCAAGAAAACATTATGAGGCAATTAGGTTTTGCTTTAAATGTACTGGCTTGAATATAAAAAATAAAAAAGCAAAGTTTTCCAAATTCTTCCATGAACTTACATTTCATGCTCTTCTATATGTCAATATAGATGGCAAATATTTGCTTAAAATCAGAAAGTACAAATAACCGATAAACATACATTGTCAATGAAAAGCACAGAGAGATGGGATAGGGAGGGAGGTGGGAGGGGGGTTCAGGATGGGGAACACATGTAAACCCATGGCTGATTCATGTCAATGTATGGCAAAAACCACTACAATATTGTAAAGTAATTAGCCCCCAACTAAAATAAATAAATTTATTAAAAAAATAAAAATAAATATAAACCTAAAAAAAAAAAAAAAGAAAAAGAAAAGCACTGATGAGCCTTTCATACCTAACCAGTCTATGCAGGTATAAAATAGAGTCACATCTATTGCTGGTCTTTGGTTAGGAACAGATACAAACAGAACTTTCCTTTTCCAAATTGTATCAGTTAATCTTCAAACAAAAAGAAAATGATCAAAGAACACTTTCCTAGCTGTATTTACAGGAAAAGAACACTTTCCAAATTTACGAAGAAAAGTACCTCTGTCTCATTATGTAAAATCTCAAAATGTTACTCCTAAATTGGGCCGTTAATGTTTTTTACTCTTTATTTTAAATCTTTCCTCAAGGTTTGATATTCATTAGTAAAGTACTCAACACTGCTGAATTACTTTTAATGGAAGGTTGTTCTTGGCTCAAAAACCCATCTACTTCTACTTGCTACATAAATGAAACTGTAAGCATGAAAAATAAGTCCAATGAATACCATCCTTTCATACGTCAATGCAGCACAAACTAAGGTGTGTTTTGATCCATTGTGGCACAGAGTCAGGAAACTGATGACAGTAAAGATATAATCCTAAATCTCTCTGCTTGTTTAACTTACAGCTGAGATGATCTAATCTGAAGTGATGGAAGAAAGGGGAACCAGATTTCCCTTCTTGCTTGCAGGTTGCGACCAAAGTTTAAGGAGTTAATTTTTCAGACTATTCTACCCAAAGAGGAAACCCACTACCACTTTGTGTCTGAAATGTGAAATCATGGGTCAAGTTGTAGGCATCCTTTTTCCCTTCAGGCCCAAGTGTCTCTCAGTCATCCCTGGCAACTGCATTGATACTAGCGTTTCCAGACCTACCTCTCCCTAAGACTCACTATGCACTTAACAGGCTCCTCAGGGATCATGCCTGAAACAGCCTCCTATTTTGCCCAGTCCCCACCATTCTGCCTAGCACATCAGAGCTGCCATGGAAGATGGACAGGATTAGGGGTTCACACACACTTGGGCTTTCAAACTTCAGCTCTGCCATTTCCTAGCTGTGGGACCTAGAGTAGCAAGTCTCTTAACTTCCCTGAGCCCCAATTTCCAAGCGTTCACTTTATTTTCTTATTTTATGTGTTTTTTATCATTTTCACTTTACAGATGAGGAAAATAAAGCTCCATAAAGTGAATGATGTATAAGGTCTGTAAAAATTAATAAACAGAAACGTCAATTAAATAGTCAGGAGACCAGGAGGGAGTGCTCTCATGGCCTGTGACAACAGCAGAGCCCAGCGGGAAGAAGAGAGTTCTCTTCTTTCCCGGCAAGGACTCAACCAATCAACAAAAAGCTGTGGACTCTGTTTACCATAGCCTTCCCCACTTCCTCTTCCCCTCTGTAAAAGCATTCTTCCCTTGCCGTGCAGGGACTTCTAAGTGGCTTATCATGGTTTCAGATTCTGAATTGCAATTCTCTACTGATCCCAAAGAAATGAATATTTGCTGAAGAAACATCTGGCAGTCTATTTGTTTCAGGTCAACACTTTGCTGGTCCCTGCAGGGACCAGAGAAGACTCCCAACAGCTCCAGGACTGGTGAGCAAACGGCTGTGGTACCCACAGAGTGCACAGTTGTTCATTGCTTTACTCACCAACCATGGAGTTTGAAGGTGTGTCTTTCTCTGGGATCTGGGCTCACATCCTCTTTACATTTGACACTCTCCAGGAATTATTCGGGATCTATTTGAAGGTTTCATTTTTCAGGTAAAGGCCTTGTTCTGCATGCAAGTATTCATTTGGCACTTAGGTCTGATCTGGAGATCAGATTGCTTCAACCAAAGCTGGATGAAAATGCTTCTGGCCCAATTCCAGAAGGAAGCTGCTTCAAATAAAACTGTGCAGGTTCAGCCTTCAGCCTATTCCTTTGAAAGGGTTGTCTTTCAGAGAGTGGCTTTTAAAAACACCTTCAGTCCAGCTCCTCCAACACAAGATATTTCCTTAAGATTGGCTGCAATTAGCTTGCAAGCTGTTTGAATTGAGCCATTTGTACTATAAGCTGTTTAAGCTGTTTGAAAAATATTCTTTACTCTAGAGAAAAAACCTCTAGGAAATGGGTCCCAGTTATCTAAGTATTTTGAGGGCAATTCACTGGTGATCCCAAAAAAACCCATCTTTGCTGGAGAAACATCCGGCAGTCTATTTGTTTTAGGTCAACAGAAGGATATAGTCATTGAATATATTCAAGAATATAGCCATTGCATAAAATTAAAATCAACATATTTGTGTGAAAAAATACAAATTATTTGAATACATAAGGGCCCAAACTATAGTCTGTGAGCCAAAATTGGCAGCAGCCTGTTTTCATATGAGGTAAGAATGATTTTTACTTTTTAAAAAGGTTGTAAACAAACAGAGAATATACTATAGAGACTTTATGTAGTTTGTAAAGCCTAAAATATTTACTATCAGGTCCCTTTCAGAAAAATGTTTTTCAACCTTTGGAATATATTCAAGAAAAGTATTTCTTAAGACATGATTTTGATGAATCAATGAGTTTGGGTAATTTTTTTACATTGGTCATTCTATGGATTATTTTTGGATGAACTAATTTTTGGCAACTTGGCCACTAGATAAATTGACTATTTAGCCAAAAAATTTTTTAAGAATTTGTTTTTGATGAATTCACCTGGGGCTGGTCATGACTTCTTCCAAATGAAAGACTATGAATAAACAGACATATCACAATTTGAGAAAAACACAAGTAAGTGAAAGATTTCTTTCCCCCCAATGACTATGGAAGCCAGTGGAAAACAGAGTCCCATCAAAGAAGTCCTGTCTAGTCTCACCTGGGAAAGATCTTGATGGATCTGAAATTGTTAAAGGATTATAGTTTCCTGAGAACAAAAAGACAACAAATTCACCCTCCCTTTAAAAAATTTTAGCATTTGAATATAGAAACACTTTCTGAGTGGCTGCTTCCAGAAATATTTTTGGATTAAATGATCATTTTCAGTGTCAGAAAGTTTTTCTTTCTTTCTTTTTTTGATGGGAAGAGCAAAATATGATATTTTATTCAGATATTCTGAATGGAAGGAGTACGTTATCTGAATCTACGAGACTTCTCCAGTAGACAAATTCATACCACTGACTACTATATTAAAGGCCCTGGCAGATTTTAGGTTCAAGCTCTGGCAAAAAGGATATGCATTTTCTGACCCATCACTACAGGGTCAAAAAGAGTAGAGCAGGAGAATGTTTGGGCTATGTATTTGTGTGTATGTTGGGGGGGGCATTGGGAGATAGGTAGAAAATGAAATAAGATGGCTTGAAAAATAATTGACTCTTCTCTCAGATTCTCTCCTCTGAGCACCACATCCCTCACTATTCCCTGGCCAAAGTGCAAAGAGGATTGGTGCCCATTAGAGGATGACATAGGGTCTGCAAGTCAAATAACACATTCCATTCTTCCTTCTCAAGACATGGACATGGATTCTAAGGGCTTTAATAATTGTATTGTTTATGTGGGTTGATTTTATATATATATATCATAGATATATCTGAGGCTAACATATGTAAGCTGACATTATAATTGAACTTATATAGAATATATAACTTCTTATATATTATAGAATAAGTAAGGTCAGTCTTGGAAGAAAAGCTATGACCAACCTAGACAGCATATTAAAAAGCAGAGGCATTACTTTACTGACAAAGATCTGTCTAGTCAAAGCTATAGTTTCTCCAGTAGTCATGTATGGAGGTTAAGAGTTGGACCATAAAGAAAGTTGAACACTGAAGAATTGATGCTTTTGGACTGTGGTGTTGGAGAAAACTCTTGAGAGTCCCTTGGACTGCAAGGAGATCCAACCAGTCCATCCTACAGGAAAGCAGTCCTGAATATTCATTGGAAGGACTGATGCTGAAGCTGAAGCTCCAATCCTTTGGCCAGTTGATGCAAAGAACTGACTCACTGGAAAAGACCTTGATGCTGGGAAAGACTGACGGCGAGAGGAGAAGGGGACGACAGAGGATGAGATGGTTGGATGGCATCACCGACTCAATGGACATGAGTTTGAGCAAGCTCTGCGAATTGGTGATGAACAGGAAGCCTGGCGTGCTGCGGTCCATGAGGTCGCAAAGAGTCGGGCATGACTGAGCAACTGAACTGAACTGAAATTCTGTCTATATAACTGAACTTATATAGAATAGTCCAGTTGATTTTACATATTAGAATATGAAGACATAAAACAAAATGTTGAGTTTCAACTTTTTAAAATATGGGTCCTTTTAAAATTATCTGGTAGGTAATTACTTTTATCACATAGCTAAGAAAACTCAATCCCTGTTTTAGTTATATGTTAAGGCTTGCTTTCAAACACTGCTCATATACAACTAAAAAGGAACAAAACTCCAATGCTCCAACCCTCCTATATTTCGATGTTTTACAAAGGATGGAGTCCAAATGGGCAGGTTTCCAGCAAAGGCTTACTCCATCCATTTCATAGAAAACATCACTCTCTCAAAGGCCAGTCTGAACTTCTCTAATGTGTTTTTTTGATTATGCCAGTTTTCCACAAACACATCAAAAGAGGAAAAACATCTAACGGCACTTGGTATTTCCTCACCAGAATGGAAAAATAAGAAACGCACAATATTCATAACACTTTGAAAGTACAGACAATCCATCAACATGGTAAAAATCTTAGTCTGATGCCCCCTGTACCTTAAAGGGTAAGTAATCTATAATGAGAGATGCTGTGATGTCAAAGAATAAAAAGAAAACAGACAAATGTCAATGAAACAAGAACCCTATTGCTATGAAAATATGGTAGACCATCAATCACCAAAAATTTTCTTTGCAAGGTTTTTATCATCTTGAAAAGAGCATTGCTGTTATTGGCCTCTTCTGAACAGCGCAGAAATACTAAGCAAATAAGAAGGCACCTTTAGAATCTGATTAGAATTCTGTGGTCTGCCCCTCTTTCAAATGTAGAGAAGGTGACATATACTGTTGGTTGGTGAGTCACTGGGACATATCTGGAACCCAGCCTGGATGGCAGCTGCTAACACTAAAGACATTCATAGGCAGAATGAATGTCAAGGGCACACAGTTCTCCCTCATACATTTGTGGAAAATTCATTCCAGGAGAAATTCATAAATCAAACTAGAGACTATCCCAAGACCAGCACTGTGTGGTAAGATATAGAGTTTGCTCTGTTCCCCACTAATAAGCCCTTTAGGCCAAGCCTTCCAGCAGAAGATAGAGGGTTCTACAGGGGTGCATCCATTCCTCAAGAGAACACAATATTTGAAAGACTAGAATTTACAGCTCAGATGTGTTTTTATTGTTCATCTGCTGCCATACTTACTTGCAGACATCATTACTTTCATATTATCAAATATGTGATGATCAAAAATTTTGATCTACTATCAAACATTTCTTCTAGCTTGAAATGGTCTAAAAATTGTTTTATAAATTGAGGTTCATCACTCTTCAGTTAAAATAACTCCCTTGATGTAGCACTTCAAAGGAAGGAAACACATGCAACATTTCTACATCTCAGAGCAGAACCAACTTTTTTTTTCAATACAGACAGTGGCTCCAGAGGGCCTGGCCTGGGTACATATGTTCATGGTAAGGTTTTGCCTAATAGCCCATGTTTTATATGGCATTCCAATCTTCCTACTTTACAATCCACTCCCTCAGTCATTTTTTGAAGGTGACATCCTGTGTGCTTCTTCTGTCACTTTTATAGGACTAGTATTGAACCAGTTGTGGAAATAAAGAAACAAAAACCATCAAGTCCCAGTATATATTAAAAGAAAAAAAAAAAACCTTTTTATGTCTTTGTTGCTTATCAAATACTTAGGCTGCAGTCTAAGTATTGGTTGTGTAGATATGAAATCTGACTTCAAATTGGGCCTTCTTTTCCTTTTTCATCCTGTAAATCAGACCCCTTGGCTCTTAGTAGCTAAGTGGACAGATGGGTTATCACATGCTTGTTTCCCAGAAATCAGAAAGTGAGTTAACTGGATAAGACTAGCTCTTCTCTGAACTGAAGGAGACACAAGCTGAATGCACTTTGGATACTTCTGTCTTGGAGCTTTTGATTCTCTGAAGAAGAATTAAGTCAGTCCCCATGATAGCAAGGCACAGTGGAGAGTGTCAGCAGGAAAGTAGAGAGCAAGATGGGAGAGCTGGTCCAACCTGGATGGCAGGAAGGACTTTTGAGAGAAAGAATGACCTGGCTCCTAAATGGTGAAAAGGATGTGAGCAAACAAAGCACCGAGGGAAAAGACATGTTATCTGTGCAGAAAACAGGAACAAAGATACAGTGAAAAGAGTCCGATGGCACGTCCATGGAATGGGGAATTCACTATGGTTTTTGGTTTACTTGTCCATCTCCATCCACACTAGGCAGTAAGTTTTATGAGGGCAGGCGCAGTGCTGGACATGGAGAATGCAGCCTCAAGGAGCATACAGTTTCATAGGGAATCCACACAATGAACAAATAGCCCAAAGATAACTGTATTTTTGGCAAACTGCAAAAAGCCTGACAAAGTAAAAGGGCAGGGTGCCATGGGAACAGAACTCAAAATGGACCTGGGAGAGCACCATGCCAAGCTGTGACAACACAGTTGAAGAGTGTTTCAGGTTGAGGACATAAGTGTGCACACAAGCACTGCACTGGAAAAGAGCTTGGGGAATTCACAGAGGCCAGGTGGCCAGTGAGGCTGGAGGAGAATAGATAAGAAGGCATGTGGCACAAAATGAGATGTGAGGACTAGACAGGCACAAGAGCAGAATGCCTCACAGATTGTACAAAAGGACTGTGGATTTTCCTCTAAGAGCAGGGGGAAATCACTGAAATCACTCCTCCTTTTGAGCAGGAGATCATATTGATCATATTTCAACAAGTAATTTTGGAACAACTGGAAATCCATATGGTAACAAGTACAAACTTCAACCTAAAACTCACAGCTATGGACACAAACTGGATCACAGACCCAAATACAAAACTATAAAACTTTTGGGGAAAAAAGAAAATCTACGTGAGCTTTGCTTTGGCAATGAATTCTTAGACATGGCACCAGACACAGCAGGATCCATCAAATGAAAAAAAAAAAAAAAGGTAAAATCATCCTCCTTCACAACTAAAAACTTTTGTTGTGCAAAAGAACACTGTTACTGGAATGAAAAAAGAAGCTACAGGCTTGAGAAAGTACTCGCACGTCACATATCTGACAAAAGACTTGTATCCAGAATATATGAAGAATTCTCAAAGCTCAATAATAAGAAAATAAACAACATAATTTTTAAAATAGGCAAAACATTTTAATATCCAAATGATGAAAAGATAGTCAACATCTTTAGTCATTAGTGGAATGCAAGTTTTGTTTTGTTTTGTTTTGTTTTTCCTGGGCTGCACTGTGCAGCATATGGGATATTAATTCCCTGACCAGGGATCAAACCCATGCCCCCTGCAGTGGAAGTGCAGAGTCTTAACCACTAGACTGCCAGGGAAGTCCTGGGATGCAAGTTAAAAGCATAATTCAATACCCTAGAGAAGTGAAATAAAAACTTATGTCTACACCAAAAACTTGTCCAGGAATGTTTATAGCAGCTTTACTAATAATTGGCAAAACTCATCAGTAACCCTGATGTCCCTCAATAGGTGAATGACTAAACTGTGAGACATGCATACAACGAAATGCAACCCAATAGTACATAGTTATTGATGCAACAACTCAGATGAATCCCAAAGAAACTACACTGAGGGAAAGAAACCAGTCTTGAAAGATTATTTACTGTATGACTGTTTATATGACATTATCAGAAAGATGAAACTATAGAGATGCAGAATAAATCAGTGGTTGACAGAGGTTAGGGGTGAGGTGAGATAGGACAGACTATAAAGGGATGCACAACGAACTTTTAAGGGGGTGTGATGGAACTGGTCATTATCTTGACCATGGCCATGGTTACACAAATCAATGAATGTGTTAAAAACCATAGAACTGTATACCAAGAGAAAACAAATCAATTTTGCTGTATATTTGAACAAATAAATGTGCTTAATAATTTAAAAATGAAAATATGTGTTCACAAACATACTTGTAAAAGAATGTTCATTGCAGCTTTATTTATAGTAACTGCAAACTAGAAATGAAGGTTCATCGAAAGGAAAATGCCTAATGAATTGCGGTCTATCCATAGAAGAGAATGCTCTACAGCAACAAAAGGGAATGAACTACTAAACCTGCGACATGACGCATCTCAGGGACATTTTGCTGAGTTTAAGAGGGCTGACTCAACAGACTATAGATCATGCGGTTCCATTTTTATGAAGTTCTAGTAAAGGAAACTTGAATCTACAGTGAAAAACATCACAACTGGGGTTGCCTCTAGGTGCAGGGATAACAGGAGAGGGTACAACACACCTATCCAGTGTTTTGAAAATATTCCATGTCTTGACAGGAATGTGGGTCCCATGGGTCTATGCATTTGTCAAATATACTTAAGATCTGTGCCTTTCATTATGTGTACATTTCGCCTTAAAATGTAAATATTAACTCATTTGAGGAGGTTTGCTTTTCACGACGACAGGACTTGGCAACCCTACAGTTACTTTATGTGCATTCCAGACTTGAGCAATAAGTAAATATATGGAGGATAATGGGCCCAGGCCTCTCTGACTAGTGAGAAGAGTGTTGCAAAACTGGAAAGTGGGAGGACTGGAGTGAACCTTCTGGTGCTGGATTAAGATGGAGGTATCGGTATGAAGTCATGGCTTGGATTTGTGGATATACACCCATGCACAAAGGTACACATACATGTAGATGGGTAGGTACGGAAATAAATACAGATATAGATCTTTATGCCTATGTATACGTGTGTGTATTTGCTTTCCAGTTCAGAAGACACCTATACATCAGTAACAATGAGTACAAGTAGCACCCAGATCACCGTTTCTAAATAGCTGTGCTTAAGGAAAACAGGGCTCCCCTTTGACTAAGTCTTAGAAAACCAGCTGATTTTGTGGCTGAGGCAGAGAAAGTACAAAATGAACCTGGAACATCATTCAGTTCCTGAAAGGAAGGAATGCTGCAAGATGTTGGGAAGCATCAAAAAGACACAAGAGCCAGATCAAAGGGGCTGTCACTGGTTGGTGCGAGGACAATCAGAGCATTGAAATAAATAATATTAGCAAAAGATTAAAATCCACTGGATGGAAAAATGAATAAATAATGAATGAATGAATGAAGCAGACGGGAGGGGAGAGAGAGAAAGAAGAAAAGGGAGAAAACAGGAGGAGAGGGGAGGAGAGGAGACTGGACAGAGGAAAGGAAGGGCAGCAGTTGGATGGAGGGGGAAGAGGAGGAGACGATGATAAAGCAAATGGGGCAACATGCGAACAGTTGTGAGTAAAGAGGATGCCAAGAGGCAAATAAAAAGTTTCAAGGTTAAAAAAAAAAAGTTTAATGGAGCTAACGCAAAAGAATATCCTGGAATTTTTTTTTTTAAGTAAGGCATTAGGGGTTTGGGAGTAACATACACACACTACTATATAGAAGATAGATTAACCAGGACTTCCCTGGCAGTCTAATGGTTAAGTCTCCACACTTCCACTGCCAGGGACACGGGTTTGATCCCTGCCTGGGGAACTAAGATCCCACATGCTGCACAGAATGTCAAATAAATAAATAAAATAGATAGTTGACAAAGTCCTACTGTAGAGCACAGGGAACTCTACTCAATATGAATCTTAAAAAGAATATAAAGCAAAAAGTATTAAGTCAAAAGAGAGCAGGATCCTGCCCCACTTATTCAGATGCCTAATACACAGCCTGACATCTTCATTACAGGATGACAAATGCAAATTACCAGGAAAAAAATACTACATTCTTCATTGTCTGAGTAGAACAAGCAGCTGCCAGCATATTTCTCCAGAACTACTTTTCATAAAGAGGCTGATACTCAGAAAATTCATCCCAGATTTTTGTAAACTTTGATACTTATTAAACTTCTTTTCATTAGTGTCTAAACCTTCAGTTATTCCGGGGGTTGGTTCCATGGGTTTGGAGTGCAAAACTTACTTAAGAGCTTTTCAAAAAATATTAACATGGAAATTGCTCTTATCAATCATAAATCTAATAAGACAGTCAAATGATTTTATGCTTTTAGATGATCAAAATAATTAGTCACATAGCTGAGGATGGAAGATGGTTTGGCTAGTAGTCACACAAACACAATGAAATCTAAAACCCAGAATTCTGAGACTGTACCCTTTCTTTTATCTTTTATTTAATGTCTGACCTTCTTAAGGACAAGATCCTTTTCACACCAATAGGACAGGAGAAGTTAAATAGCTCATGGGCTATTTCCTTCAACGCCAGGCTGCTGCAAAACCCCAAGTCCTTCCCTTACCTGTCAGTGCCCTGTGGCAGTGTGTGTGTGTGTGTGTGTGTGTGTGTGTGTGTGTGTGTCTCCCAGGTGGGTGTGAGGTCCCAGGATCAACTGACTGCAAGCTGAGAATTCCATCACGGTCAGACTGGGTCACACCTCCTCCACCCAGCAAGGAGGCATGGATAGTTTACATGGAATAGTTTGGGTGTTAATGACTCTAGAACTCTAAAAAAGACAGATGTTTAAAAGGTACTGGCTTGAAACAGAAAAGGAGAAAAATCTTATATTAATAGAAAACATTAATAAGAGTATTAAAGAAATCACCAGACACAGATTTCAAATCTTGTCTATAAATCGGGTTAACAGGTAGCTCTTTGCACTTAATAATGTGTTTCTAGCTCAGTAAGGATTAACTACAGTTGTTTTTTGTTTTGTTTTGCCATGTGGCTTGTGGGATCTTAGTTCCCTGACCAGGGATTGGACCCAGGCCCTTGGCACTGAAAGCCCAGAGTCTTAACCACCGGACCACCAGGGAATTCCCAGGATTGAGTACGGTTTTAAACTGTAACTATTCTATATTTGTAAGTATTTCCTAGTTGATAACAACTTGACTGTGTATAGTATTTTACAAAGCATATAGATTTCACTTACTTATCAAAGGAGATAGATCTCATTTCCTGAGTTCATAGTCATGCACATTCTGCAGTAATTATCCTTACCATTTATAGATAAAGAGCATGAGACTTAATGAGGCTTCACTAAGATTACACAACTGTAATTGGCCAAGGTAAGAAAAAAAGAAAAACAAATATTGTAGCTTAAAAAACCCCAATCCCATGTTTTGGTTTTGGTTTCTGTCTTGCTATAACTATATCACAAGACCTCCACAGTATTTGCCAAAAGGGACAGGAGGCAATGTGGAGTAGAATTAGCCAAGTGACCTGCAGAGGAGGAGGAGAAAGCCCGCACCAAGGCTTCACGAGGCAGTGAGAGACAGGAGGAAACAATGGTAGATGACTCTAGCATGGCCACCTCCAGCTCCTCCACCAGCTGGTGTGCTCCCACTTCCTCCCCCACAGCTGCTCACACCTCTTGGTTGGAGTCTTCCCCGAGTACAGTGGGTTCTAATCCTCCAATCAGCTCCGCCCTCCTTTCCTTCCAGCCGTCCCCTGCTGAACCTGTTCCACACTGGCTTCTTAAACACACCCAATGTGCCCCTGCCTCAGGGCCTTTGCACCTGCTCTTCCTTCTCTGGAATATTTCCTCCCAAATCCATCTCCTTTCAGGTGGTAATTAAAAAGCCACCTTCTTGTTGAGGCCTTAGATGACCACCCTATTTATTATGTTAACCAGTGGAAATTGCCAATATTGTATCATCTGTTAAAAAAAAGAATGTCAACTGCATGTGGTAAAGTCTAATACAATTTTACTTTCCCTTACAAGCTTCCCTATGTCTCTTCAATGCTTACTATTTTCCCTTGGCCCTCCTCACCATCTAACCTATTCTGATATGTTGTTTGATTTTCTATCTCCTCCACTAGAATATAAGCTCCCCAGGAAGATAAGGATTCTTGTTCACTGTCCTATCCTCAGAGCCTAGAACAGAAACTCGCACATAGTAGGTGCTAAATATTTGCTGTATGAATAAGTTTCATTGGGTTGGAGTGATGGGACTAGGCAAGCTAGATATAAAGTGCTAGAGAAACCGAAGCAAATGGCATGGGATACAATGGGGTACAGGGCACTTTCCCTGGTCGAGATGAGGCAGACACAGGGATGAAGTCAGTACAGAACAGTACAAAGGCTCCATACAACAAAATATCACTAATTAGGACCCTGTACAAGCTGTATATTGTCACCCTGTTTATTTAACTTATATGCAGAGTACATCATGTGAAACGCTGGGCTGGATGAAGCACAAGCTGGAATTAAGACTGCCGGGAGAAATATCAATAACCTCAGATATCCAGATGACGCCACCCTTATGGCAGAAAGTGAAGAGGAACTGAAGAGCCTCTTGATGAAAGTGAAAGAGGAGAGTGGAAAAGCTGGCTTAAAGCTCAACATTCAGAAAACTAAGATCATGGCATCCGGTCCCATCACTTCATGGCAAATAGATAGGGAAACAACGGAAACAGTGACTGACTTTATTTTCTCGGGTTCCAAAATCACTGCAGATGGTGACTGCAGCCATGAAATTAAAGACAGTTCCTCCTTGGAAGAAAAGCTATGACCAACCTAGGCAGCATATTAAAAAGCAGAGACATTACTTTGCCAACAAAGATCTGTCTAGTCAAAGCTATGTTTTTTCCAGTGGTCATGTATGGATGTGAGAGTTGGACTGTAAAGAATGCCGAGTGCCAAATAATCAATGCTTTTGAACTGTGGTGTTGGAGAAGACTCTTGAGAGTCCCTTGGAAAGCAAGGAGATCAAACCAGTCAATCCTAGAGGAAGTCAATCCTGAATATTCATTGGAAGGACTGATGCTGAAGTTGAATATCCAATCCTTTGGCCACCTGATGTGAAGAACTGGCTCATTGGAAAAGACCCTGATGCTGGAAAGATTGAAGGCAAGAGAAGAAGAGGGTGAAAGAGGATGAGATGGTTGGATGGCATCACCGACTGGATGGACATGAGTTTGAGCAAGCTCCAGGAGTTGGTGATGGACAGGGAAGCCAGGCATGCTGCACTCCATGGGGTCAGAAAGAGGCAGACAGAACTGAGCAATTGAACTGAACTGAACATCTTTGCAAGATTCTCCTCACAGTTCTGTACAAGATAACACTTCACCGAAACAAGCTGAAAGGGGAATTCACCAGGGACATTCTTTCTGGTGCAGTTGCTGAGAGGTGGAGTCTCCCTGGGGACTGCCTTCTGCAGGAGAGTTCCTGAAAACTGCAGACAAAGGGAAGAGCTACTAGAACTCTTGGACATACTTGTCATCTGATTTTCCAGTGTTACCTACTCTACCTTTGGGGGAAAAGATACTACCTTTGTCGAAAATGTTTGGGCTAATTGATGTGATCTCCTACCATCTCCTACCATACTAACTCCTCTCTCTCTCTCTCTCTCTCTCTCTCTCTCTCCATTTCAGAAGACATACATTAAAAGAAAAAACATTTTCTCAAAGTAATGTCCCTAATCAAGTATTTCCCAAAGACTCCTGGAGTTTTCTCCTTGGAAGCCCATACCAGCCACAGCGCCTGAAAGTGACGTCCTAACAGGAACCAGCCCAGGAGAATCTGGGTCCCCATCCCAGCTCTACTGCTTAACCAACTGCATGGCTTTGGGCAAATCACGTGACTGCACTTTCTCATCTTTACAATGAGTCTAAAATCTATGCTAACAATTTGTGAAGAGTAAATCAATAAACATGAGATCACATCATGAGGAATAAAGTACAAGATGCACTTCTATTAAGATGATGTTATGACATAACTTTGGGCCTCACTGATATGTAGAAACTAAGAGCACTAACAGTAGTTCAGTGCTTCCTCTGACTGTAGCAGTAGGAAGATGGGAAAGAGCCACACAGTATTCAATTCTGTGCCTATTCCTCACCAGTTCTGAAGTATCCGTTACTTTTCTATGTTCAAGCAAGACCTTCTCCTCCAGTGTATCTGTAGCTCTAATGGAAAACCCAACCACTGAGTCCCTCTCCTGAAATGAAAAGTTCTTTAGTCTCAGATCTGAAACATGCAAGGACAGGACATCTTGCCTGGAAACAAATCCTTTCTTCTAAACATTTTAAATTTCCCTATTTTTCTTTCATAAGCACAAACCTTTCAAGCCTCTTAACAGGATGCTTCTTGCCTTTCAAAAAAACACTGAAAATTACCAAGGGAAGTTCCAGAAGCATCTGGGGAGCTCTAGGTCCCTATGAACTTTGTGCCTGATTACTTTTTCAACCATCCCGCAGACCACAAAAGGGGAACAGATTATCAATTGCCGCTCAGGGTGCCTACAAACTAATGCCTGACATGTAACTCTCTTCTTGTTATCTGAAAATATCCAGAGGACAAAGAACAAGTCTATGAAAAAAATAAGGCAATTATGGTTCACACTGAGCTGTATCAATACTGTACTGTATTTGTGAAGTCTCATGACATAGAATGGATTATCATTTTGATAGGATCCATCAGTGAGTCCCTGAGCAGATGTTCATTTCTGCCTGCTCAATGTCAAGCTCTGTGCTAAACAGGGATGAGACTGACAGGTCCTCCTTTATAGACCTCAGACTAGTGGATGAGCCAGGTCCACCAACAACCCATCATGTGAGACCTAAGGTGGTTGGACCTGGAAGAGCAGCTATAGTGTTGGAAAAGAGAGGGATATGAGAAGGAAGTGAGGGCAGCTGGAATTAAACAGAATTTTCTTCATCAAATCCATCAGTTATTTCTTGTCATGTTTTTATCTTACTGTCTACATGATGAACAATCTATTGCCTAATATTTGAAGAAGCTGTAGGCATATTTATGAAAGTATTAAAATATATAACATTATGGTGCATCCCTCCAATAATGATAATTTCTCACTATATTAGAAAAGATATGATTTTAAGCCTTTCCTTATATTGAATGGAGACCAAGTGGCACAGATGTAGTAGCTGGCTTATTTCTGCATCAGAATATTTTTCATTCAATTAAGTTCCACTTAAAAATAAAATGCAGGTCTCCTCAGTCTCTGAACTCTCACTCTTTGAAGATTTGCCATAATCATCTACTAATTGACATAAAATTCATTACCCAAACCTACTAAACAAACCTGCTGTAAGTTGCATGCAAGAATATGTTCAAGTCATGTATCCTCGGGTGAAAGGATATGGTTGGCTGCTGTTGTAGCTCAGGTGTTCTCACAGAGTAGTGCCTAGAGCTCCTGTTTAAACACTGTATGCTTTATAGATATCCTCTCTCCCACCTTATGCAGTAAAAGGTATTCTAATAAAGTAGAGGAACTAATGAAGGAGATGGGTAAGTCTAAGAGGCCCAAAGAAGCGCATGCACTACAAGAAACAGTGAAGTGTTTGATAGAGCACATTAAGAATTTTGAATGGCTGTTAGTCTTAAACTTGGCCATGCATGTGTCCCTAACTCCTATGAACCATAAATATAGTGATGATTATGTACAAGAAATTTGAGATTCTGCAAAAAAAAAAAAAAATCTTGCTGGGGCACATGAGTGTGATGGTGGCATGAGCAGACCTGGGACACAATTACAAACTCGGTCATGTGTTAGCAAGAGTTGTAGGGCACCAAGCAAAGGGAATGCAAACAGACTGCCACCACGAGCTCTGGTTTTCATCCTGTGGCTCTGTGTGTAGCTTTAGACAATGGTTCCTCACCAAACACTTCTGAGCTCTCCTGCCAGAAAGGGAAGATTCTCCCCTGTTCCTCAGATCCAGACACAGATGAACCTCAGACATTTCCTGTTTAACTCAGTTCTTTACCAGCTCTTTCTTCCTTACCTCATTCCATCACCAAAGCCTAACAGAGACCACAGCCTCCAGCTCCCTCCTCCCCCCACCAGACCTCACACAAACATGCCTTCTATCAGAAGAATCCTCTCAAAGCATCATCTTGTTTATTTTATTTTGCTAACTTTTACTGCATCTAGTGCTCATCTTTAATGTATTATTTTGCTATTTACATCTCCACGTATACTACAATGTAGAAGGAATATGTAACCCAGTCTCAATATCCTACACTGAGCAATGTCTACTACTATGGTTTACTACATATAAAATATCTACTAATGAGTTTATCAAATATGAAGTGACTAGATAGTATTGTAAACAATTTCTATTTTGTAAAAATTCTTGGTAGATTGTTAAATAGGCGAATCAAGGGGTTTTAGTGATATTTAGCAAGTTGGCATTTTCCTATAGGTTAGGAGTGCATTTTTATTTTTCCCAGTCAAAATAATGGAATTACTCCCTTTGTTCTATGAAAATTTGTTAACAAACAAATGGTAAAGAATAGATTAGATTCACAAAAAAGAGGGACACCTGTATAATAGCAGTCACTACAATGCTTATTTTGTTCTTCTACCATTTAAAGTGTTTCAAGAAAAAGAAGCAATCAAGTCTATGTGTACAGGTTTTGTCTTAATTTGAAAGTAATTAAATGTCTGTGTCAGTTAAGGTTGCTCTGTTTATTGCTTTATTTCTTTTATAGAAAGCCAATTACTTGTATTTATATTCAGTTAGAAAAAATATGAATTATACTAGCTGAGAAAGGAAATTCAAACTAGTAGATTGCTCATCTGGATTCAATTGTTTTTGTTTTTTTTCCATTTTGATGGAAAAATAGACATAGATGTGATTTCTCTTGTTTCAGTTTTGTTGGATAAAAGTGTACCCTAGTTCCCCATTACTTACAACATTAGCCTCTCACCTGTGGTCCTCAGATGGCCTATCTTCACCCGAATTTGGGACCAATGGACCAGCTCCATTAGACGCATTTATACTGAAAAAGCCCTGCAGAAAAATCGGCATTTTAGATACTTAAAATGTACTTACACAGTAAAAACATATGACATATTTGTATAGGTTGTAGTAAATTTGAAAATCCAACTCATCTGTATATCATTGTGAGAAAGGCACTCGATTTTACAGACATGAAAATTGAGGATTCGAGAGCTAGGATGATTTGGTTAAAAATGTACAACTAGCAGATGCAGGATCAAGGTAGGTCCACTTCAAAGTTGAACTCTTGAGTTCACCACCCTTCCACTGCTACACAGCCACCCTGGGAACAAAGTCTTCCTCCAAAAAAGTCCTCTTTTCTCCAAGATTCGTTCTTTGAAATGACCACTAATATGAAACAAATATCCCAGAAACCCAGAGAAAAACTGGCATAGGTCACAAACAGAGATCCTTGTGCCAAGAGGGAGCCCAGGGTGAGGGCACCATCTCAAATGAGATTTTTCTTTCTCAGATGAGGAAGTAGATTTGGGGATTGTTGATGTTTTAGTCACTCAGTCATGTCTGACTCTTTGTGACCCCTTGGACTGTAGTCTACCAGGCTCCTCTCTCCATGGGATTTCCCAGGCAAGAATACTGGAGTGGGTTGCCATTTCCTCCTCCAGGGGCTCTTCCCGACCCAAGGATCGAACCCACGTCTTCTGCATTGGCAGGCAGATTCTCTACCGTTGAGCCACCTCTAAATGGGATGTCTGCCTTCTCATGGCAAATATGAGAGCTCAAATCCCAAAGAACTGTTGAAGAGGGATACTGAATGGGGCCAAGAGACTCAGCAACTTACTTCAATTGCTTTTCTCTTGACCAATTTTCTTACTGTCTTAACTTTAGGGGGAAAAAAAAAGATCACGTAGATCACTATTCTAAATTGAGTGTAAAGAAGTCTCTCACAGCTTCTGAAATGTGGTCAGTTAAAGCCCAGATTTTAAACCAGAGAGGAAAAGTAAAGCAGATCTTTTGCCCCCTCTGGGTTGTAATGATACTAATAATAATGATAAAAATGACGATGATGATCATGACTGTAAGGACTCATATTTACTGAGTGCTAACCATATACCAAGGGATGTCTTATTTGCACTTCACAACAACCCTCAAAGAGGTACTGTTTTCGCCATTTATAGAAAAAGAACCTGAGGCTAAAAGATGTAAGTGACTTGGGTAGGGTCTTATAGATAGTAAGAAAGGTTGTGAACTCTGGATCCAGAGGCCTCTCATGTAACGCAGCTGAATGTATTGTATGTTACAACGTCATCACAATGTTAACAACTTTGTCTAGTCATATGACGGTCTTTGTTCCCTGGAATTCTCCATGCGAGTTACTACCTCAAGACTTTTACAACTGTTGAACCCTCTACTTGGACTGCCTTCCTTCCTTTCCTGGGTTGGCATCTTACCGTTATTCATAGTCTCTGTTCAAAAGGCATGTCGTCAGAGAGAGACCTTCCCTGACACTCTACTGGACTCCCACTCCCACCAGTCATTAGCACACAATTCTGTTTTATCATCTCCATGACATCTGTTAAGGTTACTTGTCTACTGTTTTTCCAGCACCGAGCACAGTGCCTGGCACATAGTGGGTGCTTGCTAAGTACGTCACTTGGCAAATAACTCATTAGTCTGAACCAATCAGATGAATCTAAAGACTAAAGATTTCTCCTTTTTTTTGTTGTTTTTTTGAGACAGAATCTGGGAATTTTCTATTAGAAAGATACTAAGTGAGCAACGGGCAGACAGAAGAGCTGCTTCAAAACTCACCTGGTGACAGAGCCTTCTTTTATCTACCTGCCAAAATGATGACTTCTCTTACTATGTCCCAGCCCCCAGACCCTGTATACCTGTTTAATATTATATCAAAACCACTTGTGAATGAGTGTGCATCTCTTTGGGGTGTTCATCTTCTGAAACACAGGAGCTGGTCTTTTCTCACTCACATATCCTAACACAACCCTCTGCACACACTGGGTGCTGTAGCAGTGCTGTCCAGCAGCTGAGAGACCAAAGATGACATGTCCCTTTAAAGGAAGCCTGCATTGCCACACGGGGGAGACACACACCCAACATACTTACCTGTAGAGTCTGAGCTCTAAGGACACAAATGGTCCCCACCAGGTAAAAGGAATCCTCCAAAGGAATATTTACGGCAGGTGACCCACTGACATGTCTGGGGAAGATGCTAAGGAACAGCAAAGGAGACTCTAAGGGAGAGAGAGACACACAAGTGACAATCTAATAGAAAGGCGGGCCAGGTACACAAAAGAACAGTCACCTGTCCCATCCGTGTGCCATTTATCAACCCATTGAGAATTTTCAGAATTCTGAACCACCAATTTTTCCTGTCTTCCTTCCATTCCAACCCCCCTCCCCACCCTGGTCTCCACCAGAACATGGAGTAATTACTGGGAAATAATTGTGAGTTCAGGATGATTTTTCAGTCTTCCAATCTTACCTCGTAAATGGACATTTTAACTCCAAAAGAAATTTGCTCCTCTTATTTATGCAGACCATGTGGGTATCAAATATGTGTAATTTGTATGTACATGGAATCAAGTATTTTTTAAGGTATTTGACTTTTAGTTTCCAAGGCATGTGACAAAGATACCTGACAACCACTGTGTGAGCTAATTTTCATTCTTTACTTACCCATTCATTCATTTGTTGTATTTTCAGACCTCAGTAGCAAAGAACTGAGTTAATTATATTCTTAGTTCATGGCATATTATGAACACAGATAAAATTCCCACTCTCATTTTTATTTATTTTTTCTCTCTGTCCCTTTCCCACCCACAGGCACACACTATTATCTACCACCTTTAACATGTGGTCAAACATACCACCTTGTCCAATATGTGCTAAGTTGCTTCAGTGGTGTCCAACTCTTTGCGGTCCCACAGACTGTAGCCCACCAGGCTCCTCTGTCCATGGGATTTTCCAGGCAAGAATACAAGTGGATTGCTGTGCCCTCCTCCAGGGGATCTTCCCAACCCAGGGATAGAACCCACATCTCTTATGTCTCCTGCATTGGCAGATGGCTTCTTTACCACTAGCGCCACCTGGGAAGCCCCAGTCAAATATGTACCCTGGTTCTATGTACTATTATGCTTTCACAATTTACAAAAGTTGTCTTGTGCTATAGATCTCATTGTTTCTCAATGAACAACATGGTTTTAAGATCTAACTGTGGGGTATTATGTGTATCTAGAGTTCATTGGTTTTAACTACTATAAAGTTTTCTATATTGTATATTTCCCCCACATTTTACTTGTTCATTTCCCTAATGATTACACCTAGGCTGTGTCTCCAACTCCCTCCTAGTACAAACAACACTATGACATACACAGTGCGAGTCCCCTGAGACACAGATCTCTGCAGCTTCACCTCTGTGGTATCTCCGTCCAGTGATAGGATTACTGAGTTACAAGATAACTGACTTAAGTTCACTCTGTTTTCCAGGACCGCTTCATGAGCTTACATCCCTCTAGACACTGTATTAGTGTTTTCATTTCTCACACCCTCACCGATATTTGGTATTATTCACACTCTTAATTGTTGCTGTTCTGATGTGTGTACATTGCTACTCATTGGTTTTTCAATTTTTCATTCTTTACTTACTAGTGAGTTTGGACATCTTTTCACATATTTGTTGGGCTATTTACTTCAGATTCAAGCCCTAGATCTTTGAATGGTCCCAAGACAGTGTTTATATTAATTTATCAGCATTTGGTTCCTGAAACCTTGAGAATTTCAAATTCTGATCCTATATTCACATTAAGACACACAGATTTGGGTTTTGATTTCCTCTAAATAATACATATTTTTCCATTCAAACTCTGAGAGAGATAACACACTTATTCTTCATCTAAGCCAATGGGCAGAATTTTACTGATCATTTTAAGTCTCTAAGTTTTCTGTGTTGGTCCTGGAACAAGTGTTAGTACTCCAGTCAATGGAATCAATGTATGACTTAAAAATCACTTAGGCCCAGCACAAAATCAACTCCTTCTTATCACTGTGTCCTGTACTTTATCCTTTCTTTTAAGGTTGTCTATGCAATAAACTCCTTAGGTCATGTTGAAACGATAATTTTTTTGTTTTTTGTAAGAAAGAGCCATCCTTATCAGCTCAGTCTACCATATTACCATGTGACCTCACCTTGTAAATTTTGCTATAACTTTTTAAAGTCTAATTAATGTTTGTGGTCCACCAAAACCTGTGATCACAGGGGTAGCAGAGAGAGTGCCAACAGTAGAAGGGCATTCATATTACCAGTGAAGGGCTGCATAACTCATGAATTTCATATAAATAAGATTAAAAACTCTATTGATTACCATTAGAAACATCTTTCACAGTCAGGATGACTTTAACATATTCATAAGCAGAGGTGTTACTGGATTCAGTGTCTCCTCTTTTGAAATGACAGCAAAAGTCAATGTGCTTTCCAACTGAAAAAAAAACAGACACAAAACAAATTTAATTTGTATTTAACTATATTCTGAAGGACTATTTCATATTACTATTGTCTTACTTGGACTAGATTTCTAAAATATTATTTTCTTTTCATGAATATTAGCACTTGCATAGCTATCTATGTTGTATCTATAGAGTGGTTCAGTTCAGTTCAGTTGTTCAGTCGTGTCCGACTCTTTGCGACCCCATGTACTGCAGCACGCCAGGGCTCCCTGTCCATCACCGACTCCCGGAGTTTACTCAAACTCATGTCCATTGAGTCGGTGATGCCATCCAACCGTCTCATCCTCTGTCATCCCCTTCTCCTCCTGCCTTCAATCTTTCCTCTACCCCTATAGAGTGGGGTATCACCTAAAACATAATTTACATAATACTAATGCAATTATACAAAAGCTGAAAAACTCAAGGTTCATGATAAAGAACAAGATTTAATAGTGGAGAGAGTTTAATATTAGAAATAAAATTTGAGAAATTATAAGTTAAATTAATATATGATCGACAGCTATATTGGCTTTAATGTCTTTATTTTTATTATTCCTCTAAATGATTGTTATCTGTCTCTTAAAATCTAAGCATTTACTATTTGAAAAAAAATCTGTACCTGAACTGGACACAGGAAGGCTGAAAGCCATCTTTGAAAATACTTCCTTTTTCTCATCATCCGGCAGAAGGCTTAAGAAGCTTTTACCCATGATGTCATTCTCAAGAGGGAAAGAGGGAATCAATTTTGTTATATGCATTACTGACATTTAATTTCTCTATCTCCTTAGCTCCATTAAGCTTATCACCTGCCCCACCTCAGCCATCTTATAGTCAGACCTGTTAAACTTCTAAAGTCTCAATTCACATTGACCCATTCTATGACCATCACCTCCTACCTTCCCAGTGTGTTCGTGCAAGTATTTGTTTATTTGGCTGTGCTAGGTCTTAACTGTGGTATGTGGGCTCTTTGCTCTTCCTTCCACCATGACAGGCCCCCTGCATTGGGAGCTCGAAGTCTTAGCCAGTGAACCACCGGGAAAGTCCCTCAAAAGTATTTTAAATAGCACCAATTCCCTGACATTCTCTTCCTGTCTTTTTTTACACTACTTATCACTACCTGACATCATAGTCATAGGTATAAAATATACAATATAAAATAAAATAACGGATAGGGTTCCTCAATAAAATATAACTTGCATTAAAAGAGAGACCTTGACTGGCTCATTTACTGCTACATGCTCAACACCTAAAACACAGTCTGGCATGAGTGAGCACCAATAAATATTAGTTGGATGAATGAATAATGCCATACCATGTAGTTGAAATGTGGTGACATGAATTAACTGAATATCAAACATTAAGTAAAGAGTTTTTAATGTGATAGAAACAAAATAATAAGCAAGTACCCTTTGTAGTTTAATGATAGCTTTGAGTGATGAACTACAAATTAAAATGATTTTAATTGATTAATATTAATAATCTACAGTCAAAATTCAGATATATATTTTTATGGTCCATTTGTATAAGCCAGCCTACGAATTGCCCAATGCTCAAATTAGCAGATGAATCCTGTCTCAATCAAGAAAAATCTTGGCTCAATTCAGAGCAGAAATATAACCCTAGTTTAGCAAGGAAAACATGAATTAATAGGCAATAGGTTTTGACAATGAAAGTCACATAGCAAGAAACTGACTTTTCAAAAGAAAAGGATGTTTTTCTTTCAACTTAACTTTTTCAATGAAAATACCTTATTGATTTAGTTATAAAATACACTTTAGGTACCAAACCAAGTTATCTATGATCAGTAGAGACCACTCATTCATTCCTTCACCTGATTAACAACTGCTGCATGCCAGAACATTGCTTTTGGTAATGTATTTCCCCCTACCTCCCATCTTTGCCCCCTGAGGGTGGCAGGGCAGCAGCATACCAAAGAGACATGCTGCTGAATTCCAGAGGCGCCCAGGTGAGTAAGACCCCTTGTGGACCCTATCAAAAGTGAGCAGTTTTTTGATCATGTACATTCTCTTGGATGGAAATAGCAGCCGTAAGTTACTTATTAATTAACTACATTCTTTAAGGAAGGTGACAGTGACAATGCATGCTTGAGCATGCTCAGTCGTTAAGCTGTGTCCAACTCTTTGCAACCCCATGGACTGCAGCACATGAGTCCTCTGTCCTCCACTGTCTCCTGGAGCTTGCTCAAACTCATGTCCATCCAGTCAGTGATGCCATCCAACCATCTCATCCTCTTTCACCCCTTCTCCTCCTGCCTTCAGTCTTTCCAGCATCAGGGTCTTTTCCAATGAGCCAGTTCTTCGCATCAGGTGGCCAAAGGATTGGAGCTTCAGCTTCAGCATCAGTCCTTCCAATGAAAATTCAGGACTGATTTCCTTTAGGATGGACTGGTTTGATCTCTTGCAGTCCAAAGGACTCTCGAGTGTTTTCTCCAAAACCACATTTCAAAAGCATCAATTCTTTGGCACTCAGCTTTCTTTATGCTTCAACTCTCACATCCATACATGACTACTGGAAAAACCACAGCTTTGACTAGATGGACCTTTGATTTTTAATGAAATTGTAGATTCCTGGAGCTGGGCAGATGCTCCAGAAATGGCTTGATCTCCATATTTATATGAGATGGGTGATTTATAAAATGAAATTTTAAATCAAAGCTTGGGGAAAAAAATCACATGCTGTTAAAAACTAAGAGTTAGGATTTCAACAGAAGTGTGAAACTGTGCCCCAGGTATGGTCCTTTTCAACCCTGTTTTAAAATAATATGGGCTTCCTTTGTGGCTCAGCGGGTAAAGAATCCGCCTGCAAGGCAGGAGATTTGGGTTCGATCCCTGGGTTGGGAAGATCCCCTGGAGAAGGGGAAGGCTACCCACTCTAGCATTCTGGCCTAGAGAATTTCATGGACTATATAGTCCATGAGGTCACAAAGAGTCGGACACGACTGAGTGACTTTCACTTTCACTTAAAAGAATATATAAATTCATTTCCATTTAATGTTTATGTACAGAGTAATAGTTATAGCTTTAAGTACACCAAACTCACATTACCACATACCTGGTTTAAGATGAGCAGTTCAAACCCATGTCCCAGACACCTCTACCTTAGAGTGACTCTGTGTGTGTGTATCTGTTACCTCAAATGTTGAACGGTGAAAGAGTCTCTTAAGAGTGAAAGCTCTGAACCAAAATGCATAATGAATCAAGGATAACAGTATAAAAATCCTCATAGGAGGATCCTCAGGAAAAGTCACTGGTCTCAGTCAATGGCCAATTTGCTTTATGTAATATTAAATATTATAAGAATTTGGGTAGTTTTCTGATCTTCACTATAACAAACTTTAATGAATGATGTATTATATTCATATTCTTTCTTTTAAGGTACATTTAATAAGACCATTCTCCTTCTATGGTAAGACTCCTCTAAAGTCCAAGGCAATGAATATCTCTAACATTTGCATTTTATTCAGCTGTTTTGGTGTCCTGTAAATATAAGCTGAATTTGGAAATGTAAATTGCTTTCTAAAAGAAAGGAAGAAAATGAGGAGTTTAGAAATGGATACAGGTATCTTTAAATAAAGAGAAAAGAGGAGAAAAGCTCTCTGAGTTTCCAAGTGGGCCGTAGAACCTGCTGGCTGGAACAGTATAACTACTGGAATAAGTATGTAATCCTCTTTGAACTTAACTAAAGAATAATTTAACAAAAATTCTATTAAAGTGTGTGGTTCAAACTTGAGTGCTACAGATCTGTGGGTGAGGGTGTGTCAGGTTCTTCAGACAATTCTGTGGGGTGAGGAATGTGCAATGAAAGCAATGATCCAGATATGACTAACACAATCAGTCAAGTGACAGAGATTTGGGAGTGGTGGTGGTAGTGGATGTACGCTACACAGCTCCTTTTCACACACAGGCATGCATGCAATATGAAGGTTTGCAGTCCTTTCATGTTTAAGTGATATACGCAGTGGGTATACAGCCTGAAAATCCAGAAAAAAATTTAGGAAATCATATGTTCTAAGTCAATGGTGCTGGGAAGATTGTAGAAAGCTCTCCTGAGAGGGATATAGTGACACCAAAGGACGCAGGAAGAACTAACTATTTTGACTATCTGATACTCTGACTATAATGTATGTGAGTGTCTCTCCAGCAATATGTACAACATTGCTAAATTAGGCAATCATTTATATTTTTTCCCAAATTAGATCATGGCTTGTTCTTCAACATAAAGAATCAAAAAGCAAATCAGACCTGGAAATGGATGCCACGAGCTAGCATGACCAAATCATGACAGTCATTGTTTAGTCAGTATGTGGTAGACCCAAATGTACAAAATCAGACACATCCATCTGGTTGAGGGCTGCCCAGCAAAGCAGTCACCTTGGGGACCATCACCTTCAAGGGCAGTTTACAAACCACACACCAGTGCACACCCAGTGTTTCATTACCTTATATCAGAGTTTGTTTTTTCTAGCTTTAAAACTGAAACCAATGGAGAGGACAATAAAACAGGTGCATATTTTGACAACGTTAACAATGTCTTCTCTGATGAGTTGTGTGCTGCTAAAAACAAATAATGAAGCCCTACACAACAAAGCGAATGATCCTTCCCCCAAACTGAGAGAACTTACAGGTAAATAGCCAAGAAGAGAAGTGATGCTCTGGGACACGGAAATTATCATTCCATCTGTGCTCACTATTATCATAAATCCATCCAATGACTAATGAAAAGAGAATAACAATGTAATTAAATAGTGGAACAATAATAAAATGATAGCTTTATTTCTAAATGCATAAACAATTATAAGCACACACTGAAAATGTATTGTGGTCCTTAAATATCAATAAAGCAAGCCCAGAATTACTTAAATTCCATTATTCTGCCTCCTACACAGACTCTACTTAACCTTAAGCATGAGATGTTTATTAAATGATGTCTCACTTAGACAAACACATTTCAGTGTACACCCAATTAACACAAAACTCTCCAACACAAGCTAGGAAGATTCATTTCCATGTGTTGGTTATTTCACACTTAATTCAAAATTAATTCCAAAAACAGTAAGAATATTTTGGAGGGCATTTTCATTTGTAGTTAGCTTAGTCATCTATTTATAAATATGGCTATTGCCTTCACTTTCCTGCTATATAATGGAATAGATATCCAGACAAATGCCTCTTGGTAAAGAACACCTAAAATGATGGATAAAATATATAAAACAGGGAGAAGCTTATGGTAAAGTATGGGAAACAATCTGATACAAAAATGACTAAAACATGAGAAGTCAGAGGATATCAAAGCTTGCATATGCCTCGGGAGCATCTATGCAACATTGATGGCATAGAGCCGGGGGGACAGAAAACAAAGCTTGGACCCACACAAGGTGGGGATTGCAATCAAAGGCTCCTGTATCAAGCCAGGAAGGGAACACTCTCCGCAGACAAAAGAGATAGATCTTATCCAACAAAGAGAGCCAGGGAACTCACAACCTGTCTGTCTTGCCTCAGCCTCAGCTCAGGCTAGAAAAGGAAAAGAACTGGTCTCTTCTGGGAATTGCAAACAGAAGCCTGCACTCACACTAACTACCTGTGTAGCCCTCAATACCCCAAGCCATTATTTACTTTCAAATGGTCCTGACCCCAAATATCTAGGAAAAAGAAATTGAAATCACTTCTTGAGAATGATTTTAAAACCAGGGCTCAAAGAATGTAGATAAATTTCCAAATGACATAAGTTTGTCATAAATGATTAACAAACACAGGAAAAACATGAAACATGAACAAGAGGCAGTGTAAACAATAAAATGCAGAATGAGATTTAAAACTTCAGGTACGAGAAATATCAGAGATAGAATAAAAATAAGTAAAATAAGCATGCTTAAAAACAACTATACTGCAATAAAAATTAATAAAAATAAATAAATGTATATACCCCAAACATGCTTAATATGCTTAAATAAATCTTAAAAGGGTATTGAAAATATAATGAAGGAACAGGAGACTCCTAACTGACTAGGCAGATGTGAAAAGTAATCAAATTGTCTAGAAATGATATCATCAAAATAAAAACTCAATATGTAGGTCAAATAGCAAGTTAGAGCATAGGGGGAAAGATAAGTTTCTGAACTCGAAGGCAAAGCTGAGGAAATGACTCAGATGCAACACAAAGAGACAAAGGAATGGAAGATAAATGAAATGACACAGAGAAGAGCGGGAAAGTGCACTAGACATTTTACACATGTTCACTTTACTCTCACAACCACTCTGTGAAAGAAGTCAAAGCTGAGAGATGGCAATTCTCCCAAGGATGCATAACAAGTAAGTGATAAAGGCGCAGTTCATATCCCTATCTATCTGACTCAAAGGATCGTGGTTATTTGGGCTTTAGTTTGTGGCCTTTGAACTCAGTGAAACCTACCAGTTCCTTTGGAAGTAGAAACCATAAACATCTCATGTCCTTGAGGGGAAAAAAGTAAGGAATGAAAAGGCTTAATCTGTAGAATCTAACAACCCGTGTTGAATGAGTCTACCAGATAATTAATTAACTTGCCACTAAACTATGCAAACACTTGTTCATTTTTGTTGTCACTGGAGATCGGTGGGTTCAATTGGCATAAGAAGCATCCAGGCAGCCTGCTAGACATGAAGGCTCCTGGCCTTACCAAGATAGAGATTCCAATTCAAACAGTTTAAGGTGGGTTTCAGGAATCTGTGTTTTTACCAAGTTCCCTAGGTAATTCTGAAGGTAGAGTCCCCTAGCCACACTTTGAAAAACAGTATTCTGTATGTTTTACTGCATGCATTCTACATATGAAGCAATTAGACGATAAACTCCCTCCTACTTGTAGTGTCTTCTGGATAAAATCTTCATAGCTTTGAAACGATGGAGTCCAATCAGGCATCTCTGTAGAGGTTTCTGTAAGGAAGAAAGGATAAAAAATGGTCACATTAAAATGATTAGCTTATGGGTATTAGATTTTTCAAAGTTATAATCAATTTTATAGAAAAGACTCTCATGAGAAAATGCTGAGTGCTAATGAAGAATCTGAGGTAGACTAACTAATTGCTTATAAGCTATCATCAACAAAGAAGTGTTCGGAATTGAAAAAGACCTTGAAGATCACCCATCTCAATTTCTACTGTACGCAGGATGATCTTTCTAACAATGGTATGATCTTCAACTCCCAATTCTTTCCCTTTCTTGACTTCTTTAACTCTTCCAAATTCTATCCAAACCTAATATTCACAATATACCAGATAAGGTACAGGCTGTTGAATGCTCCAGGTGTATTAAGACACTGAAAATGTCCTCAGTACCTGGCTAACATACAGAATTCCATGACTGTTTCATCAAATTAAGCTTTTAGCAAAGGCCCTCAACTAGAAAATCCTTAAGCTGTATCTCGTAATTCTCCAAAGCTGTGGACACTCTTCTGTCTCCCATACCCCCTTCTCCATGCCTCAAGGTTTTCTGGTTTTCCCAATGAACAGCTTCAGCTCCTGAACTCACTCAGAGCCTTTGCTGTCAACATCCACCCCGCTTCACCTCCCCCAATCCCACCTGTTCCACTGACTTCACTCACCCGGGGACCTCACTAACACAGCCCTCCAATCTCCAGTTATTTGAATGTATGTCCATAAATGTTTGTCTCTTCTCCTCACAAAAATGGTGAGGAGACCCATAAAACTGTAATGTCTATTCAAAATGTTAAATCCCTAGACAAAGGCAAATCTGACAGCAGCACTCGCTCTCTTGGTGGGCAGGAGTCTCAGGTCCTTTTCTATGAGTGAACAAGAAGGGGCCCAGGCATGAGCAGAAGAGCTCCTGAACCCTCACTTTAGAAGGGATGAGAGGAGGGCGTCTAACTAGGTGGGAAGGAAGAAAAATATGAAACCTAAGCCATGCCGGTTGCACAACCACCTCACAATCACTGTTCCTGACCCCTGTCCCGGCCTGGAAACTGAATTCTGGTCACAACTTCTCCAACTCAGAAAACAAACCATGCCCCTCTCCCAAGGCTGATTTCTGAGGTCATCTCCCCACTTTCACCTCTACCTAGTGACTTGCATCTCCTATACTCCCTACAAAGAAATACAAAAGACAAAAGATAGTCCATATATTTCCGGAAAATAAAACCTATGTATTTTATAAAACAACCATAAAGGGCTTTTCTACATTACTGTATTACCCATGAACTTGTCCTTGTTTTGTTTCTAGGGAGGGCACCATATACAATTCTTCACTACAACCCCGGTGTCCAGCATAGTACTTAACTCACAATAGAAACCTGGCAATTCTTGTTAACCTGAACCTCATTCATTCATTTAGTTCAAATACCATGTACTGGGCTCCTACTATGTATCCTACTCTGTTTTAGAGGCTAAGGATAGAGCACGAACAAGACAAATAAAGTGACCATTCTTTTGAATCTTACAGACCGGTAGGGAAGGTAGACAGATAACCAACACATAGACCAGGGAAACGGTCATTGCATATATCTTGAAGTACAATAATTTCAACTGGGTGCCCAGGGAAAGCCTTGCTGAGAAAGTAAAAAGTGGCAGGAAGAGAGCCATGTGAAAATCCGGCAGCAAGGAAAGCATCTCAGGCAGAGGAAGCAGTAAGTACAAAGGGTGACAGGAAAGATTGTGGCCAATTTAAATAACAGGAGGTCAAAGGGACTACTGTAGGGTGACCAAGGGATAGAGCAATGGGAAATAAAGTCTGAGAGACAGGCAGGACCACATTATTTAGTGTACGTGAGGGAGTCAGCATTGTTTTGAGTGGAACAGCATGTGCTTTCAAGCAGGAGAGTGACATACGGTTTTTTTCTAATATTTTTATTAGAAAATATATTTTTTCTATATTTCGTTGAGGCAAACGTGAATGAGTTCCCTGACCAGGGGCCCCTGCATCGAGAGCACAGGGTCCCAACCACTAAACCACCAGGGAAGTCGCTTGACATATATTTTTAAAAGATCATTACGGCTGTTTATGAAAAATGGGTCAAACTAGGCAGCAAGAGTGAAGCAAGGGAGCCTCACTGGAAAGTGTGTTCAAATGGAATAGATGGTGGTGGCCTGGATTAGGTTGGTCCACCAAGGCTATGGGAGTGGCAGAGTGAATGGATTTGAGATCTACTTCAGAAGCAAAGCTAAAAGGATTTGCTGGTGGATTGGTGGAGGACACAAGAATGACAGCTGGAGTTTATTTTGAGCTGCTAGAAGAATGATGGTACTTTTACTGAAACTGGGAAAATCAAGGCTGAGAGTCTGAGAGGAATTGAGAGGTCCTGTATGGTGATGTTACTTTTCCTGTTAGACATCCAAGCAAAGAAGTCACCGAGGAAACTCTCTTGCTGATTTAATAATGAGTATGATTCTCAAGGAGAAGGCAATGGCACCCCACTCCAGTACTCTTGCCTGGAGAATCCCAGGGACGGGGGAGCCTGGTGGGCTGCCGTCTATGGGGTCGCACAGAGTCGGACACGACTGAAGCGACTTAGCAGCAGCAGCAGCAGCAGCATGATCCTCAAGTATGGAGGTAAGGGAGGAGGTTTGGGCTGCAGATAGATTTTAAAAATGGGAGGCACTGACATCCAAGTACCCCTTCAAATTAAGGGACTGGATGAGATTACCTGAGGAATGACTGTAGACAGAGAAGACAAAAGGTCCTAGGACTGAGCCCTAGGGCACATCCATGATTCAAAGTTGAAAAGGGAAAGGGAAAAAGAGAGAGAGAAGGAATGGTCAATAAGTTAGGAGAAAACCCAGAATCCAGTTACCCAAGTATCCTGGAAGCTGAGAGAAAGATGCTTCAAGAAGGAGGGAGTGGTCACCTGTCCAATGTTTTTGAAATATCATGAAAGATGAGGATAGTTAAGGCACCAAAGACCTCAGCAATGTGGCTGCTGCTGCGCTAAGTCGCTTCAGTCGTGTCCGACTCTGTGCGACCCCATAGACGGCAGCCCACCAGGCTCCGCCCTCCCTGGGATTCTCCAGGCAAGAACACTGGAGTGGGTTGCCATTTCCTTCTCCAATGCGTGAAAGTGAAAAGTGAAAGGGAAGTCACTCAGTCGTCTCCGACTCCTAGCGACCCCACGGACTGCAGCCCACCAGGCTCCTCCGTCCATGGGATTTTCCAGGCAAGAGTACTAGAGTGGGGTCCCATTGCCTTCTCCGTAACCAATGTGGAGGCCACTGCTATTCCTGACAGAAGTAGTTGTCCTGGAGTGGTGAGAGCTCCAGGCTCAGTGAAGTGGGTTTAGAAAGGATGGGGCATGAGGAAGTGAACACAGGGTCAATACAATCATTTCGAGAAGTTTTGTTGTGAAGGGGGCACAGAAATAGGGCAACAGCTGAAGGTATCATGGGGCCAAAAAAATATTTTTAAGGTAAGAGAGATCTTCTACAGCATGATTGCATGCTTGTGAACGTAACCCGCTCAGATGTTTTGAGTTAAATATACTTAAATATTATAGGTACTATTTGACACCCCTGGGGCCCTGTTTCCCTTAGCAACATTTACATAAGCTTTCAAGTGCCTAAGATACAGAAATCTGCACTACTGTTGCCCAGAATACTTCTACTAATTCTCATTTCCTTATTCCACTTTTGCATGAACCTCAATAATGTTATCAGCATCGAGCATAAGAAAATTATAAATGGAGAGAAGCTAAATATCTACATAATAGAAGTTGCTTCAGGAGATCATCTCATCATTGCTGCTGCTGCTGCTGCTACTATTTAGTCGCTCAGTTGTGTCCAACTCTTTGTGACCCCATGCACTATAGCCTACCAGACTCCTCTGTCCATGGGATTTCCCAGGCAAAAATACTGGAGTGGGTTACCATTTCCTCCTCCAGGGGATCTTCCCAACCCAGGGATCGAACCCGCATCTCCAGCATTGGCAGGCGGATTCTTTATCACTGTGTCACCAGGGAAGCCCCATCTCATTATTAATCCCACACAATGATGTTTGAGGTAAACAGAGAGTTCCAGTTGTCCCACCCATAGCTAATTTTCAATATGGCTAAGCTCAGCTGAAACCTGTCTTTTGTGAAAGAGTAGAAATACCCTGTGATTTTTCCACTTTGTGTTTCTTCACAGGAGAGCCATGCTTCTGCAAAAATGCACGTAGTCTTCCGAGGGTAGAATTGATGTGCTCCTTTTTTTGATCTTCAGTCAAATCTGAATATCTAATTGGCAAAAGACAAAGAAGGTTATTCATAAGGGTACATGCATGCTAAGTCGCTTCAGTTGTGTCTGACTCTTTGCAGCCCTGTGGACTGTAGTCTGCCAGGCTCCTCTGTCTATGGGATTCTCCAGGCAAGAATACTGAAGTGGGTTGCCCTGCTCTCCTCCAGGGGATGTTCCCACCCCAGGGATTGAACCCATGTCTCTTACGTCTCCTGCATTAGCAGGCAGGTTATTACTAGCACCACCTGGGAAGCCCTTATTAAAGGGTAGGACTGAGAATTCAGATGATGGAACAATGGATGGGGAGAAATAAGGAGAGAGAAAGGGAGATGTTATTGTCAACATCTGGGCAAAAATCTGGTCCTTTGATAACTCACATAACAAAACTGTCAACACTAAAATAAGAATTTTTGAAAGCCAATCTCAGGTCCCTCAGACTCTGAGGCTGTTGAGAATAGGTTGAGACCATATCTGTCTCCATGTTTCCCATAGCAAAGCCCACACAGTGTCTTGTACAGTGGCCTATGAATTATATCAAATAAGTCCAAATTAATTTGAATATAATGGTGGCTCTTTGTTCTACTATATAATCTTACCTGCTTTTTCAGAGTACTTCTGATTAAAGAAAACTATTTCTAAATCATCTCTAATTACTGAAGAGGCTTTCTTGAAGCCAATGCTCCGTTTCACAGAGAAAGTTTAGCAATGAAATGCTAATTGAAATTTTAATTTTTAACTTTAAAACACAGACCATTCTGAAAAATTATGACAAAAACTTCTTGACCAGTAGGATGGAATTTACTTTAGATTCTCAGACTGGAGAAATAACATTATTAACCTTCTCAAATGTACATGAATTTCTACTCTAGGCAAGCCAAGGCCCCCAAGCAGACTTTTCAACTGATCATGGAGTATAAAGCGTTTATTCAGTGTCAGCTCTGAGCAGCCACTGTGCAAGGCATGGAGGGCACAGTTTGATGAGGGAGGTCGTCAGGACATAGAGAGAGAGCGTGCATGCTCAGTCACTCAGCTGTGTCTAACTCTTGCGACTCCATGGACTATAGCCTGCCAGGCTCCTCTGTCCATGGGATTCTGCAGGCAAGAATACTGGAGTGGGTTGCCATCCCTCCTCCAAGGGATCTTCCTGGCCCAGGGATCGAACCCGAGTCTCTTAGTCTCCTGCATTAGCAGGCAGGTTCTTTACCACCAGCACCACCTGGGAAGCCCATAGGAAGCCTACAAAGTATTATAATACAATTAGGGTGAGGGATATGAAGTACCCACCAGAGAGGTCATATTTCTCTGAGTTAGTCAAGTTTCCCAGAGGAAGGAGAATTTTGCAAGATGTGAAATAGGAAGGGAGGACAGGAGAGGGGTCTTTGAGGAAAATATCAGTTAGGAATTCATACCGCTTCCTTTTTCTTCCGCCATCTTCATCCATTTTTCAGTGATATAACAAAGAACCCTGAAATCAAAGTAGAGCCACATTTTACTAGGAAATCAGTCTATGATGAATCACAGAAAGCGATAAGATTAATCAAAATTCTCAATTTCCCTTGAGGAATGCCTACTTCTTTTAAAGAGAATCTTATTAAGTACCAATAACCTCATTCACACAATCTGTAGATGTTAAAGACTTGCTTTACTGTGTGATCCCCAGTGAATGTTTGTCACAATAATACTACAAATGAATGTATTTGGAAAAAGTTGCAAAAACACTGTGAAGTTACACAACTTAATCCCAAAGTCAGGTACTTGTTAGTTTCATTCTGTACCCTTAGATTCCTTTAACTTCCACTGATTTCATGAACACAGTGAAACAAAGACAGATGTAGACTGAAAACTTCATACCTAGCCACAATGTCATGCCACACTAGACAAAAGCCTGCATTTATCATTGATATCACAGAAATCGGCATAGAAGAATGACCTTGACAACACCAGAAGTCTCTGCTTTGAATTGTGTAATTAGACTCACACACAACCTCAAGGTTGAAAACTCAAGATAGAAGTCAATCACACTCAAATACATGTGCATTAAATAAGAAGGCACTGTTAAAATGTAGCAAACATCTTCTAAATGCTCTCAAGAAAATAAGAGAAAGCTCAGGTGTCAAACCCTGGGCAGATACTGAGAACAAGCTGGTTAGTTCACGAACCTGTGCTGCTGGGGAGATGACGAAGCATAACTTACATCCTTCACATCTAGCAGAGTGCTGGGAAAAGACTGAAGAAATGAACAGAGCTTTCGGATGGGATAACATCAGGCAATCTAAAATATAGGTAACTAGATTTCTAGAAGGGAGAAGAAAAGTAATATTTGGATAATGGCCAATTGTTCCCATACTGGATGAAAAACATAAATTCATATATTCTTGAAGCTCAATGAATCCAAGAACTAAACACCATGAAAAGCTTACCAAGGCACATCATAAATAAACTGCTGATAAGCAATTGCAAAGAGAAAATCTTAAAAGCAAACAGAAATAAAAGATACATTTAATACAGAGTGGGGAAGAATGTCCTCTGTCTGACTTCTCATCAGAATAACCCAAGCCAAGAGAAAATGAAGCATCTTTAAAGTTCTGGGGGCAAACAAATCAACCTAGAATTCTATATCCATTAAGAATGAACCCTTCGAAGAAGCTGAAGGTAAAATAAAGACACCTCCAGATGAACAAAAAATGCAAGAAGTCAAGGCCAGCATACTACCATTATCAGAAATGTTAAAGGAAGGACTTCAAATAGAAGGAAAAGGTTGCCAGATGGAAAGTTATATCTACATAAAGAAATGAAAAGAACTGGAAATAATATGTACGTGAGTAAATATAATATTTGCATCTTCAATTTCTTTAAAAGATAACTGAAATAAAAGCAAGGAACTGTAAGGTTTACAATGCATATTGATATCAAATCTATTACAATAATAATACAAAAGACAGGAGGGTGGAAAGCAAAAATCTACTGTTATGAGGTCCTTATATTATACATGAAGTGGCACAATATTAATTCACATCAGACAGTAATAAATTAAAGATGTATACTATAAACTGCCTAGAGCAACAAATAAAGCACACATGAGATTTAGATTATAAATCAAAAGAGATAAAATGGACTATTAATTACTCATTTCATCCAGAAGCAGAAAAAGAAGGCAAAGAAAACAAAGATCAAATGGGACAAACAGAAAACATATAGAAAGATGGTAGACTTAAACCTCACTGTATTAATAATTATGTTAACTGTCAGTGGACTAAAGGCACAAATACAAAGCCTAGGAGTGTCAAAATGGGACAAAAGTAAGACCAAACTATCTTGTCTACAAGATACTCACTTGAATTATAAAGTCACAACTTATAAGTAAAATAACAGAAATATATATATACTATGTAACCTTAATGATGTAAAGCTTAAGTGGCTAATTAATATTAAAGATTCTAGGTAAGGAATAGTCTTAGAGAAAAAGAGGGACATTTCATTATGAGAAAGGAGTCAGTCAAGAAGGTAAAACAATCCTAAACGGGTATACTCCTCATTACAAAGTTTGAAAATGAAGTAAGAACTAAAAGGAGGAATAAACAAACCCACAATTACATCTGGTGAGTTGAAACACTCCTCTATCAGTAATTAATGGGCCAAATAGGAAAGAAGTAGGGACACTGGAGACTTACTAGCCTGCCAACAGACTTGTCCTCATTTGATGACAGAGTACTGCGCCAAGCAACTGTAGAACACTCGCTTAACATTCCAACTGTCATGATGATTCAAAATGTACTGGGCCATGAGACCAGTTTCAGTGACTTTAAATCATTAAAGGCATACAGACTATGTTCTCTGATGAAAACAGAATTAAATTAGAAATCAATAATAAATAGATAAATCCCTGGAAAACCCCCAAACATTTGGAAATTAAACAATATCCCTGTAAATCATTTCTGAATCAAAGAATGAACCTTTGGAAAAGGTTTAAACACAGAAAATCAGACAGTATTTCTAACTGGATTATAATGAATATTAATGTTAAATTCCAAAATATTTAATAACCTAATTATAACTTATTAAAATTGCATTATATGTATTTATGGTGTTATATAATTCCATCAAAAAGAGCCAAATCTCTATAATTACTCAAATCACCTTTTGTGTTCTTAAATAACACATGATTCTTCATATATATAGTAAAGGAAATGATACAGTGCTAGGAGCTAATTTAACAAAATGTGCAATATTATTATACAAAAAAGAATGTTTTTATTGATTAACATAAAAATATCTAAATAAATAGAAAGATACATCATATCCCTGGACAGGAATTTTCAGTTTTATCAGAGCTACCCAACTAATCTACAAATTAACTCTGATCAAAACCCAGTAAATTTTTGCTTGGGTTTGGTTTTCTATATATTTTCACAAGTTAATTACAGAATTCACATCAAGATCAACAAGTCAGAAATATCTACAATAATTTTGAAGACTAAAAATGTACAAAGATGTGTTCTGCTAGACATCAAGACTTCTTGCAAAGCTACATACCTTTGAGGTAAATAGATAAGGGTACAAAGCATAGGACAGAAGAGACCCATTAGAAACAGTTCCATGCATAAACAGAAATTTGATTTGTGACAAAAAAATCATTATAATTTTGAAATTTCTACTAAATCCCTTAGGATTATACAGTGAAAGTGAGAAATAGATACAAGGGGTTAGATCTCATACAGGGCCTGAAGAACTATGGACAGAGGTTCATGACATTGTACAGGAGGCAGGGATCAAGACCATCCACAAGAAAAAGAAATGCAAAAAGACAAAATGGTTGTCTGAGGAGGCCTTACAAATAGCTGTGAAAAGAAGAGAAGTGAAAGGCAAAGGAGAAAAGGAAAGATATACCCATTTGAATGCAGAATTCCAAAGAATAGCAAGGAGAGATAAGAAAGCCTTCTTCAGTGATCAGTGCAAAGAAATAGAGGAAAACAATAGAATGGGAAAGACTAGAGATCTCTTCAAGAAAATGAGAGACACCAAGGGAACATTTCATGCAAAGATGGACACAATAAAGGACAGAAATGGTATGGACCTAACGGAAGCAGAAGATATTAAGAAGATGTGGCAAGAATACAAAAAAGAACTATACAAAAAAGATCTTCACAACCCAGATAATCACAATGGTGTTATCATTCACCTAGAGCCACACATTGTGGAATGAGAAGTCAAGTGGGCCTTAGGAAGCATAACTATGAACAAAGCTAGTGGAGGTGATGGAATTCCAGTTGAGCTATTTCAAATCCTAAAAGATGATGCTGTGAAAGTGCTGCATGAAATATGTCAGCAAACTTGGAAAACTCATTAGTGGCCACAGGACTGGAAAAGGTCAGTTTTCATTGAAATACCAAAGAAAGGCAATGCCAAAGAATGCTCAAACTACCGCACAATTGCACGCACCTCACACACTATTTAAGTAATGCTCAAAATTCTCCAAGCCAGGCTTCAACAATACATAAACTGTGAACTTCCAGATGTTCAAGCTGGATTTAGAAAAGGCAGAGGAACCAGAGATCAAATTGCCAACATCCACTGGATCATCAAAAAAGCAAGAGAGTTCCAGAAAAACATTTACTTCTGCTTTATTGCCTTATTTAACTTATATGCGGAGTACATCATGAGAAAAGCTGGGCTGGATGAAGCACAAGCTGGAATCAAGATTGCAGGGAGAAATATCAACAACCTCAAATATGCAGATGACACCACCCTTATGGCAGAGAGCGAAGAAGAACTAAAGAGCCTCTTGATGAAAGTGAAAGAGGAGAGTGAAAAAGTTCGCTTAAAACTCAACACTCAGAAAACAGATCACGGCATCTGGTCCCATCACTTCATGGGAAATAGATGGGGAAACAGTGGAAACAGTGACAGACTTTATTTTTGTGGCTCCAGAACCACTGCAGATGGTGATTGCAGCCATGAAATTAAAAGACGTTTGCTCCTTGGAAGAAAAGTTATGACCAACCTAGACACCATACTAAAAAGCAGAGACATTACTTTGCCATCAAAGGTCCATCTAGTCAAAGAGATAGTTTTTCCAGTAGTCATGTATATGGATGTGACAGTTGAACTATAAAGAAATCTGAGTGCTGAAAACTGATCCTTTTGAACTGTGGTGTTGGAGAAGACTCTTGAGCATCCCTTGGACTGCAAAGAGATACAACCAGTCCATCCTAAAGGAAATCAGTCCTGAATTTTCATTGGAAGGACTGATGCTGAAGCTGAAACTCCAATCCTTTGGCCACCTGATGCGAAGAGCTAACTCATTTGAAAAGACCCTAATGCTGGAAAAGATTGAAGGTGGGAGGAGAAGGGGACAACAGAGGATGAGATGGCTGGATGGAATGACCAACTCAATGGACATGAGTTTGAGTAAACTCTGGGAGTTGGTGATGGACAGGGAGGCCTGGCGTGCTGCAATCCATGGGGTCGCAAAGAGTTGGACAAGACTGAGCGACTGAACTGAACTGAACCATAGAGTATGTGTGTATGTGTGTTTTCATATAGCCCTTTCTATATATTGGGACAACAAAGTCTGTTTGCAAGCTATTTAAATACACAAGTCTAAAATAATAAAATTAATAAATAAAAATACCTCAATAACAGAAGAGTTGTGTGACTTGCCTGGCCGTCCAGTGGTTAAGACTCTGCCAAAATAAATACATACATACAACATATAAATAAATACATATAACCGTCATGCTTTATATGTCTCTGTTATTTCCAACAGCACCCAGCTCTACACAGAGAAGACACTCAAAATACACCATTAAATTTTCCTGCCAGTGCTTGCTTCAGTAGCACATATACTAAAATTGGAAAGATACAGAGAAGATTAGCATGGCCCTTGTGCAAGGGTGACATGCAAATTTGTGAAGCGTTTCATATTTTTTGAATGGATAAAGAAGTTGTGGTACATATACACAATGGAATATTACTCAGCCATAAAGAGGAACACATTTGAGTCAGTACTGATGAGGTGGATGAACCCAGAACCTGTTATACAGAGTGAAATGTGTCAGAAAGAGAAAGATGAATATCGTATTCTAACTCATATATACAGAATCTAGAAAAATGGTACTGAAGAATTTATTTACAGGGCAGCAATGGAGAAACAGACATAGAGAATAGACTTATGGACATGGGGAAAGGGGAGGAAAGGGTGAGATGTATGGAAAGAATAACATGGAAACTTACATTACCATATGTAAAATAGATAGCCAATGGGAATTTGCTGTATGGCTCAGGAAACTCAAACAGGGGCTCTCTATCAACCTAGAGGGGTGGGATGGGGAGGGAGATGGGAGGGAGTTTCAAAAGGGAGGGGATGTATGTATACCTATGGCTGATTCATTTTGAGGCTTGACAGAAAACAACAAAATTCTGTAAAGCAATTATCCTTCAATAAAAAATAAATTAAAAAAAAATGTTCCTGCCAGAATCTCCAAATATATTCTCAGATTATATAAATATAAGGGGCAGTATTTCATACTGTCTCCACTATTGATCACGCAAGTTAAACTAAGTTTCAATCTCCTTGCTTGGAAAAGGGGGATAATAATAGTACCCACCATTTCATAGGCTTGTTGTAAAGACTGAATGAACACGTCTCTTTGGCATAGTGGTAAATGCTAAATAAATGTTAATTATTATTTTTTTAAAAAACCCACACCACTGAATATCCAATGACTTCCCTTAATCACTGGACAAGGTCGTTCCAGGCACCTGTTAATTACTGATCTGTTCCACTCAGTAACTCATTCTAAAACAAAGACTTAGAAACTGACACAGGGAAAAGAATACACAAAGAGTGAAAAAAAGAATACAGTTCATTAAAAGTTCTCAGGCCAAAAGTAACCAGCAAAGTATTTTCCTATGCAATGTAATAATTATTTTCTTTCAGAATAGCAGAGTTGTGTGTTGAATGGCTTTTTCCAAAATCAATGGGAAATCACCTAAAAAAATCTCATCAAATTTTGCAAAAGTTGCTCAGTCGTGTCTGACTCTTTGCGACCCCATGGACTGTAGCCCAGCAGGCTCCTCTGTCCATGGGATTCTCCAGGCAAGAATACCAGAGTGGGTTGCCATTCCCTTCTCCAGGGGATCTTTCTGACCCAGGGATAGAACTCGAGTCTCCTGCATTGGCAAGCAGATTCTTTACCATCTGAAGCATCAAGGAAGCAAAGATCAAAAAAGTCAAGTGAGTCATGCTTGCAAAGATTTCCTATTTTGTGGAGGCAAAGCCACTTCCAATTTTCTGGTGTGTGTACACAGATACACACACATTTTGTTTTAGTTCACGAGCGAACACACTGAATAGATGGATTATGATTACTCTCTGTGGTTGAGAATCACTGATGCAGATACTTTCTAGTGTGATGATCAGGATGGCATAGGTTATCAACGTTCAGTTAGGATAAGATGCACAGTCAAAGGAATCTTAACTCAGTTTCGCAGTCTCATAACTGCCAAAAGCAAATAAGTCAACACAGTCACGGTTCAGGCTCCAGGGAAGCACCAGTCTCTGGATGTCAGTCTAGGCTTCTGCTGCTAATGCTCTTGCAGCACGTTGCAGGGGCCATGTCTGGGGCCCATGTGACACACATAACATGTGCACACACAGTTTAGGACTAAATGACACTAAAGTCTTAATCTTGAATGACAATCAAAGTGAACACATCCTGAGAACTACTGGACAACTCAGCTAGGCCTACTGTGTTGTCTCCCATCATCCCTGGACATCTTCAAAGAGTCTCAACATTTTAACACTCTGCAGTCGGGGAAGCAGAGAAAATGGGCTGATGAGCAACAGAACAGCAAGAGCAGGACTTTTTCTGGATGCACATCTAGGGGAGAAGAAAGCCTATGCATAAAGACTACAACACTGTAAGGAATTTACTTACACATCTCAGGGTTGATGACCTTTCCAACAAACTCTCCACCAATTCAGATAGATTCAAGGACTCAGCCACCTCGGCCTGTTCTGCCTGAGCAGTTATAGAGTAGAATTTTAATGAAGTGCCATGTGGAATGTCTACACTGGTTGCATTCTTCAATTTGAAATAGGGTAATATTTGCCTGGGACTAGGAGTTCAAACTCCCTTTATCCATCCTCCCAAGACTGCGTTTCTTATTTCGTGGAAAGTCTCAGCATTTGTGATGCTCTCCAGTGACCTTTTCATATGTTTTTTAACCAGTGCAGAGGCAGTATGGAAAGTATGTTTGTGAAGAATCTGTATTATGAAAAAATAATTATTATAATACTAGCTGGAAAAGGTAACAATGTTGTATAATATATATCAGTCCAATCATTTAAACCATGGTATACAGATGAACAAATAAAATACTGTGCAGAAAACAGGACTGGGGGCAAGAAACATTCAGAGGTGTCTTTGGATCATGAAATTTTGGGAGGTTAAATATTTTTTCTTGCATGTTTAAAGTTTGCTCTAATTAGTATGTGTGGCATTCAAAATTAAGAAACACCTCTCAAAAATAATACAAGAGGGCTTCCCTGGTAGTTCAGTGGTAAAGAATCTTCCTGCCAATGGAGGAGACACAGGTTCGACCCCTGGTCCAAGAAGACCCCACATGCCATGGAGCAACTGAGCCTGTGCACCAAAACTATTGAATCTGTGCTCTAGCGCCTGTGCTCTGCAACAAGAGCGGCTGCTGCAATGAGAAGCCTGAGCACTGCAACTAGAGAGTAACCCCCACTCTGTGTAACTAGAGAAAAGCCCATGGAGCAACGAAGACCCAGTGCAGCCAATAAATAAATAAAACTAAGAAAAAGAATATGAGAACTGGTGTTAAACAGTGTGTTAAACAGTTAACATTTGTAAGCCCAGTTGAGTGGCATTAAATACATTCACACTGCTATGCAACCATTACCGCTCTTCATTTCCAGAAGTTTCTCATCATCCCAAACTAAAGCCCTGTCCCTATTAAACTGTGTCCCTGGTAACCACTATTCTGCTTTCTGTCTCTTATCACACTTTGTTTATAGGCATTTATTGTGGTCTTACTCTGTATCCGGCACTCGGGTGAGCACTTTGATATCCAGTATGCCAGTGAATTTTCGCAACAGCCCTGTGAAATGGTGCTAGTATTATTCTTATTTTACAGATGGGGACACAGAGGCTCAAAACGGTTAAGTAACTCGCCCAAGATCACATGCTAGGAAGCAGTAAGGATCACTTGATATAACCATGACCTTTAACCTTGGTGCCCTTACTCAGGCTCTGTTTTATTCCTCTGATGTTCTTTCCACCCACTGGTTGAAGGTGTCTGTGTCCATTACACAACAATCTTTGGTACTGCCTTCTGTGAAGCTTCTAGTCCTGCAGTGCTTATTCCCTGGCCTTGAATCAGTGAATTTACGTAGATATCAGCCGTAAATCTGTGTGCTTCTAAGGAATAGCGCAGACAGGGATTAAATGAATTGCAAAATTTCAGAGGGGTATATAGACAATCCACAGACGTAATTGAAATAAGACTAGGATTAGGAATTTAATGGATTGCAGATCTCTTTCAGCGCCAGTTTTTACTGCACTGTACAGAAACTTGAACCATTCTGTCAGAATGGTGAAGGATGGAAGAACCTTTTGCCTTTTAGTATTCCTCATTGCCTCAGGGTAAGAGACCTGGAGACAGCATTCCCCCAAAGTGCAAAACCAGTAAGGGATACACTTTGAACTTTGAGACTTTTAGTTTTCTCTGCAGATCTGAAGTTTCCTTTTTTTTTTTTTTTTTGGCCAGTCTGTCTTTTAGGAACCAGATTAACTGGGTGAAAGTTGTTTACCAGCATTTTGGCAGGCAGGACTTGGTGTTTTTTCATTCATTCTTTTATTCACCAAACATTTATTCAGCATGCATTTTCTGCCCGGAACAGTTGTGGGATGCTGGGAATATAACAATGGACACAGTTGACCTGACACTGTCCTCAGAAAGGGACACAAGATATGCTGAGAACAGACCTCAGCTTCGATCTCGGAAGGAGTGGACCTTTGACCTGTTGCTGTGTGTGCACCTGTGCTATGGGGCTCATTGTCTTCATTGCCTGGCTTGCCCACCACCTCGCCCAGGCCAGCACTCAGGCTGATGCAGGGAGTGCCTGTGAAGGAACTCATGTTCAAGAAAAGAAAAGCCACTCTTTAGGGACATCCTGAAGGAATTAGGAAGCCTGATTCTGTTTCTGGGTCTCTTTTGCAGTGTGGTTTTGCCACTTGCCCATTCTTGACTTTAACCATTGCAAAATCATGTTTCCTTCAGATGGATGAACAAGTGATGACATATAATCTTGTGAGTTATAATTTTTGAAGAAAGTTTTGATTGAAAATAAATTGGAAAACCCCACTGACTGGGCTGATATATTTATGCCATACAGATTTAATGACATTATTGTCTACATGAGAATTGTAAAGATTTCATTCTTCCTCGCTGATTAAATATATTTAATAAACCTTATATGAATGAGAGAAGATGACTTCAAATTAATGAACCATGCCATCATGCATTTCTTCCTATAAACTTAAAAAAAAACAGAATTCTGTTGAAATTTCAAAGACCATTTTTTTGAGCAATTGTTTATAGAAAAATGTGTGTGTCTCTCTGTAGAAAGACAGAGTTGATCCCTGATGATGTGCAGCAAATTTTATAACTCCAAATACACGTTGTGATTGTCTTCCACAATGTCATTTTAAATACTTGGAGCTTTTTACTTGCAAAAGAAACAAATATATGGAAACCACAGTTAGAGCCAAAGATGCATTCACCTCTACATTCTGCTTTTCTTCAGACCCTCTCTGGTTTTCTTTCCAATTCCACATAAACATTTGAAAAGATGTTTACACGAGCCAAACACTTTCTGGCCATTATTGCACGGTGGAGGTCACAGGGGCTTCCTTGTCTCTGTCAGCTTGGCTGAGCTAACTGACCGACTGGCAGGAGGAAGGTGGGGGAAAGCCCAGAGCAGTTCGGCTTGCTGCTGACACAGGACTAAATCCGATTGACTAGCTCATGAGGCCTCCCAAGAACTGCCTGTGGTTCAGGCAGCCCCGCAGAGAAGGCAGTTTTTCCTTGGTGATCGAGTGCTTACTAATTAACTTCAGCCCCTTCAGGGGTGTGGAAAGGTGAAGAGCTGTGCATGCTCTCTCTCTCTCTCTCTCTCTCTCTGTGAAACAGTATTTTTCATGATGGCATATTTGGTATTACCGGAAACCACCAGGGACGTTTTCCTCCGGCTCCTCCCCAGCAATGCCCCTTGACCCCTCTCTCCCATTGCCCTTTCTGTGGCACATCTAGGAGCCCTCCTCTTCTCCTTCCTCCAGTTCATTCCAGCCACTTGACTGCTATCCTTTCCTCTCTGTGAACCTCCCCGCTTCCATCCATTCCCACAGCATCTTTACTAGTTCATCCTTACATTATGGTCCCAGACTTCAAGTATGTTTTCTGGCCAATATCCTTGTCTTGGTGCTCAGAAAGATGCCCAAGAAGCATCAATCTGATCACCCTCCTCCTCCATTGCTACAGACGGGCAGCTGCGCTCTGCTAGAGAAGATGAGGCTTCTGTGTAGCTTGGTACCACTACGGAGCCAGGCTCTTTCCCCTGACATTGCTGATGATGGGCACATCCATTAGGTATCCTCATGGCCCAACCCTACATCCAGACCTGAGATACCACTTGTCCCTGGCATGTTAGATTTCTGCGGCTGGCCGACTGCGTGGGACTTGATCTCAGGGTTCTCTCCTTCGTGCCCCAACAAGCAGCATCAAGAAATCACTCTGTAATGCCAGTTTTTTTTTTTTTTTTTGCCATTGCTTCCCTCTCTGAAAAGATTGCACCTTCCTCACAATCCTTTTGACTTTACACTGCTGTTAATATATCTCTAATGTAAGCTACCACTTATTGAGTGGCTACTCTGTCCCACTTTCTATATGTTAATTCTCACAAAAACCTTGACATGTCAGTATTATAATCCAGATTTTACAGTTGGGATACTCAAGACTTATAAAGGTTAAGGAACTCAACAAAGCTCACACAATTATAAAGAGGTAGAATTGGAATTTAAACCCAGGTCCCATTGACTGCAAAGCCCAGACTTCCCAGTGCAAGGGGTACAAGTTCAATCCCTGGTCAGGAAGCTAAGATCCCACATGCCTTGCAGCCAAAAAAAAAACCCAAAACATAAAACAGAAGCAATACTGTAACAAGTTCAATAAAGACTTTAAAAATGGTCCACATCAAAAAAAAAAAAAAAAAAGATTGAAAAACAATTTTTTTTAAAAAATTAAATGTGGTTCCCAGCTCGGCAAAATGGGTCCTACCTGAAATCATAGTCTCAAGCTGCACCAGATCTGCTAAATAAATTTCAGTGCTGGATCTCCAGGTGATGCTTATACACAATGACCTTGCAGAGGCACTGGGCTAGAAGACCCAAGGAGTTGGGCTGGGAGAGGCTGAGGGCTCCAGCAGAGTGGAGCCATAATTTTATGGAGTTTACTCACACATAGCTCGGTGTCAGTATTTCATGAACCACCCTTCATTCCTCACAACAGCCCGGTGTGTAACATACTATTACTCTCACTTCCCACGTGGAATATCATTCAGCCATAACACAGAAGGCAATCCTGCCATTTTTGACAAGGATGGATCTTGAGGCATTACACTAAGTGAAATACATCAGATGGAGAAAAAGACATACTGCATGATGCCACTCATATGTGGAATCTAAAAACAAGCAAACAAACCTCATAGAAACAGATTAGGCGCTGCCAGAGGTGGGGCATGGAGGGGAGATGGAGGGGGAAATTAGTGATAGTGGTCAAAGATACAAACTTTCCGTTTTAGTCAATAAGTTTTGGGGAGGTGATTTACAGCATGGTGATTATAGTCAACGATACTGCATTGTATATTTGAAAGCTGCTCAGAGAGTAGATCTTAAAAGTTCTCTTCACAAGGGGAAAAAACTAACTATGTGAGGTGATAGACATTAACTAAATGTGTGTGTGTGTATATATATATATATATATATATATATATATATATATATATATCTCAAATCGTTATGTTATACCCCTAAACTTACACAATGTTATGTGCCAATTATATCTCAATAAAACTGGAAAGAAGTTTTAGGATAGCAGCTAACGTAATTTGTCTGAGGTGCTAGTGGTAAAGAATCCGCCTGCCAGTACAGGAGACACAAGAGATGCAGGTTCAATCCCTGGGTTGGGAATATCCCCTGGAGAAGGAAATGGCAACCCACTCCAGTATACTTGCCTGGAAAATCTCATGGACAGAGGAGGCTGGCAGGCTACAGTCCATGGGGCCGCAAAGAGTCAGACACGACTGAGCATATCAACACAGGACACAGGTAAGTACCTGACAGAAGTGGGATTCAAATGAGTCTTTGCACATGTGCCTCATCTCCTCTATATTGCTTTTCAAACCTCAGCAAAAATATCGTGTTACACCACCCACTTTATTTATCTTTCATTAAATCCTGAGATGATTACTCTGAAAGCTCTCTAAACTATTTTGGAGGCCCAATTGTTGGAGAAGACAGCATCTGAATAAATGGGACACTTCTGAGTTTTCTAGCCACCCACCACTCGGACGCAGCTCTCTACATCCTATCACCCAGTCTTTGCCTGGCTTGTACCTGAAGTCTCGAAGTAATCTCCATCCTCATCCACGGTCAAACTGAGTGTTCCTTCCACAACCCTGTTCTCCTGATCCCAAGGCTACCTAGGAATCCGGCTGATCAACAGCAAGGAGGTGACCTAAGGTTTGTTCCTACCCTTTCCTCATTCATCAACAAACCCAACATTTGCTTCTCTTGGTTGCAAGATATTAGAAGAGAAAAATCCCAGTTGTATGACCAAACTCCTAAGCATGACCATCATCAATCTAGTCCTGCAAACGAAGGTTGCCAAGCTGCCCTCCATAACTCTCTTGTTTCTCTGCCCCCATTTGGGCCAGTCTGATCAGCACCTGCCTCTGCACTGGGGCTCATGCTTGCCTGCTTCTGTTGATCAACCACACAAGACCTAAAGTTCAGTCCCTTTCATCTCAAACCCTGCAACCACATCTCCCTCGTCCAACTACACTCTTGCCCCGCTCCACTCCATCCTCACCTCTCAGACAGCAGGATCCAATCCACCAACCCAATCCTGTCCCTCCTCCTAAGCCCTCCCCCTGGGTCCTCTGCTATCCCAGACTGATGGAGAGGCCCCGATTTCTACAGTAAGCAACTTATTTGCTTCTCACAACATTGCTATGAGGTCTGATCTGATGTTATCATCTGAGTTCCTCAGGAAACAGGCGCAAGAAGGTACCCTGAGATCATCCAGGTAGTAAGTGGTACACCAGCGATTTGAATCCAAAGAGACTAGTGTGGGAGTTCAAAACTATATCCGACTGCCTTCCAGTCTTATGTCATCCTTTCTAAGAAGTCTTCCCAGATATCCCCAAAGTCTTTCCTTTCAAGACCCTGATACACACTGTCCCTTGTGTGTATTAGAATGTAAGCTTTCTCGGGCCATAGGACTCTTACCCTGCTTTCTGTACGTTAAAGCACCTAGAACTCCTCTCCAGACACACAAAGCACTGGGTACTTGTTTAATCCAATTAAATGTGTACAAAATACAATATAGAGAACTTAGATATATTGTGAGAGTGCTGGCACAAACTAATGTTAACAACTCTCCCTTTTCTTTGCAAGGTTCACAGTCTCATACACCCAGTGACAGAATGGAAGAAATGGGAATTTTGAATGTCAAAAATCAAAGGAATGTGGTCCCTAGGAGTCCTAGGATTTTAGAGAATAAGTACTGCTCAAAAAAATCCAACCCATTCAATGTCCAAAGTGAATTTTGTGTGAGGCTTACCAATCCTAGCATATCTTAAATGGTTTCAAAGGGGTAGAGAATGGGTAATGGCCTATGAAAGCACTTAAAAAATAAATGAATTCCAAGTGTCTGGCATTTTTAAAGTGCTGGTTCACAATAACTTTAACTGTCCAGGGCTATCTCCACTCCATGACAGGCAAAAAGAACTGCAGCCTCAGTCTGATTTCCACTAAAAGGACAAAACATTCCCTAGGACTTCATTTCTTGGAAAAGCAGAATTGATCCACCGTCTCTGCTGCTCTGATGTGCCCGATTTGTTTGCTAGTCGCTGTAGCTGGACAATGAAAAAACTAGCAAATGAGCCTTGCAGGTATCCAGGTGACAGACTAGATTTTTAAGATTTTAACTAGAGTTCAGTCAGCCTGTAGAACTTAATGTTTTCCATTATTCCCAAAGCATGTCCTAGAATTAAACCTAGATATCAATCCTTAGAAGCTTTAACCCCTGAGAGGCAGAAAAGGAGCTCTAATGATGGAAGATTCACGGGGACAATACTGCTGTTTTGCTTCTGGATGACCCGTCTGGCACTTCCTCCCCAGACCCATCCTTCAACCTCTATTATTGAGGCTAGACTTCACTTTGCAATGAGAGTCATCTACTGTGGGGTTCGGATGGGAGTTCTGTTTTTTTCCCGAAATAAATTTCTATTTTTTATTTATTGTGGTATAATTGACAAATAAAATTGTATACATTTTATATATGTATAAGCTATAAAATGATAACCACATCAAGTTAATTAACACATCCATCACCTCACATAATTATCTTTGGTGTGTGTGTGTGTGTGTGTGTGTGTGTAGTGAGAACAGAAGATCTACACTCTTAGCAAACTTCGAGTATGGCATTATTAACTATCGTCACATTGTTGTACATTATTGGAGCTCCAGAACTTATTCTGGAAAGTTTGTACTCTTAAAACTATGTTTTGTGGTCCCTATACTTCAAGCCATGGCACTGAATATCAACCTTGGTTTTCTATTAGTCCATGAAATTTGTAATCTTCTGACTGACATTTAAAAAATCTAGCTGAGAATGAATATAAATCTAGCTGAGAACGAATGTAAATCTAGCTGAGAACGAATATAAAGCAAAACTACAAATATTTTTGTCCTATCTCTTCTAGATTTTCATCTGATTTCCCCTAGACTTCAACTGAATTCCTTTAGGACTTGGACATATGAAAGCACCGTAACTTAAAAAGCTAAAGGACTACATTTATTCAACATGCATTCAGACTGCCAACATCACACCCCAGACTTAGGAATCCAGAGATGGGGATGACGTACATAGGCTCTGCTCTGGTAAAGTTCATAGTCAATAAGGGGAGGCATTTAAAACATTAATTGTAAGCCTTCTATTAAAAAGGATTTCATCAAGTTACAATCGTCTGAGAATTTTTTTTTCAAGTGTAGAACTGAAAAATACTGCAAACTTTTCAATTCAACTACCGAGAGTATATTGCTGTCCTTTCTATTTGAAATCACAAAGAAACTAGGGTAGGAATCTGTCTTCAGGCCCCTTGCCATAGGAGATCCTTGGAGATGAAAACATCTACATTATGTTATTCTTCTCCTTAAGCAATAAACCTTCTCTGGGATCGGGCTCAGATTCAACCATATCTACTGAATTGTGGTTTAGTCACTAAGTCGTGCGCGACTCTTGTGACCCCATGGACTGCAGCCCCCAGGCTCCTCTGTCCATGGGATTTTCCAGGCAAGAATACTGGAGTGGATTGCCATTTCCTTCTCCAGGGGGTCTTCCTGACCCAGGAATTGAACCCAGGTCTCCTGCATTGTAGGCAGATTCTTTACTGACTGAGCTATGCGGGAATTATGCTTTATAACTGTAGGAAGATAGGAGACTTTTCAGAAAAGTTAAACATAGGAATAACATTAGGTGTCATTTATTAAGCACTTACTACATCCCAGGCTCTATTATTACAATATCTTTTCCATTTTATATATGAGGAAAATGGGGTCTAGAGAGGCTAGCTAACTTTCCCAGGGCCACCCTGAGACTCCACGGCTATGTCTGAGCATTCCCTCCCTAGTACACAGCCTCTCCATGACTTAGCACTAGCCCTCTTTCAACACTTCACTCGTATGAAATGTCAGGCATCATATCCCAACTACCCTCCTCGCACCCTCGCCTCCATTCTCCATCTGTGATCTTCCAACTGACTAGGAATAAGCCTGAACATCTCATGTTTCTCCCAATTCTGGTTCCCTTGCCCAACAACAAATTACTTTGAAGCTCTGTAGCAATCACACATTTATGTCCAATAACATTTCTGCAATTGATCATGCCCTCAAAACTCACCAAAAATTATAAATATGCTGACAGACTGTCTAAACACATCAATGCCCTTTGCTGAAAAACAAAGGAGTTTGGTTTCTATCTTAGTGAGTGCCCAGTCCTTTGACAGTGATTTGTGAGACACAAGATTGGAGTATTTGAGAATCTCTGGTCTATAGCAAAGAGTGACAGTCCAGTGTACTTCAAGACTCTAGACAGCATCAAGACTGAAGCACAGCAGCACCCGAGCTTTGTAGGTGGTAAGAATCTTGAAGTGTGTTCCATTCATTCCTTCCCACCTCTCCTTCTTCCAGTGGTTGGAGATGATGGGTCCCAAGCCCCTGCTACACCTCTCTCCCACCCAAGAGACCTCCTAGAGCCCATCTGGCTGTTTGCTGCTGTCATTATCCAAGTGGACCACGGCATCAAACCAAGGCTAAAGCCTCTAAGACTCATTCAGGTCCAAGGACACATTGTTGAGAACAGTTCCTGAGGTCTCCTAGAGTCAGATATTTAAACAGAAAAATGTCCTGGTGACTCAGATGGTAAAGAATCTGCCTGCAATGCAGGAGACCTGTATTTGATCCTTGGTCAAGAAGATTCCCTGGAGAAAGGAATGGCAACCCATTCCAGTAACCTTGCCTTGGAAATCCCATGGACAGAGGAGCCTGGAGGGTACAGTCCATGGGGTCACAAAGAGTCAGGAACAACTGAGTGACTAACACACACAGTACCCTTGACACATCACAACTCTGTCCCATTTAAGTTAATCACTAATGCTGTGCAAAATTGAGCTAGCAGAGCTGGTTGGGTGTCACCTCTCTTTTCAGGTTTAATCAATGGACACTTTTTCCCTCTACCTTATTATATTCCACTCCCTTTTTTCATCCATTAGTCCCCATGTTCCAATATTGGTTTGTCATACCAAAAATTAAAAATGAGAAACACAAAAAGTGTAATAGATAGTGCATCTGTAAGAAACAGTGTAAAGGTAACATGTTAAATGGAAAAGTTCAACAAGAGAAAATTCTACCTCCTAATCTTCTGGTTCTCTTTAACAGCTCTTATGGAAAAAAGTAGAGACAGCTTTGGAAGCAAAGGTAAGTGTCCCCTCATCGGATAACACATCTTTCCTGAGGAGTTGTGTATAAGTCGAATCCCATTTATTCATTTGACATTTGACAGATGGTTTCTAGGTGTGGACTCTATGGAAGACACTGGGAGATAAAGAGATGAAGTTGCTGTGGACTCTACCTTTGGAGAGATCAGACCTGTAAATAGATGACTAACTACAAGGTCAAAAGCACGCAATTTAAATTCATACCAAGTGCTCTGGGAGTTGAAAAGAGGAAGCAGAGACAAGGCGCACAAAGGGAGCACAGGACTAAACAGACACAGAAGCTGGAATCGAATGTCACAAATAGCAAGGGAGCACCTGGGTGAAAGGAACTATACATTTTCTTAAATGCAACCCCCTGAACTCTGCCACTGTGAAGCTTAGCATTCCCTGACTAATGGAAAACTCAGGCTGCCACTCTTAGAACCACAGAGAAAGCGGACTTGAAACTGGGAAAGAGGAGAGGAGAGCAAATCATGACCAAAGAAAAGCTATTTTGATCTGTGGTATTTCAACAGAACTTCAACTTCAATCCACTGAGGAAAACCAATGTGCATAATGTTGTCTAACCATAAAAACATTGTTAAACACTAAAGTACAGCCTTTTCACACTGTTCATGAAGAGTATGAAAAGGCAAAAAGATAGGACACTGAAAGATGAACTCCCCAGGTCGGTAGGTGCCCAATATGCTACGGGAGATCAATGGAGAGATAACTCCAGAAAGAATGGAGTGAGGGAGCCAAAGCAAAAACAATACCCAGTTGTGGATGTGACTGGGGATGGAAGCAAGGTCCAATGCTGTAAAGAGCAATATTGCATAGGAACCTGGACTGTTAGGTCCATGAATCAAGGCAAATTGGAAGTGGTCAAACAGGAGATGGCAAGATTTTGTGAACGTCGACATTTTAGGAATCAGCGAACTAAAACGGACTGGAATGCAAAAGTAGGAAGTCAGGAAACACCTGGAGTAACAGGCAAATTTGGCCTTGGAGTACAGAATGAAGCAGAGCAAAGGCTAATAGAGTTTTGCCAAGAGAACACACTGGTCATAGCAAACACCCTCTTCCAACAACACAAGAGAAGACTCTACATGTGGACATCACCAGATGTTCAACACTGAAATCAGATTGATTATATTCTTTGCAGCCAAAGATAGAGAAGCTCTATACAGTCAGCAAAAACAAGACCAGGAGCGGACTGTGGTTCAGATCATGAACTCCTTATTGCCAAATTCAGACTTAAATTGAAGAAAGTAGGGAAAACCACTAGACCATTCAGGTATGACCTAGATCAAATCCCTTATGAGTATACAGTGGAAGTGACAAATAGATTTAAGGGACTAGATCTGATAGACAGAGTGCCTTATGATCTATGGACAGAGGTTCATGACATTGTACAGGAGACAGGGATCAAGACCATCCACAAGAAAAATAAATGTAAAAAGGCAAAATGGTTTTCTGAGGAGGCCTTACAAATAGCTGTAAAAAGAGGAGAACTGAAACACAAAGAAGAAAAGGAAAGATATACTCATTTGAATGCAGAGTTCCAAAGAATAGCAAGGAGAGATAAGACAGCCTTCCTCAGTGATCAATGCAAAGAAATAGAGGAAAACAATAGAATGGGAAAGACTAAAGATCTCTTCAAGAAAATGAGAGATAACAAGGGAACATTTCATGCAAAGATGGGCTCAATAAAGGACCTAACAGAAGCAGAAGATATTAAGAAGAGGTTGGAAGAATACACAGAAGAACTGTACAAAAAAGATCTTCAGACCCAGAAAATCAGGATGGTGTGATCACTCACCCAGAGCCAGACATCCTGGAATGTGAAGTCAAGGGGGTCTTAGGAAGCATCACTACGAACAAAGCTACTGGAGGTGATGGAATTCCAGTTGAGCTATTTCAAATCCTGAAAGATGATGCTGTGAAAGTGCTGCACTCAATATGCCAGCAAATTTGGAAAACTCAGCAGTGGCCACAGAACTGGAAAAGGTCACTTTTCATTCCAATCCCTATGAAAGGCAATGCCAAAGAATGCTCGAACTACCACACAATTGCACTCATCTCACACACTAGTAAAGTAATGCTCAAAATTCTCCAAGCCAGGCTTCAACAATCCGTGAACCGTGAACTTCCAGATGTTCAAGCTGGTTTTAGAAAAGGCAGAGGAACCAGAGATCAAATTGCCAACATCCACTGGATCATCAAAAAAGCAAGAGAGTTCCACAAAACATTTACTTCTGCTTTATTAATTATGCCAAAGCCTTTGACTGTGTGAAAGTGAAGTGAAGTCACTCAGTCGTGTCCAACTCTTTGCGACCCCATGGACTGCAGCCCACCAGGCTCCTCTGTGGATCACCACAAACTGTGGAAAGTTCTTCGAGAGATGAGAATCCCAGACCACCTGACCTGCCTCTTGAGAAATTTGTATGCAGGTCAGGAAGCAACAGTTAGAACTGGACATGGAACAACAGACTGGTTCCAAATAGGAACAGGAGTACCTCAAGGCTGTATATTGTCACCCTGCTTATTTAACTTATATGCAGAGTACATCATGAGAAATGCGGGGCTGGATGAAGCACAAGCTGGAATCCAGATTGCAGGGAGAAATAACAATAACCTCAGATATGCGGATGACACCACCCTTATGGCAGAAAGTGAAGAAGAACTAAAGAGCCTCTTGATGAAAGTGAAAGAAGAGAGTGAAAAAGTTGGCTTAAAGCTCAATATTCAGAAAACTAAGATTATGGCATCTGGTCCCATTACTTCATGGCAAATAGATGGGGAAACAGTGGGAACAGTGGCAGACTTTATTTTGGGGGGCTCCAAAATCACTGCAGATGATGACTGCATCCATGAAATTAAAAGACACTTACTCCTTGGAAGAAAAGTTATGATCAAACTAGACATCATATTAAAAAGCAGAGACATTACTTTGCCAACAAAGGTCCATCTAGTGAAGGCTATGGTTTTTCCAGTAGTCATGTATGGATGTGAGAGTTGGACTATAAAGACAGCTGAGCACCAAAGAATTGATGCTTTTGAACTGTGGTGTTGGAGAAGACTCTTGAGAGTCCCTTGGACTGCAAGGAGATCTAACCAGTCCATCCTAAAGGAGATCATTCCTGAATTTTCATTGGAAGGACTGATGTTGAAGCTGAAACTGCAGTACTTTGGCCACCTGATGCGAAAAACTGACTCATTTGAAAAGACTCTGATGCTGGGAAAGATTGAAGGTTAGAGAAGGGGACAACAGAGGATGAGATGGTTGGATGGCATCACCAACTTAATGGACATGAGTTTGGGTAAACTCCAGAAGTTGGTGATGGACAGGGAGGCCTGGCATGCTGCAGTCCATAGGGTCACAAAGAGTTGGACAAGACTGAGTGACTGAAGTGAACTGACAGAAAGTACAGCCTCCAAAATTCCAGGAAAAGAGCAGGTCTTTTTTTCTTCTCTGTGTTGGGGTCCCCTGGCCCCAAGAAGATGGCTTGCTGGCCATGAGCAACCCCTGTCCACACAGGTTTACAGGTCCATGATGCCTGAAGACTGGTGTGCAAGGGTCTGAACCACGTGGGATCACACTGTGTGACTCAACTTCCAGGCTCCCCGAAATTGGTCACCGGGGTCTGGAGCCTGTAGGGATAGGCTGGGCCTCGGGTTAGGGACTTCTGGGGCTGACTCAAGCCTGCCGGTCCACCCTGCTCCTAAAGTGAATTGCTAATAAAGAAGCTCTTTCTCACTGCCCACTTGGACCGCCCCTCCTCACTTTTTCCCCCAAATTGTTTCTGGATGAGTGAACAAATGAACAAATGAAGTAATCATGCTTTAATATTGGTTAAAGCACTGGAATTTGCAAATGATTATATAAGTAATTAGTTGAATAAAGATTATCCCCATGTTACTTTCATGTCAATTTTGTGTGCCTCCTTCCCTAAAATGTCTAGGGCTTTTAGATTTTCTACATAATCATTCCTCTGCCCCTTAAGAAGTTGAGTAATCACTTGTCCTTTGACTTGGATATTACAAATCTGTGTAACACTTTCGCTTCCATTATTACTTGGGTAGGGATGCAAGCTTATTGCACATTATATTAAAATTTATAGAAACTAAAGATTATATTAATTACTCACCTAATTCAAATATTACATAAAATGACCGAGATACACCACAATTAAATAAAGGCTTATGTTTAACTTTCAAGTTTTTTACTAATGAGGTTTTACTGGCTCATAAGATAAACATGTGGTATGAAACTGTCCATGTCATGTCTACTTTATATGCAATATATATGCAATATCTATGCAACAGATGCTGACTTTTAAAAATTCTGTATTAAATAGAATTCCAATCATATTCATTGAAAAGAAAAGTCACTGAAACTTGAAGCCAAGCATTTCAAAATTCCGCAGTATGGGAAAATTATTTTTTATTGTTTCCTTTTAAAGAAAGTTAATTTGTCAAACCATAGGCAAACTCACTTTTCTACAGTGGAAAAAGATGGGTTCTCAGCAACATGGAATTGGGATTTGGTCTGTGGCTCAGCAAATGATTCTTTTTTAAAAAAATCAAGTTAACTCTTGGTATTCTGAAGCTCTTTTCTTTAACTCTTCTCCAAAGCAACACACCTTCCTGGCTTCACTGGAAGAGGAGGCAGTCTCTTTGCTTGCCACAGGCGTGATGCTGGCCCCCTCCTCTCCAAAGACACGGACCCAGTTACCAAAGTCCATCCTCTCAAAACTACTGAGTGGAGAGGGGGAGGGGAGAGATCCCTAAGTAGCAGCATCTAAGAGCAGAGGGGACCCTGTCAACAAATCCCATTCTTGGTTTGGGGAGCTGGAGTTGCTTTTCACCCTCATCTCAGCAGCAGAGAAAGTGCTAAGCCTAGTAGAGCAGTTTCTGGAACACATTGGAGATACCCTAGCAGTTCCTGCTCCCTTCAAACCTGCCAGAGCCTAAATCAATGCAAACATTCATAGGCTGTTGTCCCAAGAGTTGCAACTCACTGCAGATATCCTTCTTGCTCAGAAATGGCTGGCAAATCTTATTCATCAGGAGTTCCAGAATACCAAGGGCAGATGCCATCACTCACATATGTGAAAGAGTCTAGTGCAAGTCACCCAGGCCTTCCTAGAGTCCATTATTCCCACAGAGCACTAGCACCAAAGGGTGTTAATAGGTTTGCAGCAAAAGTCAAAGTCAAATTTCCCTTGGTTGGGTACATTTGGAAAAGGCTGAGTTAAATATAGTGAAGCAGATTTCTTGATTACAAAACATCTCAGGGCTTTTCATAGGTATAGGATCACTGGGAACATGTCTTTGTTTTGATTTATCTCCCATCCTCAAGCCCCTTCGATGGCCAAGGGAATTCTAACTTAGGAATGACCAAAAGGAAAATCTGAAACTCTAACAATAAATATTGAATGGGCTCTGGGATAAAAATACCAGTCTGGGAGCGCCCCTCCCTCAAAGTTTGTAAAAGGGTCCAGGGAAAGATGAATGTGGTAACTACATAAGTCACTTTTAAGTAGTTTACTGATTTCAGTCCCAGGTACTCCCAAAAAGGTGTGCAGCACAGCCTGCACTATAGATAAAAGACTCCCACTTAACCTTTTCTTTCGAAGAACCATCGCAAGGAGCATTTGCTCTGCCAGCACATATTCTAAAATCGGAAAGATACAGAGAAGATTAGCTTGTTTAGCTCAGTTGGTAAAGCATCTGCCTACAATGTGGGAGACCTGGTTTCAATTCTTGGGTCAGGAAGTTCCCCTGGAAAAGGAAATGGCAACCCACTCCAGTATTCTTGCCTGGATGATCCCACGGACAGAGGAGCCTGGTGGGCCACACTTCATGGGATCGCAAGTGTTGGACATGACTTAACGCTATCTTTTGCAAGGACGATGCACAAATTTGTGAAGCGTTCCATATATTTTACATGTTGGTTATGCTTAAATAAAGCTGATTTTTTTTAAAAAAGAAGACTTTCTTCAAACATTGACAAAAAGCAATTGCAATGATTGTGCACGACATGTTTCTCTCTCAGAATTATCTATGTAAAATAACGTTCTCCTTTTTGCAAATACTATGAACCGTAAATTAATACGACCTCAATGTCTGACATCTAAATAACTTACAAGAACCAAGGCAAAATCTGTTCAACAGGCATATCACCACATTGGAATTTCTATACTAAGGAAATATTCCCAGTATGGAATTTCAAGGATGCACAAGAACAACTTTGTGTATCTATTGAGATATTTTTAAAAATGAGAAACCTGGCATGAGAGACATCAAAGTCCCATGCAATTTTTGTAAATATATTTATGGAACTGACCAGTTTCATACTTGGGAAAATGCCCTCTTTGGAAGAAATGGATGAGAATGAGTGTAACTGTTACATCTTAAGATTTATGATCTTATTTTTCATATCACTTCACATTCTCATTACGGAAGTAACCAAGTTTCCAGAGAACCTAAGCACCAAATTATATTTACTGCAAGAACAATAAGTTTTATTTTATACATCACAGTTCAAAGGAAATATGTAGGTTGATTTTTCATCTATGAGAATATATTATCATACGTATACCTATATAAATATAAAATTAGAAGCAAAAAAATTAACATTCAAGCTCAGTTTTATTTGTATTTGTTCAACAATTGAGTTTATATGCATGCATACACAAACACACATACAAACACACATATCACTGATCTGAAATATCCAGTTTACCATAACTAAGACATCTTTTCTTTCCTTCACTTGATTTTAAAATTCTCTCAGGGAAATGGGTACAGTGTTACCTTTAGAGTGTCCAAGTAGAATAACATATGATTTGCATTTTAAGTTTGTAGGTGGTAAAAATCAATGACATCTCTAAGCAGATACTTTTATTCCTTGTGCTACACAATTTCATGTGTGTTAAGAGTTGATTGTGACTACTTGAATGATGTTACATCTTGACCTGTGCTTTAACTTAATTGAGGACATCTTGATTGTATGAATTACTCATTAATTCAGGTGTTACTATTATTATTATTTTAAAATATGTCTCATTACTCAGATTTCCCCCCAGTCAGTTAGAGCTTGCCAATCAGTTTCAAAACACAGAGGACTCTTACTTTCATTAGGTTACAAGCACACAGTATAATATAAAAAGTAAGCATAAAGGAAAAACCCAAAAGATAAAGACGTTTTCTTACCCAAGAATAAGAATTGAAGAAACTGTGAGTGCTGTCTGTGGACACTTATAGTCTATCCAGCTGACTTTTGAAAAAAGACATATTTCTAGATCAAAATAGGCTTTCTAGCAACACCATGGAAGCCAACAATCATGTACATTTAAAATAAGGATGTGTGCTGGGTGCTAAGTCACTTCAGTCGTGTCCGACTTTTTGTGATCCTATGGACTGTAGCCTGCCAGACTCCTCTGTTCATGGGATTCTCCAGGCAAGAGTACTGGAGTGGGTTGCCATGCCCTCCTCCAGGGCATCTTCCCAACCCAGGGATTGAATTCTTGTCTCTTGGCAGGTGGGTTCTTTACTACTAGCGCCACCTGAGAAGCCCCAAAATAAAGATAAGAGAACCCTTTTCAAGATCTAAGACTTCCCAGGTTAGAAGTGACTTTTTCCACAATGCTATGATTCTCATACCAATGCCATGGGCTGGAGAAACTGGGACTGCTCTTCATCTAAAAATGTTCTTAAACTGCTGCCAGCTTCTACATGAAGTCAAATTTCCCGAGTCTCTCCCTAATTGTAGCCCCTCTTGAATCACAATGGCAGCCTACTTGACCCAAGGCACTGAGCTTTCTTAGGCTAACTTGACCCGTCTGCTTGGTAAGAGCCCAAGAGATGAAGTGAAGATCTGCCACTATAGAAACTCTCCTCTTAGTGCAATTAGAGAAAAATGTTTATTTGTAATACTTTACTTGGTTTTTAGATACAGAAGTGATGCTGACATTCAGGAATTTCTTCTATCAAGTGTGATGGATTTTCTTTGCACTAAACAAGGAGTGTCCCTGCCTTCTCTGAGGGACACATAATCCTTGTACTATCTGGATGGTACTAAGGATAAAGCCAAATAGCATGGTCCTCAAATAAAAATCTGTTTCTGATGTTTGCCAAACATACTTCACAGCATCTATGAGGCCTGAAGGTATCTGGGGGTCTGGATTATATGAATTTGTGTCAAAGAGATACCATTTTTCTCAAATTTTTCCAGAATCACGCCCACGCTCTCCCCAGATTTTTCCTCCTTGAGCCCTCTAGAGCTCACTGTCTACTTCTCTTTCAAGGCACTTGCCACTTTCTAGGATGTCTGATCACTATTTGAGTCCTTGTCTATCCCCCCCATTGGAGTATGAGCGCAAAGGCAGAATCTGGTCTCCTGACTCCTTGTCCCCAGCACCTGGCACTGAGGGGCAGTTCAAGAAGCACCCACTGAAGGAAATCGGGGGCCATTCCCAATATGTGACCTCAGTACACACTGGCCAAAGAACATCTGCAAGAAGCCAGCTGGCATTCACACACAATACTTACTCCACTGGTGACTGGCATCCAGAACTATTTGGTCCAGCTCTGACCTCAAGGAAGAGCCTCTAACAAAATTTGTCATGTGAAACCATTATGAAGCAAGCAAGAGGAATAATGTGGACCCTGGGCCCCACCTTAGTTAGGTAGGTTTGAGTTTCGCTTCATTTACTAGGCCGATTCCATGTCACTTCACTGCAGATAAGATTACGTTAGTAAGGGGAGAATATAAGAGGTTCCATATGTTTCCTGAATGTGGGTATCATACATGGTTACACGTGTTCTCTTCGCAGCTTGTCACCCAAGGCCCTCTAGAATATGATCCACTTCACCTCTTCAGCCACACCATAGCTTACATCTTCCTGAATTCCAGGAAGTACGCACCATGCCCAGTCACACACTCCTTTATCCAGACCCATCGAGTCTTCCTGCCTAGAAGGCCCGTCTTCATATTTTTAATGACTGAAGCCATATCTATCCCTCAAGGCACTTTCCCCAAAGCATCTTCTCCAAGGAACCTTTTGTCATTCCCTCTCCTGCCCTCCAAATGGCACCTGCCCTATCTGGCAGTGTATGAAAGTTCTTATGTTGTCCATTTTCCCCCAAGTGCAGGAAAAATGTTAGTTCCTCCTTACAACACACGGTTGTCTGAACCTAGCCTGCAAAACTGTGAAGAGTAGGTCGTAGTCAGCTGGTTAAGGACTGTGACAAGAAATTTCTCTTTCTCCAGAGACCCTAAGATGAAGCACAAGCTGGAATCAAGATTCCCGGGAGAAATATCAATAACCTCAGATATGCAGATATCACCACCCTTGTGGCAGAAAGTGAAGAACTAAAGAGCCTCTTGATGAAAATGAAAGAGGAGAGTGAAAAAGCTGGCTTAAAACTCAACATTCAAAAAACTAAGATATGGCATCCTATCCCATCACTTCATGGCAAATAGATGGGGAAACAATGGAAACAGAGACTGTATTCTCTTGGGCTCCAAAATCACTGCACATGGTGACTGCAGCCATGAAATTAAAAGATGCTTACTGCTTGGAAGGAAAGCTATGACCAACCTAGACAGTATATTAAAAAGCAGAGACATTATTTTGCTGACAAAGGTCCATATAGACAAAGTTACAATTTTTCCAGTAGTCATGTATGGATGTGAGAGCTGAACCATAAAGAAGGCTGACCATCAAAGAATCGATGCTTTTGAACTGTGGTGTTAGAGAAGACTCTTGAGAGTCCCTTGGACTGCAAGGAGATCAAACCAGTCAATTCTAAAGGAAATCAGTCCTGAATATTCACCGGAAGGACTGATGCTGAAGCTGAAGCTCCAATCCTTTGGCCACCTGATGCAAAGAACTGACTCATGGAAAAGACCCTGATGCTGGGAAAGATTGAAGGCAGGAGGAGAAGGGGTGAAAGAGGATGAGATGGTTGGACGGCATCACCGACTCAATGGACATGAGTTTGAGTAAGCTCTGGGAGTTGGTGATGAACAGGGAAGCCTGGCATGCTGCAGTCCACGGGGTGGCAAGGAGTCAGATGTGACTGAGCGACTGAACTGAACTGACTGAGAGACCCTAGGATTCATGAAAATAATAGTCTAAGATATAGAAAAAATGTAGGAGAGATGACTTAATATGTAGATAGCCTTCTCTCTTTACATAAAGGTGTATTTTAAGTTAACCATAGAAAGAAATCTTAGCGAATCATGTAAGACTCTGGAGACTTCTCTGGCAGTCCAGTGGTTAAGACTCCAAGCTCCTACTGCACAGAGCATGGTTTCAATCCCTGGCTGGGGTACTAAGATCCCGTGAGCCACACAAAAAAAGAATCTGATAGGTAAGTTTTCTCTGTTTTCAGTCCATTTTCAGTTTAAAACTCTGAAAATGAACAGGTGAAACAAAGCAAGGAAAATTATACAGAAACTCTTCATAGCAGAACTTTCTAGGAAATCACATATACAAACACACAGAAATACTGAATTTGAGTCAAGAACCTGATACATATTACACTGGAGTATTAGGCCACTCTTGGTCCATATTTCTTAAGGTTCACTCTATTTGACTTCATAAGAAGTTACCAAGGGGGCAAGAATTCTGTTTTCAGGACACTGAGTCCTGTGCTTCTGTTGTCTGGGCAAACTGAGATGTCTTCAGCAATTTCAAATGCTTCCATGGATTTAGTTAGTTGTTCGTACCCCAAATAGTTATCGACTATGGGCAAGGAACTGTGCTGGGTTTTTTTTATTGCTGTTATTGTCAGTCTTAAAGCTAAAAGACCTACAGAGAAACAACAATTATTTCAAAGAGCTACATAACTGCCAAAATAATTATCTAAAAATAAAGAAGGTAGAATATTGAAAAGTATAAGAATCAAATGGGGAAACTGATGTTGTCAGATAGGTTATGTTCTCTAACTGAAGATGTTAACATTTTAATTTAATTTGCAAGCTAACTGGGCACTATAGCAAATTTCTGAGAAGGGACTAATAGGATCAAAGCAGCTTTAAGAGGGATGATACCAGGAGCTGAGCGGACAGGCTGAGGAAAGGCTTGAGTTTAGGAGGTCAGCAGAAGGAACAGAAGAAAGCTGTAAGAGAGGATGGATTTCCAACACGGTTTAATGGAGGCAGGTGAAAAGGAGAAAAGACAAAGAATGAGTTACAAGGCAGAGGCGACACTGCCACTACAGGCCTGGGGCAGTAAGGGGCTGAAGGGGCTGAAGGTCACAAGGCCAAAGGTGTCCTTTACTGGAGGGAAACTGGGTTATGGAAGAGTCTGGAAAGAAAAATCACCAACTGTGGGTTCTCTTGCACGTTCAGGCATCAATGAAATATGCAGGAAAACCTACTCTCTATTTGATAAGAATGATCAATCTGACCATGTAGATAGATAAGAGCAATAGTTGGAGGCATGACTTGGCGATCTCTTCTAGTCCATTCTATGAGACACACACAAAAGGGAGAAGGAGAGGGTGGGATGCTTTGAGAGAATAGCACTGAAACATATACATTACCATATGGAAAATAGATAACCAGTGCAAGTTTGATGTGTGAAGCAGGGCACCCAAAGCCAGTGCTCCGTGACAACCTGGAAGGATAGGGTGGGGAGGGAGATGGGAGGGGGGGTTCAGGATGGAGGGCACACATGTACACCTATGCAGATTCATAATGATGTAGGGCAAAAGCCATCACAATACTGTAAAGCAATTATCCTCCAATTAAAATAAATGATTTTTTTTTAAAAAAGAGAACATTTGAAATTTGACGCATCACTATGAGTGCTCCAAGGGAGTGACCTGAGGAAGGGAAAATAAACCTTGGAAATATTCAATGAGAAGGATGGAGGGAGTGAGCAGCAACCAGGGCAGAGAAGAGAGCCCAAGCAAGTGAGGAGACCAGGCAGCTTCTCCACCCTGGAGGAGGAGGAATAAGCCCAGGATCAGGAAAGAAACCAGGAGAGAACTGGCAAAAGCACATACAGACGTTATCAGTTTTGCATAATGTCAGAGCACCATAATTTCTGCCTTCCCAGACTCTATACCACTTCTGTCTGTTCCATCTGAGGAATCACTTGTTTCTGATCAATAACATCTCAAAATATAAGATTTTTTCCCCAGTGTTCAATTTATTAGCACTAGCATTTTACAAAACGTTGTGCTTTTCTTCCTAGAAACACCTAACCTGGGCAAGCTCCCTCCCAGCCCTGCATGGAGCCTATCTGCCCAGAAGGGCTTAGTTGGCCTCTGTCATGGGGCCTCTGGACAAAGAAGAGGGATTTGCATAAAGGTGGTCAGCAGAGTACAGCCCCTCTTGAAGGCCTTGCAGCGTTGAAAGGGCCATTCTCCAACCTGGCAGCATAATCTTAATGGAGAGCTTTAGTGCCCAGGCTGTGGCAGGCTGCTTTATTCAGCTGACAATCCAGTGAAAGAAGGAATGATCTGCCTCCTTTTGGCAAAGCTCAGGCAGCTGGCAGCCCACAGGCTGGACAGCTTACCCGATCAGAGGCAGGACAATTGTCAGCTTCAGCTCCTAAAGGTGCTCCGCAAGGCACAGACCATTGCTGGTGCGCCTGGCTGCATGCTGGGTGCTCTTGCTGCTCAAGACAAAGGTCCGGGAGCCTGATCTCTGCAGAGGAGAGGGGCTAAGGGACCTGCTATTCCCTACAATACTTCCTGAAGAGATTGAAATCTATCAGCACGGCACAGCCTTTTTGACAGTTTTGTGGCACTTTATGTAATTTCCCATTAGAAGGCTGGGAAAGAGTCAGGTTTCTGGTTTCTTTTGTGATTTCAAAAATTTAAAAAGAAAAAAGAAACCTGATTTCCGTTTTCCTCTTTTTGAGACTGTTAGATTTACAAAATAGAGCAGAGACTCAAGGCAACAGAATTCTACCACTCAGAGGCAAATACTGCCGTTTCGGATGATTTCTTCCCAGTCTTTTTCAATGTAGCTTTGATAATTCTATAAATACAATTTGTTCTCTGACTGATCTCTATTATTCAACTAAGGAATAATAAGCGAGGAAGGGGCTAAGATGGCGGAGGAATAGGACAGGGAGACCACTCTCTCCCCCACAAATTTATCGAAAGAACATCTGAACGCTGAGCAAACTTCACAAAACAACTTATGAACGCTGGCAGAGAACATCAGGCATCCAGCAAAACAGCCCATTGTCTTCGAAAGGAAGTAGGACAAAATATAAAAGATAAAAGAAGAGACAAAAGAGTTAGGGACGGAGACCCGTCCCAGGGAGGGAGTTGTAAAAGAGGAGAAGTTTCCAAACATCAGGAAACCCTCTCACCGGCGGGTTTGGGGAAGTTTTCGAATCTCGGAGGGCAACATAACCGGGAGGAAAAATAAATAAATAAACCCCACAGATTACGTGCCTAAAGGCAACTCCCAGCAGAGTATCCCAGACGCTCGCATCGACCACCAGCAAGTGGGGGCTGAACGGAGAGGAGCAGGCGGCATTGCTTAGGGTAAGGACCGGGCCCGAATGCCCCGAGGGCAATCTGAGGGAGCTAACGTGAGATAGCAACCTAAGCTGTGGGATAGCCAGAGAGAGAACTATCCTGTGAAAAGCCCAAATCTAAGGCACTGCCAGCCCGCTCACAGAACAAAGGCCTGAGCAATACCACAGAAGAGCTAGCCAGCTGTGGACTGTCCCATCCCCCGCCAGACGCAGCGGGCAGGCGGGGCCAGCCAGAGCTGGAAAGGGGCAAACTCAGCCCCAGAGAGCAAAGACTTCTTGAGATTCCGGAGGGTTGACATCCGCCGGGAGGGTCGCAGACAGAGGCCAGCTACCCAGAACTGACACAAGGCACACCGGAGCCAGGCGCACCCAGAAACCAAGGCTGGGACCAGGGAGGTGGTAAGTCGCACCGCCCCAACAGGGGAGAGCGCGCTTGCCAAACTCCTGGCTGCCTGAGCTGATCCGACCGGGATCAGCACAAACCGCGGGCCCAACCAAGAGTCTGCGCCTTTGTGGAGTACCCGAGAACCTGAACCTGAGCGGCTTAGACCTGGGAAGTGCATGCATCTCAGGGCCCACTCCCGGGCAGAGTAACCTGAAGCCTGAGCAGAGTAGACTGGGAAAGCACACACGCCGTGAGCGGGGGCAAACCCAGTGCGGCGGAGACACTGCAAGTTCTCCACGTACACACGCCAGTGATATTGGTTTGCAGTGTTCCTCCCTCCCCACAGCACGACTGAACAAGCGAACCTAAAGAGACCACCTCCACCCCCTTGTGTCAGGGCGGAAATTAGACACTGAAGAGACCTGCAAACAGAAGCCAAATAAACAGAGGGAACCGCTTTGAAAGTGACAGGTCAACAGATTAAAATCCCTGTAGTTAACACCAACTACATTGAAAGGGGCCTATAGATCTTGAAAAGTATAAGGAGGAACAAGGAACTATCTGAAACTGAACTGACCCCACACTGCTCGCAATAGCTCCAGAGAAAGTCCTGAGTACATTTTTACTATTATATATTTTTTTTAATTTTTAAATTTTTTTCTTTTTTTAAGTCCTCTATTACACCTTTAATTTTCATTTTTATAACCCACTATTACCTTGCAAAAATTTTTAAAAGACCCTATTTTTAAAGCAAACTGCATACATATATCTTATACTTTTTGTGATTTTGGTTTTTTTTAAATATTGTATTTTTTTTAAGTCTAACCTCTACTCTAAATTTTTAATCTTTGTTTTATATTATTTGATATAAATTTTGTACATTTAAGAACCCAATCTTTAGTACCCATTTTTACTCAGGAGTGAGATTACTGGCTTGATTACTCTCTCCCCCTACTGATAATCTTTCTTCTCCCCCACGGCACCTCTATCTCCCCCCTCCTCCTTCTCTTCTCAACACAATTCTGTGAATCTCTGTGGGTGTTCTGGGCACCGGAGAACACTTAGGGAACAGAGTACTGCCCAGATCTCTCTCTCTCCTCTTGATTTCCCCCTTTCTACTCATGCTCATCTCTATCACCCTCCTCCCTTCTCTCTATGTAACTCCGTGAACCTCTCTGAGGGTTCCAGACTGTGGAGAGCACATAGGGAAGTGCTTACTGGCTGGATTGCTCTCTCCACATTTGAGTCCCCCTCTTCTCCTGGCCACCTCTATGTCCCTCCTCCCTCTTCACCTCTCCATGTAGCTCGGTGAATCTCTCTAGGTATCCCTCACTGTGGAGAATCTTTTCACCATTAACCTAGAAGTTTTATTATCAGTGCTGTATGGTCCTGTCCAACTCTGTGACCCCATGGACTGTAGCTCACCAGGCTCCTCTGTCCATGGGATTCTCCAGGCAGGGATCCTGGAGTGGGTTGCCATGCCCATCTCCAGGGGATCTTTCCAACCCAGGGATCAAACCCAGGTATCCCCCATTGCAGGTGGATTCTTTACAGTCTGAGCCACAAGGAAGCAGTGTAAGTCAATATAAAATGCTTATTACTATACAGATTTTGGAGTATTTCAAATCTTTGCTCTTAAAAAGAATTTCTAATCTAGATATCAAAGTAATAAGTAAACAGTAAAAGTAGTATAATTCATAGTTGTTAAGAATAAATATTAATTACTGGACTTTGAACAGTCAGATTAGCATATGATTTGGTGATGAGAAAAATCCCAAGTTAGGACACAGTCAGTCATTCAACTGAACGTTGACAAAGGGCTAGACTGCAATGAACAGAGAATGATGCACATGAAGTGGAAGAATGGCATGAGTATTAGGGCAGGAGTGGGAAAGACCGTGATGTGTTTTGGAGACAGTGGATAGATAGGGCTGGAGATGTTAAGGAGATAAGGCTAAAATGATGAAACTGAGATCCTTAATTGCCTGTTTAAGGACTAGAATTTTCCCTTCCAAGACAGAGGAAAATGTTGTAATTTTAACACAGGACAAGTAATTTGCAGGGGTGTACCTAGCCTTTCCTGGTAGCTCAGCTGGTAAAGAATCCGCCTGCAATGCAGGAAACCCTGGTTCAATTCCTGGGTCAGGAAGATCCCCTGGAGAAGGGATAGGCTACCCACTCCAGTATTCTTGGGCTTCCCTGGTGGTCCAGATGGTCAAGAATTCGTCTGCAATACAAGAGACCTAGGTTTGATCCCTGGGTTGGGAAGATACCCTGGAGGAGAGCATGGCAAGCTTGCATGCTGATGTTATTGGCTACGTCTAGCCTTTATATTGATCTGATTTGTTGTCTTATAGCAGGTACTTTGCTCTGACTGGCTGACTTCTACCTCACTTTGCTCTGATTGGCTGACTCCTGGTCTGTACATTGCTCTGATTGGCTGACTTCTAGCCTCCATTTGGCTCACCTCAAGCCTGTACATTGCTCTGACACCTAATGGCTCACCTCTAGCCTGGACATTTCTCGGATTGGCTGACTCCTAGCGTGAACCTTGCCTGACCTCAGGCCTGTACTTTGTCCTGAATGGTGGAATCCTAGCCCATACTTTGCTCTGATTGGCTGAGTCCTGGGTACTTTGCTCTGACTGACTTCTTCTTGGACTGTCCGTATGTATGATTGGCTGAATACTAGCTCATACTTTGCTGTGATTGCCTGAATCCTGGCCAGTACTTTGCTCTGATTGGCTGACTTTTAGGCTGCACCTCTTGTTGACTGGCTGACACATAAACTGTACGTTACTATGTTTGGCTGATTCTAGCTTGTATGTACGTTGCCCTGATTGGCTGACTCAAAGCCTATACATTACTCTGATTGGCAGACCTCTAGCCTGTACTCTGAGCTGATTGGCTGACTACTAGCCAGGACCTTACTCTGATTGGCTGACAGTAGCCCGTAATTTGCCCTTATCAACTGACTCCTAACTTTTATATTGCTCTTATTGGCTGACTCCCAACCTATGCATTGCTCTGAGTGGCTAACTCCTATCATGCATATTGCTCTATTAAAGACACTTAGCATTTCCCTGCACTGATTGGCTGACTTGAAATTGCAAACTGCTCTGACTCTGGATGGTGCATTGTTCTGATTTGCTTACTCCTAGACGGTGCCTTCAGAGAAGGCAATGGCACCCTACTCCAGTACTCTTGCCTGGAAAATCCCATGTACAGAGGAGCCTGGTAGGCTGCAGTCCATGGGGTCGATAAGAGTTGGACACGACTGAGCGACTTCACTTTCACTTTTCACTTTCACGCATTGGAGAAGGAAATGGCAACCCACTCCAGTGTTCTTGCCTGGAGAATCCCAGGGACGGGGGATCCTGGTGGGCTGCCATCTATGGGGCAGCACAGAGTCTGACACGACTGAAGTGACTTAGCAGCAGCAGCAGACTGTGCCTTACTCTGATTGGCTGACTCAAGCTTGTACATTGCCTTGATTGGCTGCCTCCTATCCCCTACTTTCTCTGATTGGCTGACTCCTGGCCTGTATTGCTCTGATTATCAGAGTACTGGCCTATACTATGCTCTGATTGGTTACTACTTAGTCTGTTCACTGCTATAATTGGCTGAATACGAGCCCATAGTGTGCTGAGATCGCCTGACTCCTGGCCAGTATGTTGCTCTGATTGGCTAATTCCAAGTGCATTATTTGCTCTGATTGGCTGACTCCTAGCCAAGTCTTGGGCCTGATTGGCTGAATCTGACCCTGATCTTTACCCTAATTGGCCGAATCTGAGCATGACATTTAGCTAATTGACTGACCTCAAGCCTCTTATTTGTCCTAATTGGCTGAATCCTAGCCTGTATTATGCTCTGATTGGCTAACTCCTATCCAGTAGTTTGCTCTGATTGGATGACTTCTGGCCTGTACTTTGCACTGATTGGCTGACTCGAAGCTTGCATGCTGATGTTATTGGCTAAGCCTAGTCTTTACATTGATTTTATTTGCTATCTTATTGTATTATGGTCTGACTAGATGACTACTACCCCACTCCAGTACTCTTGCCTGGGAAACTCCATGGACGGAGGAGCCTGGTAGGCTGCAGCCCATGGGATCGCGAAGAGTCAGACATGACTGAGCGACTTCACTTTCACTTTTCACTTTCACGCACTGGAGGAGGAAATGGCAACCCACTCCAGTATTCTTGCCTGGAGAATCCCAGGGACAGAGGAGCCTGGTGGGCTGCCGTCTATGGGGTCGCACAGAGTTGGACCCAACTGATGCGACTTAGCAGTAGCAGCACTGATGGAGAAGTCTTGGGGCTACTGCAAGAATAAGACTGAAAAACAGATGAAGGAGGCGTAAGCCCAAAACCTGAGAACACCAGAGAACTCCTGACTCCAAGAAACATTAATTAATAAGAGATCATCCAAAAGCCTCCATACATACATTGAAACCAAGCTCCACCCAAGAGCCAATACGTTCCAGAGCAAGATATACCACGCTAACTCTCCAGCAACACAGGAACATAGGCCTGAGCATCAATATACAGGCTGCCCAAAGTCACACCAAACCCACAGACTTCTCAAAACTCACTAATGGACACTCCATTGCACTCCAGAGAAAAGAAATCCAGCTCCACCCACCAGAACACCAACGCAAGCTTCCCCAACCAGGAAACCTTGACAAGCCAGTCATTCAACCCCATCCACAGGGAGGAACCTTCACAATAAAGAGGAACTTCAAACTACCAGAATACAGAAAGGCCACGCCAAACACAGCAATCAAAACAAGATGAAAAGGCAGAGAAATACTCAGCAAGTAAAGGAAAATGATAAATACCCACAAAATCAAACAAAAGAGGAGGAGATAGGAAATCTGTCTGAAAAAGAATTTAGAATAATGATAATAAAACTGATCCAAAATCTTGAAAACAAAATGGAGTTACAGATAAATAGCCTGGAAAGAAGGATTGAGAAGATGCAAGAAATGTTTAACAAGGACCTAGAAGAAATAAAAAAGAGTCAATATATAATGAATAATGAAATAAATGAGATCAAAAACACTCTGGAGGGAACCAACAGTAGAATAACGGAGGCAGAAGATAAGATAAGTAAGATAGAAGATAGAATGATGGAAATAAATGAGGCAGAGAGGAAAAAAGAAAAAAGAATCAAAAGGAATGAGGGAAACCTCAGGGGACCTCTGGGACAATATGAAACGCAACAACATTCGAATCATAGGAGTCCCAGAAGAAGACAAAAGGAAAGGCCATGAAAAAATACTCGAGGAGATAATAGTTGAAAATTTCCCTAAAATGGGGAAGAAAATAGTCAACCAAGTCTGAGAAACCCAGAGAGTCCCAAACAGGATAAATCCAAGGCGAAACACCCCAAGACACATATTAATCAAATTAACAAAAATCAAACACAAAGAACAAATATTAAAAGCAGCAAGGGAAAGACAACAAATAACACACAAGGGGATTCCCATACGGATAACAGCTGATCTTTCAATAGAAACTCTTCAGGCTAGAAGGGAATGGCAGGGCATACTTAAAGTAATGACAGAGAATAACCTACAACCCAGATTACTGTACCCAGCAAGGATCTCATTCAGATATGAAGGAAAATTCAAAAGCTTTCCAGACAAGAAAAAGCTGAGGGAATTCAGCACCACCAAACCAGCTCTCCAACAAATGCTAAAGGATCTTCTCTAGACAGGAAACACAGAAAGGGGGTATAAGCTTGAACCCGAAACAACAAAGTAAATGGCAATGGGATCATACTTATCAATAATTACCTTAAATGTAAATGGGTTGAATGCCCCAACCAAAACACAAAGACTGGCTGAATGGATACAAAAACAAGACCCCTGTATAAGCTGTCTACAAGGGACCCACCTCAAAACAAGGGACACATACAGACTGAAAGTGAAGGGCTGGAAAAAGATATTTCATGCAAACGGAGACCAAAAGAAAGTAGGAGTCGCAATACTCATTTCAGATAAAACAGACTTTAAAATAAAGGCTGTGAAAAGAGACAAAGGACACTACATAATGATCAAAGGATCAACCCAAGAAGAAGATATAACAATTATAAATATATATGCACCCAACATAGGAGCACTACAATATGTAAGGCAAATGCTAACAAGTATGAAAGGGGAAATTAACAATAACACAATAATAGTGGGAGACTTTAATACCTCACTCACACCTATGGATAGATCAACTAAACAGAAAACAAACAAGGAAACACAAACTTTAAACGATGCAATAGACCAGTTAGATTTAATTGATATTTACAGGACACTTCACCCCAAAACAATCAATTTCACCTTTTTCTAAAGTGCACACGGAACCTTCTCCAGGATAGATCACATCCTGGGCCATAAATCTAGCCTTGGTAAATTAAAAAACATTGAAATCACCCCAAACATCTTCTCTGACCACAATGCAGTAAGACTAGACCTCAATTACAGGAAAAAAACTATTAAAAATTCCAACATATGGAGGCTAAACAACACGCTTCTGAATAACCAACAAATCACAGAAGAAATAAAAAAGAAATCAAAATATGCATAGAAACGAATGAAAATGAAAACACAACAACCCAAAACCTATGGGACACTGTAAAAGCAGTGCTATGGGGAAGCTTCATAGCAATACAGGCAATACCTCAGGAAACAAGAAAAAGTCAAATAAATAACCTAACTCTGCACCTAAAGCATCTAGAGAAGGAAGAAATGAAGAACCCCAGGGTTAGTAGAAGGAAAGAAATCTTTAAAGTTAGGGCAGAAATAAATGCAAAAGAAACAAAAAAGACCATAGCAAAAATCAACAAAACTAAAAGCTGGTTTTTCAAAAAGATAAAGAAAATTGACAAACCAATACCCAGACTCATCAAGAAACAAAGGGAGAAGAATCAGATCAACAAAATTAGAAATGAAAATGGAGAGATCACAACAGACTCCACAGAAATGCAAAGGATCATAAGAGACTACTACCAACAGCTATATGCCAATAAAATGGACAACTTGGAAGAAATGGACAAATTCTTAGAAAAATATAACTTTCCAAAACTGAACCAGGAAGAAATAGAAGATCTTAACAGACCCATCACAAGCACGGAAATCGAACTGTAATCAGAAATCTTCCAGCAAACAAAAGCCCAGGACCAGATGGCCTCACAGCTGAATTCTACCAAAAATTTAGAGAAGACCTAACACCTATCTTCCTCAAACTCTTCCAGAAAATTGCAGAAGGTAAACTTCCAAACTCATTTTATGAGGCCACCATCACCCTAATTCCAAAACCAGACAAAGATGCCACAAAAAAAGAAAACTACAGGCCAATATCACTGATGAACATAGATGCAAAAATCTTTAATAAAATTCTAGCAAACAGAATCCAACAACACATTAAAAAGATCATACATCATGACCAAGTGGGCTTTATCCCAGGAATGCAAGGATTCTTTAATATCCGCAAATCAATCAACGTAATACACCACATTAACAAATTGAAAGATAAAAACCATATGATTATCTCAATAGATGCAGAAAAAGCCTTTGACAAAATTCAACATCCATTTATGATAAAAACCCTCCAGAAAGCAGGAATAGAAGGAACATACCTCAACATAATAAAAGCTATATATGACAAACCCACAGCAAACAATATCCTCAATGGTGAAAAATTGGAAGCATTTCCCCAAATGTCAGGAACAAGACAAGTGTGTCCACTCTCACCACTACTATTCAACATAGTTTTGGAAGTTTTGGCCACAGCAATCAGAGCAGAAAAAGAAATAAAAGGAATCCAGATTGGAAAAGAAGAAGTAAAACTCTCACTGTTTGCAGATGACATGATCCTCTACATAGAAAACCCTAAAGATTCTACCAGAAAATTACTAGAGCTAATCAATGAATATAGTAAAGTTGCATGATATAAAATTAACACACAGAAATCCCTTGCATTACTATACACTAGCAATGAGAAAACAGAAAGAGAAATTAAAGAAACAATACCATTCACCATTGCAATGAAAAGAATAAAATACTTAGGAATATATCTACCCAAAGAAACAAAAGACTTATATATAGAAAACTATAAAACACTGATGAAAGAAATCAAAGAGGACACCAACAGATGGAGAAATATACCATGTTCATGGTTTGGAAGAATTAATATAGTGAAAATGAGTATACTACCCAAAGCAATCTATAGATTCAATGCAATCCCCATCAAGCTGCCAATGGTATTTTTCACAGAACTAGAACACATAATTTCACAATTTGTATGGAAATATAAAAAACCTCGAATAGCCAAAGCAATCTTGAGAAAGAAGAATGGAACTGGAGCAATCAACCTGCCTGACTTCAGGCTCTACTACAAAGCCACAGTCATCAAGACAGTATGGTACTGGTGCAAGGACAGAAATATAGATCAACGGAACAAAATAGAAAGCCAAGCGATAAATCCATGCACCTATGGACACCTTATCTTCAACAAAGGAAGCAGGAATATACAATGGAGAAAAGACAATCTCTTTAACGAGTGGTGCTGGGAAAACTGGTCAACCACTTGTAAAAGAATGAAACTAGAACAGTTTCTAGCACCATACACAAAAATAAACTCAAAATGGATTAAAGATCTAAAAGTAAGACCAGAAACTATAAAATTCCTAGAGGAAAACATAGGCAAAACACTCTCCGACATAAATCACAGCAGGATCCTCTATGACCTACCTCCCAGAATATTGGAAATAAAAGCAAAAATGAACAAATGGGACCTAATTAAAATTAAAAGCTTTTGTACAACAAAGGAAACTATAAGCAAAGTGAAAAGACAGCCTTCAGAATGGGAGAAACTAATAGCAAACGAAGCAACGGACAAACATTAATCTCAAAAATATACAAGCAACTCCTGCAGCTCAATTCCAGAAAAATAAACGACCCAATCAAAAAATGGGCCAAAGAACTAAACAGACATTCCTCCAAAGAAGACATACAGATGGCTAACAAACACACAAAAATATGCGCAATATCACTCATTATTGCTGCTAAGTCGCTTCAGTCGTGTCCGACTCTGTGCGACCCCATAGACGACAGCCCATCAGGCTCCCCCGTCCCTGGGATTCTCCGGACAAGAACACTGGAGTGGGTTGCCATTTCCTTCTTCAATGCATGAAAGTGAAAAGTGAAAGTGAAGTCGCTCAGTCGTGTCCAACTCTTAGCGACCCCATGGACTGCAGCCTGTCAGGCTCCTCCATCCATGGGATTTTCCAGGCAAGAGTACTGGAGTGGGGTGCCATTGCCTTCTCCGGCACTTATTAGAGAAATGCAAATCAAAACCACAATCAGGTACCATCTCATGCCAATCAGAATGGCTGCTATCCAAAAGTCTACAAGCAATAAATGCTGGAAAGGGTGTGGAGAAAAGAGAACCCTCTTACACTGTCGGTGGGAATGCAAACTAGTACAGCCACTATGGAGAACAGTGTGGAGATTCCTTAAAAAAACTTGGAATAGAACTGCCATATGACCCAGCAATCCCACTGCTGGGCATATACACCGAGGAAACCAGAATTGAAAGAGACACGTGTACCCCAATGTTCATCGCAGCACTGTGTATAATAGCCAGGGCATGGAAGCAACCTAGATGTCCATCAGCAGACCAATGGATAAGGAAACTGAGGTACATATACACAATGGAATATTACTCAGCCATTAAAAAGAATACATTTGAATCAGTTCTATTGAGATGAATGAAACTGGAGCCCATTATGCAGAGTGAAGTAAGCCAGAAAGAAAAACACCAATACAGTATACTAATGCATATATATGGAATTTGAATGATGGTAACGATAACCCTATATGTGAGACAGAATAAGAGACACCGATGTATAGAATAGTCTTATGGACTCTGAGGGAGAAGGTGAGGGTGGGACGTTCTGAGAGAATAGCATTGAAACATGTATATTATCATATGTGAAACAGAACACCATTCCAGGTTCGATGCATGAGACAAATGCTCAAGGCTGGGGCAATGGGATGACCCAGAGGGATAGGGTGGGGAGGGAGGTGGGAGGGGGGTTCAGGATGGGGAACACATGTAAACCCATGGCTGATTCATGTCAATGTATGGCAAAAACCACTACAATATTGTAAAGTAATTAGCCCCCAACTAAAATAAATAAATTAAACAAACAAACAAAAAAAAAGGAATAATAAGCCCTTTCGAAGTATAGTGGTTTCTCCTAACTTATTTTAATTCCCTTGCCTTAAGGTAATTCCACAGCCCAATCCCCAGTTTTCCTGAATCCTAGTCCATTCTTTTGTGTATACTAGGCTGCCTTATCCAAAAAAGGAGCGAAATTGTCTCCCAGAAGCTGCTGAACATTTTTTTAAAGGGGGTCATATTCACTAATGAAAACCCATATGCAACAAAAATAATTTAAGATCAATATATGAATTATGCTTCCTCTGTGGCTCAGCTGGTAAAGAATCCGCCTGCAATGTGGGAGACCTGAGTTCAATCTCTGGGTTGGGAAGATCCCCTGGAGAATGGACAGGCTACCCACTCCAGTATTCTGGCCTGGAGAATTCCATGGATTGTATAGTCCATGGGGTTGCAAAGAGTCGGACACGACTGAGTGACTTTCACTATTTCACTATCACACAAAAGATTTAAAAAATCATACATGTATTTTTATTACATCAAAACATAATCTATTCCAAATAAGTATCTTAGGTTTTACTTTTGGAAATGTTTAGTTGTTCAAAACATTTTTTATTTTTGATTTTCAGAACTTAGAATAGTTGCTCAACTTAGAAGGAATACTGTTTAACTACAATTCAAAAGTATCCTTAAAAAAATGGCATATGTTTGTTGACATATGTTGATTTTGGAAGGAAAATGCAACAACTGAATAAGAATATTATTAAACAATTTTTCATAACCCAGAAAAGAAAAATATTTACTTTATTCCTCTTTTTATCTGCTATTATGTTTTCTCTAATCACTTTATATTTTTTTAGTTTTTAAAACTGACTCTTTATTCTATTATATGTTTATTAATTTCTCTTTGGCAGATCATTCTCATTGTCTTAAAATCTTTTTTTATTAACTACGGTGCCATTTTTTTTAGAAATACAACCTTCTGGGGTGAACTATCAATTGGTTATGAGAATGTTAATGTTCTATAATTTTGCCACTTAGCTGTACCATGATTTTGAGAAATTAAGAGATGACAGAGTATGACTGTTTATGTCGCTCAATGAGGAATTTATTTGGCTATTTTTATGATATTTAAATAAAATTGCTAAGGACAAACAACATTTTGATTTTTAGTAAGATTACTAAAATAAATACTTCAAACTGCTATTTACATTTTAGTGAAAGTGGCTCAGTCATGTCCGACATTTTTGCAACCCCATGGACTGTAGCCAACCAGGCTCCTTTATCCATGGGATTTCCCAGGCAAGAATACTGGAGTGGGTTGCCATTTCCTTTTCCAGTGAAAAATTTAAAAATACATACCACTTTAGTAAATTCATTCTTTATTAGCTAAACAGTTCTCAAATTAGAAAGAGGGGCCAAAGAAACCTTCCATTTCCTGAATGAAAAACTGTATACCTCCTCACTTAAAATGATCTCCTTCATTGTTGCTGACTCTCAGCTGTGCCCATGCCAGACATCCTCCTCCCAACTCCACTCTTGGACAATCCTTTTCTTGGTGCCGATGGTTGAGACATGGCCACATGAAAGGGATGCTCAAGGAATTCCTTGGCTGACAGCTGCAATATCCTCCCTGCTCAATACACTTCAAATACCTTCTGGAACTTTACATAAAAGGTTCCCACTTGCTTCTTGTGGAATGCACAGAAAAATGAAACAGCTCGCACTGAAAGTTTCCAGAGTCTTCATGTTGATTGACTTTGTTTGTGAATTTCACCTCAAAGTACAATCCTTTTGTGAAGACAGACCCTTCAGTTTCCCAGGCAACTCCTGCCTGTGACTTTCAAGTGTTCTTATTTCCAAGCACTGTGTGGTCCTTGCCATACAACAGAGCTCGCACCTAAGTATCCTGAGAAGATCGGCAGACACAGCTGATGCTATAGAAGGCAAACAATAGACAGATTTAAGTAAGCTCAGTCTGCATGGTACCCAGGAATGTTTCAAACTGGTCTTGACCCAGCCTAAGAAGGAAAATGAAGCTTTCCACAACTTATGCCCAGACTAAGGGATATATGTATTGCTTTCTATGAAGAAACAACTGACTTACAAGTTCATTTTCCCAAATGGGAGATCTGAAGTTAGAGTATCAGTTCAGTTCAGTTCAGTCGCTCAGTCGTGTCCGACTCTTTGCGACCCCATGAATCGCAGCACGCCAGGCCTCCCTGTCCATCACCAACTCCTGGAGCCTACCCAAACCCATGTCCATTGAGTTGGTGATACCATCCAACCATCTCATCCTCTGTCATCCCCTTCTCCTCCTGCCCCCAATCCTACCCAGCATTAGGGTCTTTTCCAATGAGTCAACTCTTCGCATGAGGTGGCCAAAGTATTGGAATTTCAGCTTCAACATCAGTCCTTCCAATGAACACCCAGGATTGATCTCTTCTAGGATGGATTGATTGGATCTCCTTGCAGTCCAAGGGACTCTCAAGAGTCTTCTCCAACACCACACTTCAAAAGCATCAATTCTGTGGTGCTCAGCTTTCTTCACCGTCCAACTCTCACATCCATATATGACCACTAGAAAAACCATAGGCTTGACTAGACGGACCTTTGTTGGCAAAGTAATGTCTCTGCTTTTCAATATGCTATCTAGGTTGGCCATAACCTTCCTTCCAAGGAGTAAGCGTCTTTTAATTTCATGGCTGCAATCACCATCAGCAGTGATTTTGGAGCCCAAAAAAATAAAGTCTGACACTGGTTCCCCATCTATTTCCCATGAAGTGATGGGACCAGATGCTATGATCTTAGTTTTCTGAATGCTGAGCTTTAAGCCAACTTTTTCACTCTCTTCTTTCACTTTCATCAAGAGGCTCTTTAGTTCTTCTTCACTTTCTGCCATAAGGGTGGTGTCATCCGCATATCTGAGGTTATTGATATTTCTCCCGGAAATCTTGATTCCAGCTTGTGTTTCTTCCAGCCCAGAGTTTCTCATGATGTACTCTGCATATAAGTTAAATAAGCAGGGTGACAATATACAGCCTTGCCGTACTCCTTTTCCTATTTGGAGCCAGTCTGTTGTTCCATGTCCAGTTCTAACTGTTGCTTCCTGACTTGCATACAGGTTTCTCAAGAGGCAGGTCAGATGGTCTGGTATTCCCATCTCTTTCAGAATTTTCCACAGTTTATTGTGATCCACACAGTCAAAGGCTTTGGCATAGTCAGTAAAGCAGAAATAGATGTTTTTCTGGAACTCTCTTGCTTTTTCGATGATCCAGCAGATATTGGCAATTTGATCTCTGGTTCCTCTGCCTTTTCTAAAACCAGCTTGAACATCTGGAAGTTCACGGTTCACGTATTGCTGAAGCCTGGCTTGGAGAATTTTGAGCATTACTTTACTAGCGTGTGAGATGAGGGCAATTGTGCGGTAGTTTGAGCATTCTTTGGCATTGCCTTTCTTTGGGATTAGAACGAAGACTGACCTCTTCCAGTCCTGTGGCCACTGCTGAGTTTTCCAAATTTGCTGGCATATTGAGTGCAGCACTTTCACAGCATCACCTTTGAGGATTTGAAATAGCTCAACTGGAATTCCATCACCTCCACTAGCTTTGTTCGTAGTGATGCTTTCTAAGGCCCACTTGACTTTAGTTAGATAGAGTATAGCAAGCCAAAAAACAACAACAAAAAAATGCTTTAGTCCACACTTTAAAAATTGCTGCTCAAGTGGCTTAGTGAAAGTGAAAGATGCTCAGTCGTGTCTGACTCTTTGCGACCCCATGGACTATACAGTCCATGCGGAATTCTCCAGGCCAGAATACTGGAGTGGGTAGCCTTTCCCTTCTCCAGGGGATCTTCCCAACACAAGGACTGAACCCAGGTCTCCCATGTTGCAGGCGGATTCTTTACCAGCTGAGCCACAAGGGAAGCCCAAGAATACTGGAATGGGTAGCCTATCCCTTCTCCAGTGAATCTTTCTGACCCAGGAATCGAACCGGAGTCTCCTGCATTGCAGGCGGATTCTTTACCAACTCAGCTATCACGGAAGCCCCCAAGTGGCTTAATAAGATCACAAAATTAGTGGAAATCAGACAAGCCATCAAGATGGTGGAGTAGGAGGATGTGGAGCTCACTTCCCTTCACAAACACAACAAGGTGACATCTACATGCAGAGCCATCCTCAATGAAACAAACAGAACACTGGCAGAAAGACTCTTCTACGACTAAAGCCATACATATCCATAAGAAGTCAGGTAAGAAGGGAAAAGAAGCGAGCGGGTTGGGACCCGTTCCCTTAGGAGGAGACATGGGAGAAGAGGGGGACATTGGGCACTCAGAGACCCTCCCTGGGGAGTGAGCTGTTCGAAGACCTCTTAGCTGGTTTGAAAATCAGTGGGACTTACAAGTGGGCTGCAGGAAACCTAGACTCTGCTCATGAAGAGTGTGCACAAAGGCCTGCTCACTCCTGCACCTGGAGGGTATTATGCTTAGTGACACCAGTCAGACAGAGAAAGACAAATACTCTATGATCTCACTTATATGTGGAATCTAAAAAACACAAGTGAACAAATGTAACAAAACAGAAACAGACTCACTGATACAGAGGACAAACTAGTGGTTACCAGTGGGGAGAGGAAAGAGGGAGGAGCAAAAAGAGGTAGGGGATTAAGAGGTACAAATTATTATGTATAAAATAAATAAGCTACAAGATACAGAACAGAGAATATAGCCCATATTTTATAACATTAAATGGAGTATAATCAATAAAAATATTGAATCACTGTGTTGTCACCTGAAACCTATATAATATTGCAATCAACTATACTTCAATAAAAAGTTTAAAAAAAAAGTGGAAATCAAAAACATTCTTGAAGTCAGAATGCTTAGAATCCAGTCCTAGCTCTGCAGTAGTTTTGTGACCTTAGGCAAGTCACCTTCCATCTCTGAGCACCTATAAAATAATGCTAAAGCCCTGATGCCACAAACCCGTACAATCATTCTAGAGAGCATCAGATACCATAAAGGAGGGGCAGTTCCATGGAAAGTCTAAGGTTCACATTAATAAGGAGACAAACAGCAAGAAGACACACCGGGAATTCAACACCTCTTGGCTTCCTCCTGAAACAACAGCCTTCACGAATTCAACAAATACTGCAGTAAGTAAAACATACATTGCTAAAAATTAAAAACAAAAAGGAAAAATCTTGGAACATTGTGTGCATACATATATTATGGTTAAATAGCAATGAAGAGAAAGAATGCTAATCAAATTCATGGATTTATGCTTTAATTTCCAAAGCTAAATATTAGCTTCATTGAGTAATATCTAGTGTGCCTTGAGCTCAGGTATTAGCATATGAAAGGCTGACTGCACTTAGCTCCTTGCCCTCTCAGCGGTGCCACTTGTATATGTAAATATGGAGTACATTTATTAGTGGTCATGCTCACTCTACAAGTAAAGAACAACCTAGAGTTGTTCTTATATAGTATGCATACTTATATAGTATGCCCAATTATTAGAAATAGAATCAGAAGAAAAACTCATCAACCCTCAAAGTACCCTTCCCTCCTGGGACATTTGTTAGACTTGAGTCAGGACAGACTCCAAATGTATCAAACAACAAGAACAATATTTTCAGGGACCTCCCGGGAGGTCCAGTGGTTAAGACTCCTCCTTCCAATGCAGGGAATGCAGGTTTGATCCTTGGTTGGGGAACTAAGATCCCACATGCTGCAGGGTGCAGTCAAAATTTTTTTTAAAAAATGAAGAAATAACAATATTCTATTTCTCATAAACAATATTTGTAAGTCAATTTAATATTTATGTAATGTTTTGGAAAAGCCTGACAGAGTTCTTAAGCTCTTGATAAAGGCAAAGGGAAAATGCAACATTTCCTTGCAGAGTCTAAATGAGGAGACCTACTTCCAAGGAGGTTTATGTGCTCTATTACAAAACCTGACAATTATTTGGCTCCTCAGCTTCCCTGATAGCTCAGTTGGTAAAGAATCCACCTGCAACATGGGAGACCTGGGTTCAGTCCCTGGGTTGGGAAGATCCCCTGGAGAATGGAAAAGCTAGCTACCTACTCCAGTATTCTGGCCTGGAGAATTCCATGGAATGTATAGCCCATGGGGTCTCAAAGAGTCAGACACAACTGAGTGACTTTCACTTTTCAAGAGACTGATGCTTTGAGATCATCACCTTGCAAACCCAGTGGGAACCTTTGCCACACGTGGCTTGAACCTATGGACATTCAGACATAGCATAAGTCACCAGGGCATGACAGAAAGAGTAGTTTTTACAGCTAGAGCAAGTAGGTGTGACTTTGTTTTCCCACACCAGAGCCATTATCCCACACTCACTAAGAGTCCACAGAAACCTCGAGGACTCTGGGTCTTCATTTCCAGTTCAGTCTACTCTGGGACAATGGAAGGGTCCAGTTCCCCCCCCAACCCCCCCTACAAGTGCCAGGCCCAGGCTCAGAGGCAGGAATCTCCTTGTGCACTGAATGACTGATGAGGGGTTGGTGCCCAGGCCTTCTCATCACTAAGTCCAAAGGCCTCTCTCACCTGGCCACACTGGCCCAAGGACTTTCAAAGTCATGGGTCAAGTGTTTTCCGACAATTCCCTGGAATTTCATGAAAGGATCCTCTTTGGAGGTCTGGTGTGGCCATGCCTCAATCCTTCCTTTTCTTCTAGAACAGCTGGAGAAATAAGCAAAACAAGACTATGTGCTTCAGACACAACTGGACTGTTTTCTAGAGCAAACACTTATGTTGACAGTATTTATTCCTAAATGTGATCACTGTTCATGTCTATTATATAAACTTACTAAGTGTTAGTCGCTCAGTCATGTCCAACTCTTTGCGACCCCATGGACTGTAGCCCACCAGGTGCCTCTGTCCATGGAATTCTCCAGGCAAGAATGCTGGAGTGGGTAGCCATGACCTTCCCCAAGGGATCTTCCTGACCCAGGGATCAGACCTGGGTCTCCCGCATTGTAGGCAGATTCTTTACCGTCTGAGCCACAAGAGAAGACCCATATGCCATGTTCTCGTCCAGGGGATCTTCCCAAACCAGGGATCGAACCCAGGTCTCCTGCCTTGCAAGCGGATTCTTTACCATCTGAGCCACCAGGGAAGCCCAAGAATACTGGAGTGGGTAGCCTATCCCTTCTCCAGAGGAACTTCCCAACCCAGGAATCAAACCGGGGCCTCCTGCATTGCAGGTAGATTCTTTGCCAGCTGAACTATAGGGGAAGCCCAAGAACAAAGCCAGAGATATCACACTTCATGATTTTTAATTATAAGTCACTCAGTCATGTCTGACTCTTTGTGACCCCATGGACTTTACAGTCCATGGAATTCTCCAGGCCAGAATTCTCCAGAGTGGATAGCCGTTCCCTTCTCCAGGGGACCTTCCCAACCCAGGGATGGAACCCAGGTCTCCTGCATTGCAGACAGATTCTTTACCAGCTGAGCCACCAGGGAAGCCTTCTGGAGTAATTAAAATAAACTGGCTACCTAGCTGACAACAGAATTGCTTAATTTTATAAAGCAGGAGGGATCTGTGATTACTCAGGAAATGACATTTTCTCCTTTGTCCACCTGCAGCCCTGGTTTGGAAAAGACCTACTAAGAGGCCTTGCCATTCATTGTCTGGGATGGACTTTCAGCCTGAGAATTCCCTCTACCATGAGATTTGGAAGTATGCAGCTAATTTCAAAATAAGGGAGAATAAGTAGGATTAAAGCAAGTGTTTGTTCCATTAAGAGCAACGGGGGAGAAATTTATTGCTTTGCTATTTCATTTACCTATGAAGATACACTGCACATCAAAACCTTTCATAGCACTGTTCAAAAATGTATTTTCCTGATAGAAATAGCAACATTCACAAGGAAAGGACCAAAAAGAATCATTTAGTGGAAAAACAACCAGTTAAGAATAGAAAAGTGAACTATCACTCCCACCCACAACTGGCCTCACCCACCGCCCAAGGTTCCCTGCAGGGAACACTTGGAGCCACTGAAATATACAAGCAAAGGGCCTCTTCTTTTAATTCAGTTACACATAAAATAACCCCAGCTGTCCTATCCAGACACCTGGATGACTCACTGGCCTGCCTGCTCACACTGCTCTCCCAATATCAAGCAATTAGAACTCTGGGGCTCCTCACCAGCCATTTAAAACAAGGAAAAAATCATACTCTTTTGAGGGGTGAGTCACTATGTGAAACACTGATCCTCTTATTTTGTTTTGTTTAAAGAAATAGGTTGAAAAATAATAATGCAACATTTCCCTAATGAGTATGATGAAAATTATCCTTGCTTTCCAATTCCTTCTTCATGTTTTGCAGTCAGAGAACTTAGTAATCTACTGCTGAACAACACCCAGAAAAACACAAGCAAACTATACAGACCTTGCCCTCTCCTTTTCATCTCTTCTCTTTCTCTCCCTGCCTTGCCAAATTTCACAGCTTATCTATTCTCTTCTTTTTCAAGTTTTGCTTCTATCTGAGAAAGAGCAAAATTCCTTGAAATGTTACAAATCCTGGCTTCTCCTACTTGCTTACAAACTCCAAATTACTTGGCACCTTTAATCACACTTCCCCAGTTTGCTTGCCACTAACCTTGTTACCGCTACCACTGCAGCCAACATCATTCCTGCCTGCGATGGCATCTAGACACCCCTGTTTTAAAATATTCATGACTTGATCACATTTCATGGGAATTTTTTTTTTTTGGATATTCCCATTTTCAAACTCCTGGCACATGGCTTCATGGTAGTTTGACTTTCAGAATTGTAAACTATATCACTATTTACAAGCAGAATTTGAATTTATAGAACGAAGCCAGTATGTGTTTGCCAATAATAAAGTCAGGGACCACTGAGAAAATAACTAATTAAACTTCTCTACCTATATATTGAGCCCATCTGGTTGCATTAGTAAGTGAAAACTCCATTTTAAAAATTCGTGTAAGAGTTAAAAGTCAAGCCAGTGCCCTGCCCCACATAACGAGGTCAAGAAAATGCCATTCTTTCTTGACAAAGAGTTAACTCAAACTTTCAAGAGTCCCCTCTCTTAACCAATTTGACTATATTCCTCAAAGAAAGAGCAGTTTTAAAAACATCAATTTAAAGACAATAAAATCATTTTAACATAAGTTGTTCTACCAACCATAAAAGATTTCCCTCAAACTGAGTTGTTTACTTAAGTTTTTGTTGCTTTTTTTTTTTTTTTTTTTTACTTTGGAGTGGTCCTATTTACTTACTGCTATAGGAACATTTGTTTATATTCATGAAGGCTTCAGTCACATATACTACAGGCTTTTAAGTATATGGATGTGACTTCAGTTTGTATGTTGGTATTACTCCATTTTACAAGAAAGAATTTTCTGTAGCCAGGCATTCTATGCTCTCAGTGTTGATACACTCACACACACATCCCTATGCCAGCACATTCGAAAACTAAAAACCAAAAATCCCCACTAATATGAAATGATACTTGCACATCAATTTCCATAGCAGCACTATTTAAAACGGCCATGACATAGAAGTAACCTAAGCGTCCATCAACAGATGATTGCATGAGGAAGATGTGGTATATATATATATAATGGAATACCATTCAGCCTTTAAAAAGAATGAAATAATGTCACTTGCAGCAACATGGTTGGAGCTTGATGTTATCATACTAAGTGAAGTAAATCAGACAGAGAAAAACAAACAACATACGGCATCATCTATATGTGTAATCTTAAAAAAAATGATACAGAAGAACTTATTTTAAAAACAGAAAAAGATTCACAGATATAGAAAACAAACTAGAGGTTACCAAAGGGGAGGGCGGAGAGTCAAATAGGGAGTATAGGATTAACAGATGCAAGCTACCATGTATAAACCAGGTAAGCAACAAGGATGCGCCACACAGCACAGAAATTACACCCATTATCTTGTAATAAGCTCTAATAGAGTATAATCTGCAAAAATAATGAATCACTATGCTGTACACACAAAACTGACACAATGTTATAAATCCACTATACTTCAATTTTTAAAAACCACTTAAATGATAGAATATCTTAAATTTTAATATTAAAAAAACACGGAAAATGAACAAAAACCCTCATGGGGATCCTTTGAAAAGCTACCTTTGCAACATGGCCCTCAAAATCAGAAAATGTGCAGACTCACAGCACACAACTGCTCTGTCTCTTAAAGTCAGCTGGTCTCTGGCTTTCCATTTCACGTCTACTGTGCTAATGGAGGCCCACCAAGCCCACCTGCCCAGGAAAGCCTCTGACTCTGTTCCTCACTCACTGACTTCAAAAAAAAATATTTCTAGATTTAGGTTGATGCTAGAAACTTTCTCGGGAGAAGGCAATGGCACCCCACTCCGGTACTCTTGCCTGGAAAATCCCATGGACGTAAGAGCCTGGTAGGCTGCAGTCCAGGGGGTCGCTAAGAGTCGGACATGACTGAGCGACTTCACTTTCACTTTTCACTTTCATGCACTGGAGAAGGAAATGGCAACCCACTCCAGTGTTCTTGCCTGGAGAATCCCAGGGACGACGGAGCCTGGTGGGCTGCCGTCTATGGGGTCGCACAGAGTCAGACACGACTGAAGCGACTTAGCAGCAGCAACAGCAGAAACTTTCTCAAAATTTCTGAAGAGGCACAGAGTGTTTCCCACCATGATACCTGTGATGGGACCTCACTGCTGCTGCTGCTAAGTCACGTCAGTCATGTCCGACTCTGTGCGACCCCATAGACGGCAGCCCACCAGGCTCCCCCGTCCCTGGGATTCTCCAGGCAAGAATACTGGAGTGGGTTGCCATGTCCTTCTCCAGTGCATGAAAGTGAAAAGCGAAAGTGAAATCACTCAGTCGTGTCCGACTCTTCGAGACCCCATGGACTGCAGCCTACCAGGCTCCTCTGTCCATGAGGTTTCCCAGGCAAGAGTACTGGAGTGGGGTGCCATTGCCTTCTCCAATGGGACCTCATGGAGGACTCCAAATACAAGGCTTCCCACTGGCCTTCCAACCAGCCCTCTCTCCTGGGATGTGCAGGAAGACGAAGACCAGGGGTAGATGTCTCGCCAACAGAGTCCCATAGTACGGAGCAAAATGGCTCCCCGCCACCCAAGTTCTTTTCCCTTAGAGTAGCCCTTACCTGCAGGGGTGCAGTTCATGCCGCTCCCACAGTCCGCTGCAAATGCGCACAGACACATTCACTGTGAGCAGGGGGCTGGGAGGCAGGTGTTTATATGAGAGGGGGGCGGAGCAAAGGCCTTGAAGCTCCTCCTTAGTCCCCAATACTCACAAAAAAAGCCCTGAAATTTAACTTAAAGAGCCGCCTCTGACAGATTATTGAAACAATGAAACCCGCAAGGGAGTGAGGCCCCCAGGGTGCAAAGTGGAGTCCAGAGCATTTTCACCCAAAGAGCCTGAGGTTTTGGGACGCCGGGACCACTTACATACCTAGCGCCGGGGAAACTCCTTCCACGTCAGGCCCTCCGCCCTTCTTAGATTCTAGGGCTCTTGGCCAGCAGCGCCCAGTGAGAGGCGTGGAAGCAGAAGGTGGAGGTCGTCCGAGTCCAGTCTGGGCTTTAAGTGGAACTGAACAAGATCAGGTCTCATCCCAATTGAAAGGGGGTGCAGGATGAGGCTGCTCAGCAGGCATGCTCAGTGGTGCCAGGACCCCCTAGAGTTCAAACGGAGAGCAACTGAGGAAGTGTGTCTTGACGTGAGGTAAAATGTAACTATCCCTCCAAATGGCAGCACGATTTCTTTCACCCTCCCCAATCCTGCCTCCTTTCCTGCCTTTCCCTGAAGAAACTCCCACCAGAGCTTTGCATGGTTGCCCTATGTTGCATGATCTGTTTTCTTAAGCCTGTTTCTAAAGATTCTTTAGGGAAGACAATTCTCCATTCTCCCTCAGCCGCTCATTCCAGAATGGAACAATCCTCACTGAGGAAGAGATTTTACACTACATGTTTTCCCAAGCTGGCAAATTTTCTGAGAAGTGAAAAGGACCTTCAGTGTGTTAAAAGATGGAAAGCCAACTTTAATTCAGATCCAGCACGCAGTGCAGGATGAACAAAGGAAATATGAATTTACCAACACCATTAATATTAAACTTAATTCATAAGGAGGATGACCCTTGCCCTTCAGACAAGGAGGATATGCCACACAAAGTTCTCTGGAACTTTCTATCTTCAGTGCAATCCTTCTGATTTCAAAACTGGATCACTCAAGGGAATTCCCTGGCAGTCTAGTGGTTGGTGCTTTCACCACCAAAACTCGGGTTCCACCTCCTGTTCCTGTCGAGAAACAAGCACCCCTCACCCACCCTCACTAACTAGAAGAACCGTGCTGCCAAAAAAAAAAAAAAAAAAAAAAAACTGGATCACTCAATCATTTCACAATATATACACATATCAAAACACTGCATTAAAATGGCATTTTAAATTTGTGAATCATGTCTCAATAAAACTCAGGGGTATAGGTGGACCACTCTGTGGGTCCCCACTCCACGAGGTAGTCTTTGGATGTATTACTTTCTCTATACTAAAATTGAAGACAAAAATCCTAAACGTTTATGGAGTTTAGAAAGAAGCTCCTGAACTCAGTTTAAAACAGCATGAGTCCTCCTGAGGTGTATTTTAAGTAGACCATTCTGATTTGTAACCATATTACACCTTTCAGGCACTACAAACAAACTCTAATTCTTAAGTTGAAAAGCTTCAATATGGCATGACATGTGAAATAACCAGGAAATGATATAACAAAACGCTGTTTAGTGAGGCAGGCATTTGTGTAACAATTCCCAAATCCTAAAGCATAGTGTGGGATGGGGTAAGAAAACTCAGGTCCCATCTTTACCAACTTTCATGTTCTTTTTATCCTTAAACAAATGGATTCTTTCAGAGCCAGGCTGCATGCAATGGGGCAATGACAGCACGCATATGTATGTGATGCTTGTCATTTGTAGAGCACATCATCAGCGTTAATTAACTTTAATTATGCAATTAGTACTGAGTTGTCAGAGACAACATTCAAAAGAGAGGCATTATTAAATGAATTCATACTAATAACCATCAGCATAACTTCCTCAGAAACGAGGCATAACTCTCCCCCACTCCACCACTCCCAAGCAGAGGGATTAGCAGCAACAGAGCAGGAGAGCTTGGGCTTAAGTATAAATCCTGCCCAGTCCTAGAGAGGTTAATTAGCACCTCTGAAGCCATGGTGTCCTTCTCTGCGTGGCCCAATAATAAATAATACCTGCCCCAGGACTTCCCTGGCGGTCCAGGGGTTAAGACTTTGCCTTCCAATGCAGGGGGTGCAGGTTCGATCCCTGGTCAGGGAGCTAAGTTCCCACATGCCTCGGGGCCAAAACCTCAAAACATAACACAGAAACAATATTGCAACAAAATTCAATAAAGACTTCAAAAATGGTCCACATCTAAAGCAATCTTTATATATATATATGTATATCCTTGCCTCATAGAGTTGGGAGGATTCGCTAGGATGATGCATGCAGAATGCCTGGCACTGGGTCTAGGAGGAAGGAGGCCCCAATCAGTGAGGCTGTAATTCCCATCAGGAATCACAGAAGCAGGGAGAGTGTCCATTCCCCCCTGAACACAGCATGTACAGGATTTGAGGGACTTTCACTGCTTGTGCTTGGTCTGGTCTTTCTCACAGGGGACCTGCCAATATCGGAAAGTAGCTAGACATTGCTCAGCAAAGAAAGGACAGTCATGAGTAGGCTCTATAGCAAGCCCCCAAATTCCATGGAAGTCTCCAAAGAAATTCCCTGAAAGACGAAAAACCCAGTGACGTAAGGTTTTATCTCTGTGTGGCCATCAAACTTCTGGTTGTCTGCTTCATCCCCAAAGGAGTTATCTCATTTTCACATCTCTTAAAGGAAAAGATAACATGTTTGTACACAACCAACATCAAGTCACTTCTGGCCTGTAAGGAAACCCACACCCTCATCCATCTCCAGTTCACTCAGAGGCCATTTTGTGGAACTGTGGTAATATTTCAACTACATCTGAAATATACTGATCAGTGTGTGATTGGAGATTCCATTAAAAGCCCCCCATTTTTCCTGGTATGATATTATAGTGGTATACCTTAATGAATTATGGTCTATTTTGCTTTTCAAAAAAATCAATGATAAATACAGAGAGGAATTTAAGGAGTGCTATTTTAATTCATTTTGAACTTTTAAAAATCTATCGATGAATTCTGGAAGGATCCTCCTTTAATGTCCTGATGCTTTTCAGTTCTATCTATCAAGTAGAAAGTGGACAGCCTCTATGTTGCTACCTACTACATTCTCCATTAAGCCAGGAGTATGTGCCTGAAACATGATCTGCTTCTAGATGCCAAGCATCTTCTATAGAGCATTTGTTGTTGCTCCCCGGCAAAAACTCCAGAAACAGAGTCATACTTTCTGGTACTAAAATTGCTCCTTAGGCAAAAAAGGTGTGTGAACTGGCCCCCCCTTTTAAGTCCATGTCAGCAGCTCTAACCTGCACTCTTAACTAGAATCCTCAATTCCCACACTCTCAGCTTCTCCAAAACTGTTCTCCACCCAGCAGCCAGCATGGCCTCTATTAAATGTTCACGTCACATCATACCTATTGTCTAGATATTGTCAGCTTCCCAATCACCATGGCTATTGAGGAAGGTCCAAGCCCATTCTCACCTCTTCTAATACCCTCTCAGTTGTAATGGATGCTTTTCTGTCCTCACGTCTCAACAGTTAGAATATATATATATATATAAAATCTTGTTTGTTAGAGAGAGAGAGAGAGAGAGAGAGAGATAAATGACCTTATATATAATAGGATATTATATACATCTTATTTTATATCTATAACTTTGCTATAACTTTTACTAATTATTTTGATTTGAGAAACTATGGAAGAGATGTATTCTGACATTGGAACCATGAAAAAACAAAGAAGATCCCTTCTGGGAGATCATTAACTGAAAGGAAGATGTTGAAATATGTTCTCAGAGAGCCTAAGCACCTATGCTTTGTTCTTCCTCTACACTCAAGAAGAATCCGTTTAGAACATGGAAATTACCTATGTTCTCCACCTTCAGAGTGTTCGTGAAACTCCCAAGGGAGATGTGGACGAGTGGGAGTAGGGAGCTTGCTGGGGCCCCTGCCTTGGTGACCCCGGCACATCCAGGCTGGCCTTCCTAGATGGTCTGGCCCTGATCCTCACTTTTTAACTGAGGACACTGAGGCCCACTGAGTCCTGTGAGAAGGACTGTGCAAAGTCTGAGGGCTAGAGCTCGGCTGTGCCCAGATGGCAAACCCGGGCCAGGCTGCTTCCACTTTATCATATCAACATGTATTTTGCCCCCACAAAAAGGTTGCTTTGAAACAGAAGGTGAACGGGCTTCTGAAGCTCTCCCTAAATCCCCGATAAATAGAAAGATCAATAAGTACATTAAATGAAAATAGTCTAAAAACCTCAACTCAAGAATTGTCAGACTGGAGAAATAAAGCAAGGCTGACCTCTACTCTTTTCTACAGGGAAGACATTTAAATACAAAGATGAAGAGCATTTAAAAGTTAAAGGCTGAAAAACTAGATAGCCTGCAAATTCATTAGAATTTCCTATGATTACTTAGGAAAAATGAAACGGCTGCATTCATATTAGATGATGTAGACTGCACACCAAGTAATACTACCAGAGATAAAGACTAAGATTCCATAACAATAAAAGACCCGATTTAAGAAGACATAATAGAAAACAATTCCATTTACAATAGCATCAAAAAGAACAAAAATACTTAGAAACTTAACCAAGAAAGTCCCCCTTCCGACATACCTGTCCCATGCATCTCTCTCCTGTGGCTGTTTCTGATCATATTCTTTTATAATAAACTTATAATCTAGCTTAAAAGAAAACAAAAGAAAGAATAGAAGGACATGTTCCTGGGACATCTGCAAGAGGGAACACTCTGGTTCAAGTTGACCAGAGAGTCTCTGGCTCTATGCCATGGACACCATGTTTTCCTGTTACTGGAATCTAAGAAGACTTTCATAAGGGTACATGGTGTGTGCGTGCCCATGCTTTGCAAGGCGGTCAGGGATCTGGGGGAGTTACAAGGGAGTTGAGCTTCATGTAGCAAGATGGGTCGCCATCACAATTTCCCAAGGCCAATCTTTCTTTCTTTTCTTTCTTTCTTTCTTTTTTTTTTTTAATAAAGGTGCCAAAAAGTAAAAGCAAGCAAGTTTTACTTGTTTTTTTTTTTTTATTTGCTTGTATTTATTTGTTTTTTTGCCAAAACAACAAAAAAAAGATAAGCAGTTCTTCAGGAAGTTCTTAGGTAAGGAAATAAATATGCTGGCCACAAGACCCCTCCCATTCCAGTGCATTCCAGTCATTGCCCTGGACCCCTGTGGTAGCCCTCTGCCCTGGACTGTGACAATACTTCTTTAACTGTCCTATCTTTCTCTGGCCTTTCCAGCCATCCAAACCAGTGGCAGGGGCTGGCGGGGAGAAGGGGGGTGCTTCCCTTAGCTTGACAAGTACTGGACTTGATAGATGTTAGTTCATCTTCGCCTCCCCAAACTGGCTCAAGGCCACCTCCCTTCCAGCTTCCTGTCTGCTGCCTCCTGCAGTGGCACCATCTCTGTCCTGGTCAGGCCACTTTCTTCACTTGCTCAAGGCTTCTCCCTCTGACCCTCTTTCATACCACCACAATCATCTGGCAACTCCAGAGGGCAGGGATCATATGGGAATTTTCAGCATGGTGCGGGAACAGGATAGGGTGGGGTGCGGGGGTGAGTTGAATGTGTGATTTGATGCTACAGTAAGTCAAATAAATTTCTCCTCCAAGCAGCTTCAGCATTCCACCTTTCATATTTCCAAAACACCCATGTAGTCTTGCACAACCCTGAGACTGAGAGCCTCCTTAAATTCTGTGTCTTAGGCATCTCCCTTGCCTTACTCTACTTAGTTCCAGCCTTGTTGGTCTCTTCTTTTTTATGAGAGACCTCGGTCAAGTTGGGCCATCGCTGACCTGTTTCATCTTTTTAAGGTGGTCGATATAAGACCCTAGAGCTAACTCCCTTCCCCAAGTAAAGAGACATGGGACTCCACCCCTCTCTGCTGTAAGGCAGTTACTAGCCATCTTGGAACAGCTGAAACCAAAAGCATAGGCTTCGGGTGCAGAACCTAAAGACTGTGAGTGAGTGAGCCAAGCTTTTGCCTCTGGTCATCTCTTTTTTTTCAGCATTCAGTAATTATTTGTAGCTTCTGTTGCTATGGAAAGAAAACACCACTTCCATGACAACTGTAGCAACTTAAGGTGCACAGCTTGTGTCAGACCATGAAGCTTCAAAAATACTGAAACGTGAAGGGGTTTCATGTCCCCCCGCCACCGCCACCTCTTAAAGTATCAACCAAATGTTCTTCTCTCTGGAAAAGTCACCGGAGTATTCTCTACTTTCTTAGTGTTACCTGTCATGAAAAAAACAGAGGGCCTTAACAGGGAATACTCAAGGGCTGAAGTCAAAGGAAGTTTTAGTATATCTTCAATTTTTAAAGGGTTGGTAAGAGTCAAAAAACAAATAAATGGAGATTTACTGTGTACCTGTTCTGCACCAGATCTGTGCAGATTTTTTCACATACATTTAACGTGAGTGTAGTTCAACTTCTTTTTTTACAGAAAAGATAAACATCCCCAGGAAAGATAAATAACTAGTCCCAAGAGACAGAGGTGAATTTCAAACCCAGAGTGGACTGGCTTCACCTAGTCTACCGCAAGCAATGCAATCACCTGATGACTGTAATCAGTCAAAAACTAAGGGTGCAGAATGAGCTTTTCAAAAAAAAAAAAAAAAATAGAAAACAGTTCTTGTTTTTTTTAAAAAAACATTATTTATTTAACTGCATCTGATTCTAGTTGTGGCATGCAGGTCCTTCACTGGGACACATGGGCCCAGTTGCTCTGCAGTATGTGGGATCTTAGTTCCCCTAGCAGGGATCGAAAACCTGCACCCAGCACTGCAGGGCAGACTCCTAACCACTGGGTCACTAGGGAAGCCCCACCCCGCCACTCCCCCCAAAATAGTTTTGATCCAATTACTGGCCTTCTTGTCAATATACCTTGGAAACAGCTATAGTTCCCTCTCATCTGGCTCCCTGTGCCCTGGGTTAGATCAGAAATTATGAGGTTGGGTGGTGGGTAAGGAAGTATTGTTGAGAATGTGGATAAATTAGAACCTTCATACACTGCTGATGGGAATGTCAATATAGCCACATTGGAAAACTGGTAGTTCCTCAAAAAGTTAAACAGAGAGTTGCCATAGGACCCAAGCAGTTCAACTCCTAGGTAGGTATTTGCCCAGGAGAATTGAAAATATATGTCTATATAAAAATTTGTACATGAATGCCCATACAGCAATAATCACAATAGCTAAAAAATGGAAACAAGCTAAATGTCAGTCCACTGATGATTGGATAAATAAAATATGTAAAATCATACAATGGAATATTATTGGGCCATAAAAATGAGTGAAATACTAACTGATGATACAAAATGGATGAAGCTTGAAAACATTACACTAAGTTAAATAAGGTGCTCACAAAATAAAATATACTGTAGAACTCCACTTGTATGAGTAGTCAAATTTATATAGACAGAAAGTAGAATGAATGGTGGGCTGGTTGCCAGAGGTTAGAGAAAAGAGGAAACAGAAAATTGTTGATTATGGGCTTCAGTTTTGCAAGATTTAGGGAGTTCTAGAGATTGGTTCAGCTGGTAAAGAATCCGTCTGCAACATGGGAGACCTGGTTTCAATCCCTGGGTTGGGAAGATGGACTGGAGAAGGGAAAGGCCTCCCACTCCAGTATTCTGGCCTGGAGAATTCCATGGACTATATAGTCCATGGGATCGCAAAGAGTCAGACACGACTGAACAACTTTCACCAGAGACTGGTTACACAACAATATGAATGTACTTTTACACTAGTGAACTGTACACTTAAAATGGTTAAAGTTTTTATGTTATGTGTATTTAACCACAATAAAAATAGATTCCACTTATAATGAACTGTCTAGAATAGGCAAACCAATATAGACAGAAAATAGATTAGTGGTGCCAGGATCTGGGGGAAGGGACAATGGGGAATAACTGTTAACGGGTAAGGGGTTTCTTTGGGAGTGGACCAAAATGTTCTAGAATTACATAATGGTGGTGTTTGTACAACCTTGTGAATATATCTGAAAAAACATTAAAGTGTACTCTTCTCAAGGGTATATTTTAGAATAAGTGAATTATTTATCAATTACAAATTTGCTATGATAAAGTAGAAGTCTAGGAGTGGGAGCTGGTGTGCATGGCAGACATGAAAGTGAGAAGAGGGTAGGAAGTTGGTAATTATGCCTGACTACAAAGATACCATATTTTGCCTGCACACAGCCATGAACCACAGTTGGCTTGTACCAAGGGTGGGCTTCACTCATCTGGAGATCAAATATTTGAGCAAAATATATACACATCCTTATGATTACTTTAAACATGACACAAAAACACTATAAAACACAATTTATAGTATTTGTAATGGCTAAGTAGAGGATACAAAAATAATTATAATATGAATATATGCTAGTACTCTATTTGAAATCACCTGAAGGTAATTATATACTCTGACCCTATGTCTTTCAAACAAGACCCACTTCATTCTCATTATTTGTGTTGGATAATAAAAATCTCGGTGGACTACTAATGGGACGCTAAGGTAAATTAACAATAAGCATCATTTAATTAAGCTATTTGGAACATCTGGTTGCTACCAGATTACTCAGAACCGCATCAAAGCCTTGATTTATAGCAATTTATAGCATAAGTTCCTGGGTACCTCATGGGGAAAGGAATGGCCACAAACTTCTTATAATTAAAGAGAGTGAAAAAGAGTGAGGAGGTTCTTGGAAACTGAACTGAGCTTTCAACTCTACAAGGAGCCTTTCCTTGGGACTCATGGCACACTGGAGTGGATATTCTTCACAGTGTGCCTAATTATTCCCCAAAGGTGTGCCGTCTACACTGAATTCAGCAGGTGAGCTTCTTCTCAGGTTTGTCTTGCAAACTTGGCTTGCTTTCATTCTTTTTTTTGAGGAAAGTGATTATTTTCCTAGCCCTGAAGAAAATGACCAAGGGGAATTCATATGGAGCCAAGCTAAAGCATTGCTAGAGATAACTATCAAATTTAAGTAGGCCATGGAATAGAACAAATAGGGAGAACAAGGCATAAATAGAATCATAGGATACAGTAAAAGTGGCACCACAGATTATGGGAAAGGATAGATTATTTGGTAGATGATGCTTGGAAAATCGTCTCATTATGGGCAGAAAAATCAAACCAGGTTCCCATCTAACAACCTGTATGAAGGATAATCTCAGATTGTTTCAAGAATAATAATGAAGAAAAGAGCAATAAAATAAAAAAAGATATTATAATTTTTTTTATCTTGGAGTAGGGAAGGATTTCTTAAATAAGACTCATGAAACCAAAGATGTGAGGTGAAAATTAACTGATTATATTAAAATTAATGATTTCTGTTCAGTGAAAGACACCATGGACAAAATTAAAGACAGATGGTAGAATGAGAGAAAATATTTGCAATATTTAGAACCAACAAAGACTAATATTTTAAAAGTATTACAAAAAAGACAGGAAGTTTAATAGAAAATGAGCAAAGGATAAAGGAACAGGGCATTTTTAAAAGAAGAAACTCTGAAAGTGTACATAGAAGAAGTTCCTACTAGTTGATTAATGCAAATTAAAATATCTATGTGATATCACCTGTTGGCCTAGAAAAATTAGAAAGCTAAAGATTACCAAGTGTTGACAAAACTGAGAAATTTTGAAATCTTCATGTTTTGCTGTGGGAATACAGAATAGGGCCAACCATTTGGAGAGCAGTCAAGTATCACTCAGTTAAGTTAAGTATACACAATGGCCTAGCAATTTTCCTTTTATAGATATGTTTTTATGCATTTATATGGTGTATGTATATATGTGTGCATACATATGTATATAAAATCTCAACTTGTGCACACATAGCAGCATTATTCATAACAGTCAGCCTAAATGTCCATCAACTGATGAATGAACTTTTTAAATGCACTTTATCCATACAATGTAATATTATTTAGCCATAAAATGAAGTATTGACTCCTGCTACAATGTGGATGAACCTTGAAAACATTATGCTAAATGAAATAAGCCAGACAGAAAAAGGCAAATGTTGCATGATTCTATTTAAATGAGATATCTAGCACAGGCAAATCAACAGAGACAGAGAACAGACTTATGGACACAGGGACTTATGGAAGGAGAGGGTAGGATGTATGGAGAAAGTAACATGGAAACTTACATTACCATATATAAAATAGATAGCCAATGGGAATTTGCTGTTTGACTCATGGAACTCAAACTGGGGCTCAGTAACAACTTAGAGGGGTGGGATGGGGATGGAAGTGGGAGGGAAGTCCAAGAGGGAGGGGACATATGTATACCTATGGCTGATTCATGTTGATGTTTGGCAGAAACCAACACAATATTGTAAAGCAATTATCCTTCAACTCAAAAATAAATAAATAAAATGCACTTTAGAAAAGAAAGAAAGCAAGTTAATGGTTACCAGGTGCCAGGAGTAGGGGGAGATAGAACTTGACAGAAAATGGCTATGGAATTTTGGGGTGATGAAAATGTTGTAAACTTAGGTTGTAGTGATAGTTACACAACTCTGTAAGCAAGGAATTGTACAAAGAATTTGTGATATGTGAATTATATTACAATAGATCTGTTATTTTAAAAAAGAATGCATAGAGAATTCCCTGCCAGTCCAGTGGTTAGGACGTGGCACTTTCACTGCCAGGGCCTGGGTTTGATCCCTGACCAGGGAACTAAGATTCTGTCAGCCTCATGAAGTGGCCAAAAAAAATTTTAACTAAAAAAGTAAAAGAGGAATGCATGAATCCTTGACATAGATAAATAAAAATGTAAGGGGGCGGTCCTAAGATGGTGAAGGAATAGGACGGGGAGACAACTTTCTCCCCCACAAATTAATCAAAAGAACATTTGAACGTTGAACAAATTCCACAAAACAACTTCTGAATGCTGGCAGAGGACATCAGGCACCCAGAAAGGCAGCCCATTGTCTTCGAAAGGAAGTAGGACAAAATATAAAAGATAAAAACAGAGACAAAAGAGATAGGGACAGAGATCTGTCCTGGGAAGGGAGTCTTAAAAAAAGAGAGAAGTTTCCAATCATCAGGAGACACTCTCACTGGCGGGTCTGTGGGGAGTCTTGGAATCTCAGAGGGCAACATAACTGGGAGGAAAAATAAATAAATAAATAAATAAATAAATAATGAAAACCCACAGATTACGTGCCTAATGGCAACTCCCAGCACTCGCAGCCACCACCACCAAGTGGGGGCTGAACAGGGAGGCACGGGCTGCATTGTTTAGGGTAAGGACTGGCCCGAATGCTCTGAGGGCAATCTGAGGGAACTAACGTGAGATAGCAACCCAGATTGTGGGATAGCCAGAGAGAGAGAGAGAAAAAAAGAGAGAGAGAGAAGTATCCTGCGAAAAGCCCTAACCTAAGACACTACAAGGCCTGGTGCTCACAGAACAAAGGACTGAGAGAATACCAGAGAAAACGACAGGCCAATATCACTGATGAACATAGATGCAAAAATCTTTAACAAAATTCTAGCAAACAGAATCCAACAACATATTAAAAAGATCATACATCATGACCAAGTGGGCTTTATCCCAGGGATGCAAGGATTCTTGAATATCTGCAAATCAGTCAGCATAATACACCACATTAACAAACTGAAAGATAAAAACCATATGATTATCTCAATAGATGCAAAGAAAGCCTTTGACAAAATTCAACATTCATTTATGATAAAAACCCTCCAGAAAGCAGGAATAGAAGGAACATACCTCAACATAATAAAAGCTATATATGACAAACCTGCAGCAAACATCCTCAATGGTGAAAAATTGAAAGCATTTCCCCTAAAGTCAGGAACAAGACAAGGGTGCCCACTCTCACCACTACTATTCAACATAGTTTTGAAAGTTTGGGCCACAGCAATCAGAGCAGACAAAGAAAAGAAATAAAAGGAATCCAGATGGGAAAAGAGGTAAAACTCTCACTGTTTGCAGATGACATGATCCTCTACATAGAAAACCCTAAAGATTCTACCAGAAAATTACTAGAGCTAATCAATGAATATTGTAAAGTTGCAGGATATAAAATTAACACACAGAAATCCCGTGCATTCCTATACACTAACAATGAGAAAACAGAAAGAGGAATTAAAGAAACAATACCATTCACCATTGCAATGAAAAGAATAAAATACTTAAGAATATATCTACCTAAAGAAACAAAAGACTTATATATAGAAAACTATAAAACACTGATGAAAGAAATCAAAGAGGACACCAACAGATGGAGAAATATAACATGTCCATGGATCGGAAGAATCAATATAGTGAAAATGAGTACACTACCCAAAGCAATCTATAGATTCAAAGCAATCCCTATCAAGCTACCAACGGTATTTTTCACAGAACTGAAACAAATAATTTCACAATTTGTATGGAAATAAAAGAAAACCTCAAATAGCCAAAGCAAACTTGAGAAAGAAGAATGGAACTGGAGGAATCAACCTGCCTGACTTCAGGCTCTACTATAAAGCTTCAGTCATCAAGACAGTATGGTACTGGCACAAGGACAGAAATATAGATCCACGGAACAAAATAGAAAGCCCAGAGATAAATCCATGCACCTATGGACACCTTATTTTGACAAAGGAACCAAGAATATACAATGGAAGAAAGATAATCTCTTTAACAAGTGGTGCTGGGAAAACTGGTCTACCACTCGTAAAAGAATGAAACTAGATCACTTTCTAACACCATACACAAAAGTAAACTCAAAATGGATTAAAGATCTAAACGTAAGACCAGAAACTAATGCAAACTAGTACAGCCACTATGGAGAACAGTGTGGAGATTCCTTAAAAAACTGGAAATAGAACTGCCATACGACCCAGCAATCCCACTGCTGGCCATACACACCAAGGAAACCAGAATTGAAAGAGATGCGTGTACCCCAATGTTCATTGCAGCACTGTTTACAATAGCCAGGACATGGAAGCAACCTAGATGTCCATCAGCAGACGAATGGATAAGGAAGCTGTGGTACATATACACAATAGAATATTACTCACCCATTAAAAAAAATACATTTGAATCAGTTCTATTGAGATGGATGAAACTGGAGCCCATTATACAGAGTGAAGTAAGCCAGAAAGAAAAACACCAATACAGTATACTAATGCATATGTATTGAATTTGAAAGATGGTAATGATAACCCTATATGCGAGATAGAATAAGAGACACAGATGCATAGAACAGTCTTATGGACTCTGAGGGAGAAAGTGAGGGTGGGACATTCTGAGAGAATAGCTTTGAAACATGTATATTATCATATGTGAAACAGAACACCATTCCAGGTTCGATGCATGAGACAAACGCTCAGGGCTGGGGCAATGGGATGACCCAGAGGGATGGTATGGGGAGGGAGGTGGGTGGGAGGTTCAGGATGGGGAACACATGTAAACCCATGGCTGATTCATGTCAATGTATGGCAAAAACCACTACAATATTGTAAAGTAATTAGCTCCCAACTAACATACATAAATTTATTTTTTAAAAAGAGAAAAATGTTTCAAATTTTCAATAGCATGATTCCATCAATAGAATGAAAGTATTTTGTTGTAGTGAATAATTAAAACAAACAAACACATATATTTCCAAGTCTAAAAAAAAAAATAAACCTCCTAGAGGAAAACATAGGCAAAGCACTCTCCGACATAAATTACAGCAGGATCCTCTATGACCCGCCTCCCAGAATATTGGAAATAAAAGCAAAAATAAACAAATGGGACCTAATTAAACTTAAAAGCTTTTGCACAACAAAGGAAACTATAAGCAAAGTGAAAAGATAGCCTTCAGAATGGGAGAAAATCAGAGCAAATGAAGCAACAGACAAAGAATTAATTTCAATAATATACAAGCAGCTCATGCAGCTCAATTTCAGAAAAATAAATGACCCAATCAAAAATTGGGCCAAAGAACTAAACAGACAGTTCTCCAAAGAAGACACACAGATGGCTAACAAACACATGAAAAGATATTCAACATCACTCATTATCAGAGAAATGCAAATCAAAACCACGATAAGGTACCATTTCACACCCGTCAGAATGGCTGCTATCCAAAACTCTACAAACAATAAATGCTGGAGAGGGTGCGGAGAAAAGGGAACCCTCTTACACTGTTGGTGGGAATGCAAACTAGTACAGCCACTATGGAGAACAGTGTGGAGATTCCTTAAAAAACTGGAAATAGAAGTGCCATATGACCCAGTAATCCCACTGCTGGGCATACACACAGAGGAAACCAGAATTGAAAGAGACACGTGTACCCCAATGTTCATCACAATGCTGTTTATAATAGCCAGGACATGGAAGCAACCTAGATATCCATTGGCAGACGAATGGATAAGAAAGCCATGGTACATATACACAATGGATTATTACTCAGCCATTAAAAAGAATGCATTTGAATCAGTTCTAATGAGGTGGATGAAACTGGAACCTATTATACAGAGTGAAGTAAGCCAGAAAGGAAAACATCAATACAGTACACTAACGCATATGTATGGAATTTAAAAAGATGGTAACAATAACCCTGTATGTGAGACAGCAAAAGAGACAAAGATGTATAGAACAGTCTTTTGGACTCTGTGGGAGAGGGCGAAGGTGGGATGATTTGGGAGAATGGCATTGAAACATGTATATTATCATATGTGAAACGGATCACCAGTCCAGGTTTGATGCATGAGACAGGGTGCTCAGGGCTGGGGCACTAGGATAACCCAGAGGGATGGGATGAGGACGGAGGTGGGAGAGGGGTTCAGCATGGGGAACACATGTACACCCATGACAGATTCATGTCAGTGTATGGCAAAACCACTACAATATTGTAAAGTAATTAGCCTCCAATTAAAATAAATAAATTTATTTTAAAAATAATAAAAAATAAAATATAAATAAATAAAAAATTAAAATGTAAGCAGGGCTTTGCATAGATTTGTGATGAGAATGTGCCCAGAATAGTGTTATTAATTCAACCTTTTACTCTGGTTGTACCTGCTTCCTTTTTTTCTAACTGCTAATATTCCTACATATTGTAAAATGTTTTAAACATATTATGTTCTCCTTTGACTTACTGCAGCTCACTGTGTCCAGGTCCTTAGCTCCTGTTCACATGCTGGAGCCAGGCTGGGCCTTGGTGTGAACCACACTGCAAATTCTGTAGGCCAATCAGAACCCCGTGCAGATAGAGGATATTGTAAGCAACTTATGATTCCCACTTCCGAGTATTCATGACCTGTGCAATCCTCTGCCCTGTAAGTTTGGGCTGGATATAGTACCTTGTTTCTCACAGAACTTGGAAAAGTGATGGGATGACACTTCTATGACTAGATTACAAAAGACTATGGCTTGCATATTTCACCTTGCTAGCTCTCTGTTTTTCTCTTTGTCATTGTGACTGTCTCCTGCCCACTTGCTTGCTTGCTGCCATGTTGTGAGATGCTCTATGGAGAGGAACATGTAACAAGGAACCAAGAGAAGCCTCCAGTCAACAGATCATGAGGAGCTCAGGCCTCACTCCAACAACCTATAAGGAACTGAGTTTCGCTACCTACCCATGTGAGTGATCTTGGAAGCAGATCCTTCTTTGGTTGAGTCTTCAGATAAGACTACAGCCCCAATTAACACCATGATGTTAGCCTTGTTAGAGACTCTATAGCAGAGACTGCATCTAAGCCATGCCTGGATACCTGACCCACAGAAACGATGAGCTAACAAACATATCTTAAGCCATTAGTTTTGGGGGTAATTTGCTATGCCATAGTAGAGTAGTTGCTAACTAATCCAGAAGCTAAGTCATGTTAAACATGCTCCTTCCCTGTCACCAGAAATTTGGGACTGGGTCTCCCTTGCATTTGGATGAGGTCATGTATCTGGCCCCATAAAAACATCTCTACTTGGTGATTTGTTTGTACAGCTCAAAACCCTCCCTTGACTTCCCAGTACCCTCAGGATAAAATCCAAAAGAAGTGCTTACTGTAGTCTGTAAAATCCTCTTTGATCCAGAGGACTTCTGGACGCATCCTACTCTTCCCCTCACCCTCTTTGCTCAAGCCACATTCGTGTTCTTACTGGTCACTGAATCAAACATGGTTTCACTCTGGGGGCTTCACCCTTTGCTTTCTACATTTAGAAAGTTCTTCCCACAAGACATCTGCCTAACTTATTGCCTTACTTCCTCTGGTCTCTGATCAAATATCACTTCTTCAAAGAGTTCTTTCCCAACAACCACTAAAATAGGCCTCAATTCTCAATCTCTATGTCCTTCTCCTACTTTATTCCTTGTACTAGGATTTATCACAACCTAAAATCATATGCATTTACTTGTATATTTATCTTGTCCCCTCCCTCTAGACAGTCAGTTCCATGAAGGCAAGCAGTTTGTTTTCTTCATTGCTGTAATTCCAGTGCATAGAACAGTGCCTGATGCCTATAGCCAGATCACAAAAATGGCTATTAGAAGAGATGACAAGTCACTTCCCAGAGACTTCTGTAATGTGAAGCAGAAAAGGGGGATTTTCAGCAGGCAGAGGAATAGGTATTCAGAGAGCCTCAAACCTGTCCTGAGTCCCCAGAAATACCTGGGGGAAGCCATGGCATCCAGCATAGAGGGAAAGAGTTTCTAGCAAATGCTCCCCTTAACTGCAAAACTAATTTCATAAAAAAAGCTGGCTAGAAAATGTTTTCTTCACGAGGGCTACCTTTTCTAAGTTTTCTCTATTTGCATTTTTTCCTTTTATGCCCAATTATCATGCATAATTTAACTGCATGATTTAATTAATTGCCAAATTGAAAAAGTGCAAAATTTTATGTACAAATAATTAGTGACATAGGGAAACTCTTGCTACTTTAGAACGAACAGCTGGTAGCTAATTGTGCTCACAATTACCTAATTGTAGGTTTAGCAACTTCTGGACTTGTTTTATATTCAAACTGGATTACATCTTTTTTAATTAAAAATTTTTGTTCTAAATTTAAAAAAAGAGAACATATAAGCTAAAGGTTATAATATGATTTTGTAAAACACGCAGAGAAATACTATGTGGAATAAAGTCTAATTAGAACACTAATTAATGTACCTTTGAGAGTAGATGAGATGGCGTTTAGGACTGTGTTTGTTGTCAAAGTGAACAGATTCCATAAGATTGACAAAATCTGATGGGAGAAGATGTGAAAACATTCACAGGAAATAAAAAACAGGAAAAACAATGTGAAGTAGATGAATGCATGCCTGATGATTCTATATATCCTGGAGGCACAAATTAGGATGAACCAAAACAAAAACAAGTAAAGAACTGGGAGCTAAAGAAAAGTATACAGCTTAAGTAAGGATTTGGATGCCCCAAGTATACAAAGTTGGGGGAAATAAAATATATCTTGTATCTCTGTGTTGTGGCTGACCAATGGATGACTCATTCTGCCAGCAAGTCAGTCAATACTCAGAAAACATTATGGTGGCGTGTATGACACAGTCATCTCCTTCATAATCATAATTTCCACAGAAACACAAATGTAAATCTAAAACTACTCATTATAGTTTTCCACACTGTATGAATGAATCCAGGAATGAATAAAGTAAGATGAATATACAAAATATATAGATGAGAACTTCCCTGGCAGTCTAGTGTTTGGGACTTTGTTTTCCAATACAGGCAGTGTAGGTTCGATCCTTGGTCCGGAAGCTAGGAGCCCACATGCCTCCTGGCCAAAACCACAAAACACAGAACAGAAGCAATATTGTAACAAATTCAATAAAGACTTTAAAATTGGTCCACTCAAAAAATTTTTTTAAAAACAAAATAAATAGATGAAGTTATGAAAATTTTAATAAATAAGGAAAATTAAAAGCCTGCCTTAGTATCATGTTTGAGGTATTTTCAGAAAGCAGCTAAAACCAGTTTAAAAGTTCATGTCATTTCTCATACTGAATGTTCTACTTTGACATAAGAGGAACAAGAGTTTATGTACATCTTGGTTAGAGGCAAGGCAAATTTTTGGCAATTTTTTGTTCAAACATACTAATCAGCATTATTTCCTAATTCAACTATACAGTTTTAAATGTTTTGAATGAAATTGAACTAAATATATTTGAAAATGTTTGATTTTTAGGATTAACATGCATATTATTGTTTCAAATCCTGGTGTGTTTTAGACAAACCATATATTTGAGGCACAGTTTACCTGCCCCCCAAATACATGAATTTTTAACAAATCATATATAATCTTTATATATATATATATATGTATATCTTTTACTAACTGAAAAACGAAAACTATACCGCAATTCATAAATTAATGCCTAGTATTATTTACTGAATATTTGTGAAACTGAGTCCCTTTCTTCACTAATTTTTTCATAACCGTACAAATTAAGCTACTGGCTTTAATTCTCAATTCAAATTCTATAAACACATATTGTCTCTCTACTATACATAAAGCTGCATATTTTATTAGGAACATTTCATCAGAAATATTTCAGCAACAGTATTTCAGACTTATTTCCTCAGGGAAATATATAGCTTGCCAAGATTATAATTGCCACTTTACATACAATGATGTTTAGGTTGCTGGAGTTATTTACCTATCAATCAAATGAAACGCCCCATTCTTCAACCTCTCCGTGATTCCCCACCCCACTTTGCAATTTCTAGTCAAAAGAAGGTATTTTTAAAATCGGAAGGAGCATCATTTTTTTTCCAGATATTTGATATAACTATTCATTTTGTGTCCACATTCTCAACTTCCTTTAAATCTATTTGTTTCATCTCCTTAATTAAAACCCTGATCAATTTTGTCTACCACTGATTTTTGCTCTTCTCTGACGTTTTAAAAATTGAAGTGTAGTTGATTTATGTGCTTCCACTATGGCTCAGCGGTAAAGAATCTGCCTGCAATGCAGGAGATGCAAGAAACATAGGTTTGATCCCTTGGTTGAGAAGATCCCCCGGAGGAGGAAATGGGAACCCACTCCAGTATTCTTGCCTGAGAAACCCCATGGACAGAGGAGCCTGGTGAGCTATGCTCCATGGGGTCACAAAGAGTCAGCCACAACTGAAGCGACTGAGCACAAGCATAGTTGATTTACAATTTTGTGTCAATTCCTTCTGTGCAGTAAAGTGATTGAGCTATAAATAGGACTTCCCTGATAGCTCATTCGGTAAGGAATCTGACTGCAATGCAGGAGATCCAGGTTCGATTTCTGGATTGGGAAGATCCCATGGAGAAGGGAATGGGAACCCACTCCAGTATTCTTGCCTGGAAAATCCCATGGACAGAGAAGCCTGGCAGGCTGCCGTGCTTAGAGTTGCAAAGAGTCAGACATGACTGAATGACTAACACTTTCACTATATATACATTCTTTATTGGACTTCCCTGGTGGCTCAGCATCCGCCTGCAATGCATTTGATCCCTCGGTCAAGAAGATCCTCTGGAGGTGGGCAGGGCAACCCACTCTAGTAGTCTTGCTTGGAGAATCACATGGACAGAGGAGCCTAGTGGGCTACGGTACATAGGGTTGCAAAGAGTCAGACATGCCAAAAGCGACTGAGCACGCACATACATTCTTTGTTATATTCTTTTTCATTATGATTTACCATAGGATATTTAATGTAGGTTTCTTCTTCTCTGACTTTTAATATCAGTCTTCTGTCATACATATGTTTTTGTACTGAATAATTGATTTGTGATCACAAACATCCTCTTAGACTTACTTTTCCAGCTAGATGGTAATTTTGCAAGAAATGGGGACCAGGCCTGTTAATTCAATGCTTTTTTTTACTGTTTGGGATGTAGCACAAAAAGTAAATGGGTATTGATTGCTTGATAACCCTGCAGTATAATCTGCAAATAAGCTACTTCAAGCAACTGATATACCTGTTAACTCTTTAAAAATTTGGAAAAGCGATGAAAAGTCATTTAAACCTGCAATCAAGTCTCAGAAGTCCTAGCAGAGGCTGGGAGTTGCCCTAAAACATTCAAAAGTTGAGCTTAAATAATATATGAAAAAAGTCAAAGTGTCGGTTGCTAAGTTGTGTCTGACTCTGTGACCCCATGAACTGTAGCTGGCCAGGCTCCTCTGTTCATGGAATTCTCCAGGCAAGAATACTGGAGTATGTTGCCATTCCCTTCTCCAGGGGATCCTCCTGACCCAGGCCAAGGATCGAACCCACGTCCTGCACTGGCAGACAGATTCTTTACCACTGAGCCACCAGGGAAGCCATATATATATATATATATATATATATAATTTAAAGTATATTTTAAAAGATAGATACTTTCCTTACTTCTATGTTCACCAGCAACACAACTGGAGATGAGAAAGCAATTACCAGGAGTTTGCACCAAGTAGAGACAGGAATGCTATGCCAACAAAATGCTACTCCCTTAGAAGTAGATGTTTTAAATTCACTTTAAGACTAGGTACTCCATAGTTGTGTTCACCCACGTCTCTTCCCTACTGTCCCCCATCACAAATCCAGAATGCCTAAATTAAGAACTTGTAACATTTGAGTGTAGAAGAAACTCATGCCCAGTCAAAAATGTCTCCAGGGGGCTTAACTTCAGTGTCTCCCCCCTCAAGGAAAATGACCAAGTCCTGCCTAATATCAGCCCCAGGGAAAGACTTCAGAACCAGGAAGGATTTACAAATTTCTTCAAATTGCCCTCTGTTTATACTTTAATTTTGAAGACTCAACAATGCCTGTAAATTCTGCTCAGTGCCTTAACTGGAGTGTTTCCATATTGAAAGCATTAAGCAGAATAGCCTCTGGCTGGAAAAATACAAAGTTTCCATTATCTCCATCACTAGGAACCAGAGAACAAGACCCCACTCTGCCTGGCAAACAAGCAATTAGCTTCTTGAATTTATGCAGCTAGTTAATGAACTTGCTCATATTCATGGCCTGTTGATGAACAAGCTGATCCCTGGGATCTGCAGATGCCCCAGGAGCAGTGGAAGCTCGCCCTCAGATTGTTTCAGCACCCTGGATCCCACTATTTTCAAAAATCACTTCATGGTCTGTGAGAGAAGAACATTCAATAATAACAAGCATCTCAAAAGCCAGAAGCTGTCCAGTGCATCCGAACAATAGGGCCCTTCAAAACAGGGCCTGAAACAAAATGTTAAGTCTTCCGTGGGTCAGGACCCCCTTATACTTCACAACTTTACATTCCTTAGGATCCACTCAACTTCCCCTTACGAGACTCTAAGCTTTATCCTTTTGTTAAATGAATCCCCTCTTCATTCACACCTATTACTTGAAAATGAGCTTGTGTGCAGCATTGGACCAGGTGACTGGATAATGTTCTGTGTCAGGCCAAAGACTGGAAAATGATTCCTTTTGGCTCTTTTCAAATTGTATACTTCCTTACTGCTATGGTCAAATAAGCTCTAATTTAGATGGCGCTTCTGGATAATGTTGCCTGTTGGTTTGTTGTTGAACATTCACGTATCTCTTTTCAACTCTAATTCTTTGTTTATTTGAACTAGTCTTAGCTACGGTTGGTGGTGAAAAGCAAAGGGCTAGTTTCAGCAGATGTCTGAGGGCATCGAGGCTGAGAGCTCTGCAGGCAGTCTGTCCCTAGACAGACCCCTGTGGAGGATGAGGAAAAGGAGCTGGGGGTCAGGGTCATAGGTAAACGGGCACTAGCTTCCAAAGGAGTGAAAGCAGAATCAAGCCAGGGTCTGGTCCTGGATTGAGAAAGGTGTCACCCAGAGAGTTAGAAGGTTGGAATAGAACACAGACGAAGGAGGTGATGAAGGGGGTGAGAGCAAAGAGACACTGAAACAACAACTAAGTGTACAGATGGGCTGAGAACAGGGCCAGATCAAGCTTGAATGTTAGTGGGTTGGTACGGTCTATGACAATGAGGTACAGGATGTAGGATGTGTGCACTGTTTCCCAGGGAGTGATCACTACGCAGATACTGTCAACATACCATGTTGGAAATGCACCTCCTTGAACCAAAAACAAGTCAATTAGAGAATAGGCAGGTTGCATGTGCCTCCATATATCCACACGTCTATCTATTTGTCTATTGCTGGACAAATAGAACATACTGTGTATGAGTCAGCAGTACCTTGCACATGAAGGGCCCTTCAGTTCAGTTCATTTCAGTCGCTCAGTTGTGTCCGACTCTTTGCAACCCCATGGACTGCAGCACGCCAGGCCTCCCTGTCCATCACCAACTGCCGGAGTCTACCCAAACCAATGTCCTTTGAGTTGGTGATGTCATCCAACCATCTCATTCTCTGTTGTCCCCTTCTCCTCCCACCTTCAATCTTTCCCAGCATCAGGGTCTTTTCAAATGAGTTAGTTCTTCACATAAGGTGGCCAAAGTATTGGAGTTTCAGCTTCAGCATCAGTCCTTCCAATGAATATTCAGGACTGATCTCCTTTAGGATGGACTGGTTGGATCTCCTTGCAGTTCAAGGGGCTCTCAAGAGTCTTCTCCAACACCGCAGTTCAAAAGCATCAATTCTTCGGCATTCAGCTTTCTTTACAGTCCAACTCTCACATCCATATATGACCACCGGAAAAACCATAACCTTGACTAGACGGACCTTTGTTGGCAAAGTAATGTCTCTGCTTTTTAATATGTTGTCTAGGTTGGTCATAACTTTTCTTCCAAGAAGTAAGCATCTTTTAATTTCATGGCTGCAGTCACCATCTGCAGTGATTTTGGGGCCCACAAAAATAGTCTGTGACTGTTTCCACCGTTTCCCCATCTATTTGCCATGAAGTGATGAAGGGCCCTTAGAGCATTCATTTCCAGACTCATCTCCTCTGCATCAGCTCAGAAAGGACCCTTGCCCCTTTGTTCACTTCAAAATAGATTGATCTGCATCTGAGAGATGCAACTATCAAATGGGGCCAGATGATTCATCAGCTAATTCGTGAGCTATTAAGGCAGCTAGGACCACAGAAATACAAAGAGTATTCAAATGAAGGTAACCTTTCTGCCGTAAAGGGTCCCTGCCAATTAAAACTTGTGAAAGTTGTCTTTGTTCCCTGGTGGAATAGCCTGATTGTTAAATAGGTGCCATTCCATTGTGTTGAACTTTAAATTGAATATTGAAAATATTTACATAATACCTCTCCAAACGAACTTGAAATTTTCAAAAATACATATATTTCAATTACACTCTCATTGTGTGAAATTAGAGGACATGAACAAAATGTTATTTTTGTTAGCAAGTGAACTTTTCATGTAGTAATTTCAAAGGGTCACTTAATCAGCAGAGAGATCTCTGGGTTTTTTACCAATATTACCCCAACATTGTATTGGCAACTGTGTGAAGACTTTACATTGTGCTTTTTGAAAACAGGGACTAGTAGGAATTGCTTTCCCTATAAATAATACATCAGAAAGAAAACATGGCCCTTTTCACTATCATTGTCAAGTACCTTATTCCAATCATTTTGAAACAATTGAACATACATCATCTTTGTCTCTTTTAATGATTATAAAAGCACTGCATGTCTTTGTAGAAAAATGAAAAGTTTGAAGAACATGTTTAGAAAAACAATCTCATCAGGCAGAAGCAATCATGATCCTATCTTGGTACATTTTCTTTCATTTATATTTCCTTTACATAATTGAAACCACATTGTGCATAACAATGTTACATTCTGCTTTTAGAAATTAATATCACGATAGATTTCTTCTTCATGCAGTTGAATAACATTCCAAAACCTGATTTTAATAGCTGCATAATAACATATTATACGAAGGTATCATAGTTTATTTAAAAATACACCTATTATTGGACATTTACGTTGTTTCTGCTTTTCTTTATTATAATGTGATGATTGCCTTTGTGCGTGAGATGATTGATTTAGAATAATGTCAAAGAAATGATTTGCATGAAACTACTTCTTTAAAATAGAATCAAAGAAATGAAATTAATTGTGAGGTCGAGAAAAAACTTATGGCTCTCGATACACATTGTCAAACTAACAATGAACAAAACAATGAACTGAACTGAAAATGACTAAAACTATTTTTCATTATTAAATTCTTCACTTAGATTTTTCTCTGGCCAGTTCTTCAGTAGAATAGAACTTGAATAACTTTAAAAGAAAGCATATTTACTTACAGTTGAGCTTTGTTTTTCTTGTTTAGTCCTGAACTTCCTGCCATCAAAAAATCAATAGCCTAATACATATGAGAGTATTGCTAGACTTCTGGATAGTCGGGCATTGGGAGGCATCTTGGTGAGCATCTCATTTCAATCCCTTTTACAATAGGGGATTTGATGAGCAAAGAGAGCATGGGACATGCCCCAAGTGACACAGGGAATCTTGACACAGCTGAGACTAAACTGTAAATCTCCCTAATCCCAATCCAGTGTCCTTTTCACAGTAATGTACTGTAAGCCAGGGTTTTATTTTAATATTAAAAATATCTACAATTTTAAATGTTGACCAACCAGTCCATTAGCATCTCTCTATTTCAATAACAAAAGCTAGAGATTTTTTTTATCACTAATAATCAAAGATTTAACAGAGCAAGGGCTCTGGAATGGGATATATGTAACATGAGTGATCACTTTCTGAAACTCTGTTGATCCATACTGTGCACTTTTCTCTAAGTATGTTATACTGAACACATTTAAAAATCATATATTATATAGAGGCAAGAAATCTCCAACTCAATAAGTCAGGTATGGGACCAAAAGTATTCTCTCATATGCAAGAAAGAAAACCGTCTATACATTCACTGGAAGATAAAATAGTTTTATATTTTAATTAAGAAATAATTGCAGCCACCTGAAAATTGAAGGAGTTAGAAGAACTCCTTCTCCTTGTAGCAAGGAGAGATAAGAAAGCTTTCCTCAGTGATCAATGCAAAGAAATAGAGGAAAACAATAGAATGGGAAAGACTAGAGAACTCTTCAAGAAAATTAGAGATACCAAGGGAACATTTCACGCAAGTTCAGTTCAGTCACCCAGTCGTGTCTGACTCTTTGCGATCTCATGAACTGCAGCACGCCAGGCCTCCCTGTCCATCACCAACTGCTGGAGTCCACCCAAACCCATGTTCATTGAGTCAGTGATGCCATCCAACCATCTCATCCTCTGTCGTCCCCTTCTTCTCCAGCCCTCAATCTTTCCCAGCATCAGAGTCTTTTCAAATGAGTCGGCTCTTCGCATCAGGTGTCCAAAGATGGGCTCAATAAAGGACAGAAATGGTATGCACCTAACAGAAGTAGAAGATATTAAGAAGAGGTGGCTAGAACACACAGAAAAACTATACAAAAAAGATCTTCATGACCCAGATAATCACGATGATATGATCACTCATCTAGAGCCAGACATCCTGGAATGCAAAGTAAAGTTGGCCTTAGGAAGCATCACTACGAATAAAGCTAGTGGAGGTGATGGAATTCCAGTTGAGCTGTTTCAAATCCTAAAAGAAGATGCTGTGAAAGTGTTGCACTCAATATGCCAGCAAATTTGGAAAACTCAGCAGTGGCCACAGGACTGGAAAAGATCAGTTTTCATTCCAATCCCAAAGAAAGGCAATGCCAAAGAATGCTCAAGCTACCACACAACTGCACTCATCTCACATGCTAGTAAAGTAATGCTCAACATTCTCCAAGCCAGGCTTCAACAATATGTGAAACATAAACTTCCAGATGTTCAAGCTGGATTTAGAAAAGGCAGAGGAACCAGAGATCAAATTTCCAACATCTGCTGGATCATCAAAAAAAAAAAAGAGAGTTCCAGAAAAATATCTACTTCTGCTTTGTTGATTATGCCAAAGCCTTTGATTGTGTGGTTCGCAACAAACTGGAAAATTCTGAAAGAGATGGGAATACCAGACCAACTGACCTGTCTTTTGAGAAATTTGTATGCAGGTTAGGAAGCAACAGTTAGAACTGGACATGGAACAACAGACTGGTTCCAAATAGGGAAAAGAGTATGTCAGGGCTGTATATTGTCACCTTGCTTATTTAATTTATATGCAGAGCACATCATGTGAAACTTCAGGCTGAATAAAGCACAAGCTGGAATCAATATTTCCAAGAGAAATATCAATAACCTCAGATATGCAGATGACACCACCCTTATGGCAGGAAGTGAAGAAGAACTAAAGAGCCTCTTGATGAAAGTGAAAGAGGAGAGTGAAAAAGCTGGCTTAAAGCTCAACATTCAGAAAACTAAGATCATGGCATCTGGTCCCATCACTTCATGGGAAATAGACAGGGAAACAATGAAACTGTGGCTGACTTTATTTTGGGGGGCTCCAAAATCACTGCAGATGGTGATTGCAGCCATGAAATTAAAAGACGCTTACTCCTTGGAAGAAAAGTTATGACCAACCTAGGCAGCATATTAAAAAGCAGAGACATTACTTTGCCAACAAAGGTCCATCTAGTCAAAGCTATGGTTTTTCCAGTAGTCATGTATGGATGTGAGAGATGGACTATAAAGAAAGCTGAGCACCGAAGAATTGATGCTTTTGAACTGTGGTGTTGGAGAAGACTCGTGAGAGTCGCTTGAACTGCAAGGAGATCCAACCAGTCCATCCTAAAGGAAATCAGTCCTGAATATTCTTTGGAAGGACTGATGCTGAAGCTGAAACTCCAATGCCTTGGCCACCTGATGCAAAGAACTGACTCATTTGAAATACCCTGATGCTGGAAAAGATTGAAGGTAGGAGGAGAAGGGGATGACAGTGGATGAGATGGTTGGATGGCATCACCAACTCAATGGACATGAGTTTGGGTAAACTCCAGCAGTTGGTGATGGACAGGGAGGTCTGGCGTGCTGCAGTCCATGGGGTTGCAAAGAGTCCGACACAGCTGAGCAACTGAACTGAACTGAAGAAGAACTCACAGTTAGAAGTAGCAAATTAAAAATTATAAATTGCACAAGAATGGAAACCAATACACTTAATATTGAATCTATGAAATGTATCCAAAGAAGTTTTCAGAGGTAAATAAATGCTGTGTAATATTTTTTAAAATTTTAGTGAAGTATAGTTGATTTACAACTTTGTGTTTAATTTTTGCTGTACAGCAAAGTGAGTCAGTTATCATTTAAAAAGTGAAAAGAAAATAAAAATTAATTTTAAATTAAAAAAAATAGGGGCTTTCCCTGGTTGCCTATTAGCTAGGATTTTGGGCTTTCATTGCTACGACCTGGGTTCAGTCCCTGGTTAGGGAACTGAGATCCCCTAAGCTGCATGGTGCAGTCAAGTAGAAAAATGAAATAAAATTTAAAAATAAAAATAAGTGACTTCCTTGAGTGATCCAATGGTTAAAACTCTGTGCTTCCAATGCAGGGGGCATGGGTTTGGTCCCTGGTCAGAGAACTATGATACTGAAGGCCATAGCTGATAAACTGAAAAACTAACTAACTAACTAAATAAATAAATAATAAACAAAATGAGGCAGTATGATATATGCTGTAAACCTGGGCCCTAGAATCAGGTGGCCACACCCAAATCTCAGTGCTATCACATTCACAGCACTAGGAGTTGAGCAGGCTGTTTCACTTCTCAGAAATTTAATATTCTGCTCTGAAAAAAAAAATCAAATTAGTGAATATTTTCTGTAAAGGACCAGACAGTAAATATTTTAGGCTTTGCGGCCTACATACAGTCTCAGTCTCAAATACTCCACTCTGCCATTGTTGCACAAAAAGCAGGGTATGTATTAATGAGTGTAGCCATGTTCCCATGTTTCATTAAAACCTTATGTACAAAAACAGGCAACTAGAGGCCAGATTTCGTCCCATGTGGGCCATGATTTCATGACCTCTAAATCACAGTGTTTTGATGATAACTTAATTAAATATATAATAAAATCTTTGAAGTACTCTACTGAGAAAATTAGAGTAGTGTAGAAAATACACAGATATACGTGCTTATAGGGCTTCCCTGATAGCTCAGTTGGTAAAGAATCTGCCTGCAATGGAGGAGATCCCAGTTTGATTCCTGGGTTGGGAATATCCACTAGAGAAGGGATAGGTTAGCCACTCCAGTATTCTTGGGCTTCTCTTGTGGCACAGCTGGTAAAGAATCCACCTGCAATGTGGGAGCCCTGGTTCACTCCTTGGGTTGGGAAGATGGCCTGGAGAAGGGAAAAGCTACCCACTCCAGTATTCTGGCCTGGAGAATTCCATGGACTGTATAGTCCATGGGGTCGCAAAGAGTCGGACACAACTGAGCAACTCTCACTTCACTTCACATATATATTTCAAAGATATTTATGTTCATATATATATACATATATATTTGTGTGTGTGCATGTGTATATATATGTGTGTGTGCGTGTGCGCTCAGTTGTTAAGTTGTGTCCAACTCTTTGTGACCCCATGGACTGTAGCTTTGCCAGGCTCCTCTGTCCATGGGATATTCCAGGCAAGAGTACTGAAATGGGTTGTCATTTTCTTCTCCAGGGGAGCTTCCCGATTCATGGATCAAACTCACATCTCCTGCATCCCCTGTATCTCTTGCACTGGCAGGCAGATCCTTTACCACTGAGCCACCTGGGAAGCCCAAGTGTATATGTATATATGGTGGTGGTGGTTTAGTTGCTAAGTCATGATGGACTCTTGTGACCCCCATGAACTGTAGCCTACCAGGCTCTTTTGTCCATGGGAATTTCCAGACAAGAATACTGGAGTGGGTTGCCATTTCCTTCTCCCAGGGGATTTTCCTGACCCAGGGATCAAACCCATGTCTCTTGCATTGCAGGCAGATTCTTTACTGCTGAGCCATATATGTATATATCATATATATATACAGACACACACATATATAAACATATCAGTGTATTCCCACTCTAAATCCCATTTAGTCATGGAATATAATCTTCTATGTATGTTACGGGATTCAGCTTGCTATCATTTAGTTGATGTTTATAGCATTAACATTCTTAAAGAACATTGGTCTGTAATTTTCGTATTATGCATTTGTCTGGTTTTGATATCAGGGTAATGCTGGCCTCATAAAATATGTTGGAAAGTGTTCCCTCATCTTCTATTTTCTGGAAGTTTAAGAAGGATTGGTGATAATTCTTCTTTAAATGTTTGGTACAATTCAGCCCCGTGAAGCCATATGAGCCTGGTTTATTCACTGTGATAAATTATTTGAGTTATGAAATTCAACCTATTAACTTTTTAAAGTCTACTTAGATTTCTTATTTCTTTTTGAATCAGTTTTGATATTTTGTGTCTTTCTAGGAATGTTTCCATCTCATCTTGGTTATCTAATTTGTTGTCATACAACAAGTTCCTAGTATTCCTTTATAATTTTCTTTTTGACTGACTGCATGCCATGTGAGATCTTAGTTCTCTGACCAGGGATCGAACCCAGGTCCCTGCATTGGGAGTGCAGAGTCTTAACCACTGGATGACCAGGGATGTCACCCACTTTATTGTTGTTGCTGCTTAGTTGCTAAGTACTGTCTGATTCTTTGTAACATCATGGACTGCATCACATCAGGCTTCCCTGTCCTTCACCATCTCTCAGAGCTTTCTCAAACTCATGTCCATTGAGTCAGTGATGACATCCAACCATCTCATCCTCTGTCGTCCCCTTCTCCTCCTGCCTTCAGTCTTTCCCAACATCCGTGTCTTTTTTCCAATGAGTAGGCTGTTCACATCAGGTGGCCAAAATATTGGAGCTTCAGCTTCAGCATCGGTCCTTCCAATGAATATTCAGGACTGATTTCCTTTAGGATTGACTTTTTTAATCTCCTTGCAGTGCAAAGGACTCTCGAGTCTTCTCCAATACCACAGTTCAAAAGCATCAATTCTTCAGCACTCAGCCTTCTTTATGGTCTACCTCTGACATCCATACATGACTACTGGAGAAACCATAGTTTTGACTATACGGACCTTAGTCGGCAAAGTAACGCCTCTGCTTTTTAATACACTGTCTAGGTTTATCATAGCTTTTCTTCCAAGGAGCAAGTGTCTTTTAATTTCATGGCTGCAATCACCATCTGCAGTGATTTTGGAGCCCAAGGAAATAAAATCTGTCACTGTTTCCACTTTTCCCCCTTCTATTTGCCATGAAGTGATGCGACTGGGTGCCATGATCTTCGTTTTTTGAATGTTGATTTTCAAGCCAACTTTTTCACTCTCCTCTTTCACTTTCATCTAGAGGCTCTTTAGCTCCTCTTTGCTTTCTGCCATAAGGATGGTGTCATCTGCATATCTGAGGTGATTGATATTTCTCCCAGCAATCTTGACTCCAGCTTGTGCTTTACCCAGCTTGGCATTTCTCATGATGTTCTCTGCATATAAGTTAAATAAGCAGGGTGACAATACACAGCCTTGATGTTCTCCTTTTCCAATTTTGAACCAGTCCATTGTCCCATGTCCAGTTCTAACTATTGCTTCTTGACCCACATACAGGTTTCTCAGGAGACAGGTAATGTGGTCTGATATTCCCATCTCTAAGAATTGTCCACAGTTTGTTGTGATCCACACAGTCAAAGCCTTCAGCATAGTCAATGAAACAGAAGTAGATGTTTTTCTGGAATTCCCTTGCTTTCTCTGTGATTCAACGAATGTTGGCAATTTAATCTCTGGTTCCTGTGCCTTTTCTAAACACCCACCATATAATGCTTTTTATTCCTATCATATCAGTAGTGATGTTCCATCTTTCATTCCTGATTATAGTAATATGAGTCTTCTCAGATTTTCCTTGGTCTACTTATCTAAAGGTTCGTCGATTTTATTGATCTTTTCAAAGAACTAGTGTCTCTGGTTTTTCCTGTCCCCTCTCTTCTCTGAGCTCTAAATCTCTAAACATGGAGCTGGGTAAGAAATGGTAACAGCCTGCTTCCCCTGGGGAGAAATCTTAGCCCTTGGTCCTGAACTGCAGCCCAGAGGATTTGAGCTTCCTACATGCCGAAGTGAGAGTTGGATAAGGGAGCTGTTCTTACTGAGATTTAGTAGATTTTTTTAAAAAAATAAAGGTTTCCCTATTTGCCAAGTACTCTTTGAACTTTCAGAGATTTGAAATGGTCGTGTCCTTCAGAAACATTCACCTTTATGGCTGTTTCCCTGGGAAGAAGGAACAGAGCTCTTCATGTCGCCATTTTATACATTTCTGCTCCAGCCTGGCATTCTTTTTGATACCCAGATGAATCTCTTCCATTTTAAATGAGCTCCCTTTCTTGTGCTGGGTCCTCCCTGAACTTGTTCAGCTCTCTGTATTCTCTTTACCTCAGTGTGTTGTGAAGGCATGAGCCAGCAGAGTCCCTAGTTTGTTCCTGTCAGCGTGAATTTGGTGACAATTTGGTTCTCTTTACTTGGGTCTTTACTAAGCTGTCTTTCCATTCTATTCTTCTTGATGCTGCTATGTAGTTTCTAAAGTGGAATCTTCCATGCTGCAGGAGACTACCCCCGGCCATGATAAGCCAGTTGAGGAGGGAGTGATGTAAGGTCCAACTTCTCGCCAACTAAGGACATATAAAGGCAGTTCAGTTAACATCTATGTAGTCACCACTGTCTCAAAAAGCATAGGTATTTCTTCTCAGGAAAGTAGGAAAACTCAAAATATTACATTAACACATTTTGAAAACATTTTACTAATGAAACACTTCACATTGTCCTGTGGTTCATGGATGGTCACACAGCAAGCACTGGACCATGTGAGGTCATTCTGGAAGTACTTAGCTAAAGAACATATCTGACTGAACCCTCAGCTCCCACCCTCCCCCCATCTTGCCGCAATAACTGCACCACGGCTCTCCTAGCGCCACCTCCCCTGTGCTCTCTGGCACATTCTTATAATTAGACATTTATTGACGATGAGTTGGACTGCCTTACAAGACAGTGATCATCCTAAAAGCAAGGATCCCATCTTCCTCATCTCTGTGTGCCCAGCCAGGAGCAAGTGCTAGGACTGGCAGAAAGTAGAATCTCCACAAATGTTTGCTGAATGAGTGAATGGATAAGTGAAGGATAAGTGAATGAATTGTTGCCCATTGTCAGAATCATAAAATCAGCTTCTTAGCTGGTATCGGGGCCATCCTAATCTGGCCGCTGCACCATGTCCTACCGATCTTATCATTGTAAACTCTCCTTCCCAATGTGGACTCCATTCCAGCCCAACCAGTCTGTTCTCTGATCCTCAGAAATGTCTTACATCATCTCATCTTGCCCACAGCTCTGCTTCTTGGATGGTCTTCCTCCTCTGCTTATGACCACTCTTGAGCCTGCCAAGACCTTTCACAGAAGTGGATGTCTCCTCAGAACAGACCAGGCCTATTTCCACAAGGGCAGGCAGAGAACCTTCCAATGCCATGAACTGGTTCGTTCACCTATGGTGTTAACAGAAATCGTGATTTAGAACAATGACAGAGACTAAGTTTTTGATCAGCTCAGTTTGGGAACAGATGCCAACCAGCCTTCAAAATTACCCGGTCTTTAATTTCTGGAACTTGCCTTGTTTTGTTTATGGAAAAATCAGAGTAACTTTTGTTTCTTTCAAGTCTCCTCCTTTATGACTCTGCAAAGAAATTTGTTTTCTGTTCAACAAATATTTAAATGACCATCATAAGCTAAACAGGTGCTGCTGTTACAAATTGCATGTTTGTTATTCCATCTAAAAATTCATCAGACCTAGGGGGTGGATTGCCTCTGGGCAAAGGGGCTTTGATCCTTGGGAACTACTAGTTATTCTCTGACCTTTGTCTCCGTAAACCTGGGTTGCAAATCCCCCTTTACCGGGTGGGATGGTTGAGTCTAGCTCTTCTACGATTAGATGTCTCCTGGAGTCTGTGTCATGTGTAACAAATGAACACCCTTGTGGCATGATGCATCCTTGGAGTTTGACCACTGCCCACTTTCAGCCATCAAGGATGAGCTGTTAGTCCATCTGGGCCATCTCTGGGTTCATCATAAGCATGCTGCCATAGAAACAGTGAACTGTGGCTTCAAAATGTCCCATCTTCTGTTAAACTGCTATAATCTAGTATTTCAGGAAAGAAAAACAGCATGACCTACTCCAGAAGTCTGAGTCAGATTGGTCCATGTGCTTCCTCTAATAAGCACCCCCTTTGGCTGCACAGGAAGCAACCAACTCTCTCCAGGGTCCAAAAGCATTGCACAAGGCTTGGCGTTGAGGAGCTCTGAGAAAATCTTTGATGGCAATAACAGTAACAATTGGGGCAAAAACTTAATAGCAATAGCCACCTTGATGTACAACTGTATCATTATTTATAAAGAGCCATAAGATATCTCATATCACTTAATAGTCATCCCAGTACTGTGAGGTAAGCAGGACAAGAATTACTCTTTCCATTTATCATAGGAGGAAACTGAGGTCCAGGGAGGCAAAAGCCTTATTTAAGATCCCCAAAATAGTAGAAGAGCTGGAAGAAGAATCTAAGATGTTTGACCTTCAAGCCAGAGCTCAGAGAGAGAAAGGCTTCCTGGTGTTATGGAACTCGGGTCCAGCTGCTCACAACTCAAAAATCAATACCCCATAGGCAGTCGTTTGTAGAGAGGAAAGTTGCTTTTAATCAGGATGTCCAGCAGTCTGGGGAGAAGGCAGACCCGTGTCTCCCAAAAACCAACTCCAAAGATTCTGCTCAGCCATGACATTTTTTTAAAGGGAAAAGGGGAAGTAATCTCAGCTAATCACTGGGATAGGGGGTCAGAGTCAGCGCCACACTCCACAGCATGAAGACTTATCAATTCCTCATGATCTTTCTTTAGATGCTATCATGTTCACACAATTTGTTCACAGAGCTTGTTCTTGAGGTTACTGAAGGGAAAGCTGGGGAAGAGATCTTGTCATCTGTTAATTACTTATTCTTCATTTCTACTTCTTTAAAGAAAGAACCAACAGGTTAGGCAAGGTATTGTGTGATCAAAAGATTTGAAAGGTGTGCTAGGGCCAAAGATGAATAGAGCATGAGGGCACCTGGTTTAAAAGTTAATTACAGTATAGCTTTGCTTAACAAGAAAATGGATTTCCTGCTGAGGGCAGTTTCCTACAAAGAGCTGTGTACATGGTGATCTGCCTTCTGGCTGAAATGAAACTGCGAGAGCCCTGAATACCGTGAATACCTGGGTAATGGCGGGTAACCCCAAATAGTTGCTCTTGGGTATCCACATCTAGGACTGATATTTTTCCTGAATTGCAAATACAGCAGAAAATAAAAAGCAAATACAGTTGCTGATGTCCTAGAGCTTATAGCCTAGTAGAGGAGAGATCCACTGAACAGAAAATTATCAAAATAATTACAAATTGTGATATGTGCTATGAAGGAAGAGTTTAGGCTGTTACAAAGCAGAATAAAGAGGGAACCTGATCTAGTTTGGAAAGGTCAGAGAAGACCTCTCTGATGAAAGAATATTTAACAAGTTAAAATCTAAAGAATGGAGTAGGAGTCACCTCAAGATTTGGTTCAGAATGGCCAGGTAGCAGGGTGAGAGGTGAACTAAGCAAATGGAACAACAGGAATGAAGCCCCTAAGACAGGACTGAGCTTGGTGCAATAGAGGAAGTAAGAAAAGACATATGTGGCCAGCATGAAATGAGTGAAGAGCAATTGGAGAAAGATGAGCCTGGAAGGTGAATGGAGGCCAGATCATGAAGGCTAGGGACAATCTCCTTTTGAGCCAGCTTTGAATGTACTTGACTGAGACCTAGATTCCTGAGGGCTCTGTGAATGCTTCAAGATTCATTATTCAGGCCTTGTCCCATTCATCTTAGATCCTCTGGGGCCACCTAGAGGCAAAACACAGTGCCCAGTGGGGCCATTAAGAATAAGAAAGGCAGAGAGTGTTTCCTACTATGAAGAGAGAAGGTCAGTGCTTGCATGGAACACCAGGGTTCACTGGAAGCTGCCTGGCAGTGAAGATAGAAAAGGAAACTTATTGAGTTTTATGGTGTGTGTTCTCTAGCACCAAAAAATCAAAGTGAAGACAACTGAGCAGTTTCCTAGGCCAATGAGATTTAAACCTCAGTTACACAGAGAGGTCTTCACTTGGGACCTGAATAAGAGTATACTATGTCTTCAGCAAGTTGCCCAAATGACTAGTAACTCTGCTCGTGCCTGTGGCTCTATCAAGCCTGCAAACAAGGGGCTACACCCTGCAGGAACAGGGGGATGGAGACATTTCTGAAAGCTGGGGAGATCACAGGTTCACAAACCCTCTTCTCTGAGGTCCGTGCTTAAGGGAGGAAAATAAATATGCACAATTTGATGATGGGGGAATTCATGTGTCCATTAGCTTGCTTCTTTCCACTGGATGATCTAAACACATATAGAAGAGGGCTGCTTCTATATTGTGGGTACTTTCTAATAGAGGCCCCTGAGAACTGTTGATAATGTGATCCATAGTTGGAAACCCAAACCACTTGATGAATAGAAGAGTTCAACATTTTCATCCCTACATGATGAGTGTCATATGGACAGAGCAGCAAGTGGCCCAATGTGTCTGTGCCTAAGTGGCTAAGAGTTCCAGCTTAGGCAGGATGGGTGTTTCTGGCAAGGACTGGAGGCTGAGAGCACACATATCAGGCTCAGTGATGAATAGGGCTCCTTCCCAATGGCATATCTGTATTCCTGGAAAGGTGGAGATAGCTAGAAAGCAGGCAGGAGGTGGGAGAGCAAGGTGGACATGTTTCAGGTTGGCTCAAGTCATCAGAGGCTCAAGGGGTGCTTAATGATAAAATAATAAGGAAGGAACTCCAATATCTTCCTCAAGGAATGAGCTGCCTTTGGCCAAGAGGTGACTGCATACTGGGCCAGAGGCCCAGGATCTGGGAGAGAACCTAGCATCTTGGAATTCTAAGTGCCCTTCAGGCTCTGAGATATAATAGATGGTATAAGGTTTAAAGAATTTAGAATGAAAGCAAGACAAACAGAGGTCTGGAGAAGAGTCTGAGCAAACAGAATTACAGCCTGTCCTAAAAACACTCTGCCCTCTTTTTGGACAGATAGGGCCTGGGCTTCCCTTGTGGCTAAGACGGTAAAGAATCCACCTGCAATGCGGGAAACCTGGGTTCGATCCCTGTGTTGGGAAGATCCCCTGGAGAAGGGATAGGCTACCCACTCCAGTATTCTTGGGCTTCCCTTGTGGCTCAGCTGGTAAAGAATCCATCTGCAATGTGGGAGACCTGGGTTCAATCCCTGGGTTGGGAAGATCCCCTGGAGAAGGGAAAGGCTACCCACTCCAGTATTCTGCCATGAGAATTCCATGGACTCAGAATTCTGCCCTGAGAAGTCCATGGGGTCAAAAAGATTCCAGCATGACCGAAGGGCTTTCACTTTCAGAGCCTGGAAGCCGAGGGAGGGGCAAGGGGCATACTGAAGTCTCACAAGCACTCAACGGCAGAACCAGGGCCACCACTTGAGGATAGGTTCAAGTATGCTCAGGATAAATAAGGCTCACTTAGCCAAAGACTATCAAGATGTCCAGGGGTAAATGGCAAATTATTTGGCTGGACTCAAACAGGACAGTATCTGAACACCAGGAAGAGTTGTGGGCAGGAGCCTGGGCATGCTATAATTTAAAGGGCAGGCCAAGGAAGAGTTCATTAGACCCTACAGTCCTTCAGGGCACGAACTGGCTCACTCTTACTACTGCATCTTTAACAAATAGTATGACACTTTGCACACAGTAGGTTCTCAAGAGTTATTGATGGACAAAGAGGAATCCACAAAGAAGACGGAAAAAAGACACAGAAATGTGAAGAGAATCAGGATGGTGCAGTGTCTCAGTAGTTAAGAGAGCAGAGGGCTGCAAGAAGGAGGCAGAGGCAACTGTCAAATGTAACAGGGTCAGATGAAAACATGAACATGTTGCATGTGACAACGACGTCCAAGCTACTGGGCTCCCAAATAGTGATCTCTAGTTCACTGCTGACCACCTCTACCTTGACATCCATCCACAGATAGAACTTGTTCTGCCATGTGCTATGTCTCCAGATAAGTATAGTATCCTTCTTCCAATTCTTGGCCTTCCTCATCTGCTCTCTATTTTATAAACGGCAATACTGACTGGTTAACAAACTAGAAACCTAGGAGTCATTCTAGACTCAGTGCACTCCCACTGAGACATGATTAATCAATCACTATACATTGATGTTTGTTTTATCTCCTTAGAGCTCTCAAATCTGATTCAATTCCTCTGTCCCTAACCTGGCCCAGTCTACCTGTGCCTTTCAGTGAAAAACTGAAAGAACTTCTTAGAGAAACTGGCTTACTCACACCTGCCCTTGCTCCTTCACAAGCTTTTACCCAGAAACAACCTGGAGGGATTATTTTTTCAGTTTATAATGTTTATAATTAAAAGTTTTCTAATTTACACAGAGTCATGCCACACTACCATAACCAAGCCACAGAACAGTTCCATAACTATTCCCTGCAAAGCTCTCTATGCTACCCCTTTGTAATCAAAGTTCCTGTCACACACACATAACCCCTGGCAACCACTGACCAGTTCTCCACCCCATAATTTTACCATCTCCACTATATCATAGGAATGAAGTCACAGAGTATGTAGCTTTTTCAAAGAGGCTTCTTTAACCCAGCATAATGCATTTGAAGTTCACCCACGTTATTGTACATATAGATCATTTGTTCTTTTTATGACTAAGTAATATTCCATTTAGAACTAGACATGGAACAACAGACTGGTTCCAAATAGGGAAAGGAGTACGTCAAGGCTGTATATTGTCACCCTGCTTATTTAAATTATATGCAGAGTACATCATGAGAAATGTTGGGCTGGATGAAGCGCAAGCTGGAATCAAGATTGCAGAGAGAAACATCAATAACCACAGATATGCAGATGACTTCACCCTTATGGCAGAAAGTGAAGAAGAACTAAAAAGCCTCTTGATGAAAGTGAAAGTGGAGAGTGAAAAGGTTGGCTTAAAGCTCAACAACATTCAGAAAACTAAGATCGTGGCATCTGGTCCCATTACTTCATGGCAAATAGATGAGGAAACCGTGGAAACAGTGGCTGACTTTATTTTTGGGGGCTCCAAAATCACTGGAGCCGTGAAATTAAAAGACACTTGCTCCTTGGAAGGACAGTTATGACCAACCTAGACAGCATATTAAAAAGCAGAAACATTACTTTGCCAACAAAGGTCCGTCTAGTCAAGGTTATGGTTTTTCCAGTGGTCATGTATGGATGTGAGAGTTGGATGGTGAAGAAAGCTGAGCACTGCAGAATTGATGCTTTTGAACTGCGGTGTTGGAGAAGACTCTTGAGAGTCCCTTGGACTTCAAGGAGAACCAACCAGTCCATCCTAAAGGAGATCAGGCCTGAGTGTTCATTGGAAGGACTGATGTTGAAGCTGAAGCTCCAATACTTTGGCCACCTAATGCGAAGAGCTGACTCATTTGAAAAGACCCTGATGCTGGGAAAGATTGAGGGCAGGAAGAGAAGAGGATGACAGAGGATGAGATGATTGGATGGCATCACCGAGTCAATGGACATGAGTTTGGATAAACTCCGGGAGTTGGTGATGGACAGGGAGGCCTGGCGTGCTGCAGTCCATGGAGTTGCAAAGTGTCGGACACAACTGAGCGACTGAACTAAACTAAACTAAACTGAGTATTCCATTTAATGGATGTGTAACAGTTTATTTGTCCATTCCCTAGTTGAGAGGTATTTGAGTGTTTCCAGGTTTTGTATGACAATTATGAATAAAGCTACTCTAAACATTGATGTACAGGTTTTTGTATGAACATGTGGTTTCATTTCACTTGGGTAGATACCTAGGAGTAGGACTGCTGGGTCATATGAGAAGTGTATGTTTAACTTAAAAAACTGCCGAAGTGTCTTCCAAAGTGGCAGTACCATTTTGCAAATTAACACTGTATCAGGTTCTAGTAGTTTTACAGCCTCACCAATACTTGTTTATATCTTCCACATATCTTATTTGATACATCCATATATCTTCTTTGATGGTGTGTCTGTGTATATCTTGTCTCCATATTTTTATTGGATAGTTTGCTATTATTTTTGAGCTATGAGAGTTCTTGCTAAATTCTAGATACAAGTCCTTTGTCAGACATGTGATTAACAAATATTTTCTCCCAGTCTGTGGCTTACATTTTCATTCTTTTTTATATTGTCTTTTGAGGAGCAAATGATTTTAATTTATACAAAGTCAAATTGATTATTTTTTCTTTTATGGATTATGCTTTTGATATTAGATCTAAAAATCTTTTGTCTAGCCTAATGGCACACAGATTTTTTTCTCATGTTTTTATCTAGAACTTCTATAGCTTAAAACTTTTCATTTAGGACTATGATCCATTTGAGCTACCAGGGATCAAACATGCACTCCCTTCACTGGAAGGCAACTGCTGGACCACCAGGAAAGTCCTTTGAGCTATTATGTATACATTTAAGGTAAATCAACATTTTTGCACATGGGTGTGCAATTGTACAAGCACCATTTGTTGAAAAAGCCATTCTTTCTCCACTGAACTTCCATTGCTGCTTTGTCAAAAATCAATTGGCCATGTTCATGCAGGTCAGTTTTTAACTTTTACAATCTTTTGTCATTGCTCTATGTATCTATCTCCTGAACGATATCACACTGGTTTGTTTACTGTAAATGTGTATTGTCTTAAAATCAGGTAGTGTGAATCCTCCAACTTTGCCCTTTTCACAATTTTTTTTTCTATTCTGTTCTAAAAGGTTTTCCATATAAATTTTCAGAATAAGTTAGTGGATATCTGCAAAAATGCTGTGATTTTTATGGGGACAGCATCCATATATCAATTTGTAAAGAACTAACATTTTAGAAGCTCTATACAGTCAGCAAAAACAAGACGGGGAGCAGACTGTGGCTCAGACCATGAACTCCTTATTGCCAAATTCAGACTTAAATTGAAGAAAGTAGGGAAAAACACTAGACCATTCAGGTATGACCTAAATCAAATCCCTTATGATTATACAATGGATGTGACAAATAGATTTAAGGGACTAGATCTGATAGACAGAGTGCCTGATGAACAATGGACAGAGGTTCATGACATTGTACAGGAGACAGGGATCAAGACCATCCCCATGGAAAGGAAATGCAAAAAAGCAAAATGGCTGCCTGAGGAGGCCTTTCAAAGAGCTGGGAAAAGAAGAAAAGCAAAAAGCAAAGGAGAAAAGGAAAGATATTCCCACCTGAATGCAGAGATCCAAAGACTAGCAAGGAGAGATAAGACAGCCTTCCTCAGCGATCAATGCAAACAAATTGCAAAGAAAAACAATAGAATGGGAAAGACTAGAGATCTCTTCAAGAAGATTAGAGATACCAAGGGAACATTTCATGGAAAGATGGGCTTGATAAAGGACAGAAATGGTATGGACCTAACAGAAGCAGAAGATATTAAGAAGAGGTGGCAAGAATACACAGAAGAACTGTACAAAAAAGATCTTCAAGACCCAGATAATCACGATGGTGTGATCACTCACCTAGAGCCAGACATACTGGAATGTGAAGTCAAGTGGGCCTTAGAAAGCATCACTATGAACAAAACTAGTGGAGGTGATGGAATTCCAGTTGAGCTATTTCAAATCCTCAAAGATGATGCTGTGAAAGTGCTGCACTCGATATGCCAGCAAATCTGGAAAACTCAGCAGTGGCCACAGGACTGGAAAAGGTCAGTTTTCTTTCCAATCCCAAAGAAAGGCAATGCCAAAGAATGCTCAAACTACCACACAATTGCACTCATCTCACATGCTAGTAAAGTAATGCTCAACATTCTCCAAGCCAGGCTTCAACAATACATGAACTGTGAACTTCCAGATGTTCAAGCTGGTTTTAGAAAAGGCAGAGGAACCAGAGATCAAATTGCCAACATCTGCTGGATCATCGAAAAAGCAAGAGAGTTCCAGAAAAATGTCTATGTCTGCTTTATGGACTATGCCAAAGCCTTTGACTGTGTGGATCACAATAAACTGTGGAAAATTCTGAAAGAGATGGGAATACCAGACCGCCTGACCTGCCTCTTGAGAAACCTGTATGCAAGTCAGGAAGCAACAATTAGAACTGGACATGGAACAACAGACTGGTTCCAAATAGGAAAAGGAGTGCGTCAAGGCTGTATATTGTCACCCTGCTTATTTAACTTATATGCAGAGTACATCATGAGAAACTCTGGGCTGGAAGAAACACAAGCTGGAATCAAGACTGCTGGGAGAAATATCAGTAACCTCAGATATGCAGATGACACCACCCTTATGGCAGAAAGTGAAGAACTAAAGAGCCTCTTGATGAAAGTAAATAATAAAAGCTATATATGACAAACCCACAGCAAACATTATCCTCAATGGTGGAAAATTGAAAGCTTTTCCCCTAAAGTCAGGAACAAGGCAAGGATGCCCACTGTCACCACTACTATTCAACATAGTTTTGGAAGTTTGGGCCACAGCAATCAGAGCTTAAAAAGAAATAAAAGGAATACAGATAGGAAAAGAAGAAGTAAAACTCTCACTGTTTGCAGATGACATGATCCTCTACATAGAAAACCCTAAAGATTCTACCAGAAAATTACTAGAGCTAATCAATGAATATAGTAAAGTTGCAGGATATAAAAGTAACACACAGAAATCCCTTGCATTCCTATACTCCAATAATGAGAAAACAGAAAGAGAAATTAAGGAAACAATATCATTCACCATTGCAACAAAAAGAATAAAATACTTAGGAATATATCTACCTAAAGAAACAAAAGACTTATATATAGAAAACTATAAAACACTGATGAAAGAAATCAAAGAGGACAGAAACAGATGGAGAAATATACCGTGTTCATGGATTGGAAGAATTAATATAGTGAAAATGAGTATACTACCCAAAGCAATCTATAGATTCAATGCAATCCCTATCAAGCTACCAATGGTATTTTTCACAGAACTAGAAGAAATCATTTCACAATTTGTATGGAAATATAAGAAACCTCAAATAGCCAAAGCAATCTTGAGAAAGAAGAATGGAACTGGAGGAATCAACCTGCCTGACTTCAGGCTCTACTACAAAGCCACAGTCATCAAGACAGTATGGTACTGGCACAAAGATAGAAATATAGATCAATGGAACAAAATAGAAAGCCCAGATATAAACCCACGCACCTATGGACACCTTATCTTCGACAAAGGAGGCAAGAATATACAATGGAGAAAAGACAAACTCTTTAACAAGTGCTGCTGGGAAAACTGGTCAACCACTTGTAAAAGAATGAAACTAGAACACTTCCTAACACCATACACAAAAATAAACTCAAAATGGATTAAAGATCTAAACGTAAGACCAGAAACTATAAAACTCCTAGAGGAAAACATAGGCAAAACACTCTCCAACATAAATCACAGGAGGATCCTCCATAACCCACCTCCCAGAATATTGGAAATAAAAGCAAAAATAAACAAATGGGACCTAATTAAAATTAAAAGCTTTTGCACAACAAAGGAAACTATAAACAAGGTGAAAAGACAGCCTTCAGAATGGGAGAAAATAATAGCAAACGAAGCAACAAACAATTAATCTCAAAAATATACAAGCAACTCCTGCAGCTGAATTCCAGAAAAATAAATGACCCAATCAAAAAATGGGCCAAAGAATTAAACAGACATTCCTCCAAAGAAGACATACAGATGGCTAACAAACACATGAAAAGATGCTCAACATCACTCATTATTAGAGAAATGCAAATCAAAACCACAATGAGGTACCATTTCACACCAGTCAGAATGGCTGCTATCCAAAAGTCTATAAGCAATAAATGCTGGCAAGGGTGTGGAGAAAAGGGAACCCTCTTCCACTGTTGGTGGGAATGCAAACTAGTACAGCCACTATGGAGAACAGTGTGGAGATTCCTTAAAAAACTGGGAATAGAACTGCCATATGACCCAGCAATCCCACTGCTGGCCATACACACCGAGGAAACCAGAATTGAAAGAGACGCATGTACCTCAATGTTCATCGCAGCACTGTTTACAATAGCCAGGACATGGAAGCAACCTAGATGTCCATCAGCAGACGAATGGATAAGGAAGCTGTGGTACATAAACACAATGGAATATTACTCAGCCATTAAAAAGAATACATTTGAATCGGTTCTATTGAGATGGATGAAACTGGAGCCCATTATACAGAGTGAAGTAAGCCAGAAAGAAAAACACCAATACAGTATACTAATGCATATATATGGAATTTGAAAGATGGTAACGATAACCCTATATGCGAGACAGAATAAGAGACACAGATGCATAGAACAGTCTTATGGACCCTGAGGGAGAAAGTGAGGGTGGGACGTTCTGAGAGAATAGCATTGAAACATGTATATTATCATATGTGAAACAGAACACCATTCCAGGTTCGATGCATGAGACAAATGCTCAGGGCTGGGGCAATGGGATGACCCAGAGGGATGGGATGGAGAGGGATGTGGGAGGGGGGTCCAGGAAGGGGAACTCATGTAAACCCATGGCTGATTCTTGTCAATGTATGGCAAAAACTACTACAATATTTTAAAGTAATTAGCCCCCAACTAAAATAAATAAATTCATTTATAAAAGAAAAAAAAATTCAGGAGGGGAAAAAAAAAAGAAAGTGAAAGAGGAGAGTGAAAAATTTGGCTTAAAGCTCAACATTCAGAAAACTAAGATCATGGCATCTGGTCCCATCATTTCATGGGAAATAGATGGGTAAACAGTGGAAACAGTGGCAGACTTTATTTTTGGGGGGCTCCAAAATCACCACTGATGGTGATTGCAGCCATGAAATTAAAAGACGCTTACTCCTTGGAAGGAAGGTTATGACCAACTTAGATCGCATATTTAAAAGCAGAGACATTACTTTGCCAACAAAGGTCCGTCTAGTCAAGGCTATGGTTTTTCCAGTGGTCATGTATGGATGTGAGAGTTGAACGGTGAAGAAAACTGAGCGCAGAAGAATCGATGCTTTTGAACTGTGATGTTGGAGAAGACTCTTGAGAGTCCCTTGGGCTGCAAGGAGATCCAACCAGTCCATCCTAAAGGAAATCAGTCCTGGGTGTTCATTGGAAGGACTGATGTTGAAGCTGAAACTCCAATACTTTGGCCACCTCATGCAAAGAGCTGACTCATTGGAAGAGACCCTAATGCTGGGAAGGATTGGGGGCAGGAGGAGAAGGGGATGACAGAGGATGAGATGGTTTGATGGCATCACCTACTCGATGGACATGGGTTTGGGTAAACTCCAGGAGTTGGTGATGGACAGGGAGGCCTGGCGTGCTGTGATTCATGGGGTCGTAAAGAGTCGGACACGATTGAGCAACTGAACTGACTAAACATTTTAACAATATTGAGTTTTCCAATTCATGAATTGGAAATCTTTCTATTTATTTAAATCTTATTTAATTTTTTTCACAAGTATTTTGTAGTTTTTGGCATACATGTCCTGCACATATTTTTTTTAGATTTATATCTAAACATCCCATTATCTGGGGCTACTGTAAATGATGGCTCTTTTCTATATTATTCTAAGTGATATAAGCCAGTCACAGAAGTAAAATACTGCATGATTCCATTTATGTGAAGTATTTATAACAGTCAAACTCAAATAAGCTTGAGTAGAATGGTGGCTGTCAGGAGCTGGGAGAAGAAGAGATGGGGCATTTTTATTTGATGAGTATAAAGTTTCAATTACTCAAGATAAATAAATGTATTATAGTTTTGCTATACAATATTATGTCTAGAGTTAATAATGCTGTGTGGTACACTCAAAAAATTGTAAGAGGGTAGATGTCATGTTAAGTGTTCTTACCACACACATAGAAATAAAACATGAAAATTAATAATGAAGGAAAAAAAGGAAACTTTGGGAGGTATTGGATATATCTATTATTTTGATTATCATGATGGCATTATGGGTGTGTGTGTGTGTGTGTGTGTGCTCAGTCTTTCAGTTGTCTCTGACTCTTTGTGACTTCCAGGTTCCTCTGTCCATGAGATTCTCTAGGCAAGAATATTGAGTGGGTTGCCATGCCCTCCTCCAAGGGATCTTCCTGACCCAAGGATCAAACCTATGTCTTCTGCTTCTCCTGCATTGGCAGGCAGATTCTTTACTACTAAGCCACCTGGGCCCCGTGATGTGCGTATACATATGCCCAAAATCATGAAATGGTACACGTTAGACACATGCAGGCAAAATTAGACATGTAGATCAGTGGAACAGAATAAGGAGTCCAAGAATAAACCCACACACCTACAGTCAATTAATCTATAACAAAGGAAGTAAGAATATATCATGGAGAAAAGATAGTCTCTTCAATAAGTGGAGCTGGGGAAGGTGGACAGTCTCATGTAAATCAATTAAGTTAGAACATACACTCACAGCATATATCAAAATAAACTCAAAATGGCTTAAAGACCTAAATATAAGTCATGACGCCATAAACCTCGTAGAAGAGAATGTAGGCAAAACATTCTCAGACATAAATTGTAGCAATCTTTTCTTAGATCAGTCTCCCAAGACAAAATAAATACAAGCAGAAATAAACGAATGGAACATAATCAAACTTAAAACCTTTTGCACAGCAAAGGAAACCATAAACAAAATTAAAAGATAACCTATAGAATGTGAGGAAACATTTATAAATGACGCAAATGACAAGGGATTAATTTCCAAAATATACAAATGGTTCATACAACTCAATAGAAAAAAAAATCAAACAACCTTAAGTTTGTTTCCTATGTCTGTGAGTCTGTGAACTTATTTACAAAATGAAAATAGGCTCACCGACATAGAAAACAAACTTATGTTACCAAAGGGGATAGCACAGTAGAGGGGATATAAATTAGGAGTTTGGGATTAATGTAAACAACAAGGACCTACTATATAGTGCAGGGAACTCGACTCAACATTCTGTAACAACTTACATGGAACATATAAAAGGATCCTCTCCACAGGAACGTGTAGGTGGGATTGTGAAGCCTCATTGGGACGACACATCTCAGGGCTACTGACAAGGGCTGATTTGAAAGGAGGCATTGTGAATACAAAGAAAGGTTGCAGCCATTTTCCTGATGCTGTGTCCAATATACCCAGAATCGGAAATCATAGAGTCCCAAAAAGAAATTAAAGGTCATTTTGTCATCTTTAAAAAAAAGGAATATGACTTTTCAGGTTACCTGTTTCTTGTGACTTCTTGTTAGTTTGTATCTTTCAGGGAATTTGTCCATTTTATCTAAGCTGTCAAACTTATGGGCATAGATTTATCCATATTATTGCATAATCATCCTTTTAATGTCCATAGTACCCATAATGATATCCTTTCTTTTATTACAAATTTTGGTAATTCATGTTTTCTCTCCTTTGCTCAGTCCATCTGGCTAGAGTTTTATCAATTTTATTGATTTTTATAAACAACAAGGTTTTGTTTTCATTGATTTTCTATTTTCAATTTTTTAATTTATGCCTTTATCTCTTTTTGTTGTTGTTAACATTTATTTATTTATTTATTCGGCTGTGCTGGGTCTTAGTTGCAGCATGCAGGACCTCCAAACTTCGTTGTAGCATGAGGGTTCTTTAATTGTGGCATGCAAACTCTTAATTGCAGCATGTGGGTTCTAGTTCCCTGACCAGGGATTGAACCGAAGTCCTCTGCATTGGGAGCACGGGGTCTTAGCCATTGGACCACCAAGGAAGCCCTGATTTATGGATGGTTTAACAGAAATTTATTTCTCATAGTTCTGAAAGCTAGAAAGTTCAAACTCATGGTGTCAGCAGATTTGGTTCATGGTGAGGGCCCTCTTCCTGGTTAGAAGACAAATGCTTTCTTACTGTATTCTTACATAGCAGACCAAGCTTGTTACCCTCATCTTCTTATAAAGGCACAATTCCATTATGATGTCTTTACCCCATGACCTGATCCAAACTCAATTACCTCCCAAAGGCCCTTCCTCCAAATACCATCACACTGGGGATTTAAGGTTTCAATAAGTGAGTTTTAGGGGGACACAAACATTCAATTCATAACAGGAAGGAAGTGAATGTCTCTCAAATGGCAATGTGAGGCTTCACTTGATGATGGTAATGTTCTGTATCTTAACTGTATCAATGACAAAATCATGGTTGTGACACTGTACTATAGTTCAAGAAGGAAGGTGTTACCATTGTGGAAAACTGGCTAAAGGGTCCATGAGATCTAGCTATATTATTTCCTACAACTACATGTGAATCTAAAATTATCTAAAAATAAAAACAATAATTAAAAATGTGTTTGCAGACTAGGCTCCCCTTTACTGCCTGCACCAAGGAGGCAATTCCCATTCCCTGCCCCACCCTCGGTAGCCAACTGTTCCATCGCAAATATTCTTAACAAGTGACCTAATCAGTGCGGGGTCTTAGCCTCCAAACACTATTCTTTTCTTGGAGGTGTTGTCCATGACTTTTAGTGGGGTGAGTCTTTCTGTCCATTTGGAGGCCTTTAGCTGCTTATAGCACAGGGTGTTATGCTTAGTTGCTCAGCTGTGTCCGACTCTTTGTGATCCCACGTACTGTAGCCCACCAGGCTCCTCTGTCGGTGTTATTTCCCAGGCAAGAATACTGGAGTGGGTAGCCATTCCCTTCTCCAGGGGATCTTCCCAACCCAGGGATTGAACAAGTCTCCCACATTGCAGGCGGATTCTTTACTGTCTGAGCCACCAGGGAAGCCACACAGGGTAGGATGCACCAAACATCACTGTGTTGTGGCCTAGAGGTGATTATTGGATGTATTTTTCTGCCTTTGGGGGTAGGGGCCAGTGACACATTTCACCTAATATAGGTTCCTGCAATCTCTACCATGACGTGATATGACTACTGTCCACCCCTCTGCAAGCCCATGCAGAAACCCCAGGACACATCCCCTTGCCTGGGAGATAGTGTGAAGAAATTTGTCTTTAGCACTCAGACCTCACCTCAATTTCTGGCTAACTGTAGACCTCTGGTCCAATCCCCAACCTCACAGAACCCCACCTTCGTCTGTCTCACACCCCTGCCTCTCCCCTTCTTCCCTCCAGACCATCAGAGAGCTTACAAAGACAGACACAAATCTTCAACAACAGGTTTTTATTTTTCTCATAACCATGAGTGTACCACATTGATGCCTAGTTTGGTCTCTAAGTAACTAGCCATTTCTCATGAGGTAGACTTTAAAGATTCTGCAGGGATTTCTGTGGTCTCCGCCACCACTCCCAAATTCTGCCTGCCCTGGTCATCCCCGGAAATGGCGGGTTTCTTCGCAGTCTCTTGATTTTTCTTTGGTTCAGTTTGATTTTCAATTTGTGAGTCATTTGTCCTGGGATGACAGTTGGTTAGTGCTGGCTCTTTTTCTTTCTTAGACTTAATTGAAGGAACAAGAAATTTCAGAAAGCGCCTTCTCATATTCTCTGCACGACATCTTCTCACTTGCATGATTCTCTTGGCCTTCTGGAAAGACAATACAATCAGCAAAGAGGGGCCATGGTTTGGGGAGAGAGTGTGGGGGATAGACGAGAACAGGGGCTTTGAGAAAAGGACTGCAGGCTCAGAAGGGGCATGCCAGGTAAGGCCAGGGTAAGACTCTTGTGGGAATATTAATGGGGAAGAGGATGAGGAGTTTGAGAGGGGTCATCTCACCATCACACGACCTCCAGACCTATACTCAGAGGGCATTTTATTCTTCCTTGTTTCGGTGTTTGAGATCTGCTGTTCCACAGAAGTGGTAGGTGTTTGTGATTTCCAGGTCTCCTTCTCCATATTGGTGCTCCCAATGCTCCACCAGTCTTCCTGATCTGCCTATAATATGCCTCTTCCCAGAATAAGGAAGAGCCACACCCTTAGGCTTTGTTTGGTCATCCGGGCTCTCTTCCAGCCAATGGTAGCCCTGGAGGGCTTCGACATCACAAAGCACCATCCTGACACATTCATGGAGGAGGGGGAGATGCTGGCAAGGCCAAATCACTCTGGTGGGAGAAAGGGGTCATTTTTAACACTCTTAAATGGCCCTTGAAACTGACCTATCACCCTCCTCATCTCCCCATGTCAAGTCTGGTGGATTCCATGGCAGGGAGAGGGTGTCTCCTCCAAACATTTCCCCAGAACCACCCTATTCAGTGGTATGCTCTAGTTTCTCTTACCCTTCAACCTTACCAAGGGTTTTTGCTATGTCTTACCTTCAATCCATCCAGGGTAACATGAAAATATTTAAGTCTGTGTGGATGGGAATCATCTCATTTCCCTCCTACAAATATCTCTACACACTTTGAAGACCCACTCACTTCTTGGCTACTACCAAGGAAATTTTTCATCCTACCATTTTTCCCCAGTGTCTATACAACTCTCCTCAGTTTTCTGTTTTCCAGTCTTAAATCACTGCCTTCAGGCTGTCAAGACTTCAGTGAATAAACTTGCTCTGTTGGGTGTCCCAATTTTGTTTCAAATGTTGGGGCTCTTGCTCATCTCAATAGGTGCACTACACAGGCTTAGGTTCTAACAGTTTAGGGAGGATGAGGCTGATCATATAGGCTGCAAGTTGTGCTGGGTGTTTGCATGCAAAAAGACTACAACATAAAAGTGAAGAATGCATGTAGGGAGGGGCTTGGCTTAACCAGATGGATGTGTTACTTACATTAAAAATTCTTCTTAACATGTATCCTCACCTGCAGGACACTTTTATCACTTTATTTTACTGTTGGAATTGATAGCGTCCTAACTCTTTTCCTTCTAAAGAAGCCTTCTGGAGAAATACACCTTACCTTCCTGGAGGGACACTGGTGGAATTCTCTTTTTATGAACAGCTGTAACAAGCTTCCAGCTTCTTGGTGGAGACACTTTGTGATCAGTTTCATTCCATTTACTTCCCTAGGTAGAAGGTCCCTCATTTGAGTTTTGCCCCTGTACTAAAAGAATGATGGAGTTAGCCATAGGCCAGAGTGGCTGTATTCACATTAGAAAAAGGAACTTTCAAATGAAAGAGTATTATCAAAGCTAAAGAAGTCATTTCATAATAATAAAATTGTCAATTAATCCAAAGAAGAAAAATTCCTTAACATTTTGCTCCTAATGGCAGAGCTTCAAACTCTATTAAACAAAAACTGAAAGAACTGCAAGGAGATTTCAATAACCATAGAGATTTCAACATCCTTATTTTGATAAGTGAAAAAAACAAGTAGAAAAATCAGTAAATATATAGAAAATATGAACTATAATATCAATTCAATTAATCTAGTTGACATTTACAGAATAATCTCAGTAACATGAAAATTTACATTCTTTTCAAGTTCACATGTGACATTATCAAGATAGATATAATATTCTGGTCATAAAGCAAGTCTGAATAAATTTGGAAGGGTTCAAGTTATGCAAACTTTATTCTCTGACCACAGTGGAATTAAATTTGAAGTCAATAAGAGAAACATGTCTGGAAAAATCCCCAATTACTTGGGAATTAAATGATGCACTCCTAAATAACTAATGGGTCAAAGAAGAAACTAAAGAGAAATTACAATATATTTTAAATAGAATAAAAATGAAAACACAATAGAAGTTATGTGATGCCACTGAAGCAGTATGTACAGGGAAATTTTATATTGCTAAACGCCTATGTTTGAAAGAAGAAATACCTCCAATCAATGACCTTAGCTTCTCTCTTAAGAATCTATAAAAAGAAAAGCACATTAAACTGCAAAAAGTAGTTGCAAGAAAATGATAAAAACCAAATAATATTAATAAAATAAAAAATAGAAAGACAATAGAGAAAATCAATGAGCCCAACAGGGGATTCTTTGAGAACAGCAATAAAATTGATAAAGCTAGCCAGACAAATGAAAACAAAAGCAGAAAAGAGACAAATAGCTGATATCAGGTAGGGGAAAGGTGACATAACAACAGGTTCTAGGGACGAAAAATAAAGGAAAATAGTATGAACAATGTATGCCGATAAATGTGACAACTTTAATGAAATAGACAGATTCTATGAAAGACACAAACTACCAAAGCTCACAAAGGAAGAAATACTTTTCAGTTACACCTGAGCTTATGTTAACTCTTGGTAGACTCTTATATAAGTTTCAGCAAGGAGGCTGGTTGCCAGAGGAACCAACCATGTGGTTAGAAGGTTAGAGCTTTCAGCCTCCCCCTCCACCTTTGGAGAGGGGTGAGAGGGTTGAAGACTGAGTAAATCACCAATGACCAATGATTTAATCAGTCATACCTATGTAATGGAAGCTATGAAAGTGAAGTCACTCAGTCGTGTCTGACTCTTTTCGACCCCATGCACTGTAGTCCACCAGGCTCCTCCATCCATGGAATTTTCCAGGCAAGAATACTGGAGTGGGTTGCCATTTCTTTCTCCAGGGGATCTTCCTGACCCAGGGATCGAACGTGGGTCTCCCACATTGCAGGCAGAGGCTTTACCATTTGAGCCACCAGGGAAGCCCTGGAACCTCTATAAAAACCCCTAAACAAAACAGTTTGGGGAGCTCCCAGGTTGGGTAACACTTCAAGGTTCTGGGAGGTTCACACACCTGAAAAGGGCACAGAGACTCCATGTTCCTTCCCCCATACCTTGCCCTATGCATCTCTTCCTTTTGACTCTTTCTTTGATTTATCCTTCACTTTATTTTTAAGTAAAAGAAAGAGGAGGAAAAAGGAAGAGAAGGACAAGGAACATAACCCAAATAGCTCTCATTAATGAAATTTGAAGTTGTAGTTAAAAAATATCCATGGGAGAAAGTTTCAGGTGCAGAAGGACTTGCTAGTGAATTAAATCAAATATTTAAAGAAGAATTAGCACCAACTCTTCATGTGTGTGTTGTGTGTGTGTTAAGTCACTTCAGTCGTGTCCGACTCTGTGCCACCCTGTGGACTATAGCCCGCCAAGCTCCTCTGTCCATGGGATTCTCCAGGCAAGAATACTGGAGTGGGTTGCCGTGCCCTCCTCCAGGGAATCTTCCTGACCCAGGGATTGAACCCGAGTCTCTTACACCTCCTGCATTGGCAGGCGGGTTCTTTACCACTCAGTTCAGTTCAATTCATTTCAGTCGCTCAGTCGTGTCCGACTCTTTGCGATTCCAAGGACTGCAGCATGCCAGGCCTCCCTGTCCATCACCAAATCCAAGAGTTTACTCAAACTCATGTCCGTTGAGTCGATGATGCCATCCAACCATCTCATCCTCTGTCGTCCCCATTCAGGACTGATTTCCTTTAGGATGGACTGGTTGGATCTCCTTGCAGTCCAAGGGACTCTCAAGAGTCTTCTCTAACACCACAGTTCAAAAGCATCAATTCTCCGGCACTCAGCTTTCTTTATAGTCCAACTCTCATATCCATACATGACTATTGGGAAAAAAAAAATAGCTTTGACTAGACAGACCTTTATTGGTAAATTGATGTCTGATTTTTAATATGCTGTCTAGGTTGGTCATAACTTTTCTTTCAAGGAGCAAGTGTCTTTTAATTTCATGGCTGCGCTCACCATCTGCAGTGATTTTGGAGTCACAAAAAATAGTCTCTCACTGTTTCCACTGTTTCCCCATCTATTTGCCATGAAGTGATGGGACCGGATGCCATGATCTTAGTTTTCTGAATGTTGAGCTTTAAGCCAACTTTCTCACTCTCCTCTTTCACTTTCATCAAGAGGCTCTTTAGTTTTTCTTCACTTTCTGCCATAAGGGTGGTGTCATCTACATATCTGAGGTTATTGATATTTTTCCTGGCAATATTGATTCCAGCTTGTGCTTTATTCAGCCTGGCGTTTCGCATGATGTGCTCTGCATATAATTTAAATAAGCAAGGTGACAATATGCAGCCTTGACGTACTCCTTTCCCTATTTGGAACCAGTCTATTGTTCCATGTCCAGTTCTAACTGTTGCTTCCTGACCTGCATACAGATTTCTCAAGAGGCAAGTCAGGTGGTCTTCATAAACTCTTCATAAACTCTTCCAAAAATAGAAAAGGAGAGAACACTTCCAAACTGGTTCTCTGAGGCCAATATTGTCCTGAAACCAAAGCCAAAGACATTACAGAAAAATAAAACTAAATGCCATTTTTTGTTATTGTTTAGTCACTAAGTCATGTCCAACTCTTTCGCAACCCTGTGAAATGTAGCCTGCCAAGTTCCTCTTGTCCATGCGATTTCCCAAGCAAGAATACTGGAGTGGGTTGCCATTTCCTTCTCCAGGGCATCTTCCCAACCCAGGATCAAACTCAGATCTCCTGCATTTGCAGGCATGTTCTTTACCAATGAGCCAGCAGGGAAGCCCAGTGAACCAAATCCAGTAATCTATAAACAGGAATATACCCCATGACTATGTGCAATTTATCCCAGGAATTCAATATTGGTTTAACATCCAAATATCAATCAATGTAATATACCATGTTAATCGGCTAATTTTTTTTTTTGGCTGCACCAGGTGGCATGCCGGATCTTAGTTCCCTGACCAAGGGTGCGACCATGCCCTCTGCAGTGGAGGCACAGATTCTTAACCACTGGACCACTAGGGAAGTCTGTAATTGATTAAAATTTTTAAAATACATGATCATTTCAACAGACTCAAAAAGAGCATTTGACAAAATCTAATACCCCTTGTGGCTCAGCTGGTAAAGAATCTGCCTGCAATGTAGGAGACCTGGGTTCGATCCCAGGGTTGGGAAGATGTCCTGCAGAAGGGAAAGTCTATCCACTCCAGTATTCTGGCCTAGAGAATTCTATGGACCGCATAGTCCATGGGGTGGCAAAGAGTCAGACGCGTCTGAGAGACTTTCACATTCAATATTCTTTCATTATAAAAGCACTCAACAAACAAGGAATACAAGGAAAGTTCTTCAATCCGATAAAAGCAGCATATAAAAACAACACAGCTAACATCATACTTCAGTGGGAAAGATTGAATGCCTTTTCACTAAGATCAGGAACAAGATAAGAATATCCATTCTCACCATTTATATTGAACATGGAAATTAGGCAAGAAATAATAATGAAAGGCATCCATGTTGGAATGGAAAAAATAAAATTACCTTTATTCACAGATGACATAGTACTAAAACTAAAAAATTAGCTTAGCAACATTGTAGATAACAAGATCAATATGCAAAAATCAATTTTATTTCCATATGGTATCAATGACCAATCAAATACTGAAACAAAAATATTTACAATAGCAACTAAAAATAAGATAAGCTAAGAGAAAATTTTAACAAAACGTGTGAAGGACTTGTGCAATGAAAACTATAAAATGTTATCAAGATAATTAAATCAACAAATGAAGAAATAGAGCCCTTGTTAATTGGTCAGAAGACAATATTACTAAGATGTCAGGTATTTCCAAGTTGGTCTACAGATTCAGAACAATCCCAGTCAATAACTCATCAGGTTTTTGTTGTTTTTTTTTGTAGAAACTGACAATATGGTTTTCATTTTTATTATTTTTTTATCACAAGTTCTTTTAATATTCTTTAACATTAATTGAACATGCCCCTTTTTTCTCAGCAAACAACTACAAGTTCATTATCTGATGAATAGACACAATGTAAATGAAATCTGTTAAAATGACTTAATCATTGATGTACCATCATTATCACTTTCAAAATGTTCTAAGCTTTTTGAGACGTAAATTACCACTTGTGCTTTACAAAATACTCAGTTCAATTTATGATTGTACCAGGATACTTCTACTCTATATTATTTCTGGGGGAAAATTTGTATCATTATCCTAAAAATTAATTAGTGCATTTTGACATACAACTTTAGAAATATTCAAAATTGTTTTAATAGAAAAGTTTAAAAAGAATACATTCGAATCAGTTCTAATGAGGTGGGTGAAACTGGAGCCTATCATACAGAGTGAAGTAAGCCAGAAAGAAAAACACCAATACAGTACACTAACAGATATATATGGCATTTAGTCAATCGGTAAAGATAACCCTGTATGCGGGACATCAAAAGAGACACAGATAAATAGAAGAGTATTATGGACCCTATGGAAGAGGGCGAGGGTGGGATGATATGGGAGAATGGCATGGAAGCATGTAAATTATCATATGTAAAACGAATCGCCAGTCCAGGTTCAATGCATGATACAGGGTGCTCGGGACTGGTGCACCGTGATGACCCGGAGGAATGGGATGGGCAGGGAGGTGGGAGGGGGGTTCTGGAAGGGGAAAACATGTACACCCATGGTGGATTCATGTCAATGTATAGCAAAACAAATACAACATTGTAAAGTTAAAAAATAGAAAATAAACTAATTGAAAAAAAAGAAAAATTTGTCTTGAAACACCTATAGATATTTTCCTATTTAGTATTTTTTTTCTTTTTTTAAATTAATTAATTTATTTTGATTGGAGGCTAATTACTTTACAATATTGTAGTGGTTTTTGCCATACATTGACATGAATCAGCCATGGGTGTACATGCGTTCCCCATTCCAAAACCCCTCCCACCTTCCTCCCCATCCCATCCCTCAGGATCATCCCAGTGCACCAGCCCTGAGCACCCTGTCTCATGCATCGAACCTGGACTGACGATCTATTACACATATGGTAATATACATGTTTCAACGTTATTCTTTCAATTCATCCCACCCTCGCCTTCTACCACAGAGTCTGAAAGTCTGTTCTGTACATCTGTGTCTCTTTTGCTGTCTTGCCTATAGGGTTATCGTTACCATCTTTCTAAATTCCATATATATGCGTTACTATACTGTATTGGTGTTTTTCTTTCTGACTTACTTCACTCTGTATAATAGGCTCCAGTTTCATTCATCTCACTAGAACTGACTCAAATGCATTCTTTTTAATAGCTGAGTAATATTCCATTGTGTATATGTACCACAACTTTCTTATCTATTCGTCTGCTGATGGACATCTATGGTGCTTCCATGTCCTGGCTATTGTAAACAGTGCTGCGATGAACATTGGGGTACATGTGTCTCTTTCAATTCTGGCTTCCTCAGTGTGTATGCCCAGCAGTGGGATTGCTAGTTCATATGGCAGTTCCGTTTCCAGTTTTTTAAGGAATCTCCACACTGTTCTCCATAGTGGCTGTACTAGTTTGCATTCCCACCAACAGTGTAAGAGGGTTCCCTTTTCTCCACACCCTCCCCAAAATTTATTGTTTGTAGACTTTTTGATAGTGGGCATTCTGACCAGCGTGAGATGGTACCTCACTGTGGTTTTGATTTACATTTCTCTGAAAATGTGTGATGTTGAGCATCTTTTAATGTGTTTGTTAGCCATCTGTATTTGGAGAAATGTCTGTTTAGTTCTTCGGCCCATTTTTGATTGGCTTGTTTATTTCTCTGGAATTGAGCTGCATGAGCTGCTTGTATATTTTTTTAATATATATATTTTTTTATTTTTAATAGAGTCAGATACAGTTTCAAAGTATTCAACATCCTATCTCGAGAAAAAAAACATATTCCTTAAGAAGTAACTTATCTAAGATCTCAAAAAAAAAGAAAAGCTGTAAAGTTGAATATCTTGACGTAAAATCTTATCAGTCAGTCAGTTCAGTCACTCCGTCATGTCCGACTCTTTGTGACCCCATGAACTGCAGCACGCCAGGCCTCCCTATCCACCATCAACTCCCGGAGTTTACCCAGACTCATGTCCATTGAGTCGGTGATGCCATCCAACCATCTCATCCTCTGTCATCCCCTTCTCCTCCTGCCCTCAATCTTTCCCAGCATCAAGGCCTTTTCAAATGAGTCAGCTCTTTGCATCCAGTGCCAAAAGGATTAGAGTTTCAGCTTCAACATCAGTCCTTCCAAAGAACACCCAGGACTGATCTCCTTTAGGATGGACTGGTTGGATCTCCTTGCAGTCCAAGGGACTCTCAAGAGTGTTCTCCAACACCACAGTTCAAAAACATAAAATCTTATAGTTAATACAAATTCTCTCAAGAGGCTCTGGCCTGGGATGCAATTTTTGAGAAGCAATAAACCCCTCTCCAATGATGAACTTTATCATTTATTTTCTCTTTTGCTAAAAATGTATACTCTATTTCCAACAAAAGTGTTTGGATATATCATACATGCATGATATACAAACCATATATGATATATAAATATGTACACATTGACATTATTTCTTGATATTTAGAAATAAACTTTATATATATATATATATATAGTTTGTGTATATCTAAACTATATATTTTAACTCTTTTTTTAATTAATGTATTTATTTTATTTGGAGGCTAATTACTTTACAATATTGTAATAGTTTTTGCCATACATTGACATGAATCAGCCATGAGTTTAAATGTGTTCCCCATCCTGAACCCCCCTCCCACCTCCCTCCCCATCCCATCCCTCTGGGTCATCCCATTGCCCCAGCCCTGAGCACTTGTCTCATGCATTGAACCTGGAATGGTGTTCTGTTTCACATATGATAATATATATGTTTCAATGCTATTCTCTCAGAACGTCCCACCCTCACCTTCTCCCTCAGAGTCCATATGACTGTTCTATGCATCTGTGTCTCTTATTCTGTCTCGCATATAGGGTTATCATTACCATCCTCAAATTCCATATATATGCATTAGTATACTGTATTGGTGTTTTTCTTTCTGGCTTACTTCACTCTGTATAATGGGCTCCAGTTTCATCCATCTCAGTAGAACCGATTCAAATGTATTTTTTTAATGGCTGAGTAATATTCCATTGTGTATATGTCCTTATCTTCGACAAAGGAGGCAAGGTTTCTTTAACATCCACAAATCAATCAATGTAATACACCACATTAACAAATTGAAAGATAAAAACCATATGATTATCTCAATAGATGCAGAAAAAGCCTTTGACAAAATTCAACATCCATTTATGATAAAAACCCTCCAGAAAGCAGGAATAGAAGGAACATACCTCAACATAATAAAAGCTGTATATGACAAACCCACAGCAAACATTATCCTCAATGGTGAAAAATTGAAAGCATTTCCCCTAAAGTCAGGAACAAGGCAAGGATGCCCACTTGCACCACTACTATTCAACATAGTTTTGGAAGTTTTGGCCACAGGAATCAGAGTGGAAAAAGAAATAAAAGGAATACGGATAGGAAAAGAAGAAGTGAAACTCTCACTGTTTGCAGATGACATGATCCTCTACATAGAAAACCCTAAAGATTCTACCTGAAAATTGCTAGAGCTAATCAATTAATATAGTAAAGTTGCAGGATATAAAATTAACACACAGAAATCCCTTTCATTCCTATACACCAATAATGAGAAAACAGGAAAAGAGATTAAGGAATCAATACCATTAACCATTGCAATAAAAAGAATAAAATACTTAGGAATATATCTACCTAAAGAAACAAAAGACTTATATATAGGAAACTATAAAACACTGATGAAAGAAATCAAAGAGGACACAAACAGATGGAGAAATATACCGTGTTCATGGATTGGAAGAATTAATAGAGCGAAAATGAGTATACTACCCAAAGCAATCTATACATTCAATGCAATCCCTGTCCTACCTCCTTTTAAAGTCTATGATCTGCCTTTCTGTGTGTCTGATGTCCTCTGCCAGCATTCATAAGTTGTTTTGTGGAATTTGCTCAGCGTCTAAATGTTCTTTTGGTGAATTTGTGGGAGAGAAAGTCGTCTCTCCGTCCTATTCCTCTGCCATCTTAGGACCACCTCTAGAACACTTTCTAACACCATACACAAAAATAAACTCAAAATGGGTTAAATATCTAAACGTAAGACTGGAAACTATAAAACTCCTAGAGGAAAACATAGGCCAAACACTCTCCGACATAAATCACAGGAGGATCCTCTATGACCTACCTCCCAGAATATTGGAAATAAAAGCAAAAATAAACAAATGGGACCTAATTAAAATTAAAAGCTTTTGCACAACAAAGGAAACTATAAGCAAGGTGAAAAGACAGCCTTCAGAATGGGAGAAACTAATAGCAAATGAAGCAACGGACAAGAATTAATCTCAAAAATATACAAGCAACTCCTGTATCTCAATTCCAGAAAAATAAATGACTCAATCAAAAAATGGGCCAAAGAACTAAACAGACATTCCTCCAAAGAAGACATACAGATGGCTAACAAACACATGAAAAGATGCTCAACATCACTCATTATCAGAGAAATGCAAATCAAAATCACAATGAGGTACCATTTCACGCCAGTCAGAATGGCTGCTATCCAAAAGTATACAAGCAATAAATGCTGGTGAGGGTGTGGAGAAAAGGGAACCCTCTTCCACTGTTGGTGGGAATGCAAACTAGTACAGCCACTATGGAGAACAGTGTGGAGATTCCTTAAAAAACTGGGAATAGAACTGCCATATGACCCAGCAATCCCACTGCTGGCCATACACACCGAGGAAACCAGAAATGAAAGAGACGCGTGTACCCCAATGTTCGTCGCAGCACTGTTTACAATAGCCAGGACATGGAAGCAACCTAGATGTCCATCAGCAGACGAATGGATACGGAAGCTGTGGTACATATACACAATGGAATATTACTCAGCCATTAAAAAGAATACATTTGAATCGGTTCTATTGAGATGGATGAAACTGGAGCCCATTATACAGAGTGAAGTAAGCCAGAAAGAAAAACACCAATACGGTATACTAATGCATATATATGGAATTTGAAAAATGGTAACAATAACCCTATATGCGAGACAGAATAAGAGACACAGATGCATAGAAGTCTTATGGACTCTGAGGGAGAAGGTGAGGGTGGGACGTTCTGAGAGAATAGCATTGAAACATGTATATTATCATATGTGAAACAGAACACCATTCCAGGTTCGATGCATGAGACAAATGCTCAGGGCTGGGGCAATGGGATGACCCAGAGGGATGGGATGGGGAGGCAGGTGGGAGGGGGGTTCAGGATGGGGAACACATGTAAACCCATGGCTGATTCATGTCAATGTATGGCAAAAACCACTACAATAATGTAAAGTAATTATCCCCCAACTAAAATAAATTAATTAATTTAAAAAAAAGAATGTTAAAGACATAAATCTACAATATGTTTTGACCATTTCACTCCTAGGTGTTTATCAAAAGAAATGAAACCATGTGTTCACAGAAGGATTTGTAAACAAATGGTCATAGTAATTTTGTTTGTAATAACCACAAACTGAAAACTGTAGAGTTTCCATCAACAGATGAGTAGATAAACAAATTGTATTGTTGATCTATATTAAAATTATATATGTGTAACTAAATCACTGTGCTCTACCCCTAAAACTAACATAACATTGTAAATCAACTATACTTCAATTTAAAAAGAGAAATGCATTTTATTAATTAGTGCTTAAATGTGAACTGATAAAGGTGAGAAGAGGTGCATACATTTAAAAAATCATATAATCTGATTTTGTTATAAATGATGTTTTTGTAGCCCACATTTTATTAGTTACTTTTTCTACCCACACGTGAAAGATGAATAATTGAAGACTAGCAATAGATCATCTGCTATATCTTATTGTCAGTTTATTGTTGAACTACCATTGTTTTTGGTGAGAATATTTAATTATAAGGTGACATTTATGTAACGATCATTATGAAAACACTTTAATGTAAATAATATATCATATCACATGAAATAATGAAAATACGGTATCTTTATCCTTATTCAGATTATACTACTTGAATATGATGTATTTGGGTTATATTAATCGTTTTTACTGAGCCTTCAGATAGTAATGTCTATCATGTTTAAATCAGCTGGTGAAAGAAAATGTTTTATGAAGAATGGTTCTGCAATTCGTTTAAAACTTCTAATAAGATAACACCCTGAATGTTATTTCTGTCATTTATATGATAGTTTATACAAAAAATTTATAGAAATGTAGTATTTAATATCAGGAAGAGCTTAGTAGAAACAGAACATCTCAACCGGTCTGTTTCCTTTCATCAGACAAAATTCTGTAATCTTTTATAGTGTTCATTTCCCCTTGGCAGCCAGGAACCAAAAAGCCACATGGATGGAATGATTACTGGTAAGAATTATTTTATTTGGGCTCTAGTACAATTTGTTTTTCTAAAATTTAAATTCTTTTAATTATCTAAGTACTACATGTATAAAATATCCTGTTAATTTTAAAATTTTGTAGATAAAAGTAAAGATTCTCCTTACAGCTTACACTAATCCCAGATGGTGACCAAAGTTATCTCTTTAGTTATTGTTCCAGAATTTATCTCTTGGTACATTTGTAGGAAACTTTAGATTCTGAAATATGAGGTCAAATATTTTAAAAGCCAATGAATGCTTCCAAATTGCCTTTAGAGTTACTACAATTTATCCATCCATCCATTCATTCATTAAATATATATGTGTGCTGTGTGTGTTATGTGTTTAGTCAATCAGTTGTGTTTGGCTCTTTGCGACCCTTTGGACTGTAGCCTGCCAGGTAGCCTGTCCATGGGATTTTTTCTGGCAAGAATACTGGAGTGGGTTGCTATTTCCTCCTCCAGGAGATCTTCCTGACACACGAATAGAATCTGCATCTCCTGTGTCTCCTGCATTGTAGGCAGATTCTTTACCCTTTGAGTCGAAAGGGAAGCCCATTAAAATATATATATTTAAAAAGAAAGAAAGACATTGAGGCTCAGAGAACTTAAGAGACTTTTTCAAGGTCACACATTAATAAGAAGTAAAGAGCCTAGATTTGAGTCTAGGTCTGAGTCTAGGCTCATTGCCAAGGTCATCACACTATTTCTCTTCTTCTTGTCATTTCTCCACTGCCTCCACACATAAAATGCCTTTCCCTCTCTCACATGTATCCAGAGCACATGCACCCTAAGAACTGTTTCTGCCTCCCAACTGTAACCTGAGGACCAGATTCCAACGGCACAGTAGAGGTGTGAGATAATCAGATGTTCTGATTTTTCTAACAAAATCAGCTGGATTCCTTTTGACACCCCAGTTCATATCTTGAAACATAAGGGAGAAAACAGTTTGGCAAGTATAGGATGCACTTCTGAAATGACAACTCTCAAAGCACACTATTTTTCTGAAGAGCAAATTGCTGCCCCTATTTAAAGCACTGCCTTGGCTCTCCACCTGTGTCATAGTGGCCCAACAGAGAGTCTGATGCAGGAGATCTGCAGATTTTCAAAAGCTTCCCAGCAGATTCTAAGTTGTGGTTTGGGTCACATTTCACAGGGTAAGACGCCTGGTGTGAGGGAGCAGGGTTACGCCTTTCCTGAAGCAGACTTGTAGAAGTCAGCCTCTCACACCTTTGAATCCCCTTTCTGCCTCTCCAAAATGATGTGATTCTAGGACTCTATGTGGGGCGTTGCTGAGCCTTTCCCCACATCGTGCTCACCATTTTCCACAACCAGACACAAGGTCCTCAAATGCAGAGCCCATGCCTTGCTTGACTTTGTAATCCTTCCTGTGGCTGACCCAATGTCCAGCACATAGTAGGTCTTTATCCATTTGTGATTGCACACTGAATTTTAGATCAAACAAAAAAGAAATCAGATCTTTTTTGGCTTAAAAAAGTTCTTATCACTTTATAATGATCAATTTCACTTTGCAAGGTTCATGGAGATGATGGTATTGAAACAAGGGAAGGAAAGGAAGAACTTTGCTGTGACATTGCCTACTTGAAAGAAAGAAAGTTAGTTACTTAGTCGTGTCCAGCTCTTTGTGACCCCATGGGCTGTAGCCCAGCAGGCTCGTCCATGGGATTCTTCAGGCAAGAGTACTGGAGTGAGTTGCCATTTCCTTCTCCAGGGGATCTTCCCGACTCAGGGATAGAATCCAGGTCTCCCGCATTGCAGGCAGATGCTTTACCAACTGAGCCAACAGGGAAGCCTACCTGAAGCATGGGTAATACCACTTAGCATTCACATTGTTCATAGTCAAAAATAGTCAAGATGGTTTGAGCTTCAGACTATACCAAGAACAGAAGAAAAGCAATTTATTTATTTATTTTGGCTACACGGCTTGCAAGATCTTAGTTCCCTGACCAGGAATCAAACCTCAGTCCCTGGCAATGAAAGCCCAGAATTCTAAGCACGAGAAGTCCAAAATTTTTTTTTTTTTTTTTTTTTTTTTTTTTTTTTTTTTTTTTTTTGATTTTATTTATTTATTTATTTATTTTTATAAATTTATTTATTTTACTTGGGGGCTAATTACTTTACAATATTGTAATAGTTTTTGCCATACATTGACAAGAATCAGCCATGGGTTTACATGTGTTCCCCTTCCCGAACCCCCCACCCACCTCCCTCCCCCTCCCATCCCTCTGGATCATCCCTCTGCCCCGGCCCCGAGCCCTTGTCACATGCATCGAACATGGAATGGTGCTCTGTTTCACATATGACAATACACATGTCTCAATGCCATTCTCCCAGAACGGCCCACCCTCACCTTCTCCCTCAGAGTCCATAAAATTGTTCCATGCATCTGTGTCTCTCATTCTGTCCCGCATATAGGGTTATCGTTACCATCTATCAGATTCCATATATATGCATTAGTATACTGTATTGTTGTTTTTCTTTCTGGCTTACTTCACTCTGTATAATGGGCTCCAGTTTCATCCATCTCAGTAGAACCGGTTCAAATGTATTTTTTTTAATGGCTGAGTAATATTCCATTGTGTATATGTACCACAGCTTCCTTATCCATTCATCTGCTGATGGACATCTAGGTTGCTTCCATGTCCTGGCTATTGTAAACAGTGCTGCGATGAACATTGGGGTACACGCGTCTCTTTCAATTCTGGTTTCCTCGGTGTATATGCCCAGCAGTGGGATTGCTGGGTCATATGGCAGTTCTATTCCCAGTTTTTTAAGGAATCTCCACACTGTTCTCCATAGTGGCTGTACTAGTTTGCATTCCCACCAACAGTGTAAGAGGGTTCCCTTTTCTCCACACCCTCTCCAGCATTTATTGCTTGTAGACTTTTGGATAGCAGCCATTCTGACTGGTGTGAAATGATACCTCATTGTGCACTTCCCTCTGTGCTTTCCACAGTTTGGAACCCTCAGAGTGATTCACAGAGATACATAGAGAGGGGGGAGGAAGGTAACAGAGGTGAGCATGAGTAGAAAGGGAGGAATTAAGAGGGGAGAGAGAGATCTGGGCAGTATCCTGTTCCTGAAGTGTTCTCCGGTACCCAGAACACCCTCAGAGATTCACAGAATTGGGTTGAGAAGAGAAGGAGGAGGGTGGGAGATAGAGGTTCCCTGGGGGAGAAGAAAGAGCATCAATAGGGGGACAGAGTGATCAGGCCAGTGATCACACTCCTGAGTAAAAATGGGTCCTAAAGATTGGGTTCTTAAATGTACAAAGTTGATATCAAATATGTAAAACACAGATTAAAAATCTAGAGTAGAGGTTAGACTCTTATAAAACTTACAATCTAAAAAAAAAAAAAAAAAAAAAAAAGAAAAAAAGAAAAAAGGGAACAGTGTAAAAAGAAAAAAAACCAGTAAAACAGTAAAAAAAGAAACAGTAAAAAAATGTAGAACAGGAAAAAAACATTAAAAAAAAAAAAACACAAAAGGTATAAGATATATGTATGTAGTTTGCTTCAAAAATAGGGTTTGTTTTTTTTTGCAAGTTAATAGTGGGTTATGAAAATGAAACTTAAAGGTGTAATAGAGGACTTGAAGAAAAAGGAAAGAAGAGAAAAAAAAATTTTTTTAATTAAAAAAAAATTAAAAAAAAATTAAAAAAAATAATAATAGTAAAAAATATATATATCCCGGACTTTCTCTGGAGCTGTTGTGAGCAGTGTGGGATCTGCTCAGTTTTAGATAGATCCTTATTCCTGCTTATACTTTTCAAGATCTGTAGGTCCTTTTTAATGCAGTAGGTATTAGCTACAGGGATCTTAATCTGTTGGCCTGTCCCTTCCAAAGCACTTCCCTCTGTTTATTTGGCTTCTGTTTGGAGATCTCTTCAGTATCTAATTTCCGCCCTGCATCAAAGCGGTGGAGGTGATCTCTTTAGGTTCGCTTGTTCAATCGTGCTGTGGGGAGGAAGGAACACTGCAATTCTGGCGTGTGTGTGGTAAGCTCGCAGTGTCTCGGCCGCACTGGGTTCGCCCCCGCTCACGGCGTGTGTGCTTTCCCCGTCTACCCTGCTCAGGCTTCAGGTTACTCGGCCGGGGAGCGGGCCCTGAGCTGCGTGCACTTCCCAGGACTAAGCCGCTCAGGTTCAGGCTCCCGGTTACTCCACAAAGGCGCAGACTCGATTTTGCCCGCGGCTTGTGCCGTTCCCGGTCGGAGCTGCCCAGGCGGCCAGGAGTTTGGCGAGGGCGCTGTCCCCTGTTGGGGCGGTGCGGCTTATCACCTCCCTGGTCCCCGCCTCGGTTTACGGGCGCGCCCGGCTCCGGTGTGCTTTGTGTCGGTTCTGGGGAGCTGGTCTCTGGCTGCGACCCTCCCGGCTGCTGTCGACCCTCCGGGACTACTACCAACAGCTATATGCCAATAAAATGGACAACTTGGAAGAAATGGACAAATTCTTAGAAAAGTATAACTTTCCAAAACTGAACCAGGAAGAAATAGAAGATCTTAACAGACCCATCACAAGCACGGAAATCGAAAGTGTAATCAGAAATCTTCCAGCAAACAAAAGCCCAGGACCAGACGGCTTCACAGCGGAATTCTACCAAAAATTTAGAGAAGAGCTAACACCTATCCTGCTCAAACTCTTCCAGAAAATTGCAGAAGATGGTAAACTTCCAAACTCATTCTATGAGGCCACCATCACCCTAATTCCAAAACTAGACAAAGATGTCACAAAAAAGGAAAACTACAGGCCAATATCACTGATGAACATAGATGCAAAAATCCTTAATAAAATTCTAGCAAACAGAATCCAACATCATATTAAAAAGATCATACATCATGACCAAGTGGGCTTTATCCCAGGAATGCAAGGTTTTTTTAACATCCGCAAATCAATCAATGTAATACACCACATTAACAAATTGAAAGAAAAAAACCATATGGTTATCTCAATAGATGCAGAAAAAGCCTTTGACAAAATTCAGCATCCATTTATGATTAAAACCCTCCAGAAAGCAGGAATAGAAGGAACATATCTCAACATAATAAAAGCTATATATGACAAACCCACAGCAAACATTATCCTCAATGGTGAAAAATTGAAAGCATTTCCCCTAAAGTCAGGAACAAGGCAAGGATGCCCACTTTCACCACTACTATTCAACATAGTTTTGGAAGTTTTGGCCACAGCAATCAGAGCTGAAAAAGAAATAAAAGGAATACAGATAGGAAAAGAAGAAGTAAAACTCTCACTGTTTGCAGATGACATGATCCTCTACATAGAAAACCCTAAAGACTCTACTAGAAAATTACTAGAGTTGATCAATGAATATAGTCAAGTTGCAGGATATAAAATTAACACACAGAAATCCCTTGCATTCCTATACTCCAATAATGAGAAAACAGAAAGAGAAATTAAGGAAACAATACCATTCACCATTGCATCAAAAAGAATAAAATACTTAGGAATATATCTACCTAAAGAAACAAAAGACTTATATATAGAAAACTATAAAACACTGATGAAAGAAATCAAAGAGGACACAAACAGATGGAGAAATATACCGTGTTCATGGATTGGAAGAATTAATATAGTGAAAATGAGTATTCTACCCAAAGCAATCTACAGATTCAATGCAATCCCTATCAAGCTACCAATGGTATTTTTCACAGAACTAGAACAAATCATCTCACAATTTGTATGGAAATATAAGAAACCTCGAATAGCCAAAGCAATCTTGAGGAAGAAGAATGGAACTGGAGGAATCAACCTGCCTGACTTCAGACTCTACTACAAAGCCACAGTCATCAAGACAGTATGGTACTGGCACAAAGATAGAAATATAGATCAATGGAACAAAATAGAAAGCCCAGAGATAAACCCACGCACATATGGACACCTTATCTTCGACAAAGGAGGCCAGAATATACAATGGAGAAAAGACAATCTCTTTAACAAGTGGTGCTGGGAAAACTGGTCAACCACTTGTAAAAGAATGAAACTAGAACACTTCCTAACACCGTACACAAAAATAAACTCAAAATGGATTAAAGATCTAAACGTAAGACCAGAAACAATAAAACTCCTAGAGGAAAACATAGGCAAAACACTCTCCGACATAAATCACAGCAGGATCCTCCATGACCCACCTCCCAGAATATTGGAAATAAAAGCAAAAATAAACAAATGGGACCTAATTAAAATTAAAAGCTTTTGCACAACAAAGGAAACTATAAACAAGGTGAAAAGACAGCCTTCAGAATGGGAGAAAATAATAGCAAATGAAGCAACAGACAAACAATTAATCTCAAAAATATACAAGCAACTTCTGCAGCTGAATTCCCGAAAAATAAATGACCCAATCAAAAAATGGGCCAAAGAACTAAACAGACATTTCTCCAAAGAAGACATACAGATGGCTAACAAACACATGAAAAGATGCTCAACATCACTCATTATTAGAGAAATGCAAATCAAAACCACAATGAGGTATCATTTCAAAATTTTTAAAGTAGGTTACAAAGTTCAAAACAGAACAAAGCTCGAATTAGGTTCTGACATAAAAGTAGATGACATTTTGGATTTTGTTTAATGAAAAAGGAGAATCAGACCAATACTTCAGTAAGTAATTTTGACTGTGCTGACAAAAATAACTATCACTGATTTCTGAAGTGGCTGAAACTTTCTGAGTGTGTCTGTATCAGACACTAACTTTCCTTATCATGAAAATCTCTTTTAAAATTGAGAAGGTGGAAATATTCCTTCATTTTCTCTAATAATTTTATTAACAGTTCTTCAAAGAATAGCATTGATTTTAAAAAAAAAGATATTCAGAGGAAGCCAGCTAAAAGTTCAAACTGCAAAAATGGAACTCCAAAGAAAATATTCATCATCACCAGTGTCCATATAATTTCAAGAAATAAGAAAATGTCATTGCTTCTTTTTGCAGTCAAAATTGCTCACATTTTCAGTGTAAACTTGACTACTTTACAGGGCAGGGACCAGGTTTTTTTTTTTTTTTTTTAAATCGTTTCATCTCCATCTTCCTTCTTGAAGCAGATGGGAATGCCCCTGATATCTTATAAATGTGATAATCCAGATGGTTAAGGAGAGAGATGGAGAAGTATATCTTTGAACAGCAAGTCTAACTCATCACAAGTGATATTTGTTTCAACAGACCACATATACTAAGATTCCCAGCTGGATGGGACCTGGGACATCAGCTTGCTCAACATCCTCATTTCCTCAGAAGGAAACTGTCTGTGGATAGGCAATCAGTGAAGAGCAACAAAATGGGCCCTTCCAGTTGAGTAAACCCCACTGTAATCAGGCCTAGGATGTGAAGTCAAAACATCTGGATAAAAGACAGATAATTTGAATGACTTCTCTATGGGCCCAAACCAAGATCTCATTCCTAGTCCCAGTGAGCAGGTCACTCTTGGCTGAGTCCCCACACATGAGTGTCAAATGCTGTGTCAAAGCCTACAAATGATCTCTCTAGGACTCCATGGCTGGGGTAGTGCACACACGTTGGTTTAATGACCAGATGCTGAGTGCTAGCAGCCCAGTTTCCCAGTATGCTTTGATGCCTGCACCTTCTTGACCCCTAACTGTCACAAATGAAGAAGTTAAACTAAGGGATTAGCTTTTAGTGCTGTTTCCCCATAGTAACAAATGCAAGGGAGAAAATTGACAGAAGTTTGACATTTTCTTGAATGACTTTAACATTCATCACAATGATGAGAAGGTTAATGCATCCAGAGAGATGAAATGCCAGTGACATTTTAAAACATATTGACTCCATGTCAGTCGTTTAAGTTGTTATCATTTTAAAAAACTATAGGCTGTGGCTTCAAAAGAACTAAATAATGAACAATAGCATAAAACAGCAAGAGAACTGAAACTTAACAAACTTTGCTTCATTGCCTAAGGTTCATTAACAGAAAATACTAGCATAATTCAATTATCTATAAACATGGAAACCAAGGCCCAGGGAGGAGAAGGGATTTGCCCAAGTCAATAGCAGAGACAAAACTGGAATCCAGACTTTCCACTAAGCCAGTGCCTTGTAAATCCTGCTACACTGGTAAGTCAGCAATGTACACCTTTTTTTTCTTAAGGATGTATGAATTGTAGTCCATGGCTCATCAAAATTTATAGAGCCATCAATGCCTGCAATAAAAGGCTCAGCTAGATTTCCTTTCTAATGAAAGGATTAAAAACACCATTTGAGAGAACACTGTTTATTTGCAATATCTGCTCCTGTTAAGCTTGATTTAGTGTTTAAGCAGAGAGATCTAATCTCATACAAATCTCAACAGTAAATAATTCAGGTTCCAAATCAGATAAGGTATGAATTCTACCTCCATATTTGTGTTCCCTTCTCTAATTGCCAATATAGCCTTTTGCTGCCATTTATACAGGGAATGGTGTGTCTTACTTGTAATCAGATGAACTCTTTGAATTAAATACTGCTCAATTGTCTTCTACTTGGACGTTTTCTTTAAACAATCAGAATCCACAAGTTTCTTAAATTTAAGCAGACATTCATTTTTGTTTGCTGAAGTGTTGTTTTTTTCTTTCTTTATGGAGGTAAAATAAATCTACAGAGTTCTGAAGTCTTAATTATAACTCAGCTTTAAATATTGAAACTCTAAACACTTAAAGACAATATTAGATATTTGCATGCTGCGTGACATACTTGTCTGATTTCCCATGGGCTAATGCAAAGAGCAGAATTTCAATCATTTTCTCATTCTGACTTCCGGCTTTTCACATCAGCAAATATTTCCTGATTGCCCTTTCTGAGCAGGGTCCTGTGGTTGACCCAGAGATGAGATGGAAAGGAGCAGGTGGAGGAAGGGGAGAGGTGAACAGGTCCAGGGATGATTAAAACCTGTCTTTATCCTCCCATCACTTGTGGTCTAGAAAGAGTATTAAGACAGGGGCATATGTATTCACTCAGGATGGTCAATGGATGGAGGAAGTGTTTCAGGGCAGAGTTTCAGGAAGACCCCCCAGAGGAGAGGGGATGGGAACTTGACTTTAAAGAGTAGAAGAATTTCAACAGGCATACCTAGGAGGCTGGGAACAAGAGAGTATTTCAGATGGAAGGAACAGCAAGAGCAATGGTACAGAGGTGGGAAAGGGCAGATGATACTGGGGACTGAATGGAAATTAGTCCATAAACTTTGATTGACTGTATTTGGTAGGGCTCATGAATGCAACAAAGCCATATGGCTGGCTAATTAGAGACAGTCATTCCAATGCTCTTGTGGCATTAAGATAAGCTACCTCCAGCAGCTCTTGGACCAAGGCTTATTTTTGTGGCTGTAATCCATCTAATGGCAATGGCTTATGGACTATTGTTTAGCCAGGCCCCACTGGAAGTTTCTATCAAAGCTGATAATGAGAACTGGGAGGTCCCAGGATTTGGGACAGACGTAGAACCCTCCTCTGTGTCTGATAAGCTACCATAATTCTTGTGTTTGCTTGGAACTTTGCAAATTCAAGACAGAGCAAAGAGTGGAGTCCAAGGCAGGCTGTTTCCTTTTGATGGGCCCCATGAGGGCGCTGAGGGACTCCTCAAGCTGCAAGCCTCTGAAATAACCCTGACTGATTTCAGGACATGCAGAGATAGAATCTGTAGGTCTGAGGCTGGGAGCTGTAATTCTCTACAGCTGTTCTCTACACAAAAACCCACGGATGCAAACTGGAGCAAACAGTTGAGAAACAAGTCTGTTTGTACAACTGGCAAATTTTAAAAAATCTCTTCCAGAAATTTCCACCTTCCATTTCCCACTGGGACACAGCTCAGAGCTGCCCTCTGAAACATACAAACACAGCTACAATCCCCACAGCAGGAAGGAACAGACCCAAGAACCATTCATCATACCCATACTGCCAAATGCTTCGTGTCAATGCTTTAGTCCACATGCTCTTCTCTAAGACCATCAAATCCATGATGATCATACATTATGCATTTGACAGTAGTGACCAAGGCTGGTCGCCCCTTTCAGTCACTAGCATTTGGAATCAAAATAAAGGGTCTTCACTTCTTTATAAGAGACCAAGGCACAGAAACTTGATGCACAAAAGGCAACTGCTCTTCCCTACTACAAACACTGCCTATTTATGATAACACATCTTTGAGACCCAGTTACCTCACCTGTAAAACAACATAATGATTCTTAGCCTAACTACCACACAGAGGAGGAATAAAGGATCAAACAGATGTAAGACTTGTTTGTAAACTGTGAAGCACAGAACACATGTATGTTATAGTGCATTCTGGAGCTGTAGAGTCACCTAGGGCAATTCTCTTGTGAAACAGGAGAGATCCTGAGTTCTCATAGAGGGGCAGATGTATGAGCAAAGTCCCCCAATGGGGCAATGGTATGGCAGAGTCTAGAAACCAGGCCCTTGATTCACACCCCATTTCATTTTTCATTATACCACAACTGCTTTGTGTTTTTCAAAAATAAGGAAGGATGCTGAGAGTCAGAGGAGACTGAAGCAGTTAGAGTCAGCTAGGACAGAGCACCAAAGAAGAAAGACCTGCACAGAGAGAAAATTATGGAGATTCACAGAGGATCCCTCTCATGTATTCATACTAATCAATCAGTACATGCATATAAAAAAACTAGCCAAGGCCAGAGAAAGAATTTTCCCCCCAATTCGGGGACTCTATGCTTGGAATTCTCGTGGGGCTGGGAATAGAGCCAGTTCCCACCAGCCACACTGGAAACCTCATAATTCACAGAGCACAGTATAGAGGATTCAGAAGGGTCTTGCTTCCATGGTAGGAAATAACTAACTATAGAACAAATTCTGCTGTTTCCTCCTAAAGTTTCAAAGAAAACCACAAAAGATAAAAACTATTCCAAGAAACCTAACTGCATACCAGAAAAAAAGCTAAAGGAAAATGTAAAAATATCCAACATAAGCAGTCAAACGCAGGCAAACTGCATCCAGCAACATATACATACATAATGATCAAGTGGGATTTATCCCAGGAATACTTAGTTGGTTCAACATCTGAAAATCAATTAATGCAATATGTCATATCAATAAAATAAAAAAACTAAACCATACAATAATCTCTATAGATGTAGAAAACCATTTGACAAAATCTAACACACTTTCATGATAAAAAAAAAAAAAAAAAGAACTCAAGAAACCAAGAATAGAAAGGAACTTCTTCAACCTGATAAAGGGCATCTACAAAAAACCCATAGCTGACAAGCCAAACCACAGACTGGGAGGAAAATCTTTGCAAAGGACATATGTAGTAAAGAACTACTAGCCAAAATGTACCCAAAACTCTTAAAACTCAGTAATAAGAAAACAAACAACCAGTTGAAAAAACGGGCCAAGGACCTTAACAGACACCCTCACCAAAGAAGATAAACAGATGACAAATAAGCATATGAAAAGATGCTCCACCTCATATGTCGTTGCTGCTGCTGCTGCTGCTAAGTCGCTTCAGTCATGTCCAACTCTGTGCGACCCCAGAGATGGCAGCCCACCAGGCTCCCCCATCCTTGGGATTCTCTAGGCAAGAACACTGGAGTGGGTTGCCATTTCCTTCTCCAAGGCATGAAAGTGAAAAGTGAAAGTGAAGTCGCTCAGTCGTGTCTGACTCAGCTACCACATGGACTGAAGCCCACCATGCTCCTCCATCCATGGGATTTTTGAGACAAAAGAGTACTGGAGTGGGGTGCCATTGCCTTCTCCGTATGTCATTAGGGAATTACAAACTAAAACAATGAGATACCACTACACACATATTAGAATGGCCAAGGTCCAAAACACTGACAACACCAACGCTGGCAAGGGTGTGGAGCAACAGGAATTCTCATTTATTGCTTTTGGGAATGCAAAATGGTACAGCCACTTTGGAAGACAGTTTGGCAGTTTTGTACAAAACTAAACATACTCTTACCATACAATCCTGCAATTGCACTCCTTGGTATTTACCTAAAGGAGCTAAACACTTACATCTACACAAAAATCTGCACATGGATGTTTACAGCAACTTTATTCATAATTGCCAAAACATGAAAGCAACCCAGATGTCCTTCAGTTGATGAGTGGATAAATAAAGAGTGGTACTTTCAAGGAGTTGTACAATGGAATATTATTCAGTGCTAAAAAGAAATGAGCTATCAAGCTATGAAAAGACATGTAGGAACCTTCAATGTGTATTGCTAGGTGAAAGGAGCCAATCTGAAAAAACCCACACATTGGAAAAGGCAAAACGGTGGAGACAGTTAAAGGGTTAGAGGTTGCCAGAGAAGGAAGGAGGGAAGGAAGAGATTAATAGGTGGGGCACAGGGGGATTTTAGGGCAGTGAGACTATTCTGTATGATACTGTAATGGTGAATACAAATCACCACACATTTGTCAAAACTCATAAAACATACAACATAAGGAATGAGCCCTAATGTAAATTATAGTCTTTAGTTAATAATAATGTTTAAATATTGGCTCATCAATTATAACAGATGTATCATACTAGTGCAAGACGCTAATAATAGGGGAAATTGTATCAGGGGATTAGGATACATATTGGAACTCTGTAGCTTCCACTCAGTTTTTCTATTAACCTAAATCTCCAACTAAATCACCAATTCGATGGACATGAATCTGAGCAAACCACAGGATATAGTGGAGGACAGAGGAGCCTGGTGTGCTGCAGTCCATGGGGTAGCAGTCAGACATGACTTAGCAACTGAACCACAACAACAAGCTCTCTAAAAAATAAAGTCTATTAAGTTAAAAATATAATTTACAGTATCAAAAATAATCAAACTCTTAGCAATAAACCTAACAAATCATGTGCAAGTCCTTTATGGAGAAAACTGGAAAACTTCTTTGAAAATTCTTTTAAAATACATAAATAAATGGAGAAACATCTTCTTGGATAGGAAGATATAATATCTTAAAATTATCAATTCTCTCCCAAATGGATCTATATATTAATTGCAATACCAATATAATTCCCAAGGGGTGTTTGTGTGTGTGTGTGTGTGTGTGTGTGTGTGTGTGTGTAATTCAAAAAGCTAATTCTAAATTTTATTTTGAAAAACAGGCCCAAATGTAAAGTCCAGATATAAATGCACACATACACAGTATCTTAATTGATGACAGAGAAGGAATTGGAAATCACTGAGGAGCATGGACTATAATACAAACGGTTATGAGAAAACAGTTTAACTATATACAGAAAAAAGAAAGGAAAGCAAATTCCAACATTACTCCATATGAAAATCACTTAGAATTCTATGAAAGACTTAAATGTAAAAGGCAAGACTATAAAATATCCAGAAAATCATACAAGGGTACAATTTTATGATCTTGGATTAGGGAAACAAGCACAAACCAATAAGGAAAATGATCAGACTCAGCTACATTAAAATTAAGAACTTCTGTTCATTTAAAGAACCCTAAAGAAAGTAACAAAGACAACCTACATGCTGGAACAGCATATTTAAGTATATAAAGCTGATAAAGAATTAATATCTAGGTTATAAAGAACTCCTAAAAATCAATAAGAAAAGTAAAACCTAATAGAAAAACTGCACAAATGACACATATTGAAGGAAATGAACTTCATGGGTTCCATAAACATACATATGTGTGCTTAAGGTCATTTTAATTAAGAAAATGTAAATTAAAACTAAAGACATATTTAATATCTATCAAATTGGCAAAGGTAAAAACGTTAGAGAGCATCTTTTGACAAAATGAGGCACAACAGGTACTTGCTTCTACTGCTGGAAGTAATATAACAACTACTTTGGAAAAGCTTGGCATTACCCGCTGAAATTGGCAAGTCCTTACCCTATAACCCAGTAATTACATTCCTTGGTTTGGAGAAATTCTTTCATATTTGCATTTGGATGTATATAAAAGAATAGTCATTGTAGTATTGTTTGAAATGTGCATAAATCAGAAACAATTATCCTGAGTGTCTACGAATAGTAGAATACACGGTGATGCATTCATACAATGGGACACTATGTAGCAATAAAAATGAATAAATTATAGTTACATGCATCTCACTAAGGTGAAACTTAGGAACACAGTGAGGTAAAGGAACAAATCATGAGAGAACATGGAAAAAATACATGATATGGTCCCATTTAAATAAGGAACAAGGAACACTAAACAACAGATAGTAGGGGTACATACATAGTAAAACTCTAACAAAAAGCAGGGGAATGATTAACCCATTAAAGACAGTGTTTATCTATGGTTGTTGGGGGTGCGGAATGATGTGATTGGATAGAAGTTTAAAGAAACTTCCATTTTTATTTATCTTCTCCAAGAACCAGCTTTTAGCTTTGTTGATTTTTTCTGTGGTCTCTTTTGTCTCTTTTGCATTTATTTCTGCCCGAATTTTTTTCAATAAATTTATTTATTTTAGTTGGGGGCTAATTACTTTACAATATTGTAGTGGTTTTTGCCATATATTGACACGAATAAGCCATGGGTTTACATGTGTTAATTTTTAAGATTTCTTGCCTTCTACTAACCCTGGGGTTCTTCATTTCTTCCTTTTCTAGTTGCTTTAGATGCAGAGTTAGGTTATTTATTTGACTTTTTTCTTGTTTCTTGAGGTAAGCCTGTATTGCTATGAACCTTCCCCTTAGCACTGTTTTTACAGTGTCCCATAGGTTTTGGGTTGTTGTGTTTTCATTTTCACTCGTTTCTATGCATATTTTGATTTCTTTTTTGATTTCTTCTGTGATTTGTTGGTTATTCAGCAGCATGTTGTTCAGCCTCCATATGTTGGAAATGTTAATAGTTTTTCTCCTGTAATTGACATCTAATCTTACTGCATTGTGGTCAGAAAAGATGCTTGGAATGATTTCAATTTTTTTTGAATTTACCAAGGATAGATTTATGGCCCACGATGTGATCTATCCTGGAGAAGACTCCATGGGCACTTGAGAAAAAGGTGAAATTCATTGTTTTGGGGTGACATGTCCTATAGATATCAATTAGGTCTAACTAGTCAATTGTATCATTTAAAGTTTGTGTTTCCTTGTTAATTTTGTGTTTAGTTGATCTATCCATAGGTGTGAGTGAGGTATTAAGGTCTCCCACTATTATTGTGTTATTGTTAATTTCCCCTTTCATACTTGTTAGCATTTGCCTTACATATTGTGGTGCTCCTATGTTCGGTGCATATATATTTATAATTGTTATATCTTCTTCTTGGAGTGATCCTTTGATCGTTATGTAGTGTCCTTCTTTGTCTCTTTTCACAGCCTTTATTTTAAAGTCTATTTTATCTGATATGAGTATTGCTACTCCTGCTTTCTTTTGGTCTCCATTTGCATGGAATATCTTTTTCCAGCCCTTCACTTTCAGTCTGTATGTGTCCCTTGTTTTGAGGTGAGTCCCTTGTAGACAACATATATAGGGGTCTTGTTTTTGTAGCCATTCAGCCAGTCTTTGTCTTTTGGTTGGGGCATTCAACCCATTTGCATTTAAGGTAATTATTGATAAGTATGATCCCATTGCCATTTACTTTGTTGTTTCGGGTTCGAGTTTATACCCCCTTTCTGTGTTTCCTGTCTAGAGAAGATCCTTTAGCATTTGTTGGAGAGCTGGTTTGGTGGTGCTGAATTCTCTCAGCTTTTGCTTGTCTGTAAAGCTTTTGATTTCTCCTTCATATTTGAATGAGATCCTTGCTGGGTACAGTAATCTGGGCTGTAGGTTGTTCCATTTCATCACTTTAAGTATGCCCTGCCATTCCCTTCTGGCCTGAAGAGTTTCTATTGAAAGATCAGCTGTTATCCTTATGGGAATCTCCTTGCGTGTTATTTGTTGTTTTTCTCTTGCTGCTTTTAATATTTGTTCTTTGTGTTTGATCTTTGTTAATTTGATTAATATGTGTCTTGGGGTGTTTCACCTTGGGTTTATCCTGTTTGGGACTCTCTGGGTTTCTTGGACTTGGTTGACTATTTCCTTCCCCACTTTAGGGAAGTTTTCAACTATTATCTCCTCAAGTATTTTCTCATGGTCTTTCTTTTAGTCTTCTTCTTCTGGGACTCCTATGATTTGAATGTTGGGGCAGTTAACATTGTCCCAGAGGTCTGTGAGGTAGTCCTCATTTCTTTTAATTCTTTTTGTTTTTTTCCTCTCTGCTTCATTTATTTCTACCATTCTATCTTCTACCTCACTTATCCTATCTTCTACCTCTGTTATTCTACTGTTGGTTCCCTCCAGAGTGTTTTTTATCTCATTTACTGCATTATTCACTATTGACTGACTCTTTTTTATTTCTTCTAGGTCCTTGCTAGACACTGGACTCTGTGGGTGATGGCGAGGGTGGGATGATTTGGGAGAATGGCATTGAAAAATGTATATTATCACATGTGAAACGGATCACTAGTCCAGGTTCAATGCACAAGACAGGGTGCTTGGGGCTGGTGCACTGGGATGACCCAGAGGGATGGCCTGGGGAAGGAGGTGGGAGGGGGGTTCAGAATGGGGAACACATGTACAACCGTCGCGGATCCATGTCAGTGTATGCCAAAACCACTACAATATTGTAAAGTAATTAGCCTCCAATTAACATAAATAAATTTATATTACAAAATCACAATGATAAGCAACCACACACCTATTAAAAGACAAAAAAAAAAAGAAAGAAACTTCCAAGTTGCTAGTTAGGTGTTCACTTTATAATTTAAACTCTATGCAAACAACTTATATATTCTTTAGTATGTAGAGTTGATCCTTGAACAACACGGGTTTGAACTGTGTAGGTCCACTTACACTCAGATATTTTTCAACAGTAAGTACTACAGCACTACACGATCTGCAATTGGTTTAATCTGTGGATGTGGAACCATGTATAGAGAAATTGTGGATATGGAAAGAAAGTGAAAGTCATTCAGTCATGTCTGACTCTTTGCGACTCCATGGACTGTAGCCCGCCAGGCTCCTCTGTCCATGGAATTCTCCAGGCCAGAATACTGGTGTGGGTAGCCATTCCCTTCTCCAGGGGCTCTTCTTGACCCAGGAATTGAAGCCAGGTCTCCTGTATTACAGGCAGATTCTTTACCATCCGAGCCACCAGGGAAGCCCATGGATATGGAGAAGTGAAGTGAAATGAAGTGAAGTTGGCCAGTCGTGTCTGACTCTTTGTGATCCCATGGACTTCAGCCTACCAGGCTCCTCCGTCCATGGGATTTTCCAAGAAAGAGTACTGGAGTGGGTTGCTATTTCCTTCTCCAGGAGATCTTCCTGACCCAGGGATCGAACTCTGGTCTCCCTCATTGTAGGCAGACACTTTACCATCTGAGCCACCAGGGAAGTCACCAGGGATATGGAGAGCAACTATAAATTTAGACTGTGTAGAGGGCCACTGTGCCTAACCTCTGCCTTGTTCAAGGGTCAACTGTATTATGTATCTTAATAAAAATTTGTAATAGTAGGATTAAGAATAACAAAAATATTTTGAAGAAGAAAAATGAACTGGGGAACCCAAGCTGACAAAATAAAATGGAGAAAATGGAAACAGCTCTCCACATATATGGAAAAAAGTGGGGGAAATGATGGTACATTTACTATATAAGCCTAGGACACCTAGCTATCTTTATATAAAAGATGAAGATTAAAAAATATATCTTGGGAATTTTCTGGCAGTCCAGTGGTTAGAACTCGGTGTTTTCATGGCCGAGGGCATGGGTTCAATCCCTGGTGGGAGAACCAAGATCCTGCAAGCCATGCAGCATGGCCAAAAAAATTTTTTTTGAAGTATATCTTTACCTAACACCATACCAAAAATTTGTCAATCTTCAAGAAGCTTAAAGAGCTAAATGTGAAAATAAAATCTTTAAAATTCTTAGAAAAAAATTTAAGATTTTTATATCTTCTGGGTAAGGGAGAATTAAATAAGTCTCCAAAAGTGTAGTGTATGAAAAATAGTATAACCTGTGATTTTGATTACGTACAAATAAAAAAAATCTGTGCATCAAAGTCATCTTAGGGGAAAAATGTCAAGCAATATATGGAAGTATTTATACCACTTATTCCTGACAAGGGGGTAGAGTATGTAAAGAATATATTAAAAAAACTCTTATCAATCAAAGCTGAAAAACAAAGACGTTAAAAATTGAGCAAAAAAAAAAAAAATAGAATCAGGGAATTCACAGAAGAGAGCACCTGAATACGGTCATGAGAATATTTTCAACATCACTAGTAATCAGGGAAATTCACATTTAAAACATACCCCTCATGACTGGCAAAATTTTAAAAGTCTGATAATACCAAATTTTGACTCAGATGTGAGAAACTGGAATTCTCAAACACTGCTTCTGATGGTATAAATTGTCATAAACACTTTGAGGAGGAATTTGGAAATATTTAGTTGTTTCCAAGGTTATTTCCAATGTTAAAATGCTATGTATAAAATAGATAACTAACAAGAACAGATTGTATGACATAGGAAACTCTACTCCATGCTCTGTGGTGACTTAAATGGGAAGAAAATCCAAAAAAAGAGGGGATCTATATATAGGTATAGATGATTCACTTTGCTGTACAGCAGAAACTAACACAACATTGTAAAGCAACTATACTCCAATGAAAATGAATTAAAAATAAAATAAAGTGATGGCAAAATTAAAAAAAAATGTGTGTAACCTATAATGCAGAAATTACCATAGTAGATATGTGCCATAGAACAGCAGTTCCCCAGACTGCTGGGGGTTCCTAAGAGCCTTTCAGGGGATCTAGTAGACCAAGAATATTTTCATAAGAATACTGAGGCATTATTTATTTTCTCATGAGTGCACAGGGGAGTTTTCATGAGGCTACAGACATATAATATCACAATATATTGGAGAAACAAGGAGGAAAATCCTGTTGTCACCTACTAAAACCAGATGCTAGAGAGATTAGCAAACAACAAACAATGCCATTCTTCTAATATTTTTTTCACTTTGTAAAACAGAGTTTTTTTCCACTAAAATGTTATTTCTAAATGAACAAAGAAAATATTTACATTCTTTCACCTTTAATTTCTATTATGTTAAATAGCAGTAGCTATAACCCACATAAACAAAAGCTCTTCGAGGTCCTCACTTGTCCATGAGTCTCCAATTGAACTCGTTCACCAAATGTTTGCTAAGCACTTTCTCAGTGCCAGGCTTGGGTTGGGTTCTTAATGGCACAAGGGGGCACTCCATAAGTGACACACCACACCTCAGCTCCTCTGCTCTGACACACTGGACCTGGTTGATTCTTCCAAAGGCAGGTGACTCCACAGAAGACTTGGGCTATTTTGTTTACAGCACTGAAATCCTTGGCTACTTTCCTCCCTCCAAATCCTGAGAAGGTGGAATTCCCTAGTTGTTCCACCATCATGTTACCACTGTGGTCATCTACCAACCTCAGAGCACAGAGCCTAGGAAGATTCCAATTAGTTCCAGTGGCATCTGTGTGCCTAGTTTCCATAGAATAAATCACCAAGGAGTAGGAGAAAAATGGAAACAGACCACATCTGTGGCCATATTTAATTTCCAGCCAAGTTCAACTAGTCCCCACTGTAGAAACTTTGATTTGAATTCTGTTTCCTATTAGCCATATTCCCAACTTATTTGGGGACTTAAATATGCGGAGAAGGCAATGGCACCCCACTCCAGTACTCTTGCCTGGAAAATACCATGGACGGAGGAGCCTGGTAGGCTACAGTCCATGGGGTCGCTAAGAGTCGGACACGACTGAGCGACTTCACTTTCACTTTTCCCTTTCATGCACTGGAGAAGGAAATGGCAACCCACTCCAGTATTCTTGCCTGGAGAATCCTAGGGATGGCGGAGCCTGGTGGGCTGCCATCTATGGGGTCGCACAGAGTCAGACACAACTGAAGCGACTTAGCAGCAGCAGCAACAGCTGTGGTTATTAAGAATATGGGACTTTTCACAAACTCCACTATAATACCACTATTCAACTCATCTGAGCACATGGGCATAACTGGCCACTGAGAGGACTGCCTGGAGCATTTATGGCTTTTTAAGATGTTTGGTTCACCACACTTTTCTGCAGGTCTCCTTCAACACACTCTTCTGCAGGTGTGCCAGATACCAGGAGATGTACTCTACCCAAACATGTGTAAATACGCCAGTGCTATTTTCTTCACCTAATCCTTGTAATAGCTCTAACAGTTAACAAATCATCTTTGTACAGATCGAGCACATAGATGGACTTCAGAGCTCAAGCTGCTTGGTTGCTGATTCCCTTTGAAAAATGAAGGGTGATGGAAACAAAGACAAGAGGGACCTGATCTCTGGACATTGTGGGCTCTCTCTCCATGGGCTCTCTATCCTGCCATAATCTCTCTACCTCTCTATCTATCATCTGTATACATACTTAATGATCTATAAATATGTTTTGATGAAACATACATGTGTATCTACACACATACATATATGCATGGTGTTCCCTCTTTTGACAGTCCCAAGAATGGGTATTATACTCACAGGTAAAAATAAAAGGGCTCAAAAGCAAAAACTTGGATTAAGCCACTTGTCTGAAGTTACAAAGCACCTAAGTGGTGGGCTATGGCTTCCTGCTCAGCCTTGCCTGATTTCCAGGAGCTCCCAATTCCATCCAATAGCCTTCTTTGACTCCTCAGTAGCCATCTTCTTTGCATTCCCCTAAGTCAAAGAGGCCCAGAATAAAAAAAAAAAAAAATTGAGTGGGCAGCTTCCTCAGAGCCCACCAGAATCTGCTGTGGGTCCTCCCTCCCAGCTTTGAAGACTCAGGGAAAATCCACTGTCTCTACCCTATGACAGCTCTTTTGAAATGTGAAGAGAGGTCATGGCCCCTGAAGATCATCTCTGCCATTACCTATGTGACCTTGTCTCTTATTCCCTTCAGAGCCTTGGTCTCCTAGACCACTGATTGAAAAAAGTGAATTAATCCTCTAAATTACCTTCCAGCTCTGAGATTTTATGATTTGAGATTTTTTTAAGTCAGTTCTTCTCAGTAAAAACCAAAGTACTCTGATCTGCATTTCCAAAACTAGAGAGCATACTTGTGGATTAGCTGATCTGCACCAGGCAAAGATATTTGGCAGAAGATAAGCTCTTGATGAGCTGAAAATCAAAGCAGCCTGATCCCACATCAGTTCAGCACAGTTGCGACATAGCAAAGCCAAGCCTCAAGGCCAATTCAGCTGCCACCCTGCTTCAACATGACTCTTATGAAGGTCATTTGCCAGCTGGCCTCACTTGATCCCTTACAGGCAAAGTCCCTGGTAATATAAGGGAATGAAAGAAATATTAGCCTGGGAGGTAAACAATCCGAGTTCTCGTCTCAGCCCAGCCACTTTGGGGCTATTACACTTTGGGCCAGTTGTTTCACCCCTCTGAGTTTCAGCTTCCTCATCTACAAAGTGGGTGAAAACAATGACTATTCCTGCCCTATGTGGTCTTCACTGGATTGTTATGCAGTCTTAATGAGATAATAACTGTCAAAATTCAGTGTGACCAGCTAGACAGGGAAGTATCAGTCACACTTCAAATTTCTCCTGTAAGTGCTTTGGTAACAGCCAAACGATGGACTCTTCCTAGAAGAATACAAAGAAAGGACATAATGACAGGTCCACAGTTGATTTGAGTAGAATTCAATTTGGTCACAATCAAAATTAATGCACTTACCTTGAGTGCCCAGAACCAGAGGAGGCTGCCCACAGGCCCAACCAGCCTTGATGGCTCCTGGAAAGGTTGGTCTCTCCATTGTTGACTGACCAGTGGCAAATGATTGAATCGTGCTTTGTGATTAGAAAACAACACAGTCTCCCACAGAGAGCAGGATGGTATTATCCAGGCTGGTCCTTCTTCTGAGCCAGATTTCCTCATTTCTTGCCCAGAGAGGTCTTTGCAGAATCCCTAGAGGAACAGGCTGTCAGTCCCAGAGTTAAGCAGCTGGGAGATTCCTAAAATGTCATCTGTTCTCACTAAAGCCTCAGGACTACAAAAAGCAGAATTGGCCAGGTTGACAAGATTGTCTTTGCTCTATGACTCATTCCTCTGCCTGGGAGACTCACAACACAATTACCACAGGAAGAATCTTTTTATGGATGTTCCTCTGGCCCATGCAGCCAAAGCCAACCGGAACTGAAGGAGTGTGAGGGACCCTGAGAAGCTGGGCAGCTGGTTGGCCAGGTGAGTGGGGAGACACATAGGTAGGTGGGTAGCTGGGCCAGTGGGTGAGGGCTGTGGCTTGACACCCCAGGACATATAATCTGCGGACCTCAATCATTGGTTTACAACGAGTTTGGAGTCCAGTCTAGATATTTGTAGCTGCTGAAGATCCTCAGAAATTTCAAAAAGTAAAAGGAAAATTCTGAAAGAGATGGGAATACCAGACCACCTTACCTGCCTCTTGAAAAACCTGTATGCAGGTCAGGAAGCAACAGTTAGAACTGGACATGGAACAACAGACTGGTTCCAAATAGGAAAAGGAGTACGTCAAGGCTGTATATTGTCACCATGCTTATTTAACTTATATGCAGAGTACATCATGAGAAACTCTGGGCTGGAGGAAGCACAAGCTGGAATCAAGACTGCTGGGAGAAATATCAATAACCTCAGATATGCAGAACACCACCTTTATGGCAGAAAGTGAAGAAGAACTAAAGAACCTCTTGATGAAAGTGAAAGAGGAAAGTGAAAAAGTTGGCTTCAAAGTCAACATTCAGAAAACTAAGATCGTGGCATCTGGTCCCATCACTTCATGAGAAATAGATGGGGAAACAGTGGCTGACTTTATTTTTGGGGGCTCCAAAATCACTGCAGATGGTGATTGCAGCCATGAAATTAAAAGAAGCTTACTTCTTGGAAGGAAAGTTATGACCAACCTAGATAGCATATTAAAAAGCAGAGGCATTACTTTGCCAACAAAGGTCCGCCTAGTCAAGGCTATGGTTTTTCCAGTAGTCACGTATGGATGTGAGAGTTGGACTATGAAGAAAGCTGAGTGCCGAAGAATTGATGCTTTTGAACTGTGGTGTTGGAAAAGACTCTTGATAGTCCCTTGGACTACAAGGAGATCCAACCAGTCCATCCTAAAGGAGATCAGTCCTAGGTGTTCATTGGAAGGACTGAGGTTGAAGATGAAACTCCAATACTTTGGCCACCTTATGTGAAGAGCTGACTCATTTGAGAAGACCTTGATGCTGGGAAAGATTGAGGGCAGGAGGAGAAGGGGACGACAGAGGATGAGATGGTTGGATGTCATCACTGACTCAATGGACATGAGTTTGGGTAGGCTCCGGGAGTTGTTGATGGTCAGGGAGGCCTGGCGTGCTGCAGTTCATGGGGTCGCAAAGAGTCGGACACGACTGAGCAACTGAACTGAACAGAACTGAAAAGGAGTACTAGGTGTCACGTTTCTCTTCCTTCCAATGTCCTAAGAGCTAGAGGTAAAGCTAATGTCCCTAATTGCTCAATCTCATGTCCCTAATAGCTCAGTTGGTAAAGAATCCACCTGCAATGCAGGAGACCCCAGTTTGGTTCCTGAGTTGGGAAGATCCCCTGGAGGAGGGATAGGCTACCCACACCAGTATTCTTGGGCTTCCCTTGTGGCTCAGCTGGTAAAGAATCCACCTGCAATGTGGCAGACCTGCATTCAGTGCCTGGGTTAGGAAGATCCCCTGGAGAAGGGAAAGGCTACCCGCTCCAGTATTCTGGTCTAGAGAATTCCAAGGGGGTCGCAAAGTGTCAGACATGACTGAGCGACTTTCACTTCACTTCAAGGGCTAGAGGAGGCAGAACATCAGTCTGCTGAGCCTGGACCATGCGTAAGCCTGCTCAATAGACCACCTCCCAATGACACTGAGCAGTCAGACCCCACATTATTCCGTTTTCCAAGCTCTAGTCAAAAAACATCTCAAGCTCTTCAAAATATCAGCCTCTCCTGACCATAAACTCCTGAGAGCCACAAGGCCCCACGCCCAAATCAAATACAAGCCTTCAGGATGATAGTGGCTTTTACATTTTTTCTGTTTGGGCCTTGGTTGCCTCATGTAAGTGAGGAAGCTACGTTAGTTGCTCAGTCATGTCTGATTCTGTGGCCCTTAACCCACCATGCTCCTCATGTCCTCTTCCCTTCTCCAGGGGATCTTCCCGACCCAGGGATCGAACCTAGGTCTCCTGCATGGCAGGCGGATTCTTTACTGTTTGAGCCACCAGGGAAGGCCTCATGTAAAGCTGCTAATAATAGTACAGAGTACCTAATGTGTTCCGTGCCTCCTGGATCATGATTGCCAATAATCTCATGACAGTCCCTCAAAATTCAATGTCTCTAGCTAAGTGGATTAGAGACAGAGCTGGGACTTGATGCCTGGACTACTACCTTCCAGTCTAGAGAGCACTCTTTCTAGTGCATTACACTGTGGAGGTGACATGCACACAAATTTCTAAGAACATGACTAGCAGATGAATGGATAAGGAAGCTGTGGTACATATACACAATGGAATATTACTCAGCCATTAAAAAAAATACATTTGAACCGGTTCTACTGAGATGGATGAAACTGGAGCCCATTATACAGAGTGAAGTAAGCCAGAAAGAAAAACAACAATACAGTATACTAATGCATATATATGGAATCTGAAAGATGGTAACGATAACCCTATATGCGGGACAGAATGAGAGACACAGATGCATGGAACAATTTTATGGACTCTGAGGGAGAAGGTGAGGGTGGGACGTTCTGGGAGAATGGCATTGAGACATGTGTATTGTCATATGTGAAACAGAGCACCATTCCATGTTCGATGCATGTGACAAGGGCTCGGGGCCGGGGCAGTGGGATGATCCAGAGGGATGGGAGGGGGAGGGAGGTGGGTGGGGGGTTCGGGAAGGGGAACACATGTAAACCCATGGCTGATTCTTGTCAATGTATGGCAAAAACTATTACAATATTGTAAAGTAATTAGCCCCCAAGTAAAATAAATAAATTTATAAAAAAAAAAAAAAAAAAAGAACATGACTAGTATGTAGGACAACATAACTATATATAAGTGAAGGCCCACCTAGTAGATAGAATAAAAAGAGACATTTAGTTTCATTAGCTGGCAGAACCTCATAGCTGGGACACTCTTATCTGTTGCTTTCTCTTCTAACATTTCTATGATCTGATAGCTTTGAAGTTTCCCCTCTTAGTCTTCTAAAGTAAAAAAAAAAAAGTTGTATTTTTATACATTTAAGTTCTGATTCACCTCATGATTCTCTATGGCTTCAGGCTAATTTAATTGTTAGAATTAGTCCCTTGAAGAGTTGAAACTAATAATAATCAAGTTAAATTCTTACTACATGATCAGTGTTTATTAGATATTGTTGCAAAATCCTTGTTAATTACAATATGGTTATCATTACAAAATGATGACTCACTTTTTACATATCTCAGAGGAAATTAAGGCAAAGTATAATGGGACCCAGAGCCAGTCAAAGTCCTGAAAAGGGTAAAAAATCAAGGAGGTGCGTACAAAAATGATCCATTGATTTTTTGCAAATCTGCAAAATAGATCCAATAGAGGAAAGATAACCTTTTGAGCAAATGGTGGAAACTTGGAGCAATCAGCAAAACTATCTATAGGCAAAAAATGAAGAGAGACCAAAACTTCATACTTTACACAAAAATTAAATCAAAATTGATCATAATACAAAACATAAAACAATAAAACTTTTAAAAAATAGGACAAAATCTTTACAATTTAAGATTAGGCAAAGTGTTTTTAGACTTGACACCGGAAAGATGATCTGTAAAATGAAAAATCAACAAATTGGACCTGATCAAAATGTAAAACTTCTGCTCTGCAAAAACCCATGTGAAGAGGATTAAAAGACTGCAGACTGGAAGAAAATATTTTCGAAGTACATATCCAGCAAAGAACTTACGTCTAGCATATATGAAGAGCTCTCAAATTCAACAATAAAAAATAATAAGCCAATTAGAAAATGGGCAAGTGACATGAAGATATTTTCACCAAAGCAAGTATATAGATTACAAAAACCACATGAAAAGAGGCTCAATATCATTAGCCATCAAGGAATGCAAATTATAACCACAGTGAGATATCACCACACCCCTATCAGAATTGTTAGAATGAAAATAGCAGCACCATCAAACACTGGGAAGGATGTGAAGGAACTGGATCACTCAGAAACTTCTGGTAGAAATGTAAAATGGTACAAAACTATTTAGCCGTTTCTTATAAAACTAAATACGCAAAAAAAACACCTAAATATGTAATTTCTATACAACCCAACAACTGCACTCTTGGACAGTTATTCCAAAGACATTAAAGTTTATATTCATACAAAACCCCATACATGAATGTTGATAAAAGCTTTATTTGTATTAGTTCCAAACTGGAAACAACCCAGATGTTATTCAGCCGGTGAATGGATAAACAAAGAGAGGTAGCAACCACAACATGGGATTCTACGCACGAAAAACAAGGGGTGAACTGTGATACATGCAATGAACTGGATGAATCTTCAGGGAATTATGCCAAGTGAAAAGTCAATCCTGAGAAGATTCATACTGTATGGACCCATTTATATAACATATTTTTTAGTATTTATTACTTATTATTTATTTATTTATTTGGCTGTGCCAGGTCTTAGTCGTGGCTTGTGGGATCTAGTTCCCCGAACAGGGATCAAACCCAGGCCCCCTGCATTGGAGCTCAGAGTCTTAGCTGCTGGACCACCCAGGAAGTCCCTGTATAACATTCCTAAAATGACAACATTACAGCGATGAAGAGCAGACTAGTGGTTACCAGGTGTTCGGGGATGAGATGGTTGGATGGCATCACTGACTCAATGGGCATGAGTTTGAGCAAACTCCAGGAGATGGTGAAGGACAGGGAAGGGTGGCGTGCTGTATGAAGTTGCAAAGAGTTGGACACGACTCAGCAACTGAACAACAAGTTGGGGATGGGACCATAGTGTAGTCACTGGAGGGAAATGGATGTGATTATAAAGGGCAATTTGAAGGATCCTTGCAATGATGGAAGAACTATTCAATACCTTGATGGTGATGGTGGATACATGAACCTGCCCAGGGGATAAAACTGTATGGAATTCAACAGACACACCCATACACACAAGTACATACACATACACGAGCACAAGTATAAATGGAAAAATCTCAGTAAGATCAGTGGATTGTATCCAGGTCAATATCCTGGTTGTGAAAACTACTATAATTTTGCGAAGTGTTATTATTGGGGAAACTGGACAGAGTTTCTGGACAGTTCCCCAATACAAAGTCTCCAAATTATTTCTCAAAATTGCATTGGAATCTACAAAGATTTCATTAAAAAATAAACTCCAAGGAGGCATTAAAGGTCTGTGTGTGAGAAACACAACTTTAAAGCTGTTAGAAGAAAACAAAGGAGAATATGACTCCCTAGTAAGAAAAGATTTATTTTAAAAAGACAGTAGCACAAACCATAAAGTTAAAGATTGATACATTTAAATAAAAATTCTGTGCATCAAATACCATTTTAAAAGACAAGCTACAGAGTGCCAGGAAATATATGCAGTGCAGGCATCTGACAAAGGATTGATATCCAGAATTCATAACAAATATATCAATAAACTAAAAACAAAATTAATGGGCAAAAGACATGCACAGACAGTTCCCAGAAGAGGAAACCTGATTAATGTACATGTTAAAAGGTACTCAACCATACAAGTCATCTGCGAGATGCCTAAATATCACAAGAAACAATTTCACACCCATCACATTGGCAAAAATTTAAAAGGTCTGACAATATCAGGTGTTGGCAAGGAATTGGTACAATGGGGCTCACATACACTACTGATAGTGTGTAATTTTATTGTAAGCGCTTAAGGAAGCAATTTGGCAATATCCAGTAAAGTTAAAGATGCATTTATTTTGTGACCTAACCATTTCACTCACAAATCTATAACCTAAATAGTGCTTTGAAATCTTTTTTGGTCAGGAGTCACAGTATGCATTAATTTTAAGTTGTAACCCAATGTGTATTTATAATGGAAGCAAAAGTTTTCTCGAGGATTTTTAATCCTACATGCAAAGCTGTCTGATACTTTAATTTTATTCTATTTAATTTTTTAATGTTCAGCATAATTAATAGAATTGATTCCATGATCCAGTAAAGCAGTGGTTCTCAATCTTGTCAGTATTACAGTTATCTTTTTGGCTTTTAAATCTCAATTACCCAGGCCACTACCCAAACATATTAAATTAGAATATTTGGAAACACCAAAATGGCCATCAGCAGGAAAATGGATAAATGCACTGTGCTGTATTCATACAATGGAATAATATGCAGTAGTTAAAACACATGAACTAAATAAAGTGCATATATCATCATGGATGGGTCTCAAAAACAGATAATGAGCCAAGCAAGTTGCAGAAGAGTCACGTACAGCATGATACCATTTTGTGAGGCTGAAAACCATGTGTGGTGTGTTAGGATATGCGTTAGTGGCTCAGTTGTGTCCGACTCTGTAACCCCATGGACTGTAGCCACAACTGTAGCTGGGGCAAGGAGCAGGGAGAAGCATCACATGAATTCTGAGCCCTTGGGGCTGGCATTTCATTTGTCACTCAAAGAGGAGTAAGCCCAGATCCTTTGATCCCACTTTAGAGCTTGTCTCCTTGTTGGTATTCTCTTGGGGTAGAGCTGAGACTAAAACACAGAGCCCTAGGAATAAGGTCAATCTATGCAAACGCCATCATCATCAGTCACAAACATTTCTCTAGTACAGTCAAAGTCTGCGACAGGAATAAGAAAAAGAGAAGTGGCATACCTTAGCCTTTGAATAGGAACCAGCCCCTGCTCAAGCTGTGAGTCATCAGACATTTGCCATGATCACTCTTGGGTGTAATCACCCTGCTGACTTCCACTGTTTAGCTGACGTCACTCAGCATCCCACTGACAGAATGAATGATGGAGGAGGTGAAGGAGTTGATTTTGGATCTGGGACTACTTTGAAGAGATGGCAGTAGTGAAAGGGTCGTGGGCACCTAAGGCCAGTGCAAAGGTATTGGGCACCCAGGGTACTTGAGAAGAGAATAAGAAAGGTTGTTTTTGTTCAGCTTCTAAGTCATGTCTGACTCTTTTGTGGCCCCATGGACTGTAGCCCACCAGGCTCCTCTGTCCATGGAATTCTCCAGGCAAGAATATTAGCGTGGGTAGCCATTCCCTTCTCCAAGGGATCTTCCTGACCCAGGGATCGAACCCATGTCTCTTGCATTGGCAGGCAGTTTCTTTACCACTGAACCACCTGGGAAGCTCATAAAGAAAGGCGAGAGTCACCGAAGACAAACCCCATCTACTTCCTAATTTAGGCTCAGTCCTGGCTCCCACGCTTTACCCCAAAGAACAGTGGGAAATGCCTTCAAAGGATGAAGGTGTATTTTAGCCCATTCTCCACCTTCCCCTGGTGAAGTTCCGGGGTCTGAGGGGTGAAGAGGTACAGTGTGCCAACACCATCCTTTCTGCTTCCATGACACAAAGCAGAGCTTCTCCCCTGCCTGTTGGCCCAGACCTCCCCTGGAGAAAGGGAAAGTGATTCCTGACATCTGTTGCCAAGATACAGAAACTTGAGGTGACCCACTCATGAAGGGGGTCATCACGGGGATCCTCCACAGCAAACTTGAATCCCAGATGGGTATCTCCTTGTCCACGCAACAACACTCAATTACTGGAGAGACAGTGAGGAGAGGGAGGGTAGAAGAGACTTGGAAGACTGCATTTACAAGCTTTGACCGCTGATATGGGGATGCAAAGGGAGAGATGTTGAGGATGGGAGTTGGAGAAGGAGTTGCAGAGCTTGGCCAGCCAGCGGGTCCCCCTCCCTGAGATGCTGGGGAGACGCAGGGAAGCTAATCTGGGTGAGATGGGAGGATGGTGATTTTCCTTGTTCACTTGCTCTACAGGATGAATTTCAGGCTTTCAGGGTGTTACTGAGTGGAGGCGTCCAAGGTGCATGTGGCTCGCCAGGTTTGGAATTCAGAGGAGGGTCTAGGCTAGAGAAACATGTTGCTTCCCTGTGACAGTTCCTTGAGGGGAAAAAAGGCAAAAACCTTTGCAGAAAGGTGCCAGGGCTCCAGTTGGAAATCAATGCATTTGATTTAATTTCCAATATGACATCATTGCTACCCCAACTGCTGCATGATTTGCACAAATTCAGGCAGTGGAATTAAACTGGAAAGGATTTTCAAGGAAGACACTGTACGTTGATGAAATAAATTGTTCTCCCTAAACCACGCTGAACATGTCTTTATCTCATTTTTCAAGACCAATCTTTTTAGACAAAAATTTATTTTGGCCAAGTCTTTAGACACTGGATTGGAAAAGGCCCCTTAACTGATGGAGCTGGAGAGCATAATCAGACAGCAATTTGCTCCATCCTAGTTGAAAAATCATGATGAGCTGAGTAGAGGTGCTTTGACCAACTATGTACAGAGCATAATTTTATGTCTAGCTGCCAAGGACAGTACATATTTCCCATAATAGGCATTCTAACTACACAAAATTATGAACTGAGAGGAGGTGAGAGGCTGATAATGGGCTTAGTAAAACCTTAGCAATAGCCAAGTGACACTGATTAGGGAGCATTGAGAGTCCATGTGGCTAAGTCTTTAGCATACTAAATTCCTTTGATTAGCCCCTCCATCTCAGCATGGAATTTTACTTCCCTTTGTCAGTGACAAGACTATATGAAGACAGGGGTTGTGTGAATCAGACAAGTGACCCTCTCCCAGTGACTAGTCCCTGAGCTGAGAACACTTGATGCACTCCCTGTTCCAAAAAGGTGCTTTGAGCCCGTTGACGAAGAAGCCCTTCAACACTAGCCTTCTCCATCTCCTTCCACTTCTAGAACCTGCCCATTAGGAAGAGACAGGCATGTTCGGGGGGATGAAGGCCTCTTGTGCAGTGTGACACTTTCCCTGGAGCCCAATAACATAGCCTGCTTGTGGGGGTCCCTGAGAGATGAGGTGAAAGGAATTCTCAGGGGGACTTCAGTAACTCCGAACAGCCGTATGTCACATTGTTAGCATCCAGGGAAGAGAATTTGGGGAAAATACGCTTTACCTGCTGTATTAGTTTTCTAGGGGTATTGTTAATACACACACACACACACACACACACACACACACACACCCCTCACAAACTAGAAGGCTTAAAATGAAAGTCGCTCAGCTGTGTCCAACTCTTTGCGACCTAGAATTCTCTAGGCCAGAATACTGGATTGGGTAGTCCTTCCCTTCTCCAGGGGATCTTCTCAACCAAGGAATTGAACCCAGGTCTCCTGCATTGCAGGTGGATTCTTTACCAGCTGAGCAACCAGGGAAGCCCAAGAATACTGGAGTGGGTAGCCTATCCCTTCTCCAGGGGATCTTTCTGATCCAGGAATCGAACCGGGGTCTCCTGCATTGCAGGCAGATTCTTTACCAGCTACCAGGGAAGTGGTTGAAAAATTTTTGTCTCAGTTCTGGAGGCTTGAAGTCTGTGATCAAAGTGTGGGCAGGCTTGGTTCCTTCTGAGGCTGTGAGGGAACACTCTGTTCCAGGCCTGTCTCCTGGGCTTGCCGATGGCTGTCTGCTCTGGGTGTCTCCTTGTGTGCTTGTCTGTGTCTGTGTCCAATTTTCCCCCTTTATTAGATTAGGGCCCACAGTAATGAATTCATTTTAACTTCATTATGTCTATAAAAACATTACCTCCTTATAAGGTCACATTCTGCTGTACTAGGGGTTTGGATTTCAACATATTATATTTGAAGTGAAAAGTGAAACTGTTAGTCGCTCATTCGTGTTTGACTCTTGGCGACCCCATGGACTGCAGCCCACCAGGCTCCTCTGTCCATGGAATTTTCCAGGCAAGAATACTGGAGTGGATTGCCATGCCCTCCTCCAGGGGAGCTTCCTAACACAGGGATTGAACCTGGGTCTTCTGCATCGCAGGCAGGTTCTTTACCGTCTGAGCCATGACAATTCAACCTATGACACTTGCCAAGCCTATCGTGTGGTCCCTGGGGGAAAGGAGTGCTCCCATGTTGTGGAGCTTATTGCTGATAAGAGATTTTGAGAATTGGACCCATGGACAGAGCTACAGGGTACGCCTAGACACCATACTAAATTCATAAGTTAGTGGCTCAGTTGAGACCACAGCTCAGTTTTTAGAAAGTGCCAGAAGCCTTGGGCAGAGGCCCTAAGGAAGATAGCAAGAGGAGTACCCTTTCCCTAGGACTCACCCACAGAGCTTATTGTGATGGCAACTGAGTGACTCACAGCCACTGTCTCGGTGGTTTTCTGTCCTCCCCCATGGCCTCTCCCCTGCCCTCATCCCTTCCAGGTATCCATGAGGCCTGACAGTGAGTTCAACTGAAATGGGTTCTTTCACCGCTCCAAGAACAGTTTAACTCATTTCCAAGGTAAAAGAGCAAAGACAGAAGGAGGAAATAAAGAAAGGTGACTCAGCTGATTACAAAATGAGATTGAAAATCACGGTAACTTGGACCTATGCTAAGCTTTCTCTTTTAATAATAAAATGAAAGATCAAATTTATTGCTCAATCTTCATGCAGTCTCTCTTTGTGAGGTCTACAGACCATCTGTTACCCCTTTTCTTCTTTTTGTTTTTTTGAAAAAATTGTGGTAAAACATCTATAACATTAAAATTTACCACTTTTCAGTGTGAAGTTCACTGACATTAAGTACATTCATATTGTTGGGCAGCCATCAGCACCATCAATCTCCATAACTGTTTTCACCTTCCCCAACTGAAAATTCATATCAATTAAACAACTCCCATTCCCCTCCCCACATTCCCTGGTAGCCACCACCCTGCTTCCTGTATCTGTGCATTTACTACTCCAGGCCCCTCTTATAAGAGGAATTATACAATATTTGTCCTTTTGTGACTGGCTGATTTCACTGAGCATAGCGTCGTCAAGAGTCATGTATGTTTTAGCAGGTGTCAATGTGTCCTTCATTTTACTTCTTTTAGGAGAGGTCTACCTTTGGAAACTTAGCCAATGGATCATTTTCAACCGAGAGAGATCATTTTCAACTAGGACCAAGTATAACTGGAACTAGAAAGTGATTATGGATGGATAAAAACAAGGTCCTACTGCATAGCACAGGGAACTATATTCAATACCCTGTGGTAAATCATAATGGAAAACAATGTGAAAAAGACTATATATGTGTATCACTGAATCACTTTGCTATGCAGTAGAAAGTAACACAACACTGTAAATCAGCTATACTTCGCTACAAATTTTTTTTAAAAAAAGAAAGTGGTTATATTTTGAGATGAATCTTGAGCTCAGTGAGCAAGATTTGGAGAAACAGGTAAAGAAGAACAGACAAATAACTGAGCTCAGAGCATAAGCTCAAACCTGAAGGCCAGGGCCTTTTCCAGTAGCTTTATCTACTCAATCCAACTCACCACATGGTTATTGTGTATTGACACACAAAGCATTATGGGCAATGCAAAGAGGACTTAGAGCAGGCCAGTGCAATGAGCTCACCTACAGAAGGTAGGAAAGTGAGAGGAGGGCACTGAAAACATCCATCCACTTGGCCTTTGCTTCCCATGTACACTAGCTCCCCCTCCCTAGTCTCTGGCACCATACCTAAGGAACCAGTGCCACCAACCATCTTAGGCCACTGCAAAGCCGAGTTAGGGAACTGACTGCTTGAAGTCTTATTCATTCCCTTCTATCTCATTCCAAAATGGACTTAAAGGGGGCTGGGGCAGTGAACTGTTAAGTTCTCTATACCAGAACCTCCCAACCAGTGGGCTACAAACTAGTCACAGGCTCACATAGTTGATCCCCTCAGTCTTTCCATTGGCTCACAGAGGCCGGGGCAGGGGCTCCACCTGTGGGAAGTACATCTCGAACTGTGAACAGCCTCCTTGGTCTAACTCCAGTATGCCACATGACAGTATTTTTTGTGCCAAGTCATTGGGAAGTCGTGGACGATGCATTGTGCTTGCTTCCTCTGACCATGGCCACCTTATCTGTTCCCACCACCTCTGTGCATTTCTCCTCTGTCATTTCCTGCCCAGCCCTCAGGACACATGGATTTCCCCCTTTTCAGGGTACAGATGAGAAGATACCAGTGAACTGCCTTATTCTGAGCATTGATACTATACCGTGTAGAGAGGTGAACAGGAGAAGGGAAATAACCAGCACTTACTCAATGCGTGCTCAGTGCAGAGACTTTACATAGGGAATCTCACAACGTGCTCAGCACAATGGCCACCATTATTAACCCTAACTGACAGATGAGAAAACCAAGGCTCAGAAAAGTTGGACTAACTTACCAAGGTTTATGACTATGACATGGTAGCAGCAGGATTTGAACTCAGGGAGCTCTTACTCGAAAGCCCACACTCTCCTCAACTCACACGTGACCGCAGACCTATTTATGTTTTGTGCTTCCTCTACTCCTGCCAGACTGAGCATCACTTCCACATTGTCTAGTAGTACCGGGGCACATAGTGCTTCTGGACTGAGTTGTTTCCTTGGGTCTGAAGGGCGACATATGGCTTGCGGCCTGACACCATCAAGATTCAATGGTAGCCCAGGCTCATCCCTTACCATTAGTAGATTGATGAGACCTAGGTCAGTCAAGTCTGTACTTTTCTCATTGGCTTTGGTCAAGTCTTCCAAGTACAACAACAAGTTTCAAAAATTAACCTATTTGAAAAGTTGAAAGTTAGTACACCATAATTAGATATGTACAAGCAATTTTAGCCCATTTAGTCTTGTGGATCTATAATCACTTTCAAGTTACTCTAACGACTTTATTTTTTGATCCATTTTTGCATACTTTGAAATAGTTTCTACTTTGCTGAAAAATCTTTTAATCCATTAGGAGCATTTAAAACTTCCCCTTGACAGCTCAGCACATGAGTACAGCCCTATGTTCTACCAGCAACGGAAATCATACATTGATTCCAAAATACCACCTTGGCAGAAATCGACTGATAAGCCTTAAATCAAAGCCTTTCAAGAAGCATATTGTAGATGATTGGAGCACTTAGCCTCTAAAATAAATACTTCAACCCCATGTGAAATTAGAAAACAGTGAACTATTTTGGAGATCATTGATATTTGAAAAATTCTTCAGAGCACTTTACTAATTTTTCTGGTAAAAAAAAAAAAAAAAACTATCACCAGGAGCCTTCATCATAATAGTCTTATCAACACTGCTTAAGAGGAGGCTTCATGCGGCTGTGGGTAGGACACCCCGGGTAACACAGCATAAGGTTACTGCTTTTAGCCCACCTCCCAATATACAAAATGAAGGGGCAGTGGACAAGTCAACCCCAGATTCTATCAGAGTCCAGAATGACTATTTTAAAATTATTATTATGTTCTAGAATATTGTAATTGCCACAAGTGGTCCTCTAATTTTTGTGTTCATAGCCTACATTTGGTTACTACACTTTTTTTCAGTGGCACAACCTAGGGGATTAAAAGGCTCAATACAATGCCAACCAAGCAAGCAGAAGTAACACACCAAGCCTCCGTGTAGTGGTGCCTTTGTCTACTTAGAAAAGAATCTCAGCCATCACCCTACACACTGGGTGGCCCTTTATCCCTTAGTCACAGTGAGGAGACACCTGTTGGGTACTTTGTCCAGAGTCCATATACTTAGAAAGCAAAGTTCTTGCAAACAGAAACCACTCTGTTTCCTGTGGGACATTTCTGCTGTTACACCACACATGCCTGACCTTTTCCTTGAAGCAAATTGTATCCCCTCTCCCTTACCCAGCTCACTGAGGGCAAGGAGGAGAGAGGACCTGAGGGAATCAGACAGGAAGCAGGACGGGGAGGTAGGGTGACTGGGAGGAAGACTAGATAGGACTTTGGGGGTTCCTTTAAATGAGAGTTTTGAGCAGAAGAGGGACACAATTCAGTTTTACTTTGAGAACACCAGCCTGGCAATGGGGCAGAGAATGGATGGGACAGGATAAGGGTATGTGCAGGAAGAGTGGGCAGGAGGCTACTGTAGTGATGCCAGTCAGAGAGGCTACTGCTGAGAGGGAATGAAGTGGAAGCCACAGTGAGAGTGAGAAGTGGCTACTATAGGAAATCAGAACACAATATGTTGCTGGATGAGACAAGGGCTTGGAGAAAGTGATAAGTTAAGCTCCAAGGTTTTGGCTTGAGCAACTGCTCTTTATGGCGATGTGGAAGTTGGCAAGAGGAATGGGTTGAGGGAAGATTAGGGGTTGGATGTGAGGTGCCTTGTACATTGCGAGTCTATGCAAAGTTCACAGTTGAGTGTACAAGTCCAGGGATCAAGGGAGAGACCTGGGCTGGAAATATCAATTTGGGAGGAGCGCTTGAAGGGTTTCAAAAGCCATGATTTTGAATCAGATCAGAAAGGCAATGAGTGTTGAGAAGGCAAGTGAGGACATCTGCTGAATGAGTCTTACAGCTTTCTAACTGGAGACCAAACGAGGAGGTGCTGTCAAAAGAGAGGGAAGGACGATGGAGTGGAAGGATGTCTGCTTATCTCTTCCTGCCAGAATACCAAAATCACAGCAAGCTGTTGAACAACCATCAACAGGAGGAAGCTGGAACCCACTAAAATAAGACACCTCCTGTCCAAAGACAAAGAAGAAGCTGCAATGAGATGCCTCCTCCATTACAGGGCAGGCAGAAGAAGCAACAAGAAAACCACAGTTGCACAGTGACTAAAAACCCACACTCAATTCAGTTCAGTCACTCAGTCGTGTCTGACTCTTTGCGACCCCATGGACTGCAGCATGCCAGGCCTCCCTGTCCATCACTAACTCCCGGAGTTTATTCAGACTCATGTCTATCGAGTCGGTGATGCTATCCAACCATCTCATCCTCTGTCATCCCCTTCTCTTCCTGCCTTCAATCTTTCCTAGCATCAGGGTATTTTCAAATGAGTCAGTTGTTTGTATCAGGTGGCCAAAGCATTGGAGTTTCAGCTTCAGCATCAGTCTTTCCAGTGAATATTCAGGGCTGACTTCCTTTAGGATGGACTGGTTGGATCTCCTTGCAGTCCAAGGGACTATCAAGAGTCTTCTCCAACACCACAGTTCAAAAGCATCGATTCTTTGGCACTCAGCTTTCTTTATAGTCCAACTCTCACATCCACACATGACTACTGGAAAAACCATAGCTTTGACTAAATGGACCTTTGCCGGCAAAGTAATGTCTCCGCTTTTTAATATGCTGTCTAGGATGGTCACATCTCTTCTTCCAAGGAGCAAGTGTCTTTTAATTTCATGGCTGCAGTCACTATCTGCAGTGATTTTGGAGCCCATGAAAATAAGATCTGTCACTGTTGTCATTGTTTCCCCATCTATTTGTTATGAAGTGATGGGGCCAGATGCCATGATCTTAGTTTTTTGAATGTTGAGTTGTAAGCCCGCTTTTTCACTCTCCTCTCACTTTCAACAAGAGGCTCTTTAGTTCCTCTTCACTTTCTGCCATGAGGGTGGTATCATCTGCATATTTGAGGTTATTGATATTTGTCCCGGCAATCTTGATCCCAGCTTGTGCTTTGTCCAGCCCGGCATTTCACATAATGTACTCTGCATATAAGTTAAATAAGTAGGGTGACAATATACAGCCTTGATGTACTCCTTTCCCAATTTGGAACCAGTCTGTTGTTCCATGGCCAATTTTAACTGTTGATTCTTGACCTGCATACAGATTTCTCAGGAGGCAGGTAAAGTGGTCTGGTATTCCCATCTCTTGAAGAATTTTCCACAGTTTGTTGTGATCTACACAGTCAAAGACTTTGGTGTAATCAATAAAGCAGAAGTAGATTTTTTCTGGAATTCTCTTCCTTTTTCTGTGATCCAGCAGATGGTGGCAATTTGATCTCTGGTCCCTCTGCCTTTTCTAAATGTAGCTTGAACATCTGGAAGTTCTCGGTTCACATACTGTTGAAGCCTGGATTGAAGAATTGTGAGCATTACTTTGTTAGCATGTGAGATGAGTACAGTTTTGTGGTAGCTTTGCACGAAATGTCCCCTTTGTATCTCTAATTTTCTTGAAGAGATCTCTAGTCTTTCCCATTCTATTGTTTTCCTCTATTTCTTTGCATTGATCACTGAGGAAGGCTGCCTTATCTCTCCTTGCTATTCTTTGGAACTCTGCATTCAAATGGGTATATCTTTCCTTTTCTCCTCTGTCTTTAGCTTCTCTTCTTTTCTTTTCATTTTTTTTGAGAAAAAAAAAACACATTACAGACAGTTAATCAGCATGAAAAAGCAGAAAGTTATGTCCCAGATGAAGGGACAAGATAACTCCCCAGAAAAACAACTAAATGAAGTGGCAATGGGCAAACTTTGGGGAAAAAAAAGAATTCAGAATGATGATACTGAAGATGATTCAGGATCTCAGAAAAATAATGGAGGCAAAGATTGAGAAGATGCAAGAAATATTTACCCAAAGACCTAGAAGAACTAAAGAACATACAAACAGAGACAAATAACACACTAGAAGGAATCAATAGCAGAATAATTGAGGCAGAACAACAGATAAATGACCTGGAGGACAGAATGGTGGAAATCACTGCCACAGAACAGAATGTAGAAAGAAGAATGAAAAGCAATTAAGACAGCCTAAGAGACCTCTGGGACAACAGTAAACATACCAACATTCGCATTATAGGGGTCCTAGAAGAAGAGAGAGAGAAACAACCTGAGAAAATATTTAAAGAAATAATAGCTGAAAACTTCCCTAACATGGGAAAGGAAATAGTCAACTGTCTTTTACTTTTGTAAGTATTGCTCACTTAATACCATTGTATCATGATTGTCACAGTGAACAAACTTAGGTGGCACTACTAATGATCATGCATTCTAACGATCTAAGGTCAGCCATCCTGCCCAACCACAACCCTGCCTGCCATCATCCCAGCCTGAGTTCCTCTGAGCTGGCTTTTTCTCACCACTGAGCACTCATCATGGGCAGGGATTTTAGAGTCAGCACTCTAAAGAAAGCTGAGTGCTGAAGCATTGATGCTTTTGAACTGTGGTGCTGGAGAAGACTCTTAAGAGTCCCTTGGACAGCAAGGAGATCCAACCAGTCCATACTAAAGGAAATCAGTCCTGAATATTCATTGGAAGAACTGATGCTGAAGCTGAAACTCCAATCCTTTGGCCACCTGATGCAAAGAAATGATTCATTTGAAAAGACCCTGATGCTGGGAATGACTGAAGGAGGGAGGAAAAGGGGATGACAGAGGATGAGATGGTTGGATGGCATCACCAACTCGATGGACATGAGTTTGAGCAAGCTCCGGGAGTTGGTGATGGACAGGGAAGCCTGGTGTGCTGCAGTCCATGGGGTCACAAAGAGTCGGACATGACTGAGCAACTGAACTGAACTGAACACCTTGAGCCAGGCTCAGCCACATACTGGTTGTGTGACCTTGGACAAGCTATTTGACCTCTTTTTAGAACCTGCATTTCCTCATATTTTAAACAGGCTCTATCTCCCAGGGCACTGAGAGAGCACTTGTGCTCTTATCACTGGGCACAGAGTAAGAGCTCAGAATGTCTTATCTCATTAGCCACTCTCTCATAAGAAGTAATGAAATGTAGTCTACTATCTGAGAAATCAGTCACTCCACATTGATGTCGCTGAAACTCAGAGAAAAATAAAGGTTAAGCTACCTCCTTTGAGGTAACATCAAGGTGGTGTGATGATTTCTCAGATAATAGACTACATAATAGACTACATTTTATTACTTTTAGTTTCTCTACTTGCTGCAAGGGCTTAGTTGCCCCGAGGCACGTGGCATTGAAAGGCGGATTCTTAACCACTGTACCACCAGGGAAGCCCCTAGAGATATTTATATTTTTACCTGATTAATACTTTTTGAAGCACCTTGGCATCAGCAAGAGTGGGAGAAAATGGAAACTCTCACACACTGCTGGTTGGTATTTAGTCTTAAAAAGACTGAAGTGTAAGGATATTCATCATAGTTAATAATAGTGAAAATGTTGCAATAATTTAAATATCCATAATGGAGAACTGGTTAAGGCAATCATGGTGCCTCATACAATGAAATATTATGTGGAAGAATATTTAATGACATGAAAAAGCATTTGTTGTGTATTGTTAGGTTTTTTTAAGAGGAAGCAACAAATCAGTCACTTACTCTTTCTGCACATTTTTAAGCACTTGTGTCACATACATAGGTATATGATAGAAAGACTAAACTTCACATATGCTTCAAATGCAAGCAGTGGTTACCTCTGGTGGTGGCTTTTATAATTTTTTTTTTCTTTTTGGAAGGAGTAATTGTTTTCTACAATGAATATATATCCTCTGATAATAAAAACAAATGATATATTTAAATTTTTATGAAAGACTCAGCCCAGGCATCACTGATTCCCAGATGCCCTCACTATTCCCTAATTTTGCTGCTCTTGCCTTGCAACTTGAGTTAGCCGCTTCCTCCTCATGGGCCCAAAGCACCCTGTCCCTACCTCCTTTGGTGCGATTTCCACATAGTACTGCCCTGCTTGTCTATGCCTCTGTCCTTCCAGCCCTGACTGCATTCAGATGGTGCCATGTCTCATCCGTCTCAACACTGATGTTTCCATGTACAGGGCCTGGTAAAACACAGGCACTCAGTATGGTTGCAATGGAAGTGAATGGCATTGCTCACCTACAGCCAAGCCAGCTGGTGTTTATGGCCAGGTTCTTTTACAGCTCTGTGAGGCTGTCCTGGGAGGAGAAAAGGCATTGTGGACGGTGAGGGCTGAGTCAGCTGCACCTCTGGCCCAGACTCTGGCACCTTTCTTTGGAATAACTCCAGAATCAAGGAGTGGCCATGGCACAGTACCTATTTATTTAGTGGTTCTCTTAGTGAGGGGCTTCCCTGGTGGCTCAGATGGTAAAGAGTCTGCCTGCGATGCAAGAGACCCAGGCTCGATCCCTGGTTCAGGAGGATTCTCTGAAGAAGGGAGTGGCAACCCACTCCAGTATTCTTGCCTGGAGAATTCCATGGACAGAGGAGCCTGGTGGGCTATAGTCCATGGGGTCACAAAGAGTCGGACAGGACTGAGTAACTATCACTTTCTCCTAGTGAGAGAACTAAACTGGTGGGATGTTATTAACTATGCTGTTTGATTTCAAGACAGTAGACTGACCAATAAATTGAACTTTGTTTTGGTAGCCTTTAGTTCTGTCCTAGGTTTCAGCAATTAAATGATGGCAGGCCAAGTTGAAGCAGAGATCAACTGAATTCAATTAATAATGTCTCAGAAATGCACTAAAAATAGCGCATGATCTGTATCTAAGTTGGCTCCTTTACCATCACCCATACAGGCAGACCAGATAATGCTGTGTATTCAGGCTCTGAAATATGACTGCCCAATTCTGCCAAGGCTTCTACATTCCAAACAGTTGTGAACAATTTAATTGAGATGATAAGCATTTGGGACAAGAACATATGGCAAAGTTGTGCTATAAATGGTCTTTCCTTACTGAAAAAATTTGGGACATTTTAATTGGGTCTTGAATGATATTTATATTATGAAAATGGAAAATGTATTATTAATGAGGAAGGATGCTTCAAACTTCCAAGCTTCATTTCTATAATAAATGTCATGAAATTAATCAAGGACCAAAGAACCACAGATGAACAGCAGAGCAGGGAAGTTTCTTAACATCTGAAATGCAAGGCCAGCTAATGATAGCAATACCCTTCAGTAGCAAACTGTCCTCAGGCAGAGGGGCCAAGAAAAAGGTGAGCATGGGGAGAGATCCATAGCTCAGCTCAGGAGCCCTGCTCTAATGTGGCTCTGGTTTCCCTGGGTGACCTCAGGCCTGTCCTGGGCCATCTCAGAGACTCTGAGCCATCCATCACCAGAAGACTTTGGAATGGATTGAGTCTGTTCTAGCTCCTTAAGGCCTTGAGTTTCCTGGGAAGGTTCTCAGAGGCTGTGAGTGGGTGTAGTGGGGATGAGTATGAGAGAACATCCCTCAGCACCCCCCAGTACACACACACACACAGCACTTCAGCCAGAATAGCTGTACTCACCAAACTTTCCCATAATGATATTAAATTTTGGTAGGAAAAGATATTGTTTTTTTAAAAAAAGAAAGAAAGAATGAAGACTATTAAGAAACTTCTGGGTTCATTAAGTTCTAAGATTCTGTGATCTCGGTGGCAGATTTGTTGATTCCGTACTCAGGTAACAAGTCAGTGAAAATATGGTCAGCTCATAAGAATTTGGGTGTCAATGGTTTCTTGTTTTTTATTTTGATTTTTGGCCTTGTTTGTTTATCTCCACGCTTCTATTCCCAATTGCCTATTGCCTTCCAGACTCCCTTGTACAGAACCAGAACAAACTGCTCAGGTAAATGACAGCCTGACATTTCGGATTTCTGATTCATTTGATATTAGTCACATTTTCCCCTGCTGGGAAGATCCACATTTTCGTGACAGGCGCTTCATATTAATTTTAAAAGTGAATTCAGTGATGTCATAATTTCTCATTTTGTTCAGTCCTGAAGCAAATAAGTCATTCCCTGTAGAGAAGAGGGAATGCATTCCACCATAAAATTACTGTTGTTTATTATGGAAGCGGAAAGAGCAATAATATCTTTTTTAGCATATTTCCCTCATTCATAATAAGGAGATTAATAAAAGATTAAGGAATAATGGGGAGGTCATTATTCTATTACGAATCATTCTTTTATCTACTGTTGGTAAGATGAAATGTCGGACTTTGAAAAATAAGCAACTTTTGTACCTAATTCCTGTTATCTGGTGGCTGTTATGTATCCTGACCTGGGAAAAAAGTGTTTTCTGTAGATACAGAAATGGGGAGTTTCTTTTCAAGCTTGCTTGAACGGTGGCCAGTGGAAATGATAAAAGCAATGTTTCTGCTCACCATTAGAGTGTTGAACCTGGTAAAGCATTCTGACTTGGATGTGTCTGTCTGTCTGAGGATGTGCAGGTAATTAATGTTGTTAGCAAAGAGCTCAGGAGGTAATTGTGCTGTGGCAGGAAGCCACATGAAATAGGTGCAGACTCCATGGTGGTTCTATTAGAGGCTCATATTTTTAAATTGCAGTTATTTTCTGCAGAATATAGCCTTTCAGTGACATCTGTGGTTTTACAAAGTGGTCCATGCTTGTCACAGGAGGGGATTTTCATTTTGTTTGGGTACAGTTTCCAAAATCGATTTCAAAATAAGCACCAGTCATCAGAAAATAGGAGTCACAATCTCAGTAAGGGCACCCTGAACTCACCCCCACAGCAAACCCACCTACATGGGTGCCACAGGCCGGTCTTGTCTCTGCTCACCCTGAGGTCATTAAGGCCCAGAGTCATTATGGGAAGTAGACAAAGTGTCCCCTGAAACGTGTGATACACGTTCCCCAATGTGTATCACATTGAGCTCATCCATGAGGCATGCCTCTAAAAATGGAAAAAATAAACATGGACCCAAATCATCTCCATGTCCCTTCAGTCCCTGGGGGCTACCTAGCCTTGTGTTGCTAAAAATCAAGGAGAAATAGACTCAAAGTAGGGCTCTGTGGATGCCTCTGGCTTTTTCTGAAACAAATCGAGCCACCCGTGCCCACCCCTGTCAATCTCCTAGCCACCTCTCTGAGGGTCCTCCCTCCCTTTCTATCAGTGAAATTCACTGTAGCCAGGAGCAGAATAGGTCTCAACAAAAAGCAAGAAAATGAACTGATTGTGTTTCTGCTCTTGGTGTGAAAGCCCAATGTGTGCATTGGTGGGCGGTGGGCGGTGGGGGTGGGGGGGGTGGGAGGGGCTTTGGGGGCGGCAGGACAGTTAGGAGGGACATGGCAGTATATCTCAGCAGACTTGCTTTACTGGATTTTGGGAAAAACAGACAGAAAACCCAGAAAGGCTGCTTGGGCAGTCTCTCAATGCTCACTGCCACCAGAAGAAGTACAAGGTGAAAAAAATGCCTATTTGGCCCATCACTGAAAAAACACAGATTTGTAGCGAAGCCACAATGTTCAGATAGAACACAGGCTCCAAGTTCCCCTCAGTTCCAAGTCAGCCTTCAAAAGTCCACATAAGGGCATTGCGAATCCCTCCCACTGCTCTGCCATCCACCATGCTGGGTCAAGCACTAGCTCATTCAATCACTCCTCCTCTTCCTAATCCCTATAGGTGGGCATTCAGCAAACATTCATGATGTGTCTGTTGGGTGCTAGGTGCTATGTTTCCAAGTGCTGAAAAGTTCTAGATAAAATAAAAACTGATTGTCTACACACATGTTTTCTTGTTCAGGATATTGTTTCAACTCAAGATACCCCATCATCCTGCCACACATTACTACCCTGACTGACCTTGCAATAGTGTCTCACGGTTCAGATTGGCTGAGCTCCCTGCTATTCCTTCCATATGCCAAGACCATGCACTGTTAACAAGAAAATCCTTTACCCACCTCATCACCACCACCACCAAGCAGCCATGACTACATCCATGTTTCAAGAAGCTCACTGCCACCCAAAATAGATGGTACCAACACTGGGCATCTCAGCAGATCAGAAAATGTTTCCTCATATTGGGCCAAAATTTACCTTCCCTGATCCATTTACACAACCCAGGACATAGAGATGCTGGTTATCCGTACTGTTATCAATAAGAATGTTTGGTACTGAAAGAACCACGGGAGCTTTCTCCCAGGTAGCTCCACCTCCAGGAAAACTTGCCAAAGAGGTAAGCCAGGGAAAGTTTTCTTTGTTTGTGTGTTTGTTTTCCTTGTTTTTTCTTTCTTTTCCTTTCTATATAACTCACATTTAAATACTTGCTGGGGGAGGAATATAAATGAGCCTCAGTCGGACCTCATGAGTCATCGTTTCAGTGGGAAACAAAGCAGCTTTGCTTCAAAAAGCAATTTAATTAATTTTGTTATGTGCTGTGGAAATAAGCTTTTAGAGATGATTCAAAACACTTACGTGAGATTGTCTAAAAATAAGTGAACAACACAATTACTGTCTGCTTTTTTTGATGTAGAAATATTAAAATAATAAGAGGAGATTTTAAAATGTAAAATAACATAAAGTTTGCGTGCAATATTAAAAGAGGAGAAAACCAAAGTGAATTCTTAGCTGGGTGCACGTCAAAGGTAAAGAAAAGCAAACATATTGTCCATGAAAGACAAAGCTCAGTTTTAACAGCCCTCTTCTGACCTAGGAAGAGAGGACACACCTTCTACTCCAGCCTTTGGACTTATACTCTCTGCATCCCAGTTTCCACTCCTGGAATATGAGAATGGATCCTGTTGTACCAACTTCCAGAGGTGACAGTCAGCTTGAAAAGTGTATGTGAAAGCACTTTGTAAACTGCAAAATGGTGCACCCATATATGACATGGTTCCACTTACTCATGAATGACTTTGAACCTGTGGGTAATCGTTAGTCAAATCCATTTCACTGGCCTTCACTAACCAAGGTCATTTTAATTGTGGCTACAAAAGACTTGCAAGTCCTCCAAGTGGCAGGTAGCCTAAATAATATGTTTGCCTATGTTGTTTTCCAGGAAATTGGAGTCAGCCATATCTAATTGGAGCTGAGTGAGTTAAGACTAGGTAGGACCACTGACCCTCCAACTGGGACCCTTTGATGTCATAGGGCCAAAAACTCCACCCTCAAATCCTGCTAAGCACCTCCATTTTTGAACATGCAGATGCCTGAAGCTTAGTTATACATGCCCTGAACAGCTTTTTTTCCTACACTTTTTTCCCCAATCACCTTGTCCCTTGCTTCCCATTCTCAGATTACCCTGCTTCTTTATTCTGTATCCCATAAATGCCCCGAGGCCCTGGCCTTCAGGGAGGCGGACCTTAGACTTGTTCTCCCATCTCCTTGCTTGGCTGCCTCTCGAATAAACCCTCTGTTTGTTGCAAACCTTGGTGTCAGCATTTCGGCTTGCTGCATGTCTGGGCAAAATGAATCTGTTTTGGTAACAACTATTTCCTCAGAGTAGAAAAATATCACTCTGAGTTATAGCTCTTTTAAGCAAAAACACTGCCTCGGTTTTATTTTCTCACCTCTATTACCTGAAAATATGGTGAAACAGGACATTGAGACACTTCTCATCTCTACGCCAAACTGCATTTGCCCCATTTCCTGGAATGACTTTCAGTTGTCCCAGCCAGAAACCTTGAGGTCCTGCTTGATTCAATGATTTCCCCAACATCCAGTCCATTGACACATCCTTCCAAATATGTCCAGAATCCAACTGTCTTCATATATATATATATATATGTATGTATGTATGTATGTATGTATGTATATATATATATATATATATATATATAGCCTATTTTCAACTTCCTTTTTCCCCTTCAATATTATCCGTGTTTATATATAGCCTATTTTCAACTTCCTTTTTCCCCTTCAATATTATCCGTGTTTATATAAATACATGTAAAGTTAGTTCATTCACTCTTGCCATTCTGTGACTAAGTCACAATTCATCCAGCAGTTCCCCAGCTTGGGGGGAAGTTGGTCATTCATCTATAATTTCCCTCACACTCAAGGAGACTTACATGGTGAGATCAAGAGGGACCATAGAGAGGAATTTTAAAAATGTCTTCATTTACCTGCTTTGAGTCCCAGCCCTTATATGCTGTGACCACTTGGAAAAGCAATGTTTCTAAATATACTACAGGTGTCTCAAGGAGATGGCACAGAATATCATTTAACACTCTCTTGAACACTCACTGTTGTCCCCAGAGACTCTGATTCAGAGGGACTACTGTGATCCCAAGGGGCTGGTCTGGGAGCTGGGGAACTGAGTGTTGTCTCACCTTTTCCATGGCTTGCTGTGTGACCTTCAGCAAGTGATTATACTTCCCCCCTTCTAGGCCTCAACTGCACAATGAAGAGGGAGACCAGATGACCACGTCATGGTTGCTTCTAGTTGTGTGAGGTATTTACCAAGTTTTCAAGTATGTGCAATTTTCTGTTGGAGGAATAGAACCAGTTATGCCCAATGGCCTTCTAGAATTTGGTAGGCTGGAGAAGTGTGGATTAAATTAAACACAAGTGATAATTATTATACTTATTAAACATTGCCATGACATATAATTGAATAAGACCAGGGTATATTGACATAATAAGCAAACTGTGTCTAATTACAAGGTCTTATGTTTAATACCCAAACTCCTAATGTGCTCATTTGGTAACTAAAAATGCAATAATTTCAACACTCTTGTCATCAAGTATCCACTTCTACAAGTACAGACACACAATTAATATACATCCATAAAGGGATTTATCTCTACAAACTGTGTATGAAAACTAGTCTAGAGTGCAAAACAAGTCCCCTAAGCCCCTTCACATTACAGAGGTGATGACAATTAACAACTGATTTGGTGAAAAATTACTTTGTGCCTTTAAAGCCTAAATGACAGTCAGAAGAGGAGAGCATCAACAAAATAATATGGTTAGACTAGATTGAATCCACAGGATGTATTATAAAAGAGGCCCTTAACTGGGCAAAGGATGGGGCTTACTCACCAGGTGAAGTTAATAAAAGACCCTGTGACCAAGATTTCCATGACAAAGCTCTGCTAATTTTCTCAAGAAGAATCTGTTCCAGTGGTGAGTCACTGCCCTTTTACTGGCATTATTCTAATAATATGAGATAGAAGGAAAGGTCACAATTTAGATCAATGCCATCCTTGGATGACAGAGTTGGTGAGTCACCAAATGAAATTAATGCCAAAGCATGGTTACCATTTTCGCTGTATGTGCTCTCTCCTGATACACTCTACATACAACACATTCAATGAGGCATTTCAGGAGAGCTGGTTGCTAGGTTTCAGCCTCATTCAAAGCTCTTTATTTCAGTATGGAACAAAATTATGAAAAATTTCAAGATGGTAATATAAACTTTACCATGAGGCAATCAAGGGGCTGAGATGTCTCTATATTGATGGGGCCACTATAGTGACTGACAAAAAACACAAGAATAAAAGAAAGCTATAGTTGCATCTTAGCCATTACCCTTACTTTATAGAAGACAGAGATTAAGGGAAGTGACCTGCCCAAGAAGAAACATTTGGTAGCAAGAAGGAACCAGAATTTATAACTTCTGTCTCCTTGCCCAATGCACTTCTCCCAAATTGGGAATTCTTAATTTAAACAGTTGACCCTTGAATGACGTAGCTTTGAACTGCACAGGTCCACTGACACACAAATATTCTTTAGTAGTAAATACTACAACACTGTATGGTCCACAGATGAACCTTCACATTGTTAGCATCAACTGTATATTTAGTTGCTGGACTTTAGATTTTACAAAATATTTCTTATTAATGGTAAAGGGAAGTAACAGCCAAATGAACAAGAAGACTTCTAAAAAGGGTTTGAAAAGTTTGTCAGATTTTTTTTATCTTTATTAAAGCATTTATTATAAAGACATGCTTTAACACCTTACCAAAGAAGATATACAAATGGAAAATAAACACATGAAAATCTCAATATCGTACATCATTAGGGAACTGCAAAGTAAAACCACAACGAGATACCACTGCACACTTATTAGAAGGGCCAAAATCTAAAACAGAAACACTAGATGCTGGCAAGGATGTGGAGCAACAGGAACTCTCATTCATTACTGCTGGAAATGCAAAATGGTACCGCCACTCTGGGAAACAGTTTGGCAGTTTCTTAACAAAGCTAAACATACTCTTACCATACAAACCAGCAATTGTATGCTTTTGTATTTACCCAAAGGAGTTGAAAACTTATTTCCACACAAGCATGCACTCATGTGCTTATATCAGCCTTATTTATAACTGGCAAAACTTGGAAACACCCAAGATGTCCTTCAGTGGGCGAATGGACAAACTGTGGTCTATCCAGACAATGGAATATTATTTAGCATTGAAAAGAAACGAGCTATCAAGCCATGAAAAAATATACAGGAACCTTCAATGATATTGCTAAATGAAAGAAGTCAATCTGAAAAGTCTATATAATGCATCATTCCAACCATATAACATTCTGGAAAAGGCAAAACAGTGGAGACGGTGAAAAGATCAGTGATTGCCAGGAGTTGGGGGTTGGGGGGCAGAGGCAGGAAAGATATACCACTCTGGTTTGAAATGTTGATGGTAGAGGAGGCTGTTGGGGTAGGGAGGAGGTATATAGGTACTCTGTGTACTTTCCATTCAATTTTATGAACATAAAATTTCTCTAAAATGTTAAGTCTATTAAAAAATTTTAATGTGCTGTAATTTTTGTTTAGGATCTTTTACAACTCACAGAATTTGGAATAGGAAGTTCAACGTACCCCACTGGGCCAGTTTACAAGGGACAGTCTGACGGATTCTCAGAAAATCTACTATATATTCTTTGGAACATGAAAGACAATGACTTCACCCCCAAAGAAGCTAATACTTGGTACAGAGAGAAGATCTCTTTAGGCACCAAAAACCACATTGCATATTCACTATGAAAATAATTAAATATTCAACATTCTAATGCTTATTTTGTTAAAACAATTACATACATTTTAACATGTGACCAGGATTGAAGAAGCTTGTTCCTTGAGTTCAGTGTGATGATTAAAACATCTGTCATTTCTGGTTAGAGAGGTCACGCTGAAATAGCCACTCTAGTGGCTAAACCTCCTGGATTGGGCATAATCATCAAGCTATCTGAAGGTTATTATAAGGAAGTGAGTAATTACTACTAAAAGCAAAGTAAATTAGTAAAACCAAAGCTTAATGAAACAGATGAGAACATAAATATTATCACTTATAATTATGAAATTGTCACAAATCGAACTTTTAAAACACACTGGGTTAACAGAAAGAATAAATACCTTCTAGAATGAAAACTACATCTGTTTCTGACATCAAAGAATTGTTTTAAAATGATATCAAATATGAATAATGTGCATTCTGCAGCAAACGTCATATTGAGGGCAGATATCACCAACTATGGACATGAACTTGGGCAAACTCTGGGAGACAGTGAGGGACAGGGAGGCCTGGTTTGCTGCAGTCCATGGGGTCACAAAGAGTCGGGCATGACTTAGCGACTGACCAACAACAACATGGGGGCATATTCTGGCAGTTTCCCTGCCACTCGTGTGGGGTAAGTCCTTGGCAGGGTTGCCCCTGCCCCCACCCAGGACTCCCCTTCTATGGCAGATTCAGCTGCTTCAGGGGCTCAAGGAAACAGAAACAATATATAAATGTGGAACTCACTAGAAAGGATTCTTAAAAGGCAAATAATATGGAATGACATTCATTCACCTAACATATGCACTGGACACATACTCTGTGTCACAGCGCAGGGCACAGGGCAAACAAGAGTGTAAGGAAAATCGCTTGCTGTGGTATCTGCCTGCAGATGGAATGCAGGAATGTGAACAGACTTCATTTTTCACAGCCCCAAAACATTTTCATTTTGTTGTGCATATTTTTAAAATAACACAGAAATGCACAGACCACAAAAGCCCACCCCCAGCAGAAACTGGGGGTGGGAGTCAGGCCGTTGAGAACCAAGTCTTGAAGATCCCCCTGAATACTCAAGCTTGCCACTGGGAGGCGGGTGTTTCGAGAAGCCTCTCCCAGCTTCTGGTGGGTGCAGGCTTCCTTAGCTTGTGGCCACATCACTCTAATCTCTGCCTCTGTCTTCACATGGCTTCTCCTCTGTATGGGTTTGTTTCAAACTCCCTCTGCCTCCCTCTTATAAAGATACATGTGATGGTATTCAGGTTGTCAGGCATTAGCAAAGATTATCCCACCAGGATATCCTCTCAAGATCCTAAATTTAATCCCATCTTTCCTCATATAAGGTAAGTTCCACTCTTTTGCCACTTAAGGTAACATTCACAGATTCTAGGAATTAGTAAGTGAATATATCTTAGGGATACCTGTGTGATAATATTGGGCCCACCCAGATAATTCTTCATACTCTCCCCTTCTTAAGGTCAGCTAAATAGCAACCTTTGTTTCATCGTCACTTTTAAGTCTCCATTGCCCAAGTCAGGTAACACACTTACAGGTTCCCGGGATTAACATGTGAACATTATTCTGCCTATGACAGATACAGCATAACTGTTACAGGCTGAAATGTGTTCCCCTTAACTTCACATGTTGCTATCCTAATTCCCGGTACCTCGGAATATAGCTATGTTTGGAGACAGGGTCTTTGGGAGGTGATTGAGTTAAAATGATGTCATTAGGATGAGCCCTAATCCAATATGGCCGGTGTCCTTAAAAGAAAAGATGATGACACAGACACCCACATAGGGAAGAGCATGTGAAGGCGCAGGGAGAAGACAGCTGTCTAGGTAAGTTAAGGAGAGAGACGTCAGAAGGAAGCAACCCTGCCAACACCTGGATCTCTGCCTTCTAGCCTCCAGAACTGTAAAAAGATAAACTTCCAATTGTTGAAGCTGCCTGGTCTGCAGTACTTTATGGTAGCCTGAGCAAACTAATACAGTAGCGCCATCAAGGGAGCTACTCCCCCACCATATTTGCAGGTTTCATCCAAGTCCAAGGGGAAGGGACTACACAAGCAGGTATACAAGGGATGGGGCTCTAGGGGGTATCTTAGAATTCAGCCTAGTGTGGGTGGCCTTCCCCATTGACTCCTTTTGCCATGTCAGTCAGAACTTAACTTCTCTTGCTTGTCTCATTTTACCAAGCTTTGTATTCCTTTCCCACTCACCTTTTACTTATTTATTTTTGTTTATTTTATTGGTCACTCAACTTTTACATAACCTTAATTCTAGTTGTGGCTTCCCTGATAGCTCAGTTGGTAAAGAATCTGCCTGCAACGCAGGAGGGCCCAGTTTGATTCCTGGGTCGGGAAGATCTGCTGGAGAAGGGATAGGCTATCCACTCCAGTGTTCTTGGGCTTCCCTGGTGGCTCAGCTGGTAAAGAATTCACCTGCAATGCAGGAGACCTGGGTTCACTCCCCAGGTTGGGAAGATCCCTTGGAGAAGGGGAAGGCTACCCACTCCAGTATTCTGGCCTGGAGAATTCCTTGGACTGTATAGTCCATGGAGTCACAAAGAGGTGGATATGACTGAGCGATTCGAGTTGGGATCAAGGTGGACTGGAGTGAAGAGTGAGCAAAGTGTGGAGGATGAGGACTGTCTCTATCTAATAGCAGTAGAAATACTAGGGGAAGAAAGGCACAATACTCTCAATCTGTCCTACATCCAATTTTTTCGAAAAGAAATGGAATAGAGAAATGTGAACAGACTTCATTTTTCACAGCCCCTCCAAATTTTCATTTTCTATTGTGAATATTTTTAAAATAACAAAGTCTGGCTATGCCACATACATTTTTCTTTTAAATATATATTTGTATAGTTTACATATAGCTGAGAAAATCAGATTCTGTTTCTACTCTCATTTCGCTTTCTTTAAAAAAATTATAATTAGGGTATAGTTGCCTTACAATGTTGTGTCAGTTTCTGCTATACAACGAAGTGAATCAGCTGTATATATGTATATAAGGTTGGCCAAAAAGTTCATTCAGGTTTTTCCATACGATGTTCTAAAATAAATCCCCTCCCGCCCACCTCCCCTCCATTCTTTGTTTTTGTGCATGCTAATGGGCCAGACCTGAACTTGTGCATTGCCTCACCCAGCTAAGAAATTGGTGGAACTCTGCAGCCAACATTGATGGGAGCCTTACCAGCATCAAACCCCACCACCCTCACCCCATCAAACCTCTCCCAGGGGTGGGCACTGAGTGGCCTGAGTTAACCACCATCATCTCTAAGTGATTGGTTTGGGACTGGGCACTTGTCCAGGCACAAACTCACCAATGCTTGGCATTGCATGACCAAAGTGATCGTTTCACTGGTTTCACCTGAGTTAGTCCAGAGTAAAGCCCAGAGGGTTGTTCGCAGGTTTGATGACTGTTGGCAGTGTGCTGGTGAAGCCCAGGATTGGCTGCAATCATTTTGTCCTCATGAGGGAGAGAAACCCAAGGATGTCACCAATGCACTGAGGATATGCATAGAGAATCACAGAGAAATGGAGCAGGCACCCTGATTAAACTGCGCCAGTGGATTAGCCCCATCACTGGCCTTTTCTATCATTTGAGCTGCATTTTCAGTTAGTTGCCATTGACCAAGAGTATCCTTACTAAAACCAGAGGCAGGCCCTGGGGATTCAGTGGTGAAGAAGACAGTGCCTACTCTCCTGAGCTTATGCTTTCAGGGAGAGAGGTATATAATAAATAAGATCGTTTCAAAGTTTTGTGCTGTGAGAGTGATGCAGGACTTGCAACTTTCAATTAGGAGGCCTCTCTAGGGAGGAGACAGGAGAGTTGAGACCTGAAGAGTGAGAAGGAGCCAGCCCTGGGAAGATTTAGGGCAGAGCGAAGAGCTGATGCAAAGCTCTAAGACAGGAGCAAGCAGGGAAGATCTGGTGAAGGGAAAGTGGTCCCACAGGCTGCCCAATGCTGAGCAAGGGGGAGCGAATGAAACAAAGGACAGAGGCCTTGCTTGTAGCCTATGCATGGAGCCACGATATTACTCTGGGGGAGACTGGGAGCTATTTGGAGGATTTTGAGCAGAGGTATGGCATGCCTGATCGAAGATTTTTAAAGGAGGAAACCTCCTAGCTGCTCTGTTTTGAAATGACTACAGAAGCAAGAAGAGCAGCCAAGAGCAGTTAGAGGCAGCAGGCGAGGAGTGAAGCTGGTCCAGACCCAGGCAGTTGCAGGGAAGACGGTGAGAGGCAGAAAGATACAGGGAGTTTCATTTCTAGCATCCACTCCCCCAAGGCAGCCTGATGCTCCCCTGAAAGGACATGTCAACTGAGGGGCAAGGGGTAAGCTGCTCTCCACCCAAATCCTTCATTTTCTGAGGGTTAACCTAAATGCATCTTTAATGGGCGGAACAGCAGGATGTATGTCAGATGAAGTGGAATGATGTCAGTGGTGAGAGGGAAAATATTTGGGGACGGGGGTGTCATACTATTAATGGAGCAGATATGCCTAGGAAAACACTTCTTTGGTTTTTCTCCATGACTTCCTTTACCATTGAGACCAAATTCACTTAAGTTCCTGGCTTAGGTTTTTGCCTCTCTCCTAAGACCACAGTGGTGAGGATTCCAAATGAGGGGAAGGCACCAGAGGAGCACAGTGGCCATTTCTCAGTGCACCGAAGCTGTCTCCAAGAGGGCTGTTTCCTGTACACCAGTTTTCAGTTAACGTAATTCATTAGTAGTGAAGTGAAGTCAATATGGTCAAGGACCCCATAAATTCTGATTGTAAACTAAACCTTCAATATAGCATTGCACAGGATTCTATCTTTGCCTAATAAAGTGCCTGCTACTTTAGGCCTGCTTTATACAAACATCAAGTCCAGCATTAAAAGCATACATGTATAATTCTGTGTCCAGTGGCGGTTTCAAGCTGTCTGTGTCAGAGCACAACCTGTTGTAAGTATGTATTTCCCCCACCCTCCCAAGGTTCTGACTCAGGCCAGGGTTAAGTTTGGGCTGTAAATCCCACAAGGAGATTCCAGTGGTTTCTGTCTCCTGAGCTCACAGAACATTTTACATCACATATTTCTGTATATAAATTCAATTGTATGTAACCTGTACATTTGGATATGTAGATGTCTCAAATCTTTTTTGGAGTGGATATTATTAATGAGAACTAGCTGGAACTCTCTGAAGCACAGGAAGCAGCTGGAATGAGTACAGCTGACCCTTGAACCAAGTAAGATTAGGGACTGGACCCTCCCCTCAGTGGAAAATACTTTAACTCCCCACTTCCACCTGCAGTTCCCCATCTGCAGCTTCAACCAAACTCTGAGTGTTCAGTGCTATAGTATTCACTACTGAGAAAATCTGTGCATAAGTGGACCCACGCGGTCCAAACCCATGTTGTTCAAGGGTCAACTGTACAACCAACAAGTGGCCTAGAGGACAGAGGAACAGGGCACTGGCATGAGGGGCTGGCATGCTGGGCATTGCCAGGAACTGACTACCCCTGTCTAATAAATTAAAGTAGCCACAAATATTTCCCAACCTCACTCTGAAGCCCATTCACTCCCAAATGAATTTTCTTAAGCCACAAGGCAAGGAGCTGCTGTCTTTCCTCCACTGCTCCACCAATTCTCATGGGCCCACCAAACCCTTTCTGTCTCAGCATCCCTCAGAGCCCCACCCGCTTGAACATCTCTGGCCTACATTTCCTGCACAAAAGCTTACCCTTGACAGCTCTGTTCATATCTGACATGGTATAAACAGAGAGGTAAACAAATGTAAAAAACTTAAGAGGTTAATAAACTTACTATTAATTGAATGAGGAGACATCAAGGTGGCATTATGAACACTTTTTTAATGACAACAGATGGTAAATTTATACAAATTACAGGTTAGAATATAACGAATACAAAATCCATCCAGATAACAGTTAGAAAAGCATCACTTACAAAACTAAATCTGATTCAAGTGGCTAAAGAACTCAAGCCCCCCATTTTGATAATTACACGCAGCTTTTAAGGTAGCGCATCTAAACTCTGCCCCTTGTCAGGGGACTATTCAAGACTACAGCATATTCAGTGACTCTAAAGCTCCTAACACTTATCATCAAGGTCAGGACATCTGGTAACAGGTTCACTAAGCAAAAAAAAAAAAAAAACAAGAATATGTGAACGTTCTTTGCAAACTGTAAGGTGCTGTGCAGATGTTAGCTATTGCTATTATTACTGTTCAGTGAGATTTCACTGAACTTGAGAAAAAGGAAGACTAGTCTGTGTAACTGACAAATATGACCTATAGAACATCTTCAAAGGAATGCAGTTATTACTTTCAAATACACGTAGCAAACAAACAGGTAAGGAAAGTGTGGCCAGGAGTGATGGTAAGCTGAGGAATTCCAGACTATTTTAATGAATATATAAAGGATTAATCTGTTCATCTGTTACATGTAATATATATCATTAGGATCCCAAAGTCCCTGAAAATAATTTATTTTCTCAGGTGACCCTTTTTCCCCTGCAAAAAGGAAAAAGAAATCTTGTCAAGTTATGAGTACGCTGCTTCAGTCCAGCTCTAGCAAAAACAATCTTAAATGTAAGAGTAGAGTCTGAGTTAATAAAGTTGTACTCTTCTGATGGAGCACAGAGTATCTGACAGTGGAGATATCTGCTGCTGACCTAACAAGTGACAATTTCATTTATAAAATGGGCCTAATAGTCTACAACTTCACTTGAGCATAAGTAAAAGAACAAACATGAACTTGTCTGGAGACAAGAAATATACACTAGATACATTTAAAACAGGATATAAATTCTCATGTACCTTTCATCTTTACTTGGGTACACTTATCTGCTTTTACTGGTGTCCTTGGGTAGACTAGCTGTATATATAAAATTTATATGAAAATGGAAAATAAACACCAAACAAGTCAAGCAGTTGCTTTGGGGGCAAAGTTGATGAGATCTTTATGATGAAAATAACCTTACAATATATTTCTGTTAGATTCCCATGAAACGCAGGTTGGTTGTTGTTGCTGTGTTTAACAGAGGGTTTAAATTTCTTCAGTAACAACTCAAAAGTAGATTCTACTGTCACATGTAAAATGGGATCCACTTGAGCTAATGACATCAGATGCATTCTACAGAAGACTATTTTTTAGCACAATGAGAAAAGAGATTATATTCTGGGGGTCAAAATGGGAGGTGAGGTGAGGTGAAGGTCATGTGTTAAATCAGTAGCCTGTACTGACACTTCAAGTTAAGACCCCTAACTGAGGTTATTCTTACAATCCATTTTCAAACAATAGTGAACATAGTCCTACCTTAATAATATTTATATAAGGGCTCAATTGTAGCTTTTCTTTCTATACATCCTGAAGTATGTACATTGTACAAGAGGAAATCACTGAGACATCTTGAAAAATAAATCTATTTGTCATATACCATATTATTTCAACAGCAGCAAACTAGTGAGTTAACAGTTAAAACCTTAAGAAAATATTAACTGGTTTAAAAACAAGTGTTTATTGTAATAATTCCATATATCAACCTTAGCATCCAAGTCTAACTTTCAAATGCTTGGTACCTTTTCCAAGAGGAAATTATGCTGCTTTTGCATGAATCCCTAGTTTAAATACTCGCAGAAAAACACCCAAATTATCTACTCAGCAAATGTCTGAAATTAAACAAAATAATCCAACACTGAACATCAATATTTTACAAATAGCATAAGATTCCAAAAGTACAAGAAAAACCTTGGCATTATAGAAAAAGAAATTAGGTGGACAAATTCTAAGTACAACAAGACATCTAAAGAGGGGACCATCTAGAAATCTACCATATAGTACATTAGATTCAAACTGGAGTATTTCACAATTTCATATTAAATTTGTACAATTGTATACCAAAACTGTAGTCTTTTTAAGAAAACATGTTCCATTCAGAATAACTACTTAAGACATTTAAACTGCAAATAACATTTAACTAAAAGCAGGAATAAAAAATAGTCCTACAATAATCATTTTGTTTTTTCTTGGCAATTAAATAAACACAAAAGGCTTCTTGGCTTTTATGCCTAACTACATCTCTGCTCCTTTAGTCCAATTCCACGACACCCAAAAGTAGGGGGGAACTAACAAAATCCGTGATGGCAAACACTCACAGCAAGGGCCACTGTATGAGGAATTATCAATGACAGAAATACATACAATGAAGTATCTAGTTAAAAGAGTAAAGGTAGAATGTGCTCTTTAAGAAAACATCCAATAATCACTCATCTGAAAAAAATGCGAATGGACACCAGATAAAATTGGCAGATTCTGAACTTAAACCAAACTGTTACTGTGTATCAAACTAGCATTCAGAAATGAACACGGATGTAAACCAAAACAGTGGTTATCTCCAGGTGGCCACACTACAGGGAATTAACATTTTCTTCCTGTTTTATTTTTTTATTTTTATTTTTTTGCCATACATCTTCCTGTTTTAATATGCATTTTTCCCTGTGTGTTTTTAGATTACACACAAATAGTACCAAGTGGCTGGAAAGAACACAGACTAAGGATACTAAAAAACAGGGTCTTTTTCTATCTGAAAGGACCTCAAGGATTATCTATACATATCTGGGACATGACAGCACTGATTAAGAATTCTAAGAATACTTCCTGGGTGATAAAAATAATAGATTTTCATGACTGTTTACTCTAAGTATGCAAAAATGAACATATTTAAATGCAAATTCTTTCATATACATTATTTAAAAGTGGGAAAAACCGAGTTTACACAACCTCCTAATTAAAGTGTAAGTTCACTGTTGAATGATAGAGCAAAGCAGACCATTAAAGAGCAGGAGGCTGGCCTGTGAGAGGCCTTTAGGGAGCAGGCCAGGTGCCCAGGCAGCTACCTCTCTGCTTTGCTATCTGCATTCTTTAATAAACCCAGTCCTTTTATATGAATGCCTGTGATTCAGCCTAGTTTCCCCATGAAGTAATGTAATGAAAGATTTCTACTGACTAGGGATTACTACTACTTTCTGCAAAATTTCTCAGTGACACTCAGATTAATTCCAGTGTCCACAATTTAAGCAATTTTCAACAGACATTTACAACCCAAAATCTAATGACTTGGTATTTTCATGACAGTCAGGCAAAGTGTTCCAGCGAAAAATAAAATTTAGATTTGCTCCACTATGTACATCTGAATACAACCAGAGAGTAAAACTCAAAGCCAACTAAAAGACAAAACACTATAAAACATTTTTTTTTGTTGTAAGATAATAAAATTCTTCCCAGAATAATGTATAATTAATTTCACATACTTATTTGTAACCAATTTAGCTTTTCCAAATTCTCATTTGGAAATGAGACTCAGACAATTAAAACTGATGATACAAGGCATTGTTTTAGAAGGATCAAAATTTACACTGGTCAAATGTGACTCCTCAAGATTGATTTTAACAAGTTCTTTCAACTTTATTGACATCATCAATATCCCAGATGGATTTACCATTTAAAAAAATCAATTTAACACTATCAAAAGGTAATGTTCACTTTAATCCTGTTTGCCTTCACGCCACTGCCGTGAGCCTTCATTCCAGGCCACATAAACAAAGAGGGCCAGCACCACGTGGACGGCGACCACCGCAACAATAGCAGCATAAAAATAGCTGTCCCTATTGGACATCCCAAAGGCGCCTATCAAGAGAAAAAAGTTTCCATTTTATTCCAAAATATAAAAATCAAAACATATTGTTTTTATTAGCTATATATTTAACTAGTCAGACAATTAAAAAGGAATACTTTGTGTGGTGATAAATCAAGTATTCATGTAAAGATGTGAATACCTTCTACACATGAAGAACATTATTTTGAATGAAAACCACAATACATCACTTCATCTAAGGACTCTGACATAATAAAGAGGGCTTTATTTTCTCTTCCTTCCAATGTCTGCCAGCAAGGGTACATTCCCCCAAAGTCCTCCTCCCATGTCAACCAAATCTCACTCTCCAGGGGCTGTTAAAAGAAAGGATCCACAAGCTATCGCACAGAAAACCATAAACCAATATGATGTCAAACAAATAACTGAGTGATGAAAAATTCATTTCATGAAGATTCATTACAAGCAATGGGATTTTGAAAAGCAAAACAGAAGCAAGTCAATTATCCAGTTTACAGATATAAAGAGATCATGAGAGCATAGAATCTCATATATAGTTAAGGGTGAAAATGTCTTTTTATGTCTAGGATTACCTTCAAAAATGTATGATTTAGTTGTGAAATATAACCCAATAGGTACAGTGATCATTAAAGCTGTGAAGAACAGGAGCGTCTTCAGAGTGGATGCTAATGAACTTTCGTTTCTGGAAAAAAGTAAACAAAGAGAAAATCAGAGCCTGCAAAGCCATTTTGAACTATTCTTGTGTTCGCAAATGCTATAAATACCCACAGAAAAGATGCTGGGAACCTTGCCCTTGCCTTAAAAACAGTGGCCAGAAGAAGAGCAGTGCCAGGGACTCAAAATTCAAATAGCCTAGAGATCCAGTGGCAGATCCAGCGTGAAAGGAAGTGTAAAGTGCAAAAAGTGGTTTGGAATCTCCCGAGTGCTATGCAAATATACACAGCTTACAGAATTCACAATGGAGGTAGCAAGGCAGAAGATACACAGAAAACAACTAATGAAGGTTTCTTCACAAAGCATCCTATCAGTGGCTAGCTGAATACAGTACAGACAAGGTATGAGAATAAGAAAAAGGAGCCCAGAGCAATCTGGATGCAGCTGAAGGAAACTTTGCTCAAATTTCTTTGTAATTAAGTAGCGAGAGTACAACTTAGATGGTCTTCACACAGCATGGATGCATTAAAAGTTTGACATCAAAATACTTTCTGTTCCGTGCATTCTATCGCTCATAGACTTTTAAAATCAATGGAAATACTCCAATGGGAAAGTTTTGTTCCAGAATACAATAAAATGATTCTGAAGAATGCAATCAAGCTTCTAAAACCATATGATTAAAGAAAAGCAAGTCAGATAAATGGCTACTTAAAACAGTAACAATGGGTAACATAAAAACGTCCAATAAAGGGGAAATGATTTCACAAATGATGCTTATCAATACGGAACCATTAAAATTAATTTTGACAATTATTCAGTAAATATCTATGTGACAAATCAACAAGGCAGATTACACTGTTTTGATGTATATCAGCGGTCTGCCAAATAAGCCCCGAAAGGCCCCTTGCCTACTTCTGTAAATAAAGTGTGCCTACTTCTGTAAATAAAGTGTAACTGGCATGCAGCCACACCCGCTTGTTTATGCATCACCAAAGACTCCAGGGAGCTACAGAGACAGAGCTTAGTAGTGGTGCCAGACCACATGGCCCTCAAAACCTAAAATATTTACTATCTGGTCCTTTCCAGAAAAACTCTGCCAGTAATATAGTGAAGTGAAGTTGCTCGGTCGTGTCCAACTCTTTGTGACCCCATGGACTGTAGCCCACCAGGCTTCTCTGACCATGGGATTTTCCAGGCAAGAATATTGGAGTGGGTTGCCATTTCCTTCTCCAGGAGATCTTCCCGACCCAGGGATTGAACCCGGGTCTCCCACATTGTAGGCAGACGCTTTACCGTCTGAGCCACCAGGGAAGTTACACAAAATACTTGCCTACCAGGCAAATCATATGTAGATGTCATTTTATAAAACTAACATTTGTCTACCACAGTATAACAGTATAACATTTGTCTACCACAGTATAATAGTATAGATGTATACTATTCTAATTATATTCAAAAGGTGTGCACATGAAAAAGGACTCCAGATTAATACACAATAATAAAGTAACTTTCCCACTTTCAAATATTCCTTAATGTTGTTTTACCCACTTTTCAATAAGTAGATATATGTCAGCATTGGTCCCATGCATCATCACAAATGATAACACTACTGACAGTGAAGCTGTAGTAAGCTTCCAGCAATCCTGGACACACACACACACACCCTCATCCATATCACCGCAACTGTTACATTTAAAAGCAGTAAGCTTTTATCCTATGGGCTTTTATCCTGAAGATTAAAGGTCCCTTTTCCCTTAAATCTAACCACTCTCACACTACCTTGTCAGGGATAAAGAAATTTTCCTCTACTGTCTAGGTTCTTTGTGGCTGGTCTAAGAATTAAATAGACATGAGACAGATTATCAGGAGAAAATCAAACAAAGTTTAATAACACATATACATGGAAGAGACCCAGAAGAACTGAGTAACTTGCCAAATGGCCAAAACCCTCGCCTCAAATATTGTCTTCAGCTAAAGACAAAAGAAGATGCTGTAGGTAGGGGCTTGGGACTTCAAACAGGAAGAAGGCAATACACATGGAGATGGAAAAGCAGATGTGTGGTCAACAAGTGTTTCCTAAGCCATGTAGAGTCTATAGGGCCCAGAGTAGTCTCTTGTTTCTATGCCCTGTCCCCCAACCCCACCACAACTAGCCCATATTCTTTGCAAATATCTCTGGTGACAGCTCTCATCCAGCAACAGGCCCTCTGTCTAAATTTTTTCAGGCAATTAAGGGGAAGGTCAAAGTTTCTTCCTGAGTGTCTGGGGCCTTGACTGTTTTCAGTTTGAAATAATCTGCACATCAAAGAGACATTTTGGGGCGGCAAGTGTTGCTCCTCTATAACCTTAACACATGTCTAAATTTATGTTCATAGTCAACACTTGAACTTAATTCTTCCTGGTAATCCTCAGCAAGAGGTTCCAGTTTTTATCTACATCTCTATGAAGAATACAGCCCAGCCATCAAGGTCCTTTCAAAATATTAAGGTACCTCTCCTCTAGGCGGAGAAGGCAATGGCACCCCACTCCAGTACTCTTGCCTGGAAAATCCCATGGACGGAGGAGCCTGGTAGGCTGCAGTCCATGGGGTCGCTAAGAGTCAGACACGACTGAGCGACTTCACTTTCACTTTTCCCTTTCATGCACTGGAGAAGGAAATGGCAACCCACTCCAGTGTTCTTGCCTGGAGAATCCCAGCGACAGGGGAGCCTGGTGGGCTGCCGTCTATGGGGTCGCACAGAGTCGGACACGACTGAAGCGACTTAGCACTTAGCACCTCTAGGCAGCTTTCCTGATTATGCCAGCTGGAATGATTCACTGCTCTGGGACCCAACCACACTTACTTCATGCCTGTTATTATAGCACTTAACATGACAGTTTGTGTCCCAAACAGTCCTGCACATTCCCTTGTACCTCTAGAAAATCCAGGAAAAGGAATTCTTATAATTGTATGTATACCATTACGGGGGGGGGGGGGTTCTGGCAGCCCAGAAAGAAAGGGAATATCTTAAGTTTACACCAATGGTCTACAAACTTTTTTGACTGTGTAATCCATCATTAAAGTTTTGAGCACATACCCCCATATAGGCATAATGATTTTTAAATAAATTATCTATACACATATTAGTCATGGAGTCTTTAAAATATAAAAACAAGGAAAAACAGACACTAAAAATGTTAAGGTTAAAAAAATTTATGTAGAAATCTGTTTTCTTTCCATACTTCAAAGAAAGACCTTTTAATACATCCCACTTTAGTCATCACTGAGCTATACAATTCTCATCTAACACACCTAAGCTTCCTTACACTGTTTTCTAATAGAAAATTTTTAGAAAATTTATCTTCATCAAGAATGAGTGCAGTTCTATAAAAATACAAAAAAATCATGTCCACAGAAAACAAAAAAACACTAATTTGAAAAGATACATGCACTCCAATGTTCACAGCAGGATTATTTACAATTGCCAAGACACAGAAGCAACCCAAGTGTCTATCAACAGATGAACAAAGGAGATGCAATACACACACACACATGCATAATACATACAATGGAATACTACTCAGTCATAAAAAAGAATAAATGCTGCCATTTCCAGCAACATGGACAGACTTAACAGGCATTATACTGAGTGAAATAAGCCAGGCAGAGAAAGGCAAATACTGTATGATATTGTTTATATGTGGAATCTAAAAAATACAACAAACCAGGGAATGTAACAAAAAGAAGCAGATTCACAGATAAAGAGAACAAACTTAGTGATTACCAGTGGGGAGGGTTGGGAGGGGCAATATAGGGGAAGGGGAGTGTGAGGTACAAAATATTGTGGAGACAAGCCACAAGGATGTATTGTACAATACAGGGAATATAGCCAATATTTTGCAATAACTATAAATGGAGTGTAACCTTTAAAAATTGTGTAAAAAATTAAAAATACATACATACATACAAGAAGTCAGTATCTGGCCAATTCTTTTGTGGACCCCAACAAAAATCTTGGCCTTCACAGTGTTTGTGTTTTTGGTGTGCAAAGTTCAGATCATCTAATCTGATAAAGAAACAAAGCTTGAGAATCTAGAGAAAGGGAAGGTTAACCAGTTCATCTGTTCTTTAGATTATCTCTTGAATATCAACTATCTGGCCTGGCTTTGAGAAAAGTTTATTATTGAAAAGAGAATATCATATCATGAGAATGTTTTAAAGCACACAAAATCACTTACGATCCCACCACCCAAACACAATCTTTTCTGCATGTTAATTTCTAACCCCACACACTCTACATATAGCATATCTCAACAACTTGCTGCTTGTCTCCAATTCCTTCCTACCTCTCTATCTTAAGCCCCCAAAATTTGACTTTCAGTCTCTCAAATACAGGACTAAGGACAAAGCTAAGCATACAAACTTTTGAAAACTAGTTTTTTCAAACTTCCTTCAGTGTTTATATGACATTTTCTCCTTGGCTTCCAGCCACAGCCCACTACAGCCAGTAGTTTTGCTGGCACAATCCAGCTTGGGTATAACCCGCTGAGGTATTCTAAAACAAAGCAACTGAGGTCATTCAACTGATTTCTCCTATGTATCTCTGATTGAGCCTTATTAGAAAGGAAGAATTCTAACATTTAGAGTTAGAATCAGCCTCACACAAATAATTGAGGATTGTGCCCCCACTCTGAGAACCATCTAGAGTTTACCCATTTCAGATAAACTTCTGAAGCAAACACTAAGCAGATGAAGCTTACCATGTTCCCCTTTATGGCAAGGCCTATACTGCAAGTAGATTTCACTGCAAATTGCATGCGGAAACACTAAAATCAGTCTAGGAGGGGTATACTGTATTTTAAGTATACTTAATATAAATATTTGTTGGAGGCCTCGCTAATAAACAGTAATTAAAAAAAAAAAAAACACCTACATCGCCATTGTGCGAGTGAAAAAGATCACCGGGGCTCCAAAGATCGTGGGCTCGGACAACTGCTAGCTTTCAACACTTAATAACTGTGCGAGGTAACCCTGTGATATTGCGCAAGCCACTTATCCTGAGTCAACTTAATTGTTTGTAAAAGAGCAGCAAACTAAGCACTTTTACAATTCTGATAATGTATATAACAAAGCAGGTAAACAATCTGCCTGCAAGGCAGGAGACACAGGAGACGTGGGTTAGATCCTTGGGTCGGGAAGATCTCCTAGAGAAGCAAATGGCAACCCACTCCAGTACTTCTTGCCTGGAAAATCCTATCGACAGAGGAGCCTGGCGGGCCACAGTCCATGTGTCTCAAAGGGTCAGACACGACCGAGCGACTAACACACAGGCATGTAAAACAAAGCACCTAAGCTGGGCCTGGCGCACACACACTGAATGGTAGCTAAACCCCTCCCCACCCTCTGACCTCTAGAGGTATCATGGGCCAGGCTAGTCCACCAGGACCACCTGCTCTTTCCTCAGGTTCCTTCTACTCAGCCACCAGCCTCCATCCTACTGACTCCCTGAGTGAAGTAGACTCAAACCCGGGGCGGCCCTTTGTCCCTTCCATTCGTTCACTCATGCTGCTGCTGCTAAGTCGCTTCAGTCGTGGCTGACTCTGTGCGACCCCATAGACGGCAGCCCACCAGGCTCCGCCGTCCCTGGGATTCTCCAGGCAAGAACACTGGAGTGGGTTGCCATTTCCTTCTCCAGTGCATTAAAGGGAAAAGTGAAAGTGAAGTCTCTCAGTCGTGTCTGACTCTTAGAGACCCCATGGACTGTAGCCTCCCAGGCTCCTCCGTCCATGGGATTTTCCAGGCAAGAGTACTGGAGTGGGGTGCCATTGCCTTCTCCGGTTCACTCATGCAGCAAACATTTATTAAGACCTGACGATGTGGGCCCTGCAGGGGTCCCGGAGATGGAGAAGGCCCGGTTCCTGTCCTCAGGGAGCTCACCCTGCAGTGGGGAGAAAGGCTGCAGACAGCAAGATCGCAATAAAGACAACAGAGAAAGAAGTGCTAGGCCAGAAACAAGAGCTGAAGAACCCGCCGACCTAGCCACCCTGACCCTGGGTCCCTCGCTCCCGAGGGAAGGGCAGGGGCCCGGCGTGCAGACGATGCAGGCCCCAACCTGCTTCCCCGCTCTCCTCTAGCCCGCAGCCCCAGCCCCGAGGGTCCAGACCTCACGCCCACCCACCGGTCGGCCCGGGCTTTCCCTCTCGCCCGGCTCCCGGCCTGGGCCAGTCCGCCTGGTGCTCTAGGCCCCCGCCTGACTCCGGCTCGCTCCGGACTACCTGAAGTCGGACGGCTGCAGCGCGTTTAGCGCCGCTTTATCAAGGCGCTCCATGGCGTCGCCACGCCTGCAGCTCAGACGCTCAGACGCCCAGGCGCCGGCTGGGCTCCGCAGTAGCGCTCGGTCGGCTAAGCGGGCGACCGGTCCAGGCGGGCCACGCCGGAAGTGCCGGCGAGTGCCGGGCTGTGGGCCGCAGCGCGCAGGCGCGGCGCGCCCAGGTGACGCCCGGCGGCGGCGGCGGCGGCGGCGGCGGGCGCAGGCGTGGTTGGGAGCCTGCAAGTGACTTACCGGGCAGGGCTGCGGGGTGTACGCCCTGCTAGGAGCGGCCTGCGCTCTAGGAGCATGCCGGGCGAGTAGCCCAGCCACTCCACGTTGAGCCGGGACTTGCCTCGCAGCATTGTCCTCCGGGTAGGGCGGTGCTGCGGCCGCCCCCTGAGCGCGCGCGAGCAGCTCTTGTCTCCGTTCCGGCCCCTGCCGCCGATCAGTGGTTGTGAGGCGGCTGGAACAGATGATCTGCCAGGAAGGACGACCAGGCGGACGACTGGGCTGCTAGGCAACCAAGCAGTTTCCGACGACAACAACAACACAAAAAAGCAGTGCACATTATTCCCCAGCCCTTGAGTAAACGCCTCATTAATTATTGCCCGCAGTGAAAGTCCAGCCTTGGGAAGCTGGGAGGAGTTAGTTTAGCACTCACCCGAGAGTCTGTCAAGCTAGGGAATGTCAGAGCTGAAAGAGCTCTTGCTGAGAGTGACTGTTCCAGGCCAGACGCTGTGGTGATCCTAACTTCCACTTAAAGTTAAAAACATATTTTGCAGCTGCTCAGAAAGCTGCCAATGAGACAACAGGGACTCAAATAGTAAGGGACAGATGGGCCTCCAGGGCTGAGCAACCGGAGAGAAGTATAAACGAAAAGGGTGCATGAGCCTAGGGTCAGGCTTGACAAAATTAGGTTGCCACTGGCTGCTAATAAGAGGACAGCCCTTACATGGTCAACGCCTGGAAAGGGCCGCTGACCACACATCTATTTTCTGCACCGCATGGATACAAAGACCGCATCTGAAATCATGACTAAACCAACAGCTTAGAGCTGCCTTAGGGGCTGTGGACTGGAAAGCAGGAAGCCTCGGTTTGCGTTCTAATTACTAAAATTGTAATCCCTCTCTGGGCCTCATCTAGACCCTTGGGGTTGTAAGAACCACCTAATGCCAGAACTACAGTAGTATTAGAGAGACTGTAGCTAGTAGGTTGGCAAACTGTGGCCAGTCTGCCAAATACCTACAGCATGTCTGACACCTGTTTTTCTACAAGGCGTGAGTTAAGAATGGTTTCTCCACTTCCCTGGTGGCTCAAATGGTAAAGTGTCTGCCTACAATGTGGGAGACCCGGGTTCGATCCCTGGGTGGGGAAGATCCTCTGGAGAAGGAAATGGCAACCCACTCCAGTACTCGTGCCTGGAAAATCCTGTGGATGGAGGAGCCGGTTAGTCTACAATCCATGGGGTCGCAAAGAGTGGGACATGACCGAGTGACTAAACTTTCAGTTTCACTTTCTCCACTTTCAGATGGTTGAAAAAATCAAAAGAAGAATAATATTTCACTACACGTTAAGATTATATGAAATTCAGATTTTGATGTCCATTAATAAAATTTTATTGGAACTCAGCCACGCTCATTCTTTTGTATTGCCTATGGCGGCTTTCATGTTACAATTGCAGCACTGTGGAGTTGTTTGTGACAGAGACTGGGCCACAAAGCCTAATGTATTTACTATTTGTCCCTTTCCAGGAAAAGTGTGAGGACTCTTGCTCTAGCTAATCACCTTGGAATGAGGTCCTTGAAACCCTAGGGATCCAAAATGTAGTAAAGGGGATCCCGACAATTTTTAATATTTTTAAAAACCTAATGAATTGAACGTATTTACTCACCATAAGAGATCAACAGCTACTTAAAAACATCACCTTCCCTTGATTTTTGGCACTAATTATATCACATTGATGAGGTAATCCTAGTTAACTCTTGAGAAAATGCACAAAATATTACTAAACTAAAATAAACTATGCTATATTTAGCCAACTAAATCTTTTAAAACTTAGAATGAACACAAGGGGGAGGGATATTTGCTTTTTGACTTTGCATATCTCCAATGCCAGGACTTCCCTTGGCAGCTCAGTGGTAAAGAATCCACCTGCCAATGCAGTAGACTCGGGTTCGATCCCTGGGTCGGGAAGATCCACTGAAGAAGGAAATGGCCACGCGCTCCAGTATTCTTGCCTGGGAAATCCCATGGCCAGAGGAGCCTGGCGGGCCATAGTCCATAGGGTCATAAAGAGTTGGACATGACTTATTGACTAAACAACAACAAACAACCCACTCTGGTATGACCTAATTAAGGTATGACTCTGGTATGACTGTAATTAAAAAATTACAATGACCCTATTTCCAAGTAAAGTCACATTCTGAGGGGTTAGGAGTTCAACATACAAACTTGGGGTGAAGGGGGCACACAATTCAGCCCATAACAGTATTCTAAGCTCCCCTTTGTACAGATGAGGAAACTGGTCTGGAAGCGACTTGTCAGAAGTCATACATTTATCTAATGGAACGTCACTTAAGTCCTGTCTCCCAGGCTGGCACATTAGCAGCCTCTGGGGCAGTTGTGTGATAACTCAGTCAACAACCATTCATAAATACGATTTGAGGTGGGACAAAATGCCTGGCTAATCTTATTAGCATATTGATGTTTTATATAAGCTAAACCTCTGTACCTCTTTTTCTTGCTGACTTTTACACTCTACCAATGTTTACTGTGAGCTCATCTCACAGTAGATGAAGAAAGAACTTGTAGCATAAACTCAGAAACTGTAAGAGAAAGATAGAAATTAGCCAGCCCCCTGGCCTCTCAGCAAAGGCCTGAAACCTCCTACCTGCAACAGCTGCTAAAGAGCTGGAGGGCAGCGGAGACCAAACAGAGCTGTTGCCATGAGAATGAAATGGCATGTCAAGTGGTGTGGTCATTACAGAGGCATCAGTAAGTAAAGCTTCCGTTGTTCCCTCTGAGAATCAGAAAATGATTCTCAAACTGAAAGAGCCCCAGTCAGGCCCTTTCATTTTAGTTGAAAAAAGTGAGAGCTGAAGTTGGGAAATAACTTACTCCAAATTCATTGGATCAGTGATGGGATTAGAGAATTCATAAGTTCCTAATTCTTCAGTGTAATAATGTTTTTTACATGGTATTGTTTTATATTCTTTAGTATAAAACCAGTGACATGGAAAGTGTAACAAACAGTCCAATTTGACAGCAACCTCCAGTTTGCTTTACTGACTCAAAACCATAACACTCCCCTCCCCCAACAAGTCCCCCTTTGGGTGGCCCAAACTGGGGTTGCAGAGGAATGGCCACACTTGAAACACCAACTGATACCTTCTGAAGTGGTCCTTGCAGAGAGTGGCGTTTTAAAAACTAAGCCATGAAGGAAATAGAAATAAGCTCCACCACACAATCAACAAAACTCATGCTTAAAGAGAGAGAGAGAGAGAGAGTAACTCTGGCTTCTTTATAATGTGGGGTGCGATTTGTATTTTCTTAAAAATACAAATTGGTGAAATATGCCCCCTGGTGAAAAAAATATAAATAAGGGGTTTTGGCTGGGAGTTGTTTTAGTAACAATCTCCTCTGTCAGGACCCCCTGTGCAATGAAACGCAAGAGTTTGTTGTTGTTGTTTTGTTTATTTATTGCTGTCTCTGGCAACAGAAAATTAAATAATTTATTTAACAAATGAATATTCATTGGAGGGACTGGTGCTGAAGCTGAAGCTCCAATACTTCAGCCACCTGATGCAAAGAACTGACTCACTGGAAAAGAGCCTGAGGCTGGAAAAGATTGAAGGTGGGAGGAGAAGGGGACGACAGAGAATGAGATGGTTGGATGGCATCACCAACTCGATGGACATGAGTTTGAGCAAGCTCCAGGAGTTGGTGATGGACAGGGAAGCCTGGCGTGCTGCAGTCCATGGGGTCACAAGGGGTCGGACACGACTGAGCAACTGAACTGATTTAACAATCACTTATTGGGCTTCCCTGGTGGCTCAGACAGTAAAGAATCTGCCCGCAATGCAGGAGACCCAGGTTCAATCCCTGGGTCAGGAAGATCCCCTGTTGAAGGGAATGACCACCACCACCCACCCAGGATTCTTGCTTGGAGAATTTCATGGACAGAGAAGTGAGTCCATGGGACACAGAGTGAGTTAACACTTTCACACTTTTGGACTTCCCTGGTGGCTCAGAGGTTAAAGCGTCTGCCTCCAATGCGGGAGACCTGGGTTCGATCCCTGGGTCGTGAAGATCCCCTGGAGAAGGAAATGGCAAACCACTCCAGCATTCTTGCCTGGAGAATCCCATGGACGGAGGAGCCTGGTAGGCTACAGTCCACGGGGTCGCAAAGAGTCGGACACGACTGAGCGACTTCCCTTCCCTATTAATGAAATGCAAGTTTTACTCAAGAATGAGCATTTTGTCTTGAATCCTGCCTCTTTCTATTATTTCATTTCACTCTACATCTTCCACCAGCATTGCCCTAAGCATGAATCCGTGGTTCCTTTTGCTGTGCTTATTCACTGATCCATGCAATTTATATTCCTATGTCATAGGTGGAAAAACTGAGGCTAAGGAAAATTGTGGAGTTGAGTAAAGATCTCACAGCACCCCTTGTCCCCTACTCTCATTCCATTTCCCTAAAATGTACCTCAGGCAACTTCTTCCAGGTCTACTGCTGGAGAGCTAAGCTCAGATCCAGAGCTAGTGCAGGGACCTGCTACTGCAGTCAAGGAATGCTTAGAGTTTGTGGCTGAGGATTCTTTTCACCCATGTGACCCCACGGGATTTGGAGCCCAGGAGTTGAGACCTACATTGCACTAAGCACAGCTTGTGGACATTCTGGCAAAGTGGAAGTAAACAGTGGGGATCAGTGTAACAGCCCCACGGCCTACCTAGTGTGGTGCAAGGTCAATCCAGGGAGCCGCATCCTTGACACATCGTGTGCTTGTTACTAGGAGAGGAACCCCGGCCTGTGAGGGGTGGCAGGGCCCCGGTTGCCAAAGTCAAGTGAAGAATTCTGGCCCTGGGGCTTTCCAGATGAGCTTGCCACTGAAGGCTGTGCTATGGGGAAGGGGACTGGACAATGGCACCCTGAGAGTTGATGTGACAGGATCACAACCCACAATATACACACGTTGTGCCCATCGAGTGCCAGGCTGAGAGCAGGCACTCGTTGGTTGAATGAAGAAGCGACTGCCAATACCAAGACCGCCAGGCTGTGGCTCATCCAGACTCTGAAATTCAGCAACACGGTCACGGCGGAGCTCACGGGCCAAGACTTCGGGGTCAGGTTGCCACATGGTCTACTCCTGCACCAGGTGGGCAGGCGGGGATGGGTGGGACACGGCCCGCCTTCCAGCTCGGGCAACTCTGATTGGCCTGAAGGCTCCTTCTGCACCTCGCAGGAGGCCTGCTTCTGCCTGGAGGGCCAGGGCAGGCCCTGGAGGGGTGGGAAGCCCCGTCCACTGGAAAGCCCTGTCCACTGCCCCTGGAAGCGGGTGGAGTCTGGGGTGGGTGCAGCGTGTATTCCAGGCCATCAAGTAGGGGCTCCAGGGGCTCCTGATACCCCAGGCTAGCACGCCCAGCCCAAGCCGCACTCCCAATATTCGTCCAATACAATTAATACATAACTGATGAATGAGTGAGTGAGTGAGTGAGTGAGAGACACCCAAGGAAAAAACCAAAGTTCTAGGCAGCTTTGCAAGGCAAAAGAGCTGTAAGTTTTGTTTCTGGATTTTGTTTTTTCTTTTTTTGTTTTGCTTTCTTGTTCTCCGTTTTGTTTTTCTTTTACTGAGGTTTAATTGACATGAAACTGAAAGTGAAAGTCGCTCCGACGTGTGTGACTGTTTGCAACCCCATGGACTATATAGTCCATGGAATTCTCCAGGCCAGAATACTGGAGTGGGTAGCCGTTCTCTTCTCCAGGGGATCTTCCCAACCCAGAGATCGAACATAGAACATTATTTGAATTTCAGGGGTACACGGTAATGATTCGTGTTCTCCGTTTTTACTTGTTCTTTTTCTGTGATTCGGTTGGAAAAGTTACAAAAACTGGAGAAAGGAAAAGTGCTACAGAAGCTGGTAAATGAAGCCCAGGAGAAGCAAGACATGGAGGAGCTGGTGGTTTAGGCACAGTGGAAAATACACAATAAAAGAGGAAGAAGGCGCGGGACGATCACGTGTGGCCTTGGCCTTCCTGGCTGAGCCATTCTAGGCACAGTCCTGGGAAGAAGAGTCTGCCTCCCAGGAGCGGGGGGCTGAGGGATGTGCAGGTGTGTACGTGTCTGTGGGTTGTAGGTGTGGGCATCAGTGCGTGGGTGAGCTTGTATACATTGCTGGGGAAATTGGGTTAAAAACAAACTTTCCTCCAGGCCAGGAAACGTTTCCAGTAAGGTAGAAAAAGAAAACTTTTTCGTCATTGAATAAGCAGGAAACCAGAGTGGGCTGCACCTCCTAGGGACTGCAAAGACAGAAATCTCAGTTGGGCTAAGTGGGCTAGGATACAAGCCATACCGTTTCTAGGTTTAACAATTTGGAGTCATGTGACAGCCAACAGCAGGATGTTATCTTCCCTGATGATTATGTTGCAAGGATTTGGCTCCAAGACCCTCAAATAAATTCCTGAGTTGTGAGACTCGCAAGAGGCATCTTTAGCCATTAAAAACATTTATATATTAAAACATTTGCTGGCTCTTTTAGCTCCCAGGTCAGGGCCAGCCCCGCATAGCCCCGGACACCCATCTCTCCAGTGTGCTTCCCTCTCCCCATTCATTTCCCCTTCTCATGCCCCCCAACTCCCTCTTGTTCCCACACCCACACCTTGGACCACTTTACAGGACATCCAAAACAACCCAATCATGAATCGAATCCTTCCGTGTCCCCACTTGAAGTGACACTGCCCCCATTTCTGCCACCTGCCAAGTCCCATTTCTCCTTTCAGTATTCCCTGTGGCACCTTCAGCCTACATGATAGTTTTCTATCTTGCTATAGACAAAAACTGTTGCCTGCTATCAAGCCATCAGCCACTATGGCCACCCCAAACGTGTGCCCTGAGGGGAATTCAGGATGGAGAATTAGTACATGGGTCCGAGACAAGAGTGTGTCTAACGAGGAATTTCAAGGAGCCCAGACTCAGGTATCTGCCCATACATAGCAAAGTACTAAATTTATTAACTTGAGATGTCTGGTTTTTGTGATTAGCACTAATCTTCTGGTGTTCAACTACACTTTTTTTTTTTCAGCAAAAATTCCTACCTATCCTGGCTCCTCCCTCACCTCTTTAGAACAGTTCCTGTGGGCTGAGAGGCTGTTTTCTGGGCTATAGTCCTCAGTAAGGTTCCCAAATAACACATAACCTTGCAGCTTTTACGTCACACTTTTTTTTCAGCTGACATCTTCTATCACCTATTAGTGTCCTTGGACTTCTAGTCATTCCACTAGGCTCTATTCTAGTGGGGGAGAGGAGAACATGGCTGGTGGCTTTTTCATCTCTCTACTGCCACACCACAGGGGCTTGAGCATGTGCCCCCAATCAGAGCTGCACTGAGAATCTTGCAAGGCCCACTTGTCTGGCTTCACCCCTCCCACCCTCTTTATGCTTCTTTAATCCCTAAACTGTGCTGTGAGAATACTACAGCCCAAAGAATAAGAATTTACAAGATGTGTTCCCAAAACAATTCCCCTGAGTCCTTAAAAATGTGTAAGGGCCAAGTTTCATGCCTCCCCATGCTGCCTCCCTGCCTCCCACACTCCATGCTCTGAGCACCTCATTCTGTAAAGCCCTAGGGAATCTAGGTTTTCTTGCAAGGAATTATATCCAGCACCCCCTCGTGGTGGGCAAGCCAGTACTTCGGGCCTGAGGAAGCCAGGGCGGGTGAGAGAAGAGCCAGCTTCCTGGAAAGGCCTGTCCAGGCAGGTCTGTCAATAGCCTTGTCAACCAAGAAAGCCGAAGTTTGCATTACAAAATAGCCTCTCCTTTGGAAATCCTGATTTGGAGAAATTGTATGCTCAGTCATCTGATTTCAGGTCAGGCAGAGATCCCACTGCAGGACAAAAATAGAACTTTCGCCTGGAAAGTTCTGCACCAATAAGGCGGCCCAAGAGCAATCCGCCACCCACTTTCCAGGAGCCACTTTGACACTGGTGTCTCCTGCTTTGTCTGGACACATCAGGCTTCCACCTGTCCCAGAGCCTGGCCAAGACAGCCATACTTCCTATCTTCTCTCTCAAAAAGGCCCTGAGACCCACGAGACAGGTTGGAGCAAACATTGCCTCTGAGAACGTGTGAGGCAATGGAGGCTCACACCACCACAAAAGCGATCCTTCTGGAACTGCTGACTGCCAAGTGCCAAGAGCTCAGTCGCTAAGTCATGTCCAACTCTTTGACCCCATAGACTGTAGCTGCCAGGCTCCTCTGTCCATGGGACTCTGCAAGCAAGGATATTGAAATGGGTTGTCATTTCCTCCTCCAGGGGATCTTCCCCACCCAGAGATTGAACCCAGGTGGATTCTTACCACTGTGCCACCTGGAAAGCCAAGTGCTCATCCAGCCTGTATTTCCCCTTCCAGAAACAAGGAGCTCAGTGCTTCCTAAGATGTCCCCAATTTTGTTCTTGCCTCCATAAGTAGCCTGTAGATGACACAGGTCAGCCTAACCATGTCCTCCCCTGTGCAGATGGTGGCCTCCCATTAACCTTGCCAACACTTACTGGTGACCACATTTCACTGCCAAAACACAGTCATCTTGCTGCCAACAGGGCCTTAAATCGTCTCTCTGCAGGTCTTCTCTGTCCTGTCCCAGGTGGATTTTTAAAACCAAATGTCTGACCCCACATTGGTCACTGTGGCATCTCACCTCTGTGTCCACAAGGTAGACACACAAGATCCAGTGGGGAAACAGCTGGGTTACAGTGGAAAGAACTAAATTTGATATGGCAGAAACCAACAGAACATTGTAAAGCAGTTACCCCCTGATTAAAAAGTACATTTTAAAAAATGAACTAGACTTGAAGCCAAGGACCTGGACTTGAATCTGGGTTCCTCTGTCACTTCCTAGCTGTGGACCACACATAAGTCAATGTCCCTTTCTGGACATTCGTTTACTTCATCTGGAAATGGTTTGTTATGAGGATTTGATGGCCAAGCAGGTGTAGTAGTCACTGGATGAACTGCAAAGACCTGATGTGGTAGAGTTCAGTTCAGTCGCTTAGTCCCACAGACTGCAGCACGCCAGGCACCCCTGTCCATCACCAACTCCCGGAGTTTACTCAAACACATGTCCATTGAGTCGGTAATGCTATCCAACCATCTCACTCTCTATCGTCCCCTTCTCCTCCCGCCTTCAATCTTTCCCAGCATCAGGGTCTTTTCAAATGAGTCAGTTCTTCGCATCAGGTGGCCAAATTATTGAAGTTTCAGCTCCTGAGGTGGTACAGGAGACTGATAACTGGGCTGGGGGCATAAAGAACTGGGGACCATGTGTGACTCTGTGTGGGACTCCTATATGCCCCTGAGCAGGCCACTTCACTTCCCCATCGGTCAATGTCAGAAGGAGATGTGGGTGGGACTAAAGGCATGTCTGATTGGCTTTCCAGTATACATGAAGAAAGGACGGTTGAAGAATTGTCTGTTCTTTAAGAGCGGAAGTTCTTTTCTAAGAGCCAAAGCATCTCTTTGTTCCGCAGACAGCTTTGTGATCTGCCGCAGGAGAAGGATTCCCAGGATGAAATACAGGAAGCCGCTTCAAAGGAATGAGAGCAGAGAGTCAGTGTGGTGGGCGGTGCGCCTCGCACACAGGTGTCACCTGAGGCACGGCTGCAGGAACAGGCCATGGCCCCTGCGGCAGAGGTGGCTGGGAGGAGCTCTGTCTTCAGGTGTTTGAAGGGCAGACACCACGGAAGGTTGCTTCCTCTCATTCTCAAGAATCGCTTTCTGCCCGTGGGACTCTTAAAGCTGTTGCATGCAAGCATCTGACCCCTTGGTGCCCTCTCACCCTGAGAAGGAGGTGGAATTGGAAGGTGGACGCTCTTAGAGGACTAGTCCCTTCCTCCCCACATCAGATGATTTTGTGTTGTCTGAGCCCTTGGTGAGAGCAGGCATATTTTTTTACAGCACCTACTACAGATTTGTGTACACAGTTGGGCTTAGCTGAATGAGGGAACGAATCTTTCTTTCTTCATCTAACAGGGAAGGCCTGTAATGGGGTGTTATCTTTGGCTCCTGACATCGGGGGCAATGATGGTGTCCCACAGTAAAACATTTTTGTGTGTAAATATCACTTAAGTCTGCATAGTGGTTGTCAAACAGTGAGGCCCTGACAGAAGCCAGTGCACCAACCTGGAAACATTTTTATGGTAATCATTTTCCCACAGAACTCGGAGCTTCAAAAGGCAGGCATTCAGATACTCCCCTGGAAGGTTGTAGCAAAGCCAAGGCACCGGCCGGGGACAGAGAGGTGGGGAATGCCTTCCCTGGCCCAAGGCCTGGCACATAGTGGGAACTTAACAGAGCCTCGCTGCTTGCCTGCTTGATGGCAAGCCGACCGAGGCAATGGCAGAGTGGGCCCAGAGATCATATTTCGCCACCACCCTGGTGAGGCACTGGGGCCCAATTTAGATGCAGAGGTGAATGCAGGTAAGACAACGGTATAGACAGGAACTGGAAATGAGATTGTGTGGACAGAGGGGAGAGAGCAGGAAAGGAGGCATAAAAGAAAGGATGAGGGAGGCTCCTCTGGAGAAGATCACCCTGTGGGTCCCTGTGATGTGACAGGACCAAGAACACCAGCCCGTACCTCCCTCAGGTGTGACTTGGAATCTCAAGAGGAGTCTTCATCCCTATAGAGGAGTGAGTTCCGGCCAACATTGAACAGGTCCTTCTGTTCCACAGCTCAGAGCAGACACTGGGCCCCCCTTCCCTAGCTGACAAGCACTGTCCACAAAGCCTAGTCTCTCCCCACCCCACCCCCATCCTCAGTGGAAGGTGGGACCCTCCATCTCCAATTTACAATTCCAAGAGCCTTGGGGGCTCAGAATGCACTTCTCACTGAGAATCTTGAAATCCCACCCATCTTTAATAGTTGAGCCAAAATACTGCCTCTTCCATGAAGCAGTTTTCAATGTCAAGCCCTTAGATGCCCCCTTCTTCAGCACTCATCTCCATCTGCTTCTGCATCACCCCGATATATCCGCTGTCTCTCTTCCTTGCCCAGACCTCCTGTCCCACTGTTCATTTATTGAGCAGAGAGAACCTGTTTCATGAGTACCTGTGGCATCTCTAGTCCCTGGTGTTGTATGTGCTCAGGGAACACTGGTGACCCACTTGAATGTCCAGAGGAAAGAATGACTGAAGAGCGGGATTGGCTGCCCATTTGTACCCACCGCAGAAAGTTGCACTTCCCCTCCAACATCCCCCAGAGGAAAGGAGGGGAGGAAAGAATGCTGAGAGAGAGGGAGGGGGAGAGGAAGGACTGTTGAGAAAACACATAGGCATTCATTATCCTGAGAGCCTCCTGAGGTGAGACACCAGTGATGGATGGGGGTGCTGGTGGAATAGCAGAGGTTCCCCACCCCTACATTCTGTTCATGGATTCAATCTCTCATTTACTTACGGACTGCCTACTACATGTAAGGTGTTGCTTTGTTTTCTTCTTTGGTAGTGCACCAATTCTGTCACTAGCTATGTGATCGTGCACAGTTTACTTCTCTGTCCCTCAGTTTCTTAATCTGTAAAATGGAGATCATAATAGTTCTTGTGAGGATTGTAAATGACTGAATTGATATTGAATGTTGAAACCTGTCTTGGTACATAGTAAGCTCTATTTAAGCAGTGGCGATTAGCTTAGGCACTATAAATATATACATCGGTGATAAAACTGGTGAAAATCTTTGCCCTTATGAGCTTAAATCCTAGTAGAGGGAGTTGAATAATTGACAGCAACAACAGCGAAGGAAATTACATTAGGAAGTGATAAATGATATACAATAAATAGTGATAAATAATAAACAGATGGCAGGTAAGGGAAGTTGGGAGTAGACAGGTAGGGGTTACAACATTAGAGATGACAATCACTGTGGGCCTCATGGAGAGATTGTACAGTATCTACAGCAGGTTGAATCTGCAGCTTGGGGCTGGCCATCTTGCAAGTGTTCACTTGTTTTTGACCGTGGCATGTGGCATGCGAGTTCCCCTATCAGGGATTGAACCCACACCCCCTTCAGTGGAAGGCAGTCTTCACCATTGGATCACCAGGGAAGTCCCTCTCACACTTTTCCTAACCCTCACTAAGGCTCCCAGATTGCTTGCGCTCAGAAGCATCTTTTGGAGAGGGGATCCTTCAAGAGAACTCTCAGGGACCAGGTGCCTTGAGTTGCTGTTGAGTTAGAGAAGGCGCAGAAGCAGGCAAGGAACCAGAGCCAGGGCCAACACAGAAGGGTAAACATTTGTGGCCAAGTCTGGCAGCTGCCAGGTCTCTGCGGAGCAAGCATGACCCTGGCAGCTGGCACAGTGGCGGCTGGAGAGCCAAAGTCCTTCAACATCTTAGCTACTGAGGGCCTGCAGTAGGAAGCTTGGTTCCAGCCTTGCCACTCCCATGGGACTGCATCACTTTTTTTCTTGTGTTGGGCTTCCTCTTACCTGGGAAGGCTGGTGGAACAAACTGGGCATATCCTGAATTTTTAATGAGGCATGAACTACAGAAGGTTTGGCTGTGAGGGATTCAGAGACAGCGTTTTCTGAATTTCTTGGAGAAATGACTCCTGAGAAAGCTGTAGAATCAAGGCATATTCTGATGGCAGGATTTGTCGTGAGTCCTCCCAGTTGGCATCCCTACCACCTATCACACAAGAGCTAGCCTGGAAGGTCACTTTACCAATCCCAAGTCGTCTCTTTGCTTCCTGACTCGACTCTTCCCCCTTGTTCTGTTCCAGTGCTGCTCGTGGTGACTCAAGTGGTGGCCAGTTCACTTTTGGATTGCGTCCCTGCAATTGGACTGTAAGTTCCTTAAGATCGTGAACATTTTGGAAGAGGTGATAGATTTTAGAAGGGTCACTTTGAAAGATGTATTCAGCTAACTATTCAATAAATATTTATTGAGCACCTACTAAGTACCTGCATTGTTTTCATTGCGAGTGAAGCAACAATGAAGAAACCAAACCAAAGTTCTTCCCTCACAGAGCTCATATTCTAGTGAGACAAACAGACAATAGGCATAATACATATATGAGACAATGTTGGGCAGTGGGAGCTGCCATGAAGAAGATAGAAAACAGTGTACAGGGATTCAAAGTGATGGGCACTTTTTCAGTGAAGATGGACAGAGAAAGCTCCTCTGAGGTGCTGAGACTTGAGTCGGTGCTGAATGAAGCTGTGAGTCAAGCCGTGTCCCAGGCAAATGCAACAGTGAGGGAAGAGTAGCAAACTCAAAGGCCCTGAGACAGAAATGTGTTAGTACAGTTTTGTCACTTCACTCATGCAAAACTCAAGGTCAAAAAAGGGAAAATGTCTTTTCCAAGGCCATGTATCAAGGAGGAATGTATAAAGGAGAGATCCTGGTGCCCATGGATGATCACAATTGATATTTTTATGCATTTTCTTCCAAGTATATAAACATATGTGCATGTATATGCACGTATGTAAGCACACTGCATTTTTTGTTGTTATTTTTCAAACATTTTTCCCCCACTTAAACGTATTCAAGGACAATTTCCAACGTCCATAAGTATTTATCTACATGGTCATTTTTCTCAGCTTAGTGCTTGTACCAATTTGAAATGTCTTTTTGCTTGTGTGCGTGCTCAGTCGCTTAGTTGTGTTAGATTCTTTGGGATCCCATGGACTGTAGCCCACCAGGCTCCTCTCTCCATGGGATTCCCTAGGCAAGAACACTGGAGTGGGTTACCATTTCCTCCTCCAGGTGATTTTCCCAACCCAGAAATTGAACCCGCATCTCCTGTGTCTCCTGCATTGGCAGGCGGATTCTTTACCCACTGAGCCACCTGGGAAGCCCATACAGAAATATTATTTACTTACAGTAAAATTCACCCTTTTAAAACAGGGGTGCCCAACCTCTGGGATCTAATGCCTGATGATCTGAGGTGGAGCTGATGTTATAATAGTAGAGATGAAGTATACAATACATGTAATGTGTTTGAATCATCCTGAAACCATCCTCCCTGTCCTCCCACCCCAGTCCATGGAAAATTGTCATCCACGTAATCAGTCCCTGGCCAAAATTGTTGGGGATTGCTACTTTAAAGTGTACATTTTAATGCATTTTTATAAATGTATACCCAGTATTCTTGGGCTTCCCTTATGGCTCAGCTGGTAAAGAATCTGCCTGCAATGCAGGAGACCTGGGTTTGATCCCTGGGTTGGGAAGATCCCTGGAGAAGGAAGTGATACTCACTCCAGCATTCTGGCCTGGAGAATTCCACAGAATGTATATTCCATGGGTCACAAAGAGTCGCACACAGCTCAGCAACTTTCACTTATTCATAAATGTATACAGTCATGTAATTATCACCGTATTCAAGAGAGTGAAATTTTCCATTATTCCAAATAGTCCTCTCATGCTCAATTGTAGTCAAATTACCCTCTCCCACTTCCAGATCAGATCCCTGGCAACCAATGATTTCTATACCAGTAGTCTGAATATTTTGATATTTTCCAGAATATCATGTAAATGGAGTAACAGAGTATGTAGACTTTTGTGTCTAGCTTAGTTCACTTAGAAGAATGTTCTTTAGATTCATTCACATTGGTATGTCAATGATTCATTATTTTATTGATAAATAGTATTCCATTGTATGGATTTGGCTCAGCTGGTTAAGAATCTGCCTGCAATGTGGGAGACCTAGGTTTGATCCCTGCATTGGGAAGATCCCCTGGAGAAGTGAATGGCTACCCACTTCAGTGTTCTGGCCTGGAGAATTCCACGGACTCTATAGTCCACGGGGTTGCAAAGAGTCAGACAAGACTGAGCGGCTTTCAGTTTCAATTTGTTTGTCCATTCATTGGTTGAGGGACACTTGGGTTGCTTCTAACTTTTAGTAATCATGAATAAAACTATTATGAATATTCACATGTAGGTTTCTTTACCGTGAACTTCCAGATGTTTGAGCTGGTTTTAGAAAAAGCAGAGGAACCAGAGATCAAATTGCCAACATCTGCTGGATCATCGAAAAAGCAAGAGAGTTCCAGAAAAACATCTATTTCTGCTTTATTGACTATGCCAAAGCCTTTGACTGTGTGGATCGCAATAAACTGTGGAAAATTCTGAAAGAGATGGGAATCCCAGACCACCTGACCTGCCTCTTGAGAAACCTGTATGCAGGTCTGCTGCTGCTGCTAAGTCGCTTCAGTCGTGTCCGACTCTGTGCGACCCCATGGACGGCAGCTCACCAGGCTCTGCCGTCCCTAGGATTCTCCAGGCAAGAATACTGGAGTGGACTGCCATTTCCTTCTCCAGTGCATGAAAGGGAAAAGGGAGAAAGTGAAGTTGCTTAGTCGTGTCCGACTCTTAGCGACCCCATGGACTGCAGCCTACCAGGCTCCTCCGTCCATGGGATTTTCCAGGCAAGAGTACTGGAGCGGGGTGCCATTGCCTTCTCCGGTATGCAGGTCAGGAAGCAACAATTAGAACTGGACATGGAACAACAGACTGGTTCCAAATAGGAAAAGGAGTACATCAAGGCTGTATACTGTCACCCTGCTTATTTAACTTATATGCAGAGTACATCATGAGAAACGCTGGGCTGGAGGAAGCACAAGCTGCAATCAAGATTGCTGGGAGAAATATAAATAACCTCAGATATGCAGATGACACCACCCTTATGGCAGAAAGTGAGGAGGAACTAAAGAGCCTCTTGATGAAAGTGAAAGAGGAGAGGGAAAAAGTTGGCTTAAAGCTCAACATTCAGAGAACTAAGATCATGGCATCTGGTCCCATGACTCCATGGGAAATAGACGGGGAAACAATGAAACTGTGGCTGACTTTATTTTGGGGGGCTCCAAAATCACTGCTGATGGTGACTGCAGCCATGAAATTAAAAGACGCTTACTCCTTGGAAGGAAAGTTATGACCAACCTAGATAGTGTATTAAAAAGCAGAGGCATTACTTTGCCCACAAAGGTCCGTCTAGTCAAGGCTTTGGTTTTTCCAGTAGTCATGTATGGATGTGAGAATTGGACTGTGAAGAAAGCTGAGCACCGATGAATTGATGCTTTTGAACTGTGGTGTTGGAGGAGACTCTTAAGAGTCCCTTGGACTGCAAGGAGATCCAACCAGTCCATCCTAAAGGAGATCAGTCCTGGGTGTTCATTGGAAGGACTGAAGTTGAAGCTGAAACTCCAATACTTCGGCCACCTGATGTGAAGAACTGACTCATTGGAAAAGACCCCGATGCTGGGAAGGATTGGGGGCAGGAGGAGAAGGGGATGACAGAGGATGAGATGGCTGGATGGCATCACCGACTCGATGGACATGGGTTTGGGTAGACTCCGGGAGTTGGTGATGGACAGGGAGGCCTGGCGTGCTGCGATTCATGGGGTCGCAAAGAGTTGGACACAACTAAGTGACTGAACTGAACTGAACTGAGGTTTCTTTAATGGACATGTCTTTATTTCTCTTGGTTATGTACTGAAAAGTGGGGCTGCTGGGTTTATGGTAAAGGTATGTTTAACTTTGTAAGAAACTGTTGTCCAAAAATGTCTGTACCATTTTGTATTCCCACTAGTAAACTATAAGATGTCTAATTGCCCCACATGGGCATTTCTTTTTTCAAATTTTAGTTGTTCTGTTAGGAGGGTAATGATATCTCATTGTTGTTTTAATTTGCTTTCCCCTTAATGACTGGTGATATTGAACATGTTTTCATGTGCTTATTTGCCATTCTTTGGTAAAGGATCAGTTCAAGTTTTGCCCATTTTCTAATTAGGCTGTCTGCTTATGGCTTAGCTATATTAATTTCTTTGGGCTGCTGTAGCAAATTACTACACATTTAATGGCTCAAAGCAACAGAAACAAATTCTTTAAGTTTTAAAATTTTATCAGTATTTTTAATTAACATATACGTGGTTTGCAATGTTGTGTTAATTTCTACTGTACAGCAAAGTGATTCAATTTTATATATATATATATACACATACATTATTTTTCTAAAATACTCTTTTCCTTTATGGTTTATCATAGGATATTGAATATAATTCTCTGTGCTATACAGTAAGAACTTATTGTTTATGCAATCTATATATAAAGCTTACAACAACAGAAATTAATTCTCATACAGTTATGGAAGCCAGAAGTCTAAACAGTCTTCTGGGGTATCAATCAAGGTTTCAATCAAAGTACCAGCAGAGTGGATTCCTTCTGGAAGCACAAGGGGAAAATCCACTCCTTGCCTTTCTGGTAGCTGCCTATGATCTATGGCTTGTGGCTACAATGCTCCATTGTCTGCCTCCATAGACACATTGTGTTCTCCTTTTCTGTAGTCAAACTTCCCTCTACCTCCCTCTTATTTGGACACTTCTGATTACATTTAAGTGAAAGTGTTAGTCACTCAATTGTGTCTGACTCTTGGCAACCCAATGGGCTGTAGCTTGCCAGGCTCCTCTGTCCATGGAATTCTGCAGGCAAGAATACTGGAGTGGATTGACATGCCTTTCTCCAGGGGATTTTCCTGACCCAGGGATCAAAATCAAGTCTCCCACATTGCCTGCAAATTCTTTACCATCTGAGTCACCAGGGAAGCCCCAATTACATGTAGGGCCCATCCAAATAATCCAGGATAATCTCTCCATCTCAAGATCCTTAATTTAATCACATCTGCAAAGTTCCTTTTTGTCATTCATAGATTCCAGGAATTAAGCCCCAGATAACTTTGGGGGACATCATTCAACCTACCACAGGAACTCAGAGAGTTCTTCATAGATTTTGATTCATTGTTCTTGATCAGATATGTGCTTTGCAAATATTTTCTCCCTGTCCATTGCTTGTCTTTTCATTTTCTCAACATTATCTCTGGAAGAACACAATTTTAAAAATTTTATTTTAAGGAAGTCCAATTTATAAATTACATCAATTTTTTTCAATTGTGCTTTGTACTTTGTGTGTCCTGTCTAAATGATCTTTGCACAAGCCAAGGTCACAAAGATTTTCTCCTATATCAACTTCCAGTTATTTTATAGTTTAGGGTTTTACATTTGAGACTACGAGAATTTCAAGTTAATTTTTGTTAAGTAGTGTAAGATATGGGTTCAAGTTCATAACTCTGCATGTTGACAGCCAATAGTTCCAGCACCATTTGTTAAAAAGACTACTTTGTCCATTGAATTGCCTTTGAACCTTGTCAAAATCAATTGACTATAGTTATTTCTGAACTCTGTTACATTGAAATGATTTGTGTCAGTCCTTTCACCAACACTACATTATCTTGATTACCTTTGCTTTATAGTAAGTCTTAAAATTTGTTGGTGTGAGTAATCCAATTTTGTACTTTTTTTAAACTAATACTTTTGTTATTGTTTATTGTTTCTCTCTTCTATTTTATACAAATACAATTGACTTTTTGTATATTGGCTTTATATCCTCTTCTAGAAGCTTTTTGTAGATTCCTTGGGCTTTTCTCCATAGACAATCATGTTGCCTGTGAATATAAGCAGCTTTATTTTTTCTATCCCCATCTGAAGGCTTCTATACGTTTCTTTGCCTTATTGCATTGACTAAGACTCAAATATAATGCTGAATGGGAGTAATTAGAGTAAACATCCTTATTGTGCTCCCAATCTTAGTGGGGAGCTGTTGTGGTCCTTTAATGGACCGGAACTTGGGGGTACAGAGTCCACCGATAAGAAAGTAAAAGAAGGAAGAAAAGAGGCTGAGCCACATGAAGGGGACAGAGGGGGGAGAGAGAGAGAGAGAGAGAGAGAGAGAGACATGGGGACCAGTGCTCTGATGGAACAAAGGCCTTTATTTAACATATTGTGGGCATATATATACTCTCTTACAAGATAGTCCTTTTTAGCAGAGACAGGGATCAAAAATCTAACAAGTCACCCAGAAAGCCAGAGGCTAGAATCATTCTCAGTAGAGGGGGTTGTAAAAGTTACTTTACATATCAGAAGGGAAGAGAGTTGTAAATGGCTGCTGTTCACCGTATGGAATTTCCATGTGATACATGAATTTCTATAATCCCTGAAAGCTGGCTTGCCAGCTCTCTGGCACCTGTATTCAGGTGCTGTTAAGGAACATAGAATTCATGCAAGACTGAAAACAGCACACAGGAAGCCTCCTGTTAAATGTATCCCGACAGGGAGCATTTAGTCTTTTATAATTAATTATGATGTTAAGGTGGGCTTCCCTGGGGGCTCAGTGGTAAAGAATCACTTGCTAAGGCAGGAGAAGCAGATTCCCTGAATCAGGAAGATCCCCTGGAGAAGGAAATGACAGTCCACTCCAGTATTCTTCTCTGGACAGAGGAGCTTGACAGGCTGCAGTCGATGGGGTCACAAAAGAATCGGATATGACTAAGCCACTAAACAACAACCACCACCATGATGTTAAGAGCATTTTGCTGTTATTGTTTGTTTTGTAAATGCCTTTTTCAAGGACAGAAAGTTCCTTTTTAGTCTTAGCTTGTTGAGAGTTTAATTATGAACCAATGTGTGATTATGTGGTTTTGCTTCTTTAGACTTTTAATTTGATGGATAACATTGATTTATTTTTGAATGTGAGACAACTTTGCATTGCCAGAATAAGCCTCACTTGGTTTCTTTATATATTGCTTGATCAATGCTAATATTTTGTTGAATATTTTTCACACTGTGTTCATGAGGAATATTGGATTTTAGTTTAGAGTTTATTTTTTATACTGTTTTGTCTGGATTTGGTGTCAGGGTAGTGCTGCCTGGCATTATTAAATAATTTAAGAAGTATCCCCTCGTTTTCTGTTTTCTGGAAGAGTTTCTGTAGAATTGGTATTACATATTCCTTAAGATAAAAGTTGAAAATGAATTCATGTGGCTTTAATTTGTGGGAAGATTTTCAAGTCAGAATTCCATTCAATTCATTTTAATAGATGTAGGACTTCTGGTTATTTCTTTTTTGAGTGAATGTTGGTAGTTTGTCTTTCAAGTAATATGTCTATTTCAGCTAAGTAGTGAAATTTATGGGCATGGAGTGTTATGTATTGTACCATATTATCCTATTTATATCTGTAATATATCATCATTTTTCACATTTGCCTGATATTATATTATATAAAGTATCAAAATGTATTTAATTATTCTGTTATTGTTGAACTTTTAGGTTACTTTTGTTTTTCCATCATTATGAATATGATCAGTACATATATATATATATACAACGTTGTAGGAATGTCTGACTTTTTTAGATAAGTCTTAGAAACAGGGTTTATATTTGCACTTATCGTACCACAAAAATTACCCCCAAACTCAGTGGTCTAAAGCAACAAACATTTTGTCCCCTTATTTCACTTCACAGAATGTTTCTATGAGAGCTGTTTGTAAAAATAGAACTAGCATATGATCCAGCAATCCTACTCCTGGGCATATATTTGGAGAAAACCATAACTTGAAAAGATACATGCACCCCAATGCTGCTGCTGCTGCTGCTGCTGCTAAGTCACTTCAGTCGTGTCCGACTCTGTGCGACCCCATAGACGGCAGCCCACCAGGCTCCCCCGTCCCTGGGATTCTCCAGGCAAGAACACTGGAGTGGGTTGCCATTTCCTTCTCCAGTGCATGAAAATGAAAAGTGAAAGTGAAGTCGCTCAGTCGTGTCCGACCCTTAGCGACCCCATGGACTGCAGCCTACCAGGCTCCTCCATCCATGGGAGTTTCCAGGCAAGAGTACTGGCGTGGGGTACCATTGCCTTCTTCGGCACCCCAGTGCACTGCAACACTATTTACAATAGCCAAGACATGGAAGCAACCTAAATGTTCATTGACAGAGGAATGGATAAGGAAAGTGTGGTACATATATACAATGGAATATCACTCAGCTATTAAGAAGAATGAAATAATGCCATCTGCAACAATGTGGATGGACCTAGAGATTATCATGCATACTACCTGAAGTAAATCAGACACAGAAAGGCAAATATTGTATGATATCACTTATATGTGGAATCTAAAAAAAGATACTAATGATCTTATTTACAAAATGAAAACAGACTCACAGACTTGCGATTACCAAAGGAGAAAGGTGGGAGTGAGAGATAAATTAGGAGTTTGGGATTAACAGATATATATATACCACTACATAAACTAGATAACCAACAGGGACCTACCGTACAGTACAGGGAACTCTACTCAATATTCTGTAAAAACCTATATGGGAAAAGGATCGGAAAAAGAATGGACACACAGATACATGTACACACACATATAAATATATATACATGTATATGTATATGAAGCTGAATCACTTTGCTGTGCACCTGAAGCTAACACAACATTGTAAATCAACTATGATATCAGTTCGGTTCAGTCGCTCAGTTGTGTCCGACTCTTTGCGACCCCATGAACTGCAGCACGCCAGGCCTCTCTGTCCATCACCAACTCCTGGAGTCCACCCAAACCCATGTCCATCGAGTCGGTGATGCTATCCAACCACTAAATTAAAGAAAAGGAGATCTGTTTGGCTTATAGAATCTCCCTGAAGTTCTGGTTTGAAAGAAATGGTGGCAGTAAAGATTCTCGAAGATGAAATAAACAGCAAACATTTACTAGCTCACAGTTTGTGGAGGTCTAGAATCTGGATGTGGCTGGGCTGCACTATCTGGCTCACAGTCTCTCCAAGGGCTGCAATCAGAGTGTTAGCTGGAGCTACAGTTACCTTAAGGCTTGACATGGGGAGGATTTGCTTCCAGTTCACTTACATGATTGAAAAATTACATTCCTTCTAGGCCATGGACTGAGGGCCTCAGTTCCTTACTGGCTGGCCATTGACCAGAGGCCACTCTCAATTCCCGTTAAGGCAATTCACAATACAGCAGCTTACTTCTATCACCAAAGCAAAGAAGTAAGAGATCAGGAGGGGGCCAGCAAGGCAGAAGCCACAAGAATTTTGTAACTTAATCTTGGAAGTGGCATCCCATCACTCTTATATTCTATTTATTAGAAATGAGTCTCCTTCTGACTTACTTTACTCTCTATGACAGTCTCTAGAGATGATCCTATTTCATTCCTCTTGTTGTTGCTGTTTAGTCATTAAGTGGTGGCCAATGCTTTTGTGACCCCATGGACTGTAGCCCACCAGGCTCCTCTGTCCATGGGATTTCCCAGGCAAGAATGCAGGAGTGGGTTGCCATTTCTTTCTCCAGGGGATCTTCCCAACCCAAGGATTAAATCCACATCTCCTGAACTGGCAGGCGGTTTCTTTACCAATGAGCCACCAGGGAAGCCCTCATTCCTTTTAGTGGCTGAATAATATTCCACTATATATATGTACTACATCTTCTTTATCCATTCCTCTGTCACTGGACATTTAGGTTGTTTCCATGTCCTGACTATCTTAAATAGTGCTGCTATGAACATTGGGGTGCATGTATCTTTTTGAATTATGGGCTTTCTGGGTGGCACAGTGGTAAAGTGGCCAGTGCAGGAGACACAGGAGACTCAGGATCGATCCCTGGGTCAGGAAGATGCCCTGGACAAGGAAATGGCAACCCACTCCAGTATTTTTGCCTGGGAAATCCCATGGACAGAGGAGCCTGGCAAGCTACAATCCATGTGGTCTCAAGAGTCAGACACGACTGAGCAACTGAACACATTTCTCAGGGTACATGCCCAGTAGTAGGATTCCTGGGTCATTGGTAGTTCTATGATCAGTTTGTTTGTTTTTTTTAAGAAAGGTCTATTAACACGTGTGAAATAATAAAAAAAAAAAATGATACAGAGGAACCCACTTCCAAGGCCAGAATAGAGACACAGACATAGAGAACAGAGTTGTGGACACAGTGGGGGAAGGAGAGGGTGGAACAAATTGAGAAATTAGCGCTGACATATATAACAGTGAAAGTGAAGTGAAAGCGAAAGTCTCTCAGTCGACTCTTTGTGACCCCATGGACTATAGAGTCCATGGAATTCTCCAGGCCAGAATACTGGAGTGGGTAACTGTTCCCTTCTCTAGGGGATCGTCCCAACCCAGGGACTGAACCCAGGTCTCCCTCATTGTAGGTGGATTCTTTACCAGATGAGATACCAGGGAAGCCCTACTATATATATACTGAGCTACCAGGGAAGCACTACTATGTGTATATACACTGCAGCTGCTGCTACTGCTGCTAAGTTGCTTCAGTCCTGTCCGACTCTGTGCAACCCCATAGACGGCAGCCCACCAGGCTCCACCTTCTCTGGGATTCTCCAGGCAAGAACACTGGAGTGGGTTGCCATTTCCTTCTCCAATGCATGAAAGGCAAAAGTGAAAGTGAAGTCGCTCAGTCGTGTCTGACTTTTAGCAACCCATGGACTGTAGCCTACCAGGGTCCTCCATCCATGGTATTTTCCAGGCAAGAGTACTGGAGTGGGGTGCCATTGCCTTCTCTGGTATATACACTACTATGTGTAAAATAGATAACTAGTGGAAAGCTGCTGATAGCACAGGGAGCTCAGCTAGGTGCTCTGTGATGAGCTAGAGGGGTAGGAATCTCAAGAGGAAGAGGATATATGCATACATAATAAGTGATTTACTACTTTGTTGTACAGGAAAAACTGATATAGCATTGTAAAACAATTATATTCCAATTAAAAAAAAAAAAGAAATGGGTCTCTAGGCCTGGGCCACACTCAAGGAGGGAAGATTACATAAGGACACAAATAAAAGGAGGTGAGGATGTTTAGAGAGCATTTTAGAGAGTGCCTAGCAAGGAATATCGGAGAAGGCAATGGCACCCCACTCCAGTACTCTTGCCTGGAAAACCCCATGGATGGAGGAGCCTAGTGGGCTGCAGTCCATGAGGTCGCTAGGAGTCGGAGACGACTGAGCGACTTCACTTTCACTTTTCACTTTCATGCATTGGAGAAGGAAATGGCAACCCACTCCAGTGTTCCTGCCTGGAGAATCCCAGGGACGGGGGAGCCTGTTGGGCTGCCGTCTATGGGGTCACGCAGAGTCGGACACGACTGAAGCGACTTAGCAGCCGCAAGGAATATTGGTTGAGAGGGTATGTAGAATCCTTTCATTGTTGGTTTGTTTGCAAAGAATTGTTATCATGGGTTCAATTCTAGCTCTTCTTTTCCATAAAATTCTTCAAATGCATAATTCTTGAAGATATTTTAAAAATAAAGCAATGAGTAGATAGAAAATATTTTAAAAGTATGTACAAGATTTTAAAAAATAATGACTCAACAAACACCCACATAATTATCACTCAGTTTATTTTGATTTTATTTTAATTTTTTGAGGCAAGGAATATGACTTTATTCAGAAAGTCAGCAGTCCAAATAGATGACAGACTAATGTCTCAAAAAGTCCAGCTTATTTTTTTAAATTAATTTATTTTTATTTTTAAAATATGTATCCTTTTCCCTTCCTTCTGAGGGCTAACCACTATTTTATTTTGTGGCTATTGTTTATCCCCTTAATTTTCGTTAAATTTAACACCATATTTATATCTAACCAACATACTGTTTACTTTCATTTGCTTTTGAATTTTGTACTATGTTGCATACATTATTGTGATTTCTTTTTTTTTTTTGTTCGCCAGAAGGGATACTTCTGAAATTATGTTGTTGCATGTAACTGCATCATATATTTTCTCTGCTATATATAATCTGATTTATGCATCTGCTGTAATTTATTAATGCTTTCTACTAGTGGTAGACATTTGTAATAACTGAAATGTGCTTATGAAAATTCCTATACATCTATATGTCTCCAGGTGCACATATGTGCACAGGTTCTCCTTGGAGACAGATGTGGCCATCCATGGGTGTATGTTACGGGCTGAACTGTGTCTTCCTCAAATTCATATATTGAAGTCTTAACCTCACAGTGTTTCCCAACCTTTTTGGCACCAAGGACAGATTTTGTGGAAGATAATTTTTCCATGGACCGGGGATGGGGAGATGGTTTTGGAATGATTCGAGTGCATTACATTTCAGTTCAGTTCTCTGTTATTATTACATCCACCTCAGATTATCAGGCATTAGATCCTGGATGTTGGGGACCCCTTCTCTAGCACTTAAGAACGTGACTGTATTTGGAGATAGAATCTAAGGAGAAGACTGTGACAAAATAAGGTCACTATGGTGGGCCCTAATCCAATATGACTAGTGTATTTATTTATAAGAGAAGGAGATTAGGACACAGACAACAGACAGACTGAAGACCAGCCATGTGAGAATGCAGGGAGAAGGTGGACACCTGCAAGCCAAGGAGAGGCCTCAGAAGAAACCGAACTTGCTAGTACCTTGATACTGAACTTCCAGCCTCCAGAACTATGAAAGAAGAGCTTTCTGTTATTGAAGCCACTCAGCCTGTGGTATTTTGTTATGGCAGCCCTAGGCAACTAGTAGACTTCCCTGGTGGCTCAGATAGTAAAGAATCTGTCTGCAATGCAGGAGACCTGGGTTCAGACTCTGGGTTAGAAAGATCCTCTGAAGAAGGAAATGGCAACCCACTCCAGTATTTTTGCCTAGAGAATCCCATGGACAGAGGAGCCTGGCAGGCTACCGTCTATACGGTCGCAAAGAGTCGGACACGACTGAGAGACTAACACACACTGGCAGGCAGCTAGTAGAGTGTGTGTTTTGCTGCACTTGAAACTTGCGTGTACTGAGCTTGAGCATCTTTTCATATGTGGATGAGCTATTTGGTTTCCTCACCTGTGAAAAATGGCTAGTAATGCCATTTGCCCATGTGTTGTTGCTACTGTTGTTGGGTTATTTGTCTTTTTCTTGTTAGTTTGCCTTCCACCTCTCTATATATTGTGGCTCAGACGGTAAAAAAAGTCTGCCTGCAATGCAGGAGACCCAGGTTCGATTCTTGGGTTGGGAAGATCCCCTGGAGAAGGAAATGGCAACCCACTCCAGTAATCTTGCCTGGAAAATCTCATGGACAGAGGAGCCTGGCAGGTACAGTCCATGGGGTCGCAAAGAGTCGGACATGACTGATTGACTTCACTTTCTCTATATATTCCAGACTTTAATCATTTGGCCATGTATATATTGCAACCTATATTTTCTCAACGTGTGGCTTCTCTTTTCACTCAATTTTATACTATCCTCACTAGTCTATGCTGGCAGATCATGTGTTTTATTTTTTATTTTAATAATACAATTAATATTTGTGAACTTGCTGCCAACTCAAAAAATTACAGCATTAATAAATAATATAAGCTCTCCTATGGCCTCATCACCTATTCATTCCATCCCTCTGCCATTCATTCACTCAAAGTAATGATAGTGGTTAGCTAACACTTGCACGGTTCTCAAAGGGCATGGCAACCCACTCCAGTATTCTTGCCTGGAGAATCCCATGGACAGAGGAGCCTGGCAGATGGTAATTCAGTGGGTCACAATGAGTTGGACACAACTGAAGCGACTTAGCATGCACACACCTGCCAGGCATTATTTTACACAATTTTATATGTATTAACTCATTTAAACCTTGCCATAATCCTGTGAATTAGCCATATTTCTACACATAAGATCACTGAAGCAGAGAGGTTAAGTTTCTTGCCAAGGTTATGGCAGCATTTGACTAAGTCAGAGTTTGAATCCAGTCTTCTCCTAACCATTTTGCTATACTGCTTATTGTTAATCATTATATAAAAATTTGTGTTTCTCATTTAATTGCCTTAAAAATGTTATTGCATATTTATATATGTCTAAGTAATATACTGTTTAGTTTTACTTTTTCATTAGCTATATTAAAAAGGCACCATACCATATGCTGTCTCAGGCAATAGCATATGGGGTTATTTTGATGAACAGAAGTTTTAATAGTAGCATATTTTACATTATTAGCCTGTTCCCTTATGGTTTGTATTTTTTTGTATCTTGTTTAAGAAATGTTTCCCTATTTCAAGGTTATAAAGATCTCATCTTGTATTACCTTCTAAAACATCTATAGCTCTGTCTTTCATTTTAGTGTTTTTTTAAAGCTTGTGTTTTGATTCAATTTTAGACTCATAAAAATGGAAAAAAAATAGTATGAAGAGTTCCTGTACTCTTCATTCAGATTCCTCAAATGGTAATAGTTATCTAGCTATAGGAAATTATTAAAACTTGGCAATTGACACTGGTATGATACTATTAACTGAACTGCAGATCTTATTCTATATGTGCAGGCCTTTTCATTTTGGTATATAGTTCTATGAAATTTGACCCATATATAGATGTGATTAACCACCATCACAGTTGTTATGTGTATCAATAGTTTGTCTCTTTTTATTGCTGAGCAGTGTTCCATTGTATGGACTTACCACCTCTTGTTTTTCCATTCACCTACTGAGTGACATTTACATTGTTTCCAGATTTTGACTATTACCAAAAAAGCTACTATGAACATTCATGTGCAGGTTTATATGTAAATATGAAGCATCATTTCTCTGGGATGAATATTCAAGGGTAGGATGACTGGTCATGTGGTAAATTTACATTTAACTTTACAAAGAACTACCAAAATGTTTTCCAAAGTGGCTGCACCATTTTACATTCCCACTGGCAATGAATGACTGATACACTTTCTCCATATTCTTACCAGCATTTAGTGTTATCACAAAATTGTATTAACTTTTAATTTATGGTTTTTTATTTTAACCACCAGGTGAGTGTGGACTGATGTTTCATTGTGGTTTTGATTTGTGTTTTCTGAATGACTAATGATGTGGAACAGCTGTTCATGTGCTTATTTGCCAGCTGTATTTCCTCTGCAGTGACGTGTCAGTTTAAATCTCTTTGCCCATTCAAATTGTTCATTGCTTTTTTCTTTTCTTCAACTGTTGAGTTCAGAGAGTTATTTATATTTTCTGGAGATAAGTCCTTTGTCAGATTTGTGATTTGAAAGTATTTTCTCCTAGTCCATAGTTGGTCTTTTTATTCTCCTAATAGTGTCTTTCACAGAGCAAGCATTTGAAATTTAGAAATCCGGTTTATCACCTTTTTAATGGTTACGTTTTTGGTGAAGTAGAGCAGGTTTTATCAGAAGGGCTCTGTCCTGAAGATCTACTCTCTTCCCAGTCCTGACCAGAAGGAATAGGCTTTTCTTAAGACTGCTTTTGTCTTCATTTTGGTGTGGTGGCCTGCTCCGAGGAGAGACAAACAAACATCCAGAAAACTCACTGCTCGGTCATCCCTGGAATCCTAAGATCCCAGGGCAGTCCTCTCTGTGCTCCTCACCTCTCAGTCTGCTGATATTTATCCATAATTTCTGTTGTACTTAGTGGGAGGAATAGGGTAGATAGACTGCATGTAATCCATCTTGTCTGCACCTGGAGACCCACATTTAAGTCTTTAATTCATATGGAATTTATTTTTGTGTATGGTGAATGATAGGGATCCAATGTCATTATTTTAGTATACAGAATCAATTGTTTTGTGACCATTTCACAAATAGTTCACTTTCTGCATTCTAATGATCTATTAAGACAGCTCTGCTATCCGGTAAGATCATATCCCTCACCTAGTTCCCTTCTTCAGAAATGCTTGGCTTTTTTTCAATTTGTATTTATATATAGTTGATTTACAATGTTGTGTTAGTTTCAGATGTACATCAAAGTGATTGTTTATATATATATATATATATATATATACATACACTCTTTTTTAGATTCACTTCCATTATAGGTTATTACAAGATATTAAGTACAGTTTCCTGTGCTATAGAGTAGGTCCCTGTTGTTGTTGTTTAGTCACTAAGTCATATCTGACTCTTCTGCGAGCCCGTAGATGTAGCCCGCCAGGCTTCTCTGTCCATGAGATTTCCCAGGCAAGAATACTGGAGTGGGTTGCCATTTCCTTCTCCAGATCTTCCTGATTCAGGGATTGAACCAGCATCTCCTTCTTGGCAGGTGGAATCTTTACCACTGAATCATGGGGAAAGTAGAGTAGGTCCTTATTGATTATCTATTTCATGTATAGCAGCATGTATCTGTTAATCCTAAACTTCTAATTTATCCCTCTCCTCCTTTCCCCTTTGGTAACCACATGCTTGTTTTCTATGTCTGTGAGTCTATTTCTATTTTTTAAATAAGTTTATTTGTACCATGTTTTTAGATTCCACATATCATGTGATATTTGTCTTTCTCTATTCAACTTACTTCACATAGTGCAATAATCTCTAGGTCTATCCATGTTGTTGCAAATGGCATTCATTATTTCATCTTTTGTATGGCTGAGTAATAGACAATGGAATATTACTCAGCCATAAAGACACACACACACACACACACACACACACACACACATATGCTTTATCCATATATCTATTGATGAAATTTAAGTTGCTTCCATAGCTTGGCTACTGTAAACAGTGCTGCAGTGAAAGTGGGGTACTGTATCTTTTCAAATTACAGTTTTCTCCAAATATATGCCCAGGAGTGGGATTGCTGGATCATACGGTAGTTCTATTTTTAGTTTTTTAAAGGAAACTCCTTGGAGGCTTCCCCAGAGGCTCAATGGTAAAGATTTTGCCTGCAATGCTGCAGATGCAGAGATGCAGGTTCGATTCCTAGGTGGGGAAGATCCCTTGGAGGAGGAAATGGCAACCCACTCCAGTCTTCTTGCCTGGGAAATCTCATGGACAGAGAAGCCTGGTAGGCTACAGTCTATGAGGTTGCAAAGAGTTGGACACGACTGAGTGACTAAACAACGACAAAGAACCTCCATATTGCTCTCCATAGAGGCTGTACCAATTTACATTCCCACCAACAGTGTAGAAGGGTTCCCCCTTTTCTACACCCTATCCAGCAAGAAATGCCTTGGTTTGTCTTGACCATTTATTCTCTCATCTTAAGTTTTGAATCTGCTTGTCAAGTACCATGAGAAAAATGTGTTGAAATTTTTATTAGAAATGCATTGAATCTTCAGATTAATTTGGAAGAGAATGGTCATCTTTGCATGGTTGATATTTCCAAAACATGGACACAGTATATTTTTTAATTTATCTAGGCATTCTTTAGTGTCCTTGTATATCTCTTGTCAAATTTATTTGATTTGCTTTCAAATTTTAATGCTAGAAAACACTGAATAGTTTGGAAAATTGGAAAATTATTAGCACCAATGAAAAGGTTCAGTAAAGTGATGGGGCACAGACTAAATATGCAGAAGACCAAAGCTTCCTGGTAAGCTGGCAATAATTAGTTTGAACACATAATAGGAAAAAAAGCTCCTATTCACAAATATAATATAAAATATATAAGATTTCCAGGAACGAACCTTACCTGAAAGATATATTTGGCAGTAAACTTTTGCAACAAACGTTAAGACCAAGGGCTAATCCCCTTAACCTAAAACATTATTACTAGTCAACAAGAAAAGTACCAATTCTCACAGGAGGAAAGTGGGTAAAAGTTTTGACTAGGATATGCCCACAAGAAGTAATGTAAATGGGGATAGTAAACATTAAAAAATTCCAACCAAAATAAATAAATTTATTTAAAAAAAGACCTATTTTTTTATCTCTTAAGTAAAAAAAAATAAAAAATAAAAAATTCCAACCTTGCTTGAAAAGAAAGAGATTAAAGCAATCACATATTTTTTTCCCACTAAGTCTGGTAAACATGTCTTTGGGATTTTTACAGTGCAAGGAGGGAAGAAAAATATCTGTCTCCCATGCCACTGACGGGAGTATAAATGCGCATGTTTCTGTAGGACACTTGGCCACGTATATGGAACAGTTCTATTTCTAGACATTAGTTCTAAAGAGGTCATCAGATTAGCATGCCTCATTCCCTTATCTGAAAAACGCGGTAATAGTGCCTTTCTCACAGACTCCGTTATGAGCATTCATGAGACCATGCCCTTGGGGCTGCTAACCTGTGTGACCCACACTCTGGGAATGAACTGTGTCTTTTTGAGGTAGATGTCCAGGGCTTGGCCAGTGTACAGGGCTTTGTGGGAAGAAAAAAGTGCCCCTTGCTCCAGGGGTAGGCAAGCCTGCTCCAGGATACTTTGCTTGTAGAGTGGGGAAAGGGCTTGATGCAAGCACCTACTCTACCCTTGGCTGGTGCCTGTGTTCCACGCACTCCTATAGGATAGCTCTAATGTCACTTTTAACAAAATGCCTAGCATTTAATGATCACCACATATCATCTATTAGTATGTTTAAGGACATTCAACTCAATGGGAGTATAATGTGAGAAATTGAAAACAACACAAACAGTATGGGAACAGCTACATTAATTTGGCATGTTCATATAATGGAGCTGTTTTAATTCATGTTTTTGAAGAATGTTGAATAATATTGGGAAATTCTCAATAAATATTAAAATAGCAAGATCCAAGCTGGATAATAAGCATGATCTGATTTTGTAAAAATCCCAATAAATTTACACACACACACAAACACACACACACACACACACACACCCAAAGATGTTTACAATGGTTCATACTGGTTGGGAGGGTTAGGGATGAATTTTGTTTCATATTTTACCCTTCCTCATGGTTTTACAACTTGTCTAGGATGTGTGGGAAAAGTCAGTGAAGAGACCTCTTCCCTCCCCAACCCCCTTCCCTGTCCTGTGACCCTTGTCCTGCAGTGCTCCTGGAGCGCCCTGTGCATGGCTGGGGGCAGAGCTGGGGCTGGTTTGTTCCTTGGCGCTGAGCTCTCTTTAACCTCACCCAGTCCAAGGTCAACTGGGCCACTTCGCACATTCCCACATCAGCAACTCCAAAGCCAGCATAAGTGCGGCCTTAGCATCTGCCTTGGCGTGGGAACAGCCTCGGGAAGGCTGCTAGGGGCTCGGCCCCTCTTCAGGTCCCCTTCTTCCCTCTGGGTTGTTAGAGGCCATAAAAAGGAAGAAAAATTAAATCCTAACTCAGCTATCTCATTTGTTTGGGAGGCAGGTATCTAGGTGCTATTCTAGGCATTCTGCGAAGCCTGCGAAGATGGATAGAATTCGTTCATGGAACAATCCTGTCCCCAAGTCTATGAACAGAAGCAGGACACCCTTCCTAGTATATAAGGGGAGACAGGTTTGGGTAAAATCAAATGAATGGACTGAGGCAGCTGCCCGGGGAATAGTAGATGGATTCAAAGAGCAATTTCCCAACCATCAGTGGGTGGATGGTAATAATGGCCCACCTCAAATAAGAGCATTGAAAACAGAAGCAGTTCCTTTCTTTATGTATTCATCAGAATGAAAAACATCTAGCCAGTAGGCAAAAGAACAAGGAGACTTGGAGAGAACATTCTAGAATGAGACCAGGTGAGTTCAAATCACTTCAAACTTGCTAGCTGTGTGACCTTGGACAAGATACTTGACCTCTCTGTGCCTCTGCATTCTCATTTGTGAAATGAGAAGAATAAAAAGAGCCTACATACCCCTGGAGTTGATATGAGAGTAATACACACTTCTGCCCATGGTAAAGTGCTGGCACCAGGTCTGTGCTGGGATGCGCAGGGCATCAGTGGAGTTGGCTTACATGTGGACAAGTGCCCTCTCTCCTCTCCACCCCTGCCTGTGGCCAGTTCCCAGGGCGTTGATCCCAATGCTTCCCACTGGAAACCAAGCACAGCTTTCTCATCTCACATCTGATTCAGCTCAGAGGCAGACTCCTGGGTGAGGTAGAAAATCCAGTGGTGTAGAGAGCCAAGCCCTGGGTTCCAGATCCAGCCCTGTCACACTCTTCTCTTGATGTTTCTTTGACAGTAATAGCTGCAATCAATCTGCTCATCTCCCAAATGGGGATAATCACCCTGCCCTTCATCCCTCATAGGGCCGCTGTGAGGATCAAATGAGATAATGGAAGGGAAATAATTCTGCAAAGAGGGGGTGATTAGTCTATGAAAGGCCCAGTGAATATTTTCGCATAAAAATGACCTCAATTTTGTACTCAGAGGGTGTTCTTTTCTGTATAATCTCTCCCAGGGTACTTATTTGGTTTTGAAGCACTATAATACCTAGTCACACAGATTTGCAATCATCTGTGATTGGTTCTTTTTTAACTGAAAAAATGTGTTTTTTTTTTTTTCCAGAACCCGATCCTTTTTAAGAATTGGAGTATAGTTGCTTTACTGCTACTGCTGCTACTGCTAAGTCGCTTCAGTCGTGTCCAACTCTGTGCGACCCCATAGACGGCAGCCCACCAGGCTCTGCCGTCCCTGGGATTCTCCAGGCAAGAATACTGGAGTGGGTTGCCATTTCCTTCAGTGCATGAAAGGGAAAAGTGAAAGTGAAGTCGCTCAGTCGTGTCCGATGCTTAGCGACCCCATGGACTGTAGCCTACCAAGCTCCTCTGTCCATGGGATTTTCCAGGCAAGAGTACTGGAGTGGGGTGCCATTGCTTTCTTGTGTTAATTTCTACTGTACAGCAAAGTGAATCAGCTATACGTATACATTGGTCTTCCCAGTTGAGTCAGTGGTAAAAGACTCCGTCTACCAATGCAAGAGAGGCAGGAGATGTGGGTTCGATTCCTGGGTCAGGAAGATCCCCTGGAGGAGGAAATGGCAACCCACTCCAGTATTCTTGCCTAGAAAATTTCATGGACAGAGGAGCCTGGCGGCCTATAGTACATGGGGTGAAAAAGAGTCAGACATGACTGAGCATGCTTGCACAATAGATACATATACATATATCCCCTCTTTTTTCATTTCCTTCCCATTTAGGTCACCACAGAGCACTGAGTAAAGTTCCCTGAGCTGTACAGTAGATTCTCATTAATTATCTATTTTATACATAGTATCAATATATTTATTAATATGTCAATCCCAATTTCCTAATCCATCCCACTCCTGCCCTTGGTATCCATATGTTTGTTCTCTACGTCTGTGTCTCTATTTCAGACGCAGGTCTTTGTTGCATTCAGACTGTATTTCTACCCTAAATTTCTCTGTCCTTGAAATTATCTGGGGTAGCAGACTTCATTTCTTGCCCTATCTTGTCTTCCACCAAAAACCCAGTTGGTGAAACAAATGGAGGATCTAATCCACATGTGCAATGAGACACTAAGCCCTGCTGAATGGGGCCCACAGGTAAAGCTGATGCTCCTGCCTAGGTTGCCACAGGGATGAAGTAAGGTAATGAGTAGGACTGTGCCAGTCACTGAGTGGAAAGTCAAGAACAGTATGCCAGCAATACAGCTGCTCAAGCTGAGGGTGGCGCTCTGTACACTTTCTGTAATTTGATCGAGTTGTCTTTGCACCAGTATTTCAGTTTTGTCCTTTATGTTCTACAGTTTAATGGCCATCTCCTTTAAACAAATTACTATTGACAGCTTCTTTGAATACATATCCTGGGGCCAACAGTGTTAGGTTTCTTTGTGGGCCCCATACTTTTCCCAAAGTTTCCCTTACTTTTACTGGAAATTGCGTCTGGTGTCTTTCCCATGTAAGTAAAGTAGATTTGCTATTACAAAACAGTAAGTGGGGCCACCCCCAGAGACCACCTGAGTGGCACAGATTCACTGAAATGAAATGAAAGTTGTTCAGTCGTGTCCAACTCTTTGTGACCCCATGGACTGTAGCCTGCCAGGCTCCTCTGTCCATGGAATTCTCCAGGCAAGAATACTGGAGTGGGTTGCCATTCCTTTCTCCAGGGGATCTTCCTGACCCAAGGATTGAACCTGGGTCTCCTGCATTGTAGGCAGATTCTTTACCATCTGAGTTACCAAAGAACCCAGTCACAGATTCATTGGGTCAGACTTTTCTGATAATCTGCACTGCCCAGGACAGACATAGAGCCCTGAGCTATGTATTGGTTATGCCACAACCGGAGTGATGGCACGTTTGGGGCAGAAGCTGCTTCTGGGCTTTTCCTTTTCTGGGTGGGGCCGTCAGGAACACAGAGTCTGTCCCCAAGCCACCACTTTTGGCTGCTAGGAATCATTTTGTGACTGTTTCAACAAAACTTGCAGTGTTTTAAATGAAGTGACTGTGTGAGATTGTGACTTGGCAGTAAGCCAACAAATAGAACACTGCTCATTTTTTATTGAACTTGGTGTCTCAGTCACACTGAATGGGGACACCTATTCGATGTAGCGATTTAAATACTGAATTTAAGAAACAGACTGCTTAGTCTGAGTAGGGACTGTTCTGGATGGTCTACGGGAAGGAGGCACCCATTGAATTTAAGTCACTTTCAGTGATGAGAGGGGAGTGCCTGCCCTGCCCACCGTGGAGCCCTGCCATACTTGGGCAATAATGACAACCTGATGAGGAAGCTTGAAGGTCAGAGTAGGGAAGTCATCAGTGCTACATCTTCTGACTCCAGACTATATGCTCTTAGCCACCATCAAAGGAGCATGCTGCTGTCCTGGGAGGCGCCAGGACAGATTAGGGCCCAAGAGTGGCCACAGAAAAGCTTTACCTTGGCATCCACAGAGCCTGCCTATGGGACATGATCAGTAAATGCTCACGGCATGCAGGAGGGCCTTTGCTATGTCCCTAGGCACTCAGGAATTTCACAACTTAGAATATCTGAGCTGGAAGGGCCTTTGCACATCATTTAATCTACTCTTGCCAGTTACAGATGGGAAGACTGATGGAGGGACCCATCCATGGACACGCTGCAACTGAGGGGCAGAACTCAGGCTGTCCTCACTCATGCTCAATCCAGGACACATGGAGGGGGCACAGGGCCTTGGTCCTGGTCTTGGGCAAAGACAGAGGACAGCAGTGGTGGGTGAGAAACATTGGTGGCTGTTGGAGAGCCAGCCCACTTTCTGTAATGACAGTGAACACGCCATTCATCATCTCAACCAGGATACTTTTGAGCATGGAAGGGGAAGCTGTTTAATAATTACACTGGGACAGCAGCACATGTGGGCCTCTCCCTAGCAACCAGGACATATGCTCGCCCTGATTAAAATGAATAAGCATGACAGCAATGGTAAGAAGATCAACTGCTGCAAAAATTCTCCCTGACTTCCAGCTCTTGGCTGAGCTCTTTGCATCCACTAGCTCATTTCATCCTCCCATACACCCGAGAAGCAGGACCTGCTCTTCATGCTTGAGGAAACTGAGGCTCCTAGAGGTTGAGTAATCTGCCCAGGGTCACACAGGGAATGAGGGCTGAGGCTGGACGGGAACCCAAGTCTTGCCCAAGTCCCAAGCTGGTACTCCTCTCACCCCCTTTGCTCATCCTTTCTGCTCATGAAACATTTCCACACTAGCTCTGTGCGGTGGGGAGGGGGTCTGCAGCCTGATGGGTAGTGGAAAACCACCAACTTTGGAGTCTGGTGGGCTGGGCTCTGACATGTTTTCCTCTATCTCTCTTTACAAGCTTGGGCAAGTCCCCATCTCACTGCACTACTCCCAGGCCTCAACTTCCTTTTCTAGGCCTCTCATCCAAGGCCTTCTACAGGCAGGACTCTGGGGGTCTTTCCAGCTTTATTTCTATCTCCACTTGCAGGCTCTCTGCTCTTCAGCTGAACTAGCCCTATAATCTTCCCCCACGAACACTTTGGGCTCCTGGACACTGTGCCTGGACTCATGGGCTGCTCCACCCCCCCCCCGCCCCCCATCTAATGCAGTGCAAAGCCAGCCTCCTCCTCCATGAAGACTTCCTAGACTCCTCCAGGAGGATGGTATCTGTCCCTTCTCTGAATTCTTATGGCCACTCCCGTGCATGGTCTTTGTCCCTTGTCTCAGAGTCAGCTGTTCGCTTTTGCCTTTGCTCAGTCTACATACTTCTGGAGGATAAGTTCCATATCTGATTTTTGTGTGCCCCTCTCCCCCTCCACCCGCACCCGGTATAGTGTCTGATCCATCGTGGCAATTCATCCATGCACTTTGAATGAATAAATCAACAAATGAATGCTGTTTCCCCTCCATGCCCTGCTCCCCACCCCTCACCATGGCCCATGGCTTCTGGAGACAGAGTTTGGCATTCCCAGGAGATGTCCCCACCTGAAAGACCATCTGTACTTTACAGGGTCGTGGGGAGAAATGACTTAGTGCACATAATAGCCTTACAGCAGTGCCTTGCACACAATAAGGGCCCACTCTTATTATTTTCTTTTTAAAATTTTTATTTCTTGATTTGCTTGACTTGATCTGACCCGCCTACCCTTGCTCTCCCCCATTAAAAGAATATACCCTGGGGGCCTCTACCTCCACTCAGGGCAAACTTCAGAGTCCCCGGAGGACCTCTCCTGGTGTTGGGGAGCACTTTGTTTACTGAAGAGGCTGTGTGGCTGCAGCAGTCACCCCTCTACCGGGGGGCTTTATTCTTCTGGTGCTCAGAGCCACAGAATTCAGTCCAAACAAGAAGCAGGATTTGAGTGATACAATGAACATGTCCAATGCTTCAATATTACCCCCAGGGCCAGAATTGAGCCACAAACCTCTTGGTAATCAAGTGTGTCATCCCTGGGACAAAATCTGGCCCTGGGGCTGTGGTGGAAACAATGCCAGACAAAACGCCGACTGAGACAGGCCAACTGCACACACCACAGGGTACTCCTGCTCCAAACCACAAGCACAGGCGTCCGGGGACAGAAACAGGATGCCCGGACCCAGAAGCCTTCTTGAAAAATACGAAGAGCAGCTCTCAGCACACCCTGTGTGGAAAGATGACCAAAGACAGATGACAGACGAGAGCCACAGAGAGACTGAGGGACATTCTGCCACAGAGAGGGGGTACTTTGGGGTCTTTTCCTTACTTCTGCTTTGGCATTTACTGTCTACGTTTTACATAATTAGTCTGTACATGTGTTATTATAGACATAGTCTCAGTAACTAGAAAAAGAAAAGGAAAAAAAAGAGGGAAAAGTGAGGTATGAAGGAGTCAGGATCAGACGTGCTGAGTCTTAGGTGCCTATCACCGGTTCCCTGCTGGCCTTGGCCTTGACCCTTCTCTTCTCTGGGCCTCCTCCCCCACCTCTGTAGAAGAAGGCAGGTGAACTGGGCCACTATCCAGCAAGCTTCTGGTTGTCATACTCAGAGGTGAGATCACTGGAGGGATACAGGGAACATGCCCTGTATCGCTGTATGGATGGGTGGAGAGAGGGCTTAGTCTGACATCCTGGCAAGTGTCCAAATAGCAGTTCACTTGCTGTCGTAACTGTTCTGATGATTGATTTTGTTTCCAGTGTGGTTGTTGTCTTCTCTAAATGTCACTGGTGTCCCAGCTAGACCTGGTCTGACACTGGCCTTCTCTCCAAGCCCACCCAAAATCCCAGAGTCCCTGAATGTCTTTTCTTTACTCATGGAATAACTGAATCTTTTCTTCTGGACCTCATCAAACCCCAACAGCTCCCTAGAATCAAAGCTATCTCCCCAGTAGTAGGGAGCCCAAATCCATATGAAAGTGAAAGTGAACAAACAAAATCATCTCCCTTCCTCCCTCCATCCTTTCCTACCCTTCTTGTTCTTTTTTTTTTCTATTTTTTTCAGGAAAACATTTTTTATTATATTTCCATTGCACGTGTAATACATATTTGTTGTAGAGCAATCAGAAAACAAAGATTTGAGTATATCTGCACATGACAATAACCTGCAGCTGTTGAAAGGCATGTGTTTTTTTGAAGCCTAAGGTAGGTCCATATGTCCTGACATGGAACGATGTCCATGACATATTTTTTAGTGGAAAAAGCAAGTTACAACACAGTGTATATATTGTGATCCCATTTGTATTAAAATACACATATATCTGTTTATAGGCATATACATAATGTCTGGAAAAATATATACCAACATGTCCACAATGGTCCTCTCTGGGGAATGGAGCTGTGACAGGGAGAGCCTCTATATACTTCTGTAGGGTTAGAAATTTTTACAACAAGCCTGTATTACTCTTATAAATTTTTTAAAAATTTAAGGAAGTAAAAGCAAAATAAAGGCCCAAAAAGAGCTAGTATGGATATTTCTAATTGCGATACAAAGAAAATATCAAAAGCCAAAATGAAAAACATCATATACAATTCTTCCTTCTCCACCTTGAGGCAATCACTGTTAATATTTTCTTGCATAGCTTAATCTATTCTTCTTCCATATTATACACACATTACTTTTATTTACATAAAAGGGATTAGATTAAACCTACTATTCCCTTTTAACCTGCTTTTTTCACCTAATATTATAGTGTGAACATCTTTCCAAGTTAAAAAAGACTCCATCTCTCTTCATTTTCAATGGTTATTATATTTTGGTTGTTTTCATTTTACGGCTGTATTGTTTTTAAAAGGCTACTGTCAGCACCCCTGGACAGTTAAATCTTTGCATGCATCTAATATTATGTCCTTACGATAAATTCCTAAAAATGAAACTGCTGGGTACAGGAATAGGTAATGCTTGTTAAGGATTTTAATCAATGACAACAAATTGCTTTCCAGAAAAGTCTTGCCATTTCTTCAGCTCTCAGCAAAGTGTGGGCCATGTTCTCCATAATATCTATTCCCTCCATGAGTGAATTCCACTCTTTGAACTTTTTGTTCATGTGGCAGCTGAAAAAAAAATCTGTGTTGTTTTAATGATCATTCCCATGATTACTCCTAGAGCTTGTCATTTTTTAATGTTTCTCAGTCATCTGTTTGTCTTTTGATAAGTTGCTTGTCATGGATTTTTCCATTTTTCCCACTGGAATATTTGTGTTTTTCCTTGATTTATAAAAGCTCGTTATATATTAAAGATATTAATCACAAGTTTTCATATATATCATTTCCAAGTATGTTATTTTGGTTGCTAACTTTATGATTTTTTTTGAAAGCACAGAAGTTTTTAAATTTTGAATTAAATTTATCAGTCTTTGCCTTTATAGTTTCTGTGTTTAGTGTTCTATTTACATTATCCTCCAGTTAAAATAAATACATTAATTAGAAAAAATAAAATAAAAAAGGAAGTCCTTCCACTCCAAATCTATACAAATATTTACCAATAATTTCTTTTACTGTGACATTAAACTCTTCAGTCCATCTGGATGTTACCTGAATGAGTAGTGTGAGATGGAGGTTCAAATTGCCTTTTTTGAAAAGGCTACCTCACTGTCTCAACATCCTAACTGGCAGGCCTTCCGTTTAGGTTCCTGGCAACGCTGTCTTTATCTCATTCGCTGAACAACTCGTGTGTGTGGGTGACTTGCAGGACGTGCTCTCCTGTTTCTATTTGCTCAAGACTAGAGGTTTGGAGGTGGCTCCTGGCTTTCTCTGGAGCTTTCTGTGTCACGGTGGCCGTAAGAGGATGCCTTGGCAGTGGAGTGGCAATTCCAGGAGACAGGCTCTGAGGGGACTAAATGTCCAGCCACACACCTAGAAACGACCTTCTCCGGATACAGTTCAGTCAGACATGCTTCCAAACCTCCCAAGTACCAGCCACTGCCCAGCAATCCCCCAGAGCCCACATTCAGAGACGAAACCTTGAACTTCTCTCTACGGACGGCGCCGGCGGCCTCTAGGTGGCACTGTAGAGCCGTTCTGCGTCGCCTGGAGGGCTCAGGCCGGAGGAAGATGCTCCCGGGCTCCCAGGTCCGGGGCTCCAGGAGTTCGGGCGATGGGAGGCAGCGAAAGGCCGCGCTCCTCATGGCCGCCAGCTCAGCTTCGCCACCGTCCTTGGCAAAGGATGTGTCCTTGTTCACGCTGCTTCTTAAAAAGAGCAAGCTTGACCGAGACTCCAGAGGCAGCACCATTACAGAGCCATAACCCCCGAGACCCATTATAAAGCGCCCAGCAACAGCAGCAGTAGACAACTCACTGGCTAGTGTGCTTACCTCGAGGCCCAGGCCGGATTGGGGGATGGCAGGGGCCAGAAAGGGGTGGGATCACTAGGAACACTGGCAGACGCTCAACGAGATGCTCATCACAATATTTCCATCTTCACAATTCTGGGTTACTTTCCAGGGTCTTTCACAGCCAAGATCTCTCTTAGGGAAGGAAGCTCTAGGTTAAATCATCCCTGTTTTCTGAATGTCTAAGAACAGGGCTTGGTACACAGCTCAAGAAACGTTGTTAGAAGGTGAGGGTGGGACGTTCTGGGAGAATAGCATTGAAACATGTATATTATCATATGTGAAACAGAACACCATTCCATGTTCGATGCATGAGACAAGGGCTCAGGGCCGGGGCAATGGGATGACCCAGAGGGATGGGATGGGGAGGGAGGTGGGAGGGGGGTCCAGGAAGGGGAACACATGTAAACCCATGGCTGATTCATGTCAATGTATGGCAAAAACTATTACAATATTGTAAAGTAATTAGCCCCCAACTAAAATAAATAAATTTATTAAAAAAAAAAAAAAGAAACGTTGTTAGACGAATAAGTGGAAAAACCCCATTCTGGGAACCTAAGCAAGTACTCTCTGATGGACAGCTGTCAAGTTGTGCCAAGCCTGAGGATTTAAAAACATGACTGTGCTGCAAATTCTTCAAGGTGAGATCCCTGGGAAGAGCTTTCTAGATGGGACGATCCAGCATGTTCCCAGAAGTGTTGGGAGGACGTCTGTGTATCTAGGCACAGGTTACAACATGGTAACCATCTAGGGTGTAAAAGGCTGGAACCAGGCCATGCTGAAGGTGGGAGCGTTCCCAGCAGGCAAGAGAGCAGATCACTGCTGCCTTTGGAAAGTGCTTTGAGAAGCTTTGGCTGGCTGCAGCAGGGAGTCTGCTCTGGGAGACAGAGGGATGGATGAATTGAGGGCTGCTGAGGGCTGTTGGAATCGTCCAGGCAGGAGCCAAGGCAGCTCCACTGAGATTTGGGATATGCTTTGGTAGTATTCTCAGGACTTAATGATGGATGGAATTTGTAGAGTGAGCAAAAGAGAAGACTCAAGGGTGGGATCTGGCTTTTCTCTTGAATATGACCAAGGAATACCTGGGGAAGAGCAGATCTGAGGGTGGTACTGAAACAAATTGCAGTACTTTCTCTGTGCCAAGCATTGTTTACATGCATTATGTACAGTAGTGGGTTTTATCCTTCTGACAACCCGAAGAAGTAGAGATCACTGCTATCAGGTCCATTTTACAGATGATAAATTAAGACACAGAGAAAAATTTGCCAAGGTCATACAGTGAGTTAACAGAGATGGGACATGAAGCCAACTGATTTGCTCCAGGTTCAGTGTCCTTAACTACCAGGCTATACTGCCTCTCCATACTAAGGTGCTTGGGAATGAGGACTTGGGTTTTGATCAAGGTAAAATTCAGAGTCCTGTTAGACATCGAAATGGAGAGGTCCAGAAAGCAGATAACAGGAATATCTGAAATAGTGACTGTGATGGGTATCTATGTCTCCTGGAGCCAAAAGAGGCTTTAGTAAATGTTTATTATTCTTTATTTATTGAAGTATACTTGATTTACAATGTGTTATTTTCAGGTGTACAGCAAAGTGATTCAGTCATACATATATATATATCTTTTTTTTTTCAGATTCTTTTCCCTTATAGCTTATTACAAGAAGTTGAGCATAGTTCCTTGTGCTATAGTAGGATCTTGTTGCTTCCATGCCTTGGCTATTATAGAAAGTGTTGCAATGAACATTGGGGTACGTGTATCTTTTTGAATTATGGAAAAAAGAGAACCTTCTACACTATTAGTGGGAATGTAGATTAGTGCAACCATTATGGATAACAGCATGGAGGTTCCTTAAAAAGCTAAAGATAGAGTCTGGGCTTTTGAATAGTCACTTTCCATGCACGCAAATGATGAGTTCTTTGATCAGGGAATGCCAGGGAGTTGTGGGAGCAGAGAGGAGCAGAGTGGTTCAGGAAGGCTTTCTGGAATAGGTGACAGATAAGCTGAGTCTTGAATGATCGGTGGGAGGCCAGCAAAGAAAGAGAAGAAAGAAATTCCAACATGTGAAAAGGCACAATAGAGAGAGAGACCAAGGTACGATCAGGCAGCTTGTTGCACAAAGGATCAATGGTGTGAGGTTGATGAGGCCCACACGGCCAGGCTGTGTCCATCCTTGTTGCCCTTGGTAAGGAGTTTGGATTTTATCCTCAGGATCACAGAAGAACTTTAGACAGGGGACAGATATGGTCACATTTATCTCTCTAAAAGGTTCATTCTAAAATAGCATAATCCCTATAGAGAAGGATTTGGCAATATTTAGCAGAATTGCATATTCATTTATCCTTTGAGCCAACAACCTTACATTTATGATTCTATCACAAAGGTACACTGACAGAAATATGAAATTATATGTTCACAGGCTCTTTATTGCAGTCTTGTCTGTAATATCAAATATTTGACAACAACCTAATGTCCGTTAGTGGGGAAATGGTTGAATAAACTAAAGTCCATCTACATAAAGCTGCACTGAAGAAGAATAAAAAAGGTCTTGATATACTACTATAGAGCTATCTGTAGAGCATATATAGCTGAGGAAAGAAAACAAGGTGAAGAAGAACGTACATAGTATGAAATCTTTCATGTGAAGAAAATGAGGATTTGCAGATTTATCTATATATCTTCAAAATATATCTCTATATATCTCCAAGTCCACATATCTGCTGCTGCTGCTGCTAAGTTGCTTCAGTCGTGTCCAACTCTGTGCGACCCCACAGATGGCAGCCCACGAGGCTCCTCTGTCCCTGGGATTCTCCAGGCAAGAATATTGGAGTGAGTTGACATTTCCTTCTCCACCCCATATATATACATACATGTTTATATAGTATATACATATATATATATACATATGCATACATACATATATACACATACATATATATACACATGCATACATATATACACATATACATATATACACACATATAAATGCATATATATACATATACATACATATATATAATATATACATGTTATATAGTATACATACACATACATATATATATAATATATACATGTTATATAGTATACATACACATATACATATATACACATATACACACATTCATATACATATATACACACACATATATATATACATATATGCACATATACACATAAATACACATATACATACATATATACATATATAAGTATATTTATATACGTATATTTATATATATACATATATATATATATAACACACAGCAGTAAAAGCATACACACACACACACTGCACACACAGTAGTGAAAGAGTGAAAGAATAAATGAAAAAGTAAGAAAAAGCTGTTGCCTGTAGGTGAAGAGAGAAAACGAGGAGAGAAGACAGTGGTGAAAGTGAAATCTCTGTAAATCTAACTCGGCTTACAGTCTCAGATTGAGAATCGTTTAATATCTCATATAATTTTAATACAAAATTAAATCAAAGAGAAAAAAATCAATCCCTTAAAATTGAAAACAGATTGAATAAACCTATCTGTATATCAAGTTGATAGCATAATCATACGAAACAGAATAATTTGAGGATTCTGAAACACAGCACGCTGACAGCATATCCCTGGTGGAATATATACAGAAGACAAATAAACAGAAAGAGGTGTTCAATTGCATTCAATCTTTTGTTAGTGGTTATGATGCATGGTATGTTATTTTAGCACAGACATACATGTTAGAATGAAACACATTATGTATATGTAGACAAATTATATATATATATGTGTGTGTGTGTGTGTGTATTGATATATATATATATACATATATAAAGCAAATAAGTAAAATATTCATGTTCTTAGGAGCAAAGATTTTCAGCATAAGAGAAAAGAGATCTTATAAAATCAAAGAGCTTAAGAAAAATTCACTATAATTAACTTAAGAGAAATTTATTATAATCTTTCTCAGCAATTGAAATTATCAATATGAACTCTTTATATTTGCTTTTAACAAGGAGCATGTTTCCTAATTCTATCCACTGAAAAAGCAAAGAAATAATGCAGCCCAGTAGTAAAGAATATTCTTAATGTCCAACTTCTGGTCTTTAAGTAACTTTTTGCAACGAAACATGCCAGGGATCCTTCAAGAAATGTTTGATTTCAGGACTCTGGCAGAAAATATACAGGATGAGCTGAAAACCTCTTGTGGTGCCTAAAATTAACAAACATTGTCATCAAGGCCCTCAAGGAGGAGAAGTCCGGTAAAAACACTCCAAGTTGTGATCCCCAAATGGCTAAAACTAGGAATAGGAGTGAACAAGAAAGTTACCAATCCTCACAAATATTGAAGGCCAGCTTTGAGTTGGCTCAATTCCTCTTTAGACTTAGGTGATCTGCTCCTAGCCATACTACCCACAAGAAGTCAAAGTAAATCTTTCTTCAGAAAGATGACATCATCTGCCTCCTTGGATTATCTAGCATTCAGTAAAAAGTTATCAAGCATACAAGGAGATATAAATCACATGACTAAGAGGAAAGTGAAAAAATAAACAATAGATATTAATCCAAGAAGGATGCAGATTTCAGAGCTACCAGACATAGATTTTAAAGAAACTTTGACTAATAGGTCCAAGAAATCACATGGCTAAACGTTATCACATGGCTAAAGATTATCAACAGAGAATTGAGGATTGCATGCAGGAATTAAATGGAAATTCTAGTACTAAAAAATACAGTAATAGAAAATTAGCAGTGCAATCTATGGGTTTAGCAGCAGATTAGATATAGCTGAAGGAAGGTCAGTAAACTGGAAGACAAAAGAAAAAATGCATACTGAAGCACACACGAAAAATGAAAGGGTGAGGAATACAGAAAAGTATGTAAAAGATAAACAGGGGCATGGTTAAAAGGCTCTATGCGTTATTTACCAGAAAGAGAGAAAGAGACAATGGAACATAAAAAGAATTCGAAGAAATAATACCCAAGAATTTTCTAAAACTGACAAAAGGCATCAAGCTACCGATTTAAGGAAAAACACAAAGAAAACCACATCTAAGTACATCATAATAAAACTTGAAACCAAGTTTTCCTTTTGCTAAATGCCAAAGACAAACTGAAATGTTAAAAAATGATCAAAAAAGATATCATTACCTGAAAGAAACAATCATAAGCCTCATAGCTGACTTCTCAACAGAAATACTGAAAGCCCAGCAGAAAAGGGAATGACATCTTCACAGCCTTGAAAGAAAAATTGCTGTCAACCTCAAATTTGATGTCAACCTCAAATCAGTTTCCTTCAAAAATGAAGGTGAAATGGAGACTTTAAAAAAAAACTGAGAACATTTATCATGAACAAAAATACACTAAAGAAAAGACATAAAGGAAATATTTTAGGCAGAAAAGTACTGAACACAGATGGAAGCATGCAGATACAGGAAGGAATAAAGATCAACAGGAAAGGTAAATGTATGGGTAGATCAAAATTAAGACCAATTATAAAACAGTAATACTAAAATCTTATAGCATTTAAAACACATACCTGCTTAAAATATAGGACGGTGGTAGCACAAAAGCTGGGACAAGAGTAAATAAAATTAAAGTGTTCTAAGGGCTTCCCAGGTGGCACTAGTGGTAAAGAACCCAACTGCCACTGCAAGAGACATTAAGAGATGTGGGCTCAATCCCTGAGTCAGGAGGATCCCCTGGAGGAGGAAATGGCAACCTACTCCAGTATCTTTGCTTGAAAACTCCCATGGATCACTGCTTCCAAGACTTCAGAATTTCAAAAACATACTGGTATATATAGCAATGAAAATGAATAAACTGTGGCATCACAGAACAATATGGCTGAACTCATAAATATCAGCAGTTACTTTAAATAGAATTTAGTTGGTCTAGATACCCCAATTAAAAGATGAAAGTTGTCAGAATGGGAGAAAATTTGCTCCCAAAAGGCACTTTCAAATGAAGGATACATTAAGACTGAAAATAAAAGAATGGAAAAAGAAACACTATGCAGAACATATTCAAAAGAAAACTGGTATAGTCGTGCTACTATCATTTAAGGTAGACTTTAAGGTAAGAAAAATCCCTGGAAATAGAGTAGACATTACATAATAAAGTTTTATCTAGCAGAAAACACATAACAGTTCTAAACTCACATAAACCTATTAACATAGCCTCAAATATATACAAAGCAAAAACTATAGAACTGTAAGGAGATAGAGACCAATCCACAGTAATAGCACAATTTAATATATCTCTCAGCAACTGATGGAACAAGAAAATAAAATCAGTAAAAATGTATTAGATTTGAACAACATGGTTAAAAACTTGACATGATTGGCATATGTGGAACAATTTGAACAACAATTTCAGAATGTACATTCTTTTCAGGTGCACATGACACATTTGCCAAAATATACCATGTGTAGATGATATTCAAAAATACCAAAATATAACACATGTAGATGATGCTTTTGAACTGTGGTGTTGGAGAAGACTCTTGAGAGTCCCTTGGACTGCAAGGAGATCCAACCAGTGCATCCTAAAGGAGATCAGTCCTGAATACTCATTGGAAGTACTGATGCTGAAGCTGAAACTCCAATACTTCGGCCACCTGATGCGAAGAACTGACATTGGTAAAGCCCCTGATGCTGGGAAAGATTGAAGGCAGGAGGAGAAGGGGACGACAGAGAATGAGATGGTTGGATGGCATCACTGACTCAATGGCCATGAATTTGAGTAGGCTCCGGGAGTTGGTGATGGACAGGGAAGCCTGGCCAGCTGCAGTCCATGGGGTCGCAAAGAGTCGGACACGACTGAGCGACTGAACTGAACTGAACCATATATAAAACTATAAAGCAAGGCTCAAAAACTTTCAAAAGCTGAAAATAATATTGAACATGGTCTCTTATTATGATGGAATTAAGCTGTGCATACATGCATGCTCAGTTGCTTCAGTTGTATCTGACTCTTTGTGACCCCATGGACTGTAACCCACCAGACTCCTCTGTCCCTGGGATTTTCCAGGCAAGAATACTGGAGTGGGTTGCCATTCCCTTCTCCAGGGGATCTTCCCAACTCAGGGATCAAACCCATGTCTCTTATGTCTCTTGCATTGGCAGGCAGGTTCTTTACCACTAGCACCACCTGGGAAGCCCCAGAGTTAAGTCAAGTATCAATTAAAAACAAACAAACAAAAAAACACAAAAAAACACACACAAAAACAGAAGTCCATGTTAAAAAAAAGAGAAGTCTTAAAAATAAAAAAAAGGAAGTCCTCATATGATTAGAAATAAGAAACACAATTCTAAGCAACCTGAATTTTAAAAAGACATAATGAGGGAAATTAGAAAATATTTAAGTGAGTGATTATTAAAACTTGGCACAGTAAAAACTTGTGAGATGCAGCTAAGGCCATGCTTAGAAGGAAATTACAACCTTAAATGCACAGACTACAAAAGAAATCTAGAAATTAATTATGCATCAAAGCCAGAAAATAAAGAGAAAATCAAGTACAAAGAAAATAGAGGGAAGCAAAAAGAAAGTTGAGAAGAAATTAACAAAGCAGAAAACAAACATACAGTGAACAAAATGAGCAAAGACTGATCAAGGGGAAAAGAAGGCACAAATAACCTATATCAGGAATGAAAAGGGGAACATTATAAATTCTACAGACATTCAACTTGAGGAGGCTCCCATTGGCCAAAAAAAATGACACTGTCAGCATAAGAAAGAATAATTACTACAGTGGATTGAAACATAAGTAATAAAACCTCACAAATTTATAATAAAATCTCCTAAATATTCTTGAGAAAGATAATGAAGACCAATCATGCCTCTGGCTTTATCACTAATTTATAGGAAGTAAAAAAAAATAAAAACCTTAAATGTATGGTCTGCCAAATCCAGAAAGCAAGAAATTCTATAAGATAAATGATCCATTTCACATGTATATTATCATATGTGAAATAGATTGCCAGTCCAGGTTCTATGCATGAGACAGGGTGCTCAGGGCTGGTGCACTGGGATGACCCTGAGGGATGGGATGTGGAGGGAGGTGGGAGGGGGGTTCAGGATGGGGAACACATGTATATCCATGGCTGATTCATGTCAACGTATGGCAAAAACCACTACAATATTGTAAAGTAATTAGCCTCCAATTAAAATAAATAAATTTAAAAAAACACAAAGAGTTATTGTGGAATTATATGAAATAATGTGTGTGAAACTTTTGAAAGTTGTAAAGTACTATAGAATTTAATGAAACTTTCATTCAATAAAATTGATCATATAATAAAAAAGATAAATGATCCAATTTTTTCAATAAGTGAATGCTGCTGCTGCTGCTGCTAAGTCGCTTCAGTCGTGTCCGACTCTGTGCGACCCCATAGATGGCAGCCCACCAGGCTCCGCCATCCCTGGGATTCTCCAGGCAAGAATACTGGAGTGGGTTGCCATTTCCTTCTCCAGTGCATGAAAGGGAAAAGTGAAAGTGAAGTCGCTCAGTCATGTCTGACTCTTAGCGACCCCATGGACCGTAGCCTACCAGGCTCCTCCGTCCATGGGATTTTCCAAGCAAGAGTACTGGAGTGGGGTGCCATTGCCTTCTCCACAATAAGTGAATAGTATTAAAAAAAAAGGAGAGATAGCTTAGCTGTTATAGATTAAAAGAGACTTAAGAATATCAACCAAATGTAAAATAGTTGGATTGTGATTTGAACAAACTGACTGTAAAAAAGACATTTAGACAATGAAGGAAAAAGGAACATCAACTGAGTATTAGATAATAATAAGGAATTATTGCTAATTTTATTAGCTGTGATCGCAGGATTGTGGTTATGTTTTTCAAAGGAGTTCTTATCTGTGAGAAAACATCCTAAAGTACTTACAAGTGAAATGATATAATGTCAGAGATTTGCTTTAAAATGCTCCAGCCAAACAACAATACCAATAACAACAACAACAACAAAAACCCATATGTGTGTATGTGTGTGTGAGAGAGGGACAGAGAGAAAGAGTGTAGACAGAGAGACACACATGATAAGAGACAGACCGACACAGAAGCACACAAAGAGAAAGGTGTCTGCAAACAAGAACAAGAAGTTAATAATTGTTGAAGCTGGGTAATGGATATTTGAGGCTTCATTATATGTTTGAAAATGTAACAGAAAGTAAAATAAATAGATAAATAAGTAGGTAAGTTGTTCTGGCTGCTATGTAGTGAAGAGACTGATGGGGGCAAGGATGGAAGCAGGGAGAGCAGTTAGGAGACTACTGCAATAATCAAACCATAAAAGACTAACTAAAAGTCATATTCATTATAGCAATTGATTTAGGCCACTTACTATTTGTGCTTATAAAAGTGGCCTCAGTAACTGCTCATTAATCACTGAATACATGCCACATTAACTTTGTAAGTATCATGTAATTATAACAGTGAAACCTACAAATGAATGCTCAGTCTTCAGGGTTTGGTGATAATTAGGTGTTTGGACAAGTCAGGTTCTCAAACTTTTTTGACCCCAATTGTATTAGCCATCTCAAAGATGGCCCATAGTTAGTCTCATCTGTTGTTATTCACACCCCTACACAGTTGCTTCCAACCGGTCTGTATTAACCAGCCAATTATGGCAAAAATGATGGAAAGTGATTTGTGAGGCTCAATTGTAAAAGACATTGCCATTTCCGCCTTGCCTATCTTGAGCTGCTTCTTCTGGGCAAAGCCAGTACCATATTGCCAGGGCACTAAGGCAACTTTATAGTAAGGACCATCTGGCAAAGAATGGGGCCTTTGGCCAATTAACCATCACCAACTTTCCAGCCGTGTGAATGAGTCATCTTGGAAGCAAATCCTCCAGTCCCAGTCAAGCTTACAGATGATTGCAGCCCTGACTGACAACTTGACTGCAACCTCACGAGAGCTCCTGAATGAGAGCCATTTAATCTGTTATTCCTGAATTTCTAACCCTCAGAAATGGTGAGATAACTAAAGCTTGTTGAATTTTTATGCAGCAGAAGATAACTGATATACCACTGACCATAAGAAATAAATTACATCCTGACCCCAATATACACATACATCTATGTAGGTAATTTATAATAAATTCCAGGAAACTGAATAGATCAATCTGATATGTTAGTTATATTTTACTTTTTAAAGATTGCTGATTGTTGCTCACTAATTTAATTTAATGATCCTTTGATGAGTCATCACACAGCATTGGAAAGACACTGGAGGAGAGGGCAGTATCCCTCGAGTTCTGAAATTCTGTAGTTTCATGTAGCATGGGTATATGCTCATAACATGGACAAAATAGAACATTGGCTTCAAGGAGTAGAACATATGGGCATTTCAATAAGAGTCTGTGGAACAAGTGGTAGAGAGAGGTGCTTACCACTCACACAGACTGTTCTCTCTCTACTGTGCTTCCCATTGCCTCAATCTTTTGGACCTAAATCTCTCCATGTTAGTTTTAGATCCTTCCCTAAGGAATAACATAGACTTCTCATACAGGTGTGTCTTTCCTGATTAGACATATATTTCCTCATGTGCACCATTGGAGAGATATCAGTCATCTACTGGGTTTTTTTTTTTTTTTTTGTCTTGCCCTTGGCTTATTACTGGCATATTTCAGGTAATGACAGCTTTCATTCACTCACCCTTCAATCAATCAGGGGGAATTTCTTGAAGGAGGCAAGGCTCTCCTTCCAATGCAATATCTTAAAGGAAAACATGAAATTAAAATGGGAAACCAGTTGTTGACATCCAAAGGAAATACCGATCTTCAGAGAAAGAAAAGGGGAGACAGAGAAAGAGAGGGAGAGAGAGATGAAGAGCGAGAGATGGGAACAACTTTCACTTGTGGAGGAAACAAGCAAACCAATTTGTGTTATAACCAGGCAGAACCATACAGCTGCTAGGAACTTGAAACCCTGCAAAAGTTTTTAAAAATGTAGAAGCACAGAGTGACAAAGCTGAAGGGGATATGCCCAGTTTGCAGATGGAAAACTTGTGGCACAGCTCTCCAGTTTTCCCTGTCAGATGGACTTTTTCCTCTGGAAGAACTCCTGGGCAGAAGGCCAGCAGCAGGCCCAAGAGACGAATGAGTGGTTGGGGAGCCCGGGCCTCAAGGGACAGTTAATCCTAAAGCCAGCACCCAATTTTCTAATTTCCTGCTCCTGGGGGATGAACTGCCTCCCTGGCTCCCATCTTCAGCCAAATAAAAAGGACACAAACAAGCACACAATATTAAAAAGAAAAGGCCCTAGAAGTGAGATCCCAAAGGATTTAAGGCCTAAGCCACACAAGAATGCCCCTATTTGTCTAATTGCTCCCAGAAGTCCTGTTTCAATTTGTGTCTGAACCAGAAAAAGAAATAACTAATAATCATTTTACAGGCCCTCTTCTTTAGAGGAGGAGATTTTCACAAGTGTGCAATTGACTGTTAGAAACTAATGCAGTCACATAATTGCACAGTCTTATGTAAACAAAAGATCATACCCTTCAGTTGCTTGAGCCCCCACCTAAGATTCCTACCATGTGGTCTCCAGCCTGGGCTTGAACTCTTTAATGGCACAGAACTCACCACCCCCAGAGTTAGCTAGCCAGCTAAGTTTAGCCTTTGGATATCATTGATAAGGAAAGAACTGGAGTCATTTGTTGTGTATTCATCCAACAGCAAAGTGACCAGTCTCTTCTTCTCCAAAAAAAAATGCTATGGACTTTCTTGGCCTCTGCTGCTGCTGCTGCTAAGTTGTTTCAGTCGTGTCTGACTCTGTGCGACCCCATAGATGGCAGCCCACCAGGCTCCCCTGTCCCTGGGATTCTCCAGGTAAGAATACTGGAATGGGTTGCCATTTCCTTCTCTAATGCATGAAAGTGAAAAGTGAAAGTGAAAAGTTAAAGTGAAGATGCCCAGTCATGTCCAACTCTTAGCGACCCCATGGACCGCAGTCTACCAGGCTCCGCTGTCCATGGGATTGTCCAGGCAGGAGTACTGGAGTGGGTTGCCATCACATTCTCCGATTGGCCTCTGAGGCTCATCTATATGTGTAACAACAATGTACCTCCAAAGCAGTGTCCATCTGTCTCATTAACCAGCTGAATAGCAATCAGTTACAAGTTGGTCTCAAGTCAGTTCCTTGAAAAATAGTAGATGGCATGATGGATTCAAAAAATATTTGCCCCTGGTTTATGCCTTATCATTGTGCCTGAGATCATACCCATCACTGTAAAAGATAAGGCAGCTTTCCATACTTATTGAAAATGAAAGGGAAAGTCATTCAGTTGTGTCCAACTCTTTGTGACCCCATGGACTATACAGTCCATGGAATTTTCCAGGCCAGAATACTGGAGTGGGTAGCCTTTCCCTTCTCCAGGGGATCTTCCCAACCCAGGGATCGAACCCAGGTCTCCCACATTGCAGACAGATTCTTTACCAGCTGAGCCACCAGGGAAGCCCAAGAATGCTGGAGTGGGTAGCCTGCCCCTTCTCCAGCAGATCTTCCTGACCCACGAATCGAACTAAAAATAGAGGGGCCATATGATCCAGTAATCACATTCCAGAGTATATATCTGGAAAAGATGAAAACTCTAATTAGAAGAGGAAGACTATAATTCAAAAAGGTATATGCACACCAATGTTCATGACAGCACTATTTACAATAGCCAAGACATGGAAGCAACCTAAGTGTTCATCAACAGATGAATGGATAAAGAAGATATGATACACATATACAATGGAATATTATTCAGCCATCAAAAAGAATGAAATCATGCCATTTGCAGCAACATGGTTGGACTAGTCAGACAGAGAAAGACAAATATCATATGGCATCACTTATATGTGAAATTTTAAAAAATGATACAAATGAACTTATTTACAAAACAGAAATAGACCCACAGACACAGGAAACAATTTTATGGTTACCAAAGAGGAAAGGGGAGAGGGATAAATTAGGAGTTTGGGGTTAACAGATACGTACTACTATATATAAAATAGATAAACAACAAGGTCCTATGTATAGCACAGGGAACCATATTCAATATCTTGTATAATGGAAAATAATCAGAAATATATAATATTTATAGCCAAATCACTTTGCTGTAACCTGGAACATTGTAAATCAACTATACTTCGATAAAAAAAAAAATTAAGTGAGGTTTCCCCTAGTAACTGAAAATTCCTTGAGTAGTGCTCAGCTTTGAACACATGAACTTGAGGTATTTAAGGGACCCATGAGTTAAGATGGCCAGAAGACAGCTAAGTATATGGATCTCGGTTCTCAGAAGAGAGATCTGGACTGAAAATAAAGATCTGAGAATCACTAGCATAAAGATGGTAGTTGAAACCATGACAGTAGATGAGAGAGACTGCCCAGGGAGAATATGTAGACCAAGAAGAGGAATACATGTCATGTAAAAGTTGTATTCGTAGTGCAAGAAAGGTTTGTTGCCTAGCTTGGGACAATGTGAGAATTGAGTAAGTAAAAATGCACACAACTGCACCCTGGATTGTGAATGATACTAATAATAATACCTCTAGCTTGTGTACACTTTGTATTAAGCACTCTACTAAAGATTTTGCACCCATATCTCAGAGAATTTTGCAAATATTTTCTAAGATAGATACTAATATCCCCTTTTGATGGATAAGGAAACAGAGAGATCAAGTAACTTACGCAAGGTCACACAGCCAGCCAGAGATGAAACTGGGATGTGGCCAAGGTCTGTGGGACTCGGAAGACTGGTACCTTGACAACTGTACCATGCTGCTCCTCACCATGCCAGCTGCCTGTTGCCAGGCTAATTATGTTATTATTGCATTGGACAAGATAGGCATCTGCCACTGAGATGCATCTCAGGGATAAGACAATGACAAAAAACCAAGAAATGCTACTTGACAGTTTAGTAACAGAGAAAAGTCCCATTCTCAAGATTATCCCTGTAGCAAGGCTTCAACTACCCCAAGAGTCACTTCCAGGCTCCCCCAACCCCCATACATGAACTGCTGTGAAAATATGGCTCTCAGTTCTCACAGCTTAGCTTACCCCCCGTGTGCACACAGGAGTGAGCTGATAGCAGCAGAAGAGAAAGTGAAGAATAGTGTTCCCTGAAAATGACCCACAAAGGCTTTCTTAAATCAAATATATTTTGTCATTTCTTCCAGACTTCGCTGAATTTTGAAAAAAAAAATGTATGTCAATATCAAAAGAGAAAGCGCCAATATGTTGTGGACTACATACTTCCCATTTCCCCCTAGTAGGACTGAACAACTGCTTTCTCTGGGTTCCATAGCACACTGTTTGTTTTGTGTCCGTATTAACAGCCCTTCCCACAATCTGCCAGGGATCCCAGTTATTTGTGGCCCTGGTGATCTCCCCCAATAGCTTATGAACCCCAAGAGGGAAGAAGTCTACCTTATTCACCTTGGCAGCTCCAAGGAAGCTATGGCTGTGACCTTTGCATGGTGGTCAGGCAGAGGCACTGACCAATGCTTGTTGAAGTAGGAAAAATGTGATTGATGACTGGAGTGCTTGTTCTTCCCCAGAGAAACCAATGGAAAGTCTATCCTTACTAGTGAGGATTTCTAACCCCCACCTACTCTCCACTAGCTTCCTCTGTTTCCCCCACTCACCGCTTTACCATATCACATCCTCACTATTTCCTTGTTTGTTTATCCTATAGACTAAAAGCAAATTAAGGGCAGGGACCCTGTCTGATCCACTTCTGTACCTCTAGTACCTTGAACATGGTGCCTAATGAGTGTGTGATGGATGAATGAATCAAAGGAAGACAGGAAGGAAGGAGGGATGGGAAGAAAGGGCGAGAAGGAAGAAGAGAAGGAAGAAAGAAAGGTGAACGGAGGGAAAAAGATTATCTGAGGATTGTGTCATTTGGATTGGGAGAAGGACACCAATCACATCCTTCCCCAACACAAAGGAACTAAAAAAAGGAACTAGTTTAGGTAGGAGGAGGAAGAAGTGACCAATTCTTGAAAGAGTGCCGGTTTACAAGTAGAAGTGACTGTGAATCCTTGGTTATTCAATGGGAGCATCATACGGCGTGGTTTGCTGCCCCATTTATGTAATACCTTGGATCCAACTTTGTCCAATTTAGGGTCTCCAGCTTGGGGAGAGATTTTTGTCCCACATGGAGGACCTGGAATTGATCTAGAGTACATGGTGACATGTGTTACCACTTATCTAATTCTTACTGTCACTTAACGGTAAGTCAATTTCCTTTTTGGGAATATGGAGCATTAAGCATAATGAGTATTTCAGAAATATTTAAGGATTGATAGATTGATGTGCACAAATTGATCCAGGAAAGAATATGTCAAGCCCTGAACTTATAGAAGGGTGACAAGGGGAGGGGAGTGCCTTGGAAATCAGTTTAAAAAGAAAGTGTGGATTCAAAGGGAAGGAAGTCAATGAGCTAACAAGAGAAACAGTCCCCTTGAGAGCATGGATGCTTCATTTTTCCTGCAATTGGATAGAAGGAGGATCCTGATCAAGGTGTTCCCTCCATTAATGAAAAATCAAATAAGAGGAAATGAGCTTTCACTGAAGCAGTCTTCATTTTGATTAGACATAAAGGAGAACTTCCTCCAGGAACTCTGAAAAGGTCCACTAAAGAGATCATGAATTCTTCGGCTATGGACATCTTCAAAACAGAAATAGCCCTTCACACGTTCTTACTGGTTCAGCGTGTCATTTTCCTGAAGTAGGTGTTGTATGGGAGGGCGCACCTTAACACACTGACGGGGGTCATTTAAAATGTCAGAGTCTAGGACAAAATCACCTACTGGCAAATTCTGTGTCCTTGACCAAATCCTTTAACTTTGCCAAACCTCTGTTTATTCACCACAAAAATGAAAACTCTACATGTCACAGTGTTGCTGTGAGATCAAGAAAGAGACCATGTACATGGTGTTTTGTAAACCCCAAAGCAATGTGTGTGTTCATTATTATTTTGAATTGCAGAGGTCAGAATAATAATCACCACCCTTATCTGAAATTGACAAAAACAGACAGCCAAGACAGTCCTTTCAGGCTAAAGATTAAAGGCCAGCTCCCTTGTCTTAACACAGAAAGTGCCCCATGCTATGGCCTCTTACTTCCTGTGCAGACTCATCTCTTCTCCAGCCCCCACTATCATCAAACCTGATGTTCCAGATGTATCCAAAAAACCTGTGGTTCCCTAAGTGCACTGATGCATCAACATCTTCATGAACCCCTCCCTGGAGGTGCCCTCCCAGGTGCACAGACCCTCTTCTCCTATGGGCTCTCCGTGTGTATGTAGAGGTCGACCAGGGCACCTCCAACGGACTTGTCTGTTTATCTCTTTATCTCCCCAGCTGGACCAGAATCCCTTTTTGGCCTCCCATCCTTGAATCTTCCCCGATTTATTTCTGGACCTGCCCAGTGTAGGATCCAAGGTATGAATGCAACACAATTAGTTTTCATTTGCTATTACTCTGTGTAGTCTGTGGACTTCCCAGCCTGCCAATGCAGGAGACATAAGAGACACAGGTTCAGTCCCTGAGTTGGGAAGATCCCCTGGAGGAGGAAATGGCAACCCACTCCAATTTTCTTGCCTGGACAATCCCATGGACAGAGGAGCCTAGCGGGCTACAGTCCATTAGGTCGCAGAGAGTCGGATACAACTAAAGCAACTTAGCACGCATGCACGCTGTGTAGTCTTATGCCAAAGACTATACTTATATGCCCTTATACCAAAATGTTTACCAATTTCTTGGCTTATCATTGCTTTTGTTCTAACTTCCCTACATAACATGGGTGTGTATTCTTGGCCATGTCTCTCCTCTACGCCTGGGACTTTTTACCCAACCCCTGGGACCAGTATCAGGTTCAAGTTCTCTGAGGACTATTGCAGGATCAGCTTATCCTTACTACTCTGGGTTTGTTATTTCTCTATATTTGGGGTGTTTGGAGATTTCCGTGTACTTTTCAAATTTTGCGTCTATTCTGTTATTTTTTTTTAGAAAAGTAGAGAGAATAGAATGATAAACACCCAAAGACCTGAACCCTAGATTTAAAAGTATGTGGGTTTTGGCAGTCATCACGATGTCTCCCTCTGAATTACTTCAGTTCACATCTCTTAAAAGGAAAGACATTGTCCTACATAATAATATCATCATCATACTTAAGAAAATCAATCTATTATCAAATAGTAATTAAATTTCACAAATTGTTTCCAAGCTATGTTCTATGGCTTTTTTTTTTTTAAAAAAAGTCAAGATCCTCTTATGCAATTCAATGTGTCTCATCCACTGATGTGTAAATAAAATTGAAATTTGTGGGAAAAAATCAAGATCCTGTCAAGAATCACATATTATATTTTGAAGACTCGTTATTTTGTTTGAATCTGGGTCTAACCCTATAACACTGGAAGATACCAGGCTAGTTGTGTTGTGGATTGTTTAATATTCTGGCTTTGTCTGATTATTTCCTTGTGATTTTAACTCAATCCTCCGCTTCTTTATTTTCTGTAAATTGAAAGCCAGTTTTAGTGGCTTGTTTTGGGCAAGAATGTTTCATAGGAGATACTATATTCTTCCTATTGCATCACATTACAGAAACATAAGGTCTTATTGTCCCATTATTAGGGGTCTAGGTTAAGGTAAGGAGAACCTGGGGCTTCCCAGGTGGTGCTAGTGGTAAAGAACCTGCCTGCCAATTCAGGAGACATAAAAGATACGGGTTTGATCCCTGGGTCGGGAAGATCCCCTGGAGGAGGGCATGGCAGCCCACTCCAGTATTCTTGCCTGGAAAATCCAATGGACAGAGGAGACTGATGGGCTATAGTCCATGGGGTCACAAAGAGTCGGACATGACTGGAGCAACTTAGCATGCAAGGAGAACCTGATGCTTCTATTTTAAAGCTACATTTTTTTTTTCTCTTGTGACAAGCTAGTAATCTGTGAGGTGCTGACTGTGTAGTAAACGCAAAATTTGGTTCTGTTTTGTCCTTGTTTCTCTGAATTTGTGGGAAGAGGAGGGATGCTATTGGCTTGTTCGTCCATGTTGGAGAACACCTGACCTGGGCAGGCACAAGTCTGGGGACTTAGGAAGTTTAGAGAGAAAAGATTATGATTATCCCTAAAGGAGCTGACAGTTCAGTTGGGGCCCAAGGACACTCAGACACTTCTCTCCTTTTTTCTAGGGCTGGAATGAATCACCTCCCTTCTTATAGAGAAAACCTAAGTGCTGCTTTTTCAGCAAAGCTTTCCTGAGACCCTTCTGTGTGCAGAGACTGTGTCTGGCCCTGGGAATGGGGATTTGAACAAAGCGTGCCCCTTGCCCTCTCAGGGCTCGAGGTCTAATTGGAGAGACAGACACGTAAACAGACAATTGCAGGCCAGCTTGCTGAGCGCTTGAGCAGAGGGGTAAACAATGTGCTGTGGGAGGTCAGAGAGGAGAGCAATTATCGAAGCCCCTTCTTCGCGCAGCTGGCCAGACCCCCAGCCCTGGGACCCCAAGTGGAAGTGAGCGCCCCTCTCTGAATGCACCCAGCACTTGGCCTGGTCCCCCCTTGGACTACTCAGTTTTACTATGCTGTGTTCCTGGAACTCCTGCACAAATTATGAGCTCTTTAGTTAGAAAGATGAGTGTAAATCAGCCTGGGGTTTCCCACTGAATCTGTCTCTCTTTTCGCCACGTTCAGTAACACTTTCTCGGATCCTGTTGCAGTTTGGCTGCTCTCCAGCCTGGGAGGGTGGCCCACAGAACACCCTACAACCTTGCAAATGGCTTTTGGCCAGTGCAGAGGGCATAGCCTTCCCCTGACTGGACACTCCACGTCATCAAGAGCAAAACAGCCAGAGGGTGCGTCCGCTCCAGGGTGACCACCTGGCCTTGTCGCTTCAGGTTACACAGGCTATGAACTGAGCCCCTTCAGCTATGTTGCTGCTGCTGTTGTTTGCATCTCAGCCACTGTGAATACCCCTCATTGTAGTGGCTCCAGCCTTCATCCTCGAACCTCTGGAGTGATTCAATCCACTTCTGATTAGGAATTAAACATTTTCTACTCTGGCCAAGCTCTGCTAATCCAGCGCAGTGTTTAGTTTCATTGCCTTTCAGGCTTCATGTTTTTCTGAGTGGCTGAGTGGGCAGACATGTCCATTCACTGCGGGGAATTTCCTGGAATTAGCAGTACAGTAAAGAAAAACCTTGGCGTAAAAGCATTAAGGCAACTACAGCTGAAAAATAAATTTCAACCATGGGATAAAAGCAAATGGTTAATCCCAAATTGCAATTAATTTCAGAGTGTAATCAATTCCTCCTGTGAGTAAAGCACAGGAGCAAAATGATCTCCAAATGATTAATTCATAGCCAAAGGTCAGTGCTTTGAGGTATGAGCAGTGTCTGCAATCTCTCTCTCCTTACGGCTCTCGACAGGGCTACCTCAAGCATGTCCTCCTCCCACTAGTTGCCCTGTTTTCCTGCTTATGTCTCCTCTTTAATCAGGGGATCACAATCTATTATTTATACTTCACCCAGAAGAAAAAGGAGTATAAATATATGTGCCTGGTGTCATCCGTAGATCAATTAGGAAAAGAAAAAAACCTAACAGATTCCTCCAAGCTATGTAGTCGTCCTACACTTTGGGCCAACTTCAACACAGCCCAAATGTTTATTTAATAATAAAATGGGTACTTCTGGGAGAACTGCCTTGGCTAACTAGAAAAGTATCCCTTGAGCTAGTATATCATGTTCTGTGCTGATTTCAGAATAAAACTGATGAAGCAAGTGTTCTGATAACACCTCTGTTCTACCCATCTCCCCGCGCACCTACCCTGGGCCCAGAGGGCAGAAAGAGGGAGAGGTGGGAAGGGAAAAGGGCCTCTGGCACAGAGAGGTACAGAAGCTGCATGGCTGGGAGCAGCGCCTTTCCACTGGGCTGCCTTCCCGTCTAAGTGAGGCAATCTCTGGGCCAGTTTCAGGAATCCCCCTGAGGAGAGTGGCTGCACTTTTGAAGATGGCCCTCACTGTGCTTAGGGCTTCCCTGGTTGCTCAGATGCTAAAGGATCTGCCTGTAAGGTGGGAGACGTGGGTTCGATCCCTGGGTCGGGAAGATGCCCTGGAGAAGGGCAAGGCAACCCCCACTCCAGTATCCTTGCCTGCAGAATCCCATGGACAGAGGAGCCTGGCAGGCTATAGTCCATGGAGTCACAAAGAGTCGGACATGACTGAGCCACTAACACTTTTACTTTTAACACTCAATGTACTTGCCGTGGGGGTTGCTGCTGAGTTGGGGTGTGACGGTGCTGGGTGCCAGTTTGCCAGTAGAAACCAAGAATTTTGAGGTGGTTCCGGCACATGAGTCAGGCCCAGGTGCTCTGGAATGAATGGCTGGCCTCAGTGCTCCTGTCACCTCCTCGGGCCCTCTAGGCCGCTTATATTTGGAACCACCACTGCCTCAGAGCATGCCCCACGGCCCTCTCCTCCCCCTTCTCCACTACCAAAGAGAAAAAATGGAAAAATCTTCCCTCTAGTAGAACTCCCTTTTAGGAGAGTTTTTGTTTTAAGCGTTCATGTGTGGATGTTTTTGGTTTGTTTTGTTTCAGCTGGCAGAATTAGAACTGGGCTCAAAGTTAGGGTTAGGCTTAGGGAACAGAAAAAATGTACTCTCCGTTCGTACTTTACTGTATATGAGAAACATCCTTTCCATTGATCACGGGCAATTTAGGGAGCACCCATGTGTTCCCAGGTTGCTGTTTGCCCGCCGTGCCTCATAAGCCGTCAAGAAGCCTCCAGTTGAAGACCCAAGAGGAGCTGTTTCTGAAATGAGAATGTGTGCTGTCCCTGTGAAACTGGTGGCCTGGCAAGGGAATGAGGGCACCCGACAATCCAGAGACAGACCAGAGACTGTTCTGACAGAAACGGTGCTTCCCTTAGACTTCATGAAAGAGAGGATGAGGAATGAGACTAAAGGCTTTTTCAAAGCTGGAAAAGCCAAGGAACCTACCTAGGGCCGTACAACAAATTCGTTTAGCAGCTGGAATTGGAACTCAGTCCCGCAGACTCCCAGTTCAGTGGGCCCTTGTGCCAGGGCCAACCACCTCATTTCTCAATGACTCTTTTTGAGCACTCTAAAATCTTCTTAACACAAATTCTTCTCCCACCCCTCAAAAGAAAACATCCATCTTAGACATCCTGAAATGGGAGGAGGGTGGTACATTTCTCATAAACACCTTTTTAAGAAAAACTTCCCATTAATTTCCGGTGCAGGTATCTCTATGGGCTGTAGCAGGAGACAGTGTCTTTGTTGGGAAACTTTAATTAAACTTTGCACAGGGACACAGTGAAAAAACCCAGCCTTCTGCAACCTGAGACCACCAGCCTGAAGACCAAAGCTGCTTTGTGATATAGAATGTGACATTCGTGACAAATCCAGGTTTCTTTTACCTGGGTCCCCTGAAGGGTGGCTGGGCCTCATCTCTGAGCACAGAACACATTTGCCATGTCCTGGCAAGAGTGAACTCTGGAGGGATGGCATGGGAGAGAAAGGAAGATTATATTTTATCTTGTTCTAGAACAACTGGGGTGAAAAAGCCTTCATTATGAATGTCATACAGATCACTGTTCATATCACCAGAACACGGCATTCAGTGGAGACTTGGGTTTCCTTAGTTTTCTGTATTTTGGGGCATGTGTTCCAAGGGATTCTGACACACAGCCAGTTTGGGGAACCATTCACTGACTGGGCTGTCAGTCACCCCCAACTCTGCATGGGGCAGAGGTCAGGTAAGAAGAATGGATCTTGGGTGGGAGACACCCTGAGCCTATGAGGTCGATGTGTCTTGGCTTTTGGGAGCCACTGTCAGGTGGTAGAACTACAGGAAAAGAGTCACTATGTCTCTAGAAGAGTCATAGCAGAGACATGGCCATCTCAAGAGAGAGTGCCAGTCTCCTCCAGGTGACACTGGGCGCACAGAGAACATTCCAGGCCACTGGAAGAGTAGGCACGGATTGCTGTCACTAGAGGAAAACACAGAAAAGTTATGATAGAAGCATCCCTGGGGCCATAGGATGCCAGAACTGAGGAAACTGAGGCCCAGAGTATGAGACAGGCTGGGCTCAAAGTCACATGAACAACAAGCACCACAGTCAGTGTTAAACTTGCCACACCCAGCCGGGGAGCCCTGCACCATAGCACAGCTTGCATTCGTGGGTGCTAATATTATGCTACTATGGACCATAGCCTGCCAGGCTCCTCTGTGCTTGGGATTTCCTAGGCAAGAATACTGAAGTGGTTGCCACTTCCTACTCCAGGGGATCTTCTCGACCCAGGGACTGAACCCGTGTCTCTTGTGGTTCCTGCACTGGCAGGCGGATTCTTTACCACTGTGCCCCCAGGGAAGCCCATGGCATGGTTTAGGCTGGTGCTACACACCCTCTGCCTCACTCATTCAGTCATTTACGCCACAGATGTTTATCAAGTACTTAGGAGACAGTAAAGGTAGAGAGAGGAATCAGACCATCCCTTACTGTCAGAGACTCTCAAGGGACTAGATACAGGGAGCAAGGGAACAGTCCACCAAAGCATGTGATCAGTCCAGATGGGAGACACCTTCCTCCCAGAAGATAACTGAATGGTTCCATCCCCACAATTCCCAACATCAGAGCTAAGTGTGAAATTCAAGCTCTACTTAAGGTAGGGCATAGAGATGCAGAGAACGGAGACAAATTGGCTCAAGGTCACAAAGTCATTAAGTGGTGGATCCAGGACTCAATCTCAATTGTCTCACTTGTGGGCAACCTAGTTTTCTCACCTCATTTCCACAGGGGTGGCAGACTTAAGAAGAATAAATCATGCTGAGAACTCAGCTGAGACTTAAAAACTCCAGATAAAAGGAAAGAGTTGTAGTTCCTCGTATTAACTAAGTTTGTGTCCTTGACTAAAGGAACACTCATGACCCTATATGTCTCAATGGACGGGAGCAGGACAGGCAAGGTGTCTGCCTGGGCACAATTGTTCCCAGTGCCAGCCTCCCACTGACTTGCTCTATTCCTCTCTGCAGAACAAGTGTCTGAAGCAGCCCCTTCTGCCCATTTCCTTTCTAATGGGTGAGTTTCATCGTCAATGACTAAAGAACGAAAAGCAGGACAGAAGGCATCTGTGTGTCTAGGTGATCTGTGTCTGCTTGCAGTGGAGGTTGGGATACTTGCAGATACTTTAACAAGCTGTCTGATTAGATCTAATTACACCAGTTTGCTCCACTTCCCACTAGCCTTGAGTTTTTCCTGAGAATTTCCACGTTTCTTTCCCACCTCTCATCCCAAGGACAATAATAGTAATAACGGCAGATATTTATACAGCACTTAACACGGGCCAGATATTGTTCTAAATACCTTGAAAATAGTAACCGATATAATTCTCCTTACAACCTGATGAGATGGCTACTGTCATAAACCCCATTTTACACATGATAAAACAGAGGCCGAGAGAGGTAAGTAAGCTGCCTGAGACCACACAGCCAGGAAGTAGTAGAGCTGGGATTTGAACCCAGACAGTTTGAGTCCAGAGTCTGTGCTCTTAGTCATGGTTAGGAGAGGCTCTCAGAGAGTATAGAAGAGATGATAAAAAATTAGGAGAGAACCCTTCCTTGGCAGACAGATTTTGATGTTATCCTAAAACAAAGTCCTGAAACTGAGTAAAAGATTATATGCTGGGGATAAAAAGCAAACCTGATATCTTATTTGGTTGACCTCCATTTTAAATGAAGACGTTCAATGCTGCACCAGGCACAGCAGAAGCTTCTAGTTACTTTTTACTAAATAAATGAATGAATAAACATATGGGAAAAGGTTCCTCTCAGTTTACATGTGAAAAACTGCATCATCCACACATCTGTCCTTGATAACGCCAAACCCCAAACTTATTTGGATCATGGGAAGAGCTTCCAGAAGCCTGAACACTTGGGTGTAAGCTCCATACCTGTCACTTATAAGCTGTACACTTTGGATAAGTAATTCAACTTCTCTGATCCTTACTTTCCTCTTCTGGAAAATGGAGATACTATTGATAATATTATCTGCCTTGCAGGATTCCTGGGTAGATGAAATAATTGTTCTGAAGCCACTTTACAGACAGCCAAAGCCATCCAAGAGTCAGACCCCCCACAGGCCAATCACACTGTTTCTTCCTCCACACGGCCAGGAGCCCCAGAAGCAGCTCAGTCCACATCAAACTGGGATACAGGTCAGGCCTCTTCCCAGGGGTGCAAATCCACAGGTTCACACTGTATTTGATGTGAATGGTGTCCTTGAGCCAGGTGCCTCAGAGGCCCTGCCAAACACCCTCCTTTTGAGGACTCTAGCATAGAGTACTAGTGACAGACCTTTAACACAGTGATTCCCTCATGGTGGCTTTGTTCTCTAATGGTCCCAGTGGCCCTGTGATTGGACAGGTACCCAGGCCAGTTATGCCATGACCCTGACTTTGAAGAAGAGAACTAAAGCTCAAAGATGGGAAATGACTTGCCTGAGCTCCAGAAGCCAGTAAGTGGTGGGAGCTGATGTGGAAGCCATCAGGCTTCAGCCACTGTTTCCTCACCCCAGTGCCCTCTGGATTTGTGGAAGAGAATGCACCCTCCACGTGGAAAGGACCATGGAAGGAAGCTATCAATGCAGCTTTAAAGAAAGACATTTTATGGTTTTCTTATATGCAAAATATTGACAAAATCTTGATTCTTTCTCATCTATTAATATATTCATTGAAGTAATTTGGAGGAGTTTATAGAGGTACATTTTATTTCCCTCTTTGGTGAACATATATTACTAACTTCAATTTGGAAAGAATGGGAGCTTCCCAAGTGACACAACGGTAAAGAATCCACCAGCCAGTGCAGGAGACACGTGTTCGATCTCTGGGTCGGGAAGGTCCCCTGGAGGAGTAAATGGCAACCCACTCCAGTGTTCTTGCCTGGAGAATCCCATGGACAGAGGAGCCTGGAGGGATACAGTCCATGGGGTCTCAAAGAGTCAGACATGACTGAAGCAACTAAGCACACACACACGCACTCACAAAAATAAGCCATGAGAAAGCAGCTACTGAGTTTTTAAAAGATGAATCAAGCTCAGATAACCAGATAAATAATTATAAACCCTCTCCAGGATTTGGCTCCAGAAAAGAGCATGCATGTGGTCTGTGTGTGGCTATGTGTTAAGGTCTGGAGTGTAGAAAGGACCACCGGATTCACACACATGGCTCTTGTGTCCTGAGTCTCTTTCCCTCCCAGAGGGAAGGTCTGATCAGCAAGCAAGGCTATTGGAGTCCTGGGGCTGAGGCTTAAGGCAGGTCCACTGTGGAATGTCACTTCATCTGCAGGCTAGAGTGGGAGAGTGGAGTGAGGTCAGCAAATCCTGGTGTAGGAGACGTTGAAATTCCCATCTTTGTTTCAGTTCAGCTTGGTTTTGACCTGTACAAAGTATTTTCTCCAGAAGCATCACCAATGGGGAAGACCTTCAGTTGTGGAAAGGGCCTCAGAGATCCCTTTGTCTAATTTTCTATTTTACCTTCAAGAAAACTGGAACCCAGAGAGGGAAAGGGTTTGGCCAAGGTCACATTCCTTGGTAGTGACCCAGCTTGGAGTAGAATCTAGATCTGCCCGCTCCCAAGCCAAAGCTCTTTGTACTGAATGTATGTGATACAAGAAAACAAGAAAGCACTCAGTTGTGAGTCAAGGAAGGATTCTTCTTCTGCAACACGACTGCAAAGCCATCTGAAAAGCATTCAGCATGATTCATATGAGTTATAGCAAACACATCAGTTGCAGCATGATGAGACTGTCAGAGCTATGGTCCGGGAGGGACCTGTACTAGGAGGGACCTGTACTTGAAGGGTTGAAGGTAGGAGGGACAAATGGAGACTGCCCATCGTCCTATCTGCCTTCTTTCTTCCCTTTCTTCAGTTCTTCATTCTATGTTCCACAAGCATTTCTTGATGCTTGCCCTGTGCCAGGCTCTGTGAGCATGGCTGAAGGACCAGGACACCATTCTGATCCATGGGGACTGGTCTCCTACAACTGATCCCCCAGGACAAAGTCAGCTGAATCTCAGAAAGGTGGCTGAAGCAAGTCCTTTGTAAAAACTCAGAGATAAAGACAAATGGAAGGAAGAGAAATGTGCCGACCTGCACCTAAAGGTTAACTGTCTTGCAAGGTCTGAGCACTTGGCCTCTTTTCACACCATGACCCATGGAGCCGTGCTCATGGTTCTCCACAAAGCTTTTTAACTTTTTCTTTTGCATAGGGCTTCCTGGGTGGCGCTAGTGGTAAAGAACCTGCCTGCCAATGCAGGAGACATAAGAGACACAGGTTCGATCCCTGAGTTGGGAAGATCCCCTGGAGGAGGTCATGGCAACCCACTCCAGTATTCTTGTCTGGAGAATCCCATGGACAGAGGAGCTTGGCAGGCTACAGTACATAGGGTTGCAAAGAGTCGGACATGGCTGAAGTAGCTTAGCATGAAAAACTGATTAACTATGTTGTGATAGTTTCAGGTGAAGCGTGAAGGGACTCAGTCATACATATATGTGTATCCATCCTCTCCCAATCTCCCCTCCCATCCAGGCTGCCATATAACATTAAGAAGAGTTCCCTGTGCTACACAGAAGCTCCTTCCACAAGGCTTTTGAACACTCTACAAGGGTCTGTGCAGCTTGACTACACTACACTGATTCATCCTCCCCACAGAGAAATGTGTGATGATTGGGTTACTCAAAATCTAGGGTGGAGTGAATTAAATTGTGGCCCTCTAAAAGAGAGGATTTCCCTGGTGGCTCAGTGTAAAGAATCCACCTGCCAATTCAGGACACCCAGGTTTGATCACTGGGTGGAGAAGGTCCCCTGGAGAAGGAAATGGCAACCTACTCCAGTATTCTTACCTAGAAAATCCCATGGACAGAGGAGCCTGGTGGGCTATAGTCCATGGAGTCACAAAGAATTGGACATGACTTAGTGACTAAACAACAACAACCAAAAGGTCACATTCACCCAAACCCGTGAATGTGACCTTATTCAGGAAAAGAAGGTGTGATTAAGGATCTCAGGATAAGATCATCTTGGATTTAGGATGTCCTTATAAGAGACAGAAGAGAAAAAGGCACACACAGGAGAAGATGTTGTGAAGATGGAAGTGGAGACTGGAGTGATGTAGCTGCAAGCCACATATTGCCTGGGGCAACAGAAGGGGGAAGAGGCCAGAAAAGATTGTACCCTTGAGCTCTCAGAGGGAACATGGCTCTGCTGACACCTTGACTTAAGACTTCTAGCCTCCAGAACTGAGGCACTAAATTTCCATCATTTTAAACCGCAAGTGGAACTACTTTACGGCAGTCACAGCGAACTGAGGGAACTGACTCGCAGGGGCAGGTGCCTATCTGGCAGCCTCAGAAGCTATACTCTGCTTCCCCAATGTACATGGCCTGATGGTCTCCTGGAGCCAGGCTCCATCTTTCTAAGTGTTTCTGAGATATTCCCCAAGCCTAGCCCATGCATGGATGAAGCTTGTCCTTGTCCTCCTTGCCTGGGGCCTGAAACCCCAGTGAACCCCTGTGACCCTGGTTCTGGGAGCCGTCAGAAGGCATGACATCACCTGATGCTACTGCACCCAGTTTGCAGCTAGAGTTTTACTGTGAAGAAGGACAAAGACATAAATGAGATTGTTGGGGGAGGGGCTGCCAACAGTTCACTTAGTAGGTTTTCTTCCGCTGGTGTATTTTAATCACATGCTGCATTTCCACAGCACCCAGCCAACCCTGCTCATTAGATGAGTTGCTTAAATAAATTAAAAAAAATAAAGAGCTCCTCTTATGTAGTCTACTTAGTAGACTACAATGACACTAAGGAAATCATTCAAGCTGATAAAGTAATTGTGTGCCTTCTGAAAAGGATGTATCTCCATCACTGCAAATATTATCAGGCACCTTTTTTTTTTCCTTTCTAATCTATTTTTAAAATTAGTTTGTTTATTTTAATTGGAAGCTGACATTTTAAAGATCTCTCCAAATGTCTTAGGAGACCCATCAGCTTTTTCGTGTATGGAATGCACCAATGGTCCTAACCTTATTATGCCACTGTTCTCACAGCAAGGGATGTGAAAATCCTCTATTTAACTCTAGCTCCAAAGCCTCGCTTTGGTACAAGAGGGATTAATGAAAACTGAACTGTATGGGAGTTGAATGTAGGTTTTTATTGCTAGAACCATAGTTTCAGGAGGCCCAATCTATTTAGAAAATAATCAAATACCATAAATTCAAAAATTTTGACATAAAGATGGGATTTCACCTGAGCTTTAAGCTAGTTTGTGCCGAAAAGCTAGGAGGGGACACATCTGTATATATGCACATACTACTCAAATTGTCCCATTTGTCTATCTCTTAGGTTGGATTTAATGTGTATGTCATAATTCAATTAAGCTTTGATCTAGGTATTTAATGTCTTGGAAGTCCAAATTTTAATTTCAGCTGGGACTTGGCTATAACAAAGGAAAAAGGAAAGATTGATGGATAGTAAGAGTACCATATGCAAGCAAGAGTCATAATCCAATACTCTGCTCACTTAGCTGTTTCTGAGGAGGGATTATTTGTGCCTTTGAATTATGGGTCAGGGAAAGCCCATGGTTTTAACTAAGGAAGTCCATACCTGTAGCCTGTAGCTCCCTTTTTACATGATCCTGTGGCTCACAGAAAGGGAGGGAAGACTTTGGATTAAGGTGAGGTGACTGAGGCACTCACCTGAGGTGCAAAATTTAAAAGTGCACCCAAAGCCTCCGGAATCCAGATAAGTAATATTTTAATGCAGTGTGCTGAAAATGAAAATGAATGCAAAAAATGCATGATGAGCAAAACACCAAAGTTTAAGATACCAACAGGATCTAATCCTGCACTTGCAGAATCATATGCCTCACTTGGTTCACACTAACCCTGGCCTTGTGTCCAATAAAATCTCACTTACAAAAATAGGCAGCCAGTTTACAGGTATAGTTTGGCTTGCTGCTTTGAACTTTCAAAAATATTGCATTACAAATAAAAACCACAATGAGATATCACTTCATATTGGTCAGAATGGCCATCACCAAAAAATCTATAAACAGTGAATGCTGCAGAGGATCTGGACAAGATGAACCCTCTGACACTATTGATGGGAATACCACTATGGAGAACAGTATGGAAGTTCCTCAAAAGACTAAAAATAGAACTACCATATGGCCCAACAATCCCACTCCTGGGCATATATCTGGGCAGTACTTTAACTCAAAAAAAATACATGCACCCCTATGTTCACAGCAGCACTATTTACCACAGCCAAGACATGGAAGCAACCTAAATGTCTGTCAACAGATGAATGGATAAAGAATGTGTGGTACATATATAATGAAATATTCAGTTCACTTCAGTCGCTCAGTCATGTCGGACTCTTTGCAACCCCATGAACAGCAGCACGCCAGGCCTCCCTGTCCATCACCAACTCCTGGAGCCTACCCAAACTCATGTCCATTGAGTCGGTGATTCCATCCAACCATCTCATCCTCTGTCATCCCCTTCTCCTCCCACCTTCAATGCTTCCCAGCATCAGAATCTTTTCCAATGAGTCAGCTCTTCGCATCAGGTGGCCAAAGTGTTGGAGTTTCAGTTTCAACTTCAGTCCTTCCAGTGAACACCCAGGACTGACCTCCTTTAGGATGGACTGGTTGAATCTCCTTGCAGTTCAAGGGACTCTCAAGAGTCTTCTCCAACACCACAGTTCAAAAGCATCAATTCTTCTGCACTCAGCTTTTTTTATAATCCAACTCTCACATCCATACATGACTACTGGAAAAACCATAGCCTTGACTAGATGGACCTTTGTTGGCAAAGTAATGTCTCTGCTTTTAAATATGCTGCCTAGGTTGGTCATAACTTTCCTTCCAAGGAGTAAGCGTCTTTTCATTTCATGGCTGCAATCACCATCTACAGTGATTTTGGAGCCCAGGAAAATAAAGTCAGCCACTGTTCCCATGTCTATTGGCCATGAAGTGATGGAGCCGGATGCCATGATCTTAGTTTTCTGAATGTCGAGCTTTAAGCCAACTTTTTCACTCTCCTCTTTCACTTTCATCAAGAGGCTCTTTAGTTCTTCTTCACTTTCTGCCATAGGGGTGGTGTCATCTGCATATCTGATGTTATTGATATTTCTCCCAACTATCTTGATTCCAGTTTGTGCTTCATCCAGCCCAGCATTTCTCATGATGTACTCTGCATATAAGTTAAATAAGCAGGGTGACAATATACAGCCTTGATGTACTCCTTTCCTGATTTGGAACCAGTGTGTTGTTCCATGTCCACTTCTAACTGTTGCTTCCTGACCTACATACAGGTTTCTCAAGAGGCAGGTCAGGTGGTCTGGTATTCCCATCTTTTTCAGAAATTTCCACAGTTTATTGTGATCCACACAGTCAAAGGCTTTGGCATAGTCAATAAAGCAGAAATAGATGTTTTTCTGGAACTCTCTTGCTTTTTCAGTGATCCAGTGGATGTTGGCAATTTGATCTCTGGTTCCTCTGCCTTTTCTAAAACCAGCTTGAACATCTGGAAGTTCATGGTTCATGTATTGCTGAAGCCTGGCTTGGAGAATTTTGAGCATTACTTTGCTGGGGTGTGAGATGAGTGCAATTGTGTGGTAGTTTGAGCATTCTTTGGCATTGCCTTTCTTTGGGATTGGAATGAAAACTGAACTTTTCCAGTCTTGTGGCCACTGCTGAGTTTTCCATATTTGCTGACATATTGAGTGTAGCACTTTCACAGCATCATCTTTGAGGATTTGAAATAGCTCAACTGGAATTCCATCACCCCCACTAGCTTTGTTCATAGTGATGCTTCCTAAGGCCCACTTGACTTCACATTTCAGGATCTGGCTCTAGGTGAGTGATCACACCATTCTGATTATCTGGGTCGTGAAGATCTTTTTTGCACAGTTCTTCTGTGTATTCTTGCCACCTCTTCTTAATATCGTCTGCTTCTGTTAGGTCCATACCATTTCTGTCCTTTATTGAGCCCATCTTTGCATGAAATGTTCCCTTGGTATCTCTAATTTTCTTGAAGAGATCTCTAGTCTTTCCCATTTTGTTATTTTCCTCTATTTCTTTGCATTGATCACTGAGGAAGGCTTTCTTATCTCTCCTTGCTATTACTCCGCCATTAAGAAGAATGAAACATTGCCATATGCAGTAACATGGATGGACCTAGAGCTTATCATACTAAGTGAAGTAACTCAGAGAAAGACAAACATCATATGATATCACTTACCTGTGAAATATTTTAAAAATGATACAAATGAACTTAAATACAAAACAGAAATAGACCCACAGACATAGAAAACAAACCTATGGTTACAAAAGGGGAGAGGGATAGAAGAGGGAAAAATTAGGAAGTTCGGATCAACATATACACCCTACTATATATAAAATAGATAATTACAAGGTCCTACTTTATAGCACAGGGAAGTATACTCAACATTTTTTAATAATCCATAAGGGGAAATCATCTGAAAAGAGTACATATATATGTGTGTGTGTGTGTGTGTGTGTGTGTGTGTGTGTGTGTTTAAAACTGAATCACTATGCTATACACCTGAAACTAACACAATATTGTAAATCAACTATACGTCAATATAAAAATTTAATTTAAAAAATTTATGTTGGTCACATCTGAAATGCTGTGTTATGGTATGTTACGTTTAATCCACAAGTGAAACTTGCTCAGTCGTGTCCGACTCTTTGTGACCTCATGGAGTATACAATTCATGGAATTCTCCAGGCCAGGATACTGGAGTGGGTAGCCTTTCCCTTCTCCAGGGGCTCTTCCCAACCAAGGGTTTGAACCAGGTCTCGCATATTGCAGGTGGATTTATTACCAGATGGGTCGCAAGGGAATCCTCAAGATTCAGGAATTAAAAAAGAACTGAAAGGGCTTGTTCAGATGGCTACTGCCAACGCCTTATAGTCTCAATTTGTACTTTTCTTTTTGACAAAGAGCAGCAGGAGCAGTGAAGACAACATACAATGTATGTATCGTTCTGGCTGCGTTTTATACCATTTCTCTAATTTCATGGCTATCTGTTCAACAAAGCAATCCTAAATGGAGATATTGTTAGGGAGAAAAAAAAAAAAGCTTTTCAATGTCAAATTTCAAGTAAGCGAAGGAAGCAGATTATGGCTTGATTAATTCAACCAAGCCTATCAAAACAGACAGACGCACCTGTTCCAGAACTGATGGTCCAGCTAGTATTGTAACTGGAGCTCAAGCCACACCAGCCTCTGGGCGCTCCTGGTCCCTGAGTACATGCGTTGCAGAGCACAGCACAGAACCGGTCCTCCTGGCCATCATCCCATCTTCCCAAGCCCCTCATGACCAACTTTGAGGTTGTCAAAGGCAGGTCATCATAGGGAACTAGTAGAGCAACAGCCCTCCACAATCTAGGTTTTCGGCACACACCATCCTGTTACATAGCTTCCAGATCTGACTAATGTGGCTCCCTCTGTCTGAAATGCTTTCTTTTTGGCTTCTGTTGTCTGGCTTCTGTTAGCCAGGTCCTAGTCAGCTCAGGCTTCAGGTAAAGATGGTGGAATAGTCAGGAACATCAATCTCACTCTTGCCTTTGGTTGCAGGGAGAAGTCAATTCTGACTTGTGTTGGAACTGTTTCTTTGACTTGCTTTCCATTACTTTTGTTATTATAATCATACATAATGGCCTGCCTCAGAGAACCCTACCCCTCTGCCTGAATGTTAAACTAAAGTGCCTTTTTTCAGGGCCTTGTCTACCTGTGGATGCCAGGAAGAAAGAAATTAACCCAACCCATGCCTGAGGCTTGCCATTCTAGGAGATATTTACAAGATTAATGGCCTTTTTACTTTACTTCCTCACCTCTCCCCCACCTCTGTTCTATAAAAGAACCTGCCATCCAGACCCCCATAAGATGCTTATTTTGAGATATTACTCTGCCATCTTCTCTGTCAGCCAATATTCCTTGCCTCAACACCTCATCTCCTGGATTTATTGGCCTGTCGTGTGGCAAGCAGAGAGAGCTTGGACTCGATAACACTTTCAACAATAAACTCAAAATGGTAGGAAGAACAGAAAGGGAGACCAGCATAGCAACTGAGAGATGTACTAGGGGTAGCTGACTTAGCAGAGTGGAGGAGGCTGAATCCAGGCCACCGTGGGGACATTGAGACCCAGTTTAACCTACATCACAGAATCCTCAGTCAGCTCAAAAACAGGCTTTCCCGGGTACCTCTGCAAGTGAAGCATGGAGTAATTGTGCTCTGGAGAGGATTAAAGAGAGGGTTTCTGGGCTGAGGGATACCAGGGACAATTGAGGAAAGCAGTCACTACCCAAAACAGAGGGGCCTCTGTGAGTGTACGCAACATCAATGCTGAGAGCAGGGGCTTCAGCTCCACAACACTGGCCCCCAAACCCTCACCTTCCCAGGCAGGGGCCTGGAAAAGGCAAATGATTTGGGTGCACGAAACAGAAAAGAGGTGGGGAAGTCTGTAGACTGAGCTGAGAGGTGTGGCCTTTATTTTCTGTGAAGTGAATTGCCACTGAATGTTTTGAACAGGGAGTGATGTAAAGGGAGGAAGAAAGAGATGTGGACACTCAATGTGTATTTTAGGTTCATTAAGTACGTTCACATCACTGTGCAACCAACCTCCAGATCTCTTTTCATCCTCGTAAACTGAAATCTGTACTCATTAAACACCAACTCCTTCAGCTCCTGGCACCTACACCATTCTGTTTTCTGTCTTTTATGAATCTGACAATGCTAGGGACCTCTATGGGGTCACACAGAGTTGGACACAACTGAAGTGACTTAGCAGCAGCAGCAGGGATCTCATGTTAGTGGAATCATATAGTATTTGTCTTTTTGTGCCTGACATTTCATTTAGCATAATGCTTTCAAGAATCACCCATGTTGTGGCATAGTCATCATTCCCTTCCTTTTCAAGGTCAAATAATATTCCATCGTATGGCTAGACCACATTCTGTTTAACCATTCATCTGTCAATGGACACCTGAGTTGCTTCCACCTTCTGGCTATTGTGCATCATGCTGCTCTGAACACAGGTGTGAAAATTTCAGTGTGAAGATATCAAGGCATTCTTTTAGCATGTAGTATTTACACACTGGGATTCCAAGGACACCTTGATCACAGCAACAACAAAAGATGAGTCCTTTGGTATCTCCATGTGGTTCTAGCATTCCCAAGGATGCAGGATGCTGCTGGAAGGTGGACTTCTATCTCCTCCCCCTACACAGTGTGTGTTTTGGTGCTCTTTCATCTTCCTAAGTCTTAATTTCCTCCTCTGTAAACTGAGACTTTTGAGTCCCACTCTGTCACCCACCCCAGGCTGTGGAGAGATCACATGACCTAGTATGTACAAAACCTTGTAAATTGAAAGTGTGGCACTCATGGAGACACTGCTACTGCTGCTGCTGCTGCCCAAGGAAGGTAGCAAGACAGCCCAAGCAGCAGGTTGTGGAGCTGGGAGCAGCTCTGGGCAGGGGACGCCAGCCTAAAAAGGATCTGCGGAAATCTTTCTGAAAGCAGGTCCCTGGGGCACAGGGACCTTTGGGGTTAGGGATACAAATGGAGGAAGTCGTGCAAATTGGAATTGATTATCTTAATTGCTCCATAGCTAGTTTGTTCCTTTATTTCTTAAACAAAAGAACCCAATAAATATGCATTTATGATCACTGAGACCAAAATCCAACGCTATCCAGACAGGGGACAATTGGGATTCTGGGCCTCATATAGGGGGGTTTGCATGACATGGTGACATTCCTCTCTGAGAGCCGAGACTCGGGAAATAAGAGATTTGCAGTTGAGCTGCCTGTGCCCGTTGTCTGTCACAGGACACTGTCATCTTGGACACGTCCTTTCCTTTCAGCTAAGAAGGTGGGGTCAAGTCTATGTCTCCGGTGAGAGTAAGACTGCACATTTGACCATGTCTTTAAGTCTTTTTTCTTTCGTTCAATTAAAAAGAAATTAGCTGTTCCTTACTGCCTGAAGACCATTGAATGTTTGGGAGCCTGAAATAAGTAATTGAAGCCCAGTTCTCTCATTTCTGTCCCTGACAGGGAAAGGAAGTTTGTTGGCAGTGGCTGTTTATTTCTTGCAAGCAGCTGCCCTGGCAACCCCCTAGCTGCCCAGCCCCGCCCTGGCTCTGCACTCTCAGGGCTACTCAAAGGCCTCCAGAGCCCAGGGCCCTGCCCAACATCCCCAGGCACTGGACACCCAGCCCAGGCTCATGTGCCCACATCCAGCCTCTGACTTCCTTCGTGAGCCTGGGCAAGTGCCTCCCAGGCTGGACCTCAATTTCCCCACCTCCTTGGAGCCAGGAGCTCTAAAGGCCCTGCTCCAATAGTCTTTAAGCCCAAAGGGACTTCAACATGTTTTCTCCTATCCTTACAACAACCCTAAGGGGTGGGCATGACTGTCCCACTTGACGAGGAGGAAAGGGACGCTTGGAGGTGTTAGGTCTCAATGTCAACCAAAGGCTCAGCGACTGGACTAAGATTGGACTGCAGGGCTCTGGCCCTCCTCTCCTGGCTGGGGTCCCTCTCATCCTACTCCTGGGGAAGAAGGTAACAGGACAGAGCTGTTGAGGAAAGGCCATTAGGCAAATGGGTTTCAAGCAAAAATAAGAAAAGAGTTTGTTTTCTTCTTTCCAAAGTCTTTTGTCCAGTACGTTCAGATTCTCCATAGTCTCAGACCATGGATGCCCGCTGGATGGACCCTGTCCCTGTGGTCCTGCCCTTCTCCTTGCACTTCCCTTGGATGTGACATCCTACACCTCTGAGCAAGGATTTTCCTTTCTCAACAAATAGGTAAAATGTTCCAAGCTTGCAATCTGTGCTTCCCCCTACCCCAGATAAACACAGAGGAGAAATTTAGAAGCCCTGCACCAGGCTTCTCTGTTCAGATTCTCTTCTCAGGTCCCCAGAGGTTCCATTTCCTGAGCCTGCAGTTAGCCCCAAAGAGCGCAGCTCAGAACAGCCCTGTTGCTTCTTCAAGCGATGCCTCCAGGGCTCCTTCAGTCCCTGGGGAATTGTGCTTTCTCTCTGAGGGAACCCACACTGCAACCTTAGTTCCACGCTGGGCCCAGGAGAACTCAAGTTTGGATCTGGGTCAGTTCTCCCTTTGTGTGTGTGTGTGTGTAGTTATGGTGGGGTAGGCTTGGGGTGTAGTTGGGGGTGAGGAGACTTGAATACATCCCCTCGCTAGGCTATGCCTTGGTGAGTGGTTAATTATGTGAGTGCATGTGTGGCTCCTCTCAAGGTCAATTCATTTTGAGATAAGTGCGTGTGCAGGGGAAGGGGTGACACACTCAGATTTCCAAGGGAAAGCCATGTTACCATTCTCAGTTTGTCCACCTGTAAAATGGGGGCAGACAGTTTGCTCACCATCTCATGGAGAGTTAGGGGGACCTGACAAGCTACTGATCTAGGGAGTGGAGTGTGAACCCTCTTTGCAACTTCCAGACCGTATCCTAATGTACAGCCTCCCCCCAGTGCCCGGCACAGTGGCTCACCCTTCCCATCATTGGACTTAAGGACAGGTAAGTGATTCCCACCCCCTAGGCCCACCATTATCCCCAGTGCCATGCATAGGGCTCAATGCCTTTTCACTGCTGTGACCCCATACTTCAACAGACCGCCTTTGGGCACCCTCTCTTTGCTTTAGATTCTCCATCTTTCTTGATTTCTCCCCAAGCTCTAAAGCTAGATGATTTGACATTTACTCACTCACTTTCACATTTAACACACACTATGACACCTTCCTCCATCCTCCAGAGTCCTCACGCATCTGTTTGAGAGTCTTCCTGGTGTCTGCTTCTCAATGGTAACAGCTCTTAGCCCATCTCTCCCTTCCCCCTCCCTGCTCTTACCCCCTTTATTTCTTTTCCTTTTCTTTAGGGCTTCTCTGCTTCTCCTATGCAATGATCTCTTTTCATCCTTGCTTTTATATTTTTTCTCATCCCATTTCTATAATAATTACAATGGTTACTTTTATTCTAATTCTTTTCTTTTTAGGAAAAAAGAGACAAAATATTGTTCTTGTGTATTTGATAGCTTGATGTTTTTCATATCATTTTCTTGAACTCTTATTTCTCAAGAGTTGCACACAAGAGTCCATATTTCCATAAAGTCTTCAAGATATATTTCGAATTGCCTTGTACTTTTCCATGGTAACTAAAAACCACAGGCTGGAAACTGGGGATTTATGAATGGCACTGGCACAGGCTACAACAACAATTTGAGCTTCTAAGATCAGTTTGAAAAATGACCTGTTTTGGCAGATATCTGTGAAACATATGGGTTGCTTTTTTCATATTTTATTTTCTAAATTTTAATAAAGTTTATTTTATCCATAGTTACAGCAACAAATGCTCATTATAGAACATTTGAACAATACAGAAACATAGGACCAAAAGCATCTCTAGTTAAAAGAATCCATAATTAATCCACAAGGTTGTGAACCCTGTGGAGGTAGAAATGACGTCTTATTCATCTAGAATACTGCACGGTACAAACAAGGAACACCGTAAATGTCTATTGAATGGTAAATCTTGGTTTTATACATTTGAATTAATATGTTTGTAAATTATGAGAACTATTCCTGGTATCTTGTGTGTGTTTATGTTAAGTTTATATGGAATGCCAGGAGGAACAAACCAAATCTCTCCGGCAGGGATGGTCTCAGAGGGGCCATCTTACCTTCGGTTGAGCTGGGCTGGAGACCATCAGGGCACTTTTCATCAGCAGTCATCTCCAGCCCCTTCATCGTTCTCTCATAGCAACCCGTGCACCTCTCTACACAACTCTCATTAGTTTCACGTTTACTTCTTTACTTCTTTTCAAGTGGTGAGGCCCAAGAAGGTAGAGATTTTTGTCTGACTTGGTCACTGTGATATCCCCAACACTGATCTTAGTGGCATGTGGTGAGCACTTGATAAAGATTTGTTGACTAATGGAAAGAATAAATGAAAGTAAGAAGCCATGTTAACATAAGCAAAAGTGGAACATGGAAGTCAAATTACAGGGAACATGGAAGAGTTTTAATCAGGAAAGTATCATCGTAGTGCATTTTGGAATGTTCACTTTGACTACTGTATTAAAGTGCAATGTGCTGAAATGAAGGGGATGGAGGAGACAAGGACGACTTCTGAGTTTCTGGTTTGAGCACCTGAGTGGCTGGTAGAATTATTCACTGATATTGGGAACACAAGAAGAAAGGCAGATTGAGAGGACTGGTGTGGAGTTCAGTTTCAGATATGTTGAATGATTCCAATAGGTGATTGAATCTATGGGTCTGGATCTCAGGATAGAGGTTTGAGATGAAGTTTATATAGACTTACTTCATAGATAGAGTCATTGACACCATGGGAGATGATCAGCTCTCCCATGATCAGAGAAAAGAGTATAGCCTGCCGGGCTCCTCTGTCCATGGGATTCTCCAGGCAAGAATGCTGGAACGGGTTGCCATTTCCTTCTCCAAGGGATCTTCCCAGCCTAGGGATCAAACCTGCAACTCCAGCATCTCCTGCATTAGCAGGCTGATTCTTTACCATTAGTGCCACCTGTGAACTCTAAGAGAATCCTAGAAGACAAAAGTACAGCATGAAATGTAAGGACTTATATAGGAGACTGACCAAAAATTGGAAGATAAAACCAAGAACATGGTTTTATGAGGCAAAGGAGGAAAGAGTTGTTTCAAGAACAAGAAAGTGGTCAAGAATATTTGATAGCACAAATATTAAGGCCTGAAATGTGTCCATTTGAGTTTTTGAGTTAGGAGCTATAAGTGAGAGTAATGTTAGCAGAATAATAAAGGTAAGAGCCTGATGACAAGGTTAGAAAGCAAATGATGGCAGCATAAAATTAGGAAATATAATGTAAAAATATTCCATTTACAGTTGCAAAACATGTAAGATATTTATAGATAAGAGTCTACAACATTATTTATTTATTTATTTATTTTTGCTTTTTGTTTAATGAGCTTATTTTTTTGTTTTTTTAATTTTTTTAATTTATTTATTTATCTCTTTTTTTTACTGTACAATATTGTATTGATTTTGCCAAGATTACCTGAGTAATAGGAAACTATGCTATGCTCATGAAGGCAAAACCTCAATATAATAAAGATATCAATTCTCCAGATTACTCTATATATTCAATGGGCTTTCATTCAAAATAGCAATTGTTTTTTTATGACACTTGGGAGCTTATTTTTAAAATTCATATGAAAGAGCAAGGGGCTGAAAATAAACATCAAAATATTGAAAAAAAAAGATGGGAGGTTTTCCCTACTAGATATCAAGCCTTATTATTAAGCTGTAAGGCAATGTAATATTTCACAGGGATAGACAAATTGATCAATGGAACAGTAGAATGAGTTCAGACCAGATCGAAGCGTGTATGGAAACTTGACATACAGCAGAGATAGCACTACAGATCAGTGAGGAAAGGAAGAACCACTCAGTAAATGATATAGACAAAATTGGTTATCCACATAAAACAATATAAATATAAATGTATATGTCACTATCTCAAACCAAGTACAAAAATAAATATCAAATGAGTTACAGTTCTAAATATAAAAAGTTTTAAATTTTAAATCTTCATGAGAAAAAATAGGGAATATTACTATGGCCTCAACTGAAGGAAGGGATTCTTAATAAGTCACAAAAACACAAACCATAAAAAAGTGATAATTTTTATCACAATAAAATGTAAAATATCTATTCAACATAAGACAACAAAAACATAATGAAAAGCTACAGATCAGCAGAAGGTGCGCACAATACATATAACTCGTAAACGTTAATATCCAGAATTAATAAAGAACTCATAATATAAGTAAGACAAAGAACTCAAAAATGGGCCACAAACATTAACAGATAATTACCAGTAGTAGAAATTTAACGAAGCCACTGGTGGCTCAGACAATAGAGAATTTGCCTGCAATGCAGGAGACCTGGGTTCTATCCCTGGGTCGGGAAGATCCCCTGGAGAGGGAAATTGCTATCCAGTCTAGTATTCTTGTCTGGAGAATTCTATGGACAGAGGAGCCTGGCAGGCTACAGTCCATGAGGTCGCAAAGAATCAGACTGACCGCCTAACACTCACTTTCAGAAGCTTAATGGCTACTGAATTTATGAAAATATGTTCAACCCACTAGTAATCAGAGAAATGCAAAGTAAAACAGCAAAAAAAAGCCATTTCACAGTTCTATAACTGACACATATTTCAATACCAAAGTCAAGGAAGTAGAAGAACAGGAGTTTTCATAAACCTCTGGTAAGAATATAAAATGGCACAACCTAGGAGAGCAGTATGGTAACATCTGGTAAAGCTGAAAAGTAACACATAGCAATTCCATATCTAAGAAAGAAATACTTTAGAAGAAACTCTTACCTAGAGCGCACAAGGAGACTTGTGCATGCATTTTCACTGCAAATTTCTGCAAGAGCAAAAATTTGGAAATAAGAAACAGGAGAATTAGATAAATAAATCGAGGCACATTTAGAAAACAATACTTTAGGGCAATAAAATGAATAAATTCAGTGGTAACATGATTTTTTTTCTGTTGATGGAACAGAACAGTATCCCAAATTTTGCAATCATGAATCTATGCATGTTACATAAGATTTCATAGAGCTATTCCCAACAAATGATGAATTGTAAATAATTGTAAATAATCTCTGCATTGAAGTTAATAGTATTCCACCAATATCAGCTTACTTATTTTAACAGTGTCCTATGGTTATGAACATATTATCATTGGGAGGAATCAGCTGAATGGTACAGGGAACTCTGTATTATCTCTATAAATGTTTGCAAATTTTAATCTATATAAAAACAAAAAATATTAAAAGAAACACATGGTATTGACATATAAATTATCAGAAAGATGAATAAAATTCAGAAATATTCAATACAAAAAATGATGAACTATATATAGGCTACATATGTCAACAAGAAAAATCAGAACATAACGTTGAGCAAAGAAAGTGCATTCCAAAGGTTAGAGTGTGTTGCCATCTCCATAAGGTTTTAAAACATACAACATAGTATGTAGCTTATAGGTATGTCATCTTGTAGTAAAATTAGGAACACACACATGGGAATTATAAAATCCAAATAGATCCTAATTATTCCCACCACACACACACAAAGAGAAATGATAACCAAATTGCTATGTTTCAAACCAGCATGCTGTACACCTAAATTTATAAGATAGTAGTTAGCTCTTGGGAGAGAGATGAATTGGAATAAGAGGGAATTCCCAATGGTTCAACTGGGTCTCCAATATTTTGTATCTCACAAAAGGATATGAACAAACACGTTAAAATCTTAGAATCTGAAAAAGCCAGGTGGAGGGCACATGGTTATTTTCCATGTATGTCTCCATGTTTTTCTACATACTTGATGTATCTCATATTTATAAAAATGAGTTAAGAAAGTTGAGTAGTGAGAGACTATTTAGGGAAATAACTGGGAATGAAAACTAGAAGAGTTTAGACAATTCTGTAGCACATGAGGAGTGATCAGAAGAGCGCTAGGATCAGAACTCTGCTTTTGATGGAGTTCCATAAGAAGAGTAGTTAGGACGCTATTGCAGTGGTCTAGATATGATATGGCAAAGCTCTGAGCATGAGTAGAGGCACTGAAATTGGAGAAGAGAGGATAATGAATTCGGGAGACACTACAGATAGAAGAAATGGGATTTGGCTTTCAAATCAGACCTAAGAGAGCCTGCCAAAAGTTTTTATATCTTGAAAACTGTAGCAGAGAGTTAGAGAGCAAACATCATCATAAATTATGGAACCAAGCCCTGGGTCTCTGGTAGTTGCAGTAATAAAAAGAAATATTTATTGAACAACTTAGTTTTAGTCTGAGAATTTATTATACAGAAGTAGGAAGAAGAAAAACACATGCTTCCTTTGCTGCACAGGTAAGAGGGTGTGCAAACAGCCTGTGTAAGAACACGGGGAGCTGTCTATCTTCCCCTGGGTGGGGTTCCAGGCTGAGTGCGCCCAGACATCACTTGTACATGGGAAGGAACACCTATAAGAAAATTGTTGGCCCAAAGAGCTGCTTCTTCTGGCTACTTACCTATCCGGGGCAGAACATTGGTTGTATTTTGTCTTTTCAGACACCACAACCACTTTGGCTTTCAGTAGTTCATAACGACTAGGTTTCTGTACTAATCCAAATGAGCCTTGGTCTAGAAAATAGTGCAGCTGCTTCCTAGGGCCCGAGTTGCAGGGCATGATTTGTAAGGACTCTTCCACGGTTTGGGGATGGACTAGGGTTTTGTGAATATATTGAGCATTGGAGATGCAGGGATAATTTAAATCTATTGATTAGCTCCTTCTGATTGGGGGTGGGGTGGGCTTTAAGCAAACAAGTAAACTGACACGATGTCACAGAGATTTTTAGAAATATTTGAGAGGAAAAGTTATAAAAATGGAGAAAGCAATTATTGATACAGAGAAGGTATTTGAGCAAGACCTTAAGGGATGCACAGGAGGTGGCAGGGTGGAAAGGAGTGTAATCAGAGGCACCAGTGTGAGCAAAGACACAGAGGCCTGAAAGTGCCTGGGGACAATGCCATTCGGGGAAGTGGAAGTGGCCAGCATGACCAAAGCATGGAGCCTGTTGGGGCAAGTGATAGGAAGTAAAGCTAGAACATTTGGGTGAGAGGGATCAAATTAGGAAGAGCTTTGATTAGAAGGCTAAGAATTTTGAAAATAATTCTGGAGGAAAATGGGGGAGCCATCCAAAATTTAAAATATGCAAATTAGAAAAATAGCTTGGTGTTCGGTAATTGATGGTAGTGTGGTAGGTGGTTTATATGCAGGAGAGTTTGGTGATGCAAGTCCAGTGAGGAACATTGCAGCAATTCAAGAGACAGATGATGCAGCTGGGACTAATGCTGGGGATGGCAGAAAGCAGAAGCAAGGCCAAGGCATATTTAGGTGCAGCATTGGCAGAACGTGGTGAAGAGTTAGATGTAGGGAATGAGAGAGAGTTGGCCTTAATGTTCTGGTTTGGCAGATCTGTCTAATCCTGTTTGGATGTCAAGTGCCCAGGTCAGTGCCAAGCACTGAGTCGGTCCTTACTAAATACCTGTTGAATAGATGAATGAATGAATAATGGTGACTTTGGAAGAACAATCTGAGGGTGGAAGCAGGTCAGGTCAGAGTGCATGAATGAAGACATGAGGGACAGGTGAGGAACTGAAGCTCATTCCTGCTGCCATAGCCCTGTCTTTGCATTGCCCAGTGGTTTCTATAAGAAATTTCACAGAGGACTCCTCTCCTTTCAGTACAGGTAGAACTGCAGTTCAGCTTTTCTTCCTCCTTTTCTTTCCTACAATATCTTTGGGCTTACTGTTGAATTGGGCTGCTGACACACTCACATATTTCTTAATATCAGTATTTGAAATCATTTTCTCTAACAGTCTAACTCTTTTATTTTTATCATTTTAATTCCTTTCAATACGCTGTTTGCACGGAGGACTTACCCTCTCTTTCTGTGGCGTGAACTTCATCCACCAGCCCCCAAGTCTCTAAGAGAGCAAAGGTTGAAGCATATTTCTGGTGCCTTTCTTTGGGGGAAAGAATTATTTCTTCTATCAGGAAACTTAGGATTATAACCCAGTGACTGGGTCTGCAAGACATTTCCCAGCATATTTCTGCTTTGCTTTAATACTAATTCTATGGAATTACCTTCAGGCTTCTCAGTTCCCAACTTCCTTGTTTGCCCATGATTCCTTTTTCCATTTCACTGCATGATCTGTCACAGTTTTGCATTTCTGTGTCCTCGTCCATCTTCTCCACTCAGCCATAGAACTGAAGACTTTCCACACTTTGGTTTGAGCCCACTCAGTCCGTGAACCCTAGAGCCAAGCCTGGCATGGCAATAGGTGCTCTAACCATCTACTTCCTCCACCTCCCCCTGTCCCTGCGCCCAGTAAGCTCTGGAACTATAGGACTCCCTGTGAATACCAAAATCCAGGGATACTCATGTCCATTATATGAATATAAAATGGTGGCGTACAGTCAGCCCTCTGTATCCGTGGATGTGAAACCCAAGAACATGGGGGGCTGACTGTATATTTATTGGAAAAAAATCCATGTGTAAGTGGAACCATGCAGTTCAAGCCCCTGTTGTTCAAGGGTCAACTGATGTCTTGTTGCCCCATTCATTGCGCCCCTCAGGCCCCATATGCCTGGCTTAAGAACTCCATTGACTTGACTCTCAGCAGCACAACTACTGTTTGAGGTCCTGCTTCCATAGTAAAAACCCCCATGTTATGCAACAGTGGTCCCACATCAGTACTTTTACCTTCTTTTTGAAATAGTCCTTCTGAAGTGTTCGAAAACATAAGCCAGGGAGGTCTATGCTCACAAGGATGTGAATATTGTGAAATACAGGAAACAAAGCAACTCTTCCTCTAAGTCTGAATTTCAGCTTTTGAAAAGATAGTGAAAATAGAAAAGTGTTACTAATGAGGTCATTTTTGACACTTAATCAACCTTCATGAAGAATGAAAATAATAGAATGTCAAATCTTATTTCACAACACCCATTTGCTTAATCAAATGCACCTAGATTAGCCTATGTGTCTTCAGGGCCACAGCTTGCCATGACCATCACTCCCAAGTTTCCAGAAAATGTCTGCACTTGACAGGAGAGTGATGTTGCCCAGGATTTGGTATGGGTGTGGGTATTTGAGCTGCACTGATTGAACTCCTGCCAAAGTTTGTATATATATTCCCAGAAAAGGCTATTCCAGACCGAGGGCTGGTTACGATCACTAACAGATCTGAGTTTCTCATGGCAAGAAGGCTGTGTGTATGTATGGGTGTGGTGGGGTGGGGGTGGGGGCGGGGTGGGGAAGAGGAGGTCCTGATGGTAATAGTATTTTGATATTTTTTGTATTATTTTAACTGAATGATAGCTATAATCTGAGTCATTTTGGTTTTAGTACTCCCCTTTTTTTGTTTTAAACAGAAGCATAGATCCATCTTTCTTTTTACTTTTTACCTTTCCCTTCCACTGAGTTATTGTCGTACTTTTAGCATGTGATTATAAATAAATGATACAAAGTACAATAAAAAAAAGGGACTTGGACTTGGAGTCAGGACACCTAAATTTTCATTTTACCCCTGTACTAACTTTCTGTGAGAACTTGGGCAAGTCACTTCACCTCGCTATACCTCGGTTTCCATGTGTGTAAAGTAAACAGTGTTAAACTAAATGATCGTCAAGAGCTCTTCCAGATCAAAAAAATTCATGCATCAATAGAATATCTAACCTGGCTCCTTTCTCAAAGATGCTGCTGCTTAAGGTTTGGGATGATCCACTTTTGAGAATATGGAGCAGTAATAAAAAGATGTCTTAAGAAACACTGTATTGATAGAACCCAATTCTGTTAAAAAAAGAAAAAAAAAAGTTTCTGCCTCTATGAGCTGAACTGAAGATCTCAGTGTTCAACTTTGTCTCATCATTTTTCTTTACTTTCAGTCTCTGGAGTTGTCTAAGAGAATGAGATCCAATGCTATCTCCTCCAAAGACCATTCACTGACTAGGTGCATTGTCCCTCTAATTCGTCATTGCTGGGTATCCTGCCCTCCACCATGGCAATGCTGACAACATGCATGGTAATGGACACATCACTTTTTTAAGTGCACATCACAGAGAGATATTCTGCAGAGGTCAGCTGACATGAAAGACCTTGTAGCAAAAGGACAGAACCAGGGGTTTGACTTCATTGGAGTTGTAGAACTGGCCAAGTCATTCCATCCGCCTACCACAGCCCCAGTTTAACTTGAAAAATAAGGATGATGATATCTACCTCAGAGGTATCCTTTCAAAAATGGAGATAATCCATGTAAAAACACTGTATAATCTGTACAAATCAGCAGGAGAATGTTAGTTATCCTGAGTGAACTTTACCTCTGAGGAGGACCTTTGAGATCCTCTGGTGAGGCCTCACTTAATAGGTGAGGAAACTGAGACCCAGAAAGGGCAAGGGACATGCATAGGATAATCACCACAAGAAAGTGCCTTCAATACCAATGATGATCACTGAGTGAAGGAGATGCAGTCTGAGGGTCAATTTGGCTTTGGTCTTGCCTTCCCCAGATGTAGTCTCTGGCAGCACTGAGGGGTGTAGGCAAACACTGACAGCCCTGAGAGTTTAAGTGGAATTATCACTGGAAACTCTCCCCTCAGAGGACAGAGAGGGAGAAAACGTCAGAACTATAGATAAACAAAACACTTGGCAAAGAGTTCAATTTCATAAATAAAAGTACTGAGGGGCCACTAGCATACTAAGAGGATCCCTTCCGCCTCCTAGCTGAGGTGATCCTGTGATATATTACACCTTCAAATCTAGAGGACCCATCAAACATTCCCAAAGTCTTCCTCACCCAGTCAGCATTCAGCAAATGCTCCCTGTGCACTCACTGTGTTGGGTGTTGTGCCAGGTGCTAAGGAGGGGACACAGGCACAAATAAATACTCAGAGTGCAAGAGGGCACACAGCAAAAATTGCATGTGAACAAAAGGGTCTATGGGAATACAAAGGCGAGAACAAGCAGACGATGACAGCAGTAGCCAAGAAAAGCTTCACAGAGGAGGTGGTACTTGACCTGGGTCTTAGTTAGGCACTCACTCAGCAGAGAAAACAGAGACTGGTCATAAGCACTTTGTGGACACCATCACATTTATTCCTGTGTGTTAGGCCCCTCTGTCCATGGGATTCCCAGGGAGAATACTGGAGTGGACTGCTATTTCTTCCTCCAGGGGATCTTCTCGATCCAGGGATCGAACTTGCTTCTCTTGCATCTCCTGCATTGGCAGGTGGATTCTTTACCACTGTGCCACCTGTGAAGCCAGGTTCCTCTATTTTTACCAATTAAAAGATGATGAAATTGGGGTTCAGAAAGGTTACGTAACTTCACACAGCTAGTTTAAGTACAAACAGGGCCAGGTTTTGAATCTAGATTTATCTGATGCCAAAGCCTGTTATCTTAGCTACTACTAGAGTATATCAGGAATTTGGTCAGAGGATCCTATAGAAGAGAAGTGCAAAAGAAGCAGGATGATTTGTTCCAGAAATAAGAAGTCTCCCAGTGTTGGGGGCAAAATTGAGCTTGATTCTATAATCAGCAGGGAAGCAATGCATGTTTATAAAGAAGGGGTGATATGATCAGATTGTGTTTCTGTTTTTTTATGAGCACCATTCTGGGTGCAGCTTGGAGAATAGACCGTAAGGGGCTGAGGAGAAAGTGCTGATCCAGGCAAGAGACGGGGTGTTTTGGATGAGAGGTAATAGCAGTAGAGAAATAGAGAAATTAAAAGATTAGACAGCCTGCTCTGAAGATAGAATCAATAAGAGCTGATGATAAATTGCGTGTGTTTGTTGGAGATATAGAGGAGACTAGGAGGACTCCTAGGTTTCTGGCTGAGGTGATTAGCAAAAGAGGATGCCATTAATCAGGGTAGGAAATACAGAAACATTTAGGGGAAAACATGCTGAGTTTGTAGGACATATGGCCAAAGATTGTAAGTCAGCAGTTGGGTACACAGGATCATACAGGCAGTTCACAACTGAAGTTATAAAAATGACTGAGCCCATCTTGTAAAGTGTATGGTCTGGGGAAAGAAGATAGTCTAGGGCTGCTGCTGCTGCTGCTAAGTCGCTTCAGTCGTGTCCGACTCTATGCGACCCCATAGACGGCAGCCCACCAGGCTCCACCGTCCCTGGGATTCTCCAGGCAAGAATACTGGAGTGGGTTGCCATTTCCTTCTCCAGTGCATGAAAGGGAAAAGTGAAAGTGAAGTCGCTCCGTCATGTCCGACTCTTAGCGACCCCACGGACTGTGGCCTACCAGGCTCCTCCATCCATGGGATTTTCCAGGCAAGAGTACTGGAGTGGGGTGCCATTGCCTTCTCCGAGTCTAGGGCAGAAGAATTCTAAAAACATTGGCATTTAGGGTAACCAACAAGGACCTACTGTACAGCACAGGGAACTCTGCTCCATGTCATGTAGCAACCTGGATGGGAGGGGAGTTTGGCGGAGGATGGATACATGTATATGTATGGCTGGATCCCTTTGCTGTCCACCTGAAACTATCACAACACTGCTCATCAGCTATACCCCAAAGCAAAATAAAAAGTTCTAAAACAACAGAAAAAAAATAAAAAATCACTTTGGCATTTAAGAGTTAAGCAGAGGAGAAGAAGCCTACACTTACTATGGACCCTTCTCTTCATACCTCCACACCCTATGGCAAGAGCAGAGCGTACATTCTGAGATCAACAGTTGTTGTCGTTGTTTAGTAAGGACCCACTGAATGCTACCACAAACCCCAGGTGAATAGCTGCGTGGACAATAGGTTTAGCAACGGCATATCCAGTAAAATCCCCCATCCCACGCATCTACCCCCAGACATATGCTGTCAATATTGTTACCAAAACATATTTTACATTCATCTAATATTGTTTCTGTTGGTGGGCCACCAGGGAAGGTTTGATGAAAACTTTGATTAAACATTTGATGTAAAAATTTCTCTGTTGACTCAAACTATCTTATTGGTTCTCTCCAACATTATTTCTGTACAATTCTGATATTCTGTGTTAACAAACTGGAAAACAAAAGTGATTTCAGCTAATGAATTTGAGGATTCATTTGCCTTCAACAATTTTCTACATTTTTAAAGCCAATATAAGTTTCTTTTTTAAAATTACAGTTAAATTTGGAAGCACATCGACCATTTAGTATATAGCACCTTTGCCCTATTCTAAGAAACAAAAGTTTTCTCTCCAGAAAAAGAAACAAAAAACTGAATGCAATATGGAGGTTAAGAAAGTCAAAAGAATCTAGGTTGGAGCTGAACTCACATATTACTGAAGAGGGTAGCTTTGGGGTTTGTCATTTGGACAGCTAGTTCTGTTCCTATGCAAGACAAATCAATATTGAGTCACACTTAGTCATCATTGATCAATTGTTCCATGATCAATTCAGCCTTGTTCTCTTGAGACTTTTTAAATAAGTTTAGCTAAAAGGGAGCTTGTTGCCTGTCTGCATTAGCTTTTGCAGAACAGTCTTTCTCCCTCTCTCTGTGACATGGTGTTGATATATGACAATAACCAGAGACTGCTTATTGTGAAATCAGAAACCCTAGAGAGTAGCTTTTCATTTCAGCACCCCTGTTACAATAAATTCATTTCAACAGAAACTTTCTTGGCCATGTCAAACTTTTCATCACCTCTGGGAGAAGACTCTTTCTTCCTATGACCCCACTGAAGGGAAGGGGTGGGGGCAACACACCACAGGACTGGGATTACATGCTTGCCACCAATCCCACTTCTCCTCATCTTGAATGATATTGGGTCAACTGCTAGGCCTATCAGCTTATGTAGGGTCAGTGAGATCAAGGTCAGTCATGGTTACTCTCTCTTGCACGCACTCACATGCTCGTGTGAGATATATAGATATATTTATATATGCAGGCTGTGTGTGGCAAGTCCCTTCCGTCATGTCTGACTCTTTGTGACTCTATGGACTGTAGCCTACCAGGCTCCTCTGTCCATGGCATCCTCCAGGCAAGAACACAGAAGTGGGTTGCCATGCCCTCCTCCAGGGAATCTTCTATATAGAGAGAGAGGAAGAGACAGAGAGAGAGAGAAAAAAAAAACAAAAACAAAAACATGAGGACACAATGGATGGATCAGGCCAAATCCAGTCCCTGACTTACAAATGATCACCTGAATGCCTTCTCACTCCACATTTGCCCCTGAGCTCTGGCTGCAGTGCCATTCAACTGTGGTGAAAATTTTTGTGAAAATTACTTGATGCTTTCTTAGAGCATGGAGATTTGGCAGGTTTATGGAAGACCATCTTCAGAGCTCCAAATATAGGATATATCAGTAAGCTTTTGGTGCACAGCCTGTTTATTAGCAAATTGGGGATGCCTTGTGTTCTTCCGGCATTTTTACTTAGGAAAAATGCTCCTGTTTTTATGATCTGCCTAATTAAGCTGTGAGCAATTAAGAAGTAGGGAGTTTACTATCTCAGAATGTGATACGAGCAAAACATAAATGGGTTTTGACTACTGTACGTGTGACATAAAAATAATGCCAGACACATAGAGAGTACTTCTTAATTGACACGTGCTGTCTTATTTGTTTTCTGTATATGAACTTATTCAGTCATCTTTGCAATGACTTCATAAGGGAAATACTATCATTATCCCAATTTTACAGTTGAAACACTGTGGCATATAGAGGCTAAGCAACTTGATAAAACTTATAGCTACTAGGTGGCCAAGGCAAATCCAGGCTGCTTGACTTCCAGTTGGCACTAGTGTCCCCAGTTTCCTGCCTCATAATCTTTGCTCAAACCGCTCCCTAGTCCTTGAATACTTCCCCCCATTTGTCAAAATTCCTCTCATCTCTTGAGCTCAAGGAATGCCTCCTCCAACATGAAGCCTTCCCAGATCCTCCCCACTGGAATCACCCTCCCTTTGCTACACTCCCAGAGCTTCATAAACTGCTTTCATGGCACTTTTCTCACTTTGCCTTTGATTCTTGCTGTTTACAAACTTTTCATAGAGTGTGCTGACCACCTCCTCCCATAGGCCTTAGTGACTTTAGGGGCAGACTTTCCTCACCTTCATATCCCCTTTAAGAGCCCAGTGGAGTGTCTTCCACAAAGTAGATGAATAAGACATGATCAGGGCGGGGGGATAAGTTAAGAGTTTGCGATTAACCCATACATACTACTATATATTAATACAATATAGGTAACCAACAAGGACCTACTGTATAGCACAGGGAACTCTACTCAATATTATGTAATAAGCTATAATGGAAAAGAATCTGAAAAAGAATCTATATATATATATATATCTCCCTGAATAACTGTGCTATATACCTGAAACTAAGACAACATTGTAAATCAACTATACTCCAATTTATAAAAAGGCTTGGTCCCTTGCTTCCCTGGTGGCTCAGCTGGTAAAGAACCCGCCTGCCAGTGCAGGAGACTCAAGAGGCATAGGTTTGATCCCTGGGTTGGGAAGATCCCCTGGAGAAGGAAATGGCAATGCGCTCCAGTACTCTTGCCTGGAAAATCCCATGGACAGAGAAGCCTGGCGGGCTACAGTCCACGGGGTCGCAAAGAGTTGGACACGACTAAACACACATGCATGCATATGGTTTCTTACCTCAAAAACTTTACAATCACCAAACTAAATACATCATTTCTCTTCAAGGAGAAACTCAGGCCCTATTTACACAGAAGACAGCATTTACCATTTGTGAGACCAGTTCCACATCTTGGAACCCTCATAATGGTCTTTTCATGGGCAATCCTTGGGTAGAGGGTAAGCTGGTGTGGCTTAGTAGTCATAGTAACTGTAGGACACTTGAGGAAGTGGAACTCAGCTCAGCTTCCCACCTGAAATTACAATCTCCTTAGAATACTTGCCAGAGGGGCCAGCATCTATAAGTACTTCCTGAGACATGGAAGATGCCTCTTCTCTCATGACCTCAGTCCGTACCCCTGTCTGCAACCCTATTGGTAGAATCTTTCTGAGATAAATCTAGAGTCTGTCTTCCTCATGTCTCTGCAAACTTGTTCCCTCTTCTGCACCCCAAAGTCACACCACAACAAATCTGTCTTCTTCAGTCAACTATTTTGGCAGTTTGGTCCTCATCAGCTCTTCAATACATGATGTAAAAGATTCAAACAACTGTACTTCATCATCATGCCCACCAAATCGTAGTCCCCTTTCAGTCATTCAATGGATTATATAACAAACAGTCCCAAGAAGCTGGAGTGATTGATTCTTATTTCCACATATTGATATTGTCAACAAGAGACCAATGGCTTGTTAAATGCCAATCAGTTACAGTGCAGAATTGGGACCATCAGTTTCTTCCACACTATGGGTCTTGATGTGAGCATTGTCTTCTCCCCTTCATATCATACAGGATTCTGGGAACAAATTTTTCCTCCTCTATCTTCGTCTGGAGTTTTCCATGACTTTGCCAATCTCACACTTTAGGGATATGGAATAAGAGCTGGCCTGGAGGCCTTGGGCAAACAAGACAGCCACCCTGCTCCCTGGGGCCTGTGCACCTCACACATCTAGGTCTCCCCACTCCACCCCCATGGAACACAGAAGAGTCTATGTAGGTCTGGCCTTCTCATCAGCCCTGGGGTCCCAGGTTCCCCAGGGCTCAGCTATCTTTCAGTGGACCCATCGAATTTACAGAGCTTTCATAATTTTTCTGGCTATTGACAAAGAAAGTCCTCAAAGCCAGGAAAACAACCATAACGCTAAGATTAAGACCTAGAAAGAAGATGCCCAATTTAAAATTTTGAACCAAGAGTTGAAGGATGAGTGCATCTGGACAGTTTATCAGTGCACTCAACATAAGAGTTATCTTACCACCTCACACCACTCAGAATGGCCCTCATTAAAAAGTCTGCAAATAACAATTGCTGGTGTAGGGAAAAGGGAATCCACCTACACTGTGGGTAAGAACATAAGCTGGTGCAGCCTTTATGGAAAACAGTATGGAGTTTCCTCAAAAAACTAAAAACAAAGTTGCCATATGATCTAGCAATCCCACTCTTGGGCATATATCCCAGAAAAAGCTACAGTTCAAAAAGACACACATACCCCTATGTTCATAGCAGCCACTATTCACAATAGCCAAGATGTAGAAGCTACCTACATGTCCATCGACAGAGGAATGGATAAAGAGAATGTGGTCCATTGTACCTATAAACAATTGAATACTACTCAGCCATAAAAAAACAAAAGAAATAGTGTCATTTGCAGCAACACGGATGGACCTAGAGATGATTATACTAAGTGAAGTAAGTCAGAAAAGGAAAGACAGATACCATATGATATCACTTATATGTGGAATCTAAAATATGACGCAAATGACCTTATCTACAAAACAGAAACAGACTTACAGACATAGAAAACAGACTTCTGGCTGCCAAAGGAGAGGGATGGGTTGGGAGTTTGGGATTAACAGATGCAAACTAGTATATACAAAATGGATAAACAACAAGGCCCTACTGTAGAGCACAGGGAACAATATTCAATATCCTGTGATAAACCATAATGGAAAAGAATATGGAAAAGAATGCATATATGTATGTAACTGAATCACTTTGCTGGACGCAGAAATGAACACAATATTGTGAATCAACTATACTTCAATAAAAAAATAAAATCTTGAGAGAGGTTCTAAGTCCATTGATTCCATTTTATTGCTGTAGTATTTTGTGTCTGAGGCCAAGGATGAAGCAGATCAACCTGGGAAAATGGATCAATTGCATGAGCTACTGTCAAGGAAAGAGTGAAATCAGAACCACTTTCAAATTCAGCTGTCACCGCTTACTGTTTTGTCTTGGGCAAATCACTTATCCTCTCTGAGGCTCAATTGCATCATGTGAAAACTCAGGAGAGGACTCTCCCCCTGTCTACCTTAGGGGTAGCCTGAGGATGCTGGGACACAAAATATGGGAAGACTCTGATTTGTTTTCCTTGAGAAATGTCTGAAATTACTCAGAGGCTTCTTCCTAGGGCTGCCAGTGAGTTAATGCTAAGCAACAAAAAGAAGCCCAGCTCCCAAATGCCCCAAGTCACCCTGAAGAAATGTGGAGTGGGGAGGCTCTGGCATCTGCAGACCCTCTTTCTTCACAGTCATTTAAACATTAAGTATTTGTTTATGTCTGTCTTCCTGAGTAGTACCTTTATCCTTAAAACTAGACTTGACCTACTGGCATGTGGCAAGAGTCACCAACTTCTCACCTCACTGACATCTGCAGTTCCTTCTGTCTTAAGAGGGATGGAGGCAGGTAAAAGGGGGCTGCAAAAAGCCATGTATTTCTATGACTTTTTGCTCTAATTGTGTGTTGCTGTTGTTTCATTCCTACGTCGTTTCTGACTCTTTGCAACCCCACAGACTGTAGCCCAACGGTCTCTTCTGTCCTTGGGATTTCCCATGCAAGAATACTGGGGTAGGTTGCCATTTCCTTCTCCAGGGGACCTTCCCGAACCAGAGATCGAACCTGCATCTCCTGCATTGCAGGCAGATTCTTTGCTACTGAGCCACCAGGGAAGATGATAAACAATTTCTCTTCTGTTTAAACTGTTGTGTGAAAGTATGTTGCCCCAGGCCTAGGGATTTGCTAAAGTCTTCCGAAGTCACATTTTCTTGTATTCTCGAATTCTCTGCCTTAAATACTTTCTTCTCTATCTCATGGTGGATTAGTCCATTCAAAGCACATTTCATGCAATAATTGGCAAAACCCTCTCCATTTAATGAGGCTTCAGGATAATTCCAGAACATACACATCTTCCTTCCTTCAAAGTGTATGTTGCTCAATAACAACTGGGATGTAAATCCTGCTGCTTCTCCTGAAATATCATCACTAGTTACTTTTTGTAACTATTGGAGGCCTTTGAATAAACATTGAATTAACACAATGGCAACGGATATCTATAAGTGATTAAGCCCATCAAAAAAACCCAAAAGTAAATGTTTGTTTTTGCATGCCAAACAATTCGATTAATATTTATTTGATTGATATCTGATATTGTCATAGAGTTGTGTTAAGGGAAAAATCTGTTTCTAGGATTCTATCACATTATATTATATTTCAGTTCAGTTCAGTCGCTCAGTCATATCCGACTCTTTGGGATCCCATGAACTGCAACATACCAGCCTAACCTGTCCGTCACCAACTCCTAGAGCTTGCTCAAACTCATGTCCATCGAGTCGGTGATGCCATCCAACCATCTCATCCTCCATCGTCCCCTTCTCCTCCTGCCTTCAATCTTTCCCTGCATCCAGATCTTTTCCAATGAGGCAGTTCTTCGCATGAGATGGCCAAAGGATTGGGGCTTCAGCTTCAGCATCAGTCCTTCCGATGAATATTCAGGACTGATTTCCTTTAGGATTGACTGGCTTGATCTCCTTGCAGTCCAAGGGACTCTCAAAAGTCTTCTCCAACACCACAGTTCAAAAGCATCAACTCTTCGGCGCTCAGTTTTCTTATAGTCCAACTCTCACATCCATACCTGACTACTGGAAAAAAACATAGCTTTGATTAGACAGACCTTTCAGACCTTTGTCTGCAAAGTAATGTCTCTACCTTTTAATATGATATTAAAATAAATATTACATTTATATTATATCATATTTTCCCATTGTGTAACAGTACAAGAAATAGATAAGTATTCCTGATGGGAAAGAAACAATTTATTCTCAAAAGCACATTTTAGAATGCAACAAGATTTTTTACAGATTATGTATTCAATACATTTGCTAATTTTATTTTCTTTATTTTTTGTTGAAATAAGTTCTAAAATAACATTGGAAGCAATGTGCTAGATTTGATGAACTCATTCTGTGATGGGTACTTGGATGAATTTTCCTCCTCACTCTGACCCCTATGTGAGCTATTCAGAATGCCTCCTGCTTCAACTAGGAAATCTCCCAGGGCTTCTGGAGTGTTAAACAAAATACTTTTCCACAAGGATTTAGAAATCGTGTCTGACTCTTTGCAGCCCCATGAACTGTATCCCACCAAGCTCCTCTGTTCATGGAATTTCCAAGGCAAGAATACTGGAGTGGGTTGCCATTTCCTTCTCCAGGGTATCTTTCTGATCCAGGAATCAAACCCACATCTCCTGCATTGAGACAGATTCTTTACCCACTGATCCACTAGAGATTCCCATTTACAATATCATATGAATGCTTAAATACACTCTACAGCAAGAATACTTGGAACAGGCAAGGTAAAGAAGAAGAAGGAGAGGACAGGGCAGGCCTGGGGCAGAAGAAAGGTCAGGATGCAGGACTCTCTCGTGCTTCCACGTCATTTTCAATAAGCATTTCTGGCCAACCCTTGCAGAAGGGAATAAAGAATTTGAGATGAATCTTATAAATTTTTCTTGAGAAATCATTGAATGTACCCAAATACCTTTACAACCAGGATCTCTGAAGAGCAGAGGGAGAGTCCTCCTATCCAGCCTCCTTCTCAGGGGGACCCAAACTGGTGAGAGACATGGAGAAAGGCATAGAGGGCTGCTGAGAGATGCCAGACAGAACCAACACTGAGCAGGAGATGGGCCCAAAGTATCAACAGACAGAGAAAGAGTGGGAAGAGATGAAGGAGTCTTTTGCTCTAGGACAGAGACACTGACAGACAGGAACCCCACCCCAAAACATGGAGAAATGGGATGTAATGCTTTTAGAAGGAATTATAAAAATGAGACCTGTTGGAACATTCAAGGCCTCATTTTGCTCTCTCAAATATGGCTCCCTTTTGCTCAAGAACCCTCTTTAGCTCTGTAGAGCTAAGACAGACAGGAACCCCACTTCAGGGGTGAACTGTGCTGGAAGCTGGCCTCTAGAATGACTAGCAAGAGTGAAAAAGCTGGCTTAAAACTCAACATTGAGAAAACTAAGATCATGGCATCCGGTCCCATCACTTTATGGCAAATAGATGGGGAAACAATGGAAACAGTGACAGAATTAATTTTCTTGGACTCCAAAATCACTGCAGATGGTGACTGCAGCCAAAAAAATTAAAAGACACTTGCTCCTTGGAAGGAAAGCTATGGCAAACCTGGATAGCATATTAAAAAGCAGAGACATTACTTTGCCGACAAAGGTCCATATAGTCAAAGCTATGGTTTTTCCAGTAGTCATCTATGGAAGTGAGAGTTGGACCATAAAGAAAGCTGAATGCCAAAAAACTGATGCTTTTGAACTGTGGTGTTGGAGAAGACTCTTGAGAGTCCCTTGGACTGCAAGGAGATCAAGCCAGTCAATCCTAAAGGAAATCAACCCTGAATATTCATTGGAAAGACTGATGCTGAAGCTGAAGCTCCAATCCTTTGGCCACCTAATATGAAGAGCCGACTCATTGGAAAAGACCCTGATGCTGGGAAAGATTGAAGGCAGGGGGAGAAGGGGATGGCAGAGGATGAGATGGTTGGATAGCATCACCAACTTGATGGACACGAGTTTGAGCAAGCTCCAGGAGTTCATGATGGACAGAGAATCCTGGTGTGCTGCAGTCCATGGGGTTGCAAGGAGTTGGACACAACTGAGCAACTGAACTAATGTGTTTTACATGCATTGTTTCTTATCATCTCCATCTTGACCCTTTAATGTAGGGACTTGGGTGCAGAGAAGTTTTCTTGCCTCCGAAGCCTAGCCCTTTAAACTGCTATGTTCTACTAGCACTGATCAAGGATCTAAGGAGCAAGATGAGGACGTCCTCAGGTTTCCTTCTTAGTTACTATCTGGTCTTATTTCCTGGGATAGGAAAGGAGGCAGAAAGACAGGGCAGAAGCCCTGGGCAGGAAAAAACAGATGCACTGAGTTGACTCTCCATAGAAAACCCAGAACAGAAAGAAGGATACACAGAGAGAAGGACACAGAGATACTGGGAGGTTGGAAGCCAAGTCACTAGACTCAGAAGTTGAAAGAGTTGAACATAGTTCCTACATAGTTGGACAGTGAGCATAGTTCAGTTCTAGTGAGCTATTGAATGTGTCAAATTGAGCAGAGATTAAAGATTCTGATTGTGTACATGGGTTTCAGAACCTTGAAGAAAAATAGCTACTCAGACTAAGACGGTAGGTTCCTTGACACAAATGTAGGACCACGTCAGACACAATTTTTGAAAATGTCACACAAGAAAAGCACCAAACTGATTTTAACTTTGCTGCTCCCCCTTTCTAGGACCTTTAGCAAGTCTGCCCTCATCTCTGGGCCTCAGTTATCTTCTTTGTAAAGTAAGGGGGTCTATCGGAGAGCTTTTTGTCTTTTTTTGCTTGAACGTTCGGGGAGCCAGTGATTCCAAGAGACTTGACCAGAATCACACAGAAGGAGATACGGTTGATTAAGAAGCTGTTGAAAAAGGTGGTTGTGACAATGCTGCACAGTGCCTGAGAGGGCATCTGGTCCTCTGGGGGAACAGATGGAGTTAGGAGCGTAAGGCCTGAGAACGATAAAGGTGGGCAGAAACAGGGTGGGCAGGGGGAGCCTTCCCAGCGTGTTGCAGAACTGACCTTGAAGAAAAGAATGGGGAAAGAAGCAGAATAGAGAAGGGGGAACCACAAATTGTACTGCAGAGCTAACAAACTCTCTATCGAAACTGCCTCTCGAGGGGTACCACACTGGGAAGGACTGGCCAGGCACTGGTGCCTTCACTGGGTACAGTCACTGCTTGGGAGCTGCCCAGGAAGAATATGGCCGTGGCTCACAAGCTGTCAGCTCACTGCACTCCTTGAAGCTTAAAGGCACATTCTTCCTTGAAGAGGGATCCAAGGGACACAAAGAGAGTGGCATTTGGCTCTGGACAGAAAAGACCAGCAAGTCAGATATCTTGATTTCAACTACTCAATACTTTCCTATGAACTTGACTTTACCAAGATATTCTCTTAGGTTCAGATCTTGATCAGTCCTTAACTATTAGAATTAAACAGATTTAATTCAATAAAAATAAGGTTAGGAGAACTTTGCCTGAAAAACATCACGGCTGTGTTAACTGTTCACATTATCCAATCATTTACTGAGTTTGTGTTCCCGTGTAGATCTGCTGTTAGAGAAATATGTTAAGTCCTAAACTTTTAAGGCTGCTCGAGATTTTAAACAGCCATCAAGCTCAAACCTCTGTCACTCTGAACTTCTGACAACATTCCAACCAAGAGGTCATCCAGTCCCTACTTGACTGTCCCCAGAGATCCTTAGGACCTCACTATTTCATGAAACAGTCCCCTCGATTGGGGTCCAAAGGCTCTGACTGCTATGGAGCTCTTCCTCACACAAAGCTGGACTCTATAATCCTGTGCTGATTGCAATAGTCTTTCCAAAACCATAATTTGTGGGTCAGTGGAACTTGGACATTCTGATAACTGCAAAAGTTTTGCTTTGACTGAGTTCACCTAGTAAGTTTACAACCTGGGTAGCCGAGCACATAGAAGGCTCCACACATAGGCCTTTGACAGCTCTTTCCGTTTTTAGGTTTGGATTTTCAAAAGCCCATCTTGAGCCATTTCCACAGCTTGCAGCTTTCTTGGGGAAAACGCACCAGGACAAAGGGAGAAGCCACAGAATCAAAACGGTGCCAAGGTCTGTTTTGAGGAGGTACAAGGAGGAATAAGGACATTCCAACAACTCAAGCAGCTTACTTCAGAAGGCTAAGATATTTCCTGAATAAAATGCAGTGAATTATTTCAAAGTCTTAATGATGCAGTGGCCTAAAGGTATGTATGTACTGAAGAATCTCAGAGGCAGTGACTCTGATTAATTTTCAGTGCCGAAATGTTAACTAGAGAAGCTCTGCTAACTGGCCTGAGGCATACAACCCTCCGAGTATTGATTTCTCCACTCAGATTTCAGGTTGTATTTAAAAACTCCAAATTTGCAGACGTGAAAAAACAAGCACAAAACTGCAGTGGGGAAAAGAAAGGGCACTCTGGAAGTCCAAATGTTACAGTTTGGGGAATGACACTGAATCAGTTCTTTGACAGACAGAGACCCTCACCGCTAGGACCTGACACGGATAAAGCATCAGTAGCTTCATTAGCCAAGTGTCTTTCATCTCATTAGTCAAGTGTCTCTTACTAGATGTCCATGGAATTCTGCAGGCAAGAATACTGGGGTAGGTTGCCATTCCCTTCTCCAGAGCATCTTCCCGACCCAGGGATTGAACCTTGGTTTCCCGCTTTGCAGACAGATTCTTTACCATCTGAGCCACCAGGGAAACCCTTACTAGATGCCAAGTATCTTGCAAATAAACACACCATGGGTAAGTAACGGTGCAGCATGGCTACAGGCATGTCTAAAACGAATGATCGAGATGACTTCATCTTTAATATCCTTGAAATACTTGGTTGGAGTCCTTTTAGCCACAGACTATGTTTAAAAAAAAAGAACAAAAAACCTTTCCTTACATGGGGACCTGCAAAATCATTCAATGAACAGCAGTCTGATATAGGGTTAGGACCTCTCTCAGCAGTATTGATTTAGGATTCTGTGAGAAACCAACTGCTGAAAACATCGACTAAAACACCAGTTTTTCTAGAAGATTTTCATCATGGACATAACTTTATGATTTAGACATTCTTCTGTCCTCAAAATGAAAGCAAAGGTGGCCAAGGAGGTGAGGTGAGGGGAGATTGCCAGTAATTCACCCAAAAAGGCAGTAATGTTCAGGGGAAAGATATATGGCTGGAGTTGGGTAATCCCTATCACTGAGTAGCTGGGTAATCTTAACCAAGATATTTATGCTATTTTATTCAATCTATAAAAGTGAATCAGATGTGAGGCTTATGTGAGATAGTATTAAGTAAATATTCTGCAAGTTGCAGAAGTGTTCTTCAGAGGAGCAGGGCCCTTATCACAATTTACCATGGCCCAGGCAATCCCTGATAAAGCGGAGAATTAAGTGTACAGGCTAGGAGGCAGGCTGCCTGAACTCAGGCCCAGTTCTGATGTAGGTCAAGTTGCTCTACCCTTCTCTGTCTTTCAGTTGCCTTATCTGTAAAATATGGGTAATGCAAACACTTACCTTATAGGATTGTTCTGGGGCTTTTAGGAGATGAAACATGGAAGGCACTTGGCATAGTATCTGGCACACATAGTAAACGCTCATCAAATGTTAGGCATTGTTATTACTGCTGTCACACTTTGAATTGTGGGCTGTGTACTGACAGCCGCGGGAGACTTTCTTCCTGTTGAACACCTGGGCATCCACTGATGATAATGGTGCTGGTAGTGCTGGCAGTGGCAGCAATGACATGACACTGCTAGGTATCCAGATGCTTCTATTTACTTTGGGTTCCAGAGCTTACACACTAACCATATGCGATAGCTAAAGCAAGCATCCATATCCCTGCTTTATAGATGAGGAAACTGAGGGAAAGAGAGGTGAAGGAGTCATGCAAAGTCACACAGCTAATTGAGGGTGGCAGGAGTTACGGTACCCAGGGCTTTGGATTCTGAATCCAGGGCTCTTTTCAGTGTACCTTGTTGTCACCCAGGGAGACGGAGTTCCTGCACATATCTCATCAACAAAGCAAATATGCTTTCCTGTCAAGATATAACTCCTTTGATCACTGATAGAGTACAATGATTTCAGTGCAAGGAAATAGCCCCTGCTCTTCCCTGAGGACATGAAATTGGTCACTGATATCATTATAGCAACAAAAACGAATATCATTTACAAATCTCATGAACCTGCAAGAGATGCAGATTAAATTTGTACAAAGATATAACTATCCACTAAAACTCTTGCACCAATATGGAAAAGTACTAGTAATAAATACTAGAAAGCCTATAGGTGAGGAAGGACTTTATTTCTCAGCTGGAAGACATGTAAAACAGCAGGATCCTTCTGGAAGAGTATATGGGCAGCTATTGTGAAGTTCACAGATCCCCATTGCCCTTTTCCGCCTATGCTGGTTCCTGAGGGGGTGATTCTTAAGGAAGTTCAAAAGAGAAAAATATGCAAATAACTTTAAGAATGACTTCAGCAGCTGAAAGCTTTGCTGTATCACCTTGAAAACAAGAGGGGACCTCTATTTTTACATGGCTTAATACAGCCTGTTTCTAATAACCATGGAAAAATATACTTCAATCACAGCTCATGTGTATGAAACTGCACCAATATTCAGAATCCCACGTACAATGGAAAGGAAAATGAGCACCCAGAGAAATGAAAAGTGCATAATTCAGCTCTCAAAGGCATAAGACATAAAGTAAATAAAAGTCATAAGGGTTCCATTTCTCAAGATGCAAAAAATAAATCAGAAAATCTTGCAACAGGAAAATGAGAAAACAGAGTAATCAAGCACCTTGAACCAGAAAGAAAAATAAAGGTTAAGATAAAAGAAGACAGGAGAACAGCATTGGAATAGTGCTGAGAAAGTATGTAATAATCAGGCTATGGGCCACAGTCGAAAAGCCATTTTTGCTAAAGAAGTGTATGTGGTTTAGAAGCTTTCATAAAGAATAAAAGATAAACAATGGGCCTTAGCAAAATCTGAAATGCATCCATATCAGTCATTCCCTACAGTAGCCGGACCATGCTCTTACATTCTATCTGTCAGTCTTTCAGTCATCAACACTTTTTTTCCATTCAAGCCCTGGATAGTGAAGATGCAGAGATATATATATATATATATATATACATAGATAGATAGATAGATAGATATAGATATAGATATATACAGGCAAGAATGCTGGAGTGGGTAGCCACTTCCTTCTCCAGGGGATCTTCCCAATCCAGGGATCAAACCCAGGTCTCCTGCCCTGCAGGCAGATTCTTTACCATCTGAGCCACCAGGGAAGCCCTTATATAGGTATAAAAAGTAAAGAAAGTGAAAGTTGCTCAGTTCAGTTCAGTTTAGTGGCTCAGTTGTGTCCGACTCTTTGCTACCCCATGGACTGCAGCACGCCAGGCCTCCCCATTCATCACCAACTTCCTGAGTTTACTCAAACGCATATCCATTGAGTCGGTGATGCCACGTCCAACTCTTTGCGACCCCATGGACTGTAGCCTGCCAGGCTCCTCTGTCCGTGGAATTCTCCAGGCCAGAATACTGGAGTGGGTAGCCGTTCCCTCCTCCAGAAGATCTTCCCAACCAGGTCTCTCACATTGCAGGCAGATTCTTTACCATCTGAGCCACCAGGGAAGCCCATATATAGGTATACATGTGTTAAAAACTATTGTTGTTGTTGTTCAGTCTCCCAGTCATGTCCGACTCTTTGTGATCCCATGGACTACAGCACACCAGGCCTTCTTGTCCCTCACCGTCTCCCAGAGTTTGCCCAAGTTCATGTCCATTGCATCAGTGATGCCATCCAGCCATCTCATCCTCTGACACCCTCTTCTCCTTCTGCCCTCAATCTTTCCCAGCATCAGGGACTTTTCCAATGAGTCGGCTGTTTGCATCAGGTGACTAAAATACTGGAGCTTCAGAGTCAGTTTTTCCAACGAGTATTTAGGGTTGATATCCTTTAAGATTGACTGGTTTCATCTCCTTGCTGTCCAAGGGACTCTCAGGAGTCTTCTCCAGGACCACAGTTAAAATGTATATATAAAGATATATAGGTATACATATCAAGGCTACAGAGGTGCTTTTTCACCACCATGACTACACTTACAAATAGGATTGAAAGTCATGGGGACAGTCAAGCTGGGCTAAAGGCCTTAAGGTAATCCTAGCTCTCCCTTACTCAAGCCAAATATGTATGTTGGGCCGCCAGCTGAGCCCTTTATGTCTGTCTTCTCATTTAATTCTCACATTGACCTCATGGGGTGAGTATATCCTTACTCTTATTTTTCAGACAAGGAAGTGGAGGTTCAAAGTGGTTGAGAAACTCACCCTAGGTTCCACGTCTTCTATGCGGAAGAGCTGAGATTTGAAACTACGATTGTTTGACTTGATTTCTCTGTCAAATCTGAATGAGAACCTTGCTGGGTAGAGTACTCTTTGTTGTAGGTTTTTCCCTTTCATCACTTTAAATATATCATGTCACTCCCTTCTGGCTTGCAGAGTTTCTGCTGAAAAATCATCTTATAACCTCGTAGGGATTCCCTTGTGTATTTGTTGCTCTTACCTTGTTGCTTTTAATATTTTTCCTTTGTCTTTAATTTTTTTCTCAGTTTGATTGCTATGAATGTCAGCATGTTCCTCTTTAGGTTTATCCTGCCTGGGACTCTCTGCACTTTATGGACTTGAGTGACTGCTTCCTTTTCCATGTTAGAGAAATTTTCAGCTATTATATCTTCAATTTTTTTCTCAGCTTCTTTTTTTCTCCTTCTGGGATCCCTATAATGTGAATATTGGTGCATTTAATATTGTCCCAGAGGTCTCTTAGGCTGTCTTCATTTTTTAAAATTCTTTTTCTTTATTCTGTTCCACAGCAGTGATTTCTACCATTCTGTCTTCCAAGTCACTTATTCATTCTTCTGTCTCAGATATTACATTATTGATTCTTTCTAGTATATTTTTCACTTCTGTTATTGTATTGTTCATCTCTGCTTGTTCTTTAGTTCTTCTAAATCTTTGTTAAACATTTCTCACATCTTCTCGATCCTTGCTTCCATTCTTTTTCCTAGATTCTGGATCATCTTCACTATCATTATTCTGAATTCTTTTTCTGGAAGGTTGCCTATCTCCACTTCATTGGTTGTTTGTTTGTTTTTTTTTTCCCACCTTGGGATAGGGGTGGTTGTCTTGTTACTTCATCTGAGACATAATCATCTGCTTTTTCATTTCATCTAGCTTTCTGTGATTGTGGTTTTCGTTCAGCTGGCTGCAGGATTGTAGTTCTTCTAGCTTCTATTGTCTGCTCTCTGGTGAATGAGGCTATCTAAGAGGCTTGTGCAAGCTTCCTGATAAGAGGGACCAGTGGTGGGTGGAGGTGGGCCTTGTCCCTCTGGTGGGCAGGGCTATGCTTAGAGGGAGCTTAAGCCACTTGTCTGCTAATGAGGGGGGCCATGTTCCCTCTCTGTTGTTTGTTTGGGCTAAGGCAACCCAGCACTGGAGCCTATAGGTTGTTTGACAGGGCTAATGATGGCCTTCAGGAGAGCTCACACCAATGAGTGGTTCTCAGAATTGCTGTTGCCAGTGTCTTTGTCCTCACAGTGATTCACTGCCACCCCTCACCTCTGCAGGAAACCCTCCAACATTAACAGGCAGGTCTGGTTTAGTTTCCTGTGGGGTCACTGCTCCTTTCCCTTGGGTCCTGGTATGTACAAGATTTTGTGTGTGCCCTCCAAGCAAGTAGTCTCTGTTTGCCCCAGTTTTGTGGAAGTCCAGCAGTCAAATCCTGCTGGCCTTCAAAGTCAGATTCCATAGGGATTCCTAGTTCCATTGCCAGACCCCCAGGCTGGGAATCTTGACATGTGGCTCAGAACCTTCATTCCAGTGGGAGAACTTCTACTGTATAATTGTTTTCCAGTTTGTAGGTTGCCCACCTGGTGGGTACGGGGTTTTATTTTACCATGATTGTGCCCCTTCTACCATTTTGTTGTGGCTTCTCATTTGTTTTTGAATGTAGGGTATCTTTTTGGTAGGTGCCAGCATTTTTTGATCCATAGTTGTTCAGCAATTAGCTGTGATTCCAGTCTTCTCATAAGAAGGAATGAGCACACGCCCTACTCCACCATCTTGAGCTAATCCATCATACTGAGTGAAGTAAGTCGGAAAGAGAAATATCATATGACATCCCTTATATGCAGAATCTAAAAAAAATAAAACAAAAATGGTATATATGAACTGATATACAAAATAGAAACAGACTCCCTGACTTAGAGAATGAGCTTATTGTTATGGGTGGGGGAGGGATAGTTAGGAAGTTTGGGAATTGGCATATACACACTGCTGCTGTATTTAAAAGAGATAACCAATGAAGACCTACCATATAACACATAGAACTCTGCTCAATATTATTTAATGACCTAAATGGGAAATGAATTTGAAAAATAATAGATACACGTATATGTATAACTGAATCACTTTGCTGTACACCTGATGCTATCACAATATTGTTAATCAACTATACTCCAATATAAAATAAAAAGTTGAAATTTAAAAATCCTTTCAGAGTCATTTCCTGATTCCCTGGTGGCTCAGACGGTAAAGCGTCTGTCCGCAATGTGGGAGACCTGGGTTCTATCCCTGGGTCGGAAAGATCCCTTGGAGAAGGAAATGGCAACCCACTTCAATACTCTTGCCTAGAAAATTCCGTGGATGGAGGAGCCTGGTGGGCTACAGTCCGTGGGGTCTCAAAGAGTCAGACACGACTGGGAGACTTTACTTTCACTTTCACAGTCATAGAAAAAGGTCAAAGTTAGTAAAAGGAAAGAAATCATAAAGATCAGAGCAGAAATAAACAAATGACACTACATTAAACTAACAAAACAAAGTCTGTCACTGTTTCCATTGTTTCCCCATCTATTTGCCATGAAGTGATGGAACCAGATGCCATGATCGTAGTCTTCTGAATGTTGAGTTTTAAGCCAGCTTTTTCACTCTCCTCTTTCACCTTCATCAAGAGGTTTTTTAGTTTCCCTTTACTTCCTCTTAAGTGGCAGGCTTTATTTTATCGAGCTCCAAACCACTGCAGATGGTGACTGCAGCCATGAAATTAAAAGACGCTTGCTACTTGGGAGAAAAGCTATGACCAACCTAGACAGCATATTAAAAAGCAGAGACATTACTTTGCCAACAAAGGTCTGTCTAGTCAAAGCTATGGTTTTTCTAGTAGTCATGTATGGATGTGAGAGCTGGACTATAAAGGAAGCTGACCGCCAAAGAATTGATGCTTTTGAACTGTGGTGTTGGAGAAGACGCTTGAGAGTCCCTTGAACTTCAAGGAGATCAAATCAGCCCATCCTAAAGGAAATCAGTCCTGAATATTCACTGGAAAGATTGATGCTGAAGCTGAAGCTCCAATATTTTGGTCACCTGATGCAAAGAGCTGATTCATTGGAAAAGACCCTGATGCTGGGAAAGATCGAAGGTGGGAAGAGAAGGGGATGACAGAGGACAAGATGGTTGGATGGCATCACCAACTCAATGGGCATGATTTTGAGCAAGCTCCAGGAGATGGTGAAGGACAGAAAAGCCTGGTGTGCTGCTGTCTATGGGGTTGCAAAGAATTGGACATGACTGAGTGACTGAACAACAACATCAAGCTAAAAAGCTTTTGCACATTGAGGGAAACTATCAATAAAATAAAAAAAGCCACCTATTTAACGGGAGAAGATATTTGCAAATAGTATATATGACAAGGGGTTGATATCTAAAGTATATAAGGAGCTAATACAAGTCTGCATCAAAAAAAAAATCTGATTAAAAAACAGGTAGAGCATCTGCATAGACATTTCCCCAAAAAGATATACAGATGGCCAACAGGCACATAAAAAGATGCTCAACATGACTAATTATCAGGGGAATGCAAATTAAAAGCACAATTAGATATCTCTTCACACCTGTCAGAATTGGTATTATCAAAAAGACAAGAAATAATAAATGCTGGTGAGGATGTGGAGTAAAGGGAACCCTCATGCACTGTTTGGGGGATGTAAATTGGTGCAGCCACTGTGGAAAACAGTATGGAAATTCCTCAAAAAATCAAACATAAAACTTCATATGATAGATCAATTGTACTCATGGGTATTTATATTAAGAAAATGAAAATGTTAATCACAAAAGGTATGTACCATTATGTTCACTGCAGCATTATTTATAATAGCCAAGATGTGGAAGCAACATAAGTGCCCATCAGTAGACGAATGGATAAAGAAGATAAGGTAAAAAGTTGCATATACAATGTAATTTTTCTCAGCCATAAAAAAGAATAAAAATCTTGACGTTTACAACAACATAGATGAACCTAGAGGATATTATGCTAAGTGAAATAAGTCATACAGAAAGACAAATACTGTATAATTTCACTTACACGTGGAATCTGAAAAACAAAACAAATGAACAAGCATAAGAAAACAGAACAGAGTTATAGATACAGAGAATAAACAGATGGTTGTCAGAAGGGACGGTGGTGGAAGTAGGAAAGAAATAGGTGAGGGAGATTAAGAAGCATAAACTTCCAGTTGCAAAACAAATGAGTCACAGGTATGAAATGTACAATGTGGGGAATACAGTCAACAACTGTGTAATATCTTTGTATGGTGACAGATGGTAACTAGAGTAATTGTGATGATCATTTTGAAATGTATAGAAATATCAAATCAGTATATTGTGTACCAGGAACTAACATAGTGTTTTAGGTCAATTATACTTCAAAAATAAACAAACTCATAGAAAAAGAGATCAGTTTTATGGCTACCAGAGGCAGGGCTTGGGGAAGGGGGAGCTGGAGGAAGGCAGTCAAAAAGTATAAACTTCCAGCTATAAACAAATAAGTACCAGGGATGTAATGTACAACGTGATAAATATTACTAACACTGGTGTGTGCTATATATGAAAGCTGTTAAGAGAATAAATCCTAAGAGTTCTCATCATACGGAAAAAGTTCTTTCTATTTCTGTAATTTTGTATCTATGAGATGATAGATGTTCACTAAACTTATTATAGTAATCATTTCATGATGTATCTAAGTCAAATCATTGTGCTGTACACCTGAAACTTACATACTGCTATATGTCAAGAATATATAATTCAATATAACTGAAAGAAGAGGAATAATAAAATAAAAATAAACTCCTGCATAGTCTGAGGATTATGAAGTGTCATGAAAAAAGATATGATTAACACAATTAATACAATTTGTAAACCTGAGGCCCAGAAAGAAGAAAGGTCAACATTTTGAGTACTGACTTCTGATTCATAATGAAAATACAATCAGAGTATACTTTTTAATCCATCATATTTCTAGGTACATCCCATCATAAGAAATATCAAACTAGATCAACTTTCTACAGTTAGAAATTGTTGACATTGTTCTAAGATGTAATCACATTTTTGCCTTGAAGAGGAAAGTTGGTGGATAACAGCCTTGACAGATGTGCTGAGGACTCTGGCCTGTAGCTACCTGGGCAATGGTTTGACATTTAATTAGAGGATTAAAATACATCGTTCTCTTTTTCCTTCACTATGCAGAACATACTGGGGAGGGAAGGGAATGGAAAGAGAAATTAGATACACAAACTATACGGTTTAGTCTATTAGAGTAATGCTTCATTTATCCCCCAGCATTGCTGGAAATGAGCTATTACTCAGATGTGAACTTTGCATATAATATAACCCCTTTTAAAACCAAGAACACTTTAAAAATCATTTTAATCATTTTTTATGAAATCCTGCAAGAAGGCTTACAAACTTGCCTGTTATTTAAAGAGAATGGTATTAAAAGTCCCACTTTCTGCAGTGATCAAAGTTCATCATTCTGAAATAAAATTATTGCATTGGGCAGTACACAGGGCAGTAGTCAGAACCTATTTGCCCCGTATTCTTGATGGTCCCAAACTAGTTTTTAAGCTTTTGCATCAGTTTTGTGTAAGTTTTCTGTAACTTTCCTCCTAACTAGAACATCAGTCACACCAACTCTCATCCTGTTTGCCTCCTCAAGCATTCATTCATTTACTCATTCATTAAGTGCTTTGAATACCCAGCATGCACAAACTGGGGACCACAGAAGGGAATCAGACACTGATCCCATTCTTGAGGTGCTTCTGATACAGTGGTGAAAAACTTCTGTGTACACATATACAATGCAAAGTAGTACCCTTTGTAAGAGCAGGACAGGTAATGTGTCAAGGGCATTCTGAGAAGAGATAAATCACCTAATGGCTGGGGAATCAGAGAACACTACTTGGGAGTGGAGGCTTTTGAGCTGGGTCTTGAAAAATGATAGGATTGCAGATTTGGAGAAGGAAAGGGTATTTCAGGCAGAAAGAGAACCAAGAACAAAATCTCAAGACCTAACACATAATAGGTGCTCAATAAATATTTGCCACCAAAATAAATGTAGGCATGTAGGTAATGGGGGGATTCAATCAAAAAGGAATGTTGGACTGAAATGTGGAAGTCCTTGAATGGCAGACTGAAGAATTAAGACTATTTTTATAGCAGACAGAGAGACACTGAAGATTTTGATCAAGAGATGATAATCAAAATGATTATTTCAACTGATTGGCAATAAGATATGAACAATGGCCTTGGCATCAAAATTGAGAGTAGAGATATTAAGGAAGTGGAATTGACAGATGTCCATGAATTGTACAGAGAGAACAAGGCAGAGAAAGTAACCAAATACATCATTTGATACTGAGTTTTCTTCTCTTGTTTGCAAATTTCAAGCTGTGACTTCTTTATTTTCATTTCTGTCTTCATCTATTACAGTTCTTAAGAGACAATACAGCAGTCCCCCCTTTCCATGGTTTCACTGTCCATGGTTTCAACTCCCCAGGATCAACCATAGTCCAAAAGCATTAAATGCAAAATTCTAGAAATATGCAACTTAAAAGTTTATGTTGCGTGCCATTCTGAGTAGCATGATAAAATCACACCCTGTCCTGCTCCCTCCCACTTGAGACATGAATCATCCCTTTGTCCATTTATTTCTGCCCATTAGTCACGTAGTAGCCATCTCAGTTATCAGATCTACTGTCATGGTATCACAATACTTGTATTCAAGTAACCCTTATTTTACTTAATAATGGCCGCAACATGCTTTCTTTAATTGAAAAGGTGCAAGTTCTCCATTTAATAAGGAAATACTGAATTTTCAAAGTTCATTTAGCTATAATAAAAAATAGAGATGTTATTAGGTAGCAGGTTGGCAGGAGGAGGTGTGAAAAAAAGGAGATGAATGAGCTTCAATTTGAATACATTGAATTTGAGAGTTTAAGGTGGACATGTGGGTGGCATTTTCTGCCCAGTAGGCAGTAGGAGCTCCTTAGAGGTATTGTGGTTGCCTAAAAGATTTGTTAATGAGTACCATACAGATGATCATTGAAGCCCTATGAGACTGTCAAGAGAAAGAGTATAAAAAGAGAAGAGTGCCAAGGAGAGAAAGTTGGGGGAAAAATTCTGTATTTAGGGGATGGGGAGGAGGAGCCAACAATGACTTCAGAGAGAGTATTGCTAGCTTTTTAGAATTGTGTCCAGAGAATCTTAATCTATGAGTAAAATATGGGCACTCAAGTATATGAACATTGTGACTACTCCTTCAGCCATGATAAAATCTTTTAAAAATTTATTCCTGCAATGAACATTGGGGTGCCTACTGTACAGCTCAGGAACTCTACTCAGTGCTCTTTGGTAACCTAAATGGGAAAGAAATCTGAAAAAAGAGAAGATATATGTATATAGAGAGCTGATTCACTTTGCTATATAGCAGAAACTAACACAACATTGTAAAGCAACTATGAAAAGTGAAAGTGTTAGTTGCTCAGTCAGGTCCAACTGTTTGTGACTTCAAGGACTGTAGCCTGCCAGTCTCCTCTGTCCATATGATTCTCCAGGCAAGAATACTAGAGTGGGTAGCCATTCCCTTCTCCTGGGGATCTTCTCAACCCAGGGATTGAATCCGGGTCTCCTGCATCTCAGGCAGATTCTTTGCTGTCTGAGCCACAAGGGAAACACAAAACAACTATACTCCAATGAAAATTAATTTAAAAGCTTAAATTAAATTTCTTCCTGGACCTCATGCATATTTTCACATTCGCATTATCAGGATAACCACCAGGCACTTCCTCTTTGGGGAAGGAAGAAAATGCTGCTTTGAGTTTTCCTTGTCTGTTTGCCCAAGGCAAGCAAAGACAAGAGAGTTGTGGAGACACTGATGATGTCAGTGATGGCAATGGAGTTGGTGAAGGCAGTGACATTAGTGACAAGAACTCGGTAACAGCACAATGCTCAGTTATTCATGCATGCACACATTAATGCAACAAGCCTACATTGAGAAGCTGCTATGTGTCACTATTCCACTGACAAGGGTGGAGAAATGAAGAAAACAAACGAAACTGCCATTTAAGTCAAGGTAGACAGCTCCAAGACATAAACATAATCAAGGGAGATAATTTCAAATAGTTGTAAGTTCCATGCAGGGTACAAAAATGACATCACTGAAAGTGACTGGGTGGTCAGAGAAGTTTTCTCAGCAGAGGGGACATTTGACATGAGATCTGAATGACAAGATGGCACAAGTTAGGCACAAGATGAGTGGGAAAAGCACTCCAGTCGGAGGGTATAGCAAATTCAGAGGAAAAAGTAAGCTTGGCATATTTGAGGAACAGCAAGGACAGTGAGATTGAGGTGTGATGAGAATGGCAGTATATGAGGTGCAAAGGCCCGATGATGAAGGACCTTTTGGGCCAGGGGAATTCATATAGCATCTATTCTAAGTTATGGGGATCCTTTTGAAAGGTTTTAAGCAGAGAATGATGTAAGCATGATGTAATTCAAGTTTTGTTTTTAACTAAGTTGTACTAAGACTTAGCTGGAGGAGAGCATGGCAACCCACTCCAGTATTCTTGCCTGGAGAATCCCCATGGACAGAGGAGCTTGGTGGGCTACAGTCCATGAGGTCTCAAAGAGTCAGACACAACTGAGCAACTAAGCACAGCACTAAGACTTCGTTTTCAGATGGCAATAGGCCAGATAAGGAAACAGCCAAGAAGATCATTGGGAATCGGAAGAATAGGAAAGAGTGAAGAGAACCCTAACTGGGGTTAGAGAGTGATCTGTTTAAGGTTCAACATTCTTTTGGAAGCACTTGACCCAAAAGAAGTACATGAAGGACAAAAGGATCACATGTCCATGAAGATTTTCAAGATTAGTCCCTGAGAAGTCTCTGTCCTTGGAACATCATGTGATTGTTAAATTGACAGGAGGAAGGCACCAGCATGACTTCTGTATGACCCTGGCCCCCTACTTGGTAGGGTGTTCCTTGAGAATAGAGATCCTATCTGATTCATTTTCAATTTTCCATTGCTTATTGTTGTTCAGTCGCTCAGTCATGTCCAATTCTTTGTGACCCCGTGGACTGCAGCATGCCAGGCTTCCTGGTCCTTCACCATCTCCTGGAGCTTGCTCAAATTCATGTTCATTGAGTCAGTGATGCCATCTAACCATCTCATCCTCTGTCATCCCTTTTTCCTCCATTTGAACTGTGGTGTTGGAGAAGCCTCCTGAGAGACCCTTGGACTGCAAGGAGATCCAATCAGTCAATCCTAAAGGAAATCAGTACTGAATATTCATTGGAAGGACTGATGCTGAAGCTGAAACTCCAATACTTTGGCCACCTGATTCAAAGAACTGACTCATTGGAAAAGACCCTCAAGCCGGGAAAGATTGAAGGCAGGGGAGAAGGGGACAACAGAGTATGAGATGGTTGCATGTCATCACTCTACAAGATCAGAAGACAGGCTAGGAATTACTACCATTTCTCTGAGGAGAGTGGGAAGTGCTGCCAGGAAAATGGGTCAACTGCTGGCTCCAGGAATAAGCAGCAATTGAGATTTAGTTTTGCCTTCTGCCTTTACAGTGCTGTCTGTTAATTAAGTGAATTTGGAGACAGTTATGTCAGAGAAGACAATGGCAACCTACTCCAGTACTCTTGCCTGGAAAATCTCATGGACAGAGGAGCCTGGTGGGCTGCCCTCTATGGGGTCGCACAGAGTTGGACACGACTGAAGCGACTTAGCAGCAGCAGTAGCAGCAGCAGCAGCATGTAGCATAATATTTGATCTTGCTCTTTTTAACTCATATGTTTTATGTGGTCTTGGGAACATCATATTTAATATAAAACATATTAAATTACAGCAATGAAACGAATTTAAATATGCCACCCATCTGTTATAGTCTCATTTTTCAGTTGATTGTATCATATGCTATTTATGTGCATATTGGGGATCCATCAGAGCCCAGAATCTATTCATTGTTCTGAAGCGATTGTAAAACTGTAGCAACTACTAAACTTTGGGCTGGTCAAGATAAGAAAAAAGTCATGGCTTCCCTGGCAGTCTAGTGATTAAGAATCTGCCTGCCAATGCTGGGGACAAGGTTTTGATCTCTGGTCCAGGAAGATTCCACATGCCACAGGGTAACTAAGCCCGTGTGCCACAACTATTGAAGTCTGTGCTCTAGAACCTGGGAACCACAACTACTGAGCCCACGTGCTGCAACTACAGAAGTGCCCAAGCCCTAGAGCCCATGTTCCACAACAAGAGAAGTCACCACAATGAGAAGCCACAACTAGAGAGTAGCCCCTGCTTGCCACAACTAGAGTAAGCCAGTACAGCAATGAAGACTCAGGGAAGCCAAAAATAAATTAATTTATTAAGAGAATTCTAAGGGGGAAATGTCACCATTCACAAGGCCTAGTTTTTTAGAATAAATTTTGGTGCTGTGGTGGTTGTTCTTCTTCCTATAAATGCTCTTGTAGTGTTTCCCATTTTCTTCCAAACCTGAAACTTAGTAAGGATTTTTATGAAATACCAGCTGGGTTTTCATAGCTCTTGAGGTATAGCAGGTTAGAGATTTGCTGGTTAGACTGATATGACATGGCCTGAATAGCAAGTCAAAACAGACTTGATAGAAGTCAATCACTGAGATGGTGACCTTAGGTGACCTGTGGGGGACCCAACAGAGAACAGAGGGCCCATCAGTGAGGCATTTGTGGATATATTTCTCCTCTGCAAAGGTTCTCTTGACCTGCCACCCCCACCCTGAGGCTCACTTGAGATCCCAGTTCTGATGATGTGAAGGGGATCATGCACAGAGTTGGTTGACCCTCTTTCACAAATAGTCACAGGACCCCAACAAGAGAAACTGATGGCATCAAGGCTGCGGAGAGAGCATTTAAAAGATTTGGAGAATGGAAAGGCAATGGTCTGTGTGGAAACTGCAAATAGTGTAGTAAGTACAGATAACAGAGAGACAAAGAGAGAAACAGAGATAGAGGCAGACAGACAGAGAGAAAAGAGATGAGGATGGATATATATGGAGGGAGCATACAGTGAAGTGCATTATAAGCAAGGATAACGGTATTGTTTTTATTCTGCAGGCAGTGGGAAGCCATTGAAAGGCATTAAGTTAGAGGAATGATTTGTTCAGAGGCACACACCTCATAATCAACAACAAAGACTCAAGTGTAACCCAACACTGTTGACTTCAAATGCTGTCAGCTTCACTGGTTCACAACATGGTCCTCTTCCAATCCACCTAGGGTCCATCTTCTATGTATTGATACAGTCCTTCTATATATTAACCTGATCTTCTCAGATCATTGCTCAGCTCTCCCATAAGATCTGCGTCTCAGACCTAACCCTCTGGTTTGACATTAGAATCTTGCACTGTTTGGGATAGTATGCTGGGCTCTGGCTATGCTAACCCTGGTCCACTGAACACCTACTGGCTCCGCTTGAAGGCATCAGGAAAAATAGATTCAAAGGCAGGACAACTTCCCAGAGTCTGTGTAAAGATGATGGAGGTTTTGACAACTATGTAGTACTGTTTAACAACAGAGCAGCAGGGACTTGCAGAATTTTAGAACTCTCAAAGTGAAAATGCCATACTACAGGGTCACAAATTCAAAACTATTTCCATGTGACTCTGGAGCCAGTAGCCCTCAGACCACACTTTGAGAAACACTGAACAGGGTGCATGTGGGAAAGGAAGGCACATCAGGACCCAAGAGGGCAGGGCCAAGTCACTGAGCGCCTTCAGTGTCAGGTTGAATTATCTGGACCTTAGACTTTCTACTCTAGGTGATTGATGGAAAGCTGGGGGAGGCTGTGTGGCCTGAGAGAGAACCACCATTAGAGAGAACTTGGGTCTGGGGGGAACACTCACCTTGACAAAGAGGGGAGAGAGAACCGGCATGGAGTCTGGGAGCCCAGCAGGGGCACCGGTGGGAGAGTCCCAGGGAAGGAGTGGTGAGGAAAGAGGGCCTGGACTAGGGACACTCTCCATCCAAATGCATTCCTTCTGGACGCACTTGGAAAGGAGAGAGTCACTTCCAAAAACCTGGGCCAAGAAGGAAGAAAAGAAGTTGCTCTTTCCCCGATGGCATGTGGAATTTTGCTGGTGATCTATTGGAATTCTTCCCAAAGCTGGAATTACCCAAGTAACCCACTGAGGCCACTCGAAAGGGATCTGACATGGTAGTATCCTAGTTTCTAAGGTTGAAAGTGAACACCTTTGTGGAGGGGCATTATGTTGCCTACCACAGCCACTTCCCTAGTGGCTTTCATAGTAGCTCAGCTGGTAAAGAATCCCCCTGCAATGCAGGCAACTCCAGGTCAAACCCTGGGTTGGGAAGATCCCCTGGAGAAGGGAAAGGCTACCCACTCCAGTATTCTGGCCTGGAGAATTCCATGGACTGTATAGTCCATGGGGTTGCAAAGAGTCAGACACGACTGAGTGACTTTCACTTTCACTTCTTCACCACGGCCACTAGTGGGAGAAAGATGAAAGGGAGTCTTATTTTACTTCTAAGCTGAAGTGCCATGTCGGAATTAATAGTCCCAGGTGGTTGTGCAACAGCACAATCTCTGCTTCCTAGGAGGGAGTTGTCTGCAGAGGCTAATAGTTTGTCAACTCCGAGATAGATTTTTCTTTCATATCCTTTACCTTGCTGCAGTCCATGGGGTCGCAAAGTGTTGGACACTACTAAGGAACTGAACTGAACTGATCCTTCACCAGCTCAGTCAACTAACATCATGTTTGAGTACTGACAGAATGTACTGTGGAGAGAGAGACCAGTGTGGAGCTTTTTGCTAGAGTGGAAGTACAGGTCATCAAAAAAAAAAAAAAAAAAAAAAAGCTAGTTATTGCGGGAAATTCCCAACAAGTACAGAAGTAGAGAGAATAATGTAACGATTATGCAGGTGCTGATCACCCAGCCACAACAATGATCAATGTCTGTGCCAAACTTGCTTAACCTCTATCTATCCTCAACTCACTTCTTGACCTCTCGCTTTTTGCCTTGGATTATTTTGAAGCCAATCCCAAAGTATCATATCATTTCATCTGGTGCATTTTTAACAGATGAGTCTCTGCCCTACATTTTGTGAGGCCTGACTTTGCCATCAACCACTTGTATTGTTTTAGACAAGAGACACCCCCTTAAAGCCTCAGTTTCACTTTTCTATAAAATGAGCACTTGGGACTAGATGAGCCTGAAATTTCCACAAGGTTTTTTTTTTTTTTTTTTCCCCTGGGAGTCCAGAGTTCTTATTTTTCTTATTTTAAAGTTTGTAATACAATTTTCATTATTAAATATAAAAGAGATTAAATATAAAGATATTGGAAGTATATCTTTCTATATTTGAAAAGGGAGACTTCATACATGCATGTACCATGACATATGCCTTAAGTTACACAATGGGATGAGTCTTTTCCATCTGTTCTGAAACTTCTTGTAGAGAAATAGATTTCAACACTTTAAGTCATAGAGAACAGTAACAGCTCAATGCTGTATACTCTGCCTTTCTGAAATCGAGTGAGAAATGATTCCTATGGTAAAGTGTCAAATATTTTAAGTTAAAACTTTAAAGAAAAAAATTCGTTATTTAAATGATTTGACTTCAAGAATCATTCTTTAGATGGAATGAAACAAGCTTAAAAACTAGCTGAAGTGAGCCCGTTTTATCTAGGTAACACTTCACTTAATCTTTGATCCAATAACCTCAACTTTCCAGAACATAGTCAAGAAAAAACAAGTAAGTAGAAAGGAAAATATTTTCCAGCCTCCTCCATCTTTCAAAATCAAATATCTATCAGTCATGAAAATGCATGCTGCACAATTCACACACGAAGATGTATTTTCCTTCCAGGAGTGTTGCAGAGGCTGTGGATAATGGCTTGGCTTTCTCCATTTTGTCTACAGACCCCAAAAGTGCCAGCATCCCAGGCTGTGGGATTAACTCAAAACCCAGGAACAATCTACCTGGGGACCACTCAGAAGCCTACTCGAGAGGCTACATGGCAAGGCCCCAAACGCCAGCTGAAGGGCTGGCAGAAAGGCAAATTAATCACACACACACATTTGATCTCTTGACTTTAGCTGGGTTATTGTTATGCACTACTGGCTCCTGTAGTTAGCAGAACTACTGTGAAGGGCTCATTTACCCATCACTAGGGAAGGTCTGGTTAATCAGCTCAAGAAGAATCTTCCTCTCCATGGGACGTGAGAGGAAGCTCTGAGGATCCAAGTGCTTGTAGAATGGAAGTGAAGACTTATCTGGAGCCAGAGACACATATCTGAAGAGCAAATCTCATTGAAATTTCAGAGAAGAACTGACTGATGAGCCCACTATACCTGACGGCTGCCTAACCTGAATCTGCCCTAGGTGGCAAGGCCGAATACTTTGGTCCGTCATCTGTCCCCCAGCAGACAACCCTAAGGAAAGGGCCGAAGAGGTTGGGCACCTTCATAAACTCTTCCAGAAAGAGAATCAGGCACAAGTTGCTAGAGTTAGGATCAGACACTTGAATTCCGTGAATTCCACTGTTTCTCAGTTCTTCAATTCGTGTCTGCATTATTTTCTCTATTTCAGCCTCCTTCTCTGCAAAACACCTAGCTTCCCTCAAATGACCATCAGTCAGGATGGTGAGAGAGATCAGTCCATTGCTGAGACACTGGCAATGGATTGGATCATTCCTCAGTCAAAGTCCAGGTGCCTTATAGTCAGACACCAGGAAACTCAGGCTCGACTCTCCCAGAAAGTCAGGGACTAGCCCCAGGTGGTAGAAGAGGAGTCCTGTGCATGACAGCATAGGGCGCGAGGCAAGGTGGGAAAGTCTATGGGAGTCAGTTTCAGGAAGCCCTCTGTGCCAGGTTAAGAGACTTATATATCATTCTCTCGGCAATGAAGAGCCATTAAAAGTTATCCTTGGGAAGTAGCTCAAGTGGCCTGCACCAGGTGGATGGGGGAGGGGCCAAGAATGGAGAAGGGTAGCCCAGTTCTGAGGCCACTGCAGCAGAAGGGCCACAAACACGTCACTAAAGAGTGTCAAGACTCTGCTTATTCAAACAAACCCCCATCGCCCCCGGGAAAAGTCTTTGTAAATCCACTTGGGAATTGACACTGGAGTGTAACTTTGAAGGTTAAGAAAAGAATTCATCTATTTGGAAGGACAGCAACAAATGTGAAGAATTTTGTACCTAAACCAAACAGAAAATATCGGAACAAGATATGGATGAATCATTTGCTTTCATAGGATCTTCATTACTGGGAAAGAGAACAAGGCAGAGATTGCCTTACTGAGATGCGAACAGTGCAATGGCCCACTCGCCTCATTTCGCTTTCCACCGCATAGCTCTTAAGGAATTCCAGAGTCTATTATCAGCACGATTTAAAGGCTAATGAAGAAACAATCTTTTTGTAAAGGGACAAAGAACAGAGTTTGAAAGCAGGTCCAGGAGAATGCAAGAGGAAGCACTTGGTTCAGTGAAAGGCAAACTTTCCTATGGACATGCATTTTTTTTTTTTTTTTAAATACCATACGTTGCTGCGCAACCTCTAAAGCCTGTGCTTTCAATGCCTGTTTGGTGGGCAGCACTTGGCTAAATGCACCAAGTGTGGTTAACTGGGGTGATTTAATGGAGAAAAGTCCTAAGAGAAAAATGAAACTCAAAGCAGGAGAGTTCAGAGCAGTTTTGCTACGTATTTCTAGACTTTCCAATGGATGCTGAGGTAACTCTAAAATGGAACGCACTCATTTGTTTAAAACCTGCTGGATGAAGGTACTGTGGGAAGTAGTCAAGGGAATTGCTTTCTAGAGGAAAAGAGAAGGAACCAAAATCCAGACAGCCCACCCAAAAGTGTGATGCTCACGTCATTTAAAATAGATATTTCATCGGGTGACAAAGTGATGTCAATTAGGCAAATGGAAGGCAGAGAGAACACTTGGAATCCTGCCTGTGATGCTTATAAACTCTTGTGGCATTGGGCAACTCATTTCATGATTCTGAATTTTGATAATAAACCCCTTCCTTGTCTACAGAGCAGGATGATTGACAGGCTCCCTGGATATAATGTAGGGGAACACACTCTGCTTATAAGGTTTTAATAAATATGAACCGTCGTTTTCTTTCTCCCTTACAAAACTTTGAGTGGCTTGCATCCTATTCATATTTTTGTAGATTGCCAGCACCAGTAATCAGTCTGATGTTTGTTTGGTCATTCAACAAACATTTAATTAGCCACCGGCACCTAACAAGTACTAAATCAGATGGGAAAGAAATGGTATGCTTTGTTTATATATTATATCTCAGGCACTTCATAACTGCTTGTTAAATAAGAAGATGAAAGAGTTTATTTTTTTCTGTAGAACCATTAACCTGGAGCTATAGAATGTGAAAGCCCTGCTGCCCTTCTCGGTGCTGCCTCTTACATTCTAGCAAGTCTGGCCCCTCTCGCATAGTCTTCCTCTCCTTTCTAAATGTCGCTGTCATCTTGACTGACCTTGTCATCTATGACGATGATCCACCCAGCACCCAGGCCCCAGCTTCCTGACCTCCTTATCCGCAGTCCCGCATTCACTCCATCACAGCCATGATGACTCTGGAAGTTATCATCACACATCTATTCCATCTTTGGAAGCAAATTCGTATGGCTTACTACCTGACCTCCTCTACTGCCAGCTTGCTAATTCATTTACTTCCAGAATGTTGGTTATTCAACTATCTTAGTACTTCCAAGCAATGGTGCTTCAGTTTTCTTATCCACTGGCTCTCTCTTATCATCTTCACTTCCCCCTTCCCCGATTTAGCCCCCACACACTCCATCACATCATTCAATACCGTTCTCTGTCCAGGGCAAACAGAGCCTTGTTCTGGCTTCATGCCCCAGGAAGCTACATGCTTTGGAGTACTTAAATGATGTTTTCTAATTCTCCCTTCGGTGTCTGGGATCAGCCAGGGCCAGCAAGGCTATGTAGACAGAGCACCCTGAACCTAAACCTGAGCCTAAGCCTAAACTGTCATATGGGCCTCAATCCTCGTTAATTCTTTTAAGAGCATTCTCTGACCCTATATCCCACTCATGAGGCAGACCAAATGCCACAAGAAGTCCAGAGTATCAGGCTTACAGGGTTTTCCTAGGGTCCTCAGGCTGGGTCTTGGTTATAGGAGGGAGGCCTGGTGAGAAGATGCCTCCCCCTAAGTGAGCATTGAGCAATATAGAGTAGCCATAATGGTGCTGATATGCTGATTTGTCTGATATTCATTCACAATGGACATAGGATGAGTTCAGGGTTCTGGGCTCCTGATGAGCCAACACTGATGGGGCCTCTGCAGTGTGTGTACATTCAGACCACAGTGTCGCATTCTGTCTATAGCACTCAATGGCGGGGGAAGGTGGTGGCAGGTGTCATTTATTCTGTGCACCTCCTCTACCTTCACCAACCACTACTGGCACCCAGAGCATCACTGCATCCCTTCTGCAGGCTTCATGCCATTTGTCAAGCTGTCTTCTAGGGACAGCTCTACCTCTTTTCTGAACGCTTTTGAGACCATTGTTCTGTGCCACTGGGCAGACCTTTCCAATGGATATCCTCTCTTATTCCTGATCAATATGGCTATATCTGCTCTCCCACGTTAGTATTAAACTCTGCCAGAAGATGGACAGATATTTCCTACATGTATGGGACCACTCTTCATTTTCATGCTTTGCCACTGGGCCCCTTGCCTCTGGTGGCAGTATGTGGAATGCAGGGTGTAGTCAACACGGAGAAAGTTCCCATTCTAGGAATGCAGTGATTACATTCTAGGGAGTTCAAGAGAGGACATAGTTGGAAGATGTGCTGTTCTCCATTTACAAGACAAAATTCAAAGAAATTCAAAGAAAACAACTTATTGTTCACACTTTCCTGCATAGTCTGGGGAAGGTTTGTGTTTGTGGTCATCATCCATGAATCATAGACATCATGTCTGAGAGTCAGTTCAGAGCTGGTGTCCACAAGTGGACCAATGGATCGTGGCAGCATCACCATGAATGGTGTAGCTAGCATTGAGCTGATGACATCAGGGGTCTGCAGAGCCATGGCATGTGAGTAACAACAGCAATACTTCCTTTTCTTCTCAGTGGGAGATGTTGAATTATCCATGCACCATGCCCTGGACAATAAGGAACATGAGGAAGTGGTTCCTGGACATGAAAAGAAAGACATGAAGCCTGAACCCTACATGGACCCCACATGTAGTGACAGGACAACAAGCACACAGGGAACTCCCTCCTCTCTCCCTGTTGTCCTAGATCTTCAAAACCCTATACATCACATGAACCTGAGAATTTTGTTACATATGTTTATAAGGGCCCATAAAAATCTTGCTGAATGATACTAAAGATGGGTACAGGCATACTTCATTTTACTGTGCTTCACTTTTTTCACTTCACAGACATTGCATTTTTACTAATTAAAAGTTTGTGGCAACCCTGTGTTGAGCAAGTCTATAAGTGCCATTTTTCCAACAGCATTTGCTCATTTCTTGATTCTGTATCACATTTTGGTAACTCTCATAATATTTCTAAAATATTTCATTGCTATTATATTTGTTATGGTGATCTTTGATGTTACTATTGTAATTATTTTGGAGTGCCATGGATGGTACCCATATAAGACAGAGAAGTTAACTGATACATGTGTGTGTTCTGACAGCTCCACCCAACAGCCATTCCCTCATCTCTCTCCCTCTTCTCAGCCTCCTTAGTTCCTGAGACACAATAATATTGAAAATAGGCCAGTTAATAACCCTACAGCAGCCTGTAAGTGTTTAAGAGAAAGGAAGAGTCATGTCTCTCAATTTCAATCAAAAACTAGAAATGAAGAAGCTTAGTGCTAGGCCTCTTGCACCAGTTAACCAAGCTGTGAATGCAAAGGAAAAGTTCTTGAAGGAAATTTAACACATGAATGATAAGAAAATGAAACAGCCTTATTGTTGATATGGAGAAAGTTTTAGTGATCTGGAGAGAAGATAAAGAAAGCTGAGCACTGAAGAATTGAAGCTTTTGCATTGAAACATGCATATTATCATATGTGAAATAGATCGCCAGTCCAGGTTCAATGCATGAGACACGGTGCTCAGGGATGGTGCACTGGGATGACCCTGAGGGATGGGATGGGGAGGGAGATGGGAGGGAGGTTCAAGATGGGGAACACATGTAAACCCATGGCTGATTCATGTGAATGTATGGCAAAAACCACCACAATATTGTAAAGTAATTAGCCTCCAATTAAAATAAATAAATTTTTAAAAATTAAAAAAAAATAAGCTGAGCACTGAAGAATTGAAGCTTTTGAACTATGGTATTGGAGAAGACTCTTGAGAGTCCCTTGGACTGCAAGGAAATCAAACCAGTCAATCCTGAAGGAAATCAGTACTGAATATTCATTGGAAGGACTGACGCTGAAGCTGAAATTCCAGTACTTTGGCCACCTGATGTGAAGAACTGACTCATTGGAAAAGACCCTGATTCTAGGAAAGATTGAACGCAGGAGAAGGGGATGACAGAGGATGAGATGTTTGGATGTCATCACTGACTCAATGGACATAAGTTTGAGCAAGCTCCAGGAGTTGGTGATGGACAAGGAAGCCTGGTGTGCTGCAATCCATGGGGTAGCAAAGAGTCAGACACGACTGAGCAAGTGAACTGAACTGAACTGAACCACATCCTAACTCTTCAATTCTTGGAAAGCTGAGAGAGGCAAGGAAACCACAGAAGAAAAGTCTGAATCTGGCAGAGGATAGTCCATGAAGTTTAAGGAAAGAAGCTCTCCCCATAACATCAAAGTGCAAGGTGAAGAAGCAAGGGCTGATGTAGAAACTGCAGCAAATTATCCAGATTTAGCTAAGATAACTCATGAAGGTAGCTACACTAAAGAACAGATTTTCAATGCAGATGAAACAGCCTTCTATTGGAATAAGATGCCATCTAGGACTTTCACAGCCAGAGAGAAGTCAGTGCCTGGCTTCAAAGCTTCAGAGGACAGGCTGACTCTCTTGCTAGTAGCTAAGGCAGCTGGTGACTTCCAGTTGAAGCCAGTGCTCACTTACGATTCTGAAAATCCTAGGGCCCTTAAGAACCATGCTAAATCTACTCTGCCTCTGCTCTATAAATGAAACAACAAAGCCTGGATGACAACACATCTATTTACAACACAATTGACTGAATATTTTAAGCACACTTTGGAGACTTACTGCTAAGGAGAAAAGACTTTTAAAATATTACTGCTCAGTGACAAAGCACCTGGTCACCCAGGAGCTCTGATGCAGATGGACAATGAGATTCCTGTGGCTTTCATGCCTACTAGCACATCACCCATTCTGCAGCCCACGGATCAAGGAATCATTTTGACTTTCACATCTTATTATTAAGAAATACATTTCATAAGGCTATAACTGCCACAGTGATTCCTCTGATGAATCTGGACAAAGTAAATTAACAATTCTGGAAAGAGTTCATTATTCTAGATGTCATTAAGAGTATTCATAGGCCCCTCCCCATATCCTCTGTTTTGTTGTTGTTGTTCAGTTGTTCCATCGTGTCCAATTCTTTGTGCCCCATGGACTGTAGCACGCCAGGCTTCCCTGTCTTTCACTATCTCCTGGAGTTTGCTCAAGTTCATGCCCATTGAGTCAGTGACATCATCCAACCATTTCATCCTCTGTCATTCCCTTCTCCCCCTGCCTTCAATGTTTTCCAGCATCAGGGTCTTTTCCAATGAGTTGACTCTTCACATCAGATAGCCAAAGTATTGGCACTTCAGCTTCAGCACCTGTCCTTAAAATGAATATTCAGAGTTGATTCCCTTTAGGATTGACCAATTTGACCTTGCAGTCCAAGGGATTCTCAAGAGTCTTCTCCAGCACCAGTTTGAAAGCATCAATTCTTTGGCGCTCGGCCTCCTTTATGGTCCAACTCTCACATCTGTACACGACTACTGGAAAAAGCATAGCTTTGGCTATATGGACCTTTGTCAGCAAAGAGATGTGCCTGCTTTTTAGTATGTTGTCTAGATTTGTCATAGCTTTTCTTCCAAGGAACAAGAGTCTTTTAATTTCATGGCTGCATTCACTGCAGTGATTTTGGAGCTCAAGAAAATAAAATCTGTCACCATTTCCATTTTTTCCCCATCTATTTGCCATGAAGTGATGGGACCAGATGTCATGACCTTAGTTTTTTGAATGTGGAGTTTTAAGCCAGATTTTCACTGTTGCTTTAGCTAATAGTATTCAATGAAAATTTCCTGAGTGGTTTTGCAGATGTGAAAACGCCTCACCAAATGGAAGATATTAACTACTTGATTACCAGGAGCACACAGCCCAAGGCCTCCTGGAGCCTAAGGACTGATAAAATTACCTCTGTGACATCACCCTGTTCACTCACCATCAGTCAATCAGAGAACTGTGCACAATCTGATCAGGATGTCTGTGACACCCCACCACCACCACCACCTAGCTTTTAAAAATGCTTTGCTGAAACTCTTTGGGGAGCTTGAAGCTTTTCAGGGCTTGAGCTACCTTGTCTCCTTGCAGGACCTTGCAATAAACATTTCTCTGCTAAAATAAATGAATAAATAAAAACATATATACAATGGAATATTACTAAGCTATAAAAAGATTGCATTTGAGTCAGTTCTAATGAGGTGAATGAACCTGGAGCCTATTATACAGACTGAAGTAAGCCAGAAAGAGAAACACCAATACAGTATATTAATGCATATATATGGAATTTATAAAGATGGTAATGGCAACCCTATATGCAAGACAGCAAAAGAGACAGATGTAAAGAATAGACTTTTGGACTCTGTGGGAGAAGGTGAGGGTGGGATGATTTGAGAGAATAGCATTGAAACATGTATATTACCATATGTGAAATAGATGACCACTGCAAGTTCAATACCTGAAGCAGGGCACTCAAAGCTGGTGCTCTGGGACAACCCAGAGGGATGGGATGGGGAGGGAGGTGGGAGGGGGGTTCAGGATGGAGAACACATGTACACCCTTGGCTGATTCATGTCAATGTATGGCAAAAGCCACAATATTGTAAAGTAATTAGCCTCCAATTAAAATAAATAAATTAATTTAAAAAAAAAAGAAATGGCCACATCCACTGCAGCCTTCAGGAACCACCACCCTGATCAGTCAGTCGCGATTAACATTGAGGCAAGAGCCTCTAGCCTACTAGCAAAAAGATTACAACTTTCTGAAACCTCAGATGATGGTTATCATTTTTAGCAATACTGTATTTTTAATCAAAGTATGTTCATTATTTTTTAGACATAATGCTATTGTCCACCTAATAGACTACACTATAGTGTAAATATAACCTTTATAGGAACTGGGAAATCAAAAAAGTTGTGTGAATCATTTTATTGTGATATTCACTTTATTGCACTGGTCTTCAATCAAACCTGCAATATCTCCAAGGTGTGCTTCTACTGCTATATATTCACTCACCTCAACTGGGTCTGCTGTTCTCCTAAAGTGCTTTGTTTTTTTCAGTTCTTCATAATTATTTCTTAGAACATCCATCTTTTGCAAGCCTTCAATCGCCCACCACTACTCCTTCTACATTTTAGAATGAACTGCTTCACAAAGAAAATTGACTTCACCAGATAAGAATGTCAATTTCCAGCCACCAAGCCTGCAACCATTGCACCCATCTCCTACCTTCCACTTCCAGCAGAAGTTTCCCTTCTTCCTAATCCTATCCTGGGACCAGTCCCCCAGATCCCAGTTCTCAAGGAATCACTCACTGAGTTATTTTTGTACTCTTGGACTGTCTATCCTTTCTATCTGCATGGTTCTCCCAAACAGCAGTTAAATATCCTCAAGTCTCTCCTATCTTAAAAAAAAAAAAAAAACCCTCCCCTAAACCTCATACTCCCTTTAAGCAGCTACACAAGCTCTCCCCTTCCCATTCACAAACATTTCAAAAGAGTCATCTACAAAGATGCCAAGTAATTCTTAGGAAAAAATTATTGGACAGGGGTAGAGAACAAAACATACAGTCTCAAATATCAATACACCAGTGGAATATGGCACATGAAAAGAATGGCATCGATACTTGAACACAAGGAGGGAAATACAAGCTCAAAAATGTCACCATGATTTGCAAGGATATGATTCATAGCTGGAAGCCATTCTGAAAATGCATACTTTGTCCAAAAGGAGCAGCTCTGGTAGGCAAAGAGGCAAGATAGCATTTAAAGCAAGCAAAAATCTAGAGCCCTAATGTTGTAGTTCCATGAAAGGCTGATTGGAGTGAAGTGAAAGTCACTCAGTCGTGTCCAACTCTTTGCAACCCCATGGACTATAGCCCATCAGGCTCCTCTGTCCATGAAATTTTCCAGGCAAGAATACCAGAGTGGGTTGCCTGCCATTCCTTTCTCCAGGGGATCTTCCCAACCCAGGGATCAAACCCAGGTCTCCCACATTGCAGGTGGATTCTTTACCAGCTGAGCCACCCTGGGTTTGAAAGGCCAATGGGCAGGGATAAAAGCCAGAGCCTTGCACATACTGCCTCCGTCAGTGTTTACTTCATGAATGAATGAGTGAATAAGCGATGAAATCCTCCTGTACGGACAGAGCACCAAGCATTTAGCCTGGTTGAGAGATGATGGTCATTATGTGAATTTCAAAACAGACCTAGAGACAAGATCTACCAGTGATGAGCGACTGGCAGATCCTCAAGCCGTATATGCTGCATGTTTCATATGACTCTGCAACACTTGACCCAACTGACTGTTTCTTTCCATCCCACCAAATTCCTCCTCACATCCAGCTACCTTCTTGGACCAGACGATCTTCTCCAAAACTAGAAAGTTCCAGAAGGTCCAGCTGGAAATTTTAATGCTCCTTACTGTACTTCAGCTAAACAGGAAGAAAGTAGAGTGAGCTAAGTCTCTAGAGTTGTGTCTAGCTCCTAACTGCCATTCAATAAATGTTGACCAAATCGAGTCTAATTCATCCACTCCACCCCAACCGCCTTCTCACACTCACACTTTACAGGTAGAGAAATCAAGACCTAGAGAAGAGATGGCACTTGTCTAAGTTCCACGTGAAAAACCTAACACCAGATTTCCAGGGTCCCAACTCCTGGATCAGCACTTTTTATCATCTCTAAGTCATTGCTTTTGGCAATTGTTAGTCTTCTCTATTTACTCTGGCTTCTGGTCCCTGAAGGTAGATTTTTTAAAGTTCTGTCACTTGTCACTCATTTCCTCCTTGCTACCTACCCATATCAAATTTGTAATGGTTCTCCTTAGCCATATTCTTTGTGCCTGTCCTATTTCTGTCTTTCCCCTATGGAATGTTTTCCTTGTAATAAAAAGGTTTAGTATCCTCAGTAGGAGTGATGAGCAAAATCAGAAAAAAAATCTTCAAGTTAAGGAAACTCTATACAAAGGTGGTGAGCAGGCTGTTCAGTCACTAGTAGCACTTTGTGTGCCAGACTGGAAAAAGTAGTTCAGGTCTCTAGAAGGCAAGCCAAGATGCTAGTCAAGTTTTATATTACATTTTTCCTTCTGAGATAGAGAAATCCTCATTCGTACTCTTTCAAGAATTGAGTATGTTAGAAATTGAATGCCAAAGATTTGAAGAGGTGACCTAAATCCTCTGGAAATATACCAGAGCAAATTACAGGTTGGTCAGAGATTTAAATGTGAAAAATAAAACTATAAATATGTACAATAACATACAGGTGGAATATTTTTATATTCTTAAAGTATAGAAGGCAACCGTTCCTAGCATGAGTTTAAAGACAGGAATCATAAAGTAAAAAATTGATAGATTTTATTACTTTTTAATTGAATTCTTTTGCACAAAACACAGAAAAAACAAGCTGTGAAAAAATTTGCAATATACATAACAAAGAAGTTAACAGTCATACTATTTTAAAACTCTTAAAAATCTATAAGAACATAAATAACTTGACAGAAAAATGAGCAAAGAACACAAATGAAAAAGTCACCAAAAGTTGATTAAGATTTGAAAAGATGTTTGATCAAACTATTAATAATGGAAATGTATTGCTGATGTGAATGCAGATTAGTGCAAGCTTTCAGCAGGGCGGTCTGGAGGAGTGCATGAATCAGACAAGAATGGAACATATTAGAAAAATGTCCACTAGTGGGATTTAGTCAATTAAGTTCTTTGTGTACCAATGCAAAGGAATATTATCAATGTGCTAAAAATGATGATGCAAATCTGTATCTACTGACATTAAATGGGGTCCTCAGCACATCAGTAAATGAGAAGCTCAGGTTACAAGACAATGTGTATCAAATAATTTTTCTTTTTCATGAAAAAAGTTTTCTTTGCACATGATAAAAGCCTGCACTGACATCAAAATATTAATTATGGCTTCTCTAGTGTGGGATTAAATGTGATTTTCACAGTCCTCTTTACATTTTTTGAATTGTCTGAAAAATTTTTTAATGATAATAATGTTTATTGGATTTATATAGCAAACATTTTTATGGCTTATATATGTCAGGCATTGTTCTAAGAACTTTATAAATATTACCTCACTTTTCCCAGAACAGAAAAATGTAAGTAAGAAAATATTTTCATGTGGGGGGTAGACTGGAGGGGGAGCCTTTCAGAAGTGAGAGGATGCTGGGTAATATGAGACTCTTATAGAAGAAAACCACCATGTTTTGACTCAAAGCTATCTCCTTTTAATGACACAACAAGGTCAGCAGGTCATGGGATCCCCATTCCTTTGCCTTTCTCTGATTCCTTTTAATGATGGGACAACTAATTAGTCATTAAGGATTAGCCAAAGAGAGCTTAAGCAGAGGGGCAGGCTGGAGCTGGGGGAGGGGAAGTTTCCAGTCACACAGACCCAGCTTTGATTCTGGGCTCCGCTACTTGGGAGCTGTATGATTCTGTGCAAGTTGCTTTGTTGTTCAGAATCCAGTTTCCTTATCTGTAAGGTGGGGAAAGAAAGAAAGTGAAAGTGAAGTAGCTCAGTCGTGTCTGACTCTTTGCGACCCCATGGACTGTAGCCCACCAGGCTCCTCTGTCCATGGAATTTTTCAGGCAAGAGTACTGAAGTGGGTTGCCATTTCCTTCTCCAGGGGATCTTCCTGATCCAGGGATCGAACCCAGGTCTCCCGCATTGCAGGAAGACACTTTACCATCTGAGCCACCAGAGAAGCCCAAGTGGGGAGAGCAGCTGGAATGTTTATATCAGAAGACCATTATCTCCTAAATTTGTGCTCCACCATCACTTCTTCCTCTTCTTTAAAGACCTAGGAAGGCTAGCCTCCATCCTTCTGAGAGCATCCCAGGACTCTCTGATCTGGGCCACCTGGACCGTAGAAAGTGTTACATTCATCTGATGACTGGATTGTCTCCAGAACAAGCTGTGAAGGCAAGCTTGGCTTGTCTGCTGGGATCTGGAATTATTGATTCTTGGTCTTGGAGTTCTGAATGTTTTGTGTTTTCAAGTGTGTTTGCTGTCTTGTTAAACCTGCCCTGGAAACAACATCAATAAACAGAGTGTTTGATTACCACATAGATGGCCTGAGTGTATGCTAAGTCATTTCAGTTGTGTCTGACTCTTTGCAACACCATGGACTGTAGCCCACCAGGCTCCTCTGTCCATGGGATTTTCCAGGCAAGAATACTGGAGTGGGTTGCCATTTCCTCCTCCAAGTGATCTTCCTGACCCAGGAACTGAACCTGCATCTCTTATGTCTCCTGCATTGGCAGGAGGATTCTTTACCACTAGTGCCACCTGGGAAGCCCACATGGATGGCCTACTTGATACATTTATTCTCTGACTAGAACCACCTCTAAGGATGGCTCACTTGTGCAAATTACATGCAAACACCAACTTTTTCTTAGTCCTCTCCATTTCAGCTCCAAATTGCCCAAGAATATTTCCTCCCCAACTTTCCAAATGTTTAACTCTTCCCCTTTTCACCACCCCTGACTTATTATCTCATACTTTTGAACATAACACCAAGGTTTGAAGCATAAATGACAGGGCATAGGGCCAAGGGTGAGGTCATGCCATAGATTTGGCCTGACCCTCCCAGGAGCCTTGGATTTAGTGATGGTGGAGGCTTCTAAACTGTCACATATGTCAGGTCTCTTAGAGTGTACCACCTTAATTCTGTAGAAGGCAAGACCAAAGTCCAGAAAAGGGCAGGTCTTAACAAAGGTCATGAGAATTAATGGTGGAAACAGGACTGGTTCTAAAGACAGCACTGAAAGACTTTATCAGTGTCAGCTCAGCCCAACTCTATTTATTCATTCATTCAAAAAATATTTACTGAATGTCTACTTTGTATTCAGTACTGAGGATACAGCAGTTACCAAGACAGACATGGTTCCTGACCCCATGGAGCCCACTGTCTGGTAGAGGAGACAGACTTGAGTCCCAGAAGAGCTCCAGGAGGGTGTGCAGCATGGTATGTAGAGGCACGAGCTCTACTGCTCTGCCTCGCGTTCTGATCATCCTTCTGACATTCAATAGCTGGGAGAACCGGGGTGATTTCTTTAACTTCTCTGGATCTTGGTCTCTCCATCTCTAAAATAGATATATAAATAGGGTATTGTAGATAAAAAGCAAAAGTTGAAAGCGAAGCCTGCCACATAAAGTGCTAGCTGGTACAGTCTCATCACTAGGAAATCACATAGGGAAACGTGCTAAGAAGAAGTCCATTTTGAGTGCCCAGAGTAGGCATTCAGCATCCTGACTGGAGCCACCAGTAGGTGATGGAGAGCCAGGGGCTAGTAGGAACAGGGTCCATTAAAGGGCCTTCCTCCATGACCTAGAGGAATTTGTAAAGGGCTCTAGCATTGACTCCAAACACCAGGTGACCTGCTCAAGGGCTTTCACCTCTCAGGCTCTAATTGTCTTAGCTGCAAGGGGAGGAAGCTGGGTGACCTCGGTGATTGCTGACAGCTAGGTCAAGAATTATCACTCCTCAGTGTTAAAATGTTCTGGAAGGAAACACTACACAGATTTACTCTCCAAGTTGTACGGGGCTGTTGTTCTTTCTTGTTTACTGAGTTCTCTTATACAGCTTGATGCTTTTCAAAGGATGCCTATGAAAGGCACTCCTAAGGCATAGTCTTCATGACTTTCAACAATTCAGTCTTGTTACTTCTTTACTTCCAGACCACCTCTGCAGCTGGTCTCATAAAAGTAACTGGATTAGTAAATAAGCCCGCTCCCTTGCTGGAAACATCCCAGCATTATTTTTCTGTCCCTTTCATGATTATTTGTCAATCTCTCCCCCGAAATCCAGTTTTGTGCTTAGATGGCTTGCCTTGGAGACTGCAAGCCCCTTGGGGATTAGGGACTCAGCTTCTTTCCTTGTGAACCCCTCAGAGTGCTTAATGCAGAGCCTTAAAAAGACAAAGCCAGGATAACTGCATGATAACAGAAAAAAGTTCTCTATGACAATGATTCTTGAAGTGTGGATGTTGACCACTTGCGGTAGAGTCGCCTAGAGAAACTGATCTGGAGATGTAGATTCAAGGCCTCCTCCTCATCTGAATGAATCAGGATCTTAGAAGAGGAGCAGTAATGTACATTTTTAACAGTTAAAATGGTTTGGATGCATCCTATAGTCTGAAAACCACTGGGTTAGATGTTCTATTTAGTTGAATGCTCAGTGGGACAGCAATTCATTTTCCCAGTTGTCAGCCAGAGAACTGATCTAAGTGAGTTTTAAAGTCCGGTTCAGCACGAATGTGTTCAGCTTCCAAGAATAAAATTTCGGAAATTTTCTTTGCTTTTTCCCGACTACGACAAATTACCTCCACGTACATCTCTGCAGAGTTGACTTATTAAAGCAAACTACGTAGAATTCAGCTGTGAAGCTGTCTGGTCCTGGGCTTTTGTTTGCTGGAAGATTTCTGATTACAGTTTCGATTTCCATGCTTGTGATGGGTCCGTTAAGATCTTCTATTTCTTCCTGGGTCAGTTTTGGAAAGTTACACTTTTCTAAGAATTTGTCCATTTCTTCCAAGTTGTCCATTTTATTGGCATATAGCTGTTAGTAGTAGTCTCTTATGATCCTTTGCATTTTTGTGTAGTCTGTTGTGATCTCTCCATTTTCATTTCTAATTTTGTTGATCTGATTCTTCTCCCTTTGTTTCTTGATGAGTCTGGCTAATGGTTTGTCAATTTTGTTTATCTTCTCGAAAAACCAGCTTTTAGTTTTGTTGATTTTTGCTATGGTCTCTTTTGTTTCTTTTGCATTTATTTCTGCCCTAATTTTAAAGATTTCTTTCCTTCTACTAACCCTGGGGTTCTTCATTTCTTCCTTCTCTAGTTGCTTTAGGTGTAGAGTTAGGTTTTCTATTTGATTTTTTTCTTGTTTCTTGAGGTACGCCTGTATTGCTATGAACCTTCCCCTTAGCATTGTTTTTACAGTGTCCCATAGGTTTTGGGTTGTTGTGATTTCATTTTCATTCATTTCTATGCATATTTTGATTTCTTTTTTGATTTCTTCTGTGATTTGTTGGTTATTCAGAAGCGTGTTGTTTAGCCTCCATATGTTGGAATTTCTAATAGTTTTTTTCCTGTAATCTCTTTAACAAGTGGTGCTGGGAAAACTGGTCAACCACTTGTAAAAGAATGAAATTAGAACACTTTCTAACACCATACACAAAAATAAATTCAAAATGGATTAAAGATCTAAACGTAAGACCAGAAACTATAAAACACCTAGAGGAAAACATAGGCAAAACACTCTCCAACATAAATCACAGCAGGATCCTCTATGACCCACCTCCCAGAATATTGGGAATAAAAGCAAAAATAAACAAATGGGACCTAATTAAAATTAAAAGCTTTTGCACAACAAAGGAAACTATAAGCAAGGTGAAAAGACAGCCTTCAGAATGGGAGAAAATAAGAGCAAACGAAGCAACAGACAAACAATTAATCTCAAAAATATACCAGCAACCCCTGCAGCTGAATTCCAGAAAAATAAACGACCCAATCAAAAAATGGGCCAAAGAACTAAACAGACATTTTTCCAAAGAAGACATACAGATGGCTAACAATCACATGAAAAGATGCTCAACATCACTCATTATTAGAGAAATGCAAATCAAAACCACAATGAGGTACCATTTCACACCAGTCAGAATGGCTGCTATCCAAAAGTCTACAAGCAATAAATGCTGGAGAGGGTGTGGAGAAAAGGGAACCTTCTTACACTGTTGGTGGGAATGCAAACTAGTACAGCCACTATGGAGAACAGTGTGGAGATTCCTTAAAAAACTGGGAATAGAACTGCCATATGACCCAGCAATCCCACTGCTGGGCGTACACACAGAGGAAACCAGAATTGAAAGAGATGCGTGTACTCCAATGTTCATCGCAGCACTGTTTACAATAGCCAGGACATGGAAGCAACCTAGATGTCCATCAGCGGACGAATGGATAAGGAAGCTGTGGTACATATACACAATGGAATATTACCCCACCATTAAAAAGAATACATTTGAATCAGTTCTATTGAGATGGATGAAACTGGAGCCCATTATACAGAGTGAAGTAAGCCAGAAAGAAAAACACCAATACAGTATACTGATGCATATATATGGAATTTGAAAGATGGTAATGATAACCCTATGTGTGAGACAGAATAAGAAACACAGATGCATAGAACAGTCTTATGGACTCTGAGGGAGAAGGTGAGGGTGAGACGTTCTGGGAGAGTAGCATTGAAACATGAATATTATCATATGTGAAACAGTACACCATTCCAGGTTCAATGCGTGAGACAAATGCTCAGGGCTGGGGCAATGGGATGACCCAGAGGGATGGGATGGGGAGGGAGGTGGGAGGGGGGTTCAGGATGGGGAACACATGTAAACCCATGGCTGATTCATGTCAATGTATGGCAATATGCACTACAATATTGTAAAGTAATTAGCCCCCAACTAAAATAAATAAATTTATTAATAAAAAAAGAAAAAGAAATAAAGCAAACTACGGCATCAGATCCCTTTCGAGTGGCCTCAGTGGGTTACTTGGGTAATTCCAGCTTTGGGAAGAATTCCAATAGATCACCAGCAAAATTCCACATGCCATCGGGGAAAGAGCAACTTCTTTTCTTCCTTCTTGGCCCAGGTTTTTGGAAATGACTCTCTCCTTTCCAAGTGTGTCCAGAAGGAATGCATTTGGATGGAGAGTGTCCCTAGTCCAGGCCCTCTTTCCTCACCACTCCTTCCCTGGGACTCTCCCACCGGTGCCCCTGCTGGGCTCCCAGACTCCATGCCGGTTCTCTCTCCCCTCTTTGTCAAGGTGAGTGTTCCCCCCAGACCCAAGTTCTCTCTAATGGTGGTTCTCTCTCAGGCCACACAGCCTCCCCCAGCTTTCCATCAATCACCTAGAGTAGAAAGTCTAAGGTCCAGATAATTCAACCTGACACTGAAGGCGCTCAGTGACTTGGCCCTGCCCTCTCGGGTCCTGATGTGCCTTCCTTATCCATAAGCACCATGTGCTCTAGTTCAGTGTTTCTCAAAGTGCAGTCCAATGGCTACTGGCTTCCTACTGAATCAGAATTACTCAGGGTGAAATTTTGAAATATGGGCTTTAAACCAGCATCCTGGGGGATTTTTATACGTGTTAAAGTTGGTGAACCACTCCTCTTAACCACCTACTTCTCTAACCCTCTACTACCAACATTTAAGTCGGTGCTACTTCAATTCCTTGCCTGGATTCATGGACTACCACTAAGCTTTTTCACTGCCCACTAAGTTGGAAAACCACTGGTCTAGAGAGCAGGTGGACAGTTTGGAAACAACCTAAATAAAACTCTCAAGGGAAATTTTCAGTCTAATTGAAAGGAAACAATGGGCATAATGACTCTTAAAAGCCATGGAAAAGGGGCTGAGAAAATGGCTAGTACCACAAAGAAAGGAGTATTCATAAAGCAGTTTTTCAGAGAGGGGAGAAGAGATAGTAGAAATTGGAAGTCATTGGAATTACCAAATGCTGATAGATGATTGGATTGTGAAATCTGGCCAGACCCAGATGAGGAGACAGAAGCCCTAGAAAAGGAATCAACTTCTGATGGGTATACTGGGCTTAAGAAATTGCATATCCCTCAATTGTAACTCATTCCTGTGGGGGCAGCAATTGTGGCTGGTCACCACTGTGCTTGCAGGGCCAACCTAGAACCTGGCATATAAAAGTTCTCAATAAATATTGGTTAAACAGGTGAGTGAAAAACTGAGTGGTTGCCTGAAAGTGAAATGGGAAATGTATCTTTTTTCTATTGGATAAAATAAAATCTTTGGATCACTGATAAAATGTTTTCTTCTAGGCCGTGTAATACAAACAAGAGAGCTATGCTTTATACAGTTTCTCTAGAAAGACTTGGATTAAAAGATTACAAAATTAGAAAGTGAGAGAGAAAAAACAAATGTGCCCCCATGTCACTGTGCTTTGTCCACTTTTCTAGAAAGGGAGCACACAGGGGTATGCTTTTCTAAGGAGGCTGATTTGGGATTTTCACTAGCAACTACTTTAGGAATGATAATCCACTCAAAAAAAAAAGAGAAATTCTTATATCCATGAAGGCATCTGGTTAACAATTATGGGTGCCAACTGTTGTAGGTTGAGCTCTGTCTCCTCCAAAAAAACATGTTGGAATCCTAACCCTTAATACCTCAAAAAGTAAGCTTAGCTGCAAATATGGTCTTTACAGAGGTAATCAAGTTAAAATGAGGTGATTCTAATGAACCCTAACCAGTATGATTGATGTACTTATGAAAAGGTGAAATTTAGACACAGATACCTACAGAGGAAACACAGCGTGAAGACAAAGGAAGAGGAGTTACTTATAAGCCAAGAAATGTCTGAGGCTACAGAAGCTAAGAGACAAGGTCTAGAACAGATTCTCCCTCATAGCCCTCAGAAGGAACCAACCTTGTTAACATCTTGATTTCAGACTTTCAGCCTCCAGAACTGGAGCTTCCCAGGGGGCATTAGTGGTAAAGAATCTGCCTGCCAATGCAGAAGACTCAGGCTCGATCCCAGGATCAGGAAGATCCCCGGGTCAGGAAGATCCCCTGGAGGAGAGAATGGCAACCCACTCCAGTATTCTTGCCTGGAGAATCCCATGGACAGAGGAGCCTGGTGGGCTAGAGTCCGTGGGGTCACGAAGAGTCAGACATGACTGAAGTGACTTAGCACAGCACAGCCCAACACACAGCCTCCAGAACTAGGAGACAATGCATTCCTGTAGTTAGTATTGTTTGTGGTAATTTGTTACAGCAGCCTGAGGAAACTAACACACTCATCATTATGGGCAACAGGATACCTAGAAAGAAATGACGTCTTAACCTGAGTAGTAGTGGGTACAGAAGTGAACAAGAGAGTTTAAGAGAAGAGTTAAGACAAGAACACAAAGTCCAGGAGAATGCAAAGAGCTGTATAAGAGATATAAGAAGGGTTATGGGAATTCAGAGGACTGGGGATGTTTATAGATGTTGAGGGATGGGGAAAGGCTCTAAGGGAGGACTTTATAGAGAACATGTCATTGGAGCTACATTTTGAAGAGGAACAGAATTTGGACAGGTAGAGAGGGAATGTGGAAGAAGGAGAGGAATCCTTTCATTTACAAAAAACTTAAGTAAGAAATGCCTTTAAATAACTAGTAATGGCTCCTTTATTATATTAATAATATAACTTGAGATACAAATGCAAAATCTTGTTAAGTGCTGAAGCTGAAGGATGAACATGTAGGGATTCATTGCATTATGCATGTTTGAATACTTTCATATGGAAATTAATATGTATATAAGTATGTGTGTATTTCAGAGCAATCAAAATTTTCTGAACACTCTCTAATGCAGCAGAATAGCGTTTGGACCAAAAACTATTCTGGTGTTAAAATATTTTTCACTTTGAGTATTAAAAGGAAAGCAGTTTCTTCTTATAGGTCAGCAGTGAATGTGTCCTCAGAGAAGTTATAGTACACTTACCAGCTCCTTAAGTTGAAATTGATAAAGCCCTAAGTCCACAGGGAATTTGAGGAGACTAGTGGAAAGCATGGGACTAGTGGCATCCAAGTCTTGACTCTTAGAGTCTAGTTTTCATGCTGTTCTATGCCTGTATCTTTTGGATGTTTCTAATTTTCATAATGGTTCTACTTTGGTTGCTTTCAACCAAGGGACCATAATATTTCATTGGTCATCTCTAAAGATATTTGGAGAGTCTCGGGGGAAATTTGCCTTAACTCCAAGGCACTGGTGCCCTAGTCTTCACTTGTTTCCATGGAACCTACATCCATTAAGCAGAATGAGGATAAAGAGTTTGACTTTATTATCTAGAAATTGAGTTTCATATTGAGATATATAGAGAAGTGTGCCTTAAAAAATAAATCTGTGTTTAAAAATTTACTGAGTTTGTTTGCTAGAGGAAATACATTTTTTTTCTTAAAGCAGTAGTGTGCTAGTGTATGTCTGTACATATGATACTAATGATGTGTAGCACACAATTTACAAACAATAATAAAATGTATTGGATATATTCCATAACATAAGATGTTATGGAAAGACTCAAATGAACTTTTTGGTCAACCTGATACAATACTCTTTTTTTTTTTTTTTGTAAATTCCATATGTCCAGTTGATTTTCCCAGAATACTTTTGTTCATTTTTGCCAAGCTATTGCATTCATAGACTACCTATGGCTGCAATCAGAGTCAACCATGATTTGACAAATGTAACTGTCATGAACTCTGATATATGATTACAAACAAGCTATATTTTACCCTCATAGAAATTATATTCATTAAACTAAAGCATCTTTCAGTTTCTGCATTATGGATGGTAGAAATTCACTTGTTTATCAGTGATATGAGTGACTTTTTGTTGAATCAGAGGATAGTTTTCAAATACTGGAAGAATATTTCCTAATTTTTTGCACTGTTCACGAATGTCATGGTAACAAACACAACATATTTTTAAGTTTCATTTGCATTATTAATATTTTCACCATCCCTTTCTTAAGTTTTGACAATCAACCAAGCCTTGAATTATAGTGTTTTCCGATTCCCATGGTATACATACTCTCACTACAGCAGATTTCAAACTAACAATAAGATGTCACTGAATATGATGTTGGAAAGAGATGTACAGTGGCACATGACTGTACATATACAATTTCCATCATGCAGATACAATAGAGGTAAATAATATTAAGACCACACATAATAATAAAACCTAGTGAACAAATAGGCAATGAGGAGTTTAAAATATCAATTTCCTTTTAATATATTTAGCTATAATTTTATACAGTTGAATTTTTAGTAATAAATGTGTTTAACAACCAGCTCACACACACTTGTAAATGTAAGAGTTGACTCTCATCAGAAGGGATGAGCTGTCTCCAGCACACCAATTTCTTCCAGTCACATAAATTCCATAACTAGGAAATCAGAATTCTGTGGAGATAACCTGGCTTCTTTTTCATGATGAAAACTTACACATATATGAAAAAGTAAAATAGTATAATGAACTTCCATATACTCACCACTCGGCTTTGACAACCACCGATATTTTACCAAACATACTTCATTGATCTCCCTCTCTCTTTTATTTAAAGCAAATATTTTAAAGCAAAGATGATCTTCTGGGTCACCTGGTAGCATCTCAGAAAGTCTGCTTCTGTACATCTGGAGAGGGCCCAGGATGGCATCATTGACTCAATGGACATGAGTTTGAGCAAGCTGCGGGAGATAGTGAAGGACAGAGGAGCCTGGCAGGCTACAGTCCACGGGGTCACAAAAGAGTCAGACACAACTGAGGGACCAACACTTGCAAAAATTTTTTCTTATGATGGGCCTCTCTCCTGTTGTTTTCAGCCCATCTTTGCAGTATAGGTACAGTGGAAATATCCTTTCATTCCTATATTTCATCTTTTGGGGAGGGAAAGTGGAGTTTGCTTTAAATAATGTTTCCTTTGAAATTTATTTTGCTTTTCATCTTCACAATGCTGCTTACTCTCTCCCAAATTCACCTTCAGAATCCTATATCTTGAAACCCTCCTCTTGCAGTTCCTAGAAAATGCAAACTGTGTGAGAAACTCAGCCTTCCCTTCTGGCTTTCCTCCCCGCTGCCCCTTGTGAAGAGCCCCCAGCCCCCTTGGCCTCCCCCACAATACACTATCCTCTTTGTCTTCAGCCTTGTCCTTATACTGAAGTGACATCCCTTTTCTCTTCTCCCAGGGCCCCAGCGGCTACCTCTCTGGCCTTATGCATTCTTAGGCCACTTGTTGTACGTGTTCCTACGCTAAGTTGTGATTTGTGTTTGTGTCATTTTAATGAGTCCTTCGAGGCTGCCTTTGAACTCTCCGCCCTACCCCCTCCCCCTTCAGCTCTTTGCTTTCCCCTATGGAAGGCTGGAGGCGACCTCTGTATTCTCACTCCATCTATGCTGGGTCTGCTGAGCTCATTCTCTTTGCTCCTTCCCTTCAATGGACCTTGGAAGCCCTCCTCCCTATTTCACCAGCCCCTCTATCCTGGCCTTTCCTGATCAGCAGATTCCTGCACAACAGCCTCTTTTCAGAAGCCAAGGGGATGAGGCTCCTGGCTCCAGGGCAGGGACCGTTTCCTAGGACCCATGTGGCCGCCATAGCTCCTTTTCCAATTGAGTTCTGTTTCCCACTGTAACTTGAAACACAGCCTCTTCTTCCTTGTCTGTCTTCCCCTTCTCAGAGACACCTCAGCCACTTTGTTCTTCCTTTTCTCCTTTCCCTCTGCCATTCAAGCCTGGGCATGCCTCTCTCCGTAGACAAAGTGCAATGCTCTTCTGCCAATGACACAGCCGAGTCACCAAGGCTCCTTGCTCCACCAGTGATTGCTGGTACAACATCCATGTCCTGTCTTTGGGTCTCCCCAACATCTGCACACAAAACAATTTCCAAACCAAAACTAGAACCATGACAGCCTTCTTCTGACTTCAGTTCAGTCACTCGGTCATGTCCAGCTCTTTGCGACCCCATGGACTACAGCACACCAGGCCTTCCTGTCCATCACCAACTCCCGGAGCTTGCTCAAACTCTTCTAACTGAGGCTTCGCAATTGTTAGAGTCTCCCCTAGAGCAAGAGTCCTTACAATGTCTTTCCTGTATGTTCTGGGAAATAAATCCCAAAGAAGCAGAGTTCCTTCCCCAGATTCAACTCTTGCCTGACTCAAGCTGGAGAGTTCCCACTTGTCCCTCCAGCTCTTTGGGTCACATTTGCAGGCTCAGGCCAGGTGTCCAGACTATCAGCTCCTCGTCCTGCAACTGTCTCCTGCAACTGTCTACATCTCCAATGGCTGGCTAATCAGGCCAGTGTTTTATTCCTGCAAAGAGTGAACAGCTTCCCTGGCTATAGGCTGCCAAGTAGAATCATCCCCGCTGCCACTCTGGTCCCTTCTCTCCTGATACAGTCTCAACCACAAATCACATTTCTCAGCCCAGCTGAAGCTGCCATCAAACCTCTCACTCCCCAGGATGTGAATTACTGTTAATCATCTCATGGGTCAGTTGCAATCAGATTAATAAGTAAAGTCCCCACCAGATTGTTTCTGACTGCACAGCAGCTCTTGTCCTCCCTATGGACCAATACTCCCCCTGCAGAGGTCTCCAGCTTTTCTCACTCTGGCCTTCCCTTCCTCTCAATGCCTTTAGTCAGGACACTGCAGACACAGAAATGCTATCCTGGAAATTCTTCACATCTACCTCCCTCCTCTAACCTGCCCTAGTTCTTGGGGTTTTCCTTATCTTACCTCTAGAGGGTTCTTGCTTATGGCTGGCTCCAAAGCATGTGTCATAGTCCCCATCATGATCGATGCCCAGCTCTTCTTCTCCCTCTGGAACTAGCTGAACTGCTACTTCTTCAGAGCTCCATGCACCCCTTTTCATGGTGACCACGCTGTCTTCTTCCCTGCATTCATCGTTTGCTTACAGGTTGACCCTGGTTCTAACATACCAGTGTCCCTTTAGGCAAATAAGGCAGGATCAGGTAGCATCTCAGTGTTGCATCAGGGAAAGGTGAAGCCCAGAGAGATTTTATGATTGGCCCAAACTCCCTTGGTGAGTTCATGTTTGAGGCAAAACTATGACTCAGGCTTCCTGGCTCTTAGCTGGGTAATCTGTCTACTAGAGGCTGCTGCTCATGATGCATTATCTAAATAACTTCTGACTTAGTCCAACCATCTACGAATAACCCTTGTTTCCCGGACCATTGAAAAATGGAAGATCTGGTTATGGTTAACAGTCTCTAAATGACTTGAGCTCCCACCCAGAGTTTCTGATCTTCTAATAACAGACTTACTGCAAATAATTGTGTATTAAGCACATTATGCACATTCTGTACCTTCTTGACAGTAAGTTCTGTGAGCAGAAGAGGGGCACAATGGTCCCCCACTCTTTGCCCTTACCACTCCTTCCACCCACTTTCTGGGTGTATCACAGTCCCTCCCCTTGCAAAGATAATTTACCTTCTGTGCAAAATATCCCTGTTTCTCCTTCTTTTTCTCTCTCCATCTCTGTCTCTACCATCAACCTAGCCCCATCATTAATTTGCTGAGAAAGTCACTCCCTCCCTTGTCCATGATCTGCATATCCAATCCCTCATTAAGAAAAATATACTTTATCCAGACTGACCCAAATGTCAAAACAGAGGCTTGATGAACAGCAAATCTAGAAGGATTTAGAAGAACACAAATCGTATCAAAGGACGCGCAATAAGATCCAAATGGATGGATTTGACACACCTGATTTCTACAGAGAAAGACAGTGTCATCAAGAGGCAGATTTTTTTACAAATTATTATAAAAATGTGACTCCAACCAAAGAATCAGTGATAATTTTTTTCGGACATTACAAGTTGATTCTGAGTTTCTTCTGGAAGATTTAATGTAATTATAAATAAGAACTTTTTTAGATAAGAAGAATAAAGGAGAACATATGTACTAAATATCAAAATCTACTATAAATATCAAAATCTATTAAAATAGCATATTATCAGCACAGAAAGAATCAGGTAGATCAAATAAACAGAATAAGTATAGTAGAAACAGAAAAATATATCTGTCTATGAATGTAATGTATAATAAGGTTGATGATATTTATGAATCATTGGGGAAAGTAAACATTATTCAACAAATAGCACATAGGGACCATTATCTATTTGGAATAAAATATGCAACTTTATTTCACACATTAGGCATCCAGTTCCATCACTTCATGGCAGATAGATGGGGAAACAGTGGAAACAGTGGCTGACTTTATTTTTCTGGGCTCCAAAATCACTGCAGATGGTGACTGCAGCCATGAAATTAAAAGATGCTTACTCCTTGGAAGGAAAGTTATGACCAACCTAGATAGCATATTAAAAAGCAGAGACGTTACTTTGCCAACAAAAGTCAAGGCTATGGTTTTTCCAGTGGTCATGTGTGGATGTGAGAGCTGGACAGTGAAGAAAGCTGAGCGCCGAAGAATTGATGCTTTTGAACTGCGGTGTTGGAGAAGGCTCTTGAGAGTCCCTTGGACTGCAAGGAGATCCACCCAGTCCATCCTGAAGGAGATCAGTTCTGGGTGTTTATTGGAAGGACTGATGTTGAAGCTGAAACTCCAATACTTTGGCCACCTCATGTGAAGAAATGACTCATTTCAAAAGACCCTGATGCTGGAAAAGATTGAAGGCAGGAGGAGAAGGGAATGATAGAGGATGAGATGGTTGGATGGCATCATCAACTCGATGGACCTGGGTTTGGGTGGACTCCGGGAGCTGGTGATGGACAGGAAGGCCTGGCGTGCTGCAGTTCATGGGGTCACAAAGAGTTGGACACGACTGAGCGACTGAACTGAAGTAAACTGATACAAAAAATATTCAGGTGAGTTAAAAAGCAACATGTAAAAACTGGAGTTTTATAAGAAAGTAGAAAGTAATATTTAAGTAAAATATTCAAACCGAAAAACCATAAAGCAAAATATTGACAATATCAGTACCTAGAAGATTTAAAACCATATGGCAAACTATATATATAAAGTTAAAGGACAAGCAATAGACTAGGAAAAATATTTGCAGCATATTTGACAAAAGCATTAATAGTTCTTCTAAGCAAAGTATTTCTACAAACAATCCAATCAAAAAATGATTGAAAGGGACTTCCCTGGTGTTCCAGCGGTTATGGCTGCACTTCCACTGCAGGGGGCTCAGGTTCGATCCCTGGTCCGGGAACAAATATCCTACATGCCACCTGGCATGGCCAGAAATAAAAAGGAATTAATTACAACATGATCAAAGAATACCAGATGTTATTCACAGATTTTTAAAAAATAATATAAACAGCCAATTAATGTATTAAAATATGTTCAGTTTTATTAATAAGAGCATAAAAATTAAAATAATACACTATTTATCCAGTCAGATCAGTAAGCATTAAAAGGTTGGTAATATCATATATTACTGGTGTAAAAGGAACTAGATATGCATGGACTGTTAAATAGAATGAGCACATATAAATACATATATATATATGTGTATATATATATATATGTGTATATATATATATATGTATATTGATACATGCATTTATACATGTAAACAACTAGGCAATATGTAATAAAATTTTGTATCTATATGCTTCACAACACTAAAATTCCATTTCAAAGAATCTATAATTCCTTTTACAAAAATATTTACTTAGGTAAACAACCTAAGTTTTTATCAATAAAGAATGCTTCAATTTATTACAGTATGTCCACACAATGGAGCTCTATGTAGCCATAAAAAAGCAGGGATAGATTTATGTGTCCTGTGAAGACATCCATGATATCTTGTTAGGTGAAAGAATAAATTGCAGTCTCATATGTGTAATATGATTGCAATTTAAAATATATATACATATATATGTATATATAACTGAATCACTTTGCTATACACTTGAAACTAACACAGTTTTGTACATCAACTGTACTTCCATTAAAAAGGACATATTTATATATATATTTATATTTAACCAGGTACTTATAAGTATAACCAAGGTCAAGATGTTTATGCAGCAAAATGTTGTAGGGCTCAGCCTTTAATGTGACTGGAGGGACTAAAGTGGACACTCTCATTTTTTACTCGATATTATTCCCACAAAAGATGGCAGAAGGAAAGCAATTTTTACATTTTTCTCTCTTTACTTTAAAAATACAAGCAAAACCAGTGAAAGAGTCAAAAGAATTAATGTGAATAAAGAGTCAATAATTTCATTCATTCATTTAATCAATATTTAAGCACCTACTTGGGTGCCAGGCACTACACGAGGTACTGAGTGTACACTGATGACTAAGCCATGGTGCCTGCTATTAAGGTTAAATGTGCATGCATGTTCTTAGTGGGTAGTGAGGGAATAAGGATAAGGGTGAGAGAGAGAAGGAGAAAGAGAGAGAAATAAGCATACAAGGACATTCTTACTGAAAGAGTGGTGATGCCACCAAGTGAAACAGTAAATACTGTACTGAGGGACATCCAGATGGAAATATCCAACAGACAGACAGATGGTTCTGAGGTTTGAAGGGAGAGATCTGGGCAAAAGATAGGAATCACAAGAGTACTATGCCCAAGGTAATAATGAAAATCCTGAGAGTGGATAAGATCGCCTAGGAAGAGAGTGAATAGTCAGAAGACTCCCGCTTCGGAACCTAGTCTTAAAGGGGCACGTGAGAGAAGACAAACCAGCCCTGACCAACGTGGAGACCTGCAATGGATCTTCCACACTTAGTAACAGAGATGTCATTAGTGGTTAGTTTCTGGGAGCAGACTCAGGGCTAGAATCCAAATTGTGATGCTTTAAGAATGAAAAAGAGATGAGTTTGTGGACTACTCTTATGAAAAATTTGGACATGAATAGAAGGAAAGGAATCTTGGTCAGATAGTTAGAAGAGAATGAAGTGTCAGGGAGAGTTCTTTTTGAGATGAAACTACTTAGAGGAGAGAGTAATCTTGATTTTTCCTTTATGTATTTTTTTTTTCATTTCTGGAGAATGAGCATTTCCTCATATCAACAGTCTGTTAAAATACTTTAAAATTTTTTATGTAACATTCATAGAGCAATAGCATAATTGCTTGACTAATAATTACTTAACTAATGTATTGAACTAAATGGCAATCAGTGAATATTTAGGTTATTCACAATTTGAGGCTATTATGAGTAAAAATCTTTATATGTAAATCTTCAAACATTGAACCTCTGCAGGAGCTTAGGATGTGTGTCAATAAAAATAGAATTCCTGGGCCAAAGTCTATGAAACATTCTAAGGCTCTTAATATACATTGCCAATTGTCTTTCAGCTGTGTAGATGAATGTTCTTCTCACATCTCTGCCACAACTTGGCATTAGCACTAAAAGAAAAGCTTTCTAATTTGATAAATAATAAAGATAGTATCGGAGAAGGCAATGGCACCCCACTCCAGTACTCTTGCCTGGAGAATCCCAGGGACGGCGGAGCCTGGTGGGCTGCCGTTTATGGGGTCGTGCAGAGTCGGACACGACTGAAGCGACTTAGCAGCAGCAGCAGCAGTAAAGATAGTATTTTTAAATTTGTGGTTTTTACTGCGATTATGGTTTCCATGTTTATTGGCTTTTGTATTTCTTTATTGTGAACTGTCTGTTCATATCTGTGGCCTGTGTTTCTATTGAGTGGATTCATCTTTTCTTATTGACTTGTCAGAATACTTGATATATATTCATTGCAAATATTGTTCTGACTCTGTCATTGGCCCTTTAATTTTATTTTTGGTGATTTTCTTGACTTGTAGTTCTTTTTTATAATCAAGTTTATCAGACTTTCTCTTTATGGTTTCTTCCTCCGCTTTCAAGCTGAATATGTTTTATTTACCTCCAAATCACATTATTATTCAGCTCATTGCTTCTTTCATTATTTCTTTTTGTATATATAACTCTTTTTGCTTTTCTTTATTTTTTTAAATCAAAGTGTATTTCATGCTTATTCCAAAACACACAGAGATTCTGTGGGGGGGGTTGTTTTGCTTTTATGAGTATATGTCAAAGTGTCATTGTAGTATGTAATGCAAGGGAAAAGGTTCTCTCTGATAAACTAAGCAATTATTTTTACTGGGAACATTTTTATATAGAATTTTCTCAAAAGAGATCTGAATAGGTATATTATTCTGCAATTGGATTTTTAAAACTAATAATATCTCATGTCTAGCCTTCTATGTTTATGCATATATGTCTATCTCATTTCACTTTAAATGGCCACATATCAAACCTTTTTTTAATTGAAGGATAATTGCTTTACAGAATTTTGTGGTTTTCTGTCCTACATCAACAAGAATCAGCCATAGGTACACCCATGTGCCCTCTCTCCCAAACCTCCCTCCCATCTCCCTCCCCACCCCACCCTTCAGCCTGTCGCAGAGCCCCTGTTTGAGTTCCCTGAGTCATACAGCAAATTCCCATTGGCTATCTATTTTACATGGAGGAGGGAGAAGGGGAGATGTATGGAGAGAGTAATACATATCAAACTTTTTAAACAATCAGAATTTGTTTAGAAGTATCCTGTGAGGTCTATCTTTAATAATAAATGTTTATATTAAATAATTAACCAATTCTCCCGGTGCCTGTTATGGATCAAGTTGTCCTTTTCCCAAGATCAGAAATAATACACTTAATGCATAATAAATTCTTATATACCGGGGCCTGTTTCTAGACTTAATTTTGTTCCATCAATCCATGTCTATTTCTTTTAGTGATACTGCAGTTTTGTTGTATCTTTTTTGTATAATGCTTTTGAAGGTCTAGAAACACAGGTTTTAGAGGGAGGGAGAGAAAAGGAGGAAAATGAAATCCTCCTCTTAGGTACAATTCAGTGAACTTCTAAACATCCCAGAGATCCAGCAACACCAGCCCAGCTGCTTTTAACTGCACAGGATTTGTTTGTTCTTTTAGTTTGGCTTGGTCTTTTGGTCCGTTCAGGGGACTTCCTGGTAGGACTTGAAGGCATAAATCAGTATCCAAATGTCAGCTCTGCCAGGACAGAGGAGACACAGCCCCACTGTGCTGTGCAATGAGAGCAGGTATTCTCAGTTTGGTGGCAGTGCCCTAGGTTCTGAAGCTGACTTTGGGAAAGTAGTGACTCTTCTTGCTTTTCTGTATTAGGGGAAGTTTTTCTGTATTAGGGGAAGGTGTGTGTGTGTCTGTCTATCTGTGGGGAGTAGACATAGACCCACGCATTTGCTCATTGTCAACCCGCACCACCTTACGTGTTGAAGAAGGCACCTGTGGGGCTTTCAAGGACTTTAGGTCAAAGCACCCTAAACTGAATTTTATAAAACCCAAAGAAATGTTCACTTCCCACAAATTCAATTCAGGGCTCTCCTCTTCCCAATACACCAAACCTACATCAAGCTTCCCAGACTCTTCATCATTATTAGTTTATAAAGATTCATTGATATTCAATTAACTAGGTCTAATGTTCTCAATGCCGCCCTAGACAGCACTTTATAAAAGAATACATCCGCCCTCTGGAGACAGCTGGGGAAGCCAATTAGTGGGGGTAAATTTGCATATCAATCCAGCTGTGGAATGAAGTCAGCCTTGTTCACCAGTCCCAATGTGAAGAGCACACGGAAGAATCCAAGTGCTCCCTTGTCCTTTATTCCCTCATCTCAAGTGAGCCACTACTTTCATTGAAAGGCTGTGAATAGTGGGAGAGAAAACCCATAAATGCTCCCCTTCCTTGCCAAGTATACACTATCACTCAAAAGCCGTTATTAATGGGGAATGTTTAATGCCATCCCAAAGGTTGGTGCTAATTCACATAAATATTGTATCACTTAACAAAGAATTTTTGTTTCAGGGGTTGAAAAATTAGGTAATAATTCCATTGTCAAGTTAAACTCCAATATAGTTGAGGTTCAATTTTCTAATGATTCCATTATATTTATAGCAAGGGTTCTGTTCAACTCAAGAAACAATTAATAAGTTAGTACTATGCTCAGGTCCTGTGCAAAGTACCAGAATAGGAGAATACACTTTTATAAGGCACAAACCACAACTTCCAATGACCACGAATTCATGGACTATGAGAGCTGAAAATGTCCCTGAGCTCAATGAGCCAAACCCTGGAAACTTTTTTGCAAGTTCTGCCACTAGAAGCTTCCCAAGACAGCCTTTCCCATCTCTGAAGCTATTTGTTTTTTCTCCCCTGGTTTCTCCCTTCCTAGGCTATACTGAAGCTCTTCCACATTTCACAGAACTCTAGGAGGCTTCTACACCAGCATCAGCTCTCTGCTGAACACGATGGTAAAGTCTGTTCCCAAGCCCTCTATGAGCATATTTCCCAGAACTGGACACAATACCTGAGAACAGTTCTGATAGGCCAGAGGAGGGCAGAATTCCCATCTCCCTCTTTCTAAGTTCAGTTCAGTTCAGTCACTCAGCTGTGTCCGACTCTTTGTGACCCCACGGACTGCAGCACGTCAGGCTTCCCTGTCCATCATCAAGTCCTGGAACCTACTCAAACACATGTCCATCACGTCAGTGATGCCATCCAACCATCTCATCCTCTGTCATCCCCTTCTCCTCCTACCTTCAATCTCTCCCAGGATCAGAGTCTTTTCCAGTGAGTCAGCTCTTCTCATCAGGTGGCCAAAGGATTGGAGTTTCAGCTTCAGCATCAGTCTTTCCAATGAATATTCAGGACTGATTTCCTTTAGAATTGATTGGCTAGATCTCCTTGCAGGTGGGAGACCTGGGTTCGATCCCTGGGTTGGGAAGATCCCCTGAAAACAGAAAGGCTATCCACTCCAGTATTCTGGCCTGGAGAATTCCATGAATTGCATAGTCCACGGGGTTGCAAAGGGTTGGACACGACTGAGCAACTTTCACCCTCTTTCTAAACAGCAAACCAATTAGGATCGTCTTTTAGCAGCCACAGCACACTGTTGAGTCACACTGAATTTTCACTGAAAATCCTAAAATTAGCAGTCTGGCATCAGAGAAAGCACAGAGTCTTATAAATCAGATCTAGGTTTCAATTACACCTGCAACATGAGCTGTAACCTTGTATGAATTAATTAATGTCTCTAAACCTAAGTTTCCCCATTTGTCCATATTAATCTTTGTTTAGCATCCTTTGAGAAGGATCACTCTACCACTAGTAAGAGTGTATCTCAGAGCAAGGTGAGTTCAGGTCGGTTGTTAGATAAATCTAACAAATTCCCAATTAAAATCTCAACAGGATTTTCTGCAGAAATTGACAAGATGATACTAAAATTTATGAAACCATCTTTAACAAGCACAAAGTTGAAGGATTCACACTACTTAATTTTGAGGCAATATAGAACAATCAAGAACAATCAAGACAGCATGGTATACCTGCAACTAACATAACATTGCTAATCAACTATGCTCCGATATAGAACAAGATTTTTTTAAAGAAACAAAAAATTAAAAAGCATAGCATTGAAGGACAGATAGAAATATAGATCTATGGAACAAAATGGAGAGTTCAGAAATACATGAAAACATCTATGATCTCTTGCTTTTTAAAACTGAGATACGATTCACATACTATAAAATTCACTATTTTAAAGTTAACAATTCAGTAGATTTAGCATATTCATTAGATTGTGGATTCATCATCGCTAATTCCTGAGCATTTTTATCATTTCAAAAAGACCCGGAGGGATGGGATGGGGAGGGAGGTGGGAGGGGGGTTCTAGAAGGGGAACACATGTACAGCCATGGTGGATTCATGTCAATGTATGGCAAAACAAATACAATATTGTAAAGTTAAAAAATAGAAAATAAACTAATTATTAAAAAAAGAAACTGTACTCATTGGTAGTCATTCCACATTCCCTACTATCTCAGTCCCTTGTTACCACTAGCCTACTTTCTGTCTCTATGGATTTACCTATTCTGGATATTTCACATAAATAGAATTATACAATGTGTAACACTTTGTGTCTGGTTTGTTTCACTTAGCATAATGTTTTCAAGCTTCATCCATGTTGTAGTATGTATTAATAATTCATTCTTTTTATGGCTGAGAATAATATTCCACTCTATGGATGTACTACATTTTGTTTATCCATTTATCAGCTGATGGATATTTAAATGGTCAAAGCTATTAAATAACTATTTCTCCAAATAAGATATACAGATACTCAGTACGCACATGAAAAAGTCATGAGGGAAATGCAAATCGAACACTTTATACTCACTAGGATGGCTATGAGCAAAAAGACTGTTGTGACAAGGATGCAGAGAAACTGGAGGCTTCATTGACTGCTAGTGGAAATGGGGCATAGTGCAGCCACCTTTGAAAACAATCTGGAAGTTTCTCAAAAGTTTAAACACAGAGTTACAACATGACCAAGCAATTTTAACTCCAAGATATATACATAAGAGAAATAAAAACATACATCCACACAAAAACTTGAACATGAATAGAACGGTCAATTGATTTTTTGAAGTGCTTGGCCCAGGGTCTGCCCCAGCAGAAACACAGCCCAAACAACAGACTGTTGTCTGTCCCTTTTTTCCTATGCCTGGGATGAATCCATATGTACAAATATAATAACCAGCATTGCCGAAGCTTATCACTGTTTTATTAATCAAACTCCTTTCATCTTAAACCTCAAATTGACCAGGCTAAATTACTACATTAATGGAAAATAATAAAAATCAAATGTAACAAAGTATTCTGTGTGGACTATGTAAGCCAGTAAAATCATGTGTGATATGACAAGAACAACTCTGTTTTCAGTGAGCTCAGAAGGTCAGATTTTGTCCAATAGTCTTGTGACTTTAGAAAGATAATCTTCACTATACTTGAAATATTTGCCCCTAGCCCCATAGTTTTCAAGTCTTTCCACACTACACCATGCATCTAACATGAAATTCCCCAACAAGAACCTTTAGACTACATGTTTTGAGTTTCTAGTAATATCATCTTGAAAAATGAAGTTTATTTCCCTTGAACCTCAGTTAACTCATTTGTAAAATGATGATATTAACTACTGCCCTCACTTCATAGTGTGTTTGAGGATCCAGATAAATAATGGATATGGAGATATTTGGAGAGAGACCAGTTGTTCTCAGATGAGGCTGGATTGTGGTAATGTGGTAAGTCATGCCAAATAGACATTAATGTTTTTAATCCTAATTTTATCTTAGATACTACATCAATGTAAAGTTGAAAGTTTTCTTTCTTGGGGAGGATTATCCTACATTCTCATAAAAGACATTTCTATTTCTAGATGAAATGATGTAACATGGTGGTTGTTTCAGATGTCTCTATTTTGAAAATAAAATATTGACCACTCTGTATTGTTTTCCCAATTTTTTGAAAAATAATTCCATCTAACCTAAGATGTCATCAATTTTAGGATGCCTTTCAATCTCAGAGATGTTAAAACATGAAAAAGAGATTGTGTCTTCGAGTCTATGAAATAGTATATCTCCTTTATATCTAATAAATGCTTTACAAATGCAAGTGACTAGTATTAAGGGCTAACAATGGTCCTAGGTTTATTAGCCATAGAGACTTGAAAGCATTCATAGTCAGTTGCTGTGCATCTCTCATGTTGCTCAGAAAGGAAACTGAGGATCTGAGCATGAAAAGATTTTTCTATGACCTCAAGGCCAAATACATATCTGCTTCCCCTAGAGAATTTCTCTCTGTCATGGTCTTGCCCTAAATGAAGTAAAAGAAGGCTTGGGACACAGAAGACTTGGCACACAGTCTGCATGATGAGAGACTAAGGTTTTCAAGGATCAAGATGATGTCCTTCTTCATCACCCCTTCCCAAGATATCTTCAGCCATCATAATAGCTACAATACATTGTCTCAGATTCAGGAGTAAATGAACATCCTGGCCAGATCATAATTTTGAGTGGTCCAGAAGCCCAGGATAAATCAAGTTTGAATAACAAACCGAAAAAGTACAGCTCATCTTGGGTTTGAGTCAAGAAAAGAGATGGAAAGTAAGGAAAAATATCTATAATTCTATCTTTGATTTATTTCACTTTTTTCTGAATTATACCTTTGTACTAACTAAATTATAGACTTATTCCAGTAATCCTAACAGGTGTTCATAGAACATTTAAGCAAAACTAAAAACTCTAAGTCACATATGAGTTTGAGAACATCCCTGAGAGAATTTCCTAGAAAGCAAGATTATCTCTTTTGTTCCAAATGCATCAATTGTTACAATGCATCAGGTTTGGAACCAAGCAAGAGTTCCATGTCAGGGCTGATGACCAGCAGTCCAAGAGCAGTGGTTGTCATATGAAGGTGGAGGGGGCAATTTTGTCCCCCAGAAGACTTCTGGCAATGTTTGGAGACTTGGGAGGTGTGCTACTGGCATCTAGTGGGTAGAGGCCAGAGATGCTACTAAACATCCCCCAATTCACAGGGCAACCCTCCATCGCACACAAAAGTTTCCAGCCCAGAATGTTAATAGTGCTGAAATTGAGAAACCCTGTCCTCGTGGGATGATTCAGCAAATCTTACTGTGAATCTTGTCTTGTCACTTACTAGCAGGATAACTGCAGATCTGCATGCCAGTTTGCAGCATCTGTAAACTGGGAGAGATGGTAACAGTAGCTATGTTACAGAGTAAGTGCTCAGTCATTCTCTCATCCCTCAGCTGTGCTGTTTACTAGGTCTATGGCTTTGGGGAAGTTACTTAACCTTTCTGAGCTTTCACTTCTTGATTTGTAAACCAGAGTTGTATGAAATACTGTGGGGTCTCACAAGAGATGGCACTTGAGCTGGGCTTCAAATAGGCTGGTTTTGACCATTATGAGATGAAGTGGGAAATGTCAAAATAAGAGAAATTTTCTTTGTGTGGACAGTGGCTTGGAGGAAGAAGTTGTTCTTCTGACGGTTGTTTTTTTTTTAATTTTATTGAAGTATAGTTGATTTACAATGTTGTGTTATTTTCTGGCGTACAGCAAAGTGATTTAGAAACATATATATCCCTGTGTGTGTGTGTGTGTGTGTGTATTCTTTTTCACATTCTTTTCCATTATAAGTTATTACAAGACACTGAATATAGTTCCCTGTGCTATACAGTAGGTCCCTGTTGGTTATCTATTTTATACACAGTAGTGTGTTTCTGTTCATCCCAAACTTCTAATTTATCCCTCCCCCTCCTCACCTATCCCCTTTGATAACCATAAGTTTGTTTTCTATGTTTGTGAATCTCTTTCTGTTTTGTAAATAAGTTTGTATCTTTTTTTATATTCCACATATAAGTGATATCATATGATATTTATCTTTCTCTGACTTGCTTCACGTGGTATGATAATCTCTAAGTCCGTCTATGTTGCTGCAAATGGCATCATTTCATTTTTTAAGGCTGAGTAATGTTTCATTGTATATATGTACCACATCTTCTTTATCCATTTATCTGTAGATAGACATTTAGGTTGCTTCCATGTCTTGGTTATTGTAAATAATGCTGCTATGAACATAGGGGTGCATGTATCTTTTTGAATTATAGCTTTATCAAGATACATGTCTTCTGGCAGTTTTGATTTCATCCCCACTCCCTCCAGCTTCCTCCACTCTGCAATGGTCTGATGGCAAGTGAGAGTGCCAAGGAGCAGATATGCCAGTGTTCAGACACTTGTGCGTGTGTGTGCGTAAGCATGCTTAGTTGTTCATTCGTGTCCAATTCTTTATGACTCCATGGACTGTGGCCCACCAGGCTCCTCTGTCCATGGAATTTTCCAAGCAAGAATAGCAGAGTGGGTTGCCATTTCCTCCTCCACTGGGTCTTACCTACCCAGGGACCAAACCCAAGTCTCCTTGAGTTGTCCTCAAAGCATTGCATCACACCAAGGTGACAGCCAAACACCAAATATTGCAAAAGCCCCTATTATGTACTAGCCACCAGGCTAATCAAAAAGGAAAACAAGGGGGAGAGAAGGAGAAGAAATTCACACTCACTGAGCACCTACTCTGTCCCAGATACTGGGGAAGGGGTTATGTTAGTCCATTTGGTGCTCACAATTCCCTATGAAGTGAGAATTACTGTTTGTATGACCTATACCCAGTTTCAGGTCAAAAAAATAAGCTTAGTAAAATAAGTCCCTTGCCAAATTCACACAGTTGCAAAATCAGAACATACAACTAATTCTGTGACTCTGGAATAAGACATGTTCTGCCCAATTATTCTCTCTTCTCTCAGACCATTAAAATCTACAGATGTGATCCTGAGCAAGTCCCTTCCTCTCTCTGGGCCTCAATTTTCATGTGAAAATTGATGGTTTTGGACTAGATCATCTCAAAGTTTCCTTTTCTCTCTTTTTCTGATTTACTTAAATTGAATTAAAAGAAAAATCTCTGGCATTACTATTTTTTCAGTGAGTTGCCCAGAAGTCATTCTGACAGAATCTCTCTTTCCAATTTGGTTAATTTGCAGTGAAAAGTGCTTTTTCCAAGCTGAAATGGAAAACCAGAAATTTGTCAATTAGCTAATGGCAAGAGGAATAAGCGTGTGAACACGCATTCAGGCATGTTTGTGTGGTGAGTGCGGATAGACCTTAATGACAAAATCAGACAAATAAATTACTTCTTCTAACCCTTTACGAAAAATATATTTGCATATGATATTTTGTCCACAATTTGTTTGATGGAGACAGAGATCCTCTAATATATCTGATTTTGTCTTCATGGAGGCAAATCCTTGGACAAATGACTATTATTTTCTGGATAATTCAGGCTTCCCTGATAGCTCAGTTGGTAAAGAATCCGCCTGAAATTCAGGAGACCCAAGTTCGATTCCCAGGTAGGGAAGATCCCCTGGAGAAGGGATAGGCTACCCACTCAAGTTTTCCTGGGCTTCCCTTGTGGCTCAGCTAGTAAAGAATTTGCCTGCAATGTGGGAGATCTGGGTTCGATCCTTGGGTTGGGAAGATCCCCTGGAGAAGGGAAAGTCTACCCACTCCAGTATTCAGTCCTAGAGAATTCCATGGACTGTATAGTCCATGGGGTCGCAAAGAGTCAGACACAACTGAGCAACTTTCACTTCAGTTTCTGGATAATTCATTCATTGAATGGAGATATAGTAAGCACAAACTACATGCCAGACACTGTTCTACATGTTCACAGGATAAAGGATAAACATGAGATGAGATACTAGCCTTCTGTCAAGGAGCTCATGGTGTAGTAACCTACTCTGAGATGGGAAAAGAGTCAAGCACTTTGCTGTCAGAGACCCCAGCTAACCCATCATGGCATCCATTGCTTTAGAGGTTCTAAAACACACTAACATCTACCATCTCACTTTGATGCTTTCAATAGCCTCTTGAGGTGGATAGGGAGAATTTCTGAGCCTCACTTTATAGATGAGGAAATGAAAACTTATTAGAAATTGTATCTCAGATGCTAGCTAGTGAATAGCAAAACCAGGAAAACATCATGCAAAATGCTGGGCTGGATGAAGCACAAGCTGGAATCAAGACTGCTGGGAGAAATATCAATAACCTCGGATATGCAGATAACACCACCCTTATGTCAGAAAGCGAAGAGGAACTAAAGAGCCTCTTGATGAGGGTGAAAGAGGAGAGTGAAAAAGATGGCCTAAAACTTAACATTCAAAAAACTAAGATCATAGCATCCAGTCCAGTTTTTATGGCAAATAGATGGGGAAATGATGGAAACAGTAAGAGGCTTTATTTTCTTGGGTTCCAAAATCACTACAGATGGTGACTGCAGCCATAAAATTAAAAGACGCTTGCTCCTTGGAAGAAAAGCTATGGCAAACCTAGACAACATATTAAAAAGCAGAAACATCATTTTTCCAACAATGGTCCATATAGTCAAAGCTATGTTTTTTCCATTAGTCATGTATGGATGTGAGAGTTGGACCATCAAAAAAGGTGAGTGCTGAAGAACTGATGCTTTTGAACTGTGGTGTTGGAGAATACTCTTGAGATTCCCTTGGACTGCAAGGAGATCAAATCAGTCAATCCTAAAAGAAATCAGTCCTGAATATTCATTGGGAGGATTGATGCTGAAGCTGAAGCTCCAATACTTTGGCCACCTTTCTGACTCATTAGAAAAGACCCTGATGCTGAGCAAGATTAAAGGCAGGAGGAGAAGGGGACGACAGAGGACGAGATGATTGGATGGCATCACTGACTCAATGGACATGAGTTTGAGCAAGCTCCAGGAGTTGGTGATGGACAGGGAGTGCTGCAGTCCATGGGGTCACAAAGAGTCGAACACGACTGAGTGACTGAACTAAACTGGAAGCCAGGAATACATTCTTGGGTTCTCTTGACTCAGGAGTCAAATGCTCCCTTCCTGTTACCATTATCTTCATTTCTTTAGGCCAAGGCTTCCTTCAAATGTTTGGTAGCTGAATAAAGGTTTTCCTTGAAAATACAGTATCTTCTGGGAAACATTTCAGTTAGATCTTCACCTAAAGAGCAATTCAATTGGACAGTTCTGTCTCTAATTTTTACAAAATATTGTATTCTCTTTCACTTCAGTAGAATCTCATAGAAAACCTAGTGAAGATGCCAGCACAGAGGAGTAAGTAGGGAGAAGTTCTCGCATTAACTTTGTGTACCTTCAACTCTCTTGCTGCTTTGTTTTCTTGCCAGGTCAAAGTCAAAATCAAAATGCTGGCAAAAATGGCCCATAAGTGGTGTGGCAATGCCATTTGCTGTTCCTGAAGCAGCACTTTTTCAATGCATCTTTAATCCCTGACATCCTGTTCGGAACTCTCCACTCAATGTGAGTTCTATCCATGCCCTTGATGAACTGGGCATCTGGCACTGGCTTCTTGTTGCTTCTTACTAGCTGGGTGGCTGTCTTGCTTCACTCTCTGAGATACAGTTTCCTTATCTATAAAATGGGAGACTAGGATTAGAACACATGAAGCATAATCTAGCAGAGTAAATGAGCATAGGATTGGGAGACACTGGGGTGTTCGAGAATGAGAAATCGACCTAATAGCTCTTCTTGGTTCCTCGAATAAAGGATTAGCTGTGTAGTCTTGGTAACCCAGAACCTCTGTAACCTTGGTTTCTCCATTTGTAAAGTGGCATTGTAGGACAAAAGTCTCTCCAAGACCCACAGTACATGGAGATTCCACATCTGTTAACAGCCCACTCCTACATTAGGAGACACCAGGGACAAAAGCGTGGAAGAGGAGGATGAAGAATCAGGGGGCAGGAAGGGGCAGGAAGAGCATTTTCTTCCTTGGGAGGATGAGCAGACTGAAAATATAGGAGCTAAATTATTTAAACTAAAGCCAATCGATTCTTAAAAGTGTTGAATGTTGGCAAATCAAAAGATACGGTCTCTTTAGCACTGCAACTGTCAGAACACATCCAAGCTCCAGAATTCCTGGATGGAGAACTAGAAGAGCACTCAGTGAAACCACAATAGACCTAGTCAAGTTGCTATTGCGAGAGTGGGTTCAAAAGGCCAGACTCTTGAGGGGAAGGTGCCTATATCATCATGCCCTTCTGCAAGAGCATTTCATCTCTGCTTCCTGGAGACTCCAGGCAGCAAAATCAGGTAAATTTGCCCAGTTTCCATGAGGGTTGTGGGAGATAGATTTTGGAATAGGCGTGGCCCCCGAGATTATGAGTTGATCCATATCAGACTTTTTACTATTCAGCTGCATTATTTACAATACCAAAAAATTAAAATTCATCCAATTATTGTCAATAAGGAAATGACTACATATATTATGATATCCATCAGCAAAAGACCTCTGAGATGGTGGAGTGATGTGGATGGGGTAGATTGGCCTGCCTGTAATAGAAGGCTCTGGTGAAGTAGCTGACATATAATGCAGCTTGCACAGGGGTAGACTCCAGTAGTGGTTAGTGTGCCCAATATGGCTCATTAGTGGACCCATATCTGCCCATTCTCTGCCTGTCCACACGTGCACACACACACACACACACACACACACACACACACACACACACACACACCCCCCCCTAAGCCAAGCCCTTTCTTGGTTCTGTTTCTCTTAGTGATCTCCCAGGCTCCTCAGTTAGAAACATAGTTATCATGCCCTGCCCGCCTCACCTTTTTCTTTCTCTCTTTCACTTTCTTTCTTTCACTCCACATGTCCAGTCATTCAAAATCTCTCTCTGATTTGTTTCTTCCTTTCTATTCCCTAGCTCTTCATCCTATAAAGTAATCATTGTCATTTCTTCCCAACTACTCATCCTGCCTCCAGTTCGTCTTTCTTTCCAGCACAGCCTGTATACCCACGTTTAATGAACCTTCTTCAAACATTACATTCCTAACATCATTTTTCAGCTCAAAAATGTCCAGTGCTTTCCATTGTCCTCAGGATCAATTCTTGATTTCTTAGCTGGGATTTATAGGCCTTCCTTAGCTAGTCTTTATTTGTCTAACCTTGGTTCCCACTCTGCACTTCTGTTGTGAAAATAGGGCAAGTAAGAATTATAAAAAGAGAGATCCTACTCAAGATTGTGTCTGGTTTGTAACCAAATACCAGCTATAGTATCCAGTGTTCTTACCCATGGCCTTGTCTTACTTTCAGAAGAAAGCAATAAGCAACGTACTCATGCTCTGCTCCATGGTTGATAATGTTGTTTGCATATACCATTATATTTGCAATTTCAATAATCTTGTCAGTGGGTGGTATCTCCATTTCAGAGATGAACAGACTAAGGCCCAAAGAGAGGACGTGACTTATGCAAAGTCACACAACTGAGAGATGGTCGAGTGAGGTCCAACTCTTCAGTAATTTCTTGCCAACATCCTTTACCACCTTGCCTCACTGTCCATAGTTGGATTTGCCCCATTCCTGAAGCACCCACAAATGGCTTTGTTCCACTGCTTTCTCACTCCCACAGCAGCACCATGGAGTGCTTCTAGAAAGTCACCGACTCATGCAGATACTCCCACTAATGATTCATCCCATTCGTTTCTACTCACTTCCTCAGGACCACCACCTGTCAGTGTTATGGTCCCTTGTCTGGCTTTCTCTTCTCAGCACACAAACATGATCACCAATCCACATGCCGCACTTCAAAGAACCCATCTCTGAACCCTGTACCTTGTTCTAGCTACAGTGTCATATTGCCTTCCCTCCTTAATAAAATTTCTTGAAAAAGAAAGAAAGAAAGAAAGTTTCTAGTCACCACCTCATTTGCCTTACCTCCACTGCAATTCTGAGTACCATCTTCACTCTTCCTCCGAAACTGTTAAGGCCAAACTCACTGGACATATATATGAATTCTTATCTTACTGACCATGGCAACAATGACCTCTTCATTCTTCAAACTCTCTCTTGCCCTTGTTTCCAGCACACCACTGCCTCCTCATTTTCCTTCTATTTGTCTAATGGCTCCTTCCTAGTCTCCTCCTCAGATTGTCCTCCGTGTACTCCAAGAAAATATTCAACTATTCAACTGAAGAACAGCTTTGAGCAGGAGAGAGTTCCCCATCACTAGGAGTGCTCAATCAGAAGTAAATAAGTATCTGAAACAAGAAATCCCTATACTATTAAGCTCAATTAGAAACCTTTAAAATTTTTTCCAACTCTAAAATTTACGAGTCTATATATCACGTGCTGAATAAAAGGTCTGGTCAAAGAATGTTGTCAGAGGCGGGAGAAAGCTTCCCTAGTTTTAAGGTAATTGAGTCTGAGGGAAGGTTAGCTTATCCTAAAAGACGTAATAATTAAATGAAGTAGATCAATTTCAGTCTATCCCAACATAAAAACTTTCCAAAACTATTGGCTTGGACTTTTACACCTGCTTTTCTATGAAGAGCCAAAGAATGAATTGGATTTTACAGCTGAATTATATAAGTGATAAAATACCTATCTAGGCTGCCCCTTTGTCAGCAGCTCTGAACAGACTGTCGTTGGGAGGAGTGGACTGATCAGCTCCAAAATGCAGTCCTCTTTTTCTTTCTTTTTTTTTTTGTTTGTTTGCTTGTTTTTTTTTATTAATTAATTTATTTTAATTGGAGGCTATTTTACAATATTGTGGTGGTTTTTGCCATACATCGACATGAATCAGCCATGGGTGCACATGTGTCCCCCCATCCTGAACCCCTCTCCCACCTCCCTCCCCACCCCATCCCTCTGGGTTGTCCCAGAGCAGCAGCTTTGAGTGCCTGCTTCATGCATTGAACTTATACTGGTCATCTATTTTACATATGGTAATATACATGTTTCAATGCTATTCTCACAAATCATCCCACCCTTGCCCTCTCCCACATAGTCCAAAAGTCTATTCTTTACATCTTTGTCCTTTTTGCTGTCTTGTATATAGTGTCATCATTGCCGTCTTTCTAAATTCCATATATATGCATTAATATACTGTATTGGTGTTTCTCTTTCTGATTTACTTCAGTCTGTATAATAGGCTCCAGGTTCATCCACCTCATTAGAACTGACCCAAATGGGTTCCTTTTTATAGCTGAGTAATATTCCACTGTGGATATGTACCACAACTTCCTTATCCATTGGTCTGCCGATGGACATCTAGGTTGTTTCCATGTCCTAGCTATCGTAAACAGTGCTGCCGTAAACATTGGGGTACACGTGTCTTTCTTTTTCTACTGCTCTGTCCTCGTTATGTCTCATCCAAGTGCACAACTCAGAATCCTACAGCCTGCCACACGTGTTCCCTCCTCTCAGCTTTTGGCCATATGGTTCCCTATCCTTGGAATGTCACTTTCCTTCTCAAGTTAATAAAATCTTGCCCACTCATTAAAAAATGTCTGAATATGAGCCGCCCCATTTTAATATGTTTGGAAAACACCATTTTCATAAAACATCATCCACAATAGGCCAATGGCTATAATGATACTCATTTTTCCAATGGAAGGACTTATTTGTCTTTAGTATATCACCACGCCAGAGTCTGAAAAGGAAGAGGCAAAAAGTGGAGAGAATCCCCTCATTCTTTAGTCTCAATTCTAAAATCTTCCCAACATTATTCCTTCTACTCCCCCACAAGAATCTTTTGTTTCTGCATATCCTTGAAAGAACTACTGGTTTCCTCTAGAGCTCTAAGGCTCTGTGGAAATTGTTGCACCCCAAATCGCTATCTTCTTCTATCTCTTAAGAGTAGATTTCTTGGGACTTACTGGTGGTCGAGTGGTTAAGACTTCGCCTTCCAATGCAGGGGATGTGGGTTCAATCCCTGATCAGGGAATTGACATCCCACATGCTTCAGTGGCCAAAAAAACAAAACAAAACTTAAAACAGAAACAATACTGTAACAAATTCAATAGAGACTTTTAAAACGGTCCACCAAAAAAAAAAAAAAAAGATTTCTCTTTGGTGTCAAGCTGCTTTTAGGGGCTTGGGTAGAATTTACATTCAAAATGTGGGTCATATTTCTTCTACTATTATCTTGATAACAGGATTGTCATCTTAAATTTTCAATCATGCTTTCAAAATTTCCCCTTTATATTTTTTATTTATTTGTTTAATAAATTTATTTATTTTAGTTGGAGGCTAATTACAATATTGTAGTGGTTTTTGCCATACATTGACATGAATCAGCCATGGGTTTACATGTGTTCCCCTTCCTGGACCCCCCTCCCACCTCCCTCCCCATCCCATCCCTCTGGGTCATCCCATTGCCCCAGCCCTGAGCATTTGTCTCATGCATCGAACATGGAATGGTGTTCTGTTTCACATATGATAATATACATGTTTCAATGCTATTCTCCCAGAACGTCCCACCCTCACCTTCTCCCTCAGAGTCCATGAGACTGTTCTATGCATCTGTGTCTCTTATTCTGTCTCGTATATAGGGTTATCGCTACCATCTTTCAAATTCCATATATATGCACTAGTATACTGTATTGGTGTTTTTCTTTCTGGCTTACTTCACTCTGTATAATGGGCTCCAGTTTCATCCATCTCAATAGAACTGATTCAAATGTATTTTTTTAATGGCTGAGTAATATTCCATTGTGTATATGTACCACAGCTTCCTTATCCATTTGTCTGCTGATGGACATCTAGGTTGCTTCCATGTCCTGGCTATTGTAAACATTGCTGCGATGAACATTGGGGTACATGCGCCCCTTTATATTTTCAGTTGTTTTTACATCATTGAATTCTGAGCTCTGGCACCTTGAGCTGGCGAACTTGTCATTTTCAAGCATTACTTTAGTAGCCATAGCTGTAGAGCTTGAGGAATATTCTCAGGCCAGAAAGCAACAAAATCAAAATTTTACAGCTGCAAGTTTTAGAGTAAATTGTCATCTGTATTCTGGATGTTCTTAGAGGTTTTTCAGTGCCTTTAAGTAATTGCTTTCAATCACGACATTTCTATCACTGTTATCTGTGCGAGGGTTTATATTACTGCTTCACTCTTCTGACATTAGCATCCCTAAGTCTTTTAGGGCTGATAAAACAGAGACCTACTCTGTGCACTCAGTAAAAAGCATAGGATGGCATGAGCAAGGAAAAGGAATGAGCCAGATTCCAGTTGGAAATTGTTGTACCCCAAATCCTTATCTTCTTAATTAAAATTTCTAATTAAAATTTCAAACCGGTCCCAAACCCTGAGGTCAGCACCTCACTCTATCAGTGTAAGGGAGAAAGCAGGAATGACTACATGGTTCTCTTATGTACTAGAAATAAGAAAAGGTAGAAATCATGACTTACAATCAATTTTTAAAAGATAACACAAACAGACCCACCATTGCATGAAAGGCACAGACCTCCTCTTCTATTTCCAGATAAAATCTGAATTTACACAATAGAATGATCACTGGAAATGAAGAATATGGAAAAGAAAGAATACGAAGAACAAGAGAAGTATCAACCCTTCTGGGAAAATAAATCAGATGCCAACATCAAGATGAAATAGATGTGAGAGTTATCTGTCAAAGCATTTAAAGTAGCTATTATTAACTCCCAAGAAGTAAAGGCAAACATTCTGGAAACAGAAGGAAAGATTAAAAGAAAAGAAATAAAAGTTATAAAGAACAACCAAATAGAAAGTATAAAACTTAAAATAAAATAACAACAAAAAAATCAAACTAAAAGCCCTCACAGGATGGGCTCAATGAAGATAGATCAATAGAAATTATTCAATATGAATTATAGAATAAAAAGATTAAAAAAAAAGAACAGAGGCTCAATGACATGTGGGACAAAACCAAAAGTTATAACTTTTCTGTCACTAGAGCCCCAGAAGGAGAAGGCTTCTGTGGTACAGAACAAATATTTGAAGACATACTGACTGAAAACTTCCCAAATTTGGCCCAAGATATAAACCTACATATTCAAAAAATTCAGGGAACCTCAAACAGGGTAAACCCAAAGAAAATCGTGCTCTGGGAAATCATCATCAAATTGCTCAAAATATTAATAGGAGCCAGGGAAAAACTATCCATTATTTAGACAGGAATAATCATTTGAATCATGTAGCATTTGTCTCTCATCAGAAATCACAGAAGCCAGAAAAACATGGCTCAATCTTTTTCACGTGCTAAAAGGAAAGAACTCTTAATCCAGAACTCTCTATCCAGTGAAACTATTATTGAGGGATAGAGGTTAAATAAAGATCATCTCAAAAGAAGAAAAACTAAGAGAATATGATAAAGTCATTTAGTCATTAAATTGCTAAATGACTTTATTCAGATAAAAAAGAAATAAAATCAGAAGGAAATATGGAATGTCAGAAATGACAGGAAAGTAACAGAAATGTTAAAAATTGGGTAAATATAATAGATTTTTTTGTTGTTTGAGTTCTGTAAAATATATCTAATGGTTGAAAAAATTAGAACATTTACTGATGGGATTTTTAAAGTATATAAATGTGATATATGAGACAATTATTGTAGTAAAAGAAAAAGGGAAACAAATCTATATGCTTGATATATATATTATAGTTTATATATTAGGGATATATATATCTTAAATAAACCACTAAGAAACATATACAAAGATGTATAGTCAAAACCAGAATGGATAAAATAAAATGAATACCAACAATGTTTTTTTAATAAACAAAATTTAACAATGCAAAATACTACAATAAGAAACAAAGGGAACAGAAAGAGAGCAGATAAATAGTAGATTTAAATCCAATTCTATCAATAACTGCATTGAATTTAAATGATTTAAACACATCAACTAAAAGATAAAGGTTGTCAGAATGGATGAAAAAATATCACTCAATTATATGTACTCTAAAAAGAAAACTCCAAATATAATGATATACATAGATTAAAAGTAAAAGGATGGAAAAAGATGTATGAACTCAGTATTGAGTACAAACTCAATAATGATACCAAAATGTGAAAAGGACATTACAAGAAAAACTTACAGACCAGTATCAGTCATGAAATATTTGCCAGAAAATCCTAGAGAAGATACTAGTAAATGGAATCCAGCAATATATAAAAAAGGATAATATATTATCACCAAGTAGGAATAATTTCAATAATGCAAAGTAGGAAAAGAAGCTCCAATATTCAGTATTCAAAACCCTGTGTTATTAGCATAATAATATAGATATCAAAGCAACAGACAGAGCCTAGAAATAAACCCTTTTGATGATTTTTAACAAGGTTACCAAGGAAATTCAATAGAGTAAAAATCTGATGAGTGAAAAAGTTGGTTTAAAACTCAACATTCAGAAAACTAAGATCATGGCTAAGATCCGGCCCCATCACTTCATGACAAATAGATGGGGAAACAATGGAAACAGTGACAGATTTTATTCTGAGGGGCTCCAAAATCACTGCAGATGGTGACTGCAGCCATGAAATTAAAAGACGCTTGCTCCTTGGAAGAAAAGCTATGGCCAACCTAGACAGCATATTAAAAAGCAGAGACATTACTTTGCCAACAAAGGTCCATCTAGTCAAAGCTATGGGTTTTCCAGTAGTCATGTATGGATGTGAGAGTTGGACTGTAAAGAAAGCTGAGCACCAAAGAATTGATGCTTTTGAACTGTGGTGTTGGAAAAGACTCTTGAGAGTCCCTTGGACTGCAAGGAGATCCAACCAGTCCATCCTAAAGGAGATCAGTCCTGGGTGTTCATTGGAAGGACTGATGTTGAAGCTGAAACTCCAATCGTTTGGCCACCTGATGTGAAGAACTGACTCATTGGAAAAGACCCTGGTGCTGGGAAAAATGGAAGGCAGGAGAAGAGGATGACAGAGGATGAGATGGTTGGATGGCATCACCGACTCAATGGGCATGAGTTTGAGTAAACTTCAGGAGTTGATGATGGACAGGGAGGCCTTGTGTGCTGCAGTCCATGGGGTAGAAAGAGTTGGAGACGACTGAGCAACTGAACTGAACTGAACTGACTGAAAAATCTTTTCAATAAATGATAATGGGATAATTTTACATCCACTTGCAAAAGGATGGAACCAGACTTTTACCTCATAAAATACATAAAAATTAAATTTAAATGGGTCACAGACCTAAAAGCAAGTTAAAACTGAAAATCTTGAAAGAAAAATATAAACATAAGTCTTTGTGTGACTTGGGTTTAGGCAAAGTCTTCTTAGATATGATGCCAAAAACTAAAGTGACAGAAGAAAATATTAGATAAATTAGACTTCATCAAAATTGAAAATTGTGTGCTTTAAAGGATACCATCATTTTAAGGGAACCTGGGATTTGTTTCAATCAGATGTGGTAAGACATGTGGACACTTCAAGCACTGTCATGAAGGAAGAAGTTTATACTTACAGATCCTTAGAAATAGGAGGCATGACATGCCATGCAGGGGGCCATATGGGGAAGCAAAAGCTTGGTCCAGAGGCATGGGAAGCAAGAGAATATGGCCAAAAGCCTTGACTGTAGTTGCCATGGGAAGGAATGGGTCAAGCAGGGTAAGGAGGCTCTGGGGCATAGGGGTTGTGCCTAGTTATCTGACACCTGGCCCTAGGGTGATAAAACAAAAGAATAGTTTTATCAGCTTGGAGTATAAGAACCACATAGAAGAGCTGGCTGAGGGTATGGGCTCTGGAGTTTGTATATAAAAGGCATGCTTACAGGAAATCATTTACTATCTCCAGGAATTGGCTAGCCCCAGGATGAGCAGTCCTTCTAGAGTCAGCAAGGCCCCCAAGATGCCAAAACATCAAAAATACATAAAATTAAAAAGCATGATAATACATGTCAACAAAGTGAAAAGACAGCTCACAGAATGGAAGAACTAGTTGCATTTAATATCTTATAAGAGCTTTCTATAGAATATTTAAAGAACTCTCCCACGTCAAAAAGAAAAATATCAGTAACCCAGTCTCAAAATGGGCAAAAGATATGAATAGATACTTCACAAAAGATATAGGAAAGATAAATAAGTACATGAAAAGATGGTTTTGTTGTTGTTGTTTGTTTATTATTTGGCTGCATTGAGTCTTAGTTGTGGCATATGGGATCTTTCATTATGACACACAGGTGATCTAGTTGTGGCAGGTGGGCTTAGTTGCTCTGCAGCATGTGAGATCTTAGTTCCCAGACCAGGGATCGAACCCATGTCCCATGTATTGGCAGGCAGATTCTTTACTGGACCACCAGAGAAGTCTCCCAAAAGATGTTTAACCTCATTGGTCTTTCTGTGTACTCAGTCACTCAGTTATGTGTGACCCTGTGACCCCATGGACTATGTGTCCATGGAATTCTCCAGGCAAGAATACTGAAGTGGGTGCTATTTCCTATTTCAGAGGATCTTCCTATCCCAGAGATTGCATTGGCAGGCAGATCCTTTACTATTGGCAGGCAGATCCTTTACCATTGTGCCACCTGGGAAAACATTGGTCTGCAGGAAAATGCAAATTGAAACTTCAATATTATTACATAACCATTAGAATGATTATAATAAAAAAGAAAGGTTACAACTGTTAATGAGAATAGAGAGAAACTGAAACCATCATAGTTTCAAAAATTTAAACACAGAGTTAGCATATCACTTATCAATTCCACTCCTAAGGATATATACTCAAGAGAACTGAAAACTTGTACACAAAAGTTTATAAGAGCATTGTTCATAATAATCAAGAAGTGGAAACTCCAAATGTCCATCAACCAGTGAATGAATAAACAAAATGTGGTCTACCCATACAATAAGATATTATTTCATAGTTCTAAAATTGGATTGTGGTTGATGTTTGCAAAACTCTATATGAATTTACTAAAAATTATTGGCTTGTACAGTTAAAACAGGCAAATTCTGTTAGGTAAATTATACCTCAATAAAGCTGGTTAAATGACAACTTTTCTGTATGCAAGATACACTCTTACAACAAAATCATTCAGAAAGACAAAAAATAAAGGGATAGACAAAAGTTCACCAGACAAACGGAAGGCAAAAGAAAGTGTAGTGATCCTGATATCACACAAAGTAGAATTCCATCCCCAAAGTATTAAACATGGAAAAGAAGGACAATTGTGCACCAAACAACACAGCAGCCACATTTTTGAAGCAAGAACTAAAAGAATTCAAGGAGTCATAGACAGACATGCACTAATAATAGGAGATTTTAATAAACCATTTCAGTGTAATACAAATCAAGTGAAAAATAGTATGGATGGAGATAGAATGTACATATTGATTAGCAAACAAACTGATAAGACAGGTATTTTGAACATATGTTGAAGTCTACACCATGATAACAGTGTCCATGACACAATGACAAACACTAATCATTTATCAGATCACAAACAATATCTCAGTAAGTTCCATAAAAGGTGACTATCACAAGCAACATTCTCTGATTAAAAATGCAATCACAACTAGAAAATGTTAACAAAAACAAAAATAGAAAGCCCCTTTCACTTGAAAATTTAGAGGCCTCCTATTAAACAACTTCCATGTGAAATGAGAACTACAAACTGCAATTACAGAATTAAAAAAATAATGATAATAAACCACAACATATAAGAATCTATGGAATACATTTAAAGAGGTGATCTGGGGGGAGAGGAAATGTTTGCATTAAACATTTTTATCCAGAAAATGAAAAAAACAAAACATTGAATTAAGACACCAGCTTATAAAACTAGAAAAATAATTTTTAAAAGTGAACCAAAAGAAAGCAAAAAGGGCATAATAAAGATAAAAACAGAAATTAATGAAGAAGAGATTAGAAAAACAGTGGGTCTGAAAAATTAAAAATGGAGAAAGGACACACAAATATGCAAAATAAGAAATGACAAGAGGAAAATCACCCCTGAAACAAAAGAAATTTTAAAAATCATATGAAACTCTATGTTAACAAATATGAAACCAAATTTTTTTTTTTAAGGAATAATGATTTATTGACAGGCCCACACAGAGACTTGCATTCTATGCTAGTTTCTTTTTTTTTTTTTTTTTTAATAAATTTATTTATTTTAGTTGGGGGCTAATTACTTTACAATATTGTAATAGTTTTTGCCATACATTGACATGAATCAGCCATGGGTTTACATGTGTTCCCCTTCCTGGACCCCCCACCCACCTCCCTCCCCATCCCATCCCTCTGGGTCATCCCATTGCCCCGGCCCTGAGCCCTTGTCTCATGCATCGAACATGGAATGGTGTTCTGTTTCACATAGGATAATATACATGTTTCAATGAAACCAAATTTAAAAACCTAGAGGAAATGAATAATTTCCTAAGGAAATCCAAGTTACCAAAATTGACTCTGTTAGAGTTAGAAAGTTGAAACAGACCAATTTCTATATAAGGAATATATAACAGGAAGTTACTAGCAGACAACTCCTCACACACACACACACACACACACAAAACAGACCAGATGATTTCAAGGGGAAAAAGGTAAAATTACACCCATAACTCACTCCACAGTCAGAAAAATAGATTCCAAATGGATTACAGAGCTAAATGTAAAAAATGAAACCATGCAAGTATACTACAAGGAAATGTGGGGAATTTCTCTTTAACCTTGGTGTAAGAAAAGGCTTTCTAACTATGGCTCAAATTCTGGAGGCAATTAATTAACTAATTTAATAACTTTGATCACTTCTTCAAAATTTGCATGGCAAATGTACCATAAACAAAATCAAAAGACAACTGGCAAATGGGTAAACTTTTGCAACATATACCACAGGTGAAGGATTAATATGGAGAATTACTATCAAGTTAAATTTAGGAGGAGCCTGGAGGAGAGACATATTTAGGTCTGCAATTTGGGAATAATACCAAGTTGGCTTGGTGCAAGTGGATTAGAAAGGCAGGGAGAGGGGTTCAGAAGCATTTGTAAGTAATCCATCTAAGACAAAATGGTGGTTCAAACTAAGAAAGTGACTATGAGGATTAAGAAGGAAAGATGAATTAAGAGCTATTGAAGAGGTAGAATTTACTGGAATTTATAAACTAAATTGATGTGGGTGAGTTGGGAGTCGTGGGAGAAATCTGAGATTTCAACGTAGACAGTGAGGTAGGTGGTAGTGTCACAGAGAATGTAAAGAACGCAAACCTTTAAATTCTGTCTTAGGATTAAAAATATGGTGACCTTTATGACCTCATGGACTGTAACTCTCCAGGCTCCTCTGTCCATGGAATTTTCCAGGGAAGAATACTGGAGTGGGTAGCCATTCCCTTCTCAAGGGGATCTGCCAACCCAGGGATCGAACCCAGGCATATTCTTTACCTCTGAACCAGTAGGGAAGCCCTACATTGACTATAAAGAACTATTCATAATGCATATTGACAGATCTGAAAACAATTGCACAACTTCCTAGCTTTGTGACTCTAGACAAGTTTCTTAACCTTTCTTTGCCTCAATCTCTTCTTCTCAGAGGAAAAAAAAAGAGTAATAATATGAACCTGGTAACATTTTTATGAGAACTAGAGATAAGAGAAGTAAAGTGTTTTGAGTGATCCCTATCACATACTGAGAACTTGTCAAATTATAGCTTAAACAAAAGGCAACATCATTAGTTCCATGCCTCTAAATTAGGTCAGATTTGCCCTTGTTTATATCTTTGTATTTCTCATAGACTCTACCTGCCCTAGAAGAGGGTCTTACACTTAATAGGTACTCAGTAAAATTATGTATCCAATCTATGATGGTTGTTTCTTTGGCTGAACCTTTGGTTTTATTCCCTAGCTAATCTGCCCAAAGCTGTTATCCTTTATTTTGTTGTTGTTGTTCAGTTGTTAAGTCATCTCCCACTCTGTGACCCCAGGGACTATAGCACGCCAGGCTCCTCTGTCCTCCAGTATCTCCCAGAGTTTGCTCAGATTCAAGACCATTGAGTCGGTGATGCTATCTAACCATCTCATCCTCTACTGCCCCTTGCTCCTTTTGCCTTCAATTTTTCCCAGCATCACGGAAACGCTCTTATTTCCAATGAATCGGCTCGTTGCATCAGGTGGCCAAAGTATCGGAACTTCAGCTTCAGCATCAGTTCAGTTCATTCGCTCAGTCGTGTCTGACTCTTTGCGACCCCATGAACTTCAGCACGCCAGGCTTCCCTGTCCATCTCCCGGAGTTTACCCATACTCATGCCCATTGAGTCGGTGATGCCATCCAACCACCTCATCTTCTGTCGTCCCCTTCTCCTCCCGCCCTCAATCTTTCCCAGCATCAGGGTCTATTCAAATGAGTCAGCGCTTCGCATCAGGTGGCCAAAGTATTGGAGTTTCAGCTTCAACGTCAGTCCTTCCAATGAACATCCAGGGCTGAGTGCCTTTAGGAAGGACTGTTTGGATCTCCTCCTTCCAATAAATATTCAGGATTGATTTCCTTTAAGATTTATTGGTTTGATCTTTCAGTCCAAGGGCTCTCAAGAGTCTTTTCCAGCACCACAATTCAAAAGCATCAGTTCCTCAGCATTCAGCCTTCTTTATCATTGAACGCTAACATCTGCACATGACTATTGGAAAAACCATAGCTTTGACTATAATGGACTTTCGTCAGCAAAATGACGTCTCTGTTTTTTAATATGCTGTCTAGGTTTGTGACTGTTTTCCTTCCAAGGAGCAAATGTCTTTTAATTTCATTTCATGACTGCAGTCACCGTCCACAGTGATTTTGGAGCCCAAGAAAATAAAGTCTCTCCCTGTTTCCATTGTTTCCACATATATTTGCAATGAAGTGATGGGACTGGATGCCATAGTCTTAGTTTTCTTTTTTTTTAATCTTGAGTTTAAGCCAGCTTTTTCACTCTCCTCTTTCACCCTCATCAAGAAGCTCTTTAGTTCCTCTTTACTTTCTGCCATTAGAGTGGTATCATCTACACATCTGAGGTTGTTGATATTTCTCCCAGCAATCTTGATTCCACCTCGTGTTTCATCCAGCCTGGCATTTTGCATGATGTACTCTGCATATAAGTTAAATAAGCAGGGTGACAATTTACAGCCTTGTCGTACTCTTTTCCCAGTTTGGAACCAGTCCATTGTTCCACATAAGGTTCTAACTGTTGCTTCTTGACCCACATACAGGTTTCTCAGGAGACAGATAAGGTGGCCTGGTATTTCCATCTATTTAAGAATTTTCCATAGTTTGTTATGATTCACAAAGTCCAAGGCTTTAGTGTAGTCAGTGAAGCAGAAGTAGATGTTTGAAGTAGTCTATTGGACACCTTCTGATCTGGGGGGCTTATCTTCCAGTGTCATATAGTTTTGCCTTTTCATACTGTTCGTGGGGTTCTTCTGACAAGAATACTGGAGTGGTTTGCTATTACTTTCTCCAGTGGACCATGATTTGTCAGAACTCCACTATGACCCATCTGTCTTGGGTAACCCTTCACAGCATGACTCATAGCTTCATTGAGTTATGCAAGCCCCTTTGCCATGACAAAGCTGTGACCCATGTAGGGGAAACTTCATTTTAAAAGTATTCTTTTTATGCTTGTAACCCATTCTCCTTGCTCAAAATTTCTTTTGCTTAATATGTCTCTCTCACACACAGACAAACGATGACCCATGCTTCCTAATATCTGATACTTTGTTATAAAACTTGTTGACAACTCCTCCAATCTCCACTCCCAACCCCACATAGGAGTTTTGTTCAGCAGTGGAATCTCAGTCCCTGTATGGCTTGGCTCTGATGGAAATTACTCAGACTGCTGAACTTTTTCTGAAACTGTGGGTGATCTCCAGAACTTCCACCAGAATTAAGAACAGTCAATTAATGACATGGTCAGATAGCTTGAATTTAATCAAAGTGAACCATAGACACTGAAAAGGGCATTTAATTTAATCTAAAATATTTGGACAAGGAAAAATGTCAAATCTCAGACATGACTTGTGATTAACAACTCTATAAAAGTAAAGAACAATTTGAATTTTTTTTAAAAACTAAGTGCAAGGAGCCAAAACTCAATAGAAAAGTGAGGATATATATATTAAAAGGCAATTCAATGAAAAAATCAGATATAAAAGTGTCTCTTAAATACATGAAAAATGCTCAAACTTGGTACATAATTTGAGAACTGCTAATTAAAACTGAGGTATCATTTCTTACCTATCAGAGGGACAAAAATTTTTACAGTGTGATGACAGAATCTATTGATGAGCTAGTGGCGAAACAGTCACTCTTGTACATTGCTGCTGAGAATACTAATCACTGCAACGCTTCCAGAGGGAAACTGGTCGTACCTAACATAACCTTTCAACCAAGAAATTCTGATTCTAAGAATTTATATTTGAGGATAAACTTCCAACAATCCAAAAATATACATGTACAAAGATGTTCATTGCAGCATAGTTTGCAATTGCAAAATATTGGCAACAATTGAAATGACCATAGATAGGAGAATGTTTGAATAAATTGTGCAATATTGGCACAATGGAGTCTTATACAACCATAAAAAAAGAATGAAGAACTGATACGGAGTGTTTTCCACAACATACAGCCCAAGAGAAGAAAATCAAAGTGCAGGAGGGCAGGGAAAAAAAGGGTTCCAAGAATGTGTTTCTCCATAAAAGCAAGGAGAATGCTGCAAAAACTGTCAAAATCAACTTTTTCAGAATGCTGGAAATTTATGTAAGCCTTGCAACAACCCAAGCAGAATTTAAGAAAAATGACTGAATCTTGGTCAGTACGGTAAGTTTGGTGGTGCTTTAACTAACCCTAACTCCATTCTCCTCCCTTAGCTCTTCAGTAGGTTTGAAAGGCAATACCTTCACGACTGAAATAGTTCTGAAAACCAGAAGCCTAGGGGCCACTGGTTAAGAGGTTTGGAGTAACACAAAATTCTTTGCGTGGGTTTTAGTGAATTGTGTCTTTCAAGGAATTGGCCCATTTCATCTGCTTAACAAAGTTATGAGCATAGAAGCATTCGTGTGTGTGTGTGTGTGCACATGCACGCACATGTTCAGTCCCGGCAAACTCTTTGTGACCCCATGGACTGTAGCCTGCCAGGCTCCTCTGTCCATGGAATTTTTCAGGCAAGAATACTGGAGCTAGTTGCCATGTCCTACTCCAGGGGATCTTCCGGACCCAGGGATCAAACTCACATCTCCTACACTGGTAGGCAGATTCTTTACCACTGAGCCACCTGGGAAGCCTTAAAAGTGTCCATAGTATTCCTTTATTATCCTCTTAATGCCCATGGAATCAGTAGTGATGACTGGTTTTTCATTCCTGATATTAGTGATTTGTATTCTCTGTCTTTATTTTGTAATTATCCTGGCTAGGGATTTACCAATTTTGTTCATCTCTTCAAAGAATTAGTTTTTCCTTTCATTAATTTTAATTTATCAATTTCCTGTTTTCAATGTTACTGACTTCTGATCTTATCTTTATTGTTTCTTTCCCTTCATTTGTTCTAGACTGATAGTGTTATACTTCTATCTCTAGTATCCCACATTCACAAATACATATTTATATACAAATCTTCATAGCAGTATTATTCACAGTACATTACCAACAAAGGTCCATTTAGTCAAAGCTATGATTTTTCCAGTAGTCATGTATGGATGTAACAGTTGGACCATGAAGAAAGGTGAGTGCTGAAGAATTGATGTTTTTGAAATGTGGTGTTAGAGAAGACTCTTGAGAGTCCCTTGGTCAGCAAGGAGACCAAACCAGTCAATCCTAAAGGAAATCAGTCCTGAATATTCATTGGAAGGACTGATGCTGAAGCTAAAGCTCCAATACTTTGGCCACCTAATGTGAAGAACTGACTCATTAGAAAAGACTCTGATGCTGGGAAAGGTTGAAGGCAGGAGGAGAAGGGGAAGACAGAGGCTGAGATGGTTGAATGACACCACTGACTTGATGGACATGAGTTTGAGAAAGCTCTGGGAGTTGGTGATGGACAGGGAAGCCTAGTGTGCTGCAGTCCATGAGGTTGAAAAGAGTCAGACACGATTGAGTGACTGAACTGAACTGAATCATAAGGTGAAAACAATCCAAATTTTCATTGATAGACAAATGGATAAATAACATGTGGTATGTATGTATGAAAGAATATGATTCGGCCTTTAAATTAAATTCTGATCTATGCTACAACATGGATATACTTTGAAAACTATGCTAAGTAAAAGAAATATTGCATGATGCCATTTATATGAAATATACTAAATGTATGAAAGGACTGATGCTGAAGCTTAAACTCCAATACTTTGGCCACCTGATGTGAAGAACTGACTCATTGGAAAAGAGCCTGATGCTGGGAAAGATTGAAGGCAGGAGGAGAAGGGGACAACAAAGGATGAGATGGTTGATTGGCATCACTGACTCGATAGACATGAGTTTGAGGAAGCTCTATGAAGCCTGGCATGCTGCAGTCCATGGGGTTGCAAAGAGCCAGACACGACTGAGCGACTGAACTGACACTGATACTGAAATGGATAAATCCACAACCAAAGTAGATTTGTTTTAAAAGAAAAGTAGATTAGTGGTTGTTTTATGGAAGGAAGGTAATGGATAATGAATGTATTGGGTACAGGGTTTCTTTTGACGTGATAAAAAAGAATTCAAGACTTAGGTTATGGCAATGGTGACATACCTTAGTGAAAATATTAAAAAAAAAAAAAAAACAGCATTAGAGATGGAAGAGGAGGATGCTGAGTTCACTTCTTCTCACAAACACATCATAATTACAACTATTTACAGACCAAGAATTGATTGAAAAAGAGCAGAACCTATCAGAAAAGAACTTGTATAACTAAAGATATGAAGAAAGGACAACAAATAGTCAGGTAGGAGGGGCAAACTCATGATTGTTCAAGACCCATAAACCCTAGTGGGCAACCCACAAATAGGAAGATTATTACAACTGCAGAGGTTCTCCCTAAGGAGCTAGGTGTCTGAACTCCACATCAGGCTCCTCACCCTGGGGGTCTTTCCCTGGGAAGATGAGCCTCAGAGTGTTTGGCTTTGAAGGCCGGTGGGACTTACTTTGGAGAGTCCCAGAGAGCTGAGGGAAATAGAGACTTCCCTTTTACAAGGAGCACACAAACTCTCACATGTTCTGGGATCCAGGGCAAAATTAAATTTTGAGCCTGAGACAGACCTACCTGGTGATCTTGGAGAACCTCCCAGAGAGGCAGGAGGCAACTGCTGCTCACCCTTGGGACATATACACTGGTGCTGGCGAGTGTCATTTTAGAATCCTCCCTCTAGTTTATTAGCCTCAGGACCCAGCCCTGTCCCTGCTCACCAAACTATAGACACCCATACTGGGATGCTTCAAGCCAAGCAACCAGCCAGGCCCCACAAACCAGCAAGCAGGCTCCTTTAAGACCTTATGAGCCCACAGCCACCACTGAACATGAACCTGCCCACCAGAGGGCCCAGAATCTGGCCCCACACATCAGTGCACCAATACTAGAACTGAGATTCCTACCACCCTCCAGCCAGAGACCCCAGGACCCAGCTCTACCCACCAGTGGGCAGGAACCACCCCCAGAATCCCTGGCTCCACCCACCAGTGAGCCTGCTCTAGCTTCAGGAACAGCCTTGCCTATCAGCAGGCAGACACTAACCACAGGACAACCATAGGCCCTCAACCTATGGACCCAGCTCACCTACCAACAAGCCAGTACCAGCCCTGGGAATCAGCTCTGCCCAGTAGCAGGCCAACACAAGCTTTGGAACAGCCTAGGTGTTGCAACTGCCTATTTCAGGAGCCAACGCCACCCACCAGTGGACCAATACCAGCTCTGAGATTCCCAGGACCCTGCAGTCAGAACCCAGGACCCAACTCTGCCTGCCAGTGAGCCAGCACTAGCCGCAGGACCTGGTTTCAACCACCAGTGAGTGGATACCATCCCCAGGGTCTCCTGGCCCCTAACTCCATCCACCAGTGAACCAGCATTAGCCCCGGGGCCCCCTAGGATTCTTCAGTCACCTGCCTTGTGACCTGGCCCCACCAAACAAACAAACAGTGACTAGCAGTCTCCATACAAAGCAGGGCCTGGCAGCCAACTCGATGGGGGAGTCAATGCAGGATACAAAGTTAAAGTACAGAAATCTATTGCATTCTATATACTAGCAATAAACCATCAGAAAGAAATTAAGGAAACAATCTCATTTACAGTCACATCAAGAGAATAAAATACCTAAGAATAAATCTACCTAAGGATGTTAAAGACCTATATTCATAAAACTGTTTAAGATACTGATAAAAGAAATTGAAGAAAATACAAGCAAGTAGAAAGATATTTCACGTTCATAGATTGGAAGAATTAATATTGTTACAATGACCATACTACCCAATGCAATCTACAGAGTCAATGCAATCTTTATCAAAATACCAACGGCATTTTTCACAGAAATAGAACAAGTAATTTAAAAATGTGTATGGAAACACAAAGACCCTGAATAGCCAAAATATTTTGAAAAAAAAGAATAAAGCTGGAGGAATCCTGCTCCTTGACTTTAGACTATATTACAAAACTACCATCATCAAAATAGCATGATACTGGTACAAAAACAGTCACATAGCTCAATGCAGCAGAACAGAGATCCCCAAAATACACCCATGGACGTACTGTCAATTAATCTATGACAAAAGAGGCAAGAATATACAATAGAGAAAAGACAGCCCCCTCAAAAAGTGGTGCTGGGAAAACTGAACAGCTACATGTTAAAGAACAAATTTAGAACATTTTTTAACATCATATAAAAAAATAAACTCAAAATGAGCTAAAGACCTATATGTAAGACTGGAAACCATAATACTTCTAGAAAAGCACACAAGCAAAACACTGTGACTTAAACTGTAGCAATATTTTGGGGGGTCTGTTTCCTAAGGAAAGGGAAACAAGGGCAAAAATAAACAATGGGACCTAATTTAACTCAAAAGCTTTTGCATAGCAAAGGATAACACTGAAAAAGCAAAAAGACACCCCACTGAATGGAAAAGAATTAGCAAATGATGTGACCCATTAAGGATTAATATCCAAACTATATAAACAGCTCATACAACTCAACATCAAAAGGCAAACAAAAACTTGATTGAAAAATGGGTAGAAGACCTGAGTAGACATTTTCCAAAGAGGAAATGCAGATAACAAGCAGGCACATGAAAAGATGCTCAACATCACTAATCATCAGAGAATGCAAATCAAATCCACAATGTCGTATCATCTTCTCCCTGTCAGAATGCCTATCATCAAAAAGATTGCTAATAATAAATGTTGATGAGAGTATGGAGATAAAGCATTTATTGCACACTGTTGGTGGGGATGAAAATAATGCAGCCACTGTGGAAAACACTGCAGGTTCCTCAAAAAACTAAAAATGGAACACACACACACACACACACATACACACACACACACACACACACACACACTCTATATATATGTGTTATGTGCTCGTGCTCAGTCACTCTTCGTGACTCTATGGACTGTAGCCAACCAGGCTCCTCTATCCATTGGATTCTCCAAGCAAGAATACTGGAGTGGGCTGCCATGCCCACCTCCAGGGGATCTTCCCAACCCAGGGACTGAACCCGTGTCTCCTGCACTGCAGGTGGATTCTTTACTGCTGAGCCACTGGGAAAGTCCCATATATGTACTACATTTACATACTGTATATATGTGTGTGTGTGTGTGTGTGTGTGTGTGTGATGGAATATTACTCAGTCATAAAAAGAATGAAAATTTGCCATTTGCAACAACATGGATGGACTTGGAGCATATTATGTTTAGTGAAATGAGTCAGAAGAGAAAGACAAATACTGTATAACATTATTTATATTGTGGACTCTAAAAAATAAAACAAAGTATTGAATATAACAGAAAAGAAACAGACTCACAGATATATAGAACAAACAAGTGGTTACCAGTTGGCAGCTGGGTGGGGGTGGGGCAATATACGGGTAGAGGATTAAGAGGTACAAAATATGTATAAAATAAATAAGCTAAAAGGCTATATTAGAATATAGCAATATTGCATAATAACTATGAATGGAAAATAGCTTTTGAAATTATGATTCATTATATTGTACACTTGAAACATAATATAATATTGTACATAAAATATATGTCAATTAAAAAAATAACATTGAACACTTTAAAATGATGAAATTTATAGTAAGTGAATTATATCTCAACAAGAATATATATGTGTATATATCTACTATATAAGATGTTTAAAATGTGTCTTTTCATATATGCATTTTGATTTTGTTAGCAAAATTGCATACTATTTTTATTATCTGCTTTTTCAGCTTAACATGGATTGAATATGTTCCACATCATTAAATGCTCCTATGACAAATTTTCAAAATTGCTAATACATCCAACAACACACATGCTTCTCAAAAGCATAATGTTTACCAAAACTAATCAGATTCAAAAGCATACATGTTATTCTATTCTTCTTAGTGTAATTAAAAAATGTGCAAAACTAATCTGTGATATTAATGGTTAGACTAGTGGTCAATTTTTGCAGTTACTGGCCAAGTTAAAGGGCCTTTTGGGGTACTAGAAGTGTTCTATATCTTCATCTGGAAGATGGTAAAATAAGAACATACATATAAGTAAAAATCCACTTATCTTTACACTTAACATGTGTGCATATCATTGTATATAAACTATAGTTCAATTAAAAACAAAAAACATTGTGGCATTGTTGCAAGACTAGACAAACAGTCTATGGAACATACCAGATAGTTCACAAACAACTTGATGATAGATAGAGAAATAATTTTTATTTTTGTGTGACTAACTATTTTACAACAAAGTCTCCACTACAGTTCAGTTGGGCAAAGGACAGTCTTCTCAATAAATGGTGAGTAAATGAAAATATGAACCTTCACTGTATAAAAAAAAAAAGAAGATAGACCCCCTACTTCACACCAAATGCAGAAAATTAACTTGAGATAAAGCATAGACTCAAATGTTAAAGGTAAAATAATAAAGTTTCTAAAACAAAACTAGGAGAATATATTCATTATATTAGAATCATCAGAAATTTCTTAAACAGAAAGCATAGTCATAAAAGAAAAAACTAATAAATTGCACTTCATAGTATTAAGGACTTTTGTTCATCAAAAGATATGAGAGAGAGAAGGCAAACCACAGATGGAGAAGATATTCTTGAAATATATTTATTCATATGAAGAATATATAATATAAAGATTTTCTACTTCCAGTAAGAAAACAGTAACCTCAAGTTTAAACCAATCAAAATATTTCATCAAACTGTTCACTTTTAGAATATCCAAATGGTCAATGATCATGTGAGAATATGGTCAACAACATTATTCATTAAAGAATTGAAAACTGCAAATGCAATGAAATAGCAGTAGACACCCAGTAGAATAGCTAGGAACATTTCATGCAAACATGGGCTCAATAAAGGACAGAAATGGTAGGCACCTAACAGAAGCAGAAGATATTAAGAAGAGGTGGCAAGAATACACAGAAGAATTGTACAAAAAAGTTCTTCACGACCCAGACAATCATGATGCTGTGATCACTCACCTAGAGCCAGACATCCTGGAATGTGAAGTCAAGTGGGCCTTAGGAAGCATCACTATGAACAAAGCTAGTGGAGGTGATGGAGTTCCAGTTGAGCTATTTCAAATCCTAAAAGATGACACTGTGAAAGTGCTGCACTCAATATGCCAGCAAATATGGAAAACTCAGCAGTGGCCACAGGACTGGAAAATGGGAATACCAGACCATCTGACCTGCCTCTTGAGAAACCTGTATGCAGGTCAGGAAGCAACAGTTAGAACTGGACATGTAACAACAGACTGGTTCCAAATAAGAAAAGGAGTATGTCAAGGCTGTATATTGTCACCCTGCTTATTTAACTTCTATGCAGAGTACCTCATGAGAAACGCTGGACTGGAGGAAGCACAAGCTGGAATCAAGATTGCCGGGAGAAATATCAATAACCTCAGATATGCAGATGACACCACCCTTATGGCAGAAAGTGAAGAAGAACTAAAGAGCCTCTTGATGAAAGTGAAAGAGGAGAGTGAAAAAGTTGACTTAAAGCTCAACATTCAGAAAACGAAGATAATGGCATCCAGTCCCATCACTTCATGGCAGATAGATAGGGAAACAGTGGCTGACTTTATTTTTCTTGGCTCCAAAATCACTGCAGATGGTGACTGCAGCCATGAAATTAAAAGATGCTTACTCCTTAGAAGGAAAGTTATGACTAACCTAGATAGCATATTAAAAATCAGAGACATTACTTTGCCAACAAAGGTCCATCTAGTCAAGGCTATGGTTTTTCCAGTGGTCATGTATGGATGTGAGAGTTGGACTATAAAGAAAGCTGAGCGCCGATGAATTGATGCTTTTGAAGTGTGGCGTTGGAGAAGACTCTTGAGAGTCCCTTGGACTGCAAGGAGATCCAACCAGTCCATCCTAAAGGAGATCAGTCCTGGGTGTTCATTGGAAGGACTGATGTTGAAGCTGAAACTCCAATACTTTGGCCACCTGATGCAAAGAGCTGACTCATTGGAAAAGACCCTGATGCTGGGAAAGATTGAGGGCAGGAGGAGAAGAGGATGACAGAGGATGAGATGGCTGAATGGCATCACTGGCTCGATGCACGTGGGTTTGGGTGGACTCAGGGAGTTGGTGATGGACAGGGAGGCCTGCCATGCTGTGGTTCATTGGGTTGCAAAGAGTTGGACACGACTGAGTGACTGAACTGAACTGAACTGAGTCTCTTTGCTGTTCACCTGAAACTATCACAAAGTTATTAATTGGCTTTACCCCAATACAGAATTCCCTAGTGGCTCAGACAGTAAAGAATCTGCCTGCAGTGCAAGTGACCTGGGTTTGAATCCTGGGTCAGGAAGATCCCCTGGAGAAGGGAATGTCCACCTACTCCAGTACCCTTGCCTGGAACATCCTATGGACAGAAGAGCCTGGCAGGCTTCTGTCCATGGGGTCTCAAAGAGTCAGATATGACTGAGCAGCTAACAGTATACACCAATATAAAATAAAAAGTAAAAAAAAAATAAAGGTCTGAAAATGCTGAATGTTGGCAAGAACGCAGAGCATATTGAACTTAATGCATTGCTAGTGGGAATACAAGTTGTTTCAACCACTTTGGAAAACTATTTGACAGTGCTTACTAAAACTAATGGAGAAGGCAATGGCACCCCACTCCAGTACTATTGCCTGGAAAATCCCATGGATGGAGGAGCCTGGTAGGCTACAGTCCATGGGGTCGCAAAGAGTTGGACACGACTGAGCAACTTCACTTTCTTTTCACTTTTTACTAAAACTAAATACATATATACTCACAACTCAGATATTTCAATCCTAGATATATTTCCAAGAGCAATGAGTTCATATATGTACCAAAAGACATGTACTACAAGAATGTTCATTAACAACTTTCTTCATAATAGCTACAAACTAAAATACACTCCAAATGTCCATCTACAGTAGAATTGATAAGAAGTTATTATACTCAATATAATGGAATTCTACACAGTGATAAAATGGATGGACTGCTTCTACCCAAAGTGATAAGAATAAACCTCACAGACAAAATGGTAAGCAAAAGAAGCCAGATACAAGAGAGTATATTCCATATACCTCCATTGAAATAAAATATAAGAACCAGCAAAATTAAACTGGCATAATGGAACCTTCTAAGTACTGGAGATGTTTTATATCTTGATGTGTGTCATGGTTACATAGGTGTGTAGATATGTAAAAATTCATTAAACTTTACACTGAAGATTTATGTATTTCACTGTAGGTAAAATTATAAGTTTATATAAAAACAAATTGGCATGCACAAAAATCTATATAGAAGCATTTTTCATAGTAGTCCCAAATCATAAATAACCCAAAAGTCCATCAGTAATACAATCAAACAATAACTTATGGTATATTCATACTGTTCAGTTCAGTCGCTCAGATGTGTCCGACTCTTTACGACCCCATGGACTGCAGCACACCAAGCTTCCCTGTCCATCATCAACTCCCGGAGCTTGCTCAAACTCATGTCCATCAAGTCGGTGATGCCATCCAACTATCTCATCCTCTTTTGTCCCCTTCTCCTCCTGCCTTCAATCTTTCCCAGCATCAGGGTCTTTTCTAAAGAGTCAGCTCTTCTCATCAGGTGGCCAAAGTATTGGAGCTTCAGCTTCAGCAACAGTCCTTCCAATGAATATTCAAGATTGATTTCTTTTAGGATTGACTGGTTTGATCTCCATGCAGTCCAAGGGGCTCTCAAGAGTCTTAGAGCACTACATAAATATGGAAAACCACTCCAAACTGATGATACAAAAACATGAATGAATCTCAAAGACATAATTAATTGAGCAAAAGAAGCCAGACTAACAAATTATTTAACATTTCCACTAGTCAATATATTTCCAAAAGAATTAAAATCAGATGCCCAAATACTTGGAAATCAATGTTCATAACAGCCAAAAAAGTAGAAATAGCCCAAATGTCCCTCAATGAATGAGTAGACTAACATAATATGATGTATTCAGTCATAAAAGCAATGATGTACTAACACCTGCTACCATGGATGAACCCTGAAAACATTATGTTCAGTGAAAGAAATCAGACACAAAAGGAGAAATATTAATAGTATATAATTCCATTTATATTAATATCAGGTACCTAGAATAGGCAAATCCATAGAGACAGAAAGAATTAACAGTGGATTTTATTTTCTTGGGCTGCAAAATTACTGCAGACAGTGACTGCAATCATGAAATTAAGATGCTTGCTCCTTGAAAGAAAAGCTGATCGACCTAGCCAACGTACTAAAAAGCAGAGACATCATTTTGCCAACAAAGGTCAGTATAGTCAAGGCTATGGTCTTTCCAGTAGTCACGTACGGATGTGAGAGCTGGCCCATAAAGAAAGCTGAGTGCCAAAGAATTGGTCCTTTCAGACTGTGGTGCTGGAGAAGACTCTTGAGGGTCCCTTGGACTGCAAGGAGATCAAACCAGTCCATCCTAAAGGAAATCGGTCCTGAATATTCGTTGGGAGGACTGATACTGAAGCTCTAATACTTTGGCCCCCTGATGCAAAGAACAAACTCACTGTTAAAAAAACCTGATGCTGGGAAAGATTGAGAGCAGGAGGAGAAGGAGGTGGACAAAGGATGAGAAGGTTGAATGGCATCCCTGAGTTAATTAGTGGTCATGAGTTTGAGCACACTCCAGGAGATAGTGAAGGACAGGGAAGCCTGGTGTGCTGCCAGTCCATGGGGTCACAAAGAGTCAGACACGACTTATCAACTGAACAACAACAGCAATTTAATGGCTACAGAGTTTATGTTTGGGATGATGAAGAAGTTCTGGAAATGAACAGTGGTGATGATTGCACAACACTGTGAATGTATTTAGTGCCACTGAACTGCACTTAAAAATGGCTGAAATGGTAAATTTTTTTAAATTTATATTTCTGTTGAAAGATAATTGCTTTACAGAATTTGCTGTTTTCTGTCAAACCTCAACAAGAATTATCCATAGGTATACATATATCCCCTCCCTTTTGACCCTCCCTCCCAAATTTTATGTTGTATATATTTTATCACTTTAAAAAAAGAAACTGGACAAAAATACATGGTGCATGTTTTCATTTATTTGAAGCTCTAGAAAAGGCAAAATTAATGTTTGGTGATAGAGGTCAGGACAGTGTTTGCCTTTGGTTGGAGTAATGACTAGAAGGATGTAAAAGGAAGCCTTCTAGAGGGTCAGAGTGGTCATTACATGGATGTATACCTGTGTAAAAGCATTGCCAAATTTTCACTTTACAGTATGTACATTATATTTCCATTTAAAAAGAAAACCAAAAGGAGTAGAAAGTGGGGAAAACAGTAATTTAAAATTTGCTTCCATTTCTTTATCCCTTGTTCCTGGAGACAGGCTCACCTGGAGGCACATTCTCTCTTTGGGGAAGTTAGTGAGATTGGCCCTTCCATTACCACTTGTGTAAAACCAGAAGCTTTGCATTGTCCTGGGGACAGCTACAAAACACTTAAACCTGACTGCAGAGATCCAGTGTCTTGCCTTGGCCACTCATGGTGGGCATGGCTAGTTAGAGATATTTTTTACGAGGCTTTTTGACTTTGGGAGTGGAGAGGGACAGAATAAGGGAAAGAGGGGCAGAGAAAAATGTTTCTTGGCTTTGTATAAACTGGAGGCACCATGCTTCAACTGATGCTTGTTCCCGTGGGAGTAGATTATGGGGGTGGAGGTGGGGAGGCAGGAATGATGAACGCATCTTGCTGGTTAACAGAGTGGCTGAAGTGGCTGCTTTCATGAGACTTTGTGAGACTCTGGGCATAAGTAGTGTTGCCAGGCACCTCAGAGCAGAGTTTGAAACAAGGTTGTAAAAAATGCCAGTAATTTTTTTTCATCTCTCCTGTCACCTCTCAGAACCCTGCACCCAGTTGGGAGCATCCTGACCCAGCACCCTTGGTTTGAACACTTGCAACATCACCCAAAGCAAGCTCCTTGAGTTACAGCAGACAGGGAGAAGGAGGAAAACATGGGGCGGGGGGCAAGGGTGCGGTGAGAGACTGCAGAGCAATTTGTGAACACTCAAGTATCCTTTTTGCATATCTGGGGATACTTGGCAGGAATGTTGATGCAGAATTGGCCTGAGGTACAGCAGTCACTCTGTTGGGGCTTGAAGCCCTGTAATTTGGGCATCAAACATGAAGATGACCTCAGTTTATACCTGCAGTCTGGTTAAACCTGGATGGAACAACTACATAGGTATGCATAACTCTGTGAGTCTATGTATATGTGCATGTTTTAATGTACATGTTCTTAACCAAATTGATATCCTACCATGTATTACTTTGAATCCACTTTTATTTTTATAGAGTCATTTGTTTGGGGCATTACCTTGTCATTAGAGATTCTTTTGAGGCTATGTTCCTGAGGCCAAGGAGACTTGCCCAATGGCTGGGGTCTTGTCACCTAACTTCCAGCCATCCTTCTGTCCCACACCCCCGTGCCTTCCCCCACTGGATCATGGCCTCTGTTATTTGGTCCCAGCAGCCTGTGGAGTTGTGACATAATTGAAGCCCCACTCCACTCCTTCCATGAGGGTAAAAGAGGACCTATTTTCAGAAGCCTTGATGGGCAGGGTCCAGGAGTCCCAGAGCAAGCAGGTCATGTCGTCCATTGTCATCACATCAGTGAGAAGAACACACCACACCCAGGGAGCCCTCCTCTGCCTGCCCCCCACCGGACCAGCTCATTAAGCCACGCAGCTGTGGAGAGAGGGGTCATGTGATTCACCCTGGGGTATAGCAGGGAGACTGCTTGCATCTAAGTCTCTTGGTCCCCCAAGTGGGACACTTTTCCACCCACCCCTTAGCTCTCCCCATAAGTAACTCCAGTGGCAGAAGCAAATTTATCCACAAATCACACACCAAGGACACAAAAATGCTTTTATTTAATTGCTAGCACAAATACAGAATTGAATTAAGGCAGTATAATACATTTCCATTATCCTTACAAACGTCTGTACAATAAACTTTGCTTTAGGTGCTGATTTGAATCAATAATTGAGATTTTTATTAAACAATGTTTTCTTAAATTCTAGAGAAAAAAAATCATTCCCTGGGCTGCCAACAACTTAACGCTGTGGATCACAGAACCTCCACCAAGGTGGTGGGCTTGGCTGATGTTGGCAAATATTCCTCCCCACGTCCCTCCACACTCCCTACCACAGAGAGGAGGCTCAGAGGGACAGGGCAAGAGAGAAAGGCTTTTAGAGAGGCACTCGTTTACAAGTTCAAGCAGTACTCCATTCACTTCTGGCTACCAGTTATTACCTCAAATTCCCTTTTGAATGAAAAAGAAAGATGTAAAACCGACTACATAAAAACATCAAGCTGTATAAAAAAATCTCTAAGATAAAGAATAGTTGTGAATTATAATATTAAAAGCATGACACAAATGATCTTAGCAACCATAAGTTTGGATTTGGGGAAAAACTAGTTTATGGATGGATTTGTTTTTCTGGAACTAAGTGAAAGAAAATCCTGGCAAATATTGAAAAAAGGTAAGCGACTACAAATAATGTGAAAACATCTCATCTCATCATCTACATTCGTGTTTGACTATAAAAATCAGCACCAACGTTTGAATTTTCACAAAATAGTAATGATTCGGTGCAGCCATATCCTTCCTTTTGCCATTTGATCTCATAGGCATGAATATTTATTTTAGTAAGATATTATTAAGTGTGTTCTTCAGATATGGGTCATAGTTTGTTACTGGAATTTAGAAAAACTTTTTCAAATACTTGTACTTTATCTCAACTGCCTTTCGGACTGCCGTTAAAAGTACAGTAAAGAGTTACACACTTAAACACATAAAGCTTGAAGGAAGGCTTTACCATAGCGCACCTTTACCACTGAGCATGCGCTCCTCCCCCACCCCTCTAGGAATGGGAGAAGAAAGCAGAAACACGGAGGAGGAAATGAGAGGGGAGAATGGGTTACACAGGTGTGGGGAAAAATCAAAGTCTACAAGTTCAAGGATCACTGTGGGCTCACAGTCAATCCCAGGAGGAAAGGGAAGCTCAAAACAACAGAAGTCAAATGTGAGGGAAATTTGGTATCTCTAATAGCAAGCACACACACTCACACTTTTTCAGAGTACATAATGCAAAGGAGGAGTTTGCCTGAAAAGGTGGGTGAAGCTTCTACCTTGTCTGTGAGTCCATGCCCACGCATGTCTGTCTGTGTGCAGATTCACTAAGCTATCTCAGTGTGCATTACATATGCTAGGCAAACTTAAAAGTGGACCATTGCCTGGCCACCCCAAGAGCATTTTTTACACAGCCATTTCATCAGAATCAGCATCAACATCAATAAGCACAACCTCATGGTAATCACTGGTAACCACAGTGGGGTCAACAGTGGCAGCAGCAGCAGTGGTAGGGTCCAGCAAGCTGGCAGCAGAGTCGGAGGAGTCACTGGCAGGGCTGGAGGTAGGGTCAGAGAGGTCAAAGATGTCACACTCTAGGTGGCAGGAGGCTGCAAGCTCAGAATGGCTGGCGATGACAGGCTTAGGGTGGCTGGTGGCGATGGGCTCGAGATAGTCAGGAGTGGTGGGTTCAGAGTGAATGGTAGCACACTGGGTGTATCCAGTGGTGGGTTTAAGGCAGCTGGTGGCAGGGCTGATGGCAGTCTTGGAGGGACTGGTGACAGGCTTGGGGTGGCTGGAGGAAGGCTTGAAATAGACAGAGTTGGCCTTGAAATAGACAGAGGAAGGCTTGAAATGGACAGAGGCGGGTTTGGGGTAGACAGTGGCAGACTTGGACTGGCCTGAGGCAGACTTAGGGTGAGCAGAGGCAGGCTTGGAGTGGCTAAAGACAGACTTATGGTAAGCAGAGGCAGATTTGCGGTGGGCAGAGGCAGACCTGGAATGGCCAGAGGCTGGCTTTGGGTGGCCAGAGACACGCTCAGTTTGGCCAGTTGCACCATGACCAGGTAGGGGAACATTCCGGACGCTCATCGGTATTTCCTCCACAGCAGAACAGGCACGGGCACGGTCTTGTTCACGGGCTTGTGTGCGGGCACGGGCGCGGGCACGGGCGCGGGCTTGGGCTTCTTGCATCTCACGGATATCAGTGAGGAGGCCAGAGAGGAACAGGACAGGATTCCGCATCGCGTGGAAGATGGTCCAGTATTCTCTTCGGAAATTCTCATTGAGGACACCATAGATCACTGCATTGAGGCAGCTATTGAAGTAAGCTATAAAGTAGGCTGCAAGATAAACCCAGTTGGGGATCTTGCCTGCCATCTCCTTCGGACTGACAGCCACCAGAACAGTGAGCGCATTGATAGGGCACCAGCACACTGCAAAGAGGAGGAAGATCACAAACATGGTTAGAAAGTTTCGAACCTCAGCAAGCTGGTTATCCGGGTTCTGTCCAGCCGGGTCACGGGCCGCCAGCACTTTGGTCCATATCTTCAGATAGCAGAAACCCACTATGAGCAGAGGAAGGACAAAGTGGATGCAGACAATGGTCACAGCAAAGGCGGGGTTGTTCACATAGTTAAAGATGCAGGTGTAGGTGCGAGGATCGTACTCGATGGTGCCAATGTACATGTTGGGTAGGACAGCCAGGACGGTCATGATCCAGGTGACAGCCAGATAAATGCAGGTATTGCGCACACTAAAGATGCGCTCATACTGGAGGCTGTGGCAGATGTAGCAGTAACGGTTGATGGCGATGGCCATGATGTTGAAGATAGAACCGACCACGCTCAGGCCTGTGATGAACCCCACCATCTGACACTGTAACTTGCTGAGATCCCAGCCGCCGATGGCCATGGCATGTAGCATCAGAGGATAGGGGTAGACGGCCACCAGCATGTCAGCCACAGAGAGGCTAACCACGAAGACGTTGCCTGAAAAACATAGGGGTGGGGGGGAGGAGGAAAGACAGAGAGGAATAAATGGTTAAGTTTCAGAAATCTACAAATGTAAGCTAGAGGGAAAGGCCAGCTGGAGTAAGTGACAATTTAGAACTCTAGAATTCTTTCTTAGAATTCTTTCAAAGAAATACAGTCGTGTTTTTATTTTTAGTTACAAGCATGTCCCAAGTGGTTTTGATGCACAAGCAGGTTCAAGCTCCTGTCCTTTCACCAAGTTTTTTTTTTCTTTCCCCTTCAGACAATGTCATCTCTGCTTTGGGAAAGAAGTGAAATTACCACAGAATGAGCCTGTTGGGGGGACCTTCACACTTCCCCACACACGGACAGGCCGGCGGACACCATTTTAAACAAAAACAAAATGTAAACTTTTGCGAGGGGGGTAGGAAGGGAGCATTGGGTGCTAGATGGAGCCGTCTGCTGGAAACAGGCTGGAGGGTGGGGATGGGGGGGTGCGAGGGAGAGTTTGGAGGACTGTCAAAAAGTCTCAACCTCGCCTACCCCGAAAACATAAATTTGCCCCCTGCCTTCTCTAACTTAAACCATTGCATTTAAAAGGCAAACACGCCTAAACAGAACTGCCTGAGAAAGGGCATTAGAGGCCATCCTTGTCTTAAGCGGTCTTTCCCAGAGGGATCAGACAAGAATCTCAGACCTAACCCTGTAAATACTTACCATTTCCCAGGTAACCTAAGAGTAAAAACTGAGGTGGATGAGGTAGGAAGGCCCTATAAAATTTTCTCTTCAGAAATAGTGAGCAAGGAGGGGAAAAAATCAGGAAAATGTTTGCAAGGATCAGCAGAAGAGCCTTCTCCTCGCGGGTCCCGGCGCAGAGCCCCGGCATCAGCACGTTCGCCCCTCTGCACACGGGCTCCGGGCGCCCGGCCCCAGGCTTTACTGGAGCTAAACATGAAATGGGGGAAGGGGAGACATGCCCTCACTCCTGTTTCGTAGGGCGGCGATAGGAACGCTGTTTGTAAAACCTGTAAGGTCAAAGTGCAGGTGCCGATCCCTTTTTCTGGAAACACCTCGTTGCTAATGAGAATTGGTTTGGCAAAATACTGCACTTCATCTTGGACTGGAAGAAAATGAGCACTTTTAAAAGGGCAAAGGAATGGCTCATTCTGCCTGCTTCCACCCGCGCTACCAAGGCGGGGCCTCGGTGTTTCTACCCAAGACGTTCTTTCTAGGGTTTTCCCTCAAAGTCATCAATTCGGAGAAGAAGAGAAGCAAAGTCTTAAAAACAAAACCAAGACAACCAAAACACCTTTATTTTAATTATAGAGAGAAACGAAGGAGAAGGAAAGAAGAGAAAACGGACTTTGCAGGTGCGTTCCCCCATGGGGCGCTCCGGCTTTGGTCACCTTCGGACCGCACTGCTGGGGTGCAGGTGAGATGCCAGCGGGCGGCCCCGCGCCTCGGGGGGACAGCGGAGAATCAGGCACACCCATCAGAGTTTGAAAGAAAACTTTTCGTGACTGTGCCGCTCTGTGCCTCTAGAAATTTGTATGGTGTTTGTGATTCCTCGCCCAAGCAAAGTAATCTCGCAGAGATTGGCGCCCTCCTATCCCTGACACCCCTCCGGCCCGGGTCCCGCTGGTGCCTGTCCCCTTCAGATCCCATCCCCGTGCTCCCCTCTACCCTCGGGCCCCAGCCGGCCAGGATCTAGGCGGCGGAGACCCTGGGCGCAGCCCCCTCCCTCCCGGAGCCAGAGCAGGGTTTGGGGGCCCCTTTGCCCCTCCTCCGCCTCCCCCTCCCAAAAGTCCTCTCCCGCCCAACCTGCAAACGCTGCTTGCGGCCCCGCCGTGTCCGCCGCCCCTGCCTCAGGCACACAGCGCCTAGCAGCCTCCTGCACGGTTTCCCGGGCCCGCTCACAGCCGGCCCCCTCCCCTTGGCACTGGCGAGCCACGAAGGGAGTCTTGATCTGCGCTCCGCTGCATCCCAGATCCCCGAGGTTTGCGGTCTCCCTGCGGTCCCCCACTATGCCGTCTGAGCTCTCCCACAGCCTTCCGGCGATCCTCATCGGTTCTGCTGTCTCCTGTGCCCCCGGGACGCCGAGTTCCCGAACCTTTCCGCCGCCTTGTCCTGCGACCCCCGACACCCTGCTTATGGACTTCGGGATCTCCGCCGCAGCCGCTGCCACCGCCTGCTGCGCCCAGCCGCCCGCTCGCCTCTCTCTGCCGTGCGCCCTGGGACGGGCGGACAGAGCTCGGCTCCCGCGGGCTCAGACCGCCCTGATCCACACTCAGGCTCGAGGGGTCTGCGCTCCGCCTCCCGGGAGCAGCCCTGGAGCCACAGGGCTGCGGCGAGCGGGGGCTCGGCCGGGCTTGGGCTCCACCGCCGCCGCGCCGCGCTCCAGCAAGCGCCGCCTCGGCCGCGGAGAACTTAACTTTACCGGAGCGGGTTGCAACCCCGCTGCTCCCTCCGCGTCAGTTCCTCCCGCGCTGCCTCGGCGCGGCCACCTCTGCGGCGCCCGGCTCGGCGTGCTACCCCGGGCGGCCGCTGGACTCTCCGCTCCAGTGCCGGCTCCCTCTGCATCAGGTCCCCGACGGGGCAGGGCTCGGCGGTCTGCCGCGCACCGCGGGGACCCGAGATTTGCACCTGGACGCCCAGAGCTTCTCTGAACGTCCGCAGCCTAGAGAAGCTCTAAGTTGATGAGACCTCCCCCCTGGGAGAATATCACCACCGCAATTCGCCGGGACATGGGGAGCAGGGCCGTCCAAACGTTCCCTATTCCAGGCACCCAAACTAACCCCCTAGGGGTTGCAAGTGGCTGCACCGTGGGTAGGGAGAAGGAAGGGGATCTTACCAGAATTTCGGAGCTTCTTGTTCTTCGACACAGCCAAAATGACCATGGAGTTGCCGATCAGGTCTACGACGATGGTGATGACCATTGCACAGAACATAAAGACGATTAGAGCTGGTGGGTAGTCCGGCTGCGGCAGTTTGCAGCCGATACAGCCGTATGGGGTAGGGACCGCCAGGGTGCGTCCCATGTTGCTGCTGGGGATCGTTAGGTCCTCCCAGCCAGGTCCGGACAGCGAACACCTGCTCTGTTGCCGGGAGCTTCGGGAAAGCTGCCACCCCAGCGAGAGTCTGTGAGCAAATGACAGCATTCCCGCCCCTCTCCGATGAGCTTTTAAAGCCTCAAGAGGCGGCTAGCTCCACCCCAAGCCCCTCCCCCCGACCAATCAGAGCTCCCTGATCGCCCCCTCTTCGATCTCTAACTGGTTTTGGACAAATCCAACGCGAGGTGTCGTCTTGCTTCCGACTGCCTTGTTTGTGCTTTGCCTCTAGCCTCTCCCCCTCCCACCACCGTCCCCAGGTACCCTGCATCGTGACCGGCTCGGAATCCACCCCCTCCCCGAACCAGCCGCTGCGCATCCGTTTCTAGCAAGTTCTCCCTCCCTCTTCATACGCAAACACCCTGGCACAGTCCTGTAGATTGCAGAGCAGGGCAGTCGAGTCCCTCATGGGGTCCAGGGCCAACAAAAGCCAGTCTGAAGCCCCTAACAGAGTGTGGGGGGCAGCCAGTGGCCCCTTGAATCATAGATATTCACCCCTGCAGTGTCCTTGAGAGGTTCATCCCATCCTATTACTTTTGCCTGTTCAAAGCCTTCTGTACTGTGTGGGAAGCAGAGGACAGCTGCTGCTGATGGCTTCCATCCCCAATCTGCACCCCAGTCTCCAGGGAACTTATCCCCACTCCAGTGCCTGGCAGGAGCTGGTTGACTCTCTTAGCGGCAGCGGCAGGTGGCCACTCAGTCCAGTCCGAGACTTGTGTTCTCCTTAAGGAGATGGCCCCTAAGCCAAGCTCTGGGAGCAGAGTTTGTACTCTGGGAGTGAGGGGAGGTCGATGGGAGTCGCTTGCCCTCAACTCTGGGACAAGTGAGAGAGTGAGCGCATCCTTTCCTCACTGCCTGGTACCCTGGAGGCTGCTCTGGGAAAAAGTTAAACGGGGAAAAAAAGCCCTTCTCTTGGACTGCCGCTGCTCAAAAAGAAACTCGAGACGAGCGGCTCCGCCTCCCGTTTCCTCTCTAGGTGCCCCGCACGCTTAACCGAGTGGTGCAGGGCGCTTGATGAGCTCCGGGAGCTATGCCAGAGAGGCGGGACAGGCGCGGAGATGCCGGGCTGTGCAACCCAGAAGCCCCCGGCAGACCAGCGGCCCCGCCCCAGGCTTAACTCCTCTCGGTCCTTTTCCCTTGCGGGGTTCTCATTTCGACCTCAACTGGGTCGGGCCGCCCCCACCCCCAGCTCGGCGGATCTCCCTCCCCCGGATTCACAGTTCCCTGCGGCGTGCCCAGGCTCTCGGAGCGCACGGGCCACGCGAAATCCGAGAGGTTCGGGCTCTATATAGGGACGAGTTTCGGATACTCAGTCCCTCAACGACCTCGGTCTTGGGGGTAGATTTCCTGCCAGCGGCTCAAAGTTACGACTCTGATTGAGAAGTCTCCCAGACAATTTCAGCAAACACCTTGAAACTTGTCCCAGACTTGGCTGCAGTGGGACAGAGGGGGTTGCACTGTCCCGGAGCGCCACCACCTGGATGGTGGGGGGGAGGGGGAGAGGGGCTGGGGGGCGGTTTCTGTGGATGACTTCAACATTCAGGGACCTTTGAGGGAAAGACAGACGCGACTGAAAAAATCAACATCGCATGCACCTTCTCTATCTGAAAGGTCCAAACTAGTAATGTGTCCCCTTGTTTGTTTGAACATGAACCCCTCACCCGCATCCTGTGCACGCTGAGAAGGGAATCTGCAAGAAGAACAATCTTCCGCCTGGAATCTTTTCTCATTCAGTATCTCATTGCTCCAAGTCGCCTGGAGCCCCGGCCGCGCGCAGTCAGGGCCGAACTTAGCCAGGATTCGAGATAAACGCGGTCCCCCAACAGGCTCTGATGCTCCCCTAGGCAACCGTAAGCTCCTAAGAAGAGACCAAAGCCGAAAGCTCGTCCGAACCGTGAAGTCGTTCGTTCGCATCTGGCTGCTGATGCAGGTTCCCCAAGGGTTTAGATCCTTTTACTTGTGGCAAAGAACTGTTTTTAATTCAAGTAAATAAAAATTTGAATGAAAAAAGAAACCAACATTCTAATGACTTAAGACACTGGAGCGTTCCCTACCCTACCCACTGCTCCCTCCCCCCAAAAAAACTTGTAAATGGAGCTGGCAAACTGTTATCCAGTGCACTGTCCTTCTGAGATCAGATGGCCCCAGAGCTGGTGGAGGCCCAGGACACCGGGGATTCTAGATGGACTGTGGCCTAGACTTCCCTGGGACTGAAGAATGAGCAGGACAGAGGGTCACCTGATCCCTGACCCCTGCGCCTGTTCCAACACGGCTTGATCATGACCTCGTGGGGCTTGGATGTTTCCATACCAGACAAGTGGAGGAGGCAACAATTTTAATAATGGGGGAAAGACAAGTCTGCATCTGGTTAATTTGCTTATTTTTATGAATTATCTTAACAAAAAATTCTGAAAATAGTCCCCATCCTAAGAAAAACAGATGGATATCAAATCCGTTATGTGGATAGCTATGAGGAAGAAAGCCAGTCAGGTTCTGAAAGGGTAGGGCAAGCTCCATGTGCAATTATATCGGAACAGTTAAGGGGGGAGATTTTTACTGGGTAGAGGGCAGTGTATATGGTTTATTTAAGCTTCCAAAAGATTTTGAATTGTGTCTTTCTAAAAGACCTGCTAGGCAGTGCTAATAACTGAAGATGGAGAGAAACACTTTACTGGGGATTTGCAAGCTATTAAGATATAGATTCAAAACAGAGCAAAACTTGGACGTTCGCTGGGGATCCCAGGAAAACCTTGCAAATCCATATGGAGGTTGGGAAGCTTCAGAAAAAGCAACGTATAGCAGACAGAATGGTATGGAGAGTTTGCAGTTCTGGAACCCAGCAGGTTCCCAAGGTGATCCTTTCCCTTAGGTCACTTATTGTGAGATTAGGGAGACTACACAGTCTCCCAAAGGACCCCCAGCCATGAAAGCTCAGACATCCCAATCGGAGGTGGTGCCAAGGGGCATTCTGTAGGGAAGGTAGATATTAAAAGATTTTCCCCCTCTTCTTGTTGATACAGAAACCTTTCATCTCAGCCTCCACATTTCTCATCTTGTTTAAGGTGTTTTATTGAAGTACACTTAATTTACAAGATTATGTTAGTTCCAGGTGTACAACAAAGTGATTCAGTGATTCATGAGGGTTCTTTTTTAGATTCTTTTCCATTAAAGGTCATTATAGGATATTGAATATAGTTTTCTAAGCTATACAGTAGGTCCTTGTTGTTTAGCTATTTTATAGATAGTAGTGTGTATATATTAGTCCCAAACTCATACTTTATTTCCCCTCTCCCAAATTTCTCATCTTTTTAAAACTGAAGATCAGGGTGGGACTGGTGGTCAGGGTGGCAACTGGCAACTTGGCATTCTCTTTAAAAAGTGAGTGAGAGCAAGTGAATGATTTTTTTCTCTGCACACACAAGGATAGTGCCACATCTTCAGATCTCTTATTATGGAGGCAATGGCAGAAGGTTACCTTTCATCATACTTCTAGGCTCTCTGTTCACCCTCCAGTACTATAATGATATCTCGCTTCTAATTAGTGCCTTGCAAGTTAAAATAAGCACTTTATACTTTTCAAAATCCCATCAGGGATATATTCTCTCAGCAATGCCACTTAACAGGTGGGGAAACTGAGGCACCGAGAAGAAAAAGGACTTCCCCAAGGCCATGCCAACGTTAATGGAGGAGCCCAGGCTTAAACACAGGTCCAATATCCTTTCAGCCCAGGGCCTTTCTCCCACAACCCAGCTTCATAAAGATAGTGTTTTGCTCTGAGACTTGATAGGGTGGGTTCTGTGTTCTCCTTTTTGTTATTGTTCTATTTTTTGCTTAATTATTTTTATTGAGATATATTCACATACCATATTCACCTTTTTCAAATGCACAGTTGAGTGTGTTTTCTGTACAGTCCCTAAGGTGTGTAACCATCATTACTATCAACATTAAGTTTCAGAACATTTCCATCAACCCAAAAAGAAACTCTGTATCCATCAGCAGCCCCTCCCCATTGCCTCCAACCCCCCAGCTCCTAGCAATCACTAATCTGATTCATGTCTCATATACATAGAGTTGTACAAAATGTGGCCTTTTGTGTCTGGTTACTTTCCCTTAGCATAGTATCTTCAAGGTTCATCCATGTTGTAGCATGTATTAGTGCTTCATTCCTGTCTATGGCTATATAGTATTCCACAGATGGAGAGACCACATTTTGTTTATCTAATCATCCATCAATGGATCTTTGGACTATTTCTGAAGTGAAGCGAAAGTCACTCAGTCGTGTCCAACTCTTTGTGATCCATGGACTATATAGTCCATGGGATTCTCCAGGCCAGAATACTGGAGTGGGTAGCCTTTCCCTTCTCCACGGGATCTTCCCAACCCAGGGATCAAACCCAGGTCTCCCGCATTAGGTGGATTCTTTACCAGCTGAGCCACAAGGGAAGCCTATTTCTACTATTTCTACTTTTTGGCTATTATGAGTAATGTTGCCATGAACATTTATGAGTTCACTTTCAGCCCCCAAGCAGCCACTGGCCCAAGAAAGACAGATGGCTTCTGAGCACCAGTTCACACCTTCTCTCTCACTCTGGGAGGGTAGCACAGCCAAGGACTGGGAGCCTCTGAACTCCTCTGACCTTACTGGATCATGTGCTGAAGCCACATGAGAGCATTGATCATTGATTTAATGTATGAAACCTGGAAAAATGAGAATTTGGGGCAAATCCAGTAAGAGTGAAAATGTCTTTCAGTTCGAGTACAAGCAAAACATAGTCCATTTGTTCTTGAACCTTTGAGGGGTGTCCTATCTCCTCTTGGGATGGTACACAGCAGTCTGGAAGGTGCTCAGCACATCTAGTCCCTACTACCCCCACCACTCCTACCCCAGCACTGAGCAGATGCCCGAGGCATGGAGGGCATTGACCCAATTCTTGAAAATGAAAACAAGCTTGGACCCAGCTCTGCCACTGGTTAGCTGCATGAGCTTGCGCATGTGACTTAGCCTCTCTGTCTCAATTTCCTCAGCTATAAAATGAAAATAATAATAGTGCCTCATAACTCATCCTAGAGTGGATGGGAGAGTTAAATGAGAGGATATATGCAAGCACTTAGAACACTCTCAAGAATGGAATAAGCATTCAATAACCACTAGTTGTTATTCTCCTTATTCTGAACATTTCTAATACTCTATAAGCTCTATTTGGTTATACTTCCACAGAGGACAGAGGCTCTTTGAGACATCAGAGAATCTGCCCTCAGCTGGCTCTTGCCTCAAGGCTCTAATTCCTGGCAGAAGCCACCCAATGGGCACTTACCATCATCTCAGTCCACCATGACATGTGACAGTGTGTTAGATTGGAAGGGACATACGGAGTGACTCTCCTTTTCACTGGTACCTGAGATGCATCATTGAATGATTTGTGTATTTTCCATTAGAAGGAAGAATCCGATTTCTTTTTTAATAATTTTATTGGAGTATTGTTGCTTTACAATATTGTGTTATTTTCTACTGTATAGCAAAGTCAATTAGCCATCAAGTTCCAAGTTAATGTTGTTCAGTCATGTCTGCCTCTTTGCAACCCCATGGACTGTAGCCTGCCAGGCTCTTCTATCCATGGAATTCTCCAGTCAAGAATACTGAAGTGGGTAGCCATTCCCTTCTGCAGGGGATCTTTCCAATCCAGGGCTCAAACCAAGGTATCCCACATATATCCCCTCTTTTTTGGATTTCCTTCCCATTTAGCTCAGCACAGAGCACTGAGTAGAGTTCCCTAAGCTACACAGTAGATTCTCATTGATGGTGGTTTAGTCACTAAGTCATGTCCAACTCTTACCATCCCATGGACTGGGAACCTACCAGGCTCTTCTGTCCATGGGATTCTCCAGGCAAGAATACTGGATTGCCATTTGGAGTGGATTGCCATTTCTTTCTCCAGGGGAGATTCTCATTAGCTATCTATTTTATACATAGTGTCACTAGAGTATATATGTCAATCCCAATCTCCAAATTCCTCCCACCCTGCTTTCCCTCTTGGTGTCCATACGTTGGTTCTCTACATCTGTCCATTTCTGTTTTGCAAATAAGATCATCTATACCACTTTCTAGATTCCACATATATGCATTAATATACAATGTCTGTTTCCGGATTTCTTGACATACTCCATGGAAGATGATTGGTCTAGAGGCAGGTCAGACCTGAAGTCCACAGCGGGCTGAAGAAGCTGGGTTTTGACAGAGCATAGTACCAGCCCAGGCTGGGGAAGGTCTAGTTTCAGATTGAGGGTGGGTGCCAGGACTCCAGGGGCAAGACTGGGATTTCAAAGGATTTAGGCAGGAATCAAGCCACTGGAAAGGGGAGCCAGCCAGGTCATGACATCCACCAGCTCAGGAGCAGTTTGGGGCAGGAGATTTGTTTTCCTAAACAGACTACGTCTGGTCACATTTACATTACCAACTTGGAGACATTGTTCAGATTTGTTAAATGAACAAGAGAATGATTATCCTCTCCAAATCCTCTAGGCTTAATACATCATGGCTAGAACCACTTTATCTTCTCCCCTGGTTGAGTCATTAGAGGGAGAAGGACTCATCCATTTTCTTTAGCACAATCAGGGACTCACCAAAACAATTAGCAGCCAGTATTTCCAGAACCCCAGTGCCTGATAAATACTCCAAGTTATGTGGTGCAAATCAAAGGCTTACCAGGGAGAGGAGCAGCACATTAATTACTTGTAGTAACACATGGACTCCTGTCCCTTTATTCAATTTACCTGATAATTAGAGCTTAATGAACAATATCCATTTTCCTAGCTGCTCATTCTAGCCAAGCATGATCACCCGTGCGTTTAAAGACTGTCCCTCTTATTAATCAACCTTATGACTTCTGGTGCAATAAGCAGCTTGTCCCAGGGGCTCTGTTTTAGCTCCCTCTATTGCAAAGCATAGGACATGGGTACCCATCAGGGCCCAAGCCCATCCTCTTCCTCCCCAACGGGTCCACTCAGCCCCTAATGCTGGCTAACGTGTGGGTGTCCTTCTGAAGAGGCAGCCATGGTTCTGAGTGCTGTGTTCACATATTCACATTCAGTCCTGACAATAGCCCTATGAGATAGGCACAATGACTATCTCTGTTTCACAGATAAAGAAGCTGAGGCCAGAAAGGTTATGTCACTTGTTCCAGATTGCACAGGAAGGCTAGCTTGGGTGGTCTGACTCCAGAGTCTGTGGCTTCCCCAAGATACCTCACTGATTGCAGGCCTTGTTCCTGGCTCTATGGTCCTGCTTCTCAAACTGAGTGCGAGTTAGAGCCACCAGGACTCCTTAGGGAAAATTCCACTTTGAAAGGCTGTCCCCTAGAGATTATGATTTGGTAGGTCTGGGGTGGAGCCCCAGAATCTGCATGTTTCCCAAGTGTCCCCAGGTAATTCTTGATTCAAGGGTTCCAGGGACCCCTCTTAGAAAAACCCTGCTCTTACCACCCAGGCTTACCCCTAGCTCCTGGCAACTGAAGGAAGTCTAGACCTGGCAGTCAGTGACTCAGAGCCCAGGCTGCTCCTGAGACTGAGATCCTGCTGGGACTTTGCATGAGTGCATGTGTGCATGCTAAGTTGCTTCAGTTGTGTCTGACTCTTTGCAACCCTTTGGACTGTAGTCCTCCAGGCTCCTCTGTCCATGGGGATTCTCCAGACAAGAATACTGGAGTGGCTTGGCATGCCCTCCTACAGGGGATCTTCTTGACCCAGGGATCAAATCCATGTCTCTTACATCTCCTGCATTGTCAGTCAGGTTCTTTACGACTATATACCTGTTCTAGTTCATAAACTCCTGACCAAATGCCTGAGGATAACCTGTTCAGCTCCCTGGTAACAGGGCCACCTTGCTGCCAGAGGCCTGACCACACCCTCTTCCCGCTGCACCTGGTGGGCTGCCTGAGGGGAGTTGCCTATGTTAGCAGATGAAAATATAAGATGTCCAGTTGAAATTGAATTTCTAATAAACAGTAACAAAATCTTACTATTATGAGTACGCTCTGTGCCATATTTGGGCATTCTTATAGTACAAAATATCCATTGTTTATTGGAAATTTAAATGTAACTTGGCATCCTATATTTTATCTAGCAACCCTATAACTGATCCTAAATAAGTCAAACATGAGGACTTGGCATTGGCTGCTAAAGAGCCTTCCTTCCTCTCACACTTTCCCCCAGAAAGAGGCTTGGTCAGTTCTGAGCAGCAGACTGTTGATTCAAGCCAGAGGAGCCCCATTTGCCCTGTGGCTCTCATCTGGCCATCTTGCCTCTGGTAGATACTGACTCTGCATGTTTCCCGATCGCTTTAGTCAGCAGCCTCCATCCACACAGGAGATTCCTGAGCCATCCTAAAAGAAGTCCTTGCATCTCATTTGCCTGAGATACACAGCACTATGGGGCTGTCCCTCTGAGTAGCAGCTGGGCTCCAAGTAGACTCCTGTGTTTTAAGGTATCGACATTTATATGTTTTGGTTTCAGCTAATATTTGATAGCATTGCCTGTTTTCTATAGATGACATCTTAAAGGTATAGAAAGTATCTCTCAAAACCTCAGTTTTAGATGCCCTGGAAGATGTAGGTTTGCGGGATTCTTTGCAGGACTCCTCCCAGAGAATTTTGTATAACCCATTTCACCTATAGTCAGGTCATCTCAGGGCTGCCTCCAAATCTGGTGAACTTCCATCTAGCTGTTTTTACACGATGTTACTGGAAAAGACCCTGATGCTGGGAAACACTGAGGTCAGGCGAAGGAGACAACAGAGGATGAGACAGTTAGATGGTATCACTGACTCGATGGAACATGAGTTTGAGCAAGCTCCAGGAGATGGTGATGGACAGGGAAACCTGGTGTGATGCAGTCCATGGGGTCACAAAGAGTGAGACACAACTGAGTGACTGAACAACAACAATAACTGACAAGCAGTTAGGAAAAACTTTTACTTTCACTTATATAATTTGGTCACCTTAGCCACTGGATCAGGTCAGGACTGTCTAATGTTCCTTCTTTGTCCATCTCAGGCAGAAGGAGGTCCATGAGTGAAAGATGGGAAATTGTGCCTGGAGAGGAGGGCATGTCGAAGGCCAGTCAATGAGACATGGCTGTCTAGAATATTAAAGAAGATGAAGGACAAACTGCAATGACACAACCATTTGCTTGTAGAGTCACTAAAGGAAATCTTTGGAACTTTCTGTAAAGGGAGACAAATGAGGAAACAGTCCTACACTAGCCCAAGTCAAAAAAGGACCAAGCCCTCACAAGTGCTTCTGTTGGTTCATTGCTGAGGCTGACATCAATTGGCAGGACCCAAGGCCCCAGGTAATTAGATCAAGGCGATTACTGTGTTCCAGGGACACTTGGGTGCACTGAGTTCTCATCTGGAACAGAAACCACAGGCATTTGGAGCCTCTTCCTTCTGCCTGACCTGCAAGACTCTGATCTGAGGGGGCACCTGATGAACTAAGTGTCAAAAAGAAGCCCCTGGGATTTCCCTAGCGGTCCAGTGGTTGAAACTTCACGCTTCCAGTGCAGGCACTAAGGCTTCAATCCCTGGTCAGGGAACTAAGATTCCATATGTTGAGCAGTGAAGCCAATAAATAAATCAAATAACTTTTAGAAAAAAGAAGCTTCCTGCCTGCCCTGCATCTTCAGAACGTCTTCTGACAATATGCTAGGAGTTCTGGCGCTTCTGAACCCTCTTAAACAGATATTTCGTATTTAAGTTTCACTTTCTAATCAAACTTATCTTACTTTCCAGGCTTGTTTTCCCATTGTGTTTCCCGTTCTCCCTGAGGCACATTCATTTTCACAAAATAACAAAACAAGACAAAAAAAAAAGCTTTTTTGTGACTTTCCCTCCTCTTGGCATTCCCTTTGGGTTTAATGAAAAACTCAAGTAATTTGACTGGAGAGAGTTTTGAGGTGATCACCATACCCGTTCCTTCACCCTGCAGCCCTAGTCGCCATATTCTGCAGTCTTGAAGAAGGAAGACTTCTGCATCTACCTAGCCCTTCACCAGACAGACCGGAACACAGCATCCCACCCTCCATGCCCAGTGATAATGGCAACAGTCCCTCCTTATCAATGGCCTCCAAGTATCAGGCATGGGGCCTCTTCTCATTTCTTCCTCACCAGACCAGAGGGATGGCAATATTATGAGGAAACAGAGGCTCAGAGTGGAGGGGGGCTTTCTCCCTTCGGGTACATTCTCTCCTTCCTTTCACTTCCTCACTCTTCCTCTTCATCCCCCCAGCCAGGATAGACCCAGGCTCTCGTGGTGGGGGTGCAGACTTGCACTGGACGTGTCTGTGATAAGAAGAATTTTGGGGGCTTCCCAGGTGGCTTGGTGGTAAAGAATCTGCCTGCTAATGCAGGAGTCACAGGAGACATGGGTTTGATCCCTGGGTCGGGAAGATCCCTTGGAGAAGGAAATGGCAATCCACTCCAGTATTCTTGCCTGGAGAATTCCATGGACACAGGAGCCTGGCAGGCTATAGTCCATGGAGTGGCAAAGAGTTGGACACAACCGAGCACACTCACGTGCATGCTAGGAAGAGTTTACCCTGGGTTGGAACAGACTAGTTAAAGGCTTTCCCTCCGCCTGCTTGGTGATAGAACCCTGAGATTCCAGGCCTCACACAGGCCCTGGAAGGCCATCTTAGTTCCACCTAGTTTTCTCTGTAGCAGCCACTCCAGTGCAAAATGCTCAGGGCCAGGCTCTACCACTGGACCACAAGTGCTGAACCAAGATACTGGTTTGGCATGAAATGCCTTCCTCTGCTGAAAGCTGTGCTTCATGACTCCTGTATGGAGACATGGATATGGGAACCTGGAACATTCTTTCAAGCTCTCCTTTGACCTTGTCTTTGGTTACTAATATGTAACTAGGAGTATGTTGGGCTGTTTCTTATTGCCAAGATAAGAAGTTCTCTCCTTCCAGGCTCGGTTACCAAGAGCTAATTTGGGGCTGCTTTTTGTGAAATGCATCTGGTCTATAGTTTTCTTTATGGAAGATATTGATTAATTACTGATTAAACTTCTTTGATGACTATAGTATTTTTCAAGTTCCTATTTCTTACATCCCAGGAATAAATCCCTCTTGGTCATGATGTAAAATTGTTTTAATATGCTGTCAAATTTGGTTTGCTAGTAATTTTTTAACATTATTTGCATCAATTTTTTTTTTAATATTGTCTTTGGTTTGGTATCAGGTTGATGTTGGCCTTATAGAATGAGTTTGTTAAGTGTTCTGTCATCTTCAGTTTGAGAGAGAGTTTAATTCTTTTTTAAATGGTTGAATTCACTGATATGACAGATAGAAACCAGTCTCTCAAGGAGCTGGCAAACAGCTTAGAGAGTTGCTATTTCAGTTCACTAGGCTCTCTCTATTTCATGGAACGACACTTGGGCTGGACTGCAGCTCCCCTAAACCACAGCAAAAGGGCAAGCATTAGTAAAAATGCCATGAAATTTCCTATTGTTTTAAATGCTGTTTTTTTTTTTTCTTAATTGGGCATTGGCTTGGTTGCTATAGACCTTTGATTGATTTCCAGAAACTCCTATAGAGTTATTTTAGTCAGTTTCTAGTTGTTTCTTCACATTTCCGTTGGAGTATGAGAACCTGGAGCTTCCTGGATGGCCATGTTCTTAGTGTCAATTTTCTGGGAATTTATCCATTTCACCTACATTCTCAAACATATTGAGACAAAGTTGTTTATATAACCCTTTTTATCTTTTTAATTTCTGTGCAAATGTAGTGATATAATTTTATTCATTGTAAATTTTTGTTATCAATTGCACTTTCTTATATTCTTCATCAACTTCTTCAAAAGTTTGATTTTTTGATTTCTTTCAAAACTTTTGTCCTCTTTGACCTCTCCATTGTGTGCTTGATTTCTAGTTCATTCCCTTCTGTTTTTATCTTCAATATTTTATCGTTTCTCCTTTTGAGGAGATTAATTTGCTCTTCTTTATTCATTTTTTAGATGGATGCTTAGATACTAATTTTACTCTTTTTTCTTTTCCTAATATACCCATTTAAGGTTATAAATTTCACTCAAAGGTGTTCGTTAGTTGCATTCCACAATTTTTAATATACAACATTTCCATTATTAAGATCTAGTTATCTTTTTTCCCTTAAAATACATTTTGTGACTCATGGGTTATTTAAAATTATGTTTCTTAATTTCCAAACATATACAGGCATACTAGGAATTCTTTTGCTGTTGACTTTACTTCTAACATAGTCAAAAACATGTTGTATATGATTTAAGCCTTTTAAATTTGTCAAGCCTTGCTTCCTGGCGCCAAATATGGTCAATGTTTATGACTGTGTGCTTAAAAATAGTATGCATTCTGCAACTCCTGAATGCAGTCTTCTGTATATGTATGTTAAGACAAGTTATAACCATGTTATTTTAATCTTTTGTATCACTATTGACTTTTTGTCTTTTTTGCTTCATCAATTTCTAAGCAGTATATTACAATCTATCACTGTGATTGTGAATTAATCAATTTCCATTTAATAGTTCTGGAAATTATTACTTTATATATTTTAACTTTGTGTTATTACTTCCACATACATTTCTAATCATTATTAAAGTTTCTATCATTACAAAATAATTCTATACTTAATTATGCTTTTTGCCTTAAAGTCTATTTTGTCTGATATTAAGATAGCCAAACCAGCTTCCTTTTAGTTAGCAACATCATAGTATTTCTTTTTCTATCCTCTTAAAATTTCAATCTTTTTTATTTATTTTCTAGATGAGTCTCTTATAAATAGCATTTGGTTTTGGATTGTGTTTCTCCAGACTGATATCTGTGGTCTTTTAACTGGAGTGTTTAGTTCACTTAGTGAATACCCAAAATAGTACAGCAGTTAACATTACTGGATTCATTGAATACCTTTTAAAACCATCCCATTTTAATCCTTCTGCCAGTTTGAAAGTTATCACCTCTGATTCTAACCCAGGTTTACAACATCATGACTTATTTATGAAGTTTGGAATTAATCAGTACCTTCACTCTCTTCCCAGATGATGTAATGATCTGAGAACACTTTAACTCCCTTTGATCCCTCCCAACTTAAAGATGACTATTTTCAACTGTTTTAATTTGAACTTTTATCTCAAACCTCAGAAGACATTATTATCATTTCAGTTGGTAAATGTTAATTTAGTTTTATCCACCAATTTTAAACTTTCTTGTCCTTCATTCTCTCTAACAAGTTGGATTTTCATTCTCAGATTTCTATCCTTCTGACTGAAGTACATTCTCTTAGTTTTTGTCTTTTTCCTCTGATTCCTAAGATAATTTTGTTGAGTGGACAGTTGTTTATTCTGAATACATTAAGGATAACATTTCACTGCCTCGTGTGATTTTAATTTGCTGTTGTGAAATCAGCTATCAATATAACTGGCACTGTTTATAATAACTGTTTTTCTTCTTTGATTGCTTTAAGTTTTTTCCTGTTGTAATTTTCAGTATCGCAACTTCACTACAATATGTAAAAGTTAGATTTATTTTCATTCATTTTTATTGGACTTCACCAGCCTTCTTGAATCTATAGGTTGCTATCTTTTAGTATTTCTGGAAAACTCTTCTTCAAATGTTGTCAGTTCCCTCTCACTCTCCTTCTAGAACTCAAGTAAACATATGGTAGACCTTCTCCCTCTGTTATGAATACCACTTGGCCACATTTACATATTTTCCATACCTTTGTCTTCCTGTTCTGCATTCTGGATACTTACTAATTCTTTGTGTGCGTGCTCAGTCCCTTAGTCGTGTCTGACCCTGAGGCCCCGTGGACTGTAGCCCACCAGGCTCCTCTGTCCATGGGATTCTCCAGGCAAGAATACTGGAGTGGGTTGCCATTTCCTTCTCCAGAGGATCTTCCTCACCCAGGGATCAAAGTTCTTTCCCACTGTGCCACCTGGGAAGCCCTAATTCTTTCTTTGGCTCTGTTTGATCTGTTAATGTATTTTTAATTTCTAGAAGTCTTATTATTTTATTTTCAAAATCTCCTTGGTTACTTCTTTTGGATACCTGTACCAAGAAGAAATGTTTAAGCTTCAATTGGGATGATTTGAGAGAATAGCATTGACACATGTATGTTACCATATGTGAAGTAGATGACCAGTGCATGTTAGATGCATGAAGCAGGCACTCAAAGCCAGTGCTCTGGGACAACTCAGAGGGATGGGATGGGGAGGGAGGTGGGAGGGGGGATTCAGGATGTGGGGACACATGTACACCCATGGCTGATTCGTGTCAATGTATAGCAAAAACTGCCACAACATTGTAAAGTAATTAGCCTCCAATTAAATAAATAAATAATTTTTTAAAAATAATGAATATATATTTTCTTATACCTGTCTAATAATTTAATTATTTGAAGTCTTTCTGGATCTAGGTCTCTCCCATCTCTTGCTTCTGCTAGTTCTCACTCACAGTATTTTGATTCCTATGTGCCATTTTTTTTCCTGTGTCCATGGAAAATTATTTGAGGGGATTCCATGAAGCCCAGAATAAAAATGCCCTCTTCTTTTTCCGTTTTGTTTTTTTTTAAATAAATTTATTTATTTCAGTTGGAGGCTAATTATTTGTAGGGAGACTTTGACTTTATTTCTGCCAGAGACTAAAGTCACTATCAATCTGGGAGTACTTTAAGCTAAATTCAGCTTTGGAGTTTTGCAGACTCCTTAGCTGTTGCAAATTTGGTTTGCAAATCTACAGCAGGACCATCTTGTGATCACAAACCCCTTCAGGGTTTTTCCCCTGCTCTGCTCAATGCCAAGGTAACTTTCCTTATAGTCACCTAGAAAAGAGGCAGGTTTAATTCTGCTTTATGCTTACCTTGAAGTTATAGTCCTCTGGGGTCTCAGTTTATTGGGAAGAACATTTCCTATAAGACTTCTCACCGTGGCCCACTCTTGGTCTTTGACTTCTGTCTCCCTTTCCTCAAGAGGCTGTCAAACCTTAAGTTCAAGTTTGCTGAACTCAACAAATACCCTCAAAGCAAAGGTTTTATTCTGTTAACTTTTCTGCATTATCATGTTTCATTAGATTTTAGGCTGGTAATTCTGTTTTTCCCTTTTGTTTTCTTTTTTAATTTATTTCTTCTTAAGGAGGATAATTGCTTTACAATATCATGTTGGTTTCTGCCATAAATCAACATGAATCAACCATAGGTTTACTAGGCTGGTAACTCTTTGCTCCGTTGTCATCACTTGTATGTTTTTAAAAATTTTTTAAATAATATATTTTACCTAATTCTCTAGTTTTTTTCAACAGATGAAACGTCCCAATTAACCTAGCCTGCATATCGCTGGAATGGGAAGGCCTCAAACTCTCTAACTTTCTGTAAGGAGAGTTCCCAGAAATCGATACCTGTATTCTGGTGTGCAGTGGCCCAGCTACTCTACATACAGGCTTTCCGGCAATCCCCTGCTCCATTTTGTCAATCTCGCGTTTCCCTCTTGTCCTCTGGCATCTTCTGAAGGATTCTTGGCTTTCCTCTCTTTAGCAACATCCCCGTCTTCATGTACTTCGGGAGGCAGTTTGATTCACCTGGCTTTGTCAGGTACCCCTCTCGCATCTGCAGGATGCCCTGGTGATAGTCACTGGAATATCTGTGCTACGAGACCATGCCATGTTCTCTTTGTCATTGTTGATTTATCCTTCTTTGCATTTTACTTTTTATAGTGGAGTTTCACTAGGGTTTGAAGATAAACTAAGTACTCAGTCTATCATCTCTAAAAGGGAATCTCTTTCACTCTTCAGCCCACTGTAACCTGCATGTTGCCTATGCCAATCTCCAATATCCTGGAACTACATTTGGCAAGGTCACCCAACAACAGCCTCCATGCCACTAAATTCAATGGGTGTTTTCCATCTCTCAGCTTCCTTGATTTGATACAGCGGTATTTGATACAATTGACTACACCCTCCTTCTTGAAACACTCTCTTCTCTTTCTTTACATGACAGCATACTCTCTTAACTCTCTACTTGCCTATCCAGGCTTTGTTTGCCAGCTTTTTCTCCTCTAAATGGCACATAAAAGGGTATCGAACCCAGGCTCAAAGGGCCTGATTCCTTTTTCTGCCTCTATTCAGTCTAGACGAATGACTTCCACTCCCTGGACTTCAATGTTTGATTTCTAGCAGCATTTACAGTTCTTTTGTTGTTCAGTTGCTAAGTCGTGTCTGACTCTTTGCCACCCATGAACTATAGCATGCCAGACTCCTCTATCCTTCTGTATCCTACAGTTCTAAATTTTTATAGTTACATATATTTGAAGATCTTTTCAGGTGGAAATGATAGTAAGTAATGTCTATGAAAAGTGAGTAGGACCACACCAGTTCTAGCCAACAATATTTAATGGCACATTCTGGAAGAGGAACTCACTTAGAGGAACAAATGCCTTTCCATGCTCTGTAGCTTTCATTTAGCTGTGTATGATGCGTGACCAATGTTTTTTTCCTAGAGCCTCATCCTGTGTGGGACTCTGGGTTTAAACAGAAATATGTAATAACCTTACTTGGGGCTGTGTCAAAAAGAGGATTAGCAAAAGAATCAGAGCATCAGTCCCCTCCTTGAATCACAGTAGGACGCCCTGTTTGAGACAGATATTTTTAGAAGGTCATCTTCGAAAAATCAATCCACATCAAATGAATGGTATGTCTTCAGTTCTCTGTAAGAATGATGGGATCTTTGCTTTTATAAGTTTGACTTGTATGTGATCCAAAAGCAAATCACTGTGAAACTTTAATGGTGAGGGAAAAGTTTTTTTCCCAGTTTTTAATTTTTGTGATTAAGTATCTAAAGTTCTTCAATATGTTGGCATTTTTCACTAGCTGAATTTTCTTATATGATATGATTGTGTGTGAAGACTAAATATTAAGCTAATGCTGTAATGGGAGGAAAGGATACCTAATTCATCTCTGGTAATACTTGTTGAGAAAACTATTGAAAGATAACATATCTTTAGTATCCTTGGATGGTTTGCATGCGTGCTAAGTCGCTTCAGTTGTGTCCAACACTGTGCGACCCTATGGACCATAGCCCGCCAGGCTCCTCTGTCCATGGGATTCTCCAGGCAAGAATTCTGGAGTGGGTTGCCATTTCCTTTTCCAGGGCATCTTCCTGACCCACAGATCAAACCCGCTTCTCCTGCAGCTCCTGCATTGCAGACAGATTCTTACTAATTTATAACAGCACCATCCGACAGAACTTTCTGCAATGATGGAAATTTTCTCAGCCCTGTGTGACTACTGAACACTTGCAATGTGGCCAACGTGACTGGAGAAGTTATATTTTCATTTTCTTTAATTCTTAGTTAATTTAGATTTAGACACAAATCACTGCATGTGGCTGCTGGCTCCGGCAGTGTAGTCCACAGGGCTAGAAAACAGGTTTTAGTTTTTCCATCTGTACAATCTTGGGATCAAGTTATACGTGAGAGTGAAGCTGATCCTCACCAGGAGCCCTCTTGATTTTAAAGACTGTGCCTCTCCTTTGGGCCCTACTATCACCTCCTCAAAAAATGGCCCAGGAAAACCTCCTCCAATTAATATGGGGGAAATAGGGAAGTCAGAATGACAGGACAGGCTGTGGCAAAACAAGAGGGGATTCCTGAGCCCAGACCCACCCCAAATATTTTCAGAGCTCAGGACAGACAACACATGCTCAGTGAAACTAACAAGATGTTAAATAAAAATACCCTCTATCCTTCTGGCTTGACAATGATGCCTTCCTAAAGACCAGAAGGGTAGGTTCACATTGAAGCTTCTTAGACCGCTCAGAATCTGTACTTGAACTTGATGGTGTGGGGAGAGTCAGCCTCCATCTCCTGGCTTGAGGTTGTTCCCCTTGTCTTCACACTGCCACTCCATCCAGCACTGAAAGGGGCTTCATACACATGCTTGAGGACACCTGGACATGTATGTGCACACTTCGTCCATGCTCCCCACAAACAGCTGCCTCTTGACCCCCTCTTGGGGCTGGAGTTACACATATTGCTAATTCAGTCAACCCTTAGGGAAGATACCCCCGGAAGCAAGTTATAGGCAGTTCAGGCAGGGACCTCTGCAGTCCTGGAGAATTTGAGCATGGTCGAAAGCAGGAAATGAATCTGTTGAAAGATATGCAATGGAATAAGAAGAAAAAAGGCAGTAACTAAAGGGGGAGAAGATTGTGGAAAGGAAGCTGTGGGCAAGGTGGTTCCAAGATCAGAAACAGGCAATGAAGACAAGGATTATCGAGAAGCTGTGAGGACCTGGTCAAGGCTCTGCAGTCGGGATGTGTAATGAGTATGATCTGGGCGGTGCTGGGCAACAGAGGGAGGCGAGGAAGCTGCCAGGAGGGCAGGTGGTGGACATCAAGGAGGATTGATCCAACCCAGGGATTGGAAAAACAAGGACACTGGAAGGACCAGAGCCAGGGTCTTACAAGTGGCCTCCCTGTGCTAAATGAAAAGTCTGTGCTTGGGGCCCCACCTGGGTAGGTAGGTCAAGTCATCACCCCAGGACCACCCAGCTAGTACTGGTTGAACAGTGTTGTGGACTCAGTTGTGTCCCTCCCCTCCCAATACACCCAAATTCATACATTGAAGCCCTAATCCCCACTGCAGCTCTTACTGTCTTTGGAGAGACAGCCCTTAGGGGGATAATTAAGGTTAAATGAGGTCATCAGGGTGGGGCTCTTAGAAGAAGAGGAAGGGAGATCAGATTCTGTGTGTGTGTGTGTGTGTGTGTGTGTGTGTGCATGCTTGTGCACAGAGGAAAGACAATGTAAAGACACAGCCAGAAGATGGACATCTGCAAAGGAGGAAGAAAGCTCTCCCAGAAACCAACCCTGCTGACACCTTGATCTTAGCCTTCCAGCCTCCAGAACTGGGAGCCAACACAGTTCTGTTGTTTAAGTTGCCCAGTCTGGTATGGTGACACCTCAAGCTGACTAATAAAAACAGTGTCCCCTCCAAATTCATGTCCACCCGAAACCTCAAAATGTAACCTGATTTGTAAACAAGTTGTTTGCAGATGCAATTAGTTATGTTAAAATGCGGTCATATTAGATTGGGTTGGGCCCTATATCCAATGCCTAGGATCCTAAGAAACAGGTCATGTGAAGACACAGACAGGGAAACACAATGCAGCAGCATATGAGGACACTGATGAGCTGCCATCCAAGGAATGCCAGAAATCACTCACAACCACCGCAAACCAGGAAGAGGCAAAGATGGCATCTTGCCTACGGCACTCAGAGAGGGCGTGGCCCTGCTTCCACCTTCCTCTCAGAATTCTGGCCTCCAGACTTGTGCATGAATAAATTGCTGTTGGTTTAAGCCCCCCAGCTGGCGGTCTTTTGTTACAGCATCCACAGGAATCTAATCCAGAGGGGAGAGCTTCCTCCACTAAAACTGATCTCCATTTCTGAATTCAGAGGCTATATGAAGAATTTTTAGCATTAAATCTAAGTTTTGAAAAATCTCACAGAAGCAATTTGAACAGTCCAGAAGAGTGTAAGGTGAAACCCTAAAACCTTCCTTCTCACCGATCCTGCAGTCATGTCACCCCTTCCCAGAAGGGACCTGGGTCAGCCTTCTGTGGGTGTCCTACTAGATACCATGCAGGCACAGGTTTTGTTACTCACTGAAATCCTACTATACACTACTAAGTAACTTGTCTCTTGTTGCCTAATAAGTTCCCTTCAGCTGTCTAGGAGAAAGAAAAGTGAAAGTCACTCAGTCGAATCTGACTCTTTGCGACCCCATGGACTATACAGTCCGTGGAATTCTCCAGGCCAGAATACTGGAGTGGGTAGCCTTTCCCTTCTTCAGGGGATCTTCCCAGCCCAGGGATCAAACCCAAGTCTCCCACATTGCAGGCAGATTCTTTACCAGCTGAGCCACAAGGGAAGCCCTGTCTAAGAGAAGGCTGCCCCAAGACAGTGTTCCTTAGGGGGCATCTTCGAGGACAGACTCTGGAGCTATACTGTGTGGGTTCAAATTCTGCCCCTACTATCTGCTAGTTGAGTGATTCCGAGCAAGTGACTGAACCTCTGTCCTCTCAGTTTTCTCATCTGAAAGGTGGACCGACCTCATAAATTGCTATGAGGATTAAAAGAGTTGATGTACACAAATCACTTGGAATGGTGTCTGGGACAGGGTCACTGCTAGAGACCTCATTTTTGTGACAATATTTATAGTGTGCTCAAATATGAATGCACCAGCATTTATAGTAATATCTAGATGGACTTTGACACTGTTTCTAGCTTTTCACTAGTACACACATCACTTCAATGAACATCTTTGTGTATGCCCCCTTGTGTGAGTATCTAGAGGATACATTCACAGGGGTCCAGTTGGTTGTGCCAGTTTTCCCTGCCACAAGCAGTATATGGTTGAGACTGTCTCCCCACCTCCACTCCAAGTCCAAGTTCCTACAGCAAAATGTTAAAATGTTTTAACATTTTGATTTTACTTACAAATCAGAAACACACTCACAGACTTATGGTTACCAAAGGGGAAAGAGGGAGGAAGGATAAATTGGGAATTTGGGATTGACATATACACACTACTATATTTAAAACAGAGAACCAACAAGGACCTACTGTATAGCACAGGGAACTCCAGTCATTATTCTGTAATAACCTAAACGGGATAAGAATCTGAAAATGAATAGGTATATGTCTATGTATAACTGAACAACTTTGCTGTACACCTGAAACTAACACAACATTGTAAATCAACTATATTCCAGTATAAAATAAAAATTTTTAAAAACACTATTTCATGTACATAACTAATAAGAACCTGCTGTAATAAGATGGGGTATTCTACTTAAAACTCTGTAATGACCTATATAGGAATAAAATCTAAAAAAGAGTGCATGTACATGTATAACTGATTTGCTTTGTTGTACAGCAGAAACTAACACTGTAAATCAACTATATTCCAATAAATATTAATTTTTAAAAGCACTTTAGAAAGATTTTGATCAGTAATACTTTAAATATTTTTGTGTATATTATGATCTGGTAGGCAGATCTGCCATTAGTGGTTTATAAATGAATTCCATGGTTGTTTAGAAATGAGAAGGTCACAAGGGTCTCAGAGTTCCCTGTTTTGTGATTGGTTTTCACAAGCCATGTAGCAGTGATTCAAAGGGCATCATGAAAGTATCTGGCCACAGCTGGTACCACGTATGTGTGTGAGCCCAAAGGATTCTGCTGGCAGCCAGCCCTGACTCAATACCTGTTGGGGTGGAAAATACCTGCATTCCCTTCAGACAGGAAGACGTTATTCACAGCCTGTCATGCTTGGTATTAAACTAATGGAGCTCATTCTACTTTCACATGCACCCTACTGTCTGAACTCTTGTTTAATTTGCAGTGGGGGTCATATGCACATGGGGTGACTTCCTGCAGGTCAGTCAAGACGTCAGAAAAAGCCCAAGGTTCATGCTGTAGGGAGTAACTTCCTGCCTTCCTATATTATTTCATTCGGGCACTCAGTTCCAGCAGCATAAAACATGAACAACCCAGCGAGCCGTTTGTCATTTTTAAAACTCGTGAACAGATGACCCTTGATAAGATAGGAAAGATAACCTTTCTAAAATGGAGATAAGATGCTTGTTAGGAAGGGGGAAGGGGAGTGGTGGTTGGGTTTGTTGGGGGCTGTTGTTCCCATTCCTGTGTACTTCAGGCAAGAAAATGTGAATACTAAGTAAATAAATGTAGAAAAACACAAAATAGTCATAGACTGAATAAACTCTCTTCTAAAAAACAGCACTTCATTTTTGGTGTTCACTTAACCACCCTTCCACGGCTCTTTCTATCCCCAGCTCTTGTCCCAATCCCAGAATCCCTATTCTTTTCATGCCTCCTTCATCTGCCCAACCTCAAGAAAAGCCCTCTGGGCCAAGGGCCTTGCTTGATTCTCCGCTGGGTTTCTAGCCCCCAACACAGGGTCTGGAGCACCACAGAGGCTTGGAACACATGTACTGACATAGAAACCAAAGCAACAGATATGCAGGAAGGCTGTTTCTATTTAATGCACCAGGGAAAGCGGGAACCATCCAGAAGCTGGAATGCTCCCACTCAAATGTGGCAGAATGAATTTGTCTTGTAACTAAAGGCCCAGTACCTCACCTCTCTTCCCCAGGTATTGTGGGGATTCTAAGTGTGACGAAGTTTTTTTAAAAAAAAAGAAAAGAAAAGACAAAGTGACACAGACACTGCATTTGTCAAAACGACAGAGTAGCCAAACACTCAAGAATCTACGTGATTAGATAAAATCTGTGAAGCTGCACTAATGGCATGAACCCTCCAACCTCTGCGTCCTCTAAGATTAAAGCACACACATTTATAGATCAAGTCTGCTTACTTGTATACATGCACCAAACTTGAAGGATTTCAAAAAGGAAACAGGTGAGTTTTGTTTTTCTGTATACTTATCAGATGGAGTCTTACAGCAAAGGTGCAGCAATGAGAGGTTCTAAAAGAAAACATTTCGTTCATTTGTGGTGAGAATATGACATCTGAGGCATTCCCCAGGGCTGTTTGGATAACAGGTGCTTGCTGAATAAGAATGAGAACCCCATGTTGCCCCCTCCCCTTTGATTACAGAGTGGGAGGAGGGGGAGACGGTCCCTTTTGCTCTCAGAAAAAAGCTTGCAAAGAAGCCACATCATCTTAACAGGTGAGGGTCCTGGACCCATCCGTGCCGTCTAGGGGCGGTGAGCAGACATTTTAAGACATTTTTCTGACTGGGGAATGAGCTGATTTGAAAGTTAACTCAAATGCGGTTGTGGTGATGTCTACATTGACTGACTCATCTGTGTGGACGAGAATATAATGACACAGTCACGACTGGCTGAGCCTTGTGCTGCCAGCGCTCTCCCCAGAGGATGGAGGGGATGATTGGGTCAAGATTTTCTCTGACGCATTTAAAAATTCTCTACTCCCCACCCCCGAGCTTATCCTATTCCTCAGTCAAACTGTTCTTGGTCCCCCCAAATACAGTCATCCTTCTTCTGTATCAGGGATTCCTAAAATGGATTACTACATTCACATGTTTTAGAGAAAAATATCAGCTTTTAGAGGAAAGCAGGGGTTCTTCATCTGGGGGAAAGGTTGCAGGGGTCAGGCATTAGAAATCAAACTTAGTCATACCTGAACAGCCCCAATCGACATCTAGGCACCCCAGAGACACGAATGGAAAACAACTGAACAAATAAGCCCACTGGTTAAACAACAGCACCCCCAGTGTACAGCTTGGGTGGCAAGGAGCAATTCTTTAGCAAGAAATCAGGATGGATAGTTCCTGATGCTGGCACCCAGGAAACATAATGGTACCCAGCCAGTGCCAGCAATGATTCATCACGAGGAAACCAATTATGCCTGCCTGCTACCAACTTCCCAGGGACACAAATATCTGAGGCCTCGCTGCTGCATATTGGAGTCAGAGGAACACTAGATCAGAGGCAGAACTCTGGGACTCACATCCTGTTGCTGCTGCTAACTAGCTCTGTGAGCCCTGAGCAAGGCGCTTACCCTTTTAGGGCCTTTATTTGTCCTAACAGGGAAGTTTTCAGTTCAGTATGATGAATGATTTCTAGGGTTAATCTCATGTTGTGTTATTACCACAAAAAGCAAAAAACAAAGGTCACAAGGAAGCTCTGGGAGGCATTAGGTATATCTGTTACCTTGACTGTGATGACGGTGCTTGTGCATACCAAATTCTCAAATCATACATATTAGGTACAAGCAGTTCCTTGTATATCAATTATACCTTAATTAATTTTTTTTTTTTTAATAAAGGCGAGGAGGGACTTTCCCGGTGATCTAATGGTTAGACTTTGCCTTCCAAGGTAGAAGGTGCAGGCTCAGTCCTTAGTAGGGGAATTAAAGTCCCACATACCTCTTGGCCAAAAAACCAAAACATAAAACAGAAGAAATATTGTAACAAGTTCAGTAAAGACTTTAAAATGGCACACATCACAACAGTCTTTTAAAAAATGTGAAGGAGATGGGGGGGGTGGGGGAAGCCTTACTGGATGCCCCTTAGTTTTCTTATTCTGACATCCATTCACTGATTCCCTTAGTTTTTTTCCTTTATTTAATAAATATTTATTGGGTCCCTGCTATGTGCCAGGAACTAGGTACCCAAGGCCCTGTTTACTATCTCCATGCTTGTGCTGAATTTACAGAGTCTATTTTTATCCTTACCCTCTTCTAAACGTCTCCTTTTCAGAGAGGAGAGGTTCAATTTAGGGCTAACTTCTCACACAGAGCAACTTCTCAGAATTCATGGTTGCTTCTGGAGAAGGTTTGCAGCCCATGAAATTGACGGGCAATCCATTTCTCTGTTTTAAAATCTGTACAAATGGGCATGAAGTGGAATACCCAAGGACCAGACCTCCTTCCCCGGATGACCACCGGCTTATAAGGGAAAAAAATAGGGTAGCTCTGGTGCTAGGAGGTATACTGGGAGGCCAAGCTGAGTCACTCTGAGAGTTGGGATACGAGAGGAAAGAGAGCTAGCCTTTGAAAGTGATATATCTGGTACCATGGAGATGGAGAACAGGCCACCTAGGGCCATGGCGCAGTACAATCCCTAGCTGCCCGCAAAGAACTAGGATCAAGCCAGGCTCCCAGGCAGAAAGCTCCTGAGAAATGACCCAAGCAGTGGGGAAGAGCTGCTCATTCTTGGTGCAGGAGCGCCGTCTAGTGTCCAGAAGGGATATTGACAGCATTGAAGAATTTGGAGCGCTTGCGAAGCAAACAACCTCAGACCTCTCACAAGCACAAATACTTGTAAGCAAAACAATACAGCTGATCATAGGGTGGGTTTGTGGATTTTCAGGAATTCTGGGCAGAGGTCTGAAGCCAGAAGATGTGGGACCAACAACATAGACATCATCAGCCAAACCTATGACCTAGAAATACTACCATTCCTCAAGGTGTATAGGTGTGCATACGTGGCTGGGTATACATACTCACATACACACACCCACATGCCATTTTTCTCCATAATCTATAAATTTTTATCATATACGTATTTGGGGAAATTGATTTATAGTTATTTCTGAAAGTTTGGAAAATAGAGAAAAGTAAAGCTTCTGATCATGAAGGAAGAATGGAATCTGGAATTAGTCATCCATGATAAACAAATCTATATGAAAGCATTAATTTTTGACAGTAGACAAGAGGTAGTGCACGTCTGTGATGTTACAGGACAGGAAATAGATGAGATGAGCCCAAAACATGGAGGAGGGACCCAAGTAGAGAAAAGAAGTTTCCATGAGTTGAAGAGTTGGAGATTGCAGCTGGGGAGACTGAGGCAGCTAGAAGATGTGGGGCAGAACTCCAGGGATGAGGAACTGCAGGGAAGAAGAGATCCAGCTATCTGAGAAGGGCTTTCCTTGAGTCTTTATGAGTACTGGGCTCAACAAAGAGCAACATGGAAGTTTTCAGCAGAACTATTCCCACAGTTCACACAACACTGGCCAAAAAGAGTGGATCATCTAGGTGATCACCCCCAACCTCTGGGATCTACTGCCTGATGATCTGAGGTGAAGCTGATCTAATAGTAATAGAAATAAAGTTCACCATAAACGTAATGCACTCGAATCATCCCCAAACCATCCCCTCTCCGCCCCACCCACACCCCAGTCCCTGGAAACCAGTCTCTGGTGCCAAAACGTTTGGGAACCACTGGTCTTGAGCATTGGGTGCAAAGTTCAGAGTGATAACACCTTGTAATAGACCTGAGATATCCCCAGAATAAAGGCTTTTATTCTTAATGTCTTAAAGAATGTTTCTTACCAAGTCATCTAATCACAGAGCCTTGTGTGTAAATGGTGTGTGTCCAGAGATGCTACAGGTAACCATTTCATCAAATGTTTTGCATTATATCACAGCGGTGGTGGCCATCTTCCCTGCCTGCAGTCATGTGGTCCTCAATGCCCTGCACCTCACATCCTTCACTCAGCCAACTCTACATCTTAGCTCTGTTCCTTGGCAGATTCCACTTCCGGTGCTACATTCTGCATTATCAGAATCCTCATGGGAAAGCCCTGGAAGCTGGCTCTTCTTTAATATAGAGAACAAAAAGTATATTTGGTAAATCAAGTCACTAGGGGCTTTGAAGAATAAGACTCAAGCTATGAGGCCAGAAACAATGAATCAAATCACACCACAGAGTTTCTGGTGATGACTTTAGTGACATCACCACTAAACATTAGGATCAGTAACTGCTGGCACAGCCACTAACATTCCCACGACTGCTGACCTTGAGGCACTTGATTCTTACTGCAACCACCACCATCAGAGGAGAATTTCTCGCCGCCAAAATTCTTTAGATTCCTAATGCCAGGTTCAAAGACTCTACACGGGACCTCTGATTAGCTGAGCCGAGGTCACGTGCCACACAATAACTGCAGTAGTGGGATGTGTGGCATTGTCATCTAGTAGGAGGTGGGCTCTGCAACTTACATTATGAGTCATGAGGCAAGGAATTCCCCAAGCGTGGCAAGAGCTTTAGATGCTGGGCTCTACTCCAAGATGAGAAATATACATTTCACAATTGTAACTTCAATCACCCTCTGGCACACAGTAGGCAGCTAATAAATATTTGTTGGTGGAGTGTTGAAAAGCAATGAAGACTGAAATTTACTAACATTACTCCACAGAAGGTGATCGGGTGAATGAAAAGGGACCTAAATAGTATATTCCCCGAGACAGGACACAAAATAGTAGTCAGGTCAGTAATCTAAGCATGGCAGTGTGCGGAGGTAGATAGTCCATGGCTGGGCAATGCAACTGTGGCTGGAATATCTAGAGCACCCCACTGTAAGGGTGAATTTCTGTGCACCAGAGTGGTGGGGACTGGGGAGGGGGTTCAATGGTCTAAGATGAAGCCCTGAGAGGCATAATCCCTTAGGTGTATATGAATTACAAATTCAAGTAGTGTTGTCCCAAGTCATGCGGGCTGGCTCTTGACCCTTGCATCTTTGAATAAGAGCTGGAATTAGTGGCACATGGGACTGAGGGTGTCATGTCATATGTGGGGCCAGCTCACCAGTCCTAGGGGTCTCATGGCCACATCCGAGGATCTTTCAAGAGCTCCAGTGATAGGTAGCCTAAGCAGGTTAGGGTCTGAGTGCAGCTTCTTTCCCCATCCAGGGAGTAGTGATGTCAACCACTGAAGAAGAGTAAGTAGCTCAGCTCCCTTGGTGCAGATTAGTTATTAGAATCAACGGAGCATGGAGATGAACACTGAGATTCCCCAAAATTAGACTTTGTTGCCTGGCCTTTCACCTCCAGGTTTTCATAAATGAATTTCCTGGATTCTCAACAGGTGGAACTGCTGAAGGCAATTCAGAAGCTCGAAAGCTATGGGTCCAAAAGCCAGGCTACAGAATCAATCAGAACACCTTCCAGATATAAAACAGATCAAGAAATTGAGAAGGATGGTATGTGTTCTAATCACAGGAAGACACCTCAGGTATTGCCTGGAACCAACAACTTCAGTGCCACTTCTGTAAAACGAGTGTGATGGTGGATATTATGTATCAGCCTGAGTGGGAAACAGGGGTACCCAGAGAACTGGTTACACGAGATTTCTGAGTCTGTTTGAGAAAAATGTCCAGAAGAGATGACCATTTGAATGGTGGGCTGAGTAAAGCAGATCACACTCCCCCACGTGGATGGGCCTAGCACCACCTGGGAAGCCCATTATGCTCAGTATCTTGTAATAATCTATAATGGGAAAGAATATATGTATACATATCTTCCCTGGAGGCACAGTGGCAAAGAACAGTCCATGGGGTCGCAAATAGTCAGACAAGACTCAGTGCCTAACCATCAACAAAAACATATATATATATATATATATATATATACACCCTGGTGGCACAATGGTGAAGAATACACCTGCAATGCAGGAGACCTGAGTTCAATCCCTAGGTCTGGAAGATCCCCTGGAGGAGAGAATGGCAACCCACTTCAGTATTCTTGCCTGGAGAATCCCATGGCCAGAGGAGCCTGGGGGCTACAGTCCATGGGGCTGCAAAGAATCAGGTCTGACTTAGTGACTAAACAGCAAGTGTGTGTGTGTGTGTGTGTGTGTGTGTGTGTGTGTGTGTGTGTGTGTGTGTGAATATCTGAATCATTTTACCATATACCTAACACTAACACAACATTGTAAATCAGTTATACTCCAATAAAAATTTAAATAAATAAAGCTAATTACAACTTAAAAAAAAGAATATCCTAGGAGTACAGGAGAATACCCAAGAAAGGAACACACTTGGAAGGGGGTAGGGACTTTCCCAAAGTTGGAAGTTAGACCTGGTTAAAGAGGGTGCAGTTTCAGCCCACTAAAGGGTGAAGAAGGCCACTGGGCTGGAAGCTTTCCACTGCTGTGCCATCAGACTGAGGCTGGCACGCAGGAAACCATCTCCTGGATTTCCAGTAAATTCTCTGGGAAGCTGCCCAGGAAGACGTGGTGATCATATCTGGAAGCCAGCTAGGGCATCTTGAGAACTTGCCAGGAAACTGCCCTTTGGCCAGGGCTGCTGAATTTTCCTGGAAAGTGGGTGAACCTCCCACAAAACTCACAGGGAATCCACACATTGAGGGGGGCTAGGTGTTTTAGGACTTGCCTCTGGGAAGGTAGAGGGGGTGAGGGGAGGAAGGGTTGCTGCTGAAAGTCACCAGCCAAGTGCCTAGGAGCAGAAAGAAGCAAAGTGCACCACAATCAGGAAAAGAAGCCCTTTCGTCCTCCGGGGTCCCTCCAATGCCCTGAACTGGAAAAACTTAAGATTATGCCAGCTGGCAAGGGGGAAATAGTACAGGATCCCACGCAGGCAAAAAAGCTGGGATCTGGGTCTGAGAGGAAATACACTGATCACTGGCACAGCTAGGAAAGCAGTAGAATGTGATGGCTGAGAGTGAGGGCTCTGGAGCTCCACTGCCTGGGTTCAAATTCCAACTCTGCCACTCACTATCTGGTCCAGCCCTTCTGTGTATCAGTTCCCTCGCTCTATAAAGCAGGGATAGTTTCAGTATCTATCTCACGGGATTGTCAAGATAAAATGAGACAGTGTATGTTAATCTGTGACAAACTTGTTCATCTTTGTGCCCAGTGCCTCACACATAGTAAGTACTCTGTGCAAGGCAGCCATCCGTGTCATGATTGGCGCTATATGCCAACTGACTGGGATGATGATGAAGGCTCCCTGACATGCTGCTTCATCAAGACTGCCAAGCTGAGGAGCTTTTCCGGGACATTCAGGATCAGCGGGAGTGAGGAGGGTCCAGACTAATGTCTCCACTCAGGCCCCTTCTCCAGGAGTCCTGGCCCAGGGGAGTTCCACGTGTTTTTTCATAAAGAACAATGACCCTGATATAGTGGTGGAGAACTTGATGAGCCCCTGCCATGCCTTGGAGGTCTTATGTGTAGCAAGATAAAAGTATCCATTAGTTATTTTTTACTGAAGTGAAGTTCAATCGTTGATTTAGAAGTGCTCCTTGCCCTCCAAGAAGAGTGGCTACAGCACCTGGAATAGTTGGTGTGGAGAGGTTGGGAGAGAAGACTGGGTATTAATAAAGCAGGGAGAACACTCTAGAATGTGTGATGTAAAGCCCTCTGTCATCTCCCCAGTGAGATCTTTGGTAAAAACTGACCTTGTTCACTAATACTTTTGACGCGTGTGGCTTCTTTCTGTAGAATGTGTAAAGGAGGTGGGTCTTGTGTGGTGCGAATGCTTGGGTTGGCAGGGTCTAGGGCTGGGACTCTGAGAGGGAGCACCCATGCTAGGTACACAAGCCCAACAGAGCAGGTCAGTGGTGTGCTCTCAGCCCCAGAGTCATGTTGTCCTAGTCGTTCTTCTGCCCTCGTGACTACAAATGCCTTCTGGTGGGTGGTCGGTGAGGGGTGTGTTTCCCTGAAATATGGGCAGAAGTACTGAGAAGGGAGGTGAATCATGGACTCTTGTCAGAAATGGTTAAGGGGCAATGAGACAAAGTTGACAGCACCATAATGGGCAATGGAGAGGCACCCTGGTACCCACAGCTGTGGGTACTTATTAATACATTCATTTCCTATGGCTGCTCTAAGAAATTACCATAAAGGTACTGGTTTAAATCAACACATTTATTCTCTTACCGTTCTAGAGGTCAGAAGTCTAAACTAGGTCAGCAAGGCTACGTTCCTTCTGAAGGCTCTGGGGGAAAATCCATTTCTCTGCCTTTTCTAGTTTTTAGAAGCTGCCTGCATTCCTTGACTCAAGGCCCCTTCCTTCATCTTCAGAGCCAACAGTGTTCCATCTTCAAATCTTTCTGTCTCGTTCCCCCTCTCTGTCTCCTTCTCTGGCTCCGACCTTCCTGCCTTGTGACTACATTGGGCCCACCAGGAGAGTCTGAGACAGTCTACCTGTCTCAAGAACTTAATCAACTCTGCAAACTCCCTTCTGCACCGTATATCCACAAGGCTTGGGGATTAGGACACAGACACCTTCAGAGGGTGTTATTCTGCCAAACACAGAACAGGCAGACCTCGGAGATATTGCAGGTTCGGTTCCAAACACCACAACAGAGAAGATCAAAATAAACTGACATGAGAATTTTGTGGTTTCCCACTGCATATACAATTCATGCTTACACTATGCTGCAGTCCATTAAGTGTGCAATAGCATTATGTCTAGAAAAACAATATGCCTGCCTCTGTTTAAAATAATTTATTGCTAAAAAATGCTAGCCATTATCTGAGCACACAGCGTTGCCACATACCTTCTATTTGTAAGTAAAAAAAAAAAAATGCAATTCCTTAGAAGTGCAGTCAAGCAAAGTGTGGTAAAATGAGATATGCCTGTACTTGTCCTCAATTTCTCTCTATAGGACTTGTTTGGTTGGTTCAGAAGGCATCTGGGTCTGGAACTTGGAGCCTTCTGGAGAACCATCACTGGGGCTGGACTCTACCTCAAATAGTTCTGCAGAGATCATGACAGCAGGGACTAGAAGACATCTCCATTTTATAGACGAGGCACAAGGCAGTTGAGAAGCTTGCTATGGTTAATGAGAGGCACAGCAAAGACACCTTGAATATATCTGCACCCCTGCCCTACCCTACCCGTCTGGCCAGATGGGCCATGTGGGTCCTCATAGCAGAGACAGGGCCCTGTGAGCTGGATGACCCCAGATGAGACGATGGGCACCACGGCAGTGGCAGCCTAACCTGGTGACACATCCACTCTACTAGCATCAAGTTCCCTGGTGTCTCTGAACCAAACAGCTCCTCTGTGTCTGTGTGAGCGGTCACTAGAAGTGTGCCCTGATCGCCTTTGGGTCCCCCAGGGCTAGAGTGGTTTGGGACATAGAAGTAGGCTCTGGAGGCCCTCCTAGTATGAAGCCTTTAGTGGATTGACTGGTGACCCTCAAAAGATGTGCCCTTATTTAAAAAAGGTTGTTTAGTCACTAAGTTGTGTCCGACTCTTGCGACCCCAGGGACAGAAGCCCGCCAGGCTCCTCTGCCCATGGGATTCTCCAGGCAAGAATACTGGAGTGGGTTGCCATTTCCTTCTCCAATTTGGAAAAGGGATCTTTGTTAAGGATCTCAAGGTAAGATTATCCTGGTTAAGGGATGGCCCTGAATCCAATAACACGTTCCTTTATAAGAGGAGGGAAGAAGGTGATGTAAAGATGGTGGCAGGGATCAGCGTAATGACGCATCTGTAAGTCAAGGAATGCCAAGAGTTACCACCAAAGCACCAGAAGCAAATCCCACCTGAAAGCCTCCAGGAACCAGCTCTGCCCACACCTTGATTTCAGATGCCCAGCCTCCAGAACTGGGAGAGAAGAAACCACTATTGTTTTAAGCCTCTCTCTCAGGAAGCAAGCTCAAAGGCTGAGAGGCTGTATGCAAGCCCATAGGCAGAAGCAGAGATTTTGTGCCCTAATGATTCCTTCAGCCTGTCCCTACTGGGGTCTGAGGCAGACCACCAGTACACTGACCATCAGGGGGCACCACTGCACCAGAAATTGAGGTTTTTGTCTGTCCATCCCTGGGTAGTGCCAAGGGGGCCAGAAATCAAACTTGGGGCTCAGAGAATATGGCCTTATGAACTCCCAGGACCAGACAAGTAAAGCCCAAGCTGACTAGCTCATGGACAGAGATGCCTAGCAGAATATGTGTTCAGTTGTGTCCGACTCTTTGCGACCCCATGGACTATACAGTCCATGGAATTCTCCAGGCCAGAATACTGGAGTGGGTAGCCTTTCCCTTCTCCAGGGGATCTTCCCAATCCAGGGATTAAACACAGGTTCTTCACAGTCAGCTACCAGGGAAGCCCAAGAATACTGGAGAGGGTAGCCTATCCCTTCTCCAGCAGATCTTCCCAACCCAGGGATTGAACTGGGGTCTTGCACATTGCAGGTCGATTCTTTACCAGCTGAGCTACCAGGGAAGACCACCAGAACAGGCCAGCACCCACCACCGAGGTCTAAGTCCCCACCTGATGGACTCCTCTTCCAAGCTCAGAGACATCAGCTCCAGCCACGTGCGCCACATCCTGGGAAGCACTGGTCCAGGTTCACAGGGACCCTCTTGTAAGTTTCCAAGTTGCCACACTCTTTTCTGTCCCCTTAGCCTGGGAGTTGGAGCTGCTTCCTGCCGTTGTTTCCGGAAAGCCTTGATGTTCTCTTTTTACCTTTTCAGTTACCCAGTTAACACCTGTACACTAAATCACAATTCTCTGTTCAAATACCGGGCATGCTTTTGTCTCCTGAATAGATCTTGGCTGATACAAGATCATTTGGTCAGAGAAGTTCAAGATAAGGAGAAATCATGGTGTTGGAAGAATCAAGTATGTGGATATTAGAATCACCAAGACTTGTGGAAGGAGTGGGGTTGGAATGACAGTGAGCCAGGAGCTACAATTTCCAAGGAATAATGAAGAAGGATCCAGAAGTGTGCAGATGGCTGCCACAAAGAAGGTAGTAGATGGAATGGTTGATGACAGGAGATTCAGAACTGACCTTGAGAGCCATAGGAGGTGGGCTCTGTCTGTGGAGGTCCTTTGCCTCTAGACTAAAGACTAGCAGGAGTCTTGGGAACTGGGTGGTGCTTTGACTTGTGTCTCACCCCTACCCTGAGAGGTAATCTGGGTGAGACTTGTGCCTGGTTGGTGGACCACAGAAGGTCTGAGGAGCGATGCAAGTGTGCCCTTCCTTATTGCTGGCTTCAAGCAGGAAGAAGTTGCAAACAACAGACATGGGACCATTACATTCCATGGCTCTGTGCCCACTCCCAGCCTGTGCTCTCAAGGACCAGCCAGGGCCACGAAAAGGGTAGAGAGGAGGGCAGACTACACTACCTCGCTTACTCTTCCCCAACCACCCCCATCATATGCTGAGGCATCCCAGGAACTGCTGGGCCTCCTTGTCTGGCCCAGGGCCTCCCACCCCAGGAGAAGAACCCTCACTTATCATCACAGGATCATGGACATTCCTGGAACAGCTGGATCCAGAAAGTCTTCCTCTGACCTTCAAACCAGTACATGCACCTTAGCACGCAGGGGCCACATGGCAACCTCAGGAAGTCCCAGAGTCTATGGAGCTCTCCGTCTGGAGGGTGGACCGCCATCCCCTGTGTGCCCCAGGAATGGAGAGCTACTGCCCACCTGCCCTGCCCAGGCAATGGGGAAGGCCATCAATACCCTCTATGACTCTGCCTGGTAGAGGCTTTCTGGCCACAGAAAAATGTATTCCTCAGCGTTATCAGGCAGTCCAAGTATTCTTGAGTAGGAAATTCCAGGTCTCAGGAAGAGCCCTCCCCACAGCTGCCATGGTGAGCATTGCAAACATAATCAAATCATGCTGCTGCCCTGATTAAGAATGCTCTGTGACAGCCAGCTGGGCATGTATCAGGAGGCTCTGGGAAGAATCTGTTTCCAGGCTTCTTCAAGTCATAGCCAATCCAGTTCCTGGCCATTGTGGGACTTAGGTGTCCCTTTCCTGCTGACCACAACTGGGGACTGCCCTTAGCTCCTAGAGACCTCTCTGTTCTTTTTGCTTTGTTTGTTTGGGAGGATTTTTCTTTTTTTGGAGACATAATTAGACATAATTAGTGTGTGCATGCTCAGTTGTGTCCGACTCTTTGCGACCCCATGGGCTGTAGCCCTCCAGGCTCCTCTGTCCATGGGATTTCCCAGGCGAGAATAATGGAGTGGGTCACCATTTCCTTCTCCAGGGGATCTTCCCAACCCAGGGATCGAACTTGTGTCTCCTACATTGGCAAGCAGATTCTTTACCACTGCACAAACTGGTGTGTTAGTCACTCAGTCGTGTCTGACTCTTTGTGACCCCATGGACTGTATCCCACCAGGTTCTTCTGTCCATGGGATTTTTTAGGCAAGAATACTGGAGTGGGTAGCCATTCCCTTCTCCGGAGGATCTTCCCGACCCAGGGATCGAACCCAGGTCTCCTGAATGACGGGCAGATCCTTGACTGTCTGAGCTACCAGGGAAGCCCCATAATTAACATATAACATTGTATAAGTTAAAGGTGTACAGTGTGTTGGTTTGACACATGTATACAATGCAATATGATTAGTATAGTAACATTAGCTGGCACCTTTATCTTGAACATGGTCCCTACATCTCAGATAGCAATGGCCCACACAGTCCCTCTCATGCTTTGAGCCTCTGTGACTTCTTCTGTCACATCTCTTCTAACTCCAGACAGAGGAAGTTCTCAGCTGTTAAGAGTTCATGAGAGTAGATTGGACCCACTTGGCCTTTTTCATTTGTGTTTTCTCTTTATGATGTATTTTAATCATAGAAATTATTGATTTTAATGCAGTCCATTTTATTGATTTTTTCCATTGTAGTTAGTGTCTCTTGTGTCCTTAAGCAGTTTTTACCTGCTCTAAAGTCCTGCAGATACTATCTTAATTTATCTCCTATAAGATGTATTGATTTATCTTTCACATTCAGTTATTAATACAGCTGCAATCAATTTTTCCATATGGTGTGAAGTGATATCCAAATCCATTTTTTCCCATGTGGAAATCCAGATGGCCATCTTCCAGAAAGGCCATCCTTTCTCCAATGAACTTCAGTATCATCTTTGACATAAATAAGTGACATGTGTTGGGTCAGTTTCTAGACTCTCTATTCTGTTCCATTGTTCAGGGTTTTCTTCATATCCTGTGTGCCAAGAACACATCAACATAATTACTATGGTTTTACAAGTCTTGAAAAATGATGATGTAAGTGCCTTTGGCTGTGTTCTTCTTCAGGATTATCTTAGCTATTCTAAGTTCTTTGTATTTTCATATAAATTTGATAATCAGACTGACAGTGCACACACATGCACGCATACGCACATGCCCAACTGTGATTTTTTATTGGAATCACATTGTGTCTATAGATCAATTTGCGGAGAATTAACATCTTAATATTATTGATCCTTCCATTTCATGAACATGATATATATCTCCATTTCTCTAGATTGCTTTTAATTCATCAGCAATGTTCTGTCATAGTGTACAAATATTGCACATTTCATGTCATATCAAATCTCACATAATTGATGAGATTTTTGTTGCTACTGTAAATGGTATCATTAAACTTGCTTCTGTTTGTTGCTAGTATACAGAATGACTTCGGTCATTAATTCTAGTAGTTTATAAGTAGATTTTGAAAATTATGTCTGCTCCAGGTTTTAAATTAAAATATTACTAGAGATACCTCATTGGTCCATGAGTCTGCTACCTACCATATTCCAGTCTCCTCTGTGCAAATCATGGCATTTATGAGTGTAACCAGGGGCTCGTGAGACATGTCCCTGAGTTTCTTATGTCAAGATCCTGAGATTTTAACCAAACGAAATTTAGAAATAAATAAAACATTTAGTGAGTGTGTTTTACTTGTCAAGTACTGCTCTAAGGGACTACTGTTCTTAGTCCTTTGCAGGTAGGTATTTACTCATGGAATTTCCTAAACAGTCCTATGAAGCAGGTACTGTCATAATCTTGTTGAACAGATAGGGGGAAACAGAGAGAAGGCAGTTTTCCTGATAGTGGCTAAGCATTTCACTGTTACACTCTTTGGCCACTCCGCATCTAGAGAAGCAAATTCTTCAGCCTGGCTCTCTCAACCTGAGGCTCTCCACTTCATCCTGAGCACTGGCTTTCCCCCAAGACATGACTCCATCTGCAGTTGACTAGTGCCCCTCACCTCAGGCTACGTCTGACGCCTAACGATGGGGGAAGTCAGGGCAAGCTTCATGGAGGTGAGCTGGCCTTTAAAGGCTGGGGAGAATTTGAGCATGTAAAGATGAAGTGAGAAACAGTCTTAAAGACACAGAGCAGAAACATAGAGGAATGCAGAAAATGGCTTCTCAATCTAGGACTGATCTTGATGGGAACGAGAGTTTGCATATCAGTTGTTGTCATTACAAATATTATTTTTACTCTCAGAGCTTTCATCAGAACAATCATATACCCTGCCATTAATACTTGAGTCATTTGGAAATGCCTCATCTTTTTTTTTTTTTGATGATACACATTTTATTTTATTTTTTAAACTTTTTATCTCATATTGGAGTATAGCTGATTAACAATATTGTGATGGTTTCATGTGCACAGCAAAGCGACTCAGCCATACATATACATGGATCCATTCTCCCATCCAGACTGCCACTTAACATTGGAAAATCCCCCATCTTTGTATTGTTCCATCACTGCTAGGAAGGTCACATTTATTCTATGGTGTCATTACAACCTAAAATGACTAACATAAATATTTGAGTGTGTTTGTGTTGCAGACTTATGTAAATACAATTAGCTACAGCCTCCCTACACCCATTGTAATTAGGTCTGGCCTCATAACTTCCCATATCGTAACAGAATACCTGAGAGCATATCAAGTGTGTTCTCAGAAAAAGCAAATTTTTAGTTTGTTTGCTTGAGATCAAAGACTTTCAAGAGAATGACTGAGGATAAGGCTGAGGTGGTCAGAGGATAAAGAAATATCAAGAACTACTGCCTAAAGAAGCAGTGAGATGCCATCAAAAGCACTAGCAACAAAAAAGAAATAAGTTGGACTTCATTAAAATGACAACTTTTGTATATCAAAGGACACTATCAAGAAAGTGGAATGACATCCCACAGACTGGGAAAAAAGAGTTGCAAATCATACATCTGATACAAGTCTACTATCCAGAATAATAATAATAAAAAAAACTCTTACAGCTCAACCATAAATAAGACAAATAGCCTAACAAAAAATTGGGCAATGGACTTCCCTGGTGGTACAGTGAATAAGAATCCCCTGCCAATGCCAGTAGCATGGTTTTGATCCTTGTTCTGGGAAGATCCCACATGCAATGGAGCAATTAAGCCCATGCCACAACAACTGAACCCCTGAGGCACAATTACTGAAGCCCATGTGCCCCAGAACTGGTGTTCTGCAACAAGAGAAGCCACCTCAATGAGAAGCCCACACACCACAACTAGAGAGTAGCCCCTGCTTGCCACAACTTGAGCAAGCCTGCACATAGCAACAAAGACCCAAAGAAACCAAAATGTTTTAAATAATAAATAAATAGGGCAATAGATCTGAATAGACATTTCTCCAAAGAAGATACACAAATGGCCAAAAAGCATATGAAAACATGCTCGACATCACTGGTCATCAAGAAAATGCAAATTAAAGCCACTGTGAGATCCTATTTCACACCCACTATGACGGCTGTAATTTTAAATGGAAAAAGACATGCTGATAAAGAGGTGGAGAAATTGGAACTCATATATTTCTGGTAGGAAAGTGAAATGGTTTAGCCACTGCAGAAAAGAGTTCAGAAGCTCCTTAAGAAGTTAAACGTAAGTTGTTGCCATACAACTCAGCAATTCAACTTCTAGATATATGCCCATGAAAAATGAAAACATATGCCCATGCAAAAACTTGTACGCAAATACTCGTAGGATCATTATTTATAATATCCCCCAAGTGAAAACAACCCCGATGTTCATTAGTGGACAAATGGACAAACAAAATGTGGTCTCTCCTACAATGGAATATTATTCAGCCATTAAAAGGAATGAAGTACTAACACATGCTACAACGTGGGTGAACCTTGACAATATACCAATTAAAGAAAGCAGACACAAAAAGCCAGATATTTTATGATTCCATTTACATGAAATATCCAAAATAAACAAATACATAGAGATAGAAAGCAGATTAGTGGCTGCCAGGGCATTGGGTTCAGGAGGAATGAGGGTGGGTGGCTACCAAAGGGAACAGAGTGTCTTTTGGAGGTAATTAAATGTTCTAAGACTGATTACAGTGATAGCTGTACAACTTGTTGTTCAGTCACTCAGTCGTGTCCGACTCTTGTGACCCCATGAACAGTAGCATACCAGGCTTCCCTGCCCTTCACTATCTCCCAGAGCTTGCTCAAACTCATGTCCATAGAGTTGATGCCATCCAACCATCTCACCCTCTGTCATCCCCTTCTCCACCTGCCCTCAATCTTTCCCAGCATCAGTGTCTTTTCTAATGAGTCGGCTCTTTACGTCAGGCGTCCAAAGTATTAGAGCTTCAGCTTAACCATCAGTCCTTCTAATTAATATTCATGATTGATTTCCTTTAGGATTGACTGGTTTGATCTCCTTGCAGTCCAAGGGACTCTCAAGAGTCTTCTCCAGCACCATAGTTCCAAAGCATCAATTCTTTGGGGCTCAGCAGTACAACTGAATATACTTAAAAAATAAGAGTATCCTGGATTGGGACTTACCTAGTGGTCCAGTGCCTAGAACTCCATGCAGGGGGCCCATACTGCTCCAGGTGCAGGGGGCCCAGGTTCGATCCCTGGTCAAGAAACTAAATCCTGCATACCACAGCTACAGATGCCATGTGCTGCACCTAGGACCCAGCACAGCCAAATGGATAAATAAAGTAAAATAAAATAGAGTGTACTGGGTTGTATACTTTAAGAGTGAATTTATGGTATGTGAATTGTACCTCAAAAACAGTTATTTAAAAATGCAGTCAGAATTGCAACCAGGTGATAATTCAGCTTCCTGAGCCCCATTACGATTAATTGGTCAGACTGGCTATAGGTTGGAATGTCTGTCATCACCATGCTCTCGTCCCCTTGCTGAACCCTTCTCTTACTCCCAGCCTTCGAGAACCAGGCCTGTGAGCCAGGTCCTTTTCCCTGATGCCTCTACCCCTTGGTTTGCTAAGTCCTGACCACCCTGCTCTAACTTGCTTTAAAAGATCCCATTCTGCCCTGTCCCCGAGTGATATGGGGGAATTCCTGCTTTCTACTTACCTGCTCCAGTAGTTGGTTACCACAAGCAATGACGAAGGAAAGTTCACCATTGCTGGATGTGTGGATATCTCCAGATACTTGCTCTCAGAGTCTGTTGGTTTGGGAGTTTCTCATTCTTCAATGTCTTACCTTCTTAGCGGTGGCTCCAGCTACAAAGGCCTTCCCTGTATCCTAATTGCCAGTGCCAATTGCCCTTATTTTTTTATATTAAAAATCCATTTGTAAACGCATTTCAGCAGCTCTCCCATCTCAGCATCTTTTGCTAATTTAATCTCCCTCCCCCTCGATTAGCGCCGCAGGGGGCTGACCAGAGCAGGAGGCGCCCAGCTAATCGGATCACTCTTTTGTCTGAAGCTCAGCAGGAACTCGCTGGGATGCACTGGGTCAGACCCAGGGCAGATTAAATCTCCTGCCAGCTAGCTCTCAGGACCAACCGGGGAGGGACCTGGAAGCAGACAATGAACACATAGGTCTCTGGTCTGAAGGGGCTGATGAGGAGTGGTCTGGGCGACTGTTAGGTGGGGTTGCTGGAGTTGGGGGCTCTGCAAGGATGTGATTTGATGAGAAGGAGAATTTCCCAGCAGATGGAACACTGCTTCTCATCTGACCTGTTCACTCCCCGCTTCTCAGAACCCCTTCACATGCTGAACTGTAGCAGAGAGTGCACTGAACAGCAAACTGGGAGACTGGGTCTTGTCCCTGCCTTGTTCCTCACTCACCGTGTGTCTTGGTAAGTTCCTTGACCTCCTTGGGTATCACATGTCTCAACCGGGGCTAACCATCCCTACTCTGTTGTTGTCATTTAGTCACCAAGTCAAGCCCGACTCTCTTGCAACCCCATGGACTGTAGCCCACCAGGCTCCTCTGTCCATGGGGATTCTCCAGGCAAGAGTACTGGAGAGGGTTGCCATGTCCTTCTGCAGGGGATCTTCCTGACCCAGGGATGGAACCCTTGTCTCCTGCATTGTGGGCAGATTTTTTAACCACTGAGACACCAGGGAAGCCCAATCCCTACCTTACTCACCCCTCAAAATGTTGATGAGGACCAAATGAAATTTAAAATTAAAAATACTTTAGCGAGCAGGTATTATTTGTCAAGCACTGCTCAAAGGAAGTATTGTTCTTAGCCTTTTGCAGGTATTAAGTCATTTAATGCCCTCAACAGCCCCATGAGGAAGGTTCCATTGGAATTGTATGGAATGGATAGGGACACTGCAACAGAGAGGGCAAACCTTTCCCAAGGTCACACAGCACGTTAGTGGCCAAGCGTTTCACCACTGCACTATTCAGCCTCTCCCAGTCTATAAAATCAAGTTTCTGAGCCCTGGTTCTCAGCAGGTAGGAGAGGGGTAGGCATCCTTCTTATTCCATTCTCCTCCCCTTCAGCTACTCACTCCGCCCATGAGATTCTACCAACCTCCTCCCCCCTGGTTGGCGCCGCCCCACTGAGGTCACTAACCTCTCCCTTGTCATTCATTCACTAAGTATTCACTGAACCCCCACTGTGTGTCAACACTGTGTTAGATGCTGGGACACCCTGGTGAACAAAGGCAGAACCTGCTCTCATGAATTTGCAGCTGGTCAGGGAGGGTTTTGATTCTCTTTTTTTTAAGTAAGCTTTTTTTCTTTTGAGGTAATTGTAGATTCTCATGCGTGCCATTTATCCAGTTTCCCTGAATTTGTTGCCAAGCTATCGTACAACATCATAAACAAGATCTGAGAGTCCCACAAATAAATGAAGAATTGCAACAGAGATCAGCACTCTGAAGAAGAGGTGAACACATGGTGCAGTGAAAGAGTAGCCTAGTGAGCTGGTCTGAATTGGGGAGGTGGGGGGAGGCTTCCCTCAGGCTGTGATGGTTGCATGAGACACTGCGCCAGAAGTTAACCAGGGACTTCCCTGGTGGCCCAGTGGTTAGGACTCCACACTTTCACAGCAAGGTGCCCAGGTTCGATCCCTGGTTGGGGAAGATCTCGCAAGGGATGGCAAAAAGGAAAGAACAAAGAAAGAAAGTAAGTAAACTAGGCAAGGATGAGAGAGAAAGATTTCCAACAAAGGGAGCAATGTCTGCAAAGGGCTTGTAGTGAGAAAAACCAGGATCCCCTAGGGTCCCACTCACTCCTCAACACACTCCAACCTGGTTTCCTTCTCCATCATGTCACAATCAATTTCTGTCCTGGCCTTCGTTGGTCACCAAATCACGTGGTCAATTTTTGATCTTTATAATACTTGACTCACATACCATCCTTCTGGAACCCTCCTCTCCTTGACTTCCAGCGCACAGGACTGTCATGCTTTACCTCCTACTGCTCCTTTGCAGGCTCTCTGTGCTTTACTCAAGCTCTAAACCTGGAAACCAGTGGGAGAAACCCTCTCAGAAGAGGAGCAACAGGCCAGAGCTGTCGAGAAGTCCCAGAAGACGAGAACCCCTTTTGAGTCTGGATACCTGACCCAGTATCAAGCACCCAGCCATGTCCCTGGCACAACAGAGGCACTCAAGGTTTGTGAAAGGAGGGAGTTGATGCTTAAATGTTTCCTTGGTAATAAACAGCACAGGCAGTAGTCCTTCAAATGTTTGCTGCAGAGCAGGGCACCCCTAAGACATACGGGTGCTCCTTTCTATACGGATGATTTGAGACACTGAAATCAGCAAGCCAGCGCCGGTCTTGAGGCCCACTCTCTCTGGCTCCTTGCTAGCCAGAAGAAGTGATAGTCTTTCCAGACAGAAACCCTATAACCAAGGGCCCTGTCCTGGGGCCCTGGGATGGTCCCATAGGCAGGAATCCTGGAGCTTCTGGGGACATTTCATCGACCCCTGTGGATGGGGTCAGAGGAGACGATCCAAGACCCTAGAAAGGAGTGAAACGGAACCAAGACCCATGAAGATCTGAGTCTGGGCATGGGGCTCCCTGGAACTGGTTTAGGGCTTCCTTCAGGGAAGGCTTCCCTGGTAGCTCAGAGGGTAAAGCGTCTGCCTGCAATGCCAGAGACCTGGGTTCGATCCCTGGGTCAGGAAGATCCTGTGGAGAAGGAAATGGCAACCAACCCGTGTACTCTTGCCTGGAAAATCCTGTGGACGGAAAAGCCTGGTAGGCCACAGTCCATGGGGTTGCAAAGAGTCGGACACCACTGAGCGACTTCACTTTCTTTCATTCTTTCTTTCTTTACGGGAAGGCACTGCCAAGCCTGAGACACAGGGCTCAGGAGGAGGGGTCCCCAAAGCTGAGACTCGGAAAGGGAAGGGGTTCTGCAGCTCTGTGTAGGGAAGGATCCCCAAAAGATAGTCAAGAAGGACCTGCGTGGACTAGCACCCACCGGCCGCCCCGCCGGATTATCCGAGTCAAGGGTAGCGCAGCAGGCAGTGCGCAGACTGACCGCAGGGTGGCGGGCTCGTCCAGCGGTGGGGCCCAGGCGCTGCCGCCCCACCCGCCCGCACTTGGCTGCCGAGTTTGTATTCCGAGCGCCAGTCGTCGCCGCGTGAATTATTAAAGCCCAGACTCCGGGCACGCCTAGCCCTCTGCGGAGCTGGCTCAGCGCAGCGGAAGAGGCCGGCTTCTGGCTAAGCCTCAGCCCCCGGAGTTAGAGCTGGAAGGCCTCGGAGGTCATTTGAGCCCACCCTCTACTTCGGGGGAGGCATCCACAGGGGACGGGTCCTTCCCCAAACTCTGCGCCGGGGCACCCAGGACTGGAAGCACTGTATCGAGGAATCCCGAACCGTGCGAGGCCCTTTGCAAAATTCTACACGTCCCTGTTCTGTGCAGGAGACTCGAGATCCCCCTGGCAATGTTCCCCATCTAGCCGTTACCCTGATGTCTCGCTTCCACTCCCACCCGAAGCTCCCAAGGTAGAATGCTTCCTCTCCCCAACCCCCCAAAATAGGCCCCAGCCCAGGCATACCAGCTGATCCCTGCCCTAAACGACTCGGGGGGCACAGCCAATAGGGGGTGGAGGGATGGGGGTGCGTCTTCCTAGGTTTCTGCTCAGGGCACACCGGAAAAGTCCACTGGAGTCATTTTATGGGGGAGATGAGGGGACTTCATTCTCCCTGTGTCTCCTTCCGAAGGAAGCGGGCGCTGAAAGGGGAAACTGAGGCAGCTCTCCAATTAAAGAGCAGTCAGCCTTCCTACTTGCCTTTGAGGCCTGGAATTTTTTTTTTTTTTTGCGGGGGGGGATGCTTCCCAGGTGGCTCAGACGGCGAAGAATCTGATGGCAATACAAGAGATCTGGGTTCAATCCCTGGGCCGGAACGATACCCCAGAGAAGGGAATGGCAACCCACCCCAGCATCCCTGCCTGGGAAACCCCACGGACAGAGGAGCCCGAAGGACCACAGTCCAGGGAGCCGCGAGAGTCCAACAGGACTTAGCAACTAAACCACTACCACTTGCTGCATTTGTTACAATATTGCTTCTGTTTTACGTTTTGGTGTTTTGACTGCAATGCCTGTGGGATCTTATTCCCGGGCCAGGGATCGAACCTCCACCCACCTGCTTTGGAAGGAGCAGTCTTAACCACTGGGCCTCCTGGGAAGTCCTTTGGACTCTGCTTCTTAAAATACATACAGAAAGAATGAATATAGGTATATGCATAACTGATTCACTTTGCTGGACACCTGAAACTGACAAAACATTGTACATTAAACTCTACTCCAATATGAAACAAAAATTAAATTTAAAAAATACATACACAGTCTGAACCAATGCAGTATGCCTGTGAGCTTACTCACTCAGTCATGTCTGACACTTTGCGACCCCATGGACCCCATAGCCCGCCAGGCCCCTCTGTCCATGGGACTCTCCACGCAAGAACCCTGGAGTGGGCTGCCACCCCCTCCCCCAGGGGATCCTCCCGACCCAGGGATTGAACCCGCATCTCCTGCACTGAAGGCAGACTCCCCACCGTCCGAGCCACCAGGGAACCAACACAGAGGTCCCAGCTAACGGGCCTCTAGGAAACTCCCATATGAAACGGTCTGATTCTTTTTTTTTTTTTCAAGAACCATTTCTACTCTTTATTTTTTTTCCTTTAAATTAGTTTATTTTCTATTTTTTAACTTTACAATATTGTATTTGTTTTGCCATGCATTTACATGAATCCACCATGGGTGTACATGTTTTCCCCTTCCAGAACCCACCTCCCACCTCCCTCCCCGTCCCACCCCTCCAGGTCGTCCCAATGCACCAGCCCCGAGCACCCTGTATCATGCATCAAACCTGGTCAGGCGATTCATTTCACATATGATAATTTACATCCTTCAATGCCATTCTCCCATATCATCCCACCCTCACCCTCTCCCATAGAGTCCATAATACTGTTCTATTTATCTGTGTCTCTTTTGATGTCTCACATACAGGGTTATCTTGACCGATTGACTAAATACCATATATATGTGTTAGTATACTGTATTGGTGTTTTTCTTTCTGGCTTGCTTCACTCTGTATAATGGGCTCCAGTTTCATCCACCTCATTAGAACTGATTCGAATGTATTCTTTTTAATGGCTGGGTAATATTCCATTGTGTATATGTACCACAGCTTCCTTATCCATTCATCTGCTGATGGGCATCTAGGCTGCTTCCATGTCCTGGCTATTATAAACAGTACTGCGATGGACATTGGGGTACACATGTCTCTTTCAATTCTGGTTTCCTCGGTGTGTATGCCCAGCAGTGGGATTGCTGGGTCATATGGCAGTTCTATTTCCAGTTTTTTGAGGAATCTCCACACTGTTCTCCATAGTGGCTGTACTAGTTTGCATTCCCACCAACAGTGTAAGAGGGTTCCCTTTTCTCCACACCCTCTCCAGAATTTATTGCTTGTAGTCTTTTGGATAGCAGCCATTCTGACGGGCGTGAAATAGTACCTCATTTTGGATTTGATTTGCATTTCTCTGATAATGAGTGATGTTGAGCATCTTTTCATGTGTTTGTTAGCCATCTGTATGTCTTCTTTGGAGGAATGTCTGTTTAGTTCTTTGGCCCACTTTTTGATTGGGTCGTTTTTCTGGAATTGAGCTGCAGGAGTTGCTTGTATACTTTTGAGATTAATTGTTTGTCCGTTGCTTCGTTTGCTGTTATTTTCTCCCATTCCGAAGGCTGTCTTTTCACCTTGCTTATAGTTTCCTTTGTTGTGCAAAAGCTTTTAAGTTTAATTAGGTCTCATTTGTTTATTTTTGCTTTTATTTCCAATATCCTGGGAGGTGGGTCATAGAGGATCCTGCTGTGGTTTATGTCAGAGAGTGTTTTGCCTATGTTTTCCTCTAGGAGTTTTATAGTTTCTGGTCTTACGTTTAGATCTTTAATCCATTTTGAGTTTATTTTTGTGTATGGTGTTAGAAAGTGTTCTAGTTTCATTCTTTTACAAGTGGTTGACCAGTTTTCCCAGCACCACTCGGTAAAGAGATTGTCTTTACTCCATTGTATATTCTTGCCTCCTTTGTCAAAGATAAGGTGTCCATAGGTGTGTGGATTTATCGCTGGGCTTTCTATTTTGTTCCATTGATCTATATTTCTGTCCTTGTGCCAGTACCATACTGTCTTGATGACTGTGACTTTGTAGTAGAGCCTGAAGTCAGGCAGGTTGATTCCTCCAGTTCCATTCTCCTTTCTCAAGATTGCTTTGGCTATTCGAGGTTTCTTATATTTCCATACAAATTGTGAAATAATTTGTTCTAGTTCTGTGAAAAATACCGTTGGTAGCTTGATAGGGATTGCATTGAATCTATAGATTGCTTTGGGTAGTATACTCATTTTCACTATATTGATTCCTCCGATCCATGAACACGGTATATTTCTCCATCTATTTGTGTCCTCTTTGATTTCTTTCACCAGTGTTTTATAGTTTTCTATATATAGGTCTTTTGTTTCTTTAGGTGGATATAGTCCTAAGTATTTTATTCTTTTCGTTGCAATGGTGAATGGGATTGTTTCCTTAATTTCTCTTTCTGTTTTCTCATTGTTAGTGTATAGGAATGCAAGGAATTTCTGTGTGTTAATTTTATATCCTGCAACTTTACTATATTCATTGATTAGCTCTAGTAATTTTCTGGTGGAGTCTTTAGGGTTTTCTATGTAGAGGATCATGTCATCTGCAAACAGTGAGAGTTTTACTTCTTCTTTTCCAATCTGGATTCCTTTTATTTCTTTTTCTGCTCTGATTGCTGTGGCCAAAACTATGTTGAATAGTAGTGGTGAGAGTGGGCACCCTTGTCTTGCTCCTGATTTTAGGGGAAATGCTTTCTGTTTTTCACCATTTAGGATACTGTTTGCCGTGGGTTTGTCATATATAGCTTTTATTATGTTGAGGTATGTTCCTTCTATTCCTGCTTTCTGGAGGGTTTTTATCATAAATGGATGTTGAATTTTTTCAAAGGCTTTCTCTGCATCTATTGAAATAATCATATGGTTTTATTTTTCAGTTTGTTTATGTGGTGTATTACATTGATTGATTTGCGGATATTGAAGAATCCTTGCATCCCTGGGATAAAGCCTACTTGGTCATGATGTATGATCTTTTTAATATGTTGTTGGATTCTGTTTGCTAGGATTTTGTTAAGGATTTTTGCATCTATGTTCATCAGTGATATTGAGTCCTGGAATCTTATACCAGCTCCCGCATCCATTCCCAGCCCTTACCCCCACCTCCCACCCCCTGCCAGTGTCTTGGATCCAGACCTCTGAAGGGTTTTCATATTTATCCTCTGAATCCTCATATTTATCCTCTCAATCTGCAAACAGCAGCCTTGCCTTAGGGAGTGCCTTTCTAAGAAAATCCTGAAAGACTAGATTTGTCTGTCTCTTTTTTAGAGTGGAACATATATGGCCAGCTCCAGACATGGTGGCAAGCATAGTTGAACCCCAACCTGCCGAAGAAATGGCAACTTTCAGCCTTGAAAATCTACCCTGCTCAATTCCTCCCCTTATCCCAGAGACAGGGTTCCCAGTTCTGTAGTTCAGCCCAGTGAATGGGACCAACCCGTGCCACCTGACAAGCTGTTTCCAACACAACAGCCAGACAGACTATGAAAATACAAGTCAGTTCCCATCCCTCCTCTGCTCAAAACCCCACACCAGCTCCCATCTCACCCGGAATGAGAGCCCAAGTCCTCCCCACAGCCTACCAGGCCCCTTCTGTCTTCTGGCCCTGACCACTACTCTCATCTCTTCGCCTTATCCCCTCCCCTTGCTCTCTGAATCAGTCACATAGGCCTTGTATCTCCTCTGCAAACAAGCCAGGCATATTCCTGTCCTGGGGTCTTTGCTCTGACTGTCCCCTCTGCTGGAATGTACTTCCCTGATACCAACTTCATTTTTCCAGTCCTTTATCAGTGGCCTTCTCTGGTGATCAATCTACTGGTTCTGTGTGTGTGTGTGTGTGTATTTTAATTGAAGTATAGCTGATTTACAACATTGTGTTAATTGCTGTTCTACAGCAAAGTGATTCAGATATATTCTTTTTCATATTATTCTCCATTCTGGTTTATCATAGATTATTGAGTATAGTTCCCTGGACTATACAGTAGGACCTTGTTTATCCATCCTATTATACTAGTTTGCATCTGCTAAGCCCAAACTCCCAGTCCATCCCTCCCCACCTTCCTCCCCCTTGGCACCCACAAATCTGTTGTCTAGGTCTGTGGGTCTGTTTCTGTTTCATAGATAGGTTCATTTGTGTCATATTTTAGATTTCACATATAAATGGTATTGTATGATATTTATCTTTCTTTGTCTGACTTACTTCAGTCTGTATGACAGCCTCTAGGTTCGTCCACTTTATGACAAATGGCATCATTTCATTCTTTTTTATGGCTGAGTAGTATTCCATTATGTATGTGTACCATGTCTTCTTTATCTATTCATCTGTCAATGGACATTTAGGTTGTTTCCATGTTTTGGGTATTGTGAACAGTGCTGCTATGAACATAGTGGTGCATGTATCTGTTCTAATTATAGTTTTGCCCTGACCACTCTGTTTAGTACTCATGACCCTCCCCATCCTGCTCTTCTTTTTTCCATAACACATGCTAACATACTATATTGTTTCCTCATTTATGATGCTTCCTTTATATCTATCTCTACCTGCTGTGCTGCCAACCTCAGGAGGGCAGGGATCCTAGTTTGTTTCACTGATGTATCCCAACTGTCTAAACCAGTGTTGAATGAATGAATTAATGAAAGGAGGGATACATTCCGATGGGAGCAATCCTTAGAAGCTCTAAGAGGTTGTATACTGCTAACACCCATGCCTGTGACTCTGGATGTGGCCTGGGAGAATCAGAGCTGGTGGAGAGAGGAGCCCACTCCCAAGGGACTCATAGCCAGGTCCATGGATGCTTTCGATTGCAAGCTGCCTGTCATCCTTGCCACAGATAAATAAATGTACATTCCGGGGGAGTTGCAGTGGGGGTAGGGGAGTTAACATTGACAGGAGACTCCAAAAACATTTCAGGGGTCAAAGCATGTCTTTTTGCCAGATAATCCTGGAAATTCACCACCCTTGCTAAAATTGTTTTTGTGTGAAATAGGCTCTGAGGTTTTAAAAAAATAGACTGAAAAGTACTTTGGAAACACAACCCCAAATTCCTCAGGCCTAAACTGAAAACGTGACAATGGTCCCACTAGAGGGACACATCGTCCAATTACATATGGGAAACTGCACTCTGGCAGGACAACTTCATTCTGAATAATGTCCAAAGGACAATTTCTAGAGCAATTGATCAGCCAGTGTGCAATGCTTCATCGGGAGCAGATGTGCGCCTTGTTTTTCTCATTACCATGATTTACTGTCTTCTGAGCTTATTAAAGACAGAGGCACGAGACCACTTTGGTGTCTGTGTCCTGGGGGGATGGGCGAGAGTGAGGAAGAGGGAGGGAGTGAAGGCCAGACTAAAGAGCTTGGGAGCTTTCCACGCTGCACTGGTGGTGTGGGTTCTGGCTGCTGCTACCCACAGCTGCCCTCATCCTGGGCGGATGGGTTGGTCCACTTCGTGGAGTGTTCCTCATCACTCCCCCTTCAACACACACACAGCATCTGCTTCTGTCGAAGAAAACATAGCCCCATTCTGCTCCATGACTAACCACCACATGAGAAGAGAAAGACATGCCATCACTCTTTTCAGCTCCACTCAGGATACCAGGAATCAGTTTATTTAATACGTTTGTATGTTTTCGAATTCCCCGTTTCCAGTCATGTCAACCCAGATTCACTTCCTCAAGGCTTGGGTGGCTTCATGCACACAGACACATTCACACACATGCTCACTCATAGAAACACACACACACACATTTGCTCACACCATCACACACACATGAATTTAAACACGCCTCCACCTGGTTACTTACATATATATCTACTCATGCATTCATGCACAAACACACCCATGTACTCATACAGTTCAGTTCAGTTCAATCACTCAGTCATGTCCGACTCTTTGTGACCCCATGAACCACAGCACACCAGGCCTCCCTGTCCATCACCAACTCCCAGAGTCCACCCAAACCCATGTCCATTGAGTCAGTGATGCCATCCAACTATCTCATCCTCTGTCATCCCCTTCTCCTCCTGCCCTCAATCTTTCCCAGCATCAGGGTCTTTTCCAATGAGTCAGCTCTTCACATCAGGTGGCCAAAGTATTGGAATTTCAGCTTTAGCATCAGTCCTACCAATGAATATTCAGGACCGATTTCCTTTAGGATGGACTGGTTGGATCTCCTTGCAGTCCAAGGAACTCTCAAGAGTCTTCTCCAACACCACAGTTCAAAGGCATCAATTCTTCTGCACTCAGCTCTCTTTATAGTCCAACTTTCACATCCATACATGAGCACTGAAAAAACCATAGCCTTGACTACACGGACCTTTGTTGGCAAAGCAATGTCTCTGCTTTTTAATGTGCTGCCTAGGTTGATCATAACTTTCCTTTTAAGGAGTAAGCGTCTTTTAATTTCATAGCTGCAATCACCATCTTCAGTGATTTTGGAGCCCAGAAAAATAAAGTCAGCCACTGTTTCCACTGTTTCCCTATCTATTTGCTATGAAGAAATGGGACCAGATGCCATGATGTTATTTTTCTGAATGTTGAGCTTTAAGCCAACTTTTTCACTCTCTTTCACTTTCATTAAGAGGCTCTTCAGTTCTTCTTCGCTTTGTGCCATATAGGGGTGGTGTCATCTGCATATCTGAGGTTCCTGATATTTCTCCCAGCAATCTTGATTCCAGCTTGTGCTTCTTCCAGCCCAGCGTTTCTCATGATGTACTCTGCATTTAAGTTAAATAAGCAGGGTGACAATATACAGCCTTGACGGACTCCTTTTCCTATTTGGAACCAGTCTGTTGTTCCATGTCCAGTTCTAACTGTTGCTTCCTGACCTGCATACAAGTTTCTCAAGAGGCAGGTCAGGTGGTCTGGTATTCCTGTCTCTTTCAGAATTTTCCACAGTTTATTGTGATCCACACAAAGGCTTTGGCATAGTCAATAAAGCAGAAATAGATGTTTTTCTGGAACTCTTGCTTTTTCGATGATCCAGCAGATGTTGGCAATTTGATCTCTGGTTCCTCTGCCTTTTCCAAAACCAGCTTTAACATCTGGAAGTTCATGGATCATGTATTGCTGAAGCCTGGCTTGGAGAATTTTGAGCATTACTTTGCTAATGTGTGAGATGAGTGCAATTGTGTGGTAGTTTGAGCATTCTTTGGCATAGCCTTTCTTTGGGATTGCAATGAAAACTGACCTTTTCCAGTCTTGTGGCCACTGCTGAGTTTTCCAGATTTGCTGGCCTCTTGAGTGCAGCACTTTCACAGCATCATCTTTCAGGATTTGAAACAGCTCAACTGGAATTCCATCACCTCCACTAGCTTTGTTCGTAGTGTACTCATACAGACATACACCAAATCACTCATAGACACAGACATAGACACATCCATACTCACAGTTGCACTGACACTCTCAAATTCATACACCTGTGTTCACATATGTTCACTCCCCAGAATGGATGTTGCCTTAGGCAGCATTATTTCCTTGGCACTGGTTGCTCTGTGCTCTTCTGTGGGACGGAAACTGGAGACGGGAGGGGAGAGTGGGAAAGAGTTGGAGAAACAGTTAAACTCACACTTCTCAATCTTTTCTGGCTTACAATCTCTTTTCATAACAATAATACTAATATTGAAACATTTCTAAGAAATAAATTCAGACTTTTCACATTTTAAAAGTGACATATGTTCTTCCTTTTCATGTGTATTTGTTATGAATCATAAAGCATGATTTGTTAACCATCCCTTTTAAATGACATTGAGCATTATGAGCTTGAAGATCCAATGTATATTAAGATGTAGATTACATCCAACCACGTGTTACAGGAGCAAGTAGATGCAAAACCTACTTTTGTGAGCCAATGTTTGAGATTCTCTAATTTTAAAAATTGTTTTTCATTTACCGATTTCAGGGAAAATAGAAAGTCATGTATCTCATTCGTACGGAAATTCCATACGGTGAACAGCAGCCATTTACAAGTCTCCTCCTTTCTGATATGTAAAGTAACTTTTAAAACCCCCTCTCTTGAGAATGAATTCTTAAGGAATTCAGCGCTTTTATATGTATGGGAAGATGCTGGGCTCACTGAAATCATTCCTCTGATATGCATCTCAGGTATCCGGGGCCAGTGTTTTGTGTTTATTTTCCCTGAGTTTTCCCAGGGCTCACCAGCTCACCCTCCGTGGTGGCTGCAATCGCTGATGACTGTGACATCCTTCATTTACTGGTATGGCAGGAAATATTCCATTTATCACCTAAATGGAAAAAGATTTTGAAAGAGAAATTAAAAAATAAACCACCCATCAGTTACAGAGCAAGCATGGAATGTGCACTTTGGGGACTCTTGCCTCACCAGGCCCAGGTGGCACTTGAGATACTTCCTGTAAGCAGCCCAAGGAGTCAGGAACATGGGTCAGTTCCTTCCCTGTCTTTAGAAAACAGTACAACAATATTAAGACAATTTTGAAATGAGAGAAAAGTATCCATCACCCCCTATTCAAACAGAGCTTTCATTTTCTCCCCTTTAGACCTCCTCACAAGCAACCATACAATATACTGTTATTACCATCAGATACAAAAGATTACCTGCTGCTTTTTCTCCCTTCAAACTGCATCATTAATAATTCCATGTTGCCACAGTTTTTGCCATTGTCATTTTATTAAAATAACTTTCTCTGGTAATGCAAGGAGCGCATGTGCTTTTCAGAAAAGTGAAGAAACGTGTACAAAAAAAGAAGAAGAAAATAAATACCACTGTAACCCACCATGTTTTCATATGCATGAAGCCTCTGGTGGAAGCTTCAGATCCATCAGACAGCACCAAGATTTTGTCTGTGCCTGGAAATGGACCTGGGAAAGATCGGGCTGCACAAACAAGCAGTCTTGGGGCTGGGCATGCGGGCTGCTCTCGCTCAGGAGCCCCAGAAACCACTCTCTTCCTGCAGACGCTTCCAGAAGCCACATCACCCCCTGGGCCAACAAGGCCTCACCTGATCTGGTGTCCATAACCTGTTTGAAGTCACCTCCTTCCACCCCTCCTCACTCCCTCTGCGCTCAGGACACCAGCCTCCTTGTTGCACCTCCAACATTTTTAAGTCCTTGACCATTGACTCAAACAGCATCCTTCATCCCTTGCTCTGCCTTGATTGTGGTTCCTATGTATTTGCATGTTGTTTGCTTCTTCCTTGGTAGCTCAACTGGTAAAGAATCCGCCTGCAATGCAGGTGACCCTGGTTCAATTCCTGGGTCAGGAAGACCCACTGGAGAAGGAATAGGCTACCCACTCCAGCATTCTTGGGCTTCCGTTACGGCTCAGCTGGTAAAGAATCTGCCTGCAATGCAGGAGACCTGGGTTCAATCCCTGGGTTGAGAAGATCCCCTGGAGAGGGGAAAGGCTACCCACTCCACTCTTCTGGCCTAGAGAATTCCATGGACTATATAGTCCATGGGGTCACAAAGAGTCAGACACGACTGAGCAACTTTCATTTTCACTTTTTGTTCAATGTCACACTCCACTAGGATGTCAGCTCCACACAAGAGGGCTCAGACCCTGTTGTTCACCACTGTATCCCCATCCCTGGAAGAAGCCTAATTGTTGGATAGACAAACTCAGGTAACCCCACCTGAAATGCCAGGTAAGAGAAATGAAAGCACTCTCCTTATTTCCAGGAGGAAAATAATTTTATTGTGTTCTCTGATTACAAGGGCAATATATAATCATTGCAAACCTTTAGAAAATAGACTGAATTGTTCAGCACAAAACAAAACATGTGTAATTTGGTTTTCCTGGGAAAAAAATCACTGTTACTATTAATATCTTGATATGTTTCTTCTCTCCCTCTCTCTCTCATCCCCTCTATAGATGAATAGGTATGTAGGTATGTGATCTAGATAGAGATACATATTTATAGAGATACATATATACAAACACATCAAAAAATGGAATTCATGCTTTACAAGCTATTTTGTAAGATTACACTGAATATCCTTGTAGCTCAATCTTTGCCCACATCCAGAATTATTCCCTAAGGATAAATTACTAGACTTACAAAATTACAGAATTCCTGGGTCAAAGCAAATGAACAGTCACATGGCTTGAGCTATGGGCTGACAATTGCCTTCCAGAAAGACCAAACTGTTTGCACTCCCCGTGCTAAAAGACAGCACCCACTGTCTCATACTCATGCCGGCATTAGCCATTTCACCTTCTTAAAAAACTTGCTCTTTTGATAGGCATTATTGCTTTCCTTTGGACTTTCCTGGTGACTCAGTGGTAAAGAATCTACCTGTCAAGGCAGGAGACACGGGTTCAATCCTTGGATCAGGAAGATCCCCTGGAGAAAGGAATGGCAACCCACTACAGTATTCTTGCCTGGGAATTCCCATGGACAGAGGAGCCTGGTGAGCTATAGTCCATGGGGTCACAAAAGAATCAGACATGACTTAGCAACTAAACAACAACAATAACATTGCACTTCTCTGTTTATTAGGGAAGAGGAACTCTTTTTTCACATTTGTGGATCCATTGAAGTTTATTGTTTTGACAGTCATTCTTATTCTGGGGCACAATTGAGCCCAATCTTTACTGCCTCCCACCCTTGCCAGCCCTCCTTTGTGTCCTAGTTGCCTCCCAAACTTGATGAATGACTTTGGGATGGGGGTTACCTTTGCCAAGCGATTATGTCATTGATTGTAAATAGAAGATGCCTCAGACCTCATAGGATTGGCGTGAGAGTTAATTGCATGGCATGTGTAAGGTATTTATCATACTACCTAGTGTTTAGTAAGTCCTAGTAAAAGTACAAGAAGACATATTGATACTGCATGTAAAATAGATGACTGAGAACTTACTATATAGCTCAGGGAACTCAGTGTTCTGTGCTGATCTAAATGGGAAGGAAACCCAAAAAAGAAAGGATATATGTATACATATAGCAGATTCACTTTGTTGTACAGTAGAAACTAACACAACATTTTAAAGCAACTATTGTTGTTGTTATTGTTGTTCAATTGCTAAGTCGTGTCTGACTCTTTGCAACCCAATGGACTGCAGCAAGCCAGGCTCCTCTGTCCTCCACTATCTCCCAGAGTTTGTTCAGATTCATGTCCATTGAGTTGGTGATGCTATCTAACCATCTCATCCACTGCCTTCACCTTCTTTTTTTTTGCCTTCAATCTTTCCCAACATCAGGGTCTTTTCCAATGAGTCAGCTCTTCCCATCAGGTGGCCAAAGTATTGGAGCTTCAGCTTCAGCATCAGTCCTTCCAATGAATATTCAGAACTGATTTCCTTTAGGATGGACTAGTTTGATTTCCTTGCAGTCCAAGGGACTCTCAAGAGTCTTCTCCAGCACCAAAATCCAAAAGCATCAATTCTTCAGTGTATTGCATTCTTTATGGTCCAGCTCTCATATCCATACATGACTACTGGAAAAACCATAGCTTTGACTAGATGGACTGTCAGGATACATTTAATAGGAGGCTTCCTGTGTGCTGTTTTTAGTCTTGCATGAATTCTATGTTCCTTAACAGCACCTGAATACAGGTGCCAGAGAGCTGGCAAGCTGGCTTGGGGGGATAACAGAAAGTCATGTATCTCATTCGTATGCAAATTCCATACGGTGAACAGCAGCCATTTACAAGTCTCCTCCTTTCTGATATGTAAAGTAACTTTTAAAACCCTCTCTTGAGAATAATTCTAGCCTCAGGCTTTCTAGATGACTTGTTAGATTTCTGATCCCTATCTCTGCTAAAAAGGGCTATCTGGTAAGAAAGTATGTATACGCCCACAATATGTTAAATAAATGCCTTTGTTCCACCGAGCACTGGTCACCATGTCTTTCCTCATTTTCTCTCTCACTCTCTCTTTCTCTCGCTCTCTCCCTCTCTCCGTTTCAGGCTGCTTCCACAGAGCACAGGTGTCCACTGTGTCTACTTACTTGCCCGGGCTTTCAAGACCTCTTTGGGAGGGCGCCCTGAGCCTACGTAGACGGTGCTAGCTCTTTGTCCTAGAGTTATATTGGCATACTGTGTAACCAGGGAATACCGGCCTCTTTTCTTCCTTCTTTTCTTATCAGTCGACTCTGTACCCCCAAGTTCCGGTCCATTAAAGGACCACAACAATGGATGTTTGTGGCAAAGTGATGTCTCTGCTTTTTAATATGCTGTGTAGGTTTGTCACAGCTTTTCTTCCAAGGAGCAAGCGTCTTTTAATTTTATGGCTGCAGTCATGGTCCACACTGATTTTGGAGCTCAAGAAAATAAAGAATGTCACTGCTTGTAATTTTTTCCCCTTCTATTTGCCATGAAGTGATGGGACCTGATCCCTTGATCTTAATTTATTGAATATTGAGTTTCAAGCCAGCTTTTTCACTCTCCTCTTTCAGCTTCATCAAGAAGCTCTTTAGTTCCTCTTCACTTTCTGCCATTAGGGTGGTATTATCTGCACATCTGAGGTTGTTGATATTTCTCCCAGCAATCTTGATTCCAGTTTGGGATTCACCCAGCCCGGCATTTCACATGATGTACTCTGCATACTTGGGCAAACTCCAGGAGATGGTGAGGAACAGGGAGACCTGGCATGCTACAGTCCATAGGGTCACGGAGAGTCAGACATGATTCAGCAACTGAACAGCACCATCACTCTACATATAAGTTAAATATACAGCCTCGACATATTCCTTTCCCAATTTGGAACCAGTCCATTGTTTCATGTCTGATTCTAACTGTTGCTTCTTGACCTGCATACAGGTTTCTCAAGAGATAGGTCGGGTGGTATGGTATTCCCATCTCTTGAAGAATTTTCCACAGTTTGTTGTGACCCACATAGTCAAAGGCTTTAGCATAGTCAATGAAGCAGAAGTAGATGTTTTTCTGAAACTTCCTTGTTTTCTCCATGATCCAATGAAGGTTGGCAATTTGATTTGTGGTTCCTTTGCCCCTTCAGAATTCAGCTTGTACATTTGGAAGTTCTTGGTTCACGTATTGCTGAAACCTGGCTTGAGGAATTTTGAGCATAACTTTGCTAGCATGTGAAATGAGCACAGTTGTACCATAATTTGAACATTCTTTGGCATTGCCCTTCTTTGGGATTGGAATGAAAACTGACCTTTTCCAGTCCTGTGACCACTGCTGAGTTTCCCAAATTTGCTGATATATTGAATGCATCACTTTAACAACATCATCTTTCAGGATTTGAAATAGCTCATCTGGAATTCCATCACCTCCACTAGCTTCATTCATCTGGAGAAGGAAATGGCAACCCACTCCAGTATTCTTGTCTGGAGAATCCTATGGACAAAGGAGCCTGGTGGGCTACAGTCCATGCAGTCACAAAAGAGTCAGACACCGCTGAGCAGCTAACACACACCTTTGTTCACAGTAATGATTCCTAAGGCCCACTTGAATTCACACTCCAGGATGTCTGGCTCTAGGTGAGTAACCACGTTATTGTTGTTATCCAGGTCATTAAGACTTTTTAATATAGTTCTGTATATTCTTGCCACCTCTTCTTAATCTGTTCTGCATCTGTTAGGTTCTTACCATTTCTGTCCTTTATTGTGCCCATCCTTGTATGAAATGTTCCCTTGATAGCCCCAATTTTCTTGAAGAGATCTCTAGTCTTTCCCATTCTATTGTTTTCCTCTATTTCTTTGCACTGTTCATTTAAGAAGGCCTTCTTTTTTTTTTCTTTTTTATTTTATTTATTTATTTATTTTTTAAATAAACTTATTTATTTTAGTTGGGGGCTAATTACTTTACAATATTGTAATAGTTTTTGCCATACATTGACATGAATCAGCCATGGGTTTACATGTGTTCCCCTTCCTGGACCCCCCACCCACCTCCCTCCCCATCCCATCCCTCTGGGTCATCCCATTGCCCTGGCCCTGAGCATTTGTCTCATGCATCGAACATGGAATGGTGTTCTGTTTCACATATGACAATATACATGTTTCAATGCTACTCTCCCAGAACGTCCCACCCTCACCTTCTCCCTCAGAGTCCATAAGATTGTTCTATGCATCTGTGTCTCTTATTCTGTTTCGCATATAGGGTTATCGTTACCATCTTTCAAATTCCATATATATGCATTAGTATACTGTATTGGTGTTTTTCTTTCTGGCTTACTTCACTCTGTATAATGGGCTCCAGTTTCATCCATCTCAGTAGAACCGATTCAAATGTATTTTTTTTAATGGCTGAGTAATATTCCATTGTGTATATGTACCACAGCTTCCTTATCCACTTGTCCGCTGATGGACATCTAGGTTGCTTCCATGTCCTGGCTATTGTAAACAGTGCTGCGATGAACATTGGGGTACACGCGTCTCTTTCAATTCTGGTTTCCTCGGTGTGTATGCCCAGCAGTGGGATTGCTGGGTCATATGGCAGTTCTATTCCCAGTTTTTTAAGGAATCTCCACACTGTTCTCCACAGTGGCTGTACTAGTTTGCATTCCCACCAACAGTGTAAGAGGGTTCCCTTTTCTCCACACCCTCTCCAGCATTTATTGCTTGTCAACTTTTGGATAGCAGCCATTCTGACTGGTGTGAAATGATACCTCATTGTGGTTTTGATTTGCATTTAAGAAGGCCTTCTTATCTCTCCTTGCTTTTCTCTGGAACTCTGCATTCAGTTGGGTATATCTTTCCTTTTCTCACTTGCCTTTCACTTCTCTTCTTTCCTCAGCTATTTGTAAAGCCTCCCCAGACAATCACTCTGCCTTCTTGCATTTCTTTGGGACGGGTTTTTCACTGCCTCCTGTACAATGTTGCAAACCTCCATCCATAGTTCTTCAGGCACTCTGGCTGTCTACTCCAATAAAAATTAATTCAAATAAAGCACAAGAAGAAAAAATAAGTTGGTGTTACATTACTGTCAGTAATCTCTAGGGTTGTACAATTAGCTATAATTTGAGCTATTCATTTGAAATTGATTTTTTATATCGAGAATTTTACCAAATCTTTATTAGAAATATTTGTTCAGTTTTATCAAATATCTCTATAGCATCTATTGAAATTATCATGTGTTCAGTCACCTTTGAACTATTGGTTGATGTGATTAATGTTAACAGTGATATTATCTAACAATGAATCACCCCTACCTTCATGGATTCATTCCATGTGAGAAAATATTTATGTGCCAGGCGCTGTTCTATGCACCGGGGATGCAACAACACAAAAGAAAATAAGACAAAGCAACTCTCTGCTCTCATTCTAGTGGAAGAGTCAATAAATAAATACAGAATGCCCATGCAAGAGACAAGACTATACTGGGAAAGGTTTGAGGAATGACACAATGACCTGCATGGCTGGAAGCCTTTGGAGATTATGGGGGAGGGGGTCTGATTTATGTGTGAAAAAGGTTCTCTCTGACTGGTGGGTGGGAACTAGGTTGGAGAAGAGCAAGAGTGGAAACTCTTATCCAAGTATGAGCTACTGGGGGACTGTTGTAGTTCCATATGAATTTTAGGATTTCTTTTTCTATTTCTATGAAATATGCCATTGGAGTTTTGATGTGGATTGCATTGAATCTATAGATATATTTGTGTAGTGTGGATATTTTAACACCATTAGTTCCTCTGATCTTTCCCCATTTCTTACAGTTTTAAGTGTACAGATCTTTCACCTCCTTGTTTAAATTTATTCTCAAACATTTTATTGGATTTGATTCTATTTTTAAAAAGGCTGTTTTCTTTATTTCTTTTTTCTATATAGTTTGTTGTTATTGTATAGAAATGCAGCTGATTTTTATATGTTGATTTTAAATGCTGCAATTTTACTGAATTTGTTTATTAGTTCTAACAGTTTTCTGATAGAGTGTTTAGGGTTTTCTATAGATATCATATCATCTGCAAAGACAGTTTTACATCTTCCTTTCCAATTTTGATGCTTTTATTTCTTTTCCTTGCCTAATTGCTCTAGCTAGGATTTCCAGTACTGTTGAATAGGAGTGGTGACAGTGAGCACTCTTGTGTTGTTCCTTATTTTAGAGGAAAGTTTTCAAACCTTCACCACTGAGTATGATGCTACCTGTGTACTTATCACATATGGACTTGATTATGTTGAGGTACATTCCTTCTATTCCCAATTTGTTGAGAGTTTTTATAATAAACAAATGTTAAACTTTGTGAAATGTTTTTCTTGCATCTATTGAGATTACTATGTAATTTTTATCTTTCATTTTATTAATGTAGTATATCACATTTATTGATTTGCATATGTTGAAACATCCTTGCATTCCAGAGATAAACCCCACTTGATCATGATGTATAATCCTTTTAATATGCTGTTGAATTTAGTTTAGTAGTATTTCATTGAGAAGTTTAGCATTTGTATTTATGAGAGATATTGGCCTATAGTTTTCTTTTCTTTTAGTGTTTTGGTATCATGGTAATGCTGGCCTTGTGAAATGAGTTTGGGAGTATCCCCTCCTCTTCAGTTTTTTTAAAAGTTTGATCAGAACTGACATTAATTCTCCTTTAAATATTTGGTAAAATTTACCAAGGAAACAATCTTATACTGGAATTTCCCTTGTTTGACAGTTTTGACTACTGATTCAATTTCCTTACTCATTATTGGTCTGCTCAATTTGTTTATTTCCACATGATTCTGTCTTGATAGGTTGTATGTTTCTAAAAATTTATCCATTTCTTCTGGATTATCTAATTTGGAGGAGTCATGGAGATGCTGCCAGAGATACCACCCAAAGCAAAGAGAGAAGGGAGAAATACCATGGCTTCTCCCTCCTCTTGCTTTTAGATGTAAGGTCAGTTCCTCCCTTTGGCCAAAGTTTAACTGGCAGCCAACAGTCATGCAAGCCTGAAGAATGCCAGCTCCTGGTGATTCAAACCAGAGCGAGCAGAGGGCAGAGAATGAATCTGAGAGAAAACAGGCAAATGGCCAGTACAGGTTTCTTATTAGTCACAAAAAGCACTAACTAAAAGAAGACAAATTTACAACATTAAAATACAGAGCTCTGGCTCACTATAAGTTTCCTTAAAGAAAATGAAAAGACAAGCTACAAATTGGGAGAAGATATTTGGTAACACATATGATTGACAAAAGATTGTTACATAAAGGACTACAAATCAATAATAAGGAAAAAACTCCAAATAACTCAACAGGTAAATAGGCAGAAGACATGAACAGACATTTCATAAAAGAGGAAACACATATGCCCCATATCCATATGAGCAGATGCTCAACCTCATTAGCAGTCAGGGAAATGAAAACCTAAACTACAGTGAGATGTCATTTTAGACTGATTCAACTGGCAAAATTTTAAAAGTCTCAGGTTGTATATAAGGAACATAGGCAGTCTTTATATTAATCAAACAATTAAAATGAATATATTAAGGCCATGAAAAAAAAAAGTAGTGATCATGCATTGTAAACCAAGGGTTATGATTAATCCAATTCTTCGCAACAAAGATTCTAAAGAAAAGAAAAAGAATCGGTTAACAATTCTGGTTAAAGCTTATTCTGCTCACTCCAGAAACCTCATTCAAAGTAAGTCTAGAGTGATTGTTTAAAATATTATAAACTCACTTGCAATTATTTTCTCCCATTCTGAGGGTTGTCTTTTAATCTTGTTTATTGTTTCCTTTGCTGTTCAAAAGCTTTTAACTTTAATTAGGTCCCATTTGTTCATTTTTGTTTTATTTCCTTTACTCTAGGAGGTTCTGACAAAGGATTAATCTCCAAAATATATAAGCAGCTCATACAGTTCAATATCAGAAAAAAAAAATAGCCCAGTAAAAAAATGGGCAGAAGACCTAAACAGACATTTCTCCAAAGAAGACATCAGTTCAGTTCAGTTCAATTCAGTCGCTCAGTCGTTTCCGACTCTTTGTGACCCCATGAATCGCACCATGCCAGGCCTCCCTGTCCATCACCAACTCCCGGAGTCTACCCAAACTCATGTCCATCGAGTCGGTGATGCCATCCAGCCATCTCATCCTCTGTTGTCCCCTTCTCCTCCTGCCCCCAATCCTTCCCAGCATCAGGGTCTTTTCCAATGAGTCAACTCTTTGCATGAGGTGGCCAAAGTATTGGAGTTTCAGCTTCAACATCAGTCTATACAGATGGCCAATAAACACATGAAAAGATGCTAAACATCACTCATTATCAGAGAAATGCAAATCAAAACTACAATGAGGTATCACCTCACACCAGTCGCAATGGCCATCATCAAAATATCTATAAACAATAAATGCTGGAGAGGGTGTAGAGAGAAGGGAACTCTCCTGCACTGTTAGTGGGAATGTAAATTGATACAGCCACTATGGAGAATAGTATGGAGATTCTTAAAAAACTAGAAATAAGACTACCATATGACCCAGAAATCCCACTGCTGCTGCTGCTGCAAAGTCACTTCAGTCGTGTCCGACTCTGTGCGACCCCATAGACAGCAGCCCACCAGGCTCCCCCGTCCCTAGGATTCTCCAGGCAAGAACACTGGAGTGGGTTGCCATTTCCTTCTCCAATGCAGAAAAGTGAAAAGTGAAAGTGAAGTCGCTCAGTCGTGTCCAACTCTTAGCCACCTCATGGACTGAAGCCTGCCAGGCTCCTCCGTCCATGGGATTTTCCAGGCAAAAGAGTAGTGGAGTGGGGTGCCATTGCCTTCTCCTAGAAATCCCACTACTGGGCATATACCTTGAGAAAGCCATAACTGAGAAAGATACAAGTGCTTCAGTGTTCATAGCAGCACTATCTACAGTAGCTAGGACATGGAAACAACCTAGATGTCCATCGACAGACGAATGGATAAAGAAGATATGGTACATATATACAATGGAATATTACTCAGAGACAAAAAAGTCCAAATTTGAGTCAGTTCCAGTGATGTGGATGAACCTAGAGCCTGTTATACAGAGTGAAGTCAGAAAGAGAAAAATAACAGATATTATTATATATATGGAATCTAGAAAAATGGTATTGATGAACATATTTGCAGAAAAGGACTGGAGATGGAGATAGAGGACAGACTTGTGAACACAGTGGGGGAAGGAAAGAGTGGGAAGAGTGGAGCAAGTAGCATCAACATATATGCACTACCATGTGTAAACTAGAGAGCTGGTGAGAAATTGCTATGTAATACAGGGAGCCCAGACTGGCACTCCATGATGACCTAGAGGGGTGGGATGGGAGGAGGGGAAAAAGACTCAAGAGGGAGGTGATATATGTATAATTATGGCTGATTTGCTTTGTTGTACAGCAGAAAGCAACACAACATTGCAAAGCAATTTTCCTCCAATAAAAAATATTATAAATTCACAATAGTAAAAAGAGCAAAGGAAAAGACCTGCAGGAGAAATGGCAATTTGGAGAAGCTGGAATATGGGTGGAGGAACAGTGACTGACTTACCCCAGCCAGAGGAAGCCGTCGAGGGGAGAAGCAAGCTGATTTCCAGAGAATCCAGAGAGTCTTCAGAATTGGAGATGCCAGGTACCAAGGAAGGCAGGGTAATGCATGGGGTTGAAAATACAGGGGTTATAAAAAATATTATAAGGGGCAGGTCCCCATTTCTATCCCAGCCTGTCAGGTATCATGCCTCCAGTCAGGAGACAGGAGGTTTGTTCTCTGGGAAGGATGGGAGAGGGCAAACAGAAGGATTAGCAAACCTACACGCCTAGTGAAGTCTCCTTCTCCTCCAGCTCCCAGAACTCTGAAAACTAAGACCACCATGTGAGCAGCTAGCTTCCCCCACACCCAACAGACATACACTTCACAGATTCCAGTGGAAGCAGAGAAGGCACATTTCAAACAAACATTAATATTAAGGGAGGTATGGCAAGATGTTGCAATAATTAAAGAAGGAGAAGAGGCTATGGGAAAGGAAAAAGGAAAAGGAAAATTATTGGTAACTTTAAAAATAAAATGTGCTATGTATGTGCTCAGTTGCTAAGTCATGTCTGACTCTTTGCAACCCTATGGACTGTAATCCACCAGACTCTTCTGTCCATGCGAATCTCCAGGCAAGAATACTGGAGTGTGTTTCCATGCCCTCCTCCAGAGGATCTTCAGGACGCAGGGATTGAACCCATGTCTCTTACATCTCTTGCATTGGCAGGCGGGTTCTTTACCACTAGTGCCACTTGGGAAACACTATTTTCCAACATATACAATCCTCCCAAATATATAATTCCCATGCACACTTTTTCAGGAAGCTACAAGAAGATGTGCACCTCCTCCTCCACAATGAAGAATTAAACCATAAAAGAGAAGCAATGTGGGATCTAAGAAATGAGGGAAGAAGAGGGAGGAAACAAGAACCTTCAGAATAAGAGCTAGGCATTATGTCTAAAGAACAAGACACCACTGTAGGAAGGCGATCTCCAAGGGTAAAAAACAAGGAAGCAAACCTGATGTGTGTGACTGTATTATGAGGAATTTTACATCTCTGTTTAGAAAATCTGGGAAAAAAAAACTTAATCATAGGTACAGAGAAAGTGAAAGCAAATCAACTAAAGGCAGCAAGTATTGGCTCCAGGAAAAAATCAAAAGATGTGTTATAGTGGGATAGAAAGATATTGTTCAGCTGAGCCCAATATCTACATAGTTGTCATAATGTAAACACTGAACATTTATTCCACCAAAGACTTTGACAGCACCATATTGAGAGCAAGGGGAAGAAAGAATAGAGCAGGCATACTAATATGACAGAGATCATGCCTTATCTTAAAGAGTTAGGCCTTATTAAATCATGTGTAAAAAGAAACACCAAGGAATATTAGCATAAGAATGTTATTTTGAATATAGGGGGTTAATATCAGTTTAAAAAGATGTGATTTGAACATGCTATCTCTGTAGGGTGATGCACAGGAATGGATAGGAGGGTGGGGACTGGTGTTTTTCAAGATTAGTCTGCTTATACACAGTGCTATGATTTTTTAATTACGTTTGTATATTACTTTGATAAAAGATTAAAAAAAACAAACAAACTGAAAGTTCTCCACGCCAAGAGGTCACCACTGTTAACTGCTGAGTATATAGTCTTCCAGATGTTTTGTCCCATCTCACACCACACACAAAAATCAACTCCAGATGGATCAAATGCTTAAATCTCAAAAGTAAAACTTAAAACCTTTTTGTGGACCAAAACTTTCTGACTTTGGAGTGGGGAAGAATTTCTTAACCAAGATTCAAAATGCACTAAGAAAAGATCAATAAGTAGGAAATTTTCTTCCTCAAAAGACTTCATAATCAAAATGAAACAACAAGTCTGAGGTTGGGAGATTTTTGCCACATATATACACAATAAAAAACATCCAGGGCAAAGAACTAGAAATCATTTAAAAGTGGATAAGCTTTGCAATGCAAACAGGCAGAGGACATGAGTAGATATTTCACAGGAAAGGAAATATATATAGTCTCCGTGTCTCTGTCTGTCTGTCTCTGTCTCTCTCTCTGTACACACACACACACACACACACACACACACACACACACACACACGCTGTGGAGGGAGGAGAGAAAGAGGGGTCCACCTCATTCAGACCCAGGGATCGAAAAACTAACAAGCATCTCCTGTATTGCAGGCAGATTCTTTACTGACTGAACCACCAGGGAAGCCCCATTATTGATCATCGAAATGCAAATCAAGAGAAGCTGAAGCCTTTCTCAAATGTCACCTTCTGCAGGAAGCCTTTTCTGGCCACCCTATTTAGGTTTCTAGCCCCATATATTCACTGACTTATATAGCACTTATCACCACCTAATACACTATCTACTATATGTGTTTATTTAGTTAATTTCCTGTTATCTTCATCCCACTAAAATGCCAGCTACAGGAAGGCAGAGATTTTTATCTGGCACAATACCTGGCACTTGGTAAACTCTTAATAAATATTTGTTGACTGAGTGGATGAATGGATTTAATAAAACAAGAGCTCAAAGAGAACTTAATAAATAAAATGGGAGAAAATCTTCACAGGTCTATTGTGAATAAATTTTCTCAAAATAAAGCAAGAACTGAATCAGCAGGTCATAAAACCATATCACATATGAAAAAAAAGGATACAGAATCATTAACTTGGAAGCATGTTCTGATTAAATTATTTAACGAAGTAGAAAGACAGAGTTCTTCACATATTCAAGCAGAAAAAGCAAATCACCGAAGGGAGTAAAAACCAGGCTTCCCTGTACTTCTCCATACAAACTATCTGTGCCAGAAGACAGTGGGGTTATGTTCTACAAAATTCTGAGGGAAAGAATGTATGACTCAAGAATATTACACCCAGCCAATTCATTATTCAAGGCTAAATGCTATTCACAGTCAGGAAAGACTCAGGGAATTGAGTATTCATTAGTCTTTCTTGAAAAACATACCCAGTGAAAAAAATCTTGCCAACCAAGGGGTAGACCAGAATTCAGAAATAGATAGCTATGAGCATTGAATCCATTAAGATATGAAACTAACTATAGAATCTCCACTAAGTGACCAGAGGGGTCACTCCCTTGCAGAATAAAGTGCATTATAACCATTAACAAAGTGAAGCCAATATAACTAACAAAAATTGGAAAGTGAGAGAACAAGGAAATGAGATGGGAAAGATGAGACCAAGCCTCATTTCCATTGTGGAGAGTCAATTGATAGGATCTATGTAGATTTCAAAAGGTAGGGAAGGGGAGGAGCAGAAAGGAAGGAAAGAAGAGGGGAAAAGTGGAAAAGAAAAGAATGTTTCCAATCACTTAACCCTCTTGATCATCTTTTTGACCCCCAGAGGAGCCTCTCTGGAGCTAATAAACCATTGGGGGAAGAAACAGTTACAAAGAACCCGCCTGCCAACACAGGAGACATAAAAGATGTGAGTTCAATCCCTGGGTCAAGAAGATCCCCTGGAGTAGGGCAGGGCAACCCACTCCAGTATTCTTGCCTGGAGAGTCCCCGTGGACAGAGGAGCCTGGTGGGCTACAGTCCATGGGGTTGCAAAGAGTCAGACACGACTGAGTGGCTAAGCACACACACAAAATCAAATTTCACACTTGTTATTAAAAATAACATGACTGGTATGATCCTAGTATTGTGAAATTCTTTCTGGATAGCCTGCTGTCTTCTATCTGGACATATGTATAAAGAGATAGCTGGGGGGGCTTCCCTGGTGGCTGAGTGGTGAAGAATCCGCCTACCAATGCAAGAGACACAGGTTCGATCCCTGATCCGGGAAGATCCCAGATGCAGTGGAGCAAATAAGCCTGTGCATCACAGCTATTGAGCCTGTGCTCTAGAGACTGGGAGCCACAACTATTGAGCCCACATGCTGCAACTACTGAAGCCCACATGCCCTAGAGCCAGTGCTCTGTAACAAAAGAAGTTACTGGATTGAGAAGCTCATGTACCCCTAGATAGTAGCCCCTGCTCACTGCAACCAAAGAAAAGCCCACGCAGCAATGAAGACCCAGCACAGACAATAACAAATTTAAAAAATTAAATTATTTTTTAAAAAACAGAGAGATGATTGGGAAGCTATTCCCCAAATAGTAACCATATTTCTTTATTTTCTGGATAATTAAACCTTTGGTGATTTGTTTCATCATTGTAATTCTTACATTGCTTCAGAATTGTAATATGCATTACCTACTTTATAAAAACAACAAATTGATTATTCTTTTAAAACTAGTAAGAGTGAAGAGGCATTCTCCATGTGTGCAAGCCAACACAGAGAAAGCTGTTTATTACTGTATTTTTTTTTATAACAGGGAATAACAACAACAACATAAATGTTCATGCTGGAGGAATGACTTAAAAACACGTGATATTCGCAAAAACGGGTACAATGCACCAACTTTCAGAAATTAAGAAGAATTGTCCTTGGAAAGACTGCCAGGACAGATAAGTGAAAAAGACCAAGTTACAGAATGATGTTTTTAGTAAGATGTCATTTGTAGTTTGGGGTTGTTTTTCTTCTGTTAACACACACCAAAACTCCACATTGCTTTTTTTTTTTTTTTTTTACTTTTTATTTTGTATTGGAGTATAGCAGATTAACATTGTTGTGATAGTTTCAGGTGAATAGCAGAGGGACTCAGCCATACATATACATGTATCCATTCTCCTCTAAACTCCCTTTCCGTCCAGGCTGCCACGTAACATTGATGGGAGTTTGTTGTGCTATAGACTAGGTCCTTGTTGGTTATCCATTTAAATATAGCAGTGTGTGCATGTCCATTCCACACTCTGTAACTATCCCTCTGCCCCATCCTTCCACAACCATAAGTTTGTTCTCTAAGTCTGTGAGTATGCAAAACTCTACATTTCTGTATATGGATTATTGCAGAGGACAAGTTCAGGAGAGAGATGCACCAACCAGATAAATGAGATTCACCCAAGGGCAACTAGGGGTGGGGCTGAGGGCTGCCTTTATCTGGGAAGGATGACATTTTTCTTTGGATGACATTTTTGAAAGGAGGATTTATCACGTATTAATTGCATAACTTAAAACTCCTTTGTTTTTAAGACAAAATGTTTGGCTTGATAGTTTAAGGCTCATGGAAGGGTCAGCTTTGACAGTAGAAGAATCATGCTCTCATTTAGACCCAGCATAAAGGAGCCGGAAGAACCTGCCTCCTCTCTTCCTGAGATGGGAGGTGGTAAGAGGAGATTGCACCCTAACAGGGGTGAGGGTGGCTTCTCCAGTTAGGGCTGCAAGACAGTGAAGAAAGCCTTCTGGGAAGAGATTGAGACCGGAGTGGCATTTGTTTGTAGAGGAATGGAAGTCCTTGGAAAGAGCTTGATGGGGAAGGGCAAACCCTGGGAGAAGCAGAATGGTCAGAGCCATCGGGGATGGGGACATTGCGGGGGGGGGGGGGGCTTGTCTCTCCTGAAGTGTCTGAGGATTACCAAGATGAGAGATCTGGTTGGAAATGATTAGCCTCAGACATGCCCAGGTTGGCTTACGACCCCGCTTGCACCTGACAATCCCAAATGGCGATGAGGCAGCAAGGAACCCGTTCTTGGCAAGGGCTGCCAAAAGCTTTGTGGAGGGCTGGCAAAAGTCTCGCTTACCTAGGGAGAGGCGTGGTGGCAAGGTGACCAGGATGGTGGCAAAGGCCTTATTTGTAGATGTGATGGAGATCATATTTTTTAAAAAAAGAAATAGCAAATACATATAATGCTTACTATGCTGCTAAGTCGCTTCAGTTGGGTCCGGCTCTGTGCGACCCCGTAGACGGCAGCCCACCAGGCTCCCCCGTCCCTGGGATTCTCCAGGCAAGAATACTGGAGTGGGTTGCCATTTCCTTCTCCAGTGCATGAAAGGGAAAAGTGAAAGTGAAGTCGCTCAGTCGTGTCTGACTCTCAGCGACCCCATGGACTGCAGCCCAGCAGGCTCCCTCGTCCCTGGGATTCTCCAGGCAGGAACACTGGAGTGAGTTGCCATTTCCTTCTCCGATGCATGAAAGTGACAAGTGAAAGTGAAGTCACTCAGTCGTGTCTGACTGTTAGAGACCCCATGGACTGCAGCCTACCAGGCTCCTCCATCCACAGGATTTTCCAGGCAAGAGGACTGGAGTGGGGTGCCAGTGCCTTCTCCGAACATTTCCTATGAGCCAGGCGCTATTTGAAATGCTTCACACATACATTCAATGCTCACAGCCCCAGGACATTGATCTATCCCTGTTATATCGGCATAGAAATGAAGGCACAGTGATAGTGAGTGACTGGCCTAGGACTCCGGCACTTGGACCTGGTGGAGCTGGGATTCAAACCCACGCAACCTGGCTCTCGCGTCAGGGCTCTCAACCATCACACGGATAACAAAACAGCATATTGCAGGGATTCTGAGATGTACTTTGTTCATCTCTGCAACTGACATGCATCTTATGAACAATGGTATTTCCTGGTTTAGCTGGCAGTGTGTTCACTGTGTTAGGGGTATGCAAAATAAGGGTGCTTCTTAAATTCGATGATACAGAGTGTTAAACTGTTATATTATCCATTCTCTTGAAATTGTGGTGCCATGGTTGCACACATTAGGGATTGGGGAAGATCTTTGGCACCAGTAGGACCCAAGATGGGGCTGACTGGGGCGGTGGTGGCATGATCAGGGCTTGGTAGCCCACCTCCTGGGTTTCATTAATGCCCCTTTCAGGAGAAGATGCCAGTGACATCAGTGACCTGGTAGGACAAAGGACATGGCCACATCAGTCATCGAGAACCCAGAGGGCAGCACAGAGACCCCCATGTGGATATGGGACCTTCTCTCCCTAAGGATACATTAGAATCTCCCCATCCCAGATGCCATCTTGGATAGCAGAAGTCTTTGGAGAAGAAAATAGAAAACACTGACCGTTTGGTTAGACTGAAGTATCAGGATACATTTAACAAGAGGCTTGCTGTGTGCTGTTTTCAGTCTTGCGTGAATTTGATGTTCCTTAACAGCACCTGAATACAGGTGCCAGAGAGCTGGCAAGCTGGCTTGGGGGGATAACAGAAAGTCATGTATCTCATTCATATGGAAATTCCATACGGTGAACAGCAGCCATTTACAAGTCTCCTCCTTTCTGATATGTAAAGTAACTTTTAAAACCCTCTCTTGAGAATAATTCTAGCCTCAGGCTTTCTAGATGACTTGTTAGATTTCTGATCCCTATCTCTGCTAAAAAAGGGCTATCTGGTAAGAAAGTATGTATACGCCCACAATATGTTAAATAAATGCCTTTGTTCCACCGAGCACTGGTCACCATGTCTTTCCTCATTTTCTCTCTCACTCTCTCTTTCTCTCACTCTCTCCCTCTCTCTGTTTCAGGCTGCTTCCAGGGAGCACAGGTGTCCACCGTGTCTACTTATTTGCCCGGGTTTCCAAGACCTCTTCGAGAGGGCACCCTGAGCCTACGTAGACGGTGCTAGCTCTTTGTCCTAGAGTTATATTGGCATACTGTGTAAACCAGGGAATACCAGCCTGTTTTCTTCCTTCTTTTCTTATTGGTCGACTCTGTACCCCCAAGTTCCAGTTCATTAAAGGACCACAACACTGAAGTATCTAAAAAAAAAAAAAATGGCTTTAATCAGCATCAATACAAAGAGGAGTTTCAAGATGGGATAATAAGAATTATAGGAAGTTAGGGAGGCTGAACTTCTTTGCCTATTTGGATATGGTGAGTATAAATTGTCAAACTCACATTAATTATTTCTTCATTTGTATACTTGGCCATTACAAAAAAAGATCTAAGATAGCCCAAATAGCATTATGACTGTAGGATTTGGAGAGAAGGGCAGTCAGAAAGCCAGAGATGCCCATGGTGGCGTATCACCCCGGGTCTCTCCAGGCCCCAGTGTTGCTATCCCATCACATGGCAACTGGGAACTCTCCATCCCTCAGTCTCTCAGTGCCCCTCTCATATCCACTCAGCACTCCCCACCACTCAGGTTGCTCTTGGGGCCCATTTTATAGCCCAATGCAGGATTCTGTTTCCTCAAACACGATGCTGCCAGGAAGATCACTAAGTCCCCTTCTGCTGGGGACTCAAATCTCTTTGCTGTTTCCCCTTAGCGCACCACACAGGACTACCTGAAACACCAAGAGAACTAAAACCAAAGGAGACAGACAGCACTTATTTTTGGGAGATCCCTCTGGTTCCCAGGAAGAGATGCCTTCCAATGTCCTCAGGTCGAGGGAGAAGGACTCCATGGAGTGGACATGTCTGCTTTGGTCAGCCCATAACCCTTCCTATGTCCTCTAAGAATACTGGATTTTTCCTTTAAGGAACTATGAAAGTCCCTTGGACTGTAAGGAGATGCAACCAGTCAATCCTAAAGGAAATCAGTCCTGAATATTCATTGGAAGGACTGATGCTGAAGCTGAAAGTCCAATACTTTGGCACCTGATGTAAAGAACTGATTCATTTGAAAAGACCCTGATGCCATGAAAGATTGAAGGTGGGAGGAGAAGGGACAACAGAGGATGAGATGGTTGGATGGTATCACCGACTTGATGGGCATGAGTTTGAGTAAGCTCCGGGAGTTGGTGATGGACATGGAGGCCTGGCATGCTGCAATCCTCGGGGTTGCAAAGAGTTGGACACGACTGAGTGACTGAACTGAACTGAACCTCCTCGATTAATATGGTCCTAGAGGGAGCGGGCTGTTAACTATAGCTCAGACTGGCCAATGAAGGTGATCCATCTCTCTAGTGAGAGGAATTGACGTTCTCAGGCAGATTATCTTACTACTTTTCTAGTTTTTCTAGTTTTTCTCAGCTGAGGAATTGAGCTGAAACAACCTAGTCTGCTGTTTCTGAAAGCAAAGTTTTATTTCTACATTTTAAAATGTATGGACAATGTATTTGTGGGCCAATATATGTTCAATTTTTGTGAATGTACAGTGGTACTTGCAAACTGCATTACATAGTACAAAATATGATATATATCAATAAGATATTGTAACTGTATTATTGTTACCAACTATTTGCTGCCATCCATGTAAAAAGACTACACGATTCCTGCCCACTGCCACCTGACTTGCAGTGCCATCCTGTGGATGGAGTATAATTGCTCGTCTCAGTGACATCAGGCTTGGCCATGTGACTTAGTTTGGCTAGTGGAATATGAATAGAAATGATCTGAGCCACAAGGAGCAGAAGCTTTGAGCCATCACTGGCTGTGCCATTGCCCTTTTGCCTACACCTCCATGCTGATATGTCCTGGAAAAGGGCTTCTCTTTCAGTTTGGATTTGAGAATAAAGAAAAACGATGGAGGCGAGTCAAAGGGTACCCCCACCAACATGTAATGTGATCAAGAAATAAACATTTGCTATTCAGCAAACCACTGAACCTTGGAAGTTGTTTCTTACCACAGGATAATCTACCAAAAGATGATAAGTGTAGATAGACTTTATCATATCTTTGGATCTTCTATATATTTGCTTATCTTTTGTCCACTTGTTCACTTATGTGCTGAGAGAGATAAATGTCTTTACTACAAATAGGTTTCTATTTCTCCTTGCATTTTCTATGTGAACTTTGATACTCTATTATTTGGTTCATGGTTTTTCAGAACTACTGGATCAATGTGGCTCTTATACCTTCCTTTGTTTCTTGATTCAACGTTCTCTAAGAATAACATTATGATCCCAGCTCTTTCACTTTGACTTCCCCTTTCACTGAGATAGAATACTCCTATGGACCAGGACTGAGTCATGCAATATCACTACTAAGGTTGAAGGGCTTGGGGATCATTCAGCCCTCTGAATCACACAAAACAGATAGGGATACTATTATATACCAGTAGTGATACTTCTAATAATAATACCACCCACCAAACACTTGGCATGCTTCAAGCACTCTTCTAAACACTTTAATACATTCGGTGTGTGTGTTGTATTATTTGAGTAATGTATTATTTCCTGAGAAATCCTATGAGGGAGGTATTATAAGTAGCCTCACTTTTAAGATGGGGAAACCAAAGCACAGAGAGGTTAAGTAACTTGCCCAAGGCTACACACCGAGTAGGTGGTAGATTGAAAAGGAGGGGCTGTTGGACCAACACAAAGGCATTTATTCACTACAGTCAGTCAAACTGCATTAATGTGAATTCTGCTGGAGCTATGAGTGTGAGGACCCAGGGCTCTAACTCCTAGCAAGGTCAATTTCCAAACTCTGCTATGGAACTGGGATAATTTATCAAGATGTGTCTCGAGCCAGAGGCAAAATATCCTTCAAGATCAACCAACTCCCTTGGTTCCTGAGAAATCTGTACTAACTAGCTCACTTTTCCAAGCGCCCTGAGAGTGAGACAGAGACTCTCTGACCAGCAGGCTCCCATCTCTGCACAGCTCTCTTCTGCAGAGAGATGAATCACCGACCACTTGAGAATTTACATACAGTGAGTAGCTGTCTCTCCTCACTCCCACTCTGAACCCTCAAGTTTAGCTTGAACTGACCAGAGACGTATTTTGCTTCTACAGATTCTAAGGCAAGAAATCATGGGCTTGGGGGATGGACTATCTCCCCCATAACTGATATTATTACTGTCATGATTATTCTATGGCACTTCTGTTCATTCCATGTAGTTCCAAAGGGTGGATGATCCCCACTCCTGTTGACCCCTGGGGCAGTACCCCTCCCCTCAGAAGTAGGGACAGCTTGCTAACCTCTCCTCCTCCTCCCCATTCCCCTCCTTCTTGTTCACGGTCTTGCTGCTCTCTCTTTACTGCAGGAGGTGGAGGTGCCCTGGTAGGACGGCAGCAGCGGGTGAGTCAGGCTATTCCAGACACCACCACCTAGCAGGAGGCCCATTCACCTCAGGCTCCTCTGCACCCCTCTGGCATAGCTGCCCCTGGCACCTGCAAGGTGTGGCCTTCAGCAGGTGCCAGTTGCCCAGGGCAGTCATCCAGGCCCCTAATGGACCCGCTCATGTGTGCTTTACTCTTTTCCCTGGAAGTGGATTAAGCATGTGGTAGCATCCGTTACAGGCCAGGCTCTTTTCATGTAATGTAATTCTCTAGTCAAGTGTTTGGGATTATGATGAGAAAAGGCTGTCTGTCCTCGGATCCTCCAGCATTCCCATCAGGCCCTTGAAGTTGCCTGCACATTGAATTTGTCCTTAAGAAGGAAGTATTCCTTCATTCCTCCCAACTCCCAGATGGGGACATAGAAGCTCAGGGAGGTGAAGGGACTTCATCAAGTTCACATAGAATGGACAGAGAAGGAGAAAGTCCTCAGATTGTCGGACTCCAAGACTAGTGCTCTTGGCCCTACACCAAGCTAGGTTCCACGGAGTCACAGTGATTGGGCCTGAGGGAGAAGCACAGGCCTGGTGTCTAGGTCTGCTTGGGTCACCATAACAACATACAACAGACTGGCTGGCTTCAACAACGGACACTTATTTTCTCATGATTCTGGAGGTTTGAAGCCCAACACCAAGGTCATGTGATCTTCCCTTTGTACATGTCTATGTCCTAATCTTCTCTTGTTAAAAGGATGCTAGTCAGATGGGACGAGAGCCCACTCTAACAGCCTCATTTTATCTTCATTACTTCTTTTAAGACCTTATCTCCAAATACAGTCACATTTTGACATACCAGGTGTTAAGACTTCAATATATCATTTTTGAGGGATATAGCTCAGTCTGATTCCATCCCGCCACTCCTGGCTGTCAGCCTCAGGCAGGTCCCAGACCGCAACTGTGCCCCCTGTGAAGACAATTGGCCCAGGTCGCTAAGGCTCTATGTAACCTTGGTATCCTCCATGTTGTAAACCCTCTCATCAGAAGTCTAAGTCTGGGCAAATTTCCAAGGGATGCCTGTATTGCTGGCATAGAGGCTGACTCTTAGGAGGGAATCTGAGCAGAAAGGACTAGGGACCCTGTATCAGGGCCCATAAATCCCACAGAACCAGGGCGGGACAGAGAGGTGGGCCAGGAAGATGGGAGGAGTAATTGACTGCTCTATATGAGTCAGCATAGTCAAGTGGAGGCCCTGCCCTTGGGCTGTATCAACAGAGGCAAGGAGTTCAGAATAGGGGAGGTGAATCCAGTGGTTAGGAGCTCACTCCTTAGAGTAAGATACATCTGCATTGGAACCCCATTTAGCTGTCTAGTAGTCAGATCTCTGTGTGCATGCTCAGTGGCTTAGTCATGTCCAGCTCTTCGCGACCCCATGGATTGTAGCCCGACAGGCTCCTCTGTCCATGGTATTCTCCAGGCAAGAATACTTGAATGGGTTGCCATTTCCTTCTAGGGGATCATCCAGACCCAGGGATTGCAGCCCGCATCTCCTGCACTGGCAGGAGGATTCTTTACCACTGAGCCACCTGGGAAGCCCCCTCAGTCTCTTTGGGTTTCTTCTAAAAAGTGAAACTAATTATGATACTTAACTCACAGGTTTTGTGTGAGGACTAAATGAGGCCATTCCTATAAAGTGCTTAGCAGGGTACCTCAGTTAACATGAGTCCTCAGTACTAGGTGACATAGTGGATGCCATGGTGCATCACTCAAATCTCCCTTCAGGGCTAAAACACTTCTTTCCCCAGCTGCTGGTATGTGGATTCTCAGGTGTCAGTTTTCCTGAGAGTCTGCTCCTGCAGAAATGGCCTCAGATCACCTACTCTGTGAAAGGCAGCCCCATACAGCGACCGTGGATATACAGAGAGGGGAATAATGGCCTGGGCATTAATAATGGCCTCCACAATGTAGAATGATGCTAACGGGTCATCCCAGCTCCAAAGTTCCCCATCAGGTTAGCTGAGTCCTTGTTCTCTCTTCCCACTGCTTCCTGCCTTTCCCTTGCCCAAATATCTATCCTGAGAGCATGCTAAGCTCCAACCCAAAGCCTGTGTCCCAGGGAACCCAACTAACAGGAAAAACAATAAGGACACTTACAGTGGTCCCACTGCAAAAGGAGCATTCCCGTGGCTCAATGAGGGGAGCCCCTCTGTGATCTCTTTCCCTCTAGCTCCATCTTCACTCCAGATCCACAGGCCTCCTTGTTTTCCTTATACACACCAAGAACACTTCTCCTCAGGGCCTTTGCACATGCTGTTCACCGTGCCTGGAACACACTTCTCTCAGTCATGTGGCATACTCCCTCCCCTCCTTCAAGTCGAAAATTACAGCATCACCTTTACCATTTCAAGGCCAATCAAGCTGACCTCCCATGCTTGATTTTTATCCATAGCACCTACCACCTTCTAATGCACTATGGAATACAATTCTTCATCTTGTGTGTTGTCAATATCCCCCAACTAGAACATCAGGTCCACAAAGTCAGGGAGCTTTGTCTGTTTTTGTCTCTCTGTTTACCCAGCACCTTGATTCATGCCTGACATACAGAGTTCTCAGGAAATACTTATTGAATGAAAGGATGGATGAATGATTAATCAACCCATAGGGGAATGAGGGCAAACAGGGGTGGGGGTGCCGACAGAGTTCCTGAAGGAAGTTTCAGCTAAGCTGAGTGTGAAAGCTAATCATGACCTTAGGGCATTGTTTTTCTGAAGTGTCTCCAGGAAGCAATGCACAAGCATTTAACTTGTCAGTTTTCCATCTTAGATTTCTGACTATTTTAAGGCTAGAATGTTTTTCCATTTAATTTATTTTACAGCCCCACACACAAAAAAAACATTTTTCTCATTTTTTTTACAAGTGTGAGCACCTGGGGAATGTGGGTGGAGGCCGGGGGGCCCTGGGGCCTGGTTCCTTGGCCCACACGTATATGGAAAAGGCATTCTCTAAGCAGGTTTCACAGTAAACAGAAATCTTTGTCTTGAACATTTTTTGAGGCAGCGTTCTTCACAGCCCACAAGGCCTTCGTGTGATGGGTAGAATTCAAGCATAGTGTCCTATCCGAGTTACCTCTGTGTGAGAAAGGTCTGGGAAAGACGGTGAACATATTTTCAATAAAATCTCTGCCGTGGCCTGGGAGACAGGATGGTATGTTCTGGTTAGTACAAGCATCTTGCAAGCCTCACAGTGATCTTGTGAGTTTGAGGAATGTGGGTGTAACTGACTTCTAGTTGGGAACGTGTGCCATGTCCTTTATAACGAACTTATGAAATGAAAGCCAGTTCCTTAAGAACTTGTTGCCCATATATCTTCCAGAACAGCGGTTCTCAGAGGGTGAGGGGGTTGGGAGAAGCCCTCCTAGGAGGAGGATGGTCTCCAAATTATCTGGCAACCTCTTTTTTCAATGTGAATATCCTCACTAGGGCTTCCCAGGTGGCGCTAGTGGTAAAGAACCTGCCTACCAACGCAGGAGACACTGGAGACACGGGTTTGATCCCTGGGTCACAAGATCCCCTGGAGGAGGGCATGACAAACCACTCCTGGTATTCTTTCCTGGAGAATCCCATGGACAGAGGAGCCTGGTGGGCTATAGTCCATGGGGTTGCAAAGAGTCGGACACGACTGAGCGACTGAGCACGCATGCACACCCCCTCACTCATCACAGCCAGAGATTCAGACCCTTGCGTGATGGATCACAAAGCACATTTATATCTGCATCACCAACATTAATATCTACCAGGCATAAGCTCTGGGCTCCAGTCTCCATCCATCACTGACTGAGAGTCCAATACTGTGCAGGAGGGTGGCAGAGATCAGCCTGCCTGCTCTCCACACACTCACGGGAGGACCTTAGACAAGGTTAACATCTGTGAGCTGCACTTTCCTGTTCTGTAAAATGGGGCTAGTAATCTCTGCACTGAGTGCCTCCAAATATTTTCTGCTTGCAGGAAGGATCACTGTTTGCCACAAAGCCACCTGAAAATAGCCTCATCTCTGCATGCTAGGATGTGAGCACACACATGTGCACAGCAAATGGAGTCACACAGACTGCATCTCTATCCAGCTGAGACCAGTTCCCAGCACTTCCTGTCTCACCACTGAGCTATCACAGTCCCACCAACAGGTACCCTTCCTTCTCTATAGCGCCATCTCTGGTCGGCCTCACACATGTCACCTCTGTGTTGACACCACCTTCAAGGCCACAGAACATGCGAGCAAGGGTGAATGGTATTACTGATAAAATCAATCAATATTCCAAAAGGCCGGCTGCCCTTCTCAGACAGACGCTGCTCTTTGATACATTCCAATGTGATGCTTCTGTATATTCATCAAGTTCTACTCTGACATTGAGATCATTTTCAGTTTTGTGTGCCTGACCAGCTGCTGCTAAGTCGCTTCAGTCATGTCTGACTCTGTGCGACCCCATAGACGGCAGCCCACCAAGCTCCCCCGTCCCTGGGATTCTCCAGGCAAGAACACCGGAGTGGGTTGCCATTTCCTTCTCCAATGCATGAAAGTGAAAAATGAAAGTGAAGTTGCTCAGTCGTGTCCGACTCTTAGCGACCCCATGGACTGCAGCCTACCAGGCTCCTCTGTCCATGGGATTTTCCAGGCAAGAGTACTGGAGTGGGGTGCCATTGAGGAATGGTCATTTTGAACTCGAATTCAATTTTGGTTTTCCAGGGTGTCCCTCACTTTCCCGTCTTGTGATCCAGGGCCAGCAAATCTTCAGAAACTGAGTTCAAGTGCATACCTTCATTCATCTGTTTAAGCATTCATTCATTCATTCAGCAAACATGTGCTGAGAACCTGATACATGCCAAGTGCTGTGCTAGGCTGTGGGACATAATAATGGAGCTTATAGTCTAGGCAGGAAACCAGAAATTAACAAGGAAATAGTTACCCAAAACCCATGACAAATGTCATTAAAGAAATGAATGGGAGGCCACGACAGAGGATGGAGGGAAAGGGTTATTTAAGGAGAGTGGGTACTCACAGGCTATGTCTCTAAGGATGAGAAGCCCGACATAAAAAGAATAGTGGAAGGACATTTCAGGTAGAAGGAAGAGTAGGTACAAAGGCCCTGAGGCATGAAGGTGTGAGGAGAAAAAGGATGATGCGACCCTCTAGTGACCAGAAGGTTAGGCTGGCACCCCTGCCCTTCCTGGCACAAAATGGTACGGGGCTCCCTGCCAACCCTGCCTGCTGTACTGGGATGCAAGCTCTGAGATAGAAGCAGCTTCCTCACTAGGCTGGAAAGATCAAGTGGAGTGTTACTTCTGGAGGTATCTTTGAGAAAGTGCCACCTTCCTTAAAAAGGAAACCCTAAAAACTCTTGGGTGAGAGAGGCAACATGGGCCCTGGACACTCACCCTGATCATTGGCCTTCCCCCGGATGCTTCTTGCTTATCACCATTGCCAGTCTCTGGAGGACACTGCTCTTTATCTGTTCTCCTTTTCCTCAGCCCTAGGGCACAACTGAGAGGAGGTTAGGTATCTAAAGAAGATTCACCTGAGGGCTGAAGGGTAAGAAAAAATTAAGAAACACAGAGAATAACACGTAACCAGAAGTGGCTTTATCACTTCAGCATGTGGTCCACCAGGGTGTCTCCTTTCTAACAGCATCTGCTTCCCTGCACGCAGATGGCCTTTATCTCCTGCCACAATAGAGAAGCGGAAGGCATGGAATATGTGGCCAAAGACAGACTCTTTTAAGACTGAAAGAAAGCACTATTGTATAAATCACTTTGGCCAACCAGGACACATGTTAGCCCTCCCAAAGAGCAACACCAGGGAGAGAAAGAAGCAGAATCCCCTCCCAGGCTTCCTAAGGCCTGTTGTTCTCCAAATATTTCCAGTTCATTTTCTGGACACATGGTAGTCCTGTATCCCTGGTGCCTTGAGATCAGGTGTGAACATGTGACCTGCTCTGGCCAATGGAGAATTAATACAAGTGTGGCATCTCCTTTCTGGGCAGAAACATCAAGAGTCAGTATACCATAGGGCATGCTCCCTTGTTCCTGCCTTGGGGATAAGTGGAATGATGAGAACAGATCCTCTCTCAGCCTGGGCTCTAAGTGAGGAGAATATAGAGGTAAACACTCCAAGAGATCCATGACAACATATTGCGTAAGTGAGAAAGAATTCTTTGTTGAGTTAAGCACTGAGATCTTGTGGTTGGTTGTCATTGCAGCATCACCTAACCCAACCTGACTGACTCTCGTCCCAATTCCCAGTTCTAGGTCTGAGGATCCACCCTTCCCCAGACCTCTGCCGCACAGGACTGTGCCCTGGGTTGCCCTGGAACTACCTTCCCCAAATAATGCCAGTGTCTTTCTCAATTAGCAGTCCCGGACCCAAAGGAGAGCCCAGAGCAAAACCAGTCTGAAGGATAGAGTCAGGAGCTTGTTGAGGTAAGAGCTTGGCAGTGAAATGAAGGAACAAAATGAGTATTATGTGTTGATTTGTATCCCCCCAAAATTCATATGAAGTCCTAGCCACCAGACTACAAAATGTGATCTTATTTGGAAACGGTGTCAATGTAGATGTCATTAGGAAAGATGAGGTCATTAGGGCGGATTCTAATATGACTAATGTCCTTATAAAGAGGAAATTTGGACACAGAATCACCCTCACAGGGAGAACACCACATGAAGATGAAGACAGACATCAGTAATGACTCTATAAGCAAAGAAATGACAATGCTTTCCAACAAACAACTAGAAGCTAGAAGAGAGGCCTGGAACAGATTCTCCATCACAGCCCTCAGAAGGAACTATCCCAGCCAAAACATTGACCTCAGATTTTTAGCCATCAGAACATTAGGGCAATAAATGTCACTTTTTAAAGCTACCCTGTTTGTGGTCATTTCCTACAGTAGTCTCAGGAAACTGACATAATGAGAAGCAATGGCAGAACTAGCAGCAGAGCTAACAGGCAAATTTTGTAACCCTTCCTGAAAGTCTCAGAGCATCTCCAAGTTCCCTCGACACATACAAGTATGGTACAGACCTAGACACAGGGAGAGATAAAGACATGGATACAGGTAAAGATAGACAAAGAGATTTGAGTACATACAGAGATGTAGATACAGATACATACACACACACATACACACACACACATACACACACACACAGAGGGAGAAGTACATAGACAGACACATCCGGACATGGGAACACACTTGGAGAAAGACACAGGTAAATATATGAATCAGATAAAGATAGAATAGAGGTGGAGACACAGAAAAGAAGGGCAAATAGCTGGACAGATACAGAAATTAATAGAGGCCTAATAGAGGTAAAGACAGAGAAATAATACAGATAGAGACCCAGATACAGGTGAATATAGAAACAAACATAGAGATAGTTATAGAAAACCAGATAAAGGTTCAGGGAGAGTCAAAGGCATAGATACAGACAGAAACTTGGATACAGACCAAGAAAGCATGAAAGGCTATAGTACAAAGATAAATTTTCAGATAGAGACCCAGATAGAGGGACAGCTGAAGATGCTGGAACAGGCTGCTAGAGACCCAGAAACAGGTAAAGATATTGATCCATAGATAGATCTAGGTAGAGACACTGATAGGTACCTATAGAGACCCAGATATGGTAACAGACAGAAACTCGGATATAGGTGCAGATAGAGGGCCAAGTTAGGAACAGATAAAGATGTTGACCCAGGTATTATACAGAAAGAGACACATTTACAGTCACAAATAGAGACATAGATACTGGCTCTTAAAGAAACACAGATAAACGTACAGGTGGACAACCAGATACATGTATAGATAAAGACCAGTTTACAGATACAGATACATCACTACAAGTACTTACTGAGAATCAGATACAGTTACTTGTGGAGACACTCATAGGGGTACAGATAAAGACATAGTGATAGGTGCTTATACAGAGAAACAGGTACAGATACACAAACAGGTACAAGTACAGACAGAGACAGAGATTGAATTATAGCTAGAAACACAGACACAGGCACCGATAGAGACATAGTTACAGATACCATTACGGATGCAGATGCAAATACTGATACATATAATGACAAAAATACAGGTACTGATACACACACAGAGACGCAGACACAAGTACAGTTAGAGATACAGAGACAGAGACAGTTACAGGTAGAAAACACACTACAGATACAAGCAGAGAACCAGATATGGGCATGATACAGAAACATACATACAGAGAGAGACACACATGGATCTATGGGTAGCAACCCAGATACAGGGAGAGACATCAATACATGTGCAGGTAGAGACCAGGTACCAGTTAGAGATAGAGACACAGTTGGAGGAACAGATAGAGACACAGATTCGATTGCACACAGAGACTTAGACCCAGATAGAGGGATCTATAGAGATAGAGACGCTGACAGTTACAGAGAGACTCACAAAGAAATACGAATAGAGACACAGATACAAATTGTTAACAGAAACTCAGATAAAGGTACAGATAGTGAAGCAGATACAAGTATAAATAAAAAGAAAGATACAGGCACAGAGAGAAATATAGTTACAGGAATAGACTGAGACAGAGAAGAAAGTATTTCTAGAGACACAAATACAGGTACAAATAGAAACGTAGATACAGATACTTAAAGCCACACAGATAGAGGTATAAACAGAGACACGGATACAGATACAGGGACAGGTAAAGGCACAGATCCAGATAGTGACATCAATACAGGTGTGGATAGAGACACAGATGAAGTCTAGGTGTATTATACTTCTGCCCCTTCACTGACATCAGGACCCAAAGGTGCCCAATGGTCTCTGGGCAAGTGCCCAATGCCAACAGTTGAAAATATCATAGATGGTATTCATAAATGGCTTTTAGAATTCTTTTCTTGCTACATTTTCTCTAAAGAACTTCTTACTGGTGATAAGAATTATAAAGATAATTGGCTTTCTCTTTTCAGTTGGGCAGCCTGACAGCCCATGGTAACCCTTACTGGCAACTGTAGCCCAGGTGTGCTACATATTCATACATTTCTTTACCTTGTTTTGATTTTCTACTGCTTTTTGTGCTTCCTCTAGGCTTGCATCTCTATTTCTATTTTATTAAATTGTGAATATTCTAAGCTATCTCAAATTCATTATCGAATGAAGTCAGATGTCAATCAATGAAACGGAGGCAGTTGTACACTACAGCGGTTCAAATGGACAGACCAGGGTCAAACTCCAGCTTTGCCACTTCAGAGTATGACATTTTGAGCACTCATGTTCCCCTGCTAGGCCTCAGTTCCTCCATCTGTAAAATGTAGATGGTAATATCTCTTTCACAGGGTCGTTTGGATGATTAAAGGAAAGAACATATATACATCACAACATCAAGCCCCAAGCCTGGAATGTACCACATGATCAATAAAGATTTGTACTTTCTTAGAGATGGGTATTTTATTTACAGCAGTGGTCCCCAACCTTTTTGGCACCAGGGACTGGTTCCGTGGCAGACAATTTTTCCACAGATGGGGTAGGGGTGGGTGGAGGGGGAGATGATTTTTAGATAATTCAAGCATATTACATTTATCGTACACTTTATTTCTATTATTATTACATCAGCTCCACTTCAGATCATCAGGCATTGGATCCCAGAGGTTGGGGATCCCTGCCTTAGAGGGAACAAGTAAAGAGAGAAGATTTCGGTGGGGAAAAGTTTGAGCCGACTTGGGAGTCCCCGTGTTGATTAAAAAATTATTCACAACCTAAAAGTTGAGAGTTATATTTTATGCGGCAGGAATTTTTAGGACTTCAAGCCCAGGAGGCAGCATCTCAAGGAATCCGGAGAGAACTGCTTGGAGATGGTGAGGGGGCAGCCAGGATATGCAGGAGTTTCTCGAGACACAAGGCAGGTAGTCCGAACATCAAAAGACCATTGTGAATTAAAGAAAACCAGATATATCAAGGAATTTAGCGATTTTCTGTGTATGGAAAGATGCAAGACTCTGGGCTTACTGAAATCATTCCTTTGATGTGCACCTCAGCTATCTGGGGCCTGCATCCTGTTTTTATATTCACTGCTTCCTTGGGGATCACGGTGGAGAGTGGCTGCCTTTTGAGGGCTGCTAGATGGCAGGTCTTCTTTTCTTCCTGAGTTCATTCCCTCACAGCTCTCCGGCTCCTCACGGGCTGTGGCTGCAATGGCTGATGAACTGTGACATCCCTGTTTACTGATATGGCAGGAAAGAATCCGTTTCTCAAAACTCACTCCAATGAGGATGGATTTTCTCTGGGCACTGCCCCCTAGGCTAGATGCTTCTGAGAGCAGCGGAGGGCTGTGGCCTGACAGGCAGAGACGGTGGTGACCTTGGCAGAGCGAGGAGAGAGCTCCGGCCCGGAGAGACCCACATCCCGCCCCGAGGGCCCCAGATGATCCCCAAAGCTCCCTGCAGAGCTCAGACATCCCCCCACCTGGCCCCCAGCCCCACCATCTGGGTAGCAGCCTTCTCCTCCCACACTGGCTCAAGCCACCAAGGGGCCGGCCGGCCCTGCCCGCCTCCATCCTCTGCCTGGGGAGGACTGAGGCTCACGGTGCTGTGGGGAACAAAAGGCAATGATTAACGAGGCTCAGGGCAAGCTGACCCAAAGCACGAGCCCCGCTCCAGCCAGCCACTGCACAGAGAAGCCTCCGCCCTTGGCCTCAACCTCCTTTCGCCTTACCCCAAGCCTATGTGAACTTGCTCTCTTAGCCACAGCGCAGGCCCGAATCCCAGGCTCCAGCGCAGCCCTTTCGTCTTCTCAGCTTACTGTCCGCATCCAGTCCTTGTTGTTCACGTGCTTATTTAGCACTTTATAAAAAGAAGAATTCCTTTTTGTTTTTTTCTTAACATTGCCATAAGAAACCTATGTGCAATGTACCAGACTCAAAAAAATGCAGATGAGCAAAAAGAAACTAATGCCCATTACTCATCACCCAAACACAGCCACAGGTAACGCTTTGCTTTGGGGCCTTCCAGCCTTGATTCTGTCGATATGCATCAGTTATCATGGGAAAGCATTGTTTGGGTAAGGTCAAAAATGGTTGAATATCAGCAAATGCATGTGGCTCATCCTGATTACATATTTAGCTATATATATATATATATAAATATATATATATATATATATAAAAGCGGGATTTTATTATACATAGTTATTTATAGCATTTCATTACTTGAAATATATAGTGCACACACTTCCATGTTCATATGGAATCTATATCAGCAGTTTTAAGACATCTTAGTATTTCAAGATACAAATATATCATTATATCTTTAATCATTTGCCTGTTTTCCATCATTTACCATTTCAGCTACCTACAGGCACTAATGAATCACTGCAAACCTCAGAAAATAACAGTGATGTGTTCATTGCCATGATTTGGCTGGTAGGCTGACAGTCCTTCTTCTGGGCTCTCCTGGGCTCACTTGTGCAGTTACAGACAACCAACAACTTGATGGGAGCTCCAAGACCCCAGATGTTCTCAGTCAGGTGTCTGCTGGTTAGTGCTGGCTGTTGGCCAGAGCTCCTCACTTCTCCACCTAGCCTCTGTGACAGGGGGCCCCAAGACCACCCTCAGGCTTGCTGGCTCACTAGAAAGACTCACAGGACTCAGAGAAGTTGTTACGGTTATACTTTATAACAGCAAAAGGAAACTGACCGAAATGGGCAAAGGGAAAAGGCACATGGGACAAAGTCCAGCAGAAACCAGCCACAAGCTTCCAGGCATCTCCTCCCAGTGGAATCTCATGGGGACATTCTGAATTCTTCCAGTAATGATGAGTGAGAACATGTGCAATGTATTGCCAACCAGGAAAGCTCACCCAGCCTTAGTGTCCCAGGTCTTCATTGTGACCCCCGTGTGACTGGCCTCGGCACTCAGACCCCAATTCCCCAGAGGTCAAACTGATACAGCGGGCCAAAGCCACAGGCATACCTAAACACTCGCAGGCAGGAGAGGTCAAGGGCTGGGAGCCAGGAGATAGGGGAGGGCTAGACCTTTTCGGAGATGCAGATTCTGAGCACTGAGCACCCAGAGCCTGCGGAGTCCCCTGTTACTGCACACCTCTAATCCTCCGGGACTGCAGAATACCATGGTGGTCTGAGAACCAAAAGGGTCCAAATGGAAACTGCAAGGCTTCCTAAGGCCAAAGTTAGAAGTCACACAGGATCACTTCTGATGCATTGTATTGGTAGGAGTAAGTCACAAGTCTAGCCCAGAGTCAAAAGGGTGAGAAAGTCCATTTTTCCTCTTGATGGAAGGAGCAGTGGGGCAACGCTGCAAAGGAGGATGGACACGGGGAAGTGGACTTCATCGAGGGCATTATTATAACCACATACTAGCAAAAATTCTTCTGTATTTTTTTACCATTGTAAGCAAGGCCATGGTAATCAACCTTATTTGATAATGTTTCATTGATAACGCATTTTCTTTTTAAGATGTGCTGTGAAATATTCCCTACATATCAAAGCATGAAAATAACATAAAAAGCAGTAGGCGTACCAGGTTTAAGTATGTGTACTCTTAAACCTGTGTTTAAGACTTTTCCTTTGCTATTGTAGCTTTTATGTCTATTACTTAAATATATTTAATATGTCATGTGGGAATTTGGGGATTCTATAATGAAGCAATACAAATGGAAAAATCTGTCAATGTTCTGAATTATTTAACTTGGATAAGTAGTTGGAGGAGAAATTAGAATAAAAATGTTTTTTAGCTTAATATAAGTATCTTTTGAATGGGCTATATTTTTAAAGCACTAGAGAAGTTTGCTTTTAATAAAAATCTGAATTATTTAAAACATTTAAAAGAATAATATGATGGTATGTACTTACATTTTTGATGTATCTCAGTTCCTCTTAGAGTACACCCCAAGAGTAAAGAATGTACACTTTTCAAAAATGTTCCACAGGTTGCTAAATTCTTTTCATAACTTTTTCCCAATGTTAAATGTGAGATTTCTCTTTTTTCTATGGCTATCAGTGGCTCTTTTTAGATAAAGGGTATTAACTTGTTATCTGTCCATTCAGAACTTACAAAGTATGTCAACATGCGTGGTCTGATTTTCTTTTCATAAGGCTCTGGTGAGGAACATATGATAGGATTATTCTTTATTTTTTTTCCCCAAACAAGATTCTTTTTTCCTTTCTTTCTTTACACTTTTTATTTTGTATTGGGGTATAGCTGATTAACAAACAATGTTGTGATAATTTCATGTGGACAGTGAAGGAACTCAGCCATACATATATACTTATCCATTCTCCCCCAGATTCCCCTCCCACCCAGGATGCTACATAATATTAAGCAGAGTTCCATGTGCTATACAGTAGGTCCTTGTTGGTTATCTATTTTAAATATATTGGTGTGGACATGTCCATCCCAAACTCACTAACTACCTCTTCCCCACACCCTTCCCCCCATCCTGGGCAACCATATGCCATGTTCTTAAGTCTGTGTGTCTCTGTTTTGTAAGTAAGTTCATTTGTATCATTTCTTTTTAAATTCCACATATAAGGAATATCATACTATATCTCTCCTTCTCTGACTTACCTCACTCAGTTTGACACTCTTTAAGTCCATCCATGTTGCTGCAAATGGCATTATTTCTTTCCTTTTAATGGCTGAGTAATATTCCATTGTATGTATGTACCACATTTTTATCCATCTGTCTATTGATGGACATTTAAGTTGCTTCCATGTTGTGGCTATTGTAAACGGTGCTGCAATGAACATTGGGGTGCATGTATCTTTTCAGATCATGTTTTTCTCTGGATATATGGAGAAGGAAATGGCAACCCACTCCAGTATTCTTGCCTGGAAAGTCCCATGGATGGAGGAGCCTGGTAGGCTACAGTCCATGGGGTCACAAAGAGTCTGACACGACTGAGCGACTTCACTTTCACTTCCATGCCCAGGAGTGGGATTGCAGGGTCATATGGTAGCTCTATTTTTAGTTTTTAAAGGAAGCTCCATACTGTTCTCCATAGTGCTGGACCAATTTACATTCCCACCAACAATATAGGAGGGTTTGATAAGGTTATTCTTAATTCCACTGTATAGATGAGGAAACCGAGGCTCAGAAAAGAAGCTGAAGGTGGAATCCAGGCTTCTATCTTCCAGCTTAGGGCAATTCCTCAAGACCACAGACTTCTAGAAGAGATGACCTTCATGAGCCTTTGACCTGAAGGTTGAATCTTAGCCCCAACAGCCCATTCCTGTAAGGAGACCATGAACGACACCCCTGGGGGAGCGGGGACGCAGGTCCCAGCAGACACCAGGTTTTCCACTCCCACTGGTCACAACGAGATTGAGGGTTTGAGTAAACTAATGAACTGGCTAAAGGCCAAAGCTTGTAAAATTGAAAAAGAAAAGACCTATTATTCCCTCCCTCCCCCAGAGGTTAAGCTCCTCTGGGGCTAAGCATACTTTACACCTGGTTTGCAGAGGCCAGAGGGTTTGGAGGAGAAATCCATTTATCTTTACTTTTCTCAAGTGACTGTGGTTAACCTGTCACCAGGGCAGAAGACCTTGCTCTACCAGATCAGGGCGCCTGCTAATGCAGGTCAAATCCAGCTTTCAGCGGCTGCCCCATTTGTCCATCAACACCAAGCTCCAGCTTCTTTTCTATGCTGAGATCCAACCAGCAGGTGTTTGCTCTCCCCACTCCGGACAGCCTTGCTGCATGCTCCATTGCTTGACAAGAGGGCAAAGGGAAGAAAGTTCTCCTAGTTTTTCCACCACATCCACGCCAGGAAGAGTTCTGCCTTGACCACAGCTCCACCGGCAGCACCCTGTGAAACCTCAGACACTTCCTCACCTTCTCAGCACCTCAGTTTCCCCCTCTGGATGACAAGGGTTTGAACTGGAGGCCCTCACAGGGTCCTACCAGCCCTGGCATCCTGGGATTCTCTGTTTACTAAGCTGGGATGTTTGATTACCTGGTCAGGAAAGTCCTGGGCAACAAAAGGAAGATTTCAGATGGAGCAGGCAGAAGGCAAGTGCTGTCCGGTGATGCCAGAGGACCCAGTAAGATTTCAGGGGGTTGGTGGCAACAACAGAAAGTGACCCACACAAACCAAAGGCCTCAGCATGGGGCTAGGGCATGCTCCTAAGAAGCACCAGGGCTGACCTGCTGAGAGATCCTACCTTCCATGGACATGCAGGAGTATGCTGGAAGGAAAAAGGAGCCTTGGACTGCATGACATGGGATGATTCATCTGACCTCTCTGAGGCTCGATTTCCTCATCAAGGAAAATGGAGTTAACAATCCTTGCCAATAAGCACATGAAAAGAAGTTCCACATCATTAGTCATTAGGGAAATGCATATCAAAACCAGAAAGAGATGCCACTTTCCACCTACTAGGATGACTATAATAAAAAAAAAAGGCAGAGAATAACAAGCATTGGCAAAGATGTGGAAAAATTGAAACCCTCATACACTGCTGATGAGAATGTAAAAATGATGCCGCCACTATGGAAAACAGCTTGGTGGTTCTTCAGCAAATTAAACACAGAATCACCGTATGACCTAGAAATTCACTCTTAGGTGTATACCCCAAAGACCTGAAAACATGGCTGCACAAAACCTTGTATACAAATATTCATAGTAGCATTCTTGATCACAGCCCCAAAATGGAAACAGCCCAAATGTCCACCAGCTGATGAGTGGATAAAATGATGTGATCTGTCTATACAATCATAAAAAGGAATGAAGTACTGATACACATTACAACATGTAGGAACCCTGGAAACATACTAAATGAAAGAAGACAGAAAGACGCCATACTACATGATTTAATTTATATGAAATGTTCAGAGTAGGCCTATAGACACAGAAAGTTGATTAGTGGTTGCCAGGGTTTGGTATGGATGGGGAATGACAGCTAAAAGGTACAGAGTTTATGTTTGAGATGATGCAAATATTCTATAATTGATTAAGGTGACGGCTGCTGATACATATACTAAAAACCATTGAATTATTCAACTTTAATTAATGAGTTGTATAGTATGTGAATTATATTTCAATAAAACTGTTTACTAAAAAGAAAGAGTCTTTTCCAAGTCTTTTTGATAGGATTTGTGTGAAGATGCAATGAGAGCAAAATCTTTTTTCCCTGCCCAGGCCAGGCCATTCTTTTTTGGTTTACTTTTTCACTGTGAAATATAATACATGTACAGAAAAGTAAATAAAGTTTAAATATACAATCTAGCAATCTATGGTAAAGCACTGACACTCACCACAATGTGGATGGACCTTGAACACATGATGCTCAGTGCAAGAAGCCAGACACAGAAGGACACTGTCTTAGTCTGTAAAATATCAGGCTGGGGGCTTCAACAACAGAAATGCATTTCCTTCCAGTTCTGGAGGCCATAAGTAAAAGATCAAGGGGTCAGCAGTGTTGATTTATTCTCAGAACTTTCTCCTTGGCTTGGAGATGCCCCTCCCAATGTCCTCACATGGTCTTCCTTCTGTACGCCTCTGTGTCCTAACCTCTTCTTCTCATAAAGACACCAGTCATACTGGGTTAGCACTCATCTTAATGACCTCATTTAACTTAGTCACCTTCTAAAGCATCATTCCAAAGATGCTCATATTCTGGGGCACTGGGGCTAATGACTCAACATGTGAACTTGGGGGACTCCACTCAACCCATACACCCCTCCTGGTAAGTATCGTCTTCATCCCCTACTCAGGGTAAACACCATTATGACTTTTAGATTATCCACTACTTGCTTGTGTTTATAACTGAGCCACCTCTGTGTACATCTTTAAACAATGGGGTTTAGTTTTGCCTATTTATGAATTTTGTACAAATGGAATCATCCAGCTTCTTTCCCTCAGCACAGTGCCTATGAGATTCATCCATGTTGCCAAGGGTATCTGAAGCTCATTCATTTCCACTGTGGGAATGTACCACAGATTATTGATCTAGCCCACTGTAGATGGACATTTGTGTTATTTCCACTTCTTGCCCATTACAGGCTGTGCTGCTGTCAGTATGTCTCCTGGCCCTCACATGCCTACCCTTCTGTCAAGTGCACACCTAGTTTGCTAGATGAAGCTAAACCATGTTCAAAGTGGTGGTACCAACATAAATTCCCATGAGTGGTACAAGAGTTCCCTTTGCTCCACATCTTCCTCAACACTTAGAATTGTCAGACTTGTTCATTTTAGTCAATCTGATGAGTAAGTGATGATATCTCATTGTCATATAAACATTTCATTTTTGTTATTACTAACAAGACTGAGCACATTTTCATAGGCTTATTGGCTGCTAAATAGCCCCTTTTGTGAAGTAACTGTTCACATCTTTTGTCCACTTTCCTACAGGGTTGTCTGACTTCTTCATATTGATTTGTAAGTGTTCTTTATATATTCTGGAGTCAAGTCCGTTTGCGTGCATGCTCAGTCATGTCTGACTCTTTGCAATCCCCTAAACTGTAGCCTGCCTGGCTCCTCTGTCCATGAGATTTTTTTAGGCAAGAATACCAGAGTGGGTTGCCATTTCCTTCTCCAGGGGATCTTCCTGACTCAGGGATCAAACCCATGTCTCATGTGTCCCCTGCATTGCAGGCAGATTCTTTAGCCGCTGAGCCACCTGAGAAGCTCCCCTTTACAGTTACACACACTACAAATATCCTCTCCTTCTCTGTGGCTGGCCTAGTCATGCCTTTTGATGTTGATGTATTTTGATGAACAGAAGTTCTGGATTTTATTGTAATGCAGTTGACCGATCTTCTATGCTTAATGCTTGTTGCATGAGTGTTGATTATAAAGTCTTTCCCTACCCTATTTTATGAAGACATTCTCCAATATTCCCTTCGAAAAGTGTTGTTGTTTTACCTTTTAGACTTAGGTCTACAATCCACCCAGGATTTGTTTCTGTGTGTGGTGCCAGGCAGAGTTTTAATTTCATCTTCTCATATGGATCTCTCTCATTGTCTTAGCACTGTTACACATTTGTTCTAACACAGTGACACATTTGTCACAGATCAACTGTCCATATATGCTCTTGGTGGAGTCTGGACTGTGACTCTTTGTCCTAAGCCCCCAGCTGTTTCCTCTAGGTCAACATTCCCCAAACGTCTCAGGGCAAAAGCAATTCTAAGTACCAGGCTCACCTCTCGAGTCCCTGGTCTCCTGGGTCTTGGTTCAGTCATTTTGTTTTTACTCTCTAGTCAGCTCAGTGATGCTTTTAAAGTGATGTTTTCAAAGGTTTTGTCCAGTTTTTTCAACAGAAGGGTTGGTTCAAATTATCTAGCCTTCCATGACTAGAAATGAAAATCCAGAACATGTACATCTGTTTTTCTTTAAATAAAAATATATGAGCATAGGTTTTTAAAGGAATAATGAATATACAATAGAGTGTATAAAATCTACTAATCTTAACTGCACATCCAGATGCATTCATGTATATGTATACACCCATAGATCCATCATTCTAAGACACAGCATGTTTCCAGCACCCCAGAAGATTTCCTCATTCCTTTTTTTTTTTTTATATGGAACGCTTCACGAATTCGCGTGTCATCCTTGCGCAGGGGCCATGCTAATCTTCTCTGTATCGTTCCAATTTTAGTATATATGCTGCCGAAGCGAGCACTCCTCATTCCTTTTCCCAGTCAGTACCCTGCTCTCTGGAATATCTACTATTGCCATCCATTATTTTTGCTTGTTTTGAGTCATTCAATATGTACTCTTTTTTTCTTCAACACTGTGTCTGCAAGATTCACCCATGCCATTGGTTATACCTGCATTTCATTACCTTGCATTGTTGTACAGCATTCCATCGCATGAGCATTGCACCGTTGATGTTTCCTTTCTACTGCTGATGAGCATCTGTGTTGTTTCTAGTTTGGCTACTACAAACAGTGCCATAATGAACGTCGTCTTCATGCCTTGTGAGTATGGAGCCATTCTATTGCTATACACACCTAGAAGTGGAATTTCTGCTTTGTAGGATATGCAAATATGTAGGGGTGGGGTTTTTTGCTATTAATATTTTTTTCCAGTTTTATTGGGATATAATTGACAAAAAGTACTGTATAAGTTTCAAGTGTGCAGCATAATGACTTACATACGTTGTGAAATGATTACTATACAAAGCGCAGTTAACATCCATCACCTCATATAGATACAAAAAGAGGGAAAAGGTATTTTCCTTGTGATGAGAACTCTTAGATCTAGTCTCTTAACAACTTGCAAATATAGCAAACATTGGGTTCTCATAAATACTAGCAAGTAGTTTTTCAAGATGGATCTACTACCAATTAGTACTCTCACCAGCAATGTAGGAGAAGGCCATTTGCTCCACATTCTCACCAGCATTTAGTGGTATCTTATTTTTTAATTTTATCCATTCTAGTGGGTGTGCAGTGGTACCTCACTGTAGTTTTTTTTTTTTCCATTATGGTCTATCACAGGATATTGACTATAGTTTTCTGTGCTCTACAGTAGGATCTTTTTTGTTGTTTATCCATTCTCTGTATAATAGCTTACATCTGCTAATCCCAAACTCTCAATCCATCCCCTCTCCCCTTAGCAACCACAAGTCTGTCCTGTATGTCTGTGAGTCTGTTTCTGTTGCATAGATAAGTACATTTGTGTCCTATTTTAGATTTCTCAATGTAGTTTTAACTTGTGTTTCCTGATTAACTGATGAGCAACTGATAGCTCAGTTGGTAAAGAATCTGCCTGCAATGCAAGAGACCCCAGTTCAATTCCTGGGTCAGGAAGATCCGCTGGAGAAAGGATAGGCTACCCACTCCAGTATTGTTGGGCTTCCCCTGTGGCTCAGCTCGTAAAGAATCCACCTGCAATGTGGGAGACCTGGGTTGAATCCCTGGGTTGGGGATATAGTGCGCATGCCATGTAATTCACTCATTTAAAATGCAGTTTGATGGGTTTTAGTATACAAAGTTTGCAATCATTATTGCCATGTAATTGTAGAACATTTTAATTATCCCCCCCAAAAAAAACCCTTAGCAGTAACTCCCCATTTCTCCCCAACTCCCCTACCTCAACCCCAGGCAACTCAAATGCCCACCCATGGGAGAAAACAAATAATCCATATGTTTTATTTATATACAAGGGAATACAGCATTTGAAATGAATGAACTAAAGCAACAAAACAATATGCATGAATCCGTGTGATGTAATTTTACATAGAAAACAAACCTTAAAAGAGTGAATATACCATGGTACCTTTTGGGGACTTCGTTGATGGCCCAGTGGTTAAGAATCTGCCTTGCAATGCAGGGGACTCAGGTTCAATCTGTGATCAGGAAACCAAGATCCCACATGCAGCGGGACAACCAAGCCCACACACCACAATGACTAAGGCTGCTCTCCGCAACTACTGACCCCATGCACCACAGCTGGAGAGTCTGTGAGCCCTAACGAAAGATCCCACAGGTCACAATGAAGACCCATGTGCTGCAATTAAGACCTGATGCAACCAAATTAAAAAAAAAAAAAAGAATGGTATCCTTTTGTAAAGTTAAATACAACTGAAATTTTCTGACTTGGTTTCCAATGATCCCCACATCCTGGCATTCATACCCTCATGTAATTTGCTACCCATGAGTGGAGACTGAGCCTAGTCACTTGTTTCTAATGGACGGAATATGGCAAAAGTGATGCAATTTCACTTCTGAGATTAGGTTACAAAGAAACTGTGACTTCCATCTTGCTCCCACACTCCCTCTGACTCTTGTCACTTGCTCTCCCTGAATGAATCAAGCCACCACGTTTGAGCTGCCCTATGGGGAGGCCTATGTGACAAGAAACTGAGGTCAGCTTCCAACCACCAAACAGAAACCAAACACTCCCTAGAACCATGTGAGTGAGCTTAGAAGCAAGCCTCCTCCAGACAAGACTGGAGATGACTGTAACCCTGGCCAAGACCTTGAACCACAGGATTCAGCTAAGTGGTCTGGATTCCTGACCTAAAGATCTGTGAACTAATAAATGTTGTTATATTTTAAGCCACTAGAATTTAGGGTGACTTGTTCTGCAGCAATAAATAACTAAGACAGTTCTCACTAAAGGAAACTGCTTGCAAATTCCTGGTACTCACCATACTGCTTCTCCTCTCTATGCTTTTGTCTGTACTATTCCCTCACCCAGCCCTCTTCATTTAGTTAACTTCTCTTCTTTAACAAATAGCCCAGGCATCTCCTCCACCAGGGAGACTTCCCTAATTGAGCACTGACTAAATGAGCCCTCCTCCTTATTCCCTAGGAACCCCCTGCTGACTTCTATTAGCATAGTTACAGTATTTTAATCATTTGTTTACTTAACTCTGTAGGCAGGATCATGCTCTAGTGCCATGATGTCCATATCCCCAGCTTTTAGTGGGATACTTGGCACAGAGTCCATGGACATCAATCTAAATTCTGGTTCTGCTACCAACTATCTGGGTAACCTGGGATGAGTGACTTAGACTCCTAGAACCCAGACCTCCTCCTTCCCAGAGTGGGGAGAGAGGTGAGCCGAACCAGGGAGGGGAATTCATATTTGTACTCTTCCTGCATTCCAGACACTGAGCTAGATCTTTGATGTTCTCTCTACAATCCTGTGTGGTCTCTTAGCCTTAGGATGATCTTCCACATCTAAATCAAGGTAGAAACTTTGGAGATTATGCTCCCCAATCAGCTGCTTTCATTTGATCAATTAAATATATGCAGAAGAGAGTCTCTCGATAGAGAAGTTAAACGCATCTCAAACCCAAGAGGATTAAAAAAGTCACAGCTAATCCAATATTTTTAAGTGACATATTTGAGCCTTCTGTGAATGTTTCATCCCTGAAATAGGAGCCTCTTTTCATGTAAATGACTGAGGGTTTGGACAGAGGACAGAAGCATCATATGTTCTACACATCTTGCAGTGGGAACTGTCAAATGTCACAGTCAACATTGCCACAGTATCAGCGCTGACATGCATCCACAAACCCACTGCAGGCCCAGGCCCGGAACGAAATACAGCCTAGGAAAATGTGCATCTCATATTTCCTACGTGAATTGAGAAAACCAACTGTGGCCTGAGGCTAATAGCACGAAGGTTCTTTGAGCTTTTCCTCAAATATTCCAGGTTAGAAACAGGTTGCGGAGTGTGAGTATGGAGAGGGGGAAGCCCTCTTCTAGCCCAAGGGATTTTGTTTCCCTCGAGGGACATTTCCAGGTCTGACACTTGGTAAGATCCTACCAGAACAGACAGCTTCTACCAGGGTGGTGGAGCTAGAGATTTCCTTAGGGGGAAACTGCTGGGAAAAAAGAGAAAGCCTGAAAAATGCAACTTCCAGGGGAAAGAGTGAGGCTGACAGCATGAATGTTCTGTGATTCCAAGTTCCAGATTTTCCCTCCTGGGGAAACCTGAGCTCAGACCTGTTACCCTTTTGAACACTGCTAAGCCTGGAGACGATTCTCTCTCAAAGCAGCTTCTCCTCTGGGACTTTATCTTGTTGAGACACTCTGCTACTCTTCCAGTACCCCAAGTGAGAAAAACAGGCTCCTTCTCAATACCTCCTTCTTCCCTATCCACCACATCCAACCCCTACCAATCCTAAGTATCCCTTGAATCCAGCTACTCCTTTCTACTCCAGCAGCACCGCTGTGTACATAGCCCCAGCAGCTCTCATCTAGATGAACTCCCACAACTACCCCATCTCATCTCCTTGAGCATAACAGAAAATGCTGCTTGTTCACAAATCCATTTCACATCCTCCACACGGAATGATCACGTCTCCCAACTGCTCTTGCAGGTTCAGTTCTGAGCCATGGAATGTGGGTGAAAGTAAAGTAATGTCACTTCCGGGCTTCATTCTACAGCCTATTCTGTCCACTTCCTAGAGTAATGAAAATAAAAACAAAAATAAACAAATGGGACCTACTTAAACTTAAAAGCTTTCGTACAGCAAAGGAAAGCATAAACAAAATGAAAAGACAACCCTCAGAATGGGAGAAAATATTTGTAAAAGAAGCAATCGACAAGGGATTAATCTCCAAAATATAAAAACAGCTCATGCAGAGCAATGTCAAAAGAAAAAAACCAAACAACCCAATCAAAAAATGGGTGGAAGACCTAAATAGACATTCCTCCAAAGAAGACATTCAGATGGTCAAGAGGCACATAAAAAGATGTTCAACGTCACTAATTATTAGAGAAATGCAAATCAAAACTGAGATGAGGTATCACCTCACACTGGTCAGAATGGCCAACATGAAAATATCTATAAGTAATAAATGCTTGAGAGGGTGTGGAGAAAAGGGAACCCTCCTACACTGTTGGTGGGAATATAAATTGGTGGAGCCACCATGGAGAACAGTACGGAGGTTTGTAGAGGTGTCATATGATCCAGCAATACCACTCCTGGGCATAGGTCCAGAGAAAAACATGATCCAAAAAGATACATGCACCCCAGTGTTCATTGCAGCATTGTTTACAATAGCCAAGATATGGAAGCAACCCAAGCATCCATCAATAGTTGAATGGATAAAGAATATGTAGTATATTATGGGTGTGTAATATATATATATATATATATATAGGTATAGGTATATATATATATATAAGAATGGGCTTTGTGGTTCAGTGGGTAAAGAATCTGCCTGCAATGCGGGAGACCTGGGCTCGATCCCTGGGTTAGGAAGATCCCCTGGAGAAGGGAAAGGCTACCCACTCCAGTATTCTGTCCTGGAGAAGTCCATGAACTGTATAGTCCATGGGGTCACAAAGAGTTGGACATGACTGAGCGACTTTCACTTTCATATATAGGAATATTACTCAGCCATAAAAAAGAATGGAATAATGCCTTTGCTGCAGCATGGATGACCTAGAGATCATCATACTAAGTGAAGTAAGCCAGACAAAGACAAATGTCATATAATCTCACTTCTATGTGGAATCTAAAAAAATAATACAAATGAACTTATTTACAAAATAAAAACAGACTACAGACTTCAAAAACAAACTTATGGTTACCACAGGGGAAAGATGAGCGAGAGGGATACATTAGAAGTTTGGGATTAACATATACATATTACTGTATATAAAACAGAAAATCAACAAGGACCTACCATATAGTACAGGGAACTCCATTCAACATTCTTTAATAACATATATATATATGTAAAATTGAATCACTTTGCTGTATACCTAAAACTAACACAATACTATAAATCAACTATACGCCAATGTAAGTAAAAATCAAATTAAAAAAATAAGTAAAGCCTATTCTGCAGTGACATGGAGGTGGTGGATTGAAGATGGTGCCACCACCAAATGCAAGGAGCTACGTGTCAGTGAGATATAATCCTCCCATTGTGCTTAAGTCACCAAGAGTTGATGACTGCTTTCACTCTTGCCTCCCCCACCCCACCTTCTAATCCATTCTCCTCACAAATGCCATTGTAATTTAACTACAATACCTATCTGATCATGTCACCAGCCACCACACCCCAAACACCAACAGATGAAAATTCTTCATTGCTTACCCTTGACCTTAGGAAAGCTCAAATTCTTAAGATGGCACATGAGGTCTAGCTCTGATGAATTTTCCCCTTATCTGTTTCTCTTACTCATTTATTTAGGCAATGAATATGTGTTTAGCACCAAGTATTCGTCAGTGGCTCTACTAGGTCTGGAGAAGAGGGAACACAGGGAAATCATTTGGGAAGCTGTTACACTCACGCAAACAAAAGATAGTGAGGACTGGAACTACAACCTGTCTCCAGCTCTGGGTGCCACACCAGGGCGTCAGAGTTGCAGATTTCCTTGGAGCGAAACTAATGAGCAAAAGCCTGAAAATGTAAGTTCTAGGCTAGCTCTAATGGGAGAATTTGGAGACAAGAGATTTACCTACACCGAGAGCATGAGGAAGAGGAAGGGTGAATCCGAGATGCTTGAGGAGGATAAAATTGCCAGGATTCAAGAACTGATTGGCTGTGGAGGGTTAGGGAGAGAAGCCCAGGATAACTGCTTAGATTTTATTGGTGACATTAGATTAGTGGTTGTATTAAATAACTAAATTCCCATTATGATTATTAATTGAAATTTGTCTTTAAGCAAACAGTTATTTGTAAATACAAGCTGGGATGAAGTTCCAGATTGCAGGCTGGGATGAAGAACAGATTTGGGAAAAGATGAGCTTAGTTTTGAACACATGGAGTTCCAGGTGTCTGTGGGTACTCATCACCTGATGGGCCCAACTCTGTCTCCACTGTAGGGTCAGGTCTCCTGAACCAGCTGTCCATAAGGACCACCCAGTTCCTCATGGTGTCAAGTGCAAAATCACCTTTCCACTGCTGTGTCTCATATTTAGAGTGTACACTTTTTACTATATTTACAGAGTTGTGCAACTATCACTGCTATCTAATTTTAGAACATTTTTGTTTTCCCCCAAAGAATCCTCCTATTAGCTGTCATTCCTCATTTCCCGCCAGCAACCCCTAGCCCCTGGCAACCGCTAATCAACTTTCTGGCTTTATGGATTTTCCTTTTCCTGGGCATTTCATATAAATGGAATTATACAATATGTGGCCTTCTGTGACTGGTTTCTTCCCCTTCACACAATGTTTCCAAGGTCCATCTATGTAGCATCTGTAGTCAGGACTTCATTCCTTTTTATGGCTCAACAATATTGCATTATATGGATAGACCACATATTGCTTATCCAGTCATTACTTGATGGACATTTGGATTGTTTCATTTTTTAACTATTATGAGGTTACTTTTTTCCTGGTTTTTTTGTTTGGTTGATTGCTTTTGTTTTTTGGCTACACTGCGTGGCATGTGGGATCTTAGTTCAGGGATAAGGGATCCAGAGATGGAACCCATACCCACTGCAAGAGAAGCAGATTCCTAAGCACTGGCCTGCTGGGGAAGTCCCTCAGTTTTTACCTGTTATGAAGAATGCTGCTATGAACATTCATGTACAACTATTTGTTTGAATAAGTGTTACTCACTCAGTAGTGTCAGACTCTTTGTGACCCCATGGACTGTAGCCCACCAAGCTCTTCTGTTCATGGAATTCTCCAGACAAGAATACTGCAGTGGATAGCCATTCCCTTCTCCAGGGGATCTTCCTGACAGAGGGATTGAACTCAGGTCTCATGCATTGCAGGCGGATTTAATTTTTTTTACCATCTGAGCCACCAGGGAAGCCCATTTGTTTGAATACCTGTTTTCAATTCATTGGGTATATACGTAGGAATGGAATTGCTGGGTCAAAGTCTATATTCATATTCTATGTATAACTCTGCTTCAGGGACCAAATTGTTTTCCACACCATTTTACATTCTTACTAGCAATGTACAAGGATTCCAATTTCTCCATGTCTTCATCAATACTATTTTCCTTTTTATATTATTATTAAATGCATGCTAGAAGGAGTGAAGTGATACCGTATTATGATTTTGATGTGTATTTTCCCGATGACTAATGATGCTGAGCATCTTTTCATGGCATATTGTCATTTGTACATTTTATTTAGAGAAATGTCTACTCAGATCTTTTGCCCACATTTTATTTGGTTGTCCTTTTATTACTGACTTATAATGGTCCTTTATATATTTTGGATTTGTTGTTGTTTAGTCACTAAGTTATGTTTGACTCTTTTTTTCAATCCCATAGACTGTAGTCTGCCAGGCTCTTCTGTCCATGGGATTTTCTATGCAAAAACACTGGAGTGGGTTGCATTTCCTTCTCCAGGGAATTTTCCCAACCAAGGGATCGAACCCATGTCTCCTGCATTGCAGGCAGATTCTTTACCACTGAGCCACCCGGGAAGCCCATATATTTTGGATATTAGATTCTTACTAGATATATGATTTGTAAATATTTTCTCCTATTCCATAGCTTGTCTTTTCACTTTCCTGATTATATTGTTTGAAGCATGAAAGTTTTTTTCTGTAATTTTGATGTTCAATTTATCCATTTTCTTTAGTTGCTGTGTGCTTTCAGTGTCCTAAGAAACTATTGCCAAAGATTTACACATATGTATCCTAGTAAGAGTTTTATGGTTTTGCTCCTACATTTGATTCATTTTGAATTTTTTTGTATGTGGCGTTGCTATGGGTCAAAATTTATTTCTTTGCATGTGAATACCCAGTAGCCCCAACACCATTTACTTAAAAGACTATCATCTTCCCCATAAAATAGTATTGGTATCCTTGTTGAAAGTCTATTGGCTATACATATATGGTTATATTTTTGGACTCTCAATTTTCGTCCTTTGGTATATATGTCTGTCCTTATGCAATTACCACACTGTCTTGATTACTGCAGCTTTGTAGTAAGTTTTGAAATTGTTAAGTCCTAGTCCTCCAACTTTGTTCTTTTTCAAGGTTGGTCTGGCTATCCTGGATCCCTTGCATTTTCATATGAAATTCTGGATCACCTAGTCCATTTCTACAAGGAAGTCAGCTGGAATTCTGATAGGGAGTTCATTGAATCTATAGATCAGTTTCAGGAGTACTGCCATCTTTTCTGCCTACCCGTAAACATGGCAGGTCTTTCCATTTCTTTAGGTTAATGTCTTTCAATAATGTTTTGTAGTTCTCTTCATATACATTTTACACTTATTTTGTTGTTTGTTACTAGGTATTTTTTTTAGCTTTTTATACTATATTATAGTTGATTAACAATGTTTTGTTATTTTCAGGTGTAAAGCAAAGTAATTCAGTGATACATATACATGTATCTATTCTTTTTCAAATTCTTTTCCCATTTAGGTTTTTACATAGCATTGAGCCGAGTTCCAACAACACAAGAGAGGACTCTACACGTGGACATCACCAGATGGTCAACACTGAAATCAGATTGATTATATTCTTTGCAGCCAAAGATGGAGAAGCTCTATACAGTCAGCAAAAACAAGACCAGGAGCAGACTGTGGCTCAGATCATGAACTGCTTATTGCCAAATTCAGACTTAAATTGAAGAAAGTAGGGAAAACCACTAGACCATTCAGGTATGACCTAGATCAAATCCCTTATGAGTATACAGTGGAAGTGAGAAGTAGATTTAAGGGACTAGATCTGATAGACAGAGTGCCTGATGAACTATGGACAGAGGTTCGTGACATTGTACAGGAGACAGGGATCAAGAAAATCCCCATGGAAAAGAAATGCAAAAAAGCAAAATGGCTGTCTGAGGAGGCCTTACAGATAGCTGGGAAGAGAAGAGAAGCGAAAAGCAAAGGAGAAAAGGAAAGATATTCCCATCTGAATGCAGAGTTCCAAAGAATAGCAAGGAGAGATAAGAAAGCCTTCCTCAGCGATCAGTGCAAAGAAATAGAGGAAAACAACAGATTGGGAAAGACTAGAGATCTCTTCAAGAAAATTAGAGATACCAAAGAAACATTTCATGCAAAGATGGGCTCGATAAGGGACAGAAATGGTATGGACCTAACAGAAGCAGAAGATATTAAGAAGAGGTGGCAAGAATACACAGAGGAACTGTACAAAAAAGATCTTCATGACCCAGATAATCATGATGGTGTGATCACTCACCTAGAGCCAGACATCCTGGAATGTGAAGTCAAGTGGGCCTTAGAAAGCATCACTACGAACAAAGCTAGTGGAGGTGATGGAATTCCAGTTGAGCTATTTCAAATCCTCAAAGGTGATGCTGTGAAAGTGCTACACTCGATATGCCAGCAAATTTGGAAAACTCAGCAGTGGCCACAAGACTGGAAAAGGTCAGTTTTTGTTCCAATCCCAAAGAAAGGCAATGCCAAAGAATGTTCAAACTACCGCACAATTGCACTCATCTCACATGCTAGTAAAGTAATGCTCAAAATTCTCCAAGCCAGGCTTCAGTAATACTTGAACCGTGAACTTCCAGATGTTCAAGCTGGTTTTAGAAAAGGCAGAGGAACCAGAGATCAAATTGCCAATATCCGCTGGATCATCGAAAAAGCAAGAGAGTTCCAGAAAAACATCTCCTTCTGCTTTATTGACTATGCCAAAGCCTTTGACTGTGTGGATCACAATAAACTGTGGAAAATTCTGAAAGAGATGGGAATACCAGACCATCTGACCTGTCTCTTGAAAAACCTGTATGCAGGTCAGGAAGCAACAGTTAGAACTGGACATGGAACAACAGACTGGTTCCAAATAGGAAAAGGAGTCCATCAAGGCTGTATATTGTCACCCTGCTTATTTAACTTATATGCAGAGTACATCATGAGAAACGCTGGGCTGGAAGAAACACAAGCTGGAATCAAGATTGCCGGGAGAAATATCAATAACCTCAGATATGCGGATGACACCACCCTCATGGCAGAGAGTGAAGAAGAACTAAAGAGCCTCTTGATGAAGGTGAAGGAGGAGAGTGAAAAAGTTGGCTTAAAGCTCAACGTTCAGAAAACTAAGATCATGGCATCTGGTCCCATCACTCCATGGGAAATAGATGGGGAAACAGTGTTAGACTTTATTTTTTTGGGCTCCAGAATCACTGCTGATGGTGACTGCAGCCATGAAATTAAAAGACGCTTACTCCTTGGAAGGAAGGTTATGGCCAACCTAGATAGCATATTTAAAAGCAGAGACATTACTTTGCCAACAAAAGTCCGTCTAGTCAAGGCTATGGTTTTTCCAGTGGTCACGTACGGATGTGAGAGTTGGACAGTGAAGAAAGCTGAGCGCCGCAGAATTGATGCTTTTGAACTGTGGTGTTGGAGAAGACTCTTGAGAGTCCCTTGGACTGCAAGGAGATCCAGTCAATCCATCCTAAAAGAGATCAATCCTGGGTGTTCATTGGAAGGTCTGATGTTGAAGCTGAAACTCCAATACTTTGGCCACCTCATGCGAAGGGTTGACTCATTGGAAAAGACCCTAATGCTGAGTAGGATTGGGGGCGGGAGGAGAAGGGGACGACAGAGGATGAGATGGTTGGATGGCATCACCAGCTCAATGAACATGGGTTTGGGTAGACTTCGGGAGTTGGTGATGGACAGGGAGGCCTGGCGTGCTGCAGTTCATGGGGTCGCAGAGAGTCAGACACGACTGAGCGACTGAACTGAACTGAACTGAGCCAAGTTCCCTTGCTATATAGAAGATCCTTGTCAGCTATCCATTGTAAGTGTAACATTGTGTACATGTCAAACCCAAGCTCCCTATCTACCCTTCCCCTAACCTATCAATAAGTATTTCTTTTTGATGCTATTATAAATGGAATTGTTTAGTTTCATTTTTCAAATTGTTCATTGCTAATATATATAAAAACAATTTTTATACATTGATCTTATGTCTTGCAATTTTGCTGAACTCATTTGTTCTGACAGTTCTATTTGGAAACTCCTTAGGATTGTCTGTATACAAGATGACCTCACCTGCAAGTGCACATAGCTTTATTCCTTCGTTTCCAGCCTGGATGCTTTTTCTTTTTCTTGCTTAATTGCCCTGGCTAGAACTTCTAGCACAATGATGAATAGAAGTGGCACAAGTAGGTGTCCTTCTCTTGTTCCTAAACCTAGAGGGAAAGTGGGAAAGCTTTCAGTCTTTCATTAAGTATATTAGTTATGTGTTTTCCTAATTGTTCTCTACATGTTGAGGAAGTTCCATTCTATTTCCAGTTTTCTGAGTGTGTGTTTTTTTTAATCGCAGAGGGGTGCTGTATTTTATCAAACACTTTTAATATATCTACTGAGATGATGCTTTCCTTATTTTGTCGATATCCTGTCCCAGATTTTTTTTAAGCTAACATCTTAGGAGGATGGAGCTTCCCAGGTGGCTCAGTGGTAAAGTATCATCTGCCGGTGCAGGAGACACAGGTTTGATCCCTGGGTTGGGAAGATCCCCTGGAGGATGAGCTGTCAACCCACTCCAGTATTCTTGCCTGAAAAATCTCATGGACAGAAAAGCCTGGCAGGTTGTCGTCCATGGGGTCTCAAAAGAGTCGGACACAACTGAGCAACTGGGCACACACTTAGGAGGATGCTCAAGATACAAAACAAGGTGGAATTTGGTCTGTTTGAAGCAGGAAAGGAAGCCTGGGGCTGCAGAGTTGATGGAGTGATCACTCCTTCCTAAATAGCTTTAGGTTCCACATGAAACTAAGCCAGAGGCCAAGTACAGCAAGTAGCCCCAGCAGCTTTCATCCAAGACTTCTTGTTGGGATTGGCTCTGCCAGCCAACTGAGCCCTAACCCTCAGCCTTAGGGAGTGCTGGCTGGCCAGGTTGGCTGATTACAAGTACCCAGCCACTTTATCAACAGCAGCTCCTGCAAACTGCATATTCACCCTGACACAGGGCTCCAGAGCCAACTCCCCGCTACCCCTCTGGCTGAAGGGTTGATCTAGGTAGGGGTTTTGGAGTCCTTAACACTTGCTCTTTTTGATAGTATCTTTCTATTAAATGTTAGTTGAGATCTATTGTTACGGTGAAATGTCCTTTTAAAGCCTTGATTATAATCAACCCAAAATACAGAGGTTCAGTATCTCAGACAGATTGCAGACAGCCCACTGATTACTTTTTGGGAAGACTGATTAAGAAACTTTATTACAGGAAATGAATGCATCCAAAGTCCCCAAATACATTTGTGACAAGAAGAGACACACAGAAGACACAGACAACAGTTGCTACATCACAGCCTTGTTCTTTCCAAAGTATAAAAACATCATTCAAGAACGGGGTGAGGGTGTTAGAAGATAGAGAGGTGGTTAGAGAAAGCGGCTACTGTCCTTTTGATTAAAAAAATAACAAACCAGTTGGTGTTGCAGGAACACATACTGTGGGCCCAGTAATCAATCTAAACTGAAGCCTTAGGTGGTGACACCATACCACTTGTAGCATCTCAGTGAAGCTACAAGGCATCATTCCATTAAGAGGAGCAATGGTAATGGGTGAGAATCTGACAGTAAGCAGTCCTCTCACTGCAAGCAGTGTATGGGCCAAGCTGCCTTGAGTCTCTTTAGAACTAAATGTCTCCTTAATCAAAGACCACTTAACAAGTCCCCAACTTAGGTTTAACTACTATAGAAGCACACACAAAAAAAGTCATCCCTTTTAGTCTTTGCCCTTCCATAGTTGGCTTCTCTAGCTTCCACCAGACAGAGGAGCACTTTGAAGCATGAAATCGCTCCTTTGTGACTACAGGTTGAGCTTCCCTCCCATAATTGACTAGGTTGGTCACAGCTCCCATGTCTTAGCCTGGTAGGTTGTGTGTCAGGCAGCAGAGGCTTCAGTTGACAATGCCAAACAAAGGCTGGAGGGAAGTGACTGGGCAGAGCTAGAGCAGGCAGGGGCCACCTGGGAACAGGTGCCTCTGGGCAAACCTCAGGACCAAGGTTTTTTAAATTAGTGGTCATTTTCTAGAACTAGAAAAACACATTTAGGACAAACAGTTGTGATGTGAGAAGGAATGGCTATGAATACAGATTAGAGACCCAGCCGGTGACCATGACCATGACCATGACCCTGACAGAGTGGGGAAGATACTGCCTGCAGACAGCCAAGCTTCTCAATAGTGAATTTTAAGAAAAGCACTTTCTTCTCAGTGTCATTAAAACACCCTTGAGTGATTCACAGCCTCCAACACGTACATTTGTGGATTAATGCCAGACAGGTATCAACACTCACCCCCAACACAGTCCCCTTCGTTACTGCCAACAGTTCAATGCACACACACAGCAGTGCTCAAAATGTTTAAGGTCACCGTCTGCCACTATGGCCATCACTCCTCAGCCCAACGTGGACAAAATGCTACACCTTCCAAAAGGAAATAAACACTGAAACATACAAGCTTCTTCAAGCCTAAGAACATTTTAACAACTATCTATATTTCAAATAAACAAGCTCAAACCATGGGTAGACCAGTCTTTTTTCTGATGACATCTACTACTTAGAAGCAGCTGATGCCATCAGCTTGCCCTGCAGGTGCCCCTTGATGGAGCCCAGCCATTTTCCTTGAGATGTTTGGTTTCTTGGAGGGAAAAGGACACTGCATCCTCCTCCATGTACCCCTCACTGGGGTCTAGGAGAGGATGCCAAGAATGCCTTGATCATTGCGCAGGATAATGTTTTACTATGAGCACTGGGGCATGGGGGGGGGCATGGGTGAAAGAAAAAAAAGCCTGAAAGAATGGTCTTTTTTGCTGTTTAGCAATGAATTTGACCACCTCCCCAGTGTTGGGGGGGTAGAGTGGGAGATTAAAACAAAAAGAAACCTAAACCAAAAACAAACAAACCCCAGTAGTAGTCAGCCTCAATCTTAACCACCCACCTTCCTAAACCTCTGAGGACTGCTAAATCTTGCCTGTGATCTTAGCACCTACATTCAGCAGCTTAGACTTCGCCTTAATGCCTTTCAGACACAAACAAAATCACACAGTAGCTTCAAGTGGCCCTCTTTATCTCTGTCCTCAGTAGGGTGGCCACAGTAAGCAAAAGAGAAGTTATTTACCAGATTCACTGGGAGGCTAGTTACCAGATGCTATGGAGTGGGTTGTCCTCCTGCTAAGACTGCTGTGAGTCAGACATTTAGACTGTCATCATAGAGCACAATTTTAAAAATGTAATACTGTTTATTTAACTTCAAAAACATTTCAACATTCTAAACATACAAAAAAAAAAAAAAAACAGAACATTGCAGATCGTGTTGAGTACAGAAGGTTCTTGAACTTTCACTGGTGCAGTGGCTCTTGGCTTTGCTGACAATGAACAGTTCTACAGTTTAAAAAAAAGTTTAAAACTACCTCACTTCAACTAAAAAGGATCCAAAACACTTCTCATGCCTGCTGACCCCCCCTCCCCTTTCCACAGCTAAGAATGGCAGCGGGAAGCTATGTCGCTATGTACAAAAACAAGACAACCTGAAGCTAAATGGATGCCCACTGCAGTGTCCACAGGTCCAGCCCCACAGTGCACGCCCTGAGCTACGGCCCCTCCGGAAGGCATTGCCCCCACAGCCTCCACACCAAGCAAGGAGCATCAAGAGTGTGTCTCGGTTGCTTTGTTCTTTTTACAAACTATAGATATGTACAGTTGAGAACTCGGGATTTCTAGCCAATGACCATAGAATTAACACACCACCTTACAAATTTAAAAAAAAATGCCAGAAACATCTTTAAATGCCTTGTCACACCAATAGCAAAGTGCACAGAGTGAGGAGAACACGAGATTCTTTTCATTTTAAAAATGTTTGGAAATATGTACAACTTTGATACAGTTTCCAGGTGCTCCGGACACCCATGGCCACTTAATGTAAACCACTGACAACTGCTAGAGCACTTTGAGAGACTAAGATATGATCATGATCCAATTGGGTAATTAAACCTAATGAGGGAAACAGACATGTCTTGGGTGAGAGGTGTGTCAATCAAGGCGCTCCCTACTCTAAGGTATTCACAAGGAGACAGATCAACAGTTTTTTTTTTTTTTATTCATCCTCTTCCTCCTCCTCCTCCTCCTCTTCCTCCTCATCCTCTTCGTCTTCCTCTTCCACCTTTTTCCGGGCAACTTTAGCAGGACCCTTGGCACCATCAAACTTCCCTTTAGACTTATAGTCTGCGACATCCTGGAAGGGACAGACACACATTGCAAATGAGTCAAGGGTAGAAGCAAGCTGTCCCTACCCCAGAAGGAGAAAATGCGGGAGGAAGACAGGGCTGCTCTTTGAAATATTTCTTTCCAGATTCAAACTGGGTTCACAGTCACTCCAATTGCAGAGTGCATGGGTCTTCATGCACTCTCAAAGTCCAGTGAATAAGCAATATCTGACCCTCTGCTGGGGGCACCCCCATATGATCACACTTTGAAGCCTGCCTGAAAAGCTGTCTCAGACACAACCATCTGTTAGAAGCTGGACCACCAGTATACCAGGCGGATCTGGCATGGAGACGAGTCCTACAGCCTTCCACCCCCAGCCCAGCCATGGCAGCTGACTGTTCACCTCTCCAGGCTCCCAGAGGCCCCAGCCTGTGCAGGATACACTCTGGTCCCTCACCTTCTCATACTTCTCCTTCAGCTTCGCTGCCTTGTTGATGTATGGCTGCTTCTCACTGTCACTTAAGTTATTCCACATCTCGCCCAGCTTCTTTGCCACATCTCCAATAGAGATGCCAGGGTTTGTAGACTTGATCTTGGGGCGGAATTCAGAGCAGAATAGGAAAAATCCAGACCTTGTGGGGAAAGAATTATATACATCACAGGAGAACCCACCAAAAGGGGAGCTGAAGTCAAAATCCCATGTTGCGGAATACACAAATTCCTACCGTTATGACTCTTCCCTCAAGTGAAGAAATGTGTGATGCCACGCACAATATTACAAAGTTGCGGGCACTAGAATGCTTAAGAGGCTTCAGAAATATATGGTGCTTTCTCAGTTACCGGGAAAAGGGTAGAGAAAACGCCAATGGACACTGACACCCAGAACTGGGCTGTCTGCCCCCTTCCCAGTGGAAATGCCAACAGCCAACCACTATGCATGCGTACAGCTCACAAAGACAGCCACAACCAGGAATTTCCCTGGCTCTGCACTGTACAGCTCAAAGTATGCATTGTTTTGCTGAGGTATCGCAACATCTTTTTAGGTAAAGTTGTCTTTTTAAAAATCTTTCGAGCAGAAGGAAAGCTCTTAACTGCTATCCTGAATCCTATAGCCACTTACGGTGGTCTCTTGGGGGCGTTAGGGTCCTTCTTCTTCTTGCCTCCCTTAGCTGGTCCGTAATCCTTCATTTCCCGATCATAGCGCACTTTATCCGCCTTTGCCATTTCGTCAAATTTCGACTTCTCTTTCCCGGACATAGTCTGCAAAACACAGGACCTGTTAAATTCCTCAATGCAGTGAGCACATACCTGTTCAGCTGTCCTGTAATTACTGTGGCAGCTGCAAGAATCACTTGCAAAAGGGGATGACGGCCTTAAATCCTTGTAGAATCTTCAAAAATAAAACACAAAATTCTAAGGAGAGACAAGATGTGTCCAAGTAAAGAGGGCGAAAACAGTCACCTGGAGCTACACTGAAGGTCAGTAACCAGAAAGTGTGAAATCCAACTAAGATTGGCTGGAAAGATACAAAAGAAAAATACCTTCCACCTCTCAGAGCATTTCTTGGAAAATTCAGCAAAATTGACAGGAACCTCTGGGTTTTTCTTCTTATGTTCCTCTCTGCACGTCTGCACAAAGAAGGCATAAGCAGACATCTTGCCCTTTGGTTTCTTTGGATCACCTTTAGCCATCTTGACTGATGAAGGGAAGAGAGACAAAGAGAAACAAACACAATGAACATATGCAAGATATAGCGAAGGAGGCCGTTTTGGAAGAATCCTCACCCCCATCCTGCAGCCGCTCTAGCAGCTGAAGGCAGAGTAGGGAGGAAATCAGTTTCACCGTCGCTTGTCATTTAACTTTTGACCAGCATGAAGTGCGCTGGTTTGTGAGTTACTTCTCCGGGAGTGATCAAGTTCTCCAAATGGAACCGATCCAAGTTGGGTGGTTCTGAGCTATATTGCGACTCAGAACGACTACGTTTCGCAAACTACAATTCAAAAGTGGGAAGGGCACACGGAGGACACGTTGGTAAAGGGTGCAGGCGGGTGGCAGAAGCTTGCAACCAACCACTTCAGGCTAGCAGGTCATCTGTTTTACTATGTTAGAGACAACAATACTGTTGCCACTGAGGGTTACCAAACCAAGGCAGGAGAACTGTAAATAGGGAACACTTGAAATTTCACTATTTTTGATGCGTTCTGGCTTATAAAAATGGCTTTTACAAGAAGAGTAATCTGGCAAGTGAGCAGATCTCCCTTGTACTATTTAGTTCCAATCTGTATCTTCATCATTACCTAAAGGGGGAGGGGAGACCGAAAGGGCTAGTCTTGCTCATCGGTAAAAAGGCAAGTATGTCCAGCCAGGAACACTTTCTGCAAAGTTTCCAAATCAAAATGCAGCTGTGGCGTGTCATCGTCCCTGTCCCACCCCCCCTGCTTCCCGCCATCTTTTCCTTTTCCCACACCCAAGGTCATCACGCAAAACTCAAGCGCTCCCCTTCCCTGGGAGAGACCGAGGGGCTGAATCTGGGCCCCGTGGCGGCGGCGCGGGTGCGGCGGCGCGGGTCGCGGGGGAGCCCGGGGCCGGCCACGGACGGCCGGGCTCGGCCCCGCGCTGGGTCACTCGGACACACAGAATTCACCTTCCATTTTGTCAAAAGCTTCCTGATGAAAGAAAGTGCCCCTGAAATCCGCCACTGTCACCCCCGGGCGGCGCACGGAGCGGGGGGCGGCGGCGGCGGCAGCGCGCCAGGGGCGCGGAGCCGAGCGGGCAGCGGCGGTGACCGCGGCGCCCGCCGCGCCTCCAAGCTCCGCTCGCTAAAATGGCTGATCCGCGCGCGGCCGGCGCGGGCGGCGGCGGCGGCGGCGAACAAAGCGGTCCGGGCTCCGCCACCGCCGCCGCCCGCTCGCCAGCCCCCACCCCGCCCCGCCCCGCCCGGGGCTGCGGGGGCCGCGGGCCGGACCCCCCGCCCCCGGCGGCGGCGCGGAGCGTACTCCTCGGGATAACAAAGGCGCCCGTGCGGCCATGACGCTCGGCCGCGCAGGGGCCCGCGGCGGCGCCCCCGGCCCTCCACGCCGCCCGCCTCAGGCCGCGGGCGCTGGGGCCGAGGCCGTAGCCCGCCCGGGTGTCCCCGCCGCCCGTCCCCCCGCCGCTCGCCCGAGCCCAGCGCCGCGCCGCGCCGCGCCAGCCATGTTCACGGCGGCGGCGGCAGCGGTGCCCGGCGGGCAGGAGATGAGCGGGGGGCGGCCGGCTCGCGTCCCCCCTCCCCGGGCCGCCGGGCGCTCCCGCGACGGCCATGTTAATGCAGAAGCAGCAGTGCAGCCCCCCGGGTCCGCGCAGCACCCAGCCGAACCCGGGAGCGAAGTTTGCCTGCGCCGTAGTCCCCAGCGGGCAGCGGTCGCCCGGCCTCCCCGGAGTCCGTCCCGGGCCGAGAAGCACCGGTCCCCTGTCCCGGTCCGTCGCCCGGCGCCGGGACGCGCGCCGCCCGAACCCGCAGTCGCCCCTCGGCTCGCGCCGCCGCCGCCGCCGCAGCTGCCCGAACATCTGGCTTCGGGGGGGCCACGGCCCCTGGGCCGCTGCCTCGGGGGGCGTCGGCCGAGACGGCTTCCGCGGAGGGAACGCAGCCCCGACAGTGGGGAGCTCAGGTTGATGTATGGAAAAGTTGAAACACCTGAATCGCTTTTTCCTTCCCGCACCTATAGCAAAGAGGGGAGGCGAAGGGGGCGGGAAGGGCACGCGGAGGAGAGGCAGGGGGCGGCGGCGGAGCGCGCTCGCGGCGGCGCGGGCCGGAGGAAAGTTGTGCGGGCGCTGCTTCTGCGGCGACGGTGGCGGCGGCGGCGGCGGCGGCGGGCGGTGCGAAACGTACCTGTATTGTTCGCTAGTCTGGGCAGCGCAGGGCACGACGCGCGGCTCAGCGCTCCACAGCCTCGCGCTAGCTGCCTCCACGAGAGCCGCCTGATTGGCCAGCGGGCTCCGCCGTTTAAAACAACCTCCTCGCCCGGCCATTGGCTGAGGGCCTCATGAATATTAAACAGACGCGGGAGCCCATTGGGCGCGGCCGCTGGGCTCATTCATTCAAACAGAACAACCCGCCGGCGCTAGCTGCCGCGGCAAAACCAAGGAATAATAATAATCTCGCTTGCCCACTCCCCGCGCCCCCCGCCCTTTTCGCACCGAGGTGGCATCTCAAAGGACTTTGGAGAGGTGGCTCCGCCATTCCCTGCAGCCTCGGCCTCTGGTGTTTGGAGGGCAAGGTCGAGCCGGGTTGCACTGCCCTCTGCTCCTTCTGAGCCGCGGCCTCTGCGTCCCGGGTCCCCTGTCCCCTAGGCAGCCTCATCCCACCCACCGCCCCTCACTCCAGCTACCCGCCCCGGGACAACTCCGGGATCGACCGTGAGGGTCGACTGTCCTTCACCTCCACCGAGTTCTGCCGCGACTCTGCTGCAGGGGCCTTGCGGCAGGCACCTAGCTCTCGTAAGCCCGGCGGAAAGCACCTGCTTGCTCGAGCAGGAAAGCTGCTGTGAGATCTCAGTGTTTCGGGACTCGCACCCCGCTGCTCCGCCTTAAAAGAACCTGACTGTGCTCCCGAGGATCGCGCTCGTCTAGGCTCTTTCCACTAATTCCCAGAAAGTCAACCTGTGCTGCAATTGCAGAACCAGCGAGCTAGGTGGGCTAGAGGATGAAAGCGGAGTTTGGCAAAAGGAGAGAAATCGGGAGAAGTAGTAACTTTGTGGGCAGGGAGTCAGTCCCCTCTTCACCGCCTCAGTTTAGGCCCGCGTTCCCTTTGCTCTTCTGACACATACCCTGTTGAAGAATAAAAGTTTTTGTAATGAATGAATGGGATTTGACTTGGCCTTGGCTTTGTTACTGGGTAGTATGGTCTTGAAGAAGTCAGTTCTTTGGGGGGGGGGATTCAGGCAATGATTTTCAAAGAGGGAGAGGGCAGTGTCACCTCTAACAGATGTTGGGAAATGTTGCTGCTGGGATTTAATAGGGGAGGATGGCCAGAGATGCCAAATGTCCTGCATTGTACAGGATAGTCACTTAGGAGGGAGCAATGTCCCATTGCAAATGCTAGTATCAGCCCTGCTGAAAACTGTCTGAGGGTCCCCTTCCCTCTTGAAGATACCGTGAGCCTCCTGGAAAGAATGGAGGGGAAAAAAGGAAAGCTGAGAAAAGGAGCACATTTCAAGGGTTGAAATTTGGAGAAAATAGTGGAAGAAGTATCATGAGTTATTCTACAGATATTCCCTTTCTAAAGCACTTTGAAAGCCCAGGATACTCTCCTATTAATAATCTCCATATTTAGAAATGAGAGCCACCTGAAGATGAGTTTTTGAAACACTGTTTCCAGAAACTGTGGCTGAGTCTGAGCTGTACAAGGGAGATAACCTCAGAACGAACATACCTCCCCACCCCCACCCAGCTCTTGCCAACTCCTCAGAGTGTCATGACCTAGGCTGTGGCCCTGTAGCTGGCATTGCTGGGCTTTGAACGTTAGGGATCCACTTGGAACCTAATGAAGGCAAAGATAGTGCCCTTTTGCAAGAGCCACAGGTATCAAGTCAGTTTCTTAGGTCCCCAGTTTAGACTCCCCGGAATGCAGACATCTTAAGGCTCTCTCATCTAATCTCCTGCCCTGTCAAGAGTTAGCCAAGTGCTCACCTACCTTCTCCTTGCATACCTCTACTCATAGTGAGCTTACCCGCTCCTTTCTGGGTTGTCTTCCATCTGGGCCTATCTGTAAGCCCTGGGGTCACCATCCTACACACAGTCTAATCCCTTATCCTTCAGAGATTGCACAGCAGGCCATGTCTCTTCTCCAGGCTGACAGCTCCAACTTCTTCCACTACCAGGTTTTCAGAGTCTGCTACTCTCAAGCCACTCCCCTGTCTTCTGTTTCTACCCTTCCCAGAGGGAAGCAGTGTGACCATTGCTCTCTGTGACCAGAGAGTAGTGTGACCACTGTCCAGAGTGCCCTAGCCTCTCAGTGTTGTCAGGCCTTTCTAGGCCAGAGATGTGAGGTGGGACAGGGGCCTCCTTCTGGTCCGGCCACTGCCTGGTGTCCTGGCCGCAACGGGAAGCTGCCCTTAGCAGTTGGAAGCACCAAGCTGGGAAAATCAGAATGGTCAGCCTCAGAAACCGTGGGCACTTCTTAACGGGCCCCTGAGTGGCTGGTGAGGGTCACACTCATAAGCACAGGGAAGTCACAAGCAGCACATGTATATAGACTCACACACACACCTGGGCACATCTAGGGCATTCACAGACACAGCAGCTTGAAAGCCAAGCCAGAGAAGTAAGAGTATCTCTCTGCTGGAAGAGAGCTTAGAGTAAGTCGTGCCCAGACACCACCATCAAGATCACCTCTTCCCACCCACTGCCAGAGCCCTGCCCATTGGTCTCTGATTTCTGTGTACATACTTCGAATGACAAATTTTGTCTTCTTACTCTTCGAAGGAAGACTTTCCATGTCTGCTCCTGAGCAGTGCCTTCTCTTATCCAGTTGAGGCACTTGGCCTGAAGCTGCGACCTGTGGTCACTGTGAGCAGAACCTCCAGAAAGTGACTATGACATCACCGAGCCGTGTCAGAGGTCTGCAGATGGCTGCCATGGTTCCCTGCCCTGCCCCCCACAAACACACCTCTGACCCAAGTCTCCATGTCTCCCTCAGGCCCAGTCTCCCCAATTTCTCCATTCCTTCCACACTGAGTCTCAGTCCGGAGGCTCCTCACAGCTTGAGTTTCTCCTCAGCCCAGACTGTCGGTGGCAGCAGCCTGAGCGCAGAAACTCTCTCTTAACTCAATCCCATGTACATATCGTGAATGTCTACTCATAAGTAACAGAAAGGAGATGGGATGGGGGGGGGCTGGGGCTGGAGGGCAGGGGAGAGGCAGTAGATTTGGGCTCTGTCACTGACGTTGTGGTGGGCCATCCGCCATGTCACCTCAGTTCCCCCAGTCTCAGTGTCACCTGTCAAAGGTGGTACGACCTACCTTCTCCCTGCTGGCCACTGTCCAGTCTGTGAGTGAGGAAGGGTAGGTGTGAAAGTGATCTGGTGGTCACGTATAAAAGGCCACCCGGGGGAGGCTAAGACTCAGCCTGGAAGGGTAGAAAAAGTGACAAAGTCAGGGGTAAGCAGACATGGCCCAGACTCAGGGGTTCCAAGGCACATTGCAAAAAATTCAGTGCTTGGTGGCTTGGCTTGGGGGTAGCTCAAGGTGCTGGAGTGCGCTGAGCCCCTGCCTGGGCCTCCCTGTAAAGTACTTTAATAACATCAGTCCCCTAGGAGGCCAGGCCCGTCCATGCAAGGGAACCTCAAACCAGAATCCCATAAACCACTCCACTGCATGGAGATGTCAGGAGAGCATTCAAAGGAGATAGGAAATATGACAAAGTGTGGTAAAGAGGTTTTCGTTCAGTTCCTGTCAGTTCAAGACCCTCTCCACTGCCCCCAAATTAGGAGGAATCCTCATCATTCAACACAAATGAAACCCCAGTCCCTTAGACCTCTCCCTAACCTACCCCTACCCCAGGTCTCCATCTGAGCACCCAGGGATGAAAGTAACATCCCTGAGGCCCAACTTTCACTGGCTGTGAAGATCCCAAAATGAGCAGTCTTTCACAAAGGATCTGGTGGTGGTGGTGGTGGTGCTGGTTTAGTCACTAAGTTGTATCCGACTCTTGCAACCCCATGGACTGTAGCCTGCCAGGCTCCTTTGTCCATGGGATTCTCTAGGCAAGAATACTCGAGTGGGTTGCCATTTCCTTTTCCAGGGGATCTTCCTGACCCAGGAATTGAACGCAGATCTCCTGCATTGCAGGTAGATTCTTTACCGACTGAGCTACGAGGGATCTGGGAGCCTTTGTAAATTTCCATCTTTGCAGGTAGGTAGTCTTTAACTGTAAGCTTCTAGGCCTTCCCAGGGCCCCTCTGCTCACTCCCAGGGCAGCTGGGGCCTCCCGTCTCCCCTCCCCCTCGGCTTGTGGGTGGGAATTACCTTCCAACTGGACTCTTCCCAAAGAGAGGAAAAGTGCTTTCCCAGAGAGGGTTTCTGACACTCTTCTGATTGGCTGGATGCAGAGGGCCCCCCAGGAGTCAGTGGCTGAGCAAGGGCTGGAAACTTGGTCTCTTGATTGACCCTTAGTGTCATGCTTGTCTTACTTTTAATAGCTCAGCTCCATGGCCGTTGGCAAGGTGGCAGGAGCAGTCAGCACCCTCAAGAAGAAAACGTTGCAGGTTGGGAATAGACAAGTAACTGGGGCTAGCCTATCCCACCTCTCCTGCTCCCAGGGCCATGGGTCAGGCCACTGGAGAAGGGAGCCCAGAAGCCAGTGCTGTTTAGTGTGACATGGCCACACCAGCTTCTCAGGTGGCACTCGTGGTTAAATAACCTGCTTGCCAATGCAGGAGACACAGGAGACATGGGTTCGATCCCTGGGTTCGGAAGATCCCCTGGAGAAGGAAATGGCAACCCACTCCAGTATTCTTGCCTGAGAATCCCATGGACAGAAGAGATTACAGTTCATAGGGCCACAAAGAGTCGGGCGTAACTGAAGGGACTTAGCACGCATGCACACACACAAAAGGCCACACCAGCCCCACCAGGCCCACTGACTCTCCTTTCAGTGGATGACTGAAAGAGGAAGTAGGTCAACAACCAAAAGACTTCCTCCACATTTACTGTCCACACCACTGCCCTGTGGGCACACGATCCTAACCACACGAGCCAATGCAGAGTCAAGGACGTGCCAGGTAGACCAGGGCTCCTGGGAAAGATGAAGATGAAGTAAGAGCTCCCTGCCCCCGCCCCCAGGCACGCAGTCCTGGAAAGGCTCTAGGGCGGAGAGGGCATTGAGGGGCAGGGAGGGGAGGGAAGGGGACACTCAGTGGAGTCAGCTCTGCTGACCCAGCCTGTTCCCAGAAGAGCCCTGCCCTGTCGGGTCTTCATGACTTTCCCCACTACTGGGCAACCTGGTCTACACCACCTCTCCCTGGACTCCCTCCCACCTAGAGCACAGCAGCAGGTTCTCAGAATCCCCCCTACCTCGCCTAATACCACAGGCCATTCGGTGCCCACCTGAGCAACACAAAGGCCTGGCTCTGACTCACTGAGCAGCTAATGGACCAGTGTCCCCCTCTTTGGGGAAAGTTACCAACTGTTTCTCCTCACTTGAACCAGGGGGATTCCTGTGGTAGGGAGAGGGGGGACAGAAGATTGCCACTCTTGAAAACGGGACTGGTGTTGCTACATTTAAAATTTGCCCCATGCCCTCTTTCTGGGCCTAAGTTTAGCATCATGAAAAGGGGAAGCAGTGACTGGTCCCCAGCATCTCTTCAGATATCACCATTCTTAGGATGGCTGGTGGGGCTTCACGAAGAGAATGGTTCTCCTATCTTCACCTACCTACCCCCCCACCAAGAAAAACCAAAACAAACCTGAAATGTGGCCTAGCAAAGGCCCTCCATGTGCCCAGTCCCTCTGGGAAGAGGGCTTTAGGAACAAGCCCAGTGGATGGTGTTAGAATCTGACTCTGACAAGGATGGCATTTATCATCACCATACATACCATCTCCCCTACCAGCTTCAATCTGTGTCTGCCCAGCAACTGGGGGCATCCTGGTAAGTCTGAACCTGCCCTTCGTCCACTAAGGATGCTCAGACCTTTACCCTGTCCCTCCAGGATACAGCCCATCTCTCCAATGGTCCTCGGGGGACTTCACAAGTCACCCCTCATCACCACGCTCACCTCGGATTCCAGCTCTCAAGTTTCTCCTCACCCTGCCTGCACTCAGCAATAGCCACCCCAGGCCCTTGGCACACGCTCCTCCCTCAGCCTGGGAAGATCTGCTCCCTAAATCAGCAAGGCTCTAGCCCTCACTTCCTTTAGGTCTTTGCTCCAGTGTCACATTCCCTGACTATTGATAGAAAACTGAAAGCCACAATTCCACATCGCCTGCCTTCCTTCTCCTGCTCTGTTTATGCACACATTCAACACCAGCTTGTGAGCTCACTCACTATACTTTTACATTTATCTCTCTGATTGTTAGTCTCCCCAGGAGATTGACTGCTCTGTTCTCTGCCATCTCCCCAAAGTGTAGCATAGAGCAGGGACTCCATTCAGATTTGTTAACAATGAGTTCTCCATTGACCCTGATGGCTTACTACTTACATTCTTAAGGCAGAATCCCCACCCTCAGGCAACTTGTCATCTAGAGAGCAGACACACCAACATTAATAAATGGGTCAAGGATAAAATGTTGTTGTTCAATCGCTCAATGGTGTCCAACTCTTTGCAATCCCATGGACTGCAGCCTGCCAGGCTTTCCTTTCCTTCACTATCTCCCAGAGCTTGCTTAAACTCATGTCTATTGAGTCGGTGATGCCATCCAACCATCTCATCCTCTGTCACCCCCCTGTCCTCCTGCCTTCAATCTTTCCCAGCATCAGGGTCTTTTCCAATGAGTCAGTTCTTCGCATCAGGTGGCCACAGTATTGGAGCTTCAGCTTCAGCATCAGTCCTTCCAAGGATAAAATAAATGCCATCAAAATAGAAGTGAAGGCCAGGGGAGAGCTTCAGTTTCTGTCTGTGGTGGGGCGGGTCTGAGGACAGGTAGCCACTTTGAGCTTGGCATCCAGGGTTAGTGAGGGTTCCACGGGCCGAGAAGGAGCAAATTACTGCAGGCCGGAGGAAAGCAAAGAGTTGGACATGACTGAATGACTGAACTGAACTGAACTGGGGGAAAGCAGGAACCCTGAACAGAGGTGCAAAGGTGTGCACTGAACTCACTCAAAGGCGGATTCCAAGGCTGGAGAGGTAAGGAGAGGAGCCTCTCCAGAGACAGGGCAGTTGTCTGGGTGGACGCTATCACCTGCAGCTATTTGCAGGTAGTGACCCAAGCAGAGCTCTGTCTGAGAAAGCACTCCTGTGTGGCTGTGGGAGGACGGGCCAGAGGCAGAGTGCTGGTGTGGGAATGGGGTCCAGACCTTGGCAGTGAGGGGAGGGGAAACACCTGGATTTCTGGGCCGCCCACCTCCCAGCCAGAGCCCACGGATCAAGTTGTAAACCTGGCTGTCATGTCAGCCCTCCAGGGCCTCTCCTCCCCACTTCTGCTTCTGCAGCTTCTTCTCCCCTCTCCCCCCTTCACTCTTAATGGCAGTTCCCTCCTGGAGTGTCCCCTGTCCCATCCCTGGAAGTGTGTGTGTTTACCTGCCGTTTGTTCCTGCTGCCTCGGATCTGCACCCCCTTCGGCTCTTAGGCAAGTGCTGCCACCCTTGAGACCTCAGCCCAATCCCCAGTCAGTGAGGGGACACTCCCCTGTCCGCAATTGACTTTCTCCCTCTGGTCTCCTTTGTGGCACATCTCACAAATGGCATTTGGGCACACTTTAGGCAATTGCTTGCTGAATGTCTGTCTCAATTGGGCTTCTGCCCAACAAGCACATGGCTTGGGACCTAAGAGACATTCAGAGGGATACTAGATGAATGAGCCAAGGCGTGTCTGTGTTATCAGATGCTGGTGTGGAAGGCACCTCTCCCCTGCCCTCCCACCACCCCCCCAGAAGGAGACAGCAGCCATCTCTGACTGGGGGAGAGGTGATGAGAAAACTAGAGGACCTGTGCCAATTCTGCCAAGGACTTCACTCAGCTAACCAGGGGAGCTGCCATGAATCTACCCCTCTCCTAGAAGACAGCCAAGGACACGTAGGGCACTGCAGCAGGGGTCTGGATGCCCAGTCTTTATTTCTCAGCCCTGGAGTCCTGCAGTGGATTTGCAGTGCTCCCTAGGGTTCTGGCTCAGCTTGCCAAGGGAGCTTCCAAGTCCAAATAGCACCAAGGAGCATTTAGGTTCGATGTCAGCCATGTGACTTGGGCAAGCAACTTCAGTGCCCCGTCTCTCAGGGTCTAAGTCATAAGTTGTTGCACGGATCCTGTGAAACATTCAGTGCAACAAGGGTTGATTGTTCTAATGGTCACCTTTGCATTTTTTGGCTGCACCACATGCCCCAGGGGCTAAGCGGTAATCTGCCTGCAATGCAGGAGACGAAGGAGACTCAGGTTTGATCCCTGGGTCAGGAAGATCCCCTGGAGGAGGTAATGGCAACCTACTCCAGTATTCTTGCCTGGAAGATCTCACGGACACTGGAGCCTGATGGGCTACAGTGCATGGGGTTGCAAAGACTCAGACACGACTGAAGGAGTGACCACATATGCATGTTGGATGTTAGTTCCCCAACCAGGGATTGAACCTCGCCCCCTGCATTGGAAGCCCAGAGCCTTAACCACTGGGCTGACAGGGAAGTCCCTCTAGTCATCACCTTTGACCTCACTCTGAGTTCTTCAGACAAACCAAACAAGCAGTAGTCAGAGGACAATCCCAACACAGGTGGCACAAGCCTGAAGCATATTTGTCAGTAGCCAAGCTGCCTATGCTGGGAACTGCATCTTTCCTAGCAAATCACCTCTCTCTGGGCTGTCTGCAACCTCAACTATAGAATCAAGACAAGCTGGACTGGTGCATCTGAATGCATGCCGCACACCCTCCGCATGCCCACACCAGTCCTACACAACGGACATCTGTCCTCTAAATACCTGGTGAGTTTCTGGTTCTGGGTTCCTGGGATCGGAGTGGGGAGTGGGGAAGGGCCAGAACCCTAGCAAGGGGGCATGTAGGACACGGTACTGTGATTTCCAGGTTCAGAGCAAGGATTGAGTTCCATTCATCTCCCAATGCCCCCACCTCCCCAGCCTGGCACAGAGTCTAGGCTGAGCCAGCTAGTGTTTGCTCTGAGGGAGACTTTTGTCCAAGGGTAGGCGCTTGGTAAAATGGACATCCTGAGTAACTGATAAAGGCCAACCTCATTGCTGCATTCTGAGGGGATAAGTGATATCTCTTGATGAAATATTAGGCATATAGCTCTGCATTTCCAAACCCAAACCCACGGAGATATCTTAGAATGACTAACATCTTAGGATCACAGACAGGGACGCTGCCCTCTGCTCCTCCACAGCTTCAAGGGGCCTTGGAAAATCCTTAGACAAGTTCCTGAGTCTCACTGATCCTCAGTTTCCCCTTCTGGACAATCAGTGAATCGAGCTAGATACTAGATGATCTCCAGGGTGCTGGGGCATCCCTCAAAGGCAGCCACACCCCCTACCTCCATTCTCAAATGCCTAGAAGAAAGCACACTGGAAATGCCAGTGACTATTTGTTGAATGAATGAATGGGCGGAGATGATCGAATTCTATGATCTGGTAATGAGGTGGAAAAGTGTGTTTATATTCATAAATGGATCTCCTTTGTTTGGGGATCTTTGCAAATGATTCTAGACAGCTTTTTCAACATGATGTGACCCAGATCAGCCTGCGTCAAGATTTTTTGCCTTCTCTTTTAACATGATTTATATAGATTATCGGAGAAGGCAATGGCACCCCACTCCAGTACTCTTGCCTGGAAAATCCCGTGGATGGAGGAGCCTGGTAGGCTACAGTCCATGGGGTCGCTAAGAGTCGGACGACTGAGCGACTTCACTTTCACTTTTCCCTTTCATGCACTGGAGAAGGAAACGGCAACCCACTCCAGTATTCTTGCCTGGAGAATCCCAGGGACGGCGGAGCCTGGTGGGCTGCCATCTATGGGGTCGCACAGAGTCGGACACGACTGAAGTGACTTAGCAGAAGCAGCAGCAGCATATAGATTATCATCTTAACTTTCCACTTACCTTTGGATATGTTCATACCTGACCTGCAAATGGACAGTCAGATAAAATGATAGTGGTAAGGAACTGTAAACATAAACTACAAATGGCCCAAGTCTGATCAGAGAACATGATAATGATAATAATGATAGTCTAATGCTACCTTGTATTTTGTCCTTTAACAGTTTACAAGGTGCTTGCTTATCTACTATCTGACCTGCACCCCACAAAGGTCCTTTGAGATATGTGGCATATTCTGAAAAAAAATTGAAGCCCGGAGAAAGCAAGTGTTTTGCCCAAGGGAACCAGACCTTCATGAGTAGAATAGGGAGTCAATCAGTGTTTCTTGCTTGCCTGTCTTTTTAACAGGCTTCACTGTCAGATTGTTTTCAGTGGGCAAACAACGACCATCCAGGATCCTCTGCCTGGGACAGTCCCAGAGAGAAGGGCAGCAAAGATCAAAGGGCCTGAGGGCAACTGCTGTAGTCATCAGATGAGTGACCTCCCAGCACCTCACCCCAGTGTGTCCCAAACTGACTCCCCTAGCTCAGCCCTCCCCCAATATGCACCCCTCTCCCACCCCTCCCCCACTCCTGGCCTCCTGCCTGGCTCCCATTTTACCATATCTGCGCCTTCCCAAACCCTGTCCATTCACTCTCCAAAACCTAGTGGCGTCTCCCCATGCCAATACTGAGCTGTGATCATCTCTCCCCTGGATGGCCACGACCACCCCAGCTGATTTCCCCATGCAGCCTCATGGATTATCCAGTCTCCACCCCAGCAACCCGAGGGACCTTTATAAATGTAATTTACTGTCTTGTTACTGTTCAGTTTCAAACTCTTTTGTGACTCTAGAACTTTGAGATGAAGCCACAGAGGGGTCTTTCCTCAGGGTCTGGTTCCTGCCAGGTTCCTACCACCACTCTGCCCCCAGCTCTGATCAAACACAGAGATCCTGTTATTCCCCTCTCACTGGTCACACTTTTCCTAAGGGCCTGAAAACCCTGGGTGTGCCAGTTGTTTCTGTACCTGCCTGACTACCCTACCAGACCTGCAGCGCCCTGTTAGAACAGCCTACGGCCCCACGGAAGGTCTGGCCCCTGCTAGGATCTCGGAGTACAATGTGAGCTAAGTGGCAATGGCTTGTGGCTTGGAGAGAGGAGGGCCAGCAGTTGTTAAAAACACTCTGAAGGAAAAAAACACAGATGAAGAAAGAAACCCTCAGTAGCCTTGCCGCTGCTGCTGCTGCCACCACCGCCACTGTGGCCTCTGAGAAATGCCTCCACTCGCTTCCGCTTCCTGCCTTTAGTCTTAAGAACTGGATGATGCTAATGACGATGATCAGCCAGGGACCACATGGAAAGCAAGCTTCTGGAACACTTGATTGGGGGACCTAAAGCATAGAGAGTGTCACATGGGGTGTCACCCACTGTCTTCCAGATCCTGCTCCACCATGGGCTTGTGATTCTGTCATGAGGTCAACATATGTCGCTAGCTTATTTAAATATTTATGATGGGTTTTCGAATCCCCTCTTAGCATACCAGAGTGTTCAGTTCAGTTCAGTCGCTCAGTCGTGTCCGACTCTTTGCGACCCCATGGACTGCAGCACGCCAGGCCTCCCTGTCCATCACCAACTCCTGGAGTTTACTCAAACTTGTGTCCATTGAGTCGGTGATGCCATTCAACCATCTCATCCTCTGTCGTCCCCTTCTCTCACCTTCAATGTTTCCCAGCATCAGGGTCTTTTCCAATGAGTCAGTTCTTCACATCAGGTGGCCAAAGTACTGGAGTTTCAGCTTCAGCATCAGTCCAGAGTGTTGACACTCGATAAATCCTAGAACTTTACAGGTGCAAGGGCCATCTGCATCTAGTGGGAACTTTCCCTTTCTGAGATGGGGAACTGTGTGGGGCGGGTGCACAGAGGAGGCCACATGCACTTCCAGCCTCTGGATCAACTTGCAGCCAGATGAGTACCCCATCTGAACCTCTCCAGAAACCCAGAGTGGTACAACCACCTCAAAGAACAAAGTTTTAAACAGGACAGAGTAAAAGTCAACTCCAGTGAGGATACAGTCTTGCAAGAATGCACCCTAGTGAGGATGTATCCTAGTGGGCTTATGCCCTGGCAAGCATGCATTCTTACTGTCAGGTTGTTTTGACAGCTCTAAATACAAAGTTGTACCGAATGTGCATGGAGAGCACAGGCTTTGGAATCAGGAGTACCTGGGTTCAAGTCTCAACTCCATCCTTTCCTGATGCCCATGGGCTGGTTGCTAAATTTCCCTGTGCCTCAGTTTCCTCATAGGTAAAATGGACCTGGTAAGACCCACCTCACAGGGTAGCTGTGAGGATGGCAGGGGATAAAGGATGGAGCACACTTAGTCTGTGTCTGGGCACAAAGGGACCATTCAGTATGTGTGTTTGCCCTGCGAATGTGAGATTATGGACCATCTTTTATCCTATTTCTTTATACTTTTTGACTCTAAGCAAGAATAATTTTATGACCAGAAAAACAATAGAAGATAAAGGGAAGAAAACTATCCTTGCAATATTATTTTTTTCAAACAGATTCTAGAAGGTACTGCTGCAAAGTCTTATAGGTATTCTCTCTACTGTCAGAAGGCAGACAGATGCTGCCATGTCATGGGGCAGTGGGGAGAGGCAAGCTGGGGGACAGGTGCCGGGACTGTGGTTCCATGCTCTGGGGCCAGCACTGGTGCTTCCCATCATGCTGCCTGGTGGCCGACCAAGGCAAAACCAACTCATAATTCCTAGACTTTTTATAGAAATAAAAGCACCCAGATCAGATGGAGCATTCAAATCTACACGCATTCATGATGAAGGAATGAAGTTTGTGTTTCTTATTTCTGAGTTGAATGAAAACATAATGCTGTATTCTTAGGTTCTTTAAGGCATGGGAACAGAGAGAAGGTGGATTTTCCTGGTGGCTCAGTGGTAAAGAATCTGTCTGCCAAAGCAGGAGACACAGGTTCAGTCTCTGGGTGGGGAAGATCCCCTGGAGAAGGGAATGGCAACCCACTCCAGTATTCTTGCCCAGAGAATTCCATGGACACAGGAGCCTGGTGGGCTACAGTCCATGGGGTCACAAAAATTCGGACATGACTGGGCGACTAAATAACAACACAACAACTAAGATGGGAATTTGGGGGAAAGAATGAATTCTAGAATCTTATTGGTGAAAAGGCCTGTGGTCAGTTGCAACGTGGTTCTCCAAGAAATATCTATGTCCCAGTCATCAGGCAGGTCTCAAGGGGCAGGTCAGGTGGTCTGGTATTCCCATCTCCTTCAGAATTTTCCACAGTTTATTGTGATCCACACAGTCAAAGGCTTTGGCATAGTCAATAAAGCAGAAATAGATGTTTGTCGGGAACTCTTGCTTTTTCAATGATCCAGCGGATGTTGGCAATTTGATCTCTGGTGCCTCTGCCTTTTCTAAAACCAGCTTGAACATCTGGAAGTTCACGGTTCAAGTATTGCTGAAGCCTGGCTTGGAGAATTTTGAGCATTACTTTACTAGCGTGTGAGATGAGTGCATTTGTGCGGTAGTTTGAGCATTCTTTGGCATTGCCTTTCTTTGGGATTGGAACGAAGACTGACCTCTTCCAGTCCTGTGGCCACTGCTGAGTTTTCCAGATTTGCTGGCATATTGAGTGCAGCACTTTCACAGCATCATCTTTTAGGATCTGAAATAGCTCAACTAGAATTCCATCACCTCCACTAGCTTTGTTAACAGTGATGCTTCCTAAGGCCCACTTGACTTCACATTCCAGGATGTCTGGCTCTAGGTGAGTGATCACACCATCATGATTATCTGGGTCATGAAGATCTTTTTTGTACAGTTCCTCTGTGTATTCTTGCCACCTCTTCTTAATATCTTCTGCTTCTGTTAGGTCCATACCATTTCTGTCCCTTATTGAGCCCATCTTTGCATGAAATGTTCCCTTGGTATCTCTAATTTTCTTGAAGAGATCTCTAGTCTTTCCCATTTTATTGTTTTCCTCTATTTCTTTGCATTGATCGCTGAGGAAGGCTTTCTTATCTCTCCTTGCTATTCTTTGGAACTCTGCATTCAAATGGGTATATCTTTCCTTTTCTCCTTTGCTTTTCACTTCTCTTAGTTTCACAGCTATTTGTAAGGCCTCCTCAGATAGCCATTTTGCTTTTTTGCATTTCTTTTTCTTGGGGATGGTCTTGATCCCTGCCTCCTGTACAATGTCATGAGCCTCCATCCATAGTTCATCAGGCACTCTGTCTATCAGATCTAGTCCCTTAAATCTATTTCTCACTTCCACTGTATAGTCATAAGGGATTTGATTTAGGTCATACCTGAATGGTCTAGTGGTTTTCCCCATGGTCTTCAAATTAAGTCTGAATTTGGCAATAAGGAGTTCATGACCTGAGCCACAGTCAGCTCCCGGTCTTGTTTCTGCTGACTGTACAGAGCTTCTCTATCTTTGGCTGCAAAGAATATAATCAATCTGATTTTGGTATTGACCGAAACATGTGTAGAGTCTTCTCTTGTGTTGTTGGAAGAGGGTGTTTTCTATGACCAGTGTGTTCTCTTGGCAAAACTCTATTAGCCTTTGCCCTGCTTCATTCTGTACTCCAAGGCCAAATTTGTCTATTACTCCAGGTGTTTCTTGACTTCCTACTTTTGCATTCCAGTCCCCTATAATGAAAAGGACATCTTTTTGGGGTGTTAGTTCTAGAAAGTCTTGTAGGTCTTCATAGAACCATTCAACTTCAGCTTCTTCAGTGTTACTGGTCAGGGCATAGACTTGGATTACCGTGATATTGAATGGTTTGCCTTGGAAATGAACAGAGATCATTCTGTCGTTTTTGAGATTGCATCCAAGTACTGCATGTCGGACTCTTTTGTTGACTGTGAGGGCTACTCCATTTCTTCTAAGGGATTCCTGCCCACAGTAGTAGATATAATGGTCATCTGTGTTAAATTCACCCATTTCAGTCCATATTAGTTCACTGACTCCTAGAATGTTGATTTTCACTCTTGCCATCTCCTGTTTGACCACTTCCAATTTGCCTTGATTCATGGACCTAACATTCCAGGGTCCTATGCAATATTGCTCTTTACAGCATCAGACCTTGCTTCTATCACCATTCCCATCCACAACTGGGTGTTGTTTTTGCTTTGGCTCCATCCCTTCATTCTTTCTGGAGTTATTTCTCCACTGATCTCCAGTAGCATATTGGGCACTTACTGACCTGGGGAGATCATCTTTCAGTGTCCTATCTTTTTGCCTTTCCATATTGTTCATGGGGTTCTCGAGACAAGAATACTGAAGTGGTTTGCCATTCCCTTCTACAGTGGACCACATTCTGTCAGACCTCTCCACCATGACCCATCCCGTCTTGGGTGGCCCCACACGGCATGGCTTAGTTTCATTGAGTTAGACAAGGCTCTGGTCTGTGTGATCAGATTGGCTAGTTGTCTGTGACTGTGGTTTCAGTCTGTCTGCCCTCTGATGCCGTCTCTCAGCACCTACCATCTTACTTGGGTTTCTCTTACCTTGGATGTGGGGTAGCTCCTCTTGGCCACTGCCCCTGACCTTGGACGTGGGATAGCTCCTCTCGGCTGCTCCTGCACCGTCACAGACCTGCCTCTTGAGGAACCTGTACGCAGGTCAGGAAGCAACAGTTGGAACTGGACATGGAACAACACAGTGGTTCCAAATAGGAAAAGGAGTACGTCAAGGCTGTATATTGTCACCCTGCATACTTAACTTATATGCAGGGTACATCATGAGAAATGCTGGGCTGGAGGAAGCACAAGCTGGAATCAAGTTTGACAGGAGAAATATCAATAACCTCAGATATGCAGATGACACCACCCTTATGGCAGAAAGTGAAGAACTAAAGAGCCTCTTGATGAAAGTGAAAGAGGAGAGTGAAAAAGTTGGCTTAAAGCTCAACATTCAGAAAACAAAGATAATGACATCCGGTCCCATCACTCCATGGCAAATAGATGGGGAAACAGTGGAAACAGTGGCTGACTTTATTTTTCTTGGCTCCAAAATCACTGCAGATGGTGACTGCAGCCATGAAATTAAAATACGCTTACACCTTGGAAGGAAAGTTATGACCAACCTAGACGCAATATTAAAAAGCAGAGACATTACTTTGCCAACAAAGGTCCATCTAGTCAAGGCTATGGTTTTTTCAGTGGTCATGTATGGATGTGAGATTTGGACAGTGAAGAAAGCTGAGCACCAAAGAATTGATGCTTTTGAGCTGTGTTGTTGGAGAAGACTCTTGAGAGTCCCTTGGACTGCAAGGAGATCCAGCCAGTCCATCCTAAAGGAAAGCAGGCCTGTGTGTTCATTGGAGGGACTGATGTTGAAGCTGAAACTCCAATCCTTTGGCCACCTGATGCAAAGAGCTGACTCATTTGAAAAGACCCTGATGCTGGGAAAGATTGAGGGCTGGAGGAGAACGGGACAACAAAGGATGAGATGGTTGGATGGCATCACCAACTCGATGGACATGGGTTTGGGTAGACCCTAGTAGTTGGTGATGGACAGGGAGGCCTGGCATGCTGCGTTCATGGGGTCGCAAAGAGTCGGACACGACTGAGTGACTGAACTGAACAATCATCAGGACCTCTGAAATATTAACTTATATGGGAAAAAAAGCTTATGCAGATGTGGATGTGATGAAGTTGAGGCTGCTGAGATGGGGAGATTATCCTGGATTACCTGGATGGGCCCTAATGCCATCACATGCAGCCTTATAAGAAGAGGCTGAGGGAAAATAGACACACAGAGGAAAAGAAGATGTAAAGACAGTGAAGATAAGCATTTGAAGACACAGGTTGGTTAGACTCAGCCACAAGCCAAGGAACGCCAGCAGCCAGCTCAGGCTGGAAGAGACAAGGAATGAATTCTCCCTGGAGCACCTTAACTTCACTCCTACAATACTGATTTTGAACTTCAGAACCAGAACAGAGTAAATTTCTATTTTGTCAAGTCACTGAATTTATGATAATTTATTACGGCGACCACAGGAAACTAGTACAGGGCCCCTAGAGTTGATCTAGTCCAGTGGTTTCCATACCTTTTTAAGCAGCAAAATCAATGACTTTTGGAATGAAATCATATGCCACAGCTTTTTGAGATGAAAGTAGAGGGGCAGGGACGGGCAAGGTCCCGACCTGATTGGTCTTCTCCTTTCTTTATGGTGGCACCTTCCAGAACCTTCCACCCACAGTATAAAAAACACATACTAGTTCCAACACCTCATTGTACAGATGGGTGGCTGAGACTCTGTGGGGCTGAATGATTGGCTGAAGGCCTCTCTTGGTAGGCAAGCAAGGCATACTTATGAGAAGTTAGCAAGATAAGCTACCTTTGCCTGCTCTTTCATATTCCTTTTGCTGTTGGACTAAACCCCTGTCTCCCAGGCAAATAACTAAGAATACATTGGTATCTCTAGATGAGTTTCTGTTCTGAACAAGGACTGCCAATTGTGTCGGACATGGCAAGGCTCAAATGAAATATTTGTTCACAAAGAGCACAGACCTTGGGCAGGCTGTTAAAGCATCTTCAGAGATGAAAAACCACCCCTTGATTCCTCACCTGTGTTTGGAAATTTAGTCTCCCGGGTACGCCTGTAACAGGAGAGAGGAGGTAGATGGGAATGAATAGCAAAATTAAGCAGCTGTTAGTATACCTGAAAATATGAATTCTTAAGTGAATCAAAGAGAGCCCAGATAAGAATGCTGCTGAATGTCACGATGAGAATTTTTTCTTGTTGCTAGATTCAAAAATACTGAAGGTCAGTTCTGCTAAAAGGTCTTTGTGGGGGATAAAGTAAAGGTTGCAGTAAAATATGACTCCCCCCTTTTCCATCTGGCCTTGGGACTAACAGACAAAACATTAAAAGTCGGGTTCTCTTTTCTCTCCAAGCATAGCCAAGAAGGACAGCATTTTCAAAGGGAACTTTACAGGAAATTAACAGGAACCCAATGTGAAAGAAGCGGACAACATCCACCACCCCCTCCCTACAGGTCAAAATAGCTGATCATTTACCAAACTGATTCGGAATCCCTGATGATTATTATGACTGTTTCCAGGACTACTAGCCTTGTTCTATTTTGCACTCCTGCTACTTGATCAAATGGCATTGGGAAAAGTATTGTATCTGGAAAAAGGGAGGCAGGGTGTATTCCGCATGTTCTGAGAATGAACAAAACACTGGGAGGTCTGAATGAAGACCAATGGGTGAGCCAATGACGACGTCAGTTGCCTGCTCAAGGCTGCTGGGAGGGAGCGCTTAGCACAGCAGATGGAAAACAACTGTCAGGCAATGGCAAGTGGCATTTGTCTGGCTTCCTTTGTTCGTTGGAGTCGCTAAAGAGGGTGTGCTCCCTCCGCTCCGGAGGCCACATGGTTCCTCCCTTCCCTAAAGGAAAAGAAGGATGAAGCTCAACTGGCATAAAGATATCTTTATGCAAAACAAGCCAAGGCACTTCCAGAGTGGGGCAGCCTTCACAAAACGACTCATCTGGAACTTCTTTTTTCCTGGTTTATTTTGGCCTTCATTTAATTATGGTGCTCAATTCGTGGCATCACCATCATTGGTGTTTGAGGCCCCTCTCTGCCTGGATCAATCCATCCACACATCCAGACCCTGTAATTCATGTTTGCCACTCCAATTCCCTTCCTTCAGAGCAAACACTTAAGTATGTGCTCTGGCAAGTGTGTAGGGTAGTGTGCCCGTGTGTTTTCAGTAAACATAAGTGATACTGTCCTGGAGAACTTGTTCAGTTTCTTCCTGGGTTCCTTTTCCACTCAGCCCTGTGTGTTATCACTCCATGCCGCTGTGTGTTTTGGTCGATTGCTTGTACATACTCCCTTACTCCTTTACCCAGTAATAAATACCTAGGTTGCCACTGATCCTCTGTTACCACAAACAATGCATGATGAATTCCTCCCATGTGAGGGTCTCTGTGGGCTGCAGGCTGCATAAAGGCCTCCAAAGATATCAGGTCCTAATCCCTGGAACATGTGATGTGACCTTAGATAGAAAAAGGGACTATGCAGATGTGATTAAATCAAGACACAGGGGCTGGAGAGGTGATCTAAGCACCAGGGTGGGCCTGAAGTGCAATCACATAAACCAGGGGGCTTAAAAACACCAGACATTTACTCTTTTGTGGTTCCGAAAGTCAGAAATCCAAAATCAAGCAGGACAAACTGCCTCCAAAGGCTCTAGGGCAGGATTCTTCCAGCCTTGTCCAGCTTCTGCTTGCCCCAGGTGCTCATTCCCGAGCTTGCAGCTGCATCCCTTACATTTCTGTCTCCATCTTCTCATGGCCTTCCTTATGTCTTCATGTGTCATTCCCTCCTCTTATAAGGATAACAGCCATTGGATAAGGGTCCCTTCTAATCCAGTATGACCTCAGCTTAATTAATTCCAGCTACAAAACCCAATTTCCTAAAAGGGTCCCTTTCTGAGGTCCTGGGGGAACATGATCTTTTGAGAGACACTATTTAAGTGGTACATGTGCATTCTTTTTAAAAGAGGGGCCAGGTAGATGTCACACACACACACACACGCACACACTCACACACACGAGGAAGCCATGTGAAGACGGAAGAGAGAAAGATGTGAAGATGCTGGCCTTGAGGATAGAAGTGATGTGGCCACAAGCCAAGGAACACCTGCAGCCACCAGAAACTGGAAGAGGCCAGGAAGCCTCCTCTCACAGAGCATTTGGAGGGAGTGTGATCTGCTGACAGCTCGATTTCTGCCCAGTGATGCTGATTTTGGATTTCTGGCCTTCAGAACTACAAATTTCTATTGTTTCAAGCCACTCAGTTTATGATAATTTGTTATAGCAGCCATGGGGATCTAAGAGCCCCTTTGTGGGTCAGCCAGAGAATTTCTCAGGGTTGTAACCAGAAGATGGATTGCTGGGTCAGTGTGGACATGTACCCTTGACCTGAGGAGATACTGCCAGGTGGCTTTCCAAAGCAGCTGCTCCAAGTAGCTGGACCCCCACCAGCAGTGCACAATGGTTCCCCTTTCTCCTTACCATAGCCAGTGCTTGGCATCCTAATTCTGCTTTTTGCCAATCTGACATGTGTGTATCTTATCTCATTGTTTTAATTTGCATTTCTCTCATTACTAATGAATCTGAACATCTCTTCACATACTCACTTGCTAGCCTTTTGGGTTTCTCCTTCTGGGAATTGCCTATTCATATGCTTTGCTCATTTTCCTGTTGGGTCTTTTTCTTGTTGGTTTGCAGAATTTTCTTGTATATTTTATCCATTAATCCCTTGTCAGCTTTAAACAGCAAATATCTTCTCCCCATCTGTTGTCTGTCTGTTAACTATCTGTGGTGTCCTTCATGGAAAGAAATCCTGAATTTTGCTGTAATGAAATCTATCTAAAGCAAGGCTGTCAACAGACCAGGGGGACTGGTCGGGGACTTTTGTGCAAACAGAGTAAATGTGTGTGTGTGTGCGTGTGTATGTGCATGCACACACACAGACAGATATAGCACGGGCCATGCATGAGTAACCATCTCTGCATGTCAACCCCCAGAGCTCAGTACATCACCCACCATTTGGAATGAACTGCTCCCCTGCTCCTTCTGCGAAGACAAACAATTTGGCACTGTGGTTCTCAGACTTGGGTGTACATTAGAATGACCTGGAGGGCTTGCTAAAACCCAGATTCCTGGGCCCAGCCTCAGAGTTGCTGAATCAGTGTCTGCAGAAAGGTGCAAGGTTCTGTCTCGGTTTTGGGGGGATGCTACTGCTGGCTCAGGGACCACACTTGGAGAGCCACTCCAGAGTAGGCAGGGAAGGCCAGCCTGTGGGGTAAGAGACCATACCAGCTCGCAGCTACAAAGCCTGCAGAGGATGTGACAGCAGCTTATGATCAGCTGAAGGCCAGTGTTCAAAGGACCCCAGGGGCTACCCAGCCAAGGAGTTCACATGGGAGGAAAATGAGACCCAAAGGGCCACTGACTTGCCCACAGTCACTCTCATGGCCAAGTCCAGACGGCCAGCTCAGTGCTCTCTTCCTTTCCACACACATACCTCCAAAGGACTCTCTTAGGAAGCACACATGTGTCTCCATGGTGCAATGACTTTCTAGGCAAAGGGACCCCCCAGCAGCCACCCTGGACTGCGTTCCTCTAGTGCCACCATCCCTGTGGCTGGTCCAGGGGAAAGAAGCCAAGAAGTGCCTGGAAAGCATCCAATGGACACCGAGACCCTGCCTTCAGCCATCCCTTTCTTTCCCAGGCACTCTGGAGTAGCACTGGGGCCACCCCACTAGGTTCCTCCCTGTCCCCCCATCCCGATTCCCCCTCTCCTGTCTCCCCTGCCCCCTCCCCACCAAGGGAGGCATGGAAGCTGGGCCCAGCCTCCTGCTCCACTTGACATGTTCCCTGGGCTGGCGACAAAGACTGGAAGGAGAGCAGGAAGGGTTCAAGACCGGTGAGGAAACCCAGCTCCATTCCCAGAGGAGGTGGGGAGGGTGGGAGAAAAAGTGGGGGAGGGGAGGAAAGGGGGCTAGAGGAGAGGGAGAGAGACTGTGGGAAAGGAGAACAAAAGAGAAGGGAGGTTAGGGAGAGAAACAAGGGGAGGGAGGAGAACAGAGGTGGGGAAGGAAAGGGGAGAGCAAAGGAGGGAGGAGGAAATGGAAGTGGAGAGGGTGAAGGGAGCAGCCTTGTCAAGGGAGGGACCAGGCCAGAGGTTGGCTATCCCAGTGGGACGCCCCCAGGACATCTGCAGGGAGACTGCAGGATGGGGCAAGGGCCTCTGGTGTCCCTATCACGACGATGGCCACTAGGAGGCTGCCTCAGCCTGTGGAGTAGGGGAAAGGCTTTGGAAAGGGTGACCTGCTTTCTGGAAAAGAAGCAGCACAGCTGGATTGTCCTTGCACCCTTGCCATCCCCTTCCCCCACCAATCCTTGCATCCCTCCCCTTCTTGCATTCCAGGTCTTAGTTTCAGTTCTGGAAGTCCAGCCTTCCCAGGTTCCATTAAAAGCAGACCAGGCTGGGAGATGGGTAGGCTATTCAGAGAGCCCAGCGCACTGAATTCCCCCACCATGCCAGTCCAATCTGCCACCACTCACTGGGCACACTGGGTGCCCACCTGCAGCAGGCCCCACCCAGTGAGGTCAGGCATGGGCCTTGCCAACTGCCTTCAGGGCTGGATGCCCTTCCATCAAGTGATGGGGAGCAGGCCAAGGAATAGAGGGCAGAAGGATGTGGCCTGGGGTGACCCTTGGACCAACGGGCCTGCCAGCCTCTTGTCTCTTGAGTCCCCAGGGTTCCCACAACCCCAGCAGCTGCCACCACCACCTGCCCCAGCCTTGCAGGCCACCCCAGGAACTTTACAGGATCTCATGTCAATGGACTCCTGGAAGCCCACCTCTCTCACTTCATTCATCCAAAACGTGTTGAGTTCCACCATTTCCTGGGCACTGAGCTTGCTTTCTCCCTATGGAGAGAGGGGCTTGTCATTTCAGTGGTGGGGATGACTCCAGCACTGCTCCAGCTTTCCAGAGGTGCCCTCAATCCTGTCTTCTCTGATCACCAGCCCCCTCCCTTCCCCCGCAGCCCTGCTTCAGCCAGATTTCCTGGCTGTTGTGTCAGGGCAGCATCTCTTCCAACAAGCTGTCAAGCCAGTCGGGCCTCTGGGCTTCAGCACATGCAATGATGGGGGCCACTACCAGAGCAGGAGCTAGATCTAATGATAGCTGGCAAGTCCCGCAGCCCTGACAAAGGGGCTCCCTTGAACCCCACTTACTCTCTCCTCCATCCACCCCACTCACTGCATGCCCAGCCCAGCGCCCCCCACCCCTGTGGGTACTGCACACTCCCCCGCCTCATCTACCACACCTCAAGCGCCTTCTCCAGCTTTATCTTCCTCCCTTCCCAGCTGCTCCCCGCTGGCCTCTTCCAGATCCCTCCCCCTTAACCTCTCCCTTACAACTCAGCATCCCCATAACAAGTGTTGGTGAAGATGTGGAGAAATCCAACTGCTTGTCCCTGCGGGTGAGAACGTAAAAGATGCCGCAGCCACTTTAGAATCGGGCGATTGGTTCTGCAACCAGTGAAACAGAGAGCTCCTATATGACCCAGAAATTCCACTCTTAGTTATAGACTCCAAAGAACTAAAACAGAGACGAGGATTGTCTACCCAAACAGGGATTAGACGTGAACATTCGGGGCAGCATTGTTCATCGCAGCTCCAAAGTGGGAATGAAATGTCCATCAACGATGAATGCTAAACAAGCTGTGGTCTCTCCATACAATGGAAAATTTTTCAGCCACAAGGAGGCATGAAGTACTGACAGAGCTACAACATGGATGAACCCTGAAAACATTACGCTGAGTGAAAGGAGGCAAACACAAAAGACTGCATATTGTATGATTCCATTTATAGAAAGTGTCCAGAGTAGGCGAATCCATAGAGACAGAAAGCAGATGAGTGTTTCCCAGGGGCTAGAGGGGAGGGAGGCATGGGAGGGACTCCTTAATGGGGAGGGGGGTTTCTTTTTGGCATGATAAAAAAGATCTGAAATTTGACAGAGTTGGTGGTTGCACAACACTGAATGAATGAAATGTTCCTGAATTGCACGTTAAAATGATACTTTGTACGTTTTGTTTATTTTGCCTCTAAAAACAAAAACAAAAATAAAAACAAAACATGTTGGCATCCAGTTTTTTCTGTCCTTGGCCCTTTTTCCTCACTCCACACCCTTATTCTGCCTGCAGCATGCAGCTCAGGGACCTAGTGCAACCTTGCCTCTGTCCCCACTATGACAGTAATCTTTCCTCTGCTCGCCCAATATCCTCTTCTCCCAGTGCCTGGAATAAGCCTGGAATACAGTAGGGGCTCAAGGCATACTTGGTCAACCAATAAATGCACCACTGAATCTGGTCCCATTCCCTTGTTTACTGATGGGAAAGTGACGGCCAGCAAGCAGAAGTGATTTGTCCTGGGTCCCAGGGCTATTAGTGCCAGAGAGGAGGTTACAGACCTTGGCTCCAACCCCTTTGGTGGGTGCCTCTTCTGTCCTATACCCTGCCTTCTCAGCATCTTTTCTGGCCCTCCTGCCCTCACTGGTCCCTATTTCTCATCCCTGGCTGCTCCTGGGGACTTGAATTGGGGGGCCTCTGGAGTCTTTATAGCCCTGAGGCTCCAGAATTTGTGTGCCCCCTCACAACCCCTGCAGGACCCCAACGCTGCTGATGAGTGGCCTCTGGCAGCATGATAGACAAGCCATGCCTGAATCAGAGCTTCCTGGCCAGGAAAAGCTGTTGTGCCCAGGTGGGACAGGAAGCCTGAGGGTGGCTCTTATGGACTCAATTGCTTCTCCTGTGTGCCTCTATCCTGGTTTGCAGAAGGATAGAAAGGTAAGCCGGATATTGGGGCTCACAGAGAGGCCCCAAGAGGGAAACTGACTTAACTTCACTGCTGAATTTCTTCTTCTCCAGGGCCTGGTCCACTCAGGGGTCCTCAGCCCCCAAGGAAGGCGCCCTGGTCTGGGACTGCAGTTCCTCGGCTCAGGGGGGTGGGGGGTGGGGGGCTTGTGGGGGGTGGGCAGCCCTTTTCCATTTCTGGGCCATGAGGGGCGGCATGACTTTCTGGGTTTCGGCTCACACATTGGGGGAAGCAGAGAGAAGTCCAGCAACAGATCAGAGCTCATAGCAGTCTTCCATGTCAACCTCTGTGCCCAGGGCAGCAGAATAGGGCCAAGAGGCTGTTTGCTGAAGCACTGGGGTCACTTAAATGGTAGCTAGAGGAGGCCACAGGCTGTGGAGGGCTTCTACAGGCCCCCTACAGACCTAAATTCCATCATTAAAGATGCAATCCTCTGAGTGAAATGTTGCCCTCTTCCCCACTTTAAAGTCTACAACAATATTTCTAACAAACTTGACATTCATATAACACATGACATTCCTACCTCACATAGTCATTGCACTGATGCCTAAAAGCAGGCAGGGCAGGACAAGAACTGTGAATCTGAATTTATCACTGCAGAAACCAAGGCCCAGAGAGGGTGATCAACTTACTCTAAGGAGCTCAGCAGCCTAGTACTTGTCACCTTGGATTCATCTGTCTCTATTACCTATAGTCCATGACTAACTGTAATAGCTTCTTCCTGTAGTACAGGGACAAGTAAACAACTCCAAAATAAACTTTTGCTTGGGGGCCCAGAGTCCACATCAAAGCCACTGGGTTTAGAGTTTAGAGTTCAAACTGCAAATCATTCAGCCAGCCCACAGATATCTTTTTGAATACCTCCTGTAAGCTGCATTCTAGGATAGGGACTTGAGCTTTGTGGGAGATTAAATAATGCTTCCAAAGACACCCAGGTCCTAATCTGTGGAACCTGCTTCATGCTACTTTATACGGCAAATGGGATTTTGTGTATGTGATTAGGTTGAGGATCTAGACACAGGGAACTTGGTCTGTGTTATTCAGGTGGTCTCTAAATGCCATCGTATGCAGCTTTGTAAGAGAGATTTTTATGACATACATGCAGAACAAGCAGAGTCCGTGTGAAGACAAAGGTAGGCTGGAGTGATGTGGCCACAAGCCAAGGAATTCTGGCAGCTGCTAGAAGCTGGAGGAAGGTGAGGAACAGATTTTTCCATAGTACCTCCAGAGGGAGTCTGCAACAGCTTAATTTCAGCTCAGTGAGACCCATTTTGGACTTCTGGCCTCCAAAATTGAGACAGACTCAATTTCTGTAATCTTAAGCCACTAACTTTGTGACAATTTATTATGACAGCTATAAGAACAAGGCCTAACATCTGCCCTAGTGGCACACCTAGAGGGTTAAACTGATGAATTCTGCAACAGAGGGATAAGTGCCCAGATGCAGACATCTCTCCCAACATTTTAGGATGCAGTCCTGAGACCAGAGGGATTCTGGGGGATTACCATCCATTTTTAACAGATAATAAGTTGAGCATTTCTCCTGGCTCCACCCCAGGTTGACATCTGGATTTCCTGTAACAGCTTCCTGGCCATCCCCCCACATTGCCCACTTGGATTGCAAGATCACTTCACCTCTCTTAGCCATAAAACTGGAGATCCAATGGATCTACTTTATGTGGCTGCAGTGAAAATTCAAGATGGCAGGTGTGAAACCACTAGGGCAGTACCTGCCGTGTAGTAGATACTCTCTTAGAATTAGCTGCCATTACTCTTTGGTTCTAACCTCCATTGCTGTAGCCAGCTAAATAACATCCCCCTTGTCCTGGTCCCATCAATATGTCAAGGATCTTGAAATGGAGAGATGGTCCTGGATTATCCAAGTGGCCCCAATCTAATCACAAAGGTCCTACATAAGGAAGAGAGAAGAGGCGATGATCCAAGACAACACTGGGGGGATGAGGTCATGTCCGAAGGAAGTCAGTGGCATCTACAATCTGGAAAGGGGGAGGAATGGATTCTCCCCTAGAGGCTCCAGAAGGAACACAGCTCTGCTGATATCTTAATGTCAGCCCAGGAGACCCTTGTCAGCCATCCAACATCCAGAATGATAAAATGATATATCTGTATTATTTAAAGCCACTCAGTCTGTGGAAATTTGTTCCAGGAGCACTAGGAGATGAAGACAGTTGTCTTTGTACAAGTATGAGCCTTTCATGCAGAGCCCATTTCTCCCCTCCCCCTCTCCACACAGACGTCCATGCCAGGGCCTGAGCTGGTAGAGTGGTTCTCCAGTGTGATCCCTAGACCTGCAGCATCAGCATTGCAAGAGAACATGGAAGAAATGTGCATGCTCTGGCCCCACCCCAGACTTACTGTCTCAGAAACTCTAGGCTTCAGCCCAGGAATCTGTTGTAACAAGGCCCCCAGAGGATGCTGATATGCCCTCTAGTTTGCCAATCGCACAGCTTGTTGATTTGCATGTCTGCATCCCCCTGCCCCCACCATAGAGCAAGCAAGGACTTCTGTTACATAGTCCCCCTGGTCAGACAGGGACCTCTACTCCATGTGCCTACAAAGCAGCTGTCCCAGTAGCCCTTGGGCCCCACCGCCATCCTCTGGCTTGCATGTCTTTCCACTAGATTGTGAGTTCCGCCAGCTAACTGATGTGGCTTCTTCCAGGCTGTATGTAGTCTTGACATCTGGGTACTCAGTAGGTGCTCAATGTTTAGGGGTATTTGATGGACAGATTGAATGCATGAAGCGATGTGCTGGAGACACGTGTCTAGACCCTGTGTTTCCTGTCACCTGGCAGGGAGGTCTCGAGGTTTGGGCAAAGCAGTGTGTGTTTCTGCAGCGTGTACTATATTGTCTGCTGTGTACTGCATCGTACACAGCCACAAACGATGGCACAGAGAACGAATGAGAGCTGGAAAGAGGGAGTGGGTGGGTGGATGTGTGTAGAAGGTGTGAGAGTGTTTGTGTGAGGGCTGGTGGGGGGGATGTGACTGGGCATGCATATGAGTGCCTGTGAGTGTGTGCATGTGTGAAGACATGTGTATGGGAATGACAGAGTATGTGTGAGCATGTGTGGTTGTTTGAAAGTGTGTGAGCTTGAGAGGGTGGCTGTGTGAGGTGTTATGGGTGTGTATGTGTCCAGGTGTGTGGGCTTGTGTGTAAGTGCAGACATGTATATGAGTGAGAGCTTGTGTGAACCTGTATGAATGTGTGTGACCGGCAGCCTGTGTGGATGTGTGTGTGGGTGTGACAGGGCAGATGTGTATGAGTGTGTGAGTGTGCGTGTGTGCGTGTGTGCATGTGTGCTACATCACTCAGTCGGGTCTGACTCTTTGCGATCCCATGGAGTGTAACCCACCAGGCTCCTCTGTCCACGGGATTCTCCAGGCAAGAATACTAGGGCGGGTTGCCATTTCCTCCTCCAGGGAATTTTCTGGACTCAGAGTCTCCTGTGGCTTCTGCATTGCAGGTGGATTCTCTACCACTGAGCCACCAGGGGAAGCCCCCTGAATGATCCCTGTGTGAGCGTGGTTGTGGGACCGCTCGTGTTGCCCATGTGTAGTGTGAGTGTCTGAGTGGGAGTGTGGGAGGAGGGAGGAAGGGGTGTGAGAGAGGGAAGGAGAGAGCCCTTTGCCCCAGGCAGAGCTCCCCGGGCCCAGCGGGCCTGTGGGCTTTGGGCCCCCCGGGTGGCGTACCCCCTGGCCCCAAGCTGAGCAACGCAGAGCAGGTCGGCACAGGAGCCGCTGCCTCACCTTGGATTCCCGCAGCACCTGCCCTGGGCCTGTCACCAGGGGCTGAGGGACCGTGGCTGGAATTCAAGGCATGTTAATTACCACCAGCTTTGGGGCAGGCGCAGGTCTGCAATCCCCCTGACTCCGAGCCTGCTGCTGATCAATGAATCGACCGCCCCAAGTCGCTAAGTGGGATATGACATGGCTTTGGAAGTCAGCAACAAATAATCACTGGCTGCTGACAGTCCATAAAGCACACACTTGTGGAGAAACTGGATGCATCCAACACAGCCTAAGTAGCAGCTCGGGGTTTATGGGAAGCCACCGGCAAGCCGGCCTGTGAGCAATGTGGAGGGGTTCCCTTGCCAGCAGGGAAGGCCCAGCACCAGCTTGCAGCATCACATACTCAGCCCCTGACAGCCATGGGGGCAGCTCTGCACATGCAGCAGCAGGAAACCCAGGCCCTGCTGTCGTGCACCCCTGGAAATGTGACCTCTAAGAGAGTTCTGGACCTTCCCAGGAGGGTGGAGGCAGCGGAAGAACTAGAGGTGGGCTCTTGGCTTTACACTGGGCAAGGAGTGGGTGGGAAGAGTAGTCTTGGTGCCACTTAGTCCCCAACAAATAGACCAGAGATAGAGAGATGGGCAGCAAAGGCATTGAGCACCACTGGGGCCAAGCGAGTGATGCTGAAGCAGGACAACCCCTCTGAAACCGAGCATGGGGAAAAGATGGTCTAACATGTGATTCTCCAAGAACATGCAGCTTCCCTGGTGGCACAGTGGTAGAGTCTCTCTGCAATGCAGGAGACCTGGGTTTGATCCCTGGGTTGGGAAGATCCCCTGGAGAAGGAAATGGTAACCCACTCCGGTATTCTTGCCTGGAAAGTCACATGGACAGAGGGGTCTGGCGGGCTATACAGTTCATGGGTTTGCGAGGAGTCAGACACAACTGAAGCAACTGAGCATGCACACACACATTCTGGGAACATGTGAATCCTCAGAGCCTCCTGCAAATTGTGGCCATGTGTATGGAGGAGAGGGCATTTAGCCTGCAGAATCCACAGGGCTGAATGAGGCCCATATGGATGAGTCTCCCTTTAGATGAGAAAGAGCGTGGACCTTTGTGCTAGATGATTCCATCAGGGGATTGGAATGTTCTCTAGAGTTAAAGGACAAGGGGCACTCCAGAGGCCCAGGAGGGCTCAGACAGGCTTCTACCTCGGGGATGCTGGGTTGGGGCTCTGACTGGGGGCCTGGCTCAGCCTGGGCAAGTCGCTCGCTGTTCACGAAGTGTCGCATTCTCTCCTGTCCTGCTCCTTCCCTCCACTGGCTCTTCTTTGTCGGCCCACCCTCCCCAAATGAAGGCCTTGACTTTGGGCCCCATAGTCTCTGGCCCTCCCCATCCCATGAGCGCACCCCTTCTCAGGGCCTTGATGAGCCGTCCCGTCCCCGGTAGAGCCCTTCTTCTGGCATCATCTGCTTGGTGCAGAGGCTTTACTTTGAAGTCCCGCCGTCACCTCCAAACCAAAAGAGTCCTTCCTTTCACCTTCTTCTGCCCTTCCCTTCCCCTGCAGCTCTCCCTGCCAACCTTCCAGTCTCTGACTGAGGCCTCAGTGTTCAGAGTGGCCTCTAAGTGCCACAGAAAGGAAAGGCTTTCCCTGAAGTTGGCCGTCCCTGTTGTTTGCTCCTATTTTGCCAAGGGCACTGCCTTAGTATCTATTGTGCTTAGTCACTCAGTTGTGTCTGACTCTTTGCGAGGGTATGGACTGTAGCCTGCCAGGCTCCTCTGTCCATGGGGATTCTCCAGGCAAGAATACTGGAGTGGGTTGCCGTGCCCTCCTCCAGGGGATCTTCCCAACCCAGGTCTCCCACATTGCAGGCAGATTCTTTACCAGCTGAGCCAAGGAAGCCCATTTTGAAAGTAGCTCAGTCATGTCCGACTCTTTGTGACCCCATGGGCTATGCAGTGCATGGAATTCTCCAGGCCAGAATGCTAGAGTGGGTAGCCTTTCCCTTCTCCAGGGGATCTTCCCAACCCAGGGATCAAACCCAGGTCTCCTGCATTGCAGGCGGATTCTTTACCAGCTGAGCTATCTGGGAAGCCTTAGTTGCTAGTGGGTTGGCCAAAAAGTTCATTTGGGTTTTCCATACGTGTGCTGACAGGATACTTCTGGTTCCCTCTCCCTGCAGCAAACTTTTATCTGGCATCTGCCTCTTGTCTTATCCCTCCCTCCCCCATCCCCTCAGGCTCTCACAGGACTACCAGAGCCTCTGAAGGAAAGGCATGTTTGAGTTGCTCCCTCCGGCTGCTCACACTTTTCCATGCTCCACCTTAGGCCCCAGAGCCGCTCACTCCCCTGTGGGATTCTGTGAGCCCGGATTTGAGAAGCACTGACTCACATCTCTCACGCCTCAGCCTTCCTTTAAGCTCTAGCTTGGAAGAGGTGCATATTTCTACCTGCCACTCCCACTGCCTGGGTGAGACGAAGGGAGCAGAGAGGAGGCTGAGGTTTCACAGCAGGTTGGTTTCAGGACCAGCAGTACCTTGCCCTGCCCAGTACCTCAGCAGGTCCAGCGGGCAAGCCCAGTGGAGCCACAGCTGAGACAGCCGTTGTGATCAGGAGATTAGTGTCGTATGGAGGAATTGAGTAAATACATTAATACGCTGAGGATAATAAGGACCAGGTTTCTCATTATTGGAAAAGAGATGTGTAAACATGGAGAAGTGGAGGGCGAGAATAAGCTCTGGAATTGGTGTGTACTCCTGGTTTTAGATATAGACATATGGTTGTAGGTGTGTGTGTGTGTGTGTGTGTGTCCGTACATGTATGTAATTATAGACACATATTTCCTTGCTGTCTGTTGAGGTCTACACAACCATGGCATCCCTGTAACAATGAGCATGCCTAGTCCCCAGATTTTGGCTTTTAAATGAACCAGTTAAAGAAGTTGTTGACTCCCTTGGGGCAGTACAGTTGACAAATGACCGTAGAACATCTTGTATTTTGCCACGAGTGTAAGGATGGACTCAAACAATGACTGGGCATGCTAAAAGGATGCAGAAACCAGTTTGAAGGGGCTCCCACAGACCAAATCTGGGACAATATGAGTATCAAAATAAAAATGATAGATAGCAATGAATGATATATTATCCATTGAACAAAATAAGAATTCACAAGCCAATACTGATATAAACAAACAAATAAGTGAGAGAGGAGGGAAAGCCTTTGCTATATTAGCATGCCAAGTAATAAATGTAGAAAGAATGATGGAATTGGGAATCAATTGAGGCAAGAATTACAAAGGGATGCTAAAACCAGTGGGTGAAAGTTTAATGAGGAACAGATATTTATATAATCTCAAAGTATCTCATCCCCAATACTTACTAATTACTTTAAAATGAATAAATAGAAAATCATGGCTAATTCGGCTTACACTAGAGAAACCTGACAAATAACACTTTTATCAAGTGATCAGAGTTCATGTTTTCAGTACTAGGACGAGCCAGGACCCTATACCCGCTAAGGTGATATCCTAAGGAGACATTAGTCTTCAGACATTCCTAAGGAGACAGCACCAAACCCGAAAGGAGAGACAATCTACAAAATAACTGGGCTGTGCTCTTCAAAAGTGTCATACAAAACAAGGAAAGACTGAGGAAGTATTCCATCCTGAAGGAGACTAAAGAGACATGACAACTAAATGCAACATAGGGGGAGGACTTAATCTTGGACCTAAAGGAAAGCTGAAAACAGAAAGGTTATTTATTTATTTATTTATTTAGGTCTGGGGTTGTATTTGTGGTGGCAAAGGTGGTTTTATTTGTTCCCCTTTTCTTTTGCTACAAAGAATGATACTTACTAGATAATCAGAGAAATCTGAATGGAGGTCTACAGATGGTAGTAGCATTAAATGTTAATTTCCTCCTTCGGATGTGTGTACTGTTATTACATAGGAGAGTATCCTGGATTTTAGAAAATACACATTGAAGTGTTTAGGGGTAATGGAGTGCCAGGTCAGTCACTTACCTTCTAATGGTTTGGAAAAAAATGAGTGTGTGTGTGTGTGTGTGTGTGTGTGTGTGTGTGTGTGTGTGTGTATGAGAACACATGCCCACACATACAAGGTCCAGTCTCCCTGTCTGGAGTGTTCTCAGCTGGCCTCCTTGGGTGGCACCCAGAAGGACTTCTTAACTGAGGCCTTGTAGGGTGGACAGAGTAATGCCTCTCAAGGATGTCCCCGTACTAATTCTGGAACGTTTGGATACCATACCATACATGACAAAAGAAACCTAGCAGCAATGATTAACTTAAGGACCTCCCAATAGGCTAATTCTCCTGGGATTGTTTGCGTGAGCCCAGTGGTTTCCCAGGTGGCGCTAGTGGTAAAGAACCTATATGCCAATGGAGGAGATCAATGGCTAGGTCGGGAACATCCCCTAGAGAAGGAAATGGCAAACTACTCCAGTATTCTTGCCTGTAGAACTCCATGGACAGAGGGGCCTGGTGGGCTACAGTCCATGGGGTCGCAAAGAGTCGGACACAACAGAGCGACTTAGCACACCACAATGTCCTTATCAGAGGGAGGCAGGAAGGTCAGAGTCAGAGAAGAAGATATGGCGACAGAAGCAGAGATGGAGCAACGTGGTCCCAAACCAAAAAATGTGGGCAGCCTCTGGAAGCTGAAAAAGGCAGGGAATTCAACTCCCCCTAGAGAGGAGGACTGTCTCTTCCCGAGAGAAGGAACATGGCCCTGCCAGCACCTTGCCGTTCGTTACTCCAGGGAGACCCATTTCAGACTTCTGCCCTCCAGAGCTGCAAGGTCATAAATATGTGCTGTCTTAAGCCACCAGATTGTGACAATTGGTTACAGCCTCTGCTGGATGGAACCTGGGGCTCTCCAGGGTCTGAATGTCTTGCTGACATTTACATCCCTTCTGGGGTTTCCCTACCTGAGCCCTGGCCCCAAGCAGGTGTTCAGAAACATTTATTGGAATTCACTCAGCCAGGGAGGCAGTGAGGGCTGCAGGGGCATGGCAAAGGTGTGAGGCCTCCCAGGGCCCCTTGGAAGGAACCAGGATGGGATGCTTGCTCACACGTCCGGCTGCAGGAGTGGAAACTGTACCTGTGGGGAGGAGGGGGTCATTTTCCTGTTTGAGGAGAAGTCCCACACCTAAGCATTCTGCCCAGGAAGCTTCTGGAACCTGCCATGCCCGGATCTGACCTGTGCAGGTGTCACCTGGCCCAGGTGACAGGCTCTAGACCTGCAGAGCCCAGGAGCACCCTTATGCCAGGGCACACATCCTCACACTGGGCCCGAGCTGGGAGGCCCTCTGAGGGATAGCTGTGTCCCCTCCTCAGTGCCATCTTCGCCACTTGCCAGGAGGGAAAACCATGCATGGAGAGGGGAATGGCTTGCTTGCACATGGGCCCACAACCACTCAGTGGCAGAACTTGGGGGGAGGACCCAGGTGGCTGCCCCCCTCCCCGGGGTCACTGAGTGTTCACCTGTGAGCGCTGGGAAGGGGAGGAAATGGGACACGTGGCACCTCTGGGTATATCAGAATCTGGGGACATTTTCAGTGATGGACATGTGCTCAAAAGCGATTGCAGCAGGGGCTGCACAGCTATACCAATTTCCTAAAAATCACTGAATTGTACACCTAGATTTATGGCACTGACATTAAACCTCAACGCATCTGGGAGAGAAACAAAGGCATTAGAAATCTTTTTGGAAAACTCATCAAGAAACATATATTATTTTTCCCAGCACAGACGCCTGGAAGTATAGGCTTGCGTTAATATTTTTGTCTAGTGTGTGTGGGGGTTAAAAAATGGGGCCCCCAGCAGCCCCCCAGGGCCTCCCCAGAGCAGACACAATGAGCATTTGTCTGCCCTCCAGGAGCACAGAGTGGGCAGGGAGATATGTCTGTTTGCACAGAGTGAGCCAGCCATCACATCAGGCCCGCACCCCCCTCCCTGGTAACTGCCTTGGGGGCTGTGCAACTGGGTCTCCCCCCAACCCCCACCACCAAGGCCTTCCCTCTAGCCCTCCTTCAACTCAATCCATTACCTTCTGTTTACAGCCTCTTCAGACAGTTTTTCTTGGCCCGATGCCAAGCCAATTTGAATTCATTTTCCAAGCATGACCCTGTGAGTCACTATATTAAAAGCCTTCCAGAGAGTTCTCATTGCTGCATCCACACGGCACGCTTGGCCAGCCATCTGCAACCACAGTGAGGTGCCTAGCTCCACGGCACAGCCCAGCACCATTGACAATGGGCCTGAGAACGACGCCTGTGCAGGCCAGGTGCAAAGAGACCCGCAGCACACTTTCCTCTGGGAGTTCTTGGAAATTTCAAGAGAGGTAGGTCAGCTAAGGAAGGACTGCCTGTGAAAAAGGCTTCCTTAAAAAAAAAAAAAAGCTTTATGGACATATACCATGGTATGTCCAGAAAGCTGTTTGTTTATATATACCACATACCATGGGCTTCCCAGGTGGGTCAGTGGTAAAGAACCCACCTGCCAATGTAGGAGACCTGGGTTTGATCCCTGGGTCAGGAAGATCCCCTGGAGAGGGAAGTGGCAACCCACTCCAGTATTCTTGCCTAGGAAATCCTATTGACAGAGGAGCCAGGTGGGCTAGAGTCCATAGGGCCCAAAGAGTTGGACACTACTGAGCAACTGAGCATGCACACATACCATACAATTTACACATTCAAGGTGTACAACTCAATGATTTTTAGTAAATTCACAGATACATGTAACCATCAACCAGAGTCAATTTTGGAACATTTCTGAAACCCCCGAAAGACACCTCATACCCTCGAGGTATTGTCCCCTCTACCTCTGCATCCTGCCAGCCCCTGGCAGCCACTCGCCTACTTTCTGCCTCTACTAGTCTCTACTAGATTCCCCTAGCGCACTTTCACATGAATCTACTACATGAACTTTAATAGTCAAGTTTTCAAAGGGAAAATTCACCCAAGGACTGAGGAGAAGGATTTGGGGTCTAGGGGACAGGGTTCCTCCATATGGATGGGAGAACAGAACCCCATCAGGAGGAGACCTCAAAGGTGAGGTGTGAAAGTCACCCCTCTTCACTCCAGTGACCAGTGGACCAGCCCTACTCTGCCCCAGCCTCTCCCCATCCTAGCCCCTGCTCCAGGAGGGCCCTGTCCCCATAGAGACCCCCTTCCTTGTGTTTTCATCCCTTACCCCGCAGCTGGCCCTCCCTAGGGCTGCCATCCCAAGAGGAGAGGAAGAGTAGGGGGCATACCGTTTAAATTTTCCAGAGGAGGCAGGAGGGAGCCCGGTTTTATTTGCACCCCAGGAAGAGAGGCGCACACGTGTACACATGCAGGCAGCCACCTCCTTACGGAGTCTATTTCCTGACGAGGGCTCCTCCCTTCCCCTCCTGGCCAGAGAGAATTGGCCTTCCTCCAGTTCACCAGGCTTCCCTGGTGGCTCAGATGGTAAAGTGTCTGCCTGCAATGCGGGAGATCCAGGTTCGATCCCTGGGTTGGGAAGATCCCCTGGAGAAGGAAATGGCAACCCACTCCAGTACTTTTGCCTGGAAAATTCCATGGATGGAGGAGCCTGGTGGACTACAGTCCATGGGGTCACAAAGAGTCGTACACAACTGAGCAACTTCACTTTCTTTCTTTCCAGTTCACCAGAGCACCATCCCCTGACTCACTGTGGAATCGCTAACACTGAGCTGCGGCGAGGTTGGAGGCTTAGAGCTTGTCAGGCTCAGACCGGCCCAGGGCCCATTCAGGTTCTGCTTGTTCACCTCCAGGGACCCACTTGTCACTGCCTCTCAGGGTAGCCCATTGCCTCCTGGGAAATCTGTCCCTAGCATCTTCAATGAAGTTTCCCTGCTTTCCCAGTCAGGCCTCAGGGGTCTCCTAACCTAACTCCTCCTCTCCTGGATAGCCCTCAAGAGATCTGAAGACAGATATCAGTTCCCCTTGAGTCTTCTCTTGTCCAGGATGAGGAAAATGACCACCACCACAACTGTAATTATAACAGCACTGCCACACCATCCTCATAACAGCCCTGGAGTATTATCAGAAGCGTTTTACCAATAAGGAAATGGAGGCACAGAGAGGTTTGACAAGCAGCCCAAGGGCACAGACTAGAAAGAGAGGGAGTTGAGGTTTGCATCTGGGTCCCTCTGACTGAAGCCCATCTTCTTGACCCCTGCATACAACATATGCCCTCAGTATGGCCCATGCAGCTTTTTTTTTTTTTTTATTAAGATAGCATTCACATATCATGACATTAACCTTTTAAAGTGGACAATCCAATGGTTTTTAGTGTGTTTACAGGGTTGAGCAGCCATCACCGCTGTATAATTCCAGGACATTTTTAACACACCCAAATGAACCCTCATATGCTTTAAGCAGTCACTCTCCATCTCCCCCCTCCCCCAGGTGCCGGCCATCACAATTATTGTCTCTAACGGATTTGCCTATTTTGGACATTGTGTATGAATGGAATCACACAATATGTGGCCTTTTGTGTCTGGCTTCTTTCAATTAGCAAAATGTTCTCAAGGTTCATTCATGTTATAGCATGTATTAGTACTTTCTTCCTTTTCATGGCTGAATAATATTCCATTGAATAGATATACTATGGTTGGTTTATCCAGTCATCTACTGATGGATATTTATGCTGTTTCCACCTTTTGACTGTTGTGAATAGTGCTGCAATGAACATTTTGTGTAGAAAGTATTTGTTTGAACACCTTTTTGCAATCCTCTTAGATATATGCTTAGAAGTAGAACTTCTGGGTCATATATTCTATCTCTAATTTTTTGAGAAACTGCCAACTTGTTTTCCACCATGGTTGCACTATTTTATATTCCTACCAGCAATCAAGGAGGGTTCCAATCTTTCACTTTCTAGATTGTGTCCTTTGAAGCACAAAAGTTTGAAGTTTTGATGAAGTCCAATTTATCTACTTTTTCTTTGGTCACCTCTGCTTTGGGTGTTATACCTTAAGAAAGCACTGTCTAATCCAAGGTCATACAGATTGACACCTGTGTTTTCTTCTAAGAGTTTTATAGTTTTAGCTCTTATATTTGAGTCTTTGATCCACTTTGAGTTAATTTCATACATGAGGACAAGCACAGAATCCAAATTCACTCTTTTGCATGTGAGTATCCTGTTTTCCCTGCACCATGTGTTGAAAATACAATTCCTTTCCCATTGAATTATTGTGGCACAATTGTAGAAAATCAGTTGTCCATAAATGTGAGAGTTTATTTCTGGAATCTCAATTCTATCCCATTGATCTCTATGTGTATATATATATATATATATATATATATATATATATATATAGCTTCCCAGGTGGCACTATTGGTAAAGAACTCACCTGCCAATATAAGAGACATAAGAGTCAAGGGTTCAAGGGTTCAATCCTTGGGTTGGGAAGATGGGAAGGTCCCCTGGTGGAGGGAATGGAACCACTCCAGTATTCTTGCCTGGAGAATCCCATGGACAGAGGAGCCTGTTGGGCTACAGTCCATAGTGTCACAAAGAGTCAGACACGGCTGAAGCAACTTAGCACACACACACACAAATATATACTTGCTTTGCTGTGCCAGGTCTTAGTTGCAACATGCAGGATATTTAGCTGTGGAATGTGAACTCTTACTTGTGGCATATGGGATCTAGTTCCCTGAGCAGAGATTGAACCCAGGTCCCCTGCATTGGGAGAATGGAGTCTTAGCCACTGGACCACCAGGAAAGTCCCTCCATGTTCATTCTTATGCCAGTATCATACCTACGCAATTTTTAATTCAGGGCTATCAAGACAATATAATGGCAAGGAAGTACCCTCATCAAGGTGTATCCTTGCCAGGATGTATCCTTGAAACAGAAAAGGTTTTACTTTGGAAAAAGTCTGAATCTATCTTTTTTGTTTTTTTGGTAGCGTGTGCTTTCGGTGTTGTATCTAGGAAACCATTGCCAAGGTTGTGACAATTTGCCTCTATGTTTTCTTTTAAGAATTTTATAGTTTCATATCTGTAGTTCTCATATTTAAGCTCTTGACCCATTTTTGAGTTGATGGTAAGGATGGCTGGCTTGATTTACATTCTGTCTGGCTCAAAGTCTTACTCGCTATGTCTGTTGTTTCATTCTGAGTTTCTGAAGGTGATATTCAATCAGTGCTCAGTTCTCCTAGAAGCTGATCAGGAGGCTTGGAGAACAAAGCAAGAGTCCATCAGCAGGGCAGGACAGGCTCCACTCACAACCCGAGGCTAAGGGAGCAGGATTCTGTACATTGGGAAGCTGATCTGCTAGGACCGAAGGGTATGGTTCTTTACCATGCCTCCCATTATTCAGTGGGTTATTTCAGGAAGTTCCACAGTAGCTGGGACACTGTACACAAAGGAGTGCAGTCAGGCCAGTGTAAACTGTCCTTGGCAAGGGGCGAATGGACACCGAACGCCCTACTCCTGAGCGTAAACTTCTCTGACCACAGCAGTATTCTTGCTCTGGCCTTTGGTGTCTGACTTCTCTCACTTAGCAAAATGTTCTGAAGGTTAATTCATGTTGTAACCTGTATTAGTACTTCATTCTCAAAGCATATCATGTCATGGGCATTGTTTTCATTTCCTTTGGTTGCTGTAACAAATGACCACCCTCAGTGGCTTCAAACAACATACACTGATTTTCTTACATTTCTGTAAGTCAGAAGACCAGAATCAGTTTCACTGGGCCAAAACCAACATGTCGGCTAGGCCACCCCCCTCTGCAGGCTTTCGGGGAGAATCTGTTTGCTTGCCTTCTCCAGCACCTCCTTGTATTCCTTGGTGCATGGGCCCAGTCTCCATCTTCAAAGCCAGCAACAGAGCATCTTGCTTCAGCATTGACATTGCCTCTGTGGGCAATGTCTCTCTGCCTCTCTTATGTACCCACTTATGATCCTGTTTAGAGCCAAGCTGGAGAATCCAGAATAATCTCCCCATCTCAGGGTTCTTAACTAAATCACATCTGCCAACTTTCTCTTGCTATATAAGATAACATTCACGGGTTCTCAGAATTAGGATTCAGATATTTTTGTGGGCCGTTATTCAGCCTCCCACGGGAATGGAGGTGAAAATGTCTGCCTGTGGGTTTAGAATCTACATTGACCAACCCAAATCTTTTCTGCTAAATGATAATGGGAGAGACTCCAGGATCACTCAAGAGGTTCCCTTTCTGCTGGTCTGAGTTACAATGACACCAGTTCCCATGCTCCTGACTGCAGAGAGAGCAGCCAGCTGGGGGGATTCAAGCTGACTATGAATCTGCTCCAGTCCTGGGCCCAACAGCGGGCACCAGTCCCTGGCCTTGTGGATCCCTGACCAGTGAGTCAGCCCACTTACCCTGGGCCTTGTTTGTAGGCGGTGCTTCTCATCAGAAGGTCACCTGCTTTTCTTATGGATGTATCATTGTGCTTTCCAGGCTTTATATACATAACTGAGCCTATTACAGACACTGCAGAGCTGAGCACATCTATTCCCACGAGGAAAGTCCCACTCTTCAACACCTAAACTTCTTGCAAGGGCATGATGGCATGCCAGACTGCCAACTGGTCTCTCTGATGAACACTCTGCCCCCTCACTGCCCCAGGGTGAATTGATAAGTCCTTCAGTGGTGCCCCACTGTTGACAACAAGACCAAATTCAATGGTCCTCACTTGGTATCAAGGCATTCCACGATCAAGCCCTATAGATGGGTCAGCCACGTGTCTACCAACATGTCTCTTTACTACCTGCAGCCTTTACACTCGCCTCCTTGGGCTACTTTTTCTTCCCATCAGGATGCAATGTCTTTTTTATTGAGATAGAATTCACATAAGGTAAAAAGTGAAGAAGAACTAAAGAGCCTCTTGATGAAAGTGAAAGAGGAGAGTGAAAAAGTTAGCTTAAAGCTCAACATTCAGAAAACTAAGATCATGGCATCTGGTCCCATTACTTCATGGCAAATAGACAGGGAAACAGTGGAAACAGTGGCTGACTTTATTTTTGGGGGGCTCCAAAATCACTGCAGATGGTGATTGCAGCCATGAAATTAAAAGACACTTACTCCTTGGAAGGAAAGTTATGACCAACTTAGACAGCATATTCAAAAGCAGAGACATTACTTTGCCAACAAAGGTCCGTCTAGTCAAGGCTATGGTTTTTCCAGTGGTCATGTATGGATGTGAGAGTTGGACCACGAAGAAAGCTGAGCACCGAAGAATTGATGCTTTTGAACTGTGGTGTTGGAGAAGACTCTTGAGAGTCCCTTAGACTGCAAGGAGATCCAACCAGTCCATTGTAAAGGAGATCAGTCCTGGGTGTTCATTGGAAGGACTGATGTTGAGGCTGAAGCTCCAATACTTTGGCCACCTGATATGATGAGCCGACTCATTGGAAAAGACCCTGACGCTGGGAAAGATTGAGGGCAGGAGGAGAAGGGGACGACAGAAGATGAGATGGCTTGATGGCATCACCGACTCGATGGACATGGGTTTGGGTGGACTCAGGGAGTTGGTGATGGACAGGGAGGCCTGGCGTGCTGCAGTTCATGGGGTCGCAAAGAGTCGGACACGACTGAGCGACTGAACTGAACTGAAAATGTATCAGTTTAGAACTTTTGACGCATGCTACAACATGGATGAACCTTGAAAGCTTATGCTCAGTGAAAGAGGCCAGACACAAAAGGAAAAATAGCCTGTGATTTCATTTCTATGAGGGATCTAAAACAGTGAAACCCATAGAGACAAAAAAATAGAATAGAGATGACCAGGGGCTGAAGGGAAGAGATCACTGAGAATTATTATTTGATGGGTATACAGTTTCAGTTTGCGATGACAAAAAGGTTCTGGAGGTGAATACTGATGAAGGATGCGTACCAATGTGAATATACTTAATGCCATTGAATTGTACACTTAAATGGCTACGTTTTATGTTACGTGTATTTTGCCATAATAAAACAAAAAAATTTAAGACAAAATTTACTGCTGTAACCAATTCAGAGTGTACTATATCATTGGTTTTCAGTACATTTACAGGGTTGTGAAATCAGCATCATAATCAATTTTAGAGCATTTTCATCACTCCAAAAATACATCCCACCCTTATTACACAGTCCTTCCTCATCCCTCCCCTTCACCCTACTGTCTCTATGGGTTTGCCCATTTTGGACATTTCTTATAAATTGTGCCATACAATATGTGACCTTTTGTGTTTGGCTTATTTCACTTGGCATAATGTTTTCAAGGTTCATTCATGTTGCAGCATGTATCAATACTTTATTCTTTTTTATGGCTGAATAATACTCCATTCTCTGGAGAGACCACATTTCATTTATATATTCAATAAATTGATGGGCATTTGGTTTGTTTCCACTTTGGCTATTATGAATAATGCTGCTATGAAACAGACCTTGGTCTTGTGCATTGAAAGCTGGTAGTGGGATATAAAGAATGTCTAGCAATCGAAATGGTTTGGGTTGGTTCATTCTGTTCAGTGACCATGAAGAGCACTTGACTCATGGAGCACAAGTAGAAGACTGCACATGATAGACTCATCACAGGGCGCAGCAGAATTAGACTCAGCACACTCTCCGTAGTTCTGTCTCTCTCTGAGCAGATGAACAGTCAAATACAAAATAGGTGAAAATTTTCTGATAAAGGGTAGTATCATTTGCAGTTCCCAACAGTCCACAAGAAACAAATGACACTGAAGGTAGGCACCCTCTGCGCTATGGGGCTGCATTTGGAAAGTGCTCCATGTAGTTTTCAATGCCTAACTGAATGAAAAATTTTGTAAAAGACATTTAAATGGATCACATTTAAATGCCAGAATTTCATTTTCAAGACATGAAGGGACACATCGAGGAATGCACTTTAGAATGGAGTTCTCTGGAAAGGATGGGCTGAGCTAGCAGCTAGACACTGGCCTTGATCGAAATAGAATCCTAGGAATTATCTCCACATGATGCTTTCCTCACTCACCCACTGGTCCTGTTTCTAAAGACAAGATGACAACTAAAAGCTCCTGGCAGAAGATCTCTCCCAGCCTCACTCCTTCAGCTTGGGCTCACAGGGCAAGAGTGGATGAGGGGTAGGGGCAGCAAAACCAGCAGATGTTCAGCTTGGCCACAGGCAGCACGTGGCAGAGCCTCAAATGTGTGTCTCAAATTGAGGCTTAGACTAAACAATTTGTTGTTGTTATTCAGTTACTAAGTCATGTCCGACTCTTGGCAACCCAATGGACTGCAGCACGCCAGGCTCCTCTGTCCACCACTATCTCCCAGAGTTTGCTAAGATTCATGTAATTGAGTCTGTGATGCTACCTAACCATCTCATCCTCTGCCAACTCCTTCTCCTTTTGCCTTCAATTTTTTTCCAGCATCAGGGTCTTTTCCAGTATGTCAGTTCTTCGCATTATGTGGCCAAAGTATTGGACTTTCAGCTTCAGCATCAGTCCTTCCAACGAATATTCAGGACTGATCTCCTTTAGGATGGAATGGTTGGATCTCCTTGCAGTCCAAGGGACTCTCAAGAGTCTTCTCCAACACCCCAGTTCAAAAGCATTAATTCTTCGACTCTCAGCTTTCTTTATAGTACAACTCTCACATCCATACATGACTACTGGGAAAACCATACATTTGACTAAAAGGACTTTTGCTGGCAAAGTAATGTCTCTGCTTTTTAATATGCTGTCTAGGTTGGTCATAGCTTTTCTTCCAAGGAGCAAGCGTCTTTTAATTTCAGGGCTGCAGTCACCAACTGCAGTGATTTTGGAGCCCAAGAAAATAAAGTCTTTCACTGTTTCCATTGTTTCCCCATCTATTTGCCATGAAGTGATGGGACTGGATGCCATGATGTTAGTTTTCTGAATGCTGAGTTTGAAGCCAACTTTTTCATTCTCCTCTTTCAATTTCATCAAGAGGCTCTTTAGTTCTTTTTTGCTTTCTGCTATAAGGGTGGTTTCATCTGCATATCTGAGGTTATTGCTGTTTCTCCTGGCAATCTTGATTCCAGCTTGTGCTTCATTCAGCCCAGCGTTTCTCATGATGTACTCTGCATATAAGTTAAATAAGCAGGGTGACAATATACAGCCTTGACGTACTCCTTTCCCTATTTGGAACCAGTCTGTTGTTCCATGTCCAGTTCTAACTGTTGCTTCTTGACCGGCATACAGATTTGTCAGGAGGCAGGTCAGATGGTCTGGTATTCCCATCTCTTTCAGAATTTTTCACAGTTTATTGTGATCCACACAGTCAAAGGCTTTGGCATAGTCAATAAAGCAGAAATAGATGTTTTTCTGGAACTCTCTTGCTTTTTCGATCATCCAGTGGATGTTGGCAATTTGATCTCTCGTTCCTCTGCCTTTTCTAAATCCACATTGAACATCTGAAAGTTCATGGTTCATGTATTGTTGAAGCCTGGCTTGGAGAATTTTGAGCATTACTTTGCTAGTGTATTAGATGAGTGCAGTTGTGCAGTAGTTTGAACATTCTTTGGCATTGCCTTTCTTTGGGATTGGAATGAAAATTGACCTTTTCCAGTCCCATGGCCACTGCTCAGTTTTCCAAATTTGCTGGCATATTGAGTGCAGCACTTTCACAGCATCATCTTTTAGGATTTGAAATAGCTCAACTGGAATTCCATCACCTCCACTAGCTTTGTTCATAGTGATGCTTCCTAAGACCCACTTGACTTCACACTTCAGGATGTCTGGCTCTAGGTGAGTGATCATACCATCATGGTTGTCTGGGTCATGGAGATCTTTTTTGTATAGTTCTTTTGTGTATTCTTGCCACCTCTTCTTAATATCTTCTGCTTCTGTTAGGTCCATGCCATTTCTGTCCTTTATTGTGCCCATCTTTGCATGAAATATTCTCTTGGTATCTCTGATTTTCTTGAAGAGATCTCTGGTCTTTCCCATTCTATTGTTTTCCTCTATTTCTTTGCATTGATTACTGAGGAAGGCTTTCTTATCTCTCCTTGCTATTCTTTGGAACTCTGCATTCAGATGGGTATATTTCCTTTTCTCCTTTGCCTTTCACTTCTTTTCTTTTCTCAGCTATTTGTAAGGCCTCCTCAGATAACCATTTTGCCTTTTTGCATTTCTTTTTCTTGGGGATGGTCTTGATCCCTGTTTTCTGTACCGTGTCACAAACCTCCATCCATAGTTCTTCAGGCAGTCTATCAGATCTAATCCCTTGAATCTATTTGTCACTTTCACTATATAATTGTAAGGGATTTGATTTGGGTCATACCTGAATGGTCTAGTGGTTTTCTCCACTTTCTTCAATTTAAGTCTGAATTTGGCAATAAAGGGTTCGTGATCTGAGCCACAGTCAGCTCCTGGTCTTATTTTTGCAGACTGTATGGAGCTTCTCCATCTTTGGCTGCAAAGAATATAATCAGTCTGATTTCAGTGCTGACCATCTGCTGATGTCCGTGTGTAGAGTCTTCTCTTGTGTTGTTGGAAGAGGGTTTTTGCTATGACCTATGTGTTCTCTTGGCAAAACTCTGTTAGCCTTTGACCTGGTTCGTTTTGTACTCCAAGGCCAAACTTGCCTGTTACTCCTGGTATCTCTTGGCGTCCTACTTTGGCATTCCAGTCCCCTATAATGAAAAGGACATATTTTTGGGGTGTTAGTTCTAGAAGGTCTTGTAGGTCTTCATAGAACCATTCAACTTCAGCTTCTTCAGCAATACTGGTCAGGGCATAGATTTGGATTACTGTGATATTGAATGGTTTGCCTTGGAAATGAACAGAGATCATTCTGTCGTTTTTGAGCTTGCATCCAAATACTGCATTTCTGACTCTTTTGTTGACTATGAGGGGTACTCCATTTATTCTAAGGGATTCTTGCCCACAGTAGTAGATATAATGGTCATCTGAGTTAAATTCACCTGTTCCAGTCCATTTTAGTTCGCTGATTCCTAAAATGTCGATGTTCACTCTTGCCATCTCCTGTTTGACCACTTCCAATTTGCCTTGATTCATTGACCTAACATTCCAGGTTCCTATGCAATATTGCTCTTTATAGCATCGGACGTTACTTCCATGAAGTCAAATATTTCCTGTTTAAGAAGGAATCATTTGTTACTGCCTCGGGTGAGCATTTCCAGCTTTTGTTATCTTCAGCTATACCCTGATGTTGATTTTATCTAGCGAGAAAGCTTGTGGAAGCGAAGGACACATATTATTTCACATTTCTCTCTGGGAGCTCTGCATGTGATTGACATGAAATGAGCATCATCCACGATACCTTGGTGAAAAGGAGGATATATCTATATATCTGGTGCTCTGGGCACTTTGGTCCCTCCTTCCTGTGCCACCTTCACACTTTCCATCAGACTCCAGCAGGGAGTTGGGACCTGGGCTCAGAACACACAGAGGTCAGCAATCCTCCCTCTGTCATTGGTGGGAATTTTACTTTAGAAACTCTGATCTTTGGATTTTTCCAAGACTGTCATTCTGTGGCAAAAAACAGTGAAAGAACTGAGCACCCCACTCAGAGGTCTCCCTGTGTCTTCTGGGACTGCTGTCTCCTCACTGCCACTGCTGTGTCTGCCATGGTCCTAGCTGTCACCATTTTGCATCAGAATTATTGGACAGCTGCACCTTGGTCCCTCTGGCTCCAGTGCTGCCCCCATAAGTCCATGCTCCACATGTGCCAGTCAAGGTGGCTGTCCTAAAACAGATTTCTGCCTTTTACTCCCCAGTTCACAAATGGCAGTTTGGCTTCAAGAAAATACCAAGATCCTGAGACTGGGGTTCCAGGCACCCTGACCATCTATCTGACCCTCATGTTGCAGCCCATGTCATAACTCCTATTATTCTCATGGCACAATTTGTTTATTTCCAAAATGAAATGGATATTTCAATGCCTCTCAGACTAATTTCATGCAAATCTCGTCTCCCAGAATGTCTGACAGTTGGAGACAAATTCTGAAAGGTTCACCTCCTCTCTAAGCTCTATTTCCTCAGCTCTCCTCCCATCTTGGGGTTTTGCCACTGTATGAAACCAATACATAATCTCTGAGGAAAGCGATTAGACCACAATGAGACCCCACTTCATACCCACTATGGACGCTATAATGAAAAGGTAGATAATGACAAGTGTCGTTGAGGGTATGGAAAAATTGGAACCATGCTACATGGCAGCTGGGAACATTGTCTTAGTTCAGACTGCTATAACAATACCATACACTGGCTGGCTTATAAAAACACACATTTAATTTTCACAGGTTTGAAGGCTCGGGAATCCAAGATCAAGGCACCACCAGATCTGATGTCTGATGAGAGTCTAGTTCACACTGTCTTCTCACTGTGACCTCACATGGCAGAAGGGACAAGGAAGCTCTCTCTATAAGGGACAGGGGATCTCTTCTATAAGGGCATTAATCTCATTAATGAGGGCTCCACCTTTTTGATCTAATCACCTCCAAAGGCCCCACCTTCAATATCATCTCACTGGGGATTAATTAGGATTTCAGGATATGAATGTGGGGAGGACACATTCAGTCTACAGCAAATATGAAAGGTCGCTGCCACTATGGAAAACACTTTGGGAGATCCCCATCAAGTTAAAGATAGCATTGCAGGCAGATTCTTAACCATCTGAGCCACCAGGGGAGCCCAGAGTTACTACAGGACTCAGCAATTCCACTCCTAGATATATACCCAAGAAAAATTAAAACACGTGTCCATACAAAACTTGTACATGAGTCTTCATAGCAACATTTTTCATAATAGCAAAAGTGAAACCAGTTCAAATGTCCATCAATTGACATATAAACAAATGAAATGTAGTGTAGTCATGCAATAGAATACCATTATGCAATAAAGAGGAATGAAGTATGGATACATTCTATAATATGGATAAGCCTTGAAAATAGTATGTTAAGTGAAAAAAGCCATACAAAAATACCATATATTATATGATTCCATATATATGAAATGTCTAGGCTAGGCAAATCAGCAGAAACCAAATGGAGATTAGTGGTTGTCAGGGGCTGGGAAGGGGGAAGTGGGAGGTGATGGTAAGGAGGGGTAGGGTTTCCTTTTGGTGTGATGGAAATCTTGTGGCACTAGATAGTGGTGATGGTTGCCTAACTTTTTGAATATAATAAGAACCACTGAACTGTACACTTTGAAGGAGGGAATTATATAGTACATGCATTACGTCTCAAAAAAGCTATCAAAAAATAAAGAAACTACTTGGTGAGTGCATATTGAACAGTTACCCTATACTCAACACTGAGCAAGTATTTTCTCATTAAAATCCTATGAGATAGTGTTATAGACTGAATGTTTGAATCACTGGTAAATTCTTATGTTGAAGCCTTAATTCCTAATGTGATGGTATTAAGAGTTGGGAACTTTTTGGGGTAATAAGATTTAGAGGCAGTCATGAGGGTGGAGCTCCTGAGATAGGATTAATGCCCTTTCAAATTTGAGCAAACTCCAGGAGATAGTGAAGGATAGGGAAGCCTGTGTCCATGGGGTCTCAAAGAGTCGGATGCGACTTAGCAACTGAACAACAACAAGCAGGATAGAGGGGCTAAGGGAAGATGTGATGGACAAGAGAAAGCTCATAAGGAAAGGCGATGAGGCAGGTAGGCATGAAACCTGTTCAGGGGACAGTGAGGTCACCCGTTGAGCCTCATGCACTAAGACCAGGCAGGCTATGAATTGAATGTCCAGACCCACGGCCTGATGCAGCAGAGGCAGTGGAACATCATGTTCAAATGAGGAGATGACTGGCCTGGTGGATGTTCTCAGAGACAAGCAACCACTCAGCCAGCAGCCAGAGTGTGTTAAGGAGCCACACGGCAAATGTCACTCTCAGGGCCTGACAGACTGGGTCAGGGGCCAAATAGAGTGACAGGAAGCAGAAGTGGGGATCTGTGATTACAAATGGGCTGGATATAGAGGATGATAAAGAATGATGAGAATAATAAAAGGAGATATGGGTACATGAAAACCTTTTCCTCTTGGGACTCTGCCTAAGCAGGAAATAAAGGGTGAAGGCCTGGGAAAAAACCAGCTTCGGGGAACACTGATGGGAGGCGAGGTGGCAGGAACTGTGTCCAGCTGGCTGTCCTGTGTCCAGGAGCCTTCTGTCTTCTCTTCCAAAGTGCTTTCCTTGAAGCTCACATGGTTTGTTTTCTCTTTAAACAGTCTTTTAAAAAATTGTGGTAAAATATAGTACATAATATTTACCGTTTTAGCCATCTGTAAATGCACAATTCAGTGGCATTAATTACATTAACCACCACCACCATTTACACCCCAAACTTTTCATCATTTCTGACATAAACTCTACCCATTAAATAACACTTACCTGTCCCCCAACCCCCAACTCACGGTAACCTCTATCCTTTGTTCTGTCTCTATAAATTAGCCTATTCTAGCTAGATATTTCCTGTAAGTGGATTCATGCAATATTTGTCTTTCTGTTTCTGGCTTATTTCACTAAGTATAAGTTTCCAAGGTCCATCTATGTTGTAGCATCTATCAAACTCTTTTTCCTTTTTTTAAATTGAAGTGTAGTTGATTTACAAAGTTGTGCTAGTTTCAGATGCAGAAATTTTGTTCCTTTATATGGTTGAGTAGTGTTTCATTATGAGAACAGATTACATCTGTGCTTATCAGTGTCCATTGACACTGACAGGGTGATGCAGGTGACAGTGCTTGGCGTTATGACTACCAGAGACCTGAACACCAGAACCAGAACTGCAAGTGACCTCAGAGAGTCTTGTCCAACCCAGAAGGAGAGTGAGCTGCCCAAAGCCTCAGAGGGATCACCTAACACCTTCCCCTCCCACCTCGCACACACCCAGCACCCATATGAGAGGTAGAAGTGGCCCAGCTCCCAAAAACTGGGCACCCAGGTCCACCCACGTGGGACGTCCCTTAGTTCCAGAGAGGCAGCTCCAGAAAAGAGCAGATTTCCAGCTGTTAGGGGAAGAAAGTATTCCAGACAGTAGGGTGATCAACTGTGCCAACGCTGCTGAAAGAACAAAGATGAGAGGACTGTGAATGGATGAAAGCAAATCTTTTCTGTAAAAGATTGGATAATAAATATTTTCAGCTTGGTGGGCCATACGGTCTCTATCACAACTACTCAGCTCTGTCCTGGTGGCACAGTTACAGACAGTAGGTAAATGTGCCAATACAACTTGATTTATAGACATGGGATGCTGAATGTTGCATCATTACATGTGTCAGAAAATACTATTCTTTTTATTTTTCTCAAGAATTCTTAGCTGGCAGGCCATGTGAACATAGGCAGTAGGTGACTCTTAGCCCACAGGCCCTAATTTGGCCAGCCATGGTCTCAATCAGTGATTCTCAGCCCTCACTGTGTATTAGAATTACCAGGGGAGGGTCTAGAAAAACAGTAGTGCCTTACCCTACCCCCAGCCAAGTACATCAAAATCTCACACAGGGATGCCTGGCAGGGGGTAAATTTGAAAGCTTCCCTGAAACCTGGCAATTCAGGTACAGACCCCAGAGAAAAGAAAACATACACCCACACAAAAACTTTTACATACATGTTCATGGAAGCATCACTTACAATAGCACTTAACCGGAAACAACCCAATATCTATCTACTGATGACTGGATAAACAAAATGTGGTATAGACACATAATGGAATATTATTCAGCCATTAAGAATGAGGTTCTAATACACACTGCAACATGGATGAACTTAGAAAACATTATGCTGTATGAAAGGAGACAAACACAAAAGTCAAATATCGTACGATTTGTTTGTATCCATTGTCCAGAATAGGCAAATCCATTGAGACAGAAAGGAGATTTGTGGTTGCTAGAGGTTCAGTTCAGTTCAGTCACTCAGTTGTGTTCGACTCCTTGCAACCCCATGGACTGCAGCACGCCAAGCCTCCCTGTCCATCACCAACTCCTGGAGATCACTCAAACTCATGTCCATTGAGGCGGTAATGCCATCCGACCATCTCATCCTCTGTCGTCCCCTTCTCCTACTGCCCTCAATCTTTCCCAGCATCAGGGTCTTTTCAAATGAGTCAGTTCTTTGCATCCATGGCCAAAGTATTGGACTTTCAGCTTCAGCATCAGTCCTTCCAATGAATAATCAGGACTGATCTCCTTTAGGATGGACTGGTTGGATCTCCTTGCAGTCCAAGGGACTCTCAAGAGTCTTCTCCAACACCACAGTTCAAAAGCATCAATTCTTCGGTGCTCAGCTTTCTTTATAGTCCAACTCTCACATCCACACATGACCACTGGAAAAGCCATAGCTTTGACTAGGTGGACGTTTGTCGGCAAAGTAATGTCTCTGCTTTTTAATATGATGCCTAGTTTGGTCATAACTTTTCTTCCAAGGAACAAGCATCTTTTAATTTCATGGCTGCAGTCACCATCTGCAGTGATTTTGGAGCCCCCTCAAAAATAAAGTCTGCCACTGTTTCCACTGTTTCCCCATCTATTTGCCATGAAGTGATGGGACCGGATGCCATTATCTTCATTTTTTGAAAGTTGAGCTTTAAGCCAACTTTTTCACTCTCCTCTTTCACTTTCATCAAGAGGCTCTTTAGTTCTTCTTCACTTTCTGCCATAAGGGTGGTGTCATCTGAATATCTGAGGTTACTGATATTTCTCCTGGCAATCTTGATTCCAGCTTGTGCTTCATCCAGCCCAGCGTTTCTCATGATGTACCCTGCATATAAGTTAAATAAGCAGGGTGAAAATATACAGCCTTGACGTACTCCTTTCCCTATTTGGAACCAGTCTGTTGTTCCATGTCCAGTTATAACTGCTGCTTCCTGACCTGCATACAGATTTCTCAGGAGGCAGTTCTGGTGGTCTGATATTCCCATCTCTTTAAGAATTTTCCAGGGTTTGTTGTTGTCCACACAGTCAAAGGCTTTGGCATAGTCAATAAAGCAGAAGGAGATGTTTTTCTGGAACTCTCTTGCTTTTTTGATGATCCAATGGATGTTGGTAATATGATCTCTGGTTTCTCTGCCTTTTCTAAATCCAGCTTGAACATTTGGAATTTCACAGTTCACGTACTGTTGAAGCCTGGCTTGGAGAATTTTGAGCATTACTTTACCAGAGTGTGAGATGAGTGCAATTGTGCCACAGTTTGAACATTCTTTGGCATTGCCTTTCTTTGGGATTGGAATGAAAACTGACCTTTTCCAGTCCTGTGGCCACGGCTGAGTTTTCCAAATGGGCTGGCATATTGCTAGGAGTTGGGGAAGGGGAAATAAGGAGTGACTGCTAATGGGTTTGGGATTTCCTTTGAGGGCAATGGAAAGATTCTGGAAGTAAATAGAGGTGATTGTCATGCAGTGCTGTGAATGTGCTCAGTGCCACTACATTGTATACTTAAAAGGGTAAAATTTACCTCCATTTTTTTTTAAAAAATGTTTCCCTGATGAGTGTTTCATGTGAACAGGGTTGAGAACTAGGGGACCAGTGGAAGGAGACAGCGAATTTCAAAGCAGTAGCTCAGGAACTGATGTAGAGTCCAGTGGAGATGCCTTAGGAGTAGAAAGGATGGGCCCCTAATGCTTCCTGGGCTGGAAGGGACAGTACATTTCAGTCAGGCCCGAGGGCTAGAGAGGAGCCAGTCTGGTAGAGAAAGGCAGGAAGACACGAGCTTAGACTTGCTCTGATTGAGATGGAGGGCCTTTAACATGAGATTGACACACTTGAAGCAAAGGAAAAACATGATTAGGTTCACCTTTTAAGAGGCTCCCTCTGGCTGCTGGGTGGAGAATGGGCTGGAGGCAGCCATGCAGTTATTCCTGACATGTCCAAGACTGTTTGGAGGGAAGAGCTTCCAGGACTCGATCATGGAGTGGGGGAGAGTAGGACAGGGGTCAAAGCTGCTTCATAGGTTTGGGATCCTAGCAACTGGGAGATTGGCAGTGTCATTTCCTGAGATGGGGACCATGTGGGGGAGTGGCAGGGTGAGTTCAGGGACGAGGCTGGACAGTCCTGTTTTGGACATCACAGTGCTTCTGAAAAGCCATTAGACAATGCAGGACAGGCTTTTGAATGGATATGTCTCAGTTCCCAGGAGGAGTAAGTAGGTGGGTGTGACCTGCCTGTAGATGAGATGGCCCAGGGATCAAGGACAGAGCGACAGGAAGGGGGGGCCTGGTAGAAGAGACAGTGTGAGCAGAAGCACAGAGGCAGGAAGGAATGCCCAGGTTTGGGGAGCAGGGGGTGCTCTGGCAAGGCTGGAACCTGGGGTCAGGGATGGTGAGAGGGAGGCCACTTGGAGAGGTCATCTGGGGCCAGGTCCTGCAGGGCCTTGAATGCCAAGCTCAGGAACTTAGACTCATCGCTAGGACAATGGGAAAAAGGCACTGTGGGGAGGAGAAAGAGAAGGAAGAACCCCAATGAAGATGCCCTGTTTCCTTGGTGATCTTAGTTGGAATGAAGAGAAGGTGGAGCTCTGAGAAGTCTTGAAGATCTCAGTGGATACATGGTCACCATTCTTTGTTCAAATTCACGCAGCCTGCATGAGGGAGATCCGGGCTGCCCTCATTGTTGCCTTAGTTTACCCAGGCCCGGTGATAAAAGTCGGCGGTCACACAGAGCTTTGATGCTTGTATAGGAGTTAAGGGAATCACTAATATGCTGGGTGGACTTGGACTGGGCTCCCATAACACCTGAAATCACATCCACTAGTACCCTGTGTGCCTGTGTGTGTGCATGTGTATGTCTGTGCATGTGTGCATAGGTGTGTTTGATGTATAGGTGCCCCAAAAGGGAGGTGATGCCTATTGAAAACTGACAAGAGGTATTTTTGAACACAGTGTTATTACTATTAATTGGATGCTATTTCCACATGTATATTTTATACCTTTTTCTGGGAGATTTCTTGGACAGCTTAGATGACATGCAAAGAAGTAAAGAGGCCAAATGCTGGTGCTTGTGGTTTGAGTCTCCCAAGTACTTCAGAGAGACTTCACTGGGTGCGTTAAATAAGGCCCACATTTGGGGAGGCAAGTGTTAAGTCCTATTTCTGCAGAGGTCAGGATTCAGAATGGAAAATGCTGCCTCGCAAATATTACAGGGACATCAGTTATTTGTCTCTTGCATTGGGAAAATATGCAGGTAGAAGGTTTTGTCCTGCTTCGCTTGGCACGCAGGTTTCCAGAAGACAGTGGGTGTTCTGCATTTAGATTTCCAGAGCAGAGGACTCCTTCTCATGATAAGGAGACTTGAAACTAAGTGGTGACCCACTGGCATTTTGCATCTGTCTTTTTTTCCTTCTAGATTATTGTGACCGTGGCCATCATCGCCACAATTGTCATGTTGTTGTATGGTCCTTGGTGTGTTAGGAAAACACTTCAAACCCCCAATGGGAATTCTAACAGGGATCGAAAAGCATGAGATGATTTGGGTCTCCTGGGAATTTGTTGCATGGGGTCAAAGGGTCCTTTCTGGGGGTGAGCAACTCTGTCTGCCCATTGTCTGTGAAGCTGGGGCTCCTGACCAGCCACACTGTTGTCTCCGAGCGAAGGAGCTGGAGAGCTGAATCCTAGCGAATCCCCTTCCTGAGCCCGGCTCTCACCCTCCCCTCTGCCTCCACATCCCTGCTCAATCTCTTCCCCACTTGCCCCAGTTTGTCAATCTTCAATGGCTCTGGCTCCCAGAGCAGTATTTTCTTTTTATTTATTTATTTATTTATTTTAAATTTTTTATTTATTTTAATTGGAGGCTAATTACTTTACAATATTGTGGTGGTTTTTGCCATACATAGTATTTTCCGAGGCAGATCCTGGGCTCTGTACAACAGAGTCCTGAGTCTCCTGAAACAAATGGAACCTTGAAATATCAATCTGATCTCATCACCATGCAGCCTCACCCCAGCCCCACTTCAGACTCTTTGGGGTTCCCAGATGCGTTTGAATACAGTCCAAGCTTCACCTGCTCAGGGACCCTGCAGGACCAGGTTCCAGGCAATTCAAATTCAAAGGCTTGTTTCTGGGCCTTTGCTTCAGCGGGTGTCTTGGGATCCACACCCTCCTGCCCCGCCATCTGCACCGTGAACTGTTGCTTTTCCTTTACGTCAGCTCTCCTGACCCTACAACCACTCTTTGGTGCTCCCACAGTATCTTGTGCTCCCCTCTCTAACTCCTCTATAATCTGACTGCTTGTCATCTGTCTCCTCTCCACAGGGAACCTGGGACATCCTTTCTCCCTGAGAACAGGGCCAGGCCCACACAGCCATCCCCTCCTTCCTATGGCCACTGTGGCCTCTGCCGCATACATCCCCTGAATCCAAACCCTTCTCATCAGCCCCAGGCTCCCAGCTTCTCTGATGAGAGGATACCAGTAACCACTCCTGTAGACCCCTTGCCCTGCCTCTCTCTTTCCCTGTCTTTCTGCTGCTCAATGGTTACAACCCTTCAGTTGCTTCCCTCGGTTCTCAGGATCAAAGCTCTGCTCATTAGCATGGCATTCAAGGCTCTGCCTGACCTTGCCTTACTAGAGAATCCAAGAGAGGAGAGAATACAAACATACTGTGCAGAGGAGGAGGCGATGGAGGGATAATTTGCTTGCAACTCAGAAAATATGAGAGGGAACATTGTTTAAGAATCCATTTTCACGGCTTCTGTTTACATATGGGGTGTGTCCCCCAATCCCCAGATATCAGGGCCCTGGGTGGGCTAAATACTGCTGGTTTAGCCATGGCTTTGCAGACTTGTGAATTTCACTGGTGAGTAGATTTATTTTAAGTTTGGGGATGGGCAGGCTTGCCAACTTATTATTTTGCAAAGTAAGCACATTAAAACATTGCCATCTTTTCATGAAATAAAGGACTTTTGTATACCCGAAGAAGTCCACGATTTCAGAATAAAGGTCAGTACTCTCACTTTATGTGGGGAACATTTGCCACAACAACGTCATTTTCTTCTTTCGCCTGAGACTGGTGGAGACTTGCCCCTGCTATCAGGCATTGGGGGAACTATTGCAGCCCCCAGTGCACCCGATCCCAGAAGCCAGCTGTCTGCCTTCCCAGAACTTTGCAGGGGGGGCCTTTGTCTCTGAACTGGCCCACACAGTGGGGAGCTGGGTGAGTGGGGAGAGTGCTAGTCTCTTTCCCACCTACTCTGGAGCCCCATCAGGGCCCTCAAACTACTTTGGTTAAAGGGATTAGGACCCAGGCTGTCGGAGGAGAGGAAGCAGACAGAAGGGCTGTTGAAGTCCTGAGCACAAGCCGAGCTGCACTGGGTCCTGGGGCCAAAGGGTGACCCTGGGTTGGGGCAAGGCATTTGTCCCTGCCCCTCATGTGGACTCCCTCTCCAGTCTGGTGCCCCAAGGATCAGGAATTGGTACTGCTGATGTGGACAGTGGTGCCTTCGAGACGGGCACCTTCAACGGGGATGGGGCTGATGGCAAGGCCATTCCAGAGCCCTGGTGGGCAGATGTCACCAGGTGGGTCTAATTTTGGCCATTGGTGATGGAAGCCCTCTCGGGGAATTTTGCAAGGAGGAGTTTGTGGCACTTGGGAGCAAGAACAGGAGCTCTGCACTAATAATAGTGAGAGAACAGCTATTTTGGAGTTTGGAACACATCTCCCTAAGGATATAGTGTGTAATGAGGGTGGGGACAGAAGGGTGAGCCATGATGGAAGATCAGGCTACTCTTAGAAGCCTACTTAGCTCAGAATAGTGTACAGCCTCCCAGCTCTCTCTGTGCCTCTCCTGTACTCCCAGATGAGCCTGGTGGCCATTTGTTCATGTCACATTTCTCTGCCTGGGTCAGTGCTGAGGAAAAGTGGGTGTTTTAGGAGAGGAGCTTGTCAGCCCAAATGGTTTTACAATTGGTGACAATTTGCAGGATACGAGAAGTTCAGGAAGGGGTGAGGAGTGGCAACAGGGTGAGGACAAGGAGGGTGGTGTGGAGACAAGGCTGGCTTGGCCAGGAACTGGTCCCAGCACCCATGTGTAGTGGCAGTGGGGAGTGTGTGTGTGTCTGTGTATGGTGGGGCACAGATCATGGTTTCTAAATTTAGAATTTCCTGGATGTAAATCAAGTCCACAATCAATTGCAACTCTATAGGGTAGCAGCTACTTAAGAGGCTCTCCAAGTTCCAGGGAGGACCTCAGTGCAGCAGGATCAGGACCTGATGTCACTGGCTCTCTCAGACTTACACTAACCTAACTTACACTAACCTAACTTATAAAACCAGGCCTCAGATGAGTCATTTTACACAGGGAGAGTTATCTGGCAGGATAACTGACCTTGGACATTTGCAGTATTTTGACTAAAGACCTGTTTTGTTTTGTTTTTGAGTGGGTGTCTTTTTGCACACGATAAACACGATCCTTTTCTGTTGGTTCCTGTTCCTATGTCAGCTCCTGTGCTCATCTGCTCTACAGGAGCACACTCTTTAGGCTCTGCATCATCACCTATTACTATTCATCCTTGCCATAGCTCAACCTGCTAGAATGGAGGTGACACACTTTTTATGTAAAGGGAGAGGTAGTAAGTATTTTAGGCTGTGTGGGCATCATGGTCTCTGTTGCAACTACTCACTTCTGCAGTGGTAGCACAAAAACAGCTGTAGACAGTACACAAATGAATTCCCACCTATGTTCCTACCAATTTCATAGATCCTGACATGTGAATTTCGTGTAAATTTCCCGTCATGGAATAACCTTCTTTTGATTTTTTCAACCACTCAAAGGTGCTCAAACCATTCCTGGCTTAAAAGCTGGCTTAAAACTCAACATTCAAAAAACTAAGACCATGGCATCCAGTCCCATCACTTCATGGCAAATAGATGGGGAAACAATGGAAACAGTGACAGACTTTATTTTCTTGGGCTCCAAAATCACTCAGATGATGACTGCAGCCATGAAATTAAAAGACGCTTGTTCCTTAGAAGAAAAGCTATGACCAACCTAGACAGCATATTAAAAAGCAGAGACATTACTTTGCCAACAAAGATCCATCTAGTTAAAGCTATGGTTTTTCCAGTAGTCATGTATGGATGTGAGAGTTGGACCATGAAGAAAGCTGAGTGCTGAAAAATTGATGCTTTTGAACTGTGGTGTTGGAGAAGACTCTTGAGAGTCCCTTGGAATGCAAGGAGATCAAACCAGTCAATCCTAAAGGAAATCAGTCCTGAACGTTCATTAGAAGGAGTGATGTTGAAGTTGAAGCTCCAATACTTTGGCCACCTGATGCAAAGAAGTGACTCACTGGAAAAGACCCTGATGCTAGGAAAGATTGAAGGCAGGAGGAGAAGCATGACAGAGAATGAGATGTTTGAATGACCATCATCAACTCGATTGACATGAATTTGAGCAAGCTCTGGGAGTTGGTGATGGACAGGGAAGCCTGGCATGGTGCAGTCCATGGGGTCACAAAGAGTTAGACGTGACTGAGCAACTGAACTGAACTGAACTGAAACCATTCCTAGTTTGCATGTCATACAAACAGGAAGGTGGTCTGTATTTGACCCACAGGCCAGTGTGCCAAGCACCTCTGAGCCAGAAGATAGTCCTCATGTCCATTCACTGTGGCCAGTGACTTGCTGCTGGGGTTGAGGTGTCTAGACCAGTTAGAGCCCCAGCTGTGTTTGATTGAGATGTCTCACCTAGAGGCTGCATTTTCCTCACCTCCTCAAGCATCCTCAATGTAGATAAGTGTGTAGGTGCTAGGGTTCACCCATCAGAGCCTGGAGGGCTCCAAAAGACCATGACGTCTAGTGTCTTCCTTATAGGCGGGATCCCTGAAGACCGGGGGCAAGGGAATGGCTTGGGGCACCCAGAATTAGTGGGAAAGTTGGGGCCATATTCACATCCTAGAATACAGAGCAAGTGCCCAACCTCATAGTAGCCAGTATTTCTTTAGCTATTACAAGAGTAACAAGTAGCATATTGGCTCAGTGTGTCCCAGGCCTCCTGCTTTCCAATGTCATCTAATCCTTAGCACAACCTTATGTCCTTGTGTCCTGCCAGGATTGCACATGGCTCTCAAGCACATGTGCTCAGCCATTCACCTGCTGGGGCCCTGGGGATTCCCTTGCTCCCTTTGACACTAAGGGTCTGGAGCTGCTTAACTCTCCAACCTCAGGGAACCTCCATTTTGCTCCTTTTCCCTCATTAATTATTGAGGTGATACATGAAGTTGTTGTGGGAATAAAAAATAACAAAATGTCCATCAACAGAGGAATGGATAAAGAAGATGTGAGATATATATACCTATACACATATATATGTATATATACAATGGAATATTACTCAGCCACAAAAAGGAACAAAACTGAGTCATTTCTAGAGATGTGGATGGACCTAGACTGGTATACAGAGTGAAGTGAGTCAGAAAGACAAAAACAAAAATCATATATTAACTCATATATGTGGAATCTAGAAAAATGGTTTAGATGATCTTATTTGCAAAGCAGGAGACACAGATGTAGAGAACAAATGTATGGGTACAGAAGTGGAAGGGGGATAGAAGGAATTGGGAGATTGGGATGGACATATATACACCATCGATAGTATGTATTAAATAGCTAACTAGTGAGAACCTACTGTACAGCACAGGGAACTGTACTCAGTGCTCTGTTGTGATCTAAATGGGAAGGAAACCCAAAAAAGAGGGATATATGTATACATACAGCTTATTCACTTTGCTGTACAGCAGAAACTAACACAACACTGTAAAGCAACTATACTCCAATTAAATTAAATTTTTAAAAAGAATAAAATGCCTGGAATATGCCATGTATACTGCATGTGTTATAATAAGCACTACCTGTTTCTGTAATTCTCCTGCTAGTGTCATAGAGTACGCAATGCCTTGAAAGTCAGAATATGTTAGTTTTATATGTTTTGTTTTTGCAGCCCCAAGAATTCAGCGCAATGGATAGAAGTCACAGAAGGAAAGATCTTGGCTCCATGTCAGGGAGACCCCCACCCAACCACTATGGCTCAGAGGGTGGGGGAAGAGTCTGTGGGGGGTGGGCAAGGAGGTGCGGCCCGGTGGGGAACACAGGAAGCCTGCCAAGGGGACACTGGAGGGCAGCGGCAGTAGCCAACCCCCAGCAGGATGTGGTCCAGGACAGCCTGTGCAGCAGCGCTTTCTCTTTGTCTTTGAAAGCTGGCTGCAGCCAGAGCCTTTCTTGAGAGCGCTCTCGTCAAAGACTGCAGCTGGCATTTTGCTGTGACGGTCAGTGTAGGAATCTGATTTCGCCGGGTCCTGGAGATGGACTCTGTTTGAGGGGTTCATGGGAAAGGAACGCGGCGCGTGTGTCGATAACTGAGCACATTTACAGATCGCCTCTGCAGATGTGAATTGGCGCTTTCAGCGCATTCATCAAAGCCTCGGGGAGCTGACCCTGGCCCTCCTTCGTCCCTGGGGCCTGCGGCGCTCTGGCTGCAGGTCGCCCCCCAACTTACCTCTAGCCTGCCCCCCGCGGCCCCTGGCCTCAGGCTCGTTTCCTCAAGACGTGCCACTGTTTGCCTACCGCGGCCAGCCATCAAAACGGTTCTCCCCCCCCCCATCTCTGGGCGGGGCTCTACCGCAGGATCAGCTAAGTGGGAGCGCAGCCACGGTTCTGACAAGCAAGTTCGGCCAAGGTGACAGGGGCAGGAGCGCGGGTGCCCGGTCCTGGCGCCGCAGCTGGCGGGACCCCTAGGGAACAGCTCTTGACTGGGAGGACACCAAGGCCACAAGGGCAAGAGCCCTGTCCAAGGTCACCAGGCTGGCAGAACGCACCAGGCTCGTGCGCCGCCTCAGGTCCAGCTCCTGGCCCTGGAGGCGTCCGGCGCGCCGGGTGGAAATCACTGCACATCTTCGCCGCCGGCGCTTCCAGCTCCCCAGTCACTTCAAAAAAATTTTTTTTAATTTATTTATTTTAATTGGAGTCCCCAGTCACTTTTGACTCACAGCTCCAGGGCCGCAGGGCACAACTCGAAGACTTCCTTCTCGAGGGCGGGGTGTGACGGGGCCCGCAGGTCGCGCGCCGGCGCTGGCCAGGACCCAGACCGCGCGACCTGCCCGGTGCCTGCGGACCCCGCCCCTCAAGCGCCAGCACCGCCCGCAGGCTGAGGCCCCGCCCCCCGCGCAGCCGCCCCGCCCCCGAGGCTGCAGGCTCGCCCCGCCCCTCGCGCCACAGTCGCGGTCCCGCCCCACCTCACCCGGTCTGGCACGCCCCGGTGCCAGAGCTCGTGCGCGCCCCCATCCGCCCTCTCAGGGCTGCGCCGCGCGCGCGCGCCGCTTCTGGGCGGGGCCCTGCAGTGAAGGCAGGGCTCCTCCCCCTTCTGCTCCTCCTCCTCCTTCCCTACTCCTCCCCAACCTTCCCCCTCGGGCTCTCTCGCGCTCACTGTGCTCCTCTGGGCCCTGTCCGCCAGCTCCCAGCCATGGTGGCCTGGCGCTGGGCGTGCCTCATTTGCCTCGCTTTCTCCTTGGCCACTCTTGTCCAGAGAGGTAAGGCGGGCGGGGGGCACTCGGGGTCCCCGCCCTGTAGGCCGGCGCCCCGAGGGCCCGGTGGTGCGCATGAGCGGCGCGGCCCCCGCCCGAGGGCCTGCTGCGGAAGCCGCCGGCGGGCAGGCGGGGCTGTGCGGGACGTTGGGATAGGGGTGCGAGCAGAGGGCCAACCCTGCCGTGACCCCTGTGATGGGTGGGGAGAGACCAGGACCCCGCCTGTGCCCGGCTGCAAAGAGCGGGAGAGTCCCCCCTTAAAATCCTGAACAGGGTGTCTCCACCAGTGACAACAGCTGTCCCTGGGAGATTGCCGTTGGGAAAACCTTGAAGAGATCACTCGTTCCCTTGAGCAAGGCTTCTCCAAAGGTGTTTCTAGGCCACCTGCAGCAGAAGCACCCGAGGAGCCTCTGGTGCTCGCTCCTACTTTGTCAGGATCTTGGCGGGGATGGGGTGGGGGTGGAGGGGGAACAGCGGTGTGGAAGTCGGACGAGTCCCCGCGGCTGCTTCTGGTACCCATTCCAGTTTTCGAGCCATTGGTGATGTTTTGTCCAGGAGAAGGAGAGAGCAAGTCTACCAGATCAAAAAAGCAAGTTTCTTAGACCCTCACGACTCATCGCGTGGTCCAAGACCCGCAGCATCACCTGGGACTAGTGAGGGATGCCGCATCCCAGGCCCCGCCCCTGACCTACTGAGTCAGATTCTGCTTTTACTACATCCCTGGGTCACAGGCACATTCAAATTTGACAAGCATCTTAGAATAAATGTAGTCTGTGGTTAAAAATAGGGTCGCCAAGGAGTCCCAGCAGAATGTTCTTACGCTTGCTTATCTCATTTCCACATCAGAAAAAGAGGTTGAGGAAAACATTGGAGTTGAGCACAGAATTGTGCTCCGAGCTCTCCTGACACAAAGGCAGATTTAGCTAGTGACAAACACATGAGCTCAGCAAAAACAAAATCGTGTCCTATAACTGTGTTCTAGTGCGGGTTACTTTACTTATAAGGAACACTGGAAAACAGTAGACAGTCCAAGGCAGTTTTGCAAAAGATGCAGAAATGTTTCTTATGCGGTCAACCCTCCTGGAGTCTAGACAAGAAGAACCATTCAGCATTCTACAAAGGTGCCATTCTAGACACGGATGCTGCAGCAGGGGACGAACTTGAGGCTCTGTCCTTGTGGAGCTGACATCTTGGTGGGGGAGAAAATGAGCACAGACTGATCATAGTCTATATATTATGTTGTCAGCACATTGAAGCAAAACAAAGCAGGTTACAGAGTTATTGACTTTTGTTTCATTTTTTCCTTTGGAGTTACGATTTTTATTTTGCTTATGATCCATTTGTGGCAAAAAAGTTTGATCACTTGACTGACGTGCATCTAATGATATGGTACAGCTGGAAGTGGAAGCCCAAAAAAGTTAGAAAAAGGATACTGCCTTCAAGGCTGTCTTCTGCAAATCTTCAACATGGTAGGGACATTGAGAAGATGAGGAATTTAAATGATCGGGCCTCAGATTTTCACCATCATGGGGTTACACTGGGTGTTATAGAGTGGTAGAGGAAATTGCAAAGGGGTGCAACCAGCTTACAGAGGAAGAAGCGGAGGCACACAGGTGAAGTAACTTGCCTCAGGTGGCAGATCTGAGATTTGTTTCCAGGCTTGTCTCATTCCAGTTCTTGCTTTTACGCGCTAGGCATAATGCCTTTACACCTAGAGGCTGCCCTCCTACGTCTTACTGGCCAAGTGCCCTTGGGAAAGCCAGAACATGGCTTGGTTTGCTCATCCGGTTTGCTTATCCAGTTTGCTCATCAGTATAATGCCTAACAACTCAGGAAGGTATCTTGAGCGAACCAGGCGTGTGTCTCCCTCAACTTTGCAGCCCTGCTTCCATCAGCTCCCATCTCCTGAGTGCTTGCTGTGTACCACTTCACACACACACACATATATTTTTAACTGCCCCAGGAGTTTGGCTTCTTAGGTATTATCCCCGCTTACCAGATGAGAGGCCCCTGGAGACCCAGGATACCACCCATTTAGGATGGCCTCCTAGTGATCTTTTTACATTTTAATTAATGCTGAACCAGAACAATCTTGCTTCAAGGTAGGGACTCAGTTTCCTGGTTCTTTTGTGCAGAACAAGGTGACAAATCTGGGTTTTGCATTGCGGGTCCCCTCAGGGGATCTGAGCACTTTCAGTTTCAGAGCTGGTCTCAGGTCCCCACTGACTCTCCAGAAGCCCCAAAGTGGTGGATCAGGTGGGCCTGCCCAAGAGGCATTTTCTTCTTGGTCCTGGTCCTCAGTAATGAAGTGTGACTTAGAGAGCCCAGCAGGACTCAGAAAATGCTCAGAACTTCGAAGGAACGTGTGAAATCCTTCCAGGCTCCAGCATGTCAAGACAGACTTTAGGCCCTCAGGAGTTGAGAGGGTGGTTAACAAGGCATTCCTGTTCTAATTACTGATGGGTTTTAGTCCACTGTGTATTTTACTAGTTTTGAGAAATTGAGGACAGTTATGTCACCTGTCTGTACCAACAGAAATGGGAAGCTGTGCTTTTGACTTTCTGGTAGAAGGATCTCAGTGGTACAGGTGGGTGACAATCGTACAAGGGTTCCACTCCCCCCTTGTCTTCCACATGCCAGGCCCTTAGTGCGTCACACGTTTACACCTCCTAACTACCTCACAGTGGCTGTTTGCATACAGCCTTGAAAAGTAACTAATGGTAACCCATAACTCGGATGAAAAACATGTGGTCCAGTAAGGTTTTGGACTTGAACTCAGGTTTATCTGCATAAGCAAAGGAGGGATTGTAAATGCAGATATACCAAGGGATGGAGCAGGTCCCAGAAATGTGAGATGTGGTGAAGAATTTGTGATGAGTGTGTTGGCAAATAGCCAAGTGCCTGCTACCTTAAAGAGAGGTAGCCCAGGGACTTCCCTGGTGGTCCAGTGGTTAAGGCTCTGAGCCCAATGTCAGGGACACGGGTTCAGTCCCTGCTTGGGGAGCTAAGATCCCACATGCCACATACCTCGCCCCCCCCAAAAAAAATGTTTTGTTTTTTTGTTGTTGTTAAAGAAGTAGCCCAGCCAAGAGGGCTGCAGAGCCAGCCTGCCCAGCCAGAACTACCATGACACAGGGCAAGTCACTTAACTTCTTGGTGCCTCAGTTTCCTCATCTAGAAAATGGGGATAATATCACCATCTGCCTCATGGGATTGTTATTACGATTAAATGAGAACAAATGGATGAAGCACTTAGCACAACACCTGGCTCCAAGTGAGCTCTGTGTCAGTAACTATTATTGCAAAAATTACGCAGTGCAAACTTTCAAAATCTTACACTAAATGAAGGAAGCCAGACACCAAAGCACACATAGCATGATTCCATTTAGATGTAACGTCCAAAGTTAGCAAATCCATAGAGACAAAAAGTAGATTAGTGGTTGCCAGGGTCTGAGGAGAATGAAAAGTGACTGCTGAATAGGTACAGGGTTTCCTTTCAGGGTGATGGAAATGTTCTGGAAGTGGATAGAGGTGGTGGGTGTACAACCTTGTGAATGTACCGGCAACACTAAATTGTATACTTTAAAAGGTTGAGTGGTAGGTGGATTATTGTGTTGTTTAGTTGCTCAGTCATGTCAGACTCTTGTGACCCCCATGGACTGTAGCCCCCCAGGCTCCTCTGTCCATGGGATTCTCCAGGCAAGAATACTGGAGTGGGTTGCCATTCCCTTCTCCAGGGGATCTACCTGACCCAGGGATTGAACCTGGGTCTCCTGCATTGGAGGCAGATTGTTTACCATCTGAGCCACTGCCGACCAATATGTGTATTATATTTCTGTTTAAAACAAATTCACTCTAGTCCAAGAAGAAGAGATGAAGGAGGTGGCAGCATGTGACCCCTGGGTTGGGGTTGGTCTTCAGGGCCGTTGAGCTTGGTTGGGCAAGGGAGCGCACATGTGCACAGGTTGGCCCCCAGTGCTAGTGGTGCTGGGATCCAGGCAGAAGCCCTGTGGACTGACTTGGGCTGTTGAGTTTGAGCCAGACAGGCTGCAGGGGCACCTGCAATGTGCCCTGGGACTGCTTCACCCTGCTTGCCTGAGTGCAGGAATGGTCCCTGCAAAGGTGCATCCTAGGCAGAGGGGACCCTTCCCTGTCCTGCATGGCTCAGGGTTGCCCTTATGCACCCCAGTCATTGCACTGGACTAACAGGCTCTAGGGACGCTTTGCCTTTTAGTCTGCCCCGTTTTGATCGGTTTTCAACCCCTTCCTCACTGGCGAAGGTCCCATCCCCAACCCCTCCCATCACTTTGGATACCAGGTAACAAAAATGTGTGTGTTTGTTAAACACACATATGGAAGTCAGCCAGGAGTTGGTGTCACCAGGCACTGAGGAAGGGCCTCAAGCTGTGTCCAGTAGAGATGACTCCGATGAGGGTGACAAGGCTGTTTGGCTGAGCAGGGGAGTATGGGGAGCAGCTGATTTTTGGTTTTATGAGTTCAGGAAAGATCCTTTCCAGGTGAGCTAACTTTCCTGTTCTGGGTTCTTCTCCAACCTGGTGTTGGTGCTTCTCCTGCTATGTGCCTGCTCCTACCCTTTGCGCTCGGTGTTATTCCTCTTCTGCTCTCTGTGTGTAGGGGTGGGGGCGAGCTGTGGGGCTTTCTGTTCACCAAACCAGGCTTGGCCCTCCCTGAGGCTGCCTCACAGGTTCACTGACTGGCCAGGCTTGGTTTGCATGTAACAGCCGAAAGCCATCCTAAACAGGTAATAGAAATGGGTGAGAAAACCTTTCATGCATGTCAGTATTCCAAATGTTGGCAGCTAGGAAGCTGTGGGGGCTTCCCAGGTGGTGCTAGTGGTAAAGAACCCGCCTGCCATTGCAGGAGACATAAGGGACGTGGGTTCAGTCCCTAGGTTGGAAAGATCCCCCAGAGAAGGAAATGGCAACCCACTCCAGTATTCTTGCCTGGGAAATCCTATGGACAGAGGAGCCTGGCGGGCTACAGTCCATGGGGTCACAAAGAGTCGGACACGACTGAAGAGACTTAAGCATGCCGAGCACGCCCAGGAAGCTATAGGAGGTGGAATGATAATGGCTCCCAAAGATGTCTCTGGAACCTGTGACTACGTGAGTTTACATAGTGATTTTGGCCGGCAAGGAGACATAGGTCCTTGTCTTCTTTGAAGAGAGATTTCAGCAGAGAGACCAAGATTGCAAAGCAGCTACAGAGTTTGTTAGAAGCACAGCCACGTGAAAGAGCACACGGGCCAACTTGTGGAGTAGGGTAGCTATGTCTTGGCTCTAGGGGTAGCTTAGGTAGCTAATATGGGGCTAGTCTTCTGGGGTTTAGGTGAAGGTGACCCTCCTTTTGTGTCCCCTATGATCATGTCATCTGCAGTTCCTTATTTGGGCTTCCACTAAGCACACTTTTGGATCTTTTCCAGTGAGCACCTGAGCAAACCCCACTGGGAGGAGAGGAAGCCACAATGCTGATCTTATAATATTACAGTGTGTCCAAGGTTACTAGAGGATGACTTGGGACCCTTTCTGTGTGTGTGTCAGGCTGGGAACTGTCGACCACAAAAATGAGGAGGCTGCTGTAGTCTCTTTGTCTTTTATCCAATCAGGGTGCTTAATTCCTATTGGTAGTTTATGTCAAAGGATCAGCATGAAACCAGTTGCAACAGGTTAACCCGGGGCCTATCTATCTCCTCCCTCAATAGTAAAGGGGAATTAAGGTAGCAGATGAATTTAGGTTGCTGATAAGCTGAGCTTCAAATAAGATTCTCCTGGGTTGTGCTGGCCAATGAAAGGACAAGATTCATTTAAATATGGAGGAATCACAGTCAGTGTGATGTCCTGAGAGAAAGGTTCAGCTGGCCGGAGTCAGTTCTGAAGATGGAAGAAGCCAAGGAACACACACACAGACTCTCCCCTAGAGCTTCCAGAAGGAATGAAGCCCTGGTGACAACTTATTTTAGCCCAGTGAGATTACGGACTTCTGACATCCCAAACTGTAAGACAAAAGCGTGCGTTATTTTAGGGCACTACATTTGGCATCATTTGTTACAGCAGCAAGAGGAAGCTAGGAGAAGCTAAGGGTAGATCTTATAGTCCTCTTCATTCTTTGAAAAAAACATAGCTTGTGATGTTCCTTTATATTGTTTTCATTTGCCATTTAATTAACTTATTTGGCTGTACCAGATCTTCATAGCGGCATGTGGAATGTTGTTCCCTGACCAGGGAGGGGTGGAACCCAAGCCTCCTCTGTTGTCTTAGCCACTGCACCACCAGGCAAGACCCTATTTTGCCATTTTAAATCAATCCCCAATCTGCTCAGAGTTCAGGCTTTTAAAATAAATGTGCAGAAGATTGGATTGTGGTTAGGGCTTTCCAGGTGGCTCAGTGGTAAAGAATCTGCCCACCAATGGAGGAGGCATGGGTTCAATCCCCCAGAGTCGGGAAGAAGGAAGTGGCAACCCACTCCAGTCTCCTTGCCTGGGAAATCCCATGGACAAGAGGAGCCTGGCAGGCTATAGTTCGTGGGGTAGCAAGGAGTCGGATATGACTGAGGGCCTGAGCACAACGTTCTTGGTGCAGCAGTGAACGCTTTGAAGCATCTATGAGGGCTCTGAAAGGCAGTTGGTGGTCTTTTGCCTGGCTTTGATTTTAAACTGCTTCACAAGGACATCGAAGACTGTGCCCTGTGCAGGGGGCCACCTGTAGCTGGGGTCCCCGGCTGTGTCCCCCAAAAGGCCTTGCCCACCCCTACCCCCCCCCCGTCCTAACAGCTGCACTGGAAGCAGGTGCAGTCTGTGGCCAGCAGCCAGGCCTTCTTCTTTGTCTGGGTGGTGACTGCCCCTTTGCTGAGGAGGCGGAGTGTGTTGCCAGCTCCCCTCTGTCCCCAGGCAGGTTGGGAGAGAGGACCAGAGTGGAAGTGGGTGGGCCTGGACGGCCACTGCACCTTCAGTTGGTTTTTAGCTCTGATTTTGTTCATTTCCTACCTGGGTCTGCTCAGCCGATGTCCGAGGGTTCTGCAGCTTTGAAACAAAAGCACTTTGAAAACTGTAGTGGAAGCCCACAGAGAGGAGTGCCCCGCCCAGTGAACATCTGTTTAAAGGAGCGGCCAGACAGCATCTGGCTGGCATCACAAGGTGGTTCTGTGTGGGATTATTTTCCAAATGAGAGGCGGTACCCTCAGCAGGAAGCATTGTTGCAGTGCAGAATTCATGACCCCCCAAACAGGGCCAAGGCCACAGGCAGCTTGTTCTGACCTCCTTTTCATGTTTATTGCTGCTTCAGCTAGCCTGGGATGATGGAATGAACATGGGGCCTGCATTCTAGTGTGGCCCCACCATTTGCTGGCGACAGTTGCCTTATCTGCATCAAGAGGCTGCTGACCTCTCTGCTTTGTTGGCCTCACAGAATTGTTGGAGTAGCCAATTAACTGGTACTGCGAACAGGCTGTGTTGTCAAGATATTAGCGAAGTTAGGCTCCCAGGAGGGGAGGAGAATGGGAAAGAGGCCACCTGCTGAAGGACCACTTTCCTTGCTTGCTAGTCTGGGTTCTAATGAGCATTCAGGGCTTCCATTTACAAAAGCTTTTATTGACCAGAGCCAAAGTGCCCGCCGAATGAGTGAGTTGGGTTGAGTCCCAATGAGCTCAGAGGAAGAACTGTCCCAGGAGCAATTCTAATTTTGTTGCTCTTCATATCCCCTTGGCCTCTTGCAGAGTTCTAGGCTATCTTTTCTTACTTTCTCACCATTCATTCATTTGGTTCTATCATCTAGCTGAAAAAAAAAAAGTCAGGTGGAGGGGAGCAAAAATCCAAAATAGTAGTGCCTAAAAAGAAAGAAACAAAAACTTTTAATCTTTCATTGGTAAAATACACTATACCATGTGGACTTGTAGTTTGGGACTCCCATTAATTTCTTCCTAACACTTGGCCTCACAGCCCTCTCCCACAGCTGCTCCTGGCCAAGGTCAATGATGACTTCAGTGCAGCTAAAGCCCAGGGTCCTCTGACATCTCTGATCACACCCTCCCCTGGAAGCACTTTCTCCTCTTGGCTTCTGGAAGCCATGGTGGTCCTTCCTTGCCATTCTTCTTCTCCTCTCTGACCTCAGGGCTCCTGGGCATGTCTTGGACATAGTCCACCTGGTTTACCTGTGCTTGCTTCCCAGGTGCTTTCAGCAGCATCGTGGCTTGAACTGAAATCCCATCTGCATGCTTTTGACTCTTCAACTTCTATCCCCAGTCCTGATCTCTGTTGACCTTCAGGCTCCTGCATTCACCCTCCCCACATGGTCGTCTGATGCCTTGCTGGTGTTAAAAGTTATTGAAATCCTTCCAGTTCAGCTCTTCTCTCCCACCGAGTCCTCACCATTTTGTCAGGATTTCCTGACCTCACAATCCAGCAACCAAATGGCCTCTGCCCTGCGCAGCCACGTTAACTTATTTTAACATGACCCCTGCTCATTGGCATCACAGAAGACCCAGTGCAAACCTAAGCTGCTGCTGGCTACCTCCAGACCTGCTCCTCCCACCTGCGTAACTGGCAATCCATCCTGCTAGGGGCTCTGGCCACTCTTCCATGGCTATTTTCCTCATAGCCCGCATCTGAGCTGTCAGAAGACCACACCTGTGACCACCCTCAACTCATCCAGACTTCCACCTCTTTTGACTTCCTCTCTGGCTGCCTCCCTTGGCTGTGCCACTGTACCCCCTCATTGGAGCCCTGGCTGTGACTGGCAGTGACTTTCCCACAAGTGTCTCAGAGTCCACTCCTACCCCCTACACTCCAGCCTCCACACAGCAACAGAACTCTCCAACAGCGTCCAGTTGTAATGACAATAAATCTAACCCCCTACTGTGACCTACAAGTTCCAACAGAATGGGGACTACCCATTCTCTTCCCTTGGCTCCCACCCTGGCTTGGGGCTGGCTTGCTGGTACTCCAATATGCTAAGCACTCCATCGCTCTGGCATCTTCATGTTTGTCCTCCCCTCTGGCTAGAAGTTCCTCCTCCAGGTAGTTGCATGGTGGGTCTCAAGGACTTTTGGAGCACCCCTGTCGAGAGGGGACAGCATGGGGATTTGCCTTTCTCCACCAGTCACTGTTTCCACGTGGAGAAGGGTCACGGAAGGTTGAGCAACTTTTTACCTCCAGTTCAGTTCAGTCGCTCAGTTGTGTCAGACTTTTTGCAACCCCATGGACTGCAGCACACCAGGCTTCCCTGTCCATCACTAACCCCCAGAGCTTGCTCAAACTCATGTCCATCGAGTTGGTGATGCCATCCAACCATCTTATCCCCTGTCATTCCCTTCTCCTCCTGCCTTCAATCTTTCACAGCATCAGAGTCTTTTTCCACTGAGTCAGTTCTTCGCATCAGGTGGCAAAAGTATTGGAGCTTCAACTTCAGCATCAGTCCTTCCAAATGAATATTCAGGACTGATTTCCTTTAGGGTGGACTGGTTTGATCTTGCTTTCCAAGAGACTCTCAAGAGTCTTCTCCAACACCACAGTTCAAAAGCATCAATTGGTTGGCGCTTAGCTTTCTTTATGGTCCCAACTCTTACATTCATACATGACTACTGGAAAAACCATAGAGGCTATTGATCAGGGTTTCTCAACCATGGCACTGTTGACATTTAGGGTGGGAGAAGTCATCGGCAGTGGCCTCTCCTCTGCATCATAAGATACTTAGCGTTCTTGGCTTCTCCCCACTAGATGCCAGGAGCACCCGCCCCCCTGCAGTCTGCCAACCCCAAATGAATCCAGACATTGCCCAGTGCTCTCTGGGGGCAGAACCACCAAGGCTGAGACCGGCTGCTGTAGAGATTCTTTGTGACTGCACCCTTCAGTATTCCTCATGAGTCACTGAAGTTCTGTCATCGTCACATTGCCCCAGGATACACGTTAGAGAAAAGTAGATCACAGCTAACGTTTGTGGAGTGGTAGCAGCTCCAGCTGACTCTAGAAAAACACGGTCAGCTTCTTGGTGAGCTTTGAGCTCATCCTAGTTTGATCAGGCACATCACCAATCTCCTTAGGTAGCTATTTTCTGCGTAGATTCCCACAGGTGGCTCATCTATTTTGTGTTCATCCTTATTAGTTTCAATTTTAGCTGATGACCTTGTCTTTTTAAATATGTTTTACAATTTTCTGAGAACAAGTGAAAAAGAATAAACAGAAAAATGAGCCAAAGACTTGACCAGGCAATTCATAGAAGAAGAAATCAAATTGGACAACAAACATGAAAAGATGCTCAACCTCATTAGTAATTGGTGAGTTGCAAATTAAACTGTAATAAGATAAAATTACATACCCTCCAGTAAGCTAAAAATTATAATGAAGTCTGACAATACCAGGTGTTTACATGGTTACAAGAGTAATATGTGCTCTTTGTAGTAAACTTGGAAAATGTAGAAAACCCAAGGTTAACTACTCTTAACATATTGGAATACAGTCTTTTTTTTTTTTTTTTTTTTTGGCTACACTGTGTGGCTTGCAGGATCTTAGCTCCCCAGTCAGGGACTAAATCGGGGCCCTGGCAGTGACAGTGCTGAGTCCTAACCACTGGACTGCCAGGGAATTCCCTAGAATACAGTATTTCAAAGGCATTTTTTTCTCTGTAGAAATATGTATTCCACATTATTAGTATTGAACTGCATATACCTTTCCCCCTTATTGTGAAATATAGCATATAGAAAAGTGTGCAAGGCCTTTAACAAACAAGTATAAAGTAAAGATCTGTGTCATTACCAATCAGGCCAGGAAATAGAATGTTGATGGTACCTGGTGGACCTCTGTGTGCCCCGACTGGTCACAGCCCCATCCTCCCCTCAGAGCTGACACTAGCCTGCCTTTTCTGTAGTCATTTTTTTTTTTTTGCTTCTACCGTGTATCATGTGGCCCCGAATAATACAGTTTAGTTTGGTCTGTCCTCTAGCCTTGTAGAAATGGAATTACACTCTATATAGGCTTTTGAGTTTTTCCTCTTTTCCCTCCGCATTACTCATGATTTATTGTGTGTATTTGTGGCTCATTCATTTTCATTGCTATGCGTTATTCCACTGTTTGAATATACCACAAGTAAAAAAAAAATCATTATCTTATTGATGGGCTTTTGGGTTTTTTCCAGTTTTTGAACGTTTCAAGCAGTTCTGGCATAACTATTCTTATGCAGATACCCCAAGTTTCTCTGGGGTACTGGTTCTTTTTTAATTTACTGAAGTATAGTTGATTTAGAAAGTTGTGTTAATTTCTGCTGTAGAGCAAAGTGACTCGGTTATACATATACATATATTTTTTCATTATGGTTTATCATAGGATTTTGAATACAGCTCCCTATGCAATATAGTAGGACCTTGTTTATCCATTCTATATACACTAGTTTGCATCTGCCAATCCCAGACCCCCACTGCATCCCTCCTGCATCCCCTCCTTGGCAACCCCAAGTCTGTTCTCTGTGAGTCTGTTTCTATATCGTAGATATGTTCCTTTGTCCCATATTTAAGATTCCACATATAACTGATATCATATAGTATTTGTCTTTCTCTTTCTGACTTCACATAGTATGATAAACTGTAGGTCCATCCATGTTGCTGCAAATGACATTTCATTCTTATGGCTGATTAGTATTCCATTGTATATATGCATCTAGGGTGCTGGTTCTTAAACTGTGGTCTGGGGACCCTTGGAGGACCCCCAAGGCCTTCTCAGGAGTCCACAAGATCTAGCTATTTTCATAATAACACTTAAGATATTAAATGCATTTTGCATTGTTTTCTAGTGTGTGTACAGTGTTTTCCAAAGTTGATATGATGTGTAATAACATTATTCTGGTGGCCAATGGAACATGTGCTTGTGTCTTCTTGTGGTTTACATTTTTCTCAGTTTTAATTTCTAAGTGATAAGTATCAATGAGTATAAACCACATAAACAAAAGCTTTTTGAGATTCTTAATTTTTGAGTGTTTGAGCATTGCTGTCCTTGGATTCTACCTAGGAGTGGAGTGTCTGGGTGAAGTAGTCAATGTTTGTACCTTCAGTCTTTTTTTTTTTTCTTCTTCTTCTTTTTTTTTAATTGGTTTATTTTTTTATTTTTTAACTTTACAATATTGTATTTGTTTTGCCATACATTGACATGAATCCACCATGGGTGTACATGTTTTCCCCTTCCAGAACCCCCCTCCCACCTCCCTCCCCATCCCATCCCTCTGGGTCATCCTGGTGCACCAGCCCCAAGTACCCTGTATCATGCATTGAACCTGGACTGGCGATTCATTTTACATATGATAATTTACATACTTCCATGCCATTCTCCCATATCATCCCGCCCTTGCCCTCTCCCATAGAGTCCATAATACTGTTCTATTTATCTGTGTCTCTTTTGATGTCTCGCATACAGGGTTATCTTGACCGATTGACTAAATACCATATATATGTGTTAGTATACTGTATTGGTGTTTTTCTTTCTGGCTTACTTCACTCTGTATAATAGGCTCCAGTTTCATCCATCTCATTAGAACTGATTCAAATGTATTCTTTTTAATGGCTGAGTAATATTCCATTGTGTATATGTACCACAGCTTCCTTATCCATTCATCTGCTGATGGGCATCTAGGCTGCTTCCATGTCCTGGCTATTATAAACAGTGCTGCGATGATGCGCCTTCAGTCTTATCAGGTGATGCCACACCATCTTCTGGAATGAAGTGGAAGTGAAAGCCACTCAGTTGTGTCTTACTCTTTGCAACCCCCTGGACTATACAATCCATAGAATTCTCCAGGCAAGAATACTGGATTGGGATTCCATTCCCTTCTCCAGGGGATCTTCCCAACCCAGGTATTGAACCCCAGTCTCCTGCGTTGCAGGCAGATTCTTTACCGCTGACCCACCAGGGAAGCTTTATTTCCTCATGTGCTTGGTTGTTTTTGGCTGTGTATTACTAATGCCCTTGAAATATTTATGTGGGGATTCTTTGAAGCCTAAGTCTAAGGTAAATGTATCTTCTTCCAGAGAAGATTTCTATTTGACTTTGTCAGCTGCTTTAGGACATTTATTAGCCGGGGACCACTTAAAACAAATGTCTAATTATTTCCCTTTGTTTCCATAGCACCAAGGCAGCTTCCTTGCAGTCCTGTGGAGGTTGAATTGGGAGGGGGCAAGTCTGTTTCAGAGTCACTCTTAACCCCAAGGATGTGATCCTCTGGTGACCCAGTTTGGTGTGAAAAGAATTTTCTATTGAATAGTTTCCTCAATTTAGGTAGCCATGGTCCTAAACTACAGTCCCCTTTCCTGTCTTGGAAGGTTGCCAAAATCAAAGGCAAAATTTGTCCAGCCTGAGTTCCTACATCTCTGGATTTCCTGTTGTCTCTTAGGTTTTGCCATCCATGCTTGTTGTTTTACCATTTTGTGAGTTCTTCAGGGCCATTAAGGGTATGTGTTTTAAAATCACCCATTTTAATTGTTCTTAATTGGAAGGCAGCTCGAAATAATCTATCCTGCTCTTACTAGAAACACAGATTGATATATTTTTATCTTGTTTATGTGTGTAACCTTATATTGTATTTTCTTATGCAATTAAAATAGTTTTCAGTACATGACTTCTGATGGATATTAAGGCGGACTCCGGGTCTTTGCTATTATAAATTACATTTCAGTAAACATTTGTGCATCATATTTGACTGAGGATAATGACAGGATGGCTGAGAGGTGGGTAGAGAGATGGTATGAACCTTAGTCAGTGCTCCATTTGTGTCGGTTGTTGTTCCTGTTCTTATCATGTACACACATGAGGTGGCTGGGGGGCCTGTGGAGGAGGAGACAGTCTTGTACTGGGCTGTGAGGAACCAGCCAGACAGTTAAGGGTTGAAAGGACTCATGCCAGGTGACAAAGGGAGCCAATTAAGGAATGTGATTGCCAAGGTACCCTGGGGGCCTGGCTTGAGTCACAAACCCTGACCTGGCAGCTGAGCCAATGCCAGTCAGCACAGGGATGTGAGACCTGCTACTGCACCAAGATGCCACCCCAGAATGCAGCCAGGATCCCCCATGAGGTGTGTTCATTCAGTGCCTCCAGGCACCCTGCTGTGTGCTGAACCAACGTGGATGACTCTAGCACTGGCCTTGCTTCCAGAAGCTCCCAGTGTGGTGGGTTCTCCTCTCGAAGTTGCAGATTGGCAGGGTGAGAGCAGAAGTTGTGACAGGGATGGCTGATGCTGGCTCGGATGTCTGCCATGACCGTGCCGGGATGGTGCCAGTTGGGAAAGGAAGAGGAGTCAGTCGAAGGCCCCACGGAAAGCAGGAGGGGCTGGCACAGGGCTGCCTGGCATGCTCTGCAGGTCTGCTGTGGCAGGAGGTCCGGGCAGGATTGCCAGGACAGGGCCCAAGCCAGAGAGTGGGATATGCAAGGCGGTGCAGTTCATCATGTAGAATGGAGATGGAGTTTCCTCTAGCCAGGTGAACATGCATCAGTATCTCATGCCTTTTTATAGCTCAATAGTTTTCCGTTGTATTGGTACAACACTTTATTTATCCATTCATCAGATGATGGACACAGGTTATTTCTACTCTTTGGCTACTGTGAATACTGCGGTAAACATTTATGTACAGACTTTTGTGTGGACATATGTTTTCAAGAAGACTCTTGAGAGTCCTTTGGACAGCAAGGAGATCAAACCAGGCCATCCTAAAGGAAATCAACCCTGAATATTCCTTGGAAGGACTGGTGCTGAAGCTGAAACTCCAGTACTTTGGCCACCTGATGTGAAGAGTTGACTGATTGTAAGAGACCCAGATGCTGGGAAAGATTGAGGGCAGGAGGAGAAGGGGACGACAGAGGATGAGATGGCTGGATGGCATCACCAACTCAATGGACATGAGTTTGAGCAAGCTCCAGGAGATGGTGCAGGACAGGGAAGCCTGGCGTGTTGCTGTTTGTGGGGTCACAAAGAATCGGACACAACTTAGCAACTGAACAAAAACAATGTTTTCAGTTATCTTGGGTAGAATTGCTAGGTCATATGATAATGTTGTGTTTTAACTCTTAAGGAATTGTCAGGTGAGTTTATAATCTCACCAGCAGTGTGTGAAGGTTCCAGTTTCTCCCCATTCTCACCAGTGCGTATTTTCTGTTGTTTTGAGAAAAAACATCCTAATGACTGTGCAGTAGTATCTCATTGTGGTTTTGTATTTGCCTTGTGACTAATGAAGTTGAATGTTGTTTCCTGTGCTCATTGGGTCACATTCTTTAGTGAAAGTATGTCCAATGCAGAGACTACTAAAGTGGGAACCAGGAGGTCTAAAGCTAACGATAGCCATGATCTGATCCACAGCGGGCACTTTATATGGCTTGTTAGATTGATAGATTCCCAGGTCCTTTATGGTATGTTGTTCCTGTTAGACTTATTCCCAAGTACTTTATATTCTTGTTATAAATGTGATTTCCCCAGTTAAAATTTTAAGTAATGATTGTTGTCATTTAAGAAAGCTACTGTGTGTGTGTGTATATATATATATACACATACACACACACTAAATTAAGAAGCTTCCTGCATGTATCTGCCCAGTAGATGCATCTGCTTCCTGCATGCATCTTCCTTCCAATTCCACACCCCAGTGAGGTCACCAGTATCAATGATTTGGGCCGGCTATTTCAGTATCTACTTTAAAAATGCATTTGCCCTGATGGCCTCAGTGAAACCTTAGAGTAGACCAATGGGGCAAATGACAGAAGGTACACTCCAGTTTGATTGAGAAAATAAAGGGAGATGAAGAGGAAAGGCAGGGAGTGGAGATCTGAAGGAAAACATAAGCATGTTCTTAGGTGAGTGAAAAGAGCCAAGGAAAGAGGGTGATGACTGAAACACAGACAGGAAGTGATGGGATTGATTAATAATTTAGTTTACTAGAGAGCAGGCAGTGGAAGTAGGAGTGTAGAACTGGTGGCAGGAAGTGTCTAGACTAGAGATATTCAAATAGTGGGCCTCAGAGGCCTTTGAATTGACATTGGGGTCATTGTTGTCTGTAAACACAATAAGTGGCACAGCTGCATTATTCGTGTACTGGAGTTAAAATGCATTTAGATTGTTAGAACGACATTTAGATGTTTTGATTAAACAAAATGCAGACATTTTAGAATCTGATGGGACAAGCCTTTATTAAACTATTCTTTATAAAATTTCCTGTTTCCCTATGCATACTATGGGTCAAATTTTCAAGGTAAAAAAGTCCATTGGGATTTTAATTGAAATTGCATTGACTAGGTTGATTTTTAGGAAAGCTGACTTTAAAAAAGCATTACATTTTCCCACCCAAACACTGGTTTCTCTACTGAGTTCTGTGTTCTTTTACATTGTATATCTTTCTTCATGTTCTATCTCACATTTCTTGTTAGACTTATTCCCAAGTACTTTATATTCTTGTTATAAATGTGATTTTTCCCCAGTTAAAATTGTAAGTAATGATTGTTGGCATTTAAGAAAGCTACTGATATATATATATATATATATATATATATATATATATATAAACATATTTTTATTGCTAATCCCCTTACTAAACAATCTGTATTTCTCCTAGTTTTTCACTTGATTCTCTTGGCATCTTGGCATTTCTAGGTATATGATCATAGCATCTGCAAACAGCACTGACTTGGCCTCCTCTCCAGTAATTTTCCCCCCTTAGTAATCTCTCACCTGATTCTCCTGACTAGCACACCCAGGACTGTGTTAAATAATAGTGGTGCTAAGGGACCTCCTTGCTTGTTTGTGACTTTGGTTTGTGATATATTGCTTTGTCTTACTCCTATAAATCTTCACTCCTATTTTACAAAGGATTGGGATTTTTGAAAAATCAGATTTAGACACTGAATTGTATCCAGTGTTGGTTTGGTATCTCAAGATCTGTTTGTTCACCTTTAACCCATTAATATAGTAAACCCTATCCCTAGACCCCATCCTGGCGAGCGTTCCAGTGATCCCACTGTGCTTTGGACATGTTCTTTTTGAGTACATGCTTGGGTGCTATTTGTGCACACACTATTTTTATGTCAGTATTCAAAAGTGACATTGGTGTGTAGTGTTCTTTTCTATGCTGCCTTTTCCAAGTGCCGTTAAAATATGGGACATTTTTATTATTTCTCTGCTCTAGAAAATTCAAACAGTAGAGAAATCATCTGTCTTTTGAGGATTACAGTAATTCTCCTGTGGATTGAGCCTGGTTGGTACTTCTAGAGCAGTAGTCCTACATAGCTTTCTGATTTTTTTCCTCATGGTGCTCTATTTAGGTTTTCTCTTATAAGTATATATAAAATTCTATCTATATGTTAGGTTTTCTTTCTTCTTGACTAATTTTTGAAAATTTATGTAGTTCTAGAATAATATCCATTTAATCTAGCTCAATATAAACTCCATAAAGGCAGGATTTTTTTTTTGTCTGTTGTGCTCACTGGTGTTGTGCTCTCTAGGACCTAGAACAGGGTAGGGCACATAGTAGGTATTTATAAATATTTGTAGTCTTTTGATTTCCTTTTGTATTTTTTCTCATTCTTAAAATTTGGGTATCATTTCTTTTTATCTTTTTTTTTATGACTAGGTTAATGAGTGACTTAGCTCTTTTGTTGATGATTTTTTTTAATTGAAGGATAATTGCTTTACAGAATTTTATTCTTTTCTGTCAAACCTCAACATGAATCAGCCATTGGTATACATACATCTCCTCCGTTTTGAACCTCCCTCCCATCTGCCTCCCCATCCCACCCCTCTGGGTTGATACAGAGCCCCTGTTTGGGTTTCCTGAGACATACAGCAAATTCCTGTTGGCTATCTATTTTACATATGGTAATGTAAGTTTCCATGTTACTCTCTCCATACATCTCACCCTCCCCTCCCCTTTCCCCATGTCCATAAGTCTATTCTCTATGTTCCTCCACTGCTGCCCTGCAAATAAATTCTTCAGTACCATTTTTCTAGATTCCATATATATGTGTTAGTATATGATATTTATCTTTCTCTTTCTGACCTATTTCACTCTGTATAATAGGCTCTAGGTTCATCCACCTCATTAGAACTGACTGAAATGTGTTCCTTTTTATGGCTGAGTAATATTCCATTGTGTATATGTATCACAGCTTCTTTATCCATTCATCTGTTGATGGACATCTAGGCTGCTTCCATGTTCTAGCTATTGTAAATAGTGCAATGAATAATGGGATGCATGTCTTTTTCTGTTTTGCTTTCTTCAGGGTATATGCCTAGGAGTGGGATTGCTGGGTCATATGGTGCTTTTATTCCTAGTTTTAAAAGAAATCTTCATACCATCTTCCATAGTGGCTCTATCAATTTACATTCCCACCAACAGTGCGAGAGCATTCCCTTTTCTCCACACCTTCTCTAGCATTTATTGTTTGTAGACTTTTTGATGTTGGCCATTCTGACCGGTGTGAGTTGGTATCTCATGTAGTTTTGATTTGCATATCTCTCAAAATGAGTGGTGTTGAACATCTTTTCACATGTTTGTTAGCCATCTGTGTTTCTTTGAAGAAATGTCTGTTTAGGTCTTTTTCCCACTTTTTGATTGAGTTGTTTGTTTTACTGGAATTGAGTTGTATGAGCTGCTTGTGTATTTTGGAAATTAATTGTCAGTTGTTTCATTTGCTACTATTTTCTCCCATTCTGAGGGTTGTCTTTTCACCTTGCTTATAGTTTCCTTTGCTGTGCAAAAGTTTTTAAGTTTAATCCGATCCCACTTGTTTACTTTTGTTTTTATTTTCATTACTGTAGGAGGTGGGTCATAGAGGATCTTGTTTTGATTTATGTCATCAAGTGTTCTGCCCATGTTTTCCTCTAAGGGTTTTATAGTTTCTGGTCTTATAGTTAGGTCTTTAATCCATTTTGAATTTATCTTTGTGTATGGTGTTAGGAAGTGTTCTCATTTCATTCTTTTACATGTAGCTGTCCAGTTTTCGCAGCACCATTTACTGAAGAGGCTGTCTTTGCCCCATTGTATATTCTTGCCTCCTTTGTCAAAAATAATGTACCCATAGGTGCAGGGGTTTATTTCTGGGCTTTCTATCTTGTTCCATTGGTCTATACTTCTGTTTTTGTGCCAGTACCATACTGTCTTTTTTTTTTTTTTATAAATTTATTTATTTTAGTTGGGGGCTAATTACTTTACAATATTGTAGTGGGTTTTGCCATACATTGACATGAATCAGCCATGGGTTTACATGTGTTCCCCATCCTGAACCCCCCTCCCACCTCCCTCCCCATCCCATCCCTCTGGGTCATCCCATTGCCGCAGCCCTGAGCATTTGTCTCATGCATCGAACCTGGAATGAGCCTCTTGATGAAAGTGAAAGAGGAGAGTGAAAAAGTTGGCTTAAAGCTCAACATTCAGAAAACTAAGATCATGGCATCTGGTCCCATCACTTTATGGGAAATAGATGGGGAAACAGTGGAAACAGTGTCAGACTTTATTTTGGGGGCCTCCAAAATCACTGCAGATGGTGATTGCAGCCATGAAATTAAAAGACGCTTACTCCTTGGAAGGAAGGTTATGGCCAACCTTGATGGGGTGCTTCTCTGTAGATGGTTGCCTGAGCACTTAAAGACACACCACGGACAACGTCCTTCTCTGTAGTTGGGCGTGGCAGCCACTAAAATGGACACTACCTGTGGGGACCTACTCCTTAGATGGGGGTCGCTATTCTGTAGATCGGCGGGTCAGTCTATTAAACGGCACCCTGAGTGGGGTCTTACTAGTAGATTGGCACGTCAGGCACTTAAAGGGGCACCCTGATTGGGGTCCTTCTCTGTAGATGGTTCGTGAGCACTTAAAGACACACCACGGGTGGCGTCCTTCTCTGTACATGGGCGTTTGAGGCATTTAAAGGGCACCCTGGGTGGGGTCCTTCTCTGCATATAGTTGCCTGAGCACATAAAGAGACACCACAGGTGGCGTCCTTCTGTGTACATGGACGTTTGAGGCACTTAAAGGGGCACCCTGGGTGGCGTCCTTCTCTGTAGATGGACGTTTCAAGCCCTTAAAAGGGCACCCTGATTGGGGTCCTTCTCTGTAGATGGTTCGTAAGCACGTAAAGCCACACCACGGGTGGCGTCCATCTCTGTACATGGGAGTTTCAGGCCGTTCAGAGGGCACCCTGGGTGGGGTACTTCTCGGCAGATGGTTGCCTGAGCACTTAAAGACACACCACAGGCGGTGTCCTTCTCTGGACATGGGCGTGGCAGGCACTTAATGGGCACTACGAGTGGGGACCTACTCCTTAGATGGGCATCGCTACTCTGTAGATCGGTGATTCAGTCTCTTAATGGGCACAATGACTGGAGTCTTTCTAGTAGATTGGCACGTCAGGTACTTAAATGGGCACCACGATTGGGGTCCTTCTCTGTAGATGGTTGTCTGAGTACTTAAAGACACATCATGGGTGGCGTCCTTCTCTGTACATGGGCGTTTCAGGCACTTAAACGGGCAACCTGGGTGGGGTCCTTTTCTGTAGGTGGTTGACTGAGCACTTAGAGACAAACCACAGGTGGCGTCCTTCTCTGTAGATGGGCGTGGCAGGCACGTAAAAGGGCATCTTGGGTGGGGACCTTTTCTGTAGATGTTTGCCTGAGCTCTTGAAGACACACCACACGTGGCGTCCTTCTCTGGAAATGGGCGTGTCAGGCTCTGAAAGGGCCACCGGCTGGGGGGACCTAGTTCTTAGATGGGCATGTCAGGCACTTAAAGGGGCACCCTTGGTGGGGTCCTTCTCTGTAGATGGTTGCATGAGCACTTAAAGATACACCACAGGTGGCGGCCTTCCCTTTTCATGGGCGTTTCAGGCACTTACAGGGGCACCCTTGCTGGGCTCTTTCTCTGTAGATGGTTGCATGAGCACTTAAGGACACACCAAGGGTGGCGTCCTTCTCTGTACATGGGCCTTTCAGGCACTTACAGGGGCACCATGGGTGGGGTTCTTCTCTGTAAATGGTTCCCTGCGCACTTAGAGACACACCACGGGTGGCGTCCTTCTCTGTACATGAGCGTTTCAGGCACTTAAAGGGGCACCCTGGGTGGGGTCCTTCTCTGTAGATGGTTGCCTGCGCAGTTAGAGACACATCACTGTCAGCGTCCTTCTCTGTCCATGGGCGTTACAGGCAGTTGAAGGAGCACCCTGGGTGGGGTCCTTCTCTGTAGATGATTGCCTGAGCACTTAAAGACCACGAGTGCATCCTTCTCTGTCCATGGGCGTTTCAGGCAGTTGAAGGGGCACCCTGTTTGGGGTCCTTCTCTGTAGATGGGCCATTCAGGCTCTTAAAGGGGGTCCTTCTCTGTAGATGGGTGTTTCAGACACTTAAAGGGGTACCCTGGGTGTGGTGCTTCTCTGTACACCGGCTCTGGCTCTTAAAGGGGCACCTGGGTGGGATCCTTCTCTATAGATGGGCGTTTCAGGCACTTAAATGGACACCCTGGGTGGGGTTCTGCTCTGTATATCTGAATGTCAGACACTTAAAGGGGCACCCTGGGTGCAGTGCTTCTTTGCAGATGGGTGGGTGAGACACTTAAAGAGGCACCTTGGGTTGGGTCCTACTCTGTAGATCGGTGGGTCAGGCTCTTAAAGGGGCACCCTGGGAGGGGTCCTACTTTGAAGATCGTCGAGTCAGTCTCTTAAAAGGGCACCCTGGGTGGGGTCCTTCTCTGTAGATGGGCGTTTCAGGCACTTAATGGGGCACCCTGGGAAGTGTCCTACTCTGGAGATCGGAGTGTCAGTCTCTTAAAGGGGCACCCTGGGTGGGGCCCTACTAGTAGTTGGCATGTCAGGCATTTGAAACGGCTCCCTGGGAGAGGCCCTGCTCTGTAGATGAGCGTTTCAGGCTCTTAAAGGGCCACCGTGGATGGGGTCCTTTTCTCTAGATAGGAGTGTCTGTCTGGCTCTTCAAGGAGCATCCTGTGTGGGGACCTACTCCGTAGATCGGTGGATCAGGCTCTTAAAGGGGCACCCTCTGTGGGGTCCTTCTCTGTAGATCGGTACAACAGGAACTTAAAAGGGCACCCTGCTTGGGGTCTTTCTCTGTAGTTGGGTGGGTCAGGCTCTAAAGGGGCACCCTGGGTGGGGTCCTACTCTGTAGATTGGCACATCAGGCACTTAAAGGGCACCCTGGGTGGGGTCCTTCTCTGTAGATGGGTGCATCAGGCACTTATAGGGGCAACGTGAGTTGGGTCCTTCTCTGTAGATTGGAGTGTCTGGCTTTTAAAGGAGCACCCTGGGTGGCGACCTACTCCTTAGATGGGCCTATCAGGCAGTTAAAGGGGCACCATGTGTGGGATCCTACTCTAGTTGGGTGAGTCAGATGCTTGATGGCCCAGCTTCTCTACTGTTCAGTTGCTGATGCTGGCCTGTGCGGAAAGATGGGCTATGGTGATTGCTCCACCCCCTATGTGTGACTTAGCAGTATCACCTTGCTTCCATTGCTGCCTGGTTTTCCTTCCACAGTTATTTCCCACCACAATCTCCTCCCTCACGTCCCCTCGGTCCATCTCTCCACAGTCAACAGCAGTCCTTGCCCTGGGATTGTTCCACAATCCCTAAGCTCCAGTTCCCAGCTGCTGCGCCTTACAGGGGACCTGCATCCCTGTCCGGGGTATGTATGGCTGCAGCATGGACTGTCTGATTCTCATTCCATTTAGGCTGCCACAGATCAGATCTTTCACTCTCAGCCTTAAATGTTTCTCCTCTGACTTAGATAATTGCCCCAATGTGGGGATCAGACCCCTGCTTCAGTTCCCCTACCCACCGAGGGCAGGTCTAGTCCTAGTTACACTCCTGTTTCCCCCCCTAGTTCCTTTGTCCTCCTGAGTTTTGCGTGGTTCTGTACTTTTTTGCTGGTCAGGTACTCCTGTCCTGTCATCTTTCAGCTGGTGTTCTGCATGCACTTCCTTGCTGAAGATTTTTAAGGAGATATAGGCAGTAGGGAGCAAGTCACCTATTAGAGGGAAAAAGGTAGGTGCAGTTTACTTCACCCTGCTTCATGACAGTATTTGATGCCATAAGATGTCACAGCAACACCTCTACATAGTTTTGAGGCAAAAAGTTTAGGTCAGGTTGTCATTCTCATGGAGAGGTGATATAAAGGCATTCGGAATAATGGTATGTTTCCTGAACCCACATGTTGATGGCTTTATTTGCAATTATCAAACACATGAATCAGCCCAAATGCCCTTTGATGGATAAATGGATAAATTGTGGTACATCTACCATGTGGAGTACTACTAAGCAATGGAAAAGGAACAAACTTGATATGCACAACAACCTGGATGAATCTCAGATATAGTATGCTATGTGAAAGAAGCCAGTCTTAAAAGAAGACATAATGCATTATCCCATTTCTATTACATTCTTGAAATTACACCATTAAAGAGAGAACAGATTAGTCATGGTTAGCAGTCACAGTGGTTAGCAGTAGGGGATGGGAAGAGGAAAGGTGGCAGAGAGGTTGGTATTGTTACAAAAAGGCAGCATAAGGGGTACTTGTGCCAATGGAACTATTCTTTATCTTGACTGTGGTGGTCACATGAATCTACACTTGTGGTAAAACTGTACAGTACTTAATAAATACTAAACAAATGCAAGTAGAACTGGGGAAATCTGAATAAGATGGGTGGCTTGTAGCAATGTCAGTATACTGATTGTGATAATGTAGTATTTTGCATAATATGACCTTTGGGAGAACTAGGCAAAGTATACAAGGGATCTCTTCATTTTATTTCTAAACACTTTATTTCTAAACATTTTATAGTTAAATATACAATATTTATTAATATAAGAACATAGAGTTAGGTGAATAGATGTGGGTAACACTTTTTATTCTTTGGCTATTTAAATTTTTAAAATTGAATTATAGTTGATTTACAGTGTTTAGTTTCAGATGTACAGCAAAGTGACTCAGTTATACATACATACATAGCTATTCTTTTTCAGATTCTTTTCCCTTGTAAGTTATGACGGAGTATTAAATAGAATTCCCTGTGCTATGCAGCAGGTCTTTATTGATTATCTATTTTTATATATAGTAGTGTGTATGTTAAACCCAAACTCCCAGTTTATCCCTTCCCCCTATATTGTTTCTTATAGTTGTGTAGGAATCTAGTTATCTCAATAAGATTTTCAGTGAAAAAAATGGAATGCTTTGAAGGCTATATGTCACTCAGGAACCCTCTTGGGGACATCTACTTAATAACACAAAACCACTAAGCAAGAGGTGATTCAAAGTAATGATTCTGAGCAGGGGATGCGAAGGAGGGCAGAATTGGCAGTGGGCACAGCTACCTTCCAGCAGATCTCTGGCTGATTGATCGGGTAGAGAAAGATGTCTGGCAGGAAACTCTGGGCCCAGCGCTCAGAACCACTTTGAATGTGAGTATTTCAGTTTAGAGTTGGGGGCAATAAGAGCTGACATCACAGGAGGAGGTGGGATCTAGTTGGGAGAGTGCGTGAACCTGAGCGGTGGCTCTCTGGGGAGTCCCAGCATTGAAGGGGTGGACAGAGTAGCTACAAGAGGAGATAAGGCCCGGAGGAGGAGCGTGGCATGTGGTTTCAGAACAGTGTCTCAGGGAAGGTTGCTCAGTGGTGTCAAAGGTGGTGGAGGGTCAGAAGGAGGAGCCCTCAGGTAGGCCATGTGCCTGTCCTCCAGGTGTTGCCATTCTCGGCCATGTGCTCTCCTTACACTCCTCTCACCCCTGAAGCCCCTCTTAACTCTCCTCGCTGACCCTCCCTAACCTGGCCTTCCTCATCTGCAGCCTCCTCCTCTTTCTTTGTCCACTTCCAGCCACATCCACCCCTCCTGACTGCCCTGTGCTTTCTGCGAACAGCCAGCCTCTGCACCCCTGAGGCTTGACTTGGGAGGTTTCCTCTACCCCAGGGCCCTCTCCTCTGCTTGCCTTTCTGATCTGAGCTCAGCTGCCCCCAACTCACTGCAGCCTGACAGGTGGAGCTGGTGACAGCCGCTGTGATGTTGGGTCACCTGGCACACACAGCTGTTGTAACCCCATTTGTTTCAATAACTCCACCCCGGGCCTGAGGTCAAGAACTCTGCTTTTCTCATCTTTCTCTCTCTTCCAGTCCCTGGTAGGTCCTCAGTGTTTGGTGGCTAAATAGTCCTGCCCTAACTGGTTGGTTCTATAATCCTATGAAAAGCATTCACTGAAGGATTACCTTTAATGAAAACTCTTAGGTCATTGACAATCTGATTGGATTTGCAGAAATCTGAATTACAAGCATCAGGCTCAGAACGGTTCTGTTGTGTCCAAGCAAACCCTACCAGCCCCTGGAAGTACGCCCTGTTTTGCTTTTGGGCAGTCAGGCTCAGAGCCTGGTTAGGGGCCAGGTGTATTTATAGAAAGCAAGACATCCACCCTCCCCTCCCTGCCCCCACTGGCTTTCCTGTGACTCTCATCCTGAAATTCAGGTTTCCTTTTATTTAATGGCTTAAAAAAAATTGATGTCTAATTCATGTACCAAGAAATTCACCCCTTTAAAATATACAACTCGGCAGCATGTAGGACACTGACAGAGCTGTATAACTGCCACCTCTCTCTAGTTCATGACATTTTCATCACCCAAAGGTGAAACCTGTATCATTAAGCAGTCAGTCTACATGCTCCCCTTCCCCTGCTCCTCAGTTCAGTCGCTCAGTCACGTCCGACTCTTTGCAACCCCATGGACTGCAGCAAACCAGTCTTCCCTGTCTATCACCAACTCCTGGAGTTTACTCAAACTCATGTCCATCACATCAGTGTTGCCATCCAACCATCTCATCCTCTGTCGTCCCCTTCTCCTCCCGCCTTCAATCTTTCCCACCATCAGGGTCTTTCCCAATGAGTCGATTCTTCCAATCAGGTGGCCAAAGTATTGGAGTTTTACCTTCAGCATCAGTCCTTCCAATGAATATTCAGGACTGATCTCCTTTAGGATGGACTGGTTGGATCTCCTTGCAGTCCAAGGGACTCTCAAGAGTCTTCTCCAACACCACAGTTCAAAAGCTCCTGGCCACCTCTAATCAGCTCCCTGTGTCTGTGGATTTACCTATTCCAGATGTTTTATGTAAATGGAATCATGCAGTGTGTGACGTTTTGTGTCTGGCTTCTTTCACTTTGTATAAGGTTTTTCAAGGCTCATGCAGGTTGTGGCCTGGCTCAGTCCTCCTCCTTTTTATCACTGAATAACATTCCATTGTGTGGATAGATCACTTTCTCCTCTCTGTGAGACCACCACTTGTAGCTGCCTTGTTAGTGGACGTTTCCCAGGGCTGAGGTGAGAGCTGAGGGACTAGTTATCAGATGAATGAATGGAGGTTCCTGGTCGGCAATTATGGGTTGTCTGCTTGTATTTCTCAGTGGAGACCCCAGTGGGATCTTCCCTTTCTGGGCTTGAAAGGTAGGCGGCTGGCACCCCGGGTGGATGGGAGCTTGCCGTGTAAGAGAGGGAAAGGCTGTAGCTGTTGGGGCTATGGGTGGGGAGGTGACCAGTGGGCTAGCTGGGGCCAGCCTGAAAAGGCTCCTCTTCCAGGTCCCAGGCCCATCTGGGCCGCCAGCTCCTCCTCACCAGCTTGCCCAGTTTCTTTGGAGGGAAGATGTCCAGCTTCTCTGTGGTGAGGGGCTCCACAGAGGTCAGGGAAGCAGTAGGTCTGAGCTCTGTTTCTTAGATTCTTCCTCGTCCCTCTCCTGCCATCTTCCTCCCTCACACTGACTTGAGGAGGGAGAGAGGGGCCTTCACTGCAGCTTCCATACTTCCTTCTGGACAGAGGGCATGCTCCTGAACTTGGCTCCTTCCCACATTTGTTGTCATTATTAATACCGTTGTTATTGGAAACGTGTCATACTTAGAGATTTGGGTGGATTGGCACTTGTATGATATCACATCTTCCGACCCACAACATAGTCTTTTCACTTGTTCAAGTCCTCTTTGGTGTTCTTCAGTACATTTGACCCTTGAATGATGTGGGTTTGAACTGTGCAGGTCCAGTTATACACGGATATTTTTCAATAGTGAATGCTAGAAACAGTCTGTGACTAGTTGAATTCCTGGATGCAGAGGGCTGACTATATAAGTTGTATGCGGATTGATTAACCCCCGCATTGTGTGAGAATCAACCATACTGTTTTTTCATTTTTTTTCTTCACTTAGTTCTAGTATAATTCTAAGTATCTTTTGAAATTGGGATATTATTTACATATAGTACATGCAAAGCGCTTTACATAAATACAAAGATACATTAAAAAAATTTACATAAATTTTTTTTTCCCCTTGTGGCTCAGGTAGTAAAGAATCTGCCTGCAATGGGGAGACCTGGGTTCAATCCCTGGGTTGGGAAGGTCCCCTGGAGAAGGGATAGGCTACCCACTCCAGTATTCTTGGGCTTTCCTTGTGCCTCAGTTGGTAAAGAATCTGCCTGCAATGCGGGAGACCTAGGTTCAATCCCCGGGTTGGGAAGATCCTCTGAAGAAGGGAAAGGCTACCCACTCCAGTATTCTGGCCTGGAGAATTCCATGGACTGTATATTCCATGGGGTTGCAAAGAGTCAGACATGACTGAGTGACTTTCACTTATATACAATCAAATGCTCAGATACTAACATTTTCAATAATGTTCCACAGTAGTGTTTTAAAATTTTTAGTGCACTTGGTTCTAGTAAGGTTCTTAAGTATTTTTTCTGAGGTATGATTTACACATAGTGAAATGTGAGGGTATTAAGATCCTTACATTCAGTTTTGATGAATGCATGTCCAGACAGAACTTTTTCATCACCCCAGAAACTTCCCTCACATCACATATCATCCCTCACCCAAGCAACCACTGACCTGAGTTTTATACCCTAGGTTAGTTTTGTCTCTTCTAGAATTTCAGAGAAATAAACCATACCATATTTACCCTTTTTTGACAGGCTTTTCTGATACAGGAAAATTTTTTTATTATATATATTATAATGTTATAATACATGTAAGCTGTTCCTTTTCTTGCTGAGCAGATTTCTATTCTGTGGCTGCATCACGGTTTGTCCATTCCCGTGTTCACAGACTTTTGGGTTGTTTCCACTTTGCCCTGTTACTCTTGGATGGAGACCTGGGAGTGAAATTGCTGACTGATGGGGTATGACTAAGCTTAACTTTTAAAGAAAGTGGTAGCTTTTCCCAAACTGGTTGTACCATTTTCCACTTACACCACCAGCTTGTAATTATTCCGCCCCCCCCCACATCTTCAGTATTTATTTGGTGCTGTTCAGTTCCTCTTATTTTGATCTGTGTTCTGATCTTATCCACCTTTGCTCTTCTAGAAGTTTGTCTTGGGATTGCCCATTTTCCCCCACCCCCTCGTTCCTAGTGCTTGTCTGAATGTACTCACTTGTGTGTGCCTTTCCTGATATTCCCCAGCGGTTTTGAGAGATGGGGATATGAATGTGCTTGGTGTCCACCATCTGGAACAGAAAACCTGGGCAGATTTTTTGTTATCCCAGCAGTCTCTAGTGTGGCATCATGTCTTGAAGGTCTCTGTGAGAAAGGACCAACTGTTCTCCTGTTTTGTATTCTTCCTTTTTTCTGCATTTGTTTTCAAAGCAGCAAAGAACAAAAAAATGATGATTCTTGTTTCCTCCAAGCCAGCCTTCCAATAAAGGAGTATTAACCTTTCAGCCTAACTTTAGTGCAGGTCCAAGAATAACTTGCTTAAGAGGAAATGGGATTGTTGACATTTTACGTGATTTTAAATGTTAGAAATCTTTTCATGGGTAGGATTGAATGGAAAATCTCTGAGATGCAGGTTGAAGGTGAAGGGTAGGAATTGTTTCTCTAGGTTCCGGGAATACTCAGCCTGCAGCCTGCTGTCAGGTGAGTGGCTGGCACCATCTCCTTCCTGGATTTTCTCTTCCTTCTTAGGAGTAGCTGGTGCATGGTCCCCCTTGTCACATCTTCAGGAAAATAACTGATGCTTTTCCTTCCCTCCCAGGGTAATACAGGCTCTCCCCAGAGGGTTCAGGACTCTGGGGCTGGTGAGAAGGGGGCACAGTGGGGTAAGGCAGTGGCTGTGGCTATCACAGACTCTGTAAAACAGTGGTAGGAGGTGTCCTTTCTTGTGGCACCAATGCCTGGGCCAGTGGGAGTCTGTGGCCAGGCATTAAAACGTGTCATCACCAAATAAGTTTGGGGCTTGCAGTATTGCTGAGGTTGTCATGGTGTCAGGAATAGAGCATGATACGTCTTCAGAGCATGATGAACAAGTTTGTGTGGCTAAAATTTCCAGGAAGCAGTTCCGTAAGCTGGAAGGTGTTGCTACTTTTTTGCCCCTGCCTTTGAAAGTACAGCTCAGAATCTCTGCACTGTCATTTGTCCACCTGTCTCTCAGCCCATCAGGAATGTGTTGGAGAAATAATGAACACACTCTTGGAAAGGAGTATTCCAGCCTAGGGGGGAAGCACAGGGTGCCAGTCCAGGCTGTCGGTCTGCCAACTCTACACCCCTTCCTTCAACAGAACTTAGAGTCTGCGGGTGGGGTGGGGAGAGCAGCGAAGAAACCTAATTATGCAAATTTTGATCTTAAAGCTTTATTCATATGTTTCCTGGCAGGCTGTTCTTTAATCTCAAGAGCAAGATTGCTCAGAATTACCATATATTCCAGTTAATTGCATTAAAATTATAGCAAAGGTTGTTTTTGCTATAATCAAGAGTGATTTTGATTAATACTCATGAAATCAAATGCCTTGCCAGTGGTGGGGAGAGAACACCCTTCCCAGTCTGCTGGCCTTTCTCTTCCTTCCTACCCCCTTTCCCAGAGGCCAGAGATGCAAACCTGTTTGAAAGGTGTTTCTCTTTTAAACCAACTTGCTTACATGGCTGGTCATTTGTAAAGAAAATTTCTCAAAAGGGGAGTTTGATTATTGGCCTCTGTGCTTAGTGCAAAGGTTATAAAACAACTTTTTATTGAGGGAGGCAGAGAGAGGGCCCGAGCAGAGGTCTCAGCTGGTAGCAGTGACAAGAGCACGTGCCATCTCGTGGCTGGCTCTGTGTGACCTGGAAGAGATTCAGGCAATCTGCAGAGTGTCTGCTGGTGGCTCATTGAGCACCTTGCGATGATGTGGAAGAAGCATGGCTGCCCTTGTGGGCAAGGCATTAGAATCATATACGGGCGAGACAGACACAAAATGGAATGAATTCCAGAGCAATGTAGCCACAGGGTGCTTAGTTAAAGGACCATGGTAGTGAAAGTGTGCACCAAAGAAATGGCTGGATTCCAAAGAGATTTGTTTTCAGGTAGAATGAGTGACCTCATTGATGGTTGGATGTAGGTGGTGAGGGGGAGAGAGGAGTCGGGTAGCATAACACCCTCCTTTCCAACTGGAGCAGCAGGAACTGGTGGTTCCAGTTCCTCAGTTGGTACCCATTCGGGGAACCTGGTCTGGGGGAGGAAAGGAGAATGCTTGCTGTTGACCCTGCGTGGAGGCAGCCTGGAGAACCAATGGGAGACTCTGGAGTGCTGCCAGGCTGTGCCCTTTCACTCCAGGGCTGTGACTGTGCCATGCTGAGCACTGTCACTTGCCAGTAAGGGCTAGGAGCAGACCCCAACCATGGGAGTGTTTTGGGATGTGATGGAAGATGAATAACACCTCACATGGTGTGTGGGATGGAGGAGGCTCTCCAACACCCATGAGAAGCCTCTTCCAGGGCCTGCTGTCTGCAGTAAGAACCCCCAGAGGGAAGACAGCCTATGATCTTCCCCATTAGCAGAGTGCTTAAGAGTTGGATTTGGCGAGGAGGCCCAGAAAGCATTCAGCCTGCCCAGATTGACAGAGCAGTAACCTCCAAGATGTTTTGTGTTTCAGAGCCCTTTTACTTTCTGAGTATTGTACCTTGGGCTACTGTCCTGGGTACCACGTCCTTGAAATATGGCCAACTCAAGGGAGGAGGAAGTTGAAGGTTTGCAGAGGGTCACAGGGCACGTGAGGTCAGAGCTTTGGAGTCAGCGCCTCCCATGTGGCAGGCTCAGAAGCAGCTCCGGGACCCCCATTTCCCATGCACTGATGAGACTGAGGCTTAGGGGTGAGTGTGCTCACGGTGAGGTGATGGTGGCCTGGGCTAGGGCTGCAACAGAAGTTGGGAGATCTCAACACGAGGTGCCAACTGGGTCATGGGCCTGAACCATATCACCCAGGGAGGGAGTTGAGAAGGAAGGAAGGATGGAAAGGGTGCAAGCACACATAAAGGCCGAGGCAGAGCTGCCAGTTGGGAGCCAGGGCAGGGATGGCCAGAGAGGTGGAAAGAAAATCAGAAGAGAAAGAAGCCATGTCTGTCTGTGTTCCAGCTTTCATTCCTGAGAACGGTTTCCAGGAGTGGTGGGCGAAGCCAGCCTGCGGGGGGTGGATGGAGTGGGAAGGAGTCCCTGGTCCTCCCACCCATGAGGGGCAGGTGGAGATGGGGTATATGAGCATTTTACTGGCTGCAGAGAAGGAGCTGGAGGTTGGGGGAGGGAACCATTACCAGACAGGGTGCCCCTGAATGCCAGGCACACTCACATCCATGTCCACCCTCTCGTTTTGTCTTCCCAGTAGCCTCAGGGAAGGATAGCGATGAGCCTCATAAAGGAGGACACAGAGGTTCTGGGAGATGAAACCCGTCCAGAGTCTTAGAGCAGCAGAGCTAGGTTTGGATCCACTTGGCCCAACGCTTTTGCCTTGGACCGGGCCCCCAGTCTGTCTTTCCTGCAGACGGAAATATGGTATTTGGATATGCACCCTCCTGATCTAGTGGGTGTGGCAGCCATGGGATTGGCTGTCCCTCTGTCATCCATGTTAGTTACAAAGATGAGGGAACCACAAGGTTGAGCTCTTGGACTGGGTGATCACTGTTGGCAATGACTGGTGGCTCCCTGGCTGCTTTGAGGGACCTGTGTGTCAAAGACAGTTCAGCTCCACAAATGGGTCCCCAGCCTAGCAGGTCCTTGTGCCTCTTCTGCTGGTCACCCCAACAAAAGCCCCCTAAACTAGCCATGAGGTTCAGGTCAGGCCTACTGGTAATGACCTGATGTACACAGGGAAAACCTTCCCTGTTGCTACTCAGATCCACAAGGGAGCTCTGGAAGTGAGCTGGAAAGTTCCACAGCCAGTCCTTTCTCCTTGTGTTTTCACTCTCTCGTCCTTGTCCCCAGATAACACTTGTCACTGTCATCCTGTTGATCAGTTCAGTTCAGTTGCTCAGTCATGTCCGACACTTTGTGACCCCATGGACTGAAAGCACGCCAGGCCTCCCTATCCATCACCAACTCCTGGAGTTTACCCAAACTCGTGTCCACTGAGTCAGTGATGCCATCCAACCATCTCATCCTCTGTCATCCCCTTTTCCTCCCACCTTCAATCTTTCCCAGCATCAGGGTCTTTTCAAATGAGTCTGCTTTTCTCATCAGGTGGCCAAGGTATTGGAATTTCAGCTTCAACATCAGTCCTTCCAACGAACACTCAGGACTGATCTCCTTTAGGATGGACTGGTTGGATCTTCTTGCAGTCCAAGGGACTCTCAAGAGTCTTCTTCAACACCACAGTTCAAAAGCATCAATTCTGCGCTCAACTTTCTTTATAGTCCAACTCTCACATCCATATATGACTACTGGAAAAACGGTAGCCTTGACTAGATGGACCTTTGTTGGCAAAGTAATGTCTCTGCTTTTTCACATGCTGCCAAGGTTGGTCATAACTTTCTTTCCAAGGAGTAAGTGTCTTTTAATTTCATGGCTGCAATCACCATCTGCAGTGATTTTGGAGCCCCCAAAATAAAGCCTGTCACTGTTTTCACTGTTTCCCCATCTATTTGCCATGAAGTGATGGGACCAGATGCCATGATCTTCGTTATTTGAATGTTGAGCTTTAAGCCAACTTTTTCACTCTCCTCTTTCACTTTCATCAAGAGACTCTTTAGTTCTTCTTCACTTTCTGCCATAAGGGTGGTGTCACTTGCATATCTGAGGTTATTGGTATTTCTCCTGGAAATCTTGATTCCAGCTTGTGCTTCATCCAGCCCAGTGTTTCTCATGATGTACTCTGCATATAAGTTAAATAAGCAGGGTGACAATATATGTTCTTGACGTACTCCTTTTCCTATTTGGAACCAGTGTGTTGTTCCATGTCCAGTTCTAACTGTTGCTTCCTGACCTGCGTACAGGTTTCTCAAGAAGCAGGTCAGGTGGTCTGGTATTCCCATCTCTTTCACAATTTTTCACAGTCTGTTGTGATCCACACAGTCAAAGGCTTTGGCATAGTCAATAAAGCAAAAATAGGTGTTTCTCTGGAACTCTCTTGCTTTTTTGATGATCCAGCGGATGTTGGCAATTTGATCTCTGGTTCCCCTGCCTTTTCTAAAACCAGCTTGAACATCTGTAAGTTCACAGTTCATGTATTGTTGAAGCCTGGCTTGGAGAATTTTGAGCATTACTTTACTAGCGTGTGAGATGAATGCAATTGTGTGGTTGTTTGAGCATTCTTTGGCATTGCCTTTCTTTGGGATTGGAATGAAAACTGACCTTTTCCAGTCCTGTGGCCACTGCTGAGTTTTCCAAATTTGCTGGCATATTGAGTGCAGCACTTTCACAGCATTATCTTTTAGGATCCGAAATAGCTCAACTGGAATTCCATCACCTCCACTAGCTTTGTTCATAGTGATGCTTCCTAAGGCCCACTTGACTTCACATTCCAGGATGTCTGACTCTAGGTGAGTGTGAGTGATCACACCATTGTGATTATCTGGGTCGTGAAGATCTTTTTTGTACAGTTCTTCTGTGTATTCTTGCCACCTCTTCTTAATATCTTCTGCTTCTGTTAGGTCCATACCATTTCTGTCCTTTATCGAGCCCATCTTTGCATGGAATGTTCCCTTGGTATCTCTAATTTTCTTGAAGAGATCTCGAGTCTTTCCCGTTCTATTATTTTCCTCTATTTCTTTGCACTGATCAGTGAGGAAGGCTTTCTTATCTTTCCTTGCTATTCTTTGGAACTCTGCATTCAGATGGGTATATCTTTCCTTTTCTCCTTTGCTTTTCACTTCTCTTAGTTTCACAGCTATTTGTAAGGCCTCCTAAGACCACCATTTTGGTTTTTTGCATTTCTTTTTCTTGGGGATGGTCTTGATCCCTGCCTCCTGTACAATGTCACGAACCTCCGGCCATAGTTCATCAGGCACTCTGTTTATCAGATCTTGTCCCTTAAATCTATTTTTCACTTCTATTGTATAATCATAAGGGATTTGATTTAGGTCATACCTGAATGGTCTAGTGGTTTTCCCTACTTTCTTCAATTTAAGTCTGAATTTGGCAATAAGGAGTTCATGATCCGAGCCACAGTCAGCTCCTGGTCTTGTTTTTGCTGACTGTATAGAGCGTCTCCATCTTTGGCTGCAAAGAATATAATCAATCTGATTTTGGTGTTGACCATCTGGTGATGTCCATGTGTAGAGTCTTCTCTTGTGTTGTTGGAAGAGCGTGTTTGCTATGACCAGTGCATTCTCTTGGCAAAACTCTGTTAGCTTTTGCCCTGCTTCATTCTGTACTCCAAGGCCAAATTTGCTTATTACTCCAGGTGTTTCTTGACTTCCTACTTTTGCATTCCAGTCCCCTATAATGAAAAGGACATATTTTTGGGGTGTTAGTTCTAGAAGGTCTTGTAAGTCTTCAGAGAACCATTCAAGTTCAGCTTCTTCAGCATTACTGGTTGGGGCATAGACTTGGATTACCATGATATTGAATGGTTTGCCTTGGAAACGAACAGAGATCATTCTGTTGTTTTTGAGATTGCATCTAAATACTGCATTTCGGACTTTTCTGTTGACTGTGATGGCTACTCCATTTCTTCTAAGGGATTCTTGCCCACAGGTAGTAGATATAATGGTCATCTGTGTTAAATTCACCCATTCCAGTCCATTTGAGTTCACTGATTCCTAAAATGTCAACGTTCACTCTTGCCATCTCCTGTTTAAACACTTCCAATTTGCCTTGATTCATGGACCTAACATTCCAGGTTCCTATGCAATATTGCTCTTTACAGCATCAGACCTTGATTCCATCATCAGTCACATCCAGAACTGCGTGGTGTTTTTTGCTTTGACTCCGTCTCTTCATTCTTTCTGGAGTTATTTCTCCACTTATCTCCAGTAGCATATTGGGCACCTACCTACCTGGGGAGTTCATCTTTCAGTGTCCTATCTTTTTGCCTTTTCTATATGGTTCATGGGGTTCTCAAGGCAAGAATACTGAAGTGGTTTGCCATTCCCTTCTTCAGTGGATCACATTTTGTCAGAACTCTCCACCATTACCCGTCCATCTTGGGTGGCCCTACATGGCATGGCTCATAGTTTCATTGAGTTAGGCATGGCTGTGGTCCACGTGATTAGATTGTTCAGTTTTCTGTGATTGTAGTTTTCAGTCTGTCTGCACTCTGATGGAGAAGGATAAGAGGCTTATGGAAGCTTCCTGATGGGAGAGACTGACTGAGGGGGAACTAGTTCCTGTTCTGATGGGTGGGGCCATGCTCAGTAAATCTTTAATCCAATTTTCTATTGATGGGTGGAGCTGTGTTCCCTCCCTGATGTTTACCTGGGGCCAAACTATGGTGGAGGTAATGAATAATGGCGACCTCCTCCAAATTGTCCCGTGCATGCACTGCTACACTCAGTGCCCCCAACCTTGCAGCAGGCCACCACCAACCCACGCCTCCGCTGGAGACTCCTGGACTCTCACAGGAAGTCTGGGTCAGTCTCTTGTGGGGTCACTGCTCCTTTCTCCTGGGTCCTGGTGCACAAGGTTCTGTTGTGCCCTCCAAGAGACTATTTCCCAGTCCTATGTAAGTTCTCGCAGCTCTATGGTGGGTTAATGGCGACCTCCTCCAACAGGGCTTATGTCATACCCAGGTCTGCTGCACCCAGAGCCCCTGTCCCTGTGGCAATCCACTGCTGACACATACCTCCACAGGAGATGCTCAAACACAGTTCTGTCCCAATCTCTGTGGGGTCCCTGGGTCCTGGTGCACACATAGTTTGTTTGAGCCCTCTTAGCGTCTCTGGTGGGAATGGGGTTTGATTCTAAATGTGAATTCGCCCCTCCTACCATATTGCTGGGGCTTCTCCTTTGCCCTTGGACGTGGGGTATCTCCTCACGGCTGCCGTTCCTGACCTTGGACATGGAGTATCTCCTGTCAGCCACTCGGAAATCCTCTGCCTCCTCCACCTTCCCAGTTTCATTGCTAAAGTTCACCCATGCATCCCTGGGTCAGGAAGATCCCCTGGAGAAGGAAATGGCAACCCACTCCAGTACTCTTGCCTGAAAAATTCCGTGGACAGAGGAACCTGGGGGGCTACAGTCCATGGAGTCGCAAAGAGTCAGACACGACTTAGCGACTTCACTTTCACTTTCACTCATGCATCTGTTGTTTTTCTTTGAGGTATAATTCATGTACCATACAGTTGGCCCTGAGAACGATTTGGGTGGGAGAATTGAATAGAGCCGCCACATTGTGCCCCCTCCCTCGGGCAGCAGTGTGCTCAGCACTGCAAAGACAGTGTCTCTCCTGGAGTTGATGTTTTCAGTAACTACTGTTAGTTAGGATTTATTTTTTCCCTGTGTGTTTCTCCTATTTTGACTTAACTTATGAGGGCAGGGCAGGGTCTCTTTCTCCAGGTGAAATCAGAGCTGCTGGTCACCACAACCAAGGCTGGAGATGAGTCCAGGTGAATCACCTGTGTTGTGGAGGTGGACTCTAAAATATCTACATGAACTTAGACCTTGCTTGAGACAAATGAAAGAACATTTCAAGGAGGTTTCTTAGGCTGGACGCATAACCGAGTGCAAGCCCTCCAGGCTTTCCCACTTGTGACAACATCCTCAGGGACCCAAGGAGAGGCACAGGGACCATCAGGACCCACATCAGGTCGAGCTTATCCCCAGAAACTTTCAAATGATCATCAAGGAAAGTCCTATTCATTTGCCTTGACTGCAAGAGAACCTATGGAGCAGAAAATCCAGCCGACCACAAAAGAGATGTTAGAAGTCTTTTGTTTCTTCGGGTTTAATTATCTTCTATAATGAGACCTTTGCACATGGGCTCCATAGTAAGCCACATACCTCCTTGAGCTTCTGTCCTCTTTTAAAGTAAGGGTGAGAAGTGGGATGAAGTTAAGTCTAGGGCCCTGCCTGGACTTTTTCCTTTTAAGGCTTTTTAGACAATTACAGAAAAACTTCAAAGACAGTGTGGAGAGTTCCCATATGCCTCACACCAAATTTCTTCTCTTATTGACATATTAGTATACTAGTATGCTACATGTGACACAATGAGCCAATACTGATACGTTATTATTAAAGTCCAAGCTTGTATTCAGATTTCCTTTGTTTTTCATTAATGTCTGTCTTGTTCCAGGATCTAATCCCCTCCCTGGCATTTTGCCTCTGAGAAATACTGAGCTGAAGAGTCAAGAATTCCAAGACTGCAGTTCCCAGTGTCTTTGGGTCCTCCATAGCCTGAGTGGTTGAAGGTTTCCTAACTTGCGTTTTTAAGAACACCACTAGCCAAACTTCAGTGTAGGTTTCATCTTCTTTTTCTTGTTGCTGTTACAGCTGATGGAGTTCAAGGTTACTCAGTGATCCTGCTTTCAGGTATGCCTGTGGGCAAGTGCATTACTGCTGGGGAGGGCAGAGTTGCCATTTCCAGAGTACCTCCTGTGCACCAGTCCCTGGGATGAGCCCAGGTCCTCTGCCTCGTTAGTCTTTCTCTCTCAGCTCTCTAGTGAGGAGAATGGAGTTCACCTCACTCCAGAGTCCTAGCCCACTGTCAAGATGGGGGTCTTGCGAGGCCCCTCTTTCTTTTCATAATTTCTGTGTCCCTTCATCTCCGATTCCCATTTCCTTTCCCTTCCCCTCATGAAGTACTTGTTCTTCATATGTCATTAAATGCACACATGTCCCTGTGAAATTTGTGGAGTATGTGTGATTTGCATAAATTGGACTGTGCCCTTCTGGGTTTCTTGTTTGCATTCAATATGGTGTTTCCTGAATCTCTTCATCTTGCTACATTGGGTTTGTTGCTTCCAGCAGCCCTAGGGTATGGATATGTCTTTGTAAGCATCGCCATGTTGTACCTCAATGCTCTGCCAGTCATGGACCCCCACCCAAGTTGTGCCCAGTTTCCCACCTTGCATTTGGCACTGCAGCAAGCATGCTCCTCTGTGTGTCTGTGGGTCCTACGTATGAGACCCTCTCTGGGATACATGCCCGGGAGTGGGGCTGTGGGTCAGTGGTGCACATATGTGGATTCATCCAAGCACTGCCCGCTTGCTTCTACAATGGCTATACTGGTTCATATGCCTACCAGCAGGACCTGTAGGTTCCTGTGTTCCCACATTCTTTCCAAATCCTAGCTTTATTCATCTCTTTCATTTTTGCCTTCACTACAGTATAAAGTGGTATCATTGTGCTGAGAAGCTTTGATAAAGGTCTCACCTCCTGGTGCTACCCATAGTGCTTCCTGCATGTGTGTGCAGGTGCCTTGCTATCTCCTGGCTGGGGAGGGATTCTGTATTCTGGTCAAGGGTCCTGTGTCCCCTGTCCTTCTTCTTCCCTCGCTGTGCTCTTCCTACTTTTAGAAGCTTCTCTTAAGGTTACAGCTTCCAGGGAGTCTTACCAAATTAACCCTACCTTCTCTACTCCTGACTCTCAATTATCCTAGAATGCTTAGGTACTGTGTGTTTGTATTGCTTTCCTCAGGCTACCGTAACAAAAGACTTTGTGGTATTTTGTTACAGTACTACAAACTGGAGGACTTAAACCACCAACAGTTTATGATGATTCTGGAGGTCTGAATCAAGGTGTTGGCAAGGCCATGCTCCTTTGCTCCTTCTGAGACTCTGTGTAGAATCCAGACTCTTCCTCAATTCTGTTGGTGGCTGTCAATCCTTGGCTTGCAGCTGCACCACTCCAGTCTTTGCCTCCATCTTCATATGGAGTTCCTCCTGTGTCTGTCCAAATTTCTCTCTTCTTATAAGAATACCAATCATTTTAACTTGATCACATCTGCAGAGGCCCTGTTTCCAAACGGGGTCACATTCACGTGAATTTTGGGGGGACGCTATTCAACCCAGTACAGCGTTATAGGTAGATTGCATTACAGCAAATAGAAGTACAGTTGACCGTTGAACAACACAGGGGTTCAGGGCCCCAACCTCCCTCACAGTTGAATAGTCAGCTCTTGGTTTCTGTGGTGGCCAGGCACCCATGGTTCCTCCATACCCATGGATCATGTAGTCCTGTAATGTTTTTTATTGGTAAATATTCAAGTATAAGTGGACCCACACAGTTCAAAGTCACGTTGTTCAAGGGTCAACTGTACACAAAAAGCACCAAAAGAAGACTGCTCACGTCCTGATGGAGTGACAACCTGGAAGTCCACATGGCTGCTCATCTTGAACCAGTACTGCAAGGTGCACATGGTACCTGTTGCATTCTTAGTTTACTTGCTGCCTTTGGCTAGTTTGTGCTTTGGTCTTCTCACTTGAGAATAGGAATATAGTCAGCTTACCTTTATGTGAGTATTTTGATGATTCACAAGATTAGCAAACCAAATTCCTTGTGGATAGTTGGTCCCCACTGGAAGTGCCTCTGTGTGTTTTGGCTTAGAGTGACCAAAAGATGTTTTTCTCGGGTAAGTGAAAGGCTCTGGTAGTTGGACCACTGTTCATTGTTTTTAGCCTCGCATTGCACTAATGCCGGCAAGTATAGTAATTGGAGAAGGCTGCACAAATGACAGAACAATGGTGTAATGTTCACAAATGCCAAGTTGTAGCAAAGGTCTAATAATATAGTAAGTGTGAATTATGGACCATAATTAAGGCCTTTGTCAGTCATATTACCCAATTAGAATATACATAATTGTAAGTAGGTCTCTCTCTCTTTTTTTATTTTAAGAGAATAATTGCTTCTTGAAATACGACATTACAGGGTTAGCAGAATGGGATCTGGAAAGATTGCCAAGTGAATACTTCATGCCTGTTAAGAACAAATGTAGACACTTGGCCTCTTTTGAGCAGATGCGGGCTGTTCTGTTGAGTTCTCTGGACAGGTAATGTACTGTTCTTGATATTCTCCAGGCCTTGGATAAGGTCTGACACCAAGTAGAAGCTCAGCAAAGGTATGTGGGCAGAATAGATCAATGTGTACATAGAAGAAAGGAATGGAGTATCAGTCTCCTGTAGCTGCTGTAACACTACCACCGACTTGTAAAGTTAAAGGAACACAAATATATTCTCTTACATACTGGTGGTTGGAAGACTGACATGGGTCTCAGTGTGCTCAAATGACAAGGCTGTGTTCTTCCTGGAGGCTCTAGGGGAGAAACTGGCTTTTCCAGCATCTGAAGGTCACCCTGTCTCATGGCCTACTTCCTTCCATCACATTGACCTTGACCCTCCCTCATCCCTCTTTTTACTGTGTGATAACCTTGGGTCTATCCAGATACTCCAGGATAATCTCCATATCTCAGCAGCCTTCATCACATCTGCTAAGTCCCTTTGCCATAAAAGGTGACACAGTCACAGTTTCCCAGGGTTAGGATGTGGACATGCTTGGGGGGGTCCTGCCTACCACAAGGAGTACTGGTTGTTATAACATTAATTTTTTCATTATGTTATATTGTTTTTGAAAAATAGTTTTGTTTTTAACTATAGAATTAATAGCTTTTCAGGAAAGAGGCATCATCTGTGGATAACTACAGCTAACATTTTGGTATATATTATTCCAGACTTTATGAAAACAAGAAATGAAAAAAAAACAAGAAGAGGTTCATGAGGTGGGGTGATGAGGGCAGTGGGGGTTGGGAAGAGATCCTTTAGGCCTGCAAAGGCTTGTTGCAAGGATTTAAGCATATACTTTTTTCCCCACAAGGGGTGTATATCTCTGTTTTTAACAGCATCATTGAGGTATAATGGACATACTGTAAACTGCACACGTTTAAGGGTACAGTTTGATCAGTTCTGGCATATGTATATAGCTGTGATGGCATCACTACAATCAAGATCATGACTGTCTGCAACAGCTCCAGAAGTTTCTATGTCCCTCTAGCAATCCTTCTCTCCCCTTATCCCCATCCGCAGGCAACCACTGATATGCTTGCTGTCACCACAGTTTTCCATTTCTTAGCATTTTATAGAAATGGGGTCATACAATATTTACTCTCTTTCTTTGGTCTGGCTTCTGTCACTCAACATAATTATCCTGAGATTTACCCATGTTGGTGTGTATATCAGTCATTCATTCCTTTTCCTCCCTCAAATGAGGCAAGTCTCCTTTCTGAAGGTTGGTGTTAAAAAAAAAAAAAGACAGGCTAGGTGACTTTACGTGAAAAATGTGCTGAATGCCCACTGGACTCATGCCACACCCTGCCTTACCTTAGACCTCTCAGACCCCCTGTCTGTGGAGAACATGACCATGAACCAAGTTAGAATTGAACTTGCTGAATCTGTCCCTTTATTTGACAAAGGCACCAAGACAATTGAATGAGTAGCACTGTGTTGCAACGTGGGTTGTGACATAGATGTCTGACATCTGCCTGTTGCTTGAGTGTACTGGTTGGGGATGCAAAATATGTTTCTTACTGCGGGATCCATGTTAGGTGCAATTGGGGGATAAACATAGTCTAAAGTTGCTGAGGTACTTAAAGGTGAGCATGCCTGCTGCTGAGCCTGGCTTGGATCATGTTTCAAGAGGCACATTTGGGCTGGAAAGAAGCTTAGAAAGTAGATAAGTGGGATTCCGCTTCGTGGCACTCATCTAAATCCCCAGCACCCACCACCAGCATGTCTGCAGAGGCATAAGCACAGAGTGGTAAAAAAAAAAAAAAAAAAAAAAAAGAGGAAGGGTCAGCTGAACAGCTGTGATTTTACTTTGCATCGTATTAATTCACTTATTTGATTTATATTCCCCCATAGAACTAGCTGATTTAGGGATTTAGTTGACCAGATCAAGCAGACACAGGCTTGGATAAGTTCTTTGAAATTGCCATATAACCCAGGACAGCAATTTCCCTTTTTCCACAGATGTGAAAAACAGCAGCGGGGGGCAGGGGGCCCTCACTTCTTCTGAGGATTTGTGTTGAAGGATGAGCCAGATTGATTGCCTGCTTCAGTGATAAGCTAGCCCCAGAAGGAGTGATGGGGCAGGATGTATTTATACCCACAGGCTGGCTCATTCTGCGTTTTGACACTGTTCCTCAGACTGCTTAGTCGGTGTGTACGGAGCACCATACAAGCGCCGAGGGCTGTGGTCCCTGATTGTGTACACAGGCACTGAATTTGAGCATGGTTGTTGATAGAAGCCACAGTCTGCCATTGGGTATATCAGGGAAAGAATTAAAGCAAGCTGTTTCCTGCGAATATGATACACACGTACAGGTTCATGGAGAAAAGTTGTACAAGAAAGTTTCCAACAACCTGACTCTTCCAATGGATGACCTTCAATGGCACCTGCCTGGTACCCCAACCCAGGTGATTCTGAGAGGGAAGAGGTTTCTTTTGTCCGTCAGCCTGTCCCTCTTGGCTGGGAACCTCTGAGTTATATGTGGAAATGAGATTGCTGTATTTTAAGGGATGGTTGATGAGATAAGATTTCAGATTCTGCCCACAGTTAATATGCCCTGAGATGGTTGTCTGCAGGGTTTCTTTTCAAGAAACTATCACTTGCGGCTATTTCTGTCTAATTGTGGTTTTTCAAAAAAACCCCACCTAACCTGAAGTTACCCTCTTAATCATTTCTGATGGTATAGTTCAGTCCTGTTAAGCTTGTTCACGTTGCTGTGCAACCATATCTCCAGAATTTGGTCATCTTGTAAAACTGTTCACATTAAACCACTCCCCATCCCCCACTCCAGCCCCTGGCAAACCTCATTTCACTTTCTGAATTAATCTGACAGCTCTAAAGTACCTCATGTACATGGAATCACACTGTTTTTCCTTTTGTGATTGGTTTCTTTTACTTAGCATAATGCCCTCAAGATTCGTCTATGTTATCATTCCTTGCTGATTTATATTTTGTCTCTCTTCCACATTTTCTAAGATTTCTACAATGGACATCCCTCCCTTGAAAACAAACAACAAAAAATACATAACAGTGAGAGGCATAGTACAAAGAGGTAGGCAGGGGCCAGGTCCGTTGGGCCTTGCAGGTCATAGTTAGGCATGTGGAGTGTATATTCCCTGTAGTGAGAAGGTCTTGGAGAGTTTTGAGCAAAGAAATGATGTGTTGTGCTATTTGTTATTTGTCTCTCTGGCTGCTGTGTGGAGAATGGGTTGGGATGGGGAGCAGACCTGGAAGGACCAAGCAGGTGACTCTTGTGGTTGTCCAGGCAGAATATGATGGCTGTTGGTGGAGATGTTGAGGACAGCGGAGGGCATGCGGTAGGACTGAGAGCTCTTGATGGCATGGCTTGTGGGGTCTGGGAGGTAGCTGTCCAGGATGATGTGCAGGTTTCTGGCATGGTTGATGGAGTAGGGGCTGTGTCACACAGCGAAACAGATGAACACAGCCAAGTGGTCTGGATTGGAGGGACAAGTGCAGGCATTTGGTTTTGCATGTGCTGAGCATGAGGTGGCTGTGAGACATCGAGGGCTGATTGAGAGGGGAGGGAGTTGGAAGCATCAAACGTGAACACCCTTTTTATAAGTTTGGTTATGAACAGGAGGAGAGAGAAGGCAGTATCGGGCTGGGGGTGTACAGTCAAAGAGAGAGATTTGAGCATGTTTAAAATTGGTAGGCTAATACTTCCCAAGTTGATTTACAGATTCAAAGCAATCCCAGTTAAAATCCCAGCTGCCTCTTTTGCAGAAATTGACAAACAGATCCTAAAATTCATATTGGAAATTCAAGGGACTCAGAAGAGCCAAACTGTCTTGAAAAGCAAGAATGAGGTTAGGTGGATTCACATTTACTGATTTCAAAACTTATTATTAATACAACACAGCAGAATTCAGGACTAGGTGGTACTGGCACAAGGATAGCCATAAAGATCAGTGGAATAGAATTGAGACTTGGGATGTAAACCCTCAAATTTATGATCAGTAGAACTTTGATAGTGGTGCCAAATCAATTCAGTGGAGGAGAGAATCTTTTCAATAAATGGTTCAGGGACAACTGGATTCCCATATGCAAAAAATATTGAAGTTGAACCTGTACCTCACACCATTCACAGTAACTCAAAATGGATCATAGGTCTAAATGTAACAACTGAAACTAAAACTCGCAGAAGAAAATATAAGAATAAATGTTCATGACCTTGGTTAGGCAAGGGCTTTTTAGATAGGGCACAAAACCACATGTGATAAAAGAAAAATTAATTGGACTTCAAAAAAAAAGTTTGTGCTTCAATAGAAACTATCCAAAAAGTGAAAAGACAAACCCCACAATGGGAGAGAACTTCTGCAATTCATGCATTTGATAAGAGACTTGTATCCAGATTATATAAAGAACTCTCAGAAGTCAACAAACAAATACAATCTGATTGAAAAATGACCAAATAATCTAGACATTTCTCTTCATGGACCTTTTCCTCTTTTCTTCTCACTTGCCCTATGGCAAGAGGACTCTTTGGTAAGAAGAGTTTTCACATCTTCTCAGACACTCATCAGAGGACTATTTTCCCTGAACATGACTTCTGTTTTCTGACTGATCCAAAAAGTTGCCACTTGATCCAAAAACAGTCAGCCTTATGACCAGGAACAAATGGATGAGTAAGGAAGCACTTCAGAATGGAGGTTTGACAAAAAATAAGCCAGGCCTGAAGTTCAAAAATGTTCCTAAGGTGCTGTCAAATTTTATCATTAAAAACAAGAAATCTGAATTAATTTTTTAAATTGTTGAACTTTAATAATGAAGAATGTTTTTTTGGCAACCAAGAAGGGGTAGATAACATTTAAATAAATAAAAAAGAATTTGAGTTTTGAGATCTATTAAGTTCATTGTCTTCCTAAGATGCAAACAGCAGCTTGTTATAAAGTTTTTTTAATGAAAACCTCAGTATTTATAGGAGAAAGTGTATAGGTTTCCTTGACAGAAGATCTGTCTGTTTACTAGTTAAAGAATATGTTCTAAGTGTTGGTTCCCTGGATGTAGACGGGCTTGGGTTTCCAGTCTAAGCATCTGCTAGAAGAGTAGGAGTTAATTTGGGGCAGTGAACTGAGTGCTATTATATGACGAGGCCTGGTGCTATGCTCTCATCTTCAAAGTTTCCAGTCATATGTGAGAGTTACAGGCCCAGATGTATCTGATGCAGTTAGAGTGAAAGATGGATGACCCATGTGACAGGTTTTACTTGGCAAAGGGGAAGGGCATCAAGGAGCTCCATGGAGCAAGCACCTCTGAGGATGCTGACAGCCTCTATAGGAAAAGATGGGGATTTCGGTAAAGAAAGCAGTGAGTGTGGAGGTAGCAGAGAATGGTTGGGTTTAGAATCATATGCAAGGAGTTTAGACTTGATTCTGCAGGCAAGAATGAAGAGAAATTGGGAATTTTTGAGTAACAAGGGTGACCCACATAGGTTTTTAGACATAGCAAGATATTTTTCTGGCAGCAGAAGAGAAGACTCAAGCTAAGGAGGGCATTTAAAGGGCTGTTGTGTTCATTGAGATGAGACGTTAAGGCAGTGACTACAAAAGTGCAAGTGATGGAATGAATACAGAAATATTTTGGTGGTGAAATTGGTCATGGATGATCCATAAACGAGGAAGGATGAGTCAAGAATAATGGCCATGCTGGACTTTCCTGGTGGTCCAGTGGTTTAGAATCCTCCTGCTAACACAGCAGGGTTCTGGTTGTATCCTTGGCCTGGGAAGATCCCACCTGCCATGGAGCAACTAAACCCGCACACCCTGGAGCCCGCACTCCGCAACAAGAGAAGCCACTGCAATAAGTGTATGCATCACAACTAGAGAAAGCCCGAGTGCAGCAACAAAGGCCCAGCGCAGCCAAAAATTAAAACAAAAAAAATAATGGCCATGCTCCTGTCTCAGGGCCTAGGTAGGTGGTGATGTACTCACTGGAGCTCTTCTGTGTAAAGGGAGGAAACCAAGCTGGGAAGGTGAGGGAACACAGCAACCAGTTTGAGCATGTTTCTCTGGAGCTGTGGAAATCTCCCCTGCCAGGTCAGGTAGCATGACCTACTGTACAGTTGGATTTGAGGAGAACGGTCTGGGCTGGGGATGGCCACCTGGGGCTGACAGTGCCTTTCTCTCTTCACATTGGCCTGGCCAGGTGGTAAGGCCAAAATCTCCATGGGCCTGTCAAGTGTAGACTCGGATTCCACTGCCAGTCCTACTCGGTAATGTGGACGGGGAAACCCCTCGCCAGGGCCATACCTCACGACATACTTGCATTGCTTTTGAAGTTGATGTGAGCAGGTCAGGTGCTTAGTCCAGGCAGGCTCTTTCAGGGCCCATGATGCATCCTGGGCTTCATGAAAACATATGTGAACTGCCTAATGAGCTGTATGTATTACAATGAGATTCTCCTTCATTTAACAGACTTGAAACACCCCTCCCCCCCAACTATATCAACATTTTGATGGATTCTCTTTATCTGAGAAATGAGTGGGTTGGACTCGGTGATCTCTGAGGTCTTGTTCAGCCCTTCCTGGCTCTGATTTGAAAACTTCCATCTACCAGAGACAGCTTCCTCACTTAAGGAATTACACAGTTTTTTTTGAAAAAAAATTTCAGTATACCAATCTCCACTTGTGTTTATGTTCATTGGCTAAAGGGGAAGGAAATGGCATGTGCACTGCTTATCATTAGTCACAAGCCTGTGGCTTAGTAGTGTTTGGGGATGGCCTTGTGACAGTCTTGTACCTTGATTTCCCAGGCTTAATGTCACATTGGTAGGAACTGAAGTCCATCAGATACTATGTAAGTGTAGATCAGAATGTGGCTTTATTCTCTCTACGTCAATTAAGCTTTTGGACATTTTAACTCTCACCTGTAAGCTATTTATTCATACATGTTTACTGAGGGCCTTCTACTTGTATATTTGCCAGTCCATTCTACTTTACTTAATACCAAATGTAATAATAGCTGATAATTGAGAGATTCCTATGTTTCAGACAGTGGGCTGATCACTTTATACATAATGACCAATTTAATCCTCGCATCAACCCACTGCAGTAGAGTCTCTTGTTATCTCCATTCTACAGATGAGAAAACTGAGGCACAGAGCTGTCAAGGCTCTTGTCCAAGGTGTTTTTGCTGGTGAGTGGCAGAAGGGGACCTAAACCCAGCTCTTTAAACTTCAAAGCTGCATCAGCACTGAGATCCTCACGTGTTGTCTTGAAATGTCCTTGGACCAGAGTTGGGAAGGCTTAGGCTTCAATTTTTTGTTTTTATTATTTTAAGTTGGAGTATAATTGCTTTATGGCAACCCACTCCAGTATTTTCGCCTGGAGAATTCCATGTGCAGAGGAGCCTGGTGGGTTATAGTCCTTGGGGTCACAAAGAGTCAGACACGACTGAGTGACTAACACACTATAATTGCTTTACAATTTTGTGTTAGTTTCTGCTGTACAACAGCATGAACCAGCTATACATATCCATATACCCTATTCCTGTTGGACTCCCTCACACCCCAAACCCCATCCCACCCCTCTAGGTTGTCACAGAGCACTGAGCTGAGCTCCCTGTGCTATACTGCAGCTTCCCACTAGCTACCTGGTTTACACATGACAGTGTATATATATGTCAGTGCCACTCTCAGTTCACCCCACCCTCCCCTTCCCACCCCATGAGGCTCCAGTTTTTGATTTGACATCAGCAGAGCACTTAGAATCTTGCATTGCTTTTTAGAGACTGTGGCCCCAAGAGCCTCTTGTTGTAGGGCTGTCCCAAGATTCCACGCCTTCCAGCACATCATCCTGACAGTTTATTTGTTCACGGTGGCTTTGTTTCCATCTTGCCATCCACCATATTGCTTTGAGGGTCAAGCAACCAGATACACCTTCAGTTTCCATACGAGGGCCTCCTGTGAGGTCAAGTGAACACTGCAGGACCCCCAGTCAGTGAGTGGCAGAGCTGTGACGAGACATAGGATCTGTTGGCTCTAGGGCCATTTCTGTTTCCACTGCCAAATGATTAACTGCTGTGGCCCTCAGCTTCCCACCTGATCAGATGTCTGATCTCTGAGGTCCTGGATACCCCAGTTGCAGAGCTGAATGCTGGGGGTGGTACCTGGTGACAACTAGTACATTTTTAAATTGAGATGTAAGTTGCATAACATAAAATTCACCAGCTTAATCTAGTTTACAGTATATTCCCTATGTTGTGCAAACATCACTACTATCTACCCTTAGAATATTCTCATCACCCCAGAGACACCACACACTTATTAGCTGTCAGTCCTCATTTCCTGGGCTCCTGGTGCCCAGTCCAGTTTTTTATTTTTATTTTTTTTGGCTGAAGACTCTCCTAGCTGTCAGCTTCAACTTCTGTGGAAAAGGTTATCCTTGCAGGCTTTCCAAGCACCTTTGGAATTTCCTCTGAACAGCCATCATGGGCAGCATATACCTTTCTGTATGGGAAGAAAGAAACTGTCCTTTCTATTTCTTAATCCTTTTTTTGAAACTGTCCTTTTAATCAGCAAAGTGGCTTAAGCAATTTGTAAATCAAAATTCCTCCCCCAACACTGAAAATCAAGCTACTTGCCATGTATGCAGGACACTTAGATGCTTCCTGGAAATACATAAAAAGACTTAGCCATGTCACCTGCATTTCCATCCTTCCCTGGACTACCAAGTTCCCCTTTACATAGCGGGTGCCTGGCATGAGGTGCACCCTGTGAATATGGGGTGGACACCACAGATGTGTTGATGGCAGTGGCTGTTTGGGACTGAAATTCTGATCCCTGTTTTCTGGTGAACTGTTGCCTTCGCGTCGTTCTTGTCCTCTCTGGGAGTGCTTTAAATTTATTCATGAAACTGGTGGGAACTCAGGTGGCAATAGCTAAACTGTTTAGTAATCAGAATCAGAGGAAAGCCATTTTCATGTTCCCTCACAAGGCTGCAGCGCCTAGCCAACCCAGAGGATATTAATTACTCAGCATGCTTGGAGGTATAAAAGCGTAAATTTATCAAGACACATGTGTTTGAATCTAGATTGAGGCAACAAGATTTCAAATGGGGCAGAAATTCAGGGAAATCTGAACGAGCATAATTTAGCATTTTCGGTTTGCTCCCACCCTCTCCGGCACAAGGCAGGAGACAGAGGAAGTGTGTTCACAGAGACGTTTGTAAAATTGACCATGCACGCCCGTGACTTTGTGGTGGCAATTTCCCATAAGCAGTTTTCAGGATCATGCCCATGGTCGGCCCGGAGCCTCTGCTGCAGCAGGGTGGGAAGTTGTTTTTCTGACCTGCAGGTTTCCCTTTTATTACTTGGCTGCCCAATGGTCCCCTGCCAGAGGGCCGGGAAAGCGCAGGGCTTTACAAGCAGCTGCATCAGCTGAGGTCTTTATCACATTAAAGTGGAACGTCCTTATTCCATGGTTCATTTCAAGTTTAATCACCCTGTGTCCCTACCCTCTGTCTGTAGATTCAATCTTCTGGGGCTGATTTTAGTCTTATTCCCTGAACCCAGATGATCAAGTGGCTTGTGCCACAGTTATATTTACTGGGTTATGATTTGAATTTCATTTTGGTCCATCTTTTAGTGTGGATCTTCCCTGTACTTGTTAACGGCCTCGCTGGTAATCAAATTAGTTTCCTCTTGCATAAAAAACTCCATTCCTTTGCAGTTGTGGCGTCGATGCAGGCACTTGCCCCAATGTCAGGCAGGTGGCTGTTGTCCGAGCTTTCTTGGACAAACTCAAATATAGTTGGAGTATTTATGGAAGCTTCACTCAGACAAGTGAAATGCTAAGATTAGACAGCCACAACTTACCAGTCTCAGATGTCCCTTGGGTTGTTATTCACAAAAAAAGGACAAGATTTGAAAATTTGAGAACCAAAGCAGTTTAGGTGAATATTTATTCGTTTAGGATTTGTATTGGACCATTGCAAAAAATTGAAAGCTGCTTATATGAACAGAGGAAACAGGTGGAAGGGAAACCATCCTTAGAGAGTAGGGCAATGGATGTGAGCGGGCATTTGAGAGGCACCCGTCTCCCTGACTGAGTTGCGACTTCGCCTCTGACATCTCCAGTAAGCAGAGATCCTGGCTGCCCCTGTGGTTCTTCATCCAGCAGTTGGGAACAGACACGTCATTCTACAGGGAGGTGTTTGCTCTTGGCATGAAACCCAAATGGATTTGTTACAAAGTAGTATCAGATACAATCTACTGGTAGCACTCTCACAGCTTGGGGACAGTTTGGATGATCACAATGAACATACCCTTCAGGGAGTGCCAGGCCCCGTGCCTGCTTCCAGCAGCTCACTGTCTAGAGCAGTGATGATGGCTGATTCTCTGTCAGCCCCTCCAACACAGTCGTCCCCAGCCAATCATGGCTGTCGAGCACTTGGAAGGTGGCTAGTGTGAGTAAGGCACTCGTTTTTAAAGTTTTTCTTGAATTTTAATTAATGTGAATTGCAGCATGTGGCCAGGAGCTACCCTGTTGGACAGAGCAGGTCTAGAGAAAATGAATGTAAACACCTGACCAGAGTGGGTGTGCTTTCAGCCTGAGCTCAGTGGAAGAGTGAGAGGACAACAGTGCGTGGGGTGGGGGTGGGGGTGGGGCAAGGGACAAGGAGTGATGAAATCCACATGAAAGATACTCAAGGGGTGCATCAGCTGAGTTGGCTCTCTCCTGGATTAGATGTTTCCATCAAGGCTTTGGCAAGTGCCAGATCTCAGCCACTTCATGGCAGAAGCCTCTAACAAGGGCCTGCTGTGCCTGTTATTATAGCCCTCATTAAATGTGCCCTTAGCTTTAGACACCAGTCACCCAGGCACGGTGGGTCAGGTTGCAGTATGAGGTCAAGTTTGTGTTCCCTCCCAAAGGGGGACAGTCCACTTCAGGACAGACCCAGGCTGCCGGGGTGTCAGTGGGTAGAACTGGCACTTTCCTTATTACATATATTTTCTCAAGGACATACACAGGCCCATGGGTACCATTTCCAAAGTTCTGCCTTATGTGAAAGGATGTTTTCCAATGGGTGTAACAAGCTCACTATATGCTTTCTCCATTAAAAGAAATCTGTAGCCCTCTGCGTTGGAAGTAACTTTTCTGCCCGATGCTGGAGCACCAGCCTCCCAGGTATAGAGATCTGGGCCTTGTAAATTGAGCCTGTGATGAGTCAGCTGCTTTCTACTGCGTGCCTGGCACCAGAGGGCAAATCAGTGTCCTTAGCGCAGAGGATTCCTGTCTGCTCTCTACCCAAACTGAGTCATTTAGTATAGGTCATATAGAAGAGTTATAGGATACAGCTAAACCTCTTCTTTTTTTCTGATATGGAACTATCTCCCTGATAGTTTTATGTTTTTATTGAAGTAAAACTGATCTACAACTCTTAGTTCCAGGGGCACAGCATAACAATTCTATATACTTCTATACATTACAGAATGATCACCGCAGTACGGCTGTATTTAGGACCATTTGAGGTATGGTATCTCTCATGAGAATGTTTGTTTCCATCTTGATTTTAGCAGCTGTGTTTGGTTGTAGGCTCTGAAGTCTTAATAGCTCGGGATGTAGATTGAAATTTTGAATGGTTTTGTCCACAGATCATTTGGGTCCATTGAATTCAGGGTCAGTGAGGGGTTCATAAATCTGCAAAACTGCGTTATTGCTTTTTTTATTCAGGTATAGTTGATGTACAATGTCATATAAGTTTCAGGTATACAACATATTCATAATTTTTATGAATAATTTCACTTATAGGTGTTAGGAAATATTGCCTATATTCTCTATGTTGTACAATGTATCCTTGTAGTTTATTTATTTTATACCTAATAGTTTATACCTCTTAATCCCCTACCCCTATTTGGCCCCTCTCCTGTTTCCTCTCTTGGCTGGTAACCACTGGTTTGTTCTCTATATCAGTGAGTCGTTTTTGTTACATTGGTTCACTTGTTCTGTTTTTTAGATTCCTCATATAACTAATATCATACAGTATTTGTCTTTCTCTGGCTGACTTATTTCACTTATAGTAATGTCCTCTAAGTCTATCCATGTTGTTTTAAATGGAGTTATTTCCTTCTTTTTTATGACTGACAAATATTCCATTATATGTGTTTATATATATATATACATATATATATATATATATAGAGAGAGAGAGAGAGAGAGAGGAGAGAATGTTTTGAAGAAACATCCAGTAGGATGATTGGCTTATGATAGAGAACTTTAAAAATTATTTATTATTACAAGATACATCACTTTATATATGTGATTAAAATTAAGAAAAAGAAGGGTTCAAATTAATAGTAAAAGTTCTCTTTCTCCCTGACTCCTTTTCTCATTCTGTAAACATAATCACTGTTACCAATTGCTGTGTGTAAGCTTCCATCCAAAAGATTTTTATGGCTATAAAAGTAGATATTCATGGGAAAAAACTTCTCTACACCTTTATTTATTTAATACTGTATCTTGGAGCTCTCTACCATGTCAGCACATAGGCTTATGCCTTTCTTTTTATAAATAGATTTAATTTTTTATATCAGTTGTAGGCTCAGAGCAATATTAAGCAGAAGGTATGTGGTTTGCTCGTATACCTCCTGACCCCACACATACACAGCCTCCCTCATTACCAACACCCCCCCCCACCAGAATGTTACCTTCATTACCATTTATTAACCTATATTGACAAGTATTATCATCACCCAAAGTCCATAGTTTGAACTGTGTTTCACTCTTGGTGGTGTTGTATTCTTGTCTGGGAAATCCCACGGTCAGAGGAGCCTGGCAGGCTATAGTCCATGGAGTCCCAAAGAGTCGGACGTGGCTGAGCATGCATGCACTTGGTGTTGTGCGTTCTTTGGGTTTAGACAAATATCTAATGGCATGCATCCACCATTAGAGTATCATACAGAATAGTCTCACTGCTCTAAAAATTCTCTGTGCTCCACCTAGTCATTCTGCCCCACACAGCCCCTGGCAACCGCTGATCCTTTTTACTGGCTTCGTATTTGCCTTTCTAGAATGTCAGATAGTCGGAATCATATTCTATGTTACTTTTACAGTTGGCTTCTTTCTCTTAGTATTGGCATTGGAGGTTCCTCCATGTCTTTTCATGCCTTGATAGCTTATTTATTTTTAGTGCTGAATAATATTCTATTGTCTTGGATGTAGCACAATTTATTTATCTGCTCACTTACTGAGGGACAAAGAAGCCTGGTGGACTACAGTCCCTGGAGTTGCAAAGAGTTAGACACGACTGAGCGACTAACATTAACTTTCTGAAGGACATCTTAGCTGTTTCCAAGCTTTCATAATTATGAATGAAGAAATTATAAACATCTGTGTGCAGGTTTTTGTTTGGACATAAGTTTTTAACTCCTTTGCATAAACACAAAGGAGCACAATTGGTGGATCATATGGTATGTATGTGTTCTTAGAAAACAGCAAACTGTCTTCCAAAGTGACTGTACCATTTTGCACTCCCAGGAATAATATGATTTCCTTTCATTCCGCATCCTTATCAGCTCTTGGTGTTGTCCACGTTCTGGATTTTGGCCATTCGCATAGGTGTGTGCTGGTATCGCAGTGTTTTAATTTGAATTCCCTATTGACATATGATGTGCAACATGTTTTCCTATGTGTATTTGCCATCTATCTGTCTTCTTTAATGTGTCAGTTAAAGTCTTTGGCCCATTGTTTTCACTTGGTCTGCTTTTGTTTATGTGTATAGCTTTAGCAACCTCTTGACAAGGCATACACCAACTCTGACTCACACAGTTCATATCTTTTTTTTTTCTTTATCATTTCCCCCCTCAGCATTCTTGATATATAATTGACAATGTGATGATTTGCTACATGTATATATTGTGAAGTGATTACCACAATAAGATTAGTTAAAACATAATTGCCATTTGTGTGTGTGTGTGTGTGTCTGGTGAGAACTTTTAAGATCTACCCTCTTGATGATAGTGTATCATATTCTTGAAAAATGCTAATTATAGTTACCACACTATACCACACACTTATTAGATCCCTAGAACTTATTCATCTTGTAACTGGAAGTTTATACCCCATGACCAACAATGACCAACACCTCCCCATTTCCCCTACCCCTGCAGTCCCTGCTAAAAACTAGTAAGGGTTCACTCTTTCTGCCCCCTTCTGATGTCTATGTCAGAAGCTTTCTCTATTTCTTTTATACTTTAATGAAACTTTACTATACAAAACTCTGAGCGATCAAGCCTCGTCACTGACATCAGATCAAATTCCTCTCCTCTGCAGAGGCCAAGAAGCCCAGCGTTGTTCATGGCTCATGGCAACAACCTTTCAATAGGAAATTTACTCTATTTACACTCACTTTTTATTAGCACAGTTATACATATTCTTGTGTTAGACAATATGGAAAGTCCATGTTTTATATTTAATGTATCTTTGTTTTTTCCATTTGGTGACTTTTGTTGAATTTTAGTTGTTGGTATTGACCTTTCTTTTCATTCTTGAATGAGTTAGAGGTTATACATCTTATATCTCACTTTTTTAGTGGTTACCTTAATTTTTTTGCTATAGGAAATAGATATTTAAAATAAACTTTTTTAGAACAGTTTTAGATTTACAGAGGAAAGCTAATACAAAGATTTCCCATGTGCTTTACACCTAGCTAACTTCCCTTGTTATTAACATTTTATATTAGTACAGTATATGTGTCAAAATGAATGAACCAACACTGATACACTGTTAATAAAGTCCATACTCTATTCAGATTTTCTTAGTTTTTAAATTAAAGTCCAGGGTAGTTTTTAAATTAAAGTCCAAGGTACCACGTGAATTTCCATCATTACATCTCCTTTGGCTCTTCAAGCTGTGCCAGTTTCTCAAACTTAGTTTTTGACAGCCTTGAAAGTTTTGAGGAGTATTCAGTTCAGTTGCTCAGTCATGTCTGACTCTTTGTGACCCCATGGACTGTAGCACACTAGGCTTCCCTGTCCATCACCAACTCCCGGAGCTTGCTCACACTTATGTCCATTGAGTTGGTGATGCCATCCAACCATCTCTTCCTCTGTCATCCCCTTCTCCTCCTGCCTTCAATCTTTCCCAACATCAGGGTCTTTTCCAATGAGTCAGTTTTTCTCATCACATGGACAAAGTATTAGAGCTTCACTTTCAGCATCAGTCCTTCCAATGAACATATTCCAAACTGATTTCCTTTAGGATTGGCTGGTTTGATCTCCTTGCAGTCCAATAGACTCTCAAGAGTCTTCTCCAACACCACAGTTCAAAAGCATCAATTCTTCACTGCTCAGCTTTCTTTACGGTCCAACTGTCACATCCATACATGACTACTGGAAAAACCATAGCTTTGACTAAAAGGACCTTTGTCAGCAAAGTCATGTCTCTGCCTTTTAATATGCCATCTAGGTTGGTCATAATTTTTCTTCCAAGGAACAAGTGTCTTTTAATTTCATGGCTGCAGTCACCATCTGCAGTGATTTTGGAACCCAAGAAAATGAAGTCTGTCAGTGTTTCCATTGTTTCCCCATCTATTTGCCATGAAGTGATGGGACTGGATGCCATGACCGTGGGTTTTTGAATGTTGAGTTTTAAGCCAGCTTTTTCACTCTCCTCTTTCACTATTATCAAGAGGCTCTTTAGTTCCTCTTCTCTTTCTGCCATGAAGGTGTTGTCATCTGCATATCTGAGGTTATTAATATTTCTCCTGGCAATCTTAATTCCAGCTTGTGCTTCATCCAGCCCAGGATTTTGCTTGATTAGTCAAGTATTTTGTAGAATGCACCTCAATTGGAATTTTTCTGCTCTTTTCCTTGTGATTATACTGGGGTTATGGAGTTATCCTTCCTTGAAAGGAAGACCACAGAGATTTAGTGCTCTTCTCATTGTATCAAGGGAATATAGTATTGGGACTTCTGGTGGTCCAGTGGTTAAGACTTTGTACTTTCACTGCAGGGGCCATGGGTTCCATCCCTGGTCAGGGAACTAAGATCCCACATGCTGTGCAGCAAGACCAAAAAAAAAAAAAAAAGCAGGGAATATAGTAGCAGTATAACTCATCACTGTTAATGTTAATCTTGATTGCCTGGCTGATGTAGTGTATGTCAGTTTCTCCACTGTAAAGTTACTTTTCTCTTCCCCACCCCTTATACTATAATCTTGGAAGGGAGTCAGCACTTATGGAGAGGAGAAATATCTACCTAAATTAATTTGAATTCTTCTGTTTTTATGTTTTTTGCTCAGTCATTTATATCAGCATGGAGTCATGGATATTTATTTTATACATAGGGTTATAATCCAGTACCACTTTATTTTGCTGCTTTAAATTTTTCCAGCTTTGGCCATTGAGAACTCTTTTCTGTCAGTTCTGTGCCCCTTTGACATATACCCACCACTATCAAATATTTTTAAAATACTTCCTAGCACTGTAAGAAGCTCAGATCTCATCTAGATATTTCCTGTCCCAATTCTAGAATCAGCTATGTCTCCAAGGAGTTCTGGTTCCTTTTATTGGAGAATTGTGTTTAGAAACCAAAATCTGGGTGCCAGGTGTATTCATTGCTACTTAGGTGTTGTTGCTTCTAGGTCTTTTCATCTGACAGAGCAAGGGGATGTATATCTGCATACTAACCCCATGTATATACACATGTTTATGAATATTTCTACATGTAACCACACACACACACACACACACACACACACACACATATATATATAGCTAAACATTATTCATATTGATGTCTCCAGTTCTAGTCGACTGTCACATGGATCTCTTTCTAATTCTCTCATCTGTAACCTCCCTCTCCAGCAGTGAGAAACCTGGCTTCTGTAATCTACTGTCCATTTACTTACTTGTTTAGTTTCAGTATACATGCAAAGTGATTTGCTTGAGACTTAATGTATATACCCTGTGGGTACCTAGTGGGAAGGAAAGCTGTCAAGTTCAGTAGCAATCAGGGTTGGGCAGATGGGTCCACTTCTGAGGACAAATTGTCTTGTGAAAAACTCTTCTGCACAGCCTTTTTAGTTATGTGTCGAAACTAGCCTAGGTGTGGGTGCTGGGGTTGGTGTGGGGGGGCATATTCTAGGTTGCCAAAATGCAGAGCAGCCTTTGTATGACAGTTGGGATGGGGTGAAAGAACTTGGCTCATTATCAAAAGTCATACCATGAAGATGTTTTTTCTATAAGGTTATATTAAATACTTCATTTTTCATACACTTGAACCTTCAGTCTTCTAGTGGACTGAGGCCTTTTTTTTTTTTTTGGTTTTGTTCTGTTTTTGCTGTTGTTTTGGAATCAATAGATTGCGTGTTGAGGGATATCAATTCAGTGTATCTTTGGGTGGCTTCAACTGATTTCCTTTTGTGGCATTGTCTTCATGACACTGTCTAAAGGGAAGTGACAATTACAAGAGTATATTAGTATTATTTTGTTTCTTTCCGAGAGAGTTACATTTTAAAATCTCTTTTTTCTTTTTAATTTCAGGATCTGGGGACACTGGTGGTTTCCGTCTGGAGGATGCAGTGGAAGGAACTTCCTCAGTAAAGCGTGAGTAGTAAATCAGACTATTAAATGCATATAACAGTGCTTAATATGCACTACCCATTTAGAATACACATTCAAGGAAAACAGTAGGTGGCCTGTTTCACTTAATCAGATATAACATGGTTTTTATAATTTGAATTATTTAAAAGAAAATCTGGATATTTAAAATCCTTTGTTTCCTTTGTGGAGAATACCAAAAATGTGTAATAACTGATCCAGGATTTTCTCTGACTCAAGTCATAGCCCATGCTGGTGTGACACCTCAGCAGTGACCTCCAAGGACTAGCTTTTTCTAGCTCAGAAAAAGATACCTTGAAGAGAATAAGGGATTTGTTTCTCCTTTAGATCTTTTTATAATGACTATTCTTTATGTGGTGTCTACATGTAACCTCTCAGATGCTAAGCTTTGTCATCAATTTCTCTTTAATTTTTTTTAAATTTAAATTTTTCTCTCAAGCTTAAACCATTCTCTTTTTTGGACTTTTCTTTTTTTTTTTCAATTTATTTTAATTAGAGGCTAATTACTTTACAATATTGTGGTGGTTTTGCCATACATTGACATGAATCAGCCATGGGTGTACATGTGTTCCCCATCCTGACCCTCCCTCCCACCTCCCTCCCCATCCCATCCCTCAGGGTCATCCCAGTGCACCAGCCCTGAGCACCCTGTATCATGCATCGAACCTGGACTGGTGATCTATTTCACATATGGTAATATATATGTTTCAATGCTATTCTCTCAAATCATCCCACCCTCACCTTCTCCCACAGAGTCCAAAAGTCTGTTCTGTACATCTGTGTCTCTTTTGCTGTCTTGCATATAGGGTCATCATTACCATCTTTCTAAATTCCATATATATGTGTTAATATGCTGTATTGGTGTTTTTCTTTCTGACTTACTTCACTCTGTATAATAGGCTCCAGTTTCATCGACTGCGTTAGAACTGATTCAAATGCATTCTTTTTAATAGCTGAGTAATATTCCATTGTGTATATGTACCACAGCTTTCTTATCCATTCGTCTGCTGATGGACATCTAGGTTGCTTCCATGTCCAGGCTATTGTAAACAGTGCTGCGATGAACATTGGGGTACACATGTCTCTTTCTTTTTAAACATGCATGAATACTTAGGAAGTAAAGCTGATATTGCCCTTGGTCCCTCCTCATCCTGCAACACCTGCTCCCATTCCCCAGAGGGAATTGCCTAAACCAATTTGGGATATGCTGGTCCCAACTAGTTTTCTCTGCTGTTATGAAGATCTATACACATAGGTTGTTCAGTGTTTTATGTTCTACATAACATGTGTAGGGCTTCTTCATTTCAGTTATATGTATATATTTCACAACTTAAAAAATTAATAAGTATTGAAGACCTGAGTAAATACAGCTCTCTATGGTAGTTTCCTTTGTTCCAGGCTGTTGTAACAAAGTACCACAGACTGGGTGACTTAAAACCACAGAAATTTGTTCACTCCCAGTTCTGGAGGCCAGAAATCCAAAATCACAGTGTTGGCAGAACATACTCCTCCTTGAAGGTTCCAGGTGAAGAATGCTTCCTTGCCTAACCTAGCTTCTGGTGGCTCTAGGTGGTCCTCAGCTTGCAGCTGCATGGCTCCTATCTCTGTCTCCATCTTCACTTGCCCATCTCCTTCATGTGTGTGTCTTCTCCTCAGTCTTTTATAAGGGCGCTTTTTGTTGAATTTAGAACCTACCTGGATAATCTCGAATGATCTCATTCCAAAATCTTTAGTTAATTACATCTGCAAAGACCCTTTTTCCCAAGTAAGGTCACATTCATAAGATTAGTACTTGGCTATATATTTTGAGGGCCACCATTCAGCATACTACATTTTATATCTCATACACAAACATTTGCTTCATGAAGCTGGCATTCCAGTTATATGGCTTTGGCCATGGCCAATGATGCCACTTCTTACTGGCAGATGTGTGGTTTGTTTCTATTTTGCACAGTTACACATGGGACTTAAGTGAGCATTCTTGTCTGTTTCCTTTGTGCTCAAGTATAATGAAACTACAAGGCCAAAGGGTGTATGTATTTTATACTTTAATAGATGCTGACAAATTGTTTCCAAAATGATTGTGCCATCACGTGCTCCCACTGATACTGTTATGAATACCTTTTCCCCCAGACCTTCATTATCACCAGATTTTACCAATTAAAAACATTTTACCAGTATGATGGACAAAAGAGATCCTATTTTTTGGCCATTTGCATTTTCCTCTTTGAATTGTCTGTTCGTTATCCTTCCCCCATTTTTCTGCTGGGTTGCTTGTCTTTTTTTTTCTAATGAGTATGAAAGGTATCTCTGTATATTCAGGATTGAGAAAGGCAAGGGCTCAGGAATTAGACTACGTGTATCTGAACTCTGCCTCTGCCACTTATCAACTGTTACCTTGAGTGAGTTATCTGACTTTCTTGCACCTCCATTTCCTCATCTGTTGCATGAGGTTAATAATAATAGTAAATTGGTAATAATTGTAAGAGCTCAATGAGATGGCCCCTTTGAAGCGTTTATCAGAGGGCTTGATAGATGGTGAGTGCTCAGTGTCAGCCATTATTATTGTTATTTGATTTCATTGGATGGGCTTACTGTGGCTGGGCCTCTGGTGTAAGAGTCAAGCACATATGATGAATGTACACCTACTTAAACTGATCAACAAAGTGAACATAATTCCCGTCTAGCCTCCAGATAGAATTTTTGCAGAAATAGGCTGCTCCTAAAATTCACATGCAAATCCAAGAAACCCAGGGTGGTCAAAACAGTCTTGAAAAAGATGTTGGAGGACTCACACTTTCAAACTTTAGAACTTACTACAAAGCTGCAGTAATCAAGATAGTGTGGTATTTATCACAATGGTAGACATAACTCAATGGAATAGAATTGAGTCTAGAGATGAACTATTATATCTGTGGCCAGTGGAATTTCGACCAAGGTGCTGAGACTGTTCAGTGGGGGAAGGAATGGTCTCTTCAACAAATGTTGTTGGGACAATTGGATATCCACATGCAAAAAGTGAATTTGGACCCCTTCCTCACACCTTATACAAAAATTAACTCAAAATGGGCCATATACCTAAAAATGAACTTTTAAGAGATTTATAGTTGCGTGTATGGTGTGAGGTGAGAGCCTTGAGCATTCTCAGGCCTTTCCTGAGCATTTCCATAGTCTTATATGTGCAGGTGGCCTTTTAGATTCCCAGGAAAATCAATATAGTTAATAACAGTGATGGTTTTAATGAAATCGTTTAACATCTCCAAAACCAAACATGACCAAACAACGAAACAAGCATAGTACATGTAAACACACCCCCAATTCGTAAGTTTGTTAATTTCCTGATGGAGGACTTTTTTTTTTTTTTTTCAATATTTCTGTCCCTTTCTCAGTTGTGTGCCAGCTCATCTGATCTTCATCAGCACCCATTAGCCAGTGTGTCTGGGACCCATAGGGCCACCAGAACATGTGTCTTTGGTGGAATGGCATCCTTCAAAACCAGGTTACTCTGCCATCCTTTTTTTCTATCTTAGCTTGCTTCTCATGCAACTGAGGTTTCAGAGATAGGCCCATCCGTCTCTCCTTGGCTTAGTTGTTTTTCCAGTTGGAGGACATTTCTCCTTTTTACATTGTATATTTCTTATTGAAAGAGTCCCTGACACCTTGGTCAGGGTATTTGTATGTGACATCCCATTCATCCATATTGAACAATGTTTATTGGATGCTTGCTTGTTGCCAGGCACTTCCCCAGGAGCTAGGCATGCCACTTGGACTAGGTCATTGCCCTCAGGGAGCTCTTCTCTGCAGAAAGACACAGACAGTACATATAACAATTTCAGATGTTATGGAGTGCTCTGGAGCAGATGCAATAGGGTGATGGGACAAGGAGGGCCCAAAATAGGGGTGACAACTTTAGATCAAGCAGTAGAGGCCTCTCCCAGGAAAGGTGATATGCAGGAGCAAGGAAGCAGCCTTCAAGGCCAAGGGATCAGGTCTGAGAGCTGCGAGGCAGCAAGAACCTCATTGAGTCTGGGGCCTAGAAGGTGGCCTTTGTGGCTTGAGTATGGACAATGTTGGAGAAAAGGAGGAGCAGTTGGCAGGGGCTGGATCATTTAGGGTGTTAGCAGGCATGGTGACCACTTTATTATAAGTACAAGGGGAAGCCCCTGGAATATCTTTAAAGCTTTGTTTAGAGATAATTCCCATACCATGCAACTCACCTATTTAAAACATACAATTTGGTGTTTTCTGCTGTATTCACACAGTTGTGCATCCATCACTATAGCCAATTTTAGAGCATTTCTATCACCTTAGATGAAACCTTGTTCCCTTCCCTTAGTGCCCCCTGATTCCTTGATTCTTCCCCTCCCCTAGAGCCCCTGGCAACCACCAATCTCCTTCCTGTCTCCCTGCATTTCCTTGTTCTGGGACATGCCAGTGGAGTCATATAATGCGTAGATTTACATTTGGCTTCTTTCACTTGGCATAACACTTTCAGAGTTCACCATGTTGGTTTCAGAATTTTGCCCCTCCCTCTCCCCTGCCTTCACACCCTCTTCCCTCATCTCTCCCTTTTTCGCTCTGTGTGCAATCGTCTCACAGGGGACCCACTTTTTCTTTTGCCAAATCAAGCTTCTTATGAGTGCCCCGATTTTCTCCGAATGCCATTGGAACTGTCATAGAGCCACACCCAGGGGAAGCGGCCCAGCTTATTGACTGTTTGATTGTGGCACACCTTACAAAGAGGCACTCCCAGCAGGAGTGCAGTGTTGCTGGCCGCATTCACTGAGCATCAGAGAATGCTTGTTAAGTTTGTCATTTTGAGCGAGGCTTCACAGAAACAGATGGCTTTATTTTAGGAGCTCACTGCTTTGATGACCTTGGCCTACTCTTCTAATTCCTTGATAAGTAGCTAGACTTTGCTGTCTCAATTGTTGATGATAATAAATCCCATTTAACGGCTCACAACGAGAAAATCTGAAGTTAATGGTGTCTTAAAAAGTACACAAATCCAACATCATGCTCTGTATCACCACAAGCTCAGGCTCTGACAGAGCAGCTGGTTCCCTAGACATACAAGGAGCACATACTCTTGAAATGGCACCTGTAGATCTTCAGAGAAACCAAGCCCCTCCAGAAACTGGGAGTAGTAGGGTAGAGTTCCACAAAGCCATTGTGATCGCAATGCTATGGCATGGCTTAAGGATAGACATGTAGATCAATTGAACAGAAATTAGAATCCCAAATAAACCCTTAACATCTGTTTTTTTTCAAGCTGGAAGAAATGTTTTTTGCACAAGAGCTGTATGAATCATATGGATTTTAAGCTAATAATACATAAGTCACAATTGCTTTTCTGAATATTGCACAAATAGTGGTTTCAGTAATGTCATTTCTCTTTCCTAACTATATGTGTACTAAGTTGGCTTCAGTGGTGTCTGACTCTTTGCAACCCTATGAACTGTAGCCTGCCGGGCTCCTCTGTCATGACAATAATACTAGAGTGGGTTGCCATTTCCTACTCCAGGGGATCTTCCTGACCCTGGGATCAAACCTGCATCTCTTATGTCTCCTGCATTGGTAGGCGGGTTCTTTACCACCAGCACCACTTGGGAAGCTGTATTCCTAACTATACATATCACCATAATACAAGATATGCATAAGGAGCCTCATTTAGACAGGTAAGCTGTACTTCTTCATTTTTAAAATTATTTATTTCATATTGGAGGATAGTTGATTAATAATGATGTTAGTTACAGGTGTACAGTAAAGTGATTCACTTATACCCATACAAATATCCATTATTTTTCAAATTATTTTCCCATTTAGGTTATTATAGAGTACTGAGCCAAGTTCCCTGTGCTATACAGTAGGTCCTTGTTTGTTATCTATTTTGTACTTCTTCATGTTACAGGTACAAAGTCAAATGGAAATTATAGATATAAAACTATCTCTAAACTGATGATGTAGATTTAAAAAAAATACACAATGACAGCATGTATCACTTGTGGTTCCCTTACCATAAAAATCCATCTACTGATTTGTCCTTCACATTGAATTAGGCATTACACTTCACATTGAAGTGTATCCAACAACTTCCCAAGGAAGAACCTCTTTGAGATCCTGATTTCCTTTCTTTTGGATGTATATCCAGAAGTAGAAATGTCTATTTAGATCTTCTACCCTGTTTTTGATCGGGCTGTTTGTTTTTTGATAGTTCTAATTTTAATTTTTTTGAGGAACCTCCATACTGTTTTCCATAGTGGTTGCACCATTTTATATTCCCACTGACAGTGTACAAGGAGTTCCTTCTTCTCCACATCCTCATCAACACATTTATCTTTTTTTTTTGATAGTTGTCTTCTCAACAGGTATGAGGTGACGTCTCATTGTGGTTTTGATTTGCATTTCCCTGATAATTAGTGATGTGGGGATCTTTTCATGTACTCGATGGCCATTTGTATGTTTTCTTTGGAGAAATGTCTTAAATCCTTTGCCCATTTTTAAATTGAAGTATAGTTGACGTACAATATTATGTAAGTTACAGGTGTACAATTTAGTGGTTCACAATTTTTAAAGGTTATACTCCATTTATAGTTGTTATATAATATTGGCTATATTCCCTGTGTTGTACAGTATATCCTTGTAGCTTACTTTATACATAGCAGTTTGTTCCTCTTAATCCCCTACCCCTATCTTTTTCCTCCCCCTTCCCTCTCCCACTGGTAACTACTAGTTTGTTCTCTGTGAGTCTATTTCTTTTTTTTTTATATTCACTAGTTCTATTTTTTAGATTCCACATATAAGTGATACAGTATTTGTCTGTCTGACTTACTACACTTAGCATAATACCATCCAAGTCCTTCTGTGTTGTTACAAATGGCATAATTTCATTCTTTTTTATGCTTTCCATATCTTTAGCTATTGTAAATAATGCAGCTATGAACATTGCTGTGCATGTATTTTTTTGGATTAGTGTTTTGGATTTTGCTTTTTGAAATATACACAGGAGTGAAATTGCTGGATCATATAGCAGTTCTATTTTTAGATTTTTGAGAAGCCTCCATACTATTTTCCATAGCGGCTGCCTCAGTTTATATTCCAGCAGCAGTGCACATGGGTTCCCTTTTCTTTACATTCTCGCCAACAATTTTTTGTGGTCTTTTTGATGATAGCCATTCTGACCGATGTGAGGGTAATCATTGTGGTTTTGATTGGCATTTTCCTGATGATTAGTGATGTGTCTCTTTTCATGTGTCTGTTGGCCAGCTACATTCCTCTTTTGGAAAAAATGTCTGTTCAGTTTTTCTGCCTATTTTTTAATCAGGTTGTTTGTTGTTTTGTTGTTGAGCTGTATGAGCTGTTTATATATTTGTATGTTAATCCCTTATTGATCAAATCATCTGTGAATATTTTCTCTCATTCAGTAGGTTGTCTTTTCATTTTGTCAATGGTTTACTTTCATATGATGTAAGTTTTAGTATGTTATGTTTTTATTTTCATTCATCTCAGTGTATTTTATGATTTCCTTTGTGAGTTCTTCTTTGACTCATTGTTATTAAGAGTGTACTGTGTAATTTCCATATAACTGGAAATTTGTCAAATGGCCTTCTGTTAATGATTTCTGTTTTCATTCCATTGTGGTTGGAGAACACACTTTGTATGACTTCAGACTTAAAATATATTGAGATGTGTTTTGAAGCCTAGCATGTGGTCTGTCTTGGAGAATGCCCATGTACAATTGAGTAGAATGTATTTCCTGCTTGAGGGGATGTGTTCTATAGATGTCTGGTAGATCTGGTTGATTTATAGTATTACTCACATCTTGTATTTCCTTTTTGTTCTATCTATGATTGAAAGGATTATATTGAGATCTCCAACTATTATTGTTGAACTGTCTTATCTTCCCTTCAATTTTGTCATGTTTTGCTTCGTATATTTTGGGGACTCTATTGTATGGTGCACATATGTTTAAAATTTTATGTCTTACTGCTGTGTTTATCCTTTCATCATTATAAAATGTTACTCTTTGACTCTTGTAACAATTTTTGTCTTAAAGACTATTTTATTTGATAATAGTATCACTCTTACAGCTTTCTTAAGGTTGCTATTTGCATAGTGTATCTTTATCAGTCCTTTTACTTTCAGTGGGTTTCTATTATTGCTGTCTTTTTTCTGAGTAGTTGATTAATGATTGAGTGATTCCTGTGTATAAAGCTAAACCTGTTTTATCTCTGCCTCTCCCATTACTTAAATTTCATTTCTCTCTACTACCTCCAGTCGTAGGAACAATTACAGCATAGTCTCTTTTTTGGTTTTGTTATTTTAATTTTATTCTATTTTTAAATAGCATAGTCTTGTTGCTTAAGGAAAGAAAGTATTGGAAAATTATGCATGGCATGTCATGTAATTGATGTGAAAAGAAGTCTACAATTTTAAAGGAATATGGTTGAGCTGAAAGACCTAGTATTACAGCAGTAACCACACTTATATAAAATATTTTGTTGGTGTTATAACCACTTTCAGTTTATGAGACACTCCCATACTCAACTGGGAACATAATGTCACTTCACCCCTGGGTGGTGTTATCTATAACTATGGTACCGGGTTAAGAGTGATGGAAACCAAGGCTTGGAGCTCTCAGGGGTTGTGCTCAAGCTCTGGAACCCCCTGAAGCATGTGGTCATCTCCTGTAGATGCTGTAGATGTGGACTCAAGTCCCAGCTCCACTAATCAGCAGATTAATCAAATGTGGGCTCATGTGCATCTCACCACCCATCCTCTGAAGAAAAGCAATCAGAACTCGTTTCATCTGAACCTCGCTACATCTCTTGGTCATCCTCAGAGGCCTTGGAGGGGACTCAAGGACCAGGAGTGCTGAGCTCACGCTGTGACTTCCTGACCGTGCCATGGCTGCTGTGTGTCGCTGCTAAATGTGCTCCTCTTGCTGTCTCCCTTCCCCCTTTTAGAGAGATGGGACCATGTCACCACCACAACCAGGAGACCTGGAGTGACCAGAGCTCCAGCAAAGCCTGCAGGTAACACGGCTGTTCTGAGAAGGGCAGAAAAGACAGATTCGGTGGCGCTCACTGTGGGGTGGTGTCCAAGTGAGTGACCTATGATTTAACCAACCGGCTTTCTCATTTATGCTGTAGGGCCCCCTGCAGAAGGTGATTTTAACTTGGCTGATGCCTTGGATGATCAAAATGATCGTGATCATGGCCGCAAAAAGCCGAGTGTGGGAGGAGGAGGTAAGTCCAAGTTGGCTCAGGCCAGCACTGTAGCTCACTGGTCAGGGTGTAGCTCCTTAAGTACAAGAGGCCACAGAGCTACTCCTCCTGGCCTGTCAGGGCTGGGGGTGCTTCAAGGCCCAGCAGGACCTGACAGCAGTGGCTGACACGCATTTTGGTCTCAGGACTCACCAAGTTATTGAGGATCTCTATTGAGATGTGGGTCACATCTATTGGTATTTATCATCTTATATTAAACCTAAAACCAGAAAAAATAATTAACCACGAACCACAATAAACACACATGTTAACATAAATAGCACATTTTATGAGAAATAACTATGGCAAGATAAAAAGACAACTTAGTGAGGAAAAGTGGCATCATTGTATGCTTTTGAAGATTTCTATAATGTGTATCATAGTAGAAGAGATAGGCTCTCACATTTCCTGATGGACTCATTTGTGATATGTTGTTATCGTTGTGTATCTGAAGGAGATCTGGCCTCATAATAGATAGGCTGTTGTAAAGGGAAGAATATTTTAATAAACTTTTCAGATCATTGATTAGTATCATTTTTTTGATAAGACACCCAAACTTGACCACTAGTTGTTTCTTATAGGTTAAGTGCAGTGTAGAATATGAAACCATATCAATGAATTTTCCATACTCAATTTCATTAAATTCCACAGGGACTCTCTAGTACATTTTAATGGAACTTTTACCCATTCGTGGTTTTGCGCATTACACGTTGGTCATTTGGAAAATATTGATGTTCTGAGGTCTTTTGAGCTTCAAATAATGCCTTATTTCATTATGCAGTGCCCGAAATTCACATTTGTTAATATCACCACCCATCTCATTAGAAAAAGTCTTTACATATTGGAAAGCTGTTAAACTCACAGTGGTAGATATAGATTTTTCAAAATTCTCTTTTTTGTTTGAAATTTTATCACTGGCAACAAATATTGCTTCTGCTGTCCTTTAAAGGGACAGCCCCATTTTATTCATTTTCAAGAAAGCATCTGCCAAATACTCAAGTCGCCATAACCATAGTTAGCACATCATTCTTTCTTTCTAGTAAAAGTGATCTTCCATGACAGAAAGCAGCTAATACAAAGCAAAATTGAAACAGTCACACATGTGCTTTTGAGACAACTATAGGACTTTAGAGTAGAACAGAAATGCTTTAAGCATGCTTCCCATTTTATCACACAGAATGTTAAAAGATGTGTACTCAATGGTTGAGCTATAATAAAATAACTTTTTTGGTTTGCTTGTATTAGTTTTCTATTGTCGCATAACAGATTATCACAAACGGTTTCCTTTGGTGAGGAGTTCAGCAACAGCTAAGCTGAGTTTTCTCTTCGGGGCTTCAGGCAGCTGCAGTCATAGTGTCATCTGGGTCTGGGGTCTCAGCTGGGCTTGGGTTGTCATCCAAGATCATGTGCTTTTTGGGAGAGAACCATTATCCTTGCAGTTCTAGAATGAATGGTTGCTTGCTTCTTTGAAGCCACCAGGGGAAAAACAGAGATGAGATGGGGAGAAAAGGGAAATGGGGCAGGAGTGGAAGTGGGGGAGAGGAAGACTGAGTCTATTGCTTCTAGTGTGTGACCTCAGGAAGGGGTCAGCTGTGTTTTGAAGGGCTCACTTGATTAAGTTCAAGCCCCCCAGGAAAGTCTCCCTTTTGATTAATGTGAAGTCATACTGATCTGGTTACTGCAGAGTCCCTTCACCTCAGCATACAATATCAGCTAATCATGGGGTGAAGCCATCCCATGCATGGTCCCCCTGCACTCAAAGTCAGAGGATGCTGGGGTGTATACACGGGGATGGATTCTGGGGACCCCTTGAGAGTTTTGCCTGGCGCATTGATCACAGACCCCGTTCAGTGGCAATCACTTTCTGGGGATGTTAGACAACATTAAGTAACAGATTTCTTGTCACTGAGAAATGTTTTTGGGCATTGAGATGTGTGTTTTGTTTTCTCCAGGTTTTTCAGACAAGGATCTTGAAGACATAGTAGGGGGTGGTGACTACAAACCTGACAAGGGTAAAGGTAGGAGCACTGATTTGTCCAAATGCCTTATTCTCACTAAAGACAGGATTACATAGCCAGGTTGGGAGAGTGGTTCTCACCCAGTCTCTGGGGCTTCACTTGGAATGATGTAGGCTGTGTAGCTCGGGGGTGGGGGGATTTACAAGACTATTTGGAAAGGCACATATTTCCCCTGATATTCCTTAAGCCACGGCACTGCACAGGATAATGTGTCCATACTAGCAGATGCCATTTGCCAGTCAGCACCAGTTATTGTACCTGAGGTCAGGGGACTTGTTGGGCACAGCCTTCCCAACCTGGGGAGCCTGTCACTCTTGGGATGGGAGGAGCAAATCTCATATGAGAAGAATTATTTTGAAGACACCCATAGCAAGTCAAATATCTTTTAAAATATCTTTTGATTTTGAAATAGTTTAAGGCTCACAAGAAGTTGTAAAACTAACGAACTAAATAAATTGTTCAGGAGAATTCCTGTGTACCCTTCACCCAGCTTCTCCTGATATCTTAATAAAACTATAGTTACGTTGTCAAAACCAGGAAGCTGACACTGGTACATTGCTGTTATTAAGTCATATATAGACCTTACTCAGATTTCATCAGATTTTGTATATACTCGTGTGTGTGTGTTGTATTTGTGTGTGTGTGTGTGTGTGTGTGTACACATGCACTTGTGGGTCGATGACATTTTGTCACATGTAGTTACAGTTACATGTAACTGTAACTACAGCCAGGACACAGAACTGTTGTATCACCACAGAGAAACCACCTCCTGTCAGCCCTTCATAGTGACACCCTCCTCCAAGGCCAGATACTTTTCATTCCCCCCAAGTCATGCAAAGATTTAAACCTTTAATCTTAATATGTTGTTAAGATCTGATCCTAGTATGGAGACAGTGTTAGCCAGACTTGATGTGGCAAAATTACTTGTGGTTGTAACCTGTTCTGGTGATATGTTATAACTCATCATTAATGATGGAAATTTTTGTAGTTGTAATTGTGATGGTAACATGTTGTGATGCTAAGTTGTGGCTGTAGCATTTTGTGGTGATTCCCTGTTGTGGTTGAGACTGTGGTTGTGAGTATAACAAATTCTGAGTGTAACATGTCATGAGTATATCTGGTGTCAGCCTGCTACATTCCCCATAGTTCAAGCTGTGTGCCTTTCGTGTGGGAACAGTGTTGGGATACAGTAAGGGATACTGTAGTTAAATCAGTCCTTCAGAACACCTTTCCAAACAGTTTCATTTTGAATAAAAAGCTCTGAAAACCTCGAAATGAAACTCACAGGTGTCAGGAGAACATGGAACATTTAAAGGGCAAACCCAGCAAATTAGCCAATTACTCCCAGTGACAAATGGTATTTCCAGATGGTGAGAAGAGAGCGGTAGCAGCATGTGTAAGCATGCACACAAATGAAAGTCTGAGTGACATGTCAGGGGATTTCCTTATTAGCAAGGAAGAAGTGTTAGGAAATTCTTTAATTAGGCTCATATTTGAACTTCTCTTGTAAAGAATAATCAGTTGTTAGTGTAAGTTATACCCTCTGTCATTATAGGTGTCAGACAAAAGAAAATAGAGAGTCCAGGCAAAAAAATCTGAGTGTGAAACTGAAACATAGGTTATGATAAGATGATGAAATTCTCATACACTCTCCTCTATTGAAACATGCTAATGCCATGTATGAAGATAAAACATTACATTTAAATAAATGTTGATCTTCAATATAAAACAATCCAAATTAATGAATTTTCTAACCTTGAGTTTTAGCACTTAGACTCAAATATAACTTTGGAGTGTACTTCTGAAGTAGTATGTTATCTGTTATATATTTTTTTCTCAAGAAAACATTTCTAATGGCACTGTAGGGAAAACACAGACAATCTCTTGTCAACAGGTCCCATCAGCCCTGGTACCATCAGCCTGCTCCCAGTAATTTCACTGACTGCATCCCCTCATTGTCCCCTCTGTGGTCTGTTCTTCAGCATATGCAAGCCTCTACTCCCATTTCCCCAGAGCTGCTCTTTCATCCGGAGAAGGCAATGGCACCCCACTCCAGTACTCTTGCCTGGAAAATCCCACGGACGGAGGAGCCTGGTAGGCTACAGTCCATGGGGTCGCTAAGAGTCGGACGACTGAACGACTTCACTTTCACTTTTCCCTTTCATGCACTGGAGAAGGAAACGGCAACCCACTCCAGTGTTCTTGCCTGGAGAATCCCAGGGACGACGGAGCCTGGTGGGCTGCCGTCTATGGGGTCGCACAGGGTCGGACATGACTGAAGCAACTTAGCAGCAGCAGCTCTTTCATCTTCAGTGACTTCTTGGTGGTCACAGCCCTCTGCCCCATGTGAACTCTGCAGCATGCTTTGCTGACCACCTCCTTCTCCACATTCTTTATTTCTGGGTCCTTCCTGGCCCTTTCCCACTTTCTTGGTCTCATTCATTTCTTCTTCCTAAATACTGCTGCCTGCTGGGTCCGTTTCCTTGGGCTTCCACTTCGGTATGTCATTCTCTTCCCACTGGGGAAGAGAATTAGAAACCAAGATCTGGTTGTTGAGTATATTCTTTAGTGGGATGTTGCTACTTCTAAACCCTTAAACTGGGCAGACCTACAAAATAGGAAGTATATGGATGTATTTTAAACCATATACACATATGTGTCGATAATTATTTCTGTATCTATTCATCAGCATCTATATTAACCTAAACATCAGTTCATACTTAAGCCTTTTGGCAGTAGATCACAGTTGGAGACATAGTATTCTTTTCTTACTGATCTTTAACTTTTGTCTCTGACAATGAGAAACCTACCATCCATCAACTATTGCTTACTTGCTCAGGTCTGGTACTATACATGTATATAGCACAATCAGAATTGTTAATCCTTACTCCTTGAGAAACAACTTTACCAATTACAGTCTAGTGTTTGTTTTTCTTCTTTTGGTTTTACCTTATAGTGTCTGTCAAAATACCATTTGTTAAAAGTTGTTCACATAACTCCTTTATTACCCCTCCATTCAGTGCAGTTTTTACACACATTTATAATGTAGATACATTCATTTGTCACAGTCTACATTCCATCCTGGGATCTCCCACTAACCTGGTAGATATTTTGCTTTGTTCTTTTGCTTGTATACATTAAAGTTCACTCCTTGTGATATGCATTCATATGGATTTTTACAAATGCATATAGTCATATGTCTACCACCCAAGTAGCATACAGAACAGTTCTATCACCATAAAAGTTCTCCTATACACCGCTTTGGTACTCAGCCACTGTCTTTCCTCAACCGTAATCCATTCTCTCTTAGCGCAACCACAAATCTGTTCATCATCTCAAGAGCTTTGCCTTTTTCCAGAATGTCATATAACTGGAATCATACAGTATATAACCTTTACAGACTGGCTTATTTCACTTAGCAATGTGCATTGAAGGTTCTGTATGTTTTTTCATGGGTTGATAACTCATTTCTTTATAATAATATTCCATTGTCTAGATGTACCACAGTTTGCCCATTCACCTGTTGAAGGACATCTTGGTTGCATTTAGGTTTTGGTGACTATAAATAAAGCTGCTGTAAATATTTATATACAGGTTTTTGTGCAGACATAAGTTTTCAGTCCACATAGGTAAATACCTAGGTATTTAATTGCTCGGTCACATGGTAAATCTAGCCTTACAAAAAACTTCCCTATGCTTAGTCACTCAGTCATATCTGACTCTTTGTGACCCCATGCACTGTAGCCTGCCAGACTTCTCTGTTCATGGGGATTTTCCAGGCAAGAATACTGGAGTGGGTTGCCATGCCCTCCTTCATTGGATCTTCCTAACCCTGGGATCAAACCCAGGTCTCCCGTGTTGCAGGCGGATTATTTACCATCTGAGACACCAGGCTGTCTTCTAAAGTGACTATACCACATATACCCAGAGAAAACCATAATTAAAAAGCACATATTCACCCCAATGTTTGTTGCAGCAATGTTTACCATAGCCAAGACATGGAAGCAACCTAAATGTCCATCAACAAATGAGTAGATAAAGATATGGTGTGTGTGCATGCAGGCTAAGTCACTTCAGTTGTGTCCAGCTGTTTGCAATCCTATGGACTGTAGTCTGCCAGGCTCCTCTGTCCATGGGGTTCTCCAGGCAAGAATATTGGAGTGGGTTGCCGTGCCCTCCTCTAAGGGATCATCACGACCCACGGATCGAACTCATGTCTCTTATGTCTCTTGCATTGGCAAGTAGATTATTGACCATTAGCTCCACCTCAGTTCAGTTTAGTCGCTCAGTCGTGTCCGACTCTCTGCGACCCCATGAATTGCAGCACGCCAGGCCTCTCTGTCCATCAGCAACTCCCGGAGTCTACCCAAACCCATGTTCATAGAGTCGGTGATGCCATCCAACCATCTCATCCTCTGTCGTCCCCTTCTCCTCCCGCCCCCAATCCTACCCAGCATTAGGTTCTTTTCCAATGACTCAACCCTTCGCATAAGGTGGCCAAAGTATTGGAGCTTCAGCTTCAACATCAGACCTTCCAATGAACACCCAGGATTGATCTCTTTTAGGATGGATTGATTGGATCTCCTTGCAGTCCAAGGGACTCTCAAGAGTCTTCTCCAACACCACAGTTCAAAAGCATCAATTCTGCGGCGCTCAGCTTTCTTCACCGTCCAACTCTCACATCCATACATGACCACTGGAAAAACCATAGCCTTGACTAGACGGACTTTTGTTGGCAAAGTAATGTCTCTGCTTTTAAACATGCTATCTAGGTTGGCCATAACCTTCCTTCCAAGTAGTAAGCGTCTTTTAATTTCATGGCTGCAGTCACCATCAGCAGTGATTCTGGAGCCCAAAAAAGTAAAGTCTGACACTGTTTCCACTGTTTCCCCATCTATTTCCCATGGAGTGATGGGACCAGATGCCATGATCTTAGTTTTCTGAACGTTGAGCTTTAAGCCAACTTTTTCACTCTCCTCCTTCACCTTCATCAAGAGGCTCTTTAGTTCTTCTTCACTTTCTGCCATAAGGGTGGTGTCATCCGCATATCTGAGGTTATTGATATTTCTCCCGGCAATCTTGATTCCAGCTTGTGTTTCTTCCAGCCCAGCATTTCTCATGATGTACTCTGCATATAAGTTAAATAAGCAGGGTGACAATATACAGCCTTGACGGACTCCTTTTCCTATTTGGAACCAGTCTGTTGTTCCATGTCCAGTTCTAACTGTTGCTTCCTGACCTGCATACAGGTTTCTCAAGAGACAGGTCAGATGGTCTGGTATGCCCATCTCTTTCAGAATTTTCCACAGTTTATTGTGATCCACACAGTCAAAGGCTTTGGCATAGTCAATAAAGCAGAAATAGATGTTTTTCTGGTACTCTCTTGCTTTTTCGATGATCCAGCGGATGTTGGCAATTTGATCTCTGGTTCCCCTGCCTTTTCTAAAACTAGCTTGAACATCTGGAAGTTCACGGTTCACGTATTGCTGAAGCCTGGCTTGGAGAATTTTGAGCATTACTTTACTAGCATGTGAGATGAGTGCAATTGTGCGGTAGTTTGAGCATTCTTTGGCATTGCCTTTCTTTGGGATTGGAACGAAGACTGACCTCTTCCAGTCCTGTGGCCACTGCTGAGTTTTCCAAATTTGCTGGCATATCGAGTGCAGCACTTTCACAGCATCACCTTTGAGGATTTGAAATAGCACCACCTAGGAAGTCCCAAAGATGTGGTATGTATATACAATTGAATGCTATTAAGCCATAAAAAACACAGACGTCACTTTCCCAACAAAGGTCCACTTAGTCACAGCTATGTATTTTACAGCAGTCATGTACAGATGTCAGAGTTGGACCATAAAGAAGGCTGAGCGCCAAAGAATTGATGCTTTCAACTTATTGTGTTGGAGAAGACTCTTGAGATCAGACCAGTCAATCCCAAAGGAAATCAACCCTGAATATTCATTTGAAGGACTGATGCTGAAGCTGAAGCTCCAATACTTTCGCAACTTGATGTAAAGAGCTGACTCATTGGAAAAGACCCTGCTGATGCTTTCCTTGATCTGGAAAAGATTGAGGGCAGCAGAAGAGGGCGGCAGAGGATGAGACAGTTATTTTGCATGAGTGACTCAATGCACATGAGTTTGAGCAAACTCAGGGAGACAGTGGAGAACAAGAAAGCCTGGCATGCTGTAGTCCATGGGGTCACAAAGAGTCAGATACAATTTAGTGACTAAACAACAACAGCCATAAAGGGGAACAAAATTGGGTCATTTGTAGAGACATGGATGGACCTAGGGACTTATACAGAGTAAAGTAAGTCAGAAAGAGAAACACAAACATTGTATATTAATGCATATATGTGGAATGTAGAGAAATGGTATAGATGATCCTACTTGCAAAACAGAGATAGAGACATAGAGAAAAATGTATGGATACCAAGAGGGGAAAGGGGGTTGGTAGGATGAATTGTCCATAGTCAGAGTAAATTGCAATCTGAAATATGTTGTACCAGGGATTTTCTAGTACAACAGAAGGCAACTCTAGACTCTTTGGTATGTACTTGTGATATAAAATTGTGAACTCAGAAGGCAGGTGAGGATGCAAAACATACTGTCCATGAAAATGAAGATCCTATTAGTGACCTGTGAAATAGCCTCTTTGAACTGTTCCTCCAGTTGTAGGCAAGTAGAGGTGGATGGATTTGCATGAGGCTTGCATGTTTTTAAACATCTTTGAAAAAATCATATGAAAAATACTTATTTATTGTTTCCCCATCTATGGAGAATCACTAGTAATACTCAGGAGTATATGTTCACAGTACTTTCTCTTTTTTAATTAATTAATTAATTTATTTATTTTTGGCTGTGCTGGGTCTTCATTGCTGCATTCAGCCTTTCTCTAGTTGAGGCCAGCAGGGGCTACTCTGTAGTTGTGGTGTGCAGGCTTCAGTAGTTACAGTGCACAAGCTTAGTTGCCACATGGCATGTGGAGTCTTCCCAGACCAGGGGTTGAACCCGTGTCCCCCGAATTGACAGGTGGATTCTTAACCACTGGACCATTAGGGAAGTCCACAGGACTTTTTCTATGCATAAAGTATACATTTGTAAATGTTTATTTTTTAAAAATGATATCACGTTAACCTTTTTAAGACCAGCTTTTTTTAAAATTCAGTAATACCCTGAATATGTTTTTCTGTCATTAAGGAGTCCTGTAAAATATCATGTCAACCACTGCATAATGTGTTTTGCTGTGACTTTTTTTAATGAGGACCTATATTTGTGCAGAAGGGGTTTTTCCTGCAGCTTTTTACTAGTATACACAGTGATGTGATGAACATCCTCATCACCAAAAGCACACAACCATAATTGTGTGTCAGATAAATTCCTAGAACTTGAACTGCTGAGTCACAGGAGGTGTACATTTTTAAACATGCAACTCTTTGAGTGTACTGCAAAATGGTTTTCCATGACAATTATACCAGCTGCCATTTCCACCACTAGGAGGTAAACAGTTTCCTGTTTGCTCATATACTCACCTTTATTGGATATGTTAATTTTGTCATCTTTTCAGATTAGTGAAGTGAAATAGCTGAGTAGTGTCTGACTCTTTGCAGCCCCATGGACTGTAGCCTACCAGGCTCCTCCACCCATGGCATTTTCCAGGCAAGAATACTGGAGTGGGTTGCCATTTCCTTCTCCAGGAGATCTTCCTGACCTAGGGATTGAACCCTGGTCTCCCACATTGTAGGCAGACGCTTTACGGTCTGAGCCACCAGGGAAGTCCTGTACAAAATTCTGTCCTGTTTAAAATTTCCATTTCCTTGAATCCAAGACATGAAACATTTCACCTCTGTCTTATTAGACACTCTTACTATATTGTGTGAATTGCCTGTTCATGCCTGTTGCCCCATTTTCTACTCATTTATGTGTATGGGCTTCTTTTATGTTAGGGATTATTAATCCCTTTTTATACCTTCTGAAAACATGTTATTTACCCATTCATCAGTTGATGAGCCTTTATATTGTTTCTACTTTTTGACTTTTACAACTAATGCTATGATGAAATCAGCATACCAGTTTTTGTGTGGTCATGTGTTTTCAATTTTCTTGGGTATACACATCTAGAAGTGGAATTGTCCAGCCTCGTGGTAACTCTTTGTGTTTACCTTGGGAGGAACCACCAACCTGTTTTCCACAGCAGCTGTACCATTTTACATTCCCATCAGCACTATATGAAAGATCCATTTTTTACACATCCTTACTAACACTTATTTACCTTTTTTAGATTCTAGCCATCCTAATGTGTGTGACGTGGTGTCTCACTGTGGGTTTGATTGCATTTCCCTGGTAGCTAGTGGTGCTGAGCATCTTTTCATGTGTTTATTGGCCATTTGAATATCTCTCTGGAGAAATGTCTTCATTTCTTTGTCCATTTTAAAACAGAATTCTTTGCCGTTTTACTGAGTTGTAGAATTTCTTTATTCTCAATATTCATCCCTTATCAGGTATAGAATTTGCCATTGTTTTCTTCCATTCCGTGGATTGTCTTTCCCTTTCTTGATGATATGTTATGAAGCACAAAGGTTGTTGATTTTGAAGTTTAGCCATTTTCCCCTTTTGTTTCTTGTGCTTTTAATAGTGAAGTTTTTACTTTTGGTATGATCTTTTCTATTTCAGGCTCCTAGCTTCAGGGCCAGGTTTAGAAAGTTATTCCCTACCCTGAGACAATATAAATCTTGTTGCACATTTTCTTCTAGTGATTTTATTGCTTCATCTATTTTATATTTATTGGAAACTTATTTCCATGGGTGATGTTGGTTTGGATAAATCAGTTGTCTCAATAGCATTTTTTGCATGGTATGCCTTTTGTAAAGGAAGTGGATTCAGCCTGTGCTCAGAGGAAGTAAACAGAGCTCAGTAGTCAAACAGGGATCAAAACCATGACATTGGCTTGGCTAACTCCAATGGGAAACCTTTGTGGCCAACTTCACTTCAGATTCATGGAACTGGAAGTGGTGGAAGGATCTAGAATGACTGCAGTTTTGTTTTCCAATTTTTCTTTACCCTCACAGTATCCCAGCCCATGTGCCCATCTGAGCAATGGGTCACCCACAGGATGCGATCACATGATCACATGTGTGTTTTTTGAGAAGGGAATACCATTTGTTTGTCATCTTCTTAGAAGAATGCTTTTGTCCAATAACTGGTGATCAGATAGGAATTCCTAGACTACAGAATTGAGCATTTGCGTCTCTTTGACAGCCAAGGGAAGCCCCATATTCCCTCTGCGTGCCCCTCTAGGCAGGTTCGGCAGGGGGCCTCCAGTTTTCTTTTCAAGTAACATCCTCATAGCTCATGGCCATACAGAGTGTGAGGTTCAAGTTGTTGTGGATTCTTACAATCAAGAATTAATAAGGAAAGAGAGACTGGGGAACACTCAGCTTCATTCCAGTTTGAGGTGAAAGAAAGAGTGGGTAGAATTGCTCATTTCTGGGCTTCCCTGATGGCTCAGAGGGTAAAGCGTCTGCCTGCAATGCAGGAGAGCTGGATTTGATCCCTGGGCTGGGAAGATCCCCTGGAGAAGGAAATGGCAACCCACTCCAGTATTCTTGCCTGGATAATCCCATGGATGGAGAAGCATGGTAGGCTATAGTCCACTGGGTTGCAAAGAGTTGGACACGACTGAGTGACTTCACTTTCACTTTTCACCTGGAAATCCAGTGATGTGAACACATCAGCAGAGGACACCCGTGTGGGGGCTCACCACTACCCTTGACGACGGCTGCATCAGGCACAGTAGGAGGGAGCAGTGACAGGCCAGTGCAGCCAAATTCCAAGCCCTTACAGGCGACCTCATTGCTGACTTGTTAACATACAGGGTGACTCATGTCCTGCTCTCTGGTCTGCTTTCTCCAACATCAGTGATAGTGTTTTTGAAAATGCTAGTGCTCCTTGTTTTGTAAATACTCATTCATATCCAATCAGGGATGTCTATAAAACACATTTAACTCAAGGATTTAGCCCCAGGTGGGAACATAGCAAATCTCATTTTCTCCCTCACGACTCTTATTTTTAAAAATAAACTTTATTTTTTAGAGCAGTTTCACAGCAAAACTGAACACACATTGTACAGAGTTCCCATACCCCCCATATACCCACAGTCTCTCCATTAGCAACATCCCGAACCGGGGGTACATTTGTTACAATTCATGAACCTACAGCCCCCCACCCAGAGTCTTTGATTGGTGAAGGAAAAGTCAAAGGTCATTGCCTCTGGCATCCGAGAGCGGTTTCCCCCAAGAACCCTGGGCTCTTGGGAGCACAGTCTCCCTTCATTAATGAGCTGTGTCCTGAGATGAAGAGGGCGCCCAGGAAAGAGCGCTCAGGGCTAATTAAATGTCCTAAATGGTATCCCTTGCTTGTCAGGGAGCTGCTGTCTGGGCTGTATGTGTGCTGGTGTGTGTGTGTGTGTGTGTTCTCTGAAATTCAACCACGTTTAAGTTTATGTGACCACCACTGCAATCAAGAGAACAGTGCTGTCACTGCAAAGGTCCTTCCCGTTTTCCTTTTTTAATCACAGCCAACTGCCTCCCTCTTCACCCTCCCTAACCCCTGTCAACCACTAATCTGTTCTCCATCTCTGTGATATTTCAGAGCCTTTTGAATTTCAAAATCCTAGATAAGGGATTGTCAGCTTGCATTGCTTTGTGTTCCACAAACAACTCACACTATATGCCAAGCTAGAAGTAGATGGCCTTAAAAAGCTCTTGATTATCACGTAATCCTGTGTACCTAAGTTACTGGAGTAGAAGCATCTGAATTTGAAGAAAAGCATGTAAAAGGGCTAAGCACAAGAGGAAAGGAAATTGAAATATTAACCATAAATCTCTTTGAATAGTAGGATGATGAATTGTTTTTATACTAGTCTTTCATCCTTTTTTTAAAACAAACTTTTACATAACTGTGGTTCTGTAATTAGATAAACAGTAAATGTATGTTACAGGAAGCATGAGGTACACAGGACCCACAGTGTTGGCATTTAGAGTCAGGCTTGCCGGGCATGAGCTCAGCTCTGCCACCTACTGGCAGGTCCCTCACCTGCGCACCTTCACTCCGTGGGGTGTTGTGGATGGTTGCAGGGGGCACCTGCCCCCGTGTATGGCAGTGCTGCATGTAAAGAGCCAGAATACTACATGCTCTCAGTGCACAGTCACTGTCGTTTCAAAAATAAAAAGTTCCCCCTCAGCTTGGACAGGTGGCAGGCATAAGGAAGCAGGTCTTGCTGTAGTCAGGGCGAAGCCCCCGGGGCAAAGATGAAGAGGGGTCTCAGCGAGTCGGGAAGGGGCTGTCACTCCCGACCCCGAGCTGGTGGTCACGGCGGACACTGATTGCTTTTGTCCTTTGTGCAGGTGGTGGCCAGTACGGTGGTGGGGACGACTCTGACTCTGGTGAGTTGGGAGTCCTGAGGTTTCTGTGGAAACCACAAGGGGACACTGCTGGCTGCTTGGGTCTCAGGGCTGGCCTTCCCGACCTTTCTTTGACTGCCACCTCTCTCCGTGCCTCTCCCCCTACCCTCTGCCCAGGAATGTCGGCAGAGACTGGCACCATCGCCGGCGTGGCCAGTGCTCTGGCCATGGCGCTAATCGGTGCTGTGTCCAGTTACATCTCCTACCAGCAGAAGAAGTTCTGCTTCAGCATACAGCGTAAGTGGACCCACCTGCAGCCATGCCCACCCACAGCAGAAGATGAACAGAGGGCTGGGGCTTTGGAGGGAGGAGAGGGCAGAACTCTGAGCAAGCTGAGATTCAGCAGACTTCCCCGGGGTGAGGTGGAGGTGGGGCTGCACTTTTTAAAGCCCTTGGGGACAGACCTAGGCTGAACCGAAGTATAAACCAGCTGGGAAGAGAGGATTGGGGTGGGCCCAGTGACCTCGGTTTTCCAAGGGTGACCACCGGGCTTCTCGTAGAACAGGAGAGAGCCTCTGGATTTCCATGTGGCTTCAGATCTCGCCCAAGGGGACGTGGGGCCTTTGGCGACAGAAGGCAGGTGTCCCCCAGACCTCTGAGTCCCAGCAGGCAGCACTGTTGGGCCGGCCAGCCCACTCCTCACCCTGGTGACCCTTCCCTCCCTCTCGGATCCCAAGGAGCCACTGGCTGCTGCCCGAGGGCCCCTGCTCCTGCCCTGTGAGCCACAGACTCTTAAAATACATGGAATCCTAAATCGTTTGAAAGGAACAGGAATGCAAGAGGAAGAGTTTTGCCATATTGGTGGCTGTCGTTCTAGGTTGTAGCGGTGAGTCTGTCCATGGTGTGTGAATGGAATAGTTACAGATGGAATCTGTGTCAGAAGCCCACCTACAGGCACCCTGTGTTAAGGGATTCACACAGGGATGCCAATGAGGGCGAACAAGACCATACACAGTTGTTTTACAAGCATGGCGTTGGTGTATTGCTGTGTGCAGAGCGTGTCTCTGGTTGAAGATGGGAAATCTTTAGTTCAAGTAAGGGAACCTGACTCAGCCATAGTTTTCCTCTTTCCTGTGGCTCAGGACCATCTCCTATGAGGTTTCCCCTGCCCTCGCTCTGGGCATCTGCCCTTAATTCTAGCCTGGAGCTGAGCTTCCCGGGAAATGGACTTGGGTCCTAGAATGCTTTGCGTGTAGCTATTGCCGAGTCTTCAGCGTGATTTTCCATCTGGCCGTGACGTTTGGTGCTTCTACTCTTGTATAATGTCCGTCACCAGGGCCACGACATACAGCTCTGCAGGCTGTGCACAGGAGTGCCCCAGGGACAGCATGTGTCTCAGTGCACAACCTGCACAGCTGTTCATGGCTGCCCTGGTATAGCTCCAGAGCTTAGCTGTAGAGTGGTGTGAACAGTCAGAAGGAGTACAGAACTGCAGGTGGGGTTGGCCTTAGAGCTATCACTTGTCCCAGCTCAAAAGCAAACAAGCAGCTTAAAACAACAAACCTATTGTCTCATGGTCTGGAGGTCAGAAGTTCAAGATCAAGGTGGCAGCAGCACTGGTTCCGTCTGAAGGCTATAGAGGAGGATCCTTTCTTCCTCTCCCAGCTTTTGGTAACCCCAGGCATCCCTTGGCTTATGGCCACATCACTCCAATCTCTGTGACTGTATCATCTTCTGTCTCTTAAAAGGGTACTTGTCATTGGCTGTGGGCCCCATGCTAAATCCAGGGCGATCTCGTCTTCAGATCCTTAACTTCGTCACATCTGCAAAGACCCTTTTCCCAAATAAGGTCACATCCACAGGTTCCAGGGATGAGGACATGAACAGAGGTTTTGGGGGCCACCATTCACCCCAGTTCAGCATTGTAATTATAACAGTGAGTTGAGCACAATCCATGGTTAATCAAAGACATGCCCACAGCAGAGTTGGGCCAGATGGCTCAGGGGCCACAGGGTGGCTTGGAGACTTGAAATTGCATGTTGGATAAGAGAAGAAGTAAAAGCTGGGCCTGCAGTTAGAGTAAGAATGGCTTCCCACGCTCACCAGTGCCCGACACTGCTCGGCCCGGATCACTCTCTCAAGCACCGCCACCTCCCGATGGGGCATCATGGTGGGTACCTTGAGTTTATAGATGAGACAGCAGCTGAGGGGACTGTTGACGGAACTCAGTGCACATGGGAAACGGTAAATCCAGAAGGAAAGAGGATGAGAGAGGTTGATTTCCAAACCGAATAGAAAGCTGGATTGTGTCTGTTTCTGCAGAGACACTCAGGTGAAAGTGCATTATTTTCCCACTTGTTTCCTAAAACAAAGAGGTGCAAAGTTTCCGCCAGTTGGATTAGCAGTCAAAACCCAATAAAATTTGAGAATATGAAGGCTTTGGTACACAGAATTCAGTGAATTGTACAGCATTTGGAGGACAATAAAACTGTGATGATGAGGTGGCAGGACGTGGATGTGATCTTTCTCGGCAAGGTGGGGGTGGGGCTCTAGGGGTTAGGGTGTTGCTGGGCCACGTGCTGGGGGGCCCAGGCCAGGGAAGCCAGAATGCTCGGAGGGCTGACAGGGGCTCCCAGGAAGCTCATGGAACCCATGGGCCTCTCCCAGCCCCCCAGTCGGTCTGAGGGCCGCCCCCCCCAGTCCTTTCCCTTCAGTCTGTCAGTGAGGTCATTGTTGTGGCTGAACCCACACCGTCCTGTGAGTACCATCATCAGCCCGGTTTCCTTCGAAGGAAACCAAGTTCAGAGCATCCCCCACATCTGAAAAAGGCCTCCTCTTGCTTCTGTGTCTGTCCCCTGTGCTAGCAACATCTTCTTCCAAAGCTGGAAGTTGCATCTTCTCCTGTGTCCGTGGCCTCCCCTTAGGAATCCCTCTGGCCCTCCTGGGTCCTTCCGTCCCCCTGACGTGACATCAGAGGGGTCCCTGTTCCTGGGGCTTGTGCTCTGCTCCATTGCCAAATCTCCTTGTCCTACATCTGGACGGTTCCATCAGCCCCACCGCCTTCCCTGGGCTCCCCGCCACTTCTCTCTGCTCTGAACAGTCCGTGCGCCCTGTTTCAAGTGTGCAGGGACTGCTCCCCCTGGACCTCCCTTGTGCCTCTGACCCAGCCCCTGAGCTTGACGTTCAAAGCCCTTCATGGTTTGGTTCCGTCCATGTTCCTTCTGCTCCCCGCCTGTGGTCCGTGTCCCCAGAAGCCTTTCTGCACAGCCGCACTGACTTCCCTGAGGATGCTCTGCTCTCTCCAGCATCCTGTCCGCTGTGCCCTCTCCTCCCCTAGTAGCTCTCATCCTTTGGGCCTGGGACACCCTCCCAGGCCACCTTCCTGCCCTCCAGCCTGTGGGAGGATGTCTGTCTTGCCTGCTGCCACAGCGCCCTCTGCTGACCCACTGTGCAGCCCATGGCACGGGATGGGGGCTTGCTGGTTTCTGAGAAACCACCCCATCCCATCACTCTGAACTGTCGGCACCCATGGGTGCCTGTGTGTGTGTTTCATCCACTGAAGTGTCCCTGGCCTCTTTGTTGGGGTAGCATCAGGAGGAGCCCTGTGGATGTGGATGTGTGGGGGGTCAATCCCCTGAGAAGCCAGGACTCAGCATCTCCCATCCCCACCCTTTCTGTTAAGCCTCAGCCACTCACACAGGGAAGTAAGTCTGGGAAGGCCAAGCAGAAGCCACTCTGCACACGACACAGGGGGACGCCCCGAGGGACAGCACACAGCTGCTAGGAGGGCCTGACCCCGCCATGGTGCTCGGGGCCTTGCAGTCTCTCCTGCCACCAAACAGGTCCTGGCCTTGGGGACCCTCTGCTTCCCCTGTCTCTGCCCTCCAGTGCCAAGGGTCAGTGTGTTGCGCGGAAACCCCACCTGGCTTGTTGCCAGGGGCTGAGTTTTTGCTCCAGGGTCCTAAGTTTTGTGTCTTGCCTTCAGATGCTGCAGAAGGTCAAGGTAACGACGTGCTCTGACTTACTCATTGTCCCCTTCTGCTTTGGCGTCTGTCCTTCATCGCCCACCCCCCTCCTCCCTCCCCTCCATGCTGCTCTTGTCTCGTTGCCTCGCTCCACCCTATCCCGTTCCCTGGCACCTCACAACCATCTTTACTTTTCCCTGATACACGTGGGCATTTGGGTGTGGCTGTGTCTCAGAGGTGCTGGGGCGGGGGTGGAGGCCTTCTCCAGGACTCAGATACCCACCAGGGGTCATCCCTGGGGAGCAACCAGAGGGCTGCCCATGGACAGAAGACAGTGTGGCGTGTGCCAGCTTGGAATCTGAGCACCCGGTCAGGAGGTCCAGGGTGCCCCTCCATGTGTCTGCTCATCCATTAGCCTTGCTGGCCCAAGTGAGGGCTGACCACACCTGCTAACTAGCCACACGTCCATCTTTCCTGGGCCCACCCGGTGTCCATCTTGAGCCTAGCAAGGCCCAGGGCAGGCAGGAGCCTGAGTGCAGCCCAGGATGGTGGAGTGACTCGCACTGGCGCCTGCTCAGTGGGTTTGTGAGAACCATGGCCCGATTTTCCCACAGCCCCAGGGCTCTGATGAGGTTTCTGGGGATAAGACATGGACTCTTGAGTCTCCCCAAGCAGCAGCAGCAGCAGCAGACGTGGGGATATACTCAGCTTCATAGAGTCCCCAAACTGTGTTTGGACGTAAGTGAGGAGAAAGCCCCCAAACTGACTAGACCAGAGCAGCTGTCAGCGGGTCCTGGCCCTCCACATTGCAGCAGGGACAGACTTCTTCCCTCTGTCTGCAGGAGCCTGTCCAGCTGAGAACCCCTGGGCAGGGCAGCACGTTTGGGTGCCCCAGGGTTCGGGAGTCTGAGTTCATTAAGGGGCTTGGGCTTTTTCACCATAATAGAGGGCTTGGTCAGGAGTTGTCCATCATAGCCAGGGACCCTTTGTTTCTGTGTCAGTCACAAACTCCACCCTTGGCCTTTCGCAGAGGGTCTCAACGCGGACTACGTGAAGGGGGAGAACCTGGAGGCTGTCGTATGTGAGGAGCCCCAAGGTGAGGACTTCCTAGTCACTTTCTGTTGCTGGAGGCCTCCTAATGGCTGGGCCAGCACCAAGCAGAGCTGTGCTGGGAAAGCAGGGGCTCAGAGGTGTCCATTCCTAAAACTTCCAGCCAGAACGATGGGCTGCAGAAGTCAGGGGCCCAGGACTCTACTCTCCCCAGCCAGACTCCAGCCTCCTGACACTGGGCACGCTGGGACCACAGTCAGGGTCGTGTGCACACTGAGGGGCACCCCGTGAGTGAAAACACATGCACTCCCAGCCAAATGCCCACAGAAGCTTGTGGGGAATCTCTAGATGGAGTCCCAGGCCCTTTCTTTCCATTTGAAAACTGCCAAAGGCAAGAAAGAACTTGGGAAATACACAGACCCCATAATGAGAGCCCCTGCCCCCTCCACCCTGTTCTGTGTTCATCAAGCACTTCCTGGGTACGGGAGCGCCAGCCATGACAAGCCGTGTGGCATCAGGCTTCTGGTCCAGGGTGGCCAACCACTCAAGGCAGATGTAACCTGTGGCCCCAGAATGCCAGCAAGGCGGTCAGGAAAGGCTTTGTAGAGAAGAGGGCAGGCTGCTTTCCATCACCTGAGGCCTGGGGGCTTGCAGGTTGGGGTGGGCGTGAAAGACAGGAGCTGGGGTGTGCCTGTCCTGGGATGGGTGCCAAGGTGGCTGCCTGGCAGGGGGAGGGGCACCCCTGGGGATGTGATTGGCAGGGCTCCATGTGGCGGCTTAGAATGGTCTGTGGCAGCACTGCGCTGCCTGGATGCAATAGCCCAGAATTTCAAACATGGGAAGATGGACTCCACAGTAGCAGTCACTGTAGTCATTCTTTTAAACTCTTGGCCACCATCGTGTGAGTATCGCCATGTACCAGGTGCTGTGTTACATGCTTTATTTAAAATACTCCCAGGGACTTCCCTGGGGGTCCAGTGGTTGAGACTCTGTACTTCCAATGGAAGGGATGTAGGTTTGATCCCTGGTTGGGGAACTAAGATCCCTTGTGCCTCAAGGCCAATAAAAAGAATATAAAACAGAAGCAATATTGGAACAGATTCAGTAAAGAACGTCAAAAAAAAAATTCCTTAAAACATTCCTCCCTCCAGAGTTCCCCAGCTGTCTAGTGGTTAGGACTCTGTGCTTTCACTGCTGAGGACCCAAGTTCAATCCCTGGTCAGGGAACTAAGATCCTGAAAAAAAAAAAAAGTCATCCCAGTTGCTCCAGTAGAACCATTCCCAGTTTGGGTGGGTGGTGGTTTAGTCACTAAGTCATGTCCGACTCCTGTGATCCCATGGACTGTAGCCCACCAGGCTCCTCTGTCCATGGGTTTCTCCAGGCAAGAATACTGGAGTGGGCAACCATTCCCTTCTCCAGGGGATCTTCCCGACCCAGGAATCGAACCCAGGTCTCCTGCATATTCCCAGTTTACAGGTGAGGAAATGGAGGCCCAAGTGGTCCCTCTGCAGGGTCCCTCTGCTCCTTCCTTCTCTCTGAGGGCACAGCAGCTGCCAGAGGCCAATCGTCCAGGACAGGCAGGCAGGGAGCCAGGTTTCTGTGCCCAGGGAAGGATGTGGTTGTCTCTCTCTGTCTTCATGTGACTCCCTCCTGACGGGCATCTCGTGTTCCTAGTGAAATACTCGGCCCTGCAGACGCAGTCCGCGGAGCCACCACCCCCCGAGCCGCCGCGGATCTGAGGAGCTGAGGATGCGAGGCCCCGCTCCTCCGGGCAGGCCGTGGGCACACGGGGCCACCACCGGAGACCCAGCTCCTTGTTTCATCTGGACCCACGGCTGCCACACCACTCCTTCGATGTCATTGGCTTCTTGTCTTCCTCAGTTTCCCAGACGTAGCTCTGGGTGTTTGTGAGTCTGGCTCATGTGCCCGCCCTGCCACCGGGCCCCCCAAGAGGCTTGCTGCCCAAATCCAAGGCTGGCCCCTCTGAAAGCCAGGGCCAGCCTCAGGTGCCCAGGGTCGATGCCTCCCTAGGCCACCCTGCCCCCAGGCCTTATCAAGCTGGGGAGGGGGAGACTGAGCAGAGGGAGGGCCAGAGGATGGGCAGGAGTGTGAACCCAGGGCCCTGTGGTCCCCTCCACGCTGTGCTGACTCACCAGGTGGGTTTCTGGAAAGGCTGTGGGCAGGGGACTGGCCGCGAGGAGCACACTGGTGAGCGCCAGGAAACAGTGCGGGCACACACACACCACACCCAGGGGTGTTTTTATTTCCATCCCTCTTTCCACCTCCAGCCCTTATACTGCTGGGCTCCCTGACTTTTCATTTGCTTAAGTGCAAACTTGCATGTCACAGTATCCCTGCCTGGATGTGTAGGAATCTCCTGGATATATGTGTAGGAAGCTGTGGCTCTCAGGCCCAATTCCCCTATGATGCCAGGGCATGGGCGTGGTCTCTAGTCTGACGTTTCAGGAATCTGAAACCTCTGCAGCATTGAGGTTTTTTTTTTTTAATTAATTAGTTTATTTTAGTTGGAGGCTAATTACTTTACAATATACTGGGGCCGTGGAGGGTTGCCCACCCCGCTCCCATGTGTGTTCTTATTTTGGTAGCAGTAGCTGCACGTGACAGAATGAGCATCAGAGCCTGAAGCATGCCCATTGTCTGCCTGAAGATGTCTGTGGGAGGAGGGGAAGGGGCGTGGTCTTGGTGTGGGCACTCATGTGACCGGGGCACGCTCTGGTCATCTGCTGGCCCACCTGTGATGGAGATTGCTTGGGGACCTGGGGGCACTGACTGGAGGGTGCTGTTTGCAGTGGGCTGAAGCCAGGCTGTCTTCCTGGAACTTTTCGTCTGGGCCACGTGTGATCCTGATCCCCCTCGGGCGCTGTTGTCAGGGGCTGAGCTAGAGTCTAGAGCCCCCCACCATCTATGGATGAGTTTGCAGTGTCAGAAAGCGCTTCTGGAAGCCTCATGTGAGTCTGCATCACACGCTACAGGACGGCTGTATGTCGGCTTTTTCACATCCACCAGACAAGGCAACTCGGACTTCTTAGGGAGACAGTTGACAACAGAACAGACCCTGCAGGTCAGACCTCGTGTGCCTCCCTCGTGTGTTCGTGTTATGGAGAGCATGTCATGGGCCCCGCATCACCCCTGTCTGGAGGCTCATGCCAAGCGGGCCAGATTGCGTGTGGCCAGGGGTGAGGAGCATTGAGGAGATGGCAGGAAGTGAGCTGCAGAGGCAGTGCTGGTGAGCTCAGCCTGTTTCCAGCACCTCCCTGGCCTGCCCTCGTGGACTGATGTCCCCAGCCCTGACCGGTGCTGGGCCGGAGGCCACTCTGAAGGACTTTTGCATCGGTAGCCTGCTGTCACCTAAAGAGGATGACATCAGGGCCCCGGAGTTGGGAGGGATCAGAGCAGCACTCATCAAGTTTAGGAGGGCTGCTCACCACCGTTTTCAAGCATTTCAGAGAAAGACACAAGGCAGCACTTATGCGTGGTAAGAGGCTCTCCCGGCCACCGGGAAGTTTGGACGTTTATAGAGAAGTCACAGTCACAGTGGTGACTAGGAAGGTAGCCATGTGGCCTGTGGCATCCTAGGCCTGGCTGGGCACAGCACCCCTGGTGGGCCACCTTGGCTCTGCAGCAAGGTGCATCTTCTGGTGAGACCCTGAAATCCTGTCGGTGATAACAGAGTCAGCACTCTCTGTGGATCCATTTGCTCGGTACCACTGACTTGGGTTAGGAGAGACCCATCGTGCCCGCCCTTGTCTGTCTCAGTGCCCTCTGCATTGAGCCTGGAGCCCAGCACCCAGCTCTGCACTGGTGACTGGGGCATTGCAAGTCACTCAGCCACCCATTTGCAGAGCTCCCATCCTGGGGCCCGGGGCAGGGCACTGATGCTTGGTGATTCTTTGGGGCTCTCGTAGCTGTGTCCACCTGGAAGCTGGATCGACTGGCTCGGGCCCATCCCAGGTGGTTACGGAGGTAGCAAGTATGCTAGAATGGCCAGTTGACCATATCTAATTGCTATCAGCTTAACTGGGGGCGAGGTGGGGGACTTAGTGTTTATAACAACTCTTGAGCTCCTGAAGGATGGAGGCAGGGCACCCTAAGTGTCACCCAGAGAGTGGCACCAGGCCCACTGCCTTGGCTGCTTGGGCGTTAGTCCCAGTTCTCTGAGAAAGCAGCAGTGGAGACCGATGGCAGGATCCCCTATACTTTTTCTGTGCTTGTGTTTGAGTATGAATTGTAAGCTCTCTCGTGTTTGCATTAAACAAAGTGGAACCTAACTGATCCCTGGGTCTGCCGGCGTGAAGGCACTCCCTTTGTTAAGTGATGCTGGTTTTCCTAATTCATTATTATGGAGCCAAAGGCCTTTCTCGAAAGGGTCAGGGTTCTGGCCCTTCCCCTTGTGCTGAGAAGCTGTCAGCCTTCCTGGGGTGGTCCCCTGCATGACGGGGAGCCGAGGCCTGGAGATGTCATGGGGGTGGGGAGGCGCAGAGGCAGGCCCCCGACTCACCACTCCTGAGCCCATAGCTTTTTCTTCTTCAAAGAAAGCCAGTAGCCAGGGTCCACTCTGGTGACATGTGATTGAGCCATAGAAAATGGAACAGGGCCAGGGTGTGCAGGCAGAGTGGTCTGCTGGAGGTGGAGCTGCCCTTGTCACTCCATGAGGAAGATGTGGGGGCCACTGGGAGGGTCTCACAGTGTGATGGCATTTTTGTGCCATACCAACCTTGTAGTAAAGTAGCACCAAGTCCTCTAACCCAAACCCCCATGTGACTCTCCTGTGCAGAAGTTGTGGCCCTCCCAGCCTTGCTGCTCGGTGTCACTGCTGGGGCCCCCACAGCTGCGTGGAGAAGGACAGGGACATCAGGCCTTAGAAGAAGGGGCCTTATATGCAGGGGCCAGCGTGGTTTCATCCAGGCCTTTATAGCTCCCATAAAAGCCAGCACTCCCTCTGGAGACTCTGGGTGGGGACCCTGTGGCTCCTCAGAAGTCTGTCCCATTTAAGCTCTAGGACTCATGGCCTGGAAAGCTGGCCCGGCCTCCTCAGGGCCATACCTGCCTCTCAGGGGGCTCCAGCTCTGTCCTCACATCTTGAGTGTTTTCTTAAGGCGTTGCCAATTTTAGTCAGAGTAGTTAGTTACCCATTACAGCCAACATACTCAAGTCTTAGGATGAATTGCATTTACCACTTAGACAATGAATTAAATCATGTAAGAGTACTTTACATGTATTGACTGTGTTTGACACATAATAAATTTTTGTGTAAGTAAAGTGGGCTTTCCTGGTGGCTCAGATGGTAAAGAATCTGCCTGCCAATGCAGGAGACCCAGGTTTAATCTCTGGGTCGGGAAGATCCAATGGAGAAGGGAATGGCAACTCCCTCCCATGTTCTTGCCTGGAGAATCCCCATGGACAGAGGAGCCTGGTGGGCTACAGTCCATGGGGTCACAAAGACTTGGACATGAATGTTTACTAATTTTCCACAAGGGAAAAATTACCAAAAATACTTAAAGAGAACAAAAAATGAGACCACGGAGCAAACATTATTTTAATTACAGATTGAAATACAGTGCATCAGATGAGGCAAATATCATACTGTACCAGTCTTTAAAAATCTGAACCATAAAGGTTTTACATTCTAGTACACTTAAATAAAACCGAGAAAGAATTGCTTACATAACAAAACTATACTTCAAGTTAAGTTTTAGAAACAGTTCTGTGCTAGGAAGACACAAAGGAAATGATCTATTGCGCTGCTTTGAAACCAAATGGGAGCTTCTAGGGATCCTCCTAGGGCCCAGCACGTGGAGGAGGGAGGGGTGGAGTGGGGCAGCTCCCTGCAGGTGCAACCCTCACCACAGGCTAGCTGACCTTGACTTCTCTGGTTCTCAAAAACATCATCCAGTCCACACCAAGGTTAGTGGTCTTAGTGCAGCAGGGGGATTATGTATAGATATTTCCAAGGGAAAAAATGGGTCCCCATTTTTAAGAAATCCATATATCAATGAATAATCCAGCTTACTCATTCATAAATAAGCTTTTGGCTATTCTGGAAGCAGGAATCAAAAGTTACATCAATTAAAATGCTGTTTAGAAACAAATCCCCCAGATGGTAAAAATGGAGGATTTTTTTTAGGTTATCAAATTACCTAGAATAAATATGATACCTTACAGATACCAGATAATTTTCTATAAGAATCAGAAGGTTCCAAGTTGAAAAACATCTACTCTCTTAAGTGTGTAAAAAAACGTTTAAGAATATTTTCAAAACTAAGGTCAATATGGAGGGCTTTGGGTAGCATCCAGTAATTTGAAACCAACCAGATACTACCATGAAGTTGCACTCAGGTCTCACCCGGTGAGCTCTCCTCCACTCAAAGGCAAGCTTAATTCCTCCAGGGGGATGGGGTCTTGGGGGCTGGCAGGCATGGGCACAGTGCTGGGCACAAGGAAGAGGAGGGCAGAGTGCAAATGTGCAAGACTCTGACTCGCCACCCAGAGCAGCTCAGAGCTCTAGTGCTAGTGGATGGAGCAGCTGATGGTCAATGAATGCCTGCCTAGAGACTCATGGAGTCCTGGAGCCCAGAGACAGAAGCTGTGAGACGGGCAGGAAAAGGCCCGAGACGCTCTGAGACCAGGAAACCGAGAGAGGTGAACACTCTGCTTTTGGCATCCAAAGTCACAGTGCCATGGTGGCTTTAAAGTACCAAAATGCAGTGACAAGAATAAACTGATTTTGAAGGGATCTTGATGAAACGAGAACTATTACTTCAGGCAGCAAGTAACAGGTGAGAGCAGACCCACTTTGACAGTCAGCTGTCAGAGTAGCAAGGGGCAGGGGATAGGCGACTGGGCTGCCTCGGGAGGCAGGTCCCACAGTCAGGGGAGGACAGAACACGTGGCCTGAGGTGACCACATTCAAATGTACCACTTCAGAGTTCGCATAAGCTCAGCTTGACGATTGCTCACCCAGTTCAGTCAAGCAGGTGTCTCCTTGGGTGACTAAACATTAAAAAAAAAGGACATAGGAAAATAAAGGTATGTTTCTCTTTTTAAAAAATACCTTATATGTACACACTGGTAACTGGTGCAGCAGGATCGCTGGCATGGGGAGATGGTGATGGTCTGTCTTCCCCAGCCAAGAGTTAACTGTCAGGCCTCAGGGCTTGGAGCTAAGAGCCGAAAGAGGCCCTGGGGCTGGCAACACAGCCTTTAAAAGGGGGTGGGTTGGTTTTTCACGAGGAGGTCCCACCTTGAGCCTGAACCCTGCATTCCACTCGCCCAAGGATCCCCTACTCGGCCCTGGGCAAGTGCTAGCAGGAGGGAAAGATGTGTTGATGACACAACAGCACTGATGAGAGTGGGGGCCATCCCCTAGCACAGATCCGTCACTGGTGGGAAGCGCCACCCAGACAAGGCGGGCACAGGGCTTCATGAGGAACGTCACAGGAGCCCCGCCTGGGACACAGGGACAGAGGCATCAGACTGACGTGTGCACGGGTGTCACTGAGTGCGATGGCGAGGAGCCCCGCTCTGACGAGGCTGAGGCGCGCGCCGCCACTTCCCGCTGCAGGTCCTCCACCCGCTTCTGCAGCTCTGCACGGACAGCCAGCAGCTCCTTGAGGTTCTGGTGGGTGGGCGTCTGCAGGCAGAGATGCGGGTTAGCCCAGCCCCAGCCTCCTGACCCTCACCTCCCACCTCTGCCCAGGGGCCCAGGGGCCTGCCCCAGGAGCTGTGGCCTGGCTGAGGCACGGGGACTCCGTTCTCCCTCCCAGGGGAGCCAGACCCCCGGAGGGGCCCAGGGCCGGGTGATCCCCTCTGGGCCTCAGCTGCCACTTGGCAGCGTGGACCTCACGTTGCTGACTGAAAACCCTCCCTCCACTGTGAAGCTGTGTTTGGCTTCATGAGTGAGAACAGGTGCAGGCAGAAGGCCCTGGAGAGGGCAGCACTGGGAGAGGGCCTGGGCCCCTGGCCCCTTGTCCGTGTTCACAAAACCTCTGGCAGCCTCACCGGCACCCCTGCCCCGCCTCACCCTCCTGGACCAGAGAGGGATGAGAGGGGCCTTCCTGGGGTGGAGGCCCACCAGCCTGAAGCTTGGGGTCATGGCCCCCACGCTCTCCTGCACTCAGCTCACAAGCTCTCGTCATCACCTGCCACAGCCCTCGTGAATCTCAGCAGACCGGGGCAGGAAGAGTCGCCAGCTGAGGGTGCACAGGGTGGGAGTCTGGGTAGCTTCCCCTTGGCCCCTGTCCACGATCTCCACAGAAGCCACCAGCCTGGGTCCTGAGCCTCAGCCAGGCCCTGAGACACCATGAACACGTTCCAGGGGCTTCTTCCTGCTGCCCTGAAGGTAAGACCCTGACCTTGTGTGGTCTGACCCCAGCCTGCCTCCCCTGCTCACCTCTCACCGGGCCCTGCCCCTACTCCCCTCCTTCATTCTCGAACCTCCAAGGTTTTGACAGATGCCTTGCATTCACTGGGCCTTCTGCCTGGAGCTCTCTCTCCTTAGACCCTTTTCCCTCACACACTGGGCTTCATCCTGTAGGGACTGGCCGGAAGAGCACTTGCTCTGGGTGGGGGGCCTCTCGGAGACCCCACACCTGCTGAGCCTGCATGTTTCATCGTGCCCTCCCCAGAGAGTCTGGGAGCTGTCTCATCAGGGATGTGAGTAGTGATCACCCTGGTGGAGGAAGAGGGGAAGCAGGGGACAGATGAGAAAGAGACTGGACTGAGAGTGAGTGACCAGAGGCATGAGCACACGAGAGAGATTCGAGACAGAGGGACAGGGACAACAGGGAGAGGCAATTTGGCTAGGTGCGGTGGGGGAGGCACCCAGGTGTCTCGGACACAGTAGGGTGCTTGGGAAGCAGCCCAGAAGAGGCTCGGAGCTAACTCCTGACTTTGGCCCCAGGAAGGAGGGAGGGGGCAGTAATGTGGGAGTCTGATGGCGGAAACCCCCCAAACAAGGAAAGTTGCCTTAGTTGCTGATTCCAGAGGCCTCTGGGGGGGTGGGCAAAGCTCCTCTCTTAGCCTTGGGCCCACTTGGTATGTCCCTGCTGTGGGGGACTTGATTCCACTTGCTTTGCAATCAAGCAGCCATTACTAACCACCCACCATCGGGGTCAGAGAGAGGAGACCATACGGGTGAGCACACAGCTTCACACCTGCCCATGCCGAGACACTCATCTTACGTCTTCATGCAGCCTTTCGTTGTTTTCTCATCCACTGTGTTCATTTGCAATAAAGCAGAGAAAATGCCCATCTAGGAGCCAGTCACCCAGTGGTGCCATGTGTGAGATGAAAGCCAAACGGGTCCCAAAGGAAATAACATACAAGATGTCTGCAGGGCCCTCCTTCTCAGAGCAAAGAGGCCAATGGGCTTGTCCCCCCGCCTCCCCTCTGTCTGGCCCGGCTCCCTGCCCCCTCACTGGACACCAGCCTTCCTGCTGATGCCTCTGCCGGTCTCCATGGCCACCCACCTTGTTCCTGAACTGAGCTGCTCGAGGGAGCTTCCTGCAACCCCCAGGGTGGCTCCCGCAGCCCCCAGGATCAAGTCCAAAGGCCTGGACCTGCACACCTTTCTGGCCTCCAACATCACCAAGGCCTGGCCCACTCCCCGACCTGCTCCGGGCCCAGCCTGGAGGCCCTCCGCCATGGGACTGTCACGGCACGGACTCAGGCTGCGCTAGTTGGGAGTCGCATGAGGTGTGGGTGTCACCCACAGAGGGGAGGGGCCGGGTCTGGGAGCCATGCTTCTGCGGCAGTCTTTTGAAGGCCACGGCCAACTGTTAAGTGTCCACATGCCGTGGAACTAGTAAGAGGGGTGCTTGTTCATATAGGCATGAGCATAGCACTGATGGCTTGCTGGCCACGACATTGAAAACCTGTATTTACAATACTGACCACTGACGTTGTCTAACTATACTGTTAGGTTTTGTGGGAAAAGGGCTGAGACTATCTCCCTGGTTTCAGATATTCTTAATAAAAGAACATTTACAACTCTTAATAAAAGTTGGTGTGTTTACTATTCAAAACATACATTCAACCCAGGATCTGGGTGTTTGATAGGTAGAAATGTGCTCCAGCCCCAGTGGTGCTCAGTGTGTCTGCGCCAGTGTGGACACGCCGGCTGCCCTCGTTGCTCAAGCGCAGGAAGCAGCTAGTGGCCCTGTGTCCGTGTTAGACGTTTGCCTCATGCATGGTGACAGAAGCTGGGCCCTCAGATGGGGTGCAGGGGAGGGGCAGAAAAAGTTCTCAGGGCATCGCCTGCCAGCATGGTGAGAGGCCAAGGGAAGGGGAAGCATTCTGGGGAAACAGGAGGCGAGTGGGGAGCCAACGAGTGAGCAGGAAGCAGTAACTTAACAACACTTCATCAGCTCTGTGCCTTCATATAATTCTACACCATCATCTTTCCTTGGGCAGAAAGATACACTTTTTTTGAAACGAGAAAAACATACCTGAGGCCTCATTCGTGGATTCCATCGCACGTAATAGTTTACCCATAATTCCAAATGACTCAGACTAGCAACAGGATAGAGGACGTGGTTCTCATAATTCACAAAGAAGGGATTAGAAAATTCATCCAGCTGGCTATTGATATATGACCATAAAGATACAGTCTTTGTAGATACATCCTGAAAACCAAACAAGGAATACAGTGAAAAAAAAATTCAACTTTCCTTCATATCCTCAAGAGCTTGTATCATATAGAGAAAAGGACTTGAATAATGAAGTGAGTTCAAATGATAAAAATCAGGAACATTTATTAAGCCCCACCCCACCCCACTGTGTGCATGACCTAGAGGTGGGCCTGTCTCAAAAACATACTGCTGAGTGAGATGACGTCTGGAGACTGTGACTGTGTGAAGGCAGAACGAGAACTTTCTACCAATTGCAGGATGATGGTGCCCATATTTAACAATATATTTTCTATTCTTTTTGCAGCTTGCTCTTGTGACCTTTAATATTAAGAACCATAGGTAGAATTTACAGATAAGATTCCTTTCACTGGAAAATCATGACTATCTGGGGGTAAAGCCTTATATAGAGAACGTATCAGTAAATTATAGATCCCCACCTCTCAATTTTACAGTACATTGTCAAAATGAGAAAATGGTGAGGCCAGGAGTGCTTTCCACCAATCTGCTGACTACTCCCCAAGTTATCTAGACAGAGGAGATTCAATTAGGACTGTTTCATATTTTATATTTTGTATTTATAAGAAATACCAGCAATATTTCAAGGAACCCCAAAGAGCCAAAACAATCTTGGAAGAAGAGAACAAATGTGGAAATCTCACACTTCCCAATTTCCAAACTTACTGCAAAGCCACAGTAATCCATACAGGTGGTATCGGCATAGGATGGATAGACATCAATGAAGTAGAATAGAGAGTACAGAGACAAACTCACGTTTATGGTCAACTGATTTTCAACAAGGATTCCAAGAAAATTCGATGGGAGACTGTTTCAACAAACAGTGCTAAGAAAACTGGATAAAGGTTCGATGCATGGGACAGGGTACTCAGGGCTGGTGCACTGGGATGACCCTGAGGGATGGGATGGGGAGGGAGGGGGGAGGGGGGTTCAGGATGGGGAACACATGTACACTCATGGCTGATTCATGTGAATGTATGGCAAAAACCACAATATTGTAAAGTAATTAGCCTCCAATTAAAAAAAAAAAACAAACAAACTGGATAACCACATGCAAAAAAAATGAACCCTTACCTCCTGCCACATACAAAAAGCAACTAAAAATGGATTATATACCTAAACATAAAAGCTAAAACTACAAAATGCGTAGAAGAAAACACAGGCTTAAATTTTCATGACCTTGGGGTTAGGCAATGAAATCTTTGATAAGCTAGACTTCATCAAAATTAAAAACTTGTGTGTTTCAAATGACACTACCAAAAACGTGAAATGACACTGCACAGAATAGAACAAAATATTTGCAAACTGTATCTGATAAGGGACTTGTACATATGAAGAACACATAAGAAACTCTTTTCACTCAACAATAAAAAGACATGTGTGCATACTGAGTCATGTCTGAGTCTTTGTGACCCCATGGACTGTAGCCCACCAGGCTCCTCTGTGGAAGGGATTCTCCAGGCAAGAATACTGGAGTGGATTGTCACGCCCTCCTCACAGATAACTCAAAAATGGGCAAAGGATCTGAAGAAACATTTGTGCACAGATATATACAGATGGCCAATAAGTACATGAAAAGATACTCAGTATCATTAGTCATCAGAGAAACACACATGAAAATCATTATGAAATACTCCTTCACACCCACTGGGATGGCTAGAATCAAAAAGATAAACAATAACAAGTGTCTACAAAGATGTGAAAACAGGACCCTAAGACATTGCTTAGGGTAAATGTAAAATGTGGCAACTACTTTGGAAAAACAGTCTGGTGGTTCCTCAAAGGGTTAAGCATAGAGTTCCTGGGCGTCTACCCAACAGAAGTAAAAGCATATGTCCTCACAGAACCTTGAACATGAACATTCATAGCAGCAGTATTTGCAAGAACCCAAAGTAGAAACAACCCAAATGTCTATCTGCTAATGACTGGATAAACAAGTGGTGGTCTCTCTATACAGTGGAATATTATTCACTCAAAAAAGGGGATGAGACACTGGTGTATGCTAATTATCCATGATCCTTGAGAACAGTATGCTTAGTGAAATAAGCCAGACACATGAAGACAAATAATGTATGATTCAGTTTATATGAAATGTCCAGAAGAGGTGAATCCGTAGAGATGGAAAGCAGATTAGTGGTTGCTGGGGCTGGGGGGGAGGGGGACTGGGGAGTGTCTGCTAATGGGTATGGGATTTCTTTTTGAGGGGGGTAAGAATTTTATGAAATTAGATGGTGGTGATGATTACACACTGAATACACGAAAAACCACTGAATGGTCCACTTTAAAGGGATTAATTGTATGGTATGTAAATTATATCTCAAGAGAGGTGATTTTTTAGAGAGTACATTTTGATTTTTTTAAAAAAAGATAAGGCTAAAAGAGTTTAAATTCGGCATATGAACTATATTCTTCTGTTGATTTTTTTTTCTTTAAAACCAGCTTTATTGAGATAAGTCACATGCCATTGAATTCAGTCCTTTTAAATTCCTATAGGCCTGTAGGAATGTGGATTTTATCCTGATGTCAGTGGGAAGCCACAGGGAGGTTTCAGGCAGAGGCCAGGAACGTGATGGGATTGAAGTTGGGGAACGCCCATCTGGTTGCTGTGTTTAGATTGAGTGTGGAGGTCAGAAATGGAGGGAGCCAAGCTCATTTCTGGGTAGCTGCCTTAGTCCAGATGCAAGACTGGGGATAGGGGGGCTTCAACACGCTTGGAGCAGTGAGAAGCGGCCAGATTACAAATCCATCCTGGGGACCGGGCTGCCAGCACTCACTGAGGGACTGAATGTGGCAGCTGGGGTGGATGGGCAGAGGTGGTACTGAGTGGGATGCAAAAGAGAGGAACAGGAAAACAGCATTTAGATCCCTGAGATGGACGAAGTCACCTAGAGAGAGAACAAGAGGAGGACCAGGGCCTGTTCAGGTGACTCCAAGTTTAGAGATGGATTAAAAGAGAAAAGACTGAATGGGGAAGGCCAGCAAGGTGGGGGAGAACCACAGAGGGTGTGGGGTGAGGGAGTCGTCAGCTGTGGGGAGGCTGCTAAGAGAGGGGAAGGTGGGCACCGGGGACATGCTCTTTTCTCCTAAGTTCTCAAATATTCTACCAGGCAGAAGTCCTTTTCTCTGAACCAGAGGACACTCTTGAAACTTCCTTCTCCCAATGCTTCCTCACTTTGGATCATCTCTGTCTTTTATCCCTAAGTGAGGAGAAAAGGAAGAGGTAAATCTAACGGAGAAGCTTGATGGAAAGCAAGTTGAGCTTGCTACCTTGAGAGAAGGGGCTAGAAAATTAGACACGTGCACTGGGGCTGGTGAACCCTGGGAGGGCATTTAGTGCCAGTCCTCCATTTACAGACAACAGAGGGTGAGACCCAGTGTCCTCTCCATTCAGCCCCCCTTCTACAGTGGCATGTAAGGGACAAGGCCCTCCAGCAGTCAGGAAAGCCAGGGGATATAATACACTTACCTCTTTGAGTCGTTGCTGTTCACAGTTGCACAAGAAAGTCCCAAAGAGACAACTATAAAGGTGATCCAAAATTGTAATCAAGAAGAGTTCATTAAACTCGAATGCTGAAGGAAACTTAAATGGAGAGAGAAATAAGGTTTAGTTTTGAAGTTCAAATTCTAGAACAAACTGGTTAAAGGCTGCTAAGCTACAACTTGGAATATAGTTAAAGATGAAAAGGAAAACTGGCCCATGTAGAACTTAATTAGCTATAGTTTCCAGTTCAAGCTTATAGGTCTGGCAGAGAAACAACCTGAAGCAACAAAAACTGGTGTGCTTTTCAGTGCCTAAGAAAGCTTATGGGGCTTCCATTTCTTGCCACGATGATAGAAGAGCCTGCATTCACCCTTCTGCCAGAAACTAGAGAGCAGGACACTTGGCAGGGCCATGGGACTGTGATGACTCCCTGGCCTAGAATGGAAACCAGCGAGGTAAGTCCTACTGTTGTCCTAGCTTCCCATTTGGGGGCACATTCTAAGTGAAGAAAGTGGGGGGGGGGTCCCAGGGAAGCAATTCAAGAAGAAATACAATGTCTTGGCAGTATATAATGTAAAAGGGGTAACACCACATGACCAAGTGAGGTTTGTCTCAGGAATGCAAGGCTGGTTTAAGATTTGAAGATCAAGGTTACTAAAAAAATCTATTATAGTAATTCACTATATTGTGGCTCAGCTGGTAAAGAATCCGCCTGCAAAGTGGGAGACCTGGGTTCAATCCCTGGGTTGGGAAGATCCCCTGGAGAAGGGAAAGGCTACCCACTCCAGTATTCTGACCTGGAGAATTCCATGGACTAATAAGTCCATGGAGTCGCAAAGAGTTGGACACGACTGAGCGACTTTCACTTTCACTATACTAACAGAATATGGAAGAAAACCACATGATCCTCTCAGCTGCCATCTTAGCTTATTCTTCATGGGGCTTAGCACAATTCCAGCAAAGAATGACCACTGCCAATAGGTTCTATCAAGTAGCTGACATTTAGTAGCCATGATAGAGATGCTCTGCAAATGGTAACAACAGTCCTAGCAACAGGTAGGTACTGGGAGCTGACCTTGTACCAGAATTCTAATTTAAAAACATACTGAAATATTCATCACCTATTCAATGAAGCAAGGCCAGTTAGAACAAAACCAAATAGAACTACCCAGCATATTTTTGTGTGTCAGTGTACTTTAAAGATCTATTCCCTAATCAAGAGATGTTTGCACACTATCGCAACTAATTATGTCATCTGTAGAGTGACAACCAGGGTCACCGATAGAAAGTTTATTTTTGAAGCTTATCTTTAGTACTTTACTAGGCCAGAGACAAGCTTCTCAATTAGAAACAATGGTCAACACAGGACTATCCAGACTCCATCAAAAATTGTTATTTTCCTCACTAGGCAAGCAGAAATTCTGCTCAGCTGCCCTAGATTAAGACTTGCCTTTCTCTACATTAAGGACTGCTCTCAGAGAAACACACAACTCTCTTCTAGGGAGCCCCATCAAAATACCACTTCTTTAGAAACCTCTGGAAACTGCTATGGATATTGTTCTAATGTTCTTGGAGGAACTAAATCAATGATGAACTACATCAAATAAATCAGGCCGAAATACTAAATATATCTCCTGGTTAATAGTGTCTCAGTCTTTAAGGTCACTCCTCGCAACTCTGTAAATGGCCTCACGTTCCAAATGGCTATCTTTTAAAAGGCCAAATACATTGTGTCAATTCTTCCTAGTATTTTTCCATGCAGCTTGGTTATATTCTATTAATAAGTTAGTGGCACCAAGAAATTTATGAATTTTAAGCAAAATACAAGTTATGTATATTCTGAAGCTTTATTAAAGGATAAAAATGGAGGGCCTGTATTTCATTTTCAAACATTAAAAAATATACATTTACCAATAGCACAGCAGAGCTTCTATTGACTTATTTTTGAAGCCATATGAGTCTTTATTCCTAACCCTGAGCCTGCAATCTGGATCTGGGAACTTGGTTCAGGGTGTTCTGTTGCCACCAAATGCAAGCCTTACTCTGGTCAAGTGGGTGGGGAACAGGTGTGGGAGGTTAGGGTGGGTGGGCTCAGCCCACGCCCTTCAGCACCTACATCTACTCAGGTTAGCTCAGGAGTGCTCTTCACTTCCAAAGGGCACGGTGGTGGGAAACATTTCATCAGCGGAAGTACTGACCTCTAGAGTAATAACAAATAAAAGAGTAAGCCTCTGGGATTCACAGTTGTTTTGGCTTCTCCTGGAAGCTATACTATATACTTTAAAAACTGTGGTATCAAAACCCCCATAGAAATCCATAATGAAATTCTGCACCTCTTGAAGGACAAAAACATCAACAATGATTAAACTGATCTGAAAGGGTAAAAAAGTCTGTTCAACTGGGGTTATTGCAGAATGTCTTTGAGACTGTTGTCAAGAGTCCTTCAATTACTTTTTCCCTCAATTCCTTTGATATCAGTTTGTGCACACAGACTAGCTCATTTTATTCTGAGGTGTCTAAAAACGTTACACTGACATAGCTGATTTAGCAGTAGGAAACCTAAAAATAAGTCAATCTTGTCACATTAATGCAACTTTTCTAACAAGCTGCATACCTCATTCACTTGTGACTTTAGATAATGATAGACTGATCATTGGTGTGTCTCACTCTAACAATGTTATTTTAAAAGAAATTAATTATACGCATTTCATGGACAGAATCTTAAAGCTGTAAAAGGCATCTGAAATCTTCTAACCCAAACCCCTCATTTTCTTAAAAATCCAGTAAACATTACAGAAATTATATAGATTAGATGTGAAAATAGGTACTAAGCAATATGAATAATGGAAGTCACTTTGAAGATGTCTCACATACACTCTCTGTCTAGGCTTTTGGGAGGAATAAGCTACTTCACATTCACAAAATTTGGGCTGATCCCTTCAGAAACATCAGAATTATCTTCTGTGTTCAACTGTCTTATGTAATTTTTCTAAAATGTATTTCGGAGAAGGCAATGGCACCCCACTCCAGTACTCTTGCCTGGAAAATCCCATGGACGGAGAAGCCAGGTAGGCTACAGTCCATGGGGTCGCTAAGAGTCAGACACGACTGAGCGACTTCACTTTCACTTTTCCCTTTCATGCACTGGAGAAGGAAATGACAACCCACTCCAGTATTCTTGCCTGGAGAAGCCCAGGGACGGCGGAGCCTGGTGGGCTGCTGTCTGTGGGGTCGCACAGTCAGGCACGACTGAAGCGACTTAGCAGCAGCAGCAGCAGTCTTAACGTGAATGTAACCATCATCTATTTTTGTTGCTGACTTGGCATCAATACAAACAGCAAGTACATGGCACTACAAAACAGTCAGACTTCAGGCCAGCCTCCATGCCTTTTGAGTATGTGTTTGCCATTACCTGTTACTCATACCATCGGGTGCCTACCTCTGAGACCAGCCCTCTTTCCATGCCCCAGCCCTCTAGCTAATGGGTGCTTTGAATCAGCTGGGAACTGGCACTTAGATAAGGCAAGAGCCCAGTCAGCTTGGGGAAGCTAGCTTTAAAACAATCAACCTCAGTATGCTGTTCTAAGGGAGGGCCTGAGGACTCTGTGAAATCTACTTTGGCTGCTTAGAACGCCACTCCACTGCAATTTTTCTCGAATTGCCATTCTCTCGTGATCCCTGCTACTCTAGCAGCACAGCCTGGGAGCTTGTTGGGAATGCAGAGTCTCAGGCTCTTCCTTGGACTCACGAATCAGAACTGCGTTTTGGTAAGACTTCCAGGGGATCTGTGTACACCATGAAAGTTGAGCAGAATCCCTGGAGGGCTTCTGAAACAGAGTGCTGCCCACCACCCAGTGTCACAGTTCTGGGGCAGGGCCTGAAAACCTGCATCTCTCAGTACCCGGGAGGCTGAGGCTACTGGCCTCGGGACTGCATCCAGAATCACTCGTTGGCATCCCTGGTCCTCTCAGAAGCACCTGGGGGACTTTTAAGCAGCACACACACCTAGGCCTCTGCCCAGGCCCAAAGAAGGGTCTCCAGGGCTGGGGCTCAAGCAAGCGCATCTTTGCTAGGAGACAGTCCTCTCCATGTGCCTGAAGCCGCCAAGGCCAGACCTCCAGCTCAACAGGAAGGCGAGAGCCCAGGCCATGCCCTACCATCCTCTCTTCCCCATGATCCCATCTAAGCAGGTGCTCAGGAGGGCTCTGCCTTTTGCTTGCTCTCTCCCTCCCCTCAGTCTCTCTCACCGCATCTCTGCCTCTATTTCTGTTTCCCTCGTTTCTCTCTCTTCGGCACGCTGGCCTCGCTCTCTGACTGATTCCAGGTCCATTTCTCTGGCACCACGTCCTATGATGAGGATCAGATCCTAAGCTCGGGTTCTGATGTTGGAGATGAGGGAAGAAACAGCACATGCCTTCTGGCCGAGTAGCTTGGGGAAGGGGGACCCCTGCATGGGTAATGAGTGACAGGACACTCGGCAGCCTCCCATCTGCCCCTGGTCCTGGGACACTCCCTTCCCTCCACACTGAGGGGTGGGAAGGGCTGTGGCCTGGGGCTGGGTATAGAGGGTCCTGGATTCCCTGGTCTCCGCCCCTTTGTTCAGTCACATCCCCATTTCCAACACCTGGGAATCTTCCAGCACCTGCTTGGCAGGGGTCCGCACGTGCTCACCCTGACAGAGGGGGCAGGTGAAAGAAAAAGAAGGACGGAGGGCAGGGGCAGCTGCTGGACAGCATGACCGACAAAAAACCATATGCATGACAAAAGCACCTTTTGGTATAAAGTTGGTTGTTTCCAATTTTCTGCTTATATTTCTAAGTCATTAGAATCAAACTGAGTTAAATAACAAAAGGGGTCATATTTAATACACACACATGCAATCTTCACTTTGAATGAACATGAAATTAAAGTTTGTCTTCAACTTTACGATTATGTTTGGATCAGGGTATAAAGGTCAGAAATGGACTTGAAACCTCTCACCTGTCTCGTCATTTGCCAGACACAGTCAATAAACTGAAGGAATATAGGGGATCGGTCAGCATCTGCATGGTTGTCATTGCCATGGCCCACTCGCTGAAGAGAATCAAGAGGTTAAACAATTTAATGTATGCCATGGTCCTCTCAGAAGTCACTTTAAATTGCCTGGTGGCAAGAAGCATGTCTCTTTTATATGTCTCAAGGCCCAGCAGAATTCCTGGCACATAAAAGGCTCTCAGAAATGTTCATTGCACTGAATTGACTTCCACTACTTTTAGGAAACAAAATTTCAGTTTACATGTTGATTGTCTTATAATTTTGCTTTAATATAGTTGAGATCAACAACTTATAAGCAAATGGCCAGTCAACTTTGCACTCCAAGTGACGGGGTCAACCCCAGCCACCACACCGAGTGCTCCGTGTCAGCCTGGGATGGCAATTAGCAGCTTACAGAGCACATTATGATGGTCATTTTCTCCACAAGTGTAGTTTATCTCCCCCATTTTTCACAAATGTCAGAAAGTCTGAGAATGAAAATAATGATTAACAATCTACAAGCTTAAGCCAATTCTGCATGACTCAGAGAACCTCAAAATCTCACTCTTGAAATGCGAATGGGAGTCCTCGCAGCAGGCCAGGGTAGTATCTCTGAATTTTTATTCTTCCAGTTTTAAGATATAATTGACATCCAGCATTGTATGTCATACTTTAAGATATTTTTGAAGATGTTAATAGATTCATATTAAAAGGTAAAACATAATTTCAAACACATAAACAGGACTGACAAAAACACTGGAAGTGTCAACTTAAAGACCACCCAGGAGTGAGCATTCTAACAGAAACTTCAAGTAATTTGGTGACTAAGCAAAAGGATGAGAAAGTTATGAAGATACAAGGCAATCACCACATAGGAAGAGTGACAAATACTGGGCCTATGAAACCGCCACCAGGAAAGAAAGAAAAAGAAATGACCAAATCAACAATGAACATCTCAGAGGAAGAGATGCCTTCTTTTTTTAAAAAGACATTTTAATTGTAAGTGAAATATGCATATGAAACTTACCATTGTAACCATTTTAAGTGTATAGTTTAGTGGTGTTAAGTACATTCACACTGTTGTACAACCATCACCAGCATCTGTCTCCAGGAGTTCCAAAACAAAAACTAGCTGGCTGACTCCCATCTACTGGGAGTAGGCTCACCTCAACAAGGGAGTTATAAGAAGGAAATCATCTTTTAGCGAGTTGTCTGGACTAATACATGAAGGACATTATAGAATTGAAGTGTTGATATTTAAGCATTTTTATTCTCTTTCTAATAGCCATATGATCTTTTGGAGTAAGAACCAGAAGTCAGTTTTGTTTACTGGATTTTTCTTGACAGCTAGTATAATTCACAATTATGGACATTTAAGAAAGTTACTACACTTGCAAATGACTGACTGACTCCCTATTCCCCTCCCCCAGTCCTTGGCTCCCCTCATCCTCCTTTGTCTCTACAGATTTGACTGCTCTAGATCCTTCATATGCACAGAATCATGCAGTTTGTCCTTTTGCACTGGCTTCTTTCCTTTAACATAATGTCCTCATAGTTCATCCACGTTGTAGCCGGTGTCAGAATTTCCTTCCCTTTGAAAGCTAAATAACATTCCACTGTGTGGATAGACCACACTCTGTTTACCCCTTCATCTGTCGATGGACACTGGGTTGCTTCCACCTTTGGGCTATTAGTGAATTGTGCTGCTATGAACATGGGTGTGCAAATAAGTGTTTGAGTCTGTTTTCACTTCCTTGGGGTATATACTCAGAAGCAGAATTGCTGGATCATATGGCAACTCTATTTTTAATTTGTTGAGGCACTCCCATACTGTTTTCCAGAGTAGCTACACGCATTGCCTTATTTCTGTACTTCTCTGTAATTTGTGGAAACTGCCCCTGTATTTAAGGCACATGGGGAAGTTTTGCACTGACAGTTCACAATTTAAGATTTGTTCTTTCCCTTAATAGACAGGCACTGAACTCTTAACAGTGCATGCAAGGCATCCCTCCTCCCAGCCCTCAGGATTTCAGGCAATTTGATGGTATCCAGTAGAGGTACCTGGGGTACCAAGACACATGAGACACAGCAACTGTGCTAAATCAATAATTCACTTGTGGTCTAGTCACAGGAGAAGACCTGTAAATAACAACCAAAAAAGTGTGTCTGGAACTTCCTAGTCTGAGATGGGTATGGTGGGGCCATAAAACGAATAAACGAGCATCCCAGGATGGGCTATGAGAGGGAGCTAGGCAGGAAAGTCATGAGTCACAGTCCTGGAGGGAGTCTCTTTTGAGATAAAGCTTGAAAGACAAGCTTCCAACTGGCCAGGGGTAGATTCTATTAGAAGAAGTGGGGAGGGGGTGGAGGGAGAGTGAGGATGCCATAAGTAGAAGGGCACAGTTGATACAAGGGGAGGAAATCTGGGCACAGAAACACCAGGTATGTGTGTGCACAGAGGAAAGGCAGCATGAAGACACGGCAAGAAGGCAGCCATCTACAAGCCAAGGAGAGAGAGCTATCAGGACACATCAACCCAGACAGAACCTTGATCTTGGCCTTCCAGCCTCCAGAATGATGACAATAAATTCCTGTTAAGCCACCCAGTCTTGTGGTACTTTGTCTGGCAAAATCTTATACACCAGTGTTCACAGCAGCATTATTCACAATCACTAAAAGGTAGCGACAACCCAAATGTCCACCAACAGGTAAATAAACAAAATGCAGTATATCCACACAATGGAATTCAGCCACGAAAAGGAACTAAAATTTGATAGATGCTATTTCATGCACTGGAGAAGGAAATGGCAACCCACTCCACTATTCTTGCCTAGAGAATCCCAGGGACGGCGGAGCCTGGTGGGCTGCCATCTATGGGGTCGCACAGAGTCGGACATGACTGAAGCGACTTAGCAGCATAACATAGATAAACCTTGAAAACACTGTGCTTAGTGAAATAAACCAGTTGTAGAGAGACAAATAATGTATGACTCCACTTATGTCAGGAATCTAGAGTAGGCAAATTCAGGGAAATGGAAAGCAGATTAGTGGGTGTCAAAGGCAGGGAGAGAGAAACGAGGAATGACTGCTTAATGTATACAGGGTTTCCTTTTGGGCATGATGAAAATGTTTTGTAACTAGAGAGAGATGGTGGTTGCACAACACTGTGAAAGCACTAAATTCCACTGAACTACATATTTTAAGATGGTTGATTCTATGTTATATGAATTTTACCTCAATTTTTAAAATTAAAAAAAAAGGCATATCGACACGGAAAACAAAGACTGCCCTACCAGAGACATATTAATACAATGCTGATGTCCATAGTATTCTCTTATGGCAATTCAGTTCTCAGAGCACAAAGCCCTTGTGTATGTGTATCTGTGTGTGTGTGTGTGTGTCTGTGAGATGTGTGATATGCATGTGTATATGATGGAGCAACAAACAGTGAAACGTGCACCTCCCCATCTGAACTCACCAGTGCAAACCTATGTCCAAAGCTTATCCACTCCTTTTCTATGAGAGCCTCGAATCCTTTAATGGTGCGGTAATAACTGTCCAACATCAGCATGGCCAGAGACGTCAGCTGGGCTGTTCGGTCCCAGCCATCACTGCAGTGCACCACGACTGAGGTCTTCCCAGATTCTACTTTATCAGCAATTCTTACTGCCCCAGCAAGAAGCATCTTCAAAAAAGAAGGCACATTAAATCAGGCAACATTTAATTTCTATTACAGCAAAAAGTTCCCTGGTGGCTCAGTGGTAAAGAATCTGCCTGCCAATGCAGGAGACCTGGGTTCAATCTCTGGGTTGGGAAGATCCCCTGGAGCAGGGCATGGCAACCCACTCCAGTATTCTTGCCTGGAGAATCCCATGGACAGAGGAGCCTGGTGGGCTAGAGTCCATGGGGTTGCAAAGAGTTGGACAAGACTTAGTGACTAAACAACAACAATAAGAACAACACAGCAAAAATAATTCTGTGGAGAACATTGGAAGTTCAAGTCAATAAACAAACAATGGAATCAATTTAAGAATCACTAGGAAACATTAGTATCCTGGTGGAAGTGGGGGGCGGAAATTTACACTAAGGAAAAACTACACTAGTAAATAGGGTCCTTTACCAAAGGGCCACAAAGTACTTTAAAAACCTGAGGTGAGGAAAGTATTATCCCTTTCTATTATGTCACAGGAGTACCTCAACAAAGACCACATTTTGGATGCTGTCCATGCAAACTATGAAAGCCCAAGTACACAGCAAAAATGCACGCATTTGCAATGCTGGGAAGCCACCCGGAGAGAGACACAGATAGCTCTACGGCCATCCACAGAGAAGTCTTAAGCAGGTGGTGGGGAAGGACGGGCCCTCTCTGTACCCGAATGTACTCTAGCCAGTGGGTCCCGTCCACGTTGGACAGCCAGCGTGCCTCATCGATGGCCGGGTATGCAATCTCCTTCAGTTTTCGCAGCGACTCTCGCATGACGTGAATGTTGTGAATCTCCAGGAACGTGAGTTCAGCGTTTGGGTAGGCACTTTCACTTTCATAGCCCCCACCCTTTGCCTGTGAAAACAAAAGACAGATGTCACTTCATCTCAGTGAATTTTTACTGTTCTTCCTACTGCTGCCAGATAGAGGCCACTCAGAAAGCCTCAGACTCATCTGTGTATCATAATAAGCCTCCTACATCCTCGTATGAGTTTCCCATGGTTGCTGAAAGGAAATACCACCAGCTGAGTGGCTTAAAGTGACAGGAATGTCTTCTCTCTCAGTTCTGAAGGCTGGGACTTCAAAATCAAGGTGCTGGCAGGCCTGTGCTCCCTCAGAACCCTCTTGGAGAGGATCCTTCTTTGTCTCCTTCAGCTTCTGGTGGCCTGGGATGTTCCTGGTTTATAGATACACTAACCTCTGGCCCATCTTTACATGGTCTTCTCCTTGGGTCGGTGTCTCTTCTTATAAGGATTATTAGTACCCACCCTCATTCAATATGGGGGCTTCCCTGGTGGCTCAGATGGTAAAGAATCTGCCTGCAGTGCAGGAGACCCAGGTTGATGACCTCTTCTTTTAACTTGATTACCTAATTACTTAATTTGCCAAGACCCTATTTCATAACATGGCTGCAGCCACAGGTGCCAGGAGTTGGGACTTCAACACATAGTTTTTAAATGGAAACATAATTTGACCCACAACAATCTTCTATCACCTGTCAGCAGTTTTAAAATGATTAACAATTGGATCTTCTACGAGGTGAACTGGATTTTAAAACCTTCTGCCATCTATCTAAATAAAAAAGTTGTACTACTGCAAACCTTCTGTACAAAATAATTTTTAAATCTCAGTGAGATTTATTTAAGTAATTTAAGTAAAATAAAATACAAATGTAACAAAAAAGACAACATGGCTCACTCTTTGGTAATCTGATAACAAAATCTGGTCCATAATTAGTTTATACTTTGTAGAGGTCAACATCCAAAATACATCTGTTATAAGAATAAGTGAAAGTAAAAGTGTTAGTCACTCAGTTGTGTCCAACTCTTTGTGACCCGATGGACTGTGGCCCACCAGGCTCCCTCTGTCCATGAGTTCTCCAGGCATGAATACTGGAGGGGGTTGCCATGCCCTTCTCCAGGTCATAGAGAAACTGAAACCCCAATACATTGCTGGTAAAAGTTAAAATTATGCAGCCTCTTGTGGAAAAAGATTTGCCAGTTCCTCAAAAAGTTAAACATAGAACTACCATATGACCCAGAAATTCCAGCTCCCACAGAACTAAAAACAGGTATTCACATGAAAACTTGTACGCAACAAATCATAGCAGCAATATCCACAATAGCTAACAGCTGAAAGCAACCCAAATATCCATCAATGAATGAGTGGAAAAACAAACTGTGCTGTATGCTTACAATGGATTATTTCTCAGCTACACAAAGGAATGGAGTACTGATTTGTGTTACAACAGAGGAACCATAAAAACATCATGCCAAGTGAAAGCAGCCAGGCACCAAAGACCACACAGGGTACGATTCCATTTATATGAAGTGTCCGGATGAAGGCAATCCACATGGAAAGTATTAGCGGTTGACATGGGTTGCGGAGAGGGGAGGATGGGGAGCAACTGCCAGCGGGCACAGGGTTTCCAGCTAAGGCTGTGGAAGCATTCTGGAATGGGACAGTAGCGACTGCTGCACAACACTGTCGAAAGACTGGAAGACACTGAATTGTAAAATTTGGGATGGTTTCTGGAGGAGGAACACAGCGATGGGCTTTGGGAGATGGAGCTGTCTTGGGGAGCAGGATGCACAGCTCTGCAGCATGAATGAGGGGGCTGGGTGGTGGCTCTGTGGGTCCAGGGCTCAGGGCCAGTGTGTATGGCCAGGAGAGCAGTCAAAGTCAGAGGAAGGCCAACATTCAGGGAATGCAGAGCAAACGAGACAGAGGAAAGCAGCTGGAGACTGGAAGATAAAGAGAAAAGGGAAGAGAGTCTTTTGAAAATGAGAGGGTACTCAATTGTGTCAAAAGCTCGTGAGATTGACAAGAAGGCACTTGGTGGCCTTACCGTAAACAGTCCGGGAACAGGAATGGCCAAGCCAGCTCCAAGGGGAAGGGGACAGGGACTGGGGAGGGCTTATCTGCACAGATGGACAGACTTCCTGGGAGCCAGCTGGCATAGGAGCAGGCTGGGCAGAGCTGGCAGCAGTAAGGGGAGGACACAGGGGGCCATGGGGAGGTGAGCCTCATCTCCAGGCCGTGGGGTGGTGTGTGATGTGGGCAGGTGGGGGCAGTTCCTGTCCGAGGGCTGGTATGTTCTGTGCAAAAGCAAGCGCAGCCAGAGGTCAGGGAGGAAAGGCGTGGGGCCAGGCTGACTTGGCCCCTGGGGAGGAGGTGGGGAGCCCAGCCCTGAGCCTGGGGTTCTGCTCAGCAGTCCTGGCATGGCCCTGGGGCAGGTGGGCAGCAAGGGGCAGGGGAGCATGCCTCAGCCCGAGGGTGCAGAATAGGAGCTACAAACACGAGTGGTGGGGAAACAACCACACGGAATGACAGAAGACTCTCTGAACACCCACTGCGGACAACGCAGCCTAGAGCCTAGTCCTGCCTGTGGGGCACAGTGACGTTTTTCATAACAATACCCTTTACACCCACAGAAGATGCTGCTGGTTGAGGGATTCAAGGCACAGGCCTTGGTGGCAGGACCATGGGCTTTATCATCCCAGCCCTGCCCCCACCCAGTAGCTCACCTTCTCTCTGCACCTCAGATTTCTCACCTGAAATACTACAGAGGCTCACTATGGGGATTAAATACTAACTAAATAAACTATCTAATGAAAGCTAATCTGTGCAAGGCTTGGCACCCGTCACCCGCTACTCGGCACCTTTGTATTATGACCTCCCTCAGCACCTACCATGCAGAGCCCTGAGATGGGCAATGACTCGGACCTGGTCCCACCAAGGGAGCCTGGAGGCTGGGGCAGAGGCCCCATACCCAGTAAGTGCATGAGTGCAGAGGACACCTGCTTAGGGCTGGTGTTAACCAGGAGAACTTAGTTGAAGCCAACTGGTTGCCTGAAAACTGATTCCTAAAGCTCCAAATAAGACAAATAACAATCAGAAAATGGGATCATGGGAGAAATAAAGCATGAGTGCCTACTCTGTGCCAGGACAGAGAGCAGGCACCTGGAGGTCTGGAGACAGAAGAGGGTAAGGAGAGTGAGAAGGGACCTGTAGGTAAAGAGCAAATTAGCCAAGATGGCGGTGGTCAGGCAATCTCACCCCACAGCCTCTTGCTCTCACCCCACGTTTTGTAAATACATGGTTATGTAACAGCTGAGATAACTTATAGCACTGTGCATGAGTGTCATGATGTACCCGTTTGGCCATGGGCCACTCTTGCTCTGTAAACATATATAAGCTCCACCTGAAAAGCCCTTGTAGCTATGTTATGGCTGCATCCACTGGGTCAACCATGAGAGAATACAGCATGTCTGGTGCTATGGCCACCACACCTGCCATTAGAGAATAAATATGTCTGCAGTTCCTACAGCTCGTTGAGTTTTCTTCCAGCTCCCCTACTCACGCCTTGCCTACCCTGGGTTCAGCGAGCAATATGAACAGTGAGACAATTGGCAGGCTGATACAGCGAGACAGGGCCCCACATATACCCCAGCAGGAATGAGGGGGAGAGGCTCAAACTTCTAGAAGATGTGAACCTGCTGGCCAGCCCTCCCTCTATGGGGGCAAAGCAGGGTTCCAGAGAGAAGCCAGCTATGTTGGGACACTGGTCCCCACTGGCCCCCAAGTCCCTAAGAGTCAGCTCACAGCAGTGGCGGCAGGGCCATCCTCAACCCTCAGGGAAAAACAAGAGTCACAGCCCTTGGGAAGGAGGCGGCTGAAGACTGCCTCAGGTTTCATGATTTCAGGCCAGCTGCTCAGTGCCTAATGAAGGCTCTTCAATCACCAGATGCAGACCCTAGGCAGTGGGGAGGAGTCTCATGTGAGAATATCAAAAATTTCACAGAGGGCAGCCAACTCCCAAAGAGACTGGAAGGACAGGATTTCCACATACTCAGACACCAAAGGCCACACAGCTCCCCATTGCTGCAGACTGAGTGTTTTTGTCCCTTCCAAAATCTCCATGTCAAACCGAATCCCCAGTGGGACTGCATTAGAAGACGAGGAAGGTGGAGCCCTGATGATCGGGACAGTGCCCTTCTAGGAAGAGACAGGACAGAGTTCGCCCAGTTTCTTCTCTGGCGGTGTGAGGACACAGCAAGAACATGGCTCTCTACAAGCCAGGACATGGGCTCTCACCACACACTAACTCTGCTGGCACCCTGATTTTTGACTTCCAGCTTCCAGAGCTTTGAGAAATAAGTGGTACTGTCTATAGCTACCCAGCCTATGATATTTAGTTATAACTGCCCAAGTTGACTAAGACACCCCTTCCTCTAATCTCCCCCGACACTCATCTGTTGGCATCTGGGACCTCTCCCTTCCCTTCACTAGGTTCCTCTATTACCCGCCCCAGGCAGCATTTCAGGGGCTCTTGTGCCAGGCCCCTGCACCCATGACCTACACTCCTTCAGTAACTTCATCCCCTCCCATCCAAGGCTGCAATCTCCACCTGACATGCTACTGGGCCCCGGTCTCAACCTCCAACCTGACCTTTTTCTGAGTTCCAGAGCTGTATCCTCTCCACACAGGCTCCTCAATTTGTAATAGCTTAAAATGAAATTCCTTCCCTTCCCTTTCACTTTCCCAAGAAGAAAGTTAACTTAAAGCTGACCTCCATAATGAAGTCTGGACTTCTGAATTAACATCCAGTGCCACTCACCGTCAGGTCCCCCACGGAAAGATGAGCCCGCCCACCCACCAACAGCTCTTTGTTCCAGTTGGGGAGCAGCTATTGTGTGATGGCCTAGTTCTGGGGATCCAGGTGTGCTCAGTACCCTCCAGTCCCTGCTGTTGAGGGGCAAGACACACACTGAATGAGGAATTGGCAGTGTGCTGAGGACTACACAAAGCAAAGAGCAGAGCACCCTGTCATGGGAGACCGCCCCTCACCTGGGGAGACCACCCTGGGGAAGTGATGTTCCCACTGTGATCGGAAGGATGGGGCAGTGGTTAGGTACATGTGTGGAGACTGGGAGATGGCACTGGGATATGCTGAAGGAACTGAAAGGTGCCTGCCACAGCTGGGATATGGGCCTCAAAGGTGTGGCAAGGCTGGAAGGAAAGGGCCTTCAGCTTGGAAGGTTTCAGAGGCCCTGTTCAGAAACTGGTTGTCACTGCCTCAAGGCACTAGGGGCGCCCAGAGCTGGACCTTTAGAAAACCCCTCTGGCCATGGTATGGAGAAAGGGTGGCAGGGAGCCTCTACAGAGTACCAGCAAACTGAATCCAGCAGCATAGTAAGAAAATTATTCATCATGACCAAGTGGGACCTATCCTAGAAACGTGAGGGCTTGTATAAGTAACAGTAATAGGTGGCAGTAACAAAGCACCACAAAGCAGGTGCCCTAGAATGACACATTGATCCCCTCACAGCTCTGGAGGCTGGAAGTCCAAGATTGAGTTATTGGCAGGGTTAGTTCCTTCCAGAGGCTCTGGCTTCCAAGGACTGCAGCAACTCTGGGGGCCACTTGGCATGTAGCTGCATGGCTCCAATCTCTGCCTTCATTGTCACGTGGCCATCTCCCCTGGGTCACTGTCTCTACATGACCTTCTTATCAGGACATACATCATTGGATTTTAGGCCTACCCTAATCCAGTCTGACCCCATATTAACTATATCTGCAAAGACACAATTTTAAAATAAGGTCCCATTCTGAGGTCCCAGAGGATCATGAATTTGGGGGACACGCTATTCATACCACTACATCAGTCAACATACAAAAATCAGCCAATGTATCGATGATACACCACATGACACAGAACGAAGGGGGAAAGTACATGATCAGATCTATTGATACAGAAAAGGCTTTTGAAAATCCAATATCCTTTCATGGTTTTTCATGATAAAACCATTCAACAAAAATCTAAGAAATGAGGGGAATTTCCTTAACCTGAAAAGGGCATGTATGAAAAACCACAGCTAATATACCCAGTGTGAAAGACTGAAAGCTTTCCCTTTAAGATTAGGAACATGACAAGGATTCCTGCTTTCACCGCTTCTATTCAACAGGGTCCTAGAGAGTGAGTACCCTTCTGGCTGCTAGATGGGATTCTGTCAGATTCATGAATCACCTAATAAAGCCAATTGGATATTCCAAAAAATAAAACTAAAAAGAAAAACATGGTACTTGAGGTTCTTGCCAGGCAATTAGGCAAGAAGAAGAAATAAAACACATTGAGATTGGAAAGTAAGAAAAACTATCTCTACTTGCAGACATGATATATATAGACAAGCTAATGGGGCCTTGGACAGATAAATATCCTTGTCTGGTTCCTAGACACATACACCACTAGAGTTGAAATCATTCTAGACATGCAATTTGGTGTCCGGTTCCTGTCCCCTCTGTGTGGGATAAAATATAATGGACTGCCCTAGCTCTGCTGGATGTTTAGAGATTGCCTCTGTGCATATAGCTTTTATCGTGTTTTTTACAATTTCCTGGGGACAGTACTGCAGTGGTGACAGGAAGTACGCAGAAAGACCGACAGGGGTCACTGGATTCACCAGTCATGGGGAGCCAGGGGAGCTGACTGATTAAGGATGGCTTTTTGTAGTAGGCTGAAAAATGCCTCCCCCCTCCCCACAAATATATACACACCAAATCCCCGGCAACTGTAAATGTGCCCCTTTTTAGTAGGTATGATTGAGGTTCTTGAGGTGAAGACAGAATCCTAGGTTATCTTGGGTGGGCCCTAACTGCCATCCCAAGCATCCTTGGAAGAGAGAAGAGGAGAAGACACAGAGACACGGGAAGGGGGAGGCCCTGTGACAACAGGGGCAGGCACTGGAGTGCTATGGCCGCATGCACAGAGGAGCTGCCGGAAGCCTGAAGAGGCAGGGAACGGATCTCCCCAGAAAGCCTCAGGAGGGCACTGCAGCCAGATCCCAGAAGGGTGTGAGGATAAAGGTGCGCTGTTTTAAGCCACTGAGTTTGTGGTCATTGGTTCAGCCCCTCAGGGAACTCAGGTGCTGTCCATCTTCCTCCTTGTCCTGGTTGTCTCCCAGCTTCCCCGCCTCAGTAGCTGATACCACTGTTCATTCCTCTCACCCCATTTCCATCCTGATGCAGCCCTCTACATGAGACACCGTCACCCCCCACACACCCCACCCCACCCCCATTACAGAAGAGGCTTCTGGAGCGGTTAGGTAACTTCCTCAGGGTCCTACCAAGCACCAGTGGAAGAGCCAGGAGGAAATTCCAGGTGTAACCGAACACCAAGCCAAGGGTTGTCAGTACCCTGCCTCTTAGGCTGGTCTGGATATGCTTAGGTTTTGTGGCCTGGGAGACAACCAAGAGGGGATACCAACCAGATAATAGGATGGAAATCCCATCTGGACCTCAGTGGGGATCAGGGTGGGAGAGAAACTTAGAGGGCAAACTCAACACAGAGGCAGTGTTGAGAGTCAGGGCAATGGAGGAGATGGCCCAGAGAGATTGGGCAAAGGAGAAAAGAGAACCCAGACTGGGTTTGAGGCATGCTGCCATCTGCCAATTGGGAAGAGGGAGTGGAAGCAGGGAAGGAGGCTGAGCTGACCAAGCTGCAGAGAGAGGTCCTGGGGTGAGAGATGTCATGAGAGCCAACAGCATGGAGCTGTCCACTCTGGGTCAGTAGTGAAGATGACCTGAAAGTTCAGTAGTGAAGTTAACCTGAAAGAGTTCTCAGGGACAGGCACCCACACAACCTTCACATGCAGTCTAGGGAGGAGGTATGCTGTTACTCCCAGTTCAGAGGAGGTGACTGGTCTAAAGAGATGCAGTAACTGCTCGCAGTCATGTACAAACAACCACGTGACCGCTATGCTCCCTCAATGTGAGCTGGACGTCCCCCTCCCCAAGGCCTATGGTGGGGGCTGCTTGGCAGTTTGTGTGCATGGGCCACAGCAGCACACATGTTAAGGGCACACCTGATGGCTTGTTTGCTCTTTGAAGTCTTGGGAAGGGCTCCTCCCGACAGTGAGACGGGGAGGCAGGAGGTTCGCTTTTTGGAGGACGTGGGCAACAATGGAACAATCACTGAAGAAAGCAGGGGCACAAGCTGCCAAGAGAAACAAATACCTCCAAGCACTACTGAGGGGGGCATGGCAGGAGAGCCCTCAGGCACTCCCCTTCTTTCCCTTTTCATAAATGACACGCTCAGGCATACGTCAGATGTGTCTTTCCACAGATCATCCAAAACAACCTCAGATGCCACTTCCTCTGTGAAGCCTGGCCCAGTGGCACAAGCTCCACCAGAATGGTGAACTCTGTCTACAAGGAGCACCTCACCTCATCTACCCTGGAGTTTCCCCAGCACCTGCTCCCTAGTATGTGCTCATTACATGTTTGTTACCCAAGTATCATTTTACAGGTAGGCATGAGTTAATGCTGGGAAAGATTGAGGGCAGGAGAAGGGGACAAAAGAGGATGAGATGGTTGGGTGGCATCAGCATCTCAATGGACATGAGTTTGAGCAAGCTCCAAGAGATGGTGAAGCAAGGGGGAAGCCTGGCATGCTGCAGTCCATGGGGTTGCAAAGAATTGGACACGAATGAGTGGCTGAATGACAATATGAGATGGTAAGGGCTGTCCCCACCATTCCGATACCTGAAATTCCTCATGGAAGGGCCAGGACTCTGACTGCCACAGGCCTGCCAGCAGAACTGCACTGTCAGCAAGTCATCTGTGGGAAATAGAAAAGACTCCACCCAGAGCCTTTCCATTGGAAAGAGGGCGTAGGAGGCTGGACCGCACAGCCCCGCCCTGTCAACTGGTGGGATCAGATGGAGCTGGGTGCCTTGTTTCACACAGCTGACTCCATTCGTACAGAGCTTCAGGCCAGATATGAATTGGTCAAGTAATCAAAGGTTAAAGGGACTTCCATGAGCCTCACGATCCTTTCACTAAAATGCTTACTAGATTCTCTATGTGATCGTTCTCTTTCTGGGTCTGTACTTTCTGGGTCAGCAGACAGGATTGTGGAGGGGCAATGAGAAGACCAGGTTCGTGAGGGCTGGAGATCCAGAAGGCCCACTGCAGGCTGCTCCACAGGGGTCCACCTTCGCGGGGCTATCTGAATGGCATGACACTTTACAAACAGTTCACAGGAAGAGCTTCTGCAGTACCTTGTTTGTGTCGGCGACGCTGTTTTGCCGGGCATCAAAGATGATGAGTTTGTGAGCCTGTGCATTAGCATCCATTATTGTTTGCAAGTATTTCTCATCTTCCTTGCAGCGCTTATCATTGGGACCCACAAGCGGCTGGCTGCAACGGGTAATTGTTGCCTGACTTTCTGGATGAATCCATGACAACACCTAGTGTTTGAAAGCAACAAGTATTAGTACACTCCTAAACCAATATGTGCTCTAATGTACCTGTGTGTATGCTCAGTTGCTCAGTCATGTCTAACTCTTTGCGACCCCATGAACTGTAGCCCTCTAGGCTCCTCTGTCCATGGAGTTCTCCAGGCAAGAATATTGGAGTGAGTTGCCATTTTCTTCTCTAGGGGATCTTCCCAACCCAGGGATCAAACCCAGGTCTCCTGCATCTCCTGCACTGGCAGGCAGATTCTTTAGCACTGAGCCACTAAGTTCTTAAGCACACCTGCTTTTTTTTGTATTTTTGTCAAAAGGGAAGGTTCAGCCTGAAGACAGTGTGAAAGTAGCCATGAGACTCAATGTTTGGGTCAGGCTGAAAGGGGTCTGACTAAGTAAGCTCTAAAAAATCTCCTCTGCCTTTAAAATTCTAGGATTCTGAGAAAAACAGAAACTAAGCCAAACCATGACTAACACCAAGCCCATTTCTATTTGATCGACTGATTTTGTCTCGTCATTTAAAAACACCTTTGAATCTCAACTGTTACTCAGACAGTAAACAATCTGCCTGCTATGCAAGAGACCCAGCTTTGATCCCTGACTTGGGAAGATCCCCTGGAGAAAGGCATGGCATCCCACTCCAGTATTCTTGCCTGGAGAATCCAATGGACAGAGGAGCCTGGTGGGCTACAGTCCATGGGGTCGCAAAGAGTCAGACACGATTGGGCAATTAACACTTGGATCTCAACAATGGCATACGTGGCCAGATGAGGACAAAGTAAACAGTCTCTTGTAAAATCTAAAGCTATGTCCCCAAACCTACCATTTTCCTCCAGTGACCAAGACACTCGGGGTCAACCAGATGGTACATGCAGGGCTCAAGAAATGCACTCCATCCCTAACTGTGGTGATCATATGTATCCCCAGTGTACACATATATCCAAACTCACCAAACTGGATCCACTAAACATGTGCAGGGTTTTTTGTATACCAACAAATCTTTTAAAATACTTCACCCCCTGTTGGCTACTATTTCTTTCTGCAGTGGTGGTCCTCCCACTACAGGTATAGTCTTCCCCTCAGTATCTAAGAAAGAATGTATTTTATCCAGGATGATTCAGTGACATCAGCAACACGAACTGTCAGCGCACTAACAAGCTAAGCCTTCTGCTATCTATACCATGTTTTGAAAGCATGACTGAAGTTACCCAGGTATTTAGTAACATGAAGTCATGGAAGGTGGGGTCATAGCAGGCAGACAAAATGCTTATATAATTAGATAGTTCTTGAGAATCAAAGATATGTTCAGGTTTATAGACTTCTTTTTCTACTTTCCATTTTCTTCACGAGATTTTTTCTAACTTGCTTTTCCCCATATTAGACCAAATACAGTGTATGTTCATATCTAAATAACATTGTTTATTACTTACCGGGATTCTACCTTTTGCTCGAAATGCTGCTACTTTTGAAAGATCATCATCTTTTACACTAGTTGGCACAACAATGATGGCAGGGTAGGTGTCACAGAGCTCATAATTACTGTTTACTTTGGATATTTTCCAACTTTCATTTGGCAAGCCCTGCAAGGTGTCAGAGGAAAGTTGGTGGTGTGTGTGGGGAACATACTTTTACACTTTCAAAAAGTACTAAGCATGAACCACATCCAATTATTTTCTAGTAAAATCCATTTGTAATTCATTGTTCATTACTGCTTAAAAGATTAAATATACATTTATTTTATATAAGCCATTGCCTACCTAATTCATTTAAAAAAATCTAATGAAGCATAATTTCCAAACATACTAAAACATGTAAATTATATACTTGAATTCCAGTCCTATGTATTTCTTGTCATGTTTTTGATAACAAGTGAGCATAGCGTTATTCTTTAAAAATACCCACGGAAGTCCTTTAGAGAAACAGAAACTGCTTTAAAATGTCTAAAGGAATATAAAGTCACTATACCAAATATAAGGTGCAGACCAAGAGTAAATGTCATGAAAATAACGTCTCATTGGATTATCTTCAAACTAACAATGCACTAAAGAACTTCTAGGTGTAGAAATGCCATTGGGGTGACATAGCCATGTCTTATAATCTAATTTAAGCCATTGCTTTATCCTTACTAATCATCTTACAGAATATCTAATAAAAACCATCTGGCTGGTTTCTTTTGTAACCCCTCCCCCTCATCCTGGCACTCCACTTGCCCTCTGAAAAAAAGGAAGTGCAAACAGTGGCACAGCTGAAGGTGTGGTGCAAGGAGAATGGGCATCCAGAGCTGAAGAATGGACAGGCTAGGTGACAACTTGTTGCAACTTGCTGTAAAAGGTTTCTTCTCCACTACATTTCTATCCTTTTAGGAAAAAGATGCTCAACCTATTATTTTCCAATTGATAAGCAGCACACTTTACCTGTCTTTTATATTCAGATACTGGATCATAAACTTTCCATCCATTCACTGGAAATTTTTCTTTATAGTTGAAGGCAAAGAGTATCTGGAAACAAAAGCAAAAAATAGACATGTCAGCATCTTTGCAATGTCACGTGCACACTACTAAAGCTTTTCATTCAGTTATCAGCTGAATGTATTGAGTCCTACTTTAATCTAAAAATTCTGTAAAACACAATTTGAAGTTTTCTTCATCATTACACAGAACTGACAAATTTTAAGTACTCAATGTTAGTTACCAACAGAGAGAAAAGAGATAAAGGAAACCTCTGGAAGAAAGAATAACTAAACATGACATTTTTAGACTGCCACGAAGGCATTCAGACCTGCACAAAAAGAAGGTTATTTCCATGTACTTACCTGCCCATTGGAAAGAGGAAATGCATGTTTGTTGAGGTTTTCAAATATCCCTAGTTTACTCTGTTCTTCCTGTTTATAAGCAAGTCGCAGGTTCCTCATATCCTGTTAAACAATTAGCAAAACTCATTTATTCAACATGTATTGAGTACCTATGAGGTAGACCCCATGGTATGAAGAGAGAAAATATTTTTATTCATTTCTCACAAAATGTAGTTGGCCCTCCATATCTGCAGGCTCCATACCCGCAGATTCACCCAAGCATGGATCAAAAACATTGGGGAAAAAAGTTCCAAAACACACAACCTGTCAAGCAACTATTTACATAGCGCTGACATAGCACTAGGTCTTTAAAACGATGTAGAGATGATCTAAAGTACACAGGAGGATGTGCAGAGACTGTATACAAATAAGATGCCATTTTACATTCGGGCACTCAAGTCTCCAGATGTTGGTATTTGCTGGTGAGGGGGTGTCCTGTAACTAGCCCCCGGTGGACACCGAGCAGTGACTGGACTCCATTTTACTGCAACTAGCAAAAGGCAATTTACAAAACACCTCCAATAAGATAATAAATTAAGTGAGGAAAATGGGACAAAGGGGAGGTGTTAGGGGGAAAACTCATCATATGGAACCAGGAGTAAGGTTAGTACATAAAAGACGGGCCATCAAGTGGTGTGCCCTTCTGTGCTAAAGGTGTGCTGTAGAATCAGTTCTGGCTTTAAGCTGCTCAAAGAGTCAATTATGGAATTCGCACCAACCATCAAATAGAAATGCAACAGAGGTTTCTCCTCTGAACTCGGAGCAAGGATTCTGTGTCACATAGAGACCATGGCTCTCAGTGACTTCCTTACAGAAATTACAATGTTGCTTCTCAAGATGAGTATCTGAAAGCCCCTTGCTGCGCAAGCTGCCAGCCTGAAGCCCAAGTGGAAGTTGTTAGGAGCAAGGTCGACAAGGTGGCTCGAAGGGTGCAATGTCTTCCCAGGACTGGTTTGAGCACTACCCCCTGAACTTCCTAAGCCTACGCTCTTTGTTAAAACACAAGAATCTCATTCTTTAATCTTACACGGAATTCAAAAATAAATATGACCACAAACAAATTAAAGCAAAAGCAATTGGGGAAGTGAGGAAGGTATTGCTGTGGTATTATTTATAACAGTGAAAGAATGGAAATAACCTAAACACCTATCAATAAATAGGGGCTGGCTCAATGAACTACAGTACCACCGATGGCATACTACAGAGCTGATGAAAACAAGAAGTGGCTCATTAGCTACTGCTAGCAAGGAATTCCAAGATAATGGTTGAAGGGGGAAAGAAAGGTGCAGAACAATGAATGTAACACACGGCCATTCACATTTTCAGACACAGGTTTGTATGCAGAGGTCATCTACGGAAACTGGTGCCAGTGGGTGCCTGCACAGAGTGGATCAGGCCACACAGTGGCCACACAGTGGCTGGAGAGAAACTTACTTTTTACTACACGCAGTTTCTGTACTTTCTGAATTACATATCAGCTGTTTAAGCATGGCCCTACACCGAAGAACATTTTAAAACGGCTTTTCACAAAGGCTCACCTTGGCCACACACACACACAAAAATATTGTAGGAAAACAGCTACAAGACACCTGCCTAAGTGACATAACTTCCTGCTGTGCTCTCCCGCCAAGCTACTCTGGCTACACACATGCTCTCCGGTCGCTGACTGAGCTGACTTGCTATTTAGGATTGCTCAGCTCAGAGGCAAAGGCCTTGCCAGCAAAGACAGAGCATGTGTGAAGCCCCAGGAGTCTGAGTGTGGCAAGGGTTGGTGGGGTCCAAGGAGGGTGGGAGCAACTATAGGAACAAGGATGGCAAGAACGAGGGGAGGCAGGCTGGAGTGGGAGCCGCCAAGGAAAGCAAGCCCACTCACACTGTGGGGTCTCTGTGTTTCCCCTCTAGCCCAAGGCAGCTACTGAAGAGTTCTGAGTAGGGAAATGACCTGTTCCACAATCACAGAATTGACCCACCCATCCCGCCCTCGGCTTTAAGTTCTGCAAAGGATTCCCACTGCTCTGCCTGCAGGGAATTCTGGAGAATCAGGACTGCCACCATGGACCAGAGGGGAGGACAGCCACGTGTTGCTCGAGGGATGCTAGGCAGCCAGCAGATTTCTGACCCGGCACAGTAAAGGCTTATTTGAAAACGTGGGTTCAACTGCAGTCTAGGGCCAACCAGCAAGAGCTTTGCTCAGAGATATGATGGAGGCAGACACACTGGCAGGAATCTAATCCAAACCCCAAACTGGGAAGGTACCTGGATGGTGCTGCAGGCAGGATCTCTTGCCTGGTATTTTAGGTGAGGTTGTTAATGAACTGTATTCCACGAGGCAAAGTCATTGGAATAAAGCATCAGTTAAGGTGTTTCTTAAATGATTTTGTTGTTGTTCAGTTGCTCAGTTGTGTCCTACTCTTTGCAACCCCATGGACTGCAGCATACCAGGCTCCTTTGTCCTCCATCGCCCAGAGTTGGCTCAAATTCATGTTCATCTTTAATGATTTGTCCTCATCAAAGCTGTCACACAAATTTTACTTAATCCATTGGAGGAAAGGGGCAAAATAAAAATTAAGCATGGCTCAGGTGTAAATGGGAGAAGGCAATGGCACCCCACTCCAGTACTCTTGCCTGGAAAATCCCATGGACGGAGGAGCCTGGTGGGCTGCAGTCCATGGGGTTGCTAAGAGTCGGACATGACTGAGCGACTTCACTTTCACTTTTCACTTTCCTGCATTGGAGAAGGAAATGGCAACCCACTCCAGTGTTCTTGCCTGGAGAATCCTAGGGACGGGGGAGCCTGGCGGGCTGCCGTCTATGGGGTCGCTAAGAGTAGGACACGACTGAAGCGACTTAGCAGCAGCGGCAGGTGCAAATTCCAACAAGAAACTCAACTGTGCTTTTAATCACAGAATTTATGATTATATTGTTGTCCCTTTAGGGGTTCCTGGGCAGCTCAGTAGTAAAGAATCAACTTGCCAATGAAGGAGACACAGGGGATGCGGGTTTGGTCCCTGGGTCAGGAAGATTCCCTGGAGGAGGAAGTGGCAACCCATTCCAGTATTCTTGCCTGGAAAATCCCATGGACAGAGGAGCCTGGCAGGATACAGTCCATGGGGTCACAAAGAGTAGGAAACGACTGAGCAACTGAGCACATACATGTCCATTGTCCCTTTAGGAAGTCTTCAACTGAAAACTAGTCTTATAATGACAAACTGCAAAAAAAAAAAAAATACTGATCTCTGCTTTCCACTTGATTTCTCTGAAATGTAACAAATCATGTCACCACCTAGGTTACAGGTCCATGTTAATTAGAACACTTCAACAGAAAAGAAGCAGTTTATTTCAACAGCTTATATAATGGTCTGAATTGGTTGATGAAAGGTTGACGAGGTCTGTGTCCCGAAGACATCTGAGTGACTAATGTCCAAATTATTCTTACTATCTGAAAGCCCAAGGATGTTCCAGCTGGCCGCCCCATCTCAGTTTCTCTCTGTCTGCACCGTACCTTGCACACGATCTCTATGCCACAAGAGTTGTCTCCATGGCTTTGTGCTCCAATCTTCTCAACTCTGCTGATCACTCCCAGGGGGACGTCAAGGACGAAATGTGGGTCCTGGGTTCACAGATGAACATGAATGCCAATCAGTGTCAGTCAACAGAGTTTTCCAATTCAAGTCTTCGCTGGCTAAAAACATGTTTGCTTGTTACTTTGATTTTCCTCTTGCTTCTGGCTAAGGCACCAAGGTCTGATTTATCACCTGCTTGGTGATGTAGATGTCGAGACTATAATTAATCCCCCCACCCCCATGAAAGTGCTACTTTAATGGCCTTTTTTTTCAACATGCAAAATCTGTTTGCACATCTTAAAATGGGCACATTTTAAAACTCACTCTCAGTTTCTCTCAGAGTGGTAGGATTTCAGGATATTTTTTACTATCTTCTTTATTATTTGGTTTCTTCTGCAGCATTTTTAAAAATAAAGCCCACTTTTAAATACTCACTCTCTCTACATTCTTGAAGTACATCTTAAAGTCCGTCACTGTCAGGGTGCCAGTCACTGCTCCCACAAATGGGCAGATATACATGACATCTTTCACTGAAAGAAAAAACCCAAAATAGCATCTAGTGCCATTGGCTTGTGTTTCAATAAATCTTAACATGAGTTTCCACAAATGTGTGATTCTAGTTTTCTAGGAATTAAAATTTTTCATTACTTTAAATAAAGGCATAGATGGATAGTCTTCTAATAAAATTCCATTTTTTAAAACAAAAGTCTGATTTGCTACTTAATGAAGTTTTAAGTAAAGAGCCTCATAATAAGTTACATTTTGTCATTTCTTTCCAAGTAGTTCACATTTTCCCTGAGTGATAAATTAATCACATTCAAAAATATATTAATTAAACTCTGAAGATCCTGGGCTATATTTCATAAATCACTGCTAATGAAAACTAACTAAAGCTAAACACTGTCCTCCGAAGCACCTCCAAAAAAACTGCTTTACAGATGGCAAAAACCAAAACCACGTCAATGAAGTAGGGAAAGACTTCTTTGCTTCGAATTCTTCATCAGTTTCCATATTTCTTAATGTTTATATCAATATCAACATCCTTCATATCAAAATCAATGACACATATGACTCCTATGAATGTTGGGAAGCTCATGCCAGTCACAAAGATACCACATCTTCCCAATCTTCCCAAAGTGCTATTCCACTAAAAGTGCCATTCGACTGAAAGCTCAAGAATGGACACAGCTACTGATGAGTCCGAGGGGAAAAATTACAGCACTAAAGCTGTCAGCCAAATCCTCAAAACACTTTTATTAAACTTTTATAAAACTCATTATGTACTGAGTGGCTCCTATTGTTGGGGTTCTAGGCATAAATGACAAGATTCCTTCCTACTCACCAGGTAACCCCTGAGGGATACTACATGGAAAATCACCACAGAGGCTGATAAATGCTATCAGAACCATGTGGACTTGATGTGATAAGAGCTCAGAAAAGGAATGACTTAATTCAGCGGGAGGCTGGGGAAGGGGAAGGGAAGAGAGGTCAGCAAGTTGCCAGAGGTTAGTGTGGCTGGGTCCAGGGTGCATGAGGATGATGGGACACAAGGCCAGAGATGACTTGTTCATCAGAGTTCATGGCAGTTTTATTTGTAATAGCCAAACGACAGAAACAACCCAAGTGTCTGTCAAAAGGTGAACGGATCAGCACGCTGTGATGTATCCACACAATGGAATACGACTCAGCAATGAAAAGGAATGACTGCTGACCACAGCACTCACAATATGGGTGAATATCACAATAGTTAAGCAGAATGGGATAAGCAGACATAAAGACATACCCAATGATTCCATTTCTATAAAACTCTAGAAAATATCAACAACCCTCTAGAGCTTGGGAAAGGGGCAGAAGGCATGGGTGAGAGGGATTATAAAGAGGCCTAAGGAAACTTCTGGGAGGTGATAAGTATGTTCATTATCTTGACTGTGATGGTGGTTTCCCAGGTGTATAAATATGTCAAAACTCTTCACATTCACTTTAAATCTGTGTAGTCTGTCTGGAGTAGAAGGAGAGGCATAACAGAATTAGCTCTTCATTTTAGTCCCATCATTCCCAAAACAACACAGGCAGGGCTAGAAATGCTCCCAGAGGAGGAAATGCCAGAGAGGCCAGCGGAGCACCAGGAATGGATGAAGTTCCTGAATCTCAAGAGAGAAACCGTTTCAAAACTCAGGTTGGGATGAACAGAGCCCAGAGCCACAGAATAGGCTATCACAGAAGAAGGATGTGTGTGGAGGTCCTGGCAGGAGAGCCCAGATACTCAAACACAACATGACCGTGCTCCGGGACCAGGCACGCGCCTTTGGGAGGGAGCCAGGAGGGAAGAAGGCGACACTGAGCCTTGCAAACCAGGCCGTCAACCCTAACCCTGGCAATTGTGAGGTGAAGTGGTCCCACCCAGCCGGCTGCCCTCCCACCCAGCCCGGCACAGTGGACTGCCTGCCTAGATGCCTAGCCATCCACTGCAGGCCTCTGCCCTTATAATCCAGGGTGGGCACACATGCCCTTTCCCTAAACTAAAATTGTAGTTTCTGGACTCTTAAAACCCACTAAAATTTCTTTGCCAAGTTCTCAAAATTTCCACTGAAACTATGATGTGGATCATCCCTCAGGACCTTTTCCTTCTAGTGAAGGCTTCCAACAAATCATTGAACTGACGTCACCATGAAAGTCTCACCTGCCTCAGTTCATAGGGCAAAGCTGGGCCCCTCTTCTGTTGGTACTGCCACCCGAGACTCGCTTGGAGATTCAAGGGATCCTCTATAGTCCCTCATCTGTTAAGGTCATGATGACGTGAAGAAGGACAAGGTCTCATCCATTTGTCCCCAAATTAAATGGATCTGGCTGATTTCCAGCACATACATCACCTGTGCTTACAAGTAATGTGCCATGTCATTTTACGGATCTCCATGAGCAAAATGTACTCGTTAAACTTACCAATGGCCTTGATTGATTCTCCTGGGAAAAGTGGTGCTTCTTCCATCTGTGCCAGCTTATTTCCATCCCTTAGAGCCTGGCAAGAAACCAAACACGAGTAAATCTCCCTTTCCATCTGTAGACCTGGGAAGAATGGTAGTGCTCTGTGCTCTTGCTACGAGGCTACAGAAGCGTGCAAAATGTATGCCCCCCTTCCCTTACAAGACAATTTCAAAGCTCCGCATCACAGGACACCATGCTGCATAGTCTAGCAAATTGTTACACGTACTTAAATTTCACAGTTAGAAAGCATTAATACAGAGATGGTTTGACATGACAGATAGATACTGTAATCACTACACAGACAGCTATTACAAGGTGCCTCCAGAATTTGGAAATAAGGTCAAAAAAGGTTACCTTCTGAGCGTGAAACTAGTACAAATAAAATCAATATTAGATGCAGATGCTTAAGCAGCTGTAGAAATGGCCCAGCTATGAGAGTGTGTGGGAAACCCCAAAGTCTAATTTAAGAAAGCAAGGAGGGTCTCTTACTAAGGAAAGCCCTAGGCTTCCCTACTCCAAACCAGCTACCTGCAGCTGCACAAAGTGTAGGAGGGGGGGCAGGCGAGTGTGCTTGTCAGTGTGTATACAGGCCACAAGAATGTGCCCTCATCTGGCAGACAAGAGTCTTTCATCCACTCCTGTGGAGCTGGGTTGTGTTGTTCATCAGGCTTTTCTCCCCAGTCACTTCACACTGCTGATTCCATGCTTACCGAGCAAATTCCTAAAGAGGTCTCAGAGTTCCTGTTACAATATCACCAGGAAAAGGATGTCTTAGATGGCTGCAAGGATACATGCCCACATTTTTAAATGTCCAGATTGGCACTATGGGCCAGTAGAGCCAGTCTCTGGCAAGCCTGCTTGTATAGCACCAGATAACTCAGGGGAGCTGAGAAAATGGTGTCCTTGAACTACAAATCTAGGGACCACAGCCTGAACTTCGTGCCTGTTCCAAGGTACTGCCACCCTGTGAGATGCTGCCAAGGAAACTGGTCACTTTCTCCAGGCATCTCTGACATAACATGTCATGAATAAGAGTAAGGTGTTCAAAACCCCAGAAATCCCCAAGCTGTGTTTCATAGAGCACTAAATTCCCAAGAGATGCGAATAGGACTTATTTGGAAAAGTTTGGGAAATGCTGGGTTCATGGAAACACGTTTAGCTGGGTTCTTTTTTTTTTTTTAGTGAAACAAATCTTTAGCATGTTAATGCAGGCCGAATCCGCCAGGAGGCGCTTGAGTATGCTGCATTTCCCCTACCTCGTCCATCAGGGGCTGCTTTCTCCAAACAATACCTGTTAACATCAGGAGGCCACTAGTGTTTGGCAGAAAACAGAGTAGATAGTCCTAAGTTTTCAACACAATTTTATGAAGCAAAATACTAAAACTGGTATCTTTTGTAATTCTAGTCAAAATTATTGAAAATTCAAAATAATTATTTTTCACAGTTATAAGAATACTTCAATATATTTTATAAAGGGTCTTAAAGGTCCACTTAAAAATACTATATATAGTAGGTTCATCCAATTTTATAAAATAAGAAGGGAAAACGTCAAAATATAAAGAGCGAATTCTATGCTAAATGTTGGTCAAATGATATTTGTTTGGGGAGGGCACAAAATGACACAGTTCTTCCTCCTCCTACAGATTAGTGTTCATCGTCACCTCCAAGCAACATTACTCAGTTTAAACTTTTAGTCCAGATTGGTTTTTAAGACACTTCTCAATCAACATTTTTAGGGATGCAGAAAACTGTTAAAGGGGGCACAGAGAAGTGTTTGTGGATGCATTTATACTCATACCTGTTTTGGAAATACATCTTTGACAAAATAAAGCATAAGCCAATATTTATACTTTTCAATGTCCAGTTTTAGAAACAATAAAAATCACCAATCTTCACAGAAGACCTATTTTGAAAGTTTGTTTTCTTTAATTTATTGCCTAAGCTAGTGACTAATTTTATAATATAGTTACAAAGTGAGAAAGCTTAATCAATATTCAAGTTTTAAATAACTTCAAATGTTACACTTTTAAAGCTTATTTTAATGGCTAAATATTCATATAGACTTAAAATTGTTAACTGATATTCAAAAATAAATGGAATAGGTTATTTTTAAATATATTTACTAAAGCAAGCTGTTCTAATCAACTGAATTTGGAAGAGGTGGGGGAAAAGTCTGATTCACTTTAACCTTTATAGCAAGTCACTTCACACACTTTTAAGTCCTCAATCCAGGACCAACTAATAAGATGCCGTTGATGGGAGGCAGCAGTGACTGGACCATTTTGGGAATGTGCAAGACTCTCAAGATAGACGCTAGGGATCAAAGGTTTCTCTTCTCTTCTAACAGTCACGTTAAATCTGGCGTGAAATATTCGTGCATTTATATGAGGCATGAAACGTGTTGATGGGATAGAGTGAAACAAACCTCTCACTAAAAATAGTTAAATCTGGGACATGCTTTGTACATGATAAAAAAGCAACTATAAGAATAAAACAAATCATTGATCCCACTGCTTCAGATCTCCCTATAAAAGGTTCACTGTGTACAGGAAAGACATTCAGCTTTAGCATAGGAATTCAAGAGGAGAATGGATCTTAAAGCCTCATTGTTTTGCGGGACAGTAGATTCCCTCTAAAAAGCCGATGTTAGGAGATAGGACGCACACTTGTGCTATATTAAGCTTTGACTGCAACTTCCAAGTTGCACAGGACATGATTTGACCCTTGATTTATCCAACCCATGTACATCATCAAAGAGGAATGTTCTTATGGATAAAATATGTCTTATGTCTCGTGAATACACCCAGCCCTCTTGGGGCCTCTGCTCCAAGTGTTGCCCGGTTGAGGAATTCTCTCTGATGATCTCAGCGCAGCCCTCTGCTGGTGATCTGGAAGGTCACCAACTTGATGGCTCTCCACTGCTTTCTCCTTCTCCTGAACCCAGGCTGCTGAGTGGATAGTTTCTGTAACAGCTGCCTGCCGAAAGCAGTGGTTTTCAAACAGGCCTCTCCAAGGTACTTTCAGGGTCACCAGGGAGGGCTGGGCAAAGGGACAGCTGAGCACTGGGAGTTTGCCATGCTTCCCTGGAGCGGCTCCTCTAGAGATTTCATATACTCAGTTGCTACATAAGCTTTGGGGAAAGTTCTGCTGCATTAAATCTCTGCAGAGTCCAGAGGTACTGAGCAAAGAATAAGTACTCAAGAAACCTCGATGAATGTTTTTTTTTTCTTCTACAAAATACACAGACTCATTCCATAAACACCTACAGTGTGTCAGGTGCTGTGCTGGGTACAGACCTTGCAAATTTGAATAAAGCAAAGTCTGCACCCTTGAGGAGCACCCTGAGTGTGTGCATCTGCCCCTCTAAGTCTTTGTGAAGGCCCTTCAGAATCGTGTCGTGACTGAGGCTCGTTATTCCCGTCAGTAAATCTACTTGGGAAAACTGAGAGGCAGATATGAACAAATTTCTGGTTGACACAATGTTGGATAAACCAATTTTTGCAAATAATGTCATAATGGCATCTACCATACTTCGACAGGAGAGTGCTACTGTAGTGGAAAAAGCATTTGCTGGTTGCCTAGAAATCTAGTATGAAATGGCTTCTAAATACACGGTCTGTAACTACAAACAGATGAACATGTACAACTTGCCACCTGATCAGCTTCAGCTTCAGAAGGGTAGCCATTGTGTTCTTCCTGAATCTCCTGCACAGCACCAGGTGCATGGACAAGAAAAGGCAAAGAGGGGAAAGAGAAACACGTGCAAACAGACAGGTGAAAGGACAGAAGTTCTTTCTTAAAGAGACAGTAAGCATGTAACACACCTTTCATGGCTTTGCAAATCCCAACATTTTCCCCCTTGGAGTTAAGGAAAGAATGTGGAGGCCGTCTATAGCATCCTCAGCCTAAAGTGGAGTATCTACTCTGTGTTTGTGCTGGGGTGTAAAATGAAAAGCAAACAAACATCATGGGTTACACAGAATGTACTATCTTTTTAAAATCAAGCAATACCGCAGCATACAGCAAAGAATCAAAATCACAGATGCATAACATGCTCATAGAAAAGAAAACAGACCACAGAGACCGGGCAGTGACCAAAATCCAGCCAAATCCAAAGGTGGTTCATAGACATGTGTTTTTAAAAGGAACTATTATGTTGCCCAGAGGTCCATGCCACTGGAATTAACATTTCCACACATGCACATGTGCATATCACATGCTGGGGTAATACATATGCAGATACATACAAATGCTCTGTTACTTATTGCTTATTGCTAATTAAATACTATGATTTATGACTCAAAATCATATTAAATCTTTCTAATTACAGTATCAATGAGCTTCAAAGAAATAGCTAAAATATTACATATCTTTATCTAAATTTTCCAATCCCTTTACATGTATTACTATTCTTAATTTCTTTATAGAATGAGTTTTCGAAACCCTAAAAACTTGGACTTTTAGTTTAGCCTGTGGTATAATGAGCATGAATATTGAAGATGACAAAATAATAACCCCTTTTAAAAGTTATATCAAGTCTCTGAGGCTGAAAATATTAAAATTTAGCATCCATATATTTTTCCTTCAAGAAACTTTGATCCCAAGGACTACATTTCTTTAAAAGGCAATCAGTGAATAAGTAGCAAAGCTTTAAAAGAATTTACTCTTCCTCACCTTTCATTTTTGTCAGTAAAATAAAATAGCTACTTAAAAATATTTTTATACTTTATCATCAGGTTGAATTTAGTACACAGTTGGTACTGCTACCATTCAGAGCAGGACAAATTGTTAAACACAGCCAGTTTTTTGAAATTTCCATTTTTTTAATACAAAGAAAATGGAATCATTCTTTGATAAAAATTTTAAAAACAAAAGAATGAATGATCAAACAGCAACCAAAAAAAAAAAACCCACATAGCATTTCAAAGTCCATGCAAGTGTAAAGCCAAACACTAATAGTTAACAATGTGAATCAATGAAAGAAAATGATTCCCATGAGCAAAAGAAAACATGGTGAAAACAAAATTAAACAAAGATAAAACAACTAGAATCCAAGAATTTGATTTAACCTGCTTATTTTTAAAAGTTTAAAACCAAAGTCACTAAATGATTCTGTCAAAATCCACATTGTTTTCATTTAATGGAACAAGGTTAATTTTTAACATCTGATACTCAGGTTTAAATGCATGCACATTACCAATCTTTGTCTTGCTTTATGAATATTCTGAAATAAAGGGAAGGAAAATCATGAGGAAAATATAAACTATAATCCACTAGCTATAACAGCTACGTCTGTATTTTAAGAAATACTAAATGAGGCTGATTTTGCTAAATTCATCTTCAAGATTAGCACTTCTGCTTTTGGGATTCAGCATGCAAACATGAAATCTTATTTGATGTTGTAATCAAGGCTTGAAACCTTAGATCGCCTACTCAGGATGGACAACGGACCACTTTGTTGTTTTTCTTGTTAATAAATACTCCAGCATGAATTATGTGATAAACAAGGTTAAATGAACAGGACTCTGTAGGCCTACTCTTATAAACCCCATGCCATGAATACCCACTTGGTCAGAATTCCTGTAACACAACAAAAGTCAGTATTGCACACTGGAAACAATTTTAGCATCCTGCCCTCACACACATTGGCTTTTTCGCACATGAAAACATCATAACAAATAAAGCATTTCTAGTGAACACTGAAAGCTATGACACAGCAGAGCAAATTGATCTGAGTGACTCATAAAACCAGTGAGAAGGCAAAGAATACTAAATAGACTAAGTGTCCGATAAAGCACAGAGACACACAAGGCGGAGGCCCATGTGCTGAAAACCAAATATCCTTACCCTTATATCAGGCCTCCTGAAAACCTGTCAGTTAAAACACAGAACATCATCATCACGGACACATCACTATTGACCTGTGAAAGATGCTGTTAAGTTCGCCAGCCCATGCTCTAAGAAACATCATAATACTCCAAATAAAACCCAGCAGGTCGATCTTAACATGTTTGCCCTCTAAGTTTCATTCAATATCCAATCAATCCTAACACATTTGTCCTGTAATTTGCAGGCAAGTCTATGATTTGGAGAAACTTATTGCCCTTAGCCTAAGACAAACTACATTATTTTAAACACAAACCCCTTCTGTCAAGGGCTATTACAAGACAGTGTGAACAGGCTGTGTTTGAAAAGTTCATTTGTGTGTCTGTTTGGAATACTGAACACATTTTCCCCATAGAAACAATAATATAAAAAGGTGGTTCTGCTCCCAAACCAGCCCACAGAAACAAAACAAAACCGAACCAAGAAACCACAAAAGCGCCCACAGCTGGCGCGGAGCACAGCTCAGCCACAGTGTTAATGGGATCACAAAGCCTAGTTAAGCACAATCTTAATCTGGTTTCTATAGGAATTCTATTTCCAATTTGCACTTGGGACTCCAGAATTAAACTCCCTGATGTGGCCGCCCCAGAGGGAGAAGTTGCCTCCCTCACGTTAACCCAGGCCCGACTGCTGCACATGGAAACGTGCAGCAGGAGCATTCGGGAAATGGCCCAGAGAACCAATGGAACTTTTGAAAAGCGAATAGTGCTAACAGTCTGAGGAAGGCTTGACTCATCTGTTCCCCACTCTCGACTCTGAAATCTGATCATTGCATACGATAGAACACTGGAGGTTCTACGGAAAACATCATTAAAAAAAAAAAAAAATCACTGGAGGTTCTTATTAGCTTCATAGGTTTTACTCAGGATAGATAAGAGGATCACGTGAATATGAGGACACACTTCAAAAAACATCATTGTATCGCTATTAAAAGAAAATACTCTTTGAAGTAAAAAAGGTGTCTGAACTAAGGGATGCTATAGCTCAAAGGGAATTAAAGCCCAGAAGTTCCTAAATATAGACTATTTAGGCTAAGAAGCTTAAATCTGCCCCCTTTTTTGAGGAGGTGGTGGTGATGAATATGTTTATCCTAATAGTGGTGATAGCGCCACAAGGGGGCACCTATCAAAAACTCATCAATCTGTATACTTTAAATATGTGACATTTATCATTTGTTAATTACAACAGAAAAGTTAGTAGAAAATCCATAATATACATGCTTATGTTAATTTTGAAAAAAACTCAAAATGGGACATCCATGGTAATAAAAAGTCAAAATAGAGAGGCTCCCCTCCCTAGCTTCATTTGTCAGTGATAACCACATTTAATGAGAATTTTTAAAATTATGTCTCCATAACCATAAATACGGTTACATCACTACTTCTTTTTTTCACATAGTTAGTATTTATTCATCTAGTTCAGAAGCATAACTAAAATTGCATTAAATTCCAGCAGTACATTTCACACATACAGACACAGCATATCATGAAAATGATGTATTACTTAATACTTAAAGTTTATTTTAGTATTTATAATTAGAAACAACAGAAGAAGAGTTCAGTGATGAGGCACAAATGTCTAAAAGATTGAGGTATTATTCATTTCAATGAGATATAGGGATAGGGAGTATCATGACTTACGAGATAAAGTGAGCATTGTGACTAGCACATTCCTAGAACATATATGAATTTTTTATTAAAATCATTATATAAGGTGAAAATTCATAAAAGGTAATAGTTTCATGTGTGTGTGTGTGTGTAAGTTAAGTTCCAAATTTGCTTTGCTATATAAATCACAAAAATTTCCTTGAAGGTAAGAACATTTTTTAGGTAGAGAGTTGGCATACAACTTAAGATCTACATACATTTGTATATTATCCAACTATAACATAAATCTATTACCAGAATTTTTAAATGATGACAAAAACTGAACATAAATTACAAAATCCTGTAAGAGTTCAGAAAGTTTCACTGTATAATGTGTAAATGACACCACAACTTCTTGACTTGTCAGTTTTCAAACAGTAGCTAGTGACCTAGCTAGTTGAGGAAACATGCTTTCTCACACCACTCCCTCCCTCTTCCCAATCTGCTGACTGAAATTGTAATTTCTAGTCCTTTTATTGTCGTCCTTCTGCAGCAGCTGCATCATTTAAAAAAAAAATTCAAGAAATGATTTTTTGGTGGCTGCCATTCTTCTAGGAACCTTGTATGTACTAACTCATTTTATTCTCAGAACAACCTTGTGAGATAAAAACTATCATGGGCCCCATTTTCTGATGAGAAACCCAAGGCACAGGTAAGTAATATGGCCAAGTTCAAGGTGTAGAGCAAGTACTTACACCCAGATAGTCTGCTACACTACCTCAGTGTGGTCCCACTGTAATTAATGCACAGGAACTAAAGCCATCCAATGTACCTCCACTCCCTCTGAACTCCCTCGAGGGTGGGTGAAGAAAGCAACAGTATGACCTCTTCCCTCGCTTCTCCTTGCTCCCCCCAAACCTCCACTCCAGCATGTTTATTTTTTCACATTTGCTCTGAAATTGCAATTAATTTTGTAATGTTTTGTCTATAAAGAGATAGTAACAATTGACAACTGAAAAACAGTGCTACAAGCAGCATCCCTGGGCCTTACATGTGAATGTGATTCTGATCAAAGGTAGAGAGCAGTGGTTTGAAGTCAGGAGGCCTGGAGCCTCTCTCTGCATGCCCGCACCCAGCCTCAGTTTCTACACGTAGAAAAGGAAAGGAGTCTACAAATGGCTGTGAGGTCCTGACCAGTCCCCAAACCCTAGGAGGCACTTAAGCTTCCTTGGAAAAGTTCAGAAAACTCGGTGTGGGGGTGGGGGGCAGCAATCAGCACAGTGGTTAAAGCACAGCTCAGGAGTCAAATCCTGCAACCAGCGCTGATGGCCCTCAAGACCTCAGACAGCCGCACAGGCTGTATCATTTTTTACGTCATTTTCCCTATAAGGAACTGGTAAACTTGTTTACCTGAGTTCTGTCAGTTGTTCTAACAAATGATTGAACTCAGGGAGGGAATTGTGGGCACCCTCCAATTTGTAGCCAAGCCAAGCAGAAGTTCCAGGTAACCTGGGAACCCACTACCTGAAACTGGACAACTGAAGTGAGAAGTTTTGTGGACTGAGCCCTTAACCTGTGGGGTCTGCACTAACTCCGGTGAGTATCACAACCGAATTGAATTGTAGAACACTCATCTGGTGTTGGAGAATTTGCCAGTGTGGGAACAAACCCACACATCTGATGTCACAAGTGTTCTAAGCGGGTGGGGATTCCAACCTAAGCTGACTGGTGTCAGTGTGATGCTCTTCATCTCTACATGGCCCCACCTAAACCTGTTTCCTTTCTGAGTTGCCTGACCAAGGGCCTCAAGGCTTCATGCCCAGAATGCCCTGTTCTGCCTGTCTGGCTCCTCCCACCACACCTTGTTTCCTTGTCTATTGCAACAGTCTCCACCGTTCAACTTGTACTGTATTTTTTTGAGTCTCTTTCCTCTATTATGAATTCCATGCAGCCCAGCCCCTGTGCATATCAGGTACTCACATCACATTTTTGAAAGTGGACCTGTGTTCAGCAATTATAATACACTCTTCTTGTATTCATTTTTACATATCATATACATTTTCATAGAATAATAGCATACCATAAATGAGCACTGCATGCATTTCACACATATGCTGCCGTTTTTAATACATTAAACCTCCGCTATAACATCCACTTTACAGATGAGAACACTTGAGGCTCAGCAAGGTAAGTAACTTGAGCAGCTAGCTAGTCAGGTACAGGGCGGGACTCAAGGCAAAGTGCCCCGACTCCAAATTTTATGACCTTTTTGATAAACCATATGATTCTAAGTCAAATATCAGTTTTTTTAATAAATGTGTTATCTTTGAGCCTATGCCTCTAAGAGTTTCTTTCCATGAATAGACTGTAATAGTGGAGTAAAAACATTCTAACATCTTTATTTGCATAACTATATGCTTCATTTAAATAATACTTCTGATATATCATGACTTGTTGGAAATATTAATCAAAATTTATTCTACATGCAATATAGAGTCATTCAGCAGTCTATAAAAATCTTGATCTTTTAAAAATTTAATTTCTAATTTTGAGATAACTGTTGATTCATAAGCAGTTGTAAGAATAAGAGAGATTCCATGCACCATGTCACCAAATTTTAGTCGTATATTATAAAACTACAGAACAATACCAGAACCAGGGCCCTGACATTGACACAGCCAAGATGCAGAACAATTTCCTCATCACCTAACGTTGCTCTTTTATGGCCACATCCACTTCCCTCCCAGCCCTTCCCCTTCTCAGGCCCTGGCAACCACTAATCTGTTCTCCGTTTCTATAATTTTGTCACTTGAAGATTGTCACACAAATGAAGGGCTTCCCTGAAAATCTCAGATGGTAAAGAATCCACCTGCAACGCAGGAGAGCCAGGTTCGATCCCTGGGTCGGGAAGATCCCCTGGAGAAGGGGATGGAAACCCAATCCAGTATTCTTGCCTGGAGAATTCCATGAACAAAGGAGCCTGGTGGGCTACAGTCCATGGGGTCGCAGAGTCGGACATGACTGAGCTGCTAACACACTTTCACTACACAAATGAAATCATACAGCATGTGACCGTTTGGGAGTGGCAATTTTACTCTGTGTAATTCCCTCAAGATTCATTCAGTTCTTTTCTCTGCCCTCTCTATTCTGCTGTTGAACCAATCCACTGAGGCTTTAGTGTTTTTCTTTCTTTTTTTGTGTGTTTTTTGGGGGGTTGTTTTTTCATTACTGTATTTTTCAGTTTTAAATTTTCCATTTGGTTCTTATCTCATATTCCTTGCTGAAACGTTCTGATTTTTTGTCTCTCACTTTCTATGTTTTTATTGTTTCAAACATATCTGTTAACTGTTTATTGAAGCAATTTTATGATGGCTTCTTTAAAATCTTTTTCACAGAATTCTAAAATCTGTCATCTCAGTTTTGGCATCTACTGATCCTCTTCATTCAGTTTGAGATCTTTCTGGCTCTTGGTATTATGAGTGATTTTCAATGGAAATCTGGCCATTTTGAGTATTATAAGAGTGTGGGTCTTACCTAACCCTTCTGTTGTAGCTGTTTCTCTGCCACTGCTCAAGCAGGAGGGGGTTGGGGAGCAGTGCCTCATTACAGGTGGGTTGGGGTACAAATTCAGTTTCCCCTCTCGGTCCCCACTGACATCAAAGGCCAGGGGTCTCCTAGTTATTTCTGGGTGGGGGTGAGAGTTCCAGGGTCCAGTTAGGCTTCCGCTGATACCTGCCCTGCTGGAAGTGGCAGGAGTACACATGACTGATAGCACCGATCCCATAGTGGGGGTGTGGCTTCCCAGCCAATGGGTGGTGCTGAAAACCCTGACTGTCCACCAGGCCTCCCAACACCACAGCTGCCATGCTTGGTGTGCCGCGTTGCAGCCTGATGAGGGTGGAATCTAGACTCCCCACTTGGCCTTGCTGGTAGGTGTGGGGCTGCAGCGTTTTCTATGGTGTTTGGCTGGACCACAGTGGTTAGTGTCTGAAAGTTTTCTTTCTACTCAGCTGCCCCCTTCCTGTCCTTTGGCGAGAAAGACTAGGCTTTTGTTGTCTGCACCCGTTGGCATTTCTGGGTTGCTGGCTTCTTTGGCAACAAGTCTGAGACATATGTGGTAAAAAAAAAAACAAACAAAAAAAAAAAAAACAAAGACATCACCACCCCACTGTTCCTTGGGTCCGGAGGTCCCTAACCAGTCTGCCTCCTTCTCTCTACCTTTCAGGGCATTCTTTTGTTTATCCTATAGATCATTTCCAGGGTATTTATTTATACTGAGAGTGCAAAATAAGAAAAAGTACATCTGCCTCATCTTTCCAGAAGCAGAAGCCCAAACCTTGATATTTTTAAGAAATAATTCTACCCACAAGTAATCCCGAGAGATAGGGCAGTACTCTGCCATTACAGTGATTACACACTGGAGGCCTATTGCTCAATCAGGCAGGAGCATGGTTGTTTTTATAATTAAATTGTTTCTAAGGGGACACACTGAAGTATCCAGTTCTCCACAGCCCTCACCCATGTCTGTTTAGCTTGTTAGCTCTCCCCTGTAGACATCTGTGTTTGCAAACTCTGATTTAATAAACAGATCATGAGTCCAAGCTATCAACCCTGGATTATGCCCATGGATTCAAAATGATCATGCTCAAGCTTCCCTCTTTCTAGACTTGTACTCAATTTAAGAAGGATTAACTAAGACCAAGCTCAAGCATAATGAAGCCTTCCCCACACACTGCATCCCACTTCCCTCCAAAGCCCTTCTGGAAATTTTTGTTTAGGATCCAGAATTTAGTCACTGTACTAACCTACTAAATTATTAAATTTAGTACAAGACCCTCTCCATTTTCTCCTTTTTCTTCACAATATTTAAAGAAGAGATCTAGCTACTGTGTGTGTGGTGATGAGAGTAGGAGAAACAGGAGGGACAGAGGGGTGATGATGATGGTGGTGGTGATGGTGATGTTGGAGCCAGAGGAAAGAGAATGATCACATTGAAACTATGGTGTCCTAATTTCCTGAAGGCTGGCCAGAATCAAATCCTTTTGGACAAAACACAGTTGAAGAATGTTCTAGAAAGAAACGAATTTAGAGACTTTAAATCTAATCCAAACTCATATCCTTACACAAAAGGAAAGTGATACTCAGAGGTTATACAAGGTTACAAAGCTAACGAGTACAGTCTGTATGGCTCCACCATGTTCCCTCTTCTTGGCCTAGTTCTGCTTTGCAAACAATGGAAGCTCATCAACTTTGTCACTTCTGCTAACAGTTCCTAAAAATGTTTCATTACAATTTATGACTGTATTTTTTTCATCTAATCTTTGGAACATTACATTCAGATCTTGTTCTTAAATGTTTTGACAAATTCAAGAGAGAGATTTGTACTCTTTCTTAGCCTGTTAAAAATGGAAGCAACTGAGTTAGTAGTAGGGTGGGCAAAGAAGACATTTTATTACATTTCTTCTAGTAGTCTTAATTATCAGGTAAATCTTCAGGATGACTTGGTATTAAGGCATACATTTATTAATTTAGTTAATCTTTAATTCACATAATTACTATGTACTCTTTCAACAGGGACAATGTTTTTCAAACTTCTGGCATCTTATATACCACCTGTACAAGTCTGGTTTGCTATACCTGCATGTCACCTGTACTAATATTAGTATTTATGTTGACTTTAAATACACTCTTTTTTCATATTTTGCCTGGCTTTAAGCAATAACATCCATCTATTAAATCACAAGTCTGATGTGCCAATTTTTCTACTACACATTAAAATAATTATATAACTGTTAAAACATGTTCATGGGAATACCATCTTAACTCTTTTCAAGTGACGCCAGTGTTATTCTTACCACACCTTGGGTGATCTGACCCTAAGCCGTCAATTTATGAAAATAATAAAGCAACTGTACTTTAAAATCTAACATGAGTGCTAATTATTCAGGTTTGTGGGAATCTACCAGAAATGTATGGTATCATCATCGATTTCAACAGATACAAACCTAGGGAAGCCGAACTTTTCACAATTTATTGCACACAAGAAATACATAAGATCCACTCTTCCCTGCCCTCAGAGATTCTGATTCACTGAGTGGCATGTGGATCGTGGAAGCTGCATTTCTGCAGCCATCCCAGGGAACACCCAAGGGCCACATTTTAAAAAATAGTGAACAGGAAGGCAGGACGAAATTCTTAAAATCACTCTAGCTTTTCAATAGGATGACTTGGGTTCAAATCCCAAGTCTAACTGCATGATACTAGTGTTATTGCTTAGTCATGTCTAACTCTTTGCACCAGGCTCCTCTGTCCAGGGGATTTCCCAGGCAAGAATACTGGAGTAGGGTGCCATTTCCTTCTCTAGGGGATCTTCCCGACCCAGGGATCAAACTCAGTCTCCTGCACTGAAGGCAGATTCTTTACCATCTGAGCCACCACGGAACTGAGTCATTTAATCTTTCTGAGCCTTGCTTTCCTCACCTGTTAAGCGATGATTATAATAAATGCCATCTCACTGGGTTGTCTTAAGAATTAAATGGATGATACGTCAAAAAAGTATGACAAAACCACAGAGCCCTACACAGGCTAGAAGGCTTATGAGGGTGAGGATGCTGAACCACTCTCAGCAGCTACAACTGAGAACACAATCAGCATTCCAAATCAAGATGCAAGGGCTCTGCTCCAGAAAAACATCTGCTCCCATTTCACTACCGACAGTGAGTCTAACCTATAATAAACTAACCCCAAAATTGAGTGCCTGTTTCAAATAAGATATTTGCACAATACATAATCTCAAGTATTAGTGACTGATGACTGTACGCTAAATCTTCAAGGATTTGTATCTAGGCCTTCAGGGCCAATGCCAGGCACGGCTCCCATGCCAGAGGTGTCCCAAAGGCCTGTTGGGATACCCTGATTTCAAGAACTACTTTATACACAGCATGTAAAATTATCTGTGGTTTAGAAACATTTCATGCTTTTATTATTTAAAATAACTCTCTTCTTAAAGAAAACACAACAACTCCTGAATTATTAATTTAACATCAAATTTGCAGACTTGGCTATAGGATGAATCTAACAAAGACAGTGATTAAAAAAAATGCTCTCACAATAATTCATCTAAAATTTTAGCTATGATCTGATGTAGGTACTTAAAATTCAATTTTCAAAACATGGAAAAGCCTTCTTTTTCTCTGAATACCATCTGTTAAACCATTCCAACATGAGCTAATTCTGCTACACAAAATTCGTAAATAGACTAAAATTAAAAAAAAAACAAAAAACTTTAGTTGCTTCATGTTAAAGTATAGATTCAGTCTGATCTATTCATGTAGAGGTTAGGTAGCTATCACATGGTCACCATTCTTTTCTAGAACCCACACAGCACTAACAACTATTCAACAATAAATGAAAATATTACAGTTAACTCATAACTGTCCATAAAGAAAAATCAATCCAAGGTCCGAGAGCCATTCTCTGCTAATATGGATCCTGGAGCCTCTCACTCAGTGGGGCAGTGTCTCAGCTACGGTGGGGGCAGGAGGGCACCTGGGACCAGTGGGTCAGCAGCTGTCCAGTGCCCAGCCACTCAGGCATAGGTGACGCAGCAAACACTTCTCCCACCTGGAAACAGCATATCTGCCCACCAGGTCTTGTGGAACAGGAACCCCAGCTGCTCCTACGTGGGCAAACACAAAAACCAGACAGCAGGGAAACCTATCCAGAACTATACTGCCACTCTTTTGGCTTGGCATATTATCCAATCTCTATTCAGCCACAGCCATGCCTTCCTCTGGGAGGCGTAATCAATAGTATCCGGTGGCTTGGATGAAGCAAGTCCAACACCATAGCCAAATGTCAATTACACATCCCATGGAGTCAGTTTCTGCACTTGTTACAGGGCAAGCTAAAGAGGAAGTGAGGTGAGAGCCCTTCAACGAGGACAGCTATTAAGAATGACTTAAGATCATTATCACAGCTCTTGAACTCCTTGTAAGATTTGATGCCTGGCAAGGGCCATGATTTTGAGAGCTGTTGACCTAGGGTACTAAAATATAATTCGTCCATACTTGTGAAAATCTATTCTCTCTTACCAGTGGGCGAAAATGACTATAATAAACTTAATTTCAAGCAAACTCTACTACTGAAATTAAACATGGTTTCACTGAATGTACCTGTTAATAGTTTCTTGACATTAAAACAAAGTTAGTCTTTAGCCTTAATAAAGATGGAGCACGCAAGCATTTTATTTGTTAAGTGAGTCAACAAAAATTTATTGAGCACCTGTTATGTTCCAGGATCGTGCTGGGGGAGCAGTGGTGAGAAAAAGAGCCCCAGTCTCTGCTGACAAGGAGCTTATCACTCTTAACTTTAGAATAAGCAGGGAATCCAACTTTTAAAATAAACAAGAAGAGATTTTGCAATTCAATAAGGACTAAAAAATAAGGCTGCCCATACAATATTCTTGAGATTTTACAAGTTGTTTTTGGCATTCCAGTATCACATATTAATGCTGAAAACCCACAGGTAGTACATAAATACAGAAACAAATTGTGAAGTTAGAGAAATCCTATCAGATGTTTTATGAAATTCAGAATACTAATAAAGAAAATATAGGCATTTATTACAATCAAATCTAAAAATATAATACATAATAAAATACATAATAAGATAATAAAATGGAACTGTATTTTCAAAAGAATGATCATAATCAAAAGTCAACTTTTCCTCTTGGTTATAAAACTATGATCACATATACCTGATCCTGGTAAAAACGTCTCTTTTAAAGTTCAGATCTAACAACAGAGGACATTTCACCCTTGTTCCCAAGCAAATGGCCAGTGAGCATCAGGGGGCCAAAGTCTTATTTGAATTAAATTTGCAAAGCTTCTTGGCTACTCGGTATATTGAAAATGAATTAAGGACTCAATTCTGCTTACCTTGTAATCTCTGGATACATTTTCTGATGTCACTGAACCTGAAATCTGACTAGAAATTGTGGCAGCTATAAGCTGTTTACACCATTCAACATGTGATCCTGTAGGACTAAAAGAAATAGTGCAATTAAAATATTTTAAGACATAGGCTCTGAGTGAGAAAAATGAGCATGGACTAGGGATATATGTACACTTCTTTTTTAGAAAACGAACTTCTATTAGGCTATTTGGTTACCTTTACATTTACCATAAGAACTAAAATACTGATTGACAATTAGGAAGTAAGAGTAGGTTCCAGGGTGATTTGAAATAAACCAACTAATTTATTTTAAGGTAAAGACGGAGGAGCCTGGTAGGCTACAGTCCATGGGGTCGCTAAGAGTCAGACATGACTGAGCGACTTCACTTTCACTTTTCCCTTTCATGCACTGGAGAAGGAAATGGCAATCCGCTCCAGTATGCTTGCCTGGAGAATCCCAGGGACGGCGGAGCCTGATGGGCTGCCGTCTATGGGGTCGCATAGAGTCGGACATGACTGAAGCGACTTAGCAGCAGCAGCAAAGGTTCTAGACCTCAGCCAGTTAAGCATGTTATTTTCTAGCCTTTAATGAAATATTACTCAGTTACAACTATACAGAGTGAATATTCTCAATGTAAGTAGAAAATTAATTCTAAAATGAAATATTTATCTTACAGCATATGTTCTTCAAAAATGCAATCAATTTCATGTTGGTAGCTTTAAATCTATAAAATGATGTAATTTCAAGTGAATCTAAGTGACTCTTAATGGAGCAAAGCTGATTGTAGGATTTTAAAAAGAACAGACTAGAGAAGTTATGTCCTATGTGTAGTAATAATGCAACCTTACATTTCTGTAAGTGCTCTGACAACTTACAAAAGGCTCTACCAGTCCATCATTATGTTAGAGCCTGACAACGACAAGTGATAAGAAGGCAGAACGGGGACTAGCCAAAAGGTTTCTGAGATGAGAAAATTGAGTTGCAGAAGTGACAAGGCCCATCAGAAAGTGGTAGGCCTGCCTCCAGCTCCACTGGGGCTGTCCTTCCAGGATGCGGTACCACCAGTAATGACCAACTCACGGAGTCAGAGGGCAAAAACCCAGGCCAGTGCCATGGATGCTCACCACTGCCTTATATGAGAACACAACAATGCAGAGAAAATGGCATCGCCCACTTGCGTGCTGCTCTCAAGTGTTCAACACATTTCTGTACATGGCCTCACCCGAGGCTCACAAGTGACTTGCCTTACAGAGGAGAAAACTAAGGCTCTAGTGTTTGACCAAGGTCCCGTCATTGGTAAGTGGTCAGGCTGTTCTCACCTGACCTAAAGGACCATGTCAGCAATCTAGGCACTGAGGGAATTAAAAATGGCCCCCAGAGGCCAGGCTCCTCTCTCAACTCATGAAAGCACTGAAGAAATCAAGTTAAAGGGCATAAGATACTTATGAGAGTTTACCTCACAGGTAGCTTTCACTGTGAAGAATGTTTCAGACCTTTGAAAATCTCATCACTAATGAAATCCACACTCGTGTATTGGAAGGACAGAAAAACCTGGAATCCCTAGGCAGTATGTAAAATAACCTAAATAGTAAAATAAAGACACTTGACATGCTCTACCAGTGATCTAAATTACATTCTCTGACCAAGACAGCCCAGTGGTTGTCTGTGGGGCTAGAAATATAAGTCAGAATATTCACTGAATGGGTAGACATTCCTATCATACTCTAAGAGCCTATTTACCACAATTAATAACTTAAGAGGAAGGAGGCGGGGAAAGGGAGGGAGATTAGTCTCCTTTTAAAGGCTAAGTCACCTTTATTGCCTGGTTTTATCATAGTTCTCTTGGCATGCTGCCCTTTTTTCCATCAGCACCCACCCCTGATAGCAAATGTAACAGTAGGAACCTGCCTGTTCACCCACCACGGGGGTGGGAGGGCTGCTGTTACCCTCTGCCAAGTATCCTTTCTCCTTCCTTCTGATAAGGATGCCTCTGAGAACTGTAGGAAATTGCTCCTCCCCATTTCATCAGCAGGAGGAGGAAGGCGACACCCCCCCCTTCCCACCCACACCCAGGTCACCAGGCCAATCCCAAGCTTTCCCATTGGATCAGAGGTGTGCCCAGCCCCAGTGCTGCTGGAGGCCATTCCCACCCCACCACCTTGAGGAACCCACAGAGATAAAGAGTAAGATAAGAAAAAAAAAAAGAGATGGGGAGCCCCAACCACAGTGCTTGCAACTCTGGCTGTAAACATGCCCGTGGCCATCTTTCCCCCTGTCTGCAGCAGTGATGGAGCCAAGACATTTCCTTCCCAGCCGGAGCTAGAATGATTTGTGGTTTTTGTACCTGCAACCAGAAGCATCCTGGGCAATAGAGTTATGAACAGTGTGGTATGGTGGACTGGCAGACAGGAGGCCTGGATCCGGGTCCTGTTTCTGTCACCAGCTTGAGCAAGCCACATCCTCTTGCAGGCCCACAGCTTTGTCAGCATTTAGAGAAGTACAGCATTCAGAAGAGAGAGGAGGGCCCACAGTCCACGGCTGAGCCACACGTGCAGAGCCAGGGTCTACTCTGGGCACGAGGACACGACTGAGAAGGCCACGTTTCCTCTCCTGTCTCTGTTCTTTGCTCAGTGCAATCTCCCTGCATGCTCCTGGTGACAACAGCCACCTGCAGCCTGGGGGTCCCCAGCTTTGCTTCCCCAGCCTGGATGCTCTCGATCCAGAGGCCCAGGATCCCGTGGGACAGCTCCACTAGTCAGTCCCAGAAACCCTGTCGGCTCCACGTGTCTAAACCAGCCTCAGTCACCCAGCCTGCAACCTGTTCCTCCACCCTCACGTTTCCTAAGTCAGGGAAAAGCAGAACCTCACCCAGGGACCTCAGACTTCAAAGCTGACATTTACCTTAAGGCCCATACTCCTTTTCACTCTCACATCTGAATGCTCAAGTCTTGTCACTCTTATCTGCTAAATATCACGAGAAGGCACCTTGCCCACTCCTATTCCACCTCCCTCCGGGTTCTCCTGCCTCATGAATTTAAGCTCCACCTCTATGCCAGTGACTCCCAAATTCAGGTCTCCAACCAAGACACCACCCCTAAACTCCAGGCTTAAACAAACCAACTGCCTCTTTGACATCTGCTCTGGGACATCCAGCTGACATCTTATTGCTGTTCTATCCAGGTTGAGCGGAGAAGGCAATGGCACCCCACTCCAGTACTCTTGCCTGGAAAATCCCATGGACGGAGGAGCCTGGTAGGCTACAGTCCATGGGGTCGCTAAGAGTCGGACACGACTGAGCAACTTCACTTTCACTTTTCCCTTTCATGCACTGGAGAAGGAAATGGCAATCCACTCCAGTATTCTTGCCTGGAGAATCCCAGGGACGGTGCAGCCTGATGGGCTGCCGTCTATGGGGTCACACAGAGTCGGACACGACTGAAGCGACTTAGCAGCAGCAGCAGCAGCAGCAGCAGCAGCATCCAGGTTGAGCGCCTGCTAACTTCCTAACCCTGTTCCACTTAGAGGCTTCTCCATCTCGGCCACACCATCTCCCGCAAGCCAAAGACACTGGAACTCTCCTCAGTTCTCCTCCTCTCCTAGCCAATTGCCAACCTGCAGCAAACCCTGCTGGCTCTACCCTGCAGACGTCCTTCAGATGATATCTTGAGCCTGACCACTTCTCCCTTCCTCCAGCCCGCGGCTTCACTCACAGCCACCATCCTCTCTCATTCTGATGACTGCAACAGCCTCCCACCTGCTAGACTCTCTGATTCAACTCCTTCCCCTTCCGGTCTGTCATCTGCACAGCGGCCGTGGAGAGCTTACTGAAATCTACACCAGGTGTCGCCCCCCCCTCTGTTCCACGCCACCCACTGGCTCGCCACGACTGTCCACTGTCTGTGGCCCCGTGACCTCTCTGACTTTGTCCTCTGCTGAGTCTCCCCAGCGCCCTCTGTGCTGGTGACACGGCTCTCCAAGTTGACCCTTGAACACATGGCTCATTGCCCATGGCTGCAAGCACAGGCCTCAGCCTAGAGTGTTGTCGCCCAGCTATGTGCATGACTAGATCCCTCTTCAGGGGTGCTACTGAAATGCCACTTCTCTCCGAAAGGCTTTCCCTGACCACCCTACACAACACTCCCAGCACTGCCAAGAGTGCACACCCCAGCCACTTCCTATCCCTCCCGGATGACTCTTGTCCCCTCACACCTATCACCATCTAACAGAACACATGTGACTTGCTCTTTGGTCTCTTTCTCCCACTAAAGATGACCCGCGAGGGCAGGGATTTGTGTGTGCGTGTTCCCAGCTGTATCCTCTGTGCCAGACATAGAGCAGGCTCTCGTATTCACAGAATAAATGACTGAGAGAGAAGCATTTCCAGAACCTACTTAACCTAACTCAATGAGACCACCCTGCCTCCAGTCCCTTCACAACACTACCTCATGGCACTTGTTCTCAAATGCAGAGGCCATCCTGTAGCTCCCCTGATGGAACTCCTCTTGTGACCCCCGTAACTAGGTGACCATATAATTCCTTTTCCAAACCAGGACACCAGTGTGAGTTGCAGAAGGACGCTACTGATAATCTCACTGGCCCGACCAGTACCCTGTACCATCTGGGGCCAAAGAGACCACACAGTCCACCCTACTTGTAGCTAGGGTGGTTGTTAAAAATGCAGAATTTCAGGCTCTACCCAGGAGGTGGTGGATCAGATTTAGGGTGGGACCCAAGAGTCTGCATTTGAATCAAGCACTAGAGGTGATTCTGACTCGGGCTCTACAGAGCTGTGTGGAGAAGCACTGGCCTAGAGGACAAAGCCATGGCTCCTTGGAAGGCACACAGGCCCCGTCAGGATCTAGCCCCTGCCTTCCCACAGGCCTTTACTACCCGTTCCCCACATCCAGCATTACAGCCAGGATGACACACGTTCCACTCCGGTGGCCAAACAGTGCACCCTGTCTGTCCCTACCACTAAAAACGAAGTGAATACCCCACCTCTGGGTACCCTAGTGCAGTGGATCACAACTGAGGCGGTAGAACCTTTTTGAAAAATTCTAACACCTAGGCCTCACCCAAACCTCCTGAATGAGAAGCCTCAGAAGGGAGGTCTGGCCACCTGGAGTTCTTAAATAGCTTCTCAGATGATTTCCATGCACACGCCATCAAGAGTGATTCCAAGCACACCTCCACCCTGGCACTTATCACATTTGGTTTCAATGGCTGTTTTATTTGCATTCTCCACTAGATGTTAAGCCAGAGTGCAAAAGCCGTCTGCCATTATTCTCTGATTCTCCAAGCACTCATACATCATAGAATATCTAAAGATGGTGCAACCCTGACCATTCCGCACACTGTCTTAGCTGTGATTAGTTTTCAGAGAAGCTGACCACTTGGGTAATGACTATTAAAATGTATTGTAATTACACAAAGGGAGTGTTTCTTGTTGTTCCTATGCCTTTAGAAACTCCCAAAAGTTTAGCTCACTGGAGTGACTGAGGCAGGAACCAACATCTGAAACTGTCCTAGGGGCTTTTGACTGGGATGCCTAACTGCACTCTAGTGTCAGCGAAATGCCCAAGATGAGGGAAAGCTACATACTCCAGGAGATGGGGTCACCCAACTCTTATCCTCAGAGGGTCAAGGTGGCCCTCCCAGTTAGATCTGGTCGGTTTATGTTTCTAACTGGCTGCCTAAGAAGCAGTGGGCTTACGTGTTTGTGAAAACAATGAACTGGTCCCTCCAAAGTGTGAAGAACTGAAAGTAAACGCTGATGTGTTCTTGCATCAGGAGCAGTTTTGAAGTTTTCCATCGAAATGAGGGTATCTTTGCCTCCATCTACGCCAGCTCCGACACCCGCGGGGTTCCGCCCCCCAGTGCCCCCTCCCAACCCCCACATCAAAGCCCCCAAGCAGCGGCGGCGGGATTTGGATCTTGAGATCACTCGAGGCAAGGTCATGCGAAAAAAGGGACGCCGTAATGAAATTGCCTCCTAAAGGATTCGTGGCCGGCTACCGGCCGCCGAGGCGGCTCCCAGGTGCAGTAGGAGGCCGCCTGGAACGCGGTTTGACAGCTGCGAAGCCCCTCAGGGTGCTAGGAAGCTCCGGCGAGCGGCGAAAACGAGCCAGGTGTGGGACCAGCGACCAGGCAGGGGTTCGCGGGGCTCCGGAGGGGACGGGGAGGGGAGTCGGGAGGTGGACGCCCCGGCTCGGCCTCAGGCCGGCGCGCAGGGAAGGGGCGGCCGGGCCTCGCGCGGGGCCCTCGGGAGTCGGGGCGCGGGGTGGGGGCGGCCGGGCCCCGCTTACCTGTCCAGAGTCTCCACGCTGGGCTGCCGGGAGCCGACGGCGGGGCCCCCCGCGACCCGAGGGGGCCTCCTGCCGCCCGCTGGTCCCGGGCCCAGGCCCCCGCCGCTCTCGCAGCCCGCCGCCGCCGCCGCCGCCGCCGCCGCCGCCGCCCCCGCTGGCCTCTCCATGGCGCGTCGAGCCCGCCGCCGCGGGGAAGCCGCAATCGGGAGGGGAGCAGCGCTCCGGAAGGTCCGGCCGCGCGCCTCCGGCGGCCCCGATCTGCCGCCCGCCCGGCTCAGACGGCCGCCGCCATTAGCTGTCACCTGGCGCCCCGCGTTACCCACAAGGCCGCGCGCGTGGGGTGTGGGGGGCGGGGAGGGCGGCGCGCGACCCGGAGCCCCGTCCCCAGCCTCCTACCCCCAGCCTCGCCCGAGCCCCACCTGGGCCACCGGCCCGTCGGCCGGCAGGGTGAGGCCCGGGCGACGCGGACACGTCCCAAGCCACTTGGGGTCAAAATCGACCCACGACTTAGGCAGAACGTGCTTTGCTCGGGAAACCCCTAGATGGGCTACAGCGATGCAGGGTTAAAGAAGAAAAAAAGTTTAGAGTAATTCAGGTATTCAGTACGATTTGTTTTCCATCAGTTTTCCTTCCTTAGAAAAATTTTGCGGTGGGAGAAGCCCCAATGCCCCGTGAGCCTCCCTGGTCTTGACATCTCCAACCCCGAGCAATCCCATACATTTTAGCAACCTCCCCACACTCCGTTCTTAGTCGCCTTCCCACGCCCCCACAAAGCCACCTCCCCGCCATCTGTAGGGCAACCAAGTGTTCTGATGCCACCCTCGGAACATCCGCCCTCGGTTTATATTAACAGCAACGTGTAACTTCTGTCGGCTAAATCACAGCTTGTGGAAATCAAGTCCATAGCTGATGATACAGGCATTTAGGATATTTGATTCCTGCTTTATATTTATTTTCCTGCCCATTCTATTAGGGTTTGCATATCCAACGAGCTCACCGCCTGTTACCCACCCCTGATTTAGTTGGGGGTGAGAATGATGGCTATTGCCCTTTGCCTGTGATTGCCCTGGGTATGACCTGTGACCAAAATCTGGCCAGTGAAATATAAAGGCAATAGTTTGCATTCTGACAAAAGGCAGACCTGTAGACAAGGAGTTATTAGTTCCTATCCCAAACCCATCCTGCCCTCTCACCTTGATAACTTCCAACTGAACTGTGAGAAAATGATGCTTGAAACCCTAACACCCAAGAGGGGATGAGCCTGGGGTGAAAGGATGAGAAGAGTTAGGAGGAAGGAAGGGCAGATTTCCAGATATACTGGAGACCCACCTCTTGCAGGCTTCTGGTTTTCCAAAATTATTAAATCAAATGTTTAACCCAGTATTAAAGATGGAATGTTTGTGTCTCTCCCCCTACCTCCACCATTTATATGTTGAAGCCCTAACCATCAAATTGGTACTGAGGTATTTGGAGATGAGGCCTTTGGGAGGTGATTAGGTCATAAGGCTGGGGCCCTGAAATGTTTGGATTAGTGCCTTTCTAAGGAAAGATAGCAGAAAGCTTGGACTCTCCCTGAAAGGAGGCACTGAGGAAAGCCCATTTGAGAACATAGTGTGAAAGCAGCTCTCTGCAAGCCAGGAAAAAGGCTCTCCCAATGATCTCAACCTTGCCAGAATCTTGATCTTGGGACTTTCCAGACTCCAGAACTGTAAGAAAATAAATGCTCATTGTTTAAGGCACCCAGTCTCTGATATTTTGTTATGGCAACCTGAGCTAAGACACCCACTTTCAGTCCAGTACTTTGTTAAAAGGAGGTATGGGCGTCCTATCTGCTCTGAGCTTTGTCAGGAAGAAAATGGTGACATTTTAAACATATCCTAAACCCCATACTCTTCAAGGAGAATTAGGCCAAAGAGGAATCCATTCAGCACACCACTGCTTGTACCTGACGACCTGAGTGATCTGCAGCCCGACAGGTCCTCTCCTGCTGTCTGTTGTTTCTGTTGGTTCCCACTGAGGGCTTTCTATCTTTGCTTTTTTTTTTTTAACTGTGTGTTCATTTTATTTTTAAAGTTATTTGTGAGAGTTCCTAAAGAAGCCTAGGACAAAAGTGTGTTACTAGATTAATATTAATATTTACCAGATAATGCCAATCATCTTCAAAGCAGTCTGTGAGAGTTCCCATTGGCCCACCTGGTCAATGCTTGGGATTGCCAGACTTTTCAAAGGTTTGCCAACACGTGGGTGGGGGGGGGTATCACTGTGGTTTGAATGTACATTTCCCTGATATGACCAAGCTCCTACTTAACTAAGAAGACTCTTGACTGAATTCCCAAGAAATTCCTCCTTGACTCCCCATCTTGGCCCCAAAGCACCCCCCCATCTGCCTCTATTAAAGCAGGTTGCACCCCACATGGGAATTACCAGTTAACTGGACTGTCTTCCCACTAAGCCAGAAACTCCTGGAAGGAGGCCACTGTTTTATTCATTTTTGTTTCCCAACAAAGGTCAGCTGACACAGGTCTGGGTCATAGGAGACAGTATTTGTTGATAAATACTTTCTAAAATATTGTCTTGGACTTTCCTCATGGTACAATGGCTAAGACTCCACGCTTCCACTGCAAGGGCCATGGGTTCAATCCCTGGTTGGGGAACTAAGATCCTGCATGCTGTGTGGTGCAGCCAGACAAATAAAATATTGTCTTAAAAAAAAAAATAAAACACTTCTGGTTCTCTGTCCCACCTCTAAAACGATTTTTAAAAGACCCTTAAAAAGCAACCCTTTCAATTTTATGTTGTGGGGAAGCTAGATAGTACCAAGTTTGGCACATATGCCCCTGATACTTAGCTCCCTTTCTTCCATTCACGGGCCAAGGGAGTTGGAGAGACGCGAGGATAGAAATAGGGAATAAAGTCAGAGGCAACTTGAAGTCTAAATTTCGCCTGCAATGTAACTAAATGAATTGAGCTACTCATTTACCCAATTGTGAATCACTGTGGAGCTAGTAACAGGAGAGTGTGTCTGACCTCTCAAGGCTTGCAGACCCACCTGCCACCTGCCACCAGGGACTGGGCTGTGTAGCAGCATCACAGCTTGCTAATACCTAGAACCTTGTCCATGTTACCTTACACAGCAAGGGGGCATGAAGGTTGCTGATTCTCTGACTCTGAGGCAGGGAGAGTGGCCTAGCTCATCCAGAGGGGCCTAATAAAACCACCGGGGTCCTTTACATGTCAACAAGGGAGGCGGAAGAGTCAGAGTTGAGAGATTTGAAGGCACTGGGTATTAGTCGCCGGAGGAAGGTGGCCACTAGAGGCTGGAAGAGGCAAGGCAAGGACTCTCCCCTAGAGTGGCCAGAGGAACACAGCCCTGGTGACACCTTGACTTTAGGCCAGGGAGGCTAACTTCAGCCCTCTGACCTCCAGAACTGTGAGAGAAGAAATGTGTGTGGAAGATAATAAATCACCACTAAGTTTGTGGTGATTTCTCACAGTGGAAACGGGAAACGAATACATGGGACCAATGCCCTCCTGTGCCATAAATATTGTATGTGCTAGGTGATGAAAGTGTGTTTCTGAAAAGGGCTGTGTGACTTGTAAGGAATCTTCAAGCATGAGCAGTCCCTACCCTCACTGAGCAGATGGACGCTAAGGCCTCCTTGCAGGCCTCTGGATCCATGCCATCTGGGGGCTGGTAGGACCTCACGTCTTCTATCCAAGGAGCAGGTCCACAGCCCAGACAGAAACCCAGGTCCCCACAAGGCCCGAACTGGGTTCTTTCTAATACGTGTTTGTGACATAAAGCACCCGAAATGAGACAAACAACCTTCTTTTGTAATTTATGTGGGCTGCACTGTGGAACAGTCCATTTCAAAAGCACATACATGATAACCATTGTAAAGGAATAAGCTATGTTGTCTGCAGCTACTAGGAAAACAAACTGCTATGTCTTAATGGTCATGTCTAAACATCTTGGCTACCCTACATAGGTTAAATACTAAACATTTTAGCTATCCTATGTGGTTTAAAACATTATTACCTTTGCTTTTAAAGGACAAATTATTGCAAATAAGGAATAATCCATATCTGAATCTAAGCCTCATAAGAAAATGAAAATACTTTGTTTTGCTGATCTTTCATCTTCCAGATGCGTTAAACACAAAATACTTTATTAATAATTCTTTAAGTTATAAATCTACCAATCAATGTCAGAGTATCAGACTCACTTCAGAGAAATTGGTATTCTGTCTGGCAGTATGCTTTAGAGATTCTGTGAACCTAGAAGAATTCAACTGCAATCTATTTCAACCATTAGGTTTTCCCTTGAATGTACTAATCCTCATGTTCTTATTTGCTGCATACATTTCTTTCCTTTTAGTGTCCCCAGAATTTACTTTAATAGCCATCAGTAACTACATCCTCTAGTCCTAGGTGTATATACTCTGTAATAAATCCCTGTGTTTTAAGAACATTCCCTTTATAATAGTCCTGCCAGGTGGCCCTAGTGGTAAAGAACCCGCTTGCCAACACAGGAGATTTAAGAGACATGGGTTTGATCCCTGGGTCAGGAAGATTCCCCTGGAGAAGGAAATGGCTACCCACTCCAGTATTCTTGCCTGGAGAATTCCATGGACAGAGAAGCTTGGTGAGGTACAGTCCCTGGGGTTGCACAGAATCGAACACAACTGAAGTGATTTAGCACACACACACACACACCCCTTTGCCTAAAGCTCCCAAAAGCCACATGAGCTGTGCACATGACTGACAGCTGTGTTCTGTAGAGAGGACTGCAAGTAAGGAGATATTGGTCAATGGATTTTCCAACTTTTGAGTATCATTCTACCCCAAAAGCATAAGGAGGAGCTTCGCTGTCTTATCACAAATAGATCAGAAATACCATGACTATAGTTAGAGAAAACCTGTTACATTATCAAAAATATGTATGATTCCAATTACTTGAAGGGCTGCCCCAGGAAGAGTTTATTCTATTTCATCCAGAAGGCAGAGCTAAAGCTATTCAGTGGGAATCCAAGAGAGGTAGCATTCAGTTTGGTGCCTGCATACATCTGTTTCAATGCTCCGGAACTTTGAGCACATGGGTGAAGAAGCCCTGCATCCACAGTGCTCTCCTCAGTTGAACAACAGGGACAAGAGAACACTGCGTGGCCATGAGAGTGCAGTGAGGGTGAAACACAGCCGTGCCTGAAGAAGAACCTGCAGAGTTCTATGAGTAAACCTCTTCATAGTTTTAAATGAGACACTTACTCTTTTAAGAGTCCTATTCAGATTTTTTAAATGGTAAGTGAACTATTATAACTATTTAGTATTCTTAGCACACGCATAGATAAACAATTTCCAGTTGGCAGCACCTGAAGAATTTTCATATTTCTTACCTAAAGAGACTTTGAATATGACTTATTTCAGTCTCTCAATCTCCCTTAATATCGACTGCTACATTCTCCATCCAGAGTCTAAAGTCTCACATCTCTGCAGCCCAGAACTCTTGTAAAAGCTATCCTTACGTTAATAAAGACAGCTGTGGTTTGACATAGAGAACAGACTTGTGGTGGCCAAGGGGCAGGGGAGTGGGGGAGAGATGGGAGTGGGAGTTTGGGATTCGCAGATGCAAACTGCTATATATAGAAGGGATAAACAACAAGGTCCTATTGTATAGGACAGGAAACAATATTCAATAACCATGATACACCATAATTCCAAAGAATAGGAAAAATAATATGTATATATAACTGAATCACTTTGCCATACAGCAGAAATTAATACAACATTGTAAATCAAGTATACTTAACAAAATAAATTTTAAAAAACACAGGTCATTGTGCTGTGCTGTGCTTAGTCACTCAGTTGTGTCCAACTCTTTGCAACCCCGTGGACTATAGGCTGTCAGGCTCCTCTGTCCATGGGGATTCACCAGGCAAGAATACTGGAGTGGGTTGCCATGCCCTCCTCCAAGGGATCTTCCCCACCCAGGGATCAAACCCAGGTCTCTTGCATTGCAGGCGGATTCTTTGCTGTCTGAGCCACCAGGGAAGCCCAAAATAAAGGCAGCTGTGGCTTAAAATCTGCGTTGTTAATGTACTTAAATTTCCAATATTGTTGGGATTTGGGGAGAGCCCTATACAAGGTTGCTAGTAAGATAAAAAGCATGTGAAGTAGATCCAGGAAAAGCAAATAAGATGGGCAACATGCACATTTAAGACACATACACTACAGTTACAGCCCTGGGAATAGAGTGCGATGTTTAGTTAATATATTTATTACAGCAGGTCTTTAGTCATTATTGCCATGAAACAGTTGTCATGAAATTTCACAAAATCCTTTCAGCTATTAGTATTAGCTTTTTTTTCTTTTTATGGAGTGACACTTTGTTAATTTATGAAATATTTACAGCGTTTACAAAAAGCAAGAGACTAATAAAATTTCTTATACATACAAAATTTATACATTTATACTACTGCATTTGAGATGTCTTATTTGGTAAACCATTAAGCTATGACATAAAATAATTTACAAAGATATATTTAATCTCTCTTAATTCATTGAAAACAAAACCATATTAGCTATAAATAGACCTTTACAAATCATTGTAAAACACATTAATTGCTTTTTAACTCTAGCCTTAACTTTTACAAATATACTGACTAAATGAATTAGTTCAGATATCAAATAGAACTGCATCTGAAATTGCATTTAATACTACAAAAAAAGAAAAAAACCTGAAAAAGCAAACCGCTGGGTACTTCAAGTAAAAATTTGTAGAACCAGTTTTTATGCACTCCTGGGTGGGAAAGGGTGTCAAACACCATTGAAATTGAAATTCATAAACACCATACTTTCAACAATACGCTCAACAAATGTACATCTGCGGCTTTTATTTCGGAGGCTGCTGCTCTAGTGACAGCTCACACATCCAAGATGGTCAGCCCGACACTTTGGCAGATAAGCTAGTTTGACTAGAGCAACGTTTGCGAAAACATTCACGTAAGCAGCATAACGCATCTGACATCTTCAAACAGTGCTAGAGAAGGGCTTTCCACCACCTGAAAACAGGTCAGAATTCTAGGCAAGCTCATGAAAGAACTTAGGAAACAGAAGTGGCAATGTTAAAAATAATCAAATCATATTTAACTGGGCCCTATCGTGTTTTTTTTTAATATAAAAATATGCTTCTCTTGGAAATTAGGGGAAAATACTTCGTATTCCAAAATTTCAAAATAATGGAAAATTCATCCACACAGCTATTTCTCAAGTCATCACACATATAATGGTGTGAAATCTGGCAATTATTTAAACACCTTGTTTTTGGATTATGCCTCAGAAGCTGAGCTCAATTTGATTTTGGCAGGAACACACATCTTTCACATTTAGGTTCATTTTAGATCACCCAAAGCAACTATTATAAGCAGTCTGAGGAAAATCCATCTCATAAACATACATTTTCCCCCTTTAGTTAAAAATGTTGTTGTTCCAATGAGGCCCACAAAGTACATATTGTACACATAGTATTTCTGAAGAGGTTGAGGAGGTAAATATGATTTAAATATTATCTTTCAAAAACCACTTTTGGAAGGTATCAGGATTTTCCAAAACCCCATCTGGACTCCTTTCTTCCAATTGCTGTGTAGACACTGTAGTTTTCTTGCAATATGTATTCTAGAAGGCACATATTCAAGAGTTTAAGATTATGTTAGTTCAAGTTCTAAATGGAGGCAAATAGTTTAACCTACTTTGTACAGAGGCCCCGAATGAAAAGTCCACTTTTTTCTTTATTAGAAGTGAGTCTGCACATGGGGCATCATTTGTGAAGGGCTAGAAGGTGAGGCCGAGGGATCGGAAAGCTTGGCAGAGTTGGCAAGCTGCAACTCGTCAAGGCGCTTGATGTACTCATCGCGCAGGGCCAAGAGTTCCATGTAACGCTGCTCCACTGGGTTTGGCTGCTGGACAGAAGGAAAGATGTGAGTGCTTTCTGCCACCAAGACACACCTGTGCCCCCATCTGCTGTGGCGGCTGCTTTCTGAACAAGCCCTGTCATTGGGGGTTAATAGACATCATTTCCTTCAATACTGCACAATTTGCAAATACAGAAAAGCACAAAGATTCATGATAATAAAAAGATATCCAGCTATCTGCCACCAAGAAATAACTTACACACACAGTTCCACACACATGTGTCGCCATCTTTTTAAAATGCATCTATCCAGGCATAGGTCCGGGCTGCTGTGTCACCTGTCCCCACTGTCCTCTGAGAGGCAACAACCCTTCTCAGGCTGGGGTGCAGGCTTCCTTCCTGTGCAGACTTGCGACCGTTTTCTCTAAGTGAATGCCCAGAAACAAAATACACCATTCTTCTCTTACTTGGTAAAACTGGACCTCAACGGTGGTTTTCTCTAGTTCTCAATCCACATTTTCATCTGCCACTATGTTTCTGAACTGGATCTCAGGTGAGTTCCATGGAATACATAAACCATGGCTGCTCTATCCATCCCCCTCTGGGGGATGGTACCCAGTATTACAGGTGATGCTGGGCCATCTTTGGACATGTCTCCTCAGGCAAGTATATGAACGTTACCTGAAGGAATTGTTCTGGTAGGTGGGGAAGGAATTGCTGAAGAGGACAGTATGATCAGTTCCACTTGACCACATGCAGTCCGACTGTTCTCTGAGGTGGGGAGATGATCCTACCGTCTCACTAGTGGTGCCTGGAGATTCCCCATCACCAGTCCTTGGTGATGTCCAAGGAATAGGAAAACTGTTTCTCTTACAGAAACAGTTTCTGCCAATTTGATGAGTATAACATGGTATCTCATGGTAGGTTTAGTTTGTATTGCCGGGCCTTAACACAACTTTTAACGTTCTACTGTCTGTATTAACACATAGCAGAGAATACTGGCCCCAACAGGCAGCCTAGTGTCAATCTCCAGTCTGCCAAATGTCTACTGAAGTGCCTTCCTTTACGGCTAGTGGCTTCTAGAACTGTCCTGCTTTCCACTGCATTATAGCTCAGTTGGTAAAGAATCTACCTGCAATACAGGAGACCCCAGTTAAGTTCCTGGTTTGGGAAGATCCCCTGGAGAAGGGATAGGCTACCCACTCCAGTATTCTTGGGCTTCCCTGGTGGCTCAGCTGGTAAAGAATCTGCCTGCAATGTGGGAGGCCTGGATTTGTTCCCCGGGTTGGGAAGATACCCTGGAGAAGGGAAAGGCTACCCACTCCAGTATTCTGGTCTGGAGAATTCCATGGACTGTATAGTCCATGGAGTCACAAAGAGTTGGACACGACTGAACGACTTTCACTTTCACTTCAAGCTGCATGCTGAAGCTGCAAGTACCAATGAGGAAGCCATGAAGACGCTATGCTGATGAAGAAGGCTACACCCTGGATCTGATTTGTAATGCTCTGTGGGACTTGCATCAGAGAAGATGGCAGGAGCTAAGACTATTCATTTCCTGTGGCTGCCAGACTCTAGGAGAGGAGACTTCATTGCCTCTACCAGCTTCTGGCGGCTCCAGGCTTCCTTGGCTTGTGGCTGCAGCACTGCAATCATTCTGTTTTTACACAGCCTCATATCGTGTATGTGTCTGGCTTTCAAATCTTCCTCTCTTTTCTCTTATGAGGACACCTGTCCTCGGATTTAAAGTGAAAGGAAAGTGAAATCGCTCAGTCGTGTCCGACTCTTTGCGACCCCATGGACTGTAGCCTACCAGGCTCCTCAGTCCATGGAATTTTCCAGGCAAGAGTACTGGAGTGGCGTGCCATTGCCTTCTCTAGGGGATCTTCCCAACCCAGGGATCGAACCCGGGTTTCCCACACAACAGACAGACGCTTTACCATCTGAGCCACCAGGGAAGCCCGTCCTTGGATTTAGGGCCTTACTAAATATAGGAGGATCTCGTTTTGATATTCTGAACTCAAGCACATCTGTAAAGACCCTTTTTCCAAGTAAGGTCACATTCACAGGTTCCAAGTGGATGTGTGTTTTGGGGGCCCCCATTCAACCCACTATAGGCTGCCAAGGCCTGAATGGTGCTCTCCTCAGCGCTCTGCTTACAAAGGGGCAGGGTTTGGAGAAGTCTCCTCCTCCCTCCTAGCCCCGTCTTTCCTGTAAGCCCCTGTTCTTTTCACTGTATGGCTCTGTAGAATGTGAGGTTTTCACACATACTGGCATTCGAACAGGAATGCGTGTAGAGCGACTGATGCCAAGTAAGTGCTGTGCACTGCCCCTTAATACCCTTTCCCTGTTTTTCTCTGTATATGCTCCACTGAGACCTGGACACTGCTCCAGGGGCTCAGGATTCAGCAGTGAATGTGCGTGCTCAGTCGTGTCTGACTCTTTGTGACCCCAGGGGTTGTAGTCCTCCAGGCTCCTCTGTCCATGGGATTCTCCAGGCAAGAATACTGGAGTGGGTTGCCATGCCCTCCTCCAGGGGATCTTCCCGACCCAGGGATCAAATCCAGGTCTCTTATGTCTCCTGCATTCGCAGGTGGGTTCTTTACCACTAGCGCCACCTAAAGGAGCTCCAAACGCCCACTTATGTGGTGTTTCTCTTCCAGCAGGGGGAGACAGACAAACAGCAAAGACAATGATGACCCTGGGAGATCCACAGGACTCGGAATGTGATAAGGACTACAGAAAAGTAGAGCATGGTGGGAGGGACAGGGCCACACCGGGGGTGGCTCACCTTGAGAAGGTGACTCTTGGGGGAGGGCTTCGGGGAGGGGAGGGAGGTGGCCAGGCAGATGGCTGAGGGTCTCGAGGCCGAGCAAGGAGCCCAGCGTGGCCAAAGCAGGGTGTGTGAGAAACAGGCATCAGTGAGGCTGGGAGCCCCACAAGTTCTCCTGACAGCCTGGGACAAGTGGCGAGAGAGCAGGGAAGGCGAGGATGACTGTGTGGTAAATGGAAGCTCACCTACAGGGACAGGAGTGTTTGCTGGGGATAGGTGTGTGCATGACCTCTAACGGGGTCAGAGTCTCACGTGTACAGGCACATATGAACACCTACTGCACTGCACACTTTGAACACATGCAGATTATTATGTATCAATTATACCTCAATAAGGCTGATTTTTAAAGTGGGGGAAAAGGATGACATTCAGGTTTTTGGCCAGGTCGTGTAGGATGCAGCTGACAAGCACTGAGATGCGGAAGCTGGCAGGAGCAGCAGGTTTGGGGAAGAGAAGCTCCATGTGCACTGGCTCCGTTTGCTGTGCTAGGGCCATGGACCACTAAACATTTACCATTGATGGTCCATTCTTCCCTGTCCCCAGCCTCCACCATCTCCGGTCTGTTTCTGGGTTCTGTTCTGCTTCAGGTAAGTCCTAACACGTGGCAGGGCAAGGGTTTCCTCAACACTCTCCTCCAAAATGCTCTTGGCTATTTTTAAAACTTCTCTTTTCCATATGACTACTAGAATCTATTTGTTTGTGTACCAGTAAGACAAGAAAAAGAAATGAGAGGTAAAACAATCATTTTTGCCAACGATGGACAAGGCTATAGAGTTAGAAAACTATTAGAAATAAAAAGATCATTCAGTCTGGTAGTGGGTACAAAAGATGCCTAGCCGTCATTAGCCTAGAGACAGAACGGCGAGAAATGAAATTCATAGTCAAGTGACTGTAAATCCCACACCTTGACATGTCCCTTGGGGAATGAAGTATGAAGTAAGGAGCATGCCAGGCACAGGCAGTCAGTGGCTACACAGGTATTTAAGGCTTCAAATGATTTTCATATTCATATTCCTTTCTAACTTTTCTATCAGAAGTGACTTAAACCCCACCCGGGTAAGCCTGTGAAGATCTATCCTTGTTGTCATCCTAAGTAAAACAGGATCTGCTGGGGCAACCCTGGTTCAGAGCCACGTGGAGTGCAGACGTCCCTAAAGGACAATATGCAACACACCAGCAGCTGAAGGTCTCACTTAGGTTTATGGGACTAAATTCTCCATTGGCTTTTGGCCTGAGCAACTTCCTCATATTAAATAAAAGTACCAAGTTTGCTTCTTCACAGTTTGTCAAATATAAGAACTGGTCTTGCCATCAACTCTCAGTTTTGAGGTTGTAGCAAGGGCCAGTGGATTCCGCTTTTAAAAAAGGACACTAGCCCTGCCTTCTTCTCGGGGAATAGCTCACCGTGGGGAGAGGCTGGATATGTTTCTACATCTTTCAACACGGATAGTTTACCATAGTGCTGTGAATGCCCCTGGCATTCAGCAATTGCCTGTATACCAACCAGGCCACACAACTGAAGAACTATTTCAGTGGTTAAGTATATTCTTTTAGGTTTACATTATATAATTTGAAAAGTCCTGTGTGATTGGATTGTAATCTATTTCTGTATGAAATAATGTTCTGCATAAGATTTTGGGAAATTTGATGCACTTAATTCACATTTCTCCTCGAGCTTGATCATCAACTTCTGTTCCTGGGTGCCCCTGCAGTCTGGGAGCTCCTGGTGGACAGAGACCAGCTCTTCTTAATCTCTGGGTCCCCTCGGTGCCTGATGCATGGTATTTGGCAGATGAAAATGCAAGATGCAGAACAACATAAAGATGTGTATACGACCCTTGACATTCAGAAAACCTATATAGGAAGGGTGAGTTATTTTCTTGGAGTAAATCTCACAGATCATAATACAGACCAATCTCTGTCTCAAAAACCTCAATCAAAGAAATGTTCAACCCATGGCTGATTCATGTCAATGTATGGCAAAAACTACTACAATATTGTAAAGTAATTAGCCCCCAACTAAAATAAATAAATTTATAAAAAAAAAAAAGATAAAAAAAAAAGAAATGTTCACTCCTATCTGGCCCAGTTCCATTTGGCTCAGTCTGGGAGAATAAGGGGCAGAGACATGTCATATTAAGTTCTGCCAGTGATGTCGCTGAAAACCTGACTTGTCACACAATTGTCATTACCTTTGTATGTCATAAGTGAATTGCTCTAAATGCATGGAATTTCAAGAGCTTCTCCAAGTACAGATGAATGAGAAGAGACTACAGAATCTGTACAGAAACTATCAACATTTTCTAATCACCAACAGCTATTTTTTTTTAAGGTACGAAACTATCAACATTTTCTAATCACCAACAGCTATTTTTTTTAAGCCACAATAAATACAGAAAAGGTAAAATTCATAGGACAAACAGGGCTCATCTATATAGTATTTTTTAAACAGCAAAGAAACATGTCCCATGTAACAGTGCTTAGAATCTTGGGAAAATTCCTATTTCCTCTTTATTTGATGTTCCAAATGCTCGAACTACAGCTAAATACACTCCCTTTGTGTACTTCTCAAATCCTAAACTAAACAAGTGAATGTTCTCAAGCCCTGGAATCTGTCATTTTCCAAAAGATCATACATTTCAACCATTGTGAAACTGCAAAAGGCTTTCAGGCAAGCAAGCAGAGACCTTGAAACAAGAGGGCGAGCTTAAACGTGCATCTCCCTGGTGGGAAGAGGGTACACACACTGGCAGGTAGCCAGCTGCCTGAGTGGAATAAACAATCCAGAGTCAGACTGAGCACTGGGCCCTTCTATTGCCTGACTATGTGTAGTGGGATTAAAGCTGAAACTTATGTAAGACTGGCCTGGGGGAACAGGTAGTCAACCATCCTAACTGCAGGAAAGTGTGCAAACCTTTAGAAAGAGTGGTTGCAAATACTTACTATTTACAGTGCTTAGAACAAATCGCTCAATGGATGTACTGCGGAGCCCTCACAAATAGGCTGGACTTTCCTTCTGATCTTGGATGCAGTAGGAGTGGGAGAAAGCCTGACTGTGTCTTTAATAAAATGTGGAGTCTTTTGCTTCAAAAATCACCGTTTCCATGTCTGACTGATAAATGGCCAATTGACTGTACTATCCTTTGACAGATCAATTATCTTTATTTTAGCAGTAAAGACTTTTGGTAAAAAGCACTCTGATATTAGTTGACAAGTACATACATGTGAATAGAGAATAGAAAATGTTTCTTTTCCTTGAAGGGTCATCTCAGTCTAGTTGCTGGAAAGAACCTTCTTATGAGGTGTAACAAATTTTAGTCATTAAAGGAAATCCTTGACTATGAAAACTCAGACATTTTCCAGAGCTTTAAATTAGTTTACATCTTATAGCACAGAAGAACTTACATGCAAAGCAGAAATACAGACACAGATGTAGAGAACAAACTTATGGATACCAAGGTTGGGGAGAAGGGTGGAATGGATTGTGAGATTGGGACTGACATGTATATACTACTATGTACAAAATAGATAACTAATGAGAACTGACTGTGTAGCACAGGGAACTCTACCCAGTGCTCTGTGGTGACCTGAATGGGAAGAAAATCCATAAAATAGGGGATATATGTATACATATGGGCTTCCTGGTAGCTCAGGTGGTAAAGAATCCACCTGCAATGCAGGAGACCCTAGTTCAATTCCTGAGTCAGGAAGATCCCCTGGAGAAGGGACAGGCTACCCACTCCCGTATTCTTGGTCTTCCCTGGTGGCTCAGACAGTAAAGAAGCTGACTGCAATGTGGGAGAGCTGGGTTTGATCCCTGGGTCGGGAAGATCCCCTGGAGGAGGGCATAGCAACCTACTCTAGTCTTCTTGCCTGGAGAATCCCCATGGACACAGGAGCCTGGTGGACTGCAGTACATGGGGTTGCAAAGAGTCAGATATGACTGGGCATCTAAGCACAGCACATGTATACACATAGCTGAATCACTTTGCTGTACAGAGAAACTAACACAAGATTGTATAGCAACTATACTTCAATAAAAAAAATTAGCTTAGATTTTGTTTTAAAAAACTGCATTACTCATGTTGGCAGGAAAATATTAGTTCAACAGCAATCAAAATAAATGGTTTAGGCATTAAAAACAGTTGTTAACTGAAGTTGGGGTTAAAAGCAAGTGTCATTTTTTTACTCTGCTATTTTTCCTTTCATAATATTTTTAAATAACTACTACATAACATTATCAAAGTCCCGAGCTAGTACTCATTCGACATCACTGTATTCACAATGCTACTTCACTTACTTGTTGCTTGATTCTGGGGTTCCATCTAATATAGTAATTCACCCAAAGTTCCAAGTGACGCATACTGGCAACTGGATATAACACTCGATTGATTTCCTTAGTGTAGAAGGGATTTTTGAATTTGTCTTTATTACTGTTGATCAGTGACCACAAAGAAACGGTTCTTTCTGTAACTTTCTAGAGGAAAGAGAAAGTGGAAAGCCTAAGTAAAAATACACCCCAGTACACAAACCATTTCTCAGGCTGCGGCGATACAGCTGAGCGTCAACTTGAATCACACATGTACATTATCCCCATAATAGCTCAAAAAGCCTCCTGTGCCTGGAGTGCTGAGAACCATTTCCTGATATTTGCATACATAATGGCTTGAGAGCCTCTGTTTCTGCTGGAAGAGAGAGGGGCAGGATGCTGTAACATTAAATGCAATCCACTGACCTAAGAAAACTATTCCTGGCTGGGAAAACATTCACAAACAGATGGGCACCATGCTCTTTTGAATTCAGTAGCAAGGAAAAATTATTACAAGATCTCACTGACTTTTTCCATTTTTGTGTTTGTTCAAACTACAAAATCTTAACCTGGGTCTACTTGACAGTTTGCATCTAGATAGTTAGGTTAATGAAATATCCAGAGGTTTAATGTATCATGCCAATATCCAGATATTTGAAACACCTGGATACCTGACTTCAGTGAAGCTTCACTTTTTACATCTGGTGCCCATCATTTCATACAGATGTTCATATCTTCATTGATTTTCGATTATAGGGTTTTTTTTTTTTTTTTTACCATTTCTGACCATAAATAGAGGAAAATCAAAACTTGGGAAATAAAAAGGCAAGTATTAAAATTATTGAAGGCAGAACTGGAAACTCTTCCTGGTGATGAGAGGTTCAAGAGGGAGGGGACATATGTACACCTATGTCTGATTCATGTTGATGTTTGACATAGAACAACGAAATTCTGTAAAGCAATTATCCTTCAATTAAAAAATATGTAAATTTTTAAAAAAATCAAAAAGATAGGACTAATAAGATAAAAGTGGAAGCTGAAAAGAACAGCTTGAAATAAGTGACTGAAGAAATCCCTTGAACATACAGATTTTGTGAATGTGAATAGTAACAACAGCAGCATAATTTTGCCTTCTTGGGATCCACCTAAAACTTCTTTTGACCCTTTTGGATGCCACAATCTACACTGCCTTGTCTTTATTTGCATGTTTGTTTTTATTTTTATATGTGCACACAGTTGACTTAAAGTCAAACAGCTAGACAAGGTTTGTTATGGAAAAAGCAGTCTCTCACCTTTCTCCCCCAAACAACTGTGTTTGACTTTTTAAATGTATCTGGTTATTTGGTACTTACCTCCATATCTTGGAGAAACACCATCCTCTTGCTACTCTTTGACTACACATTTACAGGCATTAACTCTTGACACTGTCACAGGGAGAACAGCTCCCACCCCACACTGCTGTGCTCACATCCTGCCTGGGAACCCCCAATATATAGCGTAGCTTTGATGAGATCCATGTTTAGGGTTTAGATTGCTATGACTCAGCAAATGCTGAGGTCCTTCTTCTTGGGCTAGTCAGTTTATCCAGAGATGATTCTTTCTGTTTTTTAAAAGTTCAGTGTAGCTCACATACCATAAAATTCACCGTTTCAGTCTACAATGATAGACTTTTAGTACTAAAATGCTTTTAGTACTTTCTCCGTGGTGTGCAACCACCACCTCTGTGAAGTGCTAAGACATTTTCACCATCCCCAAAGGAAGGCCCGTACACGCTAAGAAGGAACTCCCCATTCTCCCCTCCCTTAGCCCCCTGTCAACCACTAGTCTGCTTTCTGTTTCTATGGACTTGATTTTCTAGACATTTCAGATAAATGTAATCATATCATATGTGCCTTTTTATGTCTGACTCCTTTCAGTAAGCATGTTTTCAAGGGTCATCCATTTGTGATGTGGGTGAGAACTCCATTCCTTTTGACGGCTGGATAATATTGCATTGAATGGACAGACCACAGTTTGTCTGTTCATCAGCTAATGAATGATGGGGTTGTTGAGGCCTTTTAGCTATTATGAGTAGGGTGGCCCTGCACTAAG